>NC_091714.1:17530000-20030000 GCF_041296265.1 Equus caballus
GGATGATTTGGGTGGGCCCACTGTAATCACAAGGGTCCTTATAAGAGGGAGGCAGGAGTGCCAAGAGTCTGAGAGGGAGAGGTGACGACGAGAGCAGAGATCAGAGTGGTGCAATTGCTGGCTTTGAAGATGGATGGGGGCCATGAGCTGAGGAGTGCTGTCAGCCTCTAGAAGGTGGAAGAGGCGAGAAACGAGTTCTCCCTGAGAACCTCCAGAAGGAACACCGTCCTCTCAACATCTTGATTTTAGTCTAGGGAGACCTCTGACCCCCCCCAACTGTAAGATAATAAGTTTGCATCATTTAAGGCACTAAGTTTATGCTTATTTGGTATGGCATCAACGGGAAACTAAAACACCCTAAAACTCCTCAGTCCCAGCCCAAACCAGGGTGGTTGGTCACCCCACGTGGGAGGCAAAATTGCCCTGGATGAGAAATACTGCTCTAAGTTTTAAGAGTGGTTTTCTTGAAGCTTGCTTACTTAGCTTCCTGAAGGGATGTGTCCTTTTCCCTTCTCCTAGGATGAGGAAGGAATTATCTCTTACCGCAGAAACTTACACTCCCCACAGGGCGATTACTCAACGACTTCCTCTTACCTCTCCACCAGCTCAGTCTTCGGGAGGTTGGGAGTGGGGCTGGAGGTGTGGTGTCGGTTTTGTGGAGGCGTATGACACAAAGATGTTTGGCTCCCTTTCAGGCCTCAGCTTTTGCCAGCTTCTTTTGCTAATCCTAAGGCAAAAGGAAAATTACATTCGGCTTTCTATTAACTTCAAGCGGCTATGGACAAAGCCTTTTGTAGCTTGCAAAAGCAACTTCTGCTTTCTGGTTGTTTATGAGTATGAGTAAGAAGATTTGATTTTAGGTACCACAGCTCCATGTCCTATCTCTGGTAGATTACTGCTTGTCACCCAATATATGCTCTTCCACAGTAATAGAGTTTTTAAGGAGAGCACTTGACTCTCCAGCTAATGAGTTTATTTTCAAGCCTTCCTAGCAGCTAGTTATGGATAAATGACTAAGCCCTAGCCAAAAGGATGTTAGTAACTTCTGGGTCATGTCCTAAAAAGGAAGTGGTTTGCACTGCACTTCCTCTTTTTCCTAGGGTAGGAATGCAAATAAAACGATGATGAATTAGCTTCAACCAAGTAGATGAGGACAATATGCCAGAGAATGATGGAGCCACAAGATAGAAAGAACCTGGGTCCCTGGATGATCTCCTGGAGTAGCACTGCCTACCCATCTCTGTATGATGTTAAGTTCTGTATGTACTAGCTCACTAGCAAGATTATTCACATCCCTGTCCATTATTTTCTGTGTTCCACATAGTAAGGATCCCCAAACACTGTCATGCCAATGACATTCTTGACAATATCTTCAACTATCCAAGTCGAAATGAAAAAATAAGAATAACGCAGCGGTTAAGAGAATGAAAAAAAGGCCACAGACTGGGAGATCATATTTGCAAAGCATATATCTGACAAAGGACTTGTTTCCAGAATGTGTAAAAAACTCTCAAAAATCAATAATAGAAAAACCAAAGAAGCTAATGAAAAAATGGGCAAAAGAATTAAACTGACATTTCATTAAGGATACGTAGATGGCAAATAAGTAAATAAAATGATGGTTAACATCACTAATCATTAGGGAAATACAAATCAAAACTACAAATATGGTCAAACACCTATTAGAGTAGCTAAAATAAACAAAAGTGACCTTATCAAGCACTGGCTAGGATGGGAGCAGTTGGAACTCTCATCTCTTGCTGGTGTGATGCAAAATGGCACGGCCACTTTGGAAGACAGTTTGGCAGTTTCTTGTAAAGTTAAATATACACTTACCGTATGACCCAGCATTTCCTCTCCCAGGTGTTTACCCAAGTGAAATGAGAACCTGTGTCCACACAAAAACCTGTATGTGAATGTTTATAGTCACTTTGTTCACAATCACCAAAATTGGAAAAAAACCAAATGTCTCTCAACTGAGTAACAGATAAACAAAATGTGGTACATTCATGTAATGGAATACTACCCAGCAATCAAAGGAATGAATTACTGACCCGTGCAAGAACATGGCTAACTCTCAAATACATTATACTAAGCGAAGGAAGTCAGACTCAAAAGTCTACACACTATATGACCACTTATATGACAATCTTGCAAAGGTGAAACTACAATGACAAAAACCAGCTCAGTGATTCCCAGTGGTTCGGGGCGGGGATAAGAGGGGACTGCAAAAGGGCACAAGGGAATTTTTTGTAGTAATTGGACTATTCTATTTAACTGTTCCATTGTGATGGGGTTATACAACTCTATAGAGTCAAAACTTGAAGAACTGTATACTAAAAAGGGCGAAATTTACTACGTGTAAATTGCACTTTAATGAAAAAATGGGAAAAAAGAATAATGCAGTGTGTTCAATAAAACTATTCAATTAAAAATGCTATATGTGACACGTGCACTGTAATTTGTAGCACTACGTGGATGATAGTGCAGTGTGACATCTCTCATTTCTTGTTCGGCAGAATAAGAAGCTGGCAACTTTATTTCCTGCTTCTCAGATTTTCGGTGGACGTCTTCCTGTTGTTTGTAATCTTAATCTAGGATTGCCTGCCTTAGAAGGCCAGGCTCTTTAGATTTAATCAGGGCAATAAAATAAAACCCACTCACATCGTATTGAGAAAGGAGTTTACTAAGGAGACACAGAGGACTCTTGCAGAACCCAGATGCAGAGCACTCCGGGACCTGCGGAAACACTAAAGCCCCGGCAGCTTTCTCGCCACTCATTCCCTCATATTCTCTCTCCTTGGTTACAAGGTCTCTCTTCTCTGCTGCTCTCTCCATACATGCTCCTCAGCCCTGGCTGCACCCCAGGTTGTTCTGCTTGTACACGGCCCAACATGGCGACCACTCCCGAGTTCAAGTGACCCCGACACCCCGACTCAACCTCAGTTCATAGGAGACAGAATCCGCCCGGCTCAGTTCATCATGGGTCAGTTCTTTACTTCAGTTCAGTCAGCTGGGGTGGAGAGAGGTCGGCTTACGAAGCACAGAGACGCCAGGGCTGTGGGCGTACATCAGCTTATTTCAGAGGGGGGATGGGGACGCGATGGCTGGTACCTTTACTACAATTGAGTTGTGTTCACAGTCTGTTCTTATTAAACGCTTGGCAAGTGAGTAAAGAAAACCAAGGAATGTTTCCAATCTTCTCTCTCCATGTCAACCAAATCAGGTCCTGAATTGTGAGACTTTGGCCTACTCGAACTCTGATGTTGACAGTATACTCAAAGGATGTACCGTTTTTTCACAGCATGGAGACTAATGAAAGCAGCTCTTATCTAAGTGCTATGTCTCTGACTCAATTCTCGACCATCTTAAATGAAAATACTGTTATGTCTTTACAGACGTAGTAAACACTAGTCAGTTGAACTTCCCAGTAATCCTGAGTATCCTTCTTTATTGAAAAAGGAACCTAAGATTCAGAGAGGTTAAAGGAATTGCACAGGCTACCCAGCAAGGGACTCGCGGTGCTTTGATAAGGTCTTGGAAGTTTCTAGCTCCCAGACTCATGCTCCGTCTACTAGGTCACCCTCTGAAAAAAATTTTGACATTAAAAAGATTGACTCATTCTGTAACCATGAGAATTGGAAACAACTACTGTACTGTGCTTTTTAAAAAAGTCTTTATTACTCAAGCAATACACGTCCATTATAAAGAAATTAGAAATTATGGATAACCAGACAGAAGAAATTGCAGACATATATATTTTATTTTAATGCAGAAGGAAGGATTTGTTTTTATAATCACTGTGGCAGATTATCCTCTCTCATTCAGAACAGTAACAGCAAATTCTTTTTTCAGAGATGAAGAAGTGAACGTTTTCCTCCTCTTCCCACATGGATCCTCCCCTTTGGCCCATCAGAGAGGGAGAATCACTCCTCAGCCAGTGGCAGCCAACGTGCTTCCGGTCTAGGAGCTTTCCAATGTCTTCATGGAGATAAAGCAAAACCATGGCTGAAGTCCAGAGGAGGCCTGGAGCGAGTACCATGAAAAATGTACTCCGTCCTTGAAAATATAAAACTCAGCTCAGTTCAACACATGTAATCAGATTCAATGTACCGCATGCTGGAGAATAATAATAACAGCCTTCCTCTCTGCCAGATACTTGCCATAACAATACTACATGGAAAGACAAATCTGTTTTATTTATGAGGACACTGAGGATTTTGAGAGGTTGGGTAACTCGCCTAAGGAACCACAGCTAGTGAATTATATAGACAGAATTTGAACCCAGACAGTCAGACTCCAGAGTCTGCTATCTTAACCAGTTACTATCTGAAGAGACAAAATTCTTAGACTCATTAAACAAAAATTTGGGGAGTGAGAGCAGGAATTTAAAAACCACAAAAAGTACAAGGGAGAAATTAAAATCATCCATATTTCTACCACTCAGAATTAACCAGGTACCATGTTTGTTTTCAGGATTGTTTTAAAAAAAGAAAAATCACAAGCTTACAATAAGTAAACAATGCAGAGATACGCAAAATAGAAAGTGAAAAAGGATCACCCAAGGTTCCTGCCACATTGGATAAACATCACTGCAGACATCTTTCTATCTATTCAGATAGGGTGGCAGACGCTTTACTCAGTGTCCCTAAACTCATTCTGAAGCCCTGTTCAGTGATAGAGCATCATGGGAGATGTTTTTCCTACCTCTTTCCCCATTCCTCTTCTTAAATTTATGTTGGGCCCATTTAGGGTAGGGTCACATTCCAACTATCCATCCATCCATCCATCCTTCCATCCATCCATCTATCCTTCTATCCATTATCCATCTATCCATCCTTCCACTATCCATCCATGCATCCATCCATCCTTCCATCCTTCCATCCATGTATCCATCCATCCTTCTTTCCATCATCTATGCATCTATTCAGTGGTTATTATGTACCAGGCATTGTACTAGGTGCTTGGGATAAAAAGTTTCTGGTACTTTGTAGAAGAAAGCCTGGTGGGAAAAACAGACATTTGAGAACAGTTACAAGAATTTAATAGTATTCTAATAAAATATAAGGTACTCTGTAAATACAGGGGTAAAATGACAATAATAAAAATTTACAGCCATTGAGAAGTTACCATGTCAGGTACTATTCTAAGCTCATTACTTATATTAACTCATTTGCATCTGGGAAGTCAAAGAAGGCTTCCTGGAGGAAGTGACATTTGAATTGAATCATGAAAGGTGGGGAATCACTTAACAGAGATTCAGGTGAAGAAAAGGTATCTCAGGCAGAGGGAACAAATTGTTCAAAACCAGAAGGAGTGTGCTCTGAGAACTGTAAGTGTTTTGTTGGGACTTAGCGAGATTTGTCAGTGGGGAAGTGGCGACAGATGAGGCCAAAAAGGTCAGGTCATGAAGGGGCATCAGGGAGAATTTCAAGAACTCAAGAATTTCAAGGCATGATCAGATATATATGTTATAAAGATTTCTCTGGCTATAAGTGGGGAGAGCAGACTGCAGGCAAATAAGGATGAAGAAAAGAGGACCATGAAGAAGGACCTGTGAGTTTTGATCCAGCTGAGAATCAATAAGGGTCTGAAAGAAAGATGTACCTATGTGAATGGAGAGGAGGGAGGTGATTTGAGAGATATCCAAGGGGTCAGAACTGTCAGTGAGAAATTATAATAATGAGAAACACGTATTGAGCACTCAGCCACTGCTCACCAATCTCCACCATAGCCTCCATGGTGTCACCATAGTAGACACCATCATTAGCCCCATTTTTCAAATGAGGAAACAGAGCTGTCAAGTAACCTGCTCAAGGTTCTACAGTCATCAAGTGCTGGGGCCTGCTATTGAACCCAGGTTTTCTGACTCCAGAGCCCATGCATTTGACCCCGTGCTCTCCAGATGCCTAGCATTTTCATCAACTCCCTTTAGAGAAGGAGATCAAAACGGAGATTCAAAGAACAACTGGATGTAGAAGTAACAGGGTGACATCTATGGTAACTTCCAGATTTCTGCATTGGACAAATCCTGGCAACAGCTAGAATCAGTGTAGCCTTCTAACATAATAACGTGAATGTGTCTTAGCATACGTGGAGGACCTCTGCTTAGCAGATCATATTTACTTTCCTCCTTTCATATATGTGACAGAGAGAAGAATTTTTCAGTGCTCACTGTGGCAGAGAACGTGGGTTATCTCTCAAATCCATTCTCACCTTCTTCTTTAATGAACGGGAGCCATGATTTTCAGCTGAGCTCATGACGACCTAGAATATTGTTTTTCAGGTGGGCTCAAGACCACCTAGAATATACTCCCTAGAATATTATATGCGGGCCACAAGACTAAATGTAAAAGGAGGAAGGGTGAGCAATTTCTGAGAAGCACCCCTAAAGAGAAAGGGCAGCACTTCTTCTTGCCTTTCTTC
Source organism: Equus caballus (assembly GCF_041296265.1). NCBI lineage: Eukaryota > Metazoa > Chordata > Mammalia > Perissodactyla > Equidae > Equus > Equus caballus. The sequence goes on from NC_091714.1 coordinate 17,536,427, forward strand.
TTTTTCCTGGTTGGAATGCTGACATGATGGCTGGAGCTGGAGCAGCCATATTGAACCATGACATGGAGCTGGGGATGGCAGAACAATGACACAGAAGGAGAGTGGGTCCTTAGCACCACAGAGCGCTACGTCAGCCCTGGACTGATAACTGTTTTTGTGAGTGGATGCCTTCTTGTTTAATCCACTACCAACTTGATTTTTCTGATAGTTAAATTCAACCTAATCCCAACTAATGCATTGATTATGATGTACTTTGGACAGTATATTTCGCTTTAGCCTTTGTTTTGGGTGATGATACTAATTCACTTAGTCAGTTGTCCTGTATTTATTGAGTTCTTGCTATTTGTAAGAGACTATTCTAGACATGGCGGTATAGCAGTGACAAAAAAAAAAAAAAAAAAAAATCCCTACCCTGTGGGAGCTTCCTTTCAAGTGGAAAAGAGACATGAACAAAAATCTATATATACAACATGATGTCAGTTATTAGGCTACTGTCTTCATTCCAAACCATCCTTCCTCTGCTTTACGATGCTGGAGCTGGGCCTCAGCAAACCTCTTTTGTGCTTTGCCTGCTGGATCTTTGTTAGGTTCTACCGATAGGGGGCACCAGAGAGAACTCAGACTGCAGCGAGAGGAGGAAGGACTGTGCACGCTCTTTGCTGTTTGCCTTGCAGCACCAGCCTCATCACTTTCCCTCAGAAACATCAGTACCAGCAGCAGCTGCCTCCTTCCTGGCTGTCTGAGTCCCAGCTTTGCAGGAATCCCCCCTCCCTACTTGTATTAGTTTGCTGGGACTGCCCTAGCAAAGTATACAGACAGATGGGTGACTTAAACTACAGGAATTTGTTTTCTCAGAGTTCGGGAGGCTGGAAGACTGAGATCAAGGTGTCAGCAGGGTTGGTTTCCTCTGAGGCCTCTCTCCTTGGTTTGTAGATGGCTGTCATGGTCTTTCATCTGTACCCATCTCTGTCCAAATGCCCTCCTCCTACATGGACACCAGTCACATTGGACTAGGGCCCACCTAATGGCCTTATTTTAACTTTACTTCTTTAAAGGCCCTATCTCCAAATATAGTCACATTCTGAGATACCGGACTTCAACATATGAATATTGGAGGGGACACAATTTAGCCCATAACATTACCCCAACCTCCTAAACTTTAATCACTCCAATCTCTTTCCTTTGCTACCCCAGCCCTAGAGGTGGAAGCTACTTCTGGCAGTTGTCCCATCCATGAAACTTTGGTGTTCTCTCTTTGCATTGCTAGTTCCTCAATACCTAGCGCCCAATTCTTTATATTAAATTCTCTCTGCTAAGATGACTGGTGTGGGTTCTCACTCCTAACCAGACCCGGACTGGTGCAAGGGGAGACTGTATGTCAGTTATAAAGACAGTAAGGTGATGTCCCGGAATTCAGGCTGGCCTCCCACATAGGACGCATCGCCTCTAAGAGTTACCACATTTGTGCTCTGGCTCTTTGCTTGTGAGGTTCACAAACTCTATTTGGTCAATGTGCCTCGAATTGGCCAGGTTCTCAGTGATGGTTTCCAGTAAAACAAACTCATGGGAGGTGAAGTTACGGAGTACAAACCCAGTGACCATTTATTAGATAACATAGGTTTGGGGTATTCATGCTCTCCAGTTAGCCCTTCTCTTTCTTAAGAAAACCTACGTAGGAATCCAAATGTGACCAAAGGTGCTTGGTGAGCACATCTGAGCCAAGGTAGAGAGTGAGGTGGTTTCCGCAGTGAGAGGACAAGACTGTGATATTCTCGCGAGTTCATCTCTGTTAAGGGACAGTCTGCCAGGTGGATGAGAACACCTGTGTTGACCAGAGAGCATGCCTTCACTCCTGGAGAGTGACACAGACACATAGATGATCTGGGGCCCGTTGGGCAATCTTGGGCTCCCTTTTTCTAGATTTCATGGAGGCCCATCCTTTTTGTTCATATATCCTTTCTGCATGCGGATTTGACTACTGCTCTCTTTCATGTTCAGTTAACACCAGATGATGTTTTCAGTTCCTTTTATTCTTTTGACTTTACGGTCTTTGAAGGTGACTTTTACTGAAAGCTAATATCACTTAATACATCCCACTTTGAGCGTGCAACCTTATTTCCAAGTCTGAGTGTGTTACCCCACCGGAACACCCAGGAACAGGCTTCAGGTCAATAGGACCTCTGTGGGGATGGACGTGCCTGGCATTGTCCTCCAGTGGAGCTCAGAGCAAAGCACAGAGAGCAGGGGTCAGCATGCCTTGCTGGGGAGTGACTTCCCAGTTGGCCAGAGAGGAGAATTTGTGTGGGTACTGTGGTAGGATGCAGATGCGGGTCATCGTCAGATTGGGGAAAACTTGGAATTCCAGGCTAAGGATTTTGTACCTTATATAGACATCAGGGAACCCTTGAAGATTTTTGTGTGGGGCTTGGAGGGTTAGCATTAAACCCTGGCCTGATGACTCCAAGTTCAGTGCCCTGTAGACGACCAGCCTCTAGGCATAAGCCCTTGTCATATTCTCTTTATCTTACTCTCCATAAAGCTTGACTTTCAGTAAAGCTGCTGGGTGGAGCAGTGCTTGAAGGGGTGAGTGGTTGGGGAGGAGGGGCACTGAGGAAGCCCAAGGAAGCAGGAGCAAAAGCACAAACATAAACCGCAGAGGAGGAAAGTGAGCGATTGGCTATTATTTCCATTCCTGTGGATATGAAATACTATCCCAATTGTGGGAAGCTGAGAACGGCCACAGCAAAATAAAAGAGAAGGAGTGCATTAACAGTGATGTTCAGATGTTGGAAAACAGCTAAGGTGTAGACTTACGTTATGGAAATATCCTTAACCTCAACCGAATTCCAAGAACATTCTAAAAGAGAATGCTGGCAAAGCTGGATTTGCTTTGTAGGGTCTTCGCCATCAGAGACCCACAAAATTGTAAACCTTGGAAACTGCTGTGTTTTTAAAAAAGGGTTCTGAACCCTTGTCATTTAAAATGCATTTTTCCAGCATCACTTCAAATGAGTCAAACATCTCCCTCTTTTTTTTTTTTAGGCTCCAACTCACTAAATTTGTCTAAATCAGATTTAGAAAGGATACAGTTCTAAAGATAAGCATATCCTAAATTCCCAAGCCGCTCTAGTCTGCACTGGTGCAAAATGTTTGGATGCAAACAATAGAATAGAACCAACTGGGCTTTCTAACTTTTCTACCATGGCAGTCACTGGAACTGTGGCTTGCCTGCAATGGCTCACGCCTTCTCGTTAGTCATTAAGTTCTTCTCTGAGGCCAATGCCACTCATACCTGGCCCACTGCTCTTGGCCTCTGCAGTTTTCTGCCGCGGCTCGTCTTGCTGTGTCATGGGATATGGTTGCCGTGCGAACGTCATTCCTGTGACCGTGTCCTCAAGGTCACTGATGCTATGCCATTCTGTGCTTTCCCGCTCTGCTTTCTGGTCCCCTGATTCTTCAGCAGTTACTGCCCTGGGATGGAGTAACAACCTCCTCCCCTACCAGGGTTACAGTAATTTATTAGGCCCCCGATGAAGAAGGCTTTGCTCCTTCTCGTAGTCACAAATATGAGTCACAAATTATTAGGCATTAATGTCAGAACTCTCACTTGACTTGGTCTTTGTTTTCATAAAACACCTCTGCTGGCGACCCTGGCATGCATTCTGTCAGGGAATGGGCAGATATTGCCTCTTCCCAGGAGAGACTGTTCTCCCTCACTGATGGTCACTGGGTCCCTGTTCCAAGCATGGGCACTTAATTCCCGCCTCACTGAAAGGCCAGGGAATTCCCAGGCCCGCAGGCCCTGCCAAGGAGGCTAACATGCGGCCTGTGTGCCCCTTCCTGGTTGAAGAGAGTCACACCAAGTGCTACCTGCCCCTTCCGCTGGGCCGTTGGCCAGTGCAACCCACAGCAGCCTGCCTGCGAATTTCTGAATTCCCGTGATGGGCATGCCTACGAGGGATCGCCTTCAGCATAAACTGAAAAACATTCACTTGATCCTCCCTTGAAGTTGGCAAGAGGCAGGCTGGGACTATGCCATGGAAAGAAGAAAATGACCCTGCCAGGATTCTTTGGTTGCCAAAGTCAAGAAGAGAGCTGGTTGGTGCCCCAGAACTGACCGCCTATCAAACAGGCCGCAGAGATGGCTCCGTGCGCGAGGTGTGTCCACTACGGAATGCTCCGGAGAACTCCTGGGTATGAATTACCACTGGCCCGCCCCATGGTAGCTGTCAGCAATTCCTTTTAGGGAAATTGTATGCCTGGGGTTATAGAAGTGAAGAAGCCTATTAAGTTACTCTGTATTTTCAGGGCAGACGAGGGACTATTTTTCACCATTTAGGGGAAACTTTCTTCATGCCATTCATCTGGAATATTCTGTCAATCTCCACATGTTGATATCCTACCAACCCTTTGGTTTGGTTAAAATGACACTTCTTCCTTGACCCCATTCCTGCTGACCTCAACCCCCGGCACACAGGTTCCTTCTGTAAGTTCCTCTGGGGTGGTGACTAGTAAATCTTGGCTCCCCAACAACATTAGCATAATGTTTTGTGCCTACTAGGGAGCCAAATTAAATGGAGGTTTCTGTGTCTGGATAGTAATAGGAATTTGTTAAATTTAAGTAAAAAAATGTGTTTTGATGTAGATAACTACACATTTATTTCTAATTAAAAACATCTGGGTTTTTTTTTTCTGTAACAGCTATGACATGACTGCTTTTCCCCAATAAGTAACAATATTTGAACAGCTCTGAAAATTAGACACCATTTTCAAAATTTCTCAGCATTTGTGCTTTGGCTAAATCCTGGAGAAAAATACATAATGAAAATTGGATTGGTTAAGTATTTGTTCCACAAAAGAATATTTAACTCTTAAGAAGAGTTAAGAGAACATTAAGTTAAATATTAAATTCAGCTTTTTTTCCTTCTCCGGCTTATTTTTACACATGGGACAAATTCATGCTGGGAGCTGCTGGTTGGTGCTGAAAATGATGTTCAGCGATGTGGGTTTGCTGCTTCTTGATGTGCTGTTGTTTTCCTTAAATGGCAGGGATTTTCGTTCTCTCCAGTTCTCTCCATTAGCTCCAGAATTTATTTTACCAGGTGACAAATTAGCGTTTGAAATTTTTACCTTGAAAAGCAGACCTTATCATGGCTGACTTTGATGTTTGGCATATGAATGAGGCCATCAGTTTGAACCTAATCATCTTTTCTGCTTAGGCACATATTAAATTTCTCTGTTGAAAGTTTAGACACCCTTAAACATCCACAGCCTTCCACCAGACCTAGTTTCCTTAGCTCCCAGTTTCCTGGTAAATGTTACGTTTCTTCAAGGAACAGGGGTTTCTCTGAGCTTCAACGGATACTCAATACTACATTTAAATTGCCTTTGACAAGCAAAGTTCCACCTGCTTAGAGACAAGAGTCCTGACCTGAACTGGTGCCTCAGGAATTTGGATCCAGAGCTCCTGTTGGGGTGCTAAATTTACTCCCCACACACTGATAAAGTGGCCTGGGTTGTGCATACAAGGGAGGACCTGGCTGGATGCTTGTAGCTGATTAGAATAGAAGAAGTTCTTTTCCCCTGAAACCTACTGTGTCTCAGCTGAGTCAGTTTCACTCAGCTGTTCTCTGCAGGAGACACGATCTGTCATGTCTCTTTTCCCTTTTTTGTCCACAGTCAGACATCCTTGGGCTCTCATCCCCCCAGACGTCAGTTAGCTATCATTAAATATAATTGGGAGCTTTAACAATGCTGTCGATACGTAGTGGTATTTTGTCATTGCCTTACTATTGGTTATAACTCCTTTTACTTCTCTCCCTTTCATCTTTGTGGTTGCCAGACTTGTAATTTGTTTTTCTGTTTAATAGAAACCTTAGAATCATTGGTATAAAGTAAAGTATGCTATGAAAAACACATGCTTTTTTAAAATAGCTCTTTTCATCTTTAAAAATTAAAATATTATATTTTCATCCGTTCCAGTACCAGTAAATGCATATTTTATATTATCTCCTCTAAACTCTTCAAAAAGGTAATTAAAAAGTGTTTTGTATACCACAGTCACTCTCTGAAATGACCTTTATATGCCTCTTCATTTCCCTTTACATAGAAGAGATGTAGGACCTATAATTTTCCTATGTGTGCAGCAAAGAGGACACTGGAAACGCTCGAATGCTGGCAAAGCTTTTGGCTTTGTATAGACAAAAATATGGAAGAACCAAAGTGTGGCAACTCATTTAAAATGTGTAATTCTTGCCTTGCCTTTCCTCAAACCAAAAAAGTCCCTTTTGGGGAAAGCGGACGACATAGGGCCTCTCTATCGATCTTTCTAATTAGGAAGAAAATTTAAGTGGAGAATTATAATCAAACATGACAAATGAAATACTTTTCAACCTAATCGAAAGTAAATATAGCTTCTAAATTTCTAATTTTAAGGATTCCAAAGCTCTAAAAATAGAAATACACCTTCATTTGCAGAATTATTTGGTTCTTATGCATTTTATGTGGGAAACAAGGATTTTGTTTTAAATGAGGAGTGGCATAAGTAAAGTTCACAACTCTTAATCACGGGTCAATAAATGTCTTTCGTGTGTATACACCTGCATACTACTACTCGGATCAAGATAGCGCGCCTTTTCAGCGCTGCAGAAGGCCCCCCGTGCCTCTTCTCAGTCCCTCTCCACTCCCTCCACCCCTTCCCTGGTAGCCACTATTCTGACATCAATCACCATGGATTAGTTTTGGCTCTTCTTGATTTTCCTCTACTTGGAAACACATTGTACAAACATTGTGTCTGGCTTCTTCCGGTCAACATAAGGTCTGTAGAATAATCTGTCTACATGTGTGTAGAAATAGCTCATTCAAAAGTCAGCGTTACTTTGCTATTAGCTGTGCAAGTGGCCAGGCAGACCTCTTACCCACATGTCCACTCCAAAGCAGAGGTCTGACAAGTCTGAGCTGGAGCTCAGGGCAGGTCCAGCCTCTAGCTCACTTTCCTCCTCCATCCCAAACCCACATCTTGGATTTGCCATCACCTGGTAGCCATGGGGTACCATGACTGGAATGGAGAGTGATATTGGGGCCTGTTTCAATGAAGAGGTGGGTCCCGGGCTCGTTACTTTTTCCTTCATATGGAAAAGAAAACATAATAGAAAGTAACCATGCCTGACATTTTAAAATCCATTGCTGCCGTCCCCAGGACAAACGTGGCCTGGTCAGGGTTGCATTTGAAAGCCTTCTTAGTATTTCCTCTTCTTGAGGGAAGATTGAGAAAGAGGGTAGGTAAGGAGGCCAGACTAAGGTGTTTGGGGGCTGGGGGTCCGTCCCTCTCTTATGTAAGCCTATATAATTTACACTTATTTTTCAAAAGAGTCTGTATCCATTCTGTGACTCTCGAGTGTAAAATGAAATCTTACCTCCTCTTTCTCAGAATCCAAGTCACGGGCTGTGGTGGAGAAACCAAGGGCTGAGAGGAAGGGCCAGGCTGTGAGTCTTGGTTCGGACGCCAGTGAACTCAAGGGGTGACCGTGGGTCATTCACTTCTTCTCTCTTATTTCGCATGTACAAAATATGGAAGTTTGGGCTAATGAGCCTCTTACACCATGGGGAATTTTTAAAGGCAGCAAATTAGAGACTTCAAGAGACTGTATTTATATCTCAAGGCTTTCCCACCCTTGTCTGAATAAGCATCTGGAAGACAGGCTGCCTGATTCCTCTGGAGGTTTCTGAATGTCCTGCGTTTGGCCAGGGAGGGCGGAGCTAAGCTCTGACTGACGGTGCAGGTGTTAACCTCAGGTGAAGGATCTTGTTGCAGGTATCTAAGTGACATAATGTCGCGATGAAATGCTTACTCTGAGAGGACAGCTGAGAGCAAGCGGAGGGCGTAAGCTCCCTGGTTTCTTACATATTTCCTCAGAGACTCAAACTGCTTCTTTAGACTTTCAGAGCCCCCACCCTCTGTGTGTGTGTGTGTGTATGGGGAGCACAATGGACAGCTTTTCCCTGTCTGCACAATGGGCAAACGTGTCAGCAATTCTAAGGCCATTTATGACTTCCTAGTTGTACATTTTTCTTTCTTTTGCCTCTTTTCTGAAAAACAGGCCATGTTAGTTTGCTATTGCTGCTGTCCAAAATTACCTCAAACTTAGTGGCTTAAAACAACACAGATTTATTATCTTACTAAGTTCTGAAGGTCAGACGTCCAAAATGGGTCTCATTGGGCCAACGTCAAGGTGCCAGCAGCTCTGTGTTCCTCTCTGGACGATTTGGGGGAGAGTCTGTCTTCTCCCCTTTCCCAGCTTCTAGAGGGGGCCCACATCCCTTGGCTCATGGCCCCTTCTTCCATCTTCAAAACCAGCAAGACTCTCTTGAATCTTTTCTATATCACATGACTCTGACGCTGACTCTTCCATCTCCTGCTTCCACGTTTAAGGACCTTCATGATAACACTGGGCCCATCTAGATAATCTGGGATAATCTCCCTATCGTAAAATCAGATAGTTAGCAAATTTAAACCATCTTCCACTTTAATTCCCCTTTGCCATGTAATTCAACACGTTTGGGTTAACATCACAGGTTCTAGGGTTAGGCTGTGGACAGCTTGTGGACGAGCATTATTCTGCCTATCGCACAGGCGCAGGGTAATTTCTTTATCAGGTTAAAAAGAGATAGGTTAACTGTGATTAACAGTTTCCAGATTCGATCTTTAATTAGGGAAACATCATCTTTTGCATAAAAATGGATACCTTCTCAAAATGTGCATTACTAGCAAAGCATAGTTATATGTTCAATTATAGGACAGGAGGGAGATTTTTTTCTCTTAGATACAGGAGTGTGAGAAGGACAGAATTGTATATAGGTGACGAGTGTCTTTATGTAAGAAGTCTGTGTGTGTGCACGTGTTGAGGCAGTTGTGTGCTGGAGCTCACGTGGCTTATGTGAGCCGTTGTGTGCCTATTTTCCTAAATCCACATTCAGTGACATCACATTAAATGGCTTGAAATTAGCCATGTTGGGAGAATTTACACCATGGAAATAGGCAAATGCTACAAGTTGGGGTTTTATTTTTTCTGGAGACCTGTTGTTAAACATTAACAGCACACCCCTGGCGTAGAGGCCCACTGCCTTCAGTTTGTGTCCACAGCAACACCGTGGGCAATACCATACCTGAGGGATCCCCAGGCCCTGTAGGTGGAGAAGGGGCAAATTCCACGGGCATCAGGACCAGCTGGCAGTCTTCCCAACACTGTCTAGACTGCCCTAATTGCCGTTGTGTGCTATTTGAACCTCTCTCTGTCTGGCCTTCGTTTAGGTGTTTTGCTGGATCATCCAATGCCCTGTCATCACTCCGTCATTTGCACCCCACCCTCACTGGGCCCCAGCTCCTTTCTCTGAGTTGCTTGAGCTCGCCCTCACTGCGTTTCTTCTGCTCCTCCCGTAGCTATGAGATCAGTGGCACTCAAGCTTTAGGGGCCTTGTCAGGGGAGCTAGTTAAAAGGCAGATTCCAAGGCTCTGCCCCCAGAGATTCGGACTGTGAAGGTCTGGGGTGAGGCCCAAAGAGCTGCATTGTTGACAAGCACCAGGGGATTCTGAGCAGGAGGTTCGTGGCCACACGGGCTGCCCCCGCCTGGAAGCTCCTCCAAGACCTGGCAGGCCAGCCCCCTTCGCTCCGTTCTGTCCACACACTGGGTTCTCAGTGGGGAATGAGCAGGGTCATTCTAAAGAAACACAGATCCTAGTGTCTAGGAAGTTTTTTCCCATCTGTCCTACAAAGCCGATGATGATTATGCATGCAAGTGGGTGCGGAGTGCGCGTTCCCAGCTTCCCAGAGGGGAGGACACTTTTGTCAAGAACGTTATCAGCTGGAAATGTGAAAAATTCACGTAATGACCAAGATTGATCCTCAAGAGCCCAAATATTCTGAGTATTTGAAACCGTCTGAATGGTTTATTGAACTTTTCACTTTCCACGGATGTGTTTACTGTTGGTTGGGCAGACATAAACCTCGCGGCCACAGACAGTGTCTGTTGCAAGGAGGATTCAGTCTTCACCAAACCCAACCCAAATGGTTTTTTAGCAGCAAACCACTCTGACTGTGGCAATTTTCTTAGCAGGAACATTTTGGGATGGCTGTGTGGTTTCTAACTATACTCTTTTTCTTTTCACATGTGAACTATTGGGATCAGATTGGTTTGCTTTAAAAATATGGTCCAAATTAATTTCTAAGGGTTGATTAAAAGAGAGAGAGAGAGAAATTACTACCTTAGGAGACTTTGGCCTCAAGTCTTTTGATATTTGAGATAATTTTTTTTTTTTGTCCCCCAGGATGCAATCTTTCAGTAGCGTGTAGGCAAGTTTCAAGTGAAGGAAAGAGTAATGAAAATCTAATATAAAGCCTATAATTTTCTAAAGAAATCTGTTCCTTGTTAAGATCAAGTGCGTGTCAGTTATCTTGTATTTTTGGAATATCAGCTGAATGTGGGGACTGTGCTGGGTGCTTCCATGTGTGGAAAACTTTATCCAGTGTAATCAAATTTTCTAGTTCAATAAGCAGATTAAAAAGGAGGCCAATGAGATATTTGTTATAGGTATTTTCTATATCTCATCAGCAGAATAAATATATCTGAGTTGCTTAGTGGAAAAGATCCCTGACCATATAAGACTTGGGCCCTCTGGGTCTCATTTATAGGAAGCCTATAAAGGGTGGTAAGAAGAACATTCATGCTGAGTCCTACCTAGGGAGGCTGTGAGAATCAAATGCAATGATGTATGTGAAAGAGTTTCAGAAAAGAGTAAGAGTAAAGTAATGTTGTTTATAATAATAATACAACATAGTTTTTGAATATCATTTACAAATATTAAATTCTATATGCAAGTAGAACATTCCAGCCTTAATAACCCCAATTTTTTTCTTTTATTCCAATTCCCTCCAGTAGTACAATAGAACGATTGTATTATCATTTGGAGATGAATTACCGTATTATATTTTAAGACGAATAATTATATTGTCATTGAAATCATAAAATTTTTCCCTCTTCCTTTCCACTTCTCTTTCTTTTTAAAAATTTCTTTCTTTTAAATAGTAACCAGCCTGCCCGTGGAAGTGTCTCAGCATAATGTGGGTTTTCCCCATGCTGGTCCGCCAGGGAGTGAAGGATAGTCAGCTGCTTCCTGGTGGCTGGCAAGGAAGAAGTGAGTTGCACCCGCTTGTCAGACCCGGAGAGCTGGGTCTCATGACACTCCCTGCGTTTCTCCTTTTTCCTGCCCCCCTTGGAAGTGTACCCAGTCTTGAGGAGGCCTGAGCAATAAGCATGGTCTGCACAGCCTGTCTGGTTCTTCCTACCCTTCCCAAATTTCAAATGTGACATGAAAAGAGAGGCGCTTCTAAACGTAGCTATGACTTTTCGATTACTTAAAAACAGTCTTTTTCTTTCTCCTGTCTCTAGTTCATACACAGCAACCTTGTGTGAATGTATATTAAACATCGAGGCTCACCGAAAGAACAAAGTAATGTTAATAAATTGAAATAATGAACACTGTATGATTTATTAAAATTTTCAAGGATATTAGCATAATTTCCTTCCTTGGGTATCTTTCCTGTTTACAGAAGTAATAAAAGTTAATCATAGGAAATGTGATAAACATGGAAAAGCACAAAGAAGAAACAAATTGTCTGTTATTCTACTGTTCAGAGATGGTCTTTATTAATATTTTTAGAATATCTTTCCAGTCTACTTTTCTTTGTAGGTGTGTGTACATATATATACACACTTCTTTTTTCACATATTTAAAATCATACTGTAATTATATTATATAGCCTGATTTTTTTTATAGTCTATATTTAACATTTCTCCATATCATCAAGTATTTTTCCAGGACACGGTCCCTGGAACAGAGTAAGTGTTGAGTAGATATTTGCTAAATTAATAAATAAACTATTTTTAATGGATGCATAATATTCTATCATATGAAAATACCATAATTGATTTTATCAGTTCCTTCTCATTCCTTTTAAAGTAGAAGTGCTGTGAGGAGGTGAGAAGTTCTTTGTGTAATTATGGCCATCGAAGGAGGAGGAGAAACCACCTGCAGTGAAAGCGGCTAGGCATGTGAAGCTCTTTGTGGGGGAAGGCCGGAGCAAAGGATGCTGGAACTTTCTAGAACAACAATCAACTTTGCGCTTGGACTTTATTTCATCTCACTCAGCGGCTTCACCTATTAAACCAGAAATAATGGGGAGAGAGGGTCCTAGAGTGAGTTCAGAAACAGTCATAGGCAACACGGATAGACCTTGAGAGTACTATACTAAGCGAAATAAGTCAGAGGGAGAAAGTCAAATACCGTATGATCTCGCCCATAAATAGAAGATAAAAACAACAAACAAACACATAGAGACAGAGATTGGATTGGTGGTTACCAGAGGGGAAGAGGGCGGGAGGAGGGTGAAAGGGGTGATTAGGCACACGTGTGTGGTGATGGATGGTAATGAGTCTTTGGGTGGTGAACCTTATGTAATCTACACAGAAATGAAAATATAATGATGTACACCTGAAATTTATATAATGTTATAAACCACTGTTACTCCAATTAAAAAAATAAAGTTAAAAATAAATACATAAAAGAACTAGGAGAAAAAAAAACAGTCATAGGGTCTGAATCAGCTAGTACAGGATGCTTTCAGCTGCAAGAAACAGAAGCCCAACTCAAGCTCGCTTAAACAATAAGAACGTGTACTGAATCATGTGAGTGAAGATCCAGAGGTATGCAGACTTCAGGCATGGTTCGATCAAGCCTTTTGCTTTATTTTTTCTGTGACTGTCACAGCTCTGCACTCTTCTCTTGACTAATTTTGTTGTCAGGCTAGTTCCCCTGAAGGTCTTTGGGTTGGCCATCAGAGCTACATGCTTTCTTGCTCACGAAGAAGTAAGGAAGAGAACAAGAGAGAAGACTTGGCATGTCTCATGAAAGAAAGCCATAATTTAGACTCTAACAATAATATAGACTCCAGAAAATCATTCCTATGTTTTGTTGGCTACAATGAGCCTAGATATCTCTGTTCCCAAGCCATTACTGGCCAGGGGAATAGGAATGGGGTTACCATGATTAATTTACACTAAACAGCCAGGATGGAAGAACTAATATGTGCAATACCGTTCTATGTAGCAAACTACCACAAAATCTCAACAATTAGCATTTATGTGACTTATCTGTCTGTGTGTTGGCTGGAGGGTGTCTGATCTAGCATGGGCCCAGCTGATGTGGCTTGGCTGGGTTGCCTCTGCTCACATAGCTCTCCTCTGCTCTGTATAGCTTCTCCTCCTGGGACCACAGGCAAGATCTTCTCATGGCAATGGTGCAAGTGAAAGAGGGCAAGTGGAAGGATGCAAGGCCTCTCAAGGCTTAGGCCTGGACGTGCCACACCATCACTTCTGTCTCATTTTATTGGCCAAAGCAAGTCACAGGGCTAAACTTAAAAAGGAAGAGAAATATACTCTGTCTGGTCAGTGGAGGGAATTCAAACTCCTATGGCAGAGGCTGTCAGCAGAGCTAAGGGTAGAGTGAGTGAGTGAATGCTTGTCTTCAGTGAAAAGTTTAAGGAGGTGCCAAGATATTTAATCAAGAAAAATCATATTTTAATGATATATTTTAAAAAATCAAATTTAGTATAAAATGAGCAAAACCCCAAAATTTTAGATAAAGCAGGATCCACATGGGAAGGATAAAGATTTGGGGCCAGCAACCCAATCTGCCGTAGACCGCCAACCGCAGTGCTCCCTGTATAGAACTTCATGCCTCAGCCTTTGGTGCCTTAAAAATAACTCTGCCCTCTTGAGGTTTGCTGCCTGTTGTCTTCTAGGCCTGTCGCTCAAGTATCTGGCTATCCTGGAAGTCATTCAGAAATTTAATAGGAATAATCTCCAGAAAATGTCTTGAAGAATAAAGTATTTCTTGAGACATCTTTGATAACAAAAAAAAAAAAATAAGAAAAGAAAATTGAATTCCGTTCAATGGTTCTTGTATGTTAATCCAGTTCTCGTTTGCTAGTTTAAGAACTGGTACAATTTCTGTAAAAATTAAAATTAGTGGAATGGTGCAGTGATTCTCTAGAGACTGCACTCCTTAATATTTTGGATTTTAAATACAGTGCATGTCCTGACAAAGTACAGTGAAAGTCTTTTTGGATCAATCACAAGTTATGTCATAGGTGCTTAACTTTTTTTTTTAAAGATTTTATTTTTTTCCTTTTTCTCCCCAAAGCCCCCCGGTACATAGTTGTATATTCTTCGTTGTGGGTCCTTCTAGTTGTGGCATGTGGGACGCTGCCTCAGCGTGGTTTGATGAGCAGTGCCATGTCCGTGCCCAGGATTCGAACCAACGAAACACTGGGCCGCCTGCAGCAGAGCGAACTTAACCACTCGGCCACAGGGCCACCCATGGGTGCTTAACTTTTTATAAATGAGATTGGCTTAGGAATTCAAGGGCCGTACATTAGTTTGTAGAGAACTTTCTCTTGTCTTGTGGGTGGGTTGTGTGCTGACCTCAGCACTGAGGGCTTTGGCGGGAACTTGGGAAACACTTCCCGTGTTCGTAGGACTCCTTGTGTGTGGAACTGCCATGAGTCCACGGGCTGCCACACATTTACGTGGGAAATACTTTCCAAAGAAACTTGAAAGAAAAAATATTGTATCCCAAATTCTATCATTGTTTTATTTAAAAAGCAAATCTCCAGCTAGCCCGGTGGCACAGTGGTTAAGTGCGCACGTTCTGCTTCAGCGGCCTGGGGTTCGCTGGATCAGATCCCTGGTGTGGACATGGCACCTCTTGGCAAGCCATGCTGTGTCAGGTGTCCCACATATAAAGTAGAGGAAGATGGGCACGGATGTTAGCTCAGGGCCAGTCTTCCTCAGCAAAAAAGAGGAGGACTGGCAGTAGTTAGTGCAGGGGTAATCTTCCTCAAAAAAAAAAAAAGAAAAGCAAATCTCTTCTCCAGTGTGAAATGCTAGAGCTACAACTTATTTCTTCCTAAGTTTGTCCCAGTGGGAATCACATGTTGGGTCATATGGGGTGACACTTACCTTTCCATCTCATCTGCCAACCTCCTCCCTCAATCCAGCTGCACCCAGAGAATTATGGAAAGGAGGGGTTGACGGGGCGGCGGGGCGGGGGTGGGGTGGGGCTGGCACCAAACTGAGGAGAAGTAGAAATCTTGTCATGTGGTGAGAGGTGGCTGATACTAAGTGAACCCTTAGCCTCAAAATATTTCCCGCGATGGCCTGGCGTGGAGCTGAAATATTCCCCCGATAGTCATTTGTGTAGGTGATTGAGGCTCTGCGTCTCCCAGGGGCGCATCCAAAGGCCAGCACGCTAACCGAAAGGGAGAACTCAGGTAGTGGCTGACTCACAGCGACAGAGCTGTGCGTCCAGTGAGATTGAAAATGGAGACAGAGAAAGAGCGAGGCTAAATCCTTGAAAAGCTGGTGGAAGGTGGATAGTATGGAGGACAGCAAGTATCATTTGGGAAAGAGTGTGAAGATGTGTGAGCTTTTCAGAGAAAACTCTTAAGGGAGGCAGAAACAAAGCTGCTGGTGCAGGGGCCCCTACGACCACATAGTAAGCACCAGTATGAAGTGAACTCATAATGTAAGATGGTAAATATAATTTCCAAAGATTTTCCAAGATTTGGAGCAAATATAGCAAAGGAAGGGGATAAACCTGATCAAAGTCAACATATCCGTTAAAAAAAATAGCTGGCATGATGCTATATTTTCCCCGCTAAACTTCCCCTTTGAAATATATTTTATACACCGTCTCGAGTTATCCCTTTTTAAAAACCCAAATGCAATTACGCCATTTCCTTGAGCAAAAAAAGTTTGGTGCGTTCTCACTGTCTGTAAACTGAAGCGTAGACTTTTCTGCATGACATAAAATGCTCTTTAAAATCAGGCTTTATCTTACTTCATTCAAAATCCAAAATAAATATTTACTGAGGGCCTACTGTGTGCTGTTTTAGGATCTGCGTCCACTGGTGAACCAAAGCTACTCCCCGCTCTTGCTCCCCACACTCAGCCCCCTGCTCATTCTCATACTGAGCCCTTCCTGCCCTTTGCCCAGGAACTCCTACTCATCCTTCAAGACTCAACTCACATATGGCCCCTCTCTGTAGCCTTCCCTCACAGGCCAAGCAGATATAATAGCCTCTTTTCTGTTTTCAAATAGCTCCTAGTTTATATTTCAAGTACAGGACATAAAGTTTATTATTAGTTGATTTTCTATCTCTTGAGCTGGTTTGTAAAACCAGTGACAAGCGAGGGCTTGAAACGGAGTAGACAGTAACTGACTGTACATAAACGAGGAAAGGAATGAGTGAAGGAGACACGTCTGCACAGGAAGACACAAACCTGAAAGTGAAGACAGAGGGTGAATGGGGGGCAAAGAGCAAAGGAGAGAGAGAAGCCCTCTGCCGGAGCTGTCCGTGAGGGAGTTGTCCCAGATCTGTAGGTCCTGGTGGGGCGTGTTGGAGGGCCCAACGCTGAAGAGGGGAGGATGGGAAATAAGCTGGAGGGTGATGCTGAACTGTCAGGGGCAGAGTTCTGCCTGCTTAGAACCACAACCACGCCCTAGGCGCTGTGCTAGGCTCCGGGCAGACGCCACCTGGAATTGCATCTAGTAGAGTAGGTGTCTGTGTGTGTGTGTGGTTGGGAGGATGGAGTGAGGAGTGGGGAGAGGGTTGCCACATGTCCTTAAAGAGGCACAACTACGGTAGAAAATGAATAGTGGTGATAGTGGCTGGGAGTGGGGACAATACTGCTCTGGGGACAAGATAGAAAAAATGGCAGATGACCCCAGACACAGGCCAAGAAGGACCAGTGACGAGACACTCCCTTGGATGTCTCATTCCTTTTACAGGCAGAACCATAAAAATTCCTGACCCAGCTTGTTGACAATTTCATTTCCCAGAGGGCAGAAGGACTGGGGAAAATGCTCCCTTTGAGAAATTTTAATGAGCAAGGCCAAATTCGAGTTCACCCAGTGCTCCTTATGAGCATCTTGGGAGAAAGTCTGCGATAGCTGGCGAGGGAGATTCAGATGCGGACAACTTTCATGGATGCTACATTTGTGGAATGTTGATTTCTTAGGATTCAGGGGAAAGATGGACATGATTCTGTGGCCCAGGATTTTGGAAGAGAGGGAGGCTCGAGAAGCCCAGACGAACTCACAACTGGGACTTGTAATGTGTGATTACACCTGATCTTATTGCGAATAAAAGGGAGCCCTGCCCCCTCGCCCTGACCCCAAACAGACTGGCTGTGCTGGGAGATCTCGAATGAACTTTAGAGGGGCAGGTCCAAAAGCTGGTAAGAAAAGCATATAGTCAGGATAAAAACAAGTAAGAAACCTCGTAAGTGTAGGTAAGAATAGTGCCAGGGACGCGGAAGCCCCACGTGAGCTGAAGGTGTAAAAGGGGCTGAAAACTATAAAGGCCATAAAGACCATAAGACTATTAAGTCATATTAGGTCAGAAGATCAGGGAACAGTTTGGGTGACAAGAAAACCCAGTGGTTAAGACCAGGGCTTCTACTTCTCGGCTTCCATTTCTGTGAAAGGAATGCTTAATGGCACTTACCCCATAGGATTGTTTTGAGAATTAAACAAAATACTGTATGTGAAACACTTAGAACAGTGGCTGGCCCACAGTAGGAGGAGTATGTGATGTGCTGGGGCCCCCTGTGTCCTTATAGACATATTAAGCAGGCTTGTGCCGGGCCCCAGGGATGCGGTGGTGACGCAGACGGGTGAAGTCCCCATCCTCACGAGCTTACATTTAAGAGGGGGAAGCAAGGGTATCATGAGAGTGAGTTACCGTGTGGTGGGGGGCGTGGAGAGAGGGGAGCACTAACCTGAGGAAGAGAGGCTTAAACTGAGACTGGCTGGGGGTTGGGGGCAGGGCAGAGGAGCAGCAAGCGTGGGGACCCCGCTCAATGAAGGAACCGAAAGTCGGCCATGAGTGCGGGGCATGGAGAGCCGAGCAAGCGGCTTCGAGAAAGCAGAACTCTTGCACTTTCTGTTTTGTTTTAGTCTTCTTGGCCAATGAGAATAAATTTGAGACTCAAAAGGTCTAAATATGGGAGAGGCGGGGATCAAAAGAGCCCCCAGCTCTTCAAATGAGAGCCAGGCCCTCCACCTGCACCGTTGGCTCCTGACTCCCTCGCCTTGGATGGCCCCATGTCCAACGGTCTGTGCTCAATGGCCCATCCGGGAGCACCTGCTGGGAACTCGGGATTCCTTTGACCCTTCAACTTTTATTTTAAAAAGTTGCTGTCAAGCAGAATACATAAGAACTTCCAATTAGTGGTTTTATGAGAAGCTTTGTTTCAATGGTGCCAATGATGTAGGTTGAGGAAATCATCCGAGAAGATTTGAGTTTACATTTGCTGGAAATTGTTTCATGCAAACTGCTAGGGAAATAGTGTCCTGAAGGAAGGAGATGATTGAATTTTTAGGCCTGGACAGACCACTTGTTTCTCAGAGCCAATTCTAGGCAGCCACTTCCTTATGAGGTAGGCAGACATGTATGGTCAAAAGTCCAGTGACCACCGTATGATGTTCACAGCCTACAGGCACAGGAAAGAGGGGTGGGTATACAGAGATATCTGTTTCAGCCTTGTGTGGAGAGACGCAGAACTGGAAACCATCCATCAGCAGGAGAACGGCGGAATACTGGTGGTGTGGATACTGCATGACCATCAAAGTAGGAGCTGGAGGGTTGTCCGTGATGTTTACTTACCGGACCAAAGTAGGCTGTGGAATGCAGTGTGTGCTGCATCTATATTCATAAAAAGAAACAACGAAACACCCTAATTTCGTACATATGCATCATTACCTAATTGTATGAGCACAGATAGAAGTATGACCTCAGGAAAGTAAGAATGGAGGGATTAAGTTAGGAAGAGAAAGACCTCTTAATTTATATAATCATGGACTATTTTATTTAGTTAAATAAGTATGAATTCTGAAACTTCAAATTTAATTTTTAAATGCATTAGAGAAACAATTTGAGTCCGATATCAAAATGAAGAAGAAACAAGGAAAAATGTCATGGTCATTTCACATCCTGTTCTGTGATATAAAACTACATTTTAAAATGATGTACTGTGAGATAAAAGCATCAGTGCTCTTCTCTGGGAGAATGAAACCACACACTGTGTTGATCTCTGGCCTCGAGTCCCCTGCTCACCACTGCATGTGCCCCAGGGTGCTCTTAGACCAGTCTGAGAAGCCAAGGGCCAGCTCCATCCAGATCACCCTCCACTTTCCAAAAGTTGGATCTTTAAGCTCCACTGACTCCTAATGTCGTGCTCTCCCGCTGCCACTTCTCAAAATCTATGCCTTGACCATCTTCAAAAAATGTCACTTCACACCTGTCTGGCAAACTCTTAGCATCTTGATTGGACACTGTAGCTGGATGCCTGAGTTCAAACCCCAGCTCTGTCATGTGGTAGCTGCTTGATTTGGCAAGTCGCTTAATCTCTCTGAGCCCGTGCAATAGAGATAATGCTGGTATCTACACACGGTCTCATGAGAATCCAGCAAGTTAATACATTAAAAAACGCTTAGAGCAGTGTCTGCCATATACTGTTACATAGATTGCCCTTATTATCACTCATCTCTCCAGATTCAGTGCTGGCACGGTCGTTCCCTAGCACACAACTTTGGAACTGCTCTCTCCTTCATGTTCCCTCAGCAGCCTGCACCGTGTCCTGGGTACATTTCATTACATGATTCTCTTTACTAAATTGTCTCCCCTTACCCCTCACTCTTGGACTTTGAGCAACTTTCGGGCAGAAATCAAATCTCTTTCATCTTTGAGTTGCCAGCATTCGGCACAGCACCTAGCACGGAGTGGAGGTTAAATTGATGTTGAAGGAATGGAAGGAACAATGGATGGATCAATCCATCCATGAGACCCTTCCTTATTTAGGTTGTTTCCGAATCCTCTGGAAAGCCTCAGTGTTTGTGTTTGCGTTTCGGCACACCTGTAAGTACTTACATCTCATTGGTGTGCATTGTCTAATTTATCTTTCTTTGTATCAATCATGTTCCAACTTAAATTATGTGCCTTTTGGTTCATGGCGTGTATTTACTTTCTTTGATGTCTTTTTCAGTTGCCAGCTGGAAGAGTCTGAGCCTATTTTTTGCCAAATGGGATGGGAGGACCTAGGAGGCAGGAAGTGTAGAGGTGGCTCCTCTTGGGGTGTCCTAAAGACAGTGACCAGAATTTCAAGGGAGTATTTTCAGATTCCACAATATAATAAGAGAAAAGGAACCAACCCCTTAAATGGAGAACTTTCAGTCACCTCTACCCAGGTCCACGTTTCAGTTTCATTTCTGTCCATCAACTCCTCGCCTTTGATGGAGTACTGAAATGAAAACAATTAGGAAAATAAGATACTTAAAAGAAACCCATTAAAGGGGCCAGGGTTTAGGAAGGAATTCAGGGTGTTAGGAAGAAATTCACTTCAAAGACTAGCCTTTTAGTCAAACAAAAAGCTGGGGTAAGTCTATGAGGTGAAAATACAGACCATCTATATCCTGTTTAAAGATAAAATATTACGTTATATAGTCAAAGGGCTCTGATGAAGTCTATCCTATTTTTTAAGTTATAGGGGGTGCGGAAAGGTTTGCACAAACCTATTTCCGTTTCCTAGTACACAGAAACTAGATATAATATCAATCTGTTATAAATAAACCTGATGCCTCCTCCAACATTTGTCATTGCTTCTGACTAGTCTACTCGATCTGTGAAAAATGAGATTACTTGAAAACCTGTCCTAGATTTTAAAGCTGAGCAAGATATACTGATTATACAAATATTTTTATGTCACTATATATCTTAATAAAATAACATTCATGTCTGGAGTGCATGTCAGTCTGAAAGTCTGCCCAAAGTCAGATCTATTTATTTCAATCAGGAAAGGCAAAGGGCCACGCTGGCAGCCATTCAGCTTGTCTCATGGTTGAACACAGATAATAATAATTTTGGGGGCACATGAGCAGATTCCTGAAAGGAGGGAATTAAACCCTGTGTTTACATTATTAATCAGCAGGGAACTATTTCAGATGCTGAGACCAACGGGAGGCAAAGCTGATTTCTTCTCTCTTTTTAGATTTCGAACCCCGGTGGACATCCCACTGGAATTTCAGATTCAGATTCTAAGTTCTGAAAATTCCAGTTTATAATGAAGTGGTGAAAGGCCTGTGTTCCCAGGGTCAGCCTTAATTCAGCCCTCTCTGGCGCGACGCAGTTGGCAATTTCCCTGTGAGGAAGAGACTTGCACTGCCTGCCGTCCTTGGATGGTTGGTCCAGGGGCCGAGCACCGTGGGGATTTGATGCCCATCACTGGGGATGAGACTAACAGCCCCATGGTGAGGAGAAGGGCCCTTCTCGTGTCACAGCCTCTTCTTCACGGCAAAACAGCCCCAAATCAGAAGCTGCTTTGGGGTGCCTAGGGGACTGCCAAGAGAGGAGAGTTACCTGCTCCTCAGGAAGAATGGTGTTTGTTTCATGTTGGAAATTCTCTTAAACCGTACATTTTGGGACACTCCAATTGTGTTGGCAGCTTAATCCCAGAGGAAATCTCTCCTTTTGGGCATTGCGAGTTAGTTATTAAATCTTCAATTTCCTTTAATCGGCAGAAATTTAGTTTTTATTCTACCCAAGGACAACTTTATGTACCTTGTAATAACACGTACTAACTGCTGTGGACTGAGTGTTGGTGTCCTCCCTGAATTCACATCTCGAAACCCTAGCCCCCAAGGTGATGGTATTGGAGGTGGGGCCTTCGGGAGGTGATTAGGTTTGATGAGGTCATGAGGACAGAGCCCCCAGCATGCAATTAGTGCCCTTGTAAGAACAGGAAGAGACTAGAGCTCTCAGTCTCTCTTTCTCTGCCGTGTAAGGAGACACCAAGAAGGCTGCCATCTGTAAGCCAGAAAGTGGTTCTCATCAGACACAGAATCTGCCAGCACCTTAATCTCGAACTTCCCAGCCTCCAGGACTGTGAGAAATAAATCTCTATCGTTGAACTACCCAGGCTATGTTATTTCACTATCGCAGCCCAAACTGACAAGACACTGACAATAAATAGAAAGAGAATAGATTCATTTAAATTTCAAAGTGCTAACAGGTTTTGATTTATATTTAAAAAATACTTTTTACCGACTTTAGTATTAATGAGACCGAGAGGGATATTTGAGTTATCTCAAACTTTTAAGGGACTCTTATGATATTATATTTCTGTGTAGAAAAAAATTAATTGAACTTGGTAAAGATGAATGTTGGGTCCATAAAACCAATCCAACTAGAGACCAAAGACTAGAATTGGCATCATCGAAATGATTGCACAAGTTGTACAGAGCATTGTTTACATACGGATAGGTTTAACGGGCAGGAAGGAGTGGCATTGAGCAGTGACTTCCCCATTATATAGAGATTAGTTTACCAGATTCCTAACAGAAATTGGAGCCTGATGGCACAGGTGGATAAGGTTTGATGAGGAGGGTGACTGAGGAAAGATCAGAGACCTGGGGAAGGTGGGATCCAAGGAAGACCTCAGGGCCTCCAGGAGCCACCGTTGCTGGGCAGTGGAGAGAGGAGACAACAGGGAGAAGGCAGAGACTCAGCTTCAGATCAAGTCTGTCTCCTCTGTGGTTCTTCCTGCTTCCCATTTGCACGTTTGTGTTCATGGAAGCTCTCCTCGAGTCTGATTCCATGGCTGCATAGAGATGTACTCAAAGTCTACTTCTTTGGCTTGAACGATAATAGAAATCACAATTCGGTTTGTAAATCACTCCAGATAGCATAGTGCGGAATTAATGTCTGGTAATATTTGCCTGGGAGTCTTGTATGATCTCTTGAAGACTGCAGCCAGTCTCACCTTCCTTTCTGACTTAGCTCATTTGCATTATATTTCTTGATCCACAGTGTTGGAACAGTGGCTTGCAAACAGAATTAATTTGCCAGCAGATTTTAAAGGAACGCATATTCAAACTAAAATACCTTTTCAGGTAGTCAACCTTTTCAAATGTTTATTGGATTGGGGTCTGATAGAACAAATAAAGCAAATATGTCATAATTTCTTATAAGGGCAACTTAAAAACATTAAAATGACTGATAATACACAGAATAAACGTCATATTGATTTAAAGAGTTTAGGCAAAAAGTCACCATTTGAAAACAAAAAGCCACCGTTGGAAAACAGAAAAAATGGGAAAGTGGTTTGCCTGTATATATAATTAAGAGTAAGTATTAAACTTAGCCAAAAATGTACTGTCTAGTCTGCTTGGACTGCCATAACAAGATATCACAGACTGGGTGGCTTAACCAACGGATATTTATTTTCTCACAGTTCTGGAAGCTAGAAGTCCAAAATCAAGATGCTGGCAAGGTAGGTTTCATTCTGAGGCCTCCTCTCTTGGTTTGAAGGTGGCTACCATTTTTCTGTGTGCTCACATGACTTCTCTGTGCATGCAAGGAGACAGCCCTGGTGTCTCTTCCTCTCTTTATAAGGGCACTTGCCCTTTGGGATTAGGGTTCTACCCTTACAACCTCATTTAACCTTTATCACCCTCTCATAAGCCTTATCTGGGAATACAGTCACAACAGGAGTTAGGGGCTCAACATTTGAATTTTGGGGTGACACATTCAGTCCATAATGTGTATCATAATTAAATGTGAAGCTCTAAATATTTATATTAGTTAAAATACAACTATTTGACATATTATGGGTCAAAATATAACTATTTGACTTTATGTTAGAAAGTAATGAACAAAACTCAACAGATATTACACTTAAAATTTGCTTATTGTGTTGTATATAAAATACATCACAATAAAGAAAGAATAAAAAGATAATGGAAAGAGTAGAAAAATAAAGGTAATTGTTCTTTATTTGAATGTCTCTAGTCAGAAAGCTGAATAGTGATGTTACCACCTTTGTTTTTATAATAATAATAATGATATCCTACAATTTCATAGCATCTTACAGTTTACAAAACATTTTGACCTACCTGACCCCATTTGCCCCGGAATTGGAGACGCTCTCCCCGAGTGCCTCTGTCTGTGGAATGGCGGTAGGGCTCCAGCAGAGAGGGGCAGTCTCCCCGTGGATGTGGGAGTGTCCCCCCTGTTTCATGGCCTGGAGGAATCCTGCCACCACTGCAGGAGGCAGCAAGCTAGATGACTTCTCTGGCCAAAGGGACAGTAAGAAGACCAAAGTCTGATTCCTCTTCCCTTCCTCCCAAACTAAGGAGGAAGACCCCTGCAGGACAGATGACAAAGATTCCTGCCGCAACCCGTTACATGGGAAAGGCCCTTAGCTGAGGGCGTAGTGCCTGGAGAACCTTCAATAAAATGCATTATTAGAATTAATAATGATAAAAATAGCACAGCCAGGAACCTTGGCTCGGCCATGGGCGGAGTCAGCCTGGCCGTTCCAGGCCTGAAACCCTTGCTACTTCTCACCACCGTCAACCCCAGGACGTCTATAGCTGGACTGTCAGCTGTGGTCACAGGGGCCCTCTTTTCATTTGGGGGCTGCCACTGCGGTTGAGGATTCTAATAGAGTGGCCTTGTCCCTGTGCAGAAAAGCCTGACAATAGGCATAGTTTACCGCTAGGTCACACTGTCCACGAGACTGTCACCCCTGTGAGGACAGGAGATCCCTCTGGCATGGTCAGCATTATCTCCCTAGTGACTGGCTCTGTGTCTCAGTAGTGAACAAGGACTCACACTTCACAATTCTGACCCTCGAGGAGGCCACTCAAGTGCCAAGGACGGGAGAAAATCCAGCCCTTGTTAACATTACTGAAAACAAACAAATAAGAGAACAAAATAGAGAAGCCTGGAGAAGCGGCTTGAGTAAAACACAGTTGGATCTTTCTTGCCAGTACCTAAGCTCATGAAATTTAACTGAAATGCCCCAATGCCGTGTCAAAACATCGACATATGTCTTTCTAATTGAAAGCCTAGGGTTGTGGCAAGGCCTTCGCGTACTTAGAGCACCTTTTGATCACCACAAATTCTAGGCTTGCCCATGACATTGTTTTGACGGTGATGTTGTGGCTGGAGCCGTGGCCTGTCCATCAAATGGCTTAGCCTCTGCTTCCTGGCTCGGTCACTGGCTCAGGTGACCTCATTGCATAATCCGGGTAAGCTCTGGCCATGGCAACTCTGGGCGAAGTTTAAAGTAATGGTGATCAAGAGGCTAGGCCCAGCGTTCCTTTGTGCTTGTCTATCAAGGGATCATATGACATTTGAGTTGATAACAGTCAGACATGCCAGGCTCACTGGAAACACAAATGCCCTGCGTGTGTGATATTTGCAATGATCCCTTTCTAAGTGTCACTTGAGTTTTAGACAGAGAAATGCGTTCATGGCTGGATATCAGTTGGTGAGGCCCTGACATTCCCCAGACAGTTGAGTTCATCCCTTCTAGAGGTCTCTGAGATATTTCCACGGCTGCTGTCTTCTCTTCTAAACTGGTCATCTGAATATGATAAATGTGAGTTTTACTGCTAAGATTAGATACTCCCTCAGCCCCAGCTCTGTCAAGGGGGTGGTTTTGAACAAGTATATAAAGAAGGAAAAGGAGGGCGAGTCTTGGCTGTGTCATCTAAGACGTGAGAGTCTCTGTGTGTAAGTAAAGAGGCTTCCTTCGAACAGGAAATCTGGCTGTGTTCACAAAGCCTACTAGGGAGCAAACCTGTGTTTTAAGAGGAAATGATAGTATGCTCTTGGAAGCCTCAGACAGCTTCCAGAATGTGCAGGTTTGTGTCTTTCCTTCTTCTCACAGGGAGAATTACTCCAATTGACAGGGTTGGGTGGGACCTGTTGGGTAGCATGGTGGATGATGCATTGCCCTTGGAGGGGGTGGGGAGCCACCATGGCATGCCACCTTGGCAGGCCAGGGCCAACAGTGATGGACATTAGTCCAGCCAGTGACCTTGCTCAGCACTGGGTCACTGGGCCGGGCCATGTAGGGTCATCCTCAATTGCAGTAAGTTTGAACCTAGTAAATTAGCTATGCCTTGTGCACGTGCACCTAGGTTTGCAATCCTTGAGGAGCACAGGCCAGAAACCAGACCCAGCTTGGGCAGAGAAAAAGTATGCACAAAGGCCAGGTGCCCTCTGGAATGAGAAAAGCAGCGTGGGGATTTAGAGGCATGAAGGGTTCTTGGAAATTCTGAAGTTCCAATGTGGAGTTTCCTGGTTGCTCAGTTACGTTCTCTTTTTTGCTGAGAAAGATTTGCCCTGAGCTAACATCTGTTGCCAATCTTCTTTCTTTCTTTTTCTTTTTTAATGTGAGCCTCCACCACAGCATGGCCACTAACAGACAAGTGATGTGGGTCTGTATCCGGGAACTGAACCCTGGCTGCTGAAGAGGAGTGCACCAAACTTAACCAGTAGGCCACTGGAGCTGGCCCTCAATTACGTTCTTGTTAGGCCATTGGACGTCAGTCTGTGCCAGGCAGCGCGTTGGGTGTTGGGAATAGCAAAGTGATGAGGAGAAGGTCCCTGCCCATAGGAGCTCACTAGTTAGTGAAGGAGGTAGACTAGCAAACCTGAGTCAACGCTGGTAGAAGCCTGGGTTAAGTATTACAGAAGTAAAGAGGGATAAAGGAGAACCAAGTGCTGTGGGAACAATGTGTGTGGAGCAATGAGTGTGGGGTGGGGAGTGGTCAGGAAAACTTGATGGTGAAGAAATGTTTGAGCTGAGTTTTGAAGAAGTGGACGTTTATCAGGTAAATGGGTTTGGTGAGGGAGGTGTTTGGAGTAGAAGAACTGGCAATGGGAGTTGTCACTTATCCCTGAGCCCAACAGCGCCTGGCACATAGTCTGGTGCCTGCAGTGCCGGGGGCCGTCTGTCACGCTGGAGGCCCTTAGGTGTTCCCTGAGAGGAGATGGTGAGTTCCAGAAACGAGGCCCTGGCAGGAGCTGAGGCAAGCCACACAGTCATGGCTAAGGGGTTTTGTTTCATAGTGTAGGGCTCAGGAAGCCATTGAAAGTTTTGTAAGCAAGAGAGACCTGGATTCCACTGTGAATTTCAGAAAGGTCATCCCAGGGCGAGGTGTAGAAGGGGTGGGAGGAGGTGACAGTGAACGGCCTGAGGAAAGGCAGGACTGACTGCTCCCCGATTCTAGAGCAGAATTGGACCCAGATATGTCACCTTGGTACCTCCATCGCGTCAAGGCTGTGTGTGGTGCTTCCGGGATAGTGCTGCCTAGAGGATGCTGCGTTCCTGGAGAAGCAGGAGGGGTGCCGGGCAGACGCAGAGTCTCTGCGTGAGAGGGGGCTGGAGCTGGAGGGAAATGGCAACAAGGACCACATGGCATCTTCAGGGACTAACTTCTCAGCACATGTGAAGCCCCCTGAACCTTCCAGAAATATATAACAAGACTTTGCAAAGTGTGGTTATACAATAGCAAGTAGTGGTGAGTAACATAGAGTAAGAACAATTTAATTTTTGTTTAAATTTACTTTCAAAGAAACAAAATGAAAGTCATGCATTATATCTGGTTTTGTGTCTTACTCTACTCACTTAGCATTATTTCAAGGGCATTTGCTTGTGCCCTTACGTATATTGTTGTTTCTTTCTAAATTCCAAGGAATTCTTTATGCTGAGAAACAATGCTTCATAGCATCTAACACAATGCACAGAAGGGAACTCTATACAAATAAATTAAAATATTTTATTTAAAGGTCAATTTAAAAAATAAGAGAGTTGGAAAGATAAATTATTTGGCTCTGCAGCGGTGTGTCAGACCAAGTATAATACAGCAAAATATCAGTCTTGCAAAGAAAGTCAAAGGAAAAGATTATGCTCAAAATTGCTCCTGGCTGACTTGGCCTCCTGGTTATTAATTCAAATGTCCCTCTTATTGGTGCTGTTAATGGCTTCAAACAGATCTTGTCTCCTTTTATGCAAGGGGAAAATGGGACCCATTCCAAACAAAATAGCAGTAGCAGAAGGAAGCCAAGATTTACAGCATTGTTAGATAAGTCCAACTATTAATTTTCTTCAAGCAAGTCCCTTTTCATTTTTCACAGATATTTCTTACACTGCTTAAATCTACAAGTTAGACATTCCTAATACTTAGAAAGATTTTTAAGTGCAAAAAGAATTTTCCCGTTTGATTAGCATCCTCTCTCTTTTCCTGGGCTATTTCACCAACGTAAGGTACTGACAGAGCAGTAGAAACCTCAGATGTGTGGTTTTCAGTTCTCAGCTTAAGATTGGGGAGGAGGGATGGGAAGGGGAATTAGAATCTTTGGGGTCAAGGAGGAGAGCTAGGCAGAAATCACTTGAAAAAGCTCCTTGAACATGATTCTGACATGTCCCCAGGTTGAAAATGAATCGTCGAATCTTGGAATTTAAGGGATCTCTGAGTTCAGCCAACAATACCTCTTCCCTCAGGCTGGAACCTTCCCTGTTTGATCCTATGATTTATGCTTGAATACTGTGAATGAAGGTGACCTCATGGACATGACATTCCTGGACCACTTTAATATTCAGAAATTATTTCTTCACCCTGAACTCTGTGTAGTGGTCGTTTTTCGTTTTTTGGATACCTTAAATCCATTCCCCCTTCCGAAGAGCACCATGATTTCCTCTGGAGGCCTAACTTGCCTTCCATTGGAGCAACCTGGGTTGGACAAATAAATCTAGATATCCTCCAGCTGTGGAAGTCAAAGAGCTCTCCGGAAGTTCCTTCTGCCAGACTCTTCCTGTCACTTCCCTGGGACAGTCAAGGGGCAGGCATGAAACCCAAGCATGTCTAATAAAACTCACGCCTCTGGGACTTGAACAGAATGACACAAAGACCAAGGAAATGGTTGGAATTCTTTTATTCTAGAGGTGGTGCCAGGCAAGATGGTCACGACGTTCCTGATATCAGGATCTCGTGGGGCCACCTCTTTCTTGTCGGCCCCGAGTCTGGTTTCTCAGCCTTTCCAATAACTGATGAACTCCTCTATCCAAGTGAGGTGATTTCTGTTGCTCACAACCAAAGAATGCTAACTGACATTATCTGCTGCCTCTAACTTTGCCCAACTCGTCCAAGTTCTGCTCTCTGCTGTTACATAAGGTACATCCGATCCCCCTTCAATATGACCTCTGAAATTTTTAAAGACATCTATCATGTCCCTTCTAAGATTTCTTTCTCAAGTGAACATCTCCATTTCCTTGAACTCTTCCTCCCCTATTATGGTTTATGGAGCCGGCACCATTCTGTTTTCCTTGGCATACAGCCCAGTTTATCAAGGTCCCTCTTACGGTGTGTCATCCGAGATCGAAATCATAATCCCCATCTGGCACTTTGACTAGTAGAGATTATGGTCAGGTTTTCCCTTCCTTCACCTCTGTACTCTATTTATACGACTGCACACAGAAGTGGCATTAGATTTTATTCATTTTATGTAACACTCTTGACTCAGATTGGGCGACACACAGTGGGCATTTAAATAACTGGAGTTATTATTGAAAACCTCCTGGCTTTTTCATAAGAAGTGCTAAAGTTATGTCTCTCATATTGCATTTTTGCAATCAATTTTGAAAATCTAAAAAGTGGGGCTTAGCATTTATTCTTGCTTAATGTGCTGCCTTTTGTTTTTGGTCTATTCTAAGGCCAATGCCATTAAAATTTTTTTTGACACTTTCTAATCTAAATAGTCCCTCACATCTTTTCATCATCTACTCATTTGGTAAACACGCCTTCGATGTTTCCATTAAGTCATTGGGAAAGGTGTTGCTCAGTTCAATGGTACGGCACCAGAGACCTTCCTCCAGGTACGAATCAATTCATTATTATCTCAGCACAGAGTATTGCTTGCTGAGCATCCAACCTAACTACATTATATTTTTCCATTTTGCCCACAGAAAACGATAACTAGCAACGTGGGCTCTCTGGCTGAAAGCGCCATATACAATGTGTACACGTAGCGGGTGGGGTGAGCATCTGTGAAATGAGCATGTTGACTGTTCATCTTCTTTTTCATTCGAGCACCAGTGCCCCCCAAAGGAAGACTTCGGCAAACCCCCAATACACAGGAGATAACAGTGGGTTAGCTCCGGGTTAGGTGGGGATGAGGCAGGCAGCGACTGGCCCCAGTACCCTTTAGCCAATCCTCATCATCTTCCCTCTCCTCCTGGCATCTCTTCAGAAAGGAATGACCTCCAAGAGCTTATGGTTTTAACATTCTGATTGAAAACATCATGAGTAGCAATAGTTTCTTTTATTTCTTCTGCCTTCAAGTCTACACTTGTCAGGAGGAGAAGCCAAGATTTTATCAGATTGCCTGCTTTTAGGAGGTTTCTATTTGATCTCAAAAATATTATTGAAAACCTCCGAGGTGAAAGCTTTGGTGAATCTTGGGTGTGCTGTTCAATACATTTATTATAGACACAGGAAAATATAAATGACAAGTGCAAGTGATTACTACGGTTAAAAGACAGAATAAAAAAATCCTCATAAACTGAAGTGAAAGACTGTTGAAATTTCATAGGGATAAATGTAAAAATGCCACATTTAGATATTAAAATGCTCAAAAATGAATTATATATGTGTAGGATTGAGAGATCTAACTTAACGGCATTTTGCCTTTTTCCTTTTGGGGGGATTTCCAGGACCGGGGTGGTGAAAAATTATGCTACCATTTATGGAAAGCTTGTTATGGATCAGGCATTTGATACAGATCAAGGGTAGTTTCTGCCCTCGAGAAATGCATAACCTAATAAACAACTCTGCTGCCGTGGAGCCCAGGAAAGCAGGACTACTCAATCGGGAAAGCCTTCCTGAGCAGATTTTCATTTGGAGAATCAGTAAGATCCACAATGACCCGGTGCTTCCCTGTGTTAAGCGACGTCTCATGTTGGTGATTCAGGGATAGAAAACCAGCTCTGGCCTTTAAGAGGCTCCCAGTATGACGGAGGAGACAGACAAGTGACTCAACCATGACATTTATGTGTGACAAATCCGACACAGAGATGAGAGCAGGCTGCCGGGCCCTGGGCAGCTCTAAGCCAAGGTCGGAAGGAGGGCTAGTTTGCTTCTCCCTGGGGTGGAACTCCCAGGATGGGCTTCCTTGGCAGACAGTAGGGGTCTCATGACAGAGAAGCAGAGCAGGGATCTTGAGAAGAATGAGACTTACTGTGGACACCTGGATGGCTGAGACTCTGTCACTGCAGCAAGTGGCCCCGATGATAATTTGTGTTGGAAAAGCCTGTTGCTGTCTCTTGGCTGGCTAGTCACCATAGTATTCATTACTTCATTGGTTATTTTCTCTCCCCATTTACCTGTGCCCACAAACTCTCCCTTCTACTTCCACCTTCGGGTTAGTGGATTTCCATACAGGATACCCCTCTCCTGGTATGAGGTGTGGAGACTAATCGGGTTACCTCAGGATAAACGGGCTTACTGTAAAGCTACTTACTGTGGACTGGCATGAGAGTGGGTACTTCTTGCTGGGATTCCAGCACTGGCTCCCGTCTGGCTTCAGCTCCAGCAGGGGTCACAGTGGGAGGAGAAGAGCAGCATCCCTCACGAGGCGCCGGTGGGTATGACTGCCATTCCCAGGCTTGTTCTGGTCTGGGATACTTTCTCAGAAGGCAGTCCAGTCTGGTGGCCAAAAGCAAGGGTGTTGGTTCCAATGCTTATCAATGGAGTGACCCTGGGCAATTCTCCTTCTCCGAGTCTGTTTCCTTATCTGTCAAATGGAACCTGACTTCATTGGATTAAAGGAAATAATTAATAGAAGGCAATGAGCACAATGCTTGGTATAAGTGAGAGCTAAATAAACCTGTTTTGTTATTCAATACAGTGATACCCTCTCACTACTTCTATGGTTGAAACAAGGCATATCCTCCCCCATTATTTTCTAAATGGAAAAGATATTTAAGGCATATTGAAATTACGTTGCGCATAATCCCCAAATCAGATTAGAAATCTAATTTGTAGGAAAGTCAGAAGAAAATGCCACAAAAAGTTGTTTAAAAAAACCGGTAACTACTTAAATACGTGCAATTTACAGAATGCAATTAAGCATCTAATTGCATAAGTATATAACCACAGATGCACGCCTGTTTTCTCACTACAGTTTTCAGCATTTTCTGTGGAACAGAAAATAAAGTCTTTGGTCTTAAAGTGGTGACTGTTCAAGTTCACAAAGCATGTGGTAGTTAATCATCGGTTCCCTTGCCCTTTTCACATGTGTAATAAAAGAGAATCATTGTCTACATTTCATCTCCCCTTCCTAATGTTCCCCAAATACTGACGTGAAAGCTCAGAAGTACAAGAACTGAACTGTAATGTGGAGGCTCCAGGTTCAGTGTGACAGCCTGGGGTTAGACTAAAAGTGTCCTGAAGGCAGCAAGACCTGTCTGCTACACCTGCAGAAAGAGTTTTTCCCGTGAGCCCCGAGCTGGAAGCAGGCCAGCGTGCTCAGTCGGTGAGCTTGCCTGGTTTCTATCCCACAGCACTTCTCTGTCTTGCAGCAAAACCACGGGCTGTGAATACACAAAAAGCTCCAGGGAGCTAGGCAATCTGTTTTCACTTCCCCTAAGATGTCAGAATATCAACCTGACCGTAGAAAAACACTTAATATAACTTCCTAACCTTTATTGTGAAAGCCAGTGTGTCAAAAGTGGGGTCGAGTTCCTAGGATGAAAATAGACCTTCCAGTTCACTGCAGCTCGCCCTTACGGCCTTGTAGGGCAAAGAGGCTTGCCTCGAGGCCAGCCTGCCGGTACACTGGTAAGAAGGCCCAGCCAATTCAATTCGCAGGTTTCCCTGTGCTGTATGAATTATGACTGGCGAGAATACTCGATTAGCTTATCATCAAGGAAATGGAGTCAGCCATCACAAGGATCAGCGAGCTTTGCTCTGATCCCTAACTAGAAAACTTGATAAGTTTATTTTTAAACTCTATTCCTTGCCCCAGGCACTTGACCCAGGAAATATCTGTTATTGATTTTTAGTCCCTTTGGTAATTTCTTAGTCCCTTTGGTAGGGGCTAAGAGGAGGATGGAGGGAAGTTCATCACTGAGGAAGGGGTTTATCACTCTCTCTGGCATGACTAGCATATGGGAGGGGCTTACTGTATCAAATACACGAGTAGATGAATTAGTGGATGATTGCAAATGTTCATGCAGGCTGAAACTGAAGAGGTATCCATCATGCTTATCAATGGCATATTGCAATAAATACCCTCAGCAACAAGATGTTGCAAGAAATACTCCTCTTCAATAGGATGTTGCAATAAACACCCTTATCAATAGATTTTTCAATAAATACTCCTCATCAATAGGATATTGCAATAAACACTCCAAAGGCTCTCACTTTGTCTAATTTCATCCAGTTTCATCCAGTATGTATTCGGCCTGGAAGAGCCAGGAGGGAAGCTGGGATTTCATTATACCATTCCATTCAGCCAAGCCCGGGCTTTTTGACATTTGACTGAACTCAGAGCCAAGCTTTTCCGTTTTTCTAACTTCTTACCCACTTCTGGGAGAGGTGTTCAAACATATTTCCAGAACTTGAAACTAGCCAATGTCCTGAGCAACTGCCATTAGAATTGGCGAAATTTAAAACTTCGGTCCAAATAATAACATGACCACTAAAAGAACAAATAAGTCTACCCAAAGCAACACTGCTGGATGGTTTGAAAGCTTAACCTACAAGGGCACCGTTGGAGTCAGGGATGACATTTTAGGTCCCCAGGGGTGCAAATAAGAAACTGAGGATCCAAACTTGCAAGGGTTTGCACCAGAGTCTTGCTGAGCCAGCTGTGCAGGAGATGGCAAGTCTGATTGTCCACAGCACCCACCAGGTCCCCAAATCCTGCCCTTCTGGATGGCCGCCCATTGCCAGGCCTCCTTTCCAGGCCCTGCTGACTCTGTGTAGGCTCCACTTCCCTCGTGGAACGAAGCCCATGCAGCATTGATGTGGCTCCCAGTGTCCCAAGCAACCAAACAACACCTCTGATGGGCTCTCCTGCTGCACAGGGTGGGCCTGCAATTCTCAGGAGGGAAAAGGGTGAGCCAGGATAGTGGCAAAGGCTGACCACTGTTGCCAACCCCCCTTAAAAAAAAAGTATATGTATGGGGCTGGCCCCGTGGCCGAGTGGTTAAGTTCGCGCGCTCCGCTGCAGGCAGGCCAGTGTTTCGTCAGTTCGAATCCTGGGCGCGGACATGGCACTGCTCATCAGACCACGTTGAGGCAGCGTCCCACATGCCACAACTAGAAGAACCCACAACGAAGAATACACAACTATGTACCGGGGGGCCTTGGGGAGAAAAAGGAAAAAATAAAATCTTTAAAAAAAAAAAAAAAAGTATATGTATATGTAAGTCTTTATTTAGGTTTGCTGGGCTGTCTACACGAAGCCCATGTTTTCTTTATTAGCAAAAGCACGTTGCCAGTTCGGGGTTTTACTTTGCACCGTTGACAATTTCATCCTGCTCTTGTGTTTGGTTTCTGACACCACGTACTTTTTCTTCCCTCTTGGTTTTGGCATCTCTGGTGTTTTCTTCTTTTATCTCTCTCTCTCTGCTCCCCTGCCTCGTCCTTCACAATGCGTGCACTGCGGTTTCAGACGGCTGGCTGGCTGGCTGGCTTTGTGGATTACGTTCAGAATGCGAGTTTTAGTTTCACTCTTTTAAAGGTCCTCTGTGGGCCAACCTTTTCTCCCTCTGTTTTATTAGCAATGTCAGCCTTTATTACTATCTAATTGTTCTTTTCTCCTTTGTTTCAATCTCCCAAAGATGAAACAGACAGTTCAGTTTTCTTTGGGGGTCACTCTGCTCTCCCTACAGGGGGCTCTGTCAGCATCTGTGTTGACTCTGAATATATCCATGCACACACACGCACACACATGCGCACGCACACACATGCACACGCGCACACACACTCCCCTCTTGCGTGACTAATTGGCCATGGCTATCTTGGGGGTTTCTGTGGTTCTTAGAGGCCAGTGTGACTGAACTGGCACTTTGGGACTCTTAAACCGAGCACTTTTAAAAGGCTGATTTAGAGGGAGCTTTGACAAAGGTTCTTTTAATTATTTTTTCCTCTGCTTTGCCAGTGCATGCTGCTGTAGCCAGTGAGAGGCCGGGCCCAGAATCGCGAGGGGGCCAAGCCATTAGGTGTTCCTGCCTACTCTGCAAATATAACAGGCTTATCACGTAGAACTCTGTCTCCAGCTGGTTTAAAATGTAGGTTGTGCCAGGGGGTAGCAGCTGTTACAGGCTGGGGAGCCAGGAGACAGTGGGGACGTTTTATGGTTCAGGGAGGTGAGAGTTGACCACGCTGTACAGTACAATGCACCCTTCCATTCTTCTATCCCGGTAGTGGAAGGTTCTGAAGGGCAACCTGCCTCGCGGGGTCCCCAGATGCTACCCTCTCCTTCCTAGCTAGACCTCAGGCAAGCTTAGCACTGGTTTTCAACACGTGGGACCAGAACACTCAGTCGCATGGCAGATAATGAATAATTCATACATTAGTAATTCAAATAGTCACAGTGATGCATAATTCAAGTGAAAATTTGTTATTGTAAATGCTGGGGAAATGGATTCATTTCAGAGATTTAAAACAATTTTTTTAAATTATTATTTTGCTTAGGCTTCGAGGTTGGAGCAGCCTCTATTTTTACAGCTGTTTTATCTGAATTGGTGCTGGGCTTAATGGCTTTGCCACAGTGTTGATCAGATAGGGCCACGCTTACAGCTGGGATAATTCACCAATAACAGGCGCTAATTTGCTTTTTTCATCCTGAGAAATGAAGCTAGTGTAGACATTCTATTTTTTCTCTCTCTCTGGCCATGCTTGCTTCCTGCCCCAATTACATTAGCAGAGTTATTAAAAAACACTTTATTATGGAGAGTTTCAGCCATCCACGAAAGGTAAAGAGAATAGTATGATGAAACTTCATGTACTCATCGTCCAGAAATAACAATTATCAAGACATCTCTTTCATCCCCATAGATTACTTTCAAGCAAATTTCACATTTTTAAAATACCGTTTAATCTTTCTCACCCAGTACTCTTCAGCACATTAGCAGCTCTTCTGGACTTTTAGCAAGGATGGCTCATGTGGCCCGTATCCTACCCAAGGTCTGGAAAAGACTCCTCATCACATCCTGGCGATGTGCTCCAGGGGCAGTTGTAGTTTCATGGACGTGGAGGGCATGGAGCAACCTGGCCTCACCCCTAGTGACATCACATAGGAAACCAAGCCCTTGGAGGAATGGCCTGGAGTGCCTCTTCTTCCCTCCACCCTCAGGCAGCGGCCTGGCATCATGGGAATTTGCCTTGTCTGCTTGTTGATGGTAACATGACTCTCTTTCTCTTTGAGCCCATATCAAGTTTTTGAGTCTCCCATTCTGGCTTACAGCTGGGACATCAAGGAGCTAGTTTTTTCACAAGCAAGCTTCACTCACTTTTCATATTTTCAATACAAAGTAGACTGTAAAATTGGTGGTTAGGATGATCAAAGTTTACTGGAGCAAAGAAAAGACTCGTTTTAAGAAAATGACTCTGGACATAATACTCAGTCGTGTACAAGAAAAGCCTGAAGAATTTGTTTACCATTTCTAATTTCTGTAATTTAGATAACACGGCAGGAAAAAAAACCCCTCTCTAATTCGAACATTAAACGTTGTTTACAAGAGGTAAGACTTGTTTTCCATGATATATATGTTCCTGAAGAAACTATGTATACACTGTTTTGTTTTTTGAGGGGAGGGGAACGCTAAATAATTTCTGTTGAATCTGGAGTTCTCCACAGGAATTTTGAAATAAATCTATTTGAGAAGCAAAGAGCTCCTTTAAAAAATGAAAAAACACCCCCTTTATTTATTCATTCATTCATCAAACCCTTTTGGGCTCTAAATATTTTGTTAACTTGTACATTTTTAAAATTTGGGTTTGTGTGCCGTCAGCGTTATGTAGTTGGCATTTTGTTTTTATAAATAGTGGCCTCACTGGACGTAATAACTGACATCAATCACACTGGGATAAGAGCACATCAATATTAGGAAAACCCAAATGCCTACACTTGTTTTTACACTTACTGTCTTACATGCTTACAGCGCTAAGTGAAAAGACACAGTCTGTGGTGGGATTTGAAGGGTCAAAGATCAGCCTCGTCTCCACGTCTCTCTGCTTTCTGACTTGTTTCAGAGGAGGCTCCATTAAGAAAACATTAAGAGAAAACAGCTTCTACCTGGGAAAGGCAGCAACTATTATTACATATTCCTAAAATTGCGAATTATCTTCAGTAAGGGCATCATTGTGTGAGCATCACAGAGCGGAAACCTGGGGCAGTGGGGACTGGGCACGTAAGGACCGAGAAGGAACCAGGATGTGAGTTATGGTGCGTATGTGTGGAAACACACACGCATGCACACACACACTCACACCTGAGGACTAGTAGGACTGCATTCTTTGGCGTCACTGAGAGATGGAAACAGATGAGTCCTCACACTTCCCTTCACACCTGCCTTTTGATTCCCTCTCAGCCCACAGCCACGCCTGAGTGGAAGGCTTTTCCTGTGTCCCGTAAAGGGCAGGCACGTAACCGGCTCCAGAGCCCGGACCCCATGCTGTACCAAACACTAGCCTCAACGCTGGATGGCTACAACTGGGGATCCTCTTGTCCTTCTTGTCCTATCTAAGCCGGGTTTAATTAGACCCCTGGACGCCCCTGGTGGTGGCTCTTTTGTCCCTTCATCAACTGCTCTTGTGCTTTGTCAGCCTGCTTGGATGTGGCTTTGGAGCTTCTATGAGGAAAGGCCTCCACAGGGCTCCAGGCCTTGTCACTTCTGCAGCCTCCCTGGGCCTCGTGCCTGCTTCTCTTCCCTGGTTATCCTCGTTGACCTTTTACTGCTTTGATCTTGGCTTCTTAGCTGCTGATATTCTACTTCTCAAATTCTGCTTGTTTTCAGAATACTTGAAATGCTACGCTCTATTTTCTCCCAATTCTTAAGCAATGGGGCTCCCTAACACCAAAACACACTTTTTCAGTCACAGGCTCCAGCAGGGAGCATGGCCTGCTTTTTGCTGACTGCCTGGTGACTTTAATAGTAGATGAGGTTTCTTTAGGGGGATGGGTAAGGCCCTTCCAGTTTAAAAATTGTGTCTGCTGCCGTCAGCTATGGGACAAATAAAATTCCCATTACTCTTCTGGAGGGGGGATTGATCCACAAGAGGGAGAGCAGCCCAGAGGGAGGCCCCCAGCTCCCTCGCAGCCCTGCGCTGAGTCAGCCTGCCAACTGCAGGAAGAAGATTGCCTCCTTTCTTGCTCTGCCTGGTATCCACGGGTCTTGTTGAAAAACTTCAGACTATATTCGGAATCTGGCAAATTCTGAAAAGTTTCCCTTAGACATTGAGTACTTCTTTTTCTTTTCATTAATAGACTCTCATTCTTCTCCCTTCCAGTTTTCTGACGTACAAATTGGTTTTAGTTATGGTAAAGCTTTAAAACACAGATGGATTTTGAAGGCCTACAAGCCACTTCTCAAGCGGGTGTTTCATATTTTTCAGAAGATTTGTGTCCCTATCGCCTAATTTTACAAAGAATTACAAATTCTCTATTGCCATTATTTACCATTTGCACTTCTGAAAGCAAGGACAGTGTCTTTCTTTCCTCGTTCGGTTTGGCTGTAATATACATAGCACTTTGAGGTTATAAATATATTTAGCTGAACATACCAGCTTTGAAAAGAAGCACTAATAGAAATTATGAGCACTGGATATAAACACAAATTCCAGAAAGAGACCAATGATCCTCAACATCCTGTATCTACACAGAACTGAAAAATGGCCAAAGAGTATCATATGCTATCAATTACACTGACACTTTCTAAAAAAATATGTATGGAGGAGCAAATACCTTAATTCCTTTGTCAGTTCTCCTTTTACTTTTCAAGAGCCTGTTTAACTCCCACACAAAGGTGTGTAGTGCAGCATTAATCTGTGTATCAACCTGTCCATGACTTAAAAGGGCATTGCAAAGCAGGCTCTTGCCTGGCTGTTTATGACTAGTTTCTTCCTGTTGCTCTTTTGTTCTTTGAGACATTTGTGTTCTCGCTCACCCCTCGTGGCACTGCGGGCTGGCACGCCTCCCGGGACGGGCACCAGACTCTAGCAGCGTGAATGTTTCCTTCCTGTAACCTGAGTGAGAACCACAGTAAGTGGGGCTGTAAGTTACAATGAACCCAGGATTACCGGGAACAAAAGGAAAACAGGATCCATCATTTCAGAGTTCAACCCAGGAACCACTGATATGCATGTCAGCGTTTGACAGTACAGATAGGAAGATTTACGGGAAAAACCCAAGCAATTTGACTTGATCTGGGAAAGATTTATTTTGGACTTTCAGAGGGCAATATTAATGCATTTTTGCTAAAAATAGAGTATCTTTTCCCAAAAGGGAGACTTTGGTTATCTTCCAAAATGATTGGGTCACCGTGTTGTAAGATAATACACAAATGCAATTAGCTCCTTGTACTATCCAAAGTGTGTGCCAGAAATCCATGATTACATTTCATTCATTATCGCCTTTCCCAGCGCATGGGCCGCTGTAAACATCATTTTCTTCCAAGGTCAGCTGCAGTTACTGCACTGAGAACTGTCTAGGTATATTTAACTTTGGGGATGGGTCCAACATGCCACTTTAAAAGATGATCGTATTGTTTTTCCTGCTTTCCATTTCTGAAAAGGCAAGGCTTTGGCCAGTGGGTACTAGACGTATCTGGCTGCAAATAGGTTACTAGGAGCCAGGCAATGTGGTGCCTAATTTCAGCATTCACTTAAGTAAAATTATTTATGACAGTCCCTACAGCTTTTTTTTTTTCTTTTCCTAAAGGGGGAGATGCATAGTCTCAGCCAGAGTGAAGGAATATTTGCTTTCAGTTTCAGCTCTTGGTGCATTTAAAGTATGGCCTTGATGGTTTAAACTAGGTATGGTATATAAAAAATTGAATTAAGTGTCCAGAAAATGGAATGCGTTCATCCAAAACATCACTAAATCAAGTTCTCCAGTAATCACACAGCTTAACATTTTTTACACAAGCAGCTGAAACAACATCAGAAGAACTTTCTAAAATGATAGGGTCAGTTACTCTGTACCAGGCATTTAATCACCTGAGCCACAGAAAACCTGGATGAGGGAGATTTGAGAGAAGAGAATTGTCATTTCTAACCATCCAAGTCCGTATTACAAATCGAAAGTATTTTCCAGTGGATTAGGATGGGGCAGAGAGTCTGGACTATACTTTATCAAACGATGACACAAGGAACATCAGGAAACACAGGCTCGAGGCCGGCCTGGTGGCGCTGTGGTTAAGTTCCCACATTCCACGTCAGCAGCCCAGGGTTCACTGGTTCGGATCCCTGGTGCAGACATGGCACCGCTCATCAAGCCATGCTGTGGCAGGCGTCCCACATATAAAGCAGAGGAAGATGGGCACGGATGTTAGCTCAGGGCCAGTCTTCCTCAGCAAAAAGAGGAGGATTGGCAGCAGATGTTCGCTCAGGGCTAATCTTCCTAAAAAAAACCCCAAAAAACCACAGGCTCCAATTTGGAAACGAATGGGAGTTCTAGAACCATCATATGGATGAGGCTTAGGGATCTATTGTTTTAATTTCTCTTTAGTTGTACCCGTTCAGCAAACTAAAACAAAGGAAAGTTGGTGCAAGAAAAGATCGTCTGAAATGTTGTCCTCATGGACACGTCAGATAGTTCTGAGAAACAAATTCCACAGCAGAAACAGAACAGACTCTGTTGTCTGTATTAAAACCGAGCTGATGAATCCCCATTTTCTTACCCCAAAGCTTTCTGTGATGAAATATTCCTTTTGATATTAATAAGATAGTCTTCTGAGTTTATAATTTACGTTGCATGGTTATTGCTAGTCAGCAAAAAAGAATTTTTTCTTATTGGACTTGATCTTGGCTCAGAAAATGAAATTGATGCAGAAAATAATGAATGGAACGGGGGTAGTGGTCACAGTTTAACAGAAAGATAGATTTATAATACTCTCGAGTTTCTTGTTAATTTTGCTTGTTAATTAGTAGTTCCTAGTAGACGTGATCTGGATTACTTAGGAAGAATGATTCCAGCAAAATAGCTTTTCTAACTGCACAGAGCCTGAGATGTGTGTGTGGATGCATGTGTGTGCGTGCATGAGTGTGTGTGTGTGTGTGTGAGAGAGAGAGAGAGATTGGCAGTACTCCACTGCTCCCTTGCTAGGCACCAGCAAGAAAACTATGGGTTATCACCCATGAGATCCTTATTTTCAAAGGGCATGACTATTACATACATTCACATGGTCAAGAGGGCATGAGTAACTTTCCCCAAGTCTCATAATCGGAATGGAAATCAGGGGTTCGAATACTGGCATTTCTGAATGTCAGACCTGGGCTCAGAGAACCAGGAACTCACTCTCTCCCGCCTTCCTTCCAGAACTGATTACCCAGCACAATCTATTCGACTTAAACTTTATAAAGAACTTTTTGCTCCCTCCTCCCTACAAGCGACTGAGAGACTTTTTCTCAGTAAGTTAAACGCTGCAGTTAGAGAGCGTGTTAACTGTTTCGCTGTGGCAGGGAGAGGGACTGAGAGAGTCTGGCCTCTGAAGGCTTTCTGTAGGCTGGGTTCTCAAAGTGTGCTCTGTGGACCCTTGGGGTTCCCCAGGCCCTTTATGGGAGATTTGCGAGGTCAGAACTCTTTTCATAGCACTGAGGTGTTATTGGCCTTTTCACTGGGTTGACCTTTGCACTGATGATGAAATAACAATGGTGAGTAGAACTGCTGATGCCTTCAGTCAAGGCAGTGCACCAAATTGTACCAGCAGTCATTGTGTTCTTCATTGTCACATACTTGCCTGTAAAATATGCTAGTTTCACTTCAGAATGCCCTTATGAAGCAGCAAGAAGTATTAATTGCATTAGTCTGGATGGTCAATTACAGATTTTTTTTTTTTTTTTTTGCTGAGGAAGATTTGCCCTGAGCTAACATCTGTGCCACTCTTCCTCTATTTTGTGTGTGGGTCACTGCCACAGCATGGCTAACGAGTGGTGTAGGTCCGCACCCAGGATCCAAACCCGCCAACCCGGGCCGCTGAAGTGGAGTGTGTTGAACTTAACCACTACACAATGAGGCCTGCCCCCAGATCTTTTTAATACCTGATCAAAATGGGAAGTACACATAAAAAATTTCTGCTGCATATGTGAGTACCATGGTGGTCTTGAGGAAAAGCATCTGTGTAGTTGTTTGAGCCACGAACATAACGACTCATCATGGACTACCATTTTTACTTGAAAGAACGAATGACAGGCAAACTGTACCTTGGATACACAGCGATGTTTTCTTGAAAAGGTACTAAGCAAGTTGTCATTTCAAGGAAAGTAACTGACAGTATCTGTTGCCAATGATAAAATTCAAGCTCTCAAGTGAAAATTAGGTGTTTAAAAAACTTATATCTCCCACTGTGGGCTTGACAGCTTCCCCAAACTCCAGGACTTTTCTGATGAGACTTGTGCTGATATTAACAAATGTCATTTTGGGGGATATTAGATAATGAAATGTGCCAACATTGGGAAAGTCTCAACAACTCTGAATTTCCAAGTGACCAGTGCATGATGTTACAAGATCACGCATGGGTTCACAGTGAAATATCGCCCAATGGAGTTTAAAGTTACAGGGTGTGAAAAGTTCATTGATAATGGATCCAGATTCCATTTGCAGTTCGGCTTTTTATAGGAAACTACCACTGGTTGAGTTTTGGTATGGTATCAAAGAGGAATATCCAAAATTGTCTGAAAAGGTTATGAAAATATTCTTACCTTTTCCATCTACATACCTGCATAGAGCTGGATTTTCTTTATATATTTCAACCAAAGCAACATATCACAACAGCTCGAATCCAGAATATATGAGAACCTGGACAGGCATTAAAGAGATTTGTAAAAATGCACATCTCTCACTAATTTTTTAAAATCATGGTTACTCTTCATGAAAATGATATTTAACTCAACATGCAATGGGGTAATTATTATTATTAAATGAATTAATCAATAGTTGAATAATTGCCCAGTTTTAAATTCCAAAATGGCGGATATCAATAGATATGACCCACAAAACCAAAGCTGTTTGGGGTCCTCAATAATTTTTAAGAGTCTAAAGGGGTCCTGAGATTTAAAAAATTGATAACTACTTGTCTACAGGTTACAGTAGGGGTTTCTTGGGGGTCTCAGGCCTATTAGAAGTACAGTGGGAAGTTATCAAAAGTAAGGAAAGAATTTGGGGAGTGGGGAGATGGGAAAGGGTTTCTTTGAAGCAAGGGTGGACTGTTTCTAGGCTAACACATGGACACCTAAGGGTCAATGGGTGAATCGGGTCACTGGTTGAAGATAAAGGCAACGTATAGTAGCAGGCAACTTAAAAAGGCTTCCCTTCCCTTAATTGGACCTAAAAGGCTTTTCCAGCTCTCCATCCTTAAAAAGAGCAGTGCTTAAAAGAGCAGATTCTAAACGAACAGAAACTCAGTTGGAATCTTGGCAAGGCCACATCACTAGCTGTGTAATCCAGGCAAATCTTAGTGGTTACCTCAGTTTCCCTTATCTGTAAAATGGGTTAATAACACACAGAGTTGTTAGGTATAAAGCGTGGCATTGCATCCTAATGTACCCGACCCAGTGTCTGGCACATGGTAAGTGTTCAATAGATGTTAGCCGATCGGTTAAACACACACGCTAATTCCAGAATATGAAACACTTAGG
The DNA here is from genome assembly GCF_041296265.1 of Equus caballus. NCBI lineage: Eukaryota > Metazoa > Chordata > Mammalia > Perissodactyla > Equidae > Equus > Equus caballus. The sequence goes on from NC_091714.1 coordinate 17,580,261, forward strand.
GAACAAAGGTTAATGTTGAAAACGGATCTGGCACAACTATGGCAAATGGCGGCCCTGCCTCATCTAGAACAGAGATTTTTCTAACTGTGAAGCTTCCGGGCCCTAGTGGTTTGGGTTCTGGGAAGGGTTCTGTGGGTCTCTTTACCCTCTGGCTGTCACTGACGTACACCCCTCTCCACACCCTCCCCAGAGACTATCATAATTAGTAACTGAGCAAGTGACAACAAGAGGTTTACAAATAAAAGATGAGCAAACCAAAAAGAAAGATCACATGTTTCCTCGACACAGCTCTTTCTGTCCTAAATCTGGTTTTGGCTGGCAGTATCCTAGCGGTCTCTTTTCTTTGCAGTCAAGGATTTTAATGGCATTTTAAAAAGTCCTAGGTTTTCCATCTCTACTCATTCGTGTGCCTTTCCCAGGCCTCTCTGCTGAAGTTCACTAAACAGACTCAGCACACAAGATCACAGAAGATCCTTTTTCCAGAGACACTGGCTGTTTCCTCATTCTGGGTCAGCTTGGTCTGGAGAAACGAAGTGAGGCTCAGGTCCTCCTAGCTCTGGGAGAACATGGTGGTTAAGAGCGCTGCATCTGGAGCCAGAGAGGCAGGCTCAGATCTTTACCAGCTGTGTGACCCTCCCTAGGCAAGTTAAATTCTCTGAGCCTCAGTTTTCTCATCTGCAAGAATATTAAAGCAGTCTCCTTTTATCCTTATTCCCTACCCTGCCAGCTCAGAGCACTTGTTTCTAAGAGGACAGTCCCTTCTGGGACTTAGCTCCTGTTTTAGCCTCTTTGGCTGCAAGGACCAGAGACCCAACTTGAACGAGTGTAGGCACGAGACTCAGACGCTTTCTTCAGGTTTAATGTCACTTTAAAAAAAAATCTTCCTTTAAACCTTGATTCCAAATTAATCTTTTTTTTCCCTGAATAAGCATTTTAATAAATCTCTTTTTCCTTGAATGAGCATTAATCTTTTTTCCTGAATAAGTATAAAACATGTGCAATGTTCTTTTGGCATTCTGCAAGAATAAGTGTGCTGTGCAGCCAAGAACCAATTTGTTCAAGTACCAAATTTACTACAAAGAGTTTTTTACGTAGTGGATGAAACAGGAGCCACTGAGGGCTAGTGATAAGCTTTCTATTCTTCTAAGTCGGTTTGGCTTGTATATTTGTTAGGATTAGTTTAATTACTGAGCGTAGAAAATCCCAAATAAGTAACTGATGATGCATACCACATCAGTACACAGTTCTGCTGTGACACGGACTCAGGGTCCTTGTGTCTTGTGGCTCTGCCACGAGTGGCCTCCATTCTCAAGGTCACATCATGGTCTAGGACTGTGTCCCAGCTCTAGCATTAGCGTCCACACTTGCCTTCTAGGCTTCAGGAGGGAGGAAAGGGAAATCCCACCAGGATTCTTTCCAGAAGTCGCATAAAGCACTTCACATTAAATCCCATTGGCCAGGACTCAGTCACATGGTTACATCTAGTAGCAAGAGAGTCTGGGAAATGTAGTTTTTATTCCAGGCAATCATGTGCAGGCTGAAAATGGGAGGGCTTCTATTACTACAGAAGAAGGGAAAGATGGGTATTGGGAGGCAAGTAGCAGCCTCTGCCACCAATAGTTTTTATGCTGATCTCATCATGGTAGGGGAAGGTGCTACAGGCTAAACCAAAGATTGGCAAACTTTGCTATAAAGGGCCAGATAGCAAATATTTTGGGCTTTGCAGCCATCTTGTCTCTATTGCAACTACTTAATTCTGCTCTTGTAATGAAAACATACATAGACAACACGTAAATAAATGAATGTGTGCTAAACAATAATACAGATACTAAAATTAACATTGATTCTCCCCTTACTGTGTCTGTGCTAGGCCCTGTTCTGAGCACCTAACAGGCATTTTCTTAACTATTCCTTACAAAATGATGAAGTAGGTATCATCACCATCAGTTTTATCTGTGAGGAAATTGAGGCTTGGAGAAATTAAGTGACTTGCTCGAGGTCATGTAGCTGGTAAATGGCAGATTATTTTTTTTTTTTCACTGAGGAAGATTAGCTCTGAGCTAACATCTGTGCCAATCTTCCTCTATTTCATATGTGGGTCACCACCACAGCATGGCTGATGAGTGGTATAGGTCTGCGCCCAGGATCCAAACCTGTGAACCTGGGCTGCCGAAGCAGAGTGCCCTGAACTTAACCACTTGGCCATGAGGCCAGCCCCTCATAGGGGTTTGAATGGAGGCATTGATTCTGCAGCCCACTCTCACCCTGCTCCCCAAGAAGGTCTGGGCAAAGGGGTAACCAGAGCCATGTGACCAAGAATTTGCTCCAAGGTAGTGGATTTGGAGGGCTCAAAAGACCTAAATAATAAGTTTGAAAGCTTAGCACCTAGTTAACAAGAACAGTTAAAATGGGAAGAAGCTATTACATAGAGATTGTTGGTAAAAAATCTCTTTGTGAGCCTCGTCAAGAATTACGTTGTTGATGTAAGGGCTTCTGTAAGTGCTCTCCTGGGCACCCTAATTTTTTGGATCAGGATAACTGGCTTTATATAGGTATTGGTGGGGGCTCTTGGCGGGAGGACATGCATGCGGGTAGGTGTGAGGTGGTTGGGGCTGCCTTGTACTATCACGTCGTGACCATGATGAGTGAGCAGCCCCATAGGGCTGTGCACAATCTGCCCCACGATATGAGGTGGTCCTAGTGTTGAGTGAGGGCAGGAGGATACAGGCTTTTAGAAGCTAAGAAAAACCCGGCTGGGTTGGAGAGGTGAGACAGAAACCTCAGTCTATGTCGATGGAGGCCAGAGCCCCGGGGAGCCTTGTTTTCCAATAAAGGGAGGGAGATTTGGGTGGGAGGAGAGACAAAGGAGGAACAGCTTTTGCTGTTGGGGTAATACTTGAACCCAGCTGGAAGGCTTCCTTCTCTGTAGGTAACTGGCAAGTCTATTTGTCAGTATCTAGCAGCTTTGTATGAGATATAAACAGATTTCCCTGGAACGATGCTGTCTCCAGGGAGAGGTGTTCAGCTAAGCAAAGCACAGCCCTCCTCTGCTAGAGCACTGGCTTTGCCACCACAAGGCCCAGAGTTCCTTTCCAGCTCCTTTATGACTCCTGGAAAGCCGTGCGGGTTCTCAAATCAAGGATAATTTATTAGGAAATCCTGCCATTTGCGACAACATGATTGGACCTTGAGGGCATTAAGCTAAGTGGAATAAATCAGACAGAGGAAGACAAACAACTGTATGATCTCACTCATATGTGGAATCTAAAAAAACTGAACTCCTAGAAACAGAACAGATTGGTGGTTTCCAGAGCAGGGCTGGGTCGGGTGGGGGAAATGCGAGAAGGTGGTCAAATACCTTTGCAGTTATAAGATATATATCTTTCCAGTTATAAATTAAATAAGTCCTAGGAATGTAATGTACAGCATGGTGACTATATATAGGTATACATATAGTCAATACGATACTGCATATTTGAAAGCTGCTTAGAGAGTAGATCTTAAAAGTTCTCATCACATGAAAAAGAAATTTGTGGCTATGTGACATGATGGATGTTGACCAGACTTACTGTGGCAATCATTTTGCAATGTATACATATATCAAGTCATTATGTTATACACTTTAAAGCAATGTTATATGCCAATTATATCTCAATGAAACTGGAAAAAATAAAATAAAAAAAGAGAAGCCTAAACAAGGATAATTTATTACTGACGTAATATCAATAATCTGAACAATATGTATAGTTTCCAGAGCAGTTGTATCTACAGTATCTCATTCGATCTCCGTAGAAACTCTAAAGGTAAGGGGTGACCAAAATAACTAACACACGTGGAGCTGGGATGCTGTGGGTTACTGGCTGCATACTCTGACGTGTATAGTCTTGTCCAGTCCTCCAGCCATCGTGGGAAGTCGGTTGTTAGAGCGTGCCCATTGTACAGAGGGAGAAGCTGACTCCAAGAAATTAAGTATTTTGCCCAGGACCAGACAACTGACAACTGGCGTGTGGTATTGCCCAGACTGGAACTCAGTCTTCTGGAATCAGTTCCATCGCCCCTCTCATTATTGTTCAGCTGTGAGTCCTTATAGAGAGTATGATAAGGAAGGAAACACTGGTGGATGTTAGGGACTTCTGAAGACAATAGATTCTATCCAAATACCAGAGCTACTTGTCCAAATAAAATTGAGAAGCAGTAGCAGCAGTCCCCAAAAAGAATTAATCAGAGCTTCAAAGTGGTACAGATCAGGCCTAGATATGTGGCGGGTGCCCAATAAACCCTTCTTTATTAACATGGACCTGTGCTCATGATGGAACAATGAAATTAACCAAGAAACATTTCCTGATTTATTCATTCATACATTCGACTGACTTTTTTTGAGAGCCAGGCTCTGTTGAGATGTAGGGGGTAAGAATGAGAAACTGACACTCCATCCACTATTAACCAGCACAGCTATATGAGCTCTTAAAGGTTGGTGTCCATTCTGATGGGTTGGTGTCCAAGCTGTACCTGTCGTCCAAAAGCTTGAACACCATTGCTGGATCCAGCAATAAACCAGTTCCTGTCCTTGTGCCCCTTATAGCTTCATGAGAGGAGAGAGTCAATTGAAAAAAATCAACTAATCAACATCAGGCAATTATAAGAGAGCCTACAATACAAATAAAACAGGGAGATGTTCTAAGGGTGACGCCTTTCATGCTTTTCATCTTGTATTACTGTATAAAGATACTTGATTTCAGATTGAATGAATGTAAATAGAAATTAAATACAAACTTGAATGAAGAACGACAACAACAAAACCAGGATGGTGAGATGGAGGCTTCTTTGGGCACAGGGATCCGGAAAGACTTTTCTGAAATGGTCGTAGTTCACCTGGGACCTAACAGCAGGAAGAAGCCAGCCTGAGAGAAGGGCATCTTGTGGAGAGGGAACCGCCAGCATGAAGGCCCTGAGACGGGAATAAGGTTGGTGCGTTTGGGGAATGGAAAGAAGGCCAGTGTGACTGGACACAGTGCGTGACAGAGAGACAGGTGTATACAGGAGGTCAGAAGGGAGGACATGGCTGATTCATGAAAGGGTTTGAATTTTATTGTCAGTTTCAAAGAAGCCACTGGAGAGTTTTAAAAGGGGAGCAACTTGATCTGATTTACGTTCTTAGAAGATCACACTGGTTGCAGTGTGGAGAATGGATGTCGAGGGAGCCAGACTGGGTGCAGAGAGATCTGCTGGGACTTTCAGAGCACTTTGTAGACTGGTAACGTGGACTGCAGAGACAGCCATGGCAAGGGAGGGAAGTGGATTGCTTTGGGATGTATTTTGGGTATGGAGTTGACAGGTAATTTGGACATGTTGAAAAGGGCGAGGAATTGTGTTTGCCTCCTAGGTTTTTTGCCTGAGCAATGGAGATGGAAAGGACTGGGAAAAAGCAGATTTTACATGAAACTCTGTTTTGGACATGTTAAGTTTGAGATGCCTGTTGGGCCCTTAAGTCAATACACTTATGCGCAAGGCCCGTGATATGCAAGGTGAACTACATACATAGTTTACAGAAAGCCATAAGATTAGAGAGGATTTTTTAAGGCCATTGCCCTGGAAGTTTGATATAGTGTGGACATCCAAGGAGACTCTTAGGTGATTTTTAATGTTGGAACCTAAGATTTGTACAGGAGAGAAGTAAGAGATGCATGAGAGAAGCAGGCAAGAGCCATGTAAGGAGACGATGGGGAACCATTGAAGGGATTTGCACGGAGAATGATGTGACCACAGCGAATTTTTCAAAGATACCTCTGGCAGCATTATGCAGGGGGGACTGGAGGGGAGTGAGGCTGGAATCAGGGTGAACAATGATTTAGTGCTGACAGTTCAGGTGAGAGATGATGAAAGCTGGAACTCAGCCAGTGACCTTAGAAAAGAGGAGAGAGCGGATTCAAAAGATTTTCAAAAGATAGATTCGACTGTACTTGGGGATTTTTTTGGCTGTGAGAGTGAGAGAGGAGTCCTCACTGAGTTGGTTTTTCGGCCTGGGTGCTGGATAGATGTTGGGCCATTAAATGAGATCCGGAGCTCAGGTCCTTGAGGGCAGGGGTGGGTCTGACCCCATCCTGTTTTTCCTGCGCCAACCCCAACACCCCTCTTCAGGCTGAGGAACTGATTCGCTTTAACATTTCCAATAAGTGCTTCCTCATTCAAGAAAGTCTTGATGAATTAGAAGGGAGCCTAAGGGTGGTACCCGGGGGAATGCCAACATTGAAGAGGTAAGCATTAAGGAGACTTGGTAGGTAGTGGGAGAACCAGAAATCGGAGGAACCAGCAACCAGCAGAGTAGAAAGTGACGGAATGGTGGTCAACAGCAGTACGAGATGCCAAGGAAAGGTCCAAGGAGACAAGGACTTACAAGTGTTCTTTGGGTGAGGGTGTCAAAAGTAGCATCAGCCAAAGCAGTTTCAGGGGCACGATGAGGGTAGAAGTCCGGTGGTGGGGGGGTGGGGACACAACCTGTTAGGACAGGAAGTGGAAAATACTGAGTTAAAAAACTTGTGGGCAGTGTGGACAGAGAATTGAGAGATTTCTCACCCCAGTTTCTCTGTTTTTTTCTCCGTGAATTAGGAGGAGGCAGATAATGCCCTGCACCTGAGGGAAGCAGCATGGAAGCGTAAGATCAGCCGTGAGTGTAAAGGCAGGGAGTCTTGAAAAACCCAACTTTGGATATTCATCTCTTTCTCATCCTGATCTCTAGAATTGTCCTTCAAGGAAAACTCTCTCTGCCCAAGACACTTGAGTGTGAACTCGAGTTATGTGAAGTGCCAAGACGTGAACCCTGCTACCCCAGGTCACAGAAGGACCCTCTGTCAGAACTCAGAATTAATCCTGGGAGGGTAGCCCTGCCTCTTGCTGTTTAGCTCAGCGTCTTCAGACTTCAGTTTCACTTAGTATTCCAGCTCAGGCCAGTTGGTTGTTTTCAGTCGCTCCCGGTGACTCACTTTAGCACTTCCATTAAACACAAAAGAGCTTGGGTTTGGGGCCCCCAGCCATGAAGAGACCGAGAAGGGCTGGGAGGCATTCTAAGTGCTGCCCTTCAGAAAGAGATGTTAAACTCGTGTTTCTCCTGATAGATGTTGGTAGCTGTCCAGAGAAAAGTTAAAGTTCCCATTGCTTTTTCCAGAAAGAGTAATGGGGAGCCCTTGTGTTCCAGCCAACAATCCCTCTTCTCAATAAAACAAATAGGTTCCAATGTTGGCAGCTTTCTGAGCTGTTGCTGAGAACATAAAGGCTGCTCTGTCTTCCTCTGTGGTAAATATAAAGCAAGCATTTAACTCATTACTAGATAAATCACACTGAGATGGCTCAGAAGAAGCGTCTGGTACTGGTTTTTAAATTTTTTTTAACGTTGCTTAATACGTTTCTCCTTTTTTTTTAATGTTACCTTTTTCAGCTTTATTGAGGTATAACTGACAGATAAAATTGTAATACGTTTAAAGTGTGCAAAGTGATGATTTAATAAATTTTTCCTTTCTTGACTAATTCAGTACCTGAAAGAGACACAAACATGTTTAACAACAGCAGTTTAAGTAAGGTAACTAATTAGAGAAATGAATTGGTTAAAGAAAAGATGCGGCGAGACTCTTAGTGTTCACCCAGTGATTGGGTGCTCCTCTGCATTTCTCAGCCCTCACGGGCCAGGTGGGCTCGGGGACTAACTCTGGCCAGTGGGAAGATGGACAGAAGTGACCATAAGACATTTCTAGGTCTAGCACTTAAAATAACCCAACAGGCTTCTGGAGCTCTCTTTTCCTCTTCTATGATGACCATAGAGGCCACGTGTTGCAGTTGGCGTGTATTTAAGATGGAGGAGGGCCACCCAACCCTTATCAGGCATTAGATGACCAAGAATTAAACATTTATTGTGTTACGCCATTGAGTTTTCTGGGGTTTATTGTTACTGTAGCAAAGTCTCTCTGAACCTGACTAATACACAAATGATATCACTTTATCAGGAAAGACAAGGCGTTTCACAAGTCCGAAGAGATAGCAGACCCTGAGATGAGACAGGAGGTTTCCTCCCTCAGAGCTGTCTAGGCGAAAGTCTGCCTTGCTCTTCAGGTCCCAGTCTACATATCGCTAGAAATTTCCAACAGTCTTCATGTTTAGTTATTACTGTAGACCATAGTCTATGATAACAGGCTCCTGCTGAGAAACCAAGGCTGTTTTCCTTTAAGGCTACAGCTTGATGGCAGTCAAAAGAATAACAATTTATGTGCAATTTACTCATGTGTTGGAATTTCCCAAAGCCACATTAGCTATGAGTAAATCATAGTTGTGATCATAGTAACCTCCCATGTTTCACTATCTCTTTTTGCTGCCCACTGGTATAGACCTTGTGACAATCTCTCCAAGTTTTACTGGGGGCTCCCTAGAGGATGCCTCCCATGTAGTAATGAACAAGTCTGGTTATCTATAGCTATCAAATGGCATGCCCCATTTTTCTCTTCTTTTGTGCCAGCCCCCTCCACTGGGTCCTACAGTTTCTTCCAGATATCCCTTCCTGTCAAGCTGGACATTGTTGCTGCTAAGTACATCAGAGGGGCCATGTGTAGGTGGGCATTACTTCTGCTTTTGCCGGGCACAGCTAGTAGACAATCCTAGTGAGAACACACTGCTATAATCTGAGTCACCTCCCCCTTCAATCACTAAATCAAGCTTGTCTGTCTCGTTCTCTCAAATCTTAGAATAAATTTTACACAGGAGACTTCTGCTGGGTCGACCTCACCAGCTTTCCAGACATACATCAGACACATAGAATCTAGCGGTATTTACAGGACTAACGGTTAGCATCTTGTTACACCTATAACTATCATTCACTTAAACATTTTGTTAATGTTGATGTTAGAAGTTTACTAAACTTCCCAATAGATTCTCATCCATTTTTCTTTACTCATTCACTCTCTTTGTCCTGGGCTCCTCCCATTTTGTCTGCCTGGCTCCAGGAGGATGGGGAAGGGGAAGAGGAAGTGGATGTCTAGGTTCTGTGGGTCCCCTTACTGGACCACAGTTTGCGTAATATCTTCCCTCTACCTACCCACTACAAACAGATCCCCAGACCCAATGGCACACACAGAATCTGGAGTTAGGCCTTGAGGACTCCAGTCTTTTCTAGACCATCTCCATGAGGTACGCCTCATCCATATTTGCTCCCTGGAATCACAACTAGCAACAAGCTGGTCTGAGAAGGCTGGCCCTGCTTGGGGTCATCCCTGTTGTTGTCATCCTATTTAAAGCACTCAGTATAACAGAGGGTTTTGCAGGGATTAATAAGCAAGCCAGTGCTTTGCAAAACCCGCGCATATCTAAGAATCCCCCTCAATGGTGTTATTGCACATGGACAAATATGCAGAGCCTTCTTTGACCTACTTCTGCATCAGCTATGGATGTGTTTTACTGAGGTCCTCTCGTATGCAAGGCATTCTATAAGATTCCTTGTATATGTTATTTCATTATTTTTCATGAGAACCCTGTGGACTAAACGTTGTTTCTCCACTTGGCAGAAATGGAGATCGAAATTCAGAGACTCTAAGTAAACTGCCCAAGGTGAGAGTAGTAAATGGCACCCTGAGATGGAACTGGAAGGCTGCCTTTGTCCAAAGCCTATGTCCCCCGCCCATTTTTTAAAACCCATACTGCACTATCGTATTTCACTGGGTGAAAGTTTCTAATCACCCAGTGGTGTTACTCAACCAATGCAACCACAGCTGGGCTCATGGTAAAGGCCCAGAATAGCCTTGAGCCCTCTCAGTTCTGGTCCCCTCCATGGTCTCTGCCTCTCATTCTTCCTGGTCTTCAGCAGCAGGAGTAGGAGTTTTAAAAAAATTTTTGATTTTTTATTTAATTTTTTTAAAACCTAGATCAAATGTACTCACACATTTCCCAAGATGTAACAATAATTCTCAGAAACATCCACGTTAAGAAAGAGAGGCATTTTTCCCAACTTGAAACACACTCTTCATACATTTGCCCCACCCACAATGTAACATGTAAAACTATTATTTAATTAATGAGTAGTGTCATTAGCTTCTTTTTTCATGTTCCTGCTTTCAGACGCTCTACTTTTTCACTCTTTACCTTCCCCTGCCCTCCAACCAGGATAAGAAATTGGACTGATGAAAAAATCACTTTCTCCTTAGCCATGCAAAGACCAGGTAAATTTTTGAAATTATTGCTTAAAAAGTTAAAGAACTAACAGAAGCATAAGCTCAACAAAATTCAAATCATACAGAAGGTGATAAAGTAAAACCAAAATAAGCCTATTCCTTCCAACTCAAATCTAAGGCCTGAGTGATAACTACTTTGATTTATTGATGTTTTAAATTCTTTTGATAGCTGCTACCTACTAGCATTACACTAGCAACATGCTTATGCCTCTTTTTCTTAATTTCTCAACTTTGGGTAGTATCTATTGGCTGCCCACCGAGAAAGATGAAGGATTTTGCATACTTACAACTATTATTTCCCACATGCTTTCCTCCTGACAATTGCACTGCATTTGCTGGGGAAGAAAGGGAGAGGTGAAGTCTGGTGTCTGCCCACCTACTCCCTTGGCAATCCTTTCAACAGTTACCCAGATGCCTGCCCCCAGTCCACTCCTGTTCTCTACTGGTTGACTCAGAGCTTGGCATCTCTTGAAGCTGTGTGAGTCAAGGGTCTTGTTAGGAAAACAGAACTCATGCCAGGTAGCTGAATAGAGGGAATTTAATTAGGAGGATTAATTATGAAGGTCTTGGAAGAGCTGAAGAGCAAACAGGAGGATGAAGCAACTCAGATTTTAGAACCAGAGGAGTGTTAGGACATGAGATTCCCAGAGTTCAGCAGCTCAGGCTCCCCCTTTGCTGGGGGCTGGAACTCCATAGTAGGGTCCCCCAGCTGGAGCAAGACCTCTAGGTAGGACTGGAACCATGGAGAAGAGGTAGCTACTGATGGAGACACTACCCAAAGCAGAGAAAGAGACGGAGAAATACCCTCGCATCGGACAGTCTCTTGTCAGAGCCTCCCTTTGTTTGAAACTAGCCAGAAGCCAGTTTGGCAAGGGAGTCTGGAAAATGCAGACTGTAGGAGTTGGTCACCTAAGAGACAGAAAGAGCAGAGAGAGGGCAGGAAATAGATCTGAGAGCAGACAGGTGGATGATGTTATTACAGGTTGAGTTGTGTCCCCCAAAAGATATGTTGAAGTTCTAACCCTAGTACCTCAGAATGTGACCTTATTTGGATATAGGGTCATTGAAGATGCAATTAGTTAGGTTAAGATGAGCTCGTACTGGAGTAGGGTGAGCCTTTAATCTAGTATGACAGGTGTCCTTACAAGAAGTGGAAAGAGGGGCCGGCCCCGTGGCGCAGCAGTTAAGTGCACACATTCTGCTTTGGTGGCCTGGGGTTCACTGGTTCAGATCCCGGGTGCGGACATGGTACCGCTTGTCAAGCCATGCTGTGGTAGGCATCCCACATATAAAGTAGAGGAAAATGGGCACGGATGTTAGCTCAGGGCCGGTCTTCCTCAGCCAAAAGAGGAGGATTGGCAGTAGTTAGCTCAGGGCTAATCTTCCTCAAACAAACAAACAAACAAACAAAACCAGTAATAATAGCAACAACAACAAACACAAAAACCCATGTGGTACCAACAGCCTGAGAAATGACAGACTACTGGCGTTGAGAACAATTTCTATTTAAGTGCCTACAGACCCCCCAGGTTTAAGGGGACCACCGAACGACACAATTTCTAAAACTCTCTTCTTATCGTGGGTACTGAATCAGCTATATACTAATTGCTTAGGATACTCTTGCCTGATGGGAAAAAAGTAAAAGCAGCCTTCTGATATGTGTTATTCCCCTAAAATGACTAATACCAAGGTTTTAGAGAATAGAAAAACATTATTTTGAATGGCATTTTTACATGGGTCATGGTATTAAAGTGCATGGTTTTTAAGATCTAAAAGAAAAGAAAAAAAGCTATCCAGATTCACTCTTTTAACTGTTTTAAATTATCTTTCTCCATCTACGTGGCAGTAAAATGATTTCCAATGGAAATACTCCTCGCAAAGCTACATTTTGCTCTTTTGCGTGCGGGGGCAGGAGAAAGCGAAGGCTTGTTTTAAGGATTCTCTCAACAAGACTTTCTATATTGTGCTCCCAGACAGTTCTGCACATATTTACTCGTTTTCCTGGCTTCGTGCAGAATGGATTAGGTTTGGTGATAAAAATCCTGCTTCTTTCTAAGGCTTAAGATGGCTAAATTTGCTTGATTTTATTTGAAAGTTGTGATCTTTACCATAGTACACGTGTGTTCCCTAGGAATGGGCATTTTCATCTGGCTTCTTCAGTGTCTGTACTGAAGGCTTGTAATCCTGTGCGAATGAGAGCCCTGAGAAAACCGCGCCTCAGGAAGCCCCCAAATGGAAGACCGGTTCCATTACTGCTGAGGCCACTTTCTAGCTCCTGGACGAGCAGAGGCTCGCTTCCCAAGAGCACATTCTCTACGTATTCCCATGGTCATCTCCAGTTCCATGTCCTAGTTCTTGCCAGACTGCAGGTTCTTAAGCTTACTGGAGAAGCAATGTCCATCTGGCAGGGCTCGGGGTTCACCCCACTGTTCAGTATAAATGCTGGTGACGGTCACCCAGGCTCTAGTTCATAGGGTCCTGCGACTTTGAGTTCAGACTCTCCCTGATACGATTTCTCCTGAACTGAGAGCTCCAGACTCTGTTTTCCTATGATACTTTTTCATAACCATCTATGACAAGATGCTCATGGTGTCTCATCTTTTGCTCTAAAGCTTCCTTAATCATTCACTCAATAAAAATTTAGACGGTGCTCACCTTGTGTGTCGCCCTTTGCTCAAGCATAGCAAGAGGATGCTTTAGAAATATGTGATATGCTCTCTGTGTAGGCACTTGACTGGCTAATCCAATACCCATTCTCCAATCCTTTTCCCTTGTCTGCCTCCGCTTGGGATATTGGAAAAACCAAATATTTGTTCCCCTGGTTCTTTTGCAGCTAACAGTGGCCATGTGACACAGTCTTAACTGTGACAAAATTGTAGCAGGGGCAGCATCTCTGCTATCCCTTCCAGGTCAGAGCTATATCCAACTCATTATTTTTAATGTTTTCATGATATTTCATAGTGTATATGTATTACATTTATCCAACCATTTCCCAAATGATAAATAGCTATTTCTATTTTTCCCAATACAAAAATGCTGCAATAAACATTTCTTTTCATACATATTCAAATATACTTATATAATTTGAATATATTGATATGTTCTTATGAACTGGTGATTTTCTTTCTTTTAGGATAGAGTCCCAAATGCTATATTACTTGGTCAAAATATATATGTATTTAAATTTCAAAAGATATTGACAGAGGGGCTGGTCCAGTGGTGTAGTGGTTAAGTTTGCTTACTATGCTTTGGCGGCCTGGGGTTCACAGGTTCGGATCCTGGGCAAGGACCTACACACTGCTCATCAAACCATGCTGTGTTGGCGTCCCACAAACAAAATAGAGGAAGATTGGCACAGATGTTAGCTCAGGGACAATCTTCCTCAGGCAAAAAGAAGAAGATTGGCAACAGATGTTAGCTCAGGATCAATCTTCCTCACCAAAAAAACAAACAAAAAAAAGATATTGACAAATAATTTTTAAAAAATATAGTGGTTCCAATTCTCAGTAGCTATGTATAGTTATGTTTATTTCCCTACATCCTTATCAGCGCTGGAAGTTATTTCTGTTTTCACTTTTTACCATCCTAATGAATGAAATTAGATTATTAGTGTTGCTTTAATTTTTTTTTTTTTTAAAGATTTTATTTTTCCTTTTTCTCCCCAAAGCCCCCCGGTACATAGTTGTGTATTCTTCGTTGTGGGTCCTTCTAGTTGTGGTATATGGGACGCTGCCTCAGCATGGTTTGATGAGCAGTGCCATGTCCGCGCCCAGGATTCGAACCAACGAAGCACTGGGCCGCCTGCAGCGGAGCGCGCGAACTTAACCACTCGGCCATGGGGCCAGCCCCAGTGTTGCTTTAATTTTAATTTTCTGATTCCTAATGAAATCGTTCATCACAGATTTATTGGCCATTTGGAGACCCTTGTCTGTGAATTACAGGGTCATATCCTTTCTCCAATTTTCTAATGGCTCGTTTGTACTTTTTCGTGTTGACTTGTAGGCACTTTTGTGCATGTGAGAGGCGTTATCCTATGCCTACCATATGTATAACAAATATTTCTCCAGTCTACTTAATTTGTCTTTTGAATGGAAAAAGACATAAACAGTCTTAAAAAACAATTTATGTAATCAAATATGCCTTTCCTTTCCTTTTCTTTCCGATTTTCTTGATTAGGAAAGTCTACCCAAACTCAACGAATTTATTTTCTGAACTTGGTTCAACATTTTAGGAACACATGCTTTCGAGGGCATGCAGTGTGACACAACCAATCTTATCTGAGAACTGCGAAGGAATATGTGCAGAAGGCAAGACTGTAGATGGGACCGGCACGGCAGACAGGCTGAGAGCTCTTGAGTCAGATGGTCCTGAGTGTGAGGTCCATTTCTCAGGTAGGGGCTCTGGGTGAATAACTGCTGGGATCTTAGACAAGTTACTTAACCTCCTCTTCTGGAGAAGGGAGTACTAGCACCCCCTTCACATGCTTACTTTGAGCGCTAACCACTAACAACAAATGCATGGAAAGAATTTAGCAGAGGGTTTAGCACACAGCAAAGGATAACCATTGTTATTACTGTTACTAGTGCAGAAAGAAGTAGGAGAGAATTCTAGAAATATAGGCCGGAGTTAAAGAGATTGGACTTAATCTGTAGGGGGTAGAAACAATGGAAAGTTCGGTAGCAGAAGTGTAGTATGGGATAGGTGGTGTTTAATAAAAATTGATCTCTTTAAGGACTTGTGGTTTCCTAAATGTCATATTTATATCTATATATATTTATATTTATGTATTTATGTTTATTTTTATATATAAATATTTTATTATAAATATTTATATTTCTGTATTTTTATCTCAAAATCTTATCTCAGAAAAAGACAGCACATCTTAAACCCAATCACATTTAAAAAGCTATTGTGATTTGGTCAGACTGTGATGATTCTATCAATCTTATCTGATTTTAGGTGAAGATTTTTGTCTCATGATCAAAAACACATTCAATCCTAAAATGAAACAAACTCTGTAACTTGGATTTTCCGTGTGGCTATTTGTAGGGAGCTAGGTATCATTAATTCAGCCGAGAACAAGTGAGGGTCATCTCACTGGCTCTCGCCACACACCCACAGGTGAATAGGATGTCACCTTACAGCAGGATGTGTACACCTTCCACATCTGTTATGGACTGAATGTTTGTGTCCGCCCATATTTATATGTTGAAGCTCTAACCCCCAGTGTAGCTGTATTTGAAGGCAGGGCCTTTTGGAAGCGATGAAGGTTAAATGAACTCGTAAGAGTGGGGCCTCAGTCCAACAGAATTAGTGTTCTTATAAGAAGAGACATCAGAGAGCTTTCCTCTCTCTCAGCACATACACGGAAGAAAGGCCTTGAGAGCACGGAGCAAGATGGCGGCCGCCCACAAGCCGAGAGAAGAGGCCTCAGAATGACACTGAATTTGCTGACAGTGTGATCATGGACTTCCAGCCTCAAGCACTGTGATAAAATAAATGGCTGCTGTTGAAGTCCCCCAGTCTTTGTTATGGCAGCCCAAGCTAACAGAGCATCTAGAGTCAGACTCTCATTCCATGTGTGGATACTAGGGGTTACTTTAATCCAAGTTAAAGTTATTTTTTAAGGATGGAATTTCCGTTCCTCCATTCCTCCCAAACTGGGTTGGCTTTGTCTCCAAAGGAAGGATAAAGGAACACCCTTTCTTCCCGTTCGTCTGGATGCTGGGACCCTCCTGCACGAAGTGTGAGAGAACGCGGACCAAGAAGCCACAGGGTCAAGTAAACCAAATAATTGGGAGAGCCATAAAATAGGAAAAAAAATACATCTCAACTTGAATCCGATCTGTGAAATCACAGTTAGGGTTTCCTCACGCAGCGATGACGTGGCTTGACTCAGAGGACGCTTTTCCTGGCCGCTGGTCTCCTTGTTTCAGGGCACTGCTGAGAGACAGATTCTACGAGAACGTAGCTGAAAACAGAACTCTGACCCACAACCTGCCTGGGAAACCAAGCCCTTTACCTACAACAAACAAGCCAGGAAGCCAGCCTGCCATAAGTCAGACTTGCAGATTGCTATCTCTAGTAAGCTAAGTAATAATTCTACAACAATTGGCCTTGAATTGTCAGGAATTAATTAATAACTGCCAACTTCTCTAACTTTTATCCCTGCTTCCAACTTAGGACCAACCAGAAAAAGCTAAATCTATACCCCACAACCCATCACATGGATGCCCCACTCCTAGTCAGCCCACCTATGGCTTCCCATGCCACAGCCTCCAGTCAGGGCACACATGAAGCCTTCCCTTTTTTTCCGCTAAAAGTTTTCTCCTTCCTCTGCCTATTCTTTTCTTTTCTTTTTGTGAGGAAGATTGTCCCTGAGCTAACATTTGTGCCAGTCTTCCTCTATTTTATGTGGGATTCCACCACAGCATGGCTTGACAGCTTGGCTAGGTCCGTGCCCAGGATCCAAACTGGTGAACCCCAGGCCACGAAAGCAGAGCACACGAACCTAACCACTATGCCACTGTGCCAGACCTCCTCTGCCTATTTTTGAGTTTCCATGAAAATGCAAGAGATGGTAGCTGACTCCCTTGCTATATGGCAACTCGGAATAAATAACCTTTACTTGTTCTTATTGAGTTGGTCTTTATTTCCACAATGTCTTTTTAGCTATTCTCTAGAAAATTCGAGCGATTCTTTTCCTCCCTAATCATGCTCTGAAACATTTTCTCTCATATTTATGACAAGGATAGTTTTTTCCCCATGATTGTTCATTTTGAAGGCGCACGTGATGCAGTGCAAAAAAAAAAATCATGCTAGATTTTTGTGAAAATATAGAGTAATCCTTAACATGAAGGAGAAGCACACCAAGCCTCAAAAAGAGAAAATTATCCCCATCTTTTGGTAAGTGTGGACTTTGAATATAGCACACGGGGCTAGTGCTTCCAGAGCGACTGTTCTAGACCAGTGATGAGCATACAGGGCCCCCGACCACCTGTTCCTGTTCTTTCCCACCCCCACCACTTTTCAAAGGTATTTATAGTGACTTAAGCCCGTGTTTCTGAGTTCCTGGATCTGACCCCTGGCAGCCTCCAGCTTCCCTGCCTTCACTGTGCCGTTGTCGGTTGTCTGTTACATTAAACTGGTTGTGTGGCCTCCTGGGTGTCCCCTTGGGAACTGGGCATGCGGTCCAGGCACTTGTTTTTCTCAAGCCAGTGAAAGAGGCATGAGCAACACCTCAAAGGACGCTTTCAAACTGCTGATCTTGGCAGTTCTGCTGTTTTGAAAGACAACAGAACAGTGGGAAGGAGGAAAATTTCATTGCCTCGGAGCCTCTCTGCTTAGCTCTGGAAACAATAGAAACAAAGGACGTTTTGGGGGGAATTGTTTGAACCAGGTCTTTATCTGCATTGCTCGGAAAAAGGTTTAAAGAAAAACACATCTACCAAAAACCTCTCCACTAAATTCAGACTGACTCAACACTGAGTCTGGTTTGTTTCTCCTGAATATAAATGAATCGTTAACTTCCTAAAGTTAGGTATTGCTAAAATAGGAATCTATTTAAATGACTTGGAACCTGTGGGATTCCCGATTTAACCCTATAATCTACTTGTTTTACAAACTTTAAGTGACTTGATGGAAAATGAAGGCTCCAAGCTACCATTTGGTGTTCGACAGCTTCTCTCTTTCGTTGGGAGGAAGGAGGGGCACTTCTCGGGGCCTGTGTCAGCGTAATCTATGCAAATATCAGCACCCAACAAAGCACCGTATTTTGATTCATCTGTAGTTTTCCAGGCTATTGCCAATGGTTGAGCAAGTTAAAGTAACGTGGAGTTAGGAATAGAAGAGTTGAACGTACCAGCTTATCCTTGTCTATCTTTGGATATTGGTCAGGCAGCTACCATGGACTGGAGACACTGGGTCCAGTTGCCAAAGACAGTGTAGACTGGAGACTGCTGTTCCTTCCTTCGTGTGTGGCCATCTCTTCTGACTTAAGAATGCTCTTCCAAACTGTCCAGATATGAGTTATAAACAGCTGATAGACCTTCAAGGAGAGGGGCCTGGAAGAGGCCAAGAAGCACAATTAACGGGAAAAATAAAATAAGCAACCTTTAAAAGTGTCAGCCCAGCACTACACCCCAAGTGCGGAAGGGAGAGGGCAGCCGATGTCCCCTAAGTGATGGTCAGCCAGTCAAGTACACATAGAATAAAGGAAAAATGTGTAAAACGGGACTTTATTTTGAATTGGAATCATAGACTCTGTTCTCTGCCCTACTCCAGGTGTTTCCTGATCCCGTTCCAGGTGCCTTACCCAGTTTGTCACTGGCAGGCCCCATAATTGATTCTCTGGGGATGCATGTGGCCCACCGCCTTGTAGCCAGTCACCCTCTCTGACTTTCACCTTCCACCCCTCCTTCCCTTCCCATGATCCCTCAGACCCTGGAATCTCCTTTACTCCTGATGAGGGCTCTCTCCCTGGGTAAACTTTCGGCAGGCTCCTCTGAGCCCCCTTTTTGCCTAGGCCTCGTCCTTGGCCCTGTCCTTAGCCTGCTGAGTCCAGTTTTAGCAACGAATCCTGCTGAGCCAATTTTCCGAGAATTGCCCGCTCTTGCTATCCTGTCAAGCTCCCCACCCTCAATACCTAACCAAGTTCCGCGTGGTCATTTTCCGCTCACTCCTTCACCGCCTGCGGGCCATCAATTTCCACTTAGTCCTGGTGTGTTCCGAGTTCAGTTCAACCTCGTTCCTCCTGCAGTAGTCTTCAAAAAGGTCTTCGCCGCCGTTCACAACGAGTGTCAGAACAATTTCTCTGGAACACTGCCCAACCCCTGGGGCCCACCTCTTCCACACATGGGGCTCTTCCTGTCCTTTAGCTCTTCACATTAACTTGGTGTCCCGCTGCTGGGAGCTAGGGCATCGGATCCCATGGGATGGAAGAGAGGAGAGGAGAAGAGGCTTCCTTAGCGGTCTGTCCTCAGGGCTGCTGGGCAGGATAACCCGGGCTTCCCTACTGCTCAGGTTCACAGTTCTGTGGCATCTCTCTTCCTTCCTTTTGCTACAAGAAGTCCCGTCCCCTTTAGTAACCTTGGTCTGAGACTCCAGGAGAAAAAAAAAAGGAAAAAGGAAAAAAGGAAACAAACAACGTTGATTTGTGATGCTGAAAGAACTCATCCTGTGACACTGAAAACCCCATTCTGCCACCAAAGAATTATCCTCTATATGGAATTAGAGATAAAATTAAAGTGATTTGAAACTGGTACCAAGCAAACAACCAAAGGCCCTGCTGAATTATTGATGTAGTGGAAAAATCATGGGTTTGACGTTAGATGGACCTAAATTTAAAGCCCAACTCCCCCATTTTCCGTGCTGGGAATTTAAGCAAGCAGATTACCTTCTGGAGCCCCATTCGCCTTACTTACAAAAAGCTCTATCTCACAATATCAGTGAGAGGAAGAAATACGCACCTGGTACATTCTCGGCACACAGTTATTTTTTAAAGGTTCATTCTCACTTCCTAATCCTCATTCTGTTTGGGGGACCGCAGTCTCTACGGGGCTGATTTTGGAGACTGGAAAAATATACAGTTCAAAAAGTTCTTGATGTTTATCTTCAAGTTTTATTTTGTGAATTTATTTGATGGTAACCCTATATTTCAACAGTTCTCAATGTTTTTGTATGCTTGTTAACATTTTATGAGGCAAGAATATTTCTTTCAGTCTAAAATATAAGGACATTTTAAGACAGTTTTTTTTCTTTCTGCTTTTTCTCCCCAAATCCCCCCAGTACATAGTTGTATATTTTAGTTGTGGGTCCTTCTAGTTGTGGCATGTGGGACGACACCTCAGCATGGCCTGATGAGCGGTGCCATGTCCGCGCCCAGGATCCAAACCAGTGAAACCCTGGGCCGCGGCAGCGGAGTGCGTGAACTTAACCACTTGGCCACGGGGCCAGCCCCTAAGACATAGCTTTATTTCATCTCAGCTAACACATATTTTTAGACACGTAGTTCCATAATGGTCAGAGAAAAATGAGAAATGTTTAGTAGAATGTAAAGTGATGGAACAATAAAGTAAATGTTCACAAACATTGAAGCTCTATAAATGTTTAGAAAAATGTAAACATATGTAAAAAGTAGAGAGAATAGTATAATGAATCCCCATGTAGCTATCATTCAGCTTTCACAATTATCATTTTCTGCCGATCTTGTTTTGCCTATAACCACCCTGCAATTCTCACCATTCCCTTCACTGGAATATTTTTAAGCAAATTCCAGACATAACTCAGTGTGTATTTCTAACAGATAAGGGCCCTTCTTATTTTAGATAATCCCATCACTATTATCACATCTAACACAATTGAAAAATAATTCCTGGTTCCTTATATCATACTTACATATTCTCAGTATGTACTGAGTGTTCAAATAATCAGATTGTCTCCAAATCATATTTTTACAGTTGATTTGCTTGAATCAGGATCAAAGTAAGATCCACACATTGTGTGTGGTTAATGTTTCTTAAATCTCTTTTGGTCTATATTGTCCCTCCTTCCCTTTTCTGCCATTTGTGCATTTATTTGTTGAAGAAACTTTGTTATTTGTCTTGTAGAATTTCCCATGATCCGGATTTAGCTGATTGCATCATTGTGGTACCATTTAACACAGACCCCACCCTCTTTATTTCCTATAACTGGTAGTTAAATCTAGAGGCTTCATCAAATGGAGGCTCATTTTTTTTAAGCAGGAAAACATCACAGGTGGAGTTGGTCACATCAGGAGACTTATAATCTGTCTCTCTTTCAGTGAGTTTCCAACTGATCTCTGAAGAGAAGGGGCACTTTGCTTCCAATCCACAATGACATAACTCCTCCCCCACATGTGGCAGAAAAGACGCGGACTTTGGGGTCAGCCAGACTTGAGATAAGATATTGACCTGTGTGACTAGACAAGACATGGTGGCTCTTACTTTCTTCAGTGCCGGATATTTTATTTTCTATAAATATTCTTGAGCTTTGTTCTGGGATGTAGTTAAAATACTTGGAAACAGTTTGACACAGTTTTAAGATTATTAGCTGGGTCCAGAGCAGCATTAATCAACGACAAATTTGGTGCCACTACAGAAGCGAGACCCTTTGAGTTTTCCACCCAGCGCCCACAAATTATGAGGATTTCCAGTCTGGCTGGTAGCCCATGTGAGCGTCAGGCACTGTTCCCTCTCACCCTTGAGAGTGTTTCTTTTCAAGGCTCGGGTAGCGTCCTTGCACACACACACTGATCAGTCTTCTGCTGAGACTTAGAGGGGAACATCTCGGATTTTTGGAGCTCTCTGTCAGTGCAGCTCTTCCCTCTCTGGGACTGTGCCCTGTGAACTCCAGCTGCCTTCTTCTCCAGACTCTCAGCTTCATCGCCCCATTTAAGGAAACTTCTGGGCTCTACCTAGGCTACTCCTTCCCGTGTCATGGCCTGGAAATACAAGGTGATAAGCTGGGACAATCAGAGGACTCACCTCATTTATTTCCCATCTTGTGAATCATTTTTCTTCATTACCTGACACCCAAAGTCTTGAAAACTGTTTTTTTAAATATTTTACCGTGTTTTTTAGTTGTTTCAGGTGGAAGGGTAAATCATTTTTCTACCTTGGCCAGAATTGGAAGTCTTCAAATGGACCTCAACTATATTTAGCCTACCAACCCTTGAACACAATATATATCTGCATTTATTTAGGCCTTGTTCAAGTTTTCTTAGAAAATGTTCCTTTAGTTTTCAGTGTAGATAATTTCCAGCTATTTTTGAAGATTTATTCTTAGGTGTTTTATTTTGTTTATTGTTTTCTGGAGGAAGATTTGCCCTGGGGTAACATCTATTGCCAATCTTCTTCTTTTTGTATGTGAGCTGCTGCCACAGCACGGCCACTGAGTGACAAGAGGTGTAGGTCTGCACCCCGGAACTGAACCTGGGCTGCTGAAGCGGAGTGCACTGAACTTAATCACTGGGCCACCAGGGCTGGCCTGGGCTATTTTACTTTTTAAAATGGCTTTCTGATGCCCTTTATCATTTCTAGAAGATCTGTGCTTCTATCTGGTATCAATCCCATCTGACGTGAACAACTTTGTTATGCTGGCCTACTGGCCATGAATTCTCTCAACTTCACTCATCTGCAAGTGGCTTTGTTTTGTGTTTTCATAGGATATT
Source organism: Equus caballus (assembly GCF_041296265.1). Classification (NCBI taxonomy): domain Eukaryota; kingdom Metazoa; phylum Chordata; class Mammalia; order Perissodactyla; family Equidae; genus Equus; species Equus caballus. The sequence continues at coordinate 17,602,656 of NC_091714.1, forward strand.
TTTTCTGAGTAGAGAGTTCTAATTTCTTTTTCTTTCAGTTTTTTTTTTTTTTTGAGGAAGATTAGCCCTGAGCTGACATCTGCCAATCCTCCTCTTTTTGCTGAGGAAGACTGGCCCTGAGCTAACATTCATGCCCATCTTCCTCTACTTTATATGTGGGACGCCTACCCCAGCATGGCTTGCCAAGCGGTGCCATGTCCGCACCCAGGATCTGAACCGGCGAAACCCCGGCCGCCGAAGCAGAACGTGCGCACTTAACGGCTGCGCCACCAGGCCGGCCTCCTTTCAGTGTTTTCAAGATGTTGTTCCATAGTCTCTGGATGCCATTTTTTCTGATAAATGAGTCATTATTTGTATGGTGTTAGCTTTGAGTAAAGTGTCTTGTCTCTTTGGCTGTTTAACATTTTTTCTTTTTATCTTTGAGTTGTAGCAGTTTGCTTATGCTGTGATGGATGTGATTTTCTCTGTATTTAAACTGTTTGGAGTTTTCTGAGCTGCCTCGATGGCTTGATGCACTTCATCAATTTTGGAAATTTTTAGGCCACTTTGTCTTCAAATACATCTTCTGTCTCATTCTCTATCTCTTATCTTTCTAGGACTCCAATTATATTTATTTTATACTATTTCATATGGTAGCACACATATGGCTGCCTTGTTCCCTTTTTCCCACTTTTTTCTCTTGTGGTTTAGTTTAGATAATATATATTGACTTGTTATAAAGTTCACTAATTCTTTCCTCTTCTGTACAATCTGATGATAAACCCATTGAAAGCTTGCTTTATTTCTGATACTTTGTTTTTCATTTCTAGCATCTTTGTTTCTTTTTTATAGTTTCCAATTCTGCTGAAATTCCTCATCTGTTCATGCGTATTGTCTAATTGTTTCCACTAGGTCCTCTAATATATTTATCACAGTTATTTTAAAGTCATTGTCTGATAATTCCATCATCTGGGCTATCTTTGAGTCTAATTCCATTGACTGTTTCTTCTCTTGGTCGGGGACCACATTTTTTTTTGTTTGTTTCTTCACAGTTCTTGGACTTTGTGATTCGATGCCAAAAATTGTGTATAAAAGACCAGTAGAGAATGAAGTAGGTAGTATCTAACCTCAAAAAAGAGCTTGGCTCTTCTTCTGTCAGGCTGCTGCTGAGGAGGACTGAGTCAGTCTGATATGTAGTTGAGCTGGTACTGAGGTTGTCACAACTTTAGTAAGATCCATTTGACCTTCCAATGTTTTGAAGACAGAAACAGGACTTTCCTTTCAATAGGGCTTGGGATGCGAGCCCTGGTGAAACTCTATAGTTGTCTTTCTACTTTAGAGTCCAGCCACCGACCTTCGAAGCCACATACGATTGCTTCCTGCTTTACAAGCTGGTTGCCAACTTTTCGGGCCTGTGCAGAGTTCTCTTTGCTCCCAGTCCCATTCCCAGACTTTGGCTCCTTGACAGATCTCTTTATGCCCTCTCTCCCACACCAGACTTTGGAGGGCCACTGCAGGGCACTCAGTGGAGGTCCAGACTATCTCACAGGGAATTCTCTCATCGCTCCTGCCCTGCCCTCAGACTTCACGGGGCCATTGCTGTGTACTCAGTGAAGGCCTAGTGTGTCTTCCAGGGATTTTCCTCCACTTTCCTGCCTTTCGTGTATCCTTCAGTGTGCTATTAGTATTTGGAGAAGACCTGTGTACCTCAGAGGGCTGTCTCTTTGAGCTCCTTCCCTGCCTCCAGTCTTGGGTGGACATTTCCCATGAACTCAATGAAGGCCTATAGGAAAGAGTTGGGTTTTTGCCTGGTCCTCATGAGGACTCTAGTCCATCACGTTAGCCTGTGTGACTCCTCCCACTACCCTGCCCAGTAGGAAAGGCACTGTAGATCTCTTTCCTCCTAGGGAGAAATTGTCCCTTTCTGAAATGACGTTCATTAATTTTGGCTTTTTAAAACTATGTTTGGTGGCTTACCTTGCTTCTTTCATTGTTAGAGTCTCTGTAACGTTTTTAAACTTTTTTTAAAGCAACTTATTCTAAAACAAAATCTTACATGAAACCTGAATACATGAAACACATCAAAGCTGCACCTTCCGGTTAAAACATACTTTTTGAGGGTAGGGGGTGTGGAGAGTTCCACAGCCTCTCTCATTAGTCTCTGCAATGTCTACTTGGAGAAATTTTCAAATTGTTTGAAAATCACTGGTCTGATGGTCAAGCATGAATCTTTTGTTTGGGATCTCCAGTCTTTACTATGTAGTGTGGTTTTCTCGATATTTTCAATGTCCAGTACTCTCTTTTCTTTTTACATGCCTCTACTTATGCTGTTTCCCTCCATAGGATGCTTGCCTCATTCCCAATTTAAATCACTTATCCTTGAGGGTTCAGCTTACCCTTAAGGATTTCTGCGTTCTGAGAACTGTTACAGCACTTACCGTTTGGCCTATCCAGTGTGGACATACCGACTGTGGGACACCTCCTCCTGGTTTGGTGAGCGTTCTTCTCGTCTCTATAGTTGGACACCCTTTCTCCAGATAGGGACTATGTTGGAACTTGTGTTATGTCTTGTTTGGGGCTGGGAGGGATGGGCAGGCTATGAGTGTTTGCTGCTGTGACCACTCTGGAAGTGTGAAAAACGTCTTTTGTTTGATGGCTCTTTATTAGCCAGGATTGTCCTGTGCTCATGATTTCACATCTTTGTATTGAAGCCCACTTGGCTTCTGCTTAAAACGAACCTTAGTTCAGATCACTCTCAGCTCTTCTGAGTCAGAAGAGCTATGGGATGCTTTTTTTCCACTATGGGATGCTGGGGCTCCATGCGCCTTTTTAGTAGCAGTGATGCCTGAAAATTCACCATCCAGATATTTTATCTACCCTGCTTCCCCCATCCTTCGCCCTCTGAGCTGGTCGGGTCCACCCACGCTAGCGTGGTGCTCCATCGAGCCTTGCCTAGGTGGGGTAGACTGGCTGTGTTCCAGAACCACACTTCAGTTGGATTAATGCGACTATAAGAGGCGCCAACTGAGAGTGTGTCGTTTCCCTGATATCCCCTGAGCTGTCAGCGATACAACTGGCCTATTGCAAGGTGGCATCTAGAATATCTAGGCAAGCTCTCAACATGTAATTGCGAGGATTTAGAATTAGTATGTTACTCTTGATTGAGCCCGATTGCTTTCTCCAGAAACAGCTATTTCCAGGCATCTCAGACTCAAAGAGATTTCTGGGAGATGACATGTCTTCTTTCACCCCTGGGGAAATTGGAGAACTTTTACCTTTCCCTTTTCTAGGGTAACTCAGCCACCCTTTTTCCTCAAGTATTTTCTTTTAGAATCTTGGGGGTTGCTATGTTGCTAATAATACCTATCTTACAGAATTGCTGTGAAGATTTAAAAGGGCATCAGCCTTGTTTATAGTCTATGCATATTTTTCAACATGTTCGTTCTTCAAGCCCTTTTATGATGTAATTGGGCCCCAAACAACAAAAACACATAAATAAACACCAACAAGGCTGTTTTCATTAAAAGCTCCAAGTTTTAGGACCATAGATTGAATCCTCATTACAGCATTCAGATCAATTCTGTGGTTGGCATATCTGGAATAAGGGTACACACGCCCCAAAATTGCAAAGACTAGATGGCAAAAGACTCGAATGTGTACACTTCTAACGTGGGAGGACTTTATATTCTGTTTTCAGGGGCACTCTAAAGTATCATTTTCTTGAACTAAATTTCCTTTAATCAGATTCACACAGCTTCCTTCAAAAACAAGCCTCCACTGCATCTTTTGGTAGTGTTATAGCTGTGCATTCATCCTGCTTTCATTATATCATTTGCCCAGTTGGCATTCTGCAACTCTGAGCTATCTGCTGATAAAAGCTGAAATTTAAAATCTGCCTAGTAATCAGTTGATGGACTGGGCCTGTATTAAATGACTCAAAATGAAACGTGTTCTAGGATGTGGGTAACTTTAAGTCCAGCTTTCACCTTTTATTATCCGGGTGAATCCTGCCCTCTTGTACTGGGTGTGGGCACAGGTAGTCAAGTTTACAGGAGGGTAGCATATTCTCTCCCTTGCTTTGCAAAGGGGGTTATTGTGAAAATTCCTTGGGGCTTGGGTTGGACTATTTGGGTACTTTATCATCTCCATTCTGAAATGAACTCTCTTAGGTAGCGGAGGGGCTGAAACCTTGGCTGGCACCAGCAGTGGAGCAAACTGGCCCTCTTACCAGCTTGATGGGTGAGGGGATTTGCTGCTCGTGTAGATAAGATTTGATGTAGTTAGACATTGTCAACACATCCTGGTGTAAATACAGTGCCCTTCCTTGACTTTCCCAATGGAAAAATAGATCTCATGACATTGACTTTCATTTTTCAACTACAGCACCCAAAAGGTCTTTTCTTTTAAAGGGGGCTGGGACATTGGCCTTTCAAGGTCTCCATTGCTGAGCAGACTTAGAAACATAATCCGACATGCAGTTTGATTGTTCATACATGGACATGTTTATAAATGCTCATATGATTTTAAATGTAAATTTACACACAGAGGAAATGGGACATATCCGCAGGAAGTAAGTATTTACTACTTGATGGCATTAGTATCAGCTTAGATTATAAGGACAGTGGCTCCTGGATATCTTGAAGGAAGGGATGATCTAAGCTCCACCGTTGTCAGATTTGTTCTTGGCTTTATTGTCTTTTTATTTGGTCATTCATTCATTCATTCAAGCACTATGCCTGGTGCTGAAGATATATCTTGAAAACCACACGTTGTCCCATTAAGAGATTACAGTAGAATGGGAGAGACAAAATAAATAGGTCATTTCTATACAGTAGTAAAGAGAGGAGATGAAGAAACACACAAAAGGGATTCAGCTTCCGGGCGGGCACTGGGAAGGAGAAGGAGTCCTGGAGGAAATGACCGCAACTTTATATTACAATATTTAAGAGCATAAGGCTCATCGTCTCTCTCATTCCCATACTGACTCTTTAAAAATTTTTCCCCCTTTTTCTATTTATTCTTCCACACAAAGTTTGTGTTATTTTTATCAAATTTCAAATTTGGACTACATGGAATTTATAGATTAATTTAGACAATCGCGGTCTTTATCAGGGTTGAGTTTTCTTATATAAGAATCATATACTTTCCTCTATTTGTTCACATGATTTTTTGTGTGTGTGTGTGAGGAAGACTGGCCCTGAACATATATCTCTTGCCAATCTTCCTCTTTTTGCTTGAGGAAGATTGTTGCTGAGCTAATATCTGTGCCAGTCCTCCTCTATTTTGTATGTGGGACACTACCACAGCATGGTTTGATGAGCAGTGCCTAGGTCCATGCCCGGGATTCAAAACCCGTGAACCCCAGGCCAGCAAAGATGAGTGTGCAAACTTAACCACTATTCCACCAGGCCGGCCCCTGTTCACATCTTTTTAAATGATTTTTAGTAGGGTTTTATCAATATAGGGCCTACACTTCTCTTATTGTGGTTATTCCTAGAAATTCGCCCTATGTATTTTTTGTTATTGTGATTGGGATTTTTAAAATATATTTTATAACCGATAAATTGTGGTAAATAAGAAAGCTAATGAATTTTGGATATTGGTTTTTTACCTGGTGATAGATCACACCAGAGACAGGTGATGCCCCTCCCATTTATGGATTCCTTACGACAGGTTCCCTGGGAAACAGACTCGGAGATGGGTCTGTGTACAGGAGATTTATTGGGGTGTTCTCTCAAGAAAACATCTGTGAAGAGTGAGAGAAGGAGGATTGGAAAAGGAAGAAAGTGAGCCACAGTGCAGTTGCAAGACCTCAGCTGGTCCCACAGGACCTCTAGAGCTGGGATGGTCCTTCAGAGCTGGCCTGAACTGAGGCAAGAGGGCCAGGCCATTGTACTCTCACACTGACCACTCACTGGATGTGGGCTGCCCTTGAGGAAGCTTGGGCCAGGCGGTTCCCTTTAACAGAGGGCAATTCCAGAAGCCACTGGAAGTCAACACTCCAAGCTACTAGGGGATCCAGTGCCTTGATCCCAAAAGGGAGAGCTGGACAGTGCCTCACAGCAGCCACTACACTATTTTAGTGTTTTGATCCCTAAAAGACTATAGTCAAGGACGCAAACACTACTGATAAGCCCAGAAGGTCAAAAACACCTAGGTAGCAGCAGCTTCTTTTACCTTTAAAAGACTTGCTCTTTAAATTTACTTTTAAAGACTCGTAAAGGCATTTCACTCTGAGAATGATACAGATAATGAAGTTCTTTAAAAATGGATCACCTTCATTTTGAACTCACTTTGATGTCCCTTGAAGAAATAAATCATATTTATGCCCGGTACAGGGAGACTTATAAGAATAAAGCAGTGGGTCTTCAGTCCAAACATTATTGGATAGAAGTTTAAAGTGCCTTGACCAGTTCAGACCTGTTGCAAAAATCCCACCTCCCCTCAAAACACGCTCAAAGGAAGACTTAAAAATAGCCACTTCTTTGCTTTTCCCCTCAGTTTCCTGGGGAATAATTTACATAAAATAAGATCTATTTTAAGCATAGATTTTGATGAGTTTTGACAAATATACACACCTGTGTAATCACCACTACAGTGAATGTACAGAACATTTCTATCAGTCGTTTTCCAGTCCAGCCTCCTGGCCCTCCCCGACTCCACTCCCAGACAGCCGCGGATCTGCTTTCTGTTACCATGGATTAGTCATACGAGTTTCATATAAATGGACTCCTAGAGTATGTATCCTTTTATAGCTGGTGTCTTTCATTTCATTTAATATTTAAAAAATAGTTTTATTGAGGTATACTTTACACACAATATAATTTATCCATTTTGTACAGTTTGATGACTTGATAAATATATACAGTCCTATAACACTGCCACAATCAAGATAAGACATAGAACATTTCCACGGCCCTGCAAAATGCTCTCATTCCCCTTTGCAGTCAATCCTTTATCTCTAGTGTCTAATAAGCTCTTAATCCCATCGTGTTATATTTTTCACATTGTATGTAGTTTTTTCGTTTTTAGAAGGTCTATTTGCATCTTTTTCAAATCTCCCTTCTTCTTTCATCATCATGTTCATGCTTTCTTTTATATCTTTAAACACGTTTGTAAGATTTTAAAATCTTAATCTTTTAATCTTAAATCTTTCAAGTTCCTTGTCTACTAATTCCATTACTTTTGTCTCTTCTGTGTCTGTTTCCATTGATTGATTTTTCTTCTGGTTGTAGGTCAGATTTTCTTGTTTCTTTCCATGCTTTGTGAATTTTGATTAGATGTTGTGCATTGTGAATTTTGCACTTTTGAGCGCTCATCTTACTATATTTCATTAATGAGTGTTGGTTTTTTCCCTGGCAAACAGTTGTCACTTGGGATCAGTTTTATCAAGACTTTCTTTCAAGCTTTTTATAGTGGGTCCACATCAATCTTTACTCTAGGGCTAATTAAGCCCCACTACTCTGGCATCATGATTCCTGATAATACGTTGTCATTATTTTTACTTTAAAGATGTTTTCTAAAAATACTGAAAATGAGGAAAAATTGTTTTATTTTCAATAATATATTTACCATTTCTTGTTCTTCATTTTTTTTGTGTGCATAGATACAAACTTCTTTCTGAGTGTTATATTTTTTTCTCCCTGAAGAGCTTTCTTGAACATTTTTTATAGTGAAGAGTTCTCAGGTTTTGTTTGTCTAAAAAAGTCTTTATTCTGTCCTCGTTTTTGAAAGGTGTTTTCTTTGGATATAAAATCCTAGAATGATAGTTTTTTTCTTTCTGTGCTTTAAAGTTGCTGTTCTATTCTCTTGTGATTTGTGTTGTTTCTGACAAGAAGTCTGCTGTCATTCAATTCGTGTTCCTCTACACGGTGTCTATTTTTCCTCTGGCTGCTTTTCAGATGTTCTGTTTACCACTGATTCTGAGCGGTTTGACTATGCTGCTGTTGCAGTTTTCTTTGTTTCTTGTGATTGGGATTCTTTGAGCTTCTTGGATCTGTGGTTTATAGTTTTCATTAAATTTTGACAATTTTTAGTCATTTTTTTTTCTTCAAATATTTTTTTTCTGTATCCGTCCCTCTTTTTCTGGGACCCTGATCACATGTATATAGATCAAGTATATTGTCTCATAGGTTTCTATCAATTGTTAATTACAAAAAGCCTTTTTTTCTGTGCTCCATTTTGGATAGTTTCAATTGCTACATCAAGTTTACTGAACTTTTTTTTCTATAGTGTATGCTTTTTATCCCAACCAGTGTGTTTTTTCATTTCAGATATAATATTTTCACCTCTAGAATTTCCATTTGAGGCTTTTTTATACCCTCTATCTCTCATTTCATCATATGCATGTTTTCCCTACATCCTGACCATAATGTTCATATTAGTAGTTTAAAAATCTCTGTCTACTAATTTCATTTCTGACATTTCTGGATTTCTTTCTATAGATTGTTTTCCTGGTTATGAATTCTATTTTCCTTCTTTTTTGCATACCTGGTAATTTTTGACTGAGTACTAGACAGCATGAGTTTTACATTGTTAAGCGTGGGATTTTCTTGTATTCCATTAAAGAGCGTTGTGCTTTTTATAACAGGCAGCTGCGTTACGTGCAGTTTAGTTGAATCCTTTTATGTTTTATTTTTAAACTCTCTCGGGATAGGGGTAAATGAGCCTTTAGTCTAGATGTAGGTTAATTCTATTTCTAAGGCTTGGCCCTCCTGGAGTATCTCCTAAATGTCCTGTGTGTTTAGTAAGATTTCTCTACTTTGCCTCATGAGAAGCTGAAGTATTACCAACCCTGTGTGAACCCTGGGAACTGTCTGGATACAGTTCTCTGGCGATTGTTTTTTCCCTGGAAGTTGTTCTTGCCTGGCCTTGTGGGTTTTTATCTGACATAGACATGTTCAGTTAAAGACTCCAGAGCACCCCTCTGCACATGTCTGAGTTCTTTCTCCATATGGCTCCCTCCTGTCATATATTCTGCCCCACAGAGTTACCTTGTACTCCTCAAATTTATATCTGTGTCTCCTCCATTCTGGGCTCTGCTTGCATTTCACTTCCATGCACTGAACTCCAGAAACTTCTTCCAAGGAGGAAGCCTTGTCAATGGTAGAGCTCTCCTCATTCTGTTTCCTTTTCTCAGGAAGAACAGCCCTACCATGCTTGTTGTACAATGTTTGAAAATAGCTATTTCCTATATTTTGTCCAGTTTTCTAGTTGTTTATGACCGAATAGTAGTTCTGGACCCTCCCAATGTAGCTTTTATGTTACTATTTTTTAAATGTATGTAAAGTAAACATCATTAATGTTTTAAATTCGTTTTGTGATCAAGTTTTTTTTATGATATGAGTGAATTTGATTTCCATAAGCAAGGTCTCAATTTCACTTAATGGAAATAAGGTCATCAACTTCTTATGGTTTAAACATAAAACCACTTAGGTTGTAATTCAGTGGTTACCAGGACCCTCAGATACAACACATTTTGCATCTTGTTGGGAACAAAAGTAGTTTCAGCCTTAATGTGGAAAAAACGTTTTGCCTAATCATTGCAATAATAATTCCAAAGCTCAGAGAACAGAAATTGGGGCAGACTTTAATCATAATTAGAAATAAAACTATGTACATTAGAAACTAATTAAGGAAGATGGTATTTCTAGGGTTTTTTTTTCAGTCTTTTCTCTTTCTGCATACCTGGTTTGCTTGCTTTAAATGGCTTATGCACATGAATAGTCTCCATCAAATGATCAAGGTAGACTAAATCCCAACTACGAATAATTGCCCAAGTACCCAACGCCTGAAAATAAACCAGGGTGTATGTAGAGACAAAAGGCAGCAAAACTAAACAAAGATAAATATCCTGGTATCATTGAGTTAACAAGTCACTTCTGGCCAGGAGATGGGTCTGTCAGTGTCCGTACCAATACTCCTGGCTCCCACTGCACACACTTGAAATGGCTCCCCCAGAGAGACATCTTCAGCTGATGCAGAGAGTCACCTTGCCACGAACCTTTAGAGCTAGAAGGGATTTTTATAATCAGTGCCCTCCTTCCTTTTACAGCGGAGTTAATGATTTTTTGGTGCCCAAGAGGCTGCCACTGTAGCTGTTGCCTTCTGGCTGGAAGGGAAGATATGTTCCTTGTATACTCAAAACCCAGGATGCATTTTTCATAAAAGTCATTCACAAATGAGAGGGAACGGAGTTGCAAACAAATTCTTGTACCCAAGTCTGCAGATATTAGGGGCTAAATTGGCTTTCGGGTTGGATGCGGAACTTAGTTTCTGAGACAATATGAGTTTCCAGCGATAGGGGGTCCTTGTTATCCCGTATTCATTAGAGGAGGCTCTACGGTTATGAGGTTGCAGGATGCACAGGGAAGCCAAGGTCAGAGGCAAGCCAAAACCATCAGAGCCTGAAAATATTTACTAATGACCTGACCGCTTGGGAAATTGGTCCTTAGATGAACAACTCTCCCAGCTTAACACTAGAGTATTTCTCAGTCCGTCACGTCAAAGCCTTTTGTGGCCTGTCTTTTGCTGATGTCTTTTGTCGGAGCTTGTTAACATTCAACAATAAAATACAAATACAAAAGATTCAGGAGCTCATAAAGTTGATGAAAGCAATGCTGGAGAATTGTTGGAACCACACTCAAAGTTTTCAACTTTGAGAGTCTGGCAGAGTTAACCTGACAAAGAACTGAAGGAGAGAAATCTAGTACAGGTAAGGTCAGGACATACCCCTAGGCTGAAAACGATTTGATTATAAAGGACTAAGAGCAGTACTGGGAAAATTAATGATACCCTACATTTTTTTTCTGACTGCTTTCTTTATGACCATGCTGAAAAAGCCAAATGTAAATACCAAGTGACCTATGTCTTATTAACCTATCATGCAATTTGTTTGAAAAATAATAATTCCCTCCTCAAAAAACCTCATGCAATTTTTTTCAAAAAATTAAGATGCAATTTAGCCTCAATTTTGTTAAATGTAGTATATATTTGTCTTTTATAAGGTTTAGTTTTATTATTCAAGATTAAGTTTCTATCAAACTGTTTTTTGTATTTGGTGTGAAATTTTGGTCCCCATTTTAAAAGAATTCGCTTTAACTGGCCTTTAACCAATTGTGTGACTGTTCATTTTCTTTTTGCTTGAGAAGATTCACCCTGAGCTAACATCTGTGCTGATCTTCCTCTATTTTTTTTTTGTATGTGGGACACTGCCACACCATGGCTGATGAGTGGAGTAGGTCCATGCCCATAATCCAAACCCATGAATCTGGGCCACAGAAGTGAAGCACATGGCATTTTAACCACTCAGCCACAGGGCTGGCCTGTGACTGTTCTTTTATACAAAAGAAATTTGGTATTATAGTTCTTTAACAAATTGGGGACCAAAAGGAAATGCCCTTGGGTGACTTTTCTAGTATAGAGACTTTGAGATGACTATCTGTCTATCTGGAGGTCTTCAGAAATGCAAATTACCCACAAGAGACTAGCTGGATTAATGGATGCTAGTTATAACTCACAGTTTGGCCCAACAGCACTTCCAAGAGGCCCTCGGTATGGTAAGAAAAGAAGGACCTTCCAAATCCTAGAACCTAGATGGTGTTCCTGCTCCCATCCACCGTCTTCAGCCTCATCTCTCCCTTCTCCCTACCCTGCATGCCTCACCTCCTCCGCTCTGAATTCCTTTCCTTATACAGGGCTCTCTCTCTCGTGGACCTAAGACATTCTGATAGCAACAGCAATCATCCTGGTATTTGTCTGAGCATGTGGTTCAGCTTTGGGTATTCACATTCAGATGTAAATTATCCATGTCACCATCTTGCGGTACAAATATACTCGCGTGTCTTTTATTTCCTTTCTCCAGTGATGCACTGGAGCCACCCTGTCCCTCATTACGCAGGAAGTTCATTTTCCTTGCTCTTGATCTCACCTCTCCCCACTCCCACAACTACTTAAGCATACTGGAGACTTGGCCAGTCCTAAGGGTCAGTCTTGTCCCCAAGTGCCAGTAGGTAAAGAACTGGCAAGTCAGATTAGTCTGCTAGTGGGCTTCAGGTTTTGGTTGCCATGATTCACTGTCAGCCCTGCGGTGGTTTTGCTGCTGAAAATGGACCTGTGCAGTCCAATGCGTCTTTGTCCATTGCTTTGAGGATGCCCTCTCTTGTCGACATCTGCCAGGTCTTGACAGCACCATTAGTACAGACTTTTTTTAAGTTTATGCTCACATGCTCAACCAAATGATCCCAGAGTCCAGTCTCTGTGCAAGAAGGCCTATGTCTCCATGGGTTTGCAGCCTCTGCCATCCCTGTTCCCTCCACCTTCCTTTCCCCATCCACTTGGTGCTGGAGTTGAGCCTGAGTTATCAGTCCAAACGCCCAATTCCTTCCTTGGGGTGTCCCCTTTGGGCCCATGGGGCTCCTCTCTTACCAACAGACCTCAGTTGAGAGCCTATCTAAAAACCTACAGATAACTTCCCAATACAATGGAACCTCAAAAAGGTTGTTTTCTTGGTGGTGAAGAGAACCACAAAAATCTGTGAACTAACAAGAAATCATCTAGTCTAAACCCTTTATTTTAGAGAGGAGGAAGAAAGAAATAAAGGTCAGGGCCCAAAATATAACAGCTGGTCAATAAGAGACCTGGCATCAGGAGTCTCCGGTTTTCGTACAGCACTCTACGTCGCTAGCTTAATAACGTCATGGCATAACCAATGAAACTCTTCCCAGAAAGCTTTACCCCATATTTCGTTTGCCTGAAGAACACTCAAAACAAGCCATGGGCTTCTTGGCACTGTAGGGCCACCCTTTTATCTGTCCTGCTTTGTCATATGTGACCAGAGCATTAGATGGTAGCTGAATATTGAAGTCGCTTTCTTAATACACACTTTTCATACCAAAAAAATTTTATTTTGTTATTTCAAAAGTCAATCAACATTTTTAAAAACAAAAGGGGAGGGCGTAAGGGAATATAGAATTGTCACATATCTTTGTTTCTGTGTGCGATGCTAATATAGTAACTCGGCTGTCCTCTGAATGTCACTGTATTGAGTGGATTCCTCCAGGACCTTTGACTCCATGACTTGGGCCCAAACCATGGAGGTCATTTTAAGATGGCAGATTAAAAGTCCTGACCGGATTTCTGTCCCCTGATACCTCTGCATGTCTCTTCATGTAGAATTTTATTTCCAGTCAGTTCTTTGGGCTGTCTCCTCGGGTTGCGTAGCGAGATTTCCTTCCCCTGTCTCAGAGCTGTACCTTCTCCAAGCTTGAAAATACTACAAGAACTAGTTCACGGGTCTGGACCTTCAGCAGCTGTATTGCCACACTTCCTACCCTGTGGACACCTGGGACAGGCGCTGGGGACATATTTGCAAATGTCCCCATTTGCATACCCAGGAGGTTTCTGTGAAGGGCAGCTTGATCAAACCAACTAAGACCTAGGTCTGCTTTCTTCCAGAAGAATGGTGCCTCCCACCTTACGTTGGCTTGACCAAGAACACTCAGGCCAGGACACACAAACGACTCCCCGCAAGCACCCAGAAAACCTCACCTAATCCTCTCCAAACTGTCAAGTTCACTCAGACCAGTAGGAGACCATTAGATCCTCTTGCTAAAAACGTTCAATCTGCCTCGTTACGCTCCCTGATACATTTTTTCCTTTGGATCCAGTTCAGTGCCTAGCATGTAACAGGCATTCAGGGAATATTTGTTGAGTAAAAAAATTTTTAAAAATCAGTGACCCAATTGGATGGAGAACTCTGCCTTGGGCTAAAAGAGAAAAACAGGAGGTGGTGAGTGGGCGTTGGTGAGGGTTGGGTGTGCTGTAGGCAAATAGATGTGGGGAGTGGTTGATGTTGATTTCACAGATGAATTAAAACATTTGATAACCCTGTAAATAGACTACTGTACAGTTACATAAACAGCATACTTAGCTTGTAGTTATAAGGTGCTAAAATAACTATGAAAAATGAAAGAGACCATCAATCAAATGGTTGTTTTGCCTACGTGAAAGTCAAACAACCAATTTGACTGATTTTTTCCCTTCTCTGAATTGACCCTTTGTTCTGTGACCCAACACTGTAGCGCAAACTGCCACTTTAAGTCGATGCTGACTGCCGTGCTGAGGACCGCGTTCTGCAGGCTCCTCTGTGAAAAATGAGGCAAAGGAAATCTGCTCAGCCATGCTGCCGGCTTGGTCAACATTTGTCAAAGTCAATGATTGAGGTCGTTTTATCATCAAGCTGATCGCTTTACTGTTTCTTCTTCCAGGGCGTTAGGTAGGTGGTGGAGGGGAGAAATGAGTAGAATAAAGGCGGCAAGTAGGTTCTATTTTATGATCTCTCCAATTTAAAGGTAATTTATTTTTTGAGTTGGAGTAGAGAAAGACACATTTATATATCTCTCTAAAAATGCGCTTACTTAAAGACCCAGTGGTAGGCTGGACAAGGGCTCCCAAAACATCCAAGTTCTAACTCCAGGCTCCTGTGAATATGCTACCTTACATGGCAAGGGTCCTCCTCCCTCTCACCCTCCCCCACGCCCCCTCCCCTTCCTACCTCCCTCCTCCTACTCCTCCTTCTTTGTTTATAGCCAGCATTCATTCATTGGACATTCTGGCATTTTCCATGAGTGCTGGCGGGTCGAATGTATCCTGCTTTGTATCCTCCACTTCCCTTTTCCTTCCCCCACCTCAGGCAGGCAGCATCTTCACAATACCTGTACATGCAAAGTCTCCTGCTATAGCGTCTGTTCACACCTGCCCTTTTTGGGCAAAATCCAGAATTCTGCCACTTTTCTGAATTCCCTCTCTAAGTATACCTGTCTTAGTTTCCTAGGATGCTGTAACAAATTACCAAAACCTGGGTGGCTTCAAACAACAGAAATTTATTCTTTGGGGCCAGAAGTCCAAAGTCAAGGTCTCAGCAGGGCCATGCTCTCTCTGAAGGATCTGTTCCATACCTTTCTTTCAGCTTCTGGTGTTGGCCCACAACCCTTGGCGTTCCTTGGCTCACAGCTGCACAAGCCCAACCTCTGCTTCTGTCTTCACATGGTGTTCTCTTGGTGTGTCTGTGTTTGTGTCTCTTCTTTTCTTCTTATAACAACACTAGTCACATTGAATTAAAGACCCACCGTATTCCAGTATGACCTCATCTTAACCTACATCTTAATTACATCTGCAAAGACCCTTTAACCAAATAAGTTCACAGTCCTAGGTTCCAAGAGTCAAGACTTCGACATATCTTTTTGGGGAACACAATTCAACCCACCAGAGCCCTTTTCCATAGGGATCTGCTCTCATCTCTCTCAGCCTGGGATGGTCCTTGAGATGCTACTTGATCCTGATGGCCATTCCAGTCAGCCTTGACTCAGAGGAACTCAGGTCATGGGCAGCTTATGGTAGGAATATACATTAGAACTAAGGCACTAACATCCCGGGTCAGGAGCCTAACAGGGTTGGTCCTGGAGCTGGGAGGAGAGTCTTGATTTTGGGAGGCTCTGAGGAGCTCAGCAGCCAGAGGTGTGAAAATCCATTCTCATGCTGTGCCATTAACATAGCAGTGTTGCTTTTTTCCTGCCTCACAGCAAAAGTGTCTTCCAGTCTCTACTCACCAACTTTGCTCCCTTACCCTAACTGCAGCTTGTTTCTGATTTGGCTTTTCCAGGCCTGATTCTGCCTCGTGATCTTTTGGCTGTATGACTCACCACGAACTGACATGTTCTTGTCACGTTTCTTAGTTGTCATGCTGTTATGGACTGCATGTTTGTGTCTCTCTCGAAATTCATTTGTTGAAACCCTCACTCTAAATGTGATGGTATTTGGAGGGGGTGCTTTTGGGAAGTAACTAGATTCAGAGGGTGTCTTGTGGGTGGGGCCCCCATCACGGGATTAGTGCCCTTGTAAGAAGAGGAAGAGACGCAAGAGCACGCTCTCTCTCTCATGTGAGGACACAATGTGAAGGTGATGGTCTGCAAGCCAGGAAGAGGCCCTCACTAGGAACTGAATCTGCTGGGACCTTGATCTTGGACTTCCCAGACTACAGAACTGTGAGAAATAAATGTCTGTCGCTTAAGCCACTCAGTCTGTGGTATTTTATTATAGCAGCCCAAGCTGGCTCAGACATGCTTTATCTAGAGATTCTGAGTGACTCAGGCCCTCTGTCAGAGGCGGGCATCGGGGCAGGGTTTGCGAGGGTCAGGCCTGGGATGTTGGCTGGGTATGCTCATCTCCTCTGGTCTCAGGGTTGTGTATGCTCCTGTGTGTGTGTGTATGTTTGTGTTGTGTTTGAATAGGAGGTGTGGTCCAACCCAGAAGGCTCCCTCTGTAATGGTGGCATTTGACGCTTGACTGCAGCTGCTGAGACAGCCCAAGTCTTCTTTTTTTTTTTTTCCTAAGGTATGCTTTTTGGTGAGGAAGATTGGCCCTGAGCTAACATTTGTTGTTGCCAATCTTCCTCTTTTTTTTTCTCCCCAAAGCCCCAGTACATAGTTATATATCCTAGTTGTAAGTCATTCTAGTTCTTCTATGTGGGATGTCACCACAGTATGGCTTGATGAGCGGCATGTAGGTCTATGCCCAGGATCCAAACTGGTGGACCCCGGGCCCCCGAAGTGGAGTGCGTGAACATATCTACTCGGCCACAAGGCCAGACTCCCCAAGTCTTCTTAAAACGCAGGAAAGAGGCTGCCTCTGGTTCTTCTGGGATAAAGCTCCCACCAGGTTAGTAGAACTCAAAGGAGTTCTCAGAATCCTTACAGGCAACTCCAGAAATTTCAGATGACACTTCCGTGCTGGTGCAGAGGTGTGTACCTCTGACATGGCAAGACCGGTGCATTTATGGAGGGAGAGAGGACTTTCAGACCCAGGACACTCACTGCCGCTTAGTCCCCAAGCACGAGAGCCAGATCCGTGGATTTATGCTTATTTGTTTGTTTGTTTTGGTTTTTAAGCTGCTGAAGTACTCACCCTGTTTCATAATGAGTAGAGGCAGCCAACACATGCTCATGGACCTCCTTTGTTGAACGTATTCCAACTCAGAGATGGAAGAGCGCCTCCTCAAGTGTAAAGAAACCCCTTTGCTCACGTAGCTGAAATTTTAAGTACCACTCAGGTCTGGTTTCAAATCTGGCAATAAAACAAAAGTTTTTCTCACTATTTCATAGATTGGGTTTCTCTGGTATATTTCAAGTCAGCGTTGTAAGCTGACCCCTCTAATATTTCTGGAGATGAAATGAATAGGGGTAATTCAGCCTCACAAGCTCAATAGCATCTTGCTTGCCTTCATTTAATCACAGCGTGGAAGTGTCTTGGCTCCTCTTGCTGCACGACAAAGCTTGATTATGACAGGATATGGAAATCTAAGTTAGATATATTTGAGAAGTCACTTTGACGAAACTATAACATGTATAGGTCTATAAATCTTTGAAAGTCATTGATAGGAAAGAACTGGTTTACTCAAATCTTATAATCTTTCCACTTTAAAGAAAGTTCTTCACAGAACAGTTTACGTGAGTTCCAGGTTCCAGAGCAAACACAACTGAGAGTTTCAGATTACCAGAAAGAAAGACAGTGTATGGTGCTTAATGAAACTTTATACGGACGTGCAGAAAACAGGCAGTAAAGGGTGAAATGGCAAGAAAAGGACTTCACAGCAGTTAAATTACCTGCTGGGACCACTCTGCTGGGCTCTCTGAGGGATAAAAATGGTAGAAGTAATAATGCTGGCCCTCTAGAAACTTCCAGTCCGGTTGAGGAGATGAGATGCAATTTAGGGAAATATTAAACAGCATTAAAGTGTTTAAGCGACGTTTTAAAAGAAAGCAATGGAAGAACAATTCCATGGTAATCCTGGGCTAACTGCCAAAGCCATCCTATCAACAGTCACTGTTCTGCATTGGAAAGAAGGAGCCTTGACTCAGGATATGATGCCGGAGAAGAGCAGCTTGACCATGGGGTGGGTAAGAGGTTAACAGACGAATGGATGAGGGTCTTTCCAGGCAAGCAGAATGAAGTGGGCAGAGGGCAAAGAGGGGAAATTGAAAGATGTGCGTAGGAGAAGCAGAATTTTTGTAGGGATGTTGAGAAAGCTCAGTTGTTTGTATTTTATGTTCTACAAACACCCTGAGAGAAAGAGGAGGAAAAAAATATCTGTCCTTCAAAGTCCAGATTTTGTAATAAGTGCTGATAATCTGAGCTTCCTTACTGCAGAAATGTGTAAATGCATGTTTTATTCTAAACCACAAATAGAATTTTGTATACAGTGAGACTGAGATATAAACTATAAAAAACATCAGAATTTTACAAGTCAATTCTTGTACAGTTTCTCTGATAAGTCTTTTTTCTTTTTCTTTTTCTTTTTTTTTTTTTTTAAATCATAGATGGAATATTGCCTTGTCCAAAGTGGTTGGAAATGTCTCCCATGGAAGGTTTCTCAATGAGAAAACAATTATGCGATAGACTCGTGTTTGCCTCACTTCTATGCAATTTAATTTACCGGAAGTGAAGCTTCTAGCTGAGGGAACTTCCCAGAAACCTCCTCAATCCTAAAGCAGAACCTCAGAACCAAAAGGTAGGAAAACTGATGGTTTTAGATCTACGGCTTTGTGTCAGTTTATGAGGGGTCAACGGAGTGAGGCACGGCAGCCGTTTACTCATCCGTGTTAAAATGGCTTCTAGCAGACACATCTTGTAAAGGCCCCAGAACTCATGGAAACTGCCGGTCATCCTGACCCTAAGCTACTGTCCTTCTCCCAGGTAACTTTCCAAACGGTTCATGTAGAGTTTGCCAGCACCACACAGTAAGGAACACAGATGGTGCCTCTGGGTACCATGTTGGTGTCTCTCGGAGCTTCCGCCCGTGTTGGTACAGCACAGAGATGCCTCAGTGGGCTTCAACTACACTCCGAAGGCCTTTAGGCTGTTTGCCCAGAAGCTGGGCCTGGTCAGCATCAGAGCTCTGCCCTGGCCCTGCCCTCTTCGGAGGGCACAGAGCCCTGTTTGACAAAGCCCATTGAAATGGAAGCCCATCCCCAGAAGTTCATGTTTTACTGATGAATACGCCCCATTGTGAATCTGTATATGTCGTTGCTGCTCATGGGTATTCTGTAAAAGGCCTGTTTGTATATGCTAATTGAAAGGATTTAAGTGTGACAGAGTTGCGTTCTGGCAAAGCGAGGTTGAGAAGCAAGGTTTTCCAGGGCCCAACCAGAGAAGACTGGAGCCTTGACAACCAGGAGTTTGTGCAGGAGGATGGCGAGAGGAGAGCAGGAGCAGGAAGACAGACCACGGAGAAGAAAAGCCTGGCAAAGCAGAAAGTCCTAGTTCACAGAGGCCCCCAGTGGAGACAGGGGTGAAGCAGGAGGGAGGAAGACATGGGTGAGGCTGAGAGCAGCTGCACAGGTGTGTCTACAGAGGCTGGCTTGCCTACTTTTTTCTAAATTCTTCCCACCCTCCACCGCGGGTACCTGGGGCCTCGCGCTTCAGTGTATGAACCATGTCATTCATTTTCTGAGTTCTGACGCTTTCACATCCGGGGGCCTTGCTGACCCTGGAGGGACTGACTCTCCCAGGGCCGGCCAATTCCTAGAGAGAGCAAACACCTCGCCCACAAGCGCACCTTTCAAATACAAAGCAACCAATTCAGAGTCCACACCCCTACACCTTCTTTATCAGGCTCTCACACTCTGGAACACTACCCACCTGCCTTACTCACTCCAGGGCCAGGTACCAGACAACTAGGACAGCCCCTATGCCCCAGAGGCCCCTGAAATTATTCAGCTAGCCAGCCCTAACTAGCTTACGCTGTCTTGCTCATTCTTTCCTGCAGAAACTACTATAAAGCTTCCTGCCACAGTGGCCCTCCTTGTACTTCTGCCTCCTGACCACCTGGGGCTTCCCCATGTGGCCCCTTGTGGTGTGGTGTGTCTCCCCATCTTGGGCTAGGTAAAGTTGAAACTATCATTTCAATGGCAATCATCTCTTGATCTGTTGGTCTGACCATACCTAAATAATAACAAAACCTATTAAAATCTTCAGTTCCCCCCAAATTTCATGTCAGTGCCCTACCCAAGTCAGCCTGCTCCCTAAGTCCCCACACTCTGCTGTCAGCTCTCTTCTCTCTCTCAGCGTTAGAGACTTCATCTCATTGATAAGCAAGTCAATTAAGTGAAGTTGAAGGGAAAATCAAAGTTTAAGAGTTAGCAGGTAGCAAAAGTGCCTAATACTATCTCTGAAATTATATATCGAAGGCTGAAGTGAAGCTTGAAGTATCTGTTTTCTTAGATTCACAATGTTTGGCCTGGGAGTAGAAAGGAGGTGAAATTAAGAAGTAGATTTCAGGGGCCAGCCACGTGGCCGAGTGGTTAAGTTCATGCTCCACTTCGGCAGCCCAGGGTTTCGCTGGTTCGGACCCTGGGCGCTGACCTAGCACCGCTTACTAAACCATGCTGAGGCGGCATCCCACATGCCACAACTAGAAGGACCTACAACTAAAATATACAACTGTGTACTGGGGGCCTTTGGGGAGAAAGAAGAAGAAGAAGAAGAAGAAGAAAAAAGGTTGGCAACAGATGTTAGTTCAGGGCCAATCTTAAAAAAGAAGTAGATTTCAGATCCATTGATCTAGAAAGATCCAGGCCATGAATGGGCTGGACTTGGGTGGCGGTCTTGAGACATGCAAGGACAAGAATATTGGGTGATTACTATGTACCAGGACTGTCCCAAAGACTTTATGACACATTGACACATTTAATCTTCCAACAAAACTGAGGCAAGTGCTATTATTTCCATTTTAAAGATAAGCAGACTGAAGCACACAGATGCTGAATAATTTACCCAAGGTCACACACAAGACTAAGCCACAGGGATGGGGTTCATATCCAGGCAATGTGGCCCCAGGGCCTGTGCTTTCAATCACTTTGCTATTTCATACAGTAGAAAGGGCCCCTTCTTGGCAGCCATACAGACCCATGTATAAATTTGACCCTACCAATTATTCGTTGTGTCACTTTGGGTTAGTAACTTGACCATGTTATAACCTGATAATATTATAACTTGACCATATTAAAACTTGACCGTATTATAACTTGACCGTTTTATAACTTGACTATATTATAAGGGTTCATCTATAATGTAAGGGTGATAATACTTATCCAACAGGGCTGTTCTGAGGATAAAATAAGATGATAACCATGAAATAAGAACACTGACCACTACGCTATATAAACAAGCTAAAAATCAGCGTCCCTTTCTTTTCCTGAGTGAGGCATGCTGGCCTTTGCATGATTACCCCGCTCAGTGATTTCGTGGTGGCCCATACCTGAATTATCCTACGTGGGAAGAGTCAAGACACCGGAAAGTGCGTCATCAGCAAAGTCTTCCTTCTGAGGAGGGCTCCAGGCAGGCAGGGCTCACATTCAGTGCTATGCTCCGGTATGCTCCTAGCAGTTGTTAAAATAAGAAATATGTCCTCTCGGGTTGGTAATTAACTGTTTCCCAGAGACTCCCTCCCCACCACGGCTCCTGTCACTCCAAGCATCGGGTTGGGCCTCCAGGACACTGGTCGCAGCACCAGGGCTGGCGCCCATTCTGGCCAGTCAATGCCCACGCTACTCTCATGGTTAAACATCTAGAATTTCACCATTGCAGGCAGAAGCAGAAGGCTGTAGGGTGGCCCTCAGATCAACACCCCACCCAAATCCTGGGGTGGGGGCCAGTCAAAGCAGGGAGCAGGTACCAGGCATTTGGCCATAGGGATCAAAGAGAGAAAGAGAGCAAGCTAGTCTTCCTCCGTCCTCCCCTCCCCTCCTCATCCTCACCTTTGAAAGTGACCTCCTCAGGGGCAGGTTAACATTTTAGACCCTTAGCAAAGATGAAAATGTCCCTGTTTATAAAACTGTCATTCCGAAGCAGACCTGTGCCCCATTAAACCGACCAGAGCGATAAAAACCACCCTTCTCTGGGCTTCTGTCTAATTGCATGTGGCCTCTCTGAAACCTAACGGCTCACAGCTATAAGGGTCGCTTCTGGAAAACACCCCGCCATGAGGTCCACTTGTCCCGGGACCACCCACCCTCATTCACATTTCCTATGAGTCTGGAGATAATCGGCTTTGATTTGATCTTTTGAAAGCGTATCTGCAGTTTCCTGGGAGCTCCAGGAGGCATCTTAACCCCACAGTCGAGGGGTCGCTTGGGCGGGCTTCCGTTACTTTGCAGTTCCAACCAAGGCTTTATCCACTCTGCTGTGGGCATTTGGGAGCAGGCTTCGGAGACCCAGCAAACTCAGCTAAAGATAGTTCAGGAACCATAGTCATCACACCCTCTCAGAGAGAAACGCTCGAATTGTATTTCCTTTCATATATAATAACTGCACGGCTTTCCACATAATTTGTCATGTGTAATCTTGTCTGCTTTCTCAGAAATCCTGTAAAGCACCCCATTTTATAGATGAAGAAAAGGAGAGTTAGAGGCACTGAGTTCCTTGCTCACAGACGGAATAAAAATAGAATCTTTCTGTATATTCTGCCCTTAACCAAAATTGCTTTGAATTGAGGAATCATAAATAAACGGGTTAATAATTCCTAGGAAGTAGGAATCTTTTAAAATTATTTTGACTTTGTCTTTAAAGGTAGCATTGGCTAACCTTATCCATAGCCTCAATAAATTGAAAAGTCAAGAAGTGGGGACAGGAAGTTGGTATGTGAAGGCTTATCATTTCATAAGTTGCAAGACCTTTGTGATCATTTAGACCAATTTTCCCCAAAGTATGTGTCTCAGGATGTTAGCAGACATTATGCATTAAAAGAATTTCATGAGCAAATTGAATTCAGAGCAGTAATTTAGGCAGGTGAGTAAGTGTTTGCTGTTGGGTTATCAAGGGTTTTAGTAGACTCGTATGTTTGTGACCAGGTGATCTCATGTTAAATGTTTAACAACCAGTTCTCCAGAGAACAAGCCCCGCTTCGTAACATCTGCTGCTATCTGTGGTGTAAATACTCCCACCACATCGATGTCGAGTTACAAGCACAACATCAAGCTCATGAGTTTGGGAAGAGATGCGCAAGAGCACACTGTCACATAGTACTTCCACAACATGTACCTCAAGAATGTAAATAAAAGAAAAATGTAGTAAAATAATTAGTAAGTATTGCTGTGAGTAATTACTACCTTTGTTTTTAATACAATTATTTAATCATAAGTTACATAATTTAATTTTTAATAATGACTGTATTTAACAATTGGTTCAGAAAATTCCTATAAATTGAACAATTGATTTTGCAGGCTGGAGCAAGCTGGCTCCAGCACACCACTGCTGCTGATTCCCGAGGGACTGGGTGGATGGGGGTATATTGTATGGTACTCTCCAAAATGCCTTGACCAGGGACCCTTTCTTTCGGGAGCATTTTACAGGATTTGTGGTCTGTGGAGCACGCTTTAGAAACTTGATCTAGTTTAACTAAGCCATTTTTTCCCCTTTGTTTTTCTTCATTTTCAAAGCTCATATGGTTTCCTGGCTACTAGCTGGGAGCTTAACATACCACATTTCCATTTAATTCAATTCAATAAATGTGTATCGGACTCCTGTTATGTACAAAATATTATGCTAGTACTGTGGAGAATTCTAGATGACTAAGAGTTCCTGCCCTTGGAGGGCAGGTTGTAGGACAAAATCCACAAAGAACTGTAGGAGAAGGAGCATCTGGTTAGCGCCGTAGGAAACGCACAAGGAGATCAGAGGAAAACAAACCATGTCCAACTGGAGATGTTATCATGAGACAGTCAAGTCCAAAGTGGAGCCTGAGATCCAGCAGTGCCTCTTGCCTGGGGCTGGAAGAGGTGCAGGCAGACAGGGCGGCCAGCATGTGCTCCTCCTGGCGAGTGTGTCTACTCACTCATTCATTACTTCTTCAGCAGACAGGTATGGGAGGTCCTGGTCCGAGGCCAGTGAAGCCCTTGGTTTTAAAAATTTGCGTTTTTTATTATCAGCTAGACTGAGTGTTTGTTCACGTACTAGTTAGCTCTTTGGGTTTTCTCTTCTGTGAATTGTCTCCTTGTCTCCTTTGCCCACTTTTCTACAGGTTTTCCTGCCAGTTTGCAAGGGTTTCTTCTAGGTTCTATAATGTAAGTTACAGATGTTTAAAACACTTTGTCCAGTCCGTCACCCACCTGTTTTGTTTGTCTGTGTTGTCTTGCAGAGTTGACACAGTGTAGTGGTGGAGCACAGGGCTCTCAGGCCGACCGCCACTCCTGATGGGACCCAGGACACGTTACTTACTGATCTGTGCCTGCTTTCTCTCTGTAAAACAGGGTAACCACGACTCCAACCTCATGGGAGTGTTAGGAAGATTAGAGAAATGAATATACTTAAAATTTTTCTTGGTAAATATTAGCCTTTGTCAGTTGACCTGGAGTCTTTCATTTTGATGTCATCTAATCCATTAATTTTTACTTTTATGGTTTATAAGTTTTGGGACTTTTCCAAGAAATTCTCCAACATTCTCTTCTATTAATTTTGTATCTTTATTTTCACATATATCTCTTTAACAACATGAGGACGTCCTCTAGCTTTATTGTTCTCCATGTAATGAGCCAACACCACTTCTAAATAATCCATCTTTTCCCAAGAAATAATACCCTATTATTTCTTTTACCTTTAATTATATTTTCTCTAATATTAGTATTAGATTAAATATAGTTTATTATATATAAATATTAAAACTGTTATCACATCTTTCTTTGGTTCTTATTTAACGTGTGTGTCCTTTTCCATCACTTTCTTTTCGACCTTTCTGAAACTTTAAAAAAAAATCTCTTGGAAACCATAATAAATGCTGGAGGTCTCTGTCTTTAGATGTCTATTTTAGTCATTTATACTTTTAATAATGATACATTATATATAATATATAGTTGTTATTATATTAGAATACAGTTTATTTCTACCATCTCACTTCATAATTTCCATTTTCCATGGCTTTCTTTGTTTCATTCCCTCCTTTCCTACTTTCCATAGTCATATTAAATTTTCTTTTGCTTGTTTAAAAGTTGTACGTTCCATTTTTATTATTCCAACCCAAGTTAGGTTGTCCTTAATTTATTAGATTATCTCAGGGCATTATCTATTGTTTCAAGAAGTATTACAAAAATTCTCTCTGAAATGGGATCTTCTAATTGGCTCTAATAAAAGTAAAACTTTGTTCAACTTCCTAATAATTAAATACATGCTAATTGAAATCACAATCAAACACCATCTTTTTAACCCTCCAAGAGTGGTAAAGATGATAACACCCAGCATGGGGAGGATGGATGGAAGCAAATAGTGTTGGTGGAGGCATACATAAACTGGCACAAAAATTGTGGAGACGATGTGACAAATATCTATCAAAATTTTGAATGTACATGCTCTCTGAACCATCGTTCCCACTCCTAGGAATGTATCCGGTGGATAAGGACTGAATTATAGCTTGTTTGTTGTAGTAAAAATCTATACTCTTTTCAACTTCTGTACTGTTTCAATTTCTTACTTTCATCACATATCACTTTTATCATTAAAAATGTACTATATATAAATATATATATATATTTGAAAAAGGAGAGAAATATAGAGAGGTCACTAAGCCAAAACAAACAGTTTCTAATTTCAAAAGTTAGAGAATCTCTGCCTTACTGTATCACTTTAATGGTTTTCTAAACGATATTTGCCTTAGTTCAGGCTGCTATAACAAAGGACCACAGATCGGGTGGCTTAAACAGCACACATTTCTTTCTTGTAGATCTGGACACTGGAAAGTCCAAGATCAAGATACCAGCAGATCTGCTGTCTGGGGAGGGTCCTCTCCCTGGTTTGCAGATGGCCATCCTCTTGTCATATCTTCACACAGTAGAGAGAAATTGGACTAGCTCTGTCCCCCTTATTATAAGGACACTACCACAGAAATGGAGGCTCTGCCCTCATGACCTAATTACTTCCTAAAGACCCCTCACCTCAAAGTACCTCCACATTAGGATTTCCACATATGAATTGGTGGAGAGGGGCAAAGAGTTCAGTCCGTAGCACTTTTGTATTTCAATGAAATAAAAATAGGGTTTTCTCTACTCATATCTTCTTTTATATGAGTTCTTCAAAAATTCAATATAGTTTTCCAATTTACTTTTATAAGCGAATTATCTAAGCTAGGAAGAAGTTAAAATAGCTGAACTAAGGTCCCACAGTGAGTTAGCACAGGCCTGAGGCCTGACTGACCATGGTCGACTCTGGGGGGAGCGTTCATCTGAGAGACACGTGGGAGAGGTACCAGTGCTCCTCATTCCTCAGTCCTCATTCAGTTCTTTGTATATCTGTCCCAAGAAGAAAAAACCCTCTCCAGGGCCTGGAAGGAGTCCTTATTTACTTTGGAATTATTGCATTTGTTTTTCCTCTCATAGACCATTCAAGTTGTAAGCACTGGTCAGTCTGCTACACGGCTTGGTGATCAATGAAATTTGACAATCTAAGTCGCCTTCCATTAGAAGGAATTGCATAATATTCCATGAAATCATAATTTTGCATTGCATTCTTGAAACAGGCCTACAAGGCACAGAATGAAAGCAACGGGAAGTGCTAGTTTGGAAGGGGCAGACCCGTCAAGCCATGTTCCTGAGCTCTGCAAGCAAGGATTTGGCGAAGGAATTTACAGACTCACGAGGGCTTCAGAACAGGGAACCTAAGCAGCCCCCGTTTCCAGCTTTGAGTTATGCTCTGTTCAAGCAAAATACCCTGCTTCCTGAATGTTGCTTTGGCTTAATTTCAGCAGAGTAGCAATTCTTAATCCAAAGCAATCAAGAAGAATTTGTTCGGTGGTCAAACAGCATTTTTCTGAGTGCTTGGAAATCACGAAGGTCCAGTGTTGCACAATGTTCTCTAGCAAACAAGGCAGAGAAAATGAACAAATGTGCCAGACTATGCCAGGATCAGCCCTGATGGCACTGAGACTGACCCAGACTCCAGTGAAGTCCATTTGTTCAGCTGTGAAATAGGAACATAATAAGACTTTATGTTGAAATCTGAAATTGTACTCTAACAGCGCTGGG
Source organism: Equus caballus (assembly GCF_041296265.1). NCBI lineage: Eukaryota > Metazoa > Chordata > Mammalia > Perissodactyla > Equidae > Equus > Equus caballus. The sequence goes on from NC_091714.1 coordinate 17,629,697, forward strand.
TGTGTGTGTAAACGTGTATGTGTACACAATTCATCCACATTACAATTGCCATTCCAGTCTAGTCCAAAGGCGACAGATATAACTTTGGTTAATTCTCACTTTTTCAAGAATATATTATTCACTATTTCCTCCATGCCTCCAAAGCACTTTGTCCATATTTTCATTAATGCATTCATCACATTCTGTCATAGTTAGTAATTTATCTCTCTCTCTTCTCAGATAGACCTTAAATTCTTTGAGAGCAGAGACTGTGTCTTCATCTTTATATTTTCAAAGATAAATGCAATGCCTGGCATACATTAGGCACGACATAATCTCTGAAGAGTAAAGCTATAACCAACAACTGAAGTCTACCCATGTTTTGATCATGCAGTTATAAGACACTTTGAAAGAGTAGATACATCACTCCCCAAGATAGATTCAAAGCAGGGGTGTGGTAGAATGCCAGAAGACAAGATACAGCAAGAGACTCTCTCCTGGATGGCAAAGAAAAAAATATATACATATAATCATCATCTTTAGATTTGAATAAAATCGAGGGCAATTTTCATCCCAATCATTTATTATCTAAATTCCTGGCCACTAACATGCCCGGAGAGTCAAAGACAATACAAGTTTGCATGTTTTAAAAAATATATTCCTAAAGCTTTTAGAGATATTAATAAGGTCACAGAATAAGCCAGTGACACAGGCCAATTTAAATCCTATCTTTTGTTCATAAAACTTTGAGAACAAAACGATGAGAAGAAATCATTTGAATGCTTATCCATCTTGAACCATTAACTCCAGTAATAAAGTTTACTGAGTGTACATTTCTTATTTCAAATTAATTTAATGAACAGAACAGTGTGAATTCTATCCCTGAATTTTACTTACGTGTACTACTAATTTATACAACAATAACTTACAAGGAGAATGTGTACACTATGGCATATCCACAGGCCTGTGTGTCAAGATGGACTTGCACTTCCAGCAAGAGGTAAAATATCTTCATTTTTCGAGCCAGGAGAGATGAACTAATTTGAATTGATAGGATTTTAGGAATGGAACTCTGGACCATTGGGTTTAATTGGTTAATCCCTTTAGAGAGATAGGAATAATTGGTTAATAATTTCTAACAAAGAGAGAATCCCTGGGTTGGATGAGTAATTTTTCTTAGTCTGAGATTCAGTACTAACAATTTTGCACTACTTGCTCACCAAGGAGATTTTGGGGCAGAAGTTGTGGAATGTGACGGGAGAGGCCAGGAGGGCAGTAACAGACATCTGGTACACAGCACCTTCGAATCTTAGAAGGTCAACTTAGAACCCAAGAGAAGTAGATGACATCAAGATCCTGATTAATGACGGCAGGGACTTTTATTTCTTAGATAGAATGACAATATCATTTATGAAAAAACTGTGTAAGGTTATTCTCTGATATGGACTAGTCCTTGAGGACTCAAAGGAGAGAAGGATGGCACTTGGGAAATGGGGCAGAGAAAGGGGACCCGGTTTTAGGGAATCAGCTGAACGTCCTTCACCTCCTAATATGGGGGTGACTTGAAAAGTGGGAGGAGTACTCTTAACGGTAGCCCTTGAATTCCCAGGAGAGACCAAGGGATCCACCCAACATGAGGTGATGCTCTGTGGTATGACAGGCGCTTTGATGTTCCCATTGCAGTGCAATTCTGTTTTTTGAAGATTCTGGCCATCTTCTGGATGGGAGCATCAAGCTGCCTGTCTTTCTAGATATTGTCTGCCAGACTACTGTTATCACATGAGCAAGATTATTTTCCCCCCTCAAGACACCACTAAGCTTGGAGAATCTCCAGCTATCTAGGCAGGTAGACATGGGAGGATGAGCTTCCAGAGCTGGTCCTAGCTGGGAACTGGGAGACTGTGCATCTCTCTTATATTCTCAGTAAGACCCCAATACTTGAGGGAACTTGGATGAGTTCCTTGCAAGTGAAGAAAGCTTGCCAGAACATTCATTTCTGTACCCTCATATCTTTGCATCATTCCTGTTGTCTAAATTACGACTGTTAACTTAAACCAAATTAACTTTGACCTTCCTGAATTATTTTTGCCTTTTTCCCAAAGGAATAAAACCTGGTTCATCCCTCAACCGGTAGAGAATGTTGCTGCCGCTATAGACGATGGCAAAGATCCTTTAAATAAACAGCATTTTAGGGTTTTAGTCCTTTATTTCCTAACAACCACTGTGAGGCAGGTAGGTACCTTTGATTGTATATTCTAGCTTAGGTACCCTCCTAAATTCTCAGAGGCTATCTAGGCATTCAAATTAAATTTAGCTGAATATAAATGCACTTCTCTACTTTGCTTCAAAGTCCTGCACAGAAAAAAAACAACCAAAGGAAAAGACTTCAAAAATTTCCCCCTCACTTTCCAACTTTTGAAGCATCCTATCCTATACATATCTTTCTGACTGAGATAGTTCAAGTTAGCATAATTCTAAAATAGCATTGTAGATCACGTCTTCAGATTGGTTCTCTCTAGACTGGTGCTGCCACAGAGCAAGGGCTAAACCTAGTGTATGTTTGAGGCTGCACCTCCTGGAACGGTGCCTGGCACTCATTCACTACTAATTGAATGAAAAAATGTTAGGACTTATTCTTTTTAATTAAAGTGTGCCTCATCTTACAGATCCAAATGCCTGATTCAGAGTTGTTAGGTTGGAAGGCTACACACTTATTCCAGTGATTGGGCCATTATTCTAATCCCTTTTGGAATTCTCTTATTGGAATTCCTGTCTTAGACCAAGGCATGTGGTTTTGACGGATTTATTGGTGGCAAACCTTGGTTTTGTGAGAGGCTCTGCTATTTAGAAAATGCGAAAGGCATCTGGAGGCCACTGTGGTAAATAAGTTGAATAACACAACATTTTAATCTCATTTGTATGTGGTTAGAAACTAATGAGACTGATTTTCTGATGCACTTCATAAACCATATCTGAGAGCCATTCCAAACGGGAATTCCACAGATGTTTTGAAGAAAGGCAGTGCCACTGGGATGTGTATAATCTAGGTGGGAAACCACCTTAAATGGAACTACAATCCTTTTAGGCTTCTTAAAGAAATTTTTTGAAGTTTTGACACATTAGAAAAAATTCCAAGTGTCCTCATTCCATATTCACAGGCAGTGTTTGTAGATTATTTGGAACTGAGTGTGGCTGAGCCCATCCCTTTGATCACCCAGACCAGTGGTCCTGATTGCCATGATTAGTTTGAGTTTGTGGCCATCCTCATTGGTCCTTCAGTGTCCCAGAAGGGATGGCATTAGTATCGTTGCTTCTTTAGCCAATTATGTTTTTACTGGATTTAAAATAATGAGCTTCTGTGCAACCTATTAACTTCCTTCATGCTGAGATGAGAATAGCTTGAAGCTGTGGAAAAATGCTGATATACTTAAAATAAAGAACCAAGATAGCCATATAAACAAACCTCAGGGAATTTTAACCAAGAAATTACTGCCAAATAAATCTTCAGCCAGTTAAAATGCTGAATATTTTATTTCAAAAAGGAGCTATAGTTTTAGTCTCTGCCATGCTTGTCAACACTCTACTGTAATAATAAACTTAACCATTCATAGAAACAAAACTATGGAAGAAACTTTTTCACAAACCCTATCAGCACCCCTTTGTATCAGTGGAAGCAGAAATGCACAACTGACTATTGGTGATCACAAACATTAGGGTGGGGTATTTGGAGTTCATAATAAAGAAAAAGAAAATAAACAGCTACCGCTAGATGTCAGTTCCATGAAAATTGCTGACTTCCATGGGGCCCTTCTTGCAAGAACAAAAGATGACCTGAAAAATAAAAGCAAACTCTGGTTGTGTTTCATGGTAACTCGCTAGTATATTCTTTTTTCTCTCTTTTCCCTTTAAGTGCTCATTTTCTTGAACCTACTGCTGTTTGGTGGAAGACTGAAGCAGCCAAACAGAAAATTCAGGCAACAAGGCCAATAGAATATGTATTTTAACCATATTATGTGTTATAAAAACAGTATACATCAGAGGCCAGCCCAGTGGTTAAGTGCGCACGTTCCACTTCAGCGGCCCCGGGGGTTTGCCGGTTAGGATCATCCATTCGGACATGGCACTGCTTAGCAAGCTGTGTTGTGGTAGGCATCCCACATATAAAGTGGAGGAAGATGGGCACGGATGTCAGCTCAGGGCCAGTCTTCCTCAGCAAAAATAGGAGGATTGGCAGTAGTTAGCTCAGGGCTAATCTTCCCCAAAAAACAACAAAAAAATATACATCCATCTTAGGCAATTAAGAAAATAAGTCAACAATCAAGAAGAAAATAAAAATCACCCACATCCCCACCATTCAGAAATAATCATTGTTAAAATTTTGATTCATTTCTTTCTCATCTTCTTTAAATGCATTATATTATATGCAAATAATTTAAGGTAATATTAGAAGCATACATATAATTTTGTATTTTGCTTTTTTCTTTAGTATATTATGAACATTGTCCCATGTTAGTAAATACTCTTCAAAAAGTTGATTTCTAAAAGCTCGTGATAGCTGATCATATGCATGGAACATAAATTTGTCATTGAAATTCCTGTTGGTAGATATGTGGCTTTTTTTCATTTTCCGGTTATACACGTCTCTAATGAGCACTTTTCTCCATAACTTTCCCTGCACTGTTATGGTTATTTCCTTAGTATACATTCTTTGAAGTATAATTCCTAAAGTCAAGGGATTATTTGCATGCTCTTAATTAACATATTTTTGGTTAAAAATAAATGGCACCTCTACTGATATATCGAAAAATACTGTAATAATACTCCTGACTTACTTTTCTTCCAAAAAGAAACATCAGACACTGGAACCTTGGGATTATTAGTCCCATCTCTATGCAAAATCAAGCATAATGTACAAATTCCCTAAGACGGAGAGTTGGACTAGAGTTGGATTTGCTAAGAGACTCAGTGTGAATGCAAGAAGCATGGTAAATATGTTTAGGAGGCCTGCAAAGACCATCCTTATTCTTACAAGGATCTTCCCAGGCTTTGCTGGAAGAGTGGGATTGGCAACTATTTTTATAACGGGTTGATCTGGGGCCTCTGGCTCAACCTGAAGAACACACATATAAATCACAAAAATTTGACTTAAGAGACAAAGAAACTCTGTTGTTTCACGAATGTTCCTTCAACTAGAAGATTGGACTAGAGCAGCCTTTTGGGGCCATGAGTGCCATGAGTACTGGTGAGGAAACAGAAAGAGCCAGTCTGCCAAGAAAAGTCAGAGGATGGAGCCAAGGCACAGAGAGAAATAGAGGTGGGAGACCATCGAGGTGGGGCTGTGCAAGGGGGCAAAAGAGACAAAGCAGGCAAGCATTTAGTTACCGACAGATCTGGATTGCCTAGGTATACATTTTCAAGCTTCACGAAGCTCCTCTCTTCTTGCAATAAGTCCCCCTTTACTCAAACTAACTGAAATGGGTTCTGTTTCTTGTGACCGAAATTACCCCACCTCAGACATTGGGACTGATGCTGATCAATCTTGCTACCTGGCAATCTCAGGCACAGCCTCTTTGCTTATATGGCCTGGTGCTGGTCAATAAATCTTAAAGAATAAGGAGAAATTAAAACGAGAATGTGTAACTGAATATACCTTAATTTGAAAATGCTATCTTCTCTTTTTCCTGTGGATAGGTCACGTTGGTCAGACTACATGCTGACATGTGAATTTATTCCCATCAAATGAGTCAGTTGAGGTTTAGAAACACAAAAAAGAAAAAAACAAACAAGCCCCAATTGTTTTGGAGGATATAAAAGGAGCTAGTTGGTCTTATTGGCTCGTGCTAACAAAAAATAACCCCAAAAACCTGGCTTCAATATATTTGAAACAATAATATTAGCTGTTCCTGCTACCCCAGTGGGAACAGAGTTGTAATAAAGTGCATACTATCTGGATTGGTGTGATTTTTCACCTGGCACGGGCTGAAAAGTACTTGTTACATAGTCCAAGGTTGAAATAGGAAGAGCAAGGTTTTCTTGTATTCACATTTTCCTGAGCAGGTGTCTGTGCAGGGAAGACTATGAACCTGGGTGTGGGCAGCTGAGACCCACTTTTTGAGGGATGTCAGCTCCCCTCCTTGCTCCCTGGATAATGTCCATACTGGCGTTAAGACGAGACTCTGCGGAGACTGGAGTGTCTCTGTTTTGTTTTTGTTTTTCACTTTTATTTTGGAATGGCAAAGTGTGGATGAGGAGAGGATGATGTGATCGTTTGGGGAGAAAAGATCCAAGGGACAGGGCAAGGACACGGCAGAAGCTGTCGCTTCTCTGTCTTCTTCCAAAATTCAAATACTCTAGTGGGTGATGTCTGGTTTCTTGGGAAGGCCTCATCTTGGCTGGATCCCTTAGGAGCTAAAAGAAAAGCTGAAAGAAGCATTTCACTATTTCTCCAAAGTCTATACCCAGAGGAATTTCGGCCATGTCACACCAGAGCCTTCTTGCAGAGTGTCACCTGTGTCCACCTGAGCGTATATGAAACACAACTGAAGACTACAGTTCTGGGGTCTCAATCAAGCCAGGGGCAGGTGAATTTGTTTATGAAAGCAGGTGAGACATTTGTGGGGGACCCCAAAAAATATTTGAGAGGGCCCCAAGGTTTTACACTAGCAGGTAGGGGCAATAACAAATTATATTGAGATTACTACTTTACTCTAACAGCATCTGTGTGCCCCCTGGTGAGGTCGATACTAGATAGAGACAAAAGCAGTGACATTTTATACATCTTAAGCTAGTTATAATGGGCTGCTATTGACTGAACGTTGGTATCCCTCTAAAATTCAGATGCTGAGGCCTAATTCCCAGTGTGATGGTATTTGGAGGTGGGGCCTTGGAGAGGTAATTAGGTGATGAGGATGGAGCCTTCATGCTGGAATTAGCGCCCTTACAGGAAAAGACACGAGAGAGATGATCTCTCTTGGTTAGTGAGGACACAGCAGGAAGGTGGCTGCGTACACGTCAGGAAGCCAGCCGTCACCAGACCCTGCATGTGCCAGCAGCTTGACCTTGGACTTGCCAGTCTCCAGAACTGTGAGAAATGAATTTCTGTTGTTCAAGCCACCCGGTGTTTTGTTATGGCGGCCCCAATGACTACGACATGAGCACTGACGTAATTTTTATTTGCCAACTCCTGCTGGTCAGAAACAACTGGGAAACTCCCTCACCCACAGTTTCATGGTGTTTGTAAATTCTTTTGTCTTTATTGTAAATACTTCACATTCGAAGAATGATGTTTGCCTCTGGCTCATCTGCTAACCAAGTGCCCGACGCCCTTCTGAATTTACGATTCAGAGCATTCATTTCTCCCCTCTCTGGGTTTGTTATGTGTAAATAAATGATCGTAGAAATGATAAAACAGATGACAAAGTAAAGTATGAAGAGGATGCAGAATTTCACAAATGAAAAGACATAAAATTGTTGCTATTTGATACTGGTGAAAGAGTACAAACTTTCGGTAGTAAAATGAGTAAGTTCTGGAAACTTAATTTACAGCATTGGTGACTATAGTTACTAACGATGTAAGGTATCCTTGAAATCCACTAAGAGTAGATGGCAAGTGTTTTCACCACACACACACACAATGGTAACTATGTGAGGTGATGGATATGTTAATTGGCTTGATTGTGGTAATCAATTCACAATGTATACATATAACAAAACATCACGTTATACACCTTAAATATCTACAATTTTTATTTGTCAACCACAACTCAATACGGCTGGAAAAAACAAGCAAACAAGAAATTACATATGTCCAAGGCTTTATCTTGCATCATTGGTATACATAAAATTATGGCATACATATCCATACAGTGAATCAATGCAGTCATTAAAAAGATTGAGGAAGTTCTTTATAAACTGAGCTGGGGGCTGGCCCGGTGGCGCAGTGGTTAAGTTCACACATTCCACTTCGGCGGCCCGGGCTTCGCCGGTTCGGATCCCGGGTGCAGACATGGCACCGCTTGGCAAGCCATGCTGTGGCAGACGTCCCACATATAAAGTAGAGGAAGATGGGCACAGATGTTAGCTCAGGGCCAGTCTTCCTCATAAATAAATAAATAAATAAAATAAAATGGATCCAATAAAGTTTAAAAAAAATAAACTGAGCTGAACAATCTGCAAGATATATTGTTGGGTAAAAAAAAAAAAGTTGCAATCTGGATGGGGCAAGGATTTGGAGGGGCATGTGGGTGTGCAGAAAAATATTATGCAAGTATTTCAGGAAGTGATTGGGCAAGCCCTCGGAGGCTAAGGTTAAACCAGGGCTCCTCTTGTTGGCCTGTGGCTCTGCAATTTCGTCCGGGCTCGTCCAATGGCAAGATTTATAAATGGGCTCCACCCTAGTTGCTGCAGCCAGCCAGAGGCGCTAACGCTCGTCTTCACTGGATAAGTTTGTAAATCCAGGATAAAAAGATTAATGTAATATTGACATTGTTATGTCAGGTATGCATTTGTAGGGATCATTGAATGTAATAGATTTTGTCATTACTATGCTACTTTGAGTATGCTTGATCTGACTTTAAGATATGTGAGATTAGAATCATTGGCTTTACTCTATTTTAAAATTTATGAGAGTCACAATAGTTGATTAAGTGTTAGGAAAGAATGTGCTTGTTAAATTTGTTAAATTTACTTAGTCATTTGACAAGACGTATTAAGTATAGAGGTATTACATACTTAACTGTAGTATGAAATGTTCGAGAAAATTTGGTTAGTTATTTAAGAGAAAATAATTTAATCCTTTAATTTATGAATTAATTTAAACATGAATCAAGGAATGTAAAAATGGCTCTTCTTATTTTTGGACAATTGCTATATTTCCAAGAGTAAAAGAAACAAATTAGCAAGCTGAATTTAAACGTCTATAAAAACTAAGATTCTTAATTTGTGGCTTCAATAAATTGAATACTAATTTTAAGCCCTGCTACAGAAAGTCTTTCTTTCTGGACACAAAAGCTCTCTGACTTTTAAAAATTCAATTGATCGTCCCACTGTGATCTCAGAGACAGAGTAACTTAAGTGCTTGAGATGGAAAAAGCTCAGGGAAAACCTTAATTTAGCTGTCTTTAACTTTTAAAATCCTTTTCCAGTATCCAAGTTAGCGTAGTCTTCATTGGGTCTTTGTAGTCTTCAGAGTGAAGCGTCTTACGTTCTCCTTGGCTCTTTTCCTCCTTGGAGATGCCACTGGAGAGCAGGCAGAAGCACACGATTTAATTTCCCCATCTGACTTACTAAGAGGAATTATCATAAACATCTCTATTTCTTTCCTAACCACTTACCTCTTTTATTCGCTTTCTAAACTCACTTTTCTCCTTCTGCAACTATTCTAAGAAGAAATTCACTTCTACGGAATTTCTCGAGGTTCATAAAAAGGTATCCGGGAGCGAATTCATGTGGACCAGAACTCCGCAGTAGGGAAACGTGATGTGGGCGGCGTTATGATTTGCAGTTCCTGAATAGATCGTGCTGTTCCTTGTCTTTGTGACTGCACTGTCCTTTGCTGTGTCTTTGTCTAAACTCACTCCTCATTTTTCCAAATCTCATCTTTTCTTGACCAATTTATTTTTCAGGACTCCCCCCCCCGCCCAACATTATCGAGACTCATTCATGCTGCTATTAGGTATTTCATTCCATGACTAGATGACATTTTATTTATCCATTCTGCTGTCGAATGGAAATTTCAGGTTGTTTTCAGTCTTTTTATTTATTACAAACAACACTGTTGTAAATAATCTTATACTTGTCTCCCGGTGTACATGTGCAGGAATTTTGCTCGTGTCTATAAGTATCTAGAAGTGCCACTGATGGGTTAACTTTTATAGATGATGTCGAAGGTTGTACTGATTTCCACTGTCCTACAGCATATGAAGCATTCTGTGGTTCCATGTCTCTACGAACACAACATGTCAAGATTTTTAATATTTGCCAATTATGTGGGTTTGAAATTATGTCTCATTGAGGTTTTAATTTGCACTTCTTTGATTACAAATCTTCGAGTATTTATTAATATTTGGTTCCCTTCCTTTGTGAAATACATGTTCATTTTTTTGGCCTATTTTTCCATTGGGTTGTTGATTATTTTTTTAATAGAGCTTAGCACATAGGAAGGTATATAAATGTAAATATGTTTTTTGAATATATAAAGAACTCTATCATAGGAATTCTTTATGTATTCATGATCCTAATCCTTTGTCAGTTTCACGTATAGCAAATATCTTCTCCCAGTTGATGGCATGTATTTTTCACCCTCTTTATGGTATCTTTTAATGAACAGAAATTATTTTAATCTAATTTATTTTGTCAATATTTTATGATTTTCATCCTTTGAATTGTGTCTAAGAGTGGCTTCTGTACCGTGAGGTGGTAAAGAGGTTCTCCTATATTCTCTTCTAAAAAGTTTTTGTAGGAAAAAAACCAAGTTTATTTTCAAATGGCTTCAAGCTTATAGATAATTTGAAAGAATAAAAATAGTACAGAGAAGAGCAGTATATCCTATACCCAGATTCCCATATTGTTTACATTTTACCTCTGTTTCCTTTTGCATTCTCTCACTTTTTTTCTCTTTCTCTCTTGAAACACTTAAAGGTAAGGTAAAGAAATCATGATCCCTAAATACTGAAGTGCGTATTTCCTAAGAATACACACTTTTAAAGTTTTAAAATTTTGCTTTTAATTTAAATTTTAAATTTAAATCCTTGATTCCTCAAGAAGTAACTTTTGAGTAAATTATGAGGTAGAGATCCAATATGGGTTCTTATGGAGGTAGCTAAGAGTCCCACACTCTTTGCAAATAGTCCAAGCTTTCCTCCATAACGCTACTTCTAATAAATATCAAAGTTTACACGTTTGTGGCTCTAGGTCTGGCCTGTTAGCCTGTCCCATTGGTCTGTTTGTCTATCCTATTAAGATAGACCACACCGTCTTAATTACTACAGCACTGTGGTGGGCCCTTCTGTCAGGCTGAGGAAGTCCGCCTACCTTCTTTATCTTCTTCAGGGGTGTTTTGACCACAAGAGGCTCTTTGACCTTTCACATAAATTTTAGAATTAGTTTGTCAACTTCCAAGAAAAATCATTTGGGGATTTTGATTGCAATTTCATTAAATCTACAAATGAACTTTGTAAGAACTGACATCTTTGCAAAATGGAGCCTTCTGATCTATGAAGTTAGTATGTCCCTCCATTTATTTAGGCATTTTTATTTATTTATTTTTTTTTAAAGATTTTATCTTTTCCTTTTCTCCCCAAAGCCCCCTGGTACATAGTTGTATATTCTTCGTTGTGGGTCCTTCTAGTTGTGGCATGTGGGATGCCGCCTCAGCGTGGTTTGATGAGCAGTGCCATGTCCGCGCCCAGGATTCAAACCAGCGAAACACTGGGCCACCTGCAGCGGAGTGTGCGAACTTAACCACTCGGCCACAGGGCCAGCCCCATATTTAGGCATTTTTGAATCTCTTTTAATATACATTTATAGGTTTTGCTTGCAGAAAGGTATTGCATATTCTTTTGGATTTATTCCTAGGTGTATATATTTCTTCATATTGTAAATGGTATCTTTCTAAAATTTAAAACTCAATGTTTGTTATGTTATAGAGAGCACAATTGATTCTTACAAATTGGTGTTATATCTAGTAACCTTGCTAGAAGCTCTAATGTTAATAATTGTCTGTAAGTTTTTTCATATTTGCTATGCAATCAGATGATCTCCATATAATAATAATGTTGTTTCTTCATTTCCAATCCTCATCTCTTCCTTTTCTTTTCCTTGCTTATCTGCTGCATATTGAATTTCATTGAATGATTTCTCTGGATCTATTAAGGTGATCATATTCTCTCCTCCCTTTAATATGTTATGGCAATTATATTAATAAATTTTCTGAGTTTGAACTAACGTTGTATCCCCAGAATAACTTGATCATGCTGTCATACACATTACATAGAATTCAGTCTACCAATATTTTCTTTAGGGTTTTTGCCTCTATTTTCATATCTGAGGTCTTTTTTACCCCTGGGTTTTGAAAAAGAATTACACTAATTTTGTAAAATAATTTAAAGTAATGTTTCCTCTTTTTATGCTTTCTGAAAGAGATTGGTAAAATTGGAAGTATCTATTCCTGAATTTTGGGAGAACTCACCTGCAAAACCATCTAGGTTTGGAGTTTTATTGTGGGAAGATTTTAAACTATTCATTTAATTGTTAATAGTTATCAAACCATTCAGATTTCTATTACTGCTTGAGTCATTTTTGGTAATTTATATTTTTTAGGAGTTTGTCCATTTTATCTAAATTTTCAATTTATTTTAATAAATTTCTTCATAATATTCTTTTTTATATTTATAATCTCTACTACATCTGTGGTTTGGTTCCTTTTTTTCTCAGTCCTATTGTTTGTTTATACCTTCTGTCTCTTTTCTTGATCAGTTTTGCTAGAAGCTTGTCCATTTATTAATTTTTTTAAAGACCCGACCTTTGGCATCTTGATCCTCTTTATTGTTTTTATTTTTCCTATTTCATTAATTTCTACTCTTGTCTTTATTATTTCCTTTTTCCTTTTCTCTTTGGGTGGATCCTATTGTGTTTTTCATAGTTAAGTTCTTAAATTGAATGTTTAGTTCAGTAATTTTCAATCTTTTTTATATCAGGAATATAACGGTTATATTAATTTATGAAATAAACTTCCTTCTCTATATTGCTTTTTTCCCCTCAACCAGTCTGGAAGTTATGCACTCTATTTCTAGGTTTTTAGTGGCTCCCCTCGAAATTTTATCATGAATATCTCATTAACAATCTAGTGTTAATATCTTATCCTTTTGAATAATCCAAGTATGTCCATATGTCTTACCTACAACTACCTCCCAATCCATCTCCATGCTGTTATTGTCAGGTATCTAATTCTGCCTGGTTTTTGTTTTTCCAATCCCTAGAAACTAGACATGATTCTTTCTGTTACTCCTTGATAGTAAAATCATCACCATTTTGGGTCCCAAGTTAATTCTTTCAAGTTCTAAGATAGTCCATGACTCACACTGGCTTTCATAGCCCTGAAGAGCGTGGACTTTTAGTCTAGGCCTGACCTGGACAATACCACAACCATTTAAAAAATGAAATTCATGAAATCATTGCTATTTCTGAGAACTGTTTACCTCAGACAAATTTCCCCTTGATTGAGATGATCAAACAGTGGCTGCTCACTCCCCCCTTTCCTGTTTTCATATCCTGACACATACTGTGTTTTCTTGCTAATGAAACAACTGGGGGAATTTTCTAGTACTCTTGAAAATCTACTTTTAAAAATAAAGTTAATGAAATAGTTCCCCTTTTACTGGGATTCCACTAATTTCCACAAGTTCCCCTTTCCTTTCCCTGCGACTGAAGTCTTGAATCTTTATTGGCAGATGGGTAAGACGTGCGATGTTTGATACAGGAAAACAAAGAGCCTCAGTAAATAGGGAAATGTGGGCTTCACTTGTCAGAGTGCATTCCATGAGTTTCCTGACTAAACAGTTCAGAAAAGCCCTTTAAGACAGGACTCTCATTGGGTATGCGGCACAAAAGGGGCCATGTAAAAGCTTGAGGGAAGAGAGAATTATGAGTATTCTCTCTAAACAGAAAGCTGTATTTCTGAAACAACCTCTGTAGGGTTAAAGCAATTTAATTCTTTGTCCTGACAGAGCGACTGGAAGTGAAGAACCACTTGATTTCAGACTCGGAATGGGAGCAGGGACTTGACCTCTGGCTGTTCCACTCTTAAACCCATGGCCTGACTCAAATGACCCTCTCAAGGGCTCCCCAGTAAACCACATTAGGCTGTTTCGATTTTGGTCTAGCCCAAAGCTCGCTGAGTGCCAAACTCATAGAAGGGGTGGGGAGAAAAAGCCAATCTCTGACCAGACGAAGTGATAAACCAATCTCACCTGGCAGTTCTGGGAGGCCATCACGGGGCCCAAGCCTGGGGACAGCATGGCTTTGCTGCAAAAGTCCTGGGAGAGCAGACGACAGGACTCTGGAACATGTATTTGCAAAGTTAAGCCACAAAGCCACAATGATGACCTCTGAGGAGAAAAAGAAAACTGGGTGGAGAAAGTTAATACACGGACAAGAAATTTCTTTTGCAAAATCTACACTCAAAATGATCTCTTTGGTTTTTTTAGAACCCATAAAATCAGCTTTTCTAAGATAAACAGTCAACACTGTTCGATAACGGGGACATTTTTTCCATAAATAGGCAACAATAGAAGATTTCTTTTTCTCTCTTTGAGAGTTCTCTGTTCATCAGATCTCCAAATCTTGACCTTTGAACATTAGCAATATTAAGATATTTTGCCTCATCACCAAATGTCTTAAGTTTTCTTTCCATTTCTTGAAAGGGACGCGCTTTACTCAGCCTCTGGTTGCGGTGTCTGTCAGGTGGCAGTTTGGGGCACGTCTATTGTAAACCTTCCCAGAATACTTTTAGATCTCATCTTTTCTTAAGATTGAGGGCCGCTGGATTGAACACATTTTTCTTTCTCTGTCTCAAATAGAAAATTCCTGTTTAAATTTCCAAATGAATATAAGGTATTCTTTTTGAGAGTAGACATTTTTGCCTTCCTCGTAATCATCAGTTCAAAACCTTGAAGTGTCTCGTGAGAATGCAGACTTTATAATTTTACATTTAAACACATGTCCATGTATGCCCTTCTTTTAAATGATATTAATATGTGTCCAGTGCTGACTATGTGCCGGGCATTGTTGTGTTTTACATATATTAACTCATTGATCCTCACAATAGCCCCATAAATATGCACTGTCATTATTTCCATTTTATGTGTGAGGAAGCCCAGGCACGGAGAGTTTAAGTGAATTGTCTCAAATCACATGGCCTGTGACACAGGACTGCGGCTTCAGATTGGCAGCCTGGCTCAGCTTCCAGTTCATCACGCTCCACTGTGATACCTCTCTGGCCAAGTGTGCTTCGTATTTACCCTGTTTCCCAGGCTCACACACATGTGGAAGCTGCATTAACTCCTAAAAACCACTAGGTTTACTTACTGTGCTAAGTCAAGGCATCCGCGGGTACTGTCTGATTCCTCTGACATGAGGTACCTGGAGTAGTCACACCCATAGAGGCAGAAAGGAGCAGGGTGTCAGGGGTGGGGAGCAGGGAATGCGGAGTTGTTGTTTGATGGCTACAGAGTTTCAGTTCTGCAAAATGAAAGGAGTTCTAGAGATGGATGGTGGTGATGGTGGCACGACAATGTGAATGTACTTAATGCCACTGCACTGTGCCCTTAAAAATGTTTAACACGGTAAATTTTATGTTGTGTGTATTTTACCACCATAAAAAAATGCAAAAAAACAACACACCCCCCCCCCCCCCCCCCCCCCCGCCCCAGGATTCTCTTCAATGGGCCAGTGATTCAGCAAACACCAAGTATCCGCTTGTCACCAGGAGCTGCCAGGTAATGGAAAAATTGTGTTCAACATCTTTGAACACTTCCGAAGAAGCTGGGGTTTGACCTGAGAGATACTTCTTATTGGAAAGGAATGTGTGGATCAGATTCTGTCACACACCTTTCACCATTGTGATTCAAGATGGTGCTGTGTGTTGGTGGAAAAGAGACCAGAGCGGTGTCTGGCCAGAAGTCGGAAGACCCGCAGCGGAGCAGCCCATCCCCACACTGGGAGCACATGACTTGAGTTGGTTTGTCCTTGGTGGGTGTCCCCAGCTTGGCTCTGGGAGTGGTTCTCCCCTCTGGGGGCTCCAGCTCTCGGATGCTTTTGCTTCTGAGCCATGGTCTGTGGCTGCTGTGTTCTCCAGGTGTGTCACAGCTTGGCGGCCTCCCTGGCCTTGCTGGCCAGCCCTGCTGGGGGTTAACCTCCCTTCTGTTCCAGAGAGAAACCATTGGCGTCCAGTGTCGTTCCTCCTTTGTCCATAATCTGAACCAACAGAATATAATCTTGAATGTTCTGCCTTCACCACAATAATATAATAACCACTGCTTTGTCAGGCACTGGGGTACACGCACAACCAGGTTTCATCGTCACAGCAACCCCACTGACTCAGGGCCAATATCTCCAATTAACAGATGAGGAAGCTTCCTCCAGTTCCCCCAGGGGAAAATAAGGCCCCAAATACACTGTCTCATAGCAGCCTGTACATTGACCGATGGCCGTTTTCTCAATGTATAGTTACAGATGTGTATGATGTCTTGTAATGGCTGGCTCCTCTGCTAGATGATAGGGTCCTCCCCTGTTTTGTTCTAAAATCACTCTAGCAAGACGGTGCTAGGAATATACGAGGCATTTCGCAAACATTCGTAGAATAAAGAAATGAGTTACATAACTTGTCCAAGGTCACATTGCTCATAAGCCATAGGTTGAAGAATAAGATCCAAATAAAACCTTTCCTTAGGCTCTATGTTTTAAAAATTATATATGCACATATACACACTCACACATACACACACTCTTACATATATGAAATTTAAAAAAAATAGGGCACGAGGAAGAGAAAAGGGAGATCTGCACTATCCGCAGGGAGGAAGGACCTGGGGCAGGGCCCGAGCCCTTCAGGGATCACCATCCTTCACTGATGGGCAGACGTCGCAGAGGATCAGCGCCAGGACTTGGCTCCAGGCCAAGGCAGCAGAGGCCCTCGGGGCTGGCAGCGCCCCCTCCCAGAGTCAGGGGGAACTGACTCTGATCTCAGAGTCCATCCAGGTCCCCCTGCAGGAAGCTCAGCTCTCCCTCCACTCTGCCTAACCCGTCAAAGTCGCTGACTCACCCCCCCACCCTGTTCACACACTCCCACACCAATACACATACCCTCGCGTTCATACTCACACATTAACACGTACGTGTGACACACACTCCCACACACATCCACACACTCCCACAGACACACACACCAGACTCACTCACCCATATACATATGCCCTCACACTCACACCTAGGCACACACACCACACATGTATACACACATGGTCACACACACTTGCATGTATGTGAGACTGAAAAGCTTATTTACTGTGCTTTCTGAGGCTCCCTAGTGACGCTTGGAATTAGATCTAAACTCCATGGTTTGGCATTTGAGGCCTGCCACATGAAATCCCAACATGTTTTTCCAGCCCTTTCTTTCCCCTCACCTCTCTCTCTCACCTCCATTTGGAATCTATGGGGTGACAGCTTGGACTACTCTGGCTGGCAGATGAAAGCCTGACACTGGGGCCCCTCTTTCCTTATCCACGCTATCGAGGCCTTCCATCGCTAGTCCATCCCTGAGGGCTAAGGAACAAGGCCCCTGTTAGAACCCTTCCCATCTTTGCTCAAGCTTTGTTGACTGCTCTAATCCTCCCTGACCTACCTGGTGAAATATGACCCTTCTTCAAAACATAGACAAAGGCCCCATGTTGTGCATTTGTCCCCAATCCCCTCACCCAAGGGAGAACGCCTCTCAAGCCCACCTGTACCACACACCAGCCTTGCATGAAAGTTGCTTGACTTCCTTCATTACGTCTTAAATCCTTGGAGACAGGATGGTTAAGTGCTGCATTTATCTGCATAGTTTCAAAGAGTTTAGCAGGATACTTGCACAATCAGGTGCTCTAAAAACTCATTTACAGTCATGTGTCGCTTAACAACGGGGGTATGTTTGGAGAAATGCATCGTTAGGCGATTTCGTCGTTGTGCGAACATCATAGAGTGTACTTATGCAAACCTAGATGAAATAGCCTACAACACACCTAGGCTGTATGGTACTAGTCTTACGGGACCACTGTCATACATGGGGTCCATTGTTGACCAAACGTTGTTACGCGGTACATGACTGTACTCCTCTAGCCTCTCAAGGGCTAGTACAATTTTGGGGTCAGTAAATTCATTCATAGTTGTTGAGCTCAATTTATGACATTGTGTGTTGAGATGTCTTTAAGAAAACCATTTAAGTGTAAGTATTATCTGATAGGGATAAAACATTAAGCCAGTAACTCCTGCTTGTGTCCATTGATGTGAGGATCCCTTCCCTGGGCTGGTCACAGGGGAACAAGATCCCGGGGAGACGGGATGAGCAAGGGTGTCAGGGAAGGGCCAGCTTCTGGGCTCATGGTTCTTGATGGGAAGCAGGAAGAGGCAGCTAGGTCACAAGATAAAAGTGAGAAAGTTCTGGAAAAAGGAATGCACAGAGGGAAAGGGACAGAAAGAAAGAAATAAGGATTTAAAAATCATTGAAAAATTTTGCCTTGACTCGGCATGCCAAGCCAGAGGGTCAGAATTGAATTAAGAGGCTTATGCAAAAGGATTCCCATCACACCATCTCTGTATTTGCCGAGTACAAGTTTTCTCCTTTGAACAGTTCAGTGCAGTGCTGGTTGCTTCTGTGTCCATTATTATTAAGACGAGGCTCCCACATGAATAGCATATCAACTTTATAGAAGCTACCATGGGCTCTTAAGAGGAAAATGTCTATCCGAGTGAAAAAATATTATTATTGCTACTTTATTACTTTCAAATTCAGCTGAAGCTTTGCGTTGGGGCCATGGGGATGTCTTACACGCATGGCTTTGATCTCTGCATTATTTATTTCCATATCAGAGTGAGGGTTTTTCCCGGGGACTCTCTCATTTCTAGCCCAGGGCTTCTTTGGCAGCACAGATGCTGTGTCAAACAGTGGGGCCCTGGGATTTGCCATTTCAATTCAACATGCAGATTTACCTTTAAGGGCTTAAAAACTATCCAAAGCGGGGCTGGGGAGGAATAAAATTATTTTTTCCCTCCTACCTCCGAGTCCAATTACCTAATAAAGATCCATCGTGCCTTTTGTCCGAGGAGCTCTGTGACCTAATTTTGCTCCTTGCCTCGGTTCAGATATCACAACCCATTTTTACGCATTCAGCTTTCCTAATGAAATCCACATGTCCTAAATCAATAAAGCCATTGTTTGGCTTCCTGCTCTTTCTCTGCAGTGCCTTTTGCCTGGTCCTATTTTATTTGCATATTTGTTTTTAGGAAATATGGCTCTTTATCTAGATTTTGCCCCACACCCTGCTTTTGGGGGGTCTTTTTCTTATCTTTCCTTTTAATGATTATCAGTTTGTTGGTGTGTAGCTATTAAACATACAGTTCTTTCTTTAATGGGCTACTCTAAAGGAAATTTTGTTTATGCAGGTTTTCTGTCTCAATAATGGTTTGTTTTAGATAGGTTAAGAAATTAACAGTGGAAAATTTAACATCTTAGTTCAATATTTTTGTATACACGGAGGATGCAAAAGCCCATGTGTAAACTTCAGAATCTCAGCTTTTATTGCCTGTCAGTGTTTTCTCTTTTCCCCAGAATCTCCAGTCTGTCTCTTCTTCCACTCAACAGCCAAGCATTGCTGAGTATGTAGATCTTTTTACATTCTTGAGTCCCCCAGATCACGTCAAGTTCCTCTTTAGTAGCTTTGTGCTTCTAATGAACTGTAAGCCCATGAAAGTTGCCTGATGGCTAGTCAGGCTACTTTTGCAAGCAACATTTTACTTATCTGAAAATCCAGGACCTCAAAAGAGAAACCTACCCATAAGCCCCAGAGACAGTACCAAAGGGGGTGTTTTCTTCTTGAGTAGCTCTCTCTGAGTATTCCTATAAATTCTAGGTAGTTCTCTATCCCATCACTGACTTTCAACAGAGTCAGGCAAGGATGGGCCCAGCAGCATCTTTTGTTACTCCTCCAGGAATCTTTCCTTTTCTCATCTCTCCAAGTTATCATGGCAGAAAGCGTGGGTTGTGTTAGCAAGATGGCGCTTGAATGTAGAAGATGAAGATGATGATGATGGAAGACCTGGTTCCATTTAGTAGCTAAAACGTTAGTGTTTGACCATTTTATTCACCAAATTCTCTTGAATTCAACTTTGCCAAATAGGAGAGAAAAAGGAATAAACAAATGATGATCCTAAAGTTCAGACATTCTTCATAATCTTGTTCTTTTTTCTTCTTTCTTGATCTCTCTTGGCCTTTTTTGTGGATTCCTGCTCATGTCTCTTTCTCATTTTCAGCATCTAGGCAGAGTCATGGCAACTTTTCTCTTCCCAGATCATTTTCTTTTTCTGCAGTTTTATTTAAATCATATCCTAAGGGTGAAAAAAAATGTCTTTTCTTTTCCTGAAAAGCTCTATTGTTACCATTCTGGACTTTATGTCAGATGGGGAACTTGGAAGTAAAACTCCACATGTCGTATATATAGCTAGCTAGCTACTGTAAAAAACAAAAAGGAAAACTCAAATCCACCCACAACCGCTTTATTCATATCTTTCCTTGAGGGGAAGTAGTTGAAAGGCAAAGCAATGTACATGACTGTTCTACTTTGTGCACCTAAGAAACACCATCAGCTTCCAGGACACTTCTGCTTCCTTCGTGGAAAACAGAGAAAGCAAGAATTCTGTTCTGTCTGCTGTGACCAAGGGTAGCTGCCCAGCCCTTTTTCTATCTTCTCCATTTTCTCTCTCTAGACTCTTCATTCCTCTGGAACATTCCCTCTTCAATGTCTAGAATTACTTCTCTGTCACTTCTGCAAACTGGTTTCAAGTCCTTTTGCTATGCAAATATTCCCTGTGGGCCAGTGCTTTTTGGCCCTTCAGGTTTTCCTTTCTTGAGCTGGGGAAGTAAGAGCAGTGAAAGAGGCTCTGGAAACTGGAGCTTGGTTTCACTGGGGCTGAATGTCCTTTCATTAAAAAGGGGAACATTGTGTTTGAAAAACTGGGAGTTCCCTGGAGTAGGGTCTCAGACATTCTCCCTTTGGCTGGTGACAACATCCTTCAGCTGGTTTGTGGACTGGAGTAAGCCTGGGAAAGCTCTCACAAAGGCTCTGCTCCCCCTCCCAGCCTGGGTTGGGAGTAGCACCCAACACCAGCTTAAGGTCAAGCTCCCAGCCGCCTCGCCAGCAC
Source organism: Equus caballus (assembly GCF_041296265.1). Taxonomy (NCBI): domain Eukaryota; kingdom Metazoa; phylum Chordata; class Mammalia; order Perissodactyla; family Equidae; genus Equus; species Equus caballus. Next base: position 17,650,628 of record NC_091714.1, read on the forward strand.
CTTCTCTTTACACAGGTCTTAGCTCCACCTCTATCATTGATTGGCCCTGGCAGGAAAAGGGAGCGCTCTTTGAAAACCAATTCCCAGCATTACCAGAGGATGCACTCAGGATGGAAGAAGTGGTGGGTGGTTCCGCAGAGCTGTGTGTGACCAGCTGGTCACACCTTTCTTGCTGTCATCGTGATTTACTGATTGGGCAGTTCTGCGATGATGAATGTTTACGCCTGAGTTGTAAGTGGGTTTCAGATGTTTTAAAAGAAAACAGGCTGTGTGTCAGGTCAGGAATAGCAAAAAGGTTTCGTTTTGATTGCCGGTTTCAGTACTGGCTGCTTAGAGCACTGTGTTGACAAAGATTTTGAGGTTTTGTTCTGGCTCAGCAAGACTGGTCTGCAGCGGGCATGGGAGAGAGGAGTGGCAGCAAGAGTTCTGGATCTTACTCCTTCTATTTCCAGAGGAGGAAGTGACTCAAAGGCCAAGGACATAGCCTTCTCTCCTGATTGCCAGAACGGAGCTGGTCTAAGCCTCTCACTCCTTCTCTCTTTCCTGGGGCTCCTTTGGTGCTTCCCAATTGTGACGCAGCTAATCTCACCCCATAAACTCAGTCTCACTCCACAGGCTCCGTCTCACCCCACAAGCTCCGTCTCGCCCCACAGCTCCGTCTCGGCCCACAGGCTCCGTCTCGCCCCACAAGCTCCGTCTCGCCCCACAGACTCAGTCTCGCCCCACAAGCTCAGCGGAAGAGAGTCAACAAAGAGAAAGGAGAGACTCATCTGGCACATGCCCAGGGAGCATAGCGATTGGATGCTCAGCTCCTCCACCTGCCAGCTGGGACACTGAACAATTCCTCACCTCTTGGTGTAAGAGTTTCCTCACAGTTTCCTAGAAGGGGGATAATAGAGCGTTGTCATGAGGATTAAATGAGATAACATAGAAAAAGCACTTGGCACATATTAAGTTCCCATAAATGTCAGCTATTGTTATTAAATTATATATAACCTCTCTATTTTCTTACTGAAAGTCCCACTCCTTCTATGGCGACTCAATACAGTGTCTCCTTTAACGATTCCATTTTGTCCTTGTCCATGTCACGTCTCGTCCCCTTTGGGACTCTCTGAGCTTCTGTTGAAGACAGTGTGTGGCTTTTTGGGAAATAGAGGCATCTCAGGATCAGAGAATGATAGTCCAGAAGGAATCTTGACAGTCTTCTAATTCCCACCTTAGGAATTCCCAGCACGGAGCCAGAGATGGGCAGCAGAGGGTGTGCAGCGTTCCTTAGCAGTCGTGTAGGTTGATAGAAACTTTGATAAAAGCATGAAGAAGACGATGAGTGAGTCTGAGGTCTTCCTGCTTCCCTTTCATCCTCTCCAACTTCAGCAGCTCCCCTTCCTTCTGGCACCCAAGGCTCCCCTCAGCTCATCGTCCAGGCCTTTTCTTCCGAGTTCTCTAAACTTTCATTCCTTGGGGAAAGCATCCTACTTGCATTTTTAGGAGGTTCTCTGATTCTGATGATTCACACTGGTAGGAATGGCTGATATAAAGTGACCACTTGGCAGTATTTACATTTTAAAAGTGAAGGCCATTAACCAAGATTATGGGGACATGTAGTACAATTTTTAGTCTGGAGGGTTTTCCATCCTCCACCGATATTTCGGAAAATCAGGAGTTGGTCAATAGGTATCCCCTTTTTGGGAACGTTGCCTGCTGACCACTGATTCAGAGAGAGCCTTCTTTTTCTCAGCTCATGTCAGGATTTTTCTAAAAGATTTTTAGAGAAGACAGTCCTATGCTTCCCCATGTAGCTTTCCCTGACTGGTCAATAATTCTCACTGTCAGGATGTTTTCTCTTATATCTAAGCTAAATCCTGTCTGTGCTGTTTGATCCATTTTATTTCCTCCTGTCCTGCCCTCAGTGGAAACAGAAAACAGCTGGGGAGAGTTCCCCGCACACAACAAAGGATTCTGGCTTCTAAGGATATTTGATTTAAAGGTAGCTTTCTAGAGCAGCCACCCCAATACAGACCTCTCATGCCCTAACTCGGAGGGTTGGACTAGGATCTCATACTTCAGAAAAACCAGGGGCACCATCCTACACCAGTTTTATGTCATTGCCGTGTGTGTGACAAATCCTCTGTTTACCTTGGGCCAGCTTCAGAAGGTTCTCCCAGCGCCACATTCTAACGAAGAGCCTGCCGTGAAAGGCCCGTATTTGAACCCTGTTAACATTCTCCACAGCCTTTCAGACTTCCCGAATGTAGCCAACAAAGTAGCCGCCGTGGAGGACATGGATAATGTCACCATCGTCAAATGTAGTATTTATCCATTTATTAAAAAGGGGGAGTACGCAGGGTGTTGATGCACAGAAACTGCAGAGCCCAAACTCTGAATAGTCTCATTGATATTATTCAATGTTTCACGGAGCACAAATCCTTTGTCAGCTTGGTGAAAAAGGGAGACAGATTTCGTTACTGAATGGGTTCAGAACTGTCACTTTAAAGCAGCTGGAGTACAAGTCTGAGCCCAGACACATTCTTGCCAACATAACAAAAACATAATGCTTTATCTCTAAGTTTGCTAACTGGGAACGGAAATAATTTTCAGTATTTTTACCTTGCAAGTTTATCTCTGCTGTGTTATCAACTGCTTTTCAAGTGGGATCTAAGTACCACTGTGAAATGCCAGAGAGTAACTCATAATGATAAAAACTAACATTTATGGAGCATGTGTCCCAAGTATTTGATGCATATTAACTCTTTTTAAAAAAATTTTATTGAGGTCACATTGGTTATAACATTATGTAAATTTCAGGTGCACATCATTATATGTTGGCTTCTGTATAGATGGCATCGTGTTCACCACCAAAAGTCGAGGTTCCATCTGTCACCATACATATGTGCCCCTTTACCCCTTTCACCCTCCCCTACATTAACTCTTTTAATCTTCCCAACAACGCTATGAAGTAGGCACTGCTGTTATCCTCATTATATAAAGGAGGAAACTGAGGCACGGAAAGATTTGGAACTTGCCTGAGGTCATCCAGATAGCAAGAAGCAGAGGCACGACTCGAATCTGGGCAATTTGGTTCCAGAGTCCAGACCCTCAGCTACAGCATGACATGACTTCTATGCCCAAAGCCATGAGTTGAGCATGGCTGTCTCTCTGAAAGGGCAAGTTGCTTGATAGTGAGTAATTCAACACATCCTTTTTTACAATGATTAAAACAGATGCGGTATGGAGTCTTATGCAAATATGCAACCTCAAAGAAATTTTTAAAGTCTAGTGGATTGCCTCAGCCTGCACCCTGGGATCTGCTGGGGGTAGGTACTACCTCTCTTCCATGTCGGGGGCATACACTTTGGTGAAAAATTTAAGAGGTACTGTTTTGTACCTTATCTCTTCCTGGTTTCAGTTCTCCTGCACTGAAGCCATAGGTCAGAGGTTAGATGCTGGTGATAGAATCTCTCACTATTTTTCCTAGACCTTTGTTCCACCTCCTACCTTTGAGGCAATGTCAAGGATAGAGAGGGGGAAGAGGTAGGTCAAGCCAGTGGCCTTACCTGCAGGGCATGAAAAGAACATTTCCTTAGCCCTTGGGACTAACATCCCAGCAGTAGGGGCTTTGTCCTGTCACTGGTCAGTCACTCCCTGCGCCCTTCCCAGGGTTGTGTTCTCCTGATGCCCACCCTTGGGTGGGCTGCACTTCCTTCCCAGTGCTCTGGGCAGAAAGTAGGAGCTATTATGCAGTGTGCTCCTCTCCACCCCGTCTGTCTGTCTACGGATGATACCCTGAAACTAAGCAGAAGTCAAAAGCTGAGCTCCTTCCATCATTCAAAGAAGCAAGGATGGACCCATGTTTGACTGAAGGAGAGTCTTTTCAGATCTTGAAATGTGTCCGTGCATACTCCCCTCCTTTCTGAGAATCAGGAGCACAGGGCTCAGAAAAGCAGGACCCTTATCAGCTTTTCCTTTACTACATGTTTACAAGGAGAAGCCAACCCACAGCTGGGAGGAGCTCTTCTGGATAGACTTTGAGTGTCATCCAGAGCGATGTGCCATTTCTTATAGAAGGGTCAACGGCTGGTGAACAGCAAGTTTACCTTAGTAAAACAAATTCACTCTGCTGGTGTCCTCATTTTATTCCTTTGTTTTCCATATTGGATTATTACAAACTAAACTCTAAGAAAGGCTGTGCTCATAAAACGCACCAGGATTAGAAATACTGGACGGAATCAGAGTCTATTTTGAGAATTTTCTCCTTGTACTGTTTTCATGACCTTTCTCTGTTTCTGTCTCTCTTTTTTTTTTTTAACCAAACTTTTTATTTTGAAATAACTGTAGATTCACATGCAGTTGTAAGAAATAATACAGAGAGATCTCCTGTATCTTTCACCTAGTTTCCCCAAATGGTAACATTCTACAAAACCATACTACAATATCACAACCAGGATATTGATATTGAGACAGTCAAGATACAGAACAGTTCCATCATCACAGGAATCCCCCATGTGGACCTTTTATAGCCAAATTCATTTCCCTCCTTCTTGACCCTCTGTCAACCATTAATCTGTTTTCCATTTCTGTAATTTTGTCATTTCGATAATGTTATATACATGGAATCATATATAGGAGTGGTTTTTTTCACTCAGCATAATTCTCTAGAGATTCACCCAGGTTGTTATATGCGTCAATAGTGCACAACTTTTTATTGTTGAGAAGTATTCCACGGTAAGAATGTAGCAGAGTTTGTTTAACCATTCTCCCGCTGAAGGATGTATAGGTTGTTTCCAGTTTTGAGCTATTATTAATAAAGCTGCTATAAAAATTTGTAGCCAGGTTTTTACGTGAACACGAGTTTCGTTTTTCTGGGATAAATGCCCAGGAGTGCAGTTGCTGAGTCATATGGTAGCTGCAGGTTTATTTTTTTAAAGAAACTGTCAAACCGTTTTCAAAAGTGGCCATACCATTTTACATTCCCACCAGCAACATATGAGTGACACAGTTTCTCTACGTCCTTGGTATCCTGATAGGTGTGTAGTGGTATCACGCTGTAGTTTTAATTTGCATTTCTGTGATGGCTAAAGATGACAAACATTTTTTCATATGCTTATTTGTTATCTGTATATTTCTTCTGTGAAATATCTCTTCACGTCTTTTGCCCATTCTCTGAGATGTTTTTTCTTACTGTTGAATTTTGAAGGTACTTTACATACTCCAGATACTAGTTCTTTGTTGGATATGTAGTTTTCAAACATTTTCTCACCATCTGTAGCTTATCTTTTCATCCTCTTAACATAGTCTTTGTAGGGCAAAAGTTTTAAATTTTAATGAAATCCAATTTATTTATTTATTTATTTATTTTTAAAGATTTTATTTTTTTCCTTTTTCTCCCCAAAGCCCCCCAGTACATAGTTGTGTATTCTTTGTTGTGGGTCCTTCTAGTTGTGGCATGTGGGACGCTGCCTCAGCGTGGTTTGATGAGCAGTGCCATGTCCGCGCCCAGGATTCAAACCAACGGAACACTGGGCCGCCTGCAGCGGAGCGCGCGAACTTAACCACTCGGCCACGGGGCCCGCCCCCAATTTACTTTTTTCTTGTGGATTGTGCTTTTGCTGTCAAGTCTAAGAATTCGTTGCCTAGCTCTGGATCTCAAAGATCTTCTCCTAAAAGTTTTACCTTTTTACATCTAAGTCTGTGGCCATTGTGAGTTAGGTTTTGTAGAAGGGGTGGGACTGAGGCGAGGTTGGCTTTTTGCCGATGGATGTCCCAGCACCATTAGTTGAAAATGGCTACCTCGACTCCGTTGAATTGTGTTTGCATCATTGTCAAAAGTCAGTGGAGCATATTTGCGTGAGTCTATTTTGGGTTCTCTATTCTGTTCCACTGATCTGTGTGTCTATCCCTCTGCCAATATCACACAGTTTTGATTGTTTATTATATAATATTACTTATTACATAATAAGGCTTGAAATCAGATAGGCAGACTCCTCTCACTTTCTTCTTTAAATTTTTTTTCAGCTGTTCTACCTCCTTTGCCTTTTCATGTATAGTTTAGAATAACATTTTGTCTATATCTACAAAAACTCTTGCTGGTATTCTGACAGAAATTACGTTAAACCTATACGTTAATTTGGAGAGAATCGATGTCTTTACTATGTTGAGTATGTTTACGTATGAATGTATGAACTTGCTGAACTCATTTATTAGTTCTAGGAGTTTTTTCATAGATTCTTGGGATTTCCTATGTAGACAATCATGCCCTCTGCAAATAGGGATGGTTTTATTTCTTCTTTTCTGATGTGTATGTCTCTTGTTTCCTTTCCTTGCCTTACTGCCCTGGCTAGAACTTGTAGCACTATGTAGTGGGCCTGGATATCCTTGCCTTGTTCCCCATCTTAAGCAGAAAGCATTCAGTGCTTGTCAATGGTCTAAATACACCAATTAAAAGAGAGATTGGCAGAGTGAATTAAAGAATGTGATTCAACTATATGCTGTCTACAAGACACCCACTTCAGGGGCCGGCCTGGTGGTGCAGTGGTTAAGTTCACACGTTCTGCTTCGGCAGCCCAGGGTTCACCGGTTCAGATCCTGGGTGTGGACATGGCACCGCTTGGCAAGCCACGCTGTGGTAGGCGTCCCACATGTAAAGTAGAGGAAGATGGGCACGGATGTTAGCTCAGGGCTAGCCTTCCTCGGCCAAAAGAGGAGGATTGGCAGCAGTTAGCTCAGGGCTAATCTTCCTCAAAAAAAAAAAAAAGAAAAAGAAACCCACTTCAAATATAATGATATAGGCAGTTGGAAGCGAAAAATAGATAAGGATATATTATTGCAAACATTAATCAAAGGAAGGTAGGAGTGGCTATATTAATATCAGATAAAGTAGGTAAAGCAAAGAAAATTACCAAAGACAAATAAAGAGACAATATAATGATCAAAGGGTCTGTTCCCTAAGAAGACATGATAATCCACTATTATTTAGTCTGCAAGTGTTTGGAGATTTTCCTGTTATCTTTCAGTCATTGATTTCCAATTTGATTCCATTATGGTCAGAGAACACACTGTATCATTTCAATTCTTTTAAATTTATTGAGTGTTTTTTAATGGCCCAGGATATGGTCTATCTTGATATCTGTTCTGTCGGCTGGTAAAAAATGTGCATTCCGCTGTGATGGGGTGGTGTTGTTACTACGTAGTGGAGTCACGTCCTGGCTCCCCAGTAGCTTTCTCTGATATCACCCTGGTGCGGAGTAGGGAGGGAGCAGGCTTGGGATACCTTGTTGCAGCCTGTAAAGACGAAACTCTAGGCTCCCTACCTGGCCTTTCCTGGCGTGATTGGGGCCACAGTTTTTTCCATGGTGTTTACTGGAGTAGAACAGTTGTTGTCTAAAATAACCTGTCTTACGAGGCTGCCCCGGTCCTGGTCCTCTGGCTCAAGAGAGCAGGCTTTAGTTGGGGCTTTCTCTCGTGTGTGCCCACTGGCATCCTAGCATTTGCCCACTTCTGCAGCTCCAAGTCTGAGATACACGAGGCAAAAGAGAAAACCCAGGAACTCACCACCGTGTCATTCTTTGGGTCGGGCTGTCTCTAGCCGATCTGCCCTCTTCTTTCCACCTTACGTGGTTTCATACACAAAGTCCAGAGTTTTTAGTTGTACTTGGCAAAAGGAAGAGGGAAAATTACATCTACCCCGTCTATATGGAAGTAGAAGTCAGTCTCTCATGGTTTTACCAATGTTAACATGAAAAAACACAGTTCTCTGGTGCTCTGGACCTCATCTGCTCCATCACCCACTTCTCTCTTTTTAAAAAATAGTCCCCCATTCAAGCAGAACAATTGCTTCCCTTTGGGAGAAGCTTGAAGCTAAGGAGACTGAGATGTTCCATAGGGTATTGTGTTTGTTCATCTCCGTTCTCTATGCTTTCTTTTTTTTCGTCTTTCAGAAAATGGGGCTTGGGCTTCCTGTGTTTGTCTAAAGTGGTTTGCTCTTGGATTATGTCCTGGGTCCAGAATGCCAAATATCTTCTGGAATTGAGGTCCAGACACAGATTAAGGATAAAGTTAAGGCCACTTAGGTGAAGCAGCCACAGAGGGCAGGAAGCAAGAGCAGGAATGTGAGTCTTCTCAACCAGGGGAAGAACCTATGCAAGTTTGCTAGGGCTGCCATAGCAAAGTACCATGCAGTGGGGGCCTTAAACAACCGAAATTTGTTGTCTCGCAGTTTTGGATGCTGGAAGTCCGAGATCAAGGTGTTGGCAGGGTTGATTTCTCCTGAGGCCTCTCTCCTTAGCTTTAGGATGACTGTCTTCTCCCTGTGCCTCCACCTGGTCTTTCCCTTGCGTGTGTCTGTGTCTTAATCTCCTCTTCTTATAAGAGCACCAGACAGATTGGATTACGGCCCACTCCAGTGGCCTCATTTAATCTTAATCACCTCTTTGAAGACCCTATCTCCAAATAGAGTCACATTGTGGATTAGGGCTTCGACATATGAATTTTGGAGACACAATTCAGCCCATAACAAGTCCCAGAAAGGAAAGTGAAAGGCAGAAAGGGTGGAATGAGCACTAAATTGAGACTTTCGGATGGACCAGGTCAGCAGAGGAAGTATCTGCCAATTTCACTCAGTGCTTTTTGCAGCTGATCCTGATGTGACGGTTAACCCTTGCTTCTCTCCCAGAGAGTCCTGGTCTTGCCTAGGTCAACTTCTAACATTTTTTTGTTAATACAAGGGCAATTTAGGTCACAGGGGGAGTTTTCCCAGGAACTAAATTCATGTCAAATCTATTTTTCTTTTTACTTTTTTATTGAGATATAATATGCATACAGTAAAATACATAAAATCCACCAATTTGAAGTATGCCGCTCAAGGTTTAAATACGTGTACTCCTTTGGAACTACCACCCAGGTCAAGACATAGCATGTGTGTCCAGAAAGCTCATTGTTCTCTTTCCAGTCAATCTCCGCCTCTCCACCTGGAGGTAAGCACTCCAGACACCAGTTTTTGAATGTCATATAAGTGAAATCATACAATATATACTCTTTCGTGTCTGGCTTCTATTGCTCAACATAATGTCTGTGAGATTCTTCCGTGTTACTGAGAGTATTTGTAAACTTTATTGCTGAGGAGTGTCCCATTATGTGGATATAGCACAATTTACTCATCTGTTCTGTTGTTGACAGACATGTGGGTTGTTTCCAATTGGGGGTTATCATGGATAAAGCTGCCGTATGTCTTTTGTGTTCTCGTATACGTCTTTTGGCAGATCTATGCACAGATTGCTCCTGGGTGTATAAATCTAGGAGTAGGATTGCTGGGTCATATCAAAGCTACTTATTAAACTCAATTTGATAAATAGAGATAAGCAAGTTTAGGTCACTTTTTTCTTTTGTTAGGTTATTTTTAGCAGTGGTTCAATGGACTACAGTCAGGGATATCACATATCTTTGTGATATCTAGTTATATCATAAATTTAATTGAAGGCACAATAAATTATCAAAAATATGATCACTTTAAAATTTATAGATCAACATTTTACATTAGACCTGAGATGTGGCAAGGTGAGTATGGGATATTACCCAAAATACAATAGAAGATATATCTTAAGACCTTTTGGTGGGATGTCACATTTTAAAATAAAGCAGCTTTCTTCCAAAGATTTCATGGAAAGAACAGATTATGCACAAAATGTCCGGCAATGATGTGACTCAGAGACAAATTCTCCTCCTTCATATGCTTTCTCTAGTGCATTGTTGACATTCTAGCTGTTTGAGAGAAATGGAATTGATGATGTGTCACCAAAAGGACTCTTCTTCACCATCAGGAGTTCCGGATTGGACTGAGGTGGGGTTTAGGCTCAGAGAGGGAGGGTTTTAGGAGGCTATTGCAGACCCCAAATAGTTGTGTTGATTCCTGAGCTGCCCAAGGGAGAAATACGCACATCAGTGGTAACAGGATTAGGCTCCTCTGACTTTTCATCAGATCATTTTATTGACTAGTCCAGAGGTCCCCAGTGGTGTGCCCAGACATTGGTCTTCAAGTTCTCAGGGTGGCCAGCTGGGGTCTGGGGCTTCCAGAGCTTGCCGGCCTGCTTCTGGCTGCGAGTGACCATCCGTCTTTACCTTGTCTCCCAGTGTGGGTTCAAATATGATCATATTCTCTGTGTTCTGTGACAACAAAGAGCACGGTAAGGAGTATATTGGGCCCTATTCCCTCAAGTTAAGTTGTACACCCCAACCCAAAACTCTTCTGGAGCATCTGAGGTCTCACTGATTTCCCTTTTCAGAGGCTGAATGCACTGAACCATCCTTTCTCTTACGTCTTCTTCTCTACAGTTCCCCACATCAAATAATTTTTGTAAATAGTTGTGGTAGAGATCATTCTCATGCTTACCTCCTTTAGGGACAACCCCCCCCAGGAGAACCGTGATACCTAAGGTAGACATGATGGCACTGCTACCTTAGAGGACATGAAAGAACCGGGCATCTGGTAGCCATTGGCTGAGAAATTGCCAAGACCACTGTGAACACAGCAGTCCTGTTCTGCAGGTTGATGACATTGCCCAAGCCATAAAACAAAAAGGCATGACCAGAGAGGGCATGGGGGGCTTCTAAAGCTGGTCAGGAGTGAGTGATGGGCAAGGGGACATGAGCCCATAGGACCACCTCTCCTTTCTTGGAACAGACTGCTAGGGCCACTGCAGGCATCTTTGCTCGGTAGGGATCAGTTTGGGAGGCAGCCTCTCTGTCCCAGCACCATTTGCAAAAACACCCGTGTGTTCTCTTCTCTGTTGTAAGTGCTCCATTTCATTTCCTTCTGATGATTAAATCTAAGTCATTTGGAAAAAAAAAAGATATAACTATCAACTATCTTTTTGATGAGTACTAGGCAACCATGGAAAACACCTGGAGTTGACATGATTCCCTTTAGGAGCAAAGCGTTTTACCCTCACCTGCCTAATCTTAGTGCAGACCAAGGCATAATTTCTCTTAGTTTTTATCCGCTATCTAAACCAGCTAAGGGGTTCCCCATTTCTGCTGTTACGGATACTAGCCCTCTGGGAGAACCATGGCAGTTGTGTAACCACCAGTGACCCTTGTCTGGGTTATTTTTTTTTTTAAAGATTTTATTTTATTTCCTTTTTTCTCCCCAAAGCCCCCAGTACATAGTTGTATATTCTTCATTGTGGGTCCTTCTAGTTGTGGCATGTGGGACGCTGCCTCAGCGTGGTTTGATGAGCAGTGCCATGTCCGCGCCCAGGATTCGAACCAACGGAACACTGGGCCGCCTGCAGCGGAGCGTGCGAACTTAACCACTCGGCCACGGGGCCAGCCCCCCTTGTCTGGGTTATTAACATGCTCCGGGAAAATTCCTTTCAGGAGCGCTAGACCTTGGTGTCTTGGCCTTATTTCAGGTGCCCTAAGATATGGCGTCTATTCTGTCTTCTCCTCTCCATCACTGCACACCTTTGATGGGGATATCTAAGGACTTGAGGACAATTTGGGACTTTCAGGGCTCAGCACAGTGTGACTGGGAAGAGCACAGGCCTGGAACCAGACTGACTCAGATTAGCCATATAACTTGTCACTGACCTTTTCTGAACCTGTTGCCTCACCTACCAAATGGAAATTATAATAGGATCCATTTCCTAGTTTTTTATGAAGCTTCAAAGAGAAATTGTATCTAAAGTCCCCAACACAGAGCATTCCACACAGTAGGCTTTCAGTAAGGCCATGTTCCCATGTCACAGTTTCTCTGTGCCCTCAGCAGAACCTGGGGAGTGAGGAAAAGAGAGAAAGAACAAGGGGGGGGGGGTGGTGGGTATTAAGGCCTTACTTAAGCTCCTCATATGTGAAGGCAGCTCAGAACTGACCCAGAACCCATATCCTAAACCATCAGCCAGTGGAGCGGCTTCCCAGGGAAGCTCCAGATTGGCCCACCAATAGCGGAATCCAGCGGGGTTAGAATGGAGCTGGGACAGCCAGAGGGAACACAGTGACCAGCAACAGTCAGCAGCCTGTCACAAAAACTAAATGGCCCCATATTCTTTGAGCTACGCACCCCTATGTTCATTGCAGCATTATTCACAATAGCCAAGATGTGGAAGCAACCCAAGTGCCCATCAAAAGGATGAATGGATAAAGAAGATGTGGGTATACATCCAATGGAATACTATTCAGCCATAAAAAAGACAAAATCATCCCATTTGTAACAATATGGATGGACCTTGAGGGTATTACGTTGAGGTAAATAAGCCAGACAGAGAAAGACAAACACCATATGATTTCACTCATATGTGGGAGATAAATAAACATATGGACAAAGAGAGCAGATTAGTGGCTACCAGAGGGGAAGAGGGCGGAGAGGTAGGTGAAAGGGGTACAGGGGCACATACGCACAGTGACAGATAAAAACTAGATTACTGATGGTGAGCACGATGCAGTCTACACAGAAACTGATATATAATAATGTACACCTGAAATTACACAATGTTATAAACCAATATGAACTCCGTAAAGAAAATTTTTTTTAAAAACCTAAATGGCCCCGTCTAGGATGGTGAATAATAATCTAGAGGTCCAGGGCAACATTAAATACCCTCCCGTCTAAGTAAGCAATTTACTTCCTGATAGGATCTGCACTTTCACTTAGAAATCCTTCCAGCTCCTTGAAAATGGTCACTTGGGTAGCATAAAGTTTTGATGATATTGCAACATTTCAATCTTTTAGGTTGAATATCAACGTGAGAAATTTTAAACCAGTAGCCAACCAACTAGTGACAGGATTACACCAGCAAATCAATAAGAAAGCATCCTGGAGGACCCAAGCTTCTTCGGTGATGGGCATAATTGTACCTCCTCCTCATCTCCTTAGGAAGCCACCCAGCTGGACAATGATCCCAGAACTGTGGCTGCTTGTCACAAGCCCTGGGGTAAGGTAGATAGCATGGAATTAGTTAGCAAGGATGCACAGTGAGGAATCAGGAGATTCTTGAAGAATGCTTCAACCCCTTGCGATTCTGACCATGTTGGCGAAGCCCATGGCCTGCTTGCTGTGATCACAGCCTTGCCTTCTGCTAACACTTGCCTGGGGCACTCTTAGACGCCCTCATGGCCTCACTTCTTTACCTCTCTCTCCTTTCCTGGGCTGGGGTAAGTCTATGTCCAGGCCTTTGGCCTGGCTTCAGTGGTGGTTACAGGTCTGGAACCAGAAATGTGTTTGCTTCTCAATCAATTCTTAGAAACATAGCTTGAGCCCATCTTAAAACCTTTTGAAATCCTTAGGACAATATGAAAAGAAATCGCAGTGAGGGGCTGGCCCCGTGGCCGAGTGGTTAAGTTTGCACACTCCGCTGCAGGCGGCCCAGTGTTTCATTGGTTCGAATCCTGGGCGCGGACATGGCACTGCTCATCAAACCATGCTGGGGTGGCGTCCCACATGCCACAACTAGAAGGACCCACAATGAAGAATGTACGACTGTGTACTGGGGGGCCTTGGGGAGAAAAAGGAAAAAAATAAAATCTTTGGAAAAAAAAAAAAGAAATCGCAGTGAGGCCTTCTAAAGTTAACAAGGTGAAAAACAATAAAAATACCAAACTCTAATGTCAAATCACTGTAGATAAGCCAAAGAGAAAACTGCTTTCAAATGTTTTGTATTAAAATTCACAGAACTGACATTTAAAAGTTGTCCTGGAAATCTTGGTAACAAGTCGAGGCTATTCCCATACAGAAGGAAAAAAATTCTACCCTTTTGGGTGCAGAGATGGTGGTTCATTATTCCTCAGGCCGCACAGGAAGCCTCAGTCCTGGGGAGGGCTCAGAAAGGTCGCTCTCTGAACTTTAGGGTGAGACAATCAACACGAAATGGAGTGAATTTGTCTGGAGAGAAGGTTTGTCCCCCGTGAGGCCCACCTTCTCCCCCCGTCTCCATGGAGGAAGATTTGCTAGACAGTTTCCGGGGTGGGGGGGTGGTTGCAGAAATAGGAGGGGCCCTGGGGGTCCAAGGAAGGGAGCTCAAAATCCTTCAGTCATCTTAGATGGCCTGTCCCCTGAGGGGCCTTGTTTGATCCCTCAAACTGAATGCACCTCCTTTGAGTTCCCATAGTACTGTTTATCCCTACAGAAATATCACACCATAGCTTCCTTCTCAGAATAAAATATTTAAAAAGTAAAAACTTCAAATAAACACACATGGGTATGCACACACACACATTCAAGGGCCATGTGATTTAAACTGCCTGGCAAAGGTTTTGTGGTCTCTCATTGGTGCCTGGGTGCGACCGTGGAGAGAGACTCTTGCCAACGTGGCAGGGCAACCTCCCGGCCTGGGTCCATTTCCAGGGCCTCTCATGACAATGTCACAGGCCTGGTCAGGAGTCTGAGACTATGCTCTGTGAAGGCACATTTCCTGAGAGTGTTTACACTTCTGAGTCAATGTATAACAAGAAAGTGCCAATGGACATCGCACGAGGGCCCCCAGGTTAAGAAGCAGTGAAAAACAATCCCGACTGGAGTCAGTAAAAGTTTTCAGTTGCACTGGAAACAAGCCAAGGGATTATGACATTGACCAGGCAGTGCATCTCGTTGAAAGGTGGCACCAAGAAGAGAGTGCCAAATTTGGAAGAACACCAAATCTTCTTCTTTTTTTTTTCTTAATTTTTATTTTTTTCGGATGTACATCATATTTCAAATTCTGGATACATTACATCATGTTCACCACCCGAACACTAACTATAGTGCATCCCCTCACATATGACCCTAATCACCCCTTTTGCCCTCCCCCCTTCCCCCTTCCCCAGTGGTAACCACCAGTTCAATCTCCAATGCTATGTGTTTTTTTTTTTTTTGTCGTTTTTATCTTCTACTTATGAGTGAGATCATATTGTATTTGACTTTCTCCCTCTGACTTATTTCACTCAGCATAATACCCTCAAGGTCCATCCATGTTGTCACAAATGGCCGGATTTCATCATTTCTTATGGCTGAGTAGTAGTCCATCATGTATAAATACCACATCTTCTTTATCCATTCGTCCCTTGATGGGCACCTAGGTTGCTTCCAAGTCTTGACTATTGTGTATAATGCCGCAATGAACATAGGGGTGCAAGTATCTTTATGCCTTTCTGTTTTCAAGATCTTTGGATAAACACCCAGCAGTGGGATAGCTGGATCATATGGTAGATCTATCCTTAATTTTCTGAGGATACTCCAAACTGCTTTCCATAGTGGCTGCACCAGTTTGCACTGCCACCAGCAGTGAACAAGGGTTCCCTTCTCTCCACACCCTCTCCAACACTTGTTGTTTCCTGTCTTGTTAGTTATAGCCATTCTGACCGGAGTGAGGTGATACCTCATTGTAGTTTTGATTTGCATTTCCCTGATAGCTAATGATGTTGAGCATCTTTTCATATGCCTGTTGGCCATCTGTATTTCTTCTTTGGAGAAATCTCTGTTCAGATCTTTTGCCCATTTTCTAATTGGATTGTTGGGTTTTTTGTTGTTGAGCTGCATGAGTTCTTTGTATATTTTGGATATTAACCCCTTATCTGATATGCGGTTTGCAATTATCTTCTCCCAATTGTTAGGCTGTCTTTTCGTTTTGTTGATGGTTTCCTTTGCTGTGCAGAAACTTTTTAGTTTGATGTAGTCCCATTTGTTCATTTTTTCTTTTGTTTCCCTTGCCTGGTCAGACATGGGACTTGAAAATATGCTGCTCAGACCAAGGTCATAGAGCGTACTGCCTATATTTTCTTCTAGAAGTCTCATGGTTTCGGGTCTTACATTCAAGTCTTTAATCCATTTTGAGTTGATTTTTGAGAACACTGAATCTTCTATGCAAACATTCTAGTAATGGAGACTGGAGGGCAGCACAGACAGTGGTTGAAGGCTGACCTGCCCCGTGATCAGACATTGTTAGTGAATGCCGATGCTGACTTTATAAACATTTTCCATACTCACGTTTTCCATAAATGGTTTATTTACTATATGATAATGTGATGACCAAGTGGACAACCGGCGTTTTTCAACATGCTAAAACATCAACCCTTTGTTAATTTCTTACAAAAAAAGAAATTTCGATTTAAATCTTTATAAACTACCAGACACTTCTATGGATCCCAAACCCTTGCACTGTAAATCGGCCCCCGGGTGTATTGTAATTCCTTGTGGATCTGAGCGTCTCCTC
This sequence comes from Equus caballus, assembly GCF_041296265.1. Taxonomy (NCBI): domain Eukaryota; kingdom Metazoa; phylum Chordata; class Mammalia; order Perissodactyla; family Equidae; genus Equus; species Equus caballus. The sequence continues at coordinate 17,666,800 of NC_091714.1, forward strand.
ACTGGGTGGCAAGCTCCTCAAGGCCAGTCAGTGAGCGGCTACTGCTTCTGCCCAGAGCCTTGCACAGTGTCTGGCACGTGGTAGCCACTGGGACGTGCCTGGTGAGTGGAAGAGAAACTCTGAGACTCTCTGAGGAAGCTTGTTCTCTCGCAGGATGGCACAAACTTGTGATCTGTTGACACTTTTTTATAGCTATCTTGGCTTGATGCTACTTTCTATGAGGGTCTACCTTACTGAATTTGTGTGAGGCAGCAATGCGCCCAGTTAAAAAACTATACTTCCCAACCTCCCTTTTGGCTGGGGTAGCCTTGAAACTCAACTCTGACCAATTAGACTCAAGGAGAAGTCTGTTAGAGAATTTAGGACAAGTTTTGCTTTCTAAACACAAGTATCATCCATTCCTTGGTGCTTCCTGCTCTTTCTGCCCAGAATATAGATATGATAACAAGATTGCAGCAAAAATGGACGGAAATCTCAGCCTTACCTCCCTCAGCCCCTCCACCGGCACCAGCAGTGGTGCCAATAAGGAAAATGAAACCTGATTTGTTGAAGCCATTGTTCAGTCAAGTTTTCTGTAACTTAGAGTTGAATATAAACCTTAAGTGACCCAGGATGGGGTGATGGTGAAGGAGGTCCTAGAAATCGAGGAGCAAAACCAATCAAAGAACCCAGAGAGCTGAGAGTGAGAACTGGGCTGGGAGAGGTGGAACAGGTGGCAATCTGCATTTGGGGGAGACAGAGATTTTATGAACATCCAAAGCTCATTTGCATAAGGCTCTGGGCCAGACGGGCGTCTGAGGGAGAACGAAGTCACAAGTAATCTGATCAGGCAGCTCTATTTCTCTGCGTGAATGAACATTTGTCTTTGGGCTTATTGGGCCATAGATAATGAATTTAATTTGCTTGAATCGTCATCCAGGCTTGAGCACACCTAGGGACACCTCTCACTGCCAGTTTCCTAATATAATCTAATTTTAAACGTATTACTATCACTCTGAATGTAACAATATGCTCTTAGTTTTTCTCCCACAAGGTCCTGGCTGGGCTCTGTTAGTTTCCCTGGAACTGAGCCCCAGTTGGGCAGTGGAAAAACCAAGGCTTGCAGCCACACCAACCTGCTTTACCCAGCTCCACAGATAAGCAGCTCAAGACCTCAACCAAGACACTTAAACACTCGACTTTAGGTTCCTCATCTGTCAAAAGACCATAGCAACCCTGACCTCAGCAGGTTGCCTGCAAAGAGCCAGTGTGTGTAATGTACTCCCTGCCTCGCCCATTGCTTCTCTCTCCCCTCGCTGCTCACGCTACATTGACTTTAAGCTTTTCATGCTCTTTTCGATCTGACATCAAATCAGGATCACCACTTTGAAACTCTCCCATGTGTATCTCTGGCCATGCCAGAACCTGAGACTGACTTCTCACACATCAAGTGACTGAATCTGGCACCCTTTCTCTGTGCTGCCCAAGTTCGCTGAGCTATTCCAGCATGCATCTGATAATTGTTATTCGTCAGCATCCTCATATTCTGAGAGACTCCTGTGCTCAGGACCCTGCTGTATTCGTTGTTCTAGCTCCAGCCCCTAGAACAGTTCTTGGCCCATAATAAACACTCAAGATTTGTGGAATAAATGAGTGAATGAATGAACTCCTTGAACATTATGGACATCTTTGTAGCACGGGAAGGTCCTAGTAAAGTGCTTAGGTGACGTTTGTGGAACGAAGACATTTCAGTCCTAACTTCCCAGCTTTGGGGAACTCTCTCTAATTGCCATCGATTTCCTATTACTTCCCTGTCTCAGTGTTTTCTAACCAGGGCAGCAGAGAAGCCCCTGAGAGCTATACCACAACGGAACTATATTTTATAACAGCTCTGGTCTTTCACAAACCTTCTCCCCACTAGCCTACTCAAGGGAGGGAAACTAGGATCCTTATCAAAACAGCACTGGTAATCCCTGAAAAAAATAAACAAAAAAGCCAATTTATCCTGGCTTATCAAGTTAAGCATAGCAAGTTGTATATTTAAGAAATTACAATGGAACCTTGCAATTACACTATTTTAATAAGGGCCATGGCCACCACAACTGACGTTAACAAGCACTTCTATGTGCCAGGCTCTAGTCTAAGCAATTCATTCCTTGACTTTCCTCAGCAACGTTATAAGGTAGATAAGATAATTATGCCCTTTTTACAGATGAGGAAACTGAGAGGCAAAGAGGTTAAGAAACTTGTCTAAAGTTACTGGTAACTGGTGGAACTGGGATTTGAGTCAAGGCGATCTGATCCAGAACTGGAACACCTGACCACTGAGCTCTACTAAAATTGATCATTATTTTGGCCAAAGAATTTGGTGACATTGCTCCGATCTAAAGAACTCTCAGTTTTGACTTATTGAATGAAACTCCTGAAAGGATAATTTCATGTACATATCACTGTCCTCTTATCAAAGCAAAATTCCACATCAGTTTGTCTAGTCTTCTTACGGCCTAGTCAATATTTTTCTATTTTATTTAGAAGAACCTGTAATCTAGTTCCTACACTCCCTTCTTTGCATATTTTTTAGAATGCATCTTGCTTGCAGAGAGAGCAAACCACACCAGTCATGAAACCATGGTGCTGTGTGCACAGTTGGGCCAGGAACGAAAACAACTACACCATAGTAACAATCCGTCATTCTGTCCATCTGCTGCCCTGGAGGGATCTTAAAATAGTTTCAATTCACCTTTAAAATCTGCTGCTCTATGAAGGGCTTCTAACACTTGGCGGCCCTGGAAGCCTGCCTGAGAAGCAGGGCCGCTGTTCGGACTACTGGTGTCCAGCTGTAAGACTCTTCGGAGGGAAACAAGCCATCCATTCATTGGGCCGTTGTGAAATTTTCCTTCCCCACCAGTGCTCCCAGCCAAGGAGGAGAATTCCTGGAGGAATGGCATTCTGGATTTTTGTTCTTCCTAATGTGGGATTGATGTTTTATTTTTTTAATTGATTCCTTTTTTTTTTTTTTTTCCTGTTTAATCTCCTTCTGCTCCCACTCTGAACCCTATAACTTTCTTCTTCTTCTAGCTTTTCTTTCTTCAGCTCTACAACGGGGGGACTGGGCATGAGTTGATGTTTATAATCTAGAACTTTTCAATTGGTTAGTGAGATGATCATTTATGATTTATCACCCAAACCAGGACACTTCTGAGAAGGAAAGAAGTGCTATTAATAATTAGGGTAGAAGTAAGAGGAGTAAGCTGGGACCTTCTTGGGCAAGCCCAGATATGTGGTCACCCCTGGTTTTGCTCCGGCTCCATTGCACAACACAGGAAGAGCGTTTAAATGCTCACCATGCAGGGGCTAAAGATAACAGTATCACTCTTGGCTCTTGGCTCCAGTTCCCTTGTATTCTAGATCTTGAACAGAGCATGGTCAATCGGGATTCAAACAGGACAGGTTGTTCTCTTTTTTGCTGACTGCGTCTTTAGTCTATACTGATTCTTTTTTGTTGTAGTTCCGTGTTTTTCCAAAAGGTCACATTCTCAACATCCAAGAGTTTAGTCTATCAGCTCTCTAATTTGAATTGGAAGGTTACATTGTAAAATTTCAATCTCATGCAGATTTTTTTTTCCATTTTAAATCCCATTTAGGCTGTGAAACTTAGCGTGAAATGAACTGACGGTTATACTCCTTAAGTATTCTTTGAGATTGATGCTATCAGATCAAGAATATCTTACATGTGTAAAGAGTTTTGTATAATTGCATATATTCTCATTTGATACCCACACCAAAGCCGGGAAGTAGGTGGCAGAGATTAATCTCTTTTTGAACCCAGAACATACCACTCTGAGATGGAATCAAATTATGGCAGGTAGGAACAAAGGTGGCATGAAAATCAACATCATCAGAGTCTAACGTCCAATCTTTTCATACTTCTGGTTGAGGTATAACATCATTTTAAAGCTACCATTTGCTCTTGTTTTGTTTATTGCTCGTGAGTAATGGTTAACACAATGAGCAGCAAACAGTTTTGACTGTAACCAATAGTCACCCTCCCCCATATCCCTGCCAGCGGAGCCTGCCTCCAGCTTTCCCAGCTGGCTTTGCAGCCACGGGCATCTAATTAATGGGCATCTGATTAAATCTTTGTGAATTAAACCCGAAAGGAAGTCTTCCCTAGAATTTCTGGAAAAAGTCTTCCTCTCTGATAAGAACAGCCATGCAAGGGAAAATCAGTGCCTCTTCCCTCTGGATACAAACTGAGTGGCTGCAGGCCTTCTGAAACCATGAAAGGACATGCCTGAGGATAAATGCCAGCACACTGGAGGTAGCAGACAAAAAGATGGAGATCACCCAGGTTGTTTTCCACCTCATGAAGCCACTAAACCAATGTTGGAACCACCTGCCATCTTGTTATGTGAAAAAATTGTTTTTGTGTTGTTTTTTAAGCCACATTCAGCACACTGTTACTTGAAGTTAAGAGCATCCTTAATGATTCACCATTTAAATGGTATCATCATAGTTCACTATTAGACTTTGTTGTAGGAAATATGTTCTTACAGGCCTTTCACTCTCTTGAAATTAAATATCTAGATAATAAAACCTATCTATTCATATAATCTTTAAAAATCAATAGAATGCCCTTACTGTAATCTAAAGGAGAAATGTTAAAAACAACTTTAAAGAAGAATATGCGTTCAAATGTGTAAATGCCTACCCACAGCTACTCTCGAAGACAAGATAAAATAGAGCTTGCAGGTCTATGTTGAATCGCTATGAATGCAATAGCTCTCTCATGCAGCCTCCTGCAGGCGTGCTGTGCTGGTGACTCAATCCCGTCAGAGGTGTAGACATTGGTATTATGATTTTTCAAAGGGTGAACAACTCTTGGTAAAGTTCCAAATCAAACAGTGTACAATCTTCCATTAACTTAAGTGGTACCTGCGTTCTCAGAAAATTGAGTGTATGCTCAAACCATGCAGAAAATGACTTTGTGATGATATGTAACACAGAGCTAGGATCTAGGATCACAGGGTTATAAACACATTTTCAACTACATGAATATCTGATGGCACATTTGGAGGTCACGTGGGACTTTGGACAATTCTTTGCTGTGTAGAATTTGCCCGCACATTGCAAAATGTCTGGGGTCTCACCCAATAAACACTGATGGTGATTCCTAATTAGTGTGACAACCAAAACGTGCCCCCAGAAGTTTTCAGAGCATCCCCTGGGGCAGTCTTACAACCCTCCCCTTCACCACAGAGGACAGTGTACTGAGGCCAAACTGGTCTGGGGCAAGCGCCCCGGGTCAGTCACTCTGTGTGAGTGTCAGGAGCACCCTGCATTCCCCACTCTGAAGGTTGTGGGGATGCTCTCATTTCTTTGGAGGCAGGTGTGGCTAGGTAGAGAGAAAGCAGAGAAGCTAATGATGGGTGGCTCAGAACAAGTGCTCTTGCTGAATCCTTTAGGGTCAATGATTCACCCTTTCTCAATATGTGTGCATTTTTTTCACTGACCATTTATTGGGCCCCTACTATATGCAAGGAACCGTGGTTACTACCGATAGATACTGGGCTGACCAATATTTCCTTTCTGCCCTCTGGGAGGTAGAAATCTAAAGCAGAAAAGGAGAAAAGTATCCAACTAAGATGGAGCAGAGGCTCTTAGCCTGGGGTCCCAGGCACGCATTTCAAGGGATCCTTTAATCTCCTGAAATTGAAAGCAAGATTACAATATTTCCCTTTGTGTGTGAGCGTTTCTTTTTCTGGGTAGAGGGTGTATTGATTTAATCACATTCTCATACGACTCCAGGATACTATAAAGACTACAGATTATGCACAGGGCAGGCCTGATAAGTAGATGGTACCTTATTTGATAGGGTTTCACAAGTTCCCTCCGCTCTAAATCTCTCTCTTACTCAAATACTTCTCTCGCTGAAATGCTACAAGTAGATTCATTTATAGCAAATGCATAGTTAGCATGCATCTCTGTGGCCATCATCTTTCCAACAATCTTCAGGAAATGTTTATTGAGCTTCTCCTGTGCGCCAGGCACTGAATCGAGGAGTAGGTTTCCACTGGTGAATGGAAGGGGGCTCTCAGTCCGTGGAGGGGGTGAAGCGCAAAAGGGATGCTGGGAGAGTGGATGCAGGATCTTTCGAGAACACAGCAGGGTAACCTAACCTACAATGGGACAGCAGAGCTGTCAGGAGGAGACAACAAGCCCTCCTGGGCTGCTAACCCCCTGCACTCGTGTGGATGTGTGTATCAGCCAGCTGGCCAACATGAACAGAGGGTCCTGGTGAGTGAGGACACTGCCTTAGGCCTAGGGACATGGGGAGGCAGAGTGGTGGACAGCCTCCACGAGCATCAGGCCTCAGCAGTCTCACACTATGGCTTGGGTCAGCCACTGAGTGAACAGATTGGGCCCTCTACGATGACTCTGATAACATGACCTGCATTTTGGTGCATATTTAAAATTTCAACTTACTTGGGCTATGGCTATTTGTTGCAAGAGTGTGTTTGGAAAACGGACTATCCGGGATTGGAGAATGAGGGGGAGAGTGGTTTATAACTGGGAAACTATGTGCTGACTATCACCATGTTGAAAAGCAGTGTGGTTTCTAGGGGGTTCATTCTGGAACTAGGACATTTCGGTTTCCCCCTGCAAGACGGCCTTCAGCAAAAAAGAAAACATACCTTGGCCACGAAAACGCAAAAACACTCTCTCTCTGTAGCTCCAAGCAGCTCTCTCCTCTGAGAGTTAACTTGTCCTAAGGCCATCTTGTCTTTGGAAGCCCCAAAGCAGCAAAACACAGATCTTCTTATGCCTTCCCCTCCTTTACTAAAAAGGAACAGGAATAATTGCCAATTCAGTAGGCTTCTTGCTCTTTTGTGCATTTTAAAGGCATTTGCTGTTTGGGATTTGGAAGAAAATCATGAGAAATGAGAATCTCTCGCTGCCTTGGCTGGAAGCAGGCTCATTGTTTGCAGAGAGAGCTGGTTTCCATGGTTTTGGACTATAGACAGCTGCATTTTTTTTCAAGAGTAGTTTCTACTTGCAATTGGATCTAATAAATAGCCAAGGTATTCAGCCTTCCAACAGCGAAAGGTCTTAAAGTTATTTGAAAACACCCTACGATGTTATCATTCACGACCCACTGTACACGGTTTTTAGTTATTAAAAGTCACGCATTTCTCTCTGGATAGGCCCTGTTTGGCCCAAATTTCTCCTTTATAGAGGGCAGCCAATCATGTTTTGGGCTCCGAATCCTTGTCTTGAAAGTAAACACATTCCTCTCCTCCAAATGACAGGAGACTCAGGGGATAGCCTGAGAGAGCAGAGCAGGCCAGGAACATGCAATATTGAGGCCTGAGCAATAGCCATGGGAGCGGCTCCTTGAGCTGCGACCATCATAGCTGTAAGGAGGTCACACGGCTTCCCCTCCCCCCGCCAGCCCTGGAGCAGGGCCCACCTTCACAGGAACCATATGGCGCGCTGTCAACAGAACAACATGTGGAAACTGCCTATTTTACCTTCTGTCGCTGAAACAGGACACATGACAAACTTTTGCTTCTTTTTTTTCAGGACATCGAGAGAAGAAGAAATTGGCTAAAATGAAAAAACATTTTTTTGTCTTCTTGGGACAGTGGCTTGGAATGAAGGAGGATCAGGCAATGAATTTAATTTCCACGGTGAGTGGCAGCAGTAAAGCAGCATAGAGTGTCCCCTTATCCGCAGCAGGGGGCTCAGCTCAGGGGACTGAGCCTGGAGCCAGGTCTCAACACCTGTCAACAACGCATGTCGTCCTTGTGGCCCCTTAGCAAAAATCTCTACTCTTTTTAAACAAGGGTGAACTATATGGCTACTATTAAAACCACTAATATTGCCATAATTTTTTTTGTAGGATGTCATGGTCTTTTCTCCCTTTCCCGAATGTATGGCAGTTGCTCTGGGTCGTTTTTTGTCATTTGACCCTTATATTGCTATTTGATTTTTCTTCTCTTTAGATCTTGCTTTCCCAACTGGATTCTTAGTTCTTTGGGAGCTGAGACCATAGGATCTTTTAATTTTCCTATATATGCTGTTTCCCCACCTAGAATGGATTTCTGCGTCTCACATGGGAAACCACCTGGGCCTGGGTTGTACTGACCTTCCAATGACATTTTAGTCAAATAGAACTAGAGATAATCCTTTTCATGTTCCCATCTCTTCTCTAAGCATCATGGTTGCTGAGGGATAGAAGTTTGTTGAGGGCCACTTAAACACAGATTTACCGCCAGATGTGTAAAATGTAGAACAGGATCCACTCGATAGATTAGGTAAAATTACAGTGGAGTTTGGGAAGTTAGTTAAAGGAAAGGATTATACTTTAATCTGTGATGTAAGCATTGCAACATCTTACTTTTTGGAGCCACTGCCCATCCCCTTGGCAAGAACAAGATTTCTCTCCAATGAGGCTTGAATTTTCTTACTCTCGATTGAATAAACATTTGGCTGAGGAACCATTATTTCTCTTCCTTGGGGACCAATCTGAGAATAATAATAATAATAAACATTTCCTTTCAAGTAACACTGCACCAAATCTTTCAGGGCCAGGCAGATGTGGTCAGGGAAGTTCGACTCACACTCCGAGGAGTATTCCTCCATGGAAGGAGAAACTCAAGAATGTGTCCTCCCGGGGGAGTGCCCCAGAGACCCCAGACCCGAGCCCAACTTCACCCTCGCCCGCAACCTTTGAACCTGGTTCACAAATGGGGACCAACATCAGGAAAATTGCCCCTAACTCAACTCAGTCTTATAAAATCTTACCAAGTTACTTCCTCAAGTGCACTTTCAGGTAATCAATACTATTTTAAAACAATCATTACAAATTCTGTGATAACACTTTAAATGAGTGTGTTTCCATGTTGCTTTCACATTTCTCAGGAATCTAAATGATCATTCTGGTGAGATAAAAAGTTTCCCCTCTGTGGTCTACTGATGTGTGAAAGAGAAGTGTGCAGATGGGGAGGGGGATGGGAAAGGGGAGCAGAGTGGAGGAGGGGAGAGAAACAGTGGGTAGATGTGTTCATCTATGGGGCTGATGGTTAGAAAGTGGCTTCCACAACATGCTTTGAGATGAGAACTGATTTTATTCAAGTCCCTCATTCCAATACTGGTGTCTTCAGTACTTTCGGTCATTAAATTAGAAGGAATTTTGGTGTGTGGGATTTAGAATCAGAAGACGTGTATTTGAATCCCAACTCTGTTTCTTTCTAAGTGACGCTAGTTCAGTAATTTACCTCACCTCTTGAGCCTGGGTACGCACGTGTGTAAAATGAAGATGATGTCTTCCCCTCGGACCTGCTGTGAGGACTCAACTAGATAGGTACGTTGCAAATATTGGAAAATGCTAGTTATGTCTAGACTTGGAGCTCTTAAGAGTCTTACTGCTTTTTAAAAACTTCCCAGCATCTAACATAAATAACTGACGTAGACCAGACACTTTTCAATGCATGATTAACTATATGCAGAAAGTTTAGTATCTTGAAGTAACTTGAATAAGCAAAGATAAAGTAATATTTCAAAAACTTTTAATATGAATTATGTTTCTATAGAATGTGAAAAAATTTAATTTATTCATTTAATGCACATTTGTTGAATGTCTCCTAATGTCAGGCACTGAGTACCAACCGGGGAGAGCAATAGGATAGTTGGGGAAGTCAGATGTGAACACAGATCATGAGAGCAATATCAATAGAGCTGAGTAGATATCTATTTACACAAATAGACAATGAGCTAGAATGCTTCTTTCCTCAATCATTTGGGATCAATGGGAGTTTATTATTTGTAATCCCTGAGCTCTTCACACTGAAGATGGACAAAGACATCTGGGTAATTGAGATCCTTGATTAAACAGCACATAGCTGAGCATACAGTAGTCCGCAATCCCAAGAATCTCCTTTGAACTTTCTTTTTTTTTGGTTGAGGAAGATTGGCCCTGAGCTAACATCTGTGCCCATCTTCCTCTACTTTATATGTGGGACTCCTGCCATAGCGTGGCTTGATAAGCAGAGCATAGGTTCATGCCTGGCATCTGAACCTGTGAACCCTGGGCCGCTGAAGCAGAGTGCATGAACTTAACCACTATACCACTGGGCCAGCCCCTGAACTTTCATTTTAATGTGCTTAGTTCCTAAGATCTAAATGATTAGTGCTTCTCTAATAACTGAGAGTCTGGCTTGGATGTCCCTTCTCTTGTTTTCCATGCCACCCTTTGGTGGAACGCTGATGAGGGTTGAAATGGTGGTGGAGATAAGGATAGGAGAAGCAGTGTCCCTGGAGGTTCCTTAAGCCTGGTCGTCACCTTATGCTTAACTGAGAGTTGAACGCATGATGAATTGTTCCCTTCCTGAAGGTGCGGGCAGATGTGATGTGCAGGGGGATGAGACTAGAACACAACTGCCTTAAGCATGGAGGGAAACCACACAGACCTACACCAGCATGCATTAAGCACCCCCAACATTGAAACCAGTGTCTCTACTCAGGGCACCAGCCAGTCTGATCTTGATGCTGTATGTGTAGACATCAAAAGACAGCTGGCACCCACCATCGTTAACTACACCAGGCCTGCTTGGGAAAAACAGGAAACCTTTATCACCCCACGAAGCATTTCCAAACACACGGTTGTTGACACTTGCTCCAAGCTGACCCAATAAATCAGAACAAACTCTTTTTTCCTATGTTGGTTTAAAATCCAAATAATTTCCATTGAAGTGTGATCTCAAGCTAAGTCACAGCAGCCTTCCTGTGCAGCCTGTTCTCCTTACATGGTGGCTGTGATTGGTAACATGTGTACTTATGTGACTCCCTGGACCTCAATTCTTCCTCCACCCATGCGGATGGGTCCAACCTGGTATCTGTAGAGTTAATGTTCAACTTCGTTTAAAATCGCTTAGCAACAAGTATTGATAGATGAAGCCCAAGGAAACACTTCGAGTTTTGCTTGAGGATGGCTACCTAATAGGTTATTTAAAAATTACAGATCCAGCCCTGATGGCCTGGTGGTTAAAGTCCGGTGCTCTTAGCGCCTTGGTGGCCTCGGTTTGCTTCCCTGGCACCGAACCACACTGCCTGTCTGTCTGTCAGTTGCCGTGCTGTGGCAGTGGCTCACGGAGAAGAACTAGAAGGACTGACAACTAGGATATGCAACCATGCACTGGGGCTTTAGGGAGGGGGAAAAAAGAGGAAGGTTGGCAACAGATGTTAGCCCAGGACAAATCTTTCCCTGAAAAAAGAATCATGTATTTTTGCATATATGTGTGTATATATACATAGAAATATATATATACATAGAAATATGCATATATGTACATTATACACATATATATACATATAAATACACATGTATATAAAGTGCTTGACCATTGAGTAACTGATTCAGCTGTTACTCAAAGAGGGGAAAAACATAACTTCAGGCCATTTTTCAGACTGAGAATAAGGCATCCTGAGCTCTGGGTAGCTTGTCAGATTGCTGAAATCAGGGTCCCCAGTCTGCATACCAACCCCATGGCAGTTACATTCCTGGGATGTTGACCCTTTACTAGGAGTTGCTTAAAAAGTATATGAGTGGGGCCAGCCCGATGGCGCAGCAGTTAAGTTCACACGTTCTGCTTTGGTGGCCTAGGGTTCGCTGGTTTGGATCCCAGGTGCGTAACTACACACTGCTTGGCAAGCCATGCTGTGGCAGGCATCCCATATATAAAGTAGAGGAAGATGGGCACCGATGTTAGCTCAGGGCCCGTCTTCCTCAGCAAAAAGAGGAGGATTGGCAGCAGATGTTAGCTCAGGGCTAATCTTCCTCAGGAAAACAAAAAGAAAGAAAGAAAGGGGAAAAAAAGTACAAGTGACCTGACCTTAAAAAAATTAGATGAAAAAAATAGCCTTTTCCAACTTTAAGTACATTGCTGCCTAACTATTCAGGATGTCTAGATTTCCAGTCATAAATGCTCACTGATCATCAGAAGGAGCCTTCTTTCTCGAGTAGACAGTCGTACGGTATTTATTGGAGTTGGAGTACACAGGTATTTATTTGCCATGTGATGAATATAATTGCCTGGGCTTGATCTGTGGTATAATGCGGACAGTTTTTTTAGCCTCTGTAGAAGCTCTGCGATTGGATTATTGATTTTATGTTTCATTTACCACTTCTACATTCCACCCACCGTTTTCCTCTAGACATCAATCTGTGATGAAGCAGCTGATGTTTTTAATAAATAAGATCACCTGAAATTCTAGATGATTTGTAGTTAGTTCTAATTTCAGTTGGCCTTTTCTTTAGCAGAATAATTTATCACCTCAGTAGCTAGACATCCTGTATTTATCTTTAGTTTAATAAAAATTCTAATAAAGCCACTTATTGACAGTTAACTGGGCTCCCTGGAGCTTATCAAACTATAATACTGTTGAGAGACAACTTTTAACTCATGCATGGGTGTTTTATACTTCAAGTTCTTGAGAAGCTCTACAGGCACTTTCATTCCCTCTTTTCACGCATGCATTCATTCATTCATTCATTCACGTGGTGTGTCAGATTTTGCTGCTGGAGGTTTGATGATAAATGTCGCCTACAGGTGCTAATGCTTCCAATATGCTGTAGGTTGGCGGTTAGCCATTCTTCTCAAAATTAGTGAATTTGGCATTGTCTTTGTACCTCCTCTGGGCTCCAGCCTACTTTCTTTGAAGGGAAATTGTCAAGGTTTCACTTGGCTTTTTCATACCTCCCACTCTCCTTCATCCACACCACAAATTCCCCAGGGTTCTGACTATTTAGAGGACCTTTTGCTGGCAGTGACACAGACGTGTGGGTGGGGGAACCTCTAATTCAAAGAAATCATCAGACTTTGTTGTTGCTGCCGAATTTACCATGAAAGGATGAACGAGAGCAGAGGGGCAGACATGTTCAAGGAGGCAAAAATGAGAAAGCCAAGAGCAAGAGGAAGAGAGAGGCCAACATCATCCTCGCCGCCCTAGAAGGGCGTGTCAGGGCTGGAGGAGACAGGCACATTTTAGGGCCCAGCTGCCCTAAAAGGGCAATTTCATGCTCAGCCTGGGGGCCTGGCCTGCGCCTGCGCTTGGCTGTTTGCATCCGGCTGACTTCTTTGGGCAAACACAATTTATGTCCACTAAATACAAGCTTGCTACGTGTTTTCTCTCCATGCTCTGGAATGTTACCAGAACCCGAAAAGAAAATCCCATAAATCTCTGCTCATCCAGATCTTTCTTGTTCTGCAGAGAAGCCCAGCATGAGTTCCCCATCAGCGGCACGACCTCCTCCAGCTCCTCCAGCCCACACCGAGTTCTCCCTTTGAGCCCCTACAGATTCTAGGTCTGAACCACGAAATCCAGCCATTAATCATCCTCCACCACAGAGAGGGTGTGGAGCTGGGAAATCCCAGGACACTCGGAGGCCAGGATACCTGCAGAGCTGGGTCCTGGGCCAGTTCTGCTTCCTCACATCTTGGTCAAGTTGCTCAGTCTTACTTTTTGCATCTGCATCATTAAAAACACAGGCTAAACATCTGTAAGCTGACTTGTTGTTCTACAACTTCAAGTTCGCGCATTGCTTTCTTAATGTCACTTGTTTCAAGTCACGAGAGCAGAAATCGTGTTTTATATTGTTTCTTCTTCTTTACATGGCATCAGAGGCTGTCTATTCATTTATTTAACATGCACACATTGAATCTTTGCTATACATCCGGCGCTACGCCGGCTGCCGTATAACTGGGAAGCAAGATAGACGCGCCGCTCATCCCTAGCGCATTCAGAGATTCTCACACATCAGCCAGCATCGGGATCTCCTGGAGACTTGTTAAAACACAGATTGCTGGGCTGCACCCTCCGAGTTTCTGGTTTAGTGGGTCTGCAGCCCCCAAATTGTATTTCTAACAAGTTGCCAGGTGATGGTGATGCTGGTGCTGCTGGCGGGGAACCACAATTTGAGAACTAGTTTGTTCTCCCGGCCATTAGCGACAGTGCTATTTTCTCCAGGTGCTATTATCTTAACAGTTGGCATCTGAACTCCTTTTAAGGCGGCATCAGGCCTTGTTTGAAAAAATGCCTGATGAACCTGCTGGATGGGGTGAGACCCTTTGCATGTCAGCCAGCACCAGGAGATCAGGAAGGGCAAGTCGCTCCTTAGGAGACAAGGGAGGAATTTGTGGGGTGTGCTCCCGAAGGGAAGGGGGGAGATGAATGAGGAGGGTGAGAAGGAAGGCAGGAGGAAAAGGTGCAGGTGCAGGACCAGCCATTCCTTTGAAGGCTTTGGTGTTATATGTTGTAAACCTGCCTTTGTTCCCACCCCTGCCCCTCCCGCCTCCCCCACAGCTTCAACACAAAGAAGCAGGAACCCAGGGAGAAGAGGCCGGGAGAAGACAAGGCTCTCCAGAAAACACAAGAATCTACCAGCGAGTCTTGAAGTTCCACGGGCTATAGAACTGGAATCGATGGTGGTGCTGGAGCCCACGTTGCCTGGCATTTCAAGGGACAGGGGACTCTTGAAAGCATCTGGTTACACCATGGCTGAAAGCCAAGTTTTCCGTGAGGTCCCGAAGTCCTAGACAAACATTTCTTTTATTTAGAGTGTTTGAATTTTAAGCTTTAGGCCTTTAGAGAAAGAATCAAGCTGACATCCCATTAATATTACTATAATCCCCATTGTAGCGTATTGTACTACTGCTAGGAACCTTTTCAAATCTTTAGTTTTCTTTGATCTTTACCAAAGACTTGTCAGAGAGAAAGGGCTGGTATTAGTTTTACATTCCTATGGGGAAACTGAGGCACAAAGAGATGAACAATAAAGCCGTAGTTTAGAGCACAGCTCTGCTGGCAGCCAGTCTGGGGAGCTTTCCCGAAGGTTATCCTGGGCAGAGCCGTTGTTCCTAGCGCAGGATTTTCCTCTCAAATGAGGTTGCTACAGAATTCAACTCAAAGTCTGAGCCAATCAACACTGAGAACAGCATTTCAGAATATCCCGGTGAGGAGGTTAAATCATTTCGTCCTTAACCGAACATCTGACTCTCAAATCCAGAGCTTTAGCTTTTTCCTTTAAAATCCGCATGTCACTCATTGGCAGGAGGGAGGTGGGGAGAAGGGGGATCATACTTAACTCTCTTTACGTTTTACAGCCACATGTTACACCCCGACATAAATCTTCTAACTAAAAAAGCTCTACAGAAAATAAGAACCAGTCACGGCCAAATCCTCTATTTTTTGGCAACAATTGCTCCATCTGTCTTGAGGGTCGACAAACAAATCAGTTCCATTCTAAATCAGGATGATGGGTTTCCTAGCAGCTGTAGGGGCCTTCCAGCACTGGTCCAGGAGAATTCCAGGATGGGCAGGACCCAGAGGCGCCTCCCACTTAAATGTCCCTTCAGGCATCCTCCTTAGTCAGGTGAGACCAAGTTTAAATGAATCTCCCTAACAGGGACGAAGAGAATGAGCTCCCACAAAACCTAGGTCAAGGGAGTTTGTGGTCCCAAAGAGGAGCAGCTTCAGGTTGGGTGTGGGAGGACTGGGAGCGACCTTTCCTCTCCACCCTTGACCCCAACCCCTACACTTACATACACTCACCCAAGTCTTGGGGATAAAGGACGGCCAAAATGATACACCCAAGAATGACGGCAGCTTCCATTTATTAGGCTTAATGTGCTGGATTCCTTTCCTTCTCACCATTGCTCTGAAGTGAGAGTCCCTGCTTCGCAGAAGGGCCAGCCACGCCTCAGGGACTTGGAGCCCCTGCCCTGGACGGCGGAAGTGTTAGTAGTCATGAGCCAGTGGAAGAGTCGGTATTTGAACCTGTGTTGCTGCAAAGCTCATATTCTAGACTATTCCATCCACTAGTTCCCCAAAGCCCGCCTCTGAGAAAACCAAAATGAGCGACTTTTTCCTTAAATACACTCTATATCTTTTTAATTTGGAGATGATGCTCTTAGTTTTTTGGTGTTAAACTGGCCATTCTTTTCTCAAAATCTTGGTGAGGATAGATGGTTCTCTCTTGCTTCTCCTCCCCTTCCTTCCTCCCCCTCTTCTTCCTCCTTTTCTTCTCTTTCTCCTCCTCCTCGTTCTTCTTATTTTTATTTAACCAAGAAAAAACAAACCCTGACAATCCTATTTTGGTTCCACTTTTCCACTAAAATTTTTTTTCTCGGTCCTTAAACGCAAAAGGCCTGGGACTTCAGCTTTATACACAATAACTCAGCATAGTTTGAGAACCACACAGCTCTGGAATCCAGGGCCATCCACAGCCTAGATTTGATTTAGGACTCAATGACATGGCACATTTGGTCCAAGTCTGATGATAAGCTTTAAGTAGGATTACTAGGGACGTCTTAGTGAAAGGTCATCTCTTCTCCACGCTGAAGTCTCTCACTCCTTTAAGATCTCCACTTTCCCCTCTGGGTTCTCCATATGCCTGGTTTCTGGTTTCCTGAATCGACAGAATGTGCTAATCAGTTAATATTCTTCCCAAACCCCTTTATTCTGTTTTATGCACAGTTATTTTCTTTCTATGGTGAAGCCTGAACATATGTTTTTCAACTGCAAGTATTCTAATGATTTTTACGAACTGTATGAAATTGTGTTAGGCCGTATGAAATATGACAGCCCCCTTACACTTGAATGAAATACTGCAAGTTAGGACAGACAGAGCACATTTGCAGCTTGATCAGCAACCTCCCCCTGCCGACTTTACATTCCATTGTGTCAGTCTGCCGTGGGACGGAGCTGCTGGTGACTCCTCTCTTTTGAACGCGGTCACCTGTGGACTCGGGCAGCTGTGAGGTGTCCACTCCCTCAGCCTCAGAGCCACTTCTCCAAACACAGCTCTGTCTGTACCATCCCAGCTTCAGGCCTCTGGACTGTCTCTCAGCTCCAAGTCCTTTAATTTCCCGTATGGATATAGTAAATCATTCTACACACGGTGGAGCAGAGGCAAAATCTGATTTATTGGACCTACCTGCTTGGTTCTTTGAGAGTAAAATTCCCATATTGAATGATTTTCCCTCTTCAAATTTTTTCTTTCTATATTTTTAATATTAAATGTGTAAATGTTTAAATAAAATACCCGTGAAGCATCCCCTTAGAAGCTGACCAGGGGAATTCCAGTCCTGTCAGCCCACCAGCCGTGGGTTCCAAGAGGTGGCAAGTTATGTCACTTTCTTTCTCTCTCCATCTCTCCTGTTTGTTTTGCCTTCCTTTCTCACTGCATCTTCCGCACTTCCCTTTGCTCAGTGAAAAAGGAGTAGTTGACCTCATGCACTCTCTATTCATTCACTCATTCATTCTGAGTGCTGTGTTTGCTGCAGACCCAGCAGCGAACAAGACTGCAAGGTCCCTGCCCTCGCTGAGGTGTGGTCTAGAGGACAAGGTAGTGGTTACATGGGCATTTACAACGTCGAGTGTTGCGAGTGCTGCATCAGGGAGGAGCACCGAGGAGGGCTAACCCAGCCGTGGCGAGGGTCAGGTTGGGCTTCCAGAAGGTTTCCACTTAGCTGAAGGCTGAGCCCTGGGCAATGGGGAATGAGCCAGGCACTCAGGCGAATGCTGGTTTAGTCGGCCCTCTGAAATTGTCTGGCTTTGCTTACGGGTTGTAAGTTTTATATTTGGTGACTTTAAACTGTGGCTCTCTGACCATGGTAGGAAACTTGGTGGCAGATGTGACAGAGGAAACAGTGTCAGAGCAGAAGCTCAGAGACAATGCCTTAAAACTGTATAGGTCCCTGGTTTTAATATAGTAAAATAAGCCAAAATGCAAATGGCAATCGAGTGTGTTATGTGTGTTCCCAAGTGCGTGTATGTATTGCTCATTTCTTGCTTCTCATAACTAATGAACCCAGTTTTCATCCAAACAAATTAAACTATTCTTGCAAATTATAAGCATCACCTAACTGAGACTAGATTTCCCCAAAAGCTAAAAAGAAATTGCTTAAGAGTTTAAGAATTTAGGATTTTTGGTTTCCAAATTCAGACCAACAATATCTCTTGCTCTTTGATTTTTCTTTTTCTCTTGAGAGGAACACTATTTTGATATATTTTTGCCATGAAAGTGCTGATGAAGGACGTCTGGAACCCACCATTTATCTTGATGAGTTCAAGCATCAATTGTGATCAAACTTGCTTTGCTGTATATTTTGTTTTTCATTCCTTGCATCCATTTCATACTTGGAAATAGACGGATTCCCAGAACAGGATAAATGAGACCTGTAAGGAAGTCGCCCGGCGCTCCATGTTTTGCATTATCTAGGTGTTTCTTCCCCATGATTTGGGTTTACGGGAGTGAGAGAATGGTATTTGGAACTTCGTTCTCCTGGCTGCTGAGTCACAAAGTGGCCACCCATCTTTTAGTATCTGCTCCGATTCTTAGTATCGATCTAATTAAATTCCTAGATTATTTTCTTCAATCTCTAAAAGCGAGAAGAGAATGGGAATCTCTTCCTCCAGTTAAATTATGAAAAGCAACTTAAGTTGCTTTTAAGCTGTTAGAAATTAGTGATTAAAATTCTAAACAAAAACAGCTTAAAAAAATAGCCCTCTTTCTGGCTTCTGGAATAGTTTATTTGAAATTTATTCTGAAATTGTAAGACTTGTTCAGACATATGTATTAGCCAACTAACTGAAACTTACTCCAATCCAGTGATCTCTTGTCACATCGTCTTGTTTTATTTTCTGTATAGTGTTTATCCTTATCAAATTATCGTGCTTATTTACTTGGAAAGAAATGGAATCCAGGAAGGAAAATGGAAAGTGATTATCTTTTTCCTCTAGAATGTTAGCTTCTTGAGATAAGAGACTTGATCTTGGTCACTGCCGAGTCTTCAGTTTTACTACAGTGCTTGGCACATAGTAGGGTCTTCATGGGTTTATGTTAAATAAACGAATGGATGAATATTTCCATCTGTAACAACGTACCCAAGTAAGTTATATTTTCTTGCTATTACACAATCAAGATTGCACAAGTAATTTGAGTGGTAGACCAAAAGAAAAAACCATTGAAGTATAATACACCAAGGGATCAGGGACCCAGACCCAGTGGCAACATTTATGTGTCCACTTTTGCCTGGAGATGTTGGGTTGCACTTCATGTCCATTTGTCGTGTGAAAATGTGACTTACTTTTTATGACATACTCATAGTCCCTGAGGGTTGTCATTACACAGAAGACAATTTTGTGACATATCAATATTAGGTCTGGCAATATCAGATTAGTGGATAAAGAAGAGAAGACAGCAAATAGGGAGTTTGACACAAAATAGGCAATTAAATTTATAGAAAAGGAACGAAGTGACATTTGAGGGCTTTGCATTTTTTGTTAATTACTGGCAACTATTCAAGTGGATTGGGCTTGCTAAAACCCAGATGACTGCATAGAATAATTCTTTAACTCAGCACTAGGGCAAGGGCAAATTTATTCGTTATATATTCTTAATGGAACTGACAGCTATTTTGGCAACATACTCTTATTTGCTATTAAGTCATTTTCTTTGGAAAAACTCAAAGCACTTTATCAACAGGATTTCAGAATTACTCTTATCATCCCAATGAGGAAATGGTTAAATTGTACCTTTCAAAAAATGAGAAACTGAGGCTCAGGGGACACTGTCTCAAAATCAGGATGGAGTTATGAGGAGCTGTTAGAATATAACATGGGCCCTGTGTTCCCAGCTGTCTCCACTGTATTTTCTCCATTGTTAGTCTAGTTGCTTTCTGTGTGGCAAAGAACCTATTTGATCAATACATTTTTCACTCACCAAGGTAAGCTCTAAATTCTGCTTCACATGTGCTGAAAGGGAATCAAACAATAAGAAACAGAGTGTGTGTTTAATCCTGAAAAGCATAAAAGAACTTTATAATTTAGACACAGATCTTCCCATTTCTGAGGGAAATAACTGTGATGGACATCTCACAATATGTCAAATCAGAGAATGGATTTGAAAGCATGGAGGCATCGAAGGGAGGCCTTTTAAACAGATGCAGTGACACAAAGCAGGTGGAGAGGTGCTGGCTTTACCTCAGAATGAGCCATTAAAGTGGCAGCTTGGGTGTGTTCACACTCGGCCTGGGCTCCCCTGGGCCGACACAAAATGGCAGACCCAAGGCAGTTAAACTGCATCCGTAGTTCTTGTTGAGAGTGAAATGGGGTCCCAGTAGAATACCACAACTGAGCTGGAAATCAAAGATTAGGATAAAAGTGTGTGCCTAGGAACTGAGAACATGACTTCTATGAGGCAGAGAGACCTAAGCTGCACAAGTGGGAAGTTGGCCACCATCAAACAAGTTTAGCCAGAGCGGAATCAAAGAGGGCTCTCAAGGGTGAAGTCCACTGATGTTGTATACAATTCACCACAGAGGGAATGCTTGAATCATAGTTGGCTATTTAGTGTATAGGTGAACTTGAAAATTTGCCTGAAAAATCCACTTTTGGTTTTGAATTATCTGAATGATCCTGGAAGCCACTGCTCCAAATTCTGTCAGTCTAGGAACCGCAGTAATTCAGGCAGTGAAACAGCTCTAGGCTAAACTATTTCAGGCAGTTCTATCCATGCCTCTGTAGTTCACCATTGATATCCAAAAAAACGCCGGCTCCTCAGATCCTATTCTTTCTCATAATCTCATCTCCAGAGCACACTGCTCCCCTGCCAGCATCCTTCACCTGGTGACCCCCTGCAGTGCATACACACAAGCTGTGTAACCATTCACAAGAGTTAGCCATTACACGAGGATGAAGGAGCCTTGCCGAGCCGAGATGCTGAGCATCAGCTAGACTCACCCACAAAGGAAGGGTCTGGCTTGAACATTTGTGATTCAAATTCATGCATTTGCAAGTTACAATTTGCCACATGTCATGAACCTTTATGTCACTTAAGACTAGTTGAAAGTAAAATATTAAATATGCAGCAACCATGAGTCTGTTGTAATTTACGTGGAAGTGCTTTGAAAACTTGAATGGTCATAGCTCTTAACCTTGAAAGGTCACAGACGACTTTGAGAATCTCATGAAAATATGGATCCCTTCCCAAGAGAAATATACATCAATACACTTATACCTATAAGGCATGCATATAAATTCAAGAAGTTCCTGGATCTTCTAATGTGTCATAGATCCTCTGATCTAAAGGGATTCATAAGTATAAAATGTTATTAGTTAAGAGTATTCTTTTTACATTTAAGTGAACAGTAGAACATAGAATTGTACGTTTAACATGATCTCATTGATATACAACATATAGCAAAGAATATATGTACATAGAAAAGACTGGAAGGATATACACTCAAATGTAAATAGGGCTTATATTTGGGTGATGAGATTGAGATTGATTTTAATTTTCTTCTCTGAATTTTGTTACATTTTCTAAATTTAAAAATGATATTTTCACTAGTTTATTTTCACAAAAGTAGCTGTTTCTTGTGACCAATGTCAGAAATACTGGGCTGAGCTTTCCAAAACGAATGGAAAAAGACACTGCAGTGGACACTCCTTTGAGTGGCTGCTCCATTCACAATATTTGCCAGTCTTTAGGATCATGTGATCCACACCACGGGAACCTTCCTCCTGGCCTTCTGATTGGTTCAGGGGTGGGCACCCAATTCAGCTAAACCAATCAGTCTCTTTCCCCAAGATTTTTCTGACCTGTAACTAGCAAGGAGCCAGTTCCTCTGCAGTGACAGAAGCAGAGAGTGAGGGTTGGGAGCTTTGAAGGGGGAGGGGACACAATTCCTGCTGGTCTGTGATGAGAGAGAGAAAAAGAGGGAGAGAGACACCAGATAGCTCCTGGTTCCAGCTGCCCTTGAGCCCAGCTGCACCCTAGTCCATCTCTCATTTCAGTTTTTCAATCCTTCCTTTGCTTTTATACCTCTCATTGTTCCAACAAATTTCCTTTTTGTCTGAACTAGTTAGAGTTGGATTTCTGGCACCTGAAACCAACAAGTCCACACAATTAACAAAAGTATATTTATAAATATTCAAGAATAGAATTTGACCCAGGTTGTAAAACAAATGAAATCAACAATATTTCTTGACACAGAAAGCAGCCGGCTTTGGGCGTCTGGCTCTGTGCGGGACAGAGGGAGGACAAAAAGCAGAGACAAATCAGGATTATTGGTTCAGACTCGTAGAGCATTCTGTTCACTTAGGAGGCAGAACTTGTCTTCTTGGCTCGATGTAGAAACTGACAATAATGGGATTATTCAAACCCTGGTTATGACCATAAAAATTACAAGTCTCTGCTCTCATTTATGAATGTGATGCTCAGGATGACAAAAGTGAATGAAAGATAAATGTATATTCTAAGTCAATGAGCTAGAAAATAATTTCTGCATTAATTTGGCAACCTGAAGATATCTGAGTTCTGCTAACGAAGGAATTTTAGCAAATTGGTAGATACCGCAAAGAAGTAGCACTAGGGGCCAGCCCCGTGGCTGAGTGGTTAAGTTCCCACACTCTGCTTCGGTGGCCCAGGGTTTCGCTGGTTTGGATCCTGGGTGAGGACCTAGCACCGCTCACCAAGCCACACTGAGGTGGTGCCCCACATGGCGCATCCAGAGGGACCTACAACTAGAATATACAACTATGTACTGGGGGCCTTTGGGGAGAATAAAAACAAAGAAAAGATTGGCAACAGATGTTAGCTCAGGTGCCAATCTTTAAAAAAAAAGAATCAGTCTACATGTGGGTTTGTGCTCTCCATTGCCAATTTCATTTCAACAAAAGTTTAACTATAATGAAAAGTAGTTAGAAATACTGGGACATGGCTTAATTATCCTAGCAATATTTGACATAGGGAAATTTTAGAACCACCCTCTTAATCAAAATAGATCTCAGCCATGTGAAAAGCTCTAACTTCAAACCCAGTCCTATCAGTAACCCTACTGGAAGTGTGGAAAATTAGATTTGCTACTGGCGAATGTGTGTTTCGATTGAGTTTAGAAACAGCCTTCCCAGGGTAATGTGGTAAGCAGGCCATGATGGAGCCAATGCCACCTCTGGAGGCTGGTTAGAGCGACACAGCCAGAGGGAAAGAGATTTGAGTTTACATCCAGACATGACTATAAGGTAATGAGACCAACAAAATTCTAAAAAAATCAACATACCGTAACCTACACACTCTAATTCAAGTAAAAGCTCTGTTGACATTTCTTGGAGGTTGAGAGGTATTGTTATCACAGTGTCTTAGACCGAGACTTTGAGTCATTTGATCTTACATGCGCGATGTCTTTAGACGATTCTAGATTTTGGATTTGATGCTATCGCTATGAAATCAGCACTTTCGGCAGGGAGGGCTTTCAAACTCGTTAGACTCTCAGTGTTTACTTGATTGTGGGTTTTGATACGAATTACTAAGTTACTTTTCAGAAATGTACCAATTTTACTCTCATCAGCTGAGTACTTCATCGTGCTCATCTGGGCGTTAGCACACTTAAATATGTTTGTCACTAACGTATCAACAGTGGTGTCACGTTGCTTCAATTCAAATTTCTTTGATTATTAATGAGGATGGATATTTTTTCATGTTTGTTAGCTTTTTGCAGAGTTAAGTTCTGAGAACTAATATGTCCTTTGCATCTATTTTACTCCTTTTACCATTTCTGCTGCAATTATCTGCCATTTCCCCCTACTTGTTGTTTACTTTTTAATTGTGATTCTTTTTTTGGAACCTCAGAGATTCGAATACTTTTTTCTTTGTGATTTCTCCCATTGTGCTTATGTTTAAAGTCCTTCCTTGTCCCCAGTTAAGATTCCTCTCTGATTCATGTTCACCTGCACAATATAGCATAGATCCTGTCAATTCACTGGAGTGTGGAGGCATATTTGGGATACTAAAGTAAAATCATTTTAATTTTTAATACTGTTTTTTATTCATGCTATTTGAAAAAGAAAGAAAAGAGAAGGCAAGAAGATAGGGCATAATGGAACGCCAATGTCCGTGGGTCCCTGAGATCCGAGAGAGTGTGTGGGATTTGAGTCTCTGTGTGGAGGAGGAAGCCAGCTGTGACTTTCCTCTGCCCTCCCCGTGCTTCT
Source organism: Equus caballus (assembly GCF_041296265.1). NCBI lineage: Eukaryota > Metazoa > Chordata > Mammalia > Perissodactyla > Equidae > Equus > Equus caballus. The sequence continues at coordinate 17,690,833 of NC_091714.1, forward strand.
GGGTTTCATAGTGCTCTGGCCAGAGTCAGGAAAATAGCTGGAGGCCTCGATTTGTTAACAACAGCCCCAGTGCAAGTTACAACGAAAACACACGTCTCTCCCTATCTCACCCGACCATCATAGGGATTAAGTGCCTGGAAACCCAGGGATGAAATGAAGGGGGGGTCTTTTTGGGAAAGGAAGTAAGTGGTGGGGGAGGCTGGGCAGCCCAGTCTCTGACATCTTTTCCTTGTGCCCCTGTCCCCAAGACTTGGACACTAATTCATACTGCTTGCCATTTATAAGGAATGGGGAAAAGGATATTTTCAGATTTCCACTCAGCCAAGTTTACGTCTTCATTCAACCACAGTGCTGCTTTTCTCTCTATTTCCTTGAAACTAAAATTTGTGCTAAAAGTGATAGGTAGAATATAGTAAAGACCAAACCAAGTAATGTATAGGTCTTATTCCAGTAGAATCTCCCCATGACAGGCTTGTGTCTGGAATTAGAGCTTCAAAAGCACCCCAGATGAGAAGCGCTGTTTCTATCATGTTTAATCAAGCTCAGGCCAAGAGTTCACATGCTGCCCTCCCATCGACTCACAGGGGAACCCTGAAGTCCTTAGGTGAAAAGCATAGCTAATGCACAAAGAAAAACAAAAATGATTTCCTAAATGTTGGCTATGGAGGCATAATTTAGACAAAAGAGCAATAGACAAGGAATCAGATGGTTCTAGAGTCAGTTCAGCCACTCTGTGACCTCATGTAAAGCAATTTGCCTCTTTCTTGATCCACATAACTGTCTACACACATATATGTTGATATAACGTGTATAAAAGTGTTTTAAAACATGATATGGAAGTGCACAAATGGGCAGCATAGTATGTTCAGCTGAAATCACATTTCACCTCTGACTCCTAAACTATCCAGTCAAATAAACCACCCTTTGTATTTTTAATTTATGAATTCTAAAATATTCATTTAAAACTGTTTTAATTTTAGTATACATATATTTGAATGACACAATTTACACATAAAATCCTTTTTTGGGATAAATATCAAGACTGGACATTGATGAGAGTTTTCCTGGACAATATTAAATAACATTTATAATTATGGAAACAATTTACCTTTCAATCACTTCTGTGAAAGGGAGACTCTAGCGATACAGGTTAATGATTTTCTGCATAAGAATGGTAATAAATTTCTGATTTCTATTTTTCTTGGGATATATGGATGGCTAGTTTGTTCGAGGCTGGTGCTCATGAGCCTGAGGTCAGAGATTTGCATTTAGGTCAATTAGTTTTGTCATGTTTTACACCCAAATTGGTCTGAAGCAGTCAAAATGGGCAGGTTTCTAAGTCATCACCTTTGCTAGAAAAACTAAACAGGTCACCTTATTGATGGTGAATCAGTGCTCTGAAGTTCTTACAGGCTTACCTGGAAGTCAAATAATGATTAATGCGAAAGAAAAGAAATCGCAGGGCCTGGAAAGAAAAGATTTGTGTTGTTTGTTTTTTGACTTTAAAAATCTTCTTTATTACTATTGAATACACATAAAATAATGTATGTAAGATGAGATTTGTTTTAAGAAAGAAATCAAATCAAAAACTGTGTATTTTGGGTAGAATAAATTAAAGCTGGGCTTCCCACCTTTTTTCATCTCATGGCCCATCTAGAAAATGCTTAGATTTATATAGCACTCTGGTGTTGAATGGAGGGAATTTGGGAGCCCAAATTTCCAGCTGCTTAAGGCCACACAGAGGACTGAGGGGATCGCTGTAAGGCCCATTGGGAACCCTGCCTCTGAGCATAATGAAATAGAGGGAGAGGTGAGCAAGCACATTGAACTCAACACATCCACACATCTCAAACGGGACTCCTCTACCCACTAAGTCGGCTCTCTCACTCCATCATCTCATTTATATCACTTGCATCTCTACACAAGCTAGAAATACTTGAGTTAATGCTGTATCTTCTCTTAGCTTCTTTTGGTCCATTCAACTCAACAAATATTACTGAACACCTTTGTGACGGGCACTGTTTTCCCCTGATTGAAATCAGTCATGGAGCCATCTTCGCGTTCTAGCCTCTACTCTTCTTCTCTGGTCTCACGGCCAACACCCCCAGCCCATTCTCCAGGTGCACATGAGGATCACTGGCAGAGTTTTGCCTTGCATTCCTTCCCCCATTACACAGTCAGATGCAGAATTCCATTCAGACGTTCCCCATTTCCTGTGCGCCACCCATTGGCCAAATCTCACTGAGAGGCAGCAGGCAGGGAGCCTGGGTGATAGAATTCACAAGGATCAGCATCTCAAGAGATAGAGCCTGCGGAGAAGGGCAGTGAACCAAGGAGGCAGGAGGGCAAAGGGAGAATAATCAGCTCACTTGCTAACTAATTTAGAAAAAGAAAAATCACTTCCTCATGGGTCTTTACTATTCTGAAATGTCCAAGGGCTCCTCATTGCCCTTTGAGTAAAACAAAAATTTCTTCCCAAATCCTTGGCCATCTTGCCTTTTTGGATATGCATCCTGGGCCTGCCCCTTCCTGTGCAACCACGAACTCACTGTTTAACTTCACAGGGCTTTATTTCCTCTCATACCATCAGGGTACAAAACCTTTCTTGCAGATCTACTGGAAGGGTAGAATGATCTTCTTTGTGATTTAGATCTGCTGCGCTATTTTCTACAAATTCCACTGTCCCTGGAGGTGTAGCTCAAGCCCCACAGGAAACCTCCTTATTCAAGTCTTCACTGATCCATATTTAGCCCCTATATGTGCCAATCAATTTTGTAAATTAAAAAAAATTTGAACTGAGCCTTTTTCTGAACCTTTTTCTAGTTTGGACTGCCTTGATGATAGGACAATATGGCATTCCTGACTTCTTCCTTGTTTGTTTCATTGTACCACTTTTTACTCACCTTTATAGATGCAGTGGTGGTATTGCTCGAGGGTTATCATGACCATCAAGTCATCGATGAGTCACCTCTTGAGCACGGAATCAAAATTTCAACCGTGCTGTAATTATACAACACACTCAGGAAAGATTACCTGATAAAGACGGACTTTAAGAATACTGTAGTAATTTAAAATTAATGGCAGCAAAACTAAAGCAGGTCACACAGCCTGGGAAAGAGAATAACCCATTGATCAATTGTGGGTGTGTACGTTGTGTTTTAAATACACTAAACATGACTTCCTTCTGGGCCATACTACTCCAAAGCATTGAAGGAAAATAACCAGGTATGGGAGAGAAATTAGGTTTGGAAAGACCTTGGGATTTCTGGAGTAAATTGTTATGGATACAGCTCCCCCTAGTGTGCTGAACAACACAGCTGCCCCAGTGTGCAACAGCTGAGCTAGAGGAAGAGCTGAGCAGTCTCATCTCCAATCGCCAACGTTACCTGAGCACGGCGAGAGCTCTCTTTTGCCGATTTCCCTTCCTACTGCATAACCAACCACAGGTCAGGGGTGAAATGAGGCAGATGGCCTTTATCCAATTTGATGTGCGCACCAATCATCATAGAAGTAGTGAATTAATTTGAGTACCCAAATAATACTCAAAAAGCACAAAAAATTTACTTTCAAAAGAGTTTCTACTTTCTCATGAGGGAAGGGAATGTAATTAGGGAGAACATGCAAAACTGAACAATGATCCCCTGTTAATTATTTTACTAAAGATATTATTTGCCTTCATCTTCTACATATCAAAATGTTAATTATCTGCAAATATATTTTCCTCAAGCAGGATACGTGGACCATTTGGAAGACCAAATAATGAACTGGCAGAGATAAAGTGACTTTTTCAAGCGGGAAAAATGACTTACGTTCAAACAATGTTTCTCAAAGTGTAATCTTCAGAACACTTGTACCAGAGGCTCATGGTGGATCCTACTCAATAAAGGTTTCATAGCTCAACAGGGAGTTCTGAGAAATGCAGAGTTCAACAAAGATAAACTGATTTTCTCTTTAACTGCAGGATTCTTCCAAGCCCTCCATATGCTCTTAAAATACCACTGTCCTGTGCGACACTAGACTTTTGACTGGAGCATTTCCCAAATTGTTTAACACAATGATTTTCTTTTCCATGTCTATCTCATACACGTGGTTCATGAATTATCCTTTGGGTATATGCATTGGATTAGAATTTCATTAACTTTCTTTTTTTTTTCCCTCCCCAAAGCCCCAGTGCATGGTTGTATAACCTACTTGTAAGTCCTAGATCTTCTATGTGAGCTGCTGCCATAGCATGGCTACTGACAGACGGATGGTGTGGTTCCACACTGGGAAACAAACCTGGGCTGCTGAAGCAGAGGCTGCTAAAGCCGAACTTTAACCACTAGCCGATCAGGGCTGGCTCACAGAATTTCATTAACTTTCAATCAAAGACAGAGAACAAACAAGAAAGTGTGCCAAAGGAGGAACGAAAATAATGAATTTGATACAAGCAGCAAATAGAGTGGCTATAAGGAAGCTTGTGGTCAGTGTCATAACTCTCTTTTGCATGCGAAATATTAGTAATGCAACATATTCAAGTGTCAAAGCATAGCGGTCCTGTAGTGGGGTCGGAAGGATCGACCATGCTGGATCCATCACCAGCCCACAAAATCATTCCCAGATTTCTCCCAGAACATCACAGCAATGAGGCCACTTCCGAGAAAGAGAAGTAAGACTCAAAAACGTACAGCACCCCATCCTATCAGGTTCTCAACTGTTATTACAACTTTTCCTTGTGCACAACCTGCACTAATTCACATTGATGTTTTGGGGTCCCGATTATTAACAGGATCACAGATTGACAGGTATGTTAAAGAAGTCAGAGGAAGCCTGTACTAAGTAGAAGCTGTGGATTAGAGATGATTCCTTTAACTCGCAGCTGGACTAACCCCTTCTAAAGACGGTGTAGGAGAAAAACCGAAATCCACAGAGTGGTGTGTCTCGGATAACAGCGTAGGATAACAATACTGACTCATGTCCAGCAGAATGTGCGTATTCCTATCGGCTCACTTCACACTTCAGAAGGCTGCTTTCCATGGACTCGTCGGTATGTTGGGCAGCAACACTGGCAGACATGACAGGTTGGGGCATCGACGGACCTGGAATTATGTGTAATTTATGCTCTCTTGCTGAGGTCACAGCATTTTGTGGAGAAAATGAATGTTCACTAGCCCCAGAAGGATTGTGGCTCTTAGTCTCTCAGCATATGGGGGTGGAGGGTGGGATAAGGGTCATCCTAGAAGCAGCTCTTGGTTTTCAGAGGACATCCTATTTTCTTCCTAATACTTTCCAGCTGAGTTGACTTCAGGCATGGGGCGGTTAAGTGATTTACTCAAACGCCCAGTGAAATAGATCAGCTGGGGCTTGAACTCGGGAACTTTGCTGGTGTGCAGTCTTTGCCCTAGTCAGTCACTCACTCTGCTTCCTGGTTTAGCTGCCTCTCTAGCTGCACCACGCAGCCAGCATGCTGTGTCTGGCACGGCCCGTCCTCCCGGCTGTCTCTGCTCATGACTGGAATAAGAGGCGTGTTACAGGTCAAGTCTGAATGTTCTGGCAGCGCCGTGCAAGGCAGATTGCTCCATGCCTGCTCAAAGCATACAGTGTCTGTCGAAAGCCAGATTGAAGATAGCTAAGCTCACATGCCAAGATTCCAAAAGGAAAAACTTAGCTCACATTTTTCCTTTGCACGGTGATGTTTCTTCCTCTTCTTTTTTTTCCCTTTTCTTTTCTTTTCTTTCTTTTTCTTTTTTTTTTTTTGCAAAGGGAATCCCCATGTTTACAAGTTGAAATCCAAAATGCACAAGTGGTCAGTTCACGATTCTGTGACCCGTGAACATCTGTGGGCCTGGGTGTTCCTTGGGAATCAGCAGGGCTTGGAGCTGTGAGCCAAGCCTGTCCTAGGCAGGAAAGAATTCTCCAGTGAGTGGAATAGTCGCTGAGTGAGGAGGCCTGCGAGCACTGTGGGCCTGGTTATCCTCTAGTTCTGCTTTTCCAGGGGCATGTCTGCACTGGAGTTCAACTAGTTTTATGAGTTGCATTTGACTTTATTTTTTGAGGTGGGTCCATCTGAAAATCCTTACAGGAAGTAGGACATGAATCTTCATTTTTCCTTTAAGAAAACTAAAACTCTATAATCCGAGATGGGCAAAGCTGGCCCAAATGTGTTTATCCAGAAACAAGAATCTTTCTGTATCCTTTGAGTAAAGAGAAAAATCTAGAATAAGACAGATTTATCTTAATATCTGCCTGTTGAGGATTTAAGTGATTGAAAACCAACAGGGCCTCCCTCTGTGGAGGGGGGGGTCCCACAGTCCCCACTCCTAACAGGGCCACACATGGAGGTGGCTTCAGTGTGGCAGGTGGCCAAAAGTGCCTCATTATTTCCATTCCAGATTCTAGATCAGTAGATGGACTTTGGGTATATCATCATTTTGAAGTTTTAATTTGGTAGATACACAAAAGTTAGTCAAATCCTGGAGAAAGTTAGTGTGTGATATATTTGCATCTCCCAACTAGACGTTGGATTCCTCATCCATAAATGAGGGAATGGACCAGTTGACTGCTGAGCCCCACTGCAGCTCTAGGGGTCCGCCATTTTAAGCCTGCTTCTCTCCTGTTGGAGTTTAGTTCCTCTGCTCTAACTTTTCTGCTGTAATCTGGGTGTTATGGGCTGAAATGTGTCCCTACAAAATTCGTGTGTTGACGTCCCAGCCCCCAGGGCCTCAGAATGTGATTGCATTTGGAGACAGGGTCTTTACAGAGGTAACCAAGTCAAAATGAGGTCATTAGGGTGGGCTCTAATGACTCAATTTGACTGGAGTCCTTATTAAAATAGGAAATTTGGACACAGACATGAGTGCGTGTTGCTCTCTACGTGAGACTATGAAGACAATGGGAGAAGATGGCCATTCACCAGCTGAGAGGCTCCAAGGAAACCAGTCCTGCCGACACCTTGATCTCAGACTTCCTGCCTCCAGAACTGTGAGGAAATAAATTTCTGCTGTCTAAGCCCCCTGGTCAGTGGAACTCTGTTAGGACAGCTCTGGCAGACAAATACACTGGGTACACCACAACGACTTTCCGAGCTGTGAAAGAAGCTCCATGTGTTTTTCTGAACAGCCTCTTAATATTGGTTTTAGCCTAAAATAGGCTTTCCTTCTGCAGGATTGTCAAAATGCTTTTTTAAAAAGAAAATTAGTTTTTTAGTCAGTAGAGGTGAAATAAGTCATTTTAGTGAAATAAATCCTCAGTTTTTACTTGAAGAGAATTTCACAATTTTGACCTACACAACTGTTTTCCTGAATGGTTACAGATCATCATTCTGCTTTTTGAGAAATACTGCCATTATCTATAAAATTCATTTGAAACCAAGTAGCTCATTAGATAAACCTGCAGGTAGTGGTACATTTATAAAGAACTTCAGACCAAACAAGCAACTCAGATGAGCGCATAGTCCAGGTTTGTTTGGTAATTTTGAAGTTCACTCAGAGTCCAACATCATGTGAACAGGTTACAGGAGAACAGATTGAGTAACAGAGAGAGGGGACCACTTATCACTTTGCCTTTAATACTCTCAGATTCTTGAAGCAAAGCATGCTATTACCAAAATGGATTCATTTAGTACCAAACTTCCAATTTTTTTTCTCCCCAAAGCCCCAGTACATAGCTGCCATTCTAGTTGAAGGTCCTTCTAGTTCTACGTTAGCCGCTGCCACAGCATGGCTACTGACAGATGGGTGGTGTGGTTCCAAGACCAGGAAGTGAGCCCGGGCCTCCGAAGCCGTGAGTGCCGAACTTTAACCACTAGGCCATCAGGGCTGGCTCATGATTCTTTTCTTTTACCAAGTAGACACATGGAGTTGGCATGTGGTGTCCAATATTAGGAAGCATGGGGACTCCCTCTCTCTCTGTAAGTTCCATTTGATGCAGTGGTGAAATTTCTCAGGGAGAGTATTCCTGAATCGAAATGTGGGAGGTTAGAATCATCTAGCTTTTGGGGCTGTAGATGTCTGAGAAAGAGATCCGAGTGCACACTGAGAGACACGGCATGACACATCCATCCTTTCGCAGGTTATCACAGACGTGCAGCAAGGATACCCGCCATCTGAGGTTAATGATTCCAGTGAAGCTCCCTGATATTAAACCAAGCAGTGGACACAGCAATAAAGTCAGCTGTTTAGGGTTTTATACACACAACTAGATGAATGAATGACTAGCCCATTTTTTCATCCAGCTTTTTTGGCATCATCTAATTACGAGAATGAGGGTTTATAGATTTAAAAAATACATCTTTCCAAAAATCCCATCTTGAGGGAAGAAAGCTTGGCCAATTAAGAAGGCTGAAGGGGCTGTGAGAAACTGCAGGCACCTTTATATCCAGCTATCGACAGAATGGAAACTTTTCAACTTATGTATATTCATTTATTTACATGGGTAATGAATAAGTTAAGGAACACTTCGTCTTGAACACAGATTGCTTTTATTTTAGCTAAGCTAATGTTTCAGGTCCATATATATTTTTGAATTTCCATCAATGTCAAACACCATTTTTTTCTTTCTTCTTAAAAAAAAATTTACAAGCACTTTTACGGCACTCAAGGAAAGTAGGCTGAAGGCTCATAATAATAATTTTTCCTTTTAAAAAACATCCATCGGACCAAAATAAAATCATTTTAATTAACTCCTTCCTGAGTAACTAAAACCTTGGAATGTGCTGAAAGGTTATAATAAATAAGGCAGTCAAAGATCAACCAGCTTAAAATGTATTTTTTTAAATTAAACTATGTAAAATGTACAATATATTTCATGAAGTACGAACTCTTTTGGGCTCAGGGCCAAAGAAACGTTGTCCTGTGTGCCAAATAAATTGATGAGGTGTCTTGCCTTTTAGGACTTAGGGGCTATTTTTGGGACAAAATAACATTAAGGCCCTGTGAATGAATCGTCAGCATCTTTTGTTATATTATAATGATCATTGCTGACAGTAAATGCCTTTGAACACACAGGCAGATGTGCTCACGTGAACTTGCACTAGGAGGATGCGTTGGTTAAATGACCAATTGTCCTGATGTTCTGACAACAGCAGAGGACACTTAGCTAACTCAACTTTATTTTCAGAGAGTGAGATTGCACAGTGTGTGAACTAATTATCATTCTTCAGATGCAATTTCATAGAAATGACTCACCACGGACCAGGGAAGAGTTCTTGTTTTTGTTCTCAGCACGATAGCTGTTCTCTGGGTTGCTTTTTTAAGGTACGCCTAATGGTAGGGCCCTGGTTGCTACACAGGACAAAGGATATTTCCTCTTCTAAGGACATTTCCCTTAATCACTTCCCTGCCCCAGTTCTCGGAGGCAGAATGGAGGCCCACAAGTGGCCAAGTGCTGGACTTTGTGCCCCTGTGGTCCCAGCCTTCACTGGACTCCTGTGGGGTGGAGCCTTCTGAATACATCTCATGATAAAGTAGCTTTAGTGCACACTTGACAGGTTCCAAAGGACTTGCTTTATATCTTGGCTACCATCCAGTTTTAGTGAACGAAGAAAAAACTCTAGAGAGACTTGTTGGTTTCTGAAAAGTAGAAAATGTGTAGCTTGTGTAAAGTCAGAGTCTTATTTACTATTAAGTATTCCCAACTCACACTTTCCTAGTGCTCTTGAAGGACTGGCTCTCGGGGAAAAAACATGAAGGGGACAAAATCTGTCCCCTGCCACCACCATCTGTACCCTTGCTTCTCAGCTGGCTGTATCTGATCCCCCCAGGACTATATGTATTTTCAGGGGTAGCCTGGTAGTTAGAGATGAAAACATTTCAGAGACCAAAGAACCAAGGCATCACGGATAGATGGCAGACGATGGGACCAGGACAGGAAAAAAAGAGCTATTTTGGAGCAACGGAGCTGCCCAGCATCTACCCACATCACTCTGCGGCCAGACACCTACTCATAAATCTGGTCAAGCAGTCTCTTACCCAGAAGCTCTTGCTTCTTCTCTTCTTGATGTCCTAGTAAGGGTTCTCAGGAGCAAGCTGCTTCCATAGGAAATGGGACTCTAGTTTCACAGCTGTCTGCACAGAACTCAGTACCCCTTTTTACCAAAAGCCAGATACTGGTTTAAAGGGCCAGAAGGTGAAAGACACCAGGTACTGTGGGACCCAACTCGGTTAGGGATGTACCTGAGAGACTATGTACTGTCTGTGGTCAGGCTTAGAACTTCTGCCAAAGGAGTCAAATGCCAGAGCTAAATGGGTTCCTGGGTTTCCAAAGCAATGCTGGGGAGAGAGATGTTTCATATTGGGTGCAAAGAACACAACCGTGCCATTTTCCTGGTGTCACGTGACCTCCTAGGATGATCTGTCTTGCCTACACTCTTCCTTACACAGCACACGATTTTCTTTCCCTGCTATGCTACTTTGATATCTGTCAGAATGGCGCTTGGAAATGGAACGTCTCAATGGAGTTGGCCACGCACTTTGACCTTGAAAGGTAATCAAGGCTCCGGCCTGGTTGGGTGTATGGCCCAAGCTGACTTGCTCTTTCAGAGATAAGAATGCTGCTCTTGATGAGAGTGTCTCCTGAGATGGACCAGAGGCAGAATTCTACCCATGTGGGTAGAAAACACTCACCCAGGGACATCCTCCCTTTTGATGTCGATATCTGTCTTACCTTCTCCTCTTAGATCCTTCTAGAATAGATTCCCTGATCTCTGAAGTGGTTTTGTATTTCTACCAAAATATACAAGTCTGGATGTTTCCCACCACTGAGGTAATATTTTTACAAGTCATTTTACAAATGATAAGTTATTGGGCTACGGGCTGTATTTCTCGCCCTTCTCTCATTATACTTGGGGGGGGGAAGATATTTTATGACGAGATGCCTTGTGATGGAACCATCTAGTGTGCCTGGGAAGGACCCAAGGAGCCAGGAAAAACACAGAATAAAATTAAACAAATAAAACCCGCAAAACCGGGCATCTCCCAATGACCCCAACATGTGGGAATGTTTTTGTTCTTTTTAATGCAACCGAGCATTAATTTAGTCCCTTAAGGATTTTTCTTCCCCAAACAAAAACTTTCTGGAAAAGGGAGATAAAGCCACTGGAGGCAACACAGTGCTGGCATCACCTCTTATAAATATCTTCTAGCCACTTCTCGTCATCTTGTTCTTCATCGTCAATGGGCTCCTCGGTTTCCAGCGGGGTTGGAATAAAGAACTGGGGTCTCAGAGGGGGCTTGCTGACGTGAGACTTCAGTCCAAACTTTCGCTTCAGCAGGTGGAATTGCTCTTTGACGTAGTGGTAGAACTCGTACTCATATCTCATTCGCTGGTAGAGAATCTGCACAGCCTCGGGAGAGGGCACAGTCTTCTTGACGGTCACAGTCATATTCCCAAGTTTCCTATGCTCTGGAAAAGAACCAGGATTGCACATGAGCAATCGTCTGTAATGCTTTCGCATAAAAGGAATAACGGTGAGGCCTCTATTACCTGCACCATATGGGCAGCTACTAAAGAAAGAAACTCAACACCCAAGGAATAGAAGGGAAAAATGGGTTCCCAACAGTGTCTGGTAAGATTTCACCATATTCTGGGTGTTAATATCAGCGTTAGTTGACTAAACATACACTATCTGACATTCTGTTCATGGAATGTGAATTACGCGAATTGACCACAATTCCATTAACTGTAAGTTAGACATTCTTTTTTTATTTTTTTTCCTGCAGGGAAGGATTAGCTCTGACCTAACATCTGTTGCCAATTTTTCCTTTTTTTTCTCCCCAAAGCCCCGCAGTGCATGGTAGTATATCATAGTTGCAAGTCCGTCTAGTTCTTCTATGTGAGCCACTGCCACAGCACGGCAACTGATGTGGTTCTGAGACAGGCAACCGAACCCGGGCCTCCGAAGCAGTGAGAGCACCGAACTTTAACCACTAGACCATCAGGGCTGGCTCAAGTTATACATTCTTTTTTGTTTTGTTCTGTTTTATTTTGTTTGAGGAAGACTGCCCTGAGCTAACATCCGTGCCCATCTTCCTCTACTTGATATGTAGGACACCTGCCGCAGCATGGCTTGACAAGCAGTGCATAGGTCTACAGCTGGGATCCAAACCAGTGAACCCTGGGCCACCAAAGTGGAATGTGCGAACTTAACTGCTGCACCACTGGGCTGGTCCCCTATACATTCTTTTGAACAGCAAAATCTACCCACTTTTCTGCTTTTATTTGCATAGAAGGATTTACTTTCAGAAGGAAGCACAAAAAACGATCTCACCACCTTCTAATTATCTTTTTTCTTTTCAAATATTGATATCTATTATTGATAGTTTAATTTGATTCAAAATCCATTTGCATTCTACTATTTCAGCAAGGCATTAGTCAAGAAAAATGAAGGAAGGACTGTTAGAGTCCTTAAATACAATTTTAACTGCTGTAATTTTTGAATGGTTATCTTTTTTTATTGTGGTAAATTATAACTAAAATCTGCTTAATTTTATATTAATTTTATATTAGTGACTAATATTTTATATATTTTTTATATTTATGCTTAACATAAAAATGTTATGTATATGTCATAAAATTTTAACCATTTTAAAGTGTACATTTCATCCCTGAGTCCCTATTTTTGGCAAAGCAAATCTGAGACTCATGCTCTCACTTCCTCGCATGGCTGCCTTGCGCGTAAACCCTCTCATTGCAAAAATAAATAAATAAATAAAGTGTACGTTTCAGTGGCATTAATCATATTCAGAATGTTGTGCAACCGTCACTACTATTTCCAAAATTCTTTCATCACTCCAAACAGAAACTCTGTACCCGTTAAACAGTAACTCCCTATGTCCCTTCTCGTCCCACCCCTCCCCAGGTAACCTCTAACCTACTTTCTGTCTATGAATCTGCCCATTCTAGGTACCTCATATAAGTGGAATCATACAATATTTGTCCTTTTGTGTCTGGCTTTTTTCACCTAGCATAATGTTTTCAAGGTTCATCCATATTGTATATGTAATGGTACTTCATTCATTTTTATGGCTGAATAATATTCCATTGTATGGATATACCACACTTTGCTTATCCATTTATCCACTGATGGACACTTGGGTTGTTTATACCTTTTGGCTATTGTGAAGAGTGCTGCATGAACATTTGTGTACAAGTATCTGTTTGAATCCCTGTTTTCAATTCTTTTGGGTATATACCTAGTAGTGGAATTGCTGGCTCATACGATATTTCTATGTTTAACTCTTTGAAGAACCACCAAACTGTTTTTCTCATTGTTTGAACCACTTTACATTTTTGCCAGCACTGTACGTACAAAGGCTTCAATTTTTCCAAATCCTCGTCTACAATTGTTATTTTCCTTTTTTTTTTTTTTAAATTAGAGCCATCCTAGTAAGTGTGAAGTGGTATCTCATTGTGGTTTTGATTTCCATTTCATCAATGACTAATGGTGCACAGCCTCTTTGCGTGTGCTTGTTGGCCATTTGCATATCTTCTTTGGAGAAATGTCTATTCAAGTCCTTGGAATACTTTTGAATTGGACCCTTCTGTTGTTGAGTTGTAATTCTTTACATATTCTGGATATTCTGCATATATATCACGTATATGATTTGCAAATATTTTCTCCCATTCTGTAGGTTGTCTTTTCACTCTGTTCAAAGTTTTCTTTGATGAACAAAAGTTTTTAATTTTAATGAAGACTAATTTATCCATTTTTTCTTTTGTTACCTGTACTTTTGGTGTTATATTTAAGAAACCTTTACCAAATCCAAGATATGAAGATTTGCCCCATTTTCTTTTATCATCTTATTTTTAACTAACACTTTTATCACCAGATTTGAGTAAGTACATTATTTACTGCATATAGCTCCAAATGGCTCTTTCACCCGACAGGACAAAGACTTATTTTTTAGGATATTGGAGACATTTTCTGAAGCCTCCAATAGCAATTCTAAGGAAGGAATTTAAAAAATTCTCTGAGTAGTAACAGCTTCATTGAAATAAGGGTATTGCCTTTCAAAGGGAGTCTCTTGAAAGGCATAATACACATTTGAATATATCAGGCCTAGAATTTTTGTTCAAGAAGTTGGCGTAGTCCCTTCTAAAATGAGTTTATGATAAAACATTTTATAACGGCTGTCTGCTCTGCAGATATTAACTATAGTTAATCTGAGGCAAGACGTGGTTTATAGGCTTCAAGTATAGATATCCCTTTGGGCTTTTAAAAACACAAAGTTTAAAAAATTAGTATTAAAGACAGACAAGGCCCAAGGAGTTTTACGTTAAACATTGAGAGGCATGAGAAAAATAATTCCCTCATTTCCAGACTCCTATAATCCCTCTCTCTGAAAGCACTCTAAGTTGTGTGGCGTTTTGTTATCTCATATCAAAAAATATTAGGATTCCTGGGATTTTCAGATAAATTCTTTAGTTAAATTATTTGATCTAACCCATTCCAAAAAAGAATGTAAAGAACTTTGCAGAAATATATATGCTGCAATTAGCTAAAGAGTTAAGGAAACTGGGCAAAAGGAGAATGAAGGTAGGAAAGAAAAAAGGAGAAAGGTCAGTGTTGGGGGTAATGTTTTCCCTCCCCGAATAGAGGGAGCTCCCCAGACTAGCACTCCTGCCTCCTGCCCAACCCCTCTTTCAGAGAGGGAGCCTGGGTACCAGGGCTGGAAGGATTTCTCTGATGATGCATTTGGGAGAAGGGGTTGACAAGCATCTCCCCTCTGGGGAGAGTGTGCCTGTCCTCCCACAGAGGAGGGGCAGGACTTCCAGGCATGCCCTGTGACTCAGGGGACAAGTCTGTCTAACTCAGCATGGTATATTACCAGTCCGTTCTCCTCACACCTAAGCTGCATTCTCTCACCTAGTTTAAACTGGTAATAAAGCTAGCATTGGGATCTCCCTCTGTCTATCTCCAGTGTCTATTTCTCAATTAGTTCAGAACCCAAGCAGGGGAAAATGGGTGTTATTTATTAGTCCCTCAAATCCCAGTATCAAGGAACACAAAATGTGTGTTGTGAAATCCTAACTATTTATGCAGGAGGTGGGTCGAGAGTTCAGCCCTAAACCTTCTAGCAGTCAAAATAGAATTTAACATTGTATATTGCTCTTCATTTAAAACAATCTATTCACATCCACTCCTAGTGATAAAAACAGGGAGAAACATCTTCTATGAATTTTCATAAGAAAAAAACTGTAATGGTATTAGCAACATTGTAATAACATTCTTAGAGTAAATTCAACCCTGAGTTTCATGGGTGACAGAGGAAAATGGCAGGTTCCAGGTACCCAACTCTGGCTTGATCAGGAAACACACTGCAGAAAATCCAGAGAAGAGGTTCTTAACACTCCTGAAAACCTGACTAAAACGCATGCTCAGGAAGATGGGGAGGGTACATGGACTTCCAGAAGCCCATCCATGAATCTTAGGCATTTACGGATCTGTTAAGAACTCCTGATTTCAAGAAATCAATAAATTGCATTTCCTTCGACCACCTTTCATATACCTGGTTTATTCTAATAAGTATTAGCCTGCAGTATAATTGATAAATACTGGAGCTAGTTAATTTGTGAGTTGGTCAGGTGTAGCATCACAAACATTGCAACAGCAAAGAAAACAAAGAAAGGGGAGGGGCTTAACAGTGCCAAGAACTTAAACAGAAGGCCACCCTACCTTGTTTTGGAGGAAGAGCCAAGGGAGTAAGCATAGAGGAGCCTAGATCTTTGTAAAGAAGTAATTTGGGATCTGCTTTATTGCAGGACCTCAAAGCTCTTTAAGGTTAAAAGGTTATTTTCCTAAAAATAACAGAGAGCAAGTGTAATCACTGACCATAAAACCATCCGAAAAAAGTATCCATTGAATTTTTAACCTACAGCAAGGTAACTTCCTAGACAAATCTTCAAGATAAATTGGATGCAAAATGTTGATCTATATAATGGTTTGAGTTGACTTATAAAGGGTTATTAACATCAAGCCAGTAAAATGTGGGGAAGATTATAAAAAATGATACCATGATGAATTTATACATGGCCCTCTTTGATTATGATTAGATAACTGGGTTAATTGCTATAAAGCGACTCCCAGTTCATGACAATAAAACTCTCTTCCCTGAGTGTTTTTCTCTATGTCCAGGGATGGGAGGGTTGGAGAGTGGGCAGAGCAGGTAACCAGCTCTGTCAAAAGCGACAGCATGTCATTCAAGCATAAGTGAAAAGAACCAGGCCATATTTACATCATTAGTTAACTGATTTGTCAAGAGATGGTGACAGCCCCCGTTGAGCCTGATTTCTTGTGGTGTATTTTTATAGTAATAGCTACAGGTAGAGAGGACTAAGGTGTACCAAGCATAAAGTGACTTAAACTAGGCATTTAATCCTCACAATAACCCCTCAGTGGAAGAGCCATGTTATAGATGAAGAAACTGAGGCAGAGCAAGACTCTGACTTGTTCAAGGTCATGCAGCTGGAAAGTGGCAGAGACAGGAGGTTCCACGTCATAGTCAACTGCTGTGCTTTTGCTGTATTGTTTCCTGCTGCAGAAAGGTCACCAACCTTCTGTTCCCCACACATTTCTCAACAGGGAGATAGAGCACATTGGTGGTGAAAAGCTGGCCCTAGTGCCTACTGCTCCTCACGTCAACCAGGGAGGCCAGACTTGGAGTAGATCTTGCAGAAAACAAGCAGGCATTTTAGTGGGAATGGCTAATGGGTTTATAATTTGGAGGGGAAAAAAGGTTGATTTGAAAAAGAAATTTGCACTAAGCCATCTCTGTGTCCAATCAGAAGGCCAATACCCACAGAATCAATATGAAAACCAACACAATCATCACTGTTTGGAGTTTCTCAGTTCCAGGAAACCTCCTCGTGGGTGCTTTATCTAGCTTGAACTTGTAATGATGTGTTTCTAGTAGGAAACATTATTCAGAAACCCAGTCATCAATTGACTGGAGATCTACAGAGTTTGGGAGAAGCCAACATTCTTGCAACGACCAGTGTGTGAACTTCATAGCGCTCGCCATCAACTCAGCTCAGGTGATCCCACTCAGATCCCTTCACATTGACTTATGTTATCCAAATTTCGTACGGTAGTGAGAGATCTCTAATAAGATTTATATTTAATAAGATCCCAAGTGGTCTTTCCAACCAAGTTTTAATTACACATCGCCTCACTATCCTAATGAAAGCATTTGTCTATTCGTTAGTCTTAGCCAGAACAAACACTAGGAGACACAGCCCTGTGTTTGCTAGAAAACTACAGATAGGACGGAGTTTCAGAGTAGGAGGAAAGGGGAAGTTTTCATTTGTGGCTACAAGACAAAGCTCTGAAAGATCTTTTTTGATAGCAACAGATCACCACGTGTATTTCAGTGACCTCAGTCCTATTTACTCTTCTCAGCCCCTGCCCTATCTCTTGTCTAAACATGAGGGACAGTGACGGCTGGTTCAGAGGATTCTCATGAGAACTAATTTTTTACTAAGCTCCAGTTTTACATTAATATCCAATTCTTGCTTCATCCATCTCTGCCTTCTCTCTCTGTCTCACTCTCTCGCTCTCTACCTCTCTCTTCTTCATTGTCAACCTGTCCTTCTCAACTGGCTCCTTCCCATCAAAAGTCAAACGTGCTCAAGTCTCTCCCTTCTTACAGAAAACCCTTGTCTCACGTCCTCCTCCATCTTTTGTCTTTTCTTTATCTTCTCCATCACAGCCAAACTTCTTGAAGAGTTACTCCATTCAAATTACTCTTGCTTCCCTGTTGATAACTCAGTGGGCATTTCTCAGGCCTTCCATGACCGCACAACACTGTTGGCCACACACTCCATCTTGAAACCCTCTCTCTCTGTGGCGTCTATAACAGCACTTCCCTGGTTGTCCCGGTCTCCTTCTGATGGCTCCCTTCAGTTCTTGACACCCAGTGCTCTTTCCCTGCCTGTCCTTTATATGTCAGTGCTCCCAGAGTTCTGGTCCAGCTTTCTTCCCTTCTCCTTTCTTTACTCCCTGGGTGGTATCATCCAACCCTCCACCCTTTGAGTTTACAAAACCAAAAGTTTATATGAAATGATTACAGCTTTTTTTGTCCTTTTGTTTTCTACAGAGTTGCCAAATTTAATAGGAAGGTTAACGATATTGCCAGAGTTACATCACGGCCAGAAACAGGAGTGCTATTTTGTGATGGGAGAAGCAGAGATTCAGATTCAACCAACATTGACAGCAAACATCTATTATGGCTTTGGATTATGCCTATATGTATATTATTTCATTTAATATTCCTAATAACCCTGTGAGGTGCCATGAACCCTATTTTGCGGATGAAGAAATAGAAGCTCTGGGAGATGAAATGACTTATCCAAAGTCTCACAGCCAGTAAGTAGGCGACTGAACAGGAATTTGAGCCCAGGTCTCCATTTGTGTTGAGATTTCCCCTAACTAAGTACTAGGCCATAACCGGTGAAGCTTTCATGAGCCTGTAGAAAAAAAAAATCACCTTTGTATGGAAAAACTAGAGAGCATTTGCCTTGTATAGTTAGTAGAGAATTTTTAAAATCACATTTCAAAGACATATGGTTAAGCGTCTTGCTGTACAATGATCAGTGCCATGGAAAAGTCATTCCATTGCTAAGCGTTCCACACTTTTGTAAAACGCCAGACTTTCCCTCCAAACAAAACAAAGCTACGTGAACTACGCACTGAGCCTCGCTCCAGATTGCCATAATAGCAGTTCTAGAGGAAGTTGTTAGGATTTTTGGGAGACCGTTGTTATTTCAGCCACAAAACAACCATGCTTTAAAAATCTATTATTATTATTAGCATCCTTTGGGAAGTGAAGCAGCCCTGCTGGGGGCACAGATGTTGTAGAACGTAACCATCAAGCAGTGAAGACCCACCCTCATGAGCATCCTCTGAGAAGCGGGGACCAAGAGGTGACTTCAAGGGGCTCATGTCTCTTGTGCCCACTCATGAACATTTCAAAGGGAAGAGACAAATACCGAACTCCTTCCATGACGGCCGGGACAGCAAGCAGGCAGCCTGAGCTCTGACTGGCAGGCTATGTGTTATTTGGCCTGTGGGGAATTTTTTTTAGAAATTGACTTAGTTATTATAAGACTTGGTCTATTTCACGTGGAAGGCTAGATTTCTGGCTTCTCTCAAAGCGAGGCAATATTCTTCTGGAGCTGAGCATGGCTGCCCCCTTGAGAGAGGCCAGAGCTCTCCATTTTGTGTCAGACCCTAAATGCCAGTTCATTCTATTATGTTACCTGCCTGGCTGCTATAGAAATTTGAGTTTTATGCTTCTGCTTTAAAGGTTTTGAAATTCTGGATTTCACAAATCTAGGAAGCAAGTGCTTTGTGTTAAAATTAAGGCTTCAATTGGGGCTCATTTGTGTGGCCAATGTCACCTTCCTTCTTTTCTGCAAATATTTATTGGATAATTTTTCCACACCGAGCTCAGGAGTTATAAGCAGTGAATGAGACATAGTCATCATCATCACCATCAATAGGCATTTTTGAGAACTTTCTCATTGAAAAGACTGAGATATCTAACGAGCGTTTAATCCTTACAAAACCACCAATGAGGTAGGCTCTCTCATTATCACCATTTTACAGATGTGACGCTGGAATTTAGTAACTTGCCCGAGTCACACAGCTGGTAGGTGGAGAAGCCAGAAGTCGGGCCTAGGACAGTGTGCCTACTGAGCCCAAACTCTTAACCCTTCATGTTGCTTATGGTTGAATGGGGCTCACAGTGAAAGGAGACTCCCTCCTCATGGGAGTGGTCACCAACAGGGCAGATAGGGCCTTTTGCTCTGGTTGGTTTGATGGCTTCAACATTTCCTCTCATTGGTCAGAAATCCCTCGTGGAAGGACCATGCCTAACGGGCTTGACTTAAAGACTCTGCGTGGAGTTGGGTCTTTGATGACTACTATATACTATCTGACCGTGCAGATCTGCTGTGTGTGCAAGTCTGGGAGTCTAGGGTGGGTTTGCAAGTGTGTGTATGAGTTTCAACCAAAACACGGAAAACTTTTAGGAGGCCTCTGAGGCATTATCAAACCTCTGGAAAATTTCCCCTGGATTTTTTTTCCTAACATCCCCACCAGTTTCAAGTAGCTGTTCTAATGGCTGTTCTTGTTTGGCTGAGAAGTCTCAGGATACGGGTGATACCCAGTTATCTTTGTGCTTGCACAACTCAGCACCTGGGGAAACACAGCACCCTCTGCACATGCTTGTTGAGTGAATGACAGAAACCAACAGAGGGAAGAGGATGTTGTCAGACTCGAAGAAGGCTTGGCTGTGTCTGTGAGGTGCAGACATGGCCAAGTGGGGACAGAGGCAATATCTGAATGTGCTTAATAGAAAATCCCAAGAGACCCATGTAAGCTGGCTCATCCCTTCTATCTGGGATTTCTTAGCTCCTACTGGGATCTATAAATTCCAGTGATTAGCTTTGTGGCTCAGTTGCCTTTCTGGAATGATAGCGCTGGCCACGTCATGTTTTTCTGCTTCATCCTTTAATTAATAAATACGTTTTGGCAAAAGAGAAGCTGTGGTTTCAGGATGCTTTTGATTTTTTTTTCATTTTTCTTATTTGTCTTGAGGGATTGGCAGAAGAATCCCCTTAATTATTTTCATGATGATTGCAGAAAATTTCCTCAAAGTTGGCACTGGTTTTGAGCTGTGAAATGATCAGAAGGGGAAACAAACAAACAAAAGCCAACCTCTGACCTTTCTATTTGCGTAGCAAAATAAAAGTTGTTTTTCCTTATAGACATGTCCAAAGTCAGCCATAGAGTCAGGCCTGTGTGGGGACAGACTTGCAGGTCCTAGGCCTCTAGACTCTGAACTCTCCCTGTACAGCAATGGCAGAGATCCCACAGAGTCATTGTGGCCCTGAATAGGGAGATTTTTTATATTGTTAAACCCCGACAATGTAAAAATCTGTAGTTGGTCATCCAATGCTAGTAGAGAAAAAACCAAAACTATAATGAGGGCTGTAGAGAGACTATTGGGTTGGGTCAGCTTTTTGCATTATTAAAGCTCTATAGATAGTGATATAAACAGCTCATGCCCCTTTCTCCTCCTAGTTCATCAAAATAGCATCTCCTTCATTTGCATAGAGTTCTGTGGATTAACGTGTTTTCACATAGCCCCTCCTTACCTCACAGAGTACTCACAGCAACCCATTTACCTACAGATCCCTGGTCCGAGACGTCACAAGACTGGCTCAAGGTTGTATGACCAGTAAGTGACAGTCCTGAGACGAGAAAGCTGGTGTTCCGAGTCCCAATCTAGCACCCTTCTGCGACATCACTTGCTGTTAATTTCCAAATTGAGTGGAAATCTATAACCACCCACTTCTGCTTGCCCTGTGTGTATTCTGGCATGAAGGGGGTTGGCTGAGAAGAAGAGCGTGAGTGTTCTGAGTCAAGGGGAATGCTTTGGTAAGACTGGAAGGATCTGCTGAAAAACTTGCAAGCCAGCAAAAACGTTTTCACACGGAAAGGGACTGTGTCTTATTCACTTTTAGCTCCCCAGCACCCAGCTCCACGCCTGGCACATAACGACCCTCAATAAAGGTTTGTTGATTTGAAGCCTGTATGTTAAATCCATCTGTAAGACTGGATTAACCCAAGGGGCAACTTTTGGTGTTGTCTATATATATGTATGTTGTTTTTCCTAAATTCTTTCCTTAGTTGAGGGTCCTTCCTGAGCAAACTTTCCATTTCTAGAAATCAGATTTCTTTAGACTAGGCGGATACAGGAGTTTAGGATCACAGGTCGCCCTGGAGAAGTAGTGGTATTTGCTTTTCATAGCCACTTCATTGGAGAACACTATGTTATGGTGACAGGTCGCTTACACGTACTTAGCAAAGCTTAAGAAATACTGCAATATGGGACATTTGCCACAAACACAAATACCCACACAGAAGACATAATTCACACTGTGACCTTGCTGCTAGTGAATTTATGTCACCGGTATTATTTACTACAGTCATTAACCAAAGAAATCCAAACATGGCTGGGGCAAAAAGATATCTGTGTGACCTATTAATGCTGTTCAAGGACTTAATTTGCCATCATTATTGGTATTTGTTAATGCTGTTTCTCCATTAGCAAAAGAAAATGTTTCATTTAGCAGTAACACATTCATTCAGATCCCACATGCTTGACCCAAGTGCAAAGGGCTTTGCTGTGGCTATAACTTAATCTGTGGCTCCTTGGTCAGTCTGGAACATTCTCTGGTGGAAGAACTTAGGCCAGGCCATTGGGAGTATCCTCAGAAAGCTGGTGTCTCAGGGAAAGGACCGCAAAGGAGAAGGTCTCCAGCGCCCTTGGAAACACACCTCCACTGAGCACCAAGCACCCCCATCTGCAAGGAAAGCACATGCCAGTGGAAGGTACTCAGGCCCTGGTTCCTCAGCTCATCCTGCCTCCCAAGGCACTCCCAGGAAAACACTGGGAGTTCAGCTTTTGAATGTGGTGGTAAACATCATTTACCAGTAACCTGTTTGTATGCAAGATCGGGCAGTGACAAGCACGATGCTCCCAACACGGCCTCAAGCTGAGGCCATGAACGAATTTTGCTGTACTGCCCAAGATCTGGACATTTTTGCAAAAGCAGTGGCTCTTTCTACCTCCGCTGCAGTGACATTATGTTTGGACTGGTTCATAATCTTCAGAACTCTTAAAAGTCCCTTTAAAGTAAATAAAAAGGAAATCATAGGCCTGCCGCATGAAGGCCCCCTTCCCACCTCTCTTCGTCTGTCAAACGTGCATAATGGAAAAACGCCGTAGCCCTGGCTCTGGGCCAAAGTAAACAATCTGGAAATACTGTGTAAACCCAGCTGCTGTGCCAGAGCACAGAGGCCTCACTTTATGACCTCCAAGATGGTTAACCATATGCAAAATAACAAAACCGTAGTCTATTCTGATGTTGGGCTGGTTTTGGCATTTCTTCCCTTGATCTAAGAGAATGCACACTCCACATGGAACAAAGCCCCTCTTTCCCCAACAATGTGGGCTTGTTTGAACCTGGTCCAGCTGAGATTATGTGCAAGAAATGAATACAAGTTGAATAACAACCAGGAGTGGGGCCAGATTTTAGCACTAAAAAAAATAAGCATCGTCCAAAGATAGGCATCAATTCTTCAGCTTCAGAGGAGCTGAGTGGTGAGCAACCAAGAGATCCTGCTGTTTTAAGAAGCACTCTGTCTAAAAACCTGTTGTTTACTAATCGCAGGTTAGAGTACATCCAGAATTTCCAGCACACAAGGTATGGAGGCATCCTTTTTCAGGTGACAGGTGTGATAAAGTCATGGTCAGGTGGAGTGGGGCTGGGCATTAGTGAGGTAAGGACAGCACGGTGGGTCCACATCCCAGGGCCACTCCCGAAAAGCCCCACACCCTGCTGGCTGCTCCTGAAACCGTGTGAACACGATGCTTGTCAGAGATAGAGTAAACTCATTTCCTGAATTAGACAGGGAGGCCACACAGTTCAAACACAGGCGGCTCCCCACAGCTGCCTCCACCGGAAATGAATGTGTGTCACTGTGGCTGGCAGCGATGCGCTGGGCTGAAAGGGCCAGCGTTTGATCCCCCACTCGGATGATCGATGGCACGTTAAGACCAGCTTCTTGGAGGTATGGCAATTAGGGGAGAAAAGTACAAAAAGCACTTCATGGCCCACATGGCACTTGGAGTTGGTAAAGTAAACAGAGGGATTTTTTTTTCTCCCTCTTTGTTTTTTTTTTTTTTTTTTTTTGCAATCTTCTTTTCAAAGATCTGGAAATATAAATAATTAAAAAATAAATGGAGCTCACTTTGAATTTCAAGAGAACCTTTTCTTTATGCAGCCGAGTGAAAGTTACATGATTTGCTTTTTTTTTTTTTAAATGCGGGAAAGCGCTAGGCTCCTTTAGAACAAAGAGAATGAAGACTTTATGTTTCCAATTTGTTTTGAGTTTTGGAAGCAGGAGCACAACAAAAGGAACCAGGAAGAGAAGTAATTGGCCTGTGTGGGGTGGGTCACTGAGGGCCCATGAAGGCCTGGGCACTGGCCCCCTCCGGGAAGGAAGCCGGCACCAGCCCTGCAAGGAGGCATGCATTTCCAGAAACTGCATAGGTGACCCACCTCAAATCTGGAAGGGAGGGTGGCCCATCAGAGGGGCTTCCAGGTAGTCTGCCTGGGAGATCCAGCTCCTCAATACTTATCCTCAGAATCTGCCCAGGGCTGGCCCGGTGGCACAGAGCTTAAGTTTGCATGTTCTGCTTCTCGGCTGCCTGGGTTTGCCGGTTCGGATCCCGGGTGCAGACATGGCACTGCTTGGCAAAAGCCATGCTGTGGTAGGTGTCCCACGTATAAAGTAGAGGAAGATGGGCACGATGTTAGCTCAGGGTCAATCTTCCTCAGCAAAAAGAGGAGGATTGGCAGGAGTTGGCTCAGGGCTAATCTTCCTCAAACAAAAGAGAATCTGCCCAAATTGCTGGGGGACAGTGGTGGGGATCATGACTTATTTTCTTGCTTGGGCTTCCATTTGCTCATTCATCCTGCACTAGCCCCTCCTGAGCACAAAGCATGATTCCAGGGCATTAGAGAACCGCTAAATGCTGAAAACACAAGCTCTCTTCTCTAGGAGGAAAAGTAAACAATAAAGAGACACAAACGGACAGTCCTCCCCGTAAGTTGCCAAGCGATGCGGAAATCCCCGTTTCACTGCGGGCCGGGAGGGGTTTCTCTTTCAGCAGAGCGGCAGAGGAAGGATGGGAAGGATGAAGAGGGTCACAAAGGGGTGGGTGTGGAGGGCTACCTTGTCCTTCTGGAGGGCCAGGCGAACACCTTGCCAGACAAACTTAACGTGCAATGAATCCCCTGGGAGGCCGACACCCGCAGAGATTGCGCTGCAGGGGGCCTGAGGCGGGGCCCTTGAACCTGGGTTTTTGATTAGCATCCCAGCTGATTCAGATGCAGGAG
This sequence comes from Equus caballus, assembly GCF_041296265.1. NCBI lineage: Eukaryota > Metazoa > Chordata > Mammalia > Perissodactyla > Equidae > Equus > Equus caballus. Next base: position 17,715,781 of record NC_091714.1, read on the forward strand.
CTGTCCAAACACACTCAGATCCTAAAGCTTAGACTTAAACATGCCAGGGCTAGAAGAGGCGACAGAGCTCATCGTCTGCTGTTCAGACACTCATGCACTGCGAGTGATCAGCCCCGGGACCGCCTCTGTGCCCACCAACGTCGGCTGGCTCCAGCCCCCTACTCTCCCTGTTGCCCTGGTTCACAGGTCAGAGGGCAATTTGTTCCTGTTTCTCTTCTCTCTGACTTTGGCATCACAACCCAAATCATCAAAAGCTGATCTTTTCTTTGAAAGTACATGCCACCCTAATTCCACAGGCACACTTTCCCCAACGTAGCATTTTGCTATCACAATACGGCCTTTTGGGCATGAGAACGGCAATAACAGAAGGGTTTATCTTCACAGCAACAATTGAAACAAACATTTGTTTGAAAATATCTACTTCTGAAAAAAACCTTATTGGAAGACTTGCTATGGCATTATTAATAAAATATGTCTCTCTGTTGGAAATACATTTTTATTTGAAATCATTATTGAGAAATGTTTTTGTTATTTTTCATATATTTGTTACTTTATTTGGAACCATATTATGGAGGCCCTTATCAATGACTGACAACATCCCGATCAAATGGATTTATCTGAACAAAGAAGATCAAGAGAAACACTAACCCAGTAGTTCTGTCCAAATTCCTTTGGCATCTGACAATCTCATAGGCTCTGCTTTTACTTTATATGCAAGATTCTTCTTCTTTCTATTCCTCAAAGTCTGTATAGTGTTAGCAGGCCTGGGTGACTTGTCTTTTACACACATACACACACACAACCCTCCTTTGACAAGGAAGAGGCCCTCTCCTGGAATCACTCTGCATTGTCTAAATCCAGCCCTGATGACGTTGAAGGCAACTGCTGACACCCACAGTCACTCTGGACACCCCACAGATGGTGACATGCCCACAGGACAGTCCTTTGTCTCATTTTTTTTTATGTTGCTCTATTATTTGTTTCTCCAGAGTTTCATCTAGATCAAGCTACCCATCTAATTATGTATAGGGTCAAAATAAAGCTCTTGGGCAGTTTATAAGCTTTAGCTTTAAATCTTAATTCTTAGAAAAGTAATGTACAACTTAAAAATTCATCTTTCTGGTTATGATTTACATATATATACATATCAAATATACACACACTTATGTATATGACATACTAACATACGCAAATATATAGATGGTAAAGTTTTTGGAAAAAGATTAGGAAAATAAAATGACTTCACATCAAGCCACATTTATTAGTGTAGTAATATATTTCCTTCTAGTCTTTTCCTTATTTATGTATGTGAATTATAAAATAGATCTCTGCTACACCATTTATTTAGTTTTATATTCATTGAAACTTAACTGATCACAAGATTTGCCTACAACGTTAATTATTTCAAGTCATATTTTGCAATGTGTTCTTATGTGATCCATTTTACGGATACGTTATAGATCATATAACCAGTTTGCTACCATTGGATAATAGAGTTATTTTCAGTTTCTATGACTTTAAATAATACGAGATAAATATTCTTGTTCATACGCGATCATGTGCCTTTTTGATAGTCTCCTTAAGATAAACGGAAACTTTAGATATTGAGTGGTGAGTTTCTTCTCAGAGCTGATAAGGTCGTCAATTCTGACAACTTTAAGCCACCATTTACTTTCTTTTGTCAGAGATCCTGAATCTATGCAATGCAATTTTCCTAAATTTTAAGATATTTTCTTGAATGTTAAGCAACATCAATCTAACCATAACCTAAACCTACCAAATCTTTAAAACGCACAGGGCTTTTGAAGATCCTGTATCTATTGTCTGTGAGAATAGAAAGTTCTAGAGCACTGCACTTACCATGGGAATATGGTTGCTTATAAAACATTCAGTGAACAAGAAATTCTTAGTAAATTACACCATATGGTGGGGCTGGCCCCGTGGCTGAGTGGTTAAGTTCGTGCGCTCTGCTGCAGGCGGCCCAGTGTTTCGTTGGTTCGAATCCTGGGCGCGGACATGGCACTGCTCATCAAACCACACTGAGGCGGCATCCCATATGCCACAATTAGAAGGACCCACAATGAAGAATATACAACTATGTACTGAGGGGCTTTGGGGAGAAAAAGGAAAAAAATAAAATCTTAAAAAAAAATTACACCATATGGTGGCTATAATGACAGTGATTAAATATTTCCTCATTCTTGGATTCTATGTACTGAGTTCTCATCTAAGGCTACCACAGAACCTAGTTTTTTCTTTTTTATAGTTCATTCTAGATACATTTGTTTTAACAGAATATAGTCTATTTCATTGCTACTGTTATTGTTTTAACACAAAACTATCACAATGATCAGCCTTGCTCAGTGAACCAATGGTGTGTCCCAAGAACCAGCAACCTGGATGCTCTCCCTGGAATGTAAAACATGGTGAGATTTTGATAAACCCTTGAAGCGCTTTGAATGAAGTAGCTGTTCATGGAAACCAAACACGTAGATAAGCGAGATATTTAACCTCTTGCCCAGGCATTAAGGAGTTAGGTTAACAAGAGGTGCTACTCAAAATAACCATTCCCAAGTCAGGAAAGTGTGAAATGAAGTTCCAAGGATGCTGTCAGTTCCAGTGGAGAGTTTGCAGTGTTGCTTTAGAATTACATTTACTTTATCTGGGCAACCTATAGCACACTGGTAGTACCAGGTCTTAGGAGGATGTAAATGAACAGCCCTATCTCCTCCTCCTTCTCTCCCTGTTAGATATCAGATTCAACTGCATGTTCTGTCAGACAGTGTGTATATCTAAAAGCATGGCTAAATCACTTTTGCTTTAAGCAAAACCCTAAGAAAGAACGTTGAGATGAAATTGCAACCTGTCCATTTGTATGGAGTGTCCAGTTGTTTACTTAAGGAAAGCATGAAATTGACAAGCTAATGCCAGTAGATGCCAGGACCATCTCGGGGAAAAGACCTGGGCGCCATGGCTACTAGCTTAAAGAACAGTGGTAAATGTTTGATATGAACATGTGAATATGGTAAAAATGTTAGACATGTAAAATTTATAAACATCATTGGGGAAGAAGAAAATAAAGTTTTTCTCAGTATATTTTTGAAAGGTTTGATTGTGGTAGAAACTTGTAATAGAACTTGCCCGCAAAAGATGGAAGGCAATAGAAGTTTCTAAGAGAAGATATTTAAACGATTCATCGCCTTTGGGCAGCAGTGGCTCTTAGAAAGAGATGATGGCAGCAGGGTATTTTTATTAAGGTAGAAGAGAAATTTAACCCCCTTCTGATGAGAAAAATTAAGTTCTTTCATTTTCTGACACATGAAAGAAAAAAAGGAAGAGCATTGACATGTGATAGATGTTAGATCAACAGCAGGCCATAATGAAGGCAGTTGGGGGTGATGTCTTGAGCTGAACCAATGGCCAATGGCTGTGAGAAGCTGCAAAAACCTGTGATGTTAGCCAGAAGAAGACAGACTGCCAGAAAAGTTACGCGACATAAGCCTGAAATCGTGTAGTGTGCCTCAGCCCTCCTCTTTGATAAGATGGGGGCGGGTAATCAAAAAGCAACAGTCTACATATGCTGGAAAGGCCATGCTGTGGGCTAGAAGCAGCCATGAAAGAAGAGCTGATGTGTTCAAAAACTCGCTCACAGGTAGCATTAGTTCCGTCAGGATTGGTTGACTTTAAAAAGTGTTTTAAAGACAGGTGGGGGAGGGGACAAGAGAAAAGGATAATTTGAATGACATTCAAGACATTCTTTAAAAAATCTGTTCGAAGGATGGAAAAGCAAAAATAAGGAGAAAAATCAACAAACGGAAAAGCTGTAACCCATTACATTTTAGTTTTATTGGGGCATGAAATGAAGTTTCATGATGTTCTAAAAGCAACAACTTCACCGCAGAAAATTGAATAAGTGAACTGGCATTAAATCCATACCATATTTTAATCTCATTTTGATAGATAATAAAAACTAGCTCGTTATGTCACAGTCTTTTTCAAATCATAGACAGAGAAATATTTTAAAAATTTTGAATTGCTTCTACATTCTAGCAAAACCATACATAGGCAGGCTGGTTGATTTATGACTTTCCAGTAACCTTTACTCTCTAATGGCTTTTACCAAATGATTTATTTACTTGGTCTATGCTGAGGTAACCTCCTGGCTGGTCTGTCTGCAATCCCCACAGCTTAGTCGCAGGGACAGAGTCCGCTCACTAACACCCCTCTTGAACTTCTGTGTGGGCTGTGGGTTCTTATAGAGAGAAATTAGCAGTCCTGGGTTCAGTTTTAAAATGTCCCTCCTTCCCCGTCATTTCTCTTTGGAGAAAAGAGACAATCATTGACAATTTCTGAGCAGCTGAATCATGTAGAGTGTCAAAGGTTACATACCTTTGCAAAAGCCTGATTATTTTAAGTCTTTGCTGTCTCCACAGTTCTACTTCATCTTTCTCTTGTCTTTACTGTCAACTTCCTCTCTGAGATTGCAAAATGAATCTACTAAATGGCACCTAAAATAGCACAGTTTTTAAAAATAAGACCTGTATGAAGTCATTAGCTTTCCCATTAAGTATTGGGTCCCCCCCGGCCCCAGCATGTAAGGTGGATATAGTATCTGGAATTGTGAGAGATTGTAAAGACGATGCTAGTGTGCATAGGACCTCCTCCAGCTATGAGCTCAAGGAGATGATGTGGTTGAACATCAAAGGTCGTGGAACAAGCTAACAGGAACTAACAAGTCCTCCTTGAAAACTGTTACACCATCTCTACCAAAAAAGATGAAATTCTAATTCGATGTTACTTAACTCAATCATCACTTCTTGGGTTTACTTGCAACAATAAAATGAAGGCCTGACTTGTTGGCTAGAAGCGAAGGTGAGTGACAGCTCTTTGGCTCTTCTTTGGAAAGATTTCATCCCACTCGCCTTTTCTGAACGTTGCAAAACCCTCCGGAGCATCAGAACTTCTGCTTCCCTCCTTCCCTTGTTATCCCACAAAGGCCAAAGCAGCAGAGGATGGGGAGCTGCCGGGCATGGTGAGGACCGGGTCAGAGTGGGGCACGGAATCCCTCCTGCGCTCAGACTTTGCTGGCGTCCTGAGCACGGGTAACAGCTTGTGACACTTGAGCCACCATTCCATCTGTCGCAAGTCCGTGGCAGTGATTACCACTGGGCTCAGCCTGACAATCTTTGTGCCTGTGTTTCCGGCCGCCGTGCCCAACTGTCCAAAATTGGCACCAGACATAAGCCCCACTTCTTGCACGTTTTGGCTGACAGAACGCCTTGAAGGAACAGCACACTGATGACTCCTGAAGGCCTTTAGACATCATGCCTTCTGTGCCTTTCCTCAGGTGTTTAGACCTGATTCTTCGATAAGTTAACAGTTGCAATTGAGCACATAATTATTTGTATCCGCTGAGAATGTTTATGAGGGAATTCCCAATTCCATATAACACCGTTAGCTCCTCTCCTGGTCAGACAGATACGTGAGTGACCATTTTCCCCTAACTGTGATAAATATAGCTGAAATCAATTGACACCCAAGCTTCTACCTTCTTGCAGCAGACAGTGAATAAGTCATTTCTATAATTGTCAGGGAAAAACCACACATGCATGAGCTTGGGTCTACAGACCCAGTGAGCACAGCAGAGAGTAAGAATGCTCGAGTTTTAAGAGAAAAAAAATATGACCCTGAACATCAGCATGGGATGTTTTCAAGCTTTTTGATATTCACTGCCTTTAATCAAATCATTTCAATGATATTCATAAGTAACAAAGGGCTTTGTGAAAATATTTGAAAGCCAATAATTCTTTTTAAGAGACTAACAAGACTGAATTAATATTAAATTGATTTCATTACTTGGGAACCATATTTATTTCTGGTAGATTATGTATTTCAACAAAGGACTTTGAAAATAAATGTTACTGAATGTTGACTCACTTAAAATTAACAGTGAACACATCATAGAATATTTTTCTATCTAAACAACTAGAATAATGATGATAAGACTCTAAAAAAGTTTTTAAAGAAGTGCTTATTAAGCACTTTTTTTTTCTATATGATAAATCATGTACTCTAGGAATTTTTCAGACTCCAGCAGACATTTGCAGTAACTAGACTGGAAAAGATTCCCATTTTTGCTTTGCTATTTTAGAAAAATAAGCGGTTTTCCTTGGATTGTTTGCTTTCTTAAATTCCACTCCCCAATTCATTACACTCCTATGAAAGCCAAAGTTGTTGACATGGCTGAAACACATGCTTTTCTGTTAACTGGATGAGTCTTTGAAAGCGCTTTATTAAAGCAGTTAATGTTAGTAAGTTCAACTATTCAAGTCTTTCTCCCAGGAAAAATAGAACAAAGTAACACAGCTAGAATATCAGTGAATATCAACTCAACAGAATCTCTAAGCTTTCCAGAAACATTGGGTTCTTAAGAATTTGGCAGAATAAAATGTCCTAGGATCCCAGGTTTTATGAACTACCCCGTCTCCCTCAGATCTTCATGATTCCATTTTGCTCTTTACATGGAGAGGCAGCAGAGTAGAGAGGTTGGGAGCATGGGGTGTTGGAAGTTATTCAGGCTTAGTTTTGAGAGCTGGCTTGGCCAACAACCAGCTCAATGACCTAGGAAAATTATGAATCCTCTCTAAGTTGGCAGTTTTCTTATCTGCATAATAATAGGGTTATTATTAGGATTAAAGGAAATGATACATCTAAAGGCCTTAAAAAGTGCCTGGGACACAATAAGTTCCCAATAAGTGTTAAATATAACAACAGCAATGGCAGCAATTATTATTATTACTATTATCCTTCTCAAAACATGCCGTCTTGGAGCATCAATATTCTGCCACTAAAATAGAAAAATGTTAATCTTCCCAATTGAAAGAGAAGAATTTAAGTTTAAATTTAATTGAAACTTAGGGGATAAATCATACTTCCTACAGTTACAGACATCAAGACTTCTAGATGCTCTGCTCTCTCAAAAGTTTAAGAACTGGTGGTTCAGTGAAAGCAAACACTCACGGCCTATACCGTATTCATGGACATTTATAGATAGACTTCCCCCACCTACATATTCACCAGCTTCATAAAATTCTCAAAGTGCTTCTTACTCATCAATACCACACAATCTAGAATTGATTATATAATGCTTTAAATGTCAAAAATATATTTTGGATGTTTTACATATTTTTACCTCCCCAAAGTTCCATTTGGGTGGGGCTGTCTCTTTTCTATCCATTTAATCTTCCATTGCATTTTGCCTGGGCTGGGCAAATAATAAGCTTTCTAAAAGTAATTCACGACTGCAGCATCTGAAACACTTTAAAAAAAAAAAAGAAAAAAAATGTAAAGTTTTGTAAGGAACTCTCCCCAACTCACTGCTACAATAGATGGACAGTTAAGGGTGGAGGGACATACAATGAAATGGTTCAGATACGAAGGTCAGATCACGGCCTTGCTGATATCAGGAGTCATGCCATTTGATCCTCCACCCAATTCCTTGGGTTATGTCATTTGACCAGAAACAACTGTTTTCTTATAGCATGACATGCTGTTTAACTAAATAGTGAAATATAAAGTGGAGCAATTTGAGTTTGTGGGTCAAAAGACCCAACGATGCCCATGAATTGGTGTTAGAAAAACTAGATCCATCCCCAGGTCCTTTCTCTCTCTTGGGTGGCCTTCCTGTTTTTTTCCAGCATAGTCATGATTACTTGGTGGAAGCTCCCCAAGGCATGCAGAGGGGACACCTGTCTCTCCAGGTCTTTTCTGGTCGGCTGAATCCCCACAGGGCTGATGACAGTGCGGCTGAAGGCAGTTTTGGAGAGCTCTATTCTTGAACGTGGGTGTTTCTCCATGAACATGGCTGTGCCATACCCTGCAGCTCAATGTGAAATTGAGATTTCATTGACGATTAAATGAGAATGTCCTGGCCGCCGAGTCTCAGCTTGTGGAATCCATATTCCACGATGGAGGCTTCTGGTCCATTTCAGGCTGTGGTCCTCACTCTTACCAGCACCCCCAGCACCATCAACTTTCCCTGGGCTGCCTCCCTGATCTGTCTCCAGGCTGCAGCCACCAGATGTGCCCAGAGCTGGGGGTGTGTTCTGCCCCAGCAGCCTTCCCAGCCTGGCTAAACCACCTGTCCAGCTGATGCCCTGGCTCTGGGTTCTTGACTAGTCTTGGAATATGGGCCTTTACAAACACTCTAAACAAAGTGGAAAAGAATTAGGAAGAGACAGTCCAAAAGTCAGTCACACAACAGTCCAAGTGAAATGGGAGAAAGGCATACAAATTCACCCTCTCATTCCATTTTCCCACATCTCCTGACTCTCAACATTTTTCTACAATCAACCATTACTTTTATAAAAACTCAGAATCAGTTTATATAAACCAAGGGTGTGACGGCTAATATGTATCCAAAGAAAGGCTCATGGCTTTTATTTTTGCCACTTAATTTTGAAGGACTTTTGAAAATATACTTTATTGGAAAATAGCAACAAAGCCTAAATTTCACTCCTGAATAATGCTAGTGTTTACTCAGAAAGGATCCTCATCGGTCCAGAGGAAAAGTAAACAGGCAAATGTCATTTTAACATTCCTTTAGAATTGTGCCATGCAATGTGAGGAAGGCTGAGCAGAATTTGGAGTGTCTACACCTACAAACCTAATAAATCAACGACCTCAAGATATCATAGCCTGAAGACTTTATTAGGTGCCATCTGTAATCACTCAATTAAAAACAAATAAAAGACGCATATTTAAACCTCAGTGCCTAACACGAAAATAGTTGTACAGTTCACATCTGGTTTAGCTAAACCATGATACTGACATTTCATCTTAACGCCACAATGATGACTTGTTGGGGAGGAAGGCGTGTCAGCTACTGTAGAGTTAAATCAATTTGTTTTCAGATTAAAGACGGTCACGCTGCAACAGAAAAGATCGATGAGCTACCCCCACATAATAAACCATCTTAAATATCACCATGGTTGCCCCAAATGGGTCAAGGATTCAGGCCTAGGAAGCCAATTCCTGCCCTTATGGTGTTTACAAAATAGTTCATATGGCAAGATAAAAATTTCAAGACTATCAATGAGTTAAGGACAGGGTCATAGAATTTTAGTATTTCAGGGTTAGAAGCCTTCACACATTTCACAGCCCCTATATATACACCAAAATGGGTGTGTGTTTGGGGTCTGTGTGTGTGTGTAACTAAAGGTGGATTTTTAAAAGACCATTGGCTAGGGGGCCGGCCCCGTGGCTGAGTGATTAAGTTCACGCGCTCCGGTGCAGGCAGCCCAGTGTTTCGTTCGAATCCTGGGTGCGGACATGGCACTGCTCATCAAGCCATGCTGAGGAAGCGTCCCACATGCCACAACTAGAAGGACCCACAACGAAGAATATACAACTATGTACTGGGGGGAGAAAAAGGAAAAAAATAAAATCTTTAGAAAAAGAAAAAAGACCATTGGCTAGAATTTGGCAGGCAATTTGATGAAATTCAAAGGAAAGTTGCTGAAAAGAGGCTCAAAGTATTTTAGGAAGAGAGGCCAGTGAAGTGATAAAAAGTTGGGCCCTGGATTCCATCTGCATGAATCTGAGCTGCCCCCTAGAGAAGGACGCTCTTCACGTGCCCGGTCAATGTTGCTGTGTGTGCTGAAAAGAGCATGAGAGAGAGAAGGGGATAAAGTTGTGTGTGATCTGACCAATGCCATGGCGATCGAGTGGGCACTACTTCCGCTTCCCTCTTTCACATATAGTTTTTATCTGACCAGTCAATTATTTTCCTAAAATTAATAACCATATTCCTAAGTTCAAAATGCTGCATGTTTATTATATAATAGTTGGGAAATAAAGGAAAAGAACCACTAGTAATCCTACCACCCAGAGATGTGACTAATGACCATGAACACATTTCAATTTAATCATATTCCTGTGCTTATATGGTTTTTCTAATAAAATTGGTATCATATTGTAAACGCTCTTCTCCGCTATCCTTTTCTCCCTCGCTTCATGTCACATCATATTTTGAGCAATCACATCATTAAGTGATTTCAAAGCACGATTTTAATAGTATAGTGCATGATATTCTTCACACTGATATACCACGACTTATTTAACCATTCTCCTATCTGTAGACGCTTAAATCTGTTTTTGTTTTGCAGTTGTAAACTACACTGTGAAGAACATCCTTATAACAGTTTTCATGCATCTGTCTGATTTTTCTCCTGGAATTAGAATGACTGGATCAAAGGCTATGGACATTTTTTCCCCATCAAGAAATCAACGAATAACTTAGATTTAATTAACACATGTGTTTAAAGTACACAATTCAACGAGTCTTGATAGCTACGTATATGTGTGAAACCACTGCCACAATCGAGATACTGGATATTTCCATCAGTCCTCCAGCTACGACATGTTGAAGGCTCTTAATATGTATTATTAAATTACTTAATAGGTATTATTAAATTGCTCTTTGCCCTACATTGTACCAATTTGCCCTCCCTTTAGTTATCTCCTAAAGTGCCATTTCTCTGTATTCTCTCTATCATAAAGAACTCTCAGACTACTTAGTGTCTGTCCATTTAACAAAAAATTTAATAGAAAATAAGGTTTTATTTTAATGTGCATTTCCTAGACTCTTAGTGAGGCTGGGCTTATTTTTCAATATATTTATTGGCCACTTGGATTTCTTTTTCTCCATTTTTTCTTGAAAGTTGGTATATTTCTTATGGATTTATAAAAACTCTTTACATATTAAGGATACGCCACTAACTGTATGATATCTTATCATTGTTGCAAATAGTTTTGCCAACTTAAGAATGTTTTAAACATGCTTACTTTAAAGTTTTAGTCAAATATATATTCTTTATTCTTTGTATGTATATGTGTATTCTATTGCTCTTATGCTTAGTAAATCCTTAGCAACACCCATCATTACAAAAAATCACTATCTTTATTTTCTTCTGCTTTTTTTGTTTTCACTTTAAAAAAAAATTAACTCTCTAGACCATCTGGAATTTATTAAGGACCATGGTATAACATGAGATTCTATTTTCTTCTCTAAATATATTTAGCCAACTATTTTACACCTTTATTTACTCTTTCTTTGTGATGATCTCTATCATATAGCACATCACCTTTTCTTTTTTTTTTGCTTGAGGAAGATTAGCCCTGAGTTAACATCTGTGCCAGTCTTCCTCTATTTTGTATGTGGGTCGCCACCACAGCATAGCTGATGAGTGGTGTAGGTCCATGCCCAGGATCCGAACCCGTGAACCCGGGCTGCCAAAGCACAGCATGTTGAACTTAACCACTAGGACACAGGGCCAGCCCCCAGCACATCACTTTTTACACTGGCATCTGATTCTGTTCCACTGACTTGTCTGTCAAGCTTGCGCCTTTATATCATTATATTAAACCCAGGCACTTTCTAATATTTTAGAATCTTGTAGGGCAAATTTCTTCTCATTTCTCTTAAAAAAAATCACTGGTCATCTCACATGCTTATTTTTCCAGATGAGCTTGAGAATCACTTTAAGTTAAAAAATTTCTTTGAATTATCTAATTTGAGAAAAATGACATTTTTACAATACTCTACATTCTCATGCAGGAACACGGATTAACCTCTTGTTTTGCATTTCTGTGCAGGTGGTTGTTCCCTAAGTAAAGCTTGGTGCCACATGTCAAGTAGAGATGCTAGGGTCCCTCAAGGGCTAAAACTGTTGATGAAAAATTCTGAGCTCAGCTAAAGCATTCTGCACCAAAATAGCCTAGGTGTGGGAAAGCACAAAAGATGAGGTTGCAGAAAGCCAAGAGTAATTTTACATTTTTAAATGCTTCATAAATGGTTATGAAAATGTGTTTCCCCGACTCTGACTAATCAGCCTCGGGGTTAAAAATCCTAGTTCTAGTACATTAAAGAAATAAGGGCTATGATCACAGTACTATTCTGTAATATTCCTTAACTCTTCTTAAAAACTCAAAGTTAATTTGACATTAGCAACTACTCATAAAATATGCCTAAGTATTAGCATCATTTTTTTTCATTAGCTTACTTACTCCATTTCACAGATATGTGGAAACAAAGCCTGGCTTCAATTTGCATCTGAGACGGGGTGTGTATGTATTTTTGCCCTTGGTTTATATTAAAAATAAACTAGAAGAGCAAGTGGGAATGTGCCACAGGATGTGGGCAGTCAACTTCGTGTGACCTCAACTTTTGCATTAGAAAACAACACTAGCTATTGACTTCAAAGGTTATTTTCAAAATAATTCCCCCTTAACTGCAAACAAAGACACTTCCAAGAAGTCAGGCTGCCCAGATCTGTAGGCACTAAGTGGGCAGTTCCACTATCACAAGGAAAGCCAAAGCCAGCAGAGACCTCATGCCACACACCACCACTACGGCTCAGGCCAGGGAACACTGGAACTCAGCACCATGACAGACTTTGGGACAACTGCGTTGGTCTCTGCTCTGAAACTCAAAGACTGGATTAGCTTGAGCACTTGTTGAAAACCCTGCCCTATTAGAGACTGGAAATGAGGAGTCAAATGAGATGATCAGTGCCCTGGAAACTGCACATTTATGCAGGAGCACATTATCTCCATGAATTCCCAGCACAGCTCTCTGAGGTTACCATCCTCTTCTTTCAGATAAGGAAACTGAAACTCAGAGAGGTTAAGGAACTGGCCCTGGGTTGAACAGCTGCTACAAATTAGAGCTGATTTCAAATCTAGGTCATTGGCTCCAAAGCCCATGACTGTGACCTGTGTACCATATTCCTTTCTCACCTCAGGAGAGGAAAAAAACCCATGCTCCATAAACAGGATTGCAATGATGCTCTCCAGGCACATGCACATTCTAAGTGCATTAAACTGTATGGAGTTAAGGGGAAACCCACTTTCCAATCCTCTGTTGATATTTCTTGACTGTGGCCGGCAGGAAAAACCAGTTATTGAAAGACACCTGTCTGGCACCCGGCGATCTGGCATCTGCGCTCTCATTGGTGAACTGGGGAAATTTCCATAATGCCCCCAAGCAGATTTTCTGGGGGATGGTCCTTTTTAGTTATAGTTGAAAGGACTTCAAGCTTCCAAACTTGGGTGACTGGCAAAACGGTGGAGCTGGAGGGTGATCTAGCTCCCTTTAATTAAATGAGACATGAAAACCCACAGAGATGATCAAAGAATGTTAAGAACTAGAAGGGGCTGCCCTGCTCCTGAAGACCTCACTGCTTCCTCTCAGAGATTCTGGTTGACTTTAAGCTCAGCCTTTCATCCCAGGAGAGAGCTGCTCATGTGTGAGGTAGGAACACTGCCCCAGAATCATTTGGGGCTTCCCAGCTGGCATCTTCTGTCACCACCTCCTGGGGGAACAAGAGAGTGGGCGTGTCCATCACTGCCCCTCGGACCCTTACCTGCACCAAGAAGGACTTCCTGGTTGAGTTCTCCTGCCACCTAGCAAGGTCAGGAGCATAGCACGTACTCAAAAAACATGTTTGCTGCACTACCCTGAGTTTGTGGACCAAATAAATCCCTTTTCCAGATTTCTCTGTAGCACTGCATCTTTAGTAAAAAATGAAAATTACTAAAGAATGAAGGAAAAAATATGGAAAAATAAGGAACATAGGAGCACCCCTCAAAAGAAACCAGTTTCATAAAAAAAAAGAGATGAACTTCAAATACAAAAGATGAACTTTGGAGCCCCAAATAGCTAACGATATCCCTTAACACCCAGAAAAGCCTGTCCACACAGCCACACTTTATCTAAAGACCTTGCCCTGGGATTCAACCTCAAAATTCCTGACTCTCTCTGAATCTGAAAACAGTACCAGATTAGTTGCACCTTTAGGAAAGAATTTGGCACACTGTTGATGAGACATTGATTATTTCAGCAATGTGTGCTCAGCACGGGGTAAAATTCTTTTCCATTTTGTAAAAGAAAACAAAACACGAAGGCTTTGATGCTGGCATATTGGCCTTTTTCTTCTGGGTGGACTCCTTTTTGCAAGTGTTTCCCGCCCCACGTTCATCTGATATCCCAAGCACGTGTTATTGGCAGAAGTTTTGACTATTTTGCCCAAAACACTGGACCACTGAGCACGTTATAAAGCAAACTTGAAAACGACTTGGCTCTTTCTGAGGAGCTCTCCAGATGTGTTACTGCCTTCCAGCGGGACCCAGCATTCTTGTCTCTGGTGGTATTAAGCTGGAGCCACAGGCATGTAGCAGATGCCATTTCTCCAATAAATCTTGTGGTTGAGTGAGACATAGGTGGCACCTCTCATATTTACCATTAAGTTTGACTTATAGATGTGGATGTCTGAGTAACACTCCCATCCACCCTTATCACCTTCATAAAGCAAAAATGTAGAAACGTAGGAAATTACAGATGTAGCTTGTTATTTTGACACCACTGTATTTCCTCACTGATACTAAGGGAAAAGGGAGTGAGAAAAAAGGGGGAACTATAGCCATAATATGATAACTGAGGCCACAAATAACTACTGTATGTCAACAGGACTCAGATACCGATGACAGAATTTTCCTTTAAGTGGGAAAACATTGACATTTTAAAAGAATATGCCAATATTTCTTAAGGATTAGGAACTAGTAGAAATCTTGGGCTGAACAGAGGGAACTGTTTAGCAGAACTCTCATGAAATTGATTTAAGTTTTACAAGGAATTAAGTTACAGTTTTTCACTCTGGACCATTAAAACCAAGTATCCAGCCAAAAGTGTATTTGAGATTTCACATTTTCTTTTGGAAAAACATCTTAGAAGTGACGTACCTTCATCACTTAGAAGCTGTGAAACTCTATTTTAACAATATGATGGGGTCCACTTTCAACCAAGCAAAGTTAATAATAATACGGTCTAAGATGAAGGCTAATAACACATGTGGTTTGGTATCTACTTATAGACGCTCTGGGAGCTGTGTGGTCTTTCTTGACAGCCATTGGGGCTGATTCTGGGTTGGTGCAAGTAAGCTGATCTTCTGTGTTCGATGCCAGGAACCAACTCACATGCCCGATTATACTTAGGCAAACAATATCCTATGCTATAATGTGGAAATCTAGAAGTGTGGCAGAGCCAAAAATCACTCTGAACAAACATAAGACTTCATAACCATTTGGAATATCAGCTCTATAGTCCGTGTCTAAAGAAGATGGCCAACCTCAGTCCAGTAGGCTTAGTTCTTCTGACTGAGCGCCAGCTCAATAGCCCTTCTGGTTGTTCCCCATCAGATCAGGCCTGTCTGTGTCAAGACTCACACCCACGGGGCTTACTCTTCTGTGGGAGGGCTCACGGTCCAGTTGGACAGGCGTGTTGTCAGTGGGCAGGCTCTCCCAGAACCCAGCCATTGGAAAGGGAGGGCAGAGCAGTGAGCGGGAGAGACTGCGAGGCTGGCCTTACATACAGATTGTGATCCTTACTGTTCTGGGGGTTGGGAATCTGTGCCAACCTGAAAATCCTTTGCTTCCCAGAAAAAAGCAGGCACACACAATCTTTTCATTTAAAGGGGATGGGGATGGGGCAGTTTAAGGATTCCCTGAAAACTGCATGGGGGACTTCAGATTCAGACAACTCAGGAGGACTCCATTAAACCACAGGTGGCAGGTTAGTGCAGTGGTCATGCCCGGATCCACATCCTCGTGCTATGTGACCTAGGGTAGGCTCCTGGGCTATAGAGTATATTACCACACCCCAAGGCCACCAAGATTTCATCCTCTGTCCTTATTGCTAATGTGCTGAATGGATGGACGTGTCAAGGATGTAAAATAATGGACTGGCTTAATGGCCAATGAAAATTCACATCACCTTCCTATATTTATAGTGCACCAAATTTAGATGAATAAAGCAATGTATTTTCTCCTAAAGAGCTCTTTAAAATCATCTTAAGTACATATATAACGAAAAGCATCTAAAGTGATTCTTTTTCTAAGGAATCTCCTCATAAAATAGTGATGTGTCACATATCTCTTTAAACTTAGTTAACTCATCTGTAAAATGGGAATAATAAAAGTATCTATGTCACTGGGTTGTCCTGAGGATTAAATTAGGAAGTCTACATAAAATGCTTATTGCAGGACATGCCTTCAATATTAATTCGAGAAATTTTTATCAAATACCCACAACGTGCAAAGCACTGTTCTAGGTGTCACTATTATTATCATTATTAGAAATTCCCTTGGGCAGGACAAATTGTGTTATTGTCAGCTGTTACTATCTTCATACTTCTAGAATTGTCTATTAGGGCTCTGAGGGAGTGGGCCACGGGACAGGTAAATTTTGGGAGAGGATGGTTCTGCTAGAAATGCTGTTAGCATGGGGAGACTGGTTTAGGGTACAGGAATGCCTTACAGCGATGTTGGAAGTCTGGAGGTAGGCACGAAGTGGGGGAAATCTACCTAGAAAGATGGAGTAGGAGGATGCAGAAGGGAAACTTTATTTACTCCCAATGAAGAGGGTGTGTTCCTGGGCAAAGCATGGCTGAGAGAGGGACGTGGGTCTCCAGCGATGGGATAGAACAAACACTGAGAGGCACGTAAACCCTGGTGTGTGCATCTCACAATGACCAGAGACCATTGTCAGTGCTCTCCATCATGGTGGAAAGAGTCTTCATGACTAAGCTGAAGGCTGGTGCAGTGGGGTCCCTGGGAAGAAGGCACCCTCTCCTAAAGAGCGAGGAGCATGGACTAGAGATGAAAGGCAGGAATGCCCAACCTCTGGGACTTTTCCTTGGCTACGAACCTCAGGATGCCAGTTAAAGCTTGGAAGACAAATTATCCAGATAAATTCACCTATCTCTGTGCCTTTCCTCTGCTCTTCTACAGGACGTTCCAGATCCACCTCGCTGGGCTGGATGTCTAAGAGGAAGCTTCCTTTGTTCACTACTGAACCAGCCGGTTGCAGCCCCTCCTGAACAGGAACAAAGCAGCCAGCAGTGGTGAGCAGGAGGAACCCTGCCACAGAGACAAGTCTCAAGACCATTAAATGGGCTAGTAGTTATAAAGTGCTCACACGCCGCCTGGCCCATAGTAAGTGTGACATCAGTGTTTGTTAAATAAGTGGCCCAGTGGCCTCTCCCTATGAGGAAATGTCCTTCCTGGGAAGGATGAGCTTTACTTATGTTTACAAAGGAAGGCAGCATTTCTGTACAACTGATACCCACCCAGGGTCTTACAGGAGTGCCATGGATTGTATCTCAGGGCAAGGAGGAGCGTCATGCATGATTCATTCATTGGGTCAATCAAACATTAGTAAGATGGCTGAGGAAACGCACTCAGATCGTGAAAACAGAATCTGGTGAGAAGAGGCCTTGGGAGTCTTTACCAGGATGCTCCTGAGCCTTAAAGCTGTGTCGTGGAGATGAGTTGTCAGCACCCCGAGAAATGACACACCTGCCTAATGGGGATGCACGCCAGAGAACGGACTTAACAGGAGGCTTTTCACTGACTGAACTAAATAAAAAACAAGGTTTCATTTTCACAGCATCTGGAGATATTTTTCAAGGAAAAAATTCAAATAGCACAAAAAAAAAATCAGATCAAAATAGTGGAAACAAAGACTCAGACAAATAAAAATTAAAAATCTATGATGAAACTATATGCTCTACTAATGGAATAAAACTAGTTTCAATACTCTATTTTAAAAGCTACTTAAGGGCTGGCCTGGTGGCATAGTGGTTAAGTTCACGCGCTCTACTCCAGCAGCCCCGGGTTCATGGGTTTGGATCCCAGGCACAGACCTACACACTGCTCATCAAGCCATGCTGTGGCAGCGTCCCACATACAAAATAGAGGAAGACTGGCACAGATGTTAGCTCAGGGTGAATCTTCCTCACCAAAACAAAACAAAACAAAGCTACTTAAGTTTTGACCGAGGATGAGCAAGCCCTGACCAAACACACTACAACGACAATTTCTTCTTGTTTCTTCACTGCTTAATTGTCGCCCTTCCCACTATCCTCTCTCTTTCTGATCATGACAGTGGAAGAGGCCACAAAACATGGCAGGAAGCACACAGAGTTTGGAGCCAGGCAGGCTCCGCCTCTCACCAGCTGCGAGACCTCGGATATGGTCCTTGGACTGTCTGGGTGTGTTTTCTCCTGGCAGAATGCAGATAACAGTATCAAGCTGGCCACGCCACTGTCACAGTCAGAGATATGCATGGAGAGCACAGAGTACAGTGCTGTGTGTGCAAAGAGTCGGACATGGCCAGGCCATAGTTCACTGTGGCCATCTGCAACATATGTTTATTATAGTCAAGATAGACAACACAGAAACTTCTCACGGGCCAAATAAGAATGACCCAGAACCCACAAGCACAATTTCCAACTGCTATTCTGTTGTTTTATACCTTCCAGTTTGTTCTTCCAAGCATATTGTGTGTGTGTGTGTGTGTGTGTGCACTACAAAAACATACAAATACTGTATAATATAAATATTGTGTCTGATTTTTCATTAATTGTTTTTGTGAGTATTTTCCAATGTCGTCAACAACTCTTCAAAATGAAATTCCATTGGCTTCATAATATTTCACTGGATCACTATAAAGTCACTGAGTTAACTTTCTCCAAATGTGAGATACTTCCTTTTTTCCCCAATTCCTTCATCCAACAAAGAGAGGCAATCTGGTGTAGAGGACCACGCTCATCTTTGTTCAAATCCAGGCTCTGCCACTCGCTGCCTGCTTCGAACATGAGCAGATGGGCAGACCTTACTGCCACCGAGACGCCAGGTTTCCACCTGGAAAGGGATGAAGAGGACTTCTACCTGTATTTGTTTCGGGGCTGCCATAAAATTACCACAAACTGTGTCGCTTAAAACAACAGAAGTTTATTCTCTCACTGCTTGGGAGGTTACAAGTGCCAAATCAAGGTGTCAGCGGGCCCACGCTCCCTCTGAAAACCCTAGGGAGGAGTCTGTCCTGCCTCTTTCTAGTTTCTGGCTATCCTTGCTGACAATCTTTGGCAGTCCTTGGCGTGTGGCAGCGTAACTCCAATCTCTGCCTCAGTCTTCATATGGCCTTCTTCCCTGTGTCTCTGAATCTCTCTCTCCTTATAAGGACACCAGTCACTGGATTTAGGGTCCTCACTAATCCAGGATGACCACATCTTAAAGTCCTTATCTCCACAAAGACCCCATTTCCAAATAAGGTCCCATTCACAGATAGAAGGGGTTAGGACTCCAACATATCTTTTTGGGGGGACACAGTTCAACCCAAAACACTACCTAACAGAGTTGTGAGGAAGAAGTGAGCCAACATAAATTGAAGGTCCTTTGCTAACTGTAAAAAATGCTATGCCAATGTGAATTGCCACTTTTCAAGGTTTTAGATAAAAAAAAGGCACCAGTTTTAGGAGGCAGAGTTTCAAAGGATCACGTCTCTTTCTTTGAGTTTGGATGTTTGGCCATTGCTATGGGGCAGCAGTTTGAGCTTTGAAGCCAAGAAGGCAAAACCATACAGAAGAATTATGGCGCCCCATAAGCCCAAATGCCTTAGGAGTGGTCTTGTCAATTGGATGGCCTTCCAACCCACTGACCTGGGCAGTGCAAACCAGAAAGAGAATCTATAGCAGTGCGAAACTCTCTCTGACTCTTTCCCCTTATACTCCATCTTAGATTGATACTTTCGTAAACTACAATAAAAGTGAGTTTTTAGAAAAATGATCACAGCCATGCCAAATTACCGTCAAAGTTTCTAAAGGTTACTCTCAATTCCTGCCCTTATCTCACCATGGGCTGGGGGGCAAGCAGCTTGCGGACTGGCACCAGTCCTCGGACCACACCGCACTCTGAGAAGCACCGCTCGGCCGTGGCCAGGGCCACCATATACCCAGGGGTCCCGCTGGAGCACGGTCCCGCTCCCAGGCTTCTGATGAGGATTAACTGATTCCCACCTCCAGCCCCATTCCGGGGGGCATGGCTGGCCGGGGAAAACCAGCGCAGCTCCCACACCTAAGCCTCAGTGTTTTCTTTGAGTTTGCTTTCCCACTGACTTGCTTTCCTTTCAGTCTGGGCTTTCAAAGCAGCTTTCTGAGCGAATGCAGGAGATCTCAGCAGTCCCCACACCACGCCTCATGTGGAATGCATTTAGACAGGGGAAAAAACTCGGAGCGGTTAGATGATTTCGAACTGGCTTGGACACGGCGTGGCTGGAATTTCAGAGCTGGCTTTTGTTTGCGTTCGTCATGAAACATTTGTTATACGAGCTGCTGCTACTGCTCCCAGAGCAGCTGCAGCCGAGAAGCCCTCTCAATGGCGGCTGGTTCTTCTGGACGTTAGCTGACTGACAGCGTTCACCAACTGAGGGCCTTGACCCCCGAGCTCGGGTGCCTCTGCACTATCCTTGCATCAGTTATGGAAGACAGTTCCCCCAAAGCAACACGTGACAGCACGCGAAACAGAGACACACGTTTCCACCAAGTTTTACTGGCACGGTATCTTTGGATGGTGATGCCTTCCGCCTCTGATCATAAGCGTGTCTTTTTATCAGTTTTTATACTTTACTTTCTCTCCCATCAAAGAGATCTCCAATATGGCCCTGATTTGTCTTCAAGGTAATTTTTAAAACATAGCAGTTTGGAGCTTCATCATAGCAACAGCAATCGGTAAAAAGCCAGCGGGGTTTCATTAATAAATTACCATTAAGGGATCTTGTTATCGCTTGTTCGTTTTGCTTTTGAAATTTCACCAGGACTATAATCCCAAGATATGGATGCTGAAGGCAGCACTATGGTATCCGATTCGCATCACGGCTGTGTGGATGTCACATGAAGGAAACGTGTGTAACAGATCTCGCTAAGAGCTGTAAACACAAAACTGGCAGCAGAATCCTAAAGTTCAGGTAGTTAGAACATTCTCAACTAAATGTAATAGCCTGATTACATACCTTCAACACCTTCCTTTAAAAATCTAAAATGACAGCAAAGGATAATAATTATATAAAAGATTGCAAGACCACAAGGAGATCCGGAAAAAGATGTCACAACTGAAGATGGATATCAGTGGAAAACAGTCCTCGACCAATCTCTGGAAGATGAAAGCGGTTGAGGAGCGCATTCAGCACGGTAGAGCAGACGAGGCACATGTGAGGTGCTGGCAGGGGGGACGCACATCAGGAGTGCCAGGTCGCCCAGTGGAGCCCTCAGAGACAGAGAGGTGGCACCAGAGGGAAAGCTGAGCATGAGGCAGACAGTCTCTGGGTATGAAGCAGTTTAGGTCCACAATTCCCTCCACAGCGGCATGCAGACGGATATCTTGCAATGCTTCTCCCCTCATTCTCCAGGGGGCATTCTCCATTGCCTGGGAGCCAGCAATCTTAGGATAGTCTCCAGAGAATTTGGGCAGAGGCTCCAGACATATTTGCTAAGCCCAGAGGACAGAAAGGAGAGGCATGGGCTAAAATAAGAACAATCAAGCCAATGGTGCACTGAATGTGGACCTTCAACTCCTGTTCCCACACCAGCCGCCAGATGTTTGCCCCATTCTCCTACCCCCACCTCACCTCCCATCCCCCAAGCAGATGTTTGGAGAATTCTGCAGTGGGGAAACTGAACAAACGCCAGAGAAGAAAACAATCACTAACAAATGTTTTTCCAGCAAAACTTCTATTGCTGTTTGATCATCCCAAGTAGAGTCCCATTGCACAGCACATTCAATGAGCTCTTTAGTGCCCCCCCCAAATATAAATTCTGACAAAGATCAACAGAGGAAGAGAAGAGAGGTCCAACCCGATCAGAACAGCAAAAAGGAACCTGGAGCAAATAGAGATAATTCAGGGAATGGATAGAGACATTAAAAAAAAAATCTCTATAGGAGTCGGCCTGGTGGTGTAGTGGTTAAGTTCATGCTTCACTTTGGCAGCCAGGGGTTTGTGGGCTCAGATTCCGGGCGTGGATGTAGCACTGCTCATCAAGCCACCCTGTGGCAGCATCCCACATAAAATAGAGGAAGATTGGCAGAGATGTTAGCTCAGTGACAATTCTCCTCACACACACACATAAAAAAATCTTTGTAATTTTCAGAGATTTAAGATGATATTGCATCCAATAAACAAGGACAAGATATTATGTAAGCAGAAAAAAAAGATTAAAAAAGAGTTCTTGGAAAAGGGAAAATTCAATAGAATGATGGAATACAAATTGAGGAACTCTTCTAGAGTGAAATAGCTAAAGACGTGGAAATTGAAATAGGAAATAATAATAAAGCATACAGAAAGGATGAAGCTAGGGGTTCAAATGTATGACTAATAGCATTCCAGAAATGAAACAGAGAAAATGGTGTCAATAAAATCATGAAAGAAATGCAACAAGAAAAAGTCTGAGAAATGAAAGACATGAGTTTTAAGCATAAAAGTATCTGTTGAATACTTGGCACACTGAGTCATGTTGTAAAATTTCATAAGAGGAATAAAGGGAAGACCCTAGGGGAGAGAGAAAGATACACTAAGAAAGTCAGAGGAAAAGAGGTGGGAAATGGAATGCATGTATGAAGAAATCCATACCCAGCCGAATCGGCAACCAAATGAGATACAATACCAAGCTTTTCGGATATTCAACGACTCAAAGAATTTACCACCTCTCATGCACCTTTTATTGGGAAGCAACTTGAGAATATCTTGGATTAAAATGAGTTATTAAATCAAGAAGTAGGATCTCTGGGATTCAGGAGACCAGGAATCCAACAGAGAAATATGGCACAGGGAAGCTGCAGGACAGCTGTGCGGGGAGCTTTTGAGTATCAGCCCAGATTGAAGCAGGAGGTTAGAGAGCTCTGGGTGGAAAGGAAGGGGGGTGTCTTAGCGCGGAGGATGAAACTGATATTCTTATCTGAGAATAGTATTGCCAAAAATATCAAAAGTAATATTGATACTACAGATCTAATGGTACATTTGAAAATTCTGATAGGTACAAATAAATCTAAGCAAATTTTAAAAAACCAAGGCAATAATGAATTCCGGGAAAAACAAAAAGTTGTGCAAGAAATGAAACAAAATCATGGTGTATTACTTGGATCAGCAGTGAGTACAATGTTGTACCGTCACAGTATTGTAAACAGGGACTCTGCACGTAAAATGTGGACATAACCCTATGGGTGGAGGGGGGAGTAGAGGTGAGGGTAATGGAATAATAAGAGGACTAAATAATGTCTCAAATAAATAAATCAAGAAATAGCAGCCTATGCACACTAGTTATAAATACTGTGGGGATTATAAGAAGAATAACCCAGCTAACTGTGCTAAGAGTGTTTTGCCTCTCCAAAATCAGACTTTGTGATGGGGAGGGTCGAAATAGGAAAGTGCTGCTTTTCATCATACGTCTTTTAGCGCTGTTTGACTTTTAATCATATACATGCAGCACTTTAATAAATAAATTATAGTTAAAAAAACAGGGAGGCAAAATTCTAGGAACACATGTTTTGAAAAACAGCTCCCGGAGTGTCTGGTTCTGATAAGGCAGGAGAAGGACCTGGTACACATGGGGAAAACTGGGGAGATGAGACTTTCCAGGGCGTCTGCAACTCCCACTCGACAAGCAAAACTTTCCTGTTCTCATCAGTGGGGAATTATGCTGGATTTCTCTGTGGGTTTGCTGACAACGAAATAAATGTGCTTAATGCAGCCCACAAGGAACCAGAAAAAAAAAAGAAAAAAACAGCAACGTTCTGTGCACAGGTATGTTTGTAGTTTTTCATTGTAATCTTTCACCGTCCAATGCCATTTGTGAGATGTGAAAAGCCAAGGCATTCTATGTTGATAAAAATGTCTGAGATGTTAAAAAAAAATACAGACCAGGAAATGATATTTTTATTTGAAAAAGATTTAGCCGAAGAAAAAAAATAGAAGCTTTCATTGTAAAATGTTGAGTCATGCAAAATGGGTAAGGATTTACCCGTCCCAGCTGGGGGTACGTTTTATAAGCAAAGAATGTCAGAGAGGGCTGGCCATGAGCCAAGAGCACAAAGACGGTTCTGAAATCCTCTGTCTAGTGCTCTTTCCACAACACCACGTTAGTCCTTGGGTGGACAGGGCCCTTGGCAGTTTGCTCTTGAAAGAACAGGAAGATCACAAAGTCTTTTATAAAGACCAGCTCTCACCCTCTGGGGTTGGGTCTCTTTTGAACCTACTTTGCCCAGGTTTCAGAAGCATTTCAGTTTTGCAAAGTTATCAGGAAAGTCCAAAAACTGAAATTTGTGGTGACTAATTCCACTGCTTAGTAATACTCTTACTCAATGCAAAGCATATTACTGTCAAGCTCAACTAAAAACTGCTCAAAGTAGAAGTGATTAAATTCTAAAGTAGAAGAAATTCACCTCTGAACACAGAAGGATGCTGGTACCACCACCGCACACCCAGATATTATTAGCCGGCTTTTCGTTTGGGGAAATGAATCATGCGAGAGAAAACTGCACACTCCCAGGCCTGGCCGCGCTGTTGGGGGTATCCGGGGGTCTCCAGAGGATGAGGCTGGGACCCAGAAGAGATCAACTTCCCAGGGTGCATGGCGTGGGGGTGTGGGGGTGGGGGAAACTCTTCTGCAGGGATGATCCCAAGGGCTCCCCATGAGGGAGGTCATAAAGACCAGAGGCAGTGACAGGGGACACAGCCAGCTCAGATGGGTCAGCAGTGACTCATAACAGAAGGGGAGTCCTTGCTGGTGGGCAAAGGGGCGAATCTGGGCGGTCAGGCAGGGCAGTGGTTGGCGTCTGGAGATGCGTCGTGGGACCCCTGGGACAGTGCAAGACACACAGGGCCAACTGGAGCCACTGGGTGCCCCGGGCCTAGAGGGTGGCTGGCTCTTCAATGGGAAGAGAGCAAGGAGGCAGAACCCCAGCACTGGGGAATCTGGCAGTGTCCCTGATGCACCGTTAGGAAGTGAGGGATCCCTGGGTGGTGGTCAGGCTTGGCAGAGGGCAGGGACCCTGGGGGGTGGGGGGTGACACACGGCCCTCTGGCAACGGTGGCTTAGCCACTGGCTCTGGGATTGGTGTGAGTGACTCAGTTCCAGGTTGTACCGCACAGGGAGCTGAGGCTGCTGACACTTTTCCTGTCTTGGGCAGGACTGTCTCAGCAGCAGGGTGACTGGGCTGTGAGGAATTGGGGCACCCAGCTCCAAGAGGCAGGTCAGCAGGCAAGGGCCGACGTGGGCTGGACTGCCCCTTACGCCTCCCACACTCTGGACGCTCCTGTGCCTTCAAATCTCCATGCCTGCACTCAGGTTATTTTTTTCTGCCTAAAATGCCTCCTTCCACATCCACCTGGCGAACACCTGTGCGCCCCTCAAAGACAGCGCAATCTCGAGCAGGAAAATTCCCTCAGCCCTGCTTGTGACGGCTTTCAGGCCAGACACATTTCTCTTTATCTTACCCTGCCCTTCTCCAGGACTGGCATAGTGCAGACACTCAAACACTTGCTGAATGTGTGTGTTGAATTTTTCTGGTATTTTCAGATTATATCTGCTATTTATTAGTTGCCACAGAAGGGAAATATTTTTGGAAAGTTATTACTAGAAAATCATTTTCTAGTAATACAGACATCATTTACATGTCTGTAAATTAAGTCCTACTTTCCTATCAATCTTAATAAAATTGGAGATGCTGTCTCCTGGAGGCAGGATGATCCCAAAGCAAGAGCAAATTAATAAGCAAGTGAAAAATACATTTAAAAATAACATCATTCAAGGTAATTATTATTTCCAAGAGAATGAACAATTATAGTTGAAATGGGTCAAAAGTACATATATCATGCTGCAACTTAAGCCTTCATAAAATCAATTAGACACGTCTAGAGGATGAATCCTTGGGAGAGGTGATGTTTCTGTACACTGAATAAAGCTATCCATCTGTGGTTACAGAGTTCCCTTCAGGAAGGTGTTCACCAAAAAACTCCAAGTGTTGAGGAGTTCATTTAAAGGGGTGTTCACATTATATGTTAATTTTAACTATTTACTCAACAGCTACAGGTGAAACAGTTACACGCTTTCAGTTTTAATTTTTAGACACTATCTTAAAGGTCTAGCAGTACTGTTCCCTACCACCCTTGGCCCCATTAGAAAGACATCAGCTGCTGTCTAATGGATCCATTTTCAAAAGAATTTTCTTCTGTGTGGATGACCACACACTGGCTTAAGATAATACCTTAGCGACCTGCGGTGACTTCTGAGCCCAGCTTCCCCAGTGAACAGACGGCAGGCTGAACAGAGACAGTCTGAAGGTCTTACTTTTAACCTCTTACCTTCAACTGCAATACGTATTATGCAGGTTTAATACCCATGAACCTCTGAATTCATGATTAAATACGAAGAAGCTTGAGAGCGTCAGAGTTCATGGTCTTTGTGGTGGTTCTGGGGACAGAAGCTTGAACGTCTATGGTCACCTGGGACTTGATAACTGGGGGCAAGTTGTTCAACTTCTTTGAATCTCTGCTTCCTTGTTTAGAGAATGAGGCGAAGATTTTGGTCTTGCTCAACTTCAGAAGATTCGTGTAAGAATCGAATCAGACCATCTATAGGAAAGTGTCTTATAAACTGCAAATTGCTATGCCAATTATTATCTAGGAGCTGTTAATGCTTTTGTGACCCCGGACGGTTCACTCAGATAAGACTGCTGCATAACAAAGGAGTTTAGTTGTTTGAACATAAATGGATGTACACACACACACACACACACAAGTAACCCAGTGCCAACATGATTAGAATCTGAATCTAGGATATGGCTGGTGAAAAATCTTTATGGAGAACACTGATGGGAGATGAACCAACAGCAAAGTGGGGTCCTATTTTTACAAATGATAGTTGAGTTCTTCAAACAGTTTCGTTGGCATCCATAGGTGGATAATCTGACTTCTTCCTGACCATCAGCCGTATCTTTGTGAGGTTCCAGAATGTTTTGAGTTTTGTTGTAGTGCAAAAGCAATAGGAAGTAAGAAATAAAAATGGAAATGAAAGATGAAAGACAGGATCTGTTTAATCCAGACATTGTAGAATGATGGATTATTTTTATAAAACCAGAGTTGACGGTATATATTTTTTTAACCCACATGAACTTACTTAATTGTAAAACTCCGTCCACCCTTTAACCCCACTGGATCTCCTATAATGTAGTTTGGAACACTGCAATCCATTGTTCGTGGAATCCTTTTGATATTCAGGATCCCATTTTTAGGCCCCAAATTGGGCACGATTACACATGTGCGTTCAAGCATTATGTAAAGTCCTGTCTGCAGATGCAAATAGTACGGTCCTATTAGGGAACCACAGACACTTGCTCGAGAAAATGGAGAGACACTGCCACCTCGTGGACAAAGCTTAATTCATTAACAGGGTTCTGAAATATGCAATTCCGCATATGGAAAACAAACTAAAGGTTTTTCAAGAATTGAATCTTAGGGTCTTAAAATCCATTAAATCTTTAGACACTCATCCTATGTTTACTAAATACCATGATATATAACAATCTGAAAAATTCAACATTCAGCACGTTAATGGTAACTGGCCCCAATCACAGTGGGTTTCATTTAAAGTTAAAATCTTAACCCCCTGATATTTCTGGTAAGAGCTCAAGTACAACAACAGGTGATTTAAAAAAAAAAAAATCCTCTCAGTAACTTGGATGATGTGCGTTTTCAGCCCCGGAAGGTGTCACTAGTAATATTCCCAGTAAACTCACTCCCTATGACTGTTTCAGAAATAGGGTATTGGTCACAGTATAATTGTTCCCCTCTTCCTAAATCGGAAATACTAGTTCCAAAGGCATGTGTTTCCACAGTCACAGTGACTGATGGAAAACGTCAAGGTTTGTCATTCTCCCTCTCTCTCTTTTAATGCAGAAGTCACCAAGAGAGCCTGAAGTCCTGGGTGCTCACAGACACAGGCCCTGTCTCTCTCCTGTGCTGTGGCTCATTATCGAACACCTATCATATTAAGCTCTGGGCTAAGGGCGTTACATGGATCTGATCAGGTATGGCTCCCAACAACCCTGTGAAGTAGATAGCATCGTTTGTGCGTCTTACACAGACGGGGTTGTACCTTGAGGGGTTATACCTTGCCTCTGGTTATACAGTCGATAAGTGGAGGAGTGGCTTTAACACGCAGGCTGTCTGCTCCAGAGCCCACGCTCTAATCATTACGGTATCCTGTTTGCTCAAGAGAAATGCATGTGGCATGCAGAGAAAGGGATGGACATCATGACAAGAGAGTTTGAGTGGGGGTCCCCGTCTTGATCACCTCAACATCCCCAGCTGTAGGGAAGAATGGATTCTGAACCAAGAACCCTCCATCCAGGATTCCGTCGTGTCCTCTAGGTGGCGATACGGCCTCCATAACTAACGTTGGGAGTTCTTAGGGCAATGGGGACTGTCCAAGGACTGGTTTTCTTCTTTTGGAGAAAAGCACCCCATAATTTTGCTAACCAACAAAAGGCAGATGAGCAGCATTAAAACATTGTACTTGATACTTCAGTATTATAATACAGATCTTAGAGCTCATCCACTCAAGGTTGCATTTGTTCTGGGTTATATGGGCAGAACTGTGGCGGAAAGAGAACTAAGAGTCTCTTCTTGCTCCCAACTCAGTGTTCTTTCCTTGAAGAATGACTGTTCTTTATGATACGTGGGCCAAGCGCTAATCATTTACATTTGTTTTAACTCAGCCTGACATTTTTCTTGATAGATGGATGAAAACTTGCATTTTTCCTGTAGTATATTTTATTAAATTTTCTCTTCTACATATTTGCTATTATTTGCTATGTAAATGTCCTCAGACCTAAATATGGCAATGCAAATGAACTCAGAGAGCACACGACAACACTGCAATACCCCTAATGGGAAGTCTAATTATCATTTGTGCACAGTAAAAATGGAATATTTAAATTTGTACTCTATCATCATTGTTTATAGAAACATTTAAGTAAACATATTTTTTTAAAAACAAAGCACCCAATTTATGAATGAACTTAACTCCTCAAAGTTAGTATGTAAGCCATTTGTTTGGAATTACTCATTTTTCCTTTGTAATAATCGGTGGCCAGATTCTCAAGGCAGCCCACAGAAGCCTAGTAAATTCCATACTGCAGCTCCACTGTTTACGTTTGTAGTGGAAACAGTGGAAAATGAATACTGATGTCATGCTAGTAATGGAAAGTATTTAAAATACAAGGGAAAAGAATTGGACACCAGAGCTTTCAAGTCCCAGGAAGGAACGTTGCTATTAGGTCATATAGTTCCACGTCTGGAAGCTAGGTGGCGCTATTGAACCAGAACAGCTCAGTTATTTGCCAAGTCAAGGGTTTACAGAGGGACCTTCATTCACATAAGGACTGTTCCCATCACAGATATGCTCGTGTTCTCTATCTTTAATTAATCTGCTTATTTATTTTGGCCTTTAACACCGCTATGATTTTAGCTCCTAAATAAATTACGACTAAGAAAAATATTGATGGCTCACAGCATGTCAGTTTTTAAGGAGGAAGAGCATTCACGAATATGTTAACGCTCATGGCTCAGACACACATGAGTCTGTCCCTTCACTTTCAGATTTTGGTGGATGACTATGGATCATTCTCTCAAATTCTCTGGGCTGGCTCCAGTTTCTCATGTTTAAAGGGTAAGTAATGGGCAAATGTATTTGAGATTAATCAATAAAAAATGAGACCGTATAGGTTAAACCAGTGAGGTCGCTCTTACCCTGTAAATCTGTTTGGGCCTTGGTTCTCTCTTGGTTCAAACTCATACCCAGGATGGGTGGAGTGTACTGAACTCTCATTCTAAGTTTACTTGACTCGACATCAGCCACTGCCCCCTGGCTGGTAGGAAACACCTGAACTGTCCTCTCGCTTATCCATCATGCTAAAACTTTCATTTTTATTCCATCTTGAGTACTTACTATCAAGACTAATTCTCAAACATGTTTGGTGGGAGACAAATTTACTTGTCAGTATACCTTTCCATAAGAGATGAGTTGAGGGGGGGCAGACAGTTAAGCTGTTACTTAGGGAAGTTATTGACATCTCTAAATGATGGGTTATTGGAAGAAGAAGTACTGATGGGAAAGAATTAATCAATATCATTCCAATGTAGAATGAGTGACAACTCATTTGACAAATAGACGTGACTATTTTTACTAGTTCCCCAAATAGTCAATGTTATCAGTGCTTTTCCCTCAGTAACGAGACTGGTCTAACTATTTTTCATATTTCTGGAGGCGGATTACCAGAAATCAGCACACACCGGCGTTTTTTTAAATAACAGGACAAGCACCAAAGAAAAATGGCCAGTGGAATGTCTGCATCTTACTCCAGCTCCATGGGCAGTTAACCTACAATGATTGAAGGGTCCCTAGACCCCTCAGTGCCTTAGATTTTACTTTTTCTTCCCTCTGTTCTCTAGGCTACTCAGCTACAAAATTATTTTATAAAGGGTAAAAGCAATAATTTGGGTGTGCCATAATTCGTGAATTTAGACTAAAAATGTGCCAACGAGGCAGCTCTGGTGTGAATGACTAAAGTGACTTGCTGCTGCTCTTTCTTTAACCTATTTGATACCAACTCGCTGACCTGTGGCCACGAGCAAACAGTAGTACATGTGCTTGGTCTTTGCAGAGGCTCAAATATATTGGGAAGCTGGCCAGAAGTGGATGCTCACCTCCTGTCCTCTGTCTTGGGGGAATCTCTCTGGGACACAGAAACTGTGGAGCTGCTCGGCCTTCAATATCACTGTGGGGGATCAGAATTGGCCACTCCCAAATATGCCTCGTTGGCTTAATTTTTTTGTAGTTGTTGGTGAGGAAGATTGGCCCTGAGCTAACTTCTGCTGCCAATCTTGCACCTTTTGCTTGAGGAAGATTGTCCCTGAGCTAACAGCTGTGCCAATCACCCTCTATTTTTTGTATGTGGGACACCACCACAGCACCACTTGATGAGCAGAGTGTAGGTCCACACCCGGGATCCAAATCTGTGAACCCGGGACCACTGAAGCAGAGCGCACAAACTTAACCATTACACCACTGGACCGGCCCCTGGCTTGATTATTTTTCAGGACAAAAGACTCTGAAAGAAACTTTGACTTTCCCCCTAACTGCCTAAAAGAATTTAAAATAGAAGGCCTGTCTCACAAAGGAACTATCACTATAGATAACTCTGGGTATAACAGACAGGGAGGGTCCTTGCTAAGGCCATTTTTATCAAAGTTTTCTCTCTGTCTCTGTCTCTCTCTGTCTCTGTCTCTGTCTCTCTCTCTTTCTCATCACATTATCTATAGATGGCCCAGCAAACATTTATCAAACATTTGCATTTTTATTTTCATGTGAATTGCCTTCCTCCCCTTTGAAGTCTCAAACCATTATCCCCCAACATCCTCCTTTGTCTTTAGCTGAAGATGGTATTTAAGGTGGTGGCTTTTGCCATTCTGGTGAGTTACTCAGTTTTCCTGGGTTTCTCCCATGTATTCACTTTATTAAACTTTGTTTGATTTGCCCCTGTTATTCTGTCTCATGTCAATTTAATTCTTAGACCAGCCAGAAGGACCAAGAGGGTAGAGGAATTGTCTTCCTCCCCTGCATCACCATAGAAAAATCTAAGAAGATGCCAACGGGGCCACAAAACATGGTGGAAGCTACTGAAGGATCACTCAAAAGGTTATTTGGTTGTGCACATGCCCTGTGGCAGCTGAGAGTGCTGCACTAGAGTGACATTCAAAATATTTAAAACCAGCTCCACTTGGGAACTGAATTCAGAAGAGCTGCTGAGCGTCACACTGAGCCAGGGACCTGAAGACCCCGTGTGTGGCCATGAGTTACCCCTTTCGTTCCGTCATTGTTGGGGCAGAGGGCAGCCAGGGTGGCAGGTGTCCCAGAGGGCAGGCACCGACGGCAGTATGGACGTCTTTTACTTTCTAACCACCAGTCCAGCTGGGCTGTGTGGACTGGCCATGTGTGGGCCCTGGGCTTCTGGAAACCTCTCATCCCACTATGCAGGAGTACCAGATGTCCCTTATTTCTCCGAGGCAGCAAACCTCAGAGGCATTTAGCACACTGCTATGCCCAACTCAAAGGGAAAAATATCTTTTTGTGGGTGGAAAGAACACAGTTGAAGGCAGAGGGGCTAATAGTAACTCACTTTTCAGAAACACGTTCTATTTTACTTAAGGTGCTTACAGATCATGGGACGAAAGCCCATAAACTCTGTGGTCATGTATTTAAATGGATAAAATAGAAGGTGGGTCAAGATGGCATAACCTCACAAAAGCAGGTAAGTGGGCTCTCTGGGCTCAGGTTTTTGCTTGTGGTTTATTTGTATATAAGAAGAACAGTCTTCAAAATGTCATCACCTAAGTTATCAGGCCCAGCCCCCGATGCTGAACAGTGTGCTGGGCTGTGGCATCCTGTGGTTGGTGTCAGTTCCAGATCCCAGGATGGGTGATGTGGGTGGCGTGGCCCACCAAGACTCTTCCCAGATGCTGGGACAAGAGCGTGTTCATCTAACCTGACAAGTATGTGTCTCCAGAATCTATCTCATACTGTGTATCACACACACACACACACACACACAAACACACGCATGCTATACAGCAAGATAAAGCCAAAGAAGGAAAATACCAACAAACAACATAAGCTTTTTCTTCAAAGGAGTCTAATTTAGGGTAGGACCCCTCCTTGCACAAAGACCAGAGCTTACACTGTCTTACAAAGCTAAAAGTTGGCCACAGTAGGGCTCTTTAAATTCTTTAGACCCTTTAAATTGCCTGTTATTGAAAGGGCAAGGGAAGACCTTGTTTCAGAAACCGACTATATAGGGTTTATTATGCTTCTGGCTATTCAGATCACATCTGCTGGGGAAATACACCTGCAAGGCACACTTGGTGCTTCTTGGTTATGTGCCTGCACGTAGGTACACCAGAATTCGTCTCTGAGTGAGAGAGCTGGGAGACTAAGGGAGCATCCACCAGCCAGCTGTCTTCCTCCAGAAGTCAGTGGTGGTGGTAGAGCACCTTACAGAACAGGATCCAGGGCTCCTCTAAGCAAAGACTGGTTTACCTGGGCATTGGTGCCTGCCAGTGACACAGCGGTGATGCGAGGTACCCCCCGGCTGTGGAATGTGAGGCAGCAGGCTGCCTTTGGGGACCCCTTCATCTGCTCCTCATTTCTACAAAGTAGAATGCTCTCTCCCATTTCAGGGTGACAAAGCAAAACAATAAACAGATTAGTGAATTAGTATGCAAGGCTCGTTGCGACAGTAGTAGAGAAAGAAGTATAGGAAAGAAACAGACAACGTTGTTTATCTTTCAGGATAAAATAATAATGAGAAAAACAAGTGAAGTATTTCTGAAGGTAGTTATATTTAAAGTGATACTATGGGCAACCCTTTTGATGGCTTTGCTCCCCTCTCTTTCCTGCTTCTACTTGAAAACCACTCCATTTGTTAGGAGAAAATCATAATTGGATTTTCAGTTTGCTCCTCTGTCTATTCTATCGCCAGGATTGTACAACAGAGAGCTTTTGTCAACGGGAAGTGGGGCCAGAGAGCCTTCCTTGCACACATTTCCATCAGTGGCCTCCAACACGCACGTGCCTATTCATTGCCTCACGCCAGCGACGCTCACAGGACAGGGCCAATGAAAACGTCACCAATTTCACTTTCCCAAGGGGGAAATGGAACCATCAAGCTTTGAAACATGGTGACTTTACGTTGGGACCTGAAGCTCAAGGTTTTGGCATCGGTATCCCATGGTTCTAACCATGGAACTTGCCTTCCTGAACAGAAGAGGGGATTTCACGCCTTCATTTCCTGAGTCCTTTCCAAGGTGAAGTACTGTCAAAACAGGGACTCGCTTGCTTACAGCCAGAGTTACCTGGGTCTTTGTAGATACTGAGCACGCCCTTGAAGTAATGAGGTAAGAATCTTTCCAGTAAAAGCAACACATCTTCCAACTCTTCCAGAATCCCCACGAGCAGGAAGTTCTCATTCACGTTCAGTTTTGCTCTCTCAAGGGCCCACTCACCAGGCTCCCTTTATAGATATAAAAATGGGTTTTAAATCAAAGATTCATTTTTGAAATGCAGCAACAGCACACAGAAAGTTGATCTCTTCCACCGCCCCCCCCCCAATTTGCATAAGACCAAATCCCACTTTCTCCAAGGACCAGCTCAGGGGCAGCCGCCTCCAGGAGCCTTCCCGGGTCCTTCCAGCAGCCCCCTGCCCTCCACTCTGCTCACCTCTACCCCTCTCACCTCTTCCTAATGCCCAGCCCAGGGCCTCGAACTCAGGGAGCCCTGCCTAAATATTTGTTGAAAGAAGAATACACACACAGGGAGTTAGGTCCTAAGAAACACTGATCCAGGGGTGATTAGAATGTCTTTCTAATAGAAGGACCAAACCAAACCAACGTAAGTTAGAAGTTTTCAAATATGAAACTTACTGACATAGTATTTCTATAGACATCGAAATAGGTGTCAGGTGATGTCTGCTAACCATCTTATTCTTCAAAGACAGTTTTTTAAATTACAGAAGGAAAACAGCCTAATCTATTTGTAAGGCAGATCACTGAGCCGACAACGCTGATGTGAGTGAGGAAAGCCCCAGATGGGGAGCTTGGGTTCCAGGCGTGGCTGCCATTTACCATCTGGGGGAATTTGGGCAAGCTTGGATTCTCTTTTGAAAAATTGTAATAATAACCTTTATCTAGCTCAAATAATTGTTATCAAGATGGAAGAAGGTGACATTTCCAAAGAGTTTTGAAAATCATTGTGTGTACTGAGATAAGTACTCTCTCCAAGATTAGGAAATAGATAATTTAAAAAAATCATAGGGAGTTAGAATCATGTTCCTTGGAATAACTATCTTCGCTGTGACAGGAAGCGAGTCATCTGGCCCCAAATCTTCCCAGTGTCTGACGCACTGACCCTGAACCAGGCGTCATGAGGACAAGGGCAAGGCCTCCCGAACTCTGGAAGTTTATGCTGCAGCAGAAAACTGACACCTCCAGTCCCAGTATTCTGACCAGAAACAAACTCTTGTGTCATGGTACACTCAACGAAACAGCAATAACAATACACAGAATAATGAAGCAGTCCATCACCGTGTGAGCAAAAAGCACAATGAATGAGCTGCAATTTAGAAACCACTGTCTCCCCTTGGTCTCTTCAGTAAGACAACAAACATTCTCATCAATGTTTTTTGTGGGACAAATGTCACTTCTGGTAGCAGGGTTTATTTTCCACAAAGCAAAGACAGTATTCACTGCTACTAGCATTTCTTCTCTGAGGCTGCACGTTTGTCTAGTACAATGAGTTTCAACTGTAGCTAGACCTGAACCACCTGGAAGGTGTAGCAAACAGCTGCCCCACCTCAGAGACCGTGATTAGATGTAACAAGTACCCCAAGGGAGGCTGATGCAGGAGGTGTGCGGTCCACACCCTGAGTGCCCTTGCTATCTGAGCAAGTCACTTGCTAAAGAAAGTCTTGCATCCAAGTGAAACTGAGGGGCCATCAGTAGAATGTACTTCCCTCTCTTTCTACTAGCAATGTCTCATGAGGGAGACACTATTAAATGTTAGGTGTGTGCATCTCATGGTTCAGATCCTATTAGACACGCCACACAGGCGAGGACGGTTGTGATAAAGTACAGTCACTATGGAGGAACAGGCTGGGTCCTTGCCCCTGGTTTTTACTGTGTCTTGCGCTGAGTAGTGACAGCTACGTGTTAAGTATTATAAAGAGTTCGGTTGGCATTCCAGTTACACAGCTCCATGGGGTGGTCCCAAGGCCTCTGTTAGACCTTAGTCTGAACTTCTCTATGTATTGGACATTCAGAGTCTCAAATGCGATCTCCAAAGATTAACAGTAAATATTAACTGAATTCCAGAAGGTTGAGAGACTAGGGATACAGAAGGCTCCCAAGAGGGGCCAGTGCTGGGTTTCCTCCATTGTTCTCCACGTCAGCATGCCATGCGCCATTGGTCTTTACCTGCATCTGGGGTGCTGTCCACAAAAATACGGGATGATGTAAAATAACCTGGGATTGGAGCACTCGGGATAGTTTTCAAGAATACACTCATTGATGTCCTAGAAGAGAAAACACAGCAGTGAGGGGTCTTGGAGTCTCTGCAGGGCTTCATCAGATGCCACACAGTGTAAGTAAAACTGAGACTTCGATTACACGAGTAAGCCTGGAGGAGATGTAGAGAATTCACA
The DNA here is from genome assembly GCF_041296265.1 of Equus caballus. Classification (NCBI taxonomy): domain Eukaryota; kingdom Metazoa; phylum Chordata; class Mammalia; order Perissodactyla; family Equidae; genus Equus; species Equus caballus. The sequence goes on from NC_091714.1 coordinate 17,751,979, forward strand.
GATTTCATGAGGACACTTTCTTTTTGCCTCACCTCATCCTGTTCCACTGGCAGGGGTACATATGGTCAGAGCGTTTCAGAAAGCCCTTGTTCTATGGAGGGAACCATATGTCTATGTTTCCCAGTGGCCTGAACTCTTTAGCTGGATAACAAGTATCTTGAGAGCAATTCTATCCACTATGATTTGCTGTCACCCCAGAAGTGACCAACCAACCGGTATACACTTGACACTTAACAAATATTTGTTGAATGAACTCAGTATGACTTAATTCTTAATCAGGGACCCCTGTATGGCCAGCCCTGTACCAATGTGTTTCCTTGTGTATCCATACATCCAATGAACAATTATTAAGTACCTACAATAGTCATGTGAAGAGTCTGGAGGTTTTGGAGGGGCTATAAAATCATTTCTAATATTATCCTAGGTTAGAAAGTGATAGGATATTTGTACAGACATTATCTCACTCACAAAGGCCACAGTTGTGATTCCCAGATTTTCTATTTCTCTTCTATGAGGGTGACCATGTTGTGTCTGTGAGCATTACAAGACCTTGCAATGGCTCGGTGGGGATGCATCGGAAAGGCTAAGAATCAACTTTTATCACGGCCGACTACATTGACACCCTGGATAAGACACGCCTGGTTCTTAAGTATTTCTAAGGAGAAAAGATAACCCAATTTACAAACAAATCAAATAGCTATGGGGTGTTTTTCCAGCGACAATACTGGTGAGGCAGATGAAGAATGGGTGTCACTCGCTAACACAGTCACATGGTCAGTGGAATTTATGAGTTGGTTGAAACCACTGTATCTGATATGATTGGGGCAGGTGGTTAGTTACTTAAATATTTTTAAGTTGGGAATCAGAAAAATGTAACTTAAACTTTTTTTCTTTTACAACAACCCTGTCTTTCCCCCATTATACTTCTTTGGTTTATATACCAATTAAATAAATCACCCAATTACAATAACAAATTCAACTATAATAAACAGTTTCACCAACAAACACACTCTAATGAAGCTGAGTCTCCTGTGAGAAGCAGAAGTGCACAGTTCCCAGAGAGGAATACACTAGAAGCCAATGGAGTTCTTCAGGCCATCCAGCCATGTGTTAAGTGAAGGGTGGTTAAGAGCACCTCATTGTGTAGGAAAACTCCTTAAAAACGCAAGAGGGGCCAGCCCAGTGGCATAGTGGTCAAGTTGGCACACTCTGCTTCGGTGGCCCGGGGTTCACTGATTTAGATCCTGGGTGTGGACCTACATACTGCTCATCAAGCCAGGCTGTGGCAGAGTCCCACAGACAAAGTAGAGGAAGATGGGCACAGATGTTAGCTCAGCAACAATCTTCCTCAAGCAAAAAGAAGAGGATTGGCAACAGATGCTAGCTCAGGGCCAATCTTCCTCACAAAAAAAAAAGCATGATGTTGGACCCAAAATACCTTTCTAAGAAGAATTTGACACAGAGAGATATAAGTATAAGGATATTTATTGCTACAAGATTTATTACAGTAAAATGGCAGAACTGAAATGTTTCACTAATGGGAGAAGCTATGGTACATCCTACAGTGAATTACTGGGCACTCAGGAAGGATAAGGAGAATCTACGTGTACTGTCCTGAAAAGCACCCATGAGGAATTTTCAAATGAAATAAAGGTAATTATAGGACAATATGAACATGTTGGACAATATAAAAATAAACCTATGTGTTTACATAAACACAAAAATACCTGGAAGGATAAACATTAAACTGTTAAAAGTAGTTATTTATGGTGGCAGATGTAATGCAGGATGGGAATATATTGAACTTTTACTTTATTCATCTTTGAAATGTTAGCTTTTATTATAATGTATGTGTTTTACTTTTATCATCAGAAAAGTGTAAGGAGAGCCAGCCCTGCCGGCCTAGTGGTTGAAGTTTGGTTAAAGCATTGAAGCTTTAGGGAGGAAGACTGGCAACAGACGTTAGCTCAGGGAGACTCTTTCCCGGCAAAGAAAAAAAAAACGGAAAAGTATAAGGAGATTTACACGTCGTAAAATAAACCAAAGCTTGTGTGGGAGGGTGACTGGGCTTTGCTGTGAAGATGCTCAGACCTCCCTTTCTCCATCACGCTCTTGTGTCCTCTGGCAGCTGGTGTCCCCCAGGGACCTGAGCCTTAGGTCAGAGGGACCCAATAACTGGGCTGCGGTCAGAGAGAGGGAGCCGCAGCTGGGGTGAAGCAGAGCGCCCGGGAACTCCTGCCAAGGCAGGTGTGTCAGAGGCAGAGTGTGTCCACTCCGGCCAGGATTGCACACCAAGGGCAGAGTAAAATGGTGGTGGTTTAGGAGGTGTCCAGAGATCCATCCCATACACAGCCAGCCCTGCAGAGACCCGCCTTAACATGAGGGGCAGGGCAACAGGGCCCCCGGAGAGACTCTCACGGAGCCTGCGCTTGGCCAGAGTTCACTTTACGGCTGCCTTTTAACAAGAACTTGTGTCATTATTTGTTTAGGTGGTAAGGCCGTGAGCGCACAGACGGTCTGTTCGCTGCGTCTCCAGCGCTTAGCACCCTGCCTGGAAAAAGCAGGGGTGCAATAAATATTCAATGAATGAATGAACAAATGGCAGAAGGAAAAAGCCAAGACACACAGCCCTGATCCTCCCCAGAGATCCTGGCCTGGAGCCGGCAGGAGCAGCAGAGGACACGAGCTGGTCGGGGTGGGAGAGCGGAGGCGGAGGAGGTTCGAGGGCCCAAGGAGGCCAGTTCCCTATTGGAGTCCACAAATAACCTCCCGGGATCAATTTATGGGAAGACATAAATTCCTAGTCTCAGAAGCGCTGTTAATGATTCTTCTTTTCTTAGCTCGAGGCATGTCCCAGGGGATTTCAAAGAGTTCCGTTTGGGCCCATTAGGTTGATGAATGGCATTGGCCACAACCCATCCTATGGAGAGGCTATAGGAGGACATAAATAAGAGATGACTCAGGTGTAAGATCAACCGGAAGCACACGACGAGCTGTGAAGACCCACGCTCGAGCCGCCTACGCCCAGGCACATGGCACGTGACGTGCTTCCCAGCAGCTCAAGGCCGAGGGGCCTCAGGAAGTGCTCCTGGCCACTCACACAGGCCGCTCATACTGGAACCGAGGCCTTCAGCGAGTGACCTTTCAGTGTCCTGGGAAACTGAATGGGACAAGTGTCAACACAGCTGCTCATACAGTGTCCCCCTGTGACGGCCACTGTCCAGTCCCCCGGGACCATGCGGCTTCCCCTGCATTAATTGCATTAATGGTTTGAACTTTGGCGTAAGCCTTGCTATCCTGTGTGGCTTTACAATCACCTTTTTATACTCGAGTTCTCTTCGTACATATATATTTTTAAATGATTCTACTACTTCATTTTTTTCATTCCATGCAAGTGTTTCCAGGATAAAGTTGCTTTAAAGGAAAACTTTAATATTTATTTTAACTTTGCTCTAAGATCATCATCACGGTGATGACTTTAGCCAAGCTGACCCGCTGGCCAGCACCTGCTCATAGGGTCCCTCCATCTCTCCATGTGTCACCTGCAATGCTCCCCCTGCCCAAGTCTGGTCTTCTTTTAAGATTGGGCCTAAACCTAAGACCCCACTCTGCTCATAATCTCACGTTATTAGGGAAATGGGACCTTCTCTATAACTGAATGTTCCAGGAAACTAAGAGAATCCTTTTAATTGCCAAAACTACAAAAAGAAAACTTGGACTGTTTTTGTTGAAATTTATTCTAAACTTTACTATTTTAAAAAGTGTACTCTTGGGGCCAGCCGTGTGGCTGAGTGGTTAAAGTTCTGCATTCTCTGCTTTCGTGGCCCAGGTTCATGGGTTCAGATCCCGGGTGTGGGCCTACTTCACTCATCAGCCATGCTGTGGGGGCCTCCCACATACACAGTGGAGGAAGATTGGAACAGATGTTAGGTCACAGCTAATCTTCTTCAAGCAAAAACAAAAAAGATTAGCAACAGACGCCAGCTCAGGGTGAATCTTCCTCAAGCAAAAAAAAAAAAAAAAGGCAGAGGAGGATTGGTGGTGGATGTTAGCTCAGGGCAGGTCTTCTTCATCAAAAAAAAAAAAAAAAAAGGCATACACTTAACACCCTCTAGGTTATCTTTGTGGGATCATCTTCTTCCACTTTGATCTTTCAACAAAATAATCTTTTATTGATTTGCTCCTGTAAAATTTTCATAAGATGGATTGTGATGAGCTACACTCATCTTTTGAAGTCAAAGGGCCTCTGTGTTCAAAGGAAACCCCAGTCACTACAGCCAGACCCCAGGAGTCATTCCTGCTTCCTCTCCCACCCTCATTCCCCACGTCCTGTCAATTGCCCACGGGCCCTGCAACTTGGCCCCCAAATGGTTTCCTAAGCTGCCTTCTCCTACCCCTTCCACGCCACAGCCCCATTCAGCTCCTCTCCTGTTAGTCAGTATCTCTTCTTTCCATCTCTTCCTCCCCCAATGCATTCTCCATATAGTTGCCCCAGTGGGGTCCCTGGGACAGGCCAATGGTGCCCAGCACGGCACATCCTCTTCACTGTTGGCTGGAACCCCAAATGTCTCCAGGAAGGGGTCCTGCCTGGAACCTCAGCCACCAGCTCAGTCTCCAGGGCGGGGTCTGCTCCCAACATGCTCTGCTCGTGGCCAGGGTTCTGCTGTGAGTGGGAGGACTGCCTGATGGTGCCCACGAAAGGCCTCCAAACTGGACTGAGGGCCACTTGGCGCCCCCACTGATCTTCCCAGCTCCCCTTGCTGGGGCTTCTCTATGTGTCGACACTTGCTCCATCCACATTTGGGCTTGCTCTAGAGACCAGACACTGCACTGGAGTCCTGGGCACTCACTGCCCCACACCACCGGCCCTGCTTCCTTCTCTCACCCATGGCCAGGTCCCTGCAGGTCTTGTGCCTGCTTCCGTCTGAGACTTGAAATTGCCTGCTCTTTTCTGTGTGGAGAGAGAACTTGACAACTGCTACCTCTCTTGGTTTCAATTTTGGAAAGGGTGGAAGGATTGAGATCCTAGGTGGAGTTAATCTTATCACAAAAGTAAATTTAGGAATGATTCATATTTTATTTCTCCTTTCATAAGGCCGCACCTTGTCTAAAAACTACTGGATTGAAAAAAGACTTGGTGCTTTTGTACAGCTCCCTGCCTATGACATTATCAGCTTTGTCCGTATGGCCTAGGACTTCAGAAGGCATGATTTCTGGATGCCTTTAGCAGCACAGACCTCGAGAGGCCATATGAAAAGGAACCCAAATGAGGAAAAGGAAATTTGGGTTCTCGTCCCAGCTTTGCAACTAATTAGCAGCGAGTCTTTAGCTAAACCATGCCATCTCAAGCCTCAGTTTCCCCATCTGTATAAAACGGGGCTGAGCCATATAATCTCAGGCCATGAAACTGTGTGCTGATGTGCTGGTTCCTTAAATCAACCAACTTTTAAGAATAGTTTTGTATCTGAGGATCTAGAAAAAGTGGTAATTTTTTTAGTCCCAAGCTTATGAGTTAATAAAAGACTTTCACTCAGCATTTATCATGTAAACTTTTTGCCTTTCATGGAAGGCAGAGAGGGAAAGTACTGAGGTGGGTACCAGACAGACCTCAGTTCGAATCTCGGCTGTGCCACTTAGGAGTTGTGGAGTCTTGGCCAATGTCTACTTCTTGGAGGCTCAGTATACTCATCTGTAAAATGGGGACAATAATGCTTGCCTTTATAAAGATTAGAAATCAAACATACAGATTATTTTCCCTGTCACCCAATTCTTAAGATTACGCCATCTTTATTATGCCTTCCACATTTTTTTTTCCTTAAAGAGCAGGGGGCTGTGATAGCTCAGTAACTATGGGTATTAATGCCCAGCATCTTCTTTGTGTGAGTTTTTTTTTAAATTTTTTTGCTGGGAAAGATTCACCCTGAGTTAACATTTGTTGCCAATCTTCCTCTTTTTTTTTTTTTTTTTTCCTTCCCCAAAGCCTCAGTACATAGTTGATATTATAGTTGTAAGTTCTTCCAGTTCTAAGGGAGCCACCACCACAGCATGGCTACTGACAGACCAGTGGTGTGGTTCCGCGCCTGGGAACTGAACCCAGGCCACTAAAGTGGAACACACTGAACTTTAACCACTAGGCCATCAGGGTTGGCTCCACTTTCTGCATGTTAATTCCTCTGTCCTTTAGCTTATATTTAAAAACACGATTCCTGGGTGATTTCAATAGTTTTTAATTAGTGACTTCAGCTAACTCACAGAGAAAACAGAGAGGAAGGAAATAAGGAAATATGAAATGTGTATTTGTGCTAAGTCAAAATAATAACATAGTTTGGTGGAAAAACAAATGGTATTATGCAAAAGCAGCCAAAATACACCATTGTGAAACTTTTTGCTGCTTATAATATCTCATCTTCCTCTGTACATGAAACAATGTAACATCATGACATTAAGAAACTCTTTTTCAATGTCGATTTGAATTTGATTTGGGAGCCAATCTTCACACTCTAAGAACACAGACATGAGGAAAACTTGAACAGTAAAGTGAAGGATACAATAAAGGACAATTTCTCTTGCTGGATGTGACTGTCCGTCCAACATGGCCATGTTGGAAGTGGGAGAGAGAAAAATTACCGTCATTCACTGTCAAAGCAATACATGAATCCTTGACCCATAGGTGGACCATGACAATCAGATTACAAGTTTAACGGTTTGATCAATTCAGATAAATGGGATGGATGTGACCTGAGCTAACTTTAATTGCATCACGCAGTCTTCCATAAGGAAGGCTTTTTCAAGCTTTATAAAAAACTTTGAGCCAGAACCCCAGAAGAGTCAAGTAAGGCTTCCTTGGTGAGGATTAATGGACTTGAAAGCTGCAGATGGCCAGATACCAGCGTTTTCCCTTTGTGTGCTCACGTCAGGCATGAATCATTGATGACACGCTCTTTCTAGGAGAGTTGGGAAGTGCCCTTGGGAACCCTTCTGAGCCCTCCAGGAAGCAACACAATCAAGCAGAGTAGCACTTTGTTCTCCCTGTTGTAAGCAGTGTGTGATGTTGCATGGATAACATCTGTGGCATCTATTTTTGGTGGCTCTGTGGCCCTTCCCACCACTTCTGAGTCTAGGGCTGTGTGTCTGACTTTAGGATGGCAGACAGGCTTTGTGGATAAGTATCAGTCTACATTTATTGTAGTCAATATCCTTATTCACTGGGGACTCTGGTTCAATGAAATCCTTAAATCCTGACACTGAAATACTCATAGACACAAGAGACAAAACATTTTTGAAGTCCTTATTTGAACTCCAGGATCGTGAATTTCAAGTTTCTATCGCATTAGACTTAAAAAAAAGAAGTAGCCACAGTTTTATCGTGAGATGTTATATTCTAAGATGAGGATCAATCCATTTTCTGGCTCAGTGTTCATTAGATTTCAGTAGGTCCTTTTCAATTAGCTGCGACAAAGTTTACGGAGCATTCAAGTTGACTGTATGTAGGGTCCTGTGCAGGCTGTAAATGCTGCTTCCCAGAAATGTCCTTGCACTTCTGTTAAAACACAGCGTTACTAAAATAAGAAACCACTGTCTTTGAGATCAAGAGATTTTGGTGCTTATCAGGGATGCGGAGACCACAACTACCATGATTTCAGAGACCCTGGAAAACTTGGGGAGCCTAACCAAATAAAAATAGTGACATTCAGACGGAGTCAAGCTGACTAAAAGACACGAGTTACTTTTATCTTTGTTGCAAAATATTTATCACAGTATTATTTAAAAGATCAAGAGATTATAAACAACGCAATTAGAGAGATGAGGTAAACTATAATATATCTAATTATAGAATACTTGCAGTCATTTAAAATATTTACAAAGGATATGTAACTATAAGAAAAATGTTTACAAGAGAAAATAAGGGTAAAAATATATATACAACATGACTACAACTCTGTTGGTTTTTAAAAAAACTATATTTTAAAAATAGACTTGAAGAATTTAGACCAAAACTTTTAACAATGGTTGGGTTTGAGATGGTAAACTATGGCTTTTCCCCCACTTTTTTCTTTTCTAATCTCAAATGCTAATTTAAGTACATGTGCTACGTGAAGAAAGTTTTTTTAAGTTTTTGTCAAAGTAATACATACACATGTCAAAAAATGCTATAAAAGGGGTTATAATGAAAAGCAACTATCTCTTAGTCTACCCCTTTCTGCCCCTCAGTTGCGCTCACCATAGGTAACCATACCATTTAACTAGATTCTGTTTACTCCCTTGTTTTGCTGGAGCAGCTCCTCACATAACTTTTTGCTGTGGTGTTTTCTAGTTTACAGTGTTGCTGATAAGGAATCGGTGTCAGTAATATTCTCCATACTTTGTAGGTGATGTGTATGTGAACATAAGAGGACGTGTTTGTGTCCTTTAACATTTCTTTGTCCTAGATGTTCTGAAATTTCACTATGGATCTCACATTGTGCTGACCACTTAGTAGACGTTTTTAACCTGGAGCCTCAGGTCTTTCAAGCTGGAGATATTCTTTTGTATTATGTGTATGTGTGTGCACGCACTTAAACAATTTCAAGTAATTTAATAATAATTCAATAACAATAATAATTTAAATAATTAAGTAATTTTCTCCCCTGTCTCAATTCTTTAATTCTAGATTTCTCTGTAGTCAGATTTTGGACCTTGACTGTTCTTTCGTGACTCTTATTTTTTCATCTTTTCCTGCTTTTGTCTTTTTGCTCTTCTTCAAAGAAATTTCCCTTACCTTACCTGTCATGTCCTTCTATTGAATTTTTTATCACAGCAATCACATTTTAATGTCTAAGGATTCTTTCTTGATACACACTGATTTCCTTTTTATAGCACTCTGTTCTTTTTGTGGGTCTAATATTGTCTCGAATCTCTCTAAGGAAACTAAGTGCAGCTCCCTTTTAAAGCTTTCTTATTTTTCCTGAAATTTCAGTTTCCCTTAGGATTATTGTTTTTTTTTTTTTCCTGAGGAAGATTCACCCTGAGCTAACATCTTCCTCTATTTTGTATGTGAGGTGCTGCCTCAGTGTGGCCACTGACAGACGAGTGGTGTAGCTCTGCGCCTGGGAATCAAGCCCGGACTGGCGAAGTGGAGTGCGCCGAATGTAACCACTACGCCACCGGGGCCGGCCCGGGACTATTGTCTCTGTGATTCTCAACCCCTCTCTTTCAAGGTATAGTCTTTTTTCACATATGTATGGAGCTTTGCCTGTCCATTCATATTTAATAATGAGTCTCTAAAAACTGATGGAGATCTGTGCTGACACGGATAGGGTTTATCAGCCAGTGGGCTTCACTATGTTGCTGGAAATTACTTAATTGCCAGATTTAGGAGGGTCTTTTCTCTGGAGACATTCACATTCTTTGGGAAAGAACCAGTTTGTCGCCTGGGACGCAGCTGCTGGACTGTCCCAGGTGGGGATGGGTAAAGGGCTACTCTTTCCCATGGAAATCTCCCGTCCATCCCTGCTGTTAGCCTCTTGCCTTCTACCCTCCTCCACTGTCTGGCATTTCCACATAAGCCCACCCAGGGCTCAGGCACACGCATTTCTTATTCAGCTGTATTTTCTCCTCCAAATTCACTCGGCTGTGGCTTCCTTGCCCCATTTTATCAGTTACCAACATTCTATTCTCTCTCCTAGGTATGTGTGCAAGTGTTTCATCCTTTTGTTCTCCCATGGCTGTGTCTGACCTTTTAAAATCCCCTTATCATCATGTTAAGGGGTCTTGGGAGAGAATTAAGGTTGTAGGCCACTTGTCTTCTTGAAATGAAAACCGCCCAGCAGGGGCTAGTCTTCCCAAACCTCCAAGCACACACATCATTACTAATGTACAAGTGAAGAAAACTGAAATAGGATCAACGCAAAAGAAAACTCACAGCAAACATCTACGACCTGAGAAATATTGACTTCAAGTCCCTGTTACTTTAGGATGTTATGTTTCAATTCACACATTAATACAATATTTTCACATGTTAAAATGTCTATAATTATTACACAATCTTTATTGTTGCAACACGAATTCCTTCCTTTGTAGAAGGTTTCTCTTTATCTCCCTCAAGCCTACGGCAAATTGACAGAAAAATCTCCAAGGCACCCTAATCAGCTGGAACCTTATTGCACCAGCTCTTTGTTATCACTTAAAGAAATCAGGAGGCAAATTTAAACAGAAGTTTGTAAGTAAGGGCAACCTGGGAAGACAGAGACTCAATAAACGGCTGTGGGCTCTCTGTGCACCTTGAAAAGGGAAATCACATATAATAACCTAAGAAAGCAGTGAGGGAGTGCCTGGCCTCCAGGCCTTTCAGGCTCCTCTGCTCTTTAGGGCTGGGATGGATGGGCATCTCTGACAGCCAACAAAACCTTCTGTCTCAGACATCAAACCTGGAATGCCATCAAACCTGGAATGCCATCAAACCTGGAATCTTGATCACTTTTGGAAATGTTTAAGAAAACACCAGTTGACTGCATGAAGGTAAGCATCACCTTGTAATAGAACGCCTAGCAGGAGGAATCATTCATTCAACTCTCTGCAGCGACCTGAAGGTCCCAGCAATCACTCAGAGAAAGCTGTAGGAAAATCTTCAAAGGGCCTATTGCAGACAGGAGGCAGCCCAGTGATGTTCATGCCACATCCAGACAGAGATGATGTGCACTCTGTAGCTATGGAATGCGGGAAAGATGCAGGATGGAGGATCAGAGCGACATCTACGACACGGGATTAGTGTCAGGGAGGCTCACTGTGAGTCGACTGCAGGCACTGGCCCTGACCAGTTACTCTCAGTGGATCACAAGGGTCCCATGGGCCAGGGTGGGGATCCTGGTTGAGGCCATCTTCTTAGGTCTGTGGCAACGATCAGGTTCATCCAGGGAGTCAAGCCAGGCACAATGCCACAAGGACCACAGCCATGCTCAGGTCTGCCCTCCTCCCTCTTTCAATATGCCACCTTACTGGGTGTGATCGTGTCTGTGAGAAACTGGTCATGGCTGTCTTCACCTGTCCCCTTAAGGGCCTTTCACCTCCCCATGGGCACCCTGGACTTCTGCCCATCAGAAAGGGCTCTCAGCTTGGTGCCTAGGGGAAATGATCTCATAAGTTAACACACACGGAGGTATAAATAAGTGATCACACTTAATGTGCTCCCTAGAAACATTTAGTTTTTAATAAGGGATGTCTTTTAACCCAAAGAAATAAGGTTCTAATGATGAGGGGGAGAAGGAGGAAAGGAGAGGAGAGGAGGGAGCCAACATTTATTGATCATTTAGCACTTAATGAAAGGCTGTGGAATGAATGCGCAATGTACTGGAGATATTGCTTTACTTCATCTTGTTAAATGAACGAAGCTCAGGGACCTCTGTCAACTTGCTGAGAGGAGGGGTGACTTTTAAAAAATGGGGACCATGGCTGCTGAGGATGCCACAAACCACACCACATAGGTTGCATGTACCTTATCTACTCAGAAGGCTCACCAGAAGTCAACTTGAACTTGCTGTCAGATCCTGAATTCTTCTCCAGCTTTTGGAACCTTCCCTTCTCTATAGCCAGTGTATTCAACCCTCTCCAATCCTAGAGCTAATCCTGGGCCTAGAAAGGAGGAATTTAAGGAGTTCTAGTCAAAGAAAAAGTCAAGGTGTACACCGGGTCATGGTGATGGAGGGAGTGCCAGGTGGGCAGGGCTCCAGGACCCCTGGCCCTACCAAAACCAGAAAAGCTGTGCTTTGCGTAGGTTTACAGGTTGAGTTTATTTGATAAGAAGGTTCTAAATCTGAAAATCATTGCTTTAGGCCAACACATGGAGGTGCAAGAGATTGAAACAGCCAGCATGACCTATGCCTGGGTCCCAACATGATCACTGCGCTGCTTCCTTGTTTCCAAGGGCCGACTCGGTTACCCACTGCTGGTACCTGAAGCCAGGTTTCCCTCCTGTGTCTGGGTCTCTGTGTTATCAGCTCCCTTAGTACCTCTGGTTCCTCTAGATTCTAGAAGAAGGTGCTCTCACTTGCTGTTCCTAGGTAGCCCCTCCTTGGGCAAAGTGTCTTGCTTCTGAACATCAGGTCTGTCACCAGGCTCTGTGATGAATGTGAGCTTTTAATGCTGTCTACTCCTGGACTCTGGGCCATTTACTGGGTCCCAGTGGCACCTCATCATGTCACATTCCTGCTTTGACTTTGACTTGCCCCTGTCACGTTATGTTCTGCCTGTTGGACTGTCCTGCTCCCATCAGGGACATCAGGGTCCTGCGTCCCGTCCCAGCACACTGCTCCTCTCTTTGCCCTCTATAAGCAGGTGATTCTGATTGTAGGGTCCACAAGGTCTGAGCTCACCAACTGGGTCATGATTGCTTGGGTCCTGTGATTAAAGAGAACTTTGTGGAAAAAACAAAAATACGAGAGAACTTTTTACTCTTCTTCTCCTTCTTAGGGTCCAGGCTGTTGAGAGCTCTACTCTTCTCCCCATTTTACCCTTTAGGGAAAGAGGGGGCTATCAAACCCATGTCGACTAGGGGAAGAGTAGGTTTCTTACATGTACAATAGTGTTAAATTCTATGTAGTATCTACATTCTAAATGTCAAAAATATCCTTTAAAACACATGGCATCTTTTATTAAAAAGAAATTTAATTTATTGTAATTTTGGTCTGTAGTGTCAATATCGAGCAGTTCCAACAAAGGATGTCAATTCCTTGGTTATTTCAGTTTTCATTTTCCTTGTGAATGAATAGAGGCCCTTTGAGCCTAGAAAAAGCTAGGGCATCCACCTGGCCTTCAGGAAGGCACACAGCACACAGGTGGGCGCTGGGCAGGCTTCCTGAATTCAACTCTCAGCCTTCTGAAAGCCACATCTGCTGAGTCCAGTGCTGTTCCAGGCTCCAGGGCAGGCAGGACTGCCAAGGAGGCAGCATTTTGCCAGACTGTGTGGTTGTTTTATTAGGCAGATAAATGTCTACAGAGTCTAGCGTAAAAACACTGGGCCCGACCCAGTTTTGTACAAACATTTTCAAAAGTAAAAGTGGAATACATTATCAGTCACTAGTTCTCATAACTTTGGTATTTTGGGTTGATAATCATTTTCCTTCCCTCTATATATAATGTCTGGAACATTAGCACCAAGAATGTCTTTAAGCAGAGGTTAGGCCCAGTGGGAGTTACTTAAGAAATCATCAGATACCCTAAGTTGTATACAAGTGGGATATCTTAATGTGAGTCCGTCTTGAAAAAAATTGGGGGATTTTTTTAACTTCACTTGGGATTCCAATTTTAAATTTTCAGCTAGAATTTTCTTATATAGTTTATATCTATGAAGGCACAATATGGGCTAATGCAATTTTATTTCAGAGATTCTTACTTTGGAGTAGCTCAAAACTGGTTGCTCATTGTGTTTAAACAATTCAAGCTGAAATCTTCAACAAATCAATGTCAAGATTCTTTAATTATATTGTGAATTAAGGCACCTACTGTACATAAGGTATTGTGTTAAGCACCCTGGCCCCAGGTAGCTGATGAATAATTGTGTCTGTCTTCCTTTATTTGTAGTTTATAATAGGTAATCTTACTAACATTTATGTAGCATATCTTTTGGGTAGTTGGTTCTCTTTATTTGTACATTGTGCCTCATTTTATTGAAGCTTTTGTCTTATATTAAAATTTGTCTTATATTATAAATTTTCTTTTAGTATATAAGTGGTCACCTTTCCCCATTCCATTATTTTCAGCTTCTCTGTTTCAACAGAGGAACCCTTCTGTTCTAAATAGATGAATTTAATAATTTGCTTCTATCTATCTATCTAGTCTTTATCTCTCTGAATTGCATTCTTGGTCAATTCCTCAAAACTACTTTCTAATTCACAAATTTTTTCTTTAACTTTATTCGGTTTGAGAGTTCATTCCATTTCTTAATTTTAAATTATTTCAATGGCCACATATTTCATTTCAAGATTTATAACTAATTATTTTAAAATAGCCTCATGTTCTTGTTTCATGTCTGTTTTTGTTTTATAATTTCCTGCTTTTTTTTTTTTTGGTGAAGAAGATTTGCCCTGAGCTAACATCCATTGCCAATCTTCCTCTTTTTTTTTTTTTTTGTTTGAGGAAGATCAGCCATGAGCTAACATCCGTGCCAGTCTTCCTCTACTTTCTATGCAGGATGCCTCCTCAGCATGACTGACGGGTGGAGTAGGTCCGTGCCCAGGATCCGAACCTGTTAACCCGGGCCACCAAAGCGGAGTGTGTGGAACTTTAACCACTTGGCCACAGGGCTGGCCCACCTCTTCTTTTTTTTAATGGAGGTTATTCATTCTTTTATCTCTTCAAACATCCTAGGCATACTTATTTTAAAGTCTTTGTCAGATTGTTCTTTAACACCATCTGGAATGAATTCATGTTCCAATAGTAGATTTCGCTGGCTGTGTTTCTTGGTAGTGGATTTTTTTCATGTGCTTAGGCTCATTTTGAGTGGGAGAGTCACTCTTCTTGCTCTCTCTCTTACTGTCTCCTCCCTTCCTCCTCTCCCTGTTCTCTCTGTCTCCCTCCCGCTCTCCCTCCCTCCCTCTGTCCTTCCCTAGTGGTTTTGTGGTTACTATCATCTGGACTCCTGGCACTTAGTGCAGAACTAGGTCATATTTGTGGTTCTCATCCTATGGGAACAACGGAGGGAATATTACAGATCTGGTTACCAAGCAGCAAGGATTTGTTTTGCTTCCTACTTGTGAGGCTGCAGCTTTGTTCTCCCCGTCTCTACATCTAGAGACTCTTACAAAGCCATAATTCCAGCAACAGGTCCACAGTCATTTTGTTCAGCTTCCTTTGCTTGACGGCGAGGCGAAGTGTGGCTCCCCGCCCCGGGCCCTTAAAGCACTGAGGCTGGTTCGGGCCCCCATCTTGAGAGGGGGCACTTTTAGGCCTCTTCGCCTTGCAGGAGCCCAACTCCGGGCTGCCACTGCCCGATCATGGACCACAGCCCAGCTCTCCTGGGGCTTCACTGCTGCTCATCACTCTGGCATTGTTCCAGGCTTGTGGACATTCGTCTTATTTTCTTAATTTGGTAAATCCTTTGGATTTCCTTTTTTAGTATTCTGTCTATCATTGCTATGTGTTTGGGGCTAAGGAGTATGAAATCACTACACCTTCTTGATTGGGGGTCTGTGTGAGCGAGTCACGTTTTTCTCCTGCAGGCAGGTCTACCGGAAGGGACCCTGAGTGCAGAGCTGTGGGTGCTGGAGTACGGGCAGCACACTTGCTAAGTCAGAGGAAAGAAGCTGGATAAAACGTCAAGGCCAGGCCAAAGCAAGGTCACCCGTTTACTGAAATGGGATAATTTCTGCTTCGTGAGCATGTCAGACAGTGTAGGACCAAGGCACAGTTTAAGCTGGACATCAAACAGTGTGAGTCCTAAGGATTCTTCCTACAAACCTTGCAAGACATTATAGTATAGCAGTGACTTTATTATATTGGTGTTGCTTTGAATCTTTTCATCCCGTCAACTGTGTTGCCAAAAGTTCCAATATTTGAAGTATGCCACGAAAAAAAATGGCATAGTATTTGCTGTACATATTCTTTATTAGTAGTATAGAGACTAAACTTCTGGAAGAAAAGCTTCACGTCTCTTATCTGTATTGTGGTACCCATCCAGGGCCAGGAAGGTGCGCTCTTATAGCTCATAAAAGTAGCCTTTGAAGATGATGAAATTTTAATTTGAATTGTGCTGTGCCTAGCAAATCACCATGGGAATCTGATAAAAGCTTTCGGAAGACAGCAGTGTTTTTCAATAAACAACATCATAAAAAATTCACCAGCAGAGTGAGATCCAGAATGCAAGTAATGATACATTTTAAACAGAAAGTACTTAAATGATATTGTACATAAAGATATATCACTATGGATCCTTTTTTTAAAGCAGACATCTGCACGACTGAAATGCCATTAAATGACCTATAACCCTGCTAGAAAAGGTGCATTCCAGATGTGGGCTCCACTTAGAGGAAGAACGGCTTTGGGACTTTGTGATTCTAATCTCCAAGGCCCAGAAAAAGCCATGTGGCTGGACCTCTGCCACCAGTAACTCTGCTGTGGGCTCTCACAGTGCCGTCTGGGTTAACCAGGTGCCCGCCAGCCCCCTGAGCGCAGTGCATTCAGCCCAGTGATGGATGGCAGCAGCTCTGCAGAAGGGGGCTATGCCGATTATATGTGGAAGCACACAGTCAATGGGACCACCTGTCCTTCTAATATGACCAATAACGAGATGCTGATCGAACTCTTAAAATAAGCAGGAAGTCAGGTTTATGAAGAACCCTACCCACCTCCCTTCTACTTAGTCACATAGAAAATGGCAGGTCCCTATTCTGTAGGCTTTCTATGGGGACGGCAGCGTGATATCTTTTGAATGGATTGCCAGTGGATCCTACAGAGTCTACAATTTTATCCTTCTGGCTCTTAATATAACCATGAAAATACATTTTAACTTTGACTTGCTCCCTATGTAATGTCAGAAGGAAAAGATGCCGGTAAAACTTAGGCCAGCAATCAAAAGGACCACTGTAGATTTTACATAGAAGTTGAAGTAGGAAGTGGAGAGAAACGAATCATTCACCTCAAATCTGTTCCTTTCACCTGTTAAAAGAAGCCGAAGGGGTATGCCGAGGCTCAGCACAGTTTCGGATTTCCTGGAGGCAGTACTGAGCAGAAAACCCAGGCTCAAACACATCTTCTCAACCAACGTGAAACGTCGTGAGTGGAAGAATGGCAGGAATTCCTGGGAAATCAAGTATGTTCTTTAAGGGTTTTATACCATAAAAATTATTTATGACCTCTTTGGGCCACACAGCTTCTAAAAGCCACAGAAACTGTCTTAGCCGCACAGAATTTTGATGATTTTGCCGTCTCAGCTGAAGAGGTTCAGAATTCACTTTTCTTTCTTTCACATCCAATAGTCTAACGGTTTTGGCCTAAGAGGCCAAAACGAACCACATAAGTCACACTTTCAACTTCTGGTTATCCAGGGTATAAACAGCATGTTTGTGGATTTTTCTAGGCCCACAGCCTCTCCTTTTTGTGGCCCCAGAGTCCCAACTCAGAAGGTCACAAAGGATCCACAACAGGTTCAAGAAAGAGATGTTGAAACTAGTCAGAATGATTATTTTAGATCAACTGGGAATTTAAGTTTCTTAAGACCCATCACCACGGGTGATTAAGAATTATCTGGGTGATGGAAGTTTACTGGATTATTCTTTTATGAATATTTGAAATCTTCCATAATGCAGAATAAAAAGCAAACCAAAAAGATTCCAGGAAAAATACTGTGAGTAGAGTTCTATCCCCAGCCACATGCCTCTTTTTTTTTCTCTTCCTTCTTTTTCCCTGGGCCTCCTTTTTTGTAATTCATTTGTTCATTCATTTATTCCCTTCTTCATTCCTTCCTTCATATTCTATCTCTCTCACCACTTTAAGGCTTCTTGGACTGTTTTCCAGTGGGTAGGAGTCCTCAATGAATCCTCAGACTTTCGTCTTTGTAATTTTCCAGCCTAAGTTTGTTTAGAGCTTCATTTCTGACCCTGTCTTGGCCCTGCTTCCTGGATTCTTTCTGCTCTAGAATGAAATACATAGAATGCAAGAAAGAAAAAAGTTACAAAATCAAACCCCTTTTTATGCTGGTCGTTGGGTTTTCTCTCACAGCTTCCTTATAGTATGTTCTCTCATATTTCATTATGTGCAGCTGTGTTTAAGGGTATGTCCTTTAGCAAACCAATGTAAACCCCAATTCTTATCTTTTCTTATTTTGAGGAAGATTAGCCCTGAGCTAACATCTGCCACCAATCCTTCTCTTTTTGCTGAGGAAGACTGGCCCTGAGCTAACATCCGTGCCCATATTCCTCTACTTTATGTGTGGGACGCCTGCCACAGCATGGCTTGTCAAGTGGTGCATAGGTCCACACCCGGGATCCAAACTGGCAAACCCAGGGCTGCCAAAGCAGAATGTGCGAACTTAACCACTGCACCACTGGGCCAGCCCCACCAATTCTTATCTTTTAAGGGCTGGATTATAATAGCTTTTCTTTTATTACCTTTTTCTTGAAAAAAATTCAAATTACTATAACAATTTCTACATACATAAGTACAGCATCTATTGAAATGAAAAACTATTAAAAAAGAGTTTTCTGGATTTCTTTTCTCTAAGTCTCTCAAAGTGAGAACAAGAAAAGCAAAAATGTAATAAATTCAATTTAAAATACATGAGAGTTTTCCAATGATGACGGGGCCAATCCACAGACTAAGTGTATAAATATGTTTACCATTTAGACTCACACGTGAGAGAATCTGGAGGAGGGAAAGCAGAATCTTCCTCATAAAAAACTCTTTAAACATATTTGGAAGGGGGTCATTTCTCTCTCTCTTTTTCTCTTTCACCATGAACAATCTGTTAAGCCACAATCTACTATAATAAGTTAGGGGGTTAGAACCAATTCTTTGTAATGACCAAGATGTACACTTTCAATACTCAAGGTATAACACTCAAGAAACCTAACAAGGTCCTTAGCAGTCATTCAACACTGCCCTTACCAGGCTCCCAATAAATGCTGGGCACCGTAGCATGTACAGTGCCTTCCCTGCCCCGCTCCCCAGGAATTCATCTTCTAGAGCAGAGACAGTAAACACCAGCACTCACAAGTGCCTGTCAGGGAACATGAAGGCATGAAAGGGGCCCTCTGCCTACACTGGCCGTCTGAGCGGAGAAGCCCGGAACAAACTTGGAAAGCACACTTCCAGTCTCAAGGGGGCTGTTGTTGCTCAGTTAGAGCGGATCATTGCCACATGGAATTTATGCCAGGTTTGCCCCATCTTCTGATTTTTCAAGAGAAGCTAGAAATTTGGATTTTTGTATGAAATCTCCTAATTCTTAAATGTTAGTACCTAAACAAAACAAAAATTGTGAGTGAACAAACATGCCTGCAGGTCAGATATGACCCACAATTGACCAGTTTATGATCCAGTGCTCTTAGCCATGTCCATTTCAAGTTTGGGTACCCCCTGAAAAAATACAGGATCTTATAATTCACTGTGCTATTGTTTTTGACAAGAATACTGTTGGTAGATAAAGGACAAGTGGGATTTGCAACAAGACTAGACCAGATAAGAGACAGTGGTGGGATAGGGAAGAAAACACTGGATTTGTCATCAGTTGATCTGGGTTTGAGTCTTGTTCTCTTATTAACTGGCTGGATTACAATGTGCAAGATGCTGCATCTTTTTGAGCATCAGTTTCCTCATCTATAGACTAAGGATAGTAACACTTCTTTCACATAATGGCTGTGGGGAAAGAAAATGTATTTGAAAATGCTTTATAAACTACAGAGAGAACTTTAGGAGTGCATACGTGGTTTGCTTTTGAATGCACTGATTAAGGGCGATGAAGGATTCAGCAACATTGGATATTGGATAAAGTGGTTGTGGAAATGCAAGATCTTGATGATTCTATTTGCCCCTGGAAGGAAAATTATGCAGTGAGAAGTACAAAGAAAGCAGGATAAAAACTAAAAGAGCCTGGTGGTGGGGACAGGAAGGAGAGCTGTGGTTTATACGGAGCATGATTTCCTTCACGAGAAAACTTACCAGGACTATAAAGACTACAATGAGACCCTTGACTAACGAAGTGACGAAACCCACCTGGTGGATTATTTGTGGCAAATTTAAAATCACAGGTTGGCTTCCTACTCTTGGGATATTTTCAAACCACCAACTTACCTCTCCACCCTTAAGTCAAAGAATAAGAATTCATTTCAATACTCGCCCAAGGAAAACATAATCAGAGGAGATCACGATGCTGGAATACTTCTTATTAATTTCAAGACTAAATATAGATGATTTTTTGATTGTTCCTATTTTCAATGATCAGCACCAACATTCTCTTTAATGAAAGTGGATGAATAAGCTATTTTTCAATAATTCACAAACCTTTCACCTCGAGAGTAGAAAATTTCACTGTGGGGTTATTATTGGTTTCACTCTTCAGGTAACCATACAACTGTAAATTCTTTGCTTCCTAACTTTTAGTTCTAAATGGTAGATAGTTTCTTAAAGTACAATAAACCTAAGGATGTCGGTTTAAGAAGCAGAGAAAAAGAAGGAAGTATTGATGTAAAACAATTTTTCCAAAAAGACTAACCAAAATTTCCGAAAGTCCCTGTAAAGAATTCTCAATATTCCTAGGCTGTTGGGGAGACAGTGCCCAGCATCTTCCTACCTCCAGCCTGGGGCCATTCTCCTTTAGAAAGAGTCTATATTTAGCTGGAGACATCTGCCACTCAGTCACTCAGTCTTATAGAAAGCGGAAGAGAAACTCACTCTTCTTGTAGCACATTCTTGCCCTGGAATTGGTAGGTCTAACTGTCTTATTGACAGTCAGAATTTGGGGACTTAAGAAGTTAAACGACCTGGAAACAAATACACTGAAAAACAAATGTCACCCCAGGTGTTTCTCCTCGCCAGCAGGGGTTGTAGGAAGCAGGTGGTTATTAACCTGAAGTACAGAGACTCCCCATCTCCCAAAAGGGGCGGGGGGCTATAACTGTATTTCAATATGATTTGTTTTCTCTGTAATCCTAAGTATCTTATTTTATGCATTTAAAATCATTATTCTCAGAAGAGGCCTGTAGGCTCCAACGAACTGTAAAGGGGTTCACAGCATGAAGGAGGTGAAGACCCCTCTCTTAATATTTTTTTCTTGTGCAGAAGCCATGTGTCTCTGCTGTAAGATGTATTTCCTGACTTGCATTACAGCGTTGGGCCATCAAAAAATGTCCACAAGTTCTTTCTGACTGAGATTTCTAAAATTCTCCCTTAAAACCTTGGGTAAAACTTCCATTTCAAAGAGTTGGAGAGCAGACTACAACAACCACCAACAAAATTTTTATGCAAATAGAGTTCTCTGTGTGGTTTGAGTGCCTAAAAGAATTTCTATGCTTGCCACTTAATCTAGCACCGTGGTTCTTAAAGTGTGGTCCGCAGATCCCTGGTGGGACTCTGAGACCCTTTCAGGGGTCCACAAGATGAAAACTATTTTCATAATAATACTAAGGCATTCTTTGCCCTTTTGATGGTGTCAACATTTGTGCTGATGGTGCACAACTGTGGGGGTAAAACGGCTGGCTCCTTAATGAGAATCAAGACAGTGGACCACAGCAGACTAGACATCACAGTGCTCTTTACCACTGCACACACTTGCAATTAAAAAAATATTTCATTTACGAACGTCTTTGATGGAGCAGTAAAAATTATTAATAGTACTAAAAGTGAAAAGAAGCGAAACTGTCACTCTTTGCAGACGACATGATTTTATATATAGAAAACCCTAAAGAATCCACTGAAAAACTTTTAGAAATAATAAATGAAAACAGTCAAGTCGCAGGATACAAAATCAACATACAAAAACTGGTTGCATTTCTGTACACTAACAACAAAGTAGCAGAAAGAGAAATTAAAAATATAATCCCATTTACAATTGCAACAAAAATAATAAAATACATAAGAATAAACTTAACCAAAGAGGTGAAAGATCTGTACACCGAAAACTATAAAACATTATAGAAAGATATCGAAGAAGACACAAAGAAATGGAAAGATATTCTGTGCTCTTGGATTGGAAGAATTAACATCGTTAAAAGGTCCATACTTCCTAAAGCAATCTACAGATTCAATACAATCCCTATCAAAGTTCCAACGACACTTTTCACAGAAATAGAACAAAGAATCCTAAAATTTATATGGAACAACAAACGATTCCTGAGAAAAAAGAACAAAGCTGGAGGTATCACACTCCCTGATTTCAAAATATACTACAAAGCCATAGTAACCAAAACAGCATGATACTGGCACAAAACAGACACACAGATCAATGGAACAGAATTGAGAGCCCAGAAATAAACCCACACACCTATGGACAGCTAATATTTGACAAGTGAGCCAAGAGCACAAAATGGAGAAAAGGGAGTCTCTTCAATAAATGGTGTTGAGAAAACTGGACAGCCACATGCAAAAGAAAGAACGTAGACAATGACCTTACACTAGGCACAAAAATCAACTCAAAGTGGATTAAAGACTCGAATGTAAGACCCAAAACCATGAAACTTCTAGAAGAAAACAAAGGCACTATGCTCTTTGACATCGGTCTTAGCAGCATATTTTCAAGTACTGTGTCTGAAGGGGCAAGGGAAACAAAAGAAAAAAGGAACAAATGGGACTAAATCAAACTAAAAAGCTTCTGCACAGCAAAGGAAACCATCAACAAAATGAAAAGACAACCTAACAATTGGGAGAAGATATTTGCAAACCATATATCAGATAAGGGGTTAATATCCAAAATATACAAAGAACTCATACATCTCAAAAACAAAAAACCCAACAACCCAATTAAAAAATGGGCAAAAGATCTGAACAGAGAATTCTCCAAAGAAGATATACAGATGGCCAACAGGCATATGAAAAGATGCTCAAAATCATTAGCTATCAGGGAAATGCAAATCAAAATTACAATGAGGTATCACCTCACTCCCGTCAGAATGGCTATAATTAACAAGACAGGAAACAAGAAGTGTTGAGAGGATGTGGAGAGAAGGGAACCCTCATACACTGCTGGTGGAAATGCAAACTGGTGCAGCCACTATGGAAAGCAGTATGGAGCATCCTCAGAAAATTAAGAATAGATCTACCATATGATCCAGCTATCCCACTGCTGGGTATTTATCCAAAGAACTTGAAAACACAAAGGCATAAAGATACTTGCACCCCTATGTTCATTGCAGCATTATACACAATAGCCAAGACTTGGAAGCAACCTAGGCACCCCTCAAGGGACAAATGAATAAAGAAGATGTGGTATATATACACAATGGAATACTACTCAGCCATAAGAAATGGTGAAATCCAGCCATTTCTGACAATATGGATGGACCTTGAGGGTATTATGCTAAGTGAAATGTCAGAGGGAGAATGTCAAACACCGTATGATCTCACTCATAAGTAGAAGATAAAAACAACAACAAACAAACACATAACAACTAAGATTGGATTGGTGGTTACCATAGCAGAAGGGGGGAGGGCAAAAGGGGTGATTAAGCTCATGTGAGGGGATGGAATATAATTAGTTTTTGGGTGGTGAACATGATATAATCTACACAGAATTAGAAATATATTACAATGTACATCTGAAAGCTATATAATGTTATAATCCAATGTTACTGCAATAAAATAAAAAAAATTTAACTAAAAAAAGAAAAAAAAGAAAATGGAAAAGAAGCATTATTCACACACACACACACACACACAAAATTTCACTTAAGAATGTCCTTGATGGAGCAGTAAAAATTATTAATAGTACTAAAATCTCAACTCTTGAGTATACATCTCTTTAACCTCTATGAGGAGACATGGGAAGTTTGCATAAAGCACTCTGCTATTGACCTCTTGGCAGTTTCTTGTAGATAAAGGACTCACTTCTCAGATCAATGTGCTGAGATAGAAATGAAAACATATGGGACTATAAAGGAAACCAAATATATTGAATTATTTATCAAAATACTAAAAAGTTATGGTAAATAATACATGTTCTCGTTTAATGTATTGAATAACAAGATCTCTCAGTGGGTCTAATATCTACCACAATATCGATCCAAGTATTATGGTAGTGGGAATGACTATTTTGAGCTATCTCCAATGATAGTAATTGATATAAAAATCTATGAATTCTACTGATGACATTATAGGCACTGTTAATACTGCTGTAGTTTGTTGCCTACATTCAACAGGGAGGAAATAATGAGGTGGTGAAAATGATGCATTTTTTTTCTCTACGGAAGTTCATAGACTCTCCTGGAATTTACCCATGGACCATTATCACCACCTGACATACTATATATTATTTGTCTGTCTGTTTGTTTACTATTGGTTTTACCTCCCTAGGATATCAGCTTCAAGAGAGAGGCAGGGCTTTCTGTCTTGTTCACTGCTGTCCCAGGGCTTAGAAGAGGACCCAACCCAGAGCAGATGCTCCGCCAGTGAATGAGGAAGTGCCATCAGCTTCCAGGTCCTACTGAGTCTGCTTGGCACCCTCTCTCCTCTTTCCACTTCTAATTCAGACTCCTAATAGAACATCACTGTGGATTTCAATATTTACACCTCTTATAAATATTGTGGTTTGCAGCTAGGCCCATTATTTTATCCAAATTGTTTTAGAAAGAAATTGAACTTTAAAAGAACTTCTCAATTAACACAGAGATTCTTAGCTCCGTTCCCCGAGGTTCTGGGGATGGTCAGTGTCCACTACTGTTTCCAACGGGCTTCCACAGAGAAAAGGCAAGCGACTGAAACACAAGCCAGAATTTTCTGCAAATCCCTGAAGGAAAGCTTCTGTGTGCTAAGATGGAAAATATGAATCTGAAAGTCTGACTATTTGGGATTGCAATTTTATCCGTGAAAACACCCTGGTGTCACGTGGAAGAGGTCAGACAGACTTACCATGTGGGTAACTTATCACTGACGGTTTTCTTTGGCTCTTATCTTAACACATTGATTTGCTTAAATATTCGAATTCAGAGGCAGGCAAGATGTCATTGGCACCAAGCCTTACTCTTTCTCCTCAAATATTTTTATTACAAAATTAACCCGTGTTTATTATAGAATATATAGTTAAGCAAAAAGAGATAAAAAGCAACCATAAGTCTGCCACATAGATATAAATATTTTAAAATAAAAGATATAAAAAGAATATAAAAAATAATAGGTAACAAGAAAAATATTTTGATGGAGAGCCCTTTTCAGTATTTTTTATATTTTTCTTACTGTGGGTTGTCCTGACAGGAATGCCAAACTCCAAATAAAATATTAAAAAGAACAAAGGAAGCAGAAGTCTTTGAACTTTCTTACCCTAAACACTTGTTATTTTTCTTTAATTTTTAAAAGTGAGATTTCTTCACAAAGAGGCCAATGTTTCTGTAGCTGGATTTTCAATAACTTAGATGTTTTTCCATCTAAATTACAAATGGGGAGGAACGGAATTAACAAAGGAAAACTCGTTTGATTACCAACAAGCTCAGGAAAGGTTGTTATTTACTATATGAACTGACAGCTTCTTATGAACTCTTGTATTTGAGGAAGAAGCACGAAGATTGAAGAGGGCCTTTACCTCTCAAGTGAGAACGGACAATGGCCCTGGTTGGGCTCTGGTGTCTCAGTTTTATGGGGCCCTTTTTTTGGAAGAGTGAATGCAGCTGCCTTAATTTAATGAGTTATCTGTTCACTGGAAAGACACACGACAGAGCTGGGGACAATGTTATCTCCCGTGCTTTTGCTCTTGGTAGAACAGATGCTGCTGTTAACGCAATCCAAGTTGTTTTCAGTTTTTCCGAACAAGGATGCAGGCCAATCATTTTTGTCTTCCCTTTATTTCGGGAATGGTCTCACGGGTTACCGTTTTTCTTTAATGCCCTAGCCTCTGTCAAATCAGTCTATAAATGTTGGTAAGACGCTAATGCAGTTTGTAACACGTAATAGAGCTGGGACCTGAATTTCCGTTGTGGATTCAAAACGGAGGGCCCCGAAATTTCTGACTTTTATATTTCACTTGGTTCTTCCCTCCGTTCACTGTCCCAACTCTTTTTTGAACCCTTAAAACTTTTTAATCAAGGTTTTCATTTGGGGGCCACTTACTGAGGTCGAAGAATGCTATCTTCACGAAGTTCACACAAAGCTAAAAACAGCTTCGTCAGAGGTCTAGAGGCCTCGAATGATAACAACAAAAGCACCATGAATTCCATGTTTCTTGTCTTTTCCAAGCCTTTGAACCTCTACGACCCCATTTTTATCGGCTGATGGAGGACTGAAGTGGTTCCTACGTTCCAGCAAGGGCCATTCCAGAAGGAGCAGAGGCGGCCATCAGCTCATTGCTTGGCTCAGCATTGGTGGTAAAGAGGTGTGAGAATGTGAGTGGGAGAGAACGCAGGGCTCTGAGCTGCCGCCCCATGGGCCAGTGAATTACCAGTGAATTACGGGAAACAGGGCAATGTGGAGGAGGAGCCAAGGAGCTGCATCCTTGGGAACAGGCAGAAGTCTCTTTTGAAAAGTGGATTTGGAAATGGAAAGAGGCCGAGACAAGACAATTGGAGTGGACTGGGGTGTGACTGGGAGGAGGCAGGGAGCGTGGGACACGTGGTCACCTTGTAGGTCTGCACCTTCAGGGTAGAGACCAGAGAAGCATCTCCTCTGGCTTCTTGCCTGTCTTTCAGAGAAGAACACCAGTAGAAAGATGGACTTCAGGGAATCATGGGTGTTACTGTTTTTTAAATAAATGGAATAAACTAGGAATGGACACATGACGCAGGCTCTGCCTAGCTGTTCAGTTCTTGCTACTTCCTGCCTCATACTTTATACCCCAGCAACCTTCACTGCTTTTAGTTCCTCTTGTGCATCAAGCTATTTCAAGCTATGCCCTCTCTGTCTGGCTGCCTTCTACTTATCCTCCAAGACTTGACTCAGGTGTCACCCCCTCCAGGAAGCCTCATGGACATGACCTCTAACCTGTCTGTTGATGCTTGTAGAAAATGCCCTGGTGTTAGGGCTGAATTCTGGAGAGCAGAGACCATCTTGTTTGTGTAGCGCCAGCCCCCACCACTACACGTGGCACGGAGAAGATGCCCAATATCTGTTTGGCTGAATGAATACATGTTTGGTGAGTGAACACGCATACACGCGATGAAGATCAAGAGGGTCGAAGCAAGGGATGAACCTTGCATATGAGCCCCACAGCAAAGGCAGGTTTTGTCTATTCACTGATGTTTCGACGTTCTGAGAAAAAGGCCTGTCACATAGTAGGCACTCAACAAAGTATTTTAAAAATAAATTAATAAGGAAGAAACATTCTCAGAAGTGGTGCAGAAGAAGTGGCGATTTACAGATTCTTTTGCAATGTCAAAAGATTTCAAAGAGCTTTGCTTGAGGGCAAAGCTTGCTTTCACGAGACCTGCTTTTTCATCTGGAAGCAGCCTTCACAGCACAAGCTTCTTGCACAGCTTGTTTATGTGCACTGTAAATATTTGCAGTAGCTCACATATTACAGAATTTGAAGTGACCCCAAGACCCACGTCTGCTGGCATCTCAGGACTACTTAGGGCACCTCGCTTTTTTCCATGGCTGGAGTCCACTGGGCAGCTTCTCTTCATCCTAACCTTTCTTGGGTTGTTCTCTACAGATGCTGATCTCTCAAGACACTGGAGTGCATGAACAGAGAGAGGAGAGTTTGGGACCCTGACAGCTCCTACAACCCTCCCTGCTTCCAGGAAGCATGCATATTTTATTCCCTAGGCTGGAGACTGGAGAGCTGGGAGGATAAACAATTTCACAATAAACTTCCAGTGGCCAAGGAGGCAGGTAATTAATATATCTCCTGGATTGTGGGTGGGAGTAGGCAGGAAGCGTATCAACCACATCACTGGGCTGTAATGGATGGTAGTTCTCTCAAAAGGTCATCTTGAGGTTGAAACACACTTTCTAGGAGTGACTGCCTTTATAAATGTAAGATTAGAGAATTAATGACTGGTAACAGATACAACTTCATTGACCTCAACCTTTTATATTATCTCATAGATGTTACTAATCTGTAATCATCAACAGACGTAAGTATATCAGTGTCACCTTCCACAGCAAATACTTATTGAGCAGTGTGGTGGTGTGCACGGCTGGGAATACAAGGAGGTGTAAGACAATTCCTCTCCCTGTTCTGGAGGAACTTTCTATCTAGGTAGGTGTCTCTGGAGTCAGATGACCTGGGTTCAAATCAGTGGTGTGCTGACAAATATATAACAATCACCTTTCCAGAAAGAAACAAACAAAAGCATGATTTGCAGCATTTGCAGATTTCCATGGTATAAGTACTCCTACCATGGCCAAATTCAAGCTACCATCTGGATGTCAACTGATAGCACAATTCCTGAAAATGTAACAATTGCTCAGAGCCAGTCCAAGCCAGCTCCAGCATACCACAGGTTGGAATCCAGGCTGTATATCTTACTAGCTGTGTGAATTTAGGCAAGTTACTTAACCTCTGTAATCCTTGGTGTGTCATCTGTGAAATGAGCATAACAATATCTTAGAGGGATGCTGTAAAGACTAAATGAGATAATGTAGGTGTGGCAGCCACAAACCTCTCCTGCTGCAGGGGGAGTAACTGGCCAATGGTCTTAGATGCTTTGGCCTGAATCTATCACTTCATTTATGCTGAAGTCTTGGGCTGTTCTCAGCCAAAGACTGAGCACGGCAAAGAGACTATGGCAGGCCCATTCCTGCAAGATGCAGGATTCCTCTGAGAGTGACTTTGGCTTGAAGACTCCCCATTGGCCTGCCCGAAACTTTCTTAGAACTGCACTGTAGTTTGAGCCTCTGCCTACCCACTTCTTCCTTCCTCGTTCTTCA
Source organism: Equus caballus (assembly GCF_041296265.1). Classification (NCBI taxonomy): domain Eukaryota; kingdom Metazoa; phylum Chordata; class Mammalia; order Perissodactyla; family Equidae; genus Equus; species Equus caballus. Next base: position 17,780,449 of record NC_091714.1, read on the forward strand.
CAGGGTTCAAACCTACAGCAAGACTGATGGCTCTTTCCACCTCTCTTTTCCCTTATAGGCATTCCCCCAATAAATCTCTTGCATGTCCAATCTCATCTTGGCATCTGCTTCTTGGAGGACCTTAGCATGCTAATCACTTTGGACTGTGTATATAGTAAGTGTTCAATACGTATTTACTTTTTAAAAAGAAAAGTGATGTGGGATTCCCTTACCCTTTAGTTTCTGAGGACCTACTTCTTCCCAGGGGAAATGATCCTGGGAGAGAACATCCTCTTCAGGAGAGACAATGCCCACCAATCCGGGTATGCCTCTGCATGCCTCACAAAGCCCATGCAGACTAGCCCTTCCCATCACTATCTCCATCTTTCCATGTCTTTCTTACCCTCCACTCCAGTTCATCTGTCCCCTACCCTTACCACTGAATGGAGATTGTTCTTGCCAAGCTGACTTGCTCCTGCCATGCTGTTAAATCCAATGGCCACATTTTTCTAGTTTTATTTTGATAAACAATCCCCCCTTCTCAGAACTTTTTTCCTCTGATTCTGTGATGCCACATCTCTATGTTGTCCTCTTTTTGGGACTCTTGATTAGTTTCCTTTGCTTCCAACTCCTCAATGAGTGCTAAAAAATGGGTGTCCAACATGCTCTTTTATCCTCATCCTTGATTTCACCCCATGGCTTCAATTCAACAAGTTTCAGCAAATAATTACTGAGTACCACAGTTGTTCCAGACATGATCTCATCCCTCATGGAATATATATTTTAGTAGATTAATTACCCTCTCTCTGCATACTGACAATCTGCAATTCCATATACTCAGCCCAGCTCTCTCCTCTGCCTGCTGGATGTCTCCACTCACATGTACTTCAGGCATCCGAAACTCAGCATCTCCAGAGCAAAACTTATTTTTCCTGCCCCTCTGCCCCTTCATTCCCCACCCTCAGCAGTACCATCCATTGAATTACTCCAACCAGAAGCCTAGAATCTTCCTTAACTCCTCCTCCTCCTTCAGCTCCACATCCAATCACTCAAGAAGCAATTGTTGATTCTAGCTCATAGAGATGTCTTAATCTACCCATTCCTCTGGATCTCCTCTGCTGCGACAGCCCTACTCCAAAGCAAAGTAATTTATCTTGCTCTACTCCATGCATCTTCCCCTTGCACAAGATTACAAATGCAAATCTCTCATGTCATCCCCCATTCCCTACCCAACCACAATTCAATCTGTCTACGACTTTCCGTTGTCTTCAGCATCAAGCCACACATACGTAGGATATTTTTTAAGGCCTTTGATGATCTAGTCCCTGCCCACCTTTCCATCTTCACATCACACCCTGTACTCTGCTTTCTAAACTCCATCCATATGAGATTCTCATAGTACCTGGGACTCTTGTCCTGTGTACATACTGTCCCATAGCTGGATCAGCATCTGTTTTCCCTGATAGATTATACACTCCATGAGTGCTGGAAACACATCTGTGTTTTTCATTTACCTCATTCTCTGTATCTGCCAAGGCTCTAACTACAGAGTAGGTGCTGAGTATCCGTTGAAAGAAAGAATGAATGAATTAACCATATCAGAATATAAATAGTCCAAACATTTATGCACATGATGCACAGGATGACGCAGATGAGGAGGCGTATCATTTTATAGTAACAAAATGCCAGACCCACCAGTTTTATTTATAATTAAAGAAAAGAACCCAGGAAGAAGGGTTTAACTTAAAAAAAAAAAAAAAAAAAGCTTGGGGCCAGCCTGGTGGTGCAGTGGTTAAGTTCGCATGTTCTGCTTCAGCGGCCCAGGGTTGGCCAGTTGGGATCCCAGATGCGGACCTATGCACCGCTTGGTAAGCCATGCTGTGGCAGGTGTCCCACATATAAAGTAGAGGAAGATGGGCACGGATGTTAGCTCAGGGCCAGCCTTTCTCAGCAAAAAGAGGAGGATTGGTAGCAGATGTTAGCTGAGAGCTAATCTTCCTCCAAAAAGAAAGGCTTTAAATTCCAGTTACTGTGAGTGTGCAAGTAAGCATGTGCACGTGCATGGGTAGATGACAGGAATCCACCCTTGGTGACTGGGTCACCTTGAGGTGACTGTGTCCTCCCTTCCTCAACAGGCGTGGGATTGAACTAGCTTGTCATCATAAGTAGATTGGTAAGCAATAGATTGGAAAAGTTTAGGAGACAGCCATCCCTTCTGGCTTTATAATTTTGTCTCAAAACTTAATATATGCCTTTTCAGACCATCCTGTACTTCATAAATTCGTTCCAGACATTCTATTTCCTAAATTCACTTTGTCTAATTAACACCCTACTTGGCTGAGCTTTTGCGGTGAATAGCATCATAACGAGGGTTGACTCCATGTAGCGTTTCCAGCCTTCACGCTCTGGTCCTCACTACTCAGATGAGTGGTCGAGTTGAGATAACATCTATGTTTCTTTTCTGCCTTGAAGTCCCATGACTAATATTCCTTTTCTCAACTCCCTGGGCCTCCATGTTAAAACAGCCTTGATGACAAGTCCTGTTCTTAAATTTGGCTTCTTCCTTGCTGATCATTTTCCTTCCTGCTTTGTCAGTAGCCTCCTCTTACAGTTTTGATCCTAAGTCAAGGGCTTACCCAGTGTGACTCCATTCCAACAGACTCTGGTAAAGATATTTAATTGCTTCTTGTCACAACTTTGTCATTTGCAAAATGGGATTAAGAAGTCTATCTTGGAAAACAGCACATTTTTGGAAGACTCTAGACTTAAATGTGGTGCTCTGAATTTCTCAAAAGTCTTTTGAAAACTTGGTGTTAATTCTACCCTTGATGTAAAATCATTTATTTTGACTGAATTTTAAAATTCTCAATGCTAAATGTGGCTTTGCAAATAAATTAAATACAGATTGTGCTCTGCAGAAACCTGACTTGCTCTAATAACATTCAGAGAGAATTAAATGATGCATCTTTTGTCTAAAACATTAAAACCAACACTGGATGAAAAGTGGGGACCAAAGCAGTCCTCGGCCATAGGGTATGAAACACACAATGTGTCCCTCCAGTTTAGAACACCTCTCTCACGAAGAAGAAACATTTCTGAAAATTATTTTGAAGAATTGTTGGACTAATAATACCATTTTACTTACTTATAATATAAATAACCAAGTGCTATAGACTTCAAGTTTAAAAGTGCTATTTGTTAAGGCAGCTGAACATAACAGAAGTGTCCTTTTTGCTTTTGATAATAAAATATTAGTTTAATTAAATTGGTATAACTGAATTTCATCAGCACTACTAGAGAGATGAACTGGGAAACCCTTTAGACCTATAGGGTCAACAACTAAATAACTAAGCATCCATTTTATCTAAAAAAAATTTCAGCTCAACATCAGTGGTGGCTGGAGGCAACGGAGAGACTTGTACATAAAATACGAATGTGCAAATTTATATGAATGTGAAAACTTGAGAAGGATGCACTGACATGACCGTATATTTGTCAAACTGTGAATCAATCAAATATTTATTCAACAAATAATCTCTGAGCACTTACTATGTGTCAGACTCTGTTTCTTTGTTTGTTTCTTTTTGTTTTAGATGCTGAAGAAATGCTTGTGAATAAGACAAGTAAGTTCCCTGACTGCATGCTGTGAGTTCTATTAAGACCTTCCTATGTGATGGGCTCCAGGAAAGCAATGAATGGGATGTTCACAGGCACGGAAGATGACACCTGCCCTTCAGGAGCTGACATTTAGGCTGGGGAAGGACTAACGAAAGAATCGGAGAATCACATAGGAGAAAAAGAGGCAGTTCAGTCTAGTGGTTAGGAACATGGCCTCAGAAGTCAGACTGCCTGAGTCTGAATCCTAGTTTCATCACTTAATGGATGTAACTTATCTCTGGGCAAGTTACTTCACCTCCCTGAGCCTCAGGCTTCTCATCTCTAAAATGAGATCATAATAATACAATAATAATCTCATAAGACTGGGTTGTAAGGATCAAATTAAGTATTTGAGTGCTAAATAATACCTGGAACATAGCGTAAACTCAAGAGCAAGCAATAGCTGAGCACGTGAGCAACTAGAATTCTAGCAAAGGGGCAGCACCCCAAAGATTGGGATCAAGAGAGAGTGGAGAAGAGATTTTGAAGTATGGATAGGATATGGGCGGAGAGAGAAAAGAGAAGGCTTTCCAGTCTAGGGTAACAACATAAGGAAAAGAACGGACATGGGGATAAACCTGTTCTGGAAAGAGGATGTGAGAAGCTTGGTTTGATTAGCATTTATTTGGGAAAGCAGTAAGTCAAGGCTGGCAGGATAAATCCACATTATTGAAAGTCTTGAAAGCCACAGGAAGGACTTCAGAATTCATCACAGAAAGAGGGAGTCACCAAGCTCCTTGAGGAAGGAATTAAATGACATGATGCAAAGTGCTGCTTTGAAAGACTGATCTGGCAGTCCTGTGGAAGGCGAGAGAGAGGGAGAATGACCGGAATCAGAGGAGGTTAGTTAGGAGGCTGTGGCAGCGTTGAAAAATATTAAAGCCAGTGGTGCCGGCAGCAGCGATGGAGACGGGGTGAGGGCATCTGAGCGACATTCTAAAGGAAAACTAACCGGGATTTCAGTGCAGACTGGACTAAAAGGATGAAGGAGAAGAAGTTTTTCTAAAAAATCAGGATAATGGTGTATGGGTGATGTATGTATATTACTCAAAAGTTTTAAATAACATAAGTGACCAGATTGGGCAAAAAACAGACAGGCAAGATGCATGAAACTGCACAAAACTCTCATAGGATACTCCAGGAGGACCGAATGTGAGGACCCGATGAAGACACAGAGCCAGAATATTTATGGAAAGAGAAAATATTGTGAGACAGAGAGAGTCTGTCTGGGAACGGCCAGAAACAGAACCCACCATTGAAAATAAAGAAAGAATTATCGGGGGTTTGCACATAAAGGTAAAAGGCATGTACTAATTTATGACATCAAGGACCTAATTTAATGAGAGGAGCAGCTAGAAATGACAGTTAAAGTCTCAGATACACATAAGTCAAAACAATTGAAGTGAGGGGGTTTATTGCCTCACTTAACTCAGTTTCCAAAAGTAAAGGCAAAAAACAGCCTTAGTTACCCGGCAATGCCGACCACACAGGGTGAGTGAGCAGGGCAGGAAGTGGGGCGTCACTGTGAGGTGCTCCCACAGCGCATCTCAAGTCCAAAACTTCAACAAGAAACGTGGTTCGCCCATGGCTTGTCATGGTCCGCAGTTAGGATTCCTCTCAAGGATCTTGGCTTATGTGCTACCATATTTGTATTTAAATGCATGGTGTGAAAGCTGCTCACAGGACGGGGTCCCAGTCAAAGATTCCTCGCCCTTCTAATGTCAGGTGTGCTCAGGTTCACTTAAAGTCTTTTCAGTCCTTTTGTGGCAGCCTCACAGGAAGTCAAAAAAGCCTGTACGACAGAAGCGGAGAGACACGTGGTCTCGGTGTCAGGGAGGGCTAGACCAAGCCAAAGACGACTTTGACGTGGCAAGACTTGGTTTTGACATTTGCTCACAATTAAAAGCAAAATAAATGTGTACCTAATTCTACCTCCAGTCTCCAGTTGTTTTTCGTCTTTCCTTTGTACTGCAAAGGTGTGAATGATGAATCTCTTCTGTATTTGTTACAATTTATTAAATGTGGTCCCTGAGGAACTGACTGCCAGGAAAACCACACCCGTGGGAAAAGAAACAAAATCACATCCAGCCAGAGACTTCCAGAAAGGACTCCAACATTGAGTTTACCGCTAAGAGGTTGTCCTTCCTTCACAGATCTGGCGAAACAGGCTATCGAGAACGCAGCCACTCTAGGTTGGTGGGTGGTCAATAGTGACATCTAAGTTATAAGCAGGTGGTGGTGGAAGGTTAATGAAACAGTCTTTGTCTTTTTCTTTAGGTTTGTTTGTCATTAGACATTGAGACTCATACTGCTTATATTCTCCCTGAAATGAAATTCCAAAAAGTCTGGATCCTAAACATTACACTCTACTAAAAAAGAGTGGAAATGAACAAAAGTTGACAATTAGCAATTTAATTTTTACTTCAATTATCTGGCTTCTATAAGAAACTCATTTTTATCACCCTTATGTTTAACATTTTTCTAGAGATGCTAACAAAAACAACTGGATAAGACTTATAAAAATTGGAAAAAGAAAGAAAAAATTATCATTATTAGCTGGACATATAATTTTATCTGGTAAACTGAAAAGAATCTCCTGAGAATCTATTGACAAACTGTAAGAGAATTCAGTAATTAAAATAATATACAGAATTTAATAACTGTAAAAATAATATGCAACAATAGTAACAGCAAAAAAGAGAAAATACCTAGAAATAAACCAACAAGAACTGTGCAAGATCTAAATGAAGAAAACCTTAAGGCGCACTCAAAAATATACTAGAAGTTTCCAGGCTGACCCCATGGCCCAGTGGGTAAGTTCACGCGCTCCACTTCGGTGGCCTGGGGTTTCACAAGTTCTGATCCTGGGCACAGACACGGCACCGCTCATCAGGCCATGCTGGGGCGGCGTCCCACATAGCACAACCAGAAGGACCCACAGCTAGAATATACAACTATGTACTGGGGGGCTTTGGGGAAAAGAAGAAGGAGAAAAAGAAGATTGGCAACAGATGTTAGCTCAGGTGCCAATCTTTAAAAAAAAGAAAAAAGAAAAAAGAAACACACTAGAAGTTTCGAACAAATGCAAAGACAAAAATACATTCTCCTATAATAAGACTCAACATAAAGATGTCAATTCTCCCTATGTTAATCTAAAACTTAATGTAAATCCAATAAATAACAATAGAGTTTTCTGGGTATGTATATGGGGTGGGGGCTGAACAAGCTGATTGTAAAGTTTCTATAGAAAAATTAACAAAGACAAAGAGCTAGGACAATTGGGGAAAAAGATTAATGAGAAGAGATTGGACCTTACCAGATAAAATATATTTTATATAACAGTTATTATATATTGCATAACTGTATTAATTATATTATTGTATATTATATAATTATGTATTAGTTTACACATATATAACATATAATAGTGTTCTCCTATACATAAAGACACAGACCAATGGAACAAAATAAAAAGTCAAAAAGCAGATCCCTCTAAAAACAAGAATTTATTATGCCATAAAGGTGATACTTTAGATTGGTGTGGAAAAGATGAATTATTCTATAAATTCTGTTGGAATAATTTGTTAGGCATCTGAAAAATAAAAGACACCGGACTGATATGTCACACCTTACGGCAGGATAAATTTCAGATGGATCAAAGATTTCAATTTAAACAATATGAATTACAACGAAGCCCCTGGAAGAGGCCGTGGAGAATTTTTTTTTAACCAGTTTCAGAGTGAAGGTCTTTCCAAGTGCAATAGATAACTCAGAAGCAGCATTTCACATCATGTCATTTAATTCCTTGCTCGAGGAGCTTGGTGACTCCTGCCTTCTGTGACGAATTCTAACGTCCTTTTTGCGGCTCTCAAGACTCTTAATAATCTGGACCTATCCTGCCAGCCTTGACTTACTGCTTTCCCAGATAAACGCTAATCAAACCAAGCTTCCCACATCCTCTTTCCAGAGCAGGCTCATTCCCGTTTCCACTTTTCCTACATTATTTACTGATTAACCTATTCCTTCTCTATTGCTTTGTGATGCTTTTTTAATTGAAATTTTTAATTGAGATAATTGTAGCTGCACATGAGGTTGTGATGATTCTTGACCAAACAATAATGATAATATTATAATAATATTGATAGCATTACAACTAGGGAGCAGAAAGACTTGGAGGAGTTTTAAGCAGTGGGATGACGATGCCAGATTTCCACACTGGACACTTTGACTATGGATGGGAGAGCAACTTTGCCTCAGCGGCTCGATACATCCCTTGCTTTCTGTTCCCAGTGGGATGCCCATAAGGACCCACCTGGCACACATGCGTGCAAAGCCCAAATGGGAGTCTTGAGCCTCGATTTCTGTGGGAGTGACCAATGTGAGGACACTCCCTTGCATTGGCCTTCCCTCCTTCCATGTTTCTCTCTCTTTCCAGTCCCCCGTGCCTGTTCCTTGGGATCACTGTCCAAATTCTAACACCCTTCACCTAAGCCCTTGCCTCAGGGTCTGCTTTTAGGAGGATTCCAGGCTAAGATGGCGGCTAATTGCCTATGGGTTGGGGGTTGGGGAGAGAAAGCAGGCAGGGATGACTCCAGAGTTTCTTGTTTGGGTGACTGAACAGATGTGTATTCCACTCACTAATAACGGAATAAAAAGGAGGAGACATTTCTTTGTGGGTGGTAAAGCAGGAAGTAGGAACATATGCCCGTCTTGCCACAACTATTCCCATCACAATGCCTGGCACAGTGTAAGTGATCAAAATATACTGAAGTTGCTCATGCAAGTGGAGAAAAGAGGCAACATCATTGGTGCTGTGTCCACATTTGTATCCGTGAGCTGGGCTGGGGATTGCCCAGGGAGCTGTGATGGGTACTCAGATTGAAAAAGGGGATCATGGCCTATCATGTGAGAGGACTACATTTTAGTTAAAAATATAAAACATACACAAACATGAAATAATTTGAAGGATTTAAGAAGCAACATGTTAGCAAATAAAAAATATAATCTACACCGAGTAATAATCATCTGGAGAAATAAAAATTAGCAGCGATCAAAGCTGTTTGAGACTAATCTTATTGCCTGGGTTTAGGTCACTTTTTTAAACTCAAAGTTTTTATTAATAGTGGTCAGATATGGAACACCATAATATCTGGGATTTCTTGTCATCATCGTTTCCTCCGTCTCTTATTGAACTGGATAACTTTCTTGTTGATTCTTTCCACAAGTCTCATCCAAGAGATTAGTTTATTTCAAAAACTGGAAGTGAGCGTTTAAAAGTCTGTGGGGTGGCAAAGGGCAGCCATTGTACCATAAAAGTTCTATCAGTGTAGCCTTCCTCTTTAACGCAAAAGGAAATGAGGATAGAAACATTTAGCTGAATGTTGATACCATTCCACTGTGTTTTCACTTTGTAACATGAAATGCAGAGCTGTTTTTAAAAAGTTTTATTTGTCATGAAATTGAGTAGGCTTTGGTTCAAATTCTTTCATTCAGCCGTGAATATCTGCATGGGTTTAGGGTCAGCGCAAAAGTGGTGTGTGTCAAGGCTGCATGATTTTATAGTCAATTGATTGCCCACCTGTCCCATTCATTCTTGGCTGTTTCCTAGAAGATCAATGAAAACGTCACGTGGGACAAAATCAAACTTCCTATTAAAGTTCCACCAAAACCACATTTACTGGTATCATTTCCACCCTGTGACACACATTAGTCAATCACAGAAAGGAACTAAAGTGGTTTGTTAAGTGTGTTCTGCAAAACCAGTTGGTTATGAGCCAGGATCATTACAATTTCCAGGCTTGATTATTCTATGACTTCTCCAGGCATTTAAACTTTTCACTAGTATGACGTGAGTTTGACCTTTCAGGTGCATTTCAGGAGGTCAGACACCTATAACACCCGTTTCTATAGAAGACGGTCCTGAAGTTCCAAGGCACTTAGCTTACTTCTGGCCCCCGACCCGTCAGCCCCCATCTGGCTGCCTCCTTTGAAGAATATGCTCATGCTGACATCTATGCTGTGCCCCCTGCTTTGCACAGAGCTCCTCATATGGTGACAAATGGTCACCCATTCTCTTTCTGAGTTTCTATCCTCCTTGTAGTCAAAAATATTCTGTCTTGTCCTTCAATTTTCCAGCCATTGGAAGGCAAGGCTGCTGCAGCTGACAGATTCTGAGACTTGTTTGAGAGCCTGAGCGAAGCACGTGTCTTTCCAATTACACACGATCTAATTCAATTTACATTTATTAGAATAACTGCCAGCTATTTCATGTTAATATTGACATTTTCATAAGTACTTGCAATTAGAATTCAAGCTGAGACTCCAATAAATCTCTTAGATGTTTTACACTTTCTTTTCCTGTCTGTCTTCAGAATTTGCAAAATATTTTTAAGAACACGTTTGGAGGTCATTGCACCTCTGGGGAATTTATGCTGTGTCTGTGAAACAGTGGGGCAGAGCAAAAAATATTACAATTTGGCAAAGCAAATTGAGAACAACTGTAGAGGTGTCGCAGGTTCTGAAAAACAAGTGTAGAGTATGAAATTCAAAATTTTAATACAGATAAACTGAGCCATTAGTTTTTCATTTTATATAAAACTCCACCTCATAGCTTCTTTGAATTACAAGCTCCTGGACTGCATTGAAAGGACATTATTTGAAAGACCATTTCCTATATGGCCTGCATTTAAAGAGTGACACACGTCTCTTTGAAGAGATGGCAATGGATTCCAAATGCCTCATCGACCAAATAAAAAGAGGTCTTCACGCTAAAATATTTTATTCATCCGAGCGCTCACTCTGTTTTATCGCCTAAGGTACAGCTTCCCAAAGTGAGATCTTAAATGTACAGTATAATATACTCTTTGGTTTCTGTATAATAAATTTACTCACTTCAATTTAAAAGGAAGCCTGACTTAAGACATGCACTGAGTATTCATAAATTCAACAAATCTTGCGCTATGTTGTCAAACTTCGTTCATGACATTCATTTGCACATGCCAATTAAAAGCCTAACAAGCAAAAATTTCCAAGGGGAAAGTAAATTCAGCTTTTTCCGAATGGGCGGAGGATACAGAAAGTAAGCTTCTAGAAGATACTTAGGAGGTGTCTCTGTGAAAATAGCTTCTGCTAATACAGCCAAGAATGGACATGTTGTCATTCCTTGGGAGTTCTCAACCCTAACTGCATGTTGGCATCACTTTGGGAGCTTTTAAAAAGTCCTAAAGCCCAGACTGCACCAATGAACCCAGAATCTTTGGGGGTGGGACACAGACATCAGGATTTTTTAAAGTCCCCCAGTTGATTCCAATGAGCGGCCAGGCTGGGCACCACCGCCTCAGTGCATACCACCTGTCCCAGCAGGGGGGGCCGTGCTGCACCCCAGGGAGGAGACAGCTGCAGCCGCATCGCTGACTCACAGTGAGGCGCGGGGCCGGAGCCGATGAGCTCAGCTGACAGGTGCACAGCTGGCGGGATGCACCTGGCAGTGCTCTGGCAGCCCTGGGGTTTGATGCTCCTAATGGGACCTTCTGTCAAGAAAGCAGGTCAGGCAAACCTGATTTGGCGGCCAGCAGCTCAGCGCTGCTTTCCCTCCTCAGGGACATCTGGAGAACTGCTTCACCATCCCAAAGCTCCTTCCTTGCCTCCCTAAGCCCTCTGCTCCAGCCAGCTGGGCAGTTCACCAGACAGCACGCCTTGGACTCTCCGGCTCTTTACAAATACTCCACTCCTCCAGTCCTCTTGCCCCTGACCCCTGCCTTAAACTGCATCCGCCCTGAAAGACTCAGCTCCCACCTCTCCTGTCTAGGAAGCCTCCCCCAGGGACCCAAGCTCTCACTGATTTCTTTCTCCACCTGGATTCTCAGGTCGTAAGCCTCTGCATCATTCGTTTGCTAATTAAACGTGTCCCAGCCAACAATTCTTGCGCTGCTGCGCTGAGCTGTTCTCTCTCCCACTGTTGGTGTAGAGCTTCTCTGTAGCTAGCCAGGCGGTCAGCAACTGGGGGGACAGTGACACGTCTTGCACTTGTTTGCAAAGGCTCCCCCATCGGCACCCCTGCTGCTGGAGCTGGTCCTTGTGCTCCATAAACAATGGCTCTCTGATTTATCTCACACTGGATCACTCAGTGGCCTCAGATTAACTGGTCTATCCACGTACACTTGGAGCCCTTCTCTAGACAGCATGCTGAAGATAATTTTTTTAAATATAGAAGTTTCAGGATCCCATGTAAACATGCCCCCTGGCTTTAAATCCTTTAGGGCCTCCCCACTGCTCCTTAATAGGGCCTGGAAGGCTCTAAGGGGCCCAACTGCTGCCTGCCATTACTGCCCATTACATTCCTTCCTCCCTCCACCCTCCCGACTCCAGCCTCCCTGGTTCTTCCCCCATGCTCACTGTGCTCTCTCCCACCCCAGGGCCTTTGCACATGCTGTTCTCTACGTCTGGATGTTCTTCCTCCTCCTCTTTTCCTTCAGATCTTAGTTCAACCATCACTTCTCTGACCTCCCGATTTTCCAACTGCCCCATTGTACGCCTGGACAATGCCACATCTCTCCTCGTTGTTGCTATTTGACATGCATCAGTGTGATTTGGGGACCAACGCCTTTCTCTCTTGTAGGGCTCTGAGTTCTACAAGGACAGACAAAGGATCTGTTTTTGCTCAACATTTTATCTCCAGTTCCTACTACTGTGCCTGTCACACAGGAAGTACTAAATCAAGATTTATTGAATGAATGAATGATGGCTGAGTGGATGGATGAATGAATGAGTCACTAGTAGAAGGAGAAAAAACAAAATGTATGACTGGCCACTTGGTTTTGCAGACCAGGGACAGGAAGGCCACAGTGTGGTGTCACTGCATGGCAGCATGGCATGGGGGAAGCTGATGTGGGCTCCCCACCTGCGGATGGGACAGGCCAAGCTCAAAATGCCTGTCATACTCACATCACCTGCACGGCCCCCTTTGTCCCTGCAGTCTGTGGTGACACTGTGGCAGGCAGAATAACGGACCCCAAAGATGTCCGCACCCTAATGCCTGGGGCCTGTGAATAGGGTACTTTATACGGCAAAAGGGATTCTGCAGAGCTGATGAAGGTTACGGTCCTTGAGATGGGGAGATTATTCTGGATTGTTGGGGGCCCAATCTCATCACATAAATCCTCAAAAGTGGAGAACCTTGCTCAGATGGGTTAGAGAAATGAGACAGAAGGAGGAGGAGAGGTTTGAAGCAGGGGAGGGACTCAACACACCGCTGGCTGTTGCTTTGAAGATGGAGCAAAGGTACCACGTTCTAAGGAAAGTCGACGCTTCTGGGAAATGCGAATGGCACTCATCTCACCAGCAAGAAAACGGGATCTCAGTCCTGCAACCACAGGCCAGGGATTCTGTCAACCTCCCGAACAAATGAGGATGTGGGTCCTCCCCTCGAACCTCCAAAGAGGATTCAGCTCCGCCAACACCTTGATTTTAGCCCGGTGAGACCCATGTCGGACTTTCGACTCGTACAACCATAAGATCAGAAATTTCTGCTGTTCAAGCCACTAAGCGCATGGTAAATTGCCGCAGGAGCCACGGGAACTGACATAGGCAGTGTCCGCACAGGTGGTTCCAGCCTGTCCCACCCATCTGACACCCCCTGACCACAGCAGCAGTGAGACTTGTCTCAGGGGCAGCCAAACATGACCTGGGAGGTGGCTGGACAGTGACCAAGTGGATGAAATGGTCACTCTTGGGAGGCTGAATGAGCTATCGAGCTACCCCAGGCAGCGGATGGAGAGGCCAATGACAGAGTGGGCAGGAGGGCGAGCATCCCAAGTGTGTCAAGGGCAGAATCACAGAACAGGGACCTGGAAGTGCTGGGCGGCCCCGGCACCCACACAGCCCAGGCACTAGACCTGCCTTCAATTCTGCCAGTTTCTCCACCACGAGATGGGGCTGTGTGCTTCCCACGTGGCCTGGCTCTGCGTGGCATCCCCTGGCCGGTGTGGTCCTTTGGTGCTTATTCCAGATACATCCTTACAATTACTCTCACATTTCTCCTCCTCCCCGGCCCCTGTTACCTGAGGCCACCTGGTTGGATCTGAGCTCCTTGTCACTAATGTTGACTAACCCCATGTCCTCATGTAAGAGGTTTGATCTTTCCTGCCCAGCCCATCTAAGCTGGCCTTCTTAGTCTTTAAAAGGGGATTGAAGGATGGGTGCTAATACCTACACCAGGAGACGCTGTGAAGATGAAGGTGCAACATGAAGAAAGCATGCTAACCCGCGACACACCACATACAGGGCTGTGGTGACTTGGTGGCCTCTCAGGTGGCGGCTGGTGGCATTCTGTTCCCCCCTCACAAGGCTCCAGGCCTGCCATTCCTCATCACATCTCTTCTTCAAAATGCTGTGTTGTTTCCTACACTCCTCCTGCCTCTCCTCCTCCTGTGCCCACCATCTTCTCAGTGTGCTGGAAGCTCCCAGGGCGACTGACAGATATGAACAAACCCAGAGGTGGCCTTTGGTTTGAAAAACTCCTGTGATCCTCCTTTGGGCCTCAGGAAAAACGGATTCCCAAGACTTTTCCTCAAGCGGAGGCTCCTTCGCCCCCCACATCTCTGCACGGCTCACAGGAGCCTGTCACTGCGTTTCGGCCCCGGCCCCCTTTCCTCCCCGCCCCTCGGGCCGAGAGCCCTGCTTCTGTGAATGGACACCCCGTGCCTGCCCCAGCTTAGGTTTCCAAGTAAATAAACACAGGACAAATGTATGCCAGCGGGCTGGGATCAAAATGCGTCTCCAGCTGTTGGGAAACAAAGTGAAGCGGTTTCCTTAGAAACGAATTCCCTGGAGAAGGGGGCTGGTGAGGCCAAGGGAGAGCTCAGCGGAGGTGGACCTGAGGGCTCAGGGCACGGCCAGCGGGGCCCGAGCCCCATGAACACAGCAGTCCCTGCCGGCTCCCCAGAGCAGAGAAGTCCCTCATGTGTAGGGATGATGGTCCTTTTAGATCACGTGGAGCCACTGGCAGAGCCAGGGGGTGAAAGTATCAATGTGAAACGTGTTTTGGAGAGTTTTAGCTTTCAAAGCACTTCCGTGTAGAATATCCGATTTATTGCCGGAAAGCTCTACGATACAGGCAAGGTGGATAATAGTGTGTCATTCTACAGACGAGAAAAGTGGGGTTTGTAGAGGCGAAATCCCTGGCCGGGTCACCCAGCTAGGACAGCTGAGAAGGGAACATGAGTGCCCGCGCCCTAGGCGCTCTCAGCCTGCAAACGTAAGCCAAATGTGAACTAGGTGCAGACAAGAGCATTACCTTCTTACCTTCAAAGATGCAGAAAACATAGCTTTTTACCAAATTACTCAAAAAGCAGATCACCCAAATTCATTACTTGTTTTCTTTCTTTAAGAAAAATGACGCTTGAGGAACAGAGCGCTAAGTCTGAGCCCTCATTCACAGGACAGCCTCAGCTGGTCAAGACAGAGTGGAAATTTCCAGAATCGAGTCTTTCTATATACGCTTCCAAAGGTAAAGGAGGTTCAGAGTCCAAAACTCTCAAGAAGATTAAAATGCATAGCTTTCTGAAAACCTTTGCTGACGCTGGCCAATTTTCAGGCTTCTCCAGACTCCAATGGGGCCAGCATGATTCACTGAATTCTTTATGCATTAAGAAGCTGTAAATTACGCATCTTTTCTTTTAAACATGCACTACTTTCCACGCTTTACAGCCAAGCCGAATAAAGAGCATAGCAGTTTTCTCCCAGGGAAAATTTCCTCCTCTCTCTTCCTGCTCCTCAAATGCAGATCATTGAGTGAAGCTGCAAGAAGTTTGGATAAGGAGCCCAACTTGACATTTTTTGGAGTTTGAAAGCGCCAAGTGGTATCTCTGCTGAATATTTCACCAGGAAACTTTCTGAGCAAACACAAATCACACATGTTTAACTGGCAGAGTGGAAATGGCAGCCTAAGAAATCCATTTTCAGGGAAACTGGGTGACTGGACAAGGGAGTGGCTTCTGTAGGTATGAGATGCTCTCTCTCACTTGTAAATCACAACTGTTGCTTTTCATTAGCTGTCATTCATTCTTTCACTAACTACGTTCTATGTGCCAGGTTGTCCCTGCCCTGGAAATAAAGGACCTGGAGTACAGCTGCAGAAGGGTCTGCTGGGCCGGGACGTATTCAAGTGTGCCTGGGCTCAGATCTGCCCCACCTCACGATTCCACAGCCAACCAGAGGCAGTCACGTCTGCACCCACCGGGGAGCAGCAATGAGCCTGAGAGAATCGTCTTTTCACAGTGTGGCTGCTACATGTCGAATTTGCGTCCATTCCAGCAATAATTTATTCTAAGATGATTTTCCGGTAAATATCAGTGAGGAATGGTTTGGAAAGAAATAGAAACCATTAGAAAATCTGTTTCCAGAAAATATGGGGAATAGCTATAAGATGGTTGAATATTTGAAACAAAAATATTATAACAGCTATGACTTTGTAAAGAGGTGTTAGACAAAATGATTTTGCTCAAAAAGCATGGAACTTGGCCCATTCTCCTTCTCCTTTTACCATTCAGGAAGTAAAACCTAAGGCCCAAGTGATGAAAAAACATGGCTATGCAGTCAGGAGACCTGGTTTCTACTCCTGGAGGGGCCCCCAACCCATCCCAGACCCAGGCCCTATTCCTGCATCTGAGAAATGAGAGTTTCCTCCCGACCCCCAGGGACCCTGCAAACCCGAGCATCCCTGGGCCCTTTTTGATTTTCTTCTGAATCACCCGGCATCACAAGATGATATTATTTCACCCCCAGAGCAGGCTCCGAGGCCCTGGCCCTCTCTCAGCTGTATGCTAAGCAGCTCGACAAGGCTCAGGGCCAGGAGCAGAACCGCCTGACTTTTGGCAACTGGATAAAGCGTGTGGCTTGGGAGCGCTGAGATCTGGAATAACGTGGGTACATCAGCAGACCCGTTTTGGGCCAGCCCCCGTGACTCTGTGTGAGCAGTGTGCAGGGAGAGGCCTCGTCGCGCGGTCCCCCAGGGGGTGGCCTGCCATGGCTGCCTCCTCAGATGCGGGGATGCCCTGCGCATCTCCTCCTAAGCCCTGGCCTCCAGGCAGGGCCCCGCTAGGGGGACAGTGTGCTCCTCACAGCTGCCCTGCACCCCACCGAGACACAAACAACACCCTCTTTGGAGTCAAACAACTGACAACCCAGGCTTGCCAAAATAAGGACAGGCTCTGAAAGGGGGCAGTTTGATTTCAAGGGTCTAATGGGACCAAGGAGATGGCATGAAAAGTTTCAGCTATTAAAAAAAAAGGGCAAGAGACTGTCTTCCTCCAAATAAACAAACTATCCTTTGAACCAGAAAACAGCCTCCCAACCGGGTCAGGCTCGGGCCAGCTCGTGAAGGAGTCCCTTGCCCCCCCGTCCTCCCTGCTCCCCCGATTTCTCCCTCTGCTTTGGGGAGCCCAGGGCTGAGGCCTTAACAAGGAACGGCCTGAAGAGCTCGTCCGACATGGCCCCTTCCCAGGACGCAGCTTCTGTGTGGAAAGCGGGACCTCCAACTCTCCAAGGGAAGAATTCTGGGCAGGGAAACTTCCCCCGAACCTCTCAAATCACACCATAAAGGCAGCTACCAGCTCCTCAAAATATAAGACTTGCCTCTACTATCAACTTTCAACATTTTATGGGCTTTAGAAAAAAATCAAAACCATGATCTTTCGTTCATGTTTACGACTTCTTTCACTAATCTGTCTGTGTGAATGTGTGAAGACTACGGTATGTGGAATGACTCATGGGAGGGCAGACACTTGACAGGGGAGAAGAACCCAGAGAGTCCCCCTCAACTCATACATTAATATTTTTCTTGTTGTTGTTTATTTTGTTTATTAAGTAGAGTGCTACTGAGGTCTCCAGTAAGGAGAGGGACATAGATGGACCTCCAATCCTACCTTGTCCTCGGAGAGCTTATAGGCAGTTGGGAGGAAAGAAGGGAAGTTAAGACATGGTATCACTCAGAAATGACAAAGCCAGCACAGAATTTGGTGGGGCCACAGAAGAAGAACAGCAGGACCTCCAGGTACAACTGTGCAGGTTGTACACTGCACAGCTCTGGCGTCACCATCCCACAAACTCCGTTTTCAATAGAGGCCCCTGGAAGCTTTGAGTGTGAGGAGCCTTGTGAGATTTCCAGCACAAGCATCCACGGGTCAGCCAGATACAGGGCTCGAGCAGGAGGGAGGAGTCTTAACTCCTAGAACAAAGGGGGACAATTGCTGAGGATGTTTAAAGGCTAATGGGATGACACATCCCCTGCAGGGAGAAGTGGCTCAGCTTTCTAGTGGAGAGTCAGAAGGAATCACTGATGAGAGTGTGTTCGATCTGGAGTCATTTGTTTTACTTCCCAACTCACTTAGTGACTCATAAGCCTTATACAACTTGTTGCCTCCAGTCCTTTCCTCTCTGAATTCGCCTCCTGACATTTCTTTTTCCCCATCCCCAACTCCACGCCAGCCACTCCGTTCTCCCTGCTCATCTCTGAATGAGCGGAACATGTGTCCCCTCCCTGTGTCGCTCCAGCTGCCCTCTCCACGGGAGCTGTGTCCTGCCAGCTGACCACTGACCACCCTCACCTCTCATTCCAACCAGCACTCAACTGCCACGTCCTCATCGCCTTCCCCGACTGCCTTACTAACATTGCAGCCCCCCTCCCAGGCGTTCTGGGTCCCCCAGACCGCCCCTCCACTTTCTTGTTTTTCCAAATCACTTTTCACCTTCTGGTAGACTCTGAATTTACTTATTACCGATGTTAATATCTGAAGAGTAGGATTCATAAGACTCGTTTCCATATCTTTGGTTTTTCAACATCTTCTGCTGTAACGTGGTTCTAACTTTCTTAGTATCAGAATTAAATCAGAAACTTTGAAATATATTTTGATTAAACAGAAGATGCTCTATGTTTTTAAAAGAACATACACCTGCTAATCAAGATCCAGTACAAACTATAAAGATAACCTGCGCAGACATTACTCCTCTAGTCAGTGGTTCTGTATTCTGAATACATACTTGTCACTGAATAAAAAACAGTCATATTCACAATACATAGTTTAAAGAAAAAGAGTAGGGTTTTTGCCATCAGAAACTAAAAGCCACTTTTAAACTATACCATCAAAATATTTCACGGAAGCCTTAGGTAGTTAAACAAATCGTGAAAGGTGAGCGACAAGCCTTGGTTTCTCATCTTAGCGCATCTACAAACTAGTTGTCCAGTAACAGATAAGACACTTAATTTCTCTGTGTCTTAGTTTTCTCAACTCTAATCCTGGAGTCTTAAGACGTGAAAGTGCCATCATCCCCAAATGCTCCCGTCCTCCAAACATATACTTTTATCACATTTTTAAAAATTAAAGAAATTTTTAGCATTGCACTGGAACCATGACTAATGACACTTTCTGAGACTACAGGAGTGCTGCCGTGGCCCCACAGGCTCTGGGTTAGAGGCCGGCAGTGGGAGCAGATGTGCGCTGATTTTCAACACTGTCTCCTCTTCCTGCTGGGGTCCAGCAGCCCAGGATGGGTCTGGATGACCCAGGGGGCTCTCTCAGACACAGACTCCAGGATTTCAGCCTCTGTAACACCAGGCTCTCAGCTGCTCAGCAAGCTTTTGTCAATCTAGGTCACAAACATGTGAGAAATGTCCCTCATGCTCTGGTGCTAGAAGAAAGATGCATAACTCTGCCCTCCATTTTTGTCATCAACTTTGGCCCCGTAGAAACAATTAGGGGGTCAAAACTAGCATCCCCATGGAGCTGAGGGTCCAAAACAAGGTCCAGAAAAAGCAAACAATTTTTGCCGAGATGGCCTGATTCTGTCGTGCTGTGGTGGAAAGAACCTTGGATTTGAAGTCAGAAGACCCGGAAACAGGAAGTCACAGTTGTGCCCCTTCCTGGGGGCCTGAATTTGGCAAGTCCCCCTTTTAGAATTTGGCAAGACCTCCTTTTAGAATCCCAGGGTCCTAGTCTGGAAACACCGCTCCCTCATAGGGTTGCCATGGGAGCTGAATGGCATGCGTATAAGAAAGTATTCTGGGATGTTCTAAGAGATCTCCAAACACATCTAAACGACAACAGTGCTGGTCAGGACTCCCTAGGAAAGACCATTTCTTCTCTGGGACCTAAAATCCAGCACTGAAGACAAACGGAGGAAAATGAGATTAAGAAGTCATTTGAGAAGAGAGTTCATTAGGATCTGGGTCATCTGGAACAATTTTTCACGGGCAATAACTTCCTCTCTGAAGATGGAGGTGCCACGGCAGGGGAGGGCAAGCTTCCGTGCCTCCAGGAGCTGCTTCCGGGCGGGGGGGGACCACATCGGGGATGCAAGGGGACTTACCAGGTAGCGCTCCTCCTGCCTCATGCTGGGGGTGCGGATCATGTGATTCTGTTCCCCTCTCCAGTCTCCAAATCGACGGAAAAAATAGTTAGATAAAAACCGGTTGACAGGGTCTCTAATGATGTTGATGTAGACGGGCTGGTCTCCTCCAAACCTAACATGCACACAAACACGGAGCTGGTTACAACCCGTCACTCCGGGAGGAAAAGCAAGCCCACTTGACAACGTTTCCCATCTAGGTTGACATGTTATCATCAGAGCGCCCTGTCTGCTAAGGTCCCAGTGAACAGCGGATCAGCAGGTGGTGTCTCCTGATGGGCATTCTACCATCGTGCAGGAGGTGGGGATGGTGATGCTCGTCCACGGACCTGCCGAGAGGCTGTGAGCATGGTCGTAGGACAGTACTGTACAGATGATGGTGCTTGTCAACATGGAGGTGTATACAGATGTGGTCCTGTTTTCTCTCTAGGATGTAGTTTCCTGAGGGAGGAACCTCACTGTACTGGATTTTAGATTCCCAGGGTCTGGCAGGGACAACCGCTGGCACGTGGTGGGACCTCATTGAATGTTTCAATTGACTGATAAATTGTGACTGTTTTCTTGGGTGAAATGGTTCTTATTCTACATTCTCATTCAAACGTTCTCAGGTAATAAATAATCAATATTTATTAAAGACTCACTGTTCAGCTTGTTGTAAATACTTTATGTATCCAACTCAGTGAAGCCTCACACACTTGGGTGAGGGAGAAACCATAATTATCCCCATTTATACTGGGGGAAACTGAGGCAGGGGGCGGGTGAGTAACTTGTGGCTGAGCCAGGACAGGAACCCACGCTGTCCGACTCCAGAACCCGTCCTCTGAGCCACAGAAAGAAGATTCCAGAGTTGAGAAAAGGAATAAGGCAAGGGCATATCATGAACACAACAAACATCAATATCCTCAAATGACGGCAAGTGGTTTTAGATAAAAATAAAACAAGTACATAGCTGTCCCATTTTAATTCCTTCCACAAAGGGATTAGACAAAGGCATCGCACGCTGGCCCAAGAGTGGGGCCTTCTCAAAGCAAAATGAGTAGTTGGGCTGAACTTTTCTTCAGGATTCTTCCTCCTTCTCTTTGAACTGCCAGATGGCAGTGGCCCCGAGGAGCCTGGAAGACCACTCCAGGCTCTGGGCAGAGGTCTTGCTCTGGGGACCTCTTGAGGGACACACAGGCTCCTCTCACCCTCTGACGAGGATGCCCAGACATTCCGTCAGGGGTCAGAAAGGGCGCAGAGAAAGCAAACTGACCCGACCCTGCTCCCACCTCTCTCCAGCTGGCAGACCCCGTTCGCCTTTCAAACCCTGGCCCAGAACCATGGTCACGACCTCCAGCAACGAACTCGGCCCTCGAGCTCGTCCCTCCCTCCTGGCTCTCAGCCCTCTCTCCAGCACTGGTGTACGGTCTGCCTCTCCCACCAGGCTGTGGGCCTCCTGAAGCCAGGAAGGATGTCATTTAGCACAGGGTATGGCACATAGCAGGGGTTCAATCATGGAAACACAAATGCCTGGGCGTGTGCTTCTAAGTGTGTAAGTTTCTGCCTATTTCACAGGGCTCTGGTGTAGAGGAAAGGAGACAGAACAAGCCACCGATTCTTTTTTGTTATTAATTTGTATGATGTCCCCAGCTTATTTGCATTTTTAAAGAGAATCTTCAGACAGAAGAATCCAAAGGAACAAAAAGGAATGAGTCTCCAATGGGGGAATTTCAGGCACCAGGACACGCAAAGGATATTCTGGACTCCTCCAATACGCCACTTTGGAAACCACATTGCTCGTGAGAAAGGTTGGCCATGCCAACGAGAATCTTGTCGGTTTCCAGAAATACACCAGCTAACATTCATGCAGCTCGATGAACAACCATCTAGTCTCAGAAGCCAGCTGTGCCACCCCCAGCTAACCACCATCATCCTGGATGCATCTTCCTCTTTTTAATTAACTTGAGTTTCATATCTCAGATGAACAGCAACTAAGGTAATAATGCTAGGGTGAAGGAAGACAAAGCACACATAACAGAGTTGAATGCAATTAAACCCTCAGAAATTGCATCTTGCTTTTAAAAACCCCAACTGTATTTCTATCGTCATGTGAAGAATGACTATTATCGCTCCTTAGCAGAACTGACCGATCACGGGAGTCAATGCACAGCTTCCCACTGAGGGATGCTTCTTGGCCTGGCCACAGCCATCTTCCACCGAAGGCTGCAGACGGGATGATTGACAGGCTTGTTGAGTGGGTGTGACTTGCTCCGGTTTGCACATTGTAACCCAATGTAAGATTTCCAGAATACTTCTCCAGAACAGAAGTTTTAGATGGATTAGGAATTTATTATCAAGTATCAGATAATAAAATAGCCTGTGTCTAGAAATTTCTAACTGTGAGAGAGGTGTCTGATATAAATCTCCTTCTTTCCAGAAAGCAACAGTAATAAAGCTTTCAGGCGACCAACTCTCTCATCCTTTTTCTAGGACACACAGCTCCCTCCTAAACTGACAAAACCTGGGGTGGCATGTTAATTATACAAAAAAGGCAAGAACACCTCTCATGTGTCCCAAAACCTGAGAAGGGAGACAAATTTCCCACCCTCAGCCCATCCTTTCTCAGGATCACTTCCTCCTGTCTGAGTAATTTTTTAATGCTAGCCAGCATTCCTGGTCACCTTTAGAAGGTCTCTGGGTCATCGGAACCTACTGCCTCCTGCTGATTCCTTCTAAAGCGAGAATGCTTTGCACCCTACCCCAAACCCATACAGCAAACACTCTGCCTTATTTTTAAAACCTTCGAGAAGCTTCCACAGCCTCCCCGTGAAGTCCATCCTATCGGTCAACTCGACAGTTGGGGAGGCTTTGCTACACCCAGTCAAAATTCCTAATCTTTTTCTGCACATTTCTTTTTGTTGATCCACTCAATGCATAGAATTAACTTCTCTTCATATGCTTTTACAACTTTTAGTCTTTTCGGCTTCAATTTTGATTCCTTTAACTTTTCTCGTGTATGTTTCTTTTTGAAATTCCTTTAGGTTTTATCTTGAGACTTATTGCTCTTCAATTTATAAGCTATAGCTGTAATTTGGTCTTTATTGAGCCCTAAAAAATTGTGGCGGCCACAGCTAATGACAGGTTCTGTGCTGTGGGTACACTAGAGAGTACAGGAGACAGGCCATATTTTGTTTGTCACTTAACAACACGTCCTCTGGTCCCTTGGTCCCCACAATAACCAGTGTATATTAGAAGCTCTCTTGTAAGTCATCCTAAAAGAGCAGATATTTCCAATTTCTTTGACATTTGTTCACAGGTCATATTTACCAACTCTTTAATCGCCCCTGTGGTTCTCCTTCTGACCCTTTGCAAATGTATCATATTCTTTCCATTTTTGTTTCTTTGATGAGAAGATGAAGATTCAAAGGAGCATACAATTCTCTAGACTAAAACCTGCACGGTTCTCATCTTTTGGATGCATTTCTAAATATCTCATTCTGAGCATTTTCTTCAACATCTGCCCCACACTGCTATTCAGCCAATCAAGCCATTAACAGCTACACAAAGCACGTGGGGAAGAATTTTAGGTATATTTTCATCAAATTGCTGACGATATTTCTTCCTGGAATATTACTGCACATATTAAATAATAAGACTGAAGATCAGAATTATTCTGGGGAAGTAAGACTGTTCTGTTTTCCTACTGTAGTAGAGTTTTCTATGACTGGAAACAGTTTTTGAAAGTATACCTTTTCTTTTAATTGTGGTAAACATATATAACATAAAATTTACCTTTTTCACCATTTTTAAGTGAACAATTCAGTAGAATTAAGTACATTCACATTGTTGTGTGACTTTCTCCACTATCCCTCTCCAGAACTTTCTCATCAACCCAAACTGAAACTCTGTGCCCATTAAACAGTAAACCCCTTTTCCCCTCTCCTGGCCCCTGGTAATTTCTGTTCTACAGCACACATATCTTCTTTTCCACCTCTGGCCTGAAAGTGGAGGTATCCTCGTGCTGTTACCTATATTAAAAGAGGAAAAGTACCCCAAGGCCAGAGGCCCAGCTTGTATCCTTGTCAGGAGGGAGGAGACACTTTGAAGCGAGAGAAAGGCCATCATGGAAAAGAAAGCAGTTTAATAACCGCCAATATCAATTTTTGTTTTGATGCTCACTTCAAAGTCCGAGGCTTCTGTCACCATGACAAAAGATGTGCTGGGTACAGAATTAAAACGGGTCACTTTCCTAATGAGAATAAAAACAGAGTCAGCATTTAGAAGTACGTGGAAACCTGACTGAATTATGGAGTTGGCAAGACCTGCTTTGTTTTGTTAAAAAAATGCCATCAGGGGGCAGCCTTTTTCTCATCAGTAAGGGACAGTCCCCTGAAGGGAAGAGAGAGAGTAACCAAAAGGCCATCCACTCTGTCTGCTTCTTCAGTGACTGATTTATTTTTAAAAGGTTTGTTTTGCAGGTTAGGGCTGGCATTGGAGCCACCATCTGAGATAAATGAGGAAAGAGAAACGGAAGCAAAGGTCCTGAGGGAGAAAGCAAGCGGTACAGCCGGCCCTCCGTATGAGCGGATGCGCAACCCGCGGATGCTGAGGGCCAGCTAAGGGACTTGAGCATGCATGGATTTGGGTCCCTGCAGGGGGTCCTGGACCCAATCCCTGCAGATACTGAGAGAAGACTGTGGTTTGAAATTATTTAGCGTATTGCTACCTTATAAATCGCTTGGACTATTTTGAAAGACCTGTGCTCTGACGCAAAACTTGACAATGCTTTCCCTGCAAGACTCAAGTTGGGGGTTGAGAGGAATTGTAGATGGGAAAAAGAATTATGGTCCCCTCAGAAAGAAACCCTTAATAAACAAACAAAAAGTTAGGGGTGGGAGACGAACTGTCTGTAACAGTCTTTCCAGGGTGTCCATGTAAGACATCCATAAAGAGATACTGTTGATGTCGGGAAGTTGAACTTTTTCAAACATTGTAACTCTTTAGGTTGCTTCGACAATTGGGAAGAGACACATGAAACCATGGTGTGCAAATATTAAAAATCCTATCTCCACACCACCACAAAAAGTAGCATCTTTTAAGCCAAGACTATTTTGACTCAATTCTCTAGGTAGTTTGGGTGAAAAGCATTTGTCTGGCCTGAGCTTTCAGGCAGTTCAAAAACTGTGTGAAAGAGAAGATAGTCAAAAACCTTACAAACTCAAAGTGAAGCCTGAAATTTCTGCCGAGCTTGTTGTGTTTCTCTCTTCTGGCAGGAAACCGTCCCTGATGGAACCAGAAAAACATCAGACTGGTCTGATGCTATTGCTTTCCGTGATTGAATTAACAAAACTGGATATGGCAAAACGGTTCCTTCTAACTCTAGAAAAAGGGAAAAGAAGGACCAGAGCAAGATGCCTAGATGATGAATAAAAGAAATGTCAGCTATTGAATCACCAAACACTCACAGGATAGCATTTCACATCCCTCAGTGTCTGAATTTCAAGAACGCCATACTTAACAGGAAAAAGCAATAAAGGGCAATCAATTCATTTTGGTATAATGCCATACACTTCACAAGTTCAGAAGATGTGTGTGCACAAAGAAGGTGGGGGGAGAGAGGCTAGACTTTAATTCTGATAGTCTGCTCACCAGCAAGGAGCTTGCTGCATGTTAAGAATATAAGGAAGATGAGAAATAAAATATTAACAGAGAATATTAGGTTGCAGTATTAATTCTTTTATTAGTCACTTCATTATGCCAAGACAAGCCAACCATCTGCCTGTCAGCAATGATCAGCGTAGGTTTCTTTCCTTTTCTTCTTCTTTTTTTTTTTTAAAGCTTCAGTGCATGGCTGTGTATTCTAGTTGTTGGCTTAATTTTCTACATGAGCTGCCACCACAGTGTGACAATTGACACATGGGTGGCATGGTCCGCAACCGGGAAACAAACCCAGGCCACCGTGGTGAGAGCACCAAATCTTAACCACCCGGCCACCAGGGCTGGTTCAGGGTAGGTTTTTAAGAGCAGCTTAATTATCCCCATGCTTATCACTCAAAATACAGAACTCATTTTTAAAAGTAGGGAAAGCCCTCTTAGCAAGTCCCATCTTAGTTGTTTTTCTCTGTTACTTGTATATTTTGGGGCTTTCTCGATATGCCCAAAGTTGCCATCTGTACTTAAAAAATTTTCCTTAAATAAAGCTATTCTCTTCAAAAGAAATCTGATTCTGTAACTTTCTGTGTTCAATAAGTGTAACTATAGTCTTGGGATGTATTAAAGTTCAATTTGTCATTCTGTTCCCATCTATGGAGTGTTTGAACCCAAGGCCCCAGGCCTTGCACATGGCAGGTGGGAAGAGATGTAAGATTGCTCCCACAGTCAGCATGAGCTTTCGTTTTTTGGTGAAGAAGACTGGCCCTGAGCTAACATCTGTCACCAATCTTGCTCTTTTTTTCCTTGAGGAAGGTTGTCGCTGAGCTAACATCTGTGCCAATCTTCCTCCATTTTGTATGTGGGATGCTGACACAGCATGGCCTGATGAGTGGTGTGTAGGTCCATGCCCAGGATCCGAACCTGCGAACCCTGGGCCACCAAAGTGGAGCACACGAACTTAACCACTCAGCCAAGGCGCCAGCCCCTAGCATGAGCTTTTTAAAAGAGTGAAGCCCATCAGGCTGGTCCATACTTCTTCCAGCCTGAAACTGTTGACCGTCCTTCCATTCCTGCCGTGTACACCCTCTGGCTCCATTTCCTGGATTCCTTTTGGTCCCTCTCTGCATCCAGCTTTTGCTCACACTGGCCCCTGGGCAGCCAGTGCCCTTCTCATTCATCTCTCTAAAGCTGACCCATCCTTCACACCAGCAGCCACTGCTCCTGCTCTGGAATGCCTTCCAGATTTCCTCTTCCCAGAGAGAGGATCTTGCCTCCCACTTCCCATGAGGGAGACCCTGTGACTCTCTCCTCAAGGTCATCACACTCTGTTGCCACTCCTTCCTTAAAGGAGGAAGAACTTACAGCTCCCCAAAGGCAAGGAAAACATCCACTACTGACTGCAGAGGCCCCAGTCCTAGCACAGTGTACAGAAGATAGAGGGTCCTCAATAAAAACACGTTTAATTGAAGAAAATGGAACGGAGGGTGGAGAAAACAGCAAGAGCTAGGCCGAGGTCCTGACAGCCAGGTCAACACTGTTTTCTGCAGATGTGTTGTCTTCTAAAAGGTGTTTATCAACTTTTTTTCTTTCAGAATTAAGTCAAGCCAGATTGAACTCTTGGACACATATTTGATGGTGGAGCCCATGATAAAATATGGTCACCACGCTGTGCCCAGCTCGGCTGATCTAATCAAGATATCGGCTTCGGCTTGTCACTAGAGTTTTACACTGCCTTGAGTTAATTATCAATATTTGTTGCATTGCAATTTGTTTTCGTTGTAAAGATTTGACCTTGAAGCAAGAAGAGTTGTATGAATGCGGTTTGAGGATGTGAGGGGTGACGCAGAAGGAGGTTCATGAGAAAAGCAAGGACCAGCGGGCCTGCTCTGCTGTCTACAAGTCATAAAATGCAGGGCCTGAAATAGCTAAGTCCTCCTTATCTAATTACGTCCAGTTAGATGTTCTTGGCCGACTGGAAGTGAGAGGCAGGCCACATACCCCTGAAAATCCAGTAACAAGCCCCTTTATAAACGTGGTTGGAAATGCACTTGAACTCTTAGCGCCACGGCCCTTGGACACTGAGGATAACTTGCAGGTGTCTTACTCACCATCTTAGGGACTCCAGTCATCAGGCAGGCCTGGGGAACTGCCGGGGAAGCTTGCTTTCAAAGATAAGGCAGCAACTCCTCTTTGCTGCTTCATAACTGGCTTTGCTGAATCTCATTCTCTTTACATTTAATTTGCAAAGGGCCTGCTGCCCAGCAGGGAAGTCTTTGAAAGCTAAAACCTTCTCCCAGCCCAGCAGACTGTTAGGCATCCTGGGTGGGGCAGGACAGCCGTGCCTGCTGGTGCAAACTCAGGAGCAGCGAGTGTCAGGGCCTCCCTGGGCGCCTGGCCTTCAGAGGCCATGAGGTCAGCACGAGCTGGCAGGATGCTCCAGTGCTCTCCTGTGGACATGTGAGGTCCTATTGTCCCCATGGGAAAAAGAGTGAGGGGAGTGCCAGTTAGAGGGCTGATGAGGCAGGCGCAGGTCCCGGCCTGGTGAGCAGATCTGCCCCTGGGCCCAGTGCCCTGCCAGCTGATGCCAGCTGTGAGCTCAGACACGGGCCAGCCTGGGGAGAGGAGGAATCTGAGAGCTGGTGGCTTGTGGTAAAGCCGAGACACAAGAGGACCTTGGAGAACGGGTCACTGGGGAAGAGAATGCCCAGAACTTGCAGATAGAAACTTAACAGGTGGAGGGGCTGAAAACCTAAATTCCAAGATTAACATTATTATCAGAAGGTCCCTGCAGATGACAAAAAACATGTTTCTAAAGTACCCCACCAGCACCAAACAAGTAAGCCTTAGAATAATCACATGCAGTATTAAAAAGATGAGCAAAGAGGTTGGTACTAGCATTTTGGATCCCATAAAATATATATTACTTCACCACTAAGTTATTCCCAGAGTCCTGAGCAGGTTCAAAGTGTACAAAAATGTGCAATGAAATATTTCTGTTAAAATACTCATCTCTTGCCTTCTCATTTATTTGTTTCAATACAAAACCTGACTTTTTTTTTTGGAACTATCAGGTCCAATGGCTTCTCACTAAAAATAATTTCAAGTTTTTGTAACAGTTAAGATTAGTATTCTAGAAATAAATGCAGCTTTTGTCCAAATGTTTCAAACTTTGATCCTTCCACAGCAAAAATAGATGGATTAAAAAAGTCTTTTCAAGGGCAATTATACTACCTTGAAAATGAAGGTAGATTTTAAAGCAACTGTCCATTAGAAGGAGTCTAAATACTGAAAAGAAATGAAAGAACCATTAGACTGGAAAGTATCTTACCTTGAGAAGTTGAGGAAATGAACATGTCGAGTGAATAAATAAGGCTGTTCGGCGGTACTTATATTTTTAATCAGTTCCATCTATTAAAAAAAGTACAAAATTAGCATACATAGGATCTAATTTACGAAACTATATTAAGCTAAAGGTTATCTTCCCACCTCCTTTATTCCTCACTTATTACTTCTTGGACCAAGGCCAAACAGCTGTGCTTCGTGCAACATATTTACGAACTTTACATAAGGTTTTTTTTTCTGAATACAACAGTGCTGCCCAAATTTATAGTCCTGTATTTAATTTAGTTGATTGCTACCATGAAAACAATGTGACAGATTAATTTTCACTGGAGAAGTCAATGGTGTTGCTAAACTCAAATGCAAGCCAGAAAATGCCTTTAATCCCTTCCTTTAAAGTCAAACCAAGACAAGAGATCAATCATTATTTTATATTTCCATAATGATATTACTGGGCTATACTGCCATATTCGAAAGTAGTTCTGCAGAATTTAAAAGTGAGAATAAAATAAGGTAATACCTCATTATTTTTCTCTTTGATTACAAAAATCTTACAAAGCAGGTATTTCATAGGAAACACACAAATCCCCCAAAACTTTTGGTTTTTTGGTGGGTGGTCATCTGAATTATTTATTTGCAGTTATCAGCAGGGCAAAAAGTAGTTTATATTAGGATAAACTAATGTTTATGGTCTTCTGGACATGTCATCATAGAGAAAATGTTTAGTAAAATCTGTTAGAAATTCCAAGCATTCTTAGGACTGCCTGACTTCCTGAATTCCACTTTCCCTGGATTTTCTAATTGGCCCCATCAAAACTGACACACAGTGGAATTTTTCAAAATCGCTACTTTGGATGTACACCAGAAGTGACGCATTTCATGTTTTATGCAACCCTTCAAGTCGAGGGCTGGAAACAAAAACAGTCATTCACGTCTTAACCACAGTAGCAACAACAACAATAAAATCAGAGTCTGAAAGTCCAGGTTTGTCTCCAGCAGGACAGAAAACCTGGTCTGCCTCGATGCCTCATGTCTGACACACGTAAGTGCTCCATAAATATCTGTTGAATGAATTAACTCCAACTGGTACACGCTTCATAGATTGTTCCGCTAGGAAGTCCACACCTAACACCTTTAATTAGGCATTCATGCTCACATGGATTGTTTGAAGAAATGAAATTGAATTTTAAAAGTAAATGGCTCGCAGTCATCACTCTGTGCTCCTGTTTGTCAGCGGCAGGTAGAGGCAAATAATGGGTCTGCCTGTCCCCAAGCTTGAGCACAAAAGGAAATTGAATCCTGACTCTTTATCTACCGTTTACAGTCCACATCCCCCCCCCCTGCATGTCCCAGTGCCTGTTTTTGGTAATAAAATTTCCTGCTTGACCACATGGTAAATTTTGATTTTTGCTACCAAAAATATTCTACCATCAGAATTAGATTTGGAAGCACAACCAAAAGTACCTGATTTCTGAGGATGTCTGCTTAGAAACATAACTCTTTACTGTGTGTAAGTTTGCTATAAAGGCCATTTAATGCTTTAATCTCTAGATTATTTTTATTTGGATATTTCTCTGCATATGTAAGAGTCATATGAGAAAGCCCGCTGATATTGCATAAAAAGACCGGAAAAACAGGTCAGAAGAAAAACCATTTCTTTCACACATTTCACATTATATTACATTCTCTAAACACATGTCAGTGTGTTAATTTAATGGAAGAACAGCAGTGATTAGATTTTGAGAACAGTGTCACAATAGTCATAAAGCTGTCTCTTTCCCGAGGAAAAGTGGATTCATGATGACAATGTATAACTCTTTCTAGACGTATCTTTAAACACAGAATAAAGGTGCTAATGCTCATGTTTATTGCATTAGCACAGAGAAGTCAGAGAGCACGTTTCAGCTCTCGTACGTTCTGTCACTGCACACCAAACCGTAAAACCACTGATGGAGTACCACAAGACCTGAGGCGTTATGTTCAAGATGTCATTGGATCATCTTCACAAATGCTGTCTTTCCCCATTTCCAGTCCCAAGCACTGGTCTCCTGAACCCCTGCTGCCCGTCACCTGAGCTCCCCCTCCTGGTCCTCCCATTGTTGCTGGCGTCTGCTTGCCTTTTCTCTTGCTTGGGTCTTATTCTCATTGGTGGCATTATGGGCAACAATGACACTACCTAAAATCATCATGGAAACTACCTCTCCTTCCTTTCTTTGGCTCATGCAGGATACTGCTGGCCTTTATGCTGATTCTGCTGCATACATTCATTCATCATTCATTCATTCATTCAACATGTATTGAGCATTCACTAGGAGATCAACATAGGAATAAGATGAGCGGGAAGATACATGATAACAAGAGAGTAAAATGTGTCCACATGGCATCCCCAAATCCACCATGGCCAAACCACACTCTTGATCCTTGTACATCTTTACTCCTTATCAGGCTTACTCCGTCTCTAGAGAGCCTGCTTCTGGTTAACCATGCTCTCCATAGTCTCGTGTTTGATCTGGGTCTTTCCTGGATGTCCATCTTCAACCCCTTCCTGACTCACATTAATTCTACCTTTACTGTCTCCCTCACGTGGCTCTCAAGACCACACATCCTGTGGCCAGTTGAACTAGACCCCTCTTTGTTCCTTCCTTACACTGTGTCCAAGCCTGATCACGTCCAAGCTCAGGCTCAAGCTTCCTCTTCTGGAACATTCTTCCTCTTCTCCCTGCAAGTCCAAATCCTAACTACCCTTTACATCTGGCTAGAATGCCTATCTCCTCCAAGTAGGCTTCCTGGATCTCTCCTTTCATTCAACATCCATTGATCTCCAAGTCTGTGTCAGGCAATGTACTGCTTGGGGTAGTGGCTAGATAGAAGATTTGGGTCTTACTCTCAGGAAGCTCAGAGTCTTGTGGGCAAAGTGGATGAGCAGGCAGGTACCATCACATGATAACCACCAAGGAGTTGAAGGCACAGACGTGAGGCACCTACCCTGCCTGCAGATGGCAGGTAACGCTTCCCCAAGGAGGCCTTCCTGAGGGGTTTGCAAGGACCCATGGGAGTTAAGCAGTGAAGAAAGGGACTCACAGCATTGCAGAGACTGAACAGCAGACACAAAGGACAAAACACGAAACGACATGGATATTAAAGCCACCAGGAGTTCCGTGTGCCAGACGTCGGGCATGGGATCAGCGAGGCAGTAGAGGAGACTAGAGCGGAAGGCAGGAGCTGGGCACTTGAGGGCCCTGCAGGCCACATGAGGGATTCTGACTTTTATCCTATGGGCAATCCCTAGGCAGAAAGGATGGTTTTTTTTCAGATCTGAGATCAGGTTGGAGAATGTGAGGAAGGTAAGGACTGGAGACAGAAAGCTTAGCTAGAAGGACAGGGCAAGAATCCCGTGAGCACAGCGCTTCTTGCTGTGATCCTCAGACCAGCAGCAGCAGCAGCAACTGGGACTTGTTAGAATTGCATATTCTCAGGCCCCAGCCCAGACCTACCGAATTAGA
Source organism: Equus caballus (assembly GCF_041296265.1). Lineage (NCBI taxonomy): Eukaryota > Metazoa > Chordata > Mammalia > Perissodactyla > Equidae > Equus > Equus caballus. Next base: position 17,812,959 of record NC_091714.1, read on the forward strand.
GGAAACTCTAGGGGTAGGGCCCAGCGATCCGTGTTTTAACAAGTCCTCCAGGAGATTCTAAGTCATAGAAGTTTGAGAACCACTGAACGAAGACAATGGAAGTGAAGACAGCTGGAAAGGTTTGGGGAGGATTAGGAGGGAGTATCTGCTGAGCCTTGTGGCCAGCTGGCAGCAGAGGGGAGGGAGAGAGAGGTCAAGAGGGCTTCCTCCTCAGAGCCCTGGCTGGGATAACTGAACACTTGGTGGTACCCATTCGTGGAGATGGGGAACGCTGCAGGAGGACCAAATCTGGCTGCAGACTTGAGGGGATGTGGTTTGGTTTTGGACATTGTTGGTTAGAAATGATGTTGCCTTCTTTGACTTCCCACAACACTTTGAGGATATCCAGGACATGCATTTTTTACCTTAGATTATAGCTGAGTTTGTGCGCTAGCTTCGAACCAGATTGTAAGCTCCTTGTGGGATGGGGCCAAGTTTTATTTAGCCCCCAGACAGCCCAGCCCAGGAACCTGCACAGAACATACACTCCAGAATTGTTGATGCCATGGAGAAATTTATGCCCTTTAGAAATTTTTTTTGGAGTCAAGAAACGTATTCATTCGCTTCAGTTCACTGAAGACAATTATCATATAGGCAATGAATTTAGCGTCTCTGGGACAGATCTGTACCTTCATTACCCTGGGGTCCCGTGGAGCTACGAGTTTCAATGTTACAACATCTAGGACAGAACAGCACGAGACACACTATCCTCTTCTGAGTGGTTTCTCGGCTACATATCATATCTGGAAGCTCTTTATGCACACGCTATCATTTCATCCTCACGTGACTCCATCAGTTAAGTAGTATTATCCAGACTTTACAGGTTGATGCACAGAAAGGGTACACAGATTGTTTAAGGTCTCCTCGCTAGAAAAATGTGGAGCCAGGATTCAAATCTAAGTCTGTCTGACACCGAAAATCCTGCTCTTTATCCCTGAGCTGCAGTCCCCTCAGCACTCCCACTGCTTTTTGATCTATATACAACCATACAACCTCTAAAAATGGGAGGAACGGGTCAGTTAGCAAGATAACTCAGAGACTAAAGAGAGTTTATGGGAATATAAATTTGCTACCTTTCCTGGGATGTGCTGAAAAATTGAAAGTTATCACAGGTGGAAAAGCATGAAAAAGAATAAAAAATAAAAGGATTACAATATCAGAGAGAATATTTCTTAAAAGTTGTAGGTGGATGTACAAAAATCAACTCAAAATGGATTAAAGGCTTGAATGTAAGACCTGAAACCCTGAAACTTCTAGAAGAAAACATAGGCAGTACGCTCTTTGACATCGGTCTGAGCAGCATATTTTCAAGTATCATGTCTGACTGGGCAAGGGAAACAAAAGAAAAAATGAGCAAATGGGACTACATCAAACTACAAAGCTTCTGCACAAAGAAACCATCAACAAAACGAAAAGACAGCCTAACAATTGGGAGAAGATATTTGCAAACCATATATCAGATAAGGGGTTAATATCCAAAATATACAAAGAACTCATACAGCTCAACAACAAAAAAACCAACAATCCAATTAGAAAATGGGCAAAAGATCTGAACAGAGAATTCTCCAAAGAAGATATACGGATGGACAACAGTTACATGAAATATGTTCAACATCATTAGCTGTCAGGGAAATGCAAATCAAAACTACAATGAGATATCACCTCACTCTAGTCAGAATGGCTATAATTAACAAGACAGGAAACAACAAGTATTGGAGAGGATGTGGAGAGAAGGGAACCCTCCTACACTGCTGATGGGAGTGCAAACTGGTGCAGCCACTATGGAAAGTAGTATGGAGTATCCTCAGAAAATTAAGAATAGATCTACCATATGATCCAGCTATTCCACTGCTGAGTATTTATCCAAAGAACTTGAAAACACAAAGGCATAAAGATACATGCACCCCTATGTTCATCGCAGCATTATTCACAATAGCCAAGACTTGGAAGCAACCTAGGTGCCCAACAAGGAGGGAATGGATAAAGAAGATGTGGCCTATATACACAATGGAATACTACTCAGCCATAAGAAATGATGAAATCCAGCCATTTGTGACAACATGGATGGACCTTGAGGGTATTATGCTGAGTGAAATAAGTCAGAGGGAGAAAGTCAAATACCGTATGATCTCACTCATAAGTAGAAGATAAAAACAATGTCAAACAAACACATAGAAATGGAGCTGGATTGGTGGTTACCATGGGGAAGGGGGGGGAGGGCAAAATGGGTGATTAGGCTCACATGTGAGGGGATGCACTATAACTAGTTTTTGGGTGGTGAACATGATGTAATCTGCACAGAATTTGAAATATATTACTATGTACATCTGCAAGCTAAAAAAAAGAAAAAGTTCTAGGTGAGAAAAGAGTATATATTATAACAAGAATGAGAATGAATTTAAAATACTAAAAAAAGAAAGAAAGAAAGATAACTATGTAATGGAATGTACCTAAAGGGAGAAGTTACATCACAGAGCATCTGAACATGAGACAGAATTGAGGTTGGAAAAAAAAAGCAAGAATCAAACAGAATTTATAATGCAGAAGCTATGCCAGGAAGCAGTTTCTAATCTTTTCCTTTCAATCTAACTGGCTGGGATGGTAAAGCAGAAAACCTTTACCTGCAGTTCCACCAACATAGCTAGTTAATAAAAGACTTCGCTCCTGACTTCTTTGGGAAACGCCTGTCAGCAGTAATTGACAGAGTGCCAACCCTACTCTGGTCTGAATTCTTGTCACTCCTGAACAATGAGATGTCCTATAATTTTGCAGAATGTTTTAAATGAGGGAACAGACATGTTTTTAACACATCAAAGCCAAATAAGGGGTAGCTCGGGCAAGAAGTCCATGCCTTTTCATCTCAGAGGCTGGGAGGATGGCTGCAGGCTCCAGTTGCCTTTCCCCTCCTCCTGCTCTGGGAAGGCCTGGTAGCGGGAGGCAGGAGGGTCTGCCCATCTTTAGCTCAGGGCTGTGCAGTCCGCCCAACGCACAAATGCCCGCAATGAAGAAGACGTCCACCAGGGGGCGCAATGAGATGCACAAAGCAAAGAGCCTGGGTCTGACTAGAAGAGAAAGTCAATCTGGTGGCTACAGTTGGAAGGAGAGGAGAAAACATATTTTAATTTTTCAGGCCTTGTTGCTTCTTCCTCTTTTTTTTTTTCCCCCTTGCCTTCCACCGAGTTTCCATGAGCGGAGTCAGCTTTTGTCTATAGGACTCAGGATAAGACCTTGTTTGCAGAGCTGGGTGATCTGGAGATGGACTCAGCCAATCTTTTTGGTTTGATGCCAAGGTCTGGCTGGAGCAGCCCTGATGCCTGTGGACACTGTCCCTCCTCCTATGAAGTCAGGAAGCTCTGAGGGTCAGTCTAAGGAGACCATTCCAGAACATCTCAAGCAAGGGTAAGGTTTCTGGCATTAACGTGCAGGCTCCTGAGGAGACACCACTCGATCGGACTTCAGGGGAAACGTGATGTCTTCAGACCTTTGAAGGATTCTCAGGGGAAAGAGGACCCTTTCTTGCTTAGTGGAGGTTTCACTTTAATAAAAGTAAAACTTTTCTATTAATTAGAGCCTTTCACGAAATTGTCCTTCACTAGAATTGTGCATAGGATCTCCTTGGGAATGTTTTTTCCCCCAAAGATACAATACTTGGGCTCACCGTTTAGAGTCTAACTCAGTATTTTGTGGTAGGACCAAGAAACATGTTGTGACAAAGATCCCAAGAAGATTTTGATGTCCAACATGGTTAAGAACCATTTTTTTAACGGCTCCCCACTGCCACCGCATAAAGTTCCGACTCCTTAGCCTAGGGTTCGAAGTTCCTCAAGATTTGACCCGAGTTCCCTTCAAGTCTCACCCTCCCACATTCTTCTTGAACACTTGGTTCCTTCCTATAGAATGGGGTGGTAATACTTCCCTAATAACGTTGCTTAAAGGATTAGAAATAGGGGCACTAACATGGAGTGGGCTCTCTGGTGCTCAACAGACAGTGTTACAGCAGGTCTTCAATAAATGTTCATCAAATTGAATGAAGAAACAACGGAGAGAGCTCCTTCAAAAATGAATGAGTGAACTTTTGCATTAAACAGAGGCCAGATGACCATGCCTTAGGGAAGCCGAGGAGGAATCCTCATGGCTAGACTGTTTCCGAATCGAACGCGTTTTCTTTAGGTGAGTTTTCTTCTTCTGAGTGTCATTGCTTTAGAGGCACAGTCAGCCTTAGGACTCGCAGTGGGTGAGGGCAATGGGGAAGGGAAGTTTAAAATCTTGTAAAAGAATTCCGGTTTTGACCAAGAGGCTAAAGCAATCTAGAGCACACGGGCATGGGGTCTCTGGCTCCTCCATCCTTTGAAGACTTTTCAAGGTTTTGATCATTTGAATTGCTGTGGAATAGCGTCAGAGCAGAGGAGACGTTACAGGCAATAGTAGCCTTTTCTGGTTTGACTGACGGGAGGGGACAGGCTAGTCCAGCATCTCCCGAACTGCGAATCGAGTTCTGTGGGATGCAGGTGAGGGTCCCCAACACTCATAAAGAGCTCCCTGGCCCACTGAGGCTGGAAACACGAGGGGGAAGCCAGTTAAACAGATTTTTAATTTTGTTTTTAATTGAAAGAATTGCCAGAGTCTTTAAAAGGTGGGTTAATTGTCGTGAGTCTCCTAGAGGGGGACAAGGGAGCGTATTTCCCAAGTTTATTTAACCATGGTATTTGGTTTTTTTTCAGTGTCTTAGGGGATCAGGATTCTCAGGGACACACTTAGGGAAACGCTGATATGATGGTTTGGGCAGGAATTCTTAACTCTGTCTGTACTGTAGGGTCTCTTGTGGCACTTCATTAAAAAAAAAAATTTCTGGATTCTACCCCAGAATCTCCAAGAGAAGGACCATTGCAACTGTATGTTCCCAAAGGCTCTGCTGGAGAGTCTGCCATGCAGCCAGCGTGGACGAGCACCGCATTAAGAGAATGGGAGGGCCAAGGTTCGAGTCTAGACGTCACAGTTAGTCACTCCATTAATTACACTTGGAAAGTGACTTAATCTGGTTGTCTCAGTTTCTCATCCATAAAATAGGGAATCGTACTGACTCACCAGCATATTTTTAGGTCCAAAAGAGTAAAGGAAGTAATAAAGAACAACAATTAGCATGTAGCAGGTGCTATTTCCAATGTGTAATCCTCAGCAGCTTCAACGTAAATAAAAATAGTAAAATTCTTTGCTTTCTCGACCTTTTAGGCTCCTGTGCCAACAACGTTTGCCCTTCTCCAACAAGAATGAAATAATTTTGAATTCTTACATCTGTGATATGCCTGTGGCATTGTGACCTTTATTGTCCTTAGAGCAATGTTCTGAAAGATAGTGTCAGACCATTAACAAAAGTGAGTCTTTTAGCAATAACATCCATGGCTTCTGAAAAATAGTTCCCTATCCTTCAAATTGTATATAATCTCCATTTTCCAAGAGATTATCTAAGCCAGCCCAAGAAACTGAAATCTGGTTTCAGAGCATAAAGGAAATAATGTCATCATGAGTTTGCATTATACACTCTGTGGAGGTCCAACATTTGGCTGGCAGCAGCTGTCCATGCTCTTCTGTTGAAGCAGAGTTCTCTAAAATATAAACTTCAAAGGTGGTTCTATTTCTATAAGGGCAGATATAATGGGATTTTTATAGGCATTCCAACATTTGATGTCTTCATGCTCCCTTTCCTTTTTAATAATCCCTTCAGTGTCTTATTCTATTAAAAAGATTTTTGTTGTCATTGTGGTAAAAGAAAAAAATTTTATTGCTATTTTTATGACTATAAAAATAATGTATGTTCATTTTGGAAAATTTGGAGAAATCAGAAAAGTAGTATATATAGAGAAACTTAAATTGCCCTTGGCCCGTGCATTGGTGGCATTAATCTTCAGTGTCCTTCCTGTGTATGTGTGATTTTGTATCTGCTTTTGCCCCTTAATGCCACTTGGTGTGTGAACGCCATCAAATAGATTTTTTAAATTTAGTATGGTGAATGTGCGTGTGTGTGTGTGTTATGACAGCTCCCCTGGAGGGAGCAACGTATGTTTGAATTTGACTCTGGCCCAGAAAGGTGCTTTTGTGTATGAATGAAATGGTATAGATAATTCTAGTCTTATACATGGATGCAATTCCAAAGTTCATTTGTAAGTCAGTAGTTTGGAACTTGGAACACATTTTCTCATAAATGAAACGTTCTACACAGCGGAGAGAGGCCCAGGCCAGCCCGCGAGGGCCTGTGTAACTCATCCTGCACCTGAAGGAAGGCTGTTGTGAACTCTAGAGAACAATGTTTCCATGGGAACACGTCCTCAGAGTCCTGCTGTTTAATGATGAGAACCACCGGCTCTAAAATTCTAACTCGTCTCCTAAATCACTTCCTCCTTTTTCCTTTAATAAATTACCAAAAAGAAGAGCTATTCATACCACAAATTATTTCTCGAATATATTAGGTTAAAATAATATTTTTTCTCTGCTTGTTTTATGCACTTTGCAACTTTAGAAAAGGATCCACATAACAAGGGAAAGCGTTTCTTTAAACATTCTTGCCCTGCTCCAAACTTGGTTTCTTGTCATGACCCTCCCTGGCTCCCTTTGCATGCCACAGCCCGGTCAGCTGGCTGCAGAGAGGCAACTGTCACTGTCCTTACGTTTGTCTTTACATCAAAATCGTATACTTTTTTTTTTTTTAACCTTATCTTTACCTTTCACTGAAGTTTGTAAAACTTGCCTTATAATTTAATAGGAATCTGGAATAACTAAGTAATGAAACATATTCTAGGTCACACTGACCACAGGAATCAGAAACGTTTCAACTATACTGTACACAGATTATGCTAGAAGTTGTATAAATATATCACAGAATCATAGGGCTGGAAAGAACCTTAAAAGATTGTCTAGTCTATTCCTTGGCTCCCAGACAAGCCGATCATTCCAAAGAGATGAGCACCAACCTCTGTTTTAGAGGAGAAGGATGCCTTGTTCTTAACCCTTCCAGATCTAACAATTTATATACTGTTAGTAAGTTATCGTTAATTTTTCATCTAAATCTTTCTCTTGACAGTTACAACTGTATTTTAATTTCTCATGTTTGCTTCTCATCGAAAACAAAGTAGGTTTGTCCGTGTAAAATCCTAGTGTATTTAAATATTATATTTGTGCTCTCTCGTCTAGGACATTCCGGAAATCTCAGTGTCTAATGCTTTAGTTACCTTTGCCCTCCTCCTCTGGGCTGTTTGTACCCCTTTCAACAGTGGGAACTAAAAACCAGCTACTGTGTTTTATGAGGTGTCTGAGAATGGAGCATAGTTTCCACACATAGGAATATTTGAGAATAATCTGATAAGCAGACCCAAAGACTTCGACTCAAGGAAAACCAAATTTAACAATTATAATAAAATTGCAATAACATAGGCTATTTATTTATAGTCACTTTCTTTCAGGTGATGAAAAGAGCATAGCCAGCCTAAACATATTAGCTCTTCAATCAAGTAAGGAAATCAAAGAGAAGCTACCCCTATTAAAGTTATCCATACAATGTGGTATGCTTGAATGTTCCCAAGTATAGTGTTTCTATTGGGAGCCTTCTACACAACCTTCAGCGTTCAAAATAGGTTTTGCTAATTGGTAATGACTATTTAGACTTGATGCTCAGAGGCTCTGTAATGAAAGTTTTCAAAGGAATGGACATTTTGGTCCTTATTCTGTGGAAGATGCTAAACTTGCTGGCTTTATAGCAAGTACTACTGTTGGCTATGGTCTTCTCTCAAAACAGTCCTACCATTTCCCAACATAAAAGAGAAAGACAGACTACTGTAAATTCCCTGAGTTTGTAAGGTTCTGAATGCCTCAAAGGTGAGGACTGTATCAGAAAGCAGTGGACACGGGTGGAAATTTCCATCATTATGACCTCAACCTGATAGTAAACCATGTGTCTTGTTTATTCCCCATTCTTCTGTGCTCCCTGGGTGATATGATGGTTCCTTTTATGTGTCAACTTGACTGGCTACGAGGTTCCCAGATGAAGCATTATTTCTGGGTGGTCTGTGAGGGTGTTTCAGGATGAGATGAGCATTTGAACCAGTGGATTCAGTAAAGTAGATGGCCCTCCATGTGTGACTGGGCATCGGCCAATCCCTTGAGGGCCTAACAGAACAGAAGGTGGAGGCATTTGCCCCTTTTTTCCTGCCTCCCTGATTAAGCTGGGACTTCTCAACTTATCCTCCCCTGCCCTTGGACTGGGATTCATATCATGGGCTCTCCTTGGACTAGGACTGAACTACGAAATGGCTTTCCTGGGTCTCCAGCTTGCAGATGGCAGATGGTGGGATGTAGCTGCCATTATTGCATGAACCAATTCCTCACAATAAATCTCCTTTCATAGATAGATATATATGGAGAGATAGAGAGATGGAGAGATAAAGATACATCTCTCTCCATCCTACTGGTTCTGTGCTCTGGAGAACCCTGACTTATACGGATGGCTACTCATTCATCTTAAGTATCTGAGGGGACAGAAGCAACTTTCTGAGACCGGGCCAACAAACTCGACCCTGTAAATGACCGTGAAAGCACCAGGCCTAACTTCTCTACATTAGCAAAGCAATGGAGACTGTCGACCCTACGTTTACATAAGCTTACAGCATAGAATCTATCTTCATAGCTTCCTGACAGAGTATGGCTCACGTGTGCCACCAACAGCATGTCCACTTGTATGGCTCCGCTATACTGGGGCAGAATTGTCCCTGGAAAATGGGGTAATTCTTTTTGCTACCACTGAAGATGCCAAACGCTACTTTGGAAGCTCAAGATTCCTTGATTTACCACAGCAGGAAGCTCCTGGCCCCATCAATGCAAAGATTTGATGCCTGGCTCAAGAGCATCTTCTTTTTACTATAACCAGAAAGACTTAGGACATGTGTGAGAAAACACAGAGGAAGATACATTAAAATAAAGTTTTCTTATTTTTGCTGTCAGGATGGCAGCATTATTCATAGCTCAGTGGTGTAACTATGAGATTTATGCATTGCTAATGTAGCTAAATAGACAATGACAGGTGTACGCTGTCCTTCATCCCTTCAGGCAAACTTCCTGGTTGAAAGACTTCCTTCAGAACTTTTCACTTAAATTTCCTTCCACCCTCTGGCAAAAGTACGGGATGAAATTGCAACCCTGGTATTCACCCATTAGGGGTTTGAAGGATGTCCTGTAAGGCACGCACTAGTCACACAAAGGAATTGAGGCAAAGGACAATTTAACCCTGGCCAAGTCAACTTACTTGTTCATTTTTAGTAAGCCTGGTTTTGTTGTGAATGTCTGACGTGACCAAATTGAATCCGTGCTTCTCCGACAAGATTCTCAGAAGCAAGACCACAGTACGACTCCCACACTTGCCTACTCTGTTGTATACCACCTGGCTCGGGAAAGGGAGAACCTGGGAAGAAAAGAGAGAGCAAATATGAGACTTTTAGGTTAAAATCCTCCTGATTCTTCCCTCAATTTCAGAACAATAAATGTCTGATCCATCTAAATGAGAAGGGTCCATATCAAGTTAATGAGAGAACAGTAGTGATGAAATCCTATCTATCTTCATAGTAAAACTGGAGAAAAATGCTGGATCCACTATCTCCCCATCTGCACTGACACTGAAAACTGACAAAATTTCAAGCCATCTATAAGACTGATTGTGAAGTTGTTTTTGTTTCTTTTTAGGAACAAAATATATAAATAGGTGCTTTAATGATAATATTCCTTTGCAAGTTATACTATGCTTATTAGAACTTAATTTGCAGCGTTCAAGGAAAAATATAGTAATTTTTAAAATTGAGACATAATTTACATCCCATAAAATTTATCCTTTTAAAGTGTATAGTTCAGCGGTTTTTAGTATATTCACAAAGTTGTGCAACCATCACCACTATCTAATTCCACAACGTTTTCATCATCCCCCAAAGAAACTCCATACCCATTAGCAGTCACTTTCCATTTTTCTCACTATCTCAGTCCCTTGAAATCATTTATCTACTTTCTGTTTCTATGGTTTTGTTTATAGCCTTCTAGACATCTCATATAAATGGAATCATAAACTATGTGGCCTTTTGTGTCTGGCTTCTTTCACTAAGCATAATGTTTTCAAGGTTCATCCATGTTGTAGCGTGAATCAGTACTTGGTTCCTTTATATGGCTGAATAATATTACACTGTATGGATATACCATATTTTGTTTATACATTCATCAGTTGATGAGCATTTGGACTGTTGCCACTTTGGGGTTCCTACGGATAATGCTGCTGTGAACATTCGTGTATAAGTTTTTGTGTGGACATATGTTTTCGATTCACCTTATCCTAGGAGGGGAATTGCTGCATCATATGGTAACTCTATGTTTACTTTTTTGAAGAACTGCCAAAGTGTTTGGAATACAGCTGCACCATTTTATATTCCCACCACAATGTATGAGAGTTCCAGTTTCTCTACATCCTTGCCAACACTTGTTAACGCCTGTTTTATTTTTGTTTTGTTTTGTTGATTATAGCCATCCTGATGGGTATGAAACGTCACCTCATTGTGGTTTTGATTTGCATTTCCCTGATGACCAATGATGTTAAGCATATTTCATGTGCTTATTGGCCATTCGTAGGTTTTCTTTGGAGAAGTGTCTATTCAAATCCTCTGCCCGTTTTAAAATTGGGTTGTCTTTTTATTGTTGAGTTTTAAGATTTTAAGATTTCCAAATTTATTCTGGATTTGCAAATACATGATCTACAGATATTTTCTCCCATTCTATGGGTGTCTTTTTACTACCTTGATAGTGTCCTTTGAAGCACAAAGTTTTGAATTTTTATGGAGCCCAATTTATCTAATTTTTCTTTGGTTGCATGTGCTTTTGTTATCATATCTAACAAACCACTGCCAAATCCAAAGGCACAAAAATATACGCTTATGTTTTCTCCTCTGAGTGTTATAGTTTTAGTGCTAACGTTTAAGTCTTTGATTCATTTTGAGTTAATTTTATGTATGGTGTGAACGAGTGATCTAACTTCATTCTCTTGTATGTGAATGTCCGTTATTCCCAGCGCCACTTATTGAAAAGACTACTCTTTTCCATTTAACTGTTTAGCACCTTTGTTGAAAATCCACTAACCATAATTGTATGGGTTTGTTTCTGGACTCAATTCTATCCCATTGGTCTATATGTTTATCCTTATACCAGTACCACATAGAGTCTTGATACTATATAGCTTTAAGTTTTGAAATCCGAAAGGGCGAACCCCTCCAATTTTGTTCTTCTTTTTCAAGATTGTTTTGGCTGTTCTGGGCCCCTTGCATTTCCATATGAATTTTAGGAAAGCTTGTCAATTTCTGCATAAAAGGCCATGAGACTTTTTGATAGGGACTGAGTCTATAGATCCATCTGGGGGCTGCTGCCATCTTAATAATATTAAGACTTCCAATCCACGAACACGAGATGGCTCTCCATGTATTTAGTTCTCCTTTGTTTCACTGATGTTTTGTAGTTTCCAGGGCACACGTCTTACACTCCTTTTATTCTCTTTTTTTTTGAGGAAGATTGGCTCTGAGCTAACATCTGTGCCAATCTTCCTGTATTTTATGTGGGAGGCTGCCACAGCATGGCTTGAGGAGCGATGCTAGGTCCATGCCCAGGATCCGAACCTGCGAATCCTGGGCCACCGAAGCAGAGTGTGTGAACTTAACCACTATGCCACTGGGCTGGCCCCTCTTTTTATTCTTTTTGATGTGTTATAGATAGAATTCTTTTCTTAATTTCATTTTTGGATTGACTGTTCCTTGATAGAAAGGCAACTGATGTTTGAGTATTGATCTTGTTTTCTGCAGTTTTGCTGAACTCATTTATTAGCTCTAATAGCTTTTTTATGTGTGAATTCTTTAGAATTTTCTAATACAAGATCATGTCATCAGCTAACAGAGATAGTTTTACTTCTGCCTTTCCGATATGGATGCCTTTTATATCTTTTTCTGTTCTAATTTCCCAGTTATAATGATTTTGATAGCCCAAGAAGCCATTATGAAAATCATCTGATTAAATATTTATATCCCCAATAAAGATATTATTTCAATATTGAATGCTCAGTATTGAGCAAGAACTGACAAATGATAATCAAAAGATTCCTTCATTGGACATACACTCTCAACAGAAGGCTATAAACAGGCCCAAAGCTAAAGAACATAGTACAATATAAGCATAAATATAGCCTAGACTTGCCTATGGTACGTAATTTGAGTTTTGGCCTTTGTAATTACAGGTTTACTCATTTTCCTGAAACGTTTTATATGCAGAGTAGCATTTCATAAATTTGGGCTTAATGGCTAATTGTCGTTGGAGTAAAACATGATATCTCTATGACTCACTTAGCAACCAGTCATGTATCTTTTGGATGTAATTCTTCCGGAATGTGTTTTCTTTAATGAGCAATACCTTGTTTCTGGGGGGCCAGTCCATACCTTCTCTTGTGTCCCACAGTGCCCAGAACATGCCTTGTATGCATGGGGCCTCAGCAGACAGAGACTGGTTCCCTGCAGCTCTGAGGAATTTAATGTGCTGTTTAACACTAATTAACACAGTGATTCTGCTAAAACGTGAGACCAGGAGAATCTTCACATATAGCTGGTCTTTCTAACCAAATGCTAATAAAAGGCATCAGGGTACAAAGTCAGCCATTATAAGAGGTCATTTGACTTATGGCTTAATCAATGAGTTTTCAAAAAGTCTGTTCTCTGGCAATGATGTCTGTTCTCTGGCAATGGGTGCAGAAGTTCGGATATTCAGATAAATCATTTAGCTCTTAGTTATGAGGTTACAACCCAGAGAGGTTAAACCAGGCTTCCTGTTTAATGTGATGATATTAATAGTGTTTGTAAGTTGGACTTTCCATAATAAAATAAGCTGGAGTATGGTCTATGATTGTGACACGGCTGCCAACATAAACACAAATGTTAATTTCTTTGGAGAAATAAGCTTCTCAAGAATTGGGGTGAATGCCCTTTTCCTTTTCTTTTAGCACAGCATAGAACAAGGGAGAATTTGTTATGACTGAACTGATAATCTAGACGATGGGAGTTATCACGTTTGTAAGCACTTTATTCCAGAGTGCAGGTATATCTTCGAAGATTTAAATGGAGAACTGAGGCACGCACTTAGAAACCTTGGGGGGGGCACTTAATTTCTCCTGCCTTCCTTGGGTAATCAACATGGTAGCAGACGTAGTATTTATTTATCCCATTTTGCTAATAACTAAAGATGTTATTTACCTTTAGGTTACTGGTTAGTGAGTTTTTAAAAATGTGTCCATTCCAATTCTTTCATGAGTCTTGTGGGAAGCTCCCAAATAATGGTTATAAATATTTGTTGTTTAAAAAGAACACATATATAAAAAGAAAAATTGCTGTATCATTCCTGCAGCTCTATCTACAATAATATTTGAAAAGAAAGGAGAGCTTAACATCTCCACTGTGGCTCTGTTTTTACCATTTCTTTAGACACCAATATACAACTACAGGGTATGAACATGGAGCTAGGAAATCTGTTTTCAGATAAAGCTTCCAGAATCATCTTGTGAATTTTAAAGACACAGAATTTATCATCACAAACGTAAACCTCTCTCAAAATTAGGGTGGAGCTTTTAAATCATTTTCTAAACGAACCTACGTAACGCACTGAAAATTGGCAAATTTAGGCAGGCTAAGTCAATGTGTTGATGTTGGATATGGTGTTAAAATTAACAACAGCAACAAATTGATTCATCCCTGCTTTTGGTAGAACTATAGATTTGTTCCTGAAAGTCTGCTTTAAAAATCACTGTCATCTTTTATTTAAAGCGTACTTTCTGGAAAGATGGTGAAAAACAGACTGATTTTTACAGAGGGCTGACCCTTACTGTGTCCTAGGCTCTCTGCCATGTGAACTCTTCTAAGCCTTGTAAGAATACTGAATCAAATAGCATCACTGTCTTCACTCTAGCTGTGCATTTCTCTGGGAGTTTAAGTTATCAAATAGGGCAAGCATCATTACTACCCAAGTGACTCCCCTTCATGCCTCGCTCTCCTCCATAGATCCTAGATTCATAAAACAACAGAGTTTGAGATCTAGAAGTAATCTGGAATAATCCATCCATTCCAGTCCCCTCGCCACCCCGGCAGTGCCACCCTCTATGGCCCTGACCCCCAGCCCAATCTGTGTTTGACTTGGCTGGAGCTTTCCTTTATGTTGTCTTTTCGTCCTCTCAAGTACCCTGTGACATAGATATTATGACTATCTTTGGATGAGTAAACTGAGGCCCAGAGAGATAATTTGGTATTTTCAAGGTCACAAAGCTAAAATGTAGTACATAACAACTAGCCTACAGCTTTCCTGACCCCTAAGACAACACTCTAATATACTATAACACCAAAGGGTGAAAATGATTTTCAGTTCGATTTCTGCAACACACATACTATTTCTTTTTTTAGGTCTTGAATGTGTCCAATCTCATTAAATGCTATTTTTCAGCAGTCAACCATCACAACCAGTATCATCAGCCATTACTCATCCATTACCCAAGTGCCCAGAAGGCTCAGGTGGAACCAACACGAGTCGATCAGCCTCTCTTTCTCCTACCTGAGGATGCATTCTAGAAGCTAGTGTAAGCCCAGAGTGTCAAAGCAGCAAATGGAAGAAGAAGAATAGAAGGATGTAGTTTTCCCCTCACTCCCTCCCCTAATTGATCACAGGCAATCTCAGCTGCCTCCAACACTGTGGACCGCTTCCACCAGGAAAGGGAAAAACAGGAAGCAGTAAGTCACAGTAAATTATTTAAAATCCTAAATGTGCTTGAAATATTCATCAAGACAAGCAAACACCCTCAAACGATCAACTTAATGACTGTGAAAAGACCTCTTAAGGTCAACTTCGAAATCCCCATTTTCTTCAACAGATACTTGCCACTTGCCAGGCAGAAAGCTACAGCCCAACTTTAACCTTTCTATTACCATTTGCACACAAATTTCAAATACTTACTCTTTCTCTGGGTGTCCCATAAATAAGTCCACACCAAAAGCCCTCACGATCCCCCCCGCCCAAATGATTCTTCATTCCTGGCAACTATGGTTATGTGAATGTTATGTCTGTGGTTTCTATTTTATGGCCAACTTGTAAAAGTGAAGGGAGCTCCAAAATATTTCACTCTATGAATTATATATTTTTATGTTGCCTGCCTTGTAAGTTCTGCAAATGCCACAAATCCCCAGGGCCTGACAGGCTTGTGTGGAGCACGCCAAACAAACAGAAATCTTTCCAAAATCCTGAGCACAAGAGTAACTACCACCAGATTACATCTACCATTTCAATAGCTTAGCCCAAATCTGAAAGGGGGAGGGAACCGAAGACTTTCTAGGTAAAACGCAAACTTGATCTGGACCAAGACTTTCATAGTCTATGATTAGAGGACTCTCCGGGGACCTGTCTTGTTGGAAGGATTACATCAGTCCTGCTTTTAAGTTTTTGCAAAGTGATATTTAACGTAGTATGTTACAATCTGTGGTTCCCAAATGGCTGTGTATTCCAATTACCTATGGAACTTTAAAAACTACGATTTCTGGGCCTCCTCTAAGACTAACTGAAACACAAAGTCTAGGATGAGGGTAAGAGGTCCAGCTCTCAAGAGCTCCCTGGGGCCCAGCTAGAACTAGGCCTGTTTTGAGGAACCACTATCGTGGAGGGCTCCTAGCCTTCCATGCAGCCATATGAGGGATGAGGCGGGGAGAGCCTTTCCTGCATGATGCTGGAGGGGAGTGTGGGTGAAAGGCACTGTTGTGTCTTCCCTGGGTCTCCTGATGGCCTCCCACCCATAGTTACAAGTCATGATTAACCTGACGAATATGCTCACATTACAGTAAATGCCTGCTCACCAGAATGATTAGAGAACAGGTGTCCTGGTTAACTGAAGATATAGGTTAACTGAAATTTATACCCAACACTGTCAAAGCATTAGACCCTTAGGACTAATATTATGTGGAAGATGAAATGATTTTCTCTGATGGATAAAACTGCACTTTGTGGTTTTACAGCACCTCCATTCCATGGCTACACATACCGTGGAGGGAAGAGCCACAGCCAGGGTTTCGTGAGGCTTGAACTCAGGGACATTTCTGCCACTCACTGTCCGTATGACTTCGTGCAGTTCAATCCATTCCACGAATCCTTAAAGTTTCCTAGGATGCTATGGTGCTGGGAGCCAGTCATGTCCCAGCCCTGAGCCTCAGCTTTCTCCTCCATAAAAGGGAAGGGCCAGGTTGTAACCCAACAAATGATGCTCTGTTCTGAAGCTATTAAATGATTAAGTTTAATCTGTATTGTTATCAAGATATAACCCCGAAATGCCTTAAAAATTAACACTAGAGTTTAACCTTTTTTCCCTGTCAAATATATTCATAACAGAAACAGAGAAGAAAAAGTTCCAGTAATTTGTGCTGATGGCATGGGTTCCAGCAACCTGGGCATTCATGGTTCTCTTCCAGAACCTTCGGCATTTCTGTACATGTCCCACTCTTGTTTGGGCTTGTTGTGTAATAAATCTACCTTTATGCTCCTCTTTTGTTTCTCCTCCTTCCACAGTTTTAATCTCTTGGAGCTCTCTGTTTTTTTAAGACCATCACAAACACCAAAGCCTGCACCGGACTCAGCCTTCCAGCACTGCTTTCCAGAAACCAGTAGTGATTCTCGCTGGCTTTTGCCCATCATGCCATTCTAAGTCTTCTGACACATGCATCTCTGTTTTCTAATTGCCATCAACTCTCCAGACCCCTGGGCTCATTTCCTCCATTCTAGAGGAGGACACATATAGGATCCATTAAAGAACTCTGTTTCCCTCACTGCCACACCTCCTGAGCAGAAAGCTTTTCCTATGCACGACGCTCAAGTGACACTCCTGTATCTTCTAATTATTCACACCCCATCTTCTCCCACAAGCCTTGTCAAATCTGAACCTTATGCTGTCTCCTTTTTCTCCTCTCCCTACCTGAAACAATTGCATGTCTAATGTTATCTATAGAAAGACAGATGTATATAGAAAGACAGCTATAAAGCCTTTACAGATCCATCTGTTTTATTCCTCTAATAGACTGGGTCTATCTGGTATGTGCATAGTGGATAATTAATAAATATCTGTCTATTAAATAGACTGTTGGGATGAAAATACTATTAAATGTTGTTTAAGGACAAATCCTGTCATATTCATTGTTTAAAGGATGCTCTTTTGATTGTCTCCTAAAACTTTAAAGAAAGCTTATCAATTTTTCCTTAAACTCATATTTTGAAACACTCTTATATTGCTATATTACATAAGAAAAATTATGGCGAAGTGGAGCATGTTCCCTGGACTGAAAGTCAAGAGACTCGGGCTTTCCCCTTGGCCAAACTAGTTGAGTGACCTTGAACAACTGACCTTGAGCAACTTCTCTGGGTCAAAGCTTCCTCAGGGGTAAACTGGGGGTACTGAACTGAGCCTGATGATTCCAAGGCTCCTTTCTGTTCACGTGCCATGATGTTAAGGCAGGGCTACGCAACACTTACCAGTGCTCAGGGGGTTATCTGAGCGGCATCCTGCACTTCTAAATATTCATTCCATTCTGGTCCATCTAATGTCCCTATCTCCATCATGTACAACATCATTACACTTTGCCCAGGAATGTAATACCCTGCATACTGTAACGGAATCCTCATACAAAGAAGCAATTTTCACAGGGAGCCAGAAGTAATTTTTGGATGTTATGATTAAACTATCAAAGTTGAACTTTGAAGAATTCTTCAAAAAAAAAAAAATGACTTCCAGTTTGATGAAAACTCAAATTGCAGGTGACCTTGGGTGAATGTTCTCAATACCATGCACAAAAGATGAATACTTTCAGACTTCAAATTGACAGATGCAAAGAAAAATATACATATTAAGAAAAGGCAGATTCACTTTTAATTCTGCAGCATTCTTCATGCTCCTTTCTCTGGTCAGTAAACAAATCACAGACCAAAACAAGTCCATAATCTGCAGATCTCATTACCACCATACGTTACGGTTTCTAAAATTCAAATCTCAGTTTGGTCCACAGAAAACTGAGTCCATGGAATACTCATTATGCTTGACAGAAAAGAGAAATGAAGTCCAAAGGCCACGTATATGAAATCTGAGCAGAATGCAGAAGTTTGAGGCTAAACTGTCCTGAAAGACCATTTCAAAGTGTTTACATAGGACTTGGTCTTCCTTCCACGTGCGTGCAGTAGCCCTACTAAACTTGGGCTTGCCATCTCTCTCCACTCTTCCAAGAGCCCTTTAGACCTTTTCTACGGCTTTCATAATCAAAATGAAATGGAAAAACCCATTGTGAATGTGGCACTATAGCCTAACCCTCACCTTCCTGTGTACGTGTGTGTAGATGCGTGTGTACACACCTTATGTGTTTTGTTGAGCTTAAAGGCACTACAAGTAATATTGTTGTAGTAAATCTGGATCAATTACAGCCATTTCTGGCACTTTCTTACATGCCATGTATTTGGTGATCCTAAAGCCCTTATTAAACCAACCTCTAGGAATGAGAGTCACGGATTTCCCAGCAAGAACAGAGAAGGACTCAGGGTCCTCAAATTAGTTCTAGATCTGGAGTTGCTCCATTTTGAGTATGTCAACTGAACTGAATTTTTACATTAACTTTTGGACCAGAATATGGAATTATGCAGATGCTTTTAGTTAGATCATCTTTCCACTGGACCCACACACTAGTTTAACTCTCCAGTCACATCTAGGACATATTTTCTCTTAATCACACCTATCTCCAAATAAAAACATGCATAGACACACCAGTTTATATAGATTCTAAGATTTAAGAGTCTGCTTAAAGTTAAGCTTTATTTCTTTATATTTGTCCTACTTTTTTTTCAGTTAAGAATTTATACTCTGAGCCCAATCTAAAAACCCATTTGTTATAACGCAATAGAGGGGAAGTGTTGATTATTGAGTGTAAGTTTCATAATTTATAGCAGGTGTCGTTGGCATGGCCAACCATTCCATTTACAATGGTCTCCTCTGGATGTTGGGGGGTGGGGGCAAGAGTCAATTATTCTCATTATGAGTTTCACGAGGGAAGACTGTCCTCATTGTGAAGAGACCGAAGGGCCTGGGGAAAAGCCACGGTCGGCTGCCAGGACGCCTCTCTCCCATCAAAGCGCTTTGTAAAGATTTTAAGACCCGAGGCTTAGACCCACTGCTTGTTGTGAATCGCATCATTATTTTCCATTTGAAATGTCTGAATCAAATTTTAGTTCGAGTCTGAATGTGTAACAAGAAACATTCTTGGATTCAAATGGTCATTGTTTAAATTCCCTGGCTGAGTTTAAGGTTTTTACAACATAATCCAAAACTTAAAATAGTACGACAAATTGGCACGGAAACGGCCCGCCACCAATCCCACCTCCTTGGATCTACGCAGAGTGGAATGTCCTCCCACACGCACGTGGGGCTGGCCACGCAACTTCCTTTGGCCAATGAGACATCAGCAACACTGCGCGCAGAGGCTTGAAAAGAGCTCGCGTACTGGGGCTGGACCGCCCTTGCCTCCGGGAGCCTCTCCCTCCACCACCATGAGAACTTTACGCTATCCTCCGGCAGGATGCGAAACCATGCGGGATACTGAAAATTCCGTGACTGAATTCAACAGATAATTATCGAGCCCTTACTGAGTGCCAGTCGTTAGGTTAGAGGCAATAAATTAATTGATTATTGTGATGATCTGATTGACTAGCCGCTAAATTCCATGGCTGTAGGGGCACAGCTGCTTTTCCTTACTATTATATCTTCAGTACCCAGCTCGATGCCTGGCACAGAGTAGATACTCAATAAATAGTCATTAAATGATTGAATACAGCAAAGGCTACGACAAGTCCCCCACCCTGGATGAACTCAGAATCTAATAAGGAACCAGACACTGGCACCGCTCGCTCTGATACCCTGTGGCAAGTGCCCTAATATGAGAACAGGAAGAAGGGGCAACGGACTTGGCCTGGGGACTCGGAAAGTTGCACAGAGAACGTGAAATTTGAGCCGGGCCTTGCTATCTCTAGAAACTGTCCAGTCTCATTTCAGTCATTCTCCCTTTGCCAGAGTACACCTTCCCGATTCTTGCTGGTTTGAATTCATAAGGAACACTCTAGCCCTCCATGCTTGATCTGGCTACGAAGCATTGACTTCTTGACATTTTTCACTTTCATGAGCATATGTGTGCATTGGACGTGGGATATGCAAGGAAACGCGCCAGGCACCATTCATCAACCCTCTGGGCTAGTGTGGCTCCTCGTGCCCACTGGGCTTAGAAAGTCAGGGCAGGGAAATTAAGGAGCTGATGCATCCGAGAACAACTGGCTTAAACATGGCTGAGAATTTCCACGATTGCATTGTGTCATAGCTCCATATATCAATAAGGATGCTTTTGTCTGCAGGTAGTGGAAAACCCAACCCAATTCAAACAATAAGGAAAATATATTCTCTTACAAATATATAAATAAAGGAAAATACATTCTCTTTCCAAACAGAAGTCCTGAGGTATGGAGGTTTTAGGATTCATTTCCTATTTTTGTTCCATCTTGCTCTGCCATGCTAGTATGTCAGTATCGTCCTCAGACTAGCTCTCCTCATGTTGCATGATGGCTGCTGCAACCTGAGCCATCACATGCAGAATGGCAAAGTCCAGGGGAAGAAGAGACTATCTTTCTTGGGTGCTTTCTTTAAGATCTGAAAATCTTACCTGGAAGGCCCTGAGAAAATTTCCCTTCATGGTTCCTCAGCTAGGTCTAAGCTACCAGCCCACATCTCAACTAACTATTAGCAAATGAAGTGAGACAACCATTATAGGCTTAAATTACTCAAGATTCACCCTTGAGCTGGGGATGGGGTTACTTTCCCTGTAGGGTAAAATTTGAGCAAAGTCAGATTTCTGCTATAGAGGAAGAGACTGTGGGGAAATGGATGTGGCTCTGCTATACCCAAGAAGTCAAAGGCCCTATTTTTCTTGATTCTTCAAACCTCCACTCAGGAAACCCCCATTCTTCAACTGCTGGAAAGGGAGTAAGAGTGGCAGGCTCGGAGAACAATTCTCAACAATGACAAGGGTCTACTCGCTGGTTTTGTCCCACATACACTCCCACAGCTCCCCTCCCCCCCAGGCACAGATTTGCTGACAGCTGGAGAAAGGAACAGAAGAAACGTTCCCCTTTTGCATAAAATGGCATCACCCACTGAAGTGAGATGGAGAATTAGCAACAAGGTGACCTTGAGCTGGAAGATTAACTCCACACAAGAATCGAGAATTCATGAGGTATTTTTAGCTAGAGATGATAATAAGAGTAATAAGGTATTTAAATTGCTCTCAGATGAAGAAATGTCATACTGTCTATGTGTCGGAGGCTTTTCACAAGAATGACTTTTCCATAAATGAGTGAATTTTGAACAAGTGTGGCAAGTAACACAGCCCCAGTCCACCAGCATGGATCGGATTGCTACCACACAAAATTGGGTTCACTTGCCTGATGCACATAAACAGCCAATTAATTACAGCATCCGCCTTTGGGAAAAGAGACCAGCTTTATTCTGCGAGATTGACCTGCAGGGAGACAGGGGGTGGTGCCCTCAGATCTGTCTCCCGAATTCAGGATTTGGGGCAAAATTTAAGAGGTTAGGGAGAACAGGCTGGCACACGGAAACACTGATGGGACAGGCTTTGATTGGCAGGCTTCACCCATTTATGGTAAAGTTTCAAACATTTATGACAGGGTTCTAAACATTTCTGATAAGATGGGGAAGGAATTTTAACACCAGCTCTTCCTGAATTAGGGACCCCTCGCTTCTGATAAGAGACTGACTTTCAAGTTCCGCTCGTGGCCCGGTCCTGTGGCTCCATGGGGCAAAGGGTCTTTGGTTCCACGGTCATTTCAGGTCAAGATTTCTGCTTCTGCACCTGCTCTGGCTATGCCACTTTGCACATTTTCTGAAAGACAGCTGTTAATCACTCTGCTAATAAGAGATGGGGTCAGTTGAACTGATCCCGGAGGGCCCGAGGTTACGTGATCACGGAGAGTCCATTTCCACAGCATGTGTCAGCTGGTTTTTATTTGTTTTCACTTGTTCCTTGGTGCAGGGTAAGCAGGTTTTTCAGAAATTTCCACCAAGACAGATGAAGTATCCCATTTCCTATAAGGAACTATTATTACATTCAGATTATCAAACACTACTAAATAAAAGAAATCATTATTCCCCAAAATACTTTTTTTAAACTGACATGAATATTTGTCATCCCTCAAGATTTCACTATCTAATAGAGAGAGAAAAAGAGGAAGACAATTTACAAAACAACTACTGTCTTTGTAGCTAAAGAGTCTGCATGGGAGGTAGTTGATTTTCCCCATAATTGTCAAGGAGTTGGACCTGAATAAGCAATAAGAAAATCTGTGTTAGAGTTTATGTTGAGCAGATAAATGTGGTAAAATAAAGGAAACTGAAGTTTGAAACGACGGGGAGAGCCACAGGTTTTAAGAGTCCTTGGCTGCTTCTCTGACTGGCGTTGTCCTGGAGCAGAGGGTGAACACCTGGCCAACGGGATGACCATGCTCCTGGGCCCGAGTCCCCATGAGGCCAGCTGTCCAGCCCACATTCCTGCAGTGCAGGCGCTCATCGTCCGCCAGGACCTCCACTCCAGGCCCCCACCAGTGACTACATCATTTTTTTTTTTTTTTGAGGAAGATTAGCCCTGAGCTTCCTCTTTTCACTGAGGAAGACTGGCCCTGAGCTAACATCCGTGCCCATCTTCCTCTACTTTATATGTGGGACCCCTACCACAGCATGGCTTGCCAAGCAGTGCCATGTCCGCACCCAAGATCCAAACCAGCAAACACTGGGCCGCCGAAGCGGAACGTGTGCACTTACCCAGTGCGCCACCGGGCGGCCCCATGCCTACATCCTTGAACAGAGACCGCTAAAGTCAATCAAGGGCTGGCTGAAGGACACGCTGCGTAAGGAAGATTGTTTGAAGGACACAGACTCCACCGTTTCTCTGGACACTCTGGATTTTTGGTCTTGGACCAGGTGGGGCTATCACAAAGCTGTCTATTGGAGTATAATTTCTTGGCCCCACTAAGAGCTCAAGAGCTGCTCTGACCAAGTGACATTTGTCATTGTGTGCTTAGTGGTCATCAAAGGACACTATGAAAAAACAGCATCCCACAATCCAGTCCTGTGTCTGTGACAGGGATGTAACTGACCACACTGTCTCCTACGTGTCTCGTTTCTTTCTCATCTCAGGGCTCTTATTTGTTGGTACTTTATACCCAGTGATCTCACTTAGGTTGTAAAACCACCCAATGCCATGAGTACACGTACTCCCATATAAAAGATGAAAAAACTAAGAACTAGAGGGATTAAATAATTTGCCCAAGGTCAATGCAGAGCTGGTATTCAACCAGAACTCATGCTCTCTAATCCACCACAGTACCTGATAACTAGTATATCTCTGCCTCCTGGAAAATGAGAACCACTTAATGGCCCCATTTTTCCGTAGGCTCCTAGGAAATTCAGAATAAAACTTGCTCAACTACAGCAACGTTTTGGAACGTATGGTGTCTCTATTTTAATTTATATTGTCCATGGCCTCATATGGTTTCATTTATATTTTAGCATTTTGTTTTATATTTTCTATAAATGGCCTCAAATGGAAGAATGAGCCACGTATCAAATAAATCCACCAACAAACAAATAGAATGCATTCCCACTATGTTGTTGCCTATTAAAACATCAGCTTGTGATTTATCTTTCTGTGCCTAGGGCCAAATACACAAGCTCATGGTAGACTAGCTGTAAGCCTGACTCAGTTTACAGTAGTTTATTAAAATTGACAGTTTTAGCTGTTCCTCCTTCTTTTGGCAACAGTATCTCCATTTTCTTCTAAAGCGTCCCCCTCCCCCGCTCTGTCCATGGGACTTTGCAGGGCTGCCCTCAACTCTTGCTTTAGGGGAAGGTGTGTGAACCCAGCACGGTCAGCCAGGGCATCCGTCCGCTGAACATAGTAACTAGTTAAGAGACAGGCACCCACAAGTGTGTCCAATGAGACTCCATCGCAGGATTCTGTAGGCCTACAGAAAATCAAGCTCTTTTTTTCTACTATAACTTCTGAGTGGGGTGCAGGCCTGGGCCTATAGGTGGCCATTTAACCACCAAGAGAGGACCTTCCTAAGAGTTAGGCTGCCCAAGAACTGGGAGATAAGAAGAGACCATGGCTGATGGTGCAGGTTGAGTCCCTGGATCCAGCCGTACCTGACTGAGATGCTTTAGTTATGTGGGTAAATATATTATCCCTCCCCTGAAAGATAGCCCCACATGTGTGCATGTACACACACACACACACAGGCACATCCATTTCTGTGTTTGTTTAAGCAGTCTCAGTTGGGCTTTTATTACTTACAACCTGGAGACTCCCCATCTCTGAACTAAATTCACATGGAGTCTGCATGTAGTAACTCATCCTTTGGTTAAGCACATGGCAATTTATGTCATTCTTTAATTGGTCTTGTGACTAATAACACCAACCTGACTCACCCTCTAACCCATCAGGCTTTGGGCAGCTGAGACCTCAACATATTGCTCTGATTTTTCTGCCCTTCCTTCCCTCCCTTCGCTCCTTCTCTCCTCCGTCCCTCCGTTCCCTGTGTCTCTGTCTTTCTTTCTTCCCACTGTACCTAGCCCAGTACGTAACAGGAATGCAATAACTATTGATTAATTGATCACTTATTGTTGTGTTCCGGCATTCATGTCCTCAGTGAATATTTTATTTGGAAGGTAAGTATCCAGTAGTTTTGTATTCTTGGTTGCTTTCTTTTAGCCCCACAGTCTCCTCACCTTTAACATGGAAAACCAGCTTTTCCAAACATGACTATTAGCAACTACATAAAATATTTTGAAATGATGACCATCTCTGCAGCAGATTCTGCTTGTTACCTACCTAATATTTATTCTTCCTCTCCTCCTCATAGAATCATTGTTTCATTCTAGGTAACAATATACCCAGCTAAAAATATTCACCTTCTTAGATTCATCTGAAGCTGGAGGTGGCCAAATGATCAAATTCTGGCCATTCATCCAACAAATAAGTGAGATGTAAATAGATATTGCTAAATTGGTCTTTCGAGAAATCTTTTAACAATGAATAGACTTATCTGGGATCTTTTTTCATTCTTTCACCTTCATGTTCAATTCCTTCCTCCTTCCTGGAATACAGACACAATGTCCAGAGGTGCAGCAGCCATCTTGTGACCATGAGGCAACAAGCATAAGGCTCATTCTAGAAGCTAAGATCTACAAGCTAATGAGGAAGGTGAAAGAAGCAAAGAGACAGATCTCCAATAACATCTCTGTGCCATTATATCAGACCTGGACTACTTATTGCCTGAACTAAATAAGTCTCTTCACCTGTTTAGGCCACTGTAGTTAGGTTTTCTGTAGCTTTCTGCCAAATGCATTTCTAACTGATACAGTCCTTTCCCTTTTTAAATTTTTTGATGATTTTATTAATTTTAAAAAATGGCCCCAGGTATTATTATCCTTTGAGAAAATCAAAAGGAGTCACGGTGAAAAGAGTTCCAAGTCTCAAATTGTTCCTTTTGGTCCTGCGGTACATTGACACTGTAACACCATCAGCTTAAAAATTCTGTATCTATGATCAAAATATGTCACCAGAAAAGTTCTCATAAAGCGTGCCTGCTTTCTTTCTTCAAGTGCTTTAGCTTTAAAAGTCTTTCATTTCACAGGGTGATCTCTTCTTTGGGTAGTTTATAAAATATTTATGGCTGGAAGTCAAAGGAAGATTGATAAGGAGACACATTTGTTATAAACACGTCGACCCCAGCAGCCTGTCAAATGTACTCACGGTAGTGTTTGTAATCTGCTGGGTTATGGTAAAGCATCCCTCCTGAGGATAAAGGTTTACTTAACACACACACACAAACACGCACACCCCACTGATTTGCTGAGAAATACAGCCGGAGTCCTTCCGCCTGCACGTGCCCTGCCCCCAGCTGTGGCCTGAGTGCATTTAGCACCCAGCTCTGCATTCCTTGCACCTGGAAGGTGATGTGATCAGTAAACAACTTTTGACCTAGTTCCATGAGTCGTTCTCAAGGCCACACTGTGTTCTCCAATCCGTCACGGGGAGTGACTTCATTCAGAGGATCTCTTGCCTCCAAAGGACGAAAAGCAATTTTATTTTTCAGGAATTTGTAAACAATGCCTTTGAAGCTTCAGGGGAGTAATGCTTTGACGTCCAGTGTTTAGAATTGTGACTTTCCCAGCTCCCTCCGCGGGCCGATGTTTGCGAACAACCTACGTGTCGGAAACCTTTGGAGAAAACCTGTTATAAACTGCAATGATTTCTTTTGTTTCTTTTGGGGGGGGAGGGGGTAGAAAGGTAAGAAATCGTTAGGAGTTGCAAATCCTTCCTTTGCGTTTGTCACTTTCCTTTTAAAAAAAACCCAACAGGTTGGTGGTTACCAGAGAGGAAGGAGGTCGGGGAAGGGTGAAAGGGTCAAGGGGCACATGGGCACAGTGATGGATAGAAACTAGACTATTGGTGGTGAACACGATGCAGCCTATACAGAAGCTGAAATAGAATGATGTACACCTGAAATCTACACAATGTTATAAACCCATGACTTCAATAAAAATAAAATTAGATTAAAAACATTTCCTTATCTGTTGAAAAAGTCTGAGCTCATTTTTGCCCAAAAGTTGTAAACTGCTCAACTCGGATGCCTGAAGGCACCTTGAACACCTGCTCCCTCAGTCTGTGCTGTCCTCTTGCATTCCACGTCTTTCATCTCACAGCCTTCTAACCTTCCTTCAGGGCACAGCGGTCACGGCACAGATCAATCTCTCTCTCTCTCTTTCTCTCTCTCTCTCATATACACAGAGCTCAAGTTCACAGGAATAAATTTTTGAAATCATGTTCAGTATGTAAGAAACCAAAAAATAAAGGCATGTCATGTCAGCAGCGTTTGCATGGCTAATTCCATAAAACCACCGTGAAAGCTCTAGGGTAAACGGCGAGCATCTGTTTCTGCACGAGGCATTCAACATAAGCATGAATAGAAGAGAAATAAGTAGAGATTTAAGAAATTCTTTTAAAATGCTCCAATGTCATAGAATCGAGCAGGCAGAGACACGCCTGTTTTTCTTATTTACACTCTCGAAAGTCCCCATTATCCCTTCTTTCAGTCCAGAATTGTGCAGGAGGATGTGAACCCTGAATTCACGCAGCCTCGCTGAAAGGCGGCACGGTCACTTCTCTCCGGGCCAAAGGGTTGGAGCCACCCTGTTACCCATAGGCCAAGTTCCCTTTCGGGGGGTGGGAGTGGTGAATTACTGAGAAATGTGTTCGAGAAGTCCAGACCCTGCCTGTTGGCCTGGGGGATTTAGAATGTCTCTCCACACTAACACACTAGATGGTCTCCCTTATAGCTGGGATAAAGCTGGGGCCAAGGGCGTTGCTCAGCTAAAATGCAACGCATAGGAGGCCCCCAAACCGAGCAGCCAGTCTCTTCTCACATCAGGACTTAGGAAAATTGTGAAGCGGCCAAACTGAGCTTCACTGGCCCCCTCCATCCCCTTTTCTTTCTCTGAATTCATATTTATTAACTTTCTACTACGGGCCGAGGGAGTGAGGGGTGAGGAAGGTGCTGATGGTCTCACAGGGGATTCTGTGTGGACGGGCAATGACAGAGACAGGTCCAAGGTGACAGGGGCCACGAGGAGAGCATCTGGCCCTGGAGGGGGTGGGCAGGGTGGGGGGAAGAGAGGGTGGGGGAAAGAGACAGGTTCCACAGCAAGGGGCAGTGAACTTTTATTGTAAGGGGCCAGACAAGAAATATTGGGGGAAATAGTTTAGGCCATAGAGGGTGTATTTTCTAACATATTCTCTATTTACTTCACAGCCCTTTGAAAACGCAAACAACATTCTTAGTCTCTGGAAAGTATCACATCAGGCTGATTTGGCCCATGGACCATAGTGCATTGACCCATCGTCTAGAGAAAATACTATTGTGCTGAGTCCCTAAGGACAAGACATCAAATTAAACTACTGTTTAGCGAGCACTTTGATTTGTCAGGTCCTGGACCAGTTGCCCGATAAAGTTCATTTCATTTAATCATCACAATACCGTAAGGTTCTATTATCATCACTATGGTCCACCAGCAAGGAAACTGAGGACCAGGGACATTAAATCACTTGTCCTAAGTCACAGCCCTGGGGTTCCGCTGAGATCAGAACCCAGGTCTATCCAGCTTCAAAGTGGTCAAGTGCAGGCCAAGTACAGTTGTATAGGCCGTGCCCTGCACAAAGGCACCCAGAGAAGAGGTGTGAGGGGCTGAAATCTAGCCTGCACCCCACTAGCCAGGCTGAGAGCCTGGGTAAAGGGAAGGAAGGAGGTACCAGCTCCTCCCCAAGCCACGCCCTCATGAGGCGGTGTTAACCGGGGGCTGGGAACACCTAATTCTAACTGGCCCAGAGACTATCATTCTTAGAACTGCAACCAGGAATAACTAGGAAGAGATACTAGGGGTTCACCTGGATGCCTGAAAGAGCAAACAGGCCAACACTCTAAATAATGATTTAAAACATTGGGTCACCACAGGAGATCCCCCTTCACATCCACGAGGGTGGCTGTGATCAATAAGATGATCAGTAACAAGCGTGGACAAGGATGCAGAGAAATGGGAACCCTCTACATTGTTGGCGGAAAGTAAAATGGTGCGGCCACTTCGGAAAACAGTTTGGCGATTCCTCAAAAGCTGAAACCTAGAGTTACCATATGACTCTCAAATTCCACTCCAAGGTGTATCCCCAAGATGTGTCCCACAAAGTCTTGAACCTAAATGTTCATAGCAGTGTTTTATTCATAATGGCCAAAAAGTGGAACAACCCAAATGTCCATTAGATGAAACAAAATGTGGTATGTCCATATAATACCGTCAAATAGTATTCTGCTCCATAAAGAAATGAGGTACTGACACGTAACCACAACACGGGTGAACCTTAAAAACATAAAGGAGCCAGACACAAAAGGCCACATATTGTGTGATTCCATTTATACGAAATCTCCAGAATGGGCAAAAACACAGAAACAGAAAACAGGTTTGTGGCTGCCAGAGGCTGGGGGGAGGGCCCTGGAGACAGACTGTCAGTGGGACAGGGCTTCTTTCAGGGGTGATGAGAATGTTTTGAAACTGCATAGTGGTGACAGCTGTGTAACTTTGTGACTACACTCAAAAGCACTGAATTGTGCACTTTAAAAGGGAGAATTTTATGGTATATGAATATTAACTCGGTTGTACAGAACATGTTGTCTATTTTATCTCTGTTTCCCGACCACGAGGCTTTCCAGCTCTCTCCTCCCCTCCCCCTTTTCAAGTCCTCACTAGTCTGAGGTTGTGTCTGCTGTGTCAGGTGTCCCAGGTCCTGGCCCTGGCCCTGACGATGCTGGCTGCGGGACGAGGGGAATGGCACAGGGCCGTACTCTGGGCAGACGTGGCAGGCAGCACCAAGAAACATTAACCTCGCATGGCTGGAGCACAGGGTAGAGGAGTGGGGGCTTGGGTAGGGGTGGGGGGGGGACAGCGTGGGTGGAGGGAGATGGGGCTGCAAAGTGACAGGCTCCAGACCGTGGGGGGCTGGCACTCCATGACTGGGTTGGATGCTAGAGCTCTCTGTCCCCTTCTGTGCTCCCACCACCCACAAGGCTGCTCCAGGTCCCCAGTGCTCAGGAAGCTCCTGACCCAGCTCTGACCCTGGAGTGCTGAAGGTTCAGTGGGGTCCCTCCTCCCAGGGGTGTGTGTATTCCAAAAGAGGACCCTAGGGAGCAACATTTAACTCTAACACAATACCCTGTTCACGGTAGAATGCCAACCACCGAGGGACCCTGGAGAGGGAGAAACTTTGTGGGTGGGGTCCACACGGGTTGAATACCTTTCCAAATTGAACCACAAGATATTGTCTGTACCATGTAACTCTAAAGTCACTAGGAAAAGCAAGTGGTGATTTGTGCTGGATGCAAACACTCACATGTTATCCAGCTCTGGGGGATTTTCCTGTTCACCATTGTACTTACGATCACTGGGACAGAGCTGGGTACTAAGTTATCTCATCTCCTTAATCTACAGGGATTTCATCTTCCCCAGTAGGCTGCAGGCCCCCAGAGGCAGTAGCTCTGTCTCTGAGGGTCTTTTGCCCCTCGGGGAAGAGCATGATGCTCAGCCTGGGGCTCCTCATTCTGCCTGGCTGCCACCAGCAAGTGGCCCTTAACCGAGGTTATTTAAACCTTCCTTGTTAGAAACAATTATTAGCCTCATCTGTGTACTATTAAGAAAATGCCTCGAAGCCGTCTGCAAGTAACTGCATCTAATTAACTCTCAAGCCATCTATTTTAGGCGCCAGCAACGCCTAACAAGGAAAGCTAACGGAGCGGTACGTGCCACCCACCCGGCGTGGGATCGAGTGGCTGCTGTTTGTCCATCTGACACCCCTGATAGGAATACAGCCAAGGTACAAAGGGAGATGATCAGAATAACCCAGATAAGTCTCCAGTCACCACCTCTGAAATATTCTTAGTCTCTCTTTTAAAAGAGGCTCACAGAGTGAATGTGTCCTCTAACAATCAATATATAGCATGAAACCCCTAAAAGGGAAACAAGGCCTCCCATTGCTGTAAGCTCTCGAAGCTGCTCTCTCTTCAATGTGTGAGACAGAGCTTTCTGAGGGGATTCAAGACGACGTGTGAGGAGGTCAAGGGCTGTGTGAGGAAGCCTCTGAGGGCCTTCTCAGGGCGGGTGGGAGGCCACCTCACTCACTCCTTACAGCCTCTGAGCTGGGGGCTGTTGTCACCCTCAGTTTCTGGGTGAGGAAACCCTGGGGAGGTTAATAACTCACCAAATGCACATTGCTAGTAAATACAGAGCTGGTCTTTATTTTATTTTTGATGAGGAAGATTACTGCTGAGCTAACATCTGTGCCAATCTTCCTCTGTTTTGTATGTGGGACCCCGCCACAGCATGGCTTGACGAGCAGTGCTAGGGCTGCACCTGAGATCCGAACCTGCGAACTCCAGGCCACCCAAGCAGAGTGTGCAAACTTAACCACTATGCCAGCCCCCATAGAGCTGGTCTGTAAACCTATGTCTGCCTGACTCTAGGCCTCACACGCAACCCAAGCCGTTTTCACAGATAACAGTAGTCAGAAATCACCTAGGAACACTCTGGAAAGTCTGAGAGCCTTCACTGACACCAAAGACATCAAACTGAAATACCTTTTAAAACAATGACCACAGATTACTTGTTTCATCAATGATGATGGACTGTTTAGGGGGAAAAAAAAAAAACAAGAAAATATTGGCGCTAAATAACTGTGTTCAGAAGACAAACTATTTTGAAAACGTGGGAGTCCTGCATTTTGCCATAACCCCCAGGGAACTCGTGGGACAGTGTCATTTAGCCCCATTCTCTCCTTGCGTAGAAAAATCTTTTAGAAACCTTTTTCGGGATGAGACTGTGAACTCCCCACGGTAACAGGAGCAGGTACTCATGGTCACCCACCTGCAGGCCCCGCCGCCAGAAGTGTCCACACACACACACGTGCACACTCACTCCCACACACACACACACACACACACACACACACACTCCTACACAGAGCACACGTGGAGAGGTAGAGGGGCTCTCCTGGCCCCAAGGTGACTCTGACTTGTCCCTTTACGGGGCTGGAGTGACAGGAACTACGGCCGTGGGGAGCTGGCAAGGCCTTGGGGCAGCAGCCACGTTGGAAGATGCCCCACCAGCGAGGATGCCCCTGGACAGCATCCATCGGTGGAGACAGGGGGAGGGTGCCCCTTGGGGAGGAAAACGACATCCTGACCGGGCCGGGAGACCTTCGTATGTATGGGATAGTTGTGACTTGGACACTGCTGTTAAGGGGGCTCAGTTTCGTTCTTCTGGGAGAGATCAGAGTGCTGTGGGGGGCATCACAGGCCTATAGCAATGTCTACGCAAAAATAATGCTTTGAGTCAAAATGAGCCGAAAGCTGGATGAATACAGATGATATCTTAGTTTCCTCTATTCGTGCTTATTAAAGATATTTATTTACACATATCCTAGTTTATTCCAGAAAGGATGCAAGGTCGCTCATAAAGGTACCTCCGATATGGCAAAGAAGCACAAATAAAAAATAGGAAGAAATATTTTTAAATGAATCAAAAAAAGAAGAAAAATCAATTAAAGAAAAAAGTACAAGGCTTGGGACCTCACATGGGGCTAAGAGCCAGAGCTAAAACGTATACCATAAAGAGGCTATTGATGAGTTTCTGGTATTGTAGTAGATACAGCAGCAGCCACCTGGCTGAGCCTAGTCATGAAAGAGAGCGAAAAAATACGAACTCAAATCGCACACATTTCCTGCGATCCTTTAATCATCCTGTGAAAGGAAGCAAGAATAACAAAAAAGAGAGGATTCTGTTTGACAAAGAAAAATCTGAAAAAGATGGCCCTATAAAATTTAGATCAAAAGCTCCATGCAGGGCACTTTTTAAAAAGCATTCTAACCGCAGACAAAGTCAGGTACTGGCTGAATAAGATCCACTGAAGGATGGGGGAGCCATGAGGCGTGGCGTGAAATCAAACGGCTACTTAGTAAGTAAGCAGCAGAGAAAGGGTGGGAAAAACCTATTCGTTTTGATAACATACGTAGGACAGGATGAAAATGTTTCTTTTCCAAGCACACTCAAAGACAACAAATCTTTACAAGCTTTTTACATGGAAATAATGTCTGAAAACTCACTTAAGGGTAATAAATGAAGATTCTGAATGGGAATCCAAAGTTCGATCGATTTGGGAGTAGTTCCAGGTTAGCAGTCAATTCATAAAGCAATGTTTTTTTTTCCTCTTTACATAATATTTTGCAGCAAACACAAATGCCCTTCTGGAATTTTAACCACACGAGGACTCAGGTTCGGGTTCTGTTCTTAAGGATGTGGGGCCTCACACACAAAGGGGCCTCCTCTGGTGGGTGCGCCATGTGGCTGTGGCCCCCAGGAAGCCACAGTTATCAGTGTACAGAGTGGCGCCAGTTAGCAGAAAGATGGAGAAATGCTGCTGAAGCCGCTTCTCAAAGTGAATTTCGCAGTCTACCTGCTTTAGAATCACTGGGGGCACGTGATAAAAACTAGACCCCCAAGCTGCCCCGCCTGCCCTTGAACCAGGCCCTCTGGGGCGGGGGAACCCGAGAACCAGGATTTTTTGCAAGCTCCCAGGTCACTGTTAAGTCCACGAGTGTGCGAGCATCCCTGCCGTGGGGCATCATGGGGCACTGCTTGGGTGTTGATAGCAGTCAGTACGTTTCTATCCCATCAGTATGTGACCTCAGTTTTACTGAATTCAAGGACCATGAAAATAAATAGTGAATTTTATATGCACTGTACACTAGGCATGGGGTAAATGCAGCTATGAAGGTGAATAAGACAGTCCCAGGTCTCAGAGGAGCGTGCCCATGTTGGCAGAGGAGAGAGATGCAGGCTCTCCAGAAAACTGATGGCAGAAAAGCCTGGGGGGCTGCTGCCCTCGAGTTATAAGCAGTCCTTCCTCCCCAAGTCAGGGCTTCAATTTGGAGCCCAGATGGTGACGGATGCCACCTCAATGGCCCGCTAGGACCCCTCTCCCCCTCCCACCTTCTCCACTCCCCTATACTCTTTGCACACTGCACATGAGGCTGGACCACATTATCAGACCAGGTCAGGGGAGCACAGGAAAGGGGAATGTGAGGGGAATTGGGAGGGGAGGAGAGGAGGGAGGAAGGGTGTGAGGGATTGACCCTAACTGTGCAACTTGATGAGTAAGGCAGGAAGAAATCTCCTCTGCCAACGTTGGGTCCTGCTCAATAGCTAAGTTAGAATTATCAGTGAATCCCAGTGCAAATCACAGGCCAAACACAAATCATAACATTGTAGTCAAAATCTGAGGTCTGCCAAATCTAGGAAGTGGTGTACTCAAATGCAAGATGCCTGGGGTATATGGGTGAAGGCAGCCTAGGGGGTGGGGAGGGGCGGGCTAGCGTCTCCAGCAAGCGTGACCGTCCAGATGGCTCTCAGAGGCGAAGGGAAGGAAAAAGAGGTAGAGGGAGGGAGGAGCTCAGAGGGACGATGCAAATCCTGGGGTCTAAGATCTGCTATGAAACCTCCTGTGCTAGGAGCTGCCAGAGGGAGTGCCCCCCTCCCAGCACAGCGGACGGGCATCCAGGACCCAGAACCATGTCTGCACTCACCTGTGAAACCCAGTCTCTTCTCCCCGTTTCACTATTTATGACGAAGCAAAGTTAGTGCGACAGCCCGTCTCCCTCCTCGTGCTTCCTCTAGCAATTCACAAAAAACACCCAAGGAGACTGTGTGTTACAACTGATCCGTTACAATACGGTATAGCGCCAGGGTTCAAATCCCAGCTCTACCTCTGACCAGCACTGTGACTTTAGGCAAATTACTTCACCTCTCTGTGCCTCAGTTTCTCCATCTGTAAAATGGGCTAATAAAACCAATTTCATGGGTTGTGAGATTTAGATGCAAACGACTTGAAACAGTTTGTGGCCAATACACTTCAGCTATTATTCTTTCCCTTTTCAAAGTTCCTACCAAAACAACACAAAAACCAAATAGCTGAACAGACCATTTGCTTTGAAAATATAAGTGCACAAAAGTTCTAATTTCAGTGGAACAAAAGGCACATCCTGTTTAGAGAAGTGATAGTCTGTTGGATATTGTTCCTGGAGAGATTAAAGGACACTTGGTGCTTTCCAAAACGGCCGTAAGACATTTGGTCCTCGCCAAAAGGTCCTTGACATTTGGTCTGTCCAAAACATCCATGAGCGTATTTGGTCCATGCCAAATGGTTTTGGACAGGACCAAATATCAAGGGCCTTTTTGGCTTGGACCCATTGTCTCCATGGAGGTTTTGGACAAGACCAAATATGACCAAATACCAAGGACCTTTAGGCATGGACCCAATGTCTGATGGGCGTTTTGGACAGGACCAAATGTCCCGCAAAGCCCAGAGAAGCTATTTGTTCTGTATTCCGTTACATCTTTGGGGATATCTACGGAATGTCTACATCCCCACACCTGGCTTAAACACCCATTCCCCCCATCCACCCTCCTGTACCAATTCCTGGAAACCATCATCTGCTCCACCCTTCAAATCGGAAGGGTCCTTCCTTTCCTTGGACAAACCTGAGTTCAGTTCCCACTTCAGCCTGGCTATTTTGGGTAGAATCATTCAAATTTGTCCTTGGACAACAAAAATTTATCAAATGCTGGCAATATGTTAGCCAAGAATTTCTCTGCGTTTTTATGCATGCTTCTATTTTTCCTATCTGGATCAATATTTTTTTCCAGAATTTGGTAATTATGTTCACATAATAATGAGTTGCACCAGGATGCAATTCCATGCTATATGTAATGGACACTTCTCATTTGTGGCTCCCTGAAATCTTCTGAACACTCTGTTAATATTTTGACAGCTTTTCACAGTGTGAATCCTGTCTTTCCAACTTTTCTTACTTCCCTCGAAGCTATGGGTGACCATTTGCAGAATTCCTTGATTTGAGTTCTGGGACAGCTTCTTATAGTAGACTGACTCAGGTGGGAGAGAGGCTCTTTTTCTACTCTCTCACTACCAGCCTGGGAAGTAGATCTAATGGCTAGAGCTTCAGTGGCCATTTTGGACCACAGGGTTATCTTAAGCATGGAAGCCATGCACAAAAAATAATGGCTCCTTGATGACTGTGTGGTTGTCATGACAGTCTAGAACCACCTAGCTTTGGACTTATTTTACAAAAAAGGAAAATAACCTTCTTTCTTGTATAGGCCACTTTTATTTTCTTTTAATTATATGTAGCCAACTTAATCTTACATAGTTTTATATTATATACATTATATATAATTACATATTATATATTTAATCCTATATACTATATTGTACTTATCAAAGATGGAATTAAGTTTTGATTCAGATTTTTGAACTCTCATATAAAAGTAACACCATATTTATTGCAAAAAAAAGAAAACCAGAGATTGGGTGTCTCCTAACAAGATGCGATGGGAAGCATTTGGCATCACCTATGATGTATTCTTACCAAAACACTGAATTGGTGTCTGAGTAAGCCTCTGAATCTAGCCACAAATTTAAGGAAAAACAGAAAGTATAGTAACATGTTCTGCAATGTCACAGAGATGCAATCATCAAAATCCTAAATGTAGCAAACTCCAGCAGGACAAATGGCTCGGTTACTTCAAAAATAAATTGCAAGGGATGGTGGGAGAAGGAAAAAGAATTTACAGATTAACAGAGATTTGAGACATATCAACAAATGCGATGTATAGAAATTTCTTTAGATATACTGAGTTGAACAAACTGACTGAAAAACATTTTGATGCAATCAGGGAAATGCAAACACTATGTGGATTTCTGATGATAGGAAGGTTTTACTATTAATTTTGAAAGTTGTAATAATGGTATTGCAGTTATATTTTTAAAGTTCTATGTACAAAGTTTGTAGAGATATATACTGATATATTTATAGATGAAAGGCCATAATATCTGAGATTTGATACAAAATAATCCAAGGATGGGGTGGGAAATTTGAGAATATAAATGAAATAAAATAGGCCAGGTGTCTCAGTCAGTTTGGGCGGCTATCACAAAAATACCCTAGATGGGGGCGCTTAAAGAACAGAAATCTATTTCTCACAGTTCTGGAGGCTAGAAGCCCAAGATCAAGGTGCTGGCTGATTGGGGTCCCGGGGAGGGCTCTTTCCTGGCTTTTGGACGGCTGCCTTCTGGCTGTATTCCTCACATGGCAGAGAGAGATTATTTCTTTCAGGTCTCTTCTTTATTAGGGCACTAATCTCATCATGAGGGCTCCACCTTCATGACCTAATTACCTCCTAAAGGCCCCTTCTCCAAATACCATCATAAGGGATCAAGGCTTCAACATACGAATTTTAAGGCGACACATTCAGTCTACAGCCTCGTGGGATGATAATTCATGCAGTTGAAAGATGGGTACGCAGGGCCTTATCAAACTGGTCTGTCTAATTTTTGCATATATTTAAAATTTTCTGTAATTTAAAAGAAATATTTAAAGATAATATTCAACAAAACTAGATCCAATGTCTTTTTATTTTGTTTGAAACAATTTTCTTCTAATGCGGCAGATTCTTCTCTATAGAATCAATAATGAATAGACTCAGAAGCTTATTTGAACTGGCACAGGAAAGCCAAAATACTGGAATCAGGATTTCATGCTAAGGAATTAAGATCCCAGGAGACATCTAAACTACTCACTGTTACAGCTTTCCTCGAAATTCCTTCTTATCACGTGTCCAAAATTTTTAGGGACATTCATCACTGAGAACGAAATTATCTTTTGATGAATTAGCATAATTAGCTCTAATCCATTCTAGTTGGTTTCTCGGGTCACCCCAATCCTCAAAGAAGATTTTTGGTCCCTATAAGACTGGACAGCTACAGAAGTCGCTTACTCATGTAAATACAAGGTTTCATATCGTCCTGGAAGGGAGTCCTGTAGCCTGCAGGTGGAGAGAGTCTAGAAGAAACGCATCCTTAAAGTAACCCTTCCAAGGGGGTGGCCAGAATATCACAAGCAATGCACGTGCTGCTCCGGCTGTAGAAGAACGTTATCCATTATCCTCATTTAAGCTCGTTCGTTTCCAGCTGGGCAATTTCTTGATGACTGGCAAGCTGACGGGCCCGTAAAAACCACTGGCTCTGCAGGTCCCTACCGGCTCCACTAATTCAATAAGAACTTTCTGCACAAAGCTATTTGAATCTTCTAAGCTTCTCGAAAACTCTGCTGTGCAAAGGGAGAACCAGGCACGAGTGGCAGTGATGCAACTCGGGACCATGTCAGAAAATGCAGAATCTCGGGCCCCACTCCAGACCTACTGCATTTTAACAAGATTCCCACTGACTCCTCTGCCTCTGATAACCATTTGATAACCGATCCTTGAATAACAACCTCTGTGCACCTGTCTGCTCTATAACAAGCAGAGTGAACAGTTCATTATGAAATGATCATCCAGTTGGCATTCTGCAACAGCATTAAATACTTATTCTCCAAAGAGATCCTCCGGGCCTATCTGAGGGTGATTCATGGCAAGATAAAAATAAAACACAAACACTTAGGGCTAATCTACCACACCTGATAACTCTTTATCTTCATTTCGTGCACAATCTATGGACAGGCTCTGACCCACCAGAGAGGAATTTTTCCAGTTGCTTGTTTCTCCCTGTGGATAAATTATGGAAGCCATTGCAAGCAAAGGCACTGTAGATAAGAAGTGCATCTTCTTGATCCTGTGTTCTCTTAAATTATACACTACAGGGTCAGAGCTACTGATGAAGAACAGCAAAGCCTGAAATGTCCCGAGTAAAGAATCTAATGAAACACAGCTCAGGACCGAGGCACTGATACCAGCTTGCGCTCCCTCTGCCCTTTGCTTCTGTCATGGTGATATGTTGTTATATGGTATCTGACAAGCAGCCTTGAGATGAAAAGAAACAACTCATGAATGGAAACTTTCATTGAGATATTTTCCGGTAAATTACATGAGCTCAGGAAATGCACACAAGGTTCCACAGAAAAAGACACGTAGATGGGACATTTGAATCTATTTTTAAATTATAATCTCTTGGCTGCCAAAAAGGATCTGAGGCAGTATATCAGTGTCTTCTCCACCCCCTAAAAAGCACAGAACCGATAAAACAACTAAAACAAGACCAAAGGACAACACGGAAGTAAAAAAGGAAAGGAGACAATACAGAACAAGAAGATGATTTCCGTTTTATACCTGATTATTTTTTCTGATAATTTTTTTTTTATTTTATGTTTCTCTCTGGAGCTTCTAAGTTTCCAGTTGTGGCTTTCCAGAAAAGCTGTTTTGAAAGCCAAATTTTCTGGAAGCCAAGTGATTGAGAGAAGAGTGATCTGGAATTCGAAAAAACACCTAAAGGAAGAAGACATCAAGTTTACCAACCAAATCAAAGATTGGTGAAAGAATAAAGTAAGAGCTAGTTGCTTCCCAAAAGGAGATAAAGGTTTAATTGGCTGGTGAGATGAGGATGAAAAGGGACAGGACCAGATCTTACAAGTTGTCTGCGTCCCTAGGAAAAGTCTAGCTCTCGAGCCCCCTGGGCCAAACGGTTTGGGAGGGGCGGGTTAATAGAAACCTCAGATCATTTGCTGGGAATCCCGGGGGACAAGGGCACGCCTCCCAGGGTGTGTCCTTCAAGTCTCTAGGCCACAGAAAGAGGCCTTGCTTCTGACCAGAGCTTGAGCTTCAGGGTGTCGATGGCCCAGGGAGCTACTCAGACATGGTCCTGGGGCGGCTCACTCTGTGAAGTCTTGTAGGATTTTTCTGAAACTATGAGACAGGGCCGGAGGGACCTGGGGTCAGGACAAGGAGGATGCAGCACATGTTGGTTCATGGAGCAGATGTACTGGTGGGGCCAGGGTCAGTTGACTCAGACCAAGAAGCAAGAGGCTGAAACCCAAGACCAGGCCTGGGGACCTGGGAGATGCCAATCAGAGGACAGCGTCTCAACAAGGCGCCATTCCTCTGAGGCCACACAAAGCCCCCAGGGAACTTGATCAGCCTCTAGGAGAAGGGATGAAAGAAAAGAGAAAGGAAAAGAGAAAAGAGAAAGACCCCTGAGAAGTTGATTTAAACTGGAAGAAACTCAGGTATCTTTCTACCATCTGTGGAAATGGGGATTCCTGTGCTAGGTTTATTTATATGAGGGGAAAATCTAAAATGTTGCATTTTTGCACACCCAACCTCATACCTTTTACTAAATATATATATGTATATATATACACACTTAAGTTTACTAGAAAGTTGAAGTAACTGATTAATGAAGCAAGTGGGAGAGACATGCCCATCTAACAGTTGTGAGTTAATTTCATTAACTTTCTTTAAGGTTGTGAGCCTGTGGTTGTGCCTTAAAGACTAGGAGAGCTGCAGTATGACAGAACAGGGAGACGGCTTGAACTGTCCTTCACACCTGGAACGGAGTCCTAGAGGAAGGAAAGGGGGGCCAGGTACGAGGGAGTGTCAAGAGTCATTCGAGGTTACTTTAGGAGATTTAAGAAACTGTTTTGAATGTGAAATTTATCTGTGTTTCCCCAACACAATCAAATTAGTTCTAGGCTCCATTAACAGGAAACAAACTTCTAAATCACTAAATAAATAGCAGATAACACCCCCTCCCCAATAAAGCAGAATGGTAAACCTATTGCTTTTGTAACTGTGAGCCCTCCAGGACCAGCTCAACTGACCCCATCTCTGATGAACAGAGTGATTAAGAATTGCCTTTCAGAAAATCTGCAAAGTCACACAGCTGGGGCATGAGAAAAAGAAGAAATCTTGACTTGAAATGACGGCAGCACCAAAGATCCTCCTTCCCACGGAACCCAAGGACCAGGACACAACCCAAACTTGAAAGTCGGACTCTTATCAGAATCGAGGGGTCCCTCATTCAGGAAGATCCAATGTCGAAATTCCTTCTCTACCTCATCAAAAATGTTTAGAACCCATCACAAAGGTTTAGAACCTCATCAAAAATGTTTAGAACCCATCACAAAGGTTTAGAACCTCATCATAAATGTTTAGAACCCTACCATCAATGCTTGAAGCCCAACACTCAAGCCTGTCTCACCAGTGTCTCCGAGTGCCAGCCTCTTCTCCCTAACCTCTTAAATTTTGCCCCACATCCTCAATCAGGGAGGCAGATCTGAGGACACAGGCCCCCAGGCCTCCCTGCAGATGGATCTCGCAGAATAAAGCTGATTCTCTCCCAAAAGCTGATGCCATAATTAATTGGTTTGATTATGCACATCCGGCAAGCGAACCCCATTTTTGTGCAGTAACACTTTTCCCCAGTAAGGTTTGTAAGTTCTTTCTATATTTGCATAATTAAGACAATAGTTCTGAAATTTGTATGCACTATTTATCCTGTGAAAATGGAACTTGCCTATTTAGTCATCGGAACACATTACATCTGCCATCATTTTGGATGGGGGAAAAGTACTTGAGGAATTCCTCTCTAGCAAAAGATTTGTCTTCTTGCCAGGTACTTTGGCCGTAGCAAAGTAATCACTTAGAAGGCAGGAGCACAGGCTGGCAATTTCCTAAGTGAAAATGGAAGTGATGCGCCAGCACACGTCCCCTCTGCTAACACACGGTCTGAAGGAAGGCACTGCTAACAACGCTGCTTGAGTAAAGTAGATTCTGAGCTTATGGGTCCCTAGGAACCTACAGGTCCCACTGCAAATCACAAAACCAGATCAACAAAAACCGTCTGCTCAAAGCTCACGGGCACCTGAAATTGGACTATGAGTAGAGCCTTTTCAGAGTGAGATGGGAAATTTCAATCTTTTTACATCTAAGTATAAATGGAAGAATATGGAATCACACATTTAAAAAATCAATCATCTATTTTTAGTGCCATTAGCACAATTATTAGGGAACTGTGTAATTTTCTATGCCCTGTCTGGTGACTTCTGAGAAATGGAAGGGCGTTCCTCTCTGCTGATGGTGGAAATCCCGGACTCTGCTCTTGAGGCTACTCTGACCCAGTTACATACTTGAGCATCACTGCAACAGAGCTTTTTAGACAGAAAAAAGTTGAACTACTTTCCATTAAATTTGAGTTTCTCACAGACTGAGGAGAAATTTCACTAAAATATACTTACTTTCAAAGAGAACATTATAAGATAAATACAGTTTCCAATAAAGTAGTATTGGAAACAATATATTTATGTAGCATTTAAAGGAAGTTTTATAAAAAGAGAATTCTAAGCTTTGAAAATTATGAAATACAGAATAAATACAAAAGAATGTATGAAAACACAGCCTTACAAAGCTTAATTTTTTTTGCATGTTATCATTCTTAATTTTGAATGAATTATAGCTTTGAGCTATAACCAGTATTTAAGGATCATGCAAGCATAACATCAACTTTAAATCATCAGAAACTTCAGAGTAAACTACTGAATATATTTTTGATAAGATTGAAGAACAAGATCCATGGAAACTGATGGAATAATCTACGTTCTTAGACATTCCAAAAAGGGATGATTCAGCTTTTTCATAAACAGCCTTTTGGTGATTCTGTAAAAAAGATTTTCTTCTTTTTAAACATTGCATTATAAAACATTACAAACTCATTTGGTAATTAAAATGAGGGAAAATTTATCTTTCATTTGCACTTTTTGAATTATATAGACGTAGTTGAAAATAGATTATCTGTATTAACTCAATAAATCAAATTACTCATGTTCACATAGAGCTAAAAGAAATTTGGTATTTATATTAAAATATAAAATTATAAATCTGTGAATTTCTTTTACACACACTAAAATATAAAAGGCTTGTGCATAGGTAAAAGAATTAAATGCAATAAGGAATTAGTAACTTCTGTTATTTTGGGTAAAAATGGTTGACTTTCCTATATGTCAAGATAAAAAATACAAGCTGGAAAGAAAGTCCAGGATGTTGAAAGGAAATGATTGTCCTCTGGGACATTTCACTAATGTACCAACTGGCTTTGAGTACATAACAATGACCAAGTAGTCCTTTATGTTTCTGACTGGATGAAATAGTAATCTAAAAAAGCATCTCAATATATCACTGATTAAAAATATATTATCTGTATCTATTAAAAATGTTTAGTAACAAAAACACTTTTTGCCAGGATAAAAAAACTGGCTGAAGCAAATTGATCTGGTTTGAATCAAATGCCACAAAACATGTACAATGAAACTTATTTAAAACCTTTACCTTAAAAGCCTTAGCAGATATTACAAGTGAACGATTGTTAAAATAATATCTACAAATATTAGCAATTCAGATGGGGACCCAGTAAAACACAATTCATCAATTAATGGCATTAGGGAATATAACTTAGGTCATGACAGTGTGCTAAGCATTTTACGTGGTTTCTTGCAATTAATCCTCTCAACAACCCTCTCAAGTAGGGACTTCCGTCTCTTTTAGGCTGAGGATGATGGACACTCAGAAATCTGTCCTAAATCACATAGTTAGTGAGAGGCAGTTAATCTGAACTCAGGTTCACTGAGCTCTGGAAGCTGAGCTCTCATCTTCTCTACAACAAGGACAAGCATACTAATGATATCTTTCCTCAGTGACTGTCTGATATCTCAACAAATTTTGAAATTTTAGGAACATCTACTGGATAACCCTCATAACATGTCTGTAAAGTGGACAGATGACATGCCCAGATCAGGTCATTTTTTTCTTATCCTGATATTTTCATCCATGATGCAGTCAATTTGTAGCACAGAATCAAACTCTAAGTCAAGGGACCTGAAATCCTCATCAAACTACGGTCTTCACACTTCCTTAATGCTCTGACATAAGGCTTCAGTGCGAGATTCTTTTTGCCCAAAGCAAGGGAGGCATCTGGTTCCGAAGAGAAAGGAAAAACTGGGACAGACATGAGCATCCAAGTCAGGGGAAAAAGTGAGTCTGGGATAGACGCATCCCCTTTCCAGGCCACCTCTGGGTATCAATGCTCCACAGCACCACACTGAGCGAGCAGCG
This sequence comes from Equus caballus, assembly GCF_041296265.1. Classification (NCBI taxonomy): domain Eukaryota; kingdom Metazoa; phylum Chordata; class Mammalia; order Perissodactyla; family Equidae; genus Equus; species Equus caballus. Next base: position 17,856,775 of record NC_091714.1, read on the forward strand.
CATCGTGGAATCATGCTGGATACGGCCTACATAACTGAAAAGCTCGTTCTGGATACCTCTGACTGCCAGATGAAAGAATTCCTCTAGGTACCTATAATTAGTACATATCCAGTAAGCCAAAAAAGATGTGTAAAACACGTTCCATGCCTTCAGGAATTATGATACAGTTGGGGAGATAAAAATATATACATACAGGTGTCAGTACAATGTGTAACAATGTGTGCCAACTATTGTTACAGGAGAACGGTATATTCTAAGTGACGTTTTGAGTGCTTTATTGTTTTGCACACCATGATCTCCAGCAGGAGCTCAAGGTCACCTTCTTCTCCACGGAGGGGGAGGGGTCCTTAAGGTCATGTATTCCTCAAGGACAAAATTAGGCCATAGTGGCAAGGAACAGTGCTATCAAGGGCCGGTATAAAGGTCTTTAAAGCCCTTCTCCATTTGGCCCCCTCTCTTGGTCTCTTCCTGTTATTGGTCTGCTTCACATTGCTCATTTTTCTCCTCTGTTCCATGTAGCTAGTACAATAAGTAAATGGTTCCCAATTTCCCCTTTTTGGGGGCAAAAAAAGTTAAGAGGGAGTCTGGGTATGGCCTCAAGGAAAGGCTATGGGGAGAGTCCAGCTGGTTCTGCTCTGCTCGAGTCTCGGGACGAGACAGCCACCACTCCCTTCCTGCATCTTCTCACCATCGGGGTGGTAAAAGGTCGAGGTCAAGATGACAGCGTGAGCCTAGAAGAGAACTGTCAGGATGTCACTCAGCCTGCCCTTCGCTAGGCTTCAGGGTTGGGGGTAAAGGAGCCCTGAAGCTCCACATGGTCAAGCCAGCTCCCCCGAGCAGCAGGCCACATTAGGGTTCATCTGCAGGGTGTCCCCTCAGGAACCTGGGAAGAGACAGGCCGTTCCCTGAGGACTCAGCGGTTCAGGAAACAGGCCGTCCCCATCTTTAACCATCAGCAACACAGCCAGCACCTTACAGCTCCCAAAGCACCTTCACAAAACTTACTTGATTTCCTTTTCACAAAAATGTGAACAAGAAGGATACAGGGAAATCAGCATTACTTCCCATTTTATAAAGGAGAAGAAAAAACTCAGAAAGAGTAGTTGGCTTTTGCCAGATCTGAGAACTAGTAAGACTCGGAGCCAGGGCTTGAACCGGGATCTTCAAACTCCTGGTTCTGAAGTATTCACACAACGGAGCCTCCAGCCACGGCTGCAGCAGAAGGCGCAGGATTCACACGGAGCCCTACAAGACGGGCCATCAGGACAGTAGCCGTCCAGGCACTGATTTGGAGATAAGCATCCGTAATTACGAAATTGTAAATAAGAGTCAATAATTACTAAATAATATTCTTATTGGGAAACAGAGAATGTTCACTGTCTATTATATGTAAAATAAGAATGATCTTCTTGGATTCAAGAACATTGACTCTGAAACGTCAGGCTGTCCCTCCAAACAACCTTGTTCTCTTCCTAATTCATTGCGGATTTGTCATCCATGAATATATATAAACTTTTATGGGGACTGATTTATAGTTTTGACCTGCACTGTCATTTGGGCAAATGAAGTCCAGTTGTTTACTACCCACATAGGAAGCAGAATATCCTTCAATGTGTCTTTGATATACGTTATTTAATATTTGAGGGGCATTGCGTCTATTTATTTCAGACCAGAGACGTGTTCAAGGCCTTGGTGAACAATTTTATCAACGCCTCAAACATACTGCTTCTGGTTTTATAGACTTGGATCATTTTCCTGAGCCAATGTCTTTCCTGACAAGAATTGTAATCAAGTTAGTCTTTTCCTCCACCCTCCAAAATCATTCTAGCTGTTACTTCCTGGATGTTCTCCAGCTCAATTATGCCTCTTTTGATCTTTGTTGACTGAAACTGCATATAATCTTTCAGGTGTAGATAAATCATAGCTTGCACAGGGCACAGTTATGTTCTCTGCTGGAGGACGTCCAGGGTTTTGATAGCTTCATTGGGCTGCAGTACCAGAATGGGTGGAAGCCCCCAGGTGACAACTGACAAAGACACTAGGCTTAGTAGATAGTCCTGTGGCTTAGTACTCCCCCTCCCCCATACACACATCCACACACAAAGATTACAGTCACCTGCAAACTCAGATTTTTCTGAGCTTTCCTCTTCCGGGTCACCAGTAAAGATGTTAAGACAAATTAAACATTGGTAAAAAGTGCCTATTATACTTACCAACCTGTCTGTCTCCCATTAGTTTTTAAAATAAAAGTGAACTAAGTTAATTCAATTCAACATACGTTTCTAAGCGCAAGATCACAAGTCACAAAGGAAACACGATTCTCTCAAATAATTGCACGCTTTCAGAAAATTAAGAATATTTTGTTAACATAATAAAGAATATCTACCTTAAACCAAACGTCAAAATTACACTTAGTAATAAAATACTTGTAGCCTTATCATTAAAACTTCAAACAAAACAAAGATGCTGTCTATAACCACCATTCATTCACTTGAGAAATACTTATTAAGTGCTATCATGTGCCAAGTACATAGTTTAAATGTAGGTGACATGGTGATAATTAATGTACACTCTCCCATCATGGACTTTACATTACTTAATATTATCCTGGATAATGATATAAAACCTGAAACAGAATTAGACAGGAGGAGATAAAATGAATGTGGTTTGTTAATTATGTGATTTCCTATTAAGAAAAAGAATTAGAATTGAAAAATTATTGAAATAAACTAAAAAGTCCAGTAACATGAGTGTATATATAATGCACAAAATCAATAACTTTAAAATATTATGACAATTTAAAATTTACTGGAAAAATATTCATTCAGAATAGCAACCAAAAAAATAATAAAATATCTATAATTCATCTTTTGTAAGAAGTGTAAAGGCCCCAGAGGGAACCAAAGAAGCTATAACAAAGAACATACAGAGAACAGTAACAACAGCACAAAAAGCTCTTGGGAAGTTAAAAATATGAGAACAATGAGGAAGAAACTCAACAGAAAGGTTGGAAGACAAAGTTGAGAAACCCATCCAGAGAGTAGAGCAAAAAGATAAAGAACAACAAAATAAGAGGAACAAAAATTACAAATATAGACATCTATACTTGGAGGCATAACATCCAAAGAAGAGGAGATTCAGAAAGACAGAAAGAGAAGAGGCAGGGGGAAGAAATCATCAGTGAGAAAAGTGAAGCAAATACCCCAGAACAGGATATCAGTGTCCAGATCGAAAGGTCCACCAAGTGTCCAGCATAGGACCTGAAAACTCACACGCAGGAGGCACAAAATTATAAAATTTTAGAACACTAGGAATAAGAAGCTTCCATAGAGAGGAATTACATTTTCATATAAAGGGTCAAGAGTTACTCTTCTCAACAGGAATACTGAAGCTAGAATAAAGTGGAAAAGGACCTAACATTCTGAGGGGAAATGATTTTGTGGCAGATGCATTTAACACTCAGAGTACCCAGGTGCTCTGTTTCCCAGCCCCCTTGCAGCTGAGCAGGACCTTGTGACCAGTTCTGGCCAACAGATTGCTCACAGAGGTGACGTGTCACTTCCAGGCTGAAGGAATGAAGTCTCTCCACACCCGTCCAGTTCCTCCCTGCTCTGCAGTGACATGGGGTCTGAGTTGAGATGGTGAAGCCACAAGATGGAAACAGCCAGGATCCCTGAGTGAGCTCCTGAAAGGCGATTCCCTGAGAACCACGGGACCCACAAAGCAGGACATAAACTCTGACGTGTGAAGCCACTGAGATTTTGCATCATTGTATCCGATCCTGATTAACATAGATTTCCAATCTGGAATTTTATATCCTGTCAAACTATTAGTCAAGGATAGAATAGACATTTTCAGAATGCATTTTTTCAGAAAACTTCCATACCATGTACCTTTTCTCAAGGAGCTACTGGAGATTGAGTAAAGAGAAAGATAGGCATGGAAGACAGAACAATGGCCCCCCAAAGATGTCTGAGTCCTAATATCCAGAATCTAAGAATATGTTACCCTACAAGGCAAACAGATCTTGAGATGGGGCAATTATCCTGATTACCCAGATGGACCCAAGACAATCACAAGTTGGGTCCTTAAGAGTGGAAGAGGGAGAGAGGAGAGTCAGAGAGATTTGAAGATGCTACAATGCTGGCTTTGAAGACCGAGAAAGGGGACACAAGCCAAAGAATGCAGGCAGCCTCTAGATGCTGGCAAAGCAAGGAAATGGATTCTCCCCTAAGCTTCCAGAAGGAATGCAGCCCAATGACTCCTTGACTTTAGCCCAGGGAGACTCATTTCAGACCTCTGAACTCCAGATTGTAAGATAGTAACTTTGTGCTGTTTTAAGCCATTGGGCTTATGGTAGTTTGTTACAGCAGCGACAGGAAACTGATACAACATGGGATGTAGGAAATGGGAACCAACACAGAAGAGAGTGAAGGGAGCTTCAGAGACACACCTGAGCAGAAGGCCGAGTGAAAGCAGCCCACACGGGAGCAGGCGAGAAGGCTCGAGAAAGACTTCACAACTCAACACTGATAAAGTACTGAATGTGTCTGGAGGCACTGAGAGGAGAGTCACACAACTGGAGAAGAGTCTGAGGATAAACTGAGGATCGCAGAAAACTATGAGAGTAAATTTCCAAAACAAGACGCTTACTTTACAAAGAAAACAAAAAGCTAAACAGGAAAGAGAACACTATCATAACGGCTCAGCTGCCGCTACTGTTTACGAAGCGTCAATGACAAAAACACTGTGTACTGATGTGGCCCAAATAACAGACACCCCGTTTTGGAGGACGGGGAAGGAGAAGGGTCCTTGTGTGATGGTGGCGGGTGGGCTGCAATGAAAGAGAGAAATCCTTTTATTCCACAAAAGGATGTCAACGGGCAATGCCTAAAGCTGAGAAAATCAAGAAGAAGCAACATACACAGGTTATTCAGAGGCATGAAAGCGAATCCTAAAGACTTGGTTAAAAGAGTTTAAAGTAATTGTTCCTGAAGAGCAGGAAATCATGGGGAAGGACGTCATCACGGGTCATTTTTTCGTAAAAAGCCCGGAAGCCATTTAGCGCTTTAAACGCTGTGCATTATGTACACACATAACTTTGATTAAACATAAAAACTACATAAAAGGATTGGCAAAATATTTGCAGCAAGTGATACATAAGGCTTTAATATTCTTTATATACTCTAAAGAGTGGACACGATTGTGAAAACTCTTCATTGTGGTCGCCTCTGGGTGGTGGCATTCCTTCTATTCTATAATTTTCTGCACTTTCCAAATCCAAACAAAATAGGAGCACGTATAATTTTTTAAAACAAAAAAAGATTGATCATATGGTCAGGGAAGAAATAAGACAAACAAAAAGAATTAAGTAACTACTTTGGGAGCTGCAAAGATGATGAAGTTATTACAACTCTGAAAACTCTGAGGCAACCATTACCTTGCCAAAGAATGGTGGCATGGGTTTTCTTAATTTACGAAAGCGATTTCTTGATTAAATATGTTTTTCAACAACAATGTGCAATTTTTAAATTTCATGCTTCCTTTCAAGCCTTTCGTTTTTGTTAAGGGCAGCCCAGACTGGACAATCTGCTAAGTTGATGACTGTGACCAATGCTGGTTTGGATAAGATGTGGAGAACATCTTAGCAGTGATAACTGGCCCTCAGGCCTCAAGGAGTGGAGTAGAGAAGATGCTAAAAGAACAATTACATAAACCACCTATTTTTAAAACTGTGGTTTCACAGAAGATTTTTTAATAAAAAATATTTTAAATAAAAACACTTTTCAGTAAAAAATGAAGTGGACGATGTGCTGAGCAGCACTAAACATTTGTTGAGGATGAAATGGCTTCCTGATGCCCTTCTTGGGAAGGAGTAGACACATTACATCCTCATAAAATTGATAAATTTAGAAGTACTGTTTCTGAACTTAGACATAGATCTCCATGGAAAGTTGAAATCTCAAGAGGCCACTTGCTGGGCCAAAGATTTCCATGTTAATGATTAAAAGCTGTGATGAGCAAGAAGTGAGAGTGAAGCAAAAATACAGGTGACTTCAGGATAAGAAACAATAACCCTATTATGTAAGGCTGACTTGTTCCTCTTTTACAGGTCCTTTTACTTTCTAAGCTATTAATTACCCATCTCAAACGAAATACCAAAGCATAAAGTTCTTTATAGCATGCACTGAGCTCAGAAGCTCTTAGAGTTATTTAAGAATAAAATATTCAAGTCATTAATTTTCCTATCGCTGGCAATGATCAAAAAAATGAGAGGGTGGAAGGGACTCCGTCAAGGTCATGTTCATCAGAGTGAAACTGATTCCTAACTCCCTACTTCATTCTGGTCGCTAGTCTTCTTTCTCTAAACCTAATTTATTTATCATGAATCATTAAACACAAACCTATTATCCACTGCAATTGATTCTTCCGTAAAATGAAAAGCAGCTTCACTTTTGCAGGTTTTTTTTAAAAAAGGACTTCCGATAAAGTCAGGTTGGGACACAAACAACAGCATTTGCTCAAGAAAAGCTAAATGACAAGGGATGGGGAAGGCCTTGCTTAGTGAGCTGAACTAGTCACCCATAGGACCTGAAAGTTCTCATAAGTTGGGACTTGGTGTCTGGCATGCCACATGACACGTAGTTAATTGCTTTCAAATTCCAAAGGAAATAGGGTCGGGAGGTTGGGAGCGAGACTTACTCTAATAGCAAATTGAAAATTTGTAAATTACCAGAATGGCAAAAGGCTGTAAAAGGCAGTAACCGACAGGACTAAGGACCCACTGCTGGGTGCTGACATGTCTGGCACCAACCTAAGGGCTTTCCATTTATTGCGTTTATGCCTTATAATTCTAAGAAGTGGATATTAGTATCCTCTTTTAGAAATATAAAATTGAAGCTCAAAGAGATGAAGTATCGATTCTAGGGCAACTAGTCACATAGCGAGGATTTGAACCGAGGTCTGATTCCAAAACCGGAGCTCCTCGGCCTTGTAGTCTCCAAGAATCAACACAGAAGTCCGACTGAAGAATCGGACGGGTTAAAATAGTAACACAGTTAAATCTAAGGGGTGGGTACACTGCGTGTATGTTTTATTTGTCTCACTAATTTTTGTATTTGGAATATCTCACAATTAAAATGTAACTATAAAGAAACTTCATTGTTTCTGAATTAGATAAAAATAAGAAGACAAAAACTTCTTGAGAATGCCAATTTTGTTTTTTTCCCCAAAGAACATCAGACAATGTGGGTCTTTAGCACATCTGATGTCATTTACGGCAGGATGAAAGGGGGTCATAAAACCCGGGGGTCCTCTGATCAGCAGCAAGAGCGTCAGAATTGTCAGAATGGAGGTAGCTAGACAAGGCGGGAGCAGCACACAGCCCAGTTCTGTGTCCTAGACTTATTTACTTCTTGCAGAGCCTCACGGATGAGGAAAACAAAGCAGACGGCCATGTCTATAGCCTGAAAAATAGGTTCTGAGGTTTGGGGGATAGAAAAAAGAAATTACTTTTCCTCTCGAATTTCAATCCTAATCTTCCAAGTAAAAAGTGATTCAGACCAAAGGAGACTGTGGGTGTACAGAAAGCTCAGCAATCCCGCCCTCAGGGAGAAGGGAAATTCTGGATCCAGAAACCCTCTCCAAGTTGACCGATGCTTGGCCAAGACGCCTAAAAGTAACGGTACTCCCAGTATCTTCCGGAAGTCACTCACATACTATGATTACTGGATGTGTGGGTTTTCCACTTTAGGTTCCAAGCCAGGAATGGAAAGCTTAGTTTCTTTACTAGAGAATGTTAAAACATTTCCTTTCAGTTCATGTATGTCCAAGTTGAAAGGGTTATTGAAAGGGAAAAAAGAAACAGAAACAAAACTGCGGTCTTTCTCAGGGACTCACAGGCTGAGAAACCTATACAAATAGGGACATATTTTTTAAAGGGTAACCGACTTCTTTATTGTTTTTCTTTGTCGCTTTCAAAGCCTCTGGTTCTGTGAAAATAGGGAGTTTCCTTTAAGTAACTTTCTCTTGAATTGTCGCTGAGGTCATTTTCAGAGAAAAATATAATGTAATACGATATGATTTTTGTATATTGAAAAACACAATTTGAACGGTAGAAATGAGTTTTAAAAAGAAGAAACTGGAGAGAATATTGGGGATAATAAAGTAGCTGAAGACACAAGAATCATGAAGAGAAAAAAAAGAATTATGAAGAAAAGTGAAGAAAGAACATTGGGGGGAAACCTGGAGTAGTACTGAATGTTAAAAAGATGCATTTCAATTATCTTAATGACAGACTTCTAAAGATGGTTTCAATGTTTATTAAATCAAAACAAATAATGCCTAACAGAGCATAACACTCAACGCTATCCTGGTAATTGAAGATAGTAAATTCAACCTATTTGAATTACTTTCTCGGGCTGCTGTGACAAAGTGTCACAAACTGGGTGTCTTAAAACCACAGAAATGTATTCTCTAATAGTTCAGAAGGCCAGAAGTCTGAAATCAAGGTGTGGGCAGCGTTAGTTCCTTCTTCGGGGCTCAGAGGGAGAATGTGCTCCACCCCTCCCTCCTGTATTCTCGTGGTTGCCTGCAATCCTTGGTGTTACTTGGCTTGTGGCACCACAACTCTCATCTCTGCCTCCATCACCACATGGCGTTCTCCCTGTGTGTCTCTGTCTCTGTGCCCAAACTTCCCTCTTCTTATGAGGACATCAGCCATATTGGATTTAGGGCCTGTCCTACTCCAGTATGGCCTCATCTTAACTTTATCACACCTGCAAAGAGCCTAGTTCCAGATAAGATCACGTTCACAGATTCTGGTGGTTAGGACATCAACATATCTTTTTGGGGACACAAATCAATCCATAACACTATTCAGAACTGAACTTGTGATTCGTTACTCCTTTCTTCCTATTCATTTTTTTCTACTATACAATGATGCTGACATGGTCCACTTCTCCTAGGCTGGCATCTTTTCTCTCTCTCCTGTTAACGCCAAGCTCCTCAAAGCAGTTCATATCTCCATTGTCCACCTACCACTCCTTGAACTCCAGTAGCGAGGCCCATCCCTCCTCACCCCACCCATGCCTCCTCACCCCACCCATGCCTCCTCACCCCACCCATCCCAGACTCTCTGACCTGGTTAGTTACTCCTACTCAACCTTCAGGACTCTCACCTGGACAGCAGGTCAGGTGGAGCCTCTTGCATTCATCCTTATCATAGCGCCTTGCAACCTATTTAATGTATTAGATCCGGCCTGTCTGCCAGCCTGTCCTTCCCACTAGACTCTAAACACCTTGAGGGCAGGGCCTGTGCCTTCTGTAGCCTTATAGCCCCAGAATCTAGCACAGAACCCAACGAGAATTTGGTACCTAACAAATGCTTGAATGAATAATGGTTGTATAGGGTCGTTTAGACTAAAGACTATATCAACCACAGAACTACGTGCTCTCATAGTCTTTGATTCCATCAAACCTTAAGATGCAACTAGAGTATAAAGCATTAGATAGCAGAGGTTATCTTTTACTTCTTTGTGTCTTCTTGATCCTTTCCACAAACTAAGCACTCAATAATAAATTGATACTATAGGGAAATTAGCTTCTAGGGGGTGGGTAAGAAGGAATAACCTTTACTGAGCAATTTTTCACTGCCAGACACGGCTAGATGCCAGAGAAATGTCATCTCAATTAATATTGCCGCTTCTCATTCACTTGGAGATTGCCTGCTCTGCATAATAAATTGTAAACCCTCTTCTAATGAGCCCATTTTAAAATAGAATTTTGAATACTAATACTAGCTAGCACATTACTTTATATACAAAATAATATATAAATATTATTTTATATAAAAAAACTTGTGTATACAAATGTAGACATTAGTAATATATCTTAACTCAATATATCATCAGGATCTATTGGACTCTATTTTAATTTTTTAGGTTTCTTTTTTTCACAATTACAACTATTTGTATGGCTTAATATTTCTTGACTTTATTCTTTCTTAAAGATATTCCAACAAGATATACCTTTTTTTAAAAAATAAGGAGAATAAAACTCATTCTACCCTGAAATTATCATATGGGTCTACTATTCCCCTTTTAAAAATCTAAGATCCATTATGAGATCTTGATTTTTTTCTATATCTTAATACACTTTGCTACTTCATCATCTTAGAATAATTACCTATCAATTATTCCCAAATATGCTTTAAAAAGACTAAAGTAAAAGAAAAATGTAAGAATGATGGAATGGCTTAGAACCACACTGCTATTCAGCAATGATTAAAATGTCCCATTCTGTCTTGTCCAATATAGCAGCCACTAGCTGCATGTGGCTACAGAGAAGTTGATATGTGGCTAGTGCAACTGAAAAACTGAATTTTTTTTGAATTTTAATTAATTTAAATTTAAATAGCTACAAAAGCCTAAAGGTTGTATTGAACAGTGTAGGCCCAGAAGGAAGATTAATTAAGGAAATAAATTGTCATTATTGCATCACTCTTCATATTTCTTATTGTGTTGCCCAAAGTACTGTACCTTCTTCCTGAAAGAATTAATAGAATACTGGAGACACCATCTTTGCAGTCTGCTTTTAACTTTCATTGAATAGAGTGAAGAATTCAGAATTTGTCATTCCTGCCTATAAGGACAAAGAAGGAAACTGACAAAGGGAGAGGTTTCAGAAGCATTAGAGGAATCAGAGGTGAATGCTAAGGGTTAGACAGTAGCCGTCAAGACTCTAATGACAATGATGAAATTGATCATGAAAGTGACACCTCAAACTCTTGAGTTTTCAGACGATGGTATCCTGGATTCATTCTCTCAAACTTGAGTCGATGAGAGAACAATATATTTCTAAGGATGAAAAAAAAATACAGTATTCTCATGCAGTTAGTCATTCGAGAGGAAGGACTTCATCAAACGATATTTCTGACAAGAACATGGACTGTCCCATTTTGCTAAATGAATGTGGGACAGGAGTCTTTCATGTTTTATGATGTTTGTACACCAAAACTTACTCTATATACAGTTTGTAAATGGACGAATGCTGAAAGTAGATATATATTCAAAGGTGGTTGGAAGGAAAAAGATGAGGTAGAAATTTAAAAATTCACTAGATAGTTAATAAAAAAAATTAAAAGTGTCCATTGGACCCAGATGGTAAATGGTGATGACTATTTTTTTCGGGTATCCTGAGAATTAACATTTGTTTATTGTACTAGTTAAGGTACCAGATAACTTATATAAAAGGGTAAACTCCAGAAATACAGTGAAAAATTATTGTATTTCTACTTAAATTAGTAATCTTGAAATGGTTAAAAATGTGGCCCCTGAAGCTACACAGCCCTGGGCTGGAATCCTAGTGCATGACCTTTGGCAAATTATTCAGCCTCTCTAAGATCTAGTTCCCTCATCTGTAAAACAAGGATTAAAAAATTACTTCCTCTTTTATAGAGTTTTATAGAGACTAAACCTGCAAGAGAAGTGCTTAGCAGAGTGCTAGGCACATAGGAAGAAATCAGCTATGAATAGTGGTTTCATTTTCCTTGAATTGCTCAGACCAGCTCTCCTTATCCATCAGATTCGGGAATCCAAAATACATGAAATGATAACTGTATCCTATTTGCAACCACCGTAATTGATCATCACCAATGCCTGCTGCTCACATGGGGGACCCACGTCCCAGGTGAAGTGAAGCCACAAGAAGACGTCAACCTCCAGAGGTCACACTGCTCTGGGGGGTTGACGGAGCTGCAGACAATGCCACAGAGGCCAGAACACCCCAGGCTTTTCAGCCCAACTTTAATCTTGTTACATGAGGACGTTTTTTCCCCTGATTTTTAGATTGAGAAAGCATTACCTTAAGGAACGCAAATTACCGAAAAGTATAAGGAAAAGAGTAAAATTCTCCTGAAAATCTCACTCTCTAGAGAAACACCATTATCCTTCCAGGCTTTTCTCTGCACACACATCCACAGGCACACAATTTTATAAGTGCAATCACACTAGACTTGGTATTTCATGCCTGTTTTTGTACTCAAGAATATCTTTCTAATTCATTCCACGGAGACCTACATGTTCATTCTTAGTAGGTCTCCAACCTTTAACCACTGCTTTCTGTGCACACACAAAGTTGGTAGTAAAAAGTGGTTGACAAAAGAAAATATTAACATCTGCCTTTAAATAATGACTTAGATCAAAAACCAAGGTGAGCCGTGAGGTTAAACTGAATTTTAAAAACAAGTCAAGTCAGAAGCATTTGGTTCTTTTTAATGAAAACACTGGAGAGAATGAAGTCCTGGGTTCTGCGTGTGCTGTGTGGCACACACCCCATTCCCTAAATGGCTATTACTTGTGGAATGTGAAACTTGTGGAACTGCACTTTTAATAAAACGAGAACTTGCCTGTAAATCTCAGTACATTTTCAGGGTTTAAAAATCTTACTTTATCTAGATCACAGCCCTTTCCATATTGGCAAAAAAAGGTTATTTCTGAGTGCTAAACAAATGTGAAAACTGTGGGTCTGGACTCAGTCTTGCTCTCCCCTGCCAGGCTGGGGGTTCACTCTGGAAGCCAAACATGTGTGCATCCTTATCCTCTGGATGCCACCATGTCCCTGGATCCACCAGTGGTCTGCAGACGCAAATAACCGAGGCCCCGTCTCACGGTCACTCAAGGGACCTTTATCTGGAAGTTTGACCTTACCACTTCTGGGATTCATTTCCACCCTGCCAGGAGTAATAAGCATGGATGAAAAGATGTTAACATACCAATATTATTTTTACCCATTTTTATATTCCTCTTATTTTGGCTACTGCTTAGAAAGTCCAGAGTGTTTTTGCTACTCCACTCCTAGATAATGAAAATACAGTTAGAGTGAAAGAATCTGTATTATATAAACTTCTGCTGGTTGAAAGAGATCATATTCACAATTTTCAAACTTGGAATACAGTTTATAAAACTGGATTTACTTTGAAAGTGGTCTAAAATGAGAGGACATGACCTGATCATTTTTGTGTATCAAGGGGGGCAGGGGGAAGGGAGGGGTGAAGACCAGATTGCAGGGGTGGATGACAGCCATGGAAAGCCCTACAGGGGCAAGGGGACAGGGCCCAGCAAACACAGAATCCTGGCACCGAGGATTCCAACAAAGAGGCAGGCAGGATGGTCAACTCCTTGAGAGCAAGGCCCCTAGGCAGACTAAAGGGGTAGTCACCAAGGATTGAGGTCAAGAAGGCAAGTTTATATAAAGTGAGCCTCGGTCTTCTGACTAGGTAAAACCCCGTTTATCAAAGCTGCAAGCTGAAGCAATGTCCTGACATGCCATTGAGGGAAACAGCTGATGGGTCCCACAGACAGAGCCGCTCAAGCCCCTCCCTGCAGAGCAGAGGGGTGGGGAGGGTTTACCTAGCCCCACTTGGGAGAGAAGTCCAGTTAGTGGTGAAGGAGCCCAGCAGTCCATCCTTACCATTACTGACCAAAGAAAACAGGGTTATTGACCAAAGAAAAGATGTTTTCATTATAAGAAAAGTTACAATGGTGAGTCATCATTGTATTCATAAATAGCCTTTATACAATAAGCCACACCATTCTCTCTAAGGTATTAGCAGTAAAAACAACCCAGAAAATGTCCAGGGAAACAGTTTTCTTTATATCCATGGTCTTTAGAGCAGTGGTCTCAAATGTGGTCCCCAGAGTGCAGCATCAGCATCACTTGGGAGCTTGTGTGAAATGCAAATTCTCAGGTCCGGCCCCAGACCTACAGAATCAGGCACTCAGGCGTCTGGGCCCAGCAATTTGTATTTTAACAAGCCTCCAGGAAATCTTGATGCAAGCTAAAGTTTGAGAATACTGGCCTAGTGGAAAGAACCTGGGATGGGAGCCAGAAGACCTAATTCAGATTCCAGTTCTGGATTCCATGGTCCAATTCAGTGAAATTCAATAAATAGTCATGATGCCTCCCTCTGTGACTGGAGGCTAATGCAAGGATGTGAGGAGCTAGACGTGGTCTTTATCCTCAGACGGGTCTAATCCTCTATATTCTTTTGTTCCTCCAGCATAGGGGCTATTTGGTGGTGGTTGTTCTTGTTTTGTTTTATATTGTATTCCTAGTGCCTGTAGCATCACTGGCACTCGATACATAGGCAGTGGACCAAGTGGGAGAGCCATTCACGACTGTGATAAATACTACTGTACCATTCATCAATAATCCTAATGTTACTCCAGTCTACGTAACACTAGCCACAGTTCTTTTAATGCTTATTGCATGCCAGGTCCTGAGTGCTTGTCATATATCAGCTCATTCAGTCCTTTCAGATGTCCTGTCCTGGGCGTAGTATTTTTAATCCCAATTTGCACATCAAAAAACTGAGGCCCAGGGCCAGCCCAGTAGTGTAGTGGTTAAGTTTGCATACTCTGCTTCGGAGGCCTGGGGTTCGCGGGTTAGGATTCCAGGCGCAGACCTACACATCACTCATCAAGCCATGCTGTGGCAGTGTCCCATATATAAAGTAGAGGAAGATTGGCACAGATATTAGCTCAGGTACAATCTTCCTCAAGCAAAAAGAGGAAGATTGGCAACAGATGTTAGCTGAGCCAATCTTCTTCTCCAAAAAAAGAAAAAGAAAAAGAAAAAGAACCCTGAGGCTGAAAATATTAGGTAATCTGTCCAATGTCATTCATCAAAAGTGGCAGAGCCAGTCATGAACCCAGAAATACCTTATGCCAAAGCTCACGGTCTTGCAGGTGGTGGAGCTTTTCAAATCCTACAAACTTGAAAGCCAACTTTGGGGTACGTTTCCAGCCTCTGAAGTTAGTGGTTGATTACCTTTTCACTATGTACTTACAACTGCACTTTGCAGGCATCGCCTTAAGTGGTCAAAAGCTATCATTATTTTTCTCAATTTTTGGTAGAGTGACATTTGGTTTTCATTGAGCTCAGAAAAGTAGACAGTGGTAGGAACTACATTAATACTTCACTGGACTGTTCTGACACTTAAAAGTCAGGCCAAAACGGCTTAGAGGAAAAGAACAAAAGGCGACATGCAGACCAGGCTAGGGCAGCCTTGAGAGGCACTGGCAGAGAAGGCCAGTTCCAAGGGGTTGACCTTGGGTGGAGCATCCCAACTAAGGCAGGACAGGGGGAAAGACGCGGGGGTGATTCTGGCCCCCAAGGCCCTAAGGCATGAGGAGGCTGGGCTGGGGACATCAAATCGTGGGCCAGCATGGATGCTGAGGCAAACGCATCAGCAAACAGGAGATGCTGCCAAAGGTCTGAAGCCAGCCGAAGGCCCCCGTGCCTGGGACAGCTACAGCTACTGATTGAGAAACAGCTCCTCTTCCTCCCTCACCACCTGGCTATCTTCATGTGCTTCATTTTTCTCTTTACTGTAAGTCAAAGACTAACTTGACATCTGCCATCTACTAATTTCTTGTCAGAGCCAGGAGGAATCTAGCTGGGTTATTGGAGGCTGTCGGTACTGAGAAAAGTAAAACAGGATTTATACCACAAGCAAAGACCTTACCTTACTGGGAGGTGGTCCATGGTCATCCAAGTAAGTGGAATTTCCTAGGGAAAAAAAAAAGAAGAAAAAAGTTGATGAATCTATAGTGTTAAACCCAAAATGAATTTAGCACAAAGTCGTTAAAAATAAACATTCTAGATATATTTCTACCCAGACAACAGTACCAAAGAAAAATGAGTAATTAATCATCAATTTAGCGAGATTTTGCTGATATTACCATCGTTGGTTAATAGTTTCAGCAGTACAAACATTCTACATACGTGGGTGTTCGTGCACACAGACATCCACACGCAGAACACGCACCATTATTCCTCACCTAACATCTGTTGAGTTTACCTTAGACCAGTGGTTCTCAAACTTGAGTGTGCATCAGAATTACCCGTAGGGCTTGCTAAAGCACGGACTGCCCGGCCCCACCCCCAGAGGTTCTGATTCAGTAGCTCTGAGAAAGCGCATCTCTACCAGGCTCCCGAGTGATGCTGATGCTGTGGGTCCTGAAACCACACTCTGAGAAACACCGCGCTGTTTCTCCACGCTGTCGTGATTGTCAATTTCCTTTTATCTTCTCAGTCTAGCTTGCTTCCGAAGCCTCACTTGTCTTCACTAATAGCCACTTACCGGCATGTGTGTTTTCAGAATGCACGGTTATTGTTTCCTGAGGAATAAAGGCTCATGGGGGTTGG
The DNA here is from genome assembly GCF_041296265.1 of Equus caballus. Classification (NCBI taxonomy): domain Eukaryota; kingdom Metazoa; phylum Chordata; class Mammalia; order Perissodactyla; family Equidae; genus Equus; species Equus caballus. The sequence goes on from NC_091714.1 coordinate 17,872,984, forward strand.
GACAGGAACTAAAGTTTATTGAGTTCCTTTTATGTCGCAGGTAGTCTGTTAAGTGTTTTACAGGTATTCATTCATTTAATTCAGATATCAGAGGTAGGTTATAATTATCCCCATTATGGAGGAGAGAACAGAGGCCTGAAGAAATCCAGGAATTTGCTCATGGTCACACAGCTGTTTTGCTGCAGACAGGAGAGAAGACTGGTTTTTCTAGAAGGTACTCAGGCATCTGCTCATCTGAAAAGCCTACCTAGAGTGTTGCCATCTCCGGCTTTTGTGCAACCCCGGCACTGCCCATGTGACCATCTGGCGGCACGTTTGATTGTGGGGGAGACAATGATGCAGCCATATAATCAGAGGCCTCTCTCCAAGGGGGCAATGCGTGTCAGTCTAGGGGAAAGTGATGATGACCAGACTTTCTAACAGAACAAAATGTGGAAAATACTGGAAACACAAGGACACTTATAGAGGACAGTAGATTAGGGAATAAGATAAATGTCCTCATTGGGATGGATGAAAGGTGCTTTTTCAAGAGAAAGCAAAAGTAAATTAAGAAAATGGAATAAAAGGGAAGCAAAGCTTAACCCGGGGACAGTTCAAGCGGGGAAACTTACCCAAGCATAACAATAAGTGGGTTTTGGCTTTTAGGTTTTCTCTATACTCAGGCATCATCCACCCCCTTTTCCTTTGTCGTTCTCTGATTTATCACCCACTTGATGTCCACAATGATTGTACTCTGGCCATTTGTGTACGGTAAAGGGACAACAGGGCCCAACTGTCATGCACAGGACAATCAAACAGAAACACCTGGCATGCTTGTGATTGGGTTATTTTCAGAAACCTTTGAAATGTGAACGTGATTAACAACTTGTGAGATCTTAATTATTGTGCTGTTCTCCACTGGGAACATATATAAATAGGAAATGAGATTTACATCTGACAATAAAGTGGATATGCATAAAAGAATTCAGGAAAACGGTTGCGTAAGTCTAGAGAAATATTCAGAACTATCGCACCATAATGCAGGTGGTATAGCTGCAGAGGGGCCCTGTCCGCTCATCACGTGGATGTGTCTTCCCTACGAGGGAGGTGAGAAATCCCAACATACTCCAGCATCTTCTCCAAGTATCAATCTCAGGAGTCAGAGAGCTCAAATAATTACATGTTTCTGAAATAGAAAAGTTTTCCAAAGAACCAAGTTCCTAAAAAGGGATGACTAAAATGCCTGACTGCCACCTCAAACTCCAGACGCGGGACCAACTGACTCCTAACACCTCAGCTTGATGTCTAAAGGCACCTCACACTTGGCTGAACTCTGATTCCACCCCGTGTCACCGCTTCCCTTTGTCTTCCTTATCTGGTTACTGGACACATCCCTTCCCCCAGGGGCTCTGAAGCCCAAGTGTCATCCGTGACCCATCTCCTTCCTTTATGCCATCCTTGCAACCCAGTTGCAAATCCTGTTGGCTCAGCCTTCAAAAGATTACTCAGATCTGACCACTTCTCACCAGCCCCGCCGGCCATCTGGGACAGCCCTTGTATCTCTTCATTCATCACTAATTTTCTCCTCTACCATATAGCAACCAGAGGGAGGTTTAATCTTATCAATCGGGCCATGTTAGCCCTCTGAGAACAAACCACTCAGGTTCTAGCATGGTTTATACCCTACACGACTCAGGCCCTGCCTCCCACCACACCTGCCATCAGGCTCAATAGCCTTCTCTCTTTTCTGGAACACACGGACCTGTTGTCAGACAGGGACGTTTTGAACTGGCTCCTTCCTCTCTTAGAAAAGCTCCTCCCCAACCCCTCCATTCAGACTCAGCCTAAATGTCCTTCCTAACTCCTTCCGTCCCTCTGTCCTTCTCTCCCCCCCTCCCTCATAGAAGACTTCACTTCTTTCTGCACAAAGAGAGGAGCAGCCTGACCAGTGGTGGCACTTGTACCATGGACCCCATTATCTCCACCCCATCCCTGAGCTCTCCTCCATCGTTGGGTTCCTGCGGTTCGTTAGAACACAGACGCTGTAAATGCCTCGCACGTTACAGAGGTACAGGAAGGGCAAGGAAAAGCTACACGAATAAAAGGTATTTCTTTAGCTGGAGACACAAGTTTTCTTTCTCCTAGGGTGTAACCGTATTACTCGATATGTAGGCAGAGCTTTTCATCCTAGGATTTTAAGCTTTCATAGTGCAAAGTAAACAAAACTATCAGAATTTTCCAACCCGAAGGTGGGAACTTGTTAGCTGGAGAGATCAAAGGATGAGCACTGTTATCAGAATGAGCTCCCCTGGAGCGGCTCCCAGGCATCAAAGCACCTTCCTGCTGCTCTGTCTCGCAGAGGATTCTGAGGAGGGTGTCGAGCTGTGGGATGGAAGCTCAGACCCCAGTCCTCCAGGTGGTCAGTCTTGGAGCTCAGATGTGAATTTGGAAATAAAAGGCGGAGGAGGGAGGGGGGCTGACGAAGAGGCTGGAGCCAGGACAGAGGACAAGTGCTCACCTGCCACCCACCCCCACTGCCCTGTGAATGTCCACTTTCCACGCCCCAGTCTCACACCCCAGGTCGCAGCACCCTGTGAGGCAGTACCTCTTATCGGGGGAGGCCTAGAGGGCATATCATTTCGATTCTTTCCAGAAAGTAACCCACACCTTTAGAGCTCTGATTTCAGCCTCCTTTTAGTGTCTCAAGTCCTTCCTTAGAGGATCAAGGATTTACAGTATCTTGTCAAGCTAGAAAAAAAGGAAAGGCATCCACCCCACACGTTTCCACTCCTCCATCAGTCAACATTCAGAAGGGCCTGTCTCCAAACAGCCAAGAAATCGCCGGCTGGGGCTAGCATTGAGCTAACCCTCTCACACAAAATTAAGTTTATCCAGGCTGCTTAGGCAGATGGAGCAGACGGGTGGCTACTGATTTGAGGCAACCGCCCTCCGAGCTCTATGCAGCTGGTCTCTATCTGATGGTGGTGGTGGTGAGGTGGCTCTCCACGTGGGTTAAAATTCATAGAGCTATACACCAAAAGCAACAAGTAGCTTAATGGTTTAAAAAATGCCCTCACTAGAAGGCAAGTGACCTCAGACTTAGGAACCAGCCAAATTATAACACATTCTAAGTCTCACCCACCCACCTAGCCCCTCACGGTGGCGACCTCCCAGGGAGGCTGTAAACACAACCTGAGAGCATGCGGGAATGTGCACAGGTGTCAAATCCAAGTACGTGGTGTTCCTATTTGTGTCTTTACTAGAGTTTATATGTGTTACCAGAGTCCTTGCGGACAGTATGTTATCATATGTGGCTACTTTAGCCAGCCTATAAACTATTTGCAGCAAAGTTGCATTTTGGGAAATTCATGTGAAGTCTGATACTAGGAATCAGGAGGCCAGGATCTGTGACCTGCAATCTGAAGATTCTTGACTGATTGCTATGTTAATACCTGGGTCTCAGTTGGCAGAACCAAGGTTTGCTAGGCATACTAGAACCATCTAAGTCTTCTTTGATTAAAGGCAACACTATGGAAAACCAGATACAGTGTAACTAGATAAACAGGTGCAACCTCACTTTTGTAATAGAGAATCTGCCCAAGAAGTGTCATTCCTCCTCAAAGTTTTCCATACACACATCTGTAAGAATGAAATAAGCTCGAAGATTATTGTAAGGAGTACACAAGGGTAATTTCCTTCTGTGAAAATGCTTGGAACAATCCCTGAGCCTAGTAAGTCTGCTAGCAGGACTAGTTGCACTACTAGTAATAACAGGAGCAATGCCAAGTCCCTCCTTCACTGACTCCATCCTCCCACTCAGGAGTCTGCAACCCACCCTGCACATTCTACTTGCCTGCAATGATTTTTAAGAAATGTTGATGCTGGGCCCCAGCCTCAGCTACTCTGATTTAATTATTTTGAGACAAGTCATTTGGCATTTGGTATTTTCTGAAGTTCTTCAGTAATTCTAATCTCTAGCCAGGGTTGAGAATTACTGAGATACAAAATACAAAGTAAAGCACTCTGTAATTCAACCTGAATCTCATTTTCAGAAGTAAAAAGTAACAGATGTTGTTCAGGCTGGTCTTCATCACCCGTCACCTCCATCATTTCTGGTGAAAGATTGCACAACACGAGTTTCACATCAAAGGAGAACGCTGATGGAGGGCTGAGGACCACAGAAGGACTCCCAAACGCAGAGGGGGCAGACCAGGCAGTTCTGGTCAGCACCTGCCCAGGGACCCAGGACAGGCTCACAGGCTGTCTGAGAGTGGGCCAGCACTAGGCATCTCTGGGCACAGAACTTACTCCTTAAACCATACGGGTTGCCCAAACTTTTCTGGGACTCCACCAATCTTTTCAAGAATAATTTTCAGAGCTCACAGTTTCAGAACGTATTTGCTCCTGCAAACAATGCTTAGCATCTGTTGTTCTGTTGAGCCTCTTGTTTCCTAGCAAACAGGGAAAGTAAAAGCATAACCCTCCATCTGCCCAGAGCATCCAGAGACCCCACTCGACTTACGCAACAGGGGGCATTGGTCAGCCCTGGAGACTTCATATCTGATGCCTACACAAACTTTAAGGGTCCACAAGGATCTGAAAGGAAGAAGCCTCTAGAAAATTTGAAGCAGAGACACTATCTGGTCCCAGCCCAGTGAGGTACCTGTCTTTCCAGGCTGGGGGCCTGGAGTGGAGAGGCGGTGAGGGAACCTGGTCAACACAGAGGAGGCTGCTGCCATGCCCATGTGAATCCAGTAGAGGCCAACACAGCCGGATAAAAAAGAAGCTGCTAGAAGCACTGACATGAAGAAGGACTATTTAATAGAATTATCAGGGTGTCACTATTTTAAATAGCAATAGTCGCTCTTATATAAGAGGAGAGCGAAAAGCAGCCCCAGGGGAATCATTTAATGGATTCAAGAAGATAGTGCCAGCAGAAGTGACTGTCACTGGTGAATAAGAACGGAAGCCCAGGGGTGATAAAGAGAATACCACAGACTCCAGAACGAAAAGACCTGGGTTCAAATGTCAGCCTTACCCCTCACTAGTTGAGAGGCCTTAGAAATATCGCTTAATTTCCCTGAGGCTTAATGGCCTCATTTGCAACTGAGGACATTAATAACAGCACCTAAGTAATAGCGTTGTTGTGAAAATGCAAGATGTGTATAAAACAGTTCGCATCATGCCTGCCTGGCATATAGTTAGTGCTCAATGAATGGTAGCTACTTTCTTATCTTATATTACCCAATTTAATCATTTATATTCAACATTATAGTTTTATTTATTATTGAGTAAATCAAAGAGAATCCTGAGGCCAGGGGAGTAGTTTATCGTATTAAGGATGAATATCAATATAACTATTTGATAATTTCTATTACTTTCCAATCCCAGCTTGATATGTCTTCAAAAATATACAAAATTGTTTTCCCAATTGTTTGAAATACCTTTGGCAATGTGCAAATGAACTTCCAGAACCTTCAGGGGATATAATTTATTCTTGATTCTTAAGTCTTGCATTAGCAGATCTATTTTTGTCTGAATTGGTCCCTGAAGCATAAAAATGTTTTAGTTTTAATTCCTCTTATAGAAACCATAATATGCATTAGTGTCAATGTCAAAAAAGCCGCCTCTACACTGTCAATTTTGATCAAACACCAGCAATTCTTTTCAGAATTTTTCTTCTGGCTCCTTTTAAAATCATAATCATAAGCCACTGAAATCCTTTTTCCTTTAGTATTCAGAAGCAGCCATTTCACACAGGACTCTGGTTACCTACATCAGAATCAGAGGGCTGCATCTCCCCCTTGGAGTCCGGGACTCCGATAAGACACTGTTAATGAAGGAGTCACTGTTGAAGGCGACACTGCAACCCCAGCTTTGTCCTTGCCAAAAAATTATGCTAATACCACACTTTCCACCGTTAACCATGGGTTACATTTCTTTAAGAGGCAGCTGTGAGCACACACCAGCAGTGGTTAACAATGAGGAGTTTGTGTGTTGAGTAAACATCTCCAATAGCTCCATTTCTTACAATTAATGCAGCCCCAAAGACACCGTAATGGAGGAAAATTGCTTGCACGACTTTATTTAAGCTTTAATAAAATTATTTCCCACTGAATTAAAACAAATGGCTATATTAACTATCAACACTTAAATATATTTATAAAAATACCTTTGATACGCTGAGTGAAATAAGTCAGAGGGAGAAAGTCAAATACTGTATGATCTCACTCATAAGTAGAAGATAAAAACAACGACAAACAAACACATAGCAATGGAGATTGGGTTGATGGTTACCATGGGGGAAAGGGGGAGGGCAAAAGGGGTGATTAGGCTCACATGTGAGGGGATGGACTATAATTAGTTTTTGGGTGGTGAACATGATGTAATCTACACAGAATTCGAAATATATAATGATGTACATCTGAAAGTTAAAAAAAAAAGAAACCATTGAAAAATTCTTGAATGTTCACCCAACCAGTTAACAAAGCCAAAAATATCTTGAAAATACTTCCTTGATCCTCAATGAAAAAAATGAGCATTCCAGTCACTGAAAAAAAATCCAAATTAAGCAGTTATCAATTACAATTTAGAAAGTAGCTTCTATTTCTAATTAATTTTAAAAGCAGCTTAATGCTTTTCTCTTTGTATTTCAGGCTCAAAAAACACTGCCTTGTTTTATAATACATCACTTTTTTCATTAAATCTGAATATATATTTTAGGATGTCAAGGGTACATTTGTAGAAGGAAATTACTTTTGGAATCAAATGATCAGTGGCGTATTGCTATAACAACCTAAATATAAATATGAATTATTGCCAAATTAGCTCAGGAATTCATTGTAGTCATATAATATGGTCTTAGGAATGGAGTATCAAAGAGAGATGGAATCACTTAGTTTTCTGTTTCATTGCATTAGCTTTTCCTCCCAAAGTCATTCCCACAGTCCACTGATCTCCTCTGTGTGACTATAACACACCCATTAATGGAACGGCCCCAGCCCTACACACTGCAAGGCTCTAATCAGCAGCGTGTAAACCCTCTTCTGCCATGAGGACCTAGCCTCCAAGTAGCCACCATGAGGACTGACACTTTCCATCATACGCTTACTGCATGGAGCACCCCTAATAAATGTAGTGGAAGACAGGCAGGAGGAAGACAATTAAGAATCTGCCTGGGGAGAAACAGAACAAGGGCAAAAAAATCAGCATCTTCCTTATCATCATCAGTGGTTAGCATCAGTGCTGATCAAAGCTCTGTGCTCAGCACTCTACAGACCTCATTCCAGTGAGTTCCTACGACAACCTCTGAGGTAGGAACTACTACTATCCCCATTTTCTGGCAGAGGCAGCCGAGGCTCGGGAAGGTGAAGTGACCTGCACAGTGTCAGCCAGCCAATCAGCAGGCGCTCCTGGATTCGACTCCAGCTACCTAACTCTGAGGCCACTACACACTCCCTGCCTCACTCAGAGATTCCGGTCTGGGAGCCACATGTGCTTTGAGACATTGAGCCCTTCAGCTCTCAGTGCACCGCAGGGTGATCAGGCTGTGGCTACCCAGGTATGGAGTAGGCAGAGTGGGATCTGAGCTCTATAAGCAACATCCAGCACTCATCAGCTAGACAGAACCTCAGGCCCATCGAGGACAAGTGGCCTGCAGGCTGCAGAAGTACCTACTATCCCAGGATCCCAAGGATCCAGCACAGCACTTGGGGGTGGACAGGGGACAAGTTAGGTGGGTCCAGATTCCAGGCGCAACTCAGAACCTCTGGCTACCTCGCGTCTGTTTCTAGCCGATGTCTTAATTTAGTGGGTCCCTGTTAATTACAGGATGGGTACTCTGTGAATGTGCCCTTTCTGCAGAGTCATCATTATATTGAAATACTTGATATAAAAAGTTAGCTTGGAGTAGCAATCCATTCACACTATTACAAGAAATTTCAACAATTGTCGACTACAGAAAAGGAAGCTCTGCGTGATTTTAAATGGAACTTCACCTGATGTGAATTTTGAAGGTAGCGTGGTAGCCTGGATAATGGCCCCCAAAGTTGTCCACGTCCTCATCTCTTGACCCTGTGAATATGTGACCTTCCATGGCAAAAGAGACTGCAGACGTGATTACGTTAAGGGTCCTGAGATGGGAAGACTATCCTTGATTTTCTGAGTGGGCCCAATATAATCACAGGGGTCCTCTTAAAAAAGACAATGGAGGTTCAGAGTCACAAGGAGAGGAGACAATGGAAGGAATGTTTGGAAGGCCATCATGAGTCAAGGAATTCAGGCAGCCTCTAGGAAGCTGGAAAAGGCAAGGATTCTTCCCTCGAACCTCCAGAAGGAACAAAGCTGACAACTTCATTTGAGCCCATTGAAACCCATTTCAGACAAACTGTAAGATAATGAATTTGTGTTGTCTTAGCCAGTAAATTTATGGTCATTTGTTATAGCAGCATTAGGAAATTAACACAATTGTTAAAAGGCCTTTACATTTTTAAAATTCCCTCTTTTTATGAATAAAGTTTCTTGTCGGTGTTGACTCTCAAGAATTTGAAGACATTTTCACCAAAAAGGCTAGACAGGGAACTGGATGAAGCATTTCAAGTTTAAAATCTGAAAAAAGTTCATAGTTTTAATGATAAATTTGAAATGTTTTTATTTGGAAGTTTTCCACAGCTTCAAATTTTAATATCTTCTCTAATGTTTGGTATTTTGTTTTTCTAATAATTATGAAATAAAAAGAAAATGTAATGAATGTTTTCATCAAGCCTTATATAGACACCCCCCGTCCTCACCAGTTTACGTCAGTGCCACAAAAATAATTTCTCTAAGTATTCCACGACTGGAAAAGTTTTAACGCATTGCTCTGCTTAACAAACACATAGACCATCCATCAAATGGAGTGTTGTCTTTGAAAAAGGGCTTGAGTCCAACTAAACTGCCATTACTCTAAATCTGGAATTTCTCTTTGGCTTTGTTATTAGAGCCAGTATGGGCCACACCCCATCACACACACACACACACACACACACCCCATACAATTTCAGAACAGGAAAATAACCACAGATATCATATAGTCCAACTCCTCAACTTACAGAAGAAATAACTGAATCAAAAAGAGGGTCAAGTAATTAGTCCAAGACACATGGTTGGTTAATAGCAAAGTTAAAAATAGACGCAGGTCAACGGTACTCATTGCACAACATAACAATCTTACTACAAGCCATTTTTTTTACCCTAAATGGCATTTTCAAGCTTGATCACCTAGCTTACTCTCCAAACTTGAACTGGAATGACTTTGGGCTTTTCTTACATAATCAAATTCTTTCTCTAAGGATAAAGATACATCATTGAGAGAGTTTAAAAAGAAAATATGCTTCAAACACTGAAGACGGTTCCCAAAGAGAATATTTTAGTTGCCCTGCCATGGCTGCAGGAGTCACAGCCCCCGAGGCTAATGCACTCATTTAGATGTTCAAGCTGGAGCACGTTTTGTTGAAAAGAAGTAATGCTTATGATGATCCACTTCCGTAAATGAATCAAACACATACGAGACCGGGCTATGGGCAGAAATGTGAGTGAAAATCCTAAATATTTGAGAAGATACAAGGTGAATGTGACTGGGAGAATTCAAGGCAGGACTCTCACTCCTTCACCCATCCATATGCCAGGCACCAGCCACGGGGATGCAGACATGAGTAAAACGATATGATCCCTGTCGGTCTGAGGCCCTTCGGGCTGCTATAATGAATTGCCACAGATGGGTGGCTGAAAAGACAAACATAAATATCACAGTTCTGGAGGCTGGAAGTCTGAGATCGGGGTGCCAGCAGGGTCGGGTGCTAGTGAGAGTCCTCTGCCCGACGTGCAGGTGGCTGTGTCTGGCTGTATCCTCACACGCTGGAGAGAGAGCGCTGGTCTCTTCCTCTTCTTAGAAGGACACTAATCCCATCACGGGGCCCCCATCCTCATGACCTCTTCTAAACCCCATTACTTCCGGAAGGCCCCACCTCCAAATACCATCACATCAGGAGTTAGGGCTTCAACATAAGGATTTTCAAGGGCACAGATATTCAGCCCATAGCACTGTCCCCGTGAAGTTCATGGTAAAAGGGATGACAGACAGACAGACATTAAACAAATGACTACAAAATAAGTATTTGGTTGGGATTATGATGAGTTTTTTTTAATTTGAGAAAATCATTATTTTTTTATTGAGATATAGTTGATATATAACATTATATTAGTTTCACGGGTACAACATAATGATCTGATGTTTGTGTACACTGTAAAATGATCACCACAATGTCTCATCAACATCCATTACCACACAGTGACAACTTTTTTTTCTTGTGATGAGAACTTTTAAGATCTATTCTCTTAGCAACTTTCAAATATACAATACAATATTATTAACTATAGTCATCACGCTCTACATTACATCCTCAGGATTTATTTATTTTAGTTTATTTTATAACTGGAAGTGTGTACCTTTGACCACCTTCACCCATTCCCCCTACCCCCCACCTCGGGCAACCACCAATGTGTTCTCCGTATCTATGAGCTTGGGGTTTTTTTTTTCTTATTATTTTTGGATTCCAGCAGTAAGTGAGATCATACGGTATTTGTTTTTCTCTGTCTGACCGATTTCACTTAACATAATACCCTCAAGGTCCATCCACGTTGTTGCAAATGGCAAGATTTCCTTCTTTTTGGGGCTGAATAATATTCCATTATATATATGGAATGTATATATCACATATACATCACATTTCTTTATCCATTCACCCACTGACGGACGGTGTGATGAATCTTATACGGAGTAAAGTCCAGGTGGCATAAGAAGAAACAACAGCGGCCTCTAAACTCAAGGAAGAGAAGGAGTGAGGATGAAGAGCACTCCAGGCAGAGGGAGGGCGTCTGTTTCGGGGCCCTAGGAAGATGCACTCCTGTAACGGAGCTGGGCACAGCTCCATGCAGGGGGAGTCTCCCTAGCTGTATTTTGAAGAAAAGAGGGGCAGGTGCCCCTGGCCAGGATACCTGGTGCCTGGGGTGGGATACTGGGAGGGGAGCAGGGCGTCTGCATATCGCCTCAGGATGGCGAGTCTAAGATGTCCTCGTGACCTTGAAATCAAGATCATAAGATGTAGTCTCACTTAAGAGGCAAAAGGTAGTTCATGCAAAGATGTCAAGGGCTTCGGGGCACATCAGAAATGAGCCTGTGTATGGAGCTCTAACATTCCCACGCATCCTCGCAGCAGCAACCCCAGGGACCCTAGGAGATCAGCTGGGGAGAGCGAGGATTCGCCTTTGCAGGGAAGGAAGCTGAGCCCAAGGTCACATGGCTGGGAGGTGTCAGAGCTGGACTTAGACTTGGGAACCCGAGTGCACAGTCCCTCAGGGCTCTTTGCACAGTGGGACAGTGGGAAGATTTGAGAGTTTGCGCGCCAGAACATCACCACTGTGAGCCCGGAGGAAGGCTGAACTCAGAACCTGGACGGAAGAAGTCTGCAAGTCTAAGCAGGGAAACACCACTAGAAAGGCATCCTCGGGCCTTAGTGATGTTCTATGAATGAAATAACTCTTGCTGGGTTGTGGACCACTACTCGCTTGAGGGTTGGTGTCAAAGCATATATATTTTTAAATGGATAAAAAAAGACTTTGTGTTTCCAGCTCTGTCTCCTCTTGATGGGTCCCTGGGCCGTGGCCTGAGGCCACTGGTAAATGAGCATCTGTGTCTTCCACATTCTAAACGAAACAGGCAGATGTTTGACAGAGAAGTTACTTGTCACTTGCCAATTCTTTTCATGCTTTAGGGAAATGAATAAGAAAGAACATTCTATGGGGTGTTTCAAATAAACTGCACTAAAATGATATGCATGTGAGCAAGAGATCTGAAGAGCTATTCATAAATACTGATGCTGATTTAGAAAGTGTGCAGATGAAATGGGTTTGATGGCAAAGTCGGTCTTATACAGACGTTGTGGTGTAGACAGAACTATCCCATCTGGGATTATACTTTCATCTAAACTTTCAAATAACACAACAAAGAGATCATAGTTTTTTCTTTATTAGGTCTTCAAATGTGAAAGAGGATTTTTAACAGAGCAGCGGAAATTATTGAAATCATTCAGAACAGTAATCCTCACAAAATTAACTGGCAATCTCACATACGAGCCTCATGATGTCTATTAAAAAAGAGTGAGTTTCAATAAATCCATCATCTCTCCTTTTTCGATCATCTCTCCAGTTCTATTTTGTATCAGATTTAATAGGATTAGGTGAGAATTTGTGGTTCATAGAAATACAATATTGGAAGATAAAATAAGATTCTTATACTTCCATATGTTACTCTGTAGGCACAAATAAACACCCCCCCCCCAAAATACAAAAAACCCAAACAAATAAGTGCCTCAGAATCAGAAAATCCTCACCAAAGATGAGCTGGAGGTACAGGGGAAAGAATGTGAGCTTTACCACGAAATAGTCCAAGGTGGCGATCCCCTTACTGGATGTGACCTTGGGCAAGGTCTTAAAGTTTCTGGATTTTAGTTGCCCCTAGGTAAAGCAAGAAGAATAAAACTTAGCCCATAGGACTGGGAGGATTAGAATTACCATTTATAAACTCTTGGCATGCATACAATAAAGTGTAGCTCTCATGATTATATTTAAAATAGAACCAATTTAAAGATATGGTACGTTAAATAAAACTTCTTCTAAGTAATCACATACATAAACACCAGTCCCGGCATGGAAATACGCATCCCTCATTATGCACTAGAACGGCCTGTCACTGTCTTCCTCCACATTTTTCAGGATTTACGATGGGAGGTTATACCTGGGCGTGAATGAGATGTAATTTTTTAAAGCCTGGCAGGATTTGGGTATTCCTAAGCTCCTATTATTATTCTGAAAGATAAAGTGTACTGGAGGTCATAAATACTCTTTAGCACATGGTAGACAAGCTTCTTTTCTAGCAAAGTCTTAATCCTGCCTTTCAACAAAATTTGAGTTGGGGAAGTGTGCTTTCCTACACCCAGCAAGAGGAGGCCTTCTTTTTTTTTTTTTCTTTTAAAGATTTTATTTTTTCCTTTTTCTCCCAAAGCCCCCCGGTACATAGTTGTATATTTTAGTTGTGGGTCCCTCCAGTTGTGGCATGTGGGACGCTGCCTCAGAATGGCTTGATGAGCAGTGCCATGTCCGCAGCCAGGATTTGAACCAGCGAAATCCTGGGCCGCCAAAGCGGAGGGCGCGAACTTAACCACTCAGCCACGGAGCTAGCCCCAAGAGGAGTCCTTCTTAAAAGTCTGGCTTCCTCGAATTCATCATAGATATGGAAACATTACTGGTACTTCAAAATTGCAGTGAGTTGAACCACTAAAGGAGTGAGCCTGAGGGTTGAAGGCAGCTACAGGACTTGGGAACAAAGACCAGCATGAGCTCTGCTGGAATGAAATCGGAGTTCATCTTTGTACCAAAACAAACAGCCGTTTCCTGGTTTTCACACTTGTGAATTCCAAACATATTCAAGTCTACTTAATATCAACTTGCTTGTTGGAATGTTTCTTAATAAAAAAGTTTTCTCCAACAGCAGAAAACATCAATCAAATGAATCTACGCCTACCCCAAATAACTTGTTATGGTGCGAAGGGAGCATCAGCTCATCACAAGACAGAACTTTCAGTCTAAGGAGCCGTCTGAAGTGGAACGGGGCCTCAGAGCAGCATCCTCTTAGTGGCACTGATAAAGTCATGAGGACCAGCGCCCCCCAACATTAAGGAGAAGACTCCTTCGCTGGATGGAAGGAGGCACGCGATGACCTCTCTACCTTCTTCCAATTCTCAGACTCCTGGAAGACCCCTTATGGCAACAAGCAAATGAAACCACTCATCTTTTTAAAATCACTTCATTTATCAAGTAGATTTCAATCATACAAATAAGTGTGAATAATACCAAAACAGGGATATCGATGATATCAAGAAGACATTTTAACACGGGCATGGCTCCTTTGAGCGCAGAATTTGACAAACAAAATGGCTTTTAGATATATATATATATATAACTTCAACATTGCCTTAAAGAAAGGTAGGAATGGGAAGCGAAAGCTGTTTAACGCAAAATGAGCTTTTCTTTCAGGAATGACTTTATGCCAGGCCAATGACACAAGTGTCACAGATTTGTCTCTATCGTGAATGCCCGGCCAACCTGTCCTGACTTACGCCCACTGAAGTGGCAGGAGCTGGGGTTGCAAGAAGATGACGTAGTCTAATTTCAGGACGCGAGGATTAAAGTTAGAGTTGAGAACAGGAGAATTGAAGGATTCTTGTTAAGGATTTTGTAGCTAAGGTTTTACAAGAGAAGGCATGGAGCGGACAACAAGAAGAACAAGACTCTGGTTAGTCTAGAGGCCCTGAATACTTGAGACTCAAGCAAAGCCCTTGCAAACCCAAAAAAATCACGCTCTGTGAGGGTCGTAAAAAGATAAATCATAAGAGCGTTTGTGAATGCTTTTCTATGTAGCCAAGAATAATTGAAGAGACCACTCAGCAATGGAGGAAATATATTTCATGAGAGCTCAAAGAGGCACTGGAGCAAAGATAACTTATAAGGCTTATAAAAGATAATAATGTAGGGTTATAAAAAATATGAGAAATTGAATATGCTAATGAAATCGTGATGATGAAAACTGGAAATAGAGAATTGGGTTATACTAGCTAACAGAAAAATGAAACAGCGGAAAATGGATTTTTAGGTAGGGAAACCTTGATGCTTGCCTGCGGTCCAGAAAAATAGGGAAAGGAACAAATACTTGTTATGTGCCAATCATGGATCGTGTTAGGCAAATCATTATGTATAGCTCTCTCATTCAGCCTTCAGGTACAGAGTGTTTTCTCATCTTGTAGATGAGGAACAAACTCTCAGAGATGCCAGAAAAACTCTCCCAGGAAGGGACAAGTAGCTATGGCAGTGCCAGGACAGACTAGAACAGTCTACTTCCAGAGCCCACTGCCGACTCCCCTCACCACCCAGACCACCACACACTACTGGTTCTTCTGCCTGTACAACACCAGTAATTTTAAAAAATCAGGGGTTTTGAAAAATCTTTCAACTCAGTGAAAGAAGTCAGGTTTGGGGGCCCATCACAGGTTTTGAAAAGTACGTAATTTATTTTTTAGTTAACCCATAAAATAGCCAATGTTGTCATGTGTCAAAGTAGGGAAGAATTTAAAAATTCTCTCCCTTTATTCCATGCATAGATTCTAAAGTTATATAAGTATTGTCACATAAAGTAAGAGATTGGTAAGAGATTTTGTCTAGAGCAGATATCTGTTTCAGTTGCAAAGACTCATGCTATTTTTAAATAAGTCCCATGCATATTCTCAAGAACATTTAAGTCAAGTTTACAGGACACCTGTCAAGTTTACAAAAGATGGATTTTGTTGTTTTCTCACCCAAAGTGTTTTATCACTACTTTCCACCGATCCAAATTTTAGCCACTCAGGATCCCATCTTACTTCTTTCAACTCTATTTTTTCAAAATTCTAAGCCAGCCTCATTTACCCCTTCTCTGAATTTCCACTATTTGAGGGAGAGATAGAGAGGAAATATATACATATAATATTTATATTTAATTTATATATATGTTTTATAAATATATATCTATTTTTTCTCCAGCAAGGAGGGAAAGTCTACAGTGGTCCTGGATGGGAATCAGATTTGATTGTTGCACGTTCCATTTCATTTTGGCGTGGACTCAGCTGGTCTAACCATCCAGTGTTTTCTCTTTCTTTACATTCTCCATGCTAAAAATGAAAAGTAAACAACTTTTCCCTAAAAAGCCAAGGAACTTAAGAAAATAACTGACTTTTCCCTACTGTACCTCTGATCACAGAATTATACACCGTGCTGAAAATTCAATGCTTGATTCATTGCTACGGGGAATCATTCCAAAGCTTTAAATACTGACTCTAGGCCCCAACGGCCACCGGAAAGACAATTTCAAAAGTGCGTCCCACTGTTACTCCCCTCTGGGGACCATTTTAAGCACCGACTGCAATCACTAAATTTACTAAAACCATGTAACTACCAGCAGAGAGGGCTGTGTTTTGAGCCAAATTCCTCTAACAGCTGTCATCCTTGAATGTGCCACACCAAACCAACGGAGCCATGTAAGTACTGGATGTCCCACCCCTACTTTACTAAGACACCCAAATGACGTTTACCATGGTGGCCAAACTAATTTTTAAGCGTTTGAAGCCAACATAATGTTCACAATCATGCCCACTTCTAGACCTAAATATTGCAGAGCATTTTTGATTTAGCCTACCTAGATTCTAAATCTTTTATGAATAAAATAATATACATAATGCAAACCAACTGATAAATATTCTTATTAGCACTTTCTGAGAAAATACACCTCAGCCTTCCAGAACACTCTGGCTTTTGAGCGGAGAAGCACTGTGTATTGGGGGAAAACAAGAGAAACTAGAGAAAGGCTCCTGACCATCTCAGTGCCCAGTAATCTGGCCTCTGGAACATCCTTTCCTGTCAAGCTACAATTCTTTCCTTCGCTACGACTATTGATTATGACATTTTTGGAAACAAACAAGAATAAGTACTAATTATTACATAAACATGTAACATTCCCACCCAACTCCTGCAGAGTGATTTCCTGGCCTCAGAAGTCAGTGCTGCGTTTGCTTTACACAAGAGCATTCCATAATGTTGCTGCAAGTAGACGCCACTCTTTGCCATCAATATACACTCAGATTTTTCCATTTTTACCGAGGTTCTGGATTCTCGTCTGGTGAGTAGCCTTGTCCACTGACAGGATAGCTGCCCAGGCCTGGATCAGATGGGAAAGATAACCAAAGCCGGAGAAACCTTGCTATGCTTCTTGGTCTTAAAACATCTGGGAGATTCTGTAAGACATCAGAGTCCTTCAAGGACACCTGGGTGCTGGCTTGACTGTTAACAGACTGTGTAATATTGGTCAAGTCACGTAGCTTCGCTGTCTCACCTTCCTCGTGCAAAATTGGGGTTCAGATGAATATAACTGAGCATTGAAAGTCATGCTGTCCACACCCTGTGCTCTGACCTCTACACTTCCGCACCTGCCGGCAGCCCTCCCATTCTTCCCAAGCTGTGTTAATTGACTGACTATGAATTCAGAGGAAGAACTAGACGTCTGGCAGAACTTATACTGGAAGGAATATTTAAGCCGTGGCTTAAAGGGTGGACATGATTCAACTCGAATGTGCTATGGGGAAAGGCATTTCCAAGAGGGGAACAGCACAAGCGATGACAGTGACAGGCAGCATCAGCTTGGCCTGCATGTGTGCTGGGTGGACAGCGAGCACACTACGGGAGACAAAGTTGCAAAGGAAAGTTGGCATAACAGTATTTGCAGCTCTCCTTTGAGTTTTTACAATTTATCTTGGACCTTGTGGGTGAAAATTTACACTTGAAGCCAAGTCCTGCTCGCTGAATATGTTCGCCAGTTTCAAGATTTTAATCACGCACCTCATAAAAATGATCAAAAAACCCTAACGTGACATCCTACTACACCCACATTCCCTCCTTCAGAGATAAAAAAAAGCACATATATAAAATATATAGGTAGCACAAAGTTCTCATTGTCAGTGTTTCTCTAAAAATCCAATTGTAAGAAATTATTCATTATAAAATGTTATCTCAAAAAAAGGAGGAAAAGGAGAAGGGTAGGGATCTGACCACAGTCCTGAGTTTGGATCCCAAATGTCAATCAGCTCGGGTATGAAGACCAACCTGAACTGTAACTTAGGGCAAGTTTATACTCATCGTTCTGTTCTAATCAGTTCAAAGCCTGCGCTCCTGACCGAGTCAAATAGCTTGTGCATAACCATCTGATTTACCTAGATAATCCCTGATATTACACAAGGGATTACATGGGGGCCCCACCCCTCAACTCTCCCATCTCTTAAAAAGGTAGCTATGGCTTAGTCACTGGCATTTAAGTGACTAAAGAAAAGCTACTGTTACTACATTTACATAAATAGTACCCCTGCATGCACATCTCGGCTGTAACCGCTCCCTGTGAATAGAATTTAGTTCATACACACCTTGATTATCACACACAATGTTATGCTAATGGGTTTGGATCTGGTTTTGTTTATTTGTTTAGCATGAATCATTTCTGTGAATGTTTACCATATTTACCTTATATAATATTAACCAAAAGATAATTTTCAAAGTTGTAGTGATTTTCCTGGGTTGTAGAAAGTTGGGATTTTTTTCCTAAATACAAAGGAAGAAATATTTCACCTGTCAAATGACTTTTTTGTCAGGTCTAAATGCTGCCCCAGTTGCTGCCAGTTCAAGCACGCACGCAAGATTCACTCCACACAGCAATGCATCTGTGGTGGGACCTCTGGGCTTGCCCCCGGGGCGCATCCCTGCAAAGCTTTCTAGCTAATCCCATTGTCTCTAAGAGTCATCTTTTCTCCTAAAGTAATATGATTACCAGTGAGCAAAACTCAAGTGAAAAATATACACAGATTTCTACCTGTGTGCATGTGCACTGCAAAACGAAATTGGCCTCTGCCAAAATGGCTTCCAGATACAAGTCCCCACTTGCCTCAGATTCCTCTTCACTCTGAATGGAGACCGCCATTGAATTTCCTTAGTTACTTGGCCCTCAGGCTCCAAATAGATCCTCTCCATGTGAGCAGAGACCTTTCCAGAAGGTGGCACGTTCCTTCTCTCCTGCCTGTCCCCACTGGTCTTCCCCACCTGGCCTTCACAAGAAGTGTTACGTCTTTGGTTAGGACGGTCTTTTGCTGCCTTCTGGGCATGAATTCCTCCCCTGTGCAAAGCTGAGTGCTCTGGGACTCAAAGCAAATTGTTGGAGCACTAACAAGGAACAAAGCCGTGGAAACGTGTGTAGGCTGCAAAAGAGTGATTCCACCAAGCACACTGTGTGAAAAACTAGAAAGGCCTCCAATGGACAATCATCACTGGGATAAGTGCTGTCAACCCTAATGCCAAACCATTTCAACAAGAGAGGCGACTGAAAGATTTTTCTACCTTTACGTTACACCTTCTTCACTCAAGGTGTGACTTACACCATCCACATACTAACTTCAACCAATCAGGAGACAGGATGTTTTATCTCCCACCAGACCCCCTCCTTCTCCTCCTGAATATTTCTATTCCAACGCAACATTTGTCTAAAACTTTATTACGCTGTCTTCGCCAAAAGCATGGTGATAGTAAAATGAAGATTTGGTCTGCAATGAATAACCTTTTCCTGAAATAAAATACTGGACCAAACCAGTGTTATAACTAACTTGTTAGACAGCATACCACAGTGCTAAGAACATAACTAACTATGAAGAAGAGCACATTTAGACAAAGTTTAATCCTCAGTTCTGCACAAGAAGAGAAAGAATAGGCAAGAACTTTTGAAGGAAATAGAACAGTCTTTCGGTAAGGGTGTAATTTATCGTCTTTAAATAGATTGGGCAAGTTCCTCCCCAGCCACGCATTCACAACCATGTCCATCCTCCACGTGCTTGCAATGCCCAGGCCCATCCCCCGGTTCCAAGAGCTCAGGAGGACAGAGAGGACTGCGGGCTCCAGGCCAGAAGGTGGCAGAGGGGCCGTGCTTGGAACGCTCCCTGCAATGTTGCCGAGTCAGATTTCTATAACTCAGTCAAAGCGATCTTATCCTGACGGCTACAGATTTGCTTTTGTCTTTAAAATCTTTCTGTTGTTTGTGGGTTTTTTTTGATCAATTACCTGCCTGAGCTATCACATCTAATCATGTGTGAGATCCGTTAAAAATAAAGAAGTTTGTTACATGATGCAAAAGTTGCACAATTCTGTCCTTAGCTATCTAGCCGAGTAGAAATCTCAAACATCACACCAAGGTTGCCGGTGCGCACGGGGTGGGGAGGTGGCCCTGGGAGCAGGCAGTGTTGGTGGTGGCCAGCAGTCCCCTACTACAGGACAGACGCCTTTGAGGTGTCCTCATTCATTCAAGAGATGCTTACTAACATAGTGCGCAGGCACAGTCCCGGGCAATGTGCTTCTGATCCTGGCAGACCATCTGCCTGGTGACTGATGGAGACGCGTGGCAGGCAATTGTAACCAGGTGTGAGAAGGGGAAGGATGGAGAAGCACAGAGGGGGAAATAACCAACTCAGATTTGGAGGGGTCAGCAAAGGCTTCCTGGGGAAAGTGCTATCTGCGCCCCAATGAGAAAGATAAATAGGCATCAAGAGATAAAGAGAGGGTTGGTGAGAGAGAAGCGCATTCTAGGCAAAGGGAACAGAGTTCACTAGGCAGTTCTCACATATTCTGGAAGCAGTTTCTTATCCTTCCAAAGCTTTGAATATTATGATATTTCCTGATACAAATGGATGAAGAAAAAAATGGATTTGGTTTACACAGTGATACACAGTAATATCTCTTTCAGTAGAATCTCTGGGTTGAAAATCAATAAGTTTGAGAATAGGAGCTTCAGTGTAACATAAACAAGACTAGACCCTTTTCCTGGACTCTAATCGTTCAAACACACATTCACATCCAGAACATGCACCCCAGGCCTTGGCAGCAGGAGGGTAAACAAGAGATTAGCTTTTTAACCAAATACAACACGTGTTTTTAATAGATTCAGTGTAATTTATCTATTTACACGGGCTGTGACTTTTTCCCAAAGGAAAACTCAGTGGTCTTTGTGCACGTTTGTCTCTAAACATTTTAAACACAATGGTCCTGATTCTGCTATGCTTTAGGTCCTTTCTTAATTACAACACTGGCCTTTATCACAGATTCATAACAGGAGTACAGTTAAAAATGTCCTTTCTGGAGAGAGATGAAAGAATCTACTTGCTGGTTTGCTTGGTCCTTTTTTCTGCTAATTAAATCAGTACCAGCCAGCGTCCTAAGATTCTGAGCATCTTGTATGAACAAGAGAGAAAGTCATCGCTTCAAACCTTTCCCAGCCATGCAGTGTCTGCCTCACTCTTCAGGCCTTATGAAGGCCAGCTCCAGGGTCAACACCACAGGGTGGACATTACCACTTCTGTGTCTTCACTTGCTGGCCCCTAAGCAACCAGCCCATGAGCTGGAGGGCTCCTCCTGGCTTCGTTCGTGCCCTACGCGTATTTCTTCATCCCCACGGACACATGAAGTTTTCAAAGATTTAGGAAAATCTGCACAAGCCCAGACATTGTGATAATTCTATTTAAAGCTGTCTCCTCACCCCAAGAAAACCTAGTCACAACATTCTTATTTCTTTTCACTAACAGCATAGTTTGGATCAACATTTATTGACCATGAAAGAACCCCACACAACTTGCTGGGTAGAAAAATTTACTAACAGCCTTCTTAGTAAGGATAAATTCTCATACAATTATATGTGTATGTGTAGGTATATATGAATAGAGATTTGCATAAAAGGGTACTTAAAATTTAATGTCCATTTTTTAGCAAATAAAGCAATATCTGTGAGTAACTGGATTTTAGGAGACTTTTACCTGTTTTCTTCATAAATTTCTGTGATATCTGGATTATTTTTATAATGGGAACTTCTTTATTGTCAGTAAAAACTATAAATAAATATATATGTATAATAATATATATTTATTTATTTATAATTATTTTTTAAATAAAGTAACCCAGGGTAATCTGAAGGGGCAGCTGGCTAGATTGTCCCCAGGCTACATTTCAGAGACAATAGGCGCTAAATGTCCACGACAATAACTGTTGGTTGCTCAAGATGTCCAGGAGAAGGAGGCAGTGCAGCTTCAGCTGGGTCCACACGGGCAGGCTGAGCGGCCCTCTGCTCTGGCTGCCATGGCCCCCATTGAGGCTTCAAACTGGGGCAGGAGGTCCTGAGCTGTCTGCTTCGCAAGGATAAGTTCTGGAATGGTGCAACACCAGTTCAAGGCCATTTTGATATGGCGGGCTTCAAAGACAGAAGCCTACGGGTCTTGAGGCTCTGCTTTACCTCCAGCCAGGAATGCTCCAATGCCATGCAAGTCACCCACAGAGTGTCCCTGGATGGATCCAGCGGGAAGTCTTTACTGGTTTCCGACTGTGGCTGTTGAAGGCCTCTTCGGAGCAGACCAAGAAGGACTGTGGTGGGAACAGGCATTAGTGTAGAGTCCGCGACACCAGTGGGGCCACAACTACTCTTCAGGAATGACTCCTCAGCGCTCAGCGTCTTCCCTTTCTTGGCTCCTCTGTAATCCCATACGGCAACCTGGAGACGACACTTCGAGATGCCCATTGAGACTTTTCATAGAGCTCAGCCATTTCCTTCAACTTTTGGGGTTGGTTTTCAATCCATTTGGGAAGCATTTTATGTTGCCATTCAGAATCATAATCAGGCCATTAGCGTCAGGCGTTTATTTTCCTTAAAATGGTGAAGTGTGGGCTTTCTTAGATTGTTGTCCTAACCCAGAAGCTTGGGCCAGACCAGAGAGGGTGTGCTTTTTTGGTTTATTTGTTTTCCTTAAGCTGGAATGCACCGGTTTGTCTTGGACTCTTTTGTGGATCCTGCTTCTTTAGCCTCAGTATGGGTGGCTATGGCCTACACATGAAGAGAACGCAAATTCCCCAAGACTGGGGACAGCGCGATGGTTCAGAGCAGAGACCCGGATCCAGGCTGCCAGCGTTCAAATGCCGGCTCCACTGCGGACTGACCGCGAAGCCCCCAGCAAGCTGCCCCACTTCCTTGTGCCTCTTAGACCACATCCACACAGTGCAGCAACGATAGAACCTACAGCATAGGATTTATCCAGGCCTAATTTTCAAAAAGTTAAAACACTACTCTCATGTAAATACGAAGTGAGCATGAATCAAATATTTATTTCAATCATTAAGAAGGGAACCAGCAGGATAAGAACATTTTTAAAAGAGAATATGTGGAGCTGGTATATATATATATTTCCAAGTTTTTGGATTTTTTGTTAACAAGTAGTTATGAAAACTAAATCAGAGTATATATGTAACATATATTATGTAAATATACTTATAAATGTATGTATATATATACTAATAATATGTGTATATATAGTTTATGTACATATATATACACTATATATACTATTCTGGGTAGAACAGTATGTGGCATATAATAAGCACTATATAACTGTCACCATTATTATTATTTTGTAACTAAAATAAAATTGCTCTTTCAATCTGCATCCATCAAAAGAGGCATTTTTTTGTTCTCAACGTAAATTGCCTAGAATGAATTTGAAAGGTAGCAAGTTTCCGAATATGTATTAATATTGTCTTTCTTTTTTAACTAGAAGAGATAAATATACTATTTTCCATTTCTTTGAAATGATTAATCCCTATACTTAAGGAAGGAGGTTATACAGCTTATTAAGGAGATGAATTTTGAAACAAACTTTTTTTAAAGTCCAGTTCTGTGGCCTTTAGTTTCTCAAAGCTTTCTAAACTATTATAAGATTATAATAATGTTTCCCAAAAGTCTGGAAATGAACCTTTGTGCTTAGTTGAAATTTTGAAAAACCTTCAGGGTGCTCAAAATCCTTACTGATCGAGGATAGGCAGAATAAATACCACCTGGTCAAGGTCAGACAAGGTCTGCTGTCTTCCTTGACCATCAAAACTCTCCAAGGCCAAGGGTTGAAGCCTGAACATCTTCCAGGTATCTTCTCAAGTGAAACATTTTTTTTGCACGGCTTTTCATACATATGACTTACTTTTTAAATTAAAAATACTCTCCCCAAAATTATAAACAACTTAGTTTCATATGACCCTTAGGTTTTTTTCTGCGTTTGGTCTGCATCAATCTTTCTATTACACTTAAGCAAAGTCATTGCTAAAAAGTTTGGCTTCCTACACTTGGGTTGCGGGGGTCACTCTGCCAAGCTCCCTACTTCTTTAATCCATGGCAAATTTCGGAGCAGAAGTTCTGTCCAGTAGCAGATCGTAGAAAAGACCCGATTCATTTACACTGAATGAACCCACTGAGAAGTACTTATCCAGAAATCGCTTCACGCTTGCCTATCAATCTTCTGTATCAGTGGACAGTAACTGCAGATAATTTATCCAGAACAGCCTCTCTGTGTTGGGGTAAAGTTGGAGCCTCTGCAACAAGTCATTAGAACAGTAAAAAATTTAATGTCCTCTTTGGGTCAAAACTACTATTTTCCTCATAATATCTGTGTTTTCCACTTTTTAAACACAATTTTAATTGACCAACTGTGGCAGACAGATACGAAGCTGGCCTCCCAATTACTCCCACCTCTTAGTATTCACGTCCTCATGTAATCTTCTCTCCTTGAATGTGGATGGGATCTGTGACTTGCTTCTCCCCAATAGAATATGGCAAAGATGACAGAATGTCACTTCCATGAGTGTGTTACATAAAATTCCAACATCCATCTTGCTAGGAGATGCTCCCTTGCTGACTTTGATGAAGCAAGCAGCCACGTTGGGGAGGCCCACATAGCAAGGAACTACGGGTGGGCTGTGGTCAACAACTAGCAAACAACTGAGGCCCTCAGACCAACCTCCAATATGGATCTGAATCCTTCCAACAACCAGGTGAGCTTGGAAGTGAAGCCCCAGCCAACACTCGATTGCAGCCAGTGACGCAGAAGATCCCGTTAAGCCATGCCCAGACTCCTGACCCGCAGAAACTGTGTAATAATTAACATGTGTTGTTCAAGCTGCTGAATTTGTTGTCACTGTTATGCAGCAATAAATAACTAAAACATCATCCTAAAAGACAGTAAGTCAGAGGTCAACACTTGTGGTTTCAGTAACGTTCAAGTGGACTTCCTGTGTCAGATGGCCCTACTGCTAAAGCACCTCCTTCCAGCAGAAAGTGGGACTCACCAGGCCACGTCACTCAGGACAGCTGATGCCTGGCTGGTCACTCACTTCCTCAGTAAAGATCGCCAGTCTGCCACCTCCCTTTTGAAAGGCAGCTACCCTCTGAAGATGATTGTGCAAAGCACTTTCAATTTAAAACTATCCGCATGCCACATGGCAGGAGGTCAGAATGACAGATTTTCATTGCTAGAAGGGATCTCAACCACCATTTTTGCAATACTCAAAATAAGTTTCACATGCATCATCTTTGTGCCAGACAACTGAGTTAAGCACTGTGGATACAGAGATGAGTGACATGAATTTCCTGACCTTGAGAGGCTCACAGTCAAGTAGGAAAGAGGGCATTTTAAAAAGCAGCATAAAACTTAAAAAAACCCGACAGTATCAAATGTTGGAGAAGATATGGAGAATTAGCACTCTCACACATTGCTGATGAGAGTATAAAATGGTACAGCCACTGTGGCAGGTCCTTATAAAGTTAAACATGTTTCCACTCTATGACCCAGTGATTCCACACTTAGGTATTTACCCAAGAGAAATGAAAACATATGTCCTCAAAATACTTGTGTAAGAGAAGTTTCACAGTAGCCTTATTCACAATAGCCAAAAACTGGAAAGAATCCAAATGCCCCCCAGTAAGAGAACAAATGAACAAATTGGGGTATATTCATAAAAAGGAATACTACTCAGCAATGAAGAGGAATGAACCATTGATACGGTGGATATCAGTGCATGTTGCAACATGGATTCATTTCAAAAATATTATGAGGAGGACGAAAGCGACAGACAAAAAAAGGACACACTCTCTAGTTCAATTTCTACGAAGTTCAAAAAAGGCAGTCTTAATCTTGAGTGGCTGGAAGTGACAGAGCAGGGTCATGAAACGTTCCGGGCAGTGGAAACGGTCTAGATCTTGATTGGCTTGACAGTTACACCAGTATGTGCACTTATCAAAACTCATCAAACGGTACTCTTAAGATATGCAAGGGTACTTTTTGTAAATTTGGCCTCAATTAAAAATAAAAGAAGAAAGTGAAAGCACAGGCTTTAGGAATCAGTTAGATCTGGGTTCCTACGTTCTCTCTGAAATTCACTCACTGTGACCAGGGGCAAGTTATCTACTCCTTGGAACTTCAGGTTTTTTTAGTAAAGGATCATGATGCCTGAGGCTTGTTGTCTCCCGGGGTTGTTTTGAGGATTAAAAAGAGAGAACCTAACCTGTAGAGTGTTTAGCTTAATGCCTGGCATGGTGCACAATAAATGAAACTTATTATCATTCTTACTTTTAAACAAATTACATGAAAGCGTAGTTCGTGTAAAATAAAGTCATACATAGAAGAAGAGACAATTCCACCTCAATGACAAAATAGGGCAGAGAAAGCTAGAGAAATGAGATGATGGTGTGAACGAGTCCTTGAAATAGGATTTGACCAGGTGGAAGAAAGGGTAGAAAGAATCCATCTCTGCACCATTTCTTACCAAAGTTACTTTGACCCCTGCAGTTAAGCAGCTTTCGTGGGAATCAAGATATATGAAAATGGATTAATTCAGCAAGTATTCATTATGCACTATATATGGCACATTGTTCCCCGTACTGTAAATGGGAGAAATAAAACACAAAAATAAACCATAAATACCTGGATTATACTGGAAGTGTGGTTAACTTCAGGTAAAACGGAAAACCCAGCCAAATTACAAATGTATTTGAATGTGCTAGGCCCACATCACACTGAATCATGGCTGTTGAGGTGATTTGGGGAGATGATAGCGTTTTAGGTAGACAAAGCTGGGTCTGGAGTCTGGAATCGGCCACCTTCTTGCCATGTGGCCTTTTGCAAATTAGCTCACCTCTTAGAGCCTCAGTTTTCTTAGCCGCAAAATGCCTAAGAAAATCATCTTGGTGATTAAACGAGATAACTTGAGTGAAAGCACATAGTACAGTAGACTAGCATAGTAGAAGCTTGAAAGATATTAGCTTACTTCCCATGGAAATGGCCCCAGAGAAATCCAAAGACTTAGGTTAGAATACAACCATGGGACAATGGTGTCTCTTAACCTTAAACTGTAATAGTATTGATGGGATCACTACCATTAGTCTCCTTAAAAGAAAAAGTTATTTTTAGATTTTAAAGAGATCTGTATTTTAAATCACAAAACAATTCCACAGTAATGATCAGTATTGTCTGAGATGGCTAAAAATCTCCCCATAGAAAATAAGTGATGCTGGCATGGACAGATTGCTTTTGCAGTCTCACATAACAGAAAAGGAGTCGCTGAGAGGGCACTTTTTTTTGGTGAGCACCTGCCTTCCTCAACATCTGCTCCCTGTTTCTCCTGTGATCAGTCAAAACGTTTTCAAAACATTTGATCTAAATAAGACACTTGAGATAGACGTTTCTTTCCTGAAATTTTAATCTGGGAAATGATGTTTGTTTATCTACAGGAATCTTCAGGTGCCTTGACCACACTCAAATTTAGGGTTTCCAAATTTCATTTCTGGCAATAATTACATAGGTGTGTTCTTTATTTTATTGAATATCTCTTTCCTGTGTTTTATTTAGCTTCCAGAACCACACTGAGTATGTCATCACCGCGGCAGAGTGGTTTGCAAATCCTCTAAGTGCTGGTCACCAGTATTGCCGCAGACCAGCCCTGTTATAAGAAACCTCTTAAAATACACAGAATAGGGCCATGCTGTGTTTGCTGCCTCCAAGGGTAGGAATTAAGGCTAAGTGCAAGCATATGCCTACTGAGGAAATAGTCTTACACTTTTTAAACATATCAAATACTCCAGCAAAATAAACCACACGGTTTAAATAATATTCTCACTTTGTTAGAATAATCACAGATGAAGGGATGTGTAGATGGGAAAAAAGTCCCCAAAACTTTCCTCAGGCTCCTCACACCTTTGGAGGAGGGATAGCTCTTAGTTCCCTTCTGACAGCATACGCATCCTTCTCCTTAACAGAGTCAGCCAAGGACCTCCACAACTTCTGGTGACCAGAACCTCTATCTCCTTCTTGCCCTTCTCATTTAAAAAGACAGGAAACCAAAACCGCATTTTGCAACAATCTCTCTCAAACAGCTATATCTTGTAAATAAAATCATGATCCGCATAAGACAATTACATACAATAGGTACATGCGTGTGACTGTCTCTTTCCTCAAAACACAGATGAGACAGGACGACTGGAAAGGCCATTCTTGCCTACACAACAAATTAACTGAGGTTTGTCTTGGTTTTTCCTGGAAAGCAATTTAAACAAATCTTTGCTATTTTACTTATAGTTTCTATGCCCTAATGACAGGCTTTAAACATCCCCTAAGGATGATTGCAAAAGCACCAAGTAATGATCTGTGAAGCCCTTTGGATTTAGAACTGACTTGCAATTAACTTAGTGCTATTATGGTATTATGGTGGTAGTTAACTGTTAGGCCATCATTCTTATTCCTCATAGACTGTCATTTGTTCTAGGTGGACCAAATAAAACAATCCAGAAAAACTGCTCAGATGCATACAGAAACATGGCAGAGCCCTTTTGCCTCTTCACAGGAAAAGTTAGCAACAATTGGCTGTCCGTTCAAATACGATGAGGAAGCAGGTATCCTTGGACAAATTATAAACAACAGCTAGGGAGGAAATGAGTCTTTGAAAAATTTTAAATAGCAATTCTCAAAGAGTAATCCAATCAGAGTTGAAGATGAAACCACAAGAGAAAAAATCTATCAATTTATTGGGACTTTTTCTCTCCCTAGCTCCGAGGAATAGAATTTCTTCTCACAGATGGAAATTGGGACAGGGTGAAATTCTGGCAGAAAAAACATATTATTTCAGTAATGTCTTCTCTCCTTAAGTATTAAATTACTCACAAGAGAAGGAAATTATGCAAATAAATGCAGGTATGAGAATTTGTTTTATAAATATGAATAAATTACTAACGCTGTAAGAAATTTTCTAACTCCACTTTTTAACGTATCACTTAAGAAGTGATCTTTCTCTGCTTTGTAAAAGGATTCATTTTCTTCACAAGTTATGAGGAAGACATTTTATCCTATTTTAAACCTGACTGGTCTTTACTTTTAGAAGTCTGTCAAAATATCAAGAAGAGCCATTATAATTTTACAGTTGTTTTTTTCCCTTCAAAAGTTTCTTGGTCACTGAAGAAAATTCAATCAAGTTTCAGAAGGTTGACAAAGTCAAGCACAAAGGGAAGTTTTCACTAACACACACTGGTGAGGACAGCCTGGTAAGGACACATGGCCCAGTGGAGAAAGGGTAACCACTGCAAGGACGAGACAGGGACATAGGGAGAAGATGGGAGAGCTGGGTGTCCAGTCGCTAGGACTCAGCAGGTGGAAATGCTCCACAGGGGAAGGGCCCAGAGTGGAAGGGTCAGGTTCCAAAGGCCAAAGAATAGTATCTGCTTCCTCTTGATGGTGACCGCTAGGACACGACCCACAACTTAAGAGTTTCAGCCTTCAGAGCATCTACTGCATTCTTTCGCATGCAGAAGAGGCGCATTCTACCCAATAGGGCCTTCAAACCAAATGCATAAGTCAAACCCCATTTTCCCACTGGCAATCCTTTTCAAACAGGACTTGGATTCAAGTGGGCTTGGAGTTCTGGGGAAGTGTGGGCCCAGTGGTTGGAGCCTGGCCACCAGAAGCAGCATCTGTGGCATTGCAGGACGGGATACAAGTTCATAGTTTCCAGCCTAGGACCAGAGCAGTTCCCTGATCTCTGGAAATATCCCTTCCTTTTTGTCTCTTCTGCAACTGTTTCTTCCTTTTGTCCCTTCTGCAGCTGTCCCTTCTTTTTGTTCCTGTAGCTCTCTCAACACCATTGTAACCAATCTCCCATATTAGATACCCTCCGTTTGAAACACCTGGGTTTCTCTTTCCTCATTGGACTCTGCCTCATACAATATTCCCCTCCAAACCTATCTAGCACAGTGAGTCTGGCCCAAAATAGTGATGTAGGGGATTAGTATGGTACTATGAAAAAGCACTAAATTTGGAGTTAGAAGAACTAAGTTAATTAGCCCATATTCACCTCCTCTGGCAACGGGAACAACAGTACTAGCCGCCTCCCAGGGAAACTGGGTGAAAACCTCTAGCACTGAGATTCTCAGCCTTATCTACCCAGTAGCATCACCTGGGAACTGCTTCAAAAAATCCACATCTGGGCTCCTCCCCCTGAGTCTGATAATTCCTCTCAAGAGTGATTCAAGCGTTGGTAGTTTCAAGATCTCCCAGATGACTCATTCTCACGGCATGATTTGAAAACCACTGGGGCAGAGCCCAGTGTGTGCTCTGCAGACTAGCTCCATCAACGCCACCTGTCAAAAAGCAGACTCAGACCTATTAAATCAGAATCCACAAGTTACAAGATCCCCCAGTGATTCCTAGGTACAGCACAGCTTGAGGAGCACTGATCCAGAATATGGTAGGTACTCAATGAACAATAGTGGGACCTGAATATTAGCCTTATTGAAATACGTATTGAAAAATAAATACAATTAAAATTCAATGTTGGGTTGCTTCATATTAGGGTACATCCCTGTGCAGAACCCTTGAGTGGAACCTACTGGAACCTCTATTCTGGAATATCAGGCCCCAGTCACACGATCCTGAGTGTCCATGTCCTTGTATATACTGCAGTAGCTTCCAGCTGATCTCCCTGGTTCTACTCGTTCCTCAGCAGTTCATTCTCCGCTCTCCACAGGGCAAAGTGAGCTTTTTAAACATGAATGAGAACTTGACACTCAAAGTTGGGTCCGTGGACCAGCAGCAACAGCATCACCAGGAAGCTGTGGGAAATGCAGACTCTCAGGCCCCACCCCAGGCCTGCTGAACCGGAGCCTTCAGCTTAACCACAGATTACCCAGGTGATTCAAATGCGTCTGCTTAAATCTGCTCCAGTGGCTTTCGATTACATTAGGAGGAAACCTCCGACTCCCAGCGGATCTGGCCCCTGCCTTCCTCTCTGACCTCGAATCCTAGCACTGCCACCTACACTCACTGTGCTCCACACACGCTGGCCTTCCTTCTGCTTCTGGAGCCCACTAAGCCCATCCCTGCCTCAGGGTCTCGGAACTGGCTGCTCCCTCTAACCCCTATCCCCCAGGATCCCGAGAGTGGCCTTGCCCATCCACCCTATTTCATAGTCCCCCTTCCTTCACTCTGTCCCCAATTATTCTGTATCATATTATCCTGTTTCAGTTTCTTTAAGGCACTTGTGAATATCTGAAATTATCTTATTCATATGTTTACTTATTTTTTACTCTCCCTTCTCCCGCAAGAATGTAAGCTCCATAAGAAAAGCCACCTTGTATGTCTTGTTCTCTGCTATATCTCAGATATAAGGTACTTGGTATATAAGGTACTTGGCAGGCATTTAATAGATGCTTGTTGAGTGTATACTTCTGTCACATTCCTCAACCAGAGTCCCCAGTACGAGTTTGATGCTAATTGTCAGAAGTGTCCTTTCCCACACCCTGGGATTCCCAGTGAAGGAACTTCAGCCAGAGAACATTCCTGGTCTGACATCTCTCCCACCTTCTTTTACTGACTTGATGGATGGATGAGTTTTAGAGAAAGTAACTGAACATTTCTGGCTTTGGAACCAGCCTATCTCCTCAATTCTGACACCCTCTGCCATAGGTTCTCTTCGTGGGGTAGCCTTTGTGCCAGTAAGGTGGTGGGGGTGGGGGCAGGCATGGGTTCAAAAGGATATATTCAATTTAGAGGGGAGCTAGCAAGCCTATTGGGATGCAAATCTAAGGCCATTTGGATGCAAATCTAAGGCCATTTTGATGTCAGATTGCCTGTCTCCAGTGGTTCAAAATTGGTCCACAATTCGGAAGAAGCCTAAAGCCACCTTATTAATAAAGCCGCCTAAAACCCTAACACATATCACAACTTATATCAGGCATCCTAAGAATAGTATAAATGGGTACCATTGGAAAGCTAAATATCTTACTCAAATATCCATGGAACTATCTAGAATTCTGTTTTCTCCTCCAATTTATGCCTTCATGAGTTACCAGCTGAGGAAAGTGATCCTGCTTCAAGTGGTTTCCCATCACTTCTGGAGAGAAGTGCTTATCTCTTCTTCACAACCTAGTAATCCAGTCTCCAAGCGCCGTCTTCAGGAAGCTCAGCTCCGGGTGTGCATCTCTTTCACCTGGAAGTGTCCTGCTGTCTCACCCACTTTGGGGGAAACTTCTTGCCTCCCCAGGGCTCACTTGTGTACCCCGCGATTGCCTACCCTCCCATCCTGGATACTTGGTGGACCCAATGTTCATCTTTTTGCAGAGTCTCCCCTGTTTCCAGTGGCATCCCCAAATGGCAACCAGTCTCAGAGAGCTGCAGGTTCATCCCAGGAACAATTAGAATATGTTCATCGAGTCTAAAATCTAAACTTTCCCCCAGAGCTAGACAGAACCTAGAGATTTTCTAATCCAGCCCCTGTATCAAGAATCCAACGCTCAGAGAAGTTAAGCGATTCGCCCGAGGTGACCCAGCTAGAGGGTGGCAGGGCCTGAACACTGTATCAATTCATGATGGGCCATCTTTACCATGAATTTCAATAAATAAACCAGATAGTTGTGTGAAACACTGCCAGATGCCCAGCAGGCCCAATGAAATTTATGTTTGTTTGGGTTTTCGTGAGATGGAGTTAACATAACGCTAACATGAGCCAGACATAAGAAAAAATGATGAAATGCTGCCAAGTCATTACAGTACCAATAACAACTATAGCTAAGAAAAGTAACTCATGACTCAGAATAAATAATTTCCATACACGTTAAATTAGCATTTGCTTTTGGCAAGAACATATTTGAGTGCATGTAGCTGCAAGGATTAACCGAGAAGGCTGTCCAGCAGATGCTTCCCTGGTGTGTACTCAGGACTGCTTCTCCTTTTCCACAAAACATCGTGAACTCTGATCGTTCGAATTAAAGAAAGAAGGAAACTCCTAAAAGTTCTGCTTTCGGTCACTGCAACCCAGACCCGTAAATCAGCGCTGCTCATTTTAGTAAGTTCTTGGCTAGATGACAAAAAGTGTGGTTTCTTTTAGTCTTTGCTGAAAATAATTGTGCGCCATCATGAAAGGAAAACACACACTCATCTTTAAACTAACTAAAGTTTCTAACATCCCTTGTTAAAAATAGCCACGAAATTGAAAAGGAAAAATATTTTCCAAG
Organism: Equus caballus; assembly: GCF_041296265.1. Lineage (NCBI taxonomy): Eukaryota > Metazoa > Chordata > Mammalia > Perissodactyla > Equidae > Equus > Equus caballus. The sequence goes on from NC_091714.1 coordinate 17,906,027, forward strand.
GAAAGCTAATTGCTCTGAACTTCCTGCCCTACACACTGCCATATTTTTACACAAACGTCAATACTTAAGATTCAGAGATGAATCAACCAGGCATCATCTTGGAAAACCCTAAGCCTCCCCAACTAAGCACGCAGGATGGCCAAGACTTTCTTGGTGCCAGTAAGCCACTTGGCTCAGGGCACACAGGTGCCCATTTTGCAACATGGCAAATGATAGACTGGAGACTCAGAACATGACAGCCCTTGAACCCTTCACAACAAGACCACTTCACCAATACATCAGTTAAATCTTAGTAAGCCATGACCAGAGCTGCCTGGGGACCAGAAATGTGCTTGATTAAGAGATTTTCTCTCTGAGAAAGCTTGCTAAGTCATTACCTTTCTCCTAGTTGGGAAAGAGACCATTGACGACTTTCTGTGTATTACACGGGGATCATAACACGTTTTGTATTCCTCTTTAATTCAATAAAAGGTCTTTGGAATGGAGTTTAGAACTGGTAGCAACAAACTGCCTTAAAGATCAACTATTTATTTGTCTGCTTTGGGGATTACATTTTGATGGGTCCTGTTAAATGCTCATTTTCTATTAGCAATCCTCAGATGAACTTTATCTTTAAAGAGTGTGAATTCCATGATAGCAGGATCCATGTTTTACTTAGTTAAGTATTTCCAGCACATAGGACAGCACCTGGCTCACCTTGTGCCCTCAGTAATTATTTAATAAATGAGACTAAATGAATGAGTGGCTTGCTTATTGGAAATAATGCTGTTTTAGCAAAGAGAACATCCTCTCAACATGGTTTACTTTCACCTAGGAAATCTAAAGTTTACTTACCAGAAAGGATTTTCCTGCAAGAAGTGACTAAATAGTGTTGGTGGTGGTGGTGGTGGTGGTGGTGAGGAAGATTGCCCCTGAGCTAACATCTGCTGCCAATCTTCCTTTTTTTTTTTTCTTGAGGAAGATTAGCCCTGAGCTAACATCTGCTGCCAATCTTCCTCTTTTTTTTTTTCTTGAGGAAGATTAGCCCTGAGCTAACATCTGTGGAAATCTTCCTCTATTTTGTATGTGGGATGCCTCCACAGCATGGCTGAAGAGTGGAGGAAGTCCGTGCCTGGGACCCAAACCCACAAACCCGGGCTGCTGAAGTGGAGTGCCAGAACTTTAACCACTCAACCACAGGGCCAGCTCCTTGTTTTTTTTAAGGTGGTCAAAAAAGTAAGGTTATTTTGACATTGGATTTTTTTGACTTTGCTTAAATGTGTTCAAGGTTAAAATAAAATGAATCTTATAATGGTATGTGATTTTTTTTCTCCTGTGTGTATCTTTGAGGTCTTTTTAAAATCTGTTAATGTAAAACCATGGAGACAATAGGTGGAAAGAATTACATGTTTGAGACAGACTCTTACCCATATTGTTTCAATAACAGCATCAATTTCTGAGCAAAAAACAAGAGGGGAAAAGGTCAACGTGACAACTGCTTCTCTCAAAATTAGTCATCTCACTGAATGCTAATATGGATAAGAAAAAGACTGCTCTTAAACCATCAAGATTTATGCAGGCCCATAAGGTTATGTTTAGATCTGGAAAAATGTTTTTTCCTTTAACCTTTTTGATGAAATGGCTGGTTTCAAAGGTATGTTTTTGAAAAACAATATTTAGATTCACGCATGTTGAATTTTAATCACCCCACTTCTCTCAGCTGGAGATCTGTGCATTGGACAACTCTGGGAAGTTTATAGGTGGGTGGCTGGCTGGAAAGGTGACAATATTTCCAGCAAGGTTAGAACATCTATACCTTATTTGTTCTCCACCTAAATTTCCTTGACCACAAGGTATCCTTTTCAACTCGGACACACACTTTTTCTACTGGGAGCTTTCTGCTTCTTATTTTATAAAACCAAGGTTAAGTCTTTTTTCTTTCTATAAGCTCCATAAAGTTTAAAAACACGTTTATGATGTTTTCCTATCATTGCAAATAACTGTTCTGTTATACCCTACCAATAATGTCTTCACAGAACTAAATGAAACAGTGTAAGAAGGTCTCCAATAGTCTGGTGTTTTTTCTGGGGAGGACAAGGGGGTCAAAAAAATGATTCCATCAAATGGTGTTGAATAAGGTAAAGCCTATACCTTCTTTTCTAGTTATTAAAGTCTTAAGATGAAGCCTTTTTCTCATCCTATTCTACCGACCATTTGTACTGACAGTTATGACAAAGAAAAGACAGAAATACAATACCAACTTGGCCCTGCTTGCTAGTTATCAGAAGCAAGTTGAAAAAAATGGAGGAATATAAATAGCTCAGAAGGTTTGAATCCTTGCCTAAATATCAAATACAATTCATCTGACAAGGGTCCAAATATAAATTGACTACATTTCTCCACTAGGTATCCCAATTCTAATAAGGTAAAGGGTTCTGCCGATGCAACTGGATTTGCATTTTCTGATTCACTCTCCTGTACAAGATTACTTTGACTTTTCCTCCTGAAAACGCTCCTCAAAACCACTAAATTACCAACACAGCGTGCAACAGTCTTGACTCTCACCTTCACCTCTCTGCCCCCACGTTACCATAACTGGCCAGTGCGGACCTGGGGAGGTGTTGGACACTGCTGTTTCATTCTGGCATTCATTCAACATATGAATGTTGAAGCCCTAGTCCCCAGTGTGACAGTATTTGGAAGCAAGGTCTTGGGAGGTAATGAGGTCACGGTGGGACCTTTATGATGGGATTAGTGCCCATCCCACTCTCTCCAGGCTCATAACACTGTGGAAAGGCCATGTGAGCACACAGCAGGAAGTGGGCTGTCTGCAAGCCAGGAAGTGGCCCTCACCAGGAACTAAGTCTGCTGGAACCTTGATCTGGGACATCCAGCCTCCAGAACTGTGAGAAATTAATGTCTGCTGCTTAAGCCACCCAGTCTATGGCATTTTGTCACAGCATCCCAAGCTGACTGAGACACACCCCAAAACCTGGAATCCAGTTGTGGCTGATTTCAACAAGGATCTAGCAATATCCCTAGAGAGAGACATCCTTGGGTAAAAAAATGCATTTTATGATGGTTGGTCTAAAGTTAATTAACAGTATATCAAATGCATTTCTAAGTATTAGACCCACTACCCATAACCAGGGTAGGTAACTGAGTTTAACTGTAATGAGTCAAAACTGAATTTCAATCCACCATTTACTAGCTCTATGACTTTGAGAAAGTACTTAAGCAATCTGTACCTCAGTTTCCTTATTTTTAAAGTGGGGATAATAACTGTACCTATCTCCTAGCATTATTGTAAAGATTATATGAGTTATTATTTGTAAGGCACTTAGAACAATGCCTTTCTCCTTATAAGCACGATATAAATGTCTGCTAAATAAAAATAGAATATATTCACAATGCCCCCCACACAGAAGGGATTCAAGAAATGAGCTAAATCTGAAAGCAATAGCAACACAGACTTTTGTTTGTTTGTTTGTTTGAGGAAGACTGGCCCTGAGCAAACATCCATGCCCATCTTCCTCTACTTTATATGTAGGACACCTGCCACAGCACGGCTTGACAAGTGGTGCGTAGGTCCACACCTGGGATCCGAACCTGCAAACCCTGGGCTGCTGAAGTGGAAAGCTGCACTACCAGGCCAGCCCTGCAATACAGTCTTAATAACACAACACTAAAACTACAAAGCAAATTTCCTCTAATAATGGACACGGTAGAGTAGAAAGAATACTCTTCTGCGAGTCACGAAATGACTGTTGCAGTCACAAATACACCCTGTGACATTTGGACCAGACAGTTCCTCTCTCTGCACCCAAATTTTTTAATCTGCAAAATGAGAGAATTGCACTGTAGTAATTTCCAGATGCTGGTATGAGATTGGGAACCAGTTAGTGGTGGTCCAGTCTGTGACAAGAGCGAAAAACAAATGACAATGGATTGGTTGTTTTCATAAAGTTACATGCAGTAATTTTAAAGGAATATGCTTTAATCTTGGACCATTTTTCTCCTCCCTTCCTTCCTTTTGTTCTTTCTTTCATTCTTCTCTCTTTCTCTTTCTTATTTACTTTTTGATGTGAAAATTTGTAAATGTATAGTTCAGCGACATTAAGTTCATTCACATTGTTATGCAACCATCAGCCATCCATCTCCACAACTTTTTCACCCCAAACTGAAACTCTGTACACATTAAACATTCACCCCCCATTCTTGCCTCCCCCAGCCCCTAGCAGCCACCATCCTACTTCTGTCTCTGCGCATTTGACTGCTCTATTTCATACAAATGGAATCATAGACTATTTGTCCTTCTGTGTCTGGCTTATTTCACTTAGCTTATTATCTTCAAGGTAAGATTTTGTTAGTGTTCTTACTTGACAGTCCCCAAGTAATGTTCTTACTAGTTTCTCATCCAAAAGCCTAGGAACCACTGGATTAGAAAACCTTTAACTTCTCATCCATCACTAACATTCTACAGTGCTGTGATCAAGGGCAATGGTCACACTTTCAATATGCTGCAGACCCAACACACGGCGCGTGCGCAATAAACTTGAAATTACCTGGCAAGACCTGGGGCTGCTGCTCAGTGGTCTTTGCAGTAGAATTGGACTGAACTTATGTGGGGTAAATCATTTCCTGTATTAATTGCCAGACTGCTTTCATGCTGTAAACTAGTTATACTATAATTGCAAAAAGGAGAGGATAATGGAAAATAACACTTTAAAACATATACATCCTGCTGCTGACACAACCTGGCTTACTTGCCACAAACTGGCAAAAGGAGATGGATGGTTTGGTCCAGTTTCCACTGAATTCTACAGAGCACCTCCTCCTGTCTGCCCCTGAACAATTCAGTAAGTCGCTTTTTTTATTTGTTTGAGGAAGATTAGCCCTGAGCTAACTACTGCCAATCCTCCTTTTTTTGCTGAGGAAGACTGGCCCTGAGCTAACATCCGTGCCCATCTTCCTCTACTTCATATGTGGGACACCCACCACAGCATGGCTTTCGCCAATTGGTGCCACGTCCGCACCCGGGATCCAAACCGGGAACTCTGGGCTGCTGAAAAGCGGAACGTGCGCACTTAACCGCTGTGCCCCTGGGCTGGACCCATTAAGTTGCTTTCTTAAGGGAACTATTTTAGGGAGACACCGGTTCCTCAAATTACCTTAAAAATCATACATTTCAAGTCTTGTTGTTTTGCACTCCCACTTCTTGAAGAACCACCCAGGCTCACGGACAAGATGCTGCAGAACTTGCAACCCTTTATGTGGCAGTTAATCATATGTATTTTAAGTGTAGTGCACAGCAGTTTTTAAGTGTTTTGGAAACGGTGTGCAAGTTTTTGCCCATGCTACTAACTCCAGGATGTTCTTGCACTTTAGGTCACAAACGATGAAATTACTAAAAATAACAGCTTCCAAAATAATATTCTGCAGGTCATACCAAAGTAAGTAGAGAAATACATAATGATGGGTGTGGTAAAATTGTTTCATTTTTGGAACTGAAGCTACGAGTCACTATTAGAAAGAAGAGGAGGGGCCAGCCTAGTGGCGCAGTGGTTAAGTTCTCACGTTCCACTTTGGTGGCCTGGGGTTCACTGGTTCAGATCCCAGGGGCGGACCTACGCACTGCTTGGCAAGCCATGCTGTGGCAGGCGTCCCACATATAAAGTAGAGGAAGATGAGCACAGATGTTAGCTCAGGGCCAGTCTTCCTCAGCAAAAAAGGAGGATTGGCAGCAGATGTTAGCTCAGGGCTAATCTTCCTCAAAAAAAAAAAAAAATTAAAAAAGAGGAATAGAGAGAAGAATAAGAAAATGTCTTAAATGTTTTTGAAATCATAAAAATTAGCTCCAAACAGTTGAAAATAATCAAGGGGTAAAAATAACTACGGAAGATAAGGAAAACACAAGTGACCATGATGAGGGAAAGGCTGGTGCAGGGCCCAGCACAGAAATGATGGATTGAAAAAAGAGCAGGTGGAGATGGAGAGAACAGGATAGATTCGAGCTGGATTTGGGAAGCAGACTGAACAGGACAGGGCATATTTAGTAACACTTGCACCTGAACTTCCACACAATATAGCTATCCCACGTGCCCTCCCAGCTTCGCTACGGTGCCTGGACATGGCTGACAGTATCTGTATTTCCCAGATTGAGAACTCGGGCATGGAAACAGCCATGAGACCGCAGGTGCCCTGCTCAGACGACTGGGTGGGAGGGGCAGAACAAGGCAACATGCCTTCATGGGAAAGGGGTCTTGGGAGCAGTGTCGCATATACATAAAAAGGCCTAAGTTGGGTCTATTTCCTCTACCACTCTTAAACATGTTTGGCCTTAAATTTACCAACCAAAAACAAAACCCCAGGGCTTAACTTGAAATACCCACTTTATCCCCTGGCTACCCTCAATTAAATTAGGGACACACATCTTAAATGGATTTTCCACTTCTTCCTTCAAGGAACTGGTGACATCCTGTCTCTGGGAGATGACATCTACTTGGAGTAATTCCTGCTTATTCTCTCTCAAATAAATAGCATCTGCCTTCTAATTTTAAGAAACAGGCAAATCTGTTCTTAGTTCACTTGTTCAAATGGAGTACTCATAAAAAGTTAACCACAATGTACTATTGGTTATGAAATGGTATTGTGGTGCTAAATTGTTTCTACTGTCAATCTAATTAATATAATGCTTTTTTAAGCCTTGAAAAGTGGCTGATATTTTGTAGGTACTTAGTGATCACTTAATGAATAATTTTGCTGTAAAGCTTAATTATAATCATCATCACCATCACAGAAAACACTCTCATTTACTTAATATGGATCAAGCATTTCTCCAACTACTTTATGTATAGAATTTGTTTAGCTTTCTCCTCCATTTTACAAATGAGGAAAATGAAAACAGGTAAGAAAGTGACCTGCCCAAGGACACGTGGCATATGGCAGGGCCCACACTTTCAACCCACACAGTCTGGTTCTAGAGTCTGTGCTTTTCATACCACATTGTCCTGCCTCTCTTAAACAAAGGAAATTTTTTTTAATCTAAGGAGCATATGATCATTTAAGTGTATTCCCAAAATATTATATTCCTATAACTAGTTTTGAAAGCTTATTTTTTCTAACAATAACATAATGGCATTACTAGCTTATAATATTGTTCTTTCTAAGCTCTTCCTATATATAATTCTTGAGCTCAAATCTGGTGCTAAAATAAGAACCCAATTTCTAAACAGGATAAATACAGTTTTCTTTGTTTAAAAAAAAAATGAGACTAACGAAGTATTTGGGGGCATGAATCTGTGAGATCCAAGTTGAACAAATAGATAGCTTAACAGAAGTCAAAACCCTGTAGGCTTATGCAAAATCCAGAAAGTTAATAGTTTAAACTCATTCTTAAATGGATGGGAACAACCGACAACCTCTCTGAAAAAGCTTTTTGTCTCCCAAAATAACAAATGAAAACGGATTGTTACGGGAAGAATTTCCCACTCTCCTCAATCTAATCATTTCAAAAAAAGGCATAAAGACACAAAAACACTTTTAAAAATATATGCTTCAGGGTGAACATTTCCTATCATATGTTTTAGAAAACCATATATGTCCATCTAAATATCATGTCAAGGTTATTTTAATGAATACTAAGCAAACTCTTTAATTCACAATTACATTAAAAAAAAGTAGAATAATTTTAAAATTGAGACACAGCAAGGTGACCAGGATCATGACAAATATTCTTGCTGAGATCGTCTCATTTGAAGTATAGACATTTTTATCAGTAGGAGGCCACAGACTCCTGTCTCAGAATGGAAGAATAAATCTTATGTAATTCTTTTTATTCAGAATCTTGTTCCACTCTCTAAGTAGAATTAAATTAGTGAACCTATTTTGATGATAATGGGAATGTCCAAAAGTCCATTTGCCAGCAAACCCCGAAGTATGTTCTATGAATTGCTCCCACTGTAGAAAGAGCAGGATCACCTGCAGTTAGCCATTATCAACACTGCCCTTATTTGTTGGTGGGTAGAATAATGACCCTCAATGATATCCATGTCCTAATGCATAGATCCTGTGAATATGTTACTTTCTATGGCAAAAGGGACTTCCCAGATGTAATTAAGTTGAGGAAATTGTGGTGGGGAATTATACTGGATTACCCAGGTGGGCCCAATGTAATCACAGAGAAGGGCAGAAGAGAAAGTCAGAGAAGGAGATGTGACCTGCAAAGCAAGGTCAGAGGGATGCAAGGTGAGAAGGACACAACGTGACATTGCTGGCTTTGAAGGTGGAGGAAGGGGGTGGGGGCATGAGCCCAGGAATGCAGGTGGCCTCTGGAAGTTGGGAAAGAGGAGGAAACAAATTCTCCCCTAGAGGTTCCAGAAAGGAAGACAGGCCTGCTGATCCCTAAATTTTAGCCCAGTGAGACATCCATCGGGCTTCTGATCTCCAGAATTATAATATAAATTCATGCTGTTTTAAGTTACTAAGCTTGTGGTAATTTGTTATAGCACCACAGAAAACTAATACAGGTACATGAAGTTGGAAGTTAGGCCCATGACCAATGATTTCACAGAGAATTGAAATGGCTCATGAAGTGAAGATATCTAGGAGGCATACTGTTCAAAGGAGAGTGAAATTGTAAAAAATCCAATAAAAAAAGCACACATCCTTTATGATATCCACAGTGAAGCAAATGCTGCTACAATCTATGTAAGTAATCCATTAAAAAATCATGATGAAGGGGCTGGCCCCGTGGCCGAGTGGTTAAGTTCGCGCGCTCCGCTGCAGGCAGCCCAGTGTTTCGTTGGTTCGAATCCTGGGCGCAGACATGGCACTGCTCATTAAACCACGCTGAGGCAGCGTCCCACCTGCCACAACTAGAAGGACCCACAACGAAGAATATACAACTATGTACTCGGGGGCTTTGGGGAGAAAAAGGAAAAAATAAAATCTTTAAAAAAAAAATCATGATGAATAAAAACAGATGCTCTTTGTCAGAGCTCATTTATCTCCCTACAGTCAGATCCATGCTCTTGTCTTTGATTCCCGGGTTCAATCTCAACTCGTTCCACAAATTATATCTCTCAGGATATCCTAGCAGTTCTCAGTGTCTCTTGGTGACACCTCTTATGAGCTTTATCTGCTCCCTTCCCAATACTACGCCCACAATGCCCTTGTCACAACTCAAATGAAGGAGATATTTCCCCCTTAAGAAATCCACACTAACCCTGCCCTTCCCTGTTCTTCATCTCTTCCCAGATGCTCTTTTATTCTATAGAACTCTCTTCTTTCAAGGAGAAACACGGAGAAGCTGGTCACTCTCCTCTGTGTCTCATAGGCAAGGACTCCTCAGACCTCGCAGCTGCCTGAGTCAGCTCCTGTTGAGCTCATAGCAATGGTATGCCAATGCCTTGCCCTCTTGAGTGTCTAGTACATTAAGATACTACCAGGTCAGTGGAAAGATGGATGGTCCCATGATATACCACCAGAATCTTTTCCCAGGACAATTTAAGATGGCTCCCGTGCTCCAGGAAGTGGTTGAGATTCAGAAAAATGAAGAAAGTAAATGATAAAGTTTTTGCCAGCCATGCCAAGGTATAATCTTCTGCCTTAAGTGCCTAAATAGCTCAAGTCCTAGGTTAGAAAAAGTGTTTTGCACATCATTTCAACTTTATTTGGGAGGTAGGCACCCACTGTTAAATTAATAATGTGCTTATGCAAAGGGGATGCACATGAGACATGTGGCCCCATCTTTGCCCTGAAGCAATTTCAAGACAGTCTGCCCAATAAAACGACTTCAGCCTCCAACTAGGGTAGCAGAAGGTACTGGTCTACCATTAGGGGACGAATTAGTCAGACCAACCTGCCAACCCACATCTCTGCCACTTTCAGTCTCCCAGTCTCTCAGCTGCTTTTCAATTCTAGAAAGGGGATGCTGCACCCCAATGCCAGGCTGCAATGATTCAAGTGACCCAGGCAACTTTATTGACCAGATTCTGGTGCTAAGAAAATAGCATCTATCAAGTTTGATTCAGAGATAGTGAAAGTAAGTGACGAGGGCAGCGTGTCCCAGTAGCCCATGGTCCCTCCAGTCTGCTGATGAGGGTGATTGGATGTTTCAAAACAGTACTCACACCCGCATCCAGTAGAGTGTGTAGAAATGGATCTCTGAAGTTCTCCATTAGTAGCCAGTTGCTTATACTGCACAATAGAAGCTTTCAGAGTAGATTTGAGTTTTGCTGATCAAGTAGAATATATTGGCCTGAGGTTCTCAAGCAGGAGGCTGAGGAATTGACTCTTACTATATCTGTGATTGCACATCAGCTAATAGCTGGGGCACAGACCTTGGCCCAATTCACCTTCTTTTCAGAGCTGGAAAACAGCCAGGTTTATCCAACAAATTCTTGCAATTCAGCCCCCAGAATATAACTTCTTGAAACCATCTGAACACACTCCATCAACGTAACTTGAACTTAGAGCTCCAGAAATATGATGTGAATTTCATGAACCTAAATGAGCTCAGAGGCTCCTAACAAGCCAAAGATTCCTGTTGTAGTGGAAGAATACTCAGAACATTAAGTACATCTTCAGATTTCCCTGGTATTATTGGTCCTTCATTCTTATTTCTTCCCTCTATCTTAGCATCTTTCTGTTATCTCCTTGTGTTGGTCAAAACCACCCTCAGACTTCCAAATCCTCTTTAAACTTAACATGAATTCCTTTTTTGATAATTTATAATAAGAAAATTGCTTGCAGGCAAACAGTGAAAGACTGGAAACCTACCTTGAGGAATAAAAACATTAAATATATGCTACATCATCACCTGACAGTGTATTTGTCAGGTTTTTCTTATTTCATCTGTTCTGAATATACTTTGTTTGATATAAGTATAGCTACCCATGCTCCTTTTGGTTTCCATTTGCATGGAATGTCTTTTTCCATCCCTTCACTTTAAGTCTATGTGTGTTCTTAAAGCTGAAGTGAGTTTCTGGTAGGCACCATATCTGGGTCTTGTTTTTTCATCCATTCAGCCACTCTGTGCCTTTTGATTCAAAATTTAACCCATTTACATTTAAGTAATTATTGATAGGTAAGGACTTACTATTGCCATCTTGTTAATTGTTTTCTGGCTGTTTTGCAGTTCCTTTCTTCCTTCCTTCCTCTCTTGCTGTCTTCCTTTGTAAATTGATGATTTTCCATAGTGGTATATTTTGATTCCCTTCTTATCTTCTGTGTATCTACTATGCATTTTTGTTTTGTGGTTACCCTGAGGCTTACTTGAAACACTTGTAGATATAACAGTCTATTTTAAGCTGATAATAAAATTCATTTGCATACAAAAACTCTACCCATTTACTTCCCTCCCCACATTTTATGTTTTTGATGCCACAATTTACATGTTTTTATTAACAAATTATTATAGCTACAACTATTTTTCACACTTTTGTCCTTTAACCTTTATACCAGAGTTAAGTAGTTAACACGCCAACATATTACAGTGTTATAGTCTTCTGAATCTATCTACTTACCTTTACCAGTGTGTTCTATATTTTCATACTAGTTAGCGTGTTTTTGTTTCAGCTTGAAGAACTCCTTTCAGCATTTCTTGTAAGGCAAGTCTAGTGATGATGAATTCCCTCCACTCTGTGTTTGTTAGGGAAAGTCTTTATCTCACCTTCATTTCTGAACGACAGCTTTGCTGGTTAAAGTACTCCTGGTTGGCGTTTTTTTCCTTTCAGTACTTTGGATATATCGTTCCACTCCCACCTGGCCTGCAAGGTTTCTGCTGAGAAGTCTGCTGATAGCCTTATGGGGGTTCCCTTGTATGAGAGAACTTTTTTTTTCTTTTGCTGCTTTTAAAATTCTTTGTCTTTGATTTTAGACAGTTTTATTATAATATGTCTTGGAGAAGATCATTTTGGATTAAAGTTTTGGTTCAATGTCCAAATCTCTCCTCAGATTTGGGAAGTTCTCAAACATTATTTCTGTAAGTAAGCTTTCTACTCCTTTCTCCACTTCTTCTCCAATGATGTGCAGATTGCTTCTCTTAATGGTGTCCCATAAGTCCCGTGGGCTTTTTTCATTCCTTTCCATTCTTTTTTCTCTTTGCTCCTCTGACTGGATAATTTCAAATGATCTGTCTTTGAGCTTGGTGATTCTTTCTTCTACTTGGTCCAGTCTGATATTGAAGCTCTGTATTGAATTCTTCAGTTCAGTCAAGGTATTCTTCAGCTCCAAAATTTCTGTTTGATTCTTTTTAACGTTTTTTATCTTTTTGTTTATCTGTATTCTCTTATAGCTCTCAAAGCACCTTTAGAATAATTACTTTGAAGTCTTTATTGTGCAGTTCCTATATCTCCGTTTCTTTGGGTCAATTACTGGAGGTTTACTATGTTCCTTTGGTAGAATTATGTTTCCCGGGTCCTTTGTAACCCCTATAGCCTTGTGTAGATGTCTGCACACTGGAAGAAGCAGTCACCTCTTCCAGACTCTACGGACTGACTTTGGTAAGGAAGGATCTTCACCTGTGAGTAGGGGCACACTGGAATATGCTGTGAACCTGGGTCTAGCAGGACAGGGCACCGAGTGTGGGGGGGTGTGGTGCCTCCAAGTACAGGGGGATGTGGTGACTCATCACTTCAGGCTGCTGGTGTCCAAATCATTTACAACTGCATGGTTCTTGGCAAGTGCTGTGTGTGGTCTGCATAAGCTGCAAGGGCTATTGTGTGAAACTGAAGCAAGTCCTTCATGTACTGACCTGAAAAACTGGGGAAGCTAGTTGCTCACCCTTCCCCAGTGAGGGGAACTTTTTATAGTCGGGGAGTTCCCTCTTGGAGCTGAGGAATGCCAATAAGAGTGATGCGTGCAAAATGAAGCTGTTCTTCCTTCCCTTTTTGTGTGGTTATTCTCATGTTTTTTGCTCCACTGTGCTGCTGAAGTTTCTTAAGTGGACTACAGAGGTCTCCCAGAGCTGTTTTTGTTTGTGGATAGCTGACTGTTGATCTTTGTGGTGGAATGGAAGCTGGGGTCTCCCATTCCACCATCTTGGTGATGTCACTCTATTCCGAATCTAAAATTCTGTAAAAATCCCTCTCATCTCAGTCTACAGGACACAAGATAGACTCCACCAGAGAGCAGTGTTCACTGACACTCTAAACACACAAGTAACTCTTTCTAATTAAGGAGACAAGTTTTAAGAAAGCTTTTATTTCCCACCCTTCCAAATCAAGGTGTACTGCTACTAACCCTAATATCACATTTCTTTTTCTGTGCTATCAGCTGAAGGATGAAAAGGAAATGCAAGTAACAGGATAAGGCAGCACCAGAAGCTAATAAATTAAGGAAGAAAATATAATCCTCCTCTAAATTATGTTGATCACAAAAGTGCACAGTTCTTCTGTAGCTTAAAACTCAGGAGGGCAAGTGTTCTCCGTAGGCAACCAGATTACTATTGATTTCAAGAATGCCTGATGTCAGCTGCAGATATAAAAGGCATTCTTAGAGCAAAGGACGGAAGATTGATTTATAGGTTACTTCTTTTCCAACAGTAATTTTTTTTTTTTTGAGGAAGATTAGCCCTGAGCTAACTGCTGCCAATCCTCCTCTTTTTGCTGAGGAAGACTGGCCCTGAGCTAACATCCGTGCCTATCTTCCTCTACTTTATATGTGGGATGCCTACCACAGCATGGCTTGCCAAGTGGTGCCATGTCCACACCCGGGATCTGAACCAGTGAACCCAGGCTGCCAAAGTGGAGCGTGCACACTTAACCGCTGCGCCACCGGGCTGGCCCCACCAACAGTAGTTTTTGTATTGTCAATGATAAACTTCCTTTTTTTCAGTTTGCTATATTTAAATTAAAAAATCTTTCTAAATCATTCTTTTAGATTTTTGTCTTAAACTTTTATACAGCCCGACAAAGCATGCAGTTATGTATGAAAAAGGCTCCAAACATCAACATTTTGTGTGATATTTCACATTTTTCCAACTAAAAGAATGGTCTTGAGGGGCTGGCCCAGTGACAGAGCGGTTAAGTTCACGTGTTCCACTTCTCAGCAGCCCAGGGTTCGCCGGTTCAGATCCCTGGTGCGGACATGGCACCACATGGCAAAAAGCCATGCTGTGGTAGGCGTCCCACATATAAAGTGGAGGAAGATGGGCACGGATGTTAGCTCAGGGCCAGTCTTCCTCAGCAAAAAGAGGAGGACTGGCAGCAGTTAGCTCAGGGCTAAATCTTCCTCAAAAAAAAAAAAAAAAGAATGGTCTCTCACAACCCCCTTCTCAAACTAAAGGGAATTATCTACATCTCTCTGATGACGTAGGCGGATGTGGGGAACTCACCCTCCTCTCTGCATGGCGCACACGTGCAGGTACACCCACCCCCACCCACACAAATACAAACACCCACGACTCGTGTCAGAGCCGTGAGTACACAGTATCTGCTCTTCTTGCACTTTTTAAAAGCCAGTTCCTTTAATTAGTCTATTCATAAAAATAATTAAAATCTTATTTTCTGTTTACAAAAACAATTTTTTTCTACTACCAATAATATATATGGTTTGCCTTTTCAAGTTCTTCTAGTAAGATTTTTATTTTCAATGCAAAAGTAACGTTTTAGGCTTATTTATTTTTTCCTTTGAGATTACAAACCTCCTCCCAAAGGAAGGGAGATCAGTTTTGTTCATATCACTTAAGAAATGGTAAATTACTCATGTTCCCCCACAGAAGTATTTCACAGCCCATGGTTACTCCAGCTCTATGTGTCAAAATCCTGCCTTGAGACTGCTATCCAGGCTTGGTTTTACAGACTGTGCAAAAACTATATTCTCTCTCTTGCTCTCTCACTCCTGTTTCATGAATCTTGCCAATTAAGGACTATTACATTTTTTTCTCATGTGGGGTCATGGCCAGTGGGGCCAGAGCCAAGCATGCAGTCCACAGGTGTGAGGATCGCTGCTCCTGGGGCTTGAGCAAGTAAGGGAATATATTAAAGATAAGAGGGGTCAGTCTCTTCTCAGTCAGAGGGAGTTATAAATATGGAAAGGGAGAAGACTAGAATAAACCCAGGGTATTATACTGGAATTGAAGTATCAACGTAAGCTCAGGGTTTTTAACAGATGGACAGATACAGAAATTGGCATGGATGTGTGTGTGTGCATGTGTGTGTGTACAGCCACATATTTTCTAGCTCTGTTCACCGAAAAGGCCTAGAAGCAATGGCCCTCCAGTAGCAAAGTGCATACCTAGCACCCAGACATTGGTTTTAAAACACTATTTTCTACTAAAAAGAATCAGATATCCTTGGAAAAATGGCTGATTCCAGGGCAGGGAAAGTACCAGGTGAGTCTAGAACATCTTCTTGGACCAAAAAATAAGGAAGTGCTCAAGGAGTGATGGGGACATGTCAAAAAGACACAAGAGCCAGCTCGATGGAGCTCCCTCTGGCCAAATCTGGGAAACTTCAAGCATCCAAAGGTTATAATCCATTGACTCCAATAAGACTCTATGAGTCTATATTAAAATAAACAAACAAGAAAAGAAATTTCTATCTTATAGTAGAATGCCAAGCAATAACAGTAGAAAGAATGAGAATGTAGAATATCACCTTTTGACAACAATCTGGTAATAACTTATTCAATTTGTTAATAATTAATTCTGTCAAGAACCGTCAAGAGATGTTAAAATAAGTGGGTGACAGTCTGATGAACAACAGAATAGTTGCATAGTTTTCAATGCCTCCTCATAAAATATTTATTAACTACCTACTAGTTAATAAGCACATAATACTTAAATATATATGTAGAAATCTGGCAGATGCCATTTTATCAAAGTGATAAAGTTAACATCACGAGTGATGAGACAAGTCAGCATCATGTACCCCTTAAGATGATGCACTGAGCACTCGGCATCACTTCTCTGGTTTTTATTCCTACCTCCCAAAAGCATTATCTGAACCTAACCATGAGGAAACATCAGACAACCTCAAATTAAGGTATGTTCTACAAACTTATTGACCTGGACTTTAAAAAAATGCTCCAGAAAGTGACTAAAGACACAGGGCAACTAAGTGTAGCACATGGTCCTGGATTGAATCTTGTGTCACCAGGACATTGGGTTCTTGTCCCCCAGAATAGAAATCAAGAGAGACAACGAACAGGAGTAAAAAATAAGCAAGTTTATTAGCTTGTGCACGAGGGAGGCAGAAGGGAGCCTGCGCAGAAAGGAAAGGGGGAGGCGGCCGGCTCATTAGGCAGCGGGATTGTGGGAATTTTATTAGGCAAAGCCTGAGGAGGAGCGCCTTGTCACGGCATGTAGAGATGTAGAGATGGGGTTGTGCTTGAGCCTATGCTGTCGCGTAGCATGCTACTGCATGCAATGCATGTATCATTAGCACGCTAGCTCTCCACCCCTGGGTGTGATTTTTACTATGCTAATGGGGAGAGGGTCACCTTCAGTGGACTCCTGGGCGCTAGGACGCATGTGTAAGCCCAGGAAAGGCCAGAGGATGCAAAATGTGGAGCTCGGTGGCCTCTGTCTGATTCTCCTAGCTTGCCGATTGGTTAGGGGCCTTATCTTGTTAGGCCAGAGGACTTATAGATGGCCCTGTCTCATTAGGCTCGTTTCTGTCACACTTGGACCTATAAAGGACATTATTGGGACAATCAACAAAATTTGAATGGGGTCTGAGCATTAACACGTAGAATTTACACCTGTGTTTACATCTTGATTTTTGATGGTTGTTCTGTGGTTATGTAAGAGAGAATTCTTTTTCTTTTTTTTTTTTTAGGAAATATACACTAAAGTTTTAATCTTCAACCAACTCTCAAATAGTTCAGAAAATGAAATGACACATATAGAGAGAACATATGTATGGACACCCACTGAAAGAAAGAGTGAGCAAGAGAGAGAAGCAAGTGTGATCAACTTAATTTGGGGGGAAACTGAGTGAAAGGTATATGGGAACATATTGGTTTTTTTCTTGCAACTTTTAGGTAAATTTGGAATTATTTTTAAATAAGTATTTTTTAAGGAAAAAGTTTAGAGAATTTTAATATATCAATACCTTCGGATGGTGCTCACTGACCACCTGTTATGTGCCGGGTCTGCAGCACCCTGGGAATACACACAGGAGCAAGACCTGACCTTGAGGTTCGCTATCTAGCCGGACGAGTGTACACGTGCAGTGTAACGTGAAATACCTGCGACTAAGAGATGGAAGCCACCAGCAGGTACACGTGGGCTGCAAGGGCATTCTAGAAAGAAAAAGCAGCATGTGGAAAAAAACTGAAGGGTAATAAAACCCAGAATAGCTGGAGAGTAAGAAGCAGAGTTTCATGGAAGGAGGAGTGGATGACAAGGCTACTCTTAAACAAAAACACTTTGAGTGGAAGATGCTATTTTTCCTTTTTCATTCATAGAAAGGTTCCAGGCAGGCTACGATGCATTTAGTGCGACGAAAGAAGAGACTGTTACTGACCTTGACACGAACATAATTTACTACTAATATAAATACAGAATAAGGCTCTTTAACACCCACACAAATTGACTTTTAAAAACAATGTGCGAAAGATACAATTCCAATTTTTAACTTCTTTCAGAGCATAAAATGCATTAGTATCCATCAGAAAGTGCACCAAGCCTGTATAAGTTGTCAGTAGGCAAATAAGAGAAAGTAATGTGAGAGATTCCTAATATCTTTCTATCTTTAAGTCGATAGAGTTTCCAGTTCCATTCAAGTCAGTCTTGATTACTTTTGCAAATGGAAGAAGTATGAGGTAACAGGGCTTCGTTTTCTGACCCCAGGGTAACTACGCAACGAACATTATGTCAAATCATATTTTGTTCTACTGAGTAATGGGAGAGAGTAAATCAAGAACCCACAGAGGTATTTTTACAGTCTCTTCTAACATTTAAAACACGCTTGCTTTGCATTTCATTATTATCTCTGCTAACAGGACTGGTGATTGAATTCAGGCTCTTTGCAGGCTGAAAAGCAACCTAAATTGCAATCTATTACTTTCTCTTGCAAATCTGCCCTATCTTTGCGACATGAGATTCACTCCCAGAACCCAGCGGGGATTCTGCTTCAAAAGTAGTCTCCCTGTGGAAGGGAAAAGCCAGTGAAAGTATTAACCCTTCATTTCCTGGGTCCGAACGCATTTTTCCCCTAAAGAGTGGTCTTACATTACATAAGAGCCCAGATTTTGATTGCCCGTCAGATAGAAAACCAGAGCTGGACACCAAGTGCTATATGGGTCTGAATACATTAGCAGTTGGGCGCCAGAAGATAGAAAAAGAGGAACAAATTCACTTCTTTCCCTTCTCATTTCTTTCTCCTTTGAGATAATCTTCTGTGTACGAAGTATAAAAGCAAACACACACATATGAATGTTCTCAAATATAGAATTTGAATGAACTCAAAGGATGTTAATTTATCATCCCAATTACACTCAAGCAACAACATAATGCTGTCCTCCGATAATATAATATTGCTCAGAGTAGTTCACATTTTTCTTAATATTTGGCAAATACTCTTTGAATTTGGCTACCAGCCTAAAACTTCCTTACAAACACAGAATTTGCCCCGGGGTTAAAAGCCAGCCACCCACGTTTGAAACATTTATGTCTGAACCTGCAATTTGTTGCCCACCCACACTTGCTCATTAAAACGTTGGAACCAAATTTGCTTTGCCAGCTTAATTATCAAAGCCAAGAAACCCATTTCCCACTAACTGAACTGGTGGCAGCATTCTCTCTCAATGGAAAAATGAAGACCTCTGTGTTACCCCCTTCTCTAGATTACTTAATGCACCTGTCTACTTCCAATGAAATGTGAGATTAGAACTAGTCTTGTGTACACAACGAGGGTCAAACCCAGCACAGGGCCAGGTGTGTCCCTCACCCCAAGTCACACGTTAGTAAATGAAATAAATCGTTTATTTCAGTGGCCTGAGGCATATCTTCTCCTTTGAGATCTAGGCCACTTTACTTTAAATAAATTCTATTTTGAACTTATTCCATTCTGAGTCTTTTTAATTTTTGCAGCTAATGGAAATAGACTCCTCATTGACTAGCTAAACACCCAAGTTTTCTGGTGAAGGTCTTACTTGTTCTCAGGGAAATAAATGTAACATATCAGGTACATGTTCACCCTTTAACATGGCAACTGGCAAGTTTTTTCTCTAAAGGATCAGACAGTAAATATTTTAGGGTTTGAGGCCATATGGTCTCTGTCCCATTCACTCAACCCCGCTCTTGTGGTGTAAAAGCAGCCATAGACAGTACGTAAACAAATGTACATGGCGGTGTGCCAACAAGACTATATTTACAAAACCAGGAAGAGGGCCAGATATGGCCCATGGCTGTAGTTTGCTGACCCCAGCTTTAATATTTCTTGGCTTTGCTGTCTAGTAAAAGTTAGCCTTTATATAGCAAAAAACAACAGGGTTTCTGAAAGAGTAGTCTCTATACCACCCACATCCCAATCTCCCAGCATGTCTGAAGAATGTTCATATTCCTGGGCTCCAATCCCAATTTACTGAATCAGGATCCTCAGGAGAAGGGCCCAAGGATCAGCATGTTTACCCACAGTTAACTCCTATAGCACCAAATTTAAGATCTTTAGGGCCGTGACTTGAAGATAAGATAGGATATAAAATTTCTTATTGTTGGGATGATGCTTTGGGGGAAAACTCTATTGTCCAAACCTTAAGAAAAAAAGAGATTCACTCTCATCTCAAGGACCATTTATTACCCCACAGATGAGTGTAACATTTAGCTGTTTGCTTAAAAAATTTTTAAATACAACAAAAAGAAAATAAATGTAACCTGTTCTCCATTTCTCCTATATAGTAGCCACTGAATCTCAGCTTTGGCTTTCTTTTATGTAAATAACTGGATGGAAACTTTAATTGCTTAATACTTTACAATCCATTCTTCATACATCCCTGTTTATGTATGTGACAGCAGCACTCTTTGGTTTTAGTTTTGGTATCTCAGAAAACTTTTATTTCAGCTGGAATCAGCCATATAACATGTGCAGACAGCTGCATAGAACTCTGTTAACGCCCTTCACACGTTGGAGTTTGTACAAGAGCTCCCCCCCCCCCCCCCCAGGAATCACAAGGGACATCTTCTTTTTGCCCCATCTCTTCTTTCAGTAACATATGCTCAATTTGGAATTTATCTTCTTCCCCTAGACTGAGGAACACCCGTCAAATGGATGTACTGTCACCTCTTTGCACAACCCTCTTGTTTGTCTGGGTGTCATAGTCACATTTTACCTGAAACAGCATGTTGATATCAGCTGTCATTCATTCTCCCCACACGGTGACCATGTGGCTGGAATTCACTGTTTGGGACCAATCAGGGGATTACGGCACATTACAAGTCATTGGTTTACTTTTCTTGGCATCTCCCAAGAGTTTTAACTCAAGTGTACAAATCTGGGTGAAAACAACACAGTACTGTATGCAATTTCAATCCCTCCATTTACCACCCGTCTAGCCCGTCCCAAGGTAGCCGACAGTCCCCCGCATCGTAGACTCACGGCGCCTAGTAGGCCACAGACAAGTCCTCTCATAGGTCATAGTTCAGCTCCCTTAAAGAGTCTACTCTTTGGCGGGAGCCCCATCAGGTCTGCAGCTCATGAGCAATGAAATGTCCCAGAAAATGAGGTAGGGAGAAAGGTAGGAGGTTGAAATATAATGGAAAGAGAAGCAGACTCAGGACTCAGCCTGTCTTTAACTACAAAGTCTGTGATCACGCAATTAGCAATAATTTGCTGTCATCCTATAATTTCAGTTCATATAATCAACGATTTAAACCTGAAGACGGGGCTTGACACTAAATAGGAAAACTGTTAAAAACCACTGATAAAAATATGTTTCCAAACCCAAATGCATTTTCTCTTGACTGAGACTTTTCATTCTGAATTTGTTCCTTTGATTTTCTCTCTGACCAAGACGATTTTCAGATTGAATGGCATGGATTTTTAAGAATATAATATATACTTTAAAAATGAAGAGTGATTTTTCCACGTGGTATGTATTTTTTCAGTTGACAACATTTATTGAAGATCTACCATGTGCCAGGCACTATGCGCTGGGAACGTAATGGTAATAAAAAGGGGAAAGAGGGGCTGGCCCGGTGGCGCAGCGGTTAAGTGCGCTTGTTCGACTTCAGCGGCCTGGGGTTCGCTGGTTGGGATCCCGGGTGTGGACATGGCACCGCTTGGCGAGCCATGCTGTGATAGGCGTCCCACATATAGAGTAGAGGAAGATGGACACGGACGTTAGCTCAGGGCCAGTCTTCCTCGGCAAAAGGAGGAGGATTGGCAGCAGATGTTAGCTCAGGGCTAATCTTCCTCAAAAAAAAAAAGGGGGGGGAGGGAAGAGGGCTTGATTCTCTGTCCTCTGGGGGTTCACCATCAACCCAAGTCTCACTTCCACCGAGTTTTGTTTCAACACTGTTTACTTTCAATATTTTTTCATTTTACTTACTTGGTTCAAGATTCAAAAGGCACAAAGGCTACGTGCACAGTTTGCCTCCCCCTTCTGTCTTCCAGCTACTCGGTTCTCTCCCTAGAGGCAACCAATATTATTAGCTTCTTATATAGCCTTCTAGAAAATGTTATACTATTCAAGCAAACAAGTATAGTATCTGTGAAGTGCAATAAAACAGGGGATGCCTGGACCCTCTTTCTTTCCTTTTCTTTAAATACAAGAAATACACCATTTACATGCTCTGTATTGCGCCATGCTTTCTACACTTGACAAGTCTTGGACTTCATCCCATGTTGGTGCATCCTGTTTATAGCTGCACAGTATTCCGCTGTGTGTGGATATACCGTAACTTATTTAACGAATGCCTTTGATAGGCAGTTATGTTGCTTTCAATCTTTTATTATAAAGTATTACCATATATTTTATCATTTGCACATACACACATTCTAATATAGAGAGTCATCCTCAATGGAGTAACTTAGTTTATTCCTTGCACATGCAAACAGTCTCCAACCCATAAGCAGAAACAAGGGCTGACCTTGACCTTTCCACACTGGTGAAGCCCCCGCATCCCTAAAGAGATATATGTGTCAAAGAGAATGCACTGCCATTCAGCTACTTTTGCGCTGTGTACCCTGGAAAGTTTCCTCATGGGAAAGGGAAAGTGAAGAATCCAGTACAGATTCTGGAAATCTGCAAATAATCATCCTGTTTTCCCGAGATCTACAAATAAGTGCAGCAAACCCCATGAGGCCCGAGGGCAGCAGAAGCTGATCAGGTCAGCTGCAGCGTTCAGAGCTTACAGAACTGTAACCCTGGTGTCACAGATGGAGTTCAGGCACCGGGCACCATAAATCTATAAGAATTTCTTGGTCAAAGCCCCTCTTGGCGTGATTTTTTTTTTTTTCCAAAATACTGTTAAATGCTCAGAGTTTTTCTTGATCCCTCCGTGCAGCTGCGAACTCTGCTCACTCACGTGCCCCTACAAGAAGGCGTAACTGGAGTGTTTCCTTTTAAACCTTTTAAATCAAACACCTTCCATAGGTACTTTGGCAGCTCTTCTAAGTCTTTAGAGGCAGGAGGGGGTAGAGAGAGGACCACCCACGCACAGTTCAGCTTGTTTAGGCAGCGTGAGCCTTGTGGCGAGCTTTAAGAGGCAGCCCTGCCTCACAAGCTCCTCTTACAGGTGCTCCTCCTGCCGAGACCTCGCTATAAATGCAAACCTTGTCATTACTATAAACGACCAGAATCCTGTCCTTATTACCCCATCATTTAACTTGGGAAGGGCAATTTATTGAGGGCCCACAACACGGAAGGTGCTATAAAATTTATTAAATTTTGAAAAGATTGAAAGTACATCATGTAAATGAATCCAGATGGAGTTCTGGAAAGGCTGAAAAGATTTTTACAGACATGAAAATGAATCTGTTATATTTTATCTCACATAAATGGCGAAGGGGAGGGTGTGAACTCACCGAACGTACGAGTATTCATTTATAACATATTAAATTAGTTCACAGATTGTAATAAACGCTTTAAAAATCACCTGACATAGAACAACCCTTTCAGTATACTGGGCTGGGGTGCGGTTTCTTTAAGCTGCCTCAAAAGTGGTAGATAGCAGAACTGTAACTCAGCATGAACAGCGAAGGACATGCTCTACTTTGTAATGGTCAAGTTTCTTCCAATTAAGATTTCTTCCACTAAAAGAACTCTTAATGGCAGTGGCTTATATCAGGTTGGGACAGGGTGGCCTAACTTATGGAAACCAGGCACTACATTTAAAAAAAAAATGTTCTGGGAGACATTGGGACCCAGAAATTTCTTTCCCTTCTTTCTCCTTCTCCCAAGCCATAGCTTACTGAGTGTGCTTTCTGGAAGTCTACCAGCAACCGCATGAATTGTACAACGTTTTGAAGTATTTTATGTGCACGTTAAAAATATAAGAATAATTATATAAAAATATAAGAATGTCCTACAATATAAAAAAAATTTATAAAAATAGCTTACAATTTAAGAAAAAGGTGCCATTGAATCACTGATCTCTATGATCCGGTAATTCCACATTAGGAGGAGATGCTGACAGTAGATGTCTCCTTCCCATTCATCAACACAAAACAATTTGTGGAAAGATTTTTACAGCAATGTGTAGCATCCAGGCTCCATGAAGACCCCGTCAGTGATCCCCATCTCCTGGCATTCACACCCACGTGTAGTCCCCTCCCACACTGTTCCAGGCTTGGTCTGTGTGGTCAAGAGAATATGACAGAAGTGAAGGCATGTCACTTTCAAGATTAGGTTATAAAAACACAGCTTCCATTTCGGTTTTCTCTCTCACTCACTCTCTCCCTCTTATCACTCCCTTGGGAAAGTCAGATGCCATGTCATGGGCGGCCCTATGGATAGATTACATGTGGCCAGAAACGGCAGCTCCTGACAGCTGCCACGTAAGTGAAATTGGAAGGAGATCTTCAAGCCCAGCGAAGCCATCAGATGAGACAGCACCCCAGACAACTGCTTGACTGCGCCCTCATAAGAGACCTAACAAAGAGCTAAGCCACTCCTGGATTCCTGCCCCAGAGAGTCTGCAGGAGATAAGTGGTTATGGTTTTAAGCTGCTAAGTTTTGGGGTAATTTGTTACATAGCAATAGATAGCTAATACACGGTGCTATCAGGTTAATATAACTGTAAATAACCGAGATAGCCAAACTGGGAAACTGCTAAGCCAATTATAATATTATTAACTTGCTGAACTCCTAGATAATTAAAATAAAAATTATAAGCATTTTATGTATATAAAATAACTTGAAGAAATGAAAGCACAAATATATACACTAATTAAACTATTAGAAAATATGTATGTATGCATTTTCTCCAAGATTATTGAGAATTTGGAATGAAATAAACAGCTAACCTTAATCATTTCCTGAGTTACTTTATAATATACAGAACTATACAAAATAAGAAAAAAATCTGAGGATGTAAATTGTAAGAGCACTATTTAATGGGAATGCCGAGTGCTGAGGATGGAAAGATAACAGCACTGTGACCTAACCTCGCACAATGAGGGAACTGATTTCTTCCCATGAATAACTGTGGGAGATTTGTGGAGATTTTTAATCATGTCTGCAAATTCTCCAATACTTCTTGCACCAAGAGGCGGGGTCTACTTCACCTCCCCTTGAATTTGGGCTGACATTAGTGGCTTGCTGTTTCCAACAGAAGGTGCTCGAAGTGAAGACATGTGGCTTCCCAGGCTACATCAGACAAGGCCATTCAGCTTCTGCCTGGGTCACAGGGGACACAAACTCTGAGGGATGCCACTGTCGTGTGAGAAGTCTGACTACTTACCTAATGGAAAAGCCATCAACTGCTAGCCCCGTGAGGGAACCAACTGGGATGCCCCGCTGAATCTTCAGACGGCTACAGACCCAGGTCAAGTGACTCCCAAGCGAGAACTGCCAAGCTAAGCCCTTTCCAAATGCCTGAACCACAAAATCACAAGCAAAACAAGGTAGTTATTGCTTTATATCGCTAGGTTTTAGGAAATGTGTTAAGCAGCCGTCACAACCAGACAAGTGGATTGTAAATTTGGCGCCAATCCTCATCAATCCCTACATACGTACCCTTTGCCACGTGACATTAAGAAGTTGAGTCTCTTTCCCCACCTTTGAATCTGGGCCTGACTTGGGGCTTGCTTTGGCCAACAGAATGCGGCAGAAGTAATGGTGTGCTGGTTCCAAGCTCAGGCCTCCACTGGCCTCCTGCCCTTCCTCACTCTCGATACCCAGCCACGCTTAGAGAACAAGCCTAGGGTAGTCTTCTGAAGATGGAAGACCTTGTGGAGAAGTTGTCCCAGGTGCCCCCAGACCAACCAGCTCCCAGCTGACCCCAAACACATGAGTGAGCCCTCCACTCACAACTAGAAGAACTGCCCACCTGACCAACAGCACTCATAAATGTGTCTTTTTGTACGCGAGTGAGTTTTCTGTGGTTGTTTGTTATACAGCATTATTGTGGCAATAGATAGCTGATACAACAATCATATAAAAGCATATCTTTGATAAACTAATGTACTCTTTATACAACCTGAAAATGCCAGCTTGCAAAAGCTCAATAATATTACATTATATACGTCACGATTTCTTTTATGACTTAATGCTAATTAATTAAGATACAATACCTCCAACTGTTTTAGGAATTATTTTGTCACTTAACTGATGCCCTGTAACTCAGAATGACGTACATGAAGGGACTGCTTTAAAAGAAGTAGTTTAACTCCAGAGTAAGGTTCACTGGCAAAGTGCTGGGTATAACAATTTGGTGGATTTGGGGTTTTTTTTTTAATTTCTTTTCATCTGTGATGACACCTCCTATTGCAGCTTTGGACTGTAGAGAGAAGAATTGAAACCATCTTTAAAAAGGCCAAGGTTGGAACTATCTTGGTACTTATTTTGACCCCATGCTGCTTAGCAGATGGGCAATAAGGTTCAGACATAACCAAATAACAGGGTTGATTTTATCCACACGATTTTCCTCATAATAGCCATGCGGTAATTATGTGCATGACAATGATGTACCAAACTACTGCGGTGCTCTCTTTAAGTAAAGGAAATGGAAATCTCTACATGCAATACTTATTACTCACAGGAAAAGACAAACTTAAATACCATTTACATCAATTCAGATCATGCACTACCACTAAAACCAATAGCAAACCATATAATGAAGTGTCAAAAGGACATTTTTGAACCATATTTATGGCCTCTATTCCAATCCCGATCCATGGCAGCTTACTAAAAATTTCCAAAGGCAGCTATATAATTCTAAGCAGACTAAAAATATATTGCTATAGAGTCCGCCCTTTTCCTAACCTTTCAACCCAAAGATGGTCAGCCATAATGTTCAATATTATGGTCAAAGTTCAAAAGCTTTAATGCTCAGGTTACTTCTGGCTACTGAATTTTCTCTTCTAGCTATTAATTTAACCCAATTGCATCCTAAAATTGACTGTGGCAATACATTAAAAAAATGTGGTAAAAACATAAGATGGTCCAGTCTCCCCCCATCCCCCCGCAGGGAACACTCCTTCCCAATCAAATTGATCTCGCATTTTCTGTTCATGATACTTTTGTGGACACCAATTGACATACAGCAGCAGAGCTGGGGTAAGAATGGACATGGATACACATGGGGCTGAACAATATAAGATTTAAATAAAAAGTCAAGACAACCATTGGAAAGACGTCACAGGCAGTACCTGTGAATTTGAGAATAAAATGCAGGACTGGACAACGTGACATTTATGGGCTCTTCCAACCCTGAACCTCACTGATGAATATCCACACAAATGGTAAAGGAGTTTAGAAGTGGAGAAACCTGAATCAGGCTGAGATATTCAAGAAAAACTAGGTCTGCCAGAAACAATGGTATCACAGTGGCAATCAGCATACCTGGCTCTTTGCTTTTGCTTTCTAAATACCAATTCCCAGAGAGCTGCAAGCATAAGTCACTCCCACCCTAACAATAAGAAAAAGGAAGAACAGGGGCTGGCCTAGTGACACAGTGGTTGAGTTTGCGCACTCCACTTCAGGAGCCTGGGGTTCACAGGTTTGGATCCTGGGCACAGACCTACACACTGTTCATCAAGCCATGCTGTGGTGGTGTCCCACATACAAAATAGAAGAGGATTGGCACAGATGTTAGCCCAGCAGCAATATTCCTCAAGCAAAAAGAGGAAGATTGGCAATAGATGTTAACTCAGGGCCAATCGTCTTCACTAAAAAAGGAAAAGAAAAAAAAAAGGAAAGATAACCCATGGAAGCATCATTTTGGGGACCCATTAAAATGTTGAGGTCACAGGCAACTCAGTGAACTGAATTCCAAAGGGTGACAAGTGCCTTTGCAGGCAGAAAGGACATATCCGCTGTTTTATCTTTGATAAAGCCTGGGAGAAAAAGACAGCAGCCAGAAATGCAGGTGAGAAGCAAACAGCTGAGATTCTCACAAATCCTGTGTAGCTCAGTGTGATAGTTCAGGACCCTGGCTCCCTACGGGGAGAGACTTGCCTCCACTTGCCAACTCTTCTTCCACAAGCTTCCAGGGACTGCTCATGACAACTCTGGGGTCAGAGCCAGACCTGAGAGAGCCCTCTCAGTGCAGAGACCGTGCCGAGGTGTGAGGGGGAAATAGGCCTATCTGGAGAAGCCCATGTGCACTTGGCGTCTGGCGCATGAGTAACTACAAATGGGGACAGTGTCGTAGTCTGCTTGGGCTGCTATAATAGAATACCACAGACGGCGGGGCTTCAACAACAGACATTTATTTCTCCCAGTTCTGGAGGCTGGAAGTCCAAGACCAAGGCGCCAGCAGTTGTTGGTGAGAGCCTGCTTCCTGGTCTGCATCTCGCTGTGTTCTCACATGGGAGAGAGAGAAAGCCCTCCGGTGTCTCTTCCTCTTCTTATAAAGACACTAATCCCATCACGGCGGCTCCACCCTCATGACCTCATCTAAACCTAATCATCTCCCAAAGGGCCCACCTCTTAATGCCATCATACTGGAGGTCAGAGTTTCAACATATGAATCTGGTGGGGACACAAACATTCAGTCCACAACAGACAGGCACAAAATTTGCCTGCGTCCCAACCCTTCTCAACATCAAGGAAACGCCATCTGCTGCTGTGGAGGGGCAAGAAACTGCCCCCATTCCAGACCTGACCCTGCTTTGACATGAGGCGAAAGCAGTAAGGCATTGGGGAAGGGCCCAGAAACCCTCCCAGCCACCCCATCTCTGTCCCATAAGGATGGCTGCCTCAGGGGAGGGGAGGAAAGCCATGCTCCTCACTGGGACTGGCAAAAGCCATCTCCCCTGGGGATCCTGCATTGGTACAAAACAGAAGAGATAAGTAAAAGCAGGAAAATGTTGGCCTGTGAGGTGGAAGACTAGGATATCTGTTGCTCTTGCTGTCCCCAAAGTCAGGGGACACGAGTGAGAGGGTAGGAAGATTTAATGTCCCCAAGGAGACCCTGCTCACTCAGACACTAAGTGCCCTCCAGGCCTGCCTGGAACACCCTTTCTGTGGGTTGACACCCATGCATTCAAGCACTAATGCTCCTTAAGTCCGTCCCCCCAAGAACACCCACGGAGACTCGAGCCCCCTCCAGTACCTGGTCTTTGGGAATCCTAGCTCTAGTACTCACGGCTCTGACCCACACCAGCCCAGCCCTGCCTGCTGTCCAGGCCCGCCCAACAGCTCCTGCTGCTCACTGCTCAGAAGCAAGTCTTCATCCACCAGGGCCCATAGGGCGGTGCTATGAATCCCAAGAACGTCTTACTCCTCCTTCCTGATTGGTTTCTTCTCAGCCAGAAAGTCAGTTCACAGGGCCTATTCACATTCCTGCCTGATGTCTCTGAAACCACGGCATTGACATCCATACCCGACACATTCTCGTTGTATCACGATCATCCAGAAGGACCCAATAATCTCTTTCAGATATACGAGACGTGTCACATTGTGATTACAGGTCACCTCATCCCAATTTCTCAACATGAAAATATGGCCTTTCCCTCCTGCTTCTTACCCAACCCTCTACCAATGGCCCAGGCAACATCCTACCCTCAGTTCTCTTTGGCACAATTCACCCTGCTGCCCCAGCCCCGTCTCCCCACTCCTGACCTGCTTACCTCGGAAGAGAGAAGGAAGCTAGTATTTACTGCACACATGCTAAGCAACAGGTGCTTTCACACACGTTCAATTCTCATAACTTCATTATCATCCCCTTTGCCCCAAAGAAACAAAGGCTCAGGCAACTTGTAATAGCCACGTGCTGGGAAATAGAGAGCTGGGGTTGAAACTACTAACCCCATAGCCCAGGCCTTTCCCTACATTCCTTGATGTCATTTGAAGGCCTAAAGAGGTCAAGACAATGAAGACAACATGGCATCGCTCCATCCCGATCGGGCAATGCAGCAGAGGCTTCATCACACGTTGCTTCCAGCCACCTGCTCGAATCACCCACATCAATTTCCTGCGAAGAGGTGAAGGTTTCCCACTCTGGGCAGCTGATGGAGGTACTGACCCAACCCACAGGAGACGTATTTTCTAAGCTCCCAACAAAGTAACTCTCCCCCATTTGAGAGGCCTTTCGACTGCTCCTCTCCTTTTCATCCTCGAAACTCGAAGACTGAGCTACTTTCAAAGCGTAGAAATTAACAAAGAAAAAAATGAACAAATTAGAGATATTGAGACGGTAACTCCTTTCTCTTTTTAATTTCAAGAATAAGCTCGGACAGCAATGACATTTACAATAACATAATCATTGGATAAATGCCTAAAGATGAGCTTGATTAAGTATGAGAATACAATGACAAAAAGGTTAACTGAATTCAGGATTCTCCTCAACATTCAATCTGAATAAACTTGGCTCAGTCTATAAACAGTAAAGCATTGTTGTTTCAAAACGAAGCAGCAACTACACTGCAAACATTGACAAGAGGAAGATTTGTCCCTTTGATGTCTTGAGACGTATATTTAGGCTAGCAAGGAAACTGTTCCCACTTCTTGTAAACTTGAGTCTCGTCTTTTTTTTTTTTTCCTTTCAATAAGCTCTAGTGTTTCTGTAACGATAATGAAAAAAGAGCAAGAGTTGTTTAGAGCACCCAAAGGCAAATTACGTGCAAAGTCTCTATTCACAGGCTCCATAAAGTTTTCTTGTCGAGATAAGAATGTAAAAAGCATTTTGAAGTTATAAAACATGTCTTCTAACCTCCTTTATAATCTGAGTCTTCTGGATAGTCACTAGTTTTCAGAGTCAAGCTAAAATTTCCAAAGAGGCAACTGATTTTAAGGAATATGAAAAGTCTAAGAAAATGAGACTTTAAAGCCTGAATTCTGAATTGTGTTGGAAAATTACATCAAAGTTCAATTTCCTCTCCAAATATGAATAGCCTTAAAAAGAAATGTCCTTCCTTTTCTGGGAAACTCATCCCAGAAATCCTTACCACTTTATTGTAATTTTTGCTTAAAATCGAATGACTTTTAAGACAGAGTTTTTAAGAGAGAATCTCCCCCCACCCACGTCTTTTCTACATAACTTTTAGAAAAAATAAATAAATAAATAAAAACCTCCACTAATTTTCCAATATTTCAGGCTTTTTCCAGTTGACTTTGGATGGCTGATCATGGAATCAAGGCTGCAGGCAGATCATTCGTTTCCCATTCTTTTTCTAATTAACATGATTTATGAACATCTCTACACAAGATAGCAAACACTAAAATACTTCTTCTGCAGAATCCCCAGAAGACATTTACATAAACAACCAAATTGCATAATAACTTCAGGATATTGAAGAATATCCTTCAAAGTGAAATAAGAAATAAACAAAATTATCTTGGAGAACAATTCGAAGCCCTCAGCTACACAGAATGGTTTACTTTATGCGCATGTTTACTGCAACTCTCAGATACAGAATTTTGGTCACGTGGAATTCCAAAAAATGGACACACACACACATACACACACACATATAGAGGGATAGCACACTGAAAACACGCTATGTTTAACAATTAGAATTGCATATATTTGCAAGTATAGTTTCATTTTATGAATATTCAATAAATATGTCATTTTATGAATCACATATTGTGTATATATAAAGAGCACACTGGAAAAAACATATAGTAATTATTACAATTTCATATGTTTCCTATCATAATTGTTTTACAAACCTGAACTCAGGTTTCAAAATAATATGAAATCATGTACATTTCAAGGGTTTTATATTCTCACATAAATATTAAAGACAAATGTCTTGAACGCTCATCAGAAAACAAACTATAAAACCTCCACTCTGACATCCCCCTCTGAAACACATGTCTAGAAAGCCTCACCCAGTTGGTGACTAAATGTAATAATGGCACAAACATCACACAGGTTGTTGACATGCAATGTGCGTTTGCTAGCCTTGTAATCAGGCAGTGGAGTACCAGGCCACTCCACCCTTGTGCATGGCGCTGCAGTCCCCAGGGGTGGCCCCACAGCACCAATGAGAGGGACTCTGCTCCAGGGGGAGGGGTGGAAGCCCACAACCCCCACCCTCTACCCCTCGCCAGTGCAGCAGAGGACAAGGCGCTGAGGGTGCAGGGGGATCATTGAGGGGGATCATCCTGCAGGAAAGGTTTATAAGCACAAGGAAACTGAGTGTGCTAAATGTGAAGACAAGGAGAGTTTCCATCCCTCCGTCTCTGAGATGGGAGCGTGATCACTTGGAAAGCTCCGATTCAGCCGCTCCATCTGAGTCCTCCTGAAGGGGAGAGCACCTCAGAAGTTCCAGACATCATCTCTCGAGTTGCATGAAGAGTGTCCAAGAGTGGGCCAGTTGCCCTGTCACTCAGTTCCTGCATTTCCCTCATTTCCTTTAATGTAGTAATTCAACAAATATTTACTGAGTCCTGTATGCCAGGCCATTGTAGGCCCTGGAGATACAGTGGAGACCAAAACCAGATAGCTTCTCTGGCCTCATGGAACATATGATCAACTGAGGGAGATGAGGAGGAGCTGAGAAAGCATATAATAGGGTAATCTGATTCAGTCAAGGATTCAGAGAAGGCTTTCCAGAGATCTGAGGATGAGCAGGGTTTAAGTAATGTAAGAAGGCCTTCCTGCAGTGAGTACCACATGTGCAAAGGCCCTGTGGCAGGTCAGAGCAGGGCAAAATCAAGAAGGCCAGTGTGCCCAGGGCCAGATGTACAAGCAAGAGAGGCAGGCAAAGCTGGCCCTGGCAGGGAGTCTTCTGCTCAGCTGCATTGAAGGAGCTCTAAGGGTCATGGGGGGCCATGGAGGGGTTTAGACAGGCTGGGGAAGGCATGGAGGATGGGAGGCTTTATCTGATTTACATTGCAAAAAATTCACTCTGGCTGTAGAGTGGAGAACATCTGGCATGGAATCTGAGTGGATAAAGGAAAACTAATTAGAAGGCTGCTACAGTAGCCCAGGGGAGAGAATGTGGTGGCTTACATTACACTGTCCATCACGGAGCTGGCGAGAAGTAATAACACTCAAGAGGTACTTACGAAATAAAATCCACAGGACTAATAATAGACCATGTACAGATTTTGTCAGAGATGACTTCCAAACTCAAACATGGACCCTGACCAGTATACGGAGCCAGGGAACCATCGCAGCACCTCAGAACATCGCAGGAATGGCAAAGAACTAGGCACCAGGATGCTGCACTCAGTTTGATACCATAGCTAAAGTTTCTCCCCTCCCTTTCCAAGAGGGGAAGTAGAAATGGATTGAGAAGGGAGAGCACGAGAGGAAGAATGATTCTCGTCTATGACGCTATAAAGTGCCAAGCTTCGCTATCATAAAATCCTATTATCAAAATAGTCAGCAAATGTAACATCACCTTAGTCCCCAGGCTTCGAAAACGAGAGCTCTGACCCCTACAGAACAACTTATTGTGAAGACACAGTCTCTATCGATGATGCAAATGACATGATGGTAAAGTTTTTCATACCATCGTGATCATCAATAATAAAAAAAGAGTGACTATTTATTGAGAGCCTTGTAGCAGGCAATGGAACAGGAGTGTTTAATCCTTACAAAATGATTACCACGGACCAATGAGGCCAACGAAGCTCGAGATGTTGCATCAAAATCGGTCCTGGTAAAGGTCGGCAACAACCTCCTTCTGTGTCCAGCATCCTGCTCAGAGCTCCAGGATCCCTTTCACAATTTCGGTTAAAATTGTTCTTGCTCACGTGGGTAAAGACACATGTTCACTCCTGAGTACGCTGTGGGGTCTGAATTTCTTGGTGCTTCCCAAGCACAGAATCCGGGATAACACAGGAGCATTTCCTTCCACCTGGGCCCTCAATACACAACACTTACCCATCTGGCTATCATTTAGAGCCAAGAGAGTGTACATAAAATGCTCCATAATTTACAAATGACACAGAGAGAGACAGACAGAGAGAAAAAAAATTAATGTGTGTCTTAAAGAGATCTCTAAAACCCTCAGTCCCTAATTTTGCATTGGGTTGGTCCAGATAATCTCTCCTACCCATACTTTTATGCCCAGAGTCACTGAAGCCTAGTTGTATTGAACCTCAAATAAACTCATACGTGTGTTGTGCGCTCCTAAGGAAAATATGAAGATAGCAAAAAATTAGATAACTTCAAAAATGGGATAGATGGCTCATTCTTGATTCACTGGTTCATTAAACTCTGTCTCAACTTTGAAAAACTATGATTGATTGCTAAAAAAAGAAAAACAAAAGCATTGTGAGGATGTCTTAGGTTAAGTTCTCCAGAAGCGGAGTCAGAGAGAGGAATCTGGATGCGGTCCTCGGGAGAAGAGACAGCCGTGGGCCTTTGCCGCCTACACTCACTGAAGCTGGGGAATGAGGGCAGTGACCCAGAGAGGGACCTGGGCAGGGCACCAACAGCACACGCTACAGGCTGTTTTTACAATATGAGCTTGCTTTCTTATAAAACTTTTCAGTACACGGAGTGCCCTGTGAGGTCATTATGGCCCTCTCCCTTCACAGACAGGTGGGATCACTTCTACAAAGCCAGGGAGTCAATTAGCAGGGCTGGTACATTAACCCAAATCTTCAAACTTCAAGTTCCATTTATTCGACCTGACAACTGAAAATTTTCCCAGTATAAAATACCTAGAAATGTTGGATAAATACAGCAAACGTCATTTTACAAGCTTGGTTGAGCTCAGAAAGAGAACAGGATATGTCCAAAGGCCAAAAAGAAAGAGGAAATCGAGTGGCAAGCATGGGCTGGTGCTCAGGCAGCCCACGGGGACGAGGGTGCGAAACCCAGGGGTTTGGATTTTATTAGCCAAAGAGGCTTGAGGGTTTCTTGGACCCAAAAGTGGGATAGAATGAGAACTGAGAACCCCACGTAAAGCTGAGAACTTCACAGGGCTCCAGTGAAAGGATGAGTTACTAGAAACAAAATCTGCCACTAGCACAATGAGACAGGAAGGACGTTCGTCTCAGTGTGAGCTCTCATGGAAACAAGAAGAATGAAAAAAGAAAAAGTCTTTCTGAGAATTCACAATTGGAAGCTGACCTTCATTTGGGTTTGGAAGTCAAATCTATTGGTGTGTCTAGGAACCCTTGGGAGAAGAGAGTGATGTAAGTGGTGTCAGGTCAGGTGGAATACCAGTCAGGAGCCAACACAAAACCTCTCTGTATAGAAATACCATTAATCAGAGCGCAAGGAATCCCAAAGATAAAGTCTGCTGAAGATGAGCCCACATATCAAAACTATAAAAAACCCAAGGGGGAGGAAACCCACCATGACTGCATCAGTAGACACAATAAACAGCAAAACTAGAGCCTCATGGTTTCAAATCTGAGTGTTATTCCTGCCATTCACCTTCCAAGAAACTAAGCTGATAAGGCAGCTTCACTCCTGAACCACATTATTCATGGAAATGCAAGTCATGCTCTCTTTCATTAACTTAAAAGATCTACTCAATTGTTCAAAAAAAGTTTCTCTTTGATTTTGGTTTTAAGGGACAAGTAGACATGGCCTTCTAATTCTTAAAAATAGAAGGACTTATCAATATCTTTCTTAGATAATTTAAATAGAGCCCCAGCCAGAGGCAAGCAAAGTGGAATAATTTTCCTCTTGAAATCCCTTAGAGTCTTAGGATTCCATGAGGATTCCTCTAGAGCCACATGTCTCAATCGGCTTTCAAAAAAAAAAAATCTGATCTGAAAATGTTATGCAGTCATTGGCTGCAACCAAAGAGAGGGTGGGCGAGGAAGCCGCACTGGTTGCCAACCAAAACAGTAACTAGACTAGAAAAACCCAACTCCTTTGTATTTGGCAATCTTGTCTCATTGTGAAATGCGGAAGACACAAATATTCCTTGAAGAAATCCACAGTGGCCTGTTGTAAACAAATATATAATCATTCCTCATAACCATTAATGTAGGCCACAGACAACAGCCGAAGGCTCACATCATGAGACAAGGATCCTTTCCAGCTCAAACTCAAAGCCAAATCCTTAAATAAATAAGGGGAAAGGGAGTTCTCTTCCTGCATAAAAAGATTATTTGACTGATTTTCAATGGTTTATTTTAATTAAGGACAAAAGACGGGAGAGGAAGAAAGTTGGAGTAAAGATGAGGAGTTAGGGAAGAAAGGGGATTTTAAGCGCTGATTATGATACAGGCTCAGTTGTAAATTGCAAATACTATTTCATTGAATCCCCACAAAATCCAATGGCTTCTGAATTGATTTATGAATGAAAAAACTGGGGCCCAGTGAGGGTCAGTAATTGCCCACAGTCACAGAGACACTGAGTGCAGAGCTTAGCGAGGTCTTTCTAACTCCAAAGCCCAGAATTTTCATTAGACTCTGTTCATAAAGTCTATATTCAAATCAAAGTTCACGAAGGGTAGGAAAGAAAAGGCTCTTCCTTTTCTGGGTTCAGAAAGCTCCGATATTTGTTTTAGGGTTTTCGGTTTTAAAGAAATATTTCTTATATTGGCACCTGACAGTTTTGATAAGTCTTTATATTTATTAAAACATATATGTCCCTCAACAAATTGGGTATAGAAGGAACACACTTCAACATAATAAAAGCAAGATACAACAAACCCACAGCTAACATCATACTCAATGGTGAAAGGTTGAAATCTTTTCCTCTAAGGTCAGGAATAAGACAAGGGTGTCCACTCGCCTCACTCTTATTCAACATAATACTAGAAGTCCTAGCCAGAGCAATCAGGCAAGAAAAAGAAATAAAAGGCAACCAAATCAGAAAGGAAGAAGTAAAAGTGTCATTATTTGCAGACAATATAATCTTTTTTTTTTTTTTAAGATTGGCACCTGAGCTAACATCTGTTGCCAATCTTCCTTGTTTTCTTCTTCCTCCTCTCCCCAAAGTCCCCCAGTACATAGTTGTATATTCTAGTTGTAGGTCCTTCTGGTTCTGCTATGTGGGATGCCGCCTCAGCATGGCTTGATGAGCGGTGCCAAGATCTGAACCAGCAAAACCCTGGGCCACCAAAGCAGAGCACATGAACTTAACCACTTGGCCACTGGGCTGGCCCCATAATATAATCTTATATATAGAAAATCCTAAAGACTCAACCAAAAAAACTAATAAACAAATTCTGTAAAGATATAGGATAGAAAATCAACACACAGAATCAGTTGTTTCTATACACCAACAATGGAATATCTTAAAAAGGAATAAAGAAAACTATTCCATTCACAATAGCATTAAAAACAATAAAACACTTAGCAATAAATTTAATCAAGGAATTGAAAGATCTATACAATGAAAACTACAAGACTTTGATGAAAGAAATTGAAGAAGACCCAAACAAATGGAAAGATGATCTCGTGTTCAGGGATCAGAATTAATATTGTTAAAATGTCCATACTACCCAAAGCCACCTAAAGATTCAATGCAATCTCTATCAAAATACCAATGTCATTTTTCACAGAAACAGAAAAAACAATCCTAAAATTTGTATGGGATCACAAAAGACCCTGAATAGCCAAAGGAAACCTGAGAGAGAAAAACAACGCCAAAGGCATCATACTTTCTGATTTCACACAATACTACAAAACTATAGTAATCAAAACTGTATAATAGGTATTGGCATAAAAATAGACAGATTAGTAGAACTGAATCAAGAGCTCAGAAATAAACCTCTGCATTTACAGTCAACTAATTTTGACAAAGGAATCAAGAATAACTCAATGGGGAAAGGACAGTCTCTTCAATAAATGGTGTTGGAAAAACTGGAAAACCACAGACAGAAAAATGAAATTGGACCCCTATCTTACATCAACCACAAAAAATTAATTCAAAATGGATTAAGGACTTAAACATAAGACCTGATACCATAAAATTCCTAGAGGAAAACAGGGAAGAAGCTCCTTGACATTGGTCTTGGCAAAGCTTCTTTGGATATGACATCAAAAGCACAAGCAATGAAATAAAAAATCAATAAGTAAGGGGCCAGCCCTGTGGCACAGTAGTTAAGTTCAGCATGTTCCATTTCAGCAGCCTGGGTTCATGGCTTCAGATGCTGGGCATGGGCCTACACCACTTGTCAGCCATGCTGTGGCAGTCACACACACATAAAGCAGAGGAAGATTGGCACAGATGTTAGCTCAGAGCTAGTCTTCCCCAGCAAAAAATAATCAACAAGTAGGACTACATCAAACTAAAAAGCTTTGGCACAGCAAACAAAATGATCAACAAAATGAAAAGGCAACCTATGGAACGGGAGAAAATATTTGCAAAATCTGCTAAGAGGTTAACATCCAAAATGTATGAAGAACTCATACAACTCAATTGCAAAAACCAAACAATCCAATTAAAAAATGGTCAGAGGAATTGAATAGACATTTTTGCAAAGAAGATACACAGATGGCCAAAAAGCACAGGAAAAGATGCTCAACATCATTAATTATCAAGGAAATGCAAATCAAAACCACAATGAGATATCATCTCACACCTGTTAGAATGGTATTATCAAAGAGACAAGAGATAGCAAGTGTTGACGAGGATGTGGAGAAAAGGGCACCCTTGTGCATTGTTGGTGGGAATGTAAATTGGTGCAGCTGCTATGGAAAACAGCATGGAGTTGTATCAAAACATTAAAAATAGAACTCTCAGATGATCCAGCAATCCCACTTCTGGGTATATATTCAAAGGAAATGAACACAGGATCTCAAAAAGATATCTGCACTCCCATGTTCACTGCAGCATCATTCACAATAGCAAAGCCATGAAAACAACCCAAGTGTCTGTCAATAGACGAACAGATAAAGAAGATGTGGTATATATGCACAATGGAATGTATTCAGTCATAAGAAAGAAGGGAATCCTGCCATTTGCGACAACATGGATGGACCTTAAGGGTATTGTGCTAAATGAAATAAGCCAGACAGAGAAAGACAAATACTGTATTGTACCACTTATACGTGGAATCTAAAAAAGCTGAACTGTAGAAACAGAGACCAGAATGGTGGTTCCCAGGGGCTGGGGGCTGGGGAGATGTTGGTGAAAGGGGACAAACTTGCAAGTAGAAGATGAACAAGTTCTGGGGATCTAAGGCAGAGCACGGTGATTGCAGTCAGCAACACTGTATCATAGACTTCAAAGCTGCTAAGAGACTAAACTTTAATGTTCTCACCACAAAAAAGAAATAATAATTATGTGATGAGATACGGTTGTTAGCTAAAGCTATGGTGGTAATCAGATTGCAACATGCAAATGTATCAAATCAACACGTTGTACACCTTAAACTTACATAATGTTATATGGCAATTATATCTCAATTTAAAAAAACCATTTATTGAGGCTGGCCCGGTGGCACGATAGTTAAGTTCACACATTCTGCTTTAGCAGCCCGGGGTTCGCCAGTTCGGATCCTGGGCATGGACCTATGCACAACTTGTCAAGCCATGCTGTGGTAGGCGTCCCACATGTAAAGTAGGGGAAGATGGGCATGGATGTTAGCTCAGGGTCAATCTTCCTCAGCAAAAAGAGGAGGATGGGTGGCAGATGTTAGCTCAGGGCTAATCTTCCTCAAAAAAAAAAATTTACCTAGTACTTACTGTATGCTCGGCACTATTATAAACACTTTACAAATACTAACTAATTTAATCCCCAAAACACTCCAAGATAGAATAGTATCCCCATTTTACTGATGTGGAAACTGAGACACATAGGGGTCGAGTAACTTTCTAAAGGTCGCACAGCTGGTTAAATGGCCAAGAGAGGATTGAAAGCCAGGCAGCGTGGCTGCTGAGTCCATGCTCTGAAATGCTACTTGTTGACCACCTACCGAATAACAGATCCGAGAAGGTGGACTTTAGTGAGAAAGCACAGGCGTCTGCCTGCTCAGGGGGCCCCCTTTTCCTTGCTGAAAAGGATTGCTCGCT
Source organism: Equus caballus (assembly GCF_041296265.1). Taxonomy (NCBI): domain Eukaryota; kingdom Metazoa; phylum Chordata; class Mammalia; order Perissodactyla; family Equidae; genus Equus; species Equus caballus. The sequence continues at coordinate 17,945,451 of NC_091714.1, forward strand.
GAAAAACTCTCCCCAAATTCCTTTTTGATTCAGATTTACTAAAAAGTTATTCTAGTAAATATGAAATAGGGAACTTCGCCCCATGCCTTTGGGCAGCCAGAAGCCCATGTCAGTACTACACCCCTCCCCCCCCCCGAAGCTCTCCTAAGAACAACAGCTCTCAACGGGGGGTGGCATCTTAGACTGACCTTGAAAATTGGTTAAAAGTCCACGCCTCCCTCTTCCTCTGCCCCCGCCCCCAAGAAACACACACATGGATTCTGATTTGCACTCTCAAAGGCGTCTGGAAATGCACACACACAAACAAACAAAAAAATGAGGGGGGCACGGCTACCTCCTAATTCCACTTCACATACAGGCCTAAGTGAGATGCAAAATCTTTCACAATGAACACCACCAAGAACCAAAAGGATGCCACTGGTTTTGTATACAGGCAAAATAAAGATTGAGTGCATACTTTATGAGTTTCTGGGAAATTTCTGATAAGAACAAGTGTACAAGTAGCAACTGGGATAAGAGGAAAGAGAGACAGGCAATTGGAAATAAAGAAGGACGGGAGGAAGGAAGGAGAGAGGGACAGAAGGAGGGAAGAAAGAGGGAAGGGAAGGCAGGAGAAAGGGAGGGAAGAGGGGAGGGAGGCAGGGGGATATGGAGGAAAAGAGGGAAAGGCAGGGTGGGAGAGAAGGGAGAGGGAGGAAAGAAGAGAAAAATGGAGACAGGGAAAGAGAGAAAAGGACTGCGGGAGACACAGTGCAGATAAAAGAAGAGGCAAAACAGAATAAGTCATTTCTCAAACGGTTTAAGGAGTGAGAGATGCAAAGGATTTCCCTGAACCAGAAGGAAACCCTGAGAGCTGAGCTGGACCACTCAGTTGCGGTGTCTGACCAAGTGCTCCCGCCTTACCAATCCCTTCAACTGGCATCTACTAACTGACCACATTGGGCCCCAAACTGTGCCTCACGATGACTGATACAAAGGAGAACAGGGACTGCCCCGGCAATCAGGGAGCTTAGGGTCGGTCTGGGGAGACCTGACTTGTAGACAAACATCTACAGCACAAGACAGAACGTGGGGAATGTCAGAGTGCAGGATGGACTAAGTGTCAAGGGCAATCAGGAAGGAGACGGCTCCCAATCTGAGTAGAGAGAAGGTAGGATGGAGAGCAAAGAAGGCTGCACAGAAGAGATGGGACCGCAGTGGCCCTGGGGGTGGAGACGGCCCTCATTTCCTGTAGGTCCCAAACGTGTGTCCCCCACTTATACTAGAGGATTCACCTCATAAACCACCATCACTTTGTCACTGTCATGACTAGGCTAAGCTGCCACCTTGATCTGGGATGTCTGCCTGCCTTCCCTCCATTATCCAAATTCTGCATATATATTTAAAGTCTTTATTTCAATCCTACCTCCTCCTTCATTGCTTTTCCTGACCACTCCAAGCCTCAGTCATTTCCCTCCCTTCTGCGTTCCTAACAGTAGCAGGTGCATATGAGCACTGGCTGTGTACTAAGCACAGGGCTAAGCACCTTCTGCAGTGTCCGACCCTGGTGAGCGCCCCTTCTTGAAACGCTCCCCTTCCCTGGCTTCCATAACATCACTGTCCTATTTGAGCTCCTCCACTGATGCCCTTTTGAGGCTCCTCTTGCTCTGCTCACCAACTAAGCGTGCGTGGTCCAAGGATCCATCCGTGGTCCTGTATCTTCTCACTCTGTACCCACTTCCGAGGCTGCTTTGACCACGTCCTCTAATGTACACAGCAATACCAGGCTGATATCTCCCCAGTCGACATGTCCAGGCCAGAGCACACTCCTGAGCTCCCGACCTGTACCCACCCATCTCTGTTTCATTTCCTCTGAGATAAACTATTTACATCTCAAATTCCATGTTCACCAAATACAACTCTTTAGCCTCGCTCGCATTCTCCATCGCCAAGCCTCTTCTCTTCACGTATTCCCTCTCTTAGCAAACGGAGAAACAAACAAAATCCCTTCTTTCTAAAAATAGCTACTGCACTCTCATCTTGGCTCTTAGGCAAGCCCAAAGCTAAGATGTGTAGTGTAGGCAGACCCCTCGTCCACACTCAAGGTACCAAGCCCAGGACACTCTACTGCTCCAAAATCCCACTCTGCTCTCCCCAGTGTGCCCGCCCTGTTCAGGCTCTTTGCTTCTCTCATCTGGATTATTCCTTTATCTCCCAGGCTCCATGTAGGCCTCTTTCAAGCCATTCCTCACCCTGGTCTCACGGTGAACACTCTAAAACTCAAACCAGACTGTGTTGACCATCTATTTAAAACGGTTCCATCCTTCAGGATGATGGCCAAATTCCTGACTCCTCCGTGGAGGACACTGGTGTGCGATTTACGAACTGGCCACTGCTCACCTATCCAGCCTCGTCCCTCCCCCGCATTCCTACCCTCCCGAACACCCATTTCATCCACTAGGCTTTGGACATACTGAATGATGCATGATCCTCAAAGATCATCCCATTGCCTTTCACATACATGCTCCTTCTGTCTGATTGCCTTCCTCCACATGGGCAAAAAATCCTCATCCTTCATAATTCAATGCACAATCACTTCCTCTGGGAAGCCCTCCCTGCTTACTCCTCCTAAAAACCCCACATCCCTCTGTGCCCCACAACACCCTATGAGTACCTTACCACCCTGTACTCTGAGTACCCATTTATCTCACTGTCCTTCCTTCAGGGCAAGGGTCAAATCTTTTTATATTTTGTATCTCAACACATACCGCAAGGCCCAGCATGTAGCAGACATTCGATAAAAGTCTGTTGAATAAAAGAAGAAAATATTAGGAATGCTTTTTAACACGATTTTTTGCTTTTCCAATGTATTAACCTTTGGATTCAACTTTGCAGACTATAGTAAATAAAACACTATATCAGATAGTGCTTTTTAAACTGCTTTAAATTATCAGAGACCATGGGCCTTTAATGAGGAGCACTGTGGTGAAAGAGCCTGTGCTCTGGAGGCAAGTGTCCCTGGGTTTCATGTCTGAGGTCTAAGAGCATATTATTTAACCTCAGTTTGTTTCACTGTCTCCCTCCCAGCTCTTAAACTATGATTTTATTTACAAAACTCCAACTTATAGACAATTATCAAGAAACGTTTACATATTCTTAAAGCAAAACCATACCTCCCTTCTAGGTGTGTGGATGTATGTGCTGAAGAAAAGCCAAGCCTCCTGTGGATTCTCATCGCAGTCCTCCTCCCAGATAAGGATGCAAAGGACCGATCAGTGTCTCGGGCTGTGGAATCACCCGCGAGCACGCGGCCCATGCATCTCAGCGGGAGCACTGGCGCAGCCATCCACCACACTGTCCCATCTTGTTTGTCGAGTGATTAAATCACGGTTACTTTAGGCCTAAACAAGATTAGCTGAACTATAAATATTTTCCTGACGATAGTATATGCAGGTGTAGTTAAGAACCAATCTTTTGTTTTGCTTCTAATAAACTACCTCTGGAAGTAAAATGAAATTAATGATTGTATATCACTTTAACCAGCCCACAATGAATGCGCAGAATGAATGAATCAATATTATTAAATAAACATTTATCACAGCTGACATAACAGTTAGACAAATCACGTCCCTGGTGTGGTTTTATAGCTCCATTAGAATCCAAAAATACATAATCTGAGCAAAGATGGAATATTTTAGAGCAGAACTAACCATAGACTACGGACCCACAAGATCCCTGCCACCCATTCCGCAGCCCCACCTGAAGAAATTATTCCACTTCAGGGTGCAGTATTTTTCTTAATCCCTAGGTAAATATAGCAGGTACTGAGAGGGGTTTTTTCATGTATGGTAGAGAAAAAAACTTCTTAAACTCGAGAATAGAGTTTTGAGCCCTGCCCCAAACCTACCCTTTATGAAAACATGTCCACACTGAGTCCAAGAAATCAGACAATGAGGCACTTTGTGTCACAAACCAGAAGCACATCCACAACATGTGTGTGCTCAGGAGCAAAGCAGCCTTCAAGGTTAACCAGCGAGGAGGTGTCCCCACCTCGTTGAGAACTCCTAGGAAATGAGCGCCCTGAAGAGCAGAGAACTCAGCCTCTTCCCGCTGTGCATTCACACCTCGAGCCAGCCCGCTGTCATCAGTGCTCCGACTCAGCTCACACCTCCATCCCAGCCCCAACGCTCTCAAATATTCCTTACGACACCTTTGTAAAGTCTTGAGATTTATTTTTCCATTATAAAAAAGTCTTACAAATCACATTACAGAAAATTAGAGAAATGATTCGTTGCAATTTAACCAGAAACAGAAGTCAGGAAACTCCAGACTCATTAGGCTTTGCATCAACAACCAGTGCCCTTTAATACTGAAAAGCAACATGCGTCAGTACTTAGGACGACCAAGTGCCTTTCCTAAGGCTGTGATGTGGAAAAGATCACGCAGCCTTCAAAGAGAACCGCAGACCTCAACGCTCAGAGAAAGAGAGAAGTTTTAAAAAGACAAAGGATGCCCATGGCAGTTGTAGAAAATGTGGTAAAAACAGATGGAATAAGTGCTCCTGACCTCCAACTTTATTAATTATTTCATGTCTTCATGGGCCTCAAATGAGAGACCTTCCACACAAAGCTTTCGTTAGTTCATAAGATGTTCTGTGCGCACCAGCAGCCAATTCTGTCTGGGTCTGGCCAGAGCAGGGTAATGTTTTGGCTCTGGGTCCAAAGCAAGCCATCTAAGCATTGGATCTTCTGCCAGTGGGTCTTGCTGGTCTCACAGCAGTTTATCAAGTATTTCCATGCTAAGTGGGGGAACATTGACGAAAATAAAGTCATCTGTAAGATCATCAAATCTTTGGCTCCTAATCTGAGACTGATAACAACTTACAAGAGGATTTTGTACCTCTAGCCATAACATTTTATCATTTTTTCACTCAAAAAATCAACTTCCTTATAAGTAAAGGTCTGCTCGTGGTAATGGCAAAGTATGATATTCTTGCAATTCAGATAATAAGTTATTAGAAGAAAAACTGTCACTTGTTCTTCAATCAGGAGAGGCATATAAGACTTATAGCCATTCTGAGCAAAGATAACGGCTTACCCAAAAAATGTAGACAATGACTCAGAGTTTTCTAGAATATCTATTTGATATTCAAAGTATAGCTGTAATCATAACAGAGGTAGAAATTATTTCAAATACGACAGCATCAAATAATCCAAGAGAGCTCAGAGCAGCTTGGGGAAATCTTGTGATGGAAATGTGAGTTGCTATGACCACTTTGGAAAGCTGTTTGGCAGTATCTGCTAAAGCTGAACAGAAACATACTCAACGAAGCAGCAATTCCATTTCTACATGTTCCCCCACAGAAACGTGTACCTATGTTAACTAAAACAGTGCTCACGTTAGCACTATGCATAATAGCCCCAGGCCAGAAACAATCCAGATGCCCATCAACAGTAGAATGGATGAATTAAAAGTGAGTATTCACTCAATGGAATCCCTTAGAGCAAGGAAATCGAACAGACTACAGTTACACACAACAGTATGAATGACTCACAAACATAATGTTGAGCAGAAGTCATGAACCCAACAGGAAATGTATTGTATGATTTCAATTATATAAAGTCCAAAAACAGGCAGTAACCTTGGCAGTTATGTTAAGGCAGTGGAGGAGAGGGACAGGTATTAGTGACTGGACCGGGACCCCAGGGGGCTTCTGGGGCCCTGGTATATCCAGTTTGAGCTGGGTATTGGCTATGTGGGTGTATTTATCTTGTCAGAACTCAATAACCTAAACACTGATGATCTACGCACTTTTCTACGTGTGTTTCACATACACAATTTTCATTTTGAGTAACTTTTATTTTTTACTTAACACAAAAGTAACTCCTATTCAGTGTATAATATATAGAAAACAGAAATGAAAAAATTTACCTGCCTATAACCCCATCATCCAGAGATAACCACCAGCTCCATTTTCAGGATAGTTACACAGGGATCATTCCCCATCAACATACTATCATTTGTTTCACCTAATATCATAAATCACTTTGTGTTATTAAATAGTCTTCTATTCCATCTTTTCAATTAGCATATCACAACCCATACCATATACCTACAACAAACTGTTTAACAAATACTTGCTTTGCTAGACATTTATGTTGTTTATAATTCATCATTATTATAAACAATACTGTAATAAACATGCCTGTAGCTAGATCTTTAACCCCCTCTATGATTATTTCCTTAAGATACATTCCCGAAGGAATAACTGGACGAAAGGGTATGTAAAAAATTAACTACCCCCAGGAAAAAATTTTGCTAGGTTACATTCCCAACTGTTGTGCTTAAGCTCTTACTCAGATGACAATAATTTTCGAAGAGTGCAGGAAAAGATACTTAAAGCCATGTTGTTTCAAATATTAGATTTTTTTCCCCTCACCTATTTTTAAAATAGATCCCAGAAATGTATAAGGAAGTTTAACTATAGGGGCTGGCCTGTGGCCGAGTGGTTAAGTTCACACGCTCCACTTCAGCAGCCCAGGGTTCGGATCCTGGGAGTGGACATGGCACTGCTCATCAGGCCATGTTGAGGCAGCATCCCATGTGCCACAACTAGAAGGATCACAACTAAAATATACAACTATATACTGGGGGGATTGGGGGAGAAAAAGCAGAAAAAAAAAAAGAGTAAGTTTAACTATAAAATTTCCCATAAAATTGCAAACACCAGCTACATGAGACTTAACTGAGTCTTGACCTGGAGCATTAGCACAGGCATTTGGGAACAATATTCCTGAGTCACAAGCTGACAGCAAAAAGGGGATATGTGGGAGGCGGTTGACATCCACACGGCCCTTCACACATTCCCTTTTGGAGGATTTTCCAAAATCATCTTGATCCTCCATCAGAAGTGTCTAGGAGGCTGTGTAGTTTGCACATTTCAGGCCCAGGGGACTTCTGGGTTTTGCTGAACACAGAAGCCAGGGGCTTGGAGTCGGCAGGAAGGAAAGATCTGTGAGCTTCCATCACCAGCACAGGATCAGCCCTGGACAAAGCGACAGCCTCTTGCCTTTTTCAGTTTGCAAAACTCATACAACTTGAATATATTTTGGGTCTGCGCTGTGCCAAGGTGCATTTACTGAAACGCAGAAAATATTTTTTAAATCCCACCAATGCGAAACAGAGCATTCTCTAAGTCATCACCAGCAATTAATCCCAATATCCTGAAATTCGACGAGATTTGAAAGGAACTGGGCAGAACCTATCCATCTTCTCCTCTGAGCTACTTGCTGACTCCTCCAGCTCTTGTCATTCATCTCAAGCATCCTTTCCCTCCTTCCTCTGAGGATTGTGCCATCTATTTCCACTGGATGCTGCTTTCCAGCACCAAAGGTAACCAGATGAACTCTTTGAAAATGGTGTTTCCATTTGAATGTCCTAAAGTCAATCTACAAGCTTAGATGTAGCATCATATGTCCTGTGATTGAAGCTTTGGTGCTGACTTATTCCTTCCTTCAACAGTCTTTCCTTGAGTTTCATGCTAATGGATACAAGTTCCCATTTAACACATAGGACTGTCAAGAAAAAACAGGAAACCTAAACTCCAGGATCCTGGCATGGAATTCCTGGATTTCCATTTCCCCTTTATTGTTACTTTAGACAGACTGAAGGCAAGAGAAAGCGTTTACTATTTCCATCCCAAGAAAAACAGAATATCTAGGACAAGTAGTCATAAGACCTAGGACAACAGGAGTATTGTATTTAAATGTTGTGTTTCTCCACGGGGTCTAGCGATCAGAACAGCTGCCAACCTCAAGATTACAGAGTAGAATCCCCATTTGTCCCCCCTCAGGGAGCAAATGAGTGGAAATATTGACTTGGAGTGGCATTTCTACCACCCTACACACTTCTTCCACATGGGCCTTTAGTAAATGTAAATTATGCAAAACACGTTAACAAAAATTCATTTATCTACATAATAGTTTTAATACGGAAGATTTTCTTAAAATATTGAATCCACACCCCAGGAAACTATGATGGAAGTACAGTATTTCTCACTTTATCTCTATCTCATTCATCCACTGAGCAGAGTTTCTCAACCCCAGCGCTTCTGACATTTGCGATAATTCTTTGTTATGGGGGCTGTCCTGTGTACTGCAGGATGTTTAGCAGCATCCCAGGCCTCTAGCCACTAGATGCCATGAACAACCCCCAAGAATTCAGACATTGCCAAATGTCCCCTGGGGAAGAAAATCACCCCTGTTGAGAAGTGCGTTGGAGGGATCAGAATGGTGGGACTGGAAAAGCATTCGACTGAGACAAGCTCCAGTCTAGATTTAGTAGTTAGTTCACTGTGTAACCTGGTCATGGAGGTTCTCTGAGGTTCAGTTAAAGCATCTGTCTTTAGCTGATGCTCAGACTCTGGGATAGAGATGTGCTCGCACTCAGGCATGAACTAAAAAGAAACGAGGGAAGCAGGACTGGGCAGAGGGAGGAGCAAGCTCCTTTGCCAACTGCAATAGAGACCTCAGCTGGTCCCACAGGGAGCTCCGGAACTGCGATGGCCCTTCAGAGTTGTCCCAAATAGAAGCAAGGGGATCAGGCCTTTGCTGCGCTCAGGAAAGACCCGTAACCTTAGGCAAAGAGCTTCCCTTCAGCACAGGGCAAGGCTGAAAGAGGGACCCAGCTGTGAGCCACCAGCAGCCAGCGCGCAGGGGCCAAAGTATTGACTCCCTCTCTGGGCGGTGGCACATCACAGCGTCCTCTACAGCATCTGAATGATGCGGGAGTAAGATTCACCAGGCACCAGCAGGTACGTGAAGGGAATAAGGGCAAGGACTTCAGAATCTGAATTAGCTAGACAGGAATCCCAGCTACCCTTGGGCACGTTGATCTGTCTCCATCTGAATCACCGGTAATTGTTCAGACTTTGTGGTCCCCACTACTCCAGTCAGTCAGCAAACATACAGTGAGGGGCCACTCTGTGCCAGGCATTGTTATGCACTGCAGATACAGCAGGAAACAAAACAGCTTCCATCCTAGCAGAAAGGTATAGGGAGCAAGGAGTTAAAACTCTGCCAGCATGAAGTGACCTAAGATAACTGCCATGTCCACCCAGACAGGCTGCAGCCTGAGCAAGAAGGAGAACACTGTCAGCAGGTAAAGTCTGAAACCGCTTTAAGGACAAACACAACAATAACGTGAATTTATTATTTCCGGAGAAAGAAAAGTGCTAAAGGAATCAGCTTTCCCAGAGAAACAACAGGAGCTAAAATCTGAAAATACCTTGAAATCTTGGTGGAGAAAAATAGTCTGGCTTTTAGCTGACACGTGTGATATTTATTTATCAAACGTCATCAAAATATTTTCAGTGTTGCATTATTTTCTTTTAATTTTATGATCAGAAACATTTCCAAAATAAATAAAATTCAGACATTTTTGGAAAACAGTGGCTGTGTGTGTGATCCGTAGAAGAGTTCTAGATCTCTGCGACTCAAAAGTATGGTCTGAGAGGGGAGTGTGAGATAACCACGAGGAATTTGGGGTCACTTTTCTAAGGTTCTGCACAGAGATGCTGCCATTCCTTCTTTCTAATGTGTGCACACACATTACCGACTTCATCTTTTCTGAGGCCTTAGCCCAAACCCCAATGCAACAAAAAATTTCCACTGACCAGTCTCTTATGCAAAGTGCTTCCTGTTAATAAAGAAAACATACAAAATCTCTTTGGTATTCAGACAGTGGTTAGCTATTCTGGGTGCTGATGCCGATAAAGGAGTAACACAGTGCAAATAGTGCACTATGTGTAGTGTTTCTGCTCCTAGGAAACATTACTTTTGGGGAAAAAACCCACACACACAGCTGTTGGATTCCCTAACACTTCATTGACAGTCACCCTGGAAATTGTTTGTTAAAATTTTCAAGCTACTAATTCTAAAGGAGAAAAGTTCACATTCAAACCAAGCCAAAAAAATATTTTCTTACACATTATCAGCATTTGGTGCAAAATCATTGTGAAACTGTGCATTATAATAAAGTTAATATTCTGCTGTCAGAAACAAAAGGGGGCGCTGGCCCGGTGCTGTAGCAGTTAAGTGAATATGTTCTGCTTCGGCAGCCCAGGGTTCGCTGGTTCAGATCCCGATGCAGACAGGGCCTCGCTTGGCAAGCCATGCTGTGGTAGGCATCCCACATATAAAGAAGACAAAGATGGGTACGGGTGTTAGCTCAGGGCCAGTCTTCCTCAGCAAAAAGAGGAGGATTGGCAGCAGATGTTAGCTCAGGGCTAATCTTCCTCAAAGGAAAATTTAAAAAAAAGGTATGGTCTGAATAGAGCAGTCTTCATATAGAAGATTCTACTGAGGAAACACAGATTCTAATTCAATGGGTGGGCTTGAGAGTCTGCATTTCTAATAAGTTCACAGGTGATGCTGATGCTGCTGATTCGCAGACCACATGTTGAGGAGCAAGTTTCTAGATCATTCAGCTGAAACGGTTGTCAATTCAGCTGAAGAAACAACTGAGCATCCTAGGAAGAAAAAGAAATGCGGAAACAATATTGCAGCAAGAATCCAGTGGCTTAAACGCTGCTGTCTTAGCAGCAAAGTGAACCCTAATTAAAACTTTCAACAAACCGAAGATATTTCCTCCAGCATTTCAACATCGTGCGTCTGGACCTAAGACATCAGGTACGCACCGTTTGCTGGCAGGCTCAGGTAGTTACACGGACTTTGGATATATTATTTACAATATAAATACCACAAAACAAGACCTGAATAATATCACTCTGTGAACATCGCCAGCCCTTAACCACAGCACTTTCCTTAACTGAACTGGCATCCAGAACTATTCCCTTCAAAGGTCAGAGCTGAGCCCTTAAGTAAAAATAATTTGCTACAGACATCACGTTGATAAGACAGTTGCTGGATATTTTTTGGTCCTAAACTTAAACACAGTTAGAGGCCAAAGTAGTGGAGTTTCTCTTGACAGTTTTATTCTGGATGCCTGGCATCACTCAATGACGTTATCATTTTTTAAAGAGCTCATAAGACATATTATAAATCAGCATCTTGGATTATATTTTTTATCATAGTCATCCAGGCTGGATGTGTCAGATAATTATTATACGAGGATGATGAGTGATCTGTGGGAATGTTTCAATTTCATGGACATGAGCAGAACTTTATGAAATGAATAATAGCCTAATAACAGTACTTTTAAGAGAAATTCCTAAGGTATTTTAGTGATCTTTTCATGTAATAATCCTTCCTCAAAGTGACTCATATCTATATTACTTAAACACTCAATGAGGTTTATCCTGATTAATTAATAAAATAACTATCATTAAATATATATGCATATTTTAGTTTAACAATCTATTACCAAAACTTAACTAAAATTCAGGAAAGTGAACTATTAAAAAAAATGACCTAATAGGAAGAAATTACTCACAAAGATTTACCATGTAATGTTAGTGGCTTTGATTACAATTTTTTAAATAGCACTGTCGCTAACTTGAATTATCAAGACTTGTGATGGTAGAATTTATATTAAGCAAAAAGCCTTGAGATTGGGTTCTAGTTGTACTATATTATGGAAAAAACTGGATTTTTTTTCTGTATGAACAGGGCTAAATAAAGTAATTCTTATTAAATTCTACCCCCAAAAATACCCTAAAAAGTAAATTCTATAGTTTACTTTGCTACACCCCACATCAGTTCCTCCATTCATATATTTTTCATAATCAGGGGATCAACATTAAGCAAATATGTATTTTCAGGAACTACTTTTTTTAAAGTGTGTGCCTTGGGGCTTCCAGTCAGCGTTAGTTCTTTTCTTACATTTTTTACATCTTTAGTACAATTCTAGTGTTCAAGCACTAGTCATGAAATATACAGCAATATCTTGAATTCTCATCCAAATGATTAATTGTGTCCAGTATAGCACTGATATTAAGGATATTTTATTGTAATTTTTTTGAGCTAGAAAGACATTTACTATACTTCCATTACCCAGAATACTCTAATAACCAGAATGCCATATTCTCCAACCATTTTGCATAAATGGCAGTTTACTGGTCATTTTAATAGTAAGTCATGTCAATAAAGACAAATGAGTAGAGTACTTTAGTCTTTAAAAAGTGATTTTCACAGGCATTGCCTCATTTAATCGCACGACAACCTTTGAGGTAGGCATTATAATAACCCTCACTTTTAGATCTAAGGAGTCCCATAAAAAGATGATGTAATTCTCCCCAAATCATCTAGTTATTGGGTAGGAAAATCTGGATTCAAATCTGAGTCTTCGCTGCCCTTCTCCTCATGATGCACTCCCTCTCTGAGACACCATAACGGGCGGTGCAACACAGACTACAGAAGATAATGGTCTAAGTCTCCTCAATGCTGAAGATGCTTCCGTGCTCTTCACAGTAAGTTGAGTGCTCCATGGCCGTTCTCTGCTATTACTGGGGCTTCTACACTTCACCTCAACTGCCGAGATACTTCAAGGTGACTTCGGACAAACGACTTGATGGAGCGCTGTCACTTTCCACTCATTTATTCAACAAACAATTATTGGGCTTCTACTATGCAGCAAGCACTGTGCTTTGAGTTTTTCCAATGGTTCAGTGGATAGACACACGACATAAACAGCCAAAATATATACACCTTCTCACTGCTCTCCCTTCCAATGGCATATTCTGATTGCAACGACGTCTAAGATCTTACAACTAGCCTGGTTACATACGATTTGCTTGACATCATGCTCCATTTGAGGGGATAGCACGTAATGTGTGGAACTTGAGAGCATCTGAGATGAGATGTGGGTCGGCAACGTTATCTAGACTTACACAGGGAGGACCTTATTTCCTTCACAATATTCTTTCAATCATTCTGATCATATAAAAAAGAAAGGCATAGTTTGAGGCCAGTATACCTGTAACATCTCCATAACTGGACAACCTCTCTTTTTAGCAGAGAAAAAGCTTCAGGTTCAGAGCCTTGAAGAGGTAACTTTATCTAGTTAAAATTAAATACATCTTTTCATTGTTATTTTTGGTGTTACCTTTTTTTTATAGCAAGTGAAACTGTTCATATATTTCCATCTAGAATAGTGAAACACAAAGTTTCTTTGATAAATTATTGACGTATAAGTCAATCTACATTTAAAATTATGACGTCTTTGATGGCAGATGGGGGTACCTGATGTGGCATGAATTATGGAAGTAGCATAGCAATTGCTGACATTTGGGGAAAACCTGTAGGGAGAAAAAGCAGTGGATTGATCAGCAACAGCCTGGCTGTAGGCCAAGCTGAGTGACTTTGAAGATGTACTGAACCCGGCAGCCTCGTCATCTTCATCTGTAAGATGTGGGGTCGGACTGAATCTGTAATGCGTCATGTTTCCGTTTCCAGTTCCCTATTCGTGTGACATGCTCCCATTGGGCGGAATGACCTCACTATTGCAGTGATGGCGGAGTAGCAACTAGAAGGTTGGAAGGAAATGTGTGGTTTTTCCAAGTTCCCCAGGCTTCCCCTCCCAAGCGCATCCTCTTTGTCACGCTAGGAACCTTCTCAAGAGTTAAGACTCACCAGATGAGACGATCTCTAAGGCCCCTTCCACCTCGTCTAAGACTCTAAGAAGCTCTGATTTTACATATCAATTTTGGTGCTAAAATACTAGGACTATGTGGTAGCTCTGAGAAGAAAATATGCCCATAATTTCTCCAAAGAAGGAAGAATTGTTAAAAAATAAGGACAGTTTCTCCTTTTTTAGGGAAAAGGTGTACATGGTTCCAGACTCAAGGAGAAAAATATTCTATGCAAGGTTGATTAAAACTTGAGCTCTGTCCAGCGAAGAAACATGACTTGTCTGAGTCTTGCAAACACTCCCACCTCGTTAGAGACGTGTCTGTGTCCGTATATTTATTTGTGTATCGTCAACACAATACATCTCACTGATCCATAACTCAGTGTCTGCAGACCTCTCATATCTGGAATAAACATGAGAATCAGTAAATAAGTAACCGAAATAAACATCATAAAGTCTTTCCACTAGAGTTCCCGTGCCTTCCAAGAACTCCATCCACCAACAGTGAAAAGAAGCAGCTAACAACCAGGGAGCGCAGAGGATCCAAGTATGCCACCCTGAAACATGCCACTTTGGCATAAGGATTATTTTTCACTGAAGGCAACTGAGAAACAGCAGGCACAGGAGGAGCTCTCTGCCCTCCTGCGTCTGTCTAAAAGCAGGGCATAAATTTTCCTTCATGACGGTGACATAAATTCCACTCGTAAAGGTTCCCCTTCTCCTGTACGAGGAAGAGGAGAATGACTTTGCAGACAACTCTCATCACGAGAGACAACTTGAGTCTGCACAACGAACTTTACTAAACAACTCTTGTCTACCATACATTTCCTAGTTGCTGTCCCACAATTTACCACCCTTTATTAAAATGGCACATAAGTTCCCAGGTCTAACCATCTCCTTGGATTTTCACTTCTTTTCTGTGAAGTCCCTGTGAATGTAAAAATATTAAAATGTGTATGCCTTTTCTCCTGTTTGTCTGCTGCCAATTCAATTCACAGGCCCCAGTGACATAATCTAAGAGGATAGAGGAAAAATATTCCTCCCCTATGGCAGGAAAAAAAATTGAGAAACACTAAGTTAAACAGAATTACATAGGATCTCTTTCCTGCAGGACTTAAGGAAGCCTTTAATATGTTAAAATGTATTGTGAATCTCCAAGGAGAGAATAATTCACTATTTCTTAAATTTCTTTGACCAAAAGTCCTCTTTACCAAAGCCATATATATTTCCAGTAATGACCACACCTACATTTCTAGAGCTCCTTTAATTTTTGAATTTTCCAAATGCTTTCACACACATTGATTGCATCTCATTTCATCCACACAACATCTCACGGGCTGAGTGAAAATTATTATTTCCCTGTGGTGGTGGAGGAAACAGAGGCAAGGCCAGAATCAGAAGCCCCTTAACGTTCCTCCTTGCGCAGAAATCAGCATTCCCGCTAACGTCTATTAACTAAACTCTCCTCTGCTTAGATCACGTCTCCTCTACAGAGGGGGAGATTTCCTTGAAAACTTCCAGTGAGGAACCTGGAGGAGGAAACAATGTGAAGGAGATTCCGTTGAAAACACTCTAAATCTCTAAAGGTATTTTTTGAGAGAGTTGAGATGATAATTTAATATTACATAAGGGCCCCCCCCCCACGTCTTTATTTCACTTCCTCAATGAAATGACGAATGTCTGTAATCCATACTTGAAAATTACACAAAAGTGCTGAGTCAATGGAAGCTCAGTGATGTTTCTGAAATAATGAGGAATTTTCCAGGAGGTTTGAGGTAGCACTTTCTGGTTGAAAAAAAATGCTCCACAAAGAACATTCTTTGGTAAAGCAAAAGCTTAGTCACTCAGCAGAAAGAGAGAGAAGCCCCGCATGGGGCACCACAGCTGGTGAGGACCCCCACGGCTGTGGGCCAGAGCCCAGGGGGCTGGGGCAGGACCTCACAGAAGAGGGCAGAGGAGCCGGGATGCTGTGTGCACCAAAGAGACGGAGAACAAAGAGTGAGGGATACCCTGATGCCAGTGCTTTCTGGACAGGATGGAGAGGACCAGCCTTGGGCGACACCCGAGAAGACCACAGCTCTGACTCAAGGCCCCACCCCACTGAGTACCGCCTTTATAATCTTCAGCAAGTTGCCCAAGTTCCCGAAGTCAACACAACATCAGTGATGATGTCTTATGTGCCTGTCGATCACAGGTGCACCAGGTGAACTCTGACCTGTGACCCTATGATGACCCTCCTGCCAGGCCCTACTCTGATATCGGGATCCTCGCAGGACCACTCCCCACACGGTGTGCCCCGCCCGAGGTGGCCTGGGAGGAAAGGAGAGGGCTCAAAGGGATGTCTGCTTCGCCAAGCCTCGGAGCCTGCCTCCTCCTGAGGGTGGGCACCCCATATAACCAGTTAGTCCCAAGGCGGTGCCTTTTTTCCCATTTCCCATAAAGGGGCAGTCTGTCCAGCAGGGGCCCAGGATGCTCAGCACTTCAAATCATTTAGTCAAATCACTTGATGTAAGAAAAAAAAGACAAAAAATATCTCTAAGAGGCAAAATCTCCTTATCTTGCTTCTGAAATTATCGTTTAAGAAGGAAAATAAAGAAGCTAGCAACGCTGCATGAGGGACCTAAGAAAGAAAAGATTAGGAACGGGGCTTCTGTACTCCAGGAACTCTTTACAGCAAAAGAGACAGGCCCTCTGCTCCAAAAAGCCATCTCCTGCTATCTTTCTCGACTGAAAATTAAATTAAAGGTAAAATTTTTAGATATTATTTTTTGCATTATTTTTATTTTTGATATTTTGCTTTTGTTGATATGTAAATCTAAGGCAGTCCATTTAAAAGAGCCATACTGTGCCTATTTTAGAAAAAAGAATCTCTATGTTTGTTTGGCTTTACATTCGATTTGGTATTATCTGAGAAAAACCTATCAAAATTGCATAATTCGATCGTCTTATTATTTATTTATTCAGAGTTAGCCATCAGGCTCCCCCATTGAAAACACAGCTGAAAAATAGGAATTAAATAAACAAAAAGGCTTCTGATGAGTTAATGGCCTCGAGTCTAAGAGATAAACACCATGAATGCTGTTCATTTATTCATTAAATACAGTCATTTTGAAGGGCTGGTAAGTCAGCCCCCGGCCCTGCGTGGAGGATGAAATGACAGCAAACCAGACACGGGAAGCAAACAGCAAGCGGGCATTTAGCCTTCTACTGATAACTAGCCCCCCCAGTTTACAAACAAGGTCTGCTACTTGTTGTCTAAATTCACTGTCCGTTAGAAGCAGCAAGTGTGGAAAGAGCTGCCCGTGCCAGCCACCTGACGCCAGGGAAAAGCCCCAAGTAACAAGACAGAAGACCCCAAAACTACAAACACGGGGGCCAGCCTGGTGGCACAGCAGTTAAGTACCCACGTTCCACTTCGGTGGCCCAGGGTTTGTCAGTTCGGATCCCAGGTGCGGACATGGCACCGCTTGGCAAGCCATGCTGTGGTGGGCGTCCCACATGTAACGTAGAGGAAGATGGGCAGGGATGTTAGCTCAGGGCCAGTCTTCCTCAGCAAAAAGAGGAGGATTGGCAGCAGTTAGCTCAGGGCTAATCTTCCAAAAAAAAAAAAAAAAACCTACAAAGACAGACCCTAGAGTTCACAAAGCAAAGCAGACAAGACTGGGAGGTGAGGACAGCACGCCCCACCCGCTGGGACGAGAACACAGCTGGATCACAGCCACATTCCACACACGACGCCTTCGCAGTGATGGGCAGCCATTAAAACAAGCAAACAATGACTAACAGTTCCATTTGAGAAGAGAGGAATGTGCACTGTTTTAGAGAGATTTCCAACAAAACGATTAAAGAAAAGGGGAGAATATGACAGGGAAAGAGGCAAATCTTCACTTTCTAGAAAACACTGTTCTCTAAAGCTGACGTTTCAAATAACTGGCACTCCAGAGAACCGGGGTTTAACACTACGTTTTGTTACAAGGATGTCTCTTCACCTCTTTTCAAAATGCTCGACTCCAACTGCTGTATCTCACTAAACTTTAAGTTTCACTTTAAAACGAACCACGTGCAGAGAAGAATTAGATGATTCTGCAGAAAACTGCGAGTCACAACATAACAGCTGTATTTCCAAGTCCTTGAAATTCTGTGACCTCACTGACCACACTCCCACCCTCAGAAATCCACCACAAACACTTTTGCTGAGAAGAGGGTTGAACACATTGGAAAATGTAAGCTAACGGTCATATTTTTAAAAAATTCGAAAGGAGATTCACAAAACGCCTGAATGAGAACCAGAAAGCACGGGCAGTCGGAAGGAAATGTCACAGTGCTCTCGCTCAGGAGAGCATCCTGCTGAGATTTAAAGATAAGATCTGTCATTTTTGTTTCTTTGAGATGAGGTGAATTTGCCCTATTAGTTCAGCCAAAAGAAACAAGAAAGATTCTCTGAAATTCACAGACCCTTTAAAAAAGGTGGAAAAGAATCATTAACAACCTTTTCAGCTCAGAGTTCCTCCAAGTTAAAAAAAAAAAGGCCATTAAAAATATATGTCTTGGTCTCCTAGTGTCCCAAGTAGAAAATTCATATTTTACGAAGTGTAGACAATTAATTGCAACATCATAAATACAGTCCCCATATTTGGGATTCTTTTCCAATAGGTTAAACTATGGCCAACTCAGCACTTACATAACATCTCTCAGCCTCAGCTTACCCATCAGTAAAATGGAGCACTAATAACTCATAGGATTTTGTGATCATCAGGTAAAATAAATAACATAGCCAATGAGGCCATAGTAGGCAATCGATTAACACTAGAATTTTTTTCACTAGACTATAAGCCCCTTGAAGCCCCCTGGCTCAGAGAAAGTGTTCAATAAATATTTTTGACTACATCAGGGGCCAGTTCTGACCCGAGGTGCGGACCGATGCACCGCTTGTCAAGCCATGCTGTAATAGGCATCCCACATATAAAAAGTAGAGGAAGATGAGCATGGATATTAGCTCAGGGCCAGTCTTCCTCAGCAAAAAATAAAAAAAAAAGAAAGAAAGAAAAAAATTAAATACATCAATAAATTTAAACTCAATAAAATTCCAATTTAATTCTATCTGCATTGCATTTTCCCTGCTAAGTACTAATATGACACCAGATGCCGTGACGAATCAAAAAAAATGTGTGAGGCATAGTCCCTGCCCTGTCATCAAAGAATTTACAAACATAATTGAAATAAGGTGCACAGCACAGCTAAACAACATCCCATAAGGATTAGCGGGATCAAGTTAAATTCTGCCTACCACCACAACCACCACCAAAATGGAAGATGATTTTCACTGTGACACTGAAAAAAGAAATGACACGCTATTTATAATCCCTGCTGTCTCTAAGAAACTGGCAACTAAAGGACTTTCTATTTGCTAAGTGAAGGGATGGGTGTGGGAATATCAAGTCTGGAAGCGCTCGGAGAGAGTTAAAATGCTCCAAATGAGACCAAACGACCTTGCAGATAGAAACTTACATCGTTAAATTTTTGTCCTTAATCAAGCATGTAACTCAGGACAATGACAGGTTGGGCAGGCAGAGGGGAGCAGAAGAGCAGTAAGGGGAGGGAGGGGAAGCTGGATGGAGGAAACTGGTTTTTCACGCCTCCCTGGCAAGCAGATGTGAAACAAGGATCTCTCTCAATGTGCAGCCACGCGTGCCCTCAGGTCCAACACGGGGTAACAGCCTCTGGTGATCATGACAGTTCCCTCCATTCAGAAACCTCCAACGTGCCGCGGAACTCCTTTCCAGCCACGGTGGTCAGCTCTGGGCCTTCGCAACACAATTTCAAGTGTTAGGACGGCAAGGACTATTCTATACTGTGATGGTCTTCAAACTTTTGCACTCACATAACCCCACAAGAATTTTGAAAAATTTTGTACTTCCTAGCACATTTTAAGTTAACATCCAGAATTTTTCATCGTATGGTTAAAAAAGATGCAAGGATGTAATTTCCAGCAAGATATATATTAACATTTAAAATAAAACAATATCATTTTTATATGTATATCCAACAGAATACAGACACACACATGTGAGTAATAGGGTACCTTGCCACTATGAATATAAAAACTTTTTCCACATAAAGTTAAAATCAACTCAAGTTGGACACACGTGTCCATGTGTGTGTGTCAGTATGCATCACACACACACACAGAGACACACACACAGAGGGAGATCCGTGGTGAAATTACCGAAGCTTGCGAGTCAGGAGCCTTTACTTGCATAAACAAAGTAACTAGCAGTAAAGGCACTTGGTCCCACGTTTTTGTAAAGTCTGCAAAGGTGACCTATTTCACCGCAACTGGTTAAGACCACTGTCTCTTTCCACCCTAACTTCTTCCCCTTCCTTACACACCCTCTCGGATTGGGTGTCATTGCACAGGTTGAGCATTTTTAACTCATAATTTTGTATTCTTTTTCCGAAAGAAAGCTCTCAAATTTGTATGATATTTGAGGCCCACAAAACCTGGCAGAGAAGAGTAAACAGAAGACCGAAAACACCAGTTACCTCGGGGAGGGGGAGAGGAAAAGAGGGCGGGAGAGGATAACACAGGTTTATGTAAGTTATCCTCAGTACTGGAAAATCCTTGTAAGAGATGAGTCCACTATGAACGAAGGAAGGGCAGGAGGGGGGAATTAACAAGCTTTTCCTTCCTTCATTCATTTTTCTCCCTAACTTGTATTTTCATTCCACCGCCCCCCTCAAATTTTTGTTCCAACATAATATATTTTTATGTTGCATTTGAGAATATTTTTGATGACTCTATTCCATTTTGCACAACAAAAACACATATGTAAATTGCAATTCATTTCTAAAACCTTCCATGACCATAATGCTCTAAAAGTTTAAAAACTAGGTTCTGAATTGAGTTATTATGAAGATTACCATTGGGTCACAATTGATCAAAACAACACAAAGATTTTCACAACTTTCACAAATAATTATTAAAATGCAAAAGTAAAATTTGATCAAAAATGCACCTAGTAATGAGATGAACAGGGCTGTGTTGCTTAACTAGTTAATGTATCTATGACTGAATTTTACTTATTTCAACTTTATTCCTATTTTTCATTTTCATAAATATGAACACTGAGACCCCTTGTTTACATAAATTAGCAGATGGAACTGGAAGGAGTTATATTGTGGCAATGCCACTCACTTCTCTAATCCCATAGTGATCTGTTGATTACCCACCTGAAGAAATAACTTGATTCCTTGAATAACTTGATCCCTTGTGATGAGTAAATGACAAGCAATAGGATATATAAGAGTACATGGAAGAAGCCATTTGGTTTAAGAGTTTAAGACTAATTTGGCCTGACCTTGTTTTTCCAAACGGGCCTGATGTGGCCTGTTGAGCAGGCATTGTACATCTGTTTTAAACATTTACAGTGGCCCAAAGACAAGAAGATGCCCCTAAAGATAGGGATGTCGCCTCCCCCATATCAGCATTTCCTTTAGGAGAAGCACCTTTCCCTAAAAACTGAGGATTAATTACCAACTTGCAGTGCTCACCTTGTGACCACTGACCTGCTGACCACCGACCTGTTGTACCAGCAAAGCGATCTCATGACTACTGGAAAGGGCACAGTTCTAACATATGCAACGTACGCTCTTCGTTCCAAGACAGTGTATAACCACTCTGTACACCTCACATCTTTGAAGTGCTTCCTTCCTTCGTGAAGGTACTGTGCCAAGATATATGCTCCTTAGGGTTGGCTCGTAATAAACTCACCCCAATTTTGATTTATAGATTGATTATGAATTATTTGCGTCAACACTTGGTAACTTGAACTCCTTCACTTTGGTTGAAAGCAAAGATCTGGAACCACCTGCCTTACGAAAGGGCTTGTTCCCTTCACCAGTCATGCACTTTCTCAACACCAGCCTTCTGAATCCTTCCTTTACACCTGGCAGTGTTTGGCACCCAGCGCAGCACAGTGTGATTCAGGCGACCTTCTTTTGCAAAGTGGGGGAAGGGCGTCGAGGGAGAACTGGTGGGAAGGCAGAGCCGCAAGACAAGTTCTCAGGGAGATCAGTTTTGGGAAAGAATAATGGAGGAGCGGATGATCAAGAATGTGATTCTCTCGGACAATCTCTGCTCCATCTTCCCCGGAAAATGTGTGCACCGTGCCCGAAGATATACCAAACCCTGTTGTGAGATGCCACAGGCCCTACACCTGGCATGTGGTGCAAATTCACAGATTTACTCTTACATCTGTCCCTTTCAAAAGGTAAAAATAGAAAAATATGGCTGTCCTGTAAAAATATTTCAACAAAATGTCACCCCACAGAAAGGGCTGGAATATTTGCCTTTTCCAGTGTACTAAAAAATCTGCACATGCATGTGTGTATCTGGGAGGGTGTAAAACAGTGTTCCAGTGTTTCCATTTACCTCATTTACACTTGAAAAAACAAACTACTCTTAATATGCATGTCATCCTTATTCTAAATGTGAAAAACATCACCATTTTCTAATTCATATAAATTTAGGTGAACATTAAAAGATACGGAGGGAAATCTGAGTCCCAAGTTATAACCTACTTTATACTTGATTTCACAATATTCCTTAAAAGTTCCTCATACATTTTCGTGAGATCACGTACCCAAGAGTGCCTAAAATATGGCAAGACTAATGACAGTTTGCTGAATTGGAAAAAGGGGTCAATAATAATAATAATAATTGTAATTATTATTACTTTAAAAGTTGGTGAAGAAAAGCCAGTAAAATGAATTCCATTCTCTCACTGGCAATTGGAAGCATGTTAGATGTCTAAAAAAACCTTTCAAGAGGTCAGGTGTGAAGGCATTCAAAATATGTTTATTCAGAACTTCTCCCTCAGAAAGATTCTGGCCAGATCTCAGCTGCCAGAGCTTCCATCCCACCGATCAGAAATCAGACTGAGAGGACAGGAGGGTCCCATCCAAGGCGGGGCCTCCACCAGGCCCAGGGGATGCCAAGCGGGCTGCCCAACGAAAGCAAGTGAATAAACCAGAACATTGCTCCCGCGGCTTAATCATCTGCCACGGCAACATGCAAACTCACTCACCCATAGTGAATTTCTGCACCTCAGCACTTAACATCATTCACCTGTCTGCTCTCCCCTTCCTGCTAAAAAGAAGGCTGCAGAAACTGATCCTGGAGAGAAACAATCACGCCACACTTCATAGCATAGCTCTGTCCGTTCTCAATGCATAAACCCACTGAAAAGCAAGACATCCAAACCCTAACAGCTCGCTCCCAGGGAAATGCCATGACTGAGCTGTGATTTGATACTACGCTTTTCAATTTTATAAAGGGTTGGTGTGTGGGCACAGCCTCACGAAGAACAGTCTTTTTCTGGGAAAAAAAAAAAAAACCTATAGAAGACATTGTCCACGATAATATTGTAAGCTTGAATAAATTTCTCCTACAATTTGGAGGTAGGAAAAGAGAACCCATCCTAACCCAATGAACAGGTACATTTCGCACTCTGGGTAACGATGACATGACATGTTTTCTTCCCTTTTTGCCTTGGCCTCCTGAAAATTCAGCTGTTTATTTAACGTACAGCTACAACTCTCTCACTCCAGGTACATGTTATAATTACCTTAATGACCATACATCACCCAGGAAGTGCCAGACCCTGAGCAAGTTCAGACAGGCTCACTCAGAACAGGGAGGATCCATTTGAGCTTTTGTTCCCTTCACTTCCCTATAAAGATGTCGCGAAATGCAAGCGCTCAGTCCTTGCAAGGGCTACCTACCCACCCACGACAATCCTGGCACAGTTCAATTTTTTTGCTACCTAGACCCTCTCCTCCAAATGTGTTTTAACAAAATTGGAGATTTAGAAACCTGTTTCTGGATGAAGAAACAAAAACAAAAACAAAATGATTAGACCATTCTGCTTTAAATCTCACAGAGCAGGTGGCACCACAGGTAGGACTGGATATCACCCAGCTGGGGTCAGAAGGGCCGAATTGCTTTACAAAAAGCTACACCAAAAGGCAAGATCACAAGCCCCAGCCTACGGGACTGAAGGGAAGACATGAGTGGAGTCCCTTTGAAAGAATCTTCGATAAAGCTACGGGAAAAATAAACTGCCGTGCTCAGTGAAAAGACATTTTTAAAGCAGCAAGAAATTATAGCCTAAATGCCAACTTAATCTATGACAAAATGGCATGATCAAAGTTACTGAACTAAATGAAACACAAATACATAAATTCAAGATGTGTTATAACCTAGCCTAATAAAAACACAGTGGGGATTTTTCTTCTCATTTTAGCTAATCAGAGAAAATAAACCATCAGCTTGTAGAATGCTCTCCTAACAGGAAACGTCAGCAAGGAGGCATACTGCCATGACTATATTATACTAAACAAATATCCACCAGATAAGAGTTAAGTTGATTTTCCTGTCAAACTTTCTTTATCAAGATTAAAACTACTTTGAAAGTTCTCGTTAAAAGAATTAGAAAAATATTCCGGGGCTTTTGTTGAAATCTGCTTCCATATGGCACAAGGTGAAAGGAAACGATGATTGAGGCCTGACAAGATGGGGACTGGATGGAGAAGTCATCTCCGCCCCCCACCAGCCGAGCAACTCGGAACCCGTCAGACATCTCTGGACTCAGATTGCTCATCTGCAAATGAGCTGAACACCCATCACGAAAGAGATAAAGCAGCAAGTGTGATAACACGTGTGCAAGTACGGTATGACCTTTAAGGTGCTATTCAAACCTGAGGACCATTTCAGACACCTGCTTAGGCTCTTCCATGGCTGTTTCCAGAGTTATCTTCATGAATAACAAACTTGCTGTCACTCCACGGTCTAAAAATGTTCAGTGGTTTCCCACTGCATGCCAGTTAGTGTGATATACAAGTTTCTTCACAACCCACCCTTTTACGCAGGAGCCTCCCTTGCATCGACCCCCTCCCTCCTTCCTCCCGCCACAGTCTCTCGCTGGCCACCCTATACTGCTTGGTGTACCCAAGGGTGCCACGATTTCCCCCGCTGGCTTGCCTTTGCAAGTGCTGTGCCTTCTGCTTAGAATGCCCTTTTCCCATAGCTCTCCCAGCAAACTCCTATTTACGCTTCAACACCCAGCTCAACTGTCACCTCTTCCATGAAGCCCTCTTGTACTCTCCAATTTTTTCCCTCCCCTGTGCTCCCCAAGACATGTGGATGAATCTCTACTACTTCACATATATGCATGAAAATGAATTTATACATCCGTATCAGATACTAGACTAGCTCTTGCGAGAACCTTTGTGTCTTTGGCATGCTCAATTTTGAAAAAAAGTATTGAAGAAAATTAAAATCTTATCAAATGATCACCAGGTAAATACTTTAGAAGTTTTAATCATCAAACTATTCTTCCCAACTTAAAGTGAAATAGCCAGAGTCCTTAGGACATACACAAAATCTTTATTTCGTCTTTTAGGACAATAGGGAAAGAGTTAAAACAGCCAATAGGGTAAAATTTAATTTATATCATCTTAGGAGTTTCTTCTACATAAAACCATAAGTGACGGAAAGGGCAGGAATACACACAACAAATAACGACTCTTTGTGAATGCCTAGAGGCAGAATTCTGATGGGTTTATTTGTTTACTTGTTTATTTGTTGACAACACCCCCCCCCCACAGTAAGTAACATCCCTCTGGCTCCTACACCCTGAAGTGCCACCTGCTCTGGTTAGGCTTCTGCATGGGTAATTAAAATGAAGACGTGCATTAGCAAATATTATAAATGCAAATTTTCACAGTACTCCAGGCAACAGAGTATCAGCTAACATTCTCTTTATAATCTGGTGGTGGTTGTTCTAGAACAGAAAGAGTCCCTCTAACGTTCCAACAGGGACTCAGAGAGGTTAAGTGAATTACCCAAGGTCACACAGCTGCAGGGTGGCAATGCCAGGGCTCAAACAGAGGACTTCTCACTGGAAGCCCAATGCTCGTTACACTACACGGCCTCTTGTAACATTAAACATCCCGTGAAAGGCAAATTCACAGAACAAACGTTAATTTCCTAAAAAGAAAATGCAGCTCTACTAGGCCATATGGCTGGCCTTTAAATATCCATGTTTTCAAATTGTGGTCCCTTGAGTTTTATAAACATTAAAAAGAAGAACAACCCACAGGAACCAAGCAACTTATTATCATCCAGCTGCTTATAAAAATAGTCAGTGTTCAAATGAGTGCTGTCCCATTACCACGCAAAGGACCGAGGGTTGGTGGAGCCAGACCGTCGCGAAGGAGCTCACTCGTCACCCCCAGCTAAGGTTTCCAGCCAAATGGAAGAGTCCATCTGGCTGTCGGGAGCTCATTTTGGGCTCCAGACCCTGTAGGAATCAAGAGGCTGAGACCTGCTAACTTGCCCAGTCCTGCACTCAGGCAACTCAGGCAGGGCAGGCGAGGAGAGGGGCTGTCTGCCTGGGCTGCGTGGGAGGGACTACACAGGGCGCTGAAATGTCAAAGTTCTCTCCAGGAACAAGGGCGGCAGGACCGGGAGGGGCGGCGGCGGGAGTGACCGGGGAACCGACACCGGGCGGACCGCGTTGAGAGGCTCAGCTGGGAGAGGCCGAGGAAGGAGAAGATGCTACTACGACGGCCAGGTACCAGATGGGCCTGAGAAGCCCACCCACCCGCAAAAGTTTAGGGTGAAATGGCAAAGGGGTTTCAAATCCTCTAAAAAGAGTTAAACTCAAATCAATCCATTTCAATGTTTGAAAACGGAATTTACTGTTAAAGAATGACATCATTCAAGGATGATGACTTTGTCTCCAGCTAGACTTGCAAAATCATTGAGTTAATGTACCCCAAAATAAATGCTAGAAAGATTCAAAAAGTAAAAGAAAAAGTGAAACAACAAAGAAACTAGAAGAAAATAGAGAGACGATTATGTATAGATGTCAGGATTTAAGGCCTTTCTAAGCATAAAACCCCCCCAAAGAAATAATTAATGGAAAAAAGTTAATTAGTGTACAGAAAAAATAAAAGATACTGATTTAAAATACTAAAGGGCAATAAAAAACCAGAATATTATTTACACATATGAAGGGCTAGTACTCTTCATCTCTAAAGAATTCTTACAATTGATAGGGAAAAAGAAAAACCCATCGAGAGGGAAAAAATCAGAAAGTATAAAACTATAACTCCCCAAAGAAGAAAGATGTCTTAGAAACATAGTCAAATTGTTCAATTTCACTAATATTCAAACAAAGGCAAATCCAAGTGTAAGAATATCATTTTCACCAATGGAGCAGGTGAAGGGCTTTCTAAGATTATATCCAGTGCTCAGAAGGGTGGGAGCTGAAGAGTTTACAGACTACTGGTGAATTACACCCAAAAATATGGCAATTTGTACTAAAAGCAATTTAAAATTGAGTACCCACTCTAACCCAGCAATTCCAAGTCTAGGAATTTATCCCAGGGAAGCAGAGAAGTATGCAGAAATTTAACAAGGTTCATCACAGCTTTACCTAGAATCGTGAAAAACTAGAAATAGGCTGAATATCGAAAAGGCCTTCCAAAGGAATCACTGAACGTTCACAAGCTACTCTGTCACCACGAAAACCAACGTCGTAGAAAAAGGCGTAAAGATGTGCAATGACATTTGCGATACCGCAGAGTAGAGATAGGGTGTGACCAACCAAAGCTGTTGTGAGCAAAGGAATTAATAGGCTTCTTATTTTCTTCTTTGTGCTTTTTCTCTCTTTTCCGGTTTTCTATAATGGGCATGTATTTCGAGTTTTAATTATTTCTTAAAATTGTGTTTTTAAAGCATCAAGCCAAATCATTCTAATGATTTGCATCCAATTATTTGCTCTGGCCATAAAAAAAAACTTTATCCGGAGTATTTGGGTAATAGGGACACTTGGCAAGGAATTCCAATACTACGCCAAAGGCCAAAATTTAAAACAGTGCAAGAATCTGCAACAACTATTTGAAGAAACTTCATACGCAAGACCAATTGTTTTACTCCCTACGTTGATTAATGAACTTGACATTAGGTCCAAATCTGTATGCTCTCAAATCACCAAACAGCCTGTATTTCAGTACTGTGGTTTGCAGAAATTAATTAAAAACAAAAACAGGCATTTTAAATTTGAACCATGCAAGTGTGTGATTCTCACTTAAAAAAAATCTAATATTCTTAAATTCAAACAAACTGATTAATAAAAATTCAATTAAAAAGAAATTTATAAAACGTTTACTAGCACAGATCTTTAACTGGCCACGCTGAATCCTGACTCATTGTCTGTTTACAAGAGCGTTAATTACTTCCTAGAAATGCTACAGTGTAGATCCTTGCTACTCAAAGGAGGGTCTTCCAACTGGAACACTGGTAACACCTGGAAGCTTGTTGGAAATGCAGAATTCCAGGCCCCATCTGGGACCTACTGCACCGAAGCTACAGTTTAACAAATTGCCAGATGATTTGAATGTACATTAAAATTTCAGAAGAGGTAGTATAAGAGAAGCTGAAAGCTGCAGTGTTATAAATCACAGCCAAATAAAAGATGAAAGATTAGATTAAATTAAGCATCCCTAAAGGACTACAGAAGAGAACTTCATGCTCACACAAAATGGCATGGCCGTGTGTCTACTAAAAGAGCTTCTCTGCCTTGGTTGCGTTTTAGAACGACATAGGGAGCTTTTAACAAACACAGATGCTCCAGCCTCGACCCTGACTAGGTGAATGAACATCAGTATTTCCAAAGCTGTCCAGGTAATTCTATTGTGCAGCCAGACCTCAGAATCCCTGATATACTGGCCTAAACGGGGCCTTAACCAAAGAGATCATCAGCCTAACCAGAGCCAGGCACAACTAATCCTTGCTTCTCCTCTCTTCCTGTGGCCCCCCACAGCCCCTGTTCCTCCCTCCTTACATTTATCCCAAGACCTTCTCTGCCCCTCAGGTAGAACGCGGTCCCCCAGTGCAGTGTTATTTTAGTCACACCATCTCCAGCACCCAGCACTTAACTGGAGTTTGATGAACGTTTGTTGAAGGAATGAATCTGAATAGAGGGAAGAGATGACAGAGAGGATGATTGCCAAGCCAAATGTGAAGGAGGATGGGCATATGAAAGCAATAGGAAAACACATGTTCTCTCATCCTTTAGGTCTCCTGGATGGGAAACTTCAATGAAGTATAAGCCTTGTGGGCAAGACTTACTCTGAAATTAACAGAAAGTCACCTATCATTCCGACAAGGTGGCCAGAAAAAGTCTGGTCAAAGGGGGGTATATTTTGAAACAGCAATGCATTATGCCATAAAAGAAATGAAACACAAAAATAGAAACCTGCCCGGTCACCAAAGTATGTTCTAGTAGGTTCTCCCTCCCAAGCTAGGGAGCACAGCTAACAGCACCCCTACACACTCTATGCCAGAGTTCGGTCAGAAACAGATTGGCACCATCGTAACTGCATACATCTCAAGATGCAGGCACAAAGGACTTGCACACCTCTCCCCAGCCACAAGGAACAGAAGAGCAAGACGTGAGAATGCTGAATAAAGTACTGTTCAAGTGCGTTTGAAAAGTTCACCATCAAGCTACAGACATAGGAGACTCAAAATATTATCACTAAGTGGGAGCTGTAGATTTCCTTTGCCCCGGTGAAAAGGGCAATAAAAAAATAGAGGTGATGGATGCTAACAAATATTTCTGTCACCCTCCCTTTAATTTCTGGGAACCTCTTCATCTCACAGCATGACCAGAAGAACAAAACCACAAACATTTCAGACTCCGTAAGGTCTTGGATCTCCGCTGGGCAAGCAAACAAGAGCAGCCTTTTGAGTTGGGAAAAGCATGAGCAAAGAAAATAATTCGCCCTCAGTCCTGTCATCTGCTAAAGCAAAATGAAGACACTGCGCCATTTGGTTTCATATTCATGTAGCTTTCCGGAATCCTTGCCTCCATTTTCACCTCCCTGTCCTAGTTAGAGAGTGGCTGCGATGGAATGGCTCTGGAGAGCACACGACACACTTTCAGGAGTAACCAGTGTTAACCCCACGGTGGCATCCTACTCAGAGGTGATGTCAACATTCTTCTCCTCTGGGCAGGTGTTCCACACAGGAACTCCTCACTCGACCGGCTAAGAGGCGACCACACCACAACACCCAGGCCAGCCTGGCAAGACTGGAGATGGGAGCGTGCCTGAGCCCGAGCTGCTCAGAGCCCTCGACCTCACCTCTGTCCTCAGCCCTGCCTTGGCTTCGCTGCCAACCGTCACTTGCTGTTTTCTTCCCCACTGTGGTAAAAATAACTTCCTCTCGAAGTGTCTAAATCTGTATGTGATTTTACACACATTTTTTGGCACGTCGTCGGATGAATTCTGACACTAAAGCAGAATGAAATCGCAAGAAATCTGCAATCACATTTCTGCAAAACTCTAACCAGATGAGTCAGTTCCACTGTTTTCTCGGATATTGAGAAAATACTTCCAGGCAAGATGCCGCATTCTAAGCACCACGTCAGTTCCTTCTGTCCTCTGTTCCTTACAGACTCAGCAAAGCCTCGGAGATGCAGGGAAGCAGAGCAGAACAGAATGCACAGTGCTATTTGCTGTGAACAGTGCAAGGCTTGCTGGCTGTGGTTCTGAGTGTCGAGAAGGGCATCTCAGTGGGCAGACCATCCAGTACAAATGTGGCTCCGAGAACTTTGCAAGACTTTTGAATTCAGGACCAGAGACAGGACTCCAGGGAGCCACCCTGGCTCCAGTCACCTGTCATCACCACAGAACAACGGTGGATGTGGCACAGCCATTCTCAACAGAAGAGAGTTCAGAAGACAGTCCCTTCTGCTGGTGACTCTCCTCCCAAAGTAGGCTCACAAACTGAGGGAATGGAAAATTCCTCAGTTCTACAGGCCCGTGAAGGGCCATATATACAGAGGAAAGTGATTAAGATGCATCAGGGATTGAAAATCACTTCCTCTTTTCATTTGCTTATTGGTTGGGATTCCTCCTGTCTGAAGCGCTTGCTCATATTCTTTGCCCATTTATCTCATGAATTTTCTTTTGCTCATTGATTTATTGATCTTTTATATATATGCATATTAATCCCATTTCCTAGAGAAACATCTGTCCCCAATCTGGGTCTCTTGGCTTTGTTTATGGGGTGTCATTGTTCAGAAGGTTTCCCTTGAATGTCGATTTCTTCTTTTATTGTTTTGCTTTCTGTGTCTCAAAGGGACCTCAGATGAGGAACTACTGGCAGATAGACCTATTTGTCTAGACAGGATTTACGCGCACGTGAATGTGGGGAGGTGGAGGCACGCCGGTCACCTTGATATCTTCAATTCTTTGAAAGACAATGAAGTCCAATAGACTATTCTATGTCGCTGCCGGAAGAACTAGCAGAAGTAGAAGGAAGCTACAAGGAAGTAGCTCGCCACACCGTAAAACCCTCTCTCAGCCGTTGGAGCTGTCCACACGGAAGGGAGGACCAGCGCCAGGCAGCTGGGCAGAGGTTGTGAGAATCTTTTCTCCCTACTTGTTTTCCTTCTTTCTTCCTATCACAGTGTTAGACTTTGAATTCTGGAAAGCCATGTCTTACACTGTTTCCTCTCTCTCTCTCTTTCTCTCTCTCTCCCTTCCTAGGGACATTCTGCCTCCCATATTTTCTGGATCAAGATTCTCCCCTTATTGCCCAGAGAGGCTGAAGCAAACCGGTGACATTGGGAAAGTGCTGCCAATTTTAATTAACACCAAAAAATAAAACAAAACAAAGCAAAAAAAAAAAAAACACTATGATTAAGACTTTGAAAAGGACAGCCTAAAATGTTTATGCATGTTCTACTTGCCTAGTCACTCAACTCCTGCAATCTTATCAATAAGCATTTGGCTCCAAAGGAAACAGCCTTATATTTTCAGTTGCTCCAGTTAAATGGCTTCTTATCTTTTTGAACACATGAGTTGAACAGCAGACAGGATCTTAGAAAGCACCTAATTCTGGGGTTCTAAAGAGAAAAGAGGCACCATCCCCTGGGGCTGCATAGAAAAATCACCTAGAGAACTTCCTTAAAGAACCCCAAAGCCACTCCCATTCTCCCTCTCCTGGCCACTGGGACATATTCCCAGCAGGACCATCAAGGCCATAGGGGAGCACTGCTGCTGATGGGGTCCTCGGAAAGTAAAACAATTGGGAATCACGGACTTCATCAGACTTCTTCCTTTCAGAAGTGAAGAAACTTAATCCAGGAGGTTCCTGTGACTTAGCACTGGCCACTGAGCTATTTGGGGACCCATTCCAGGCTCAGGGCCAGTGCCCCTTCCTTCCATCAACCTGCACAGCTTTGCCTGACAGTTCTGCTCATCCACTGGGAAGGTCCTCACGTCAAACAGCCTCACATCAACGCAGGAAGCTCTGCACTGGAATTGCAAGGTCACGGTTTTCCTAGACAAAATTTAACTTTCTATTAAATATGTAAAATCACACTTGCTTTCCCCTTCTCAAGAAATTGGGTGACCAGCTATCCCGGATGGTAACGGCCTTATGGCTCTCACTTGTCCCGACACCCATTGGAGGCTGGGTAGGTCAAGGCAACATGAAGAAGCAGAGAATGGAAAATAGAAGCAAGCTCACCAGCCTGCTGGCAAAGACACGATCCGCGACTCTGGTTCACTGTTCTTGCCCTGACTTCCGATGGAAGGGAAGTGGGAACCACAGAAAAGAAAGTGGCCATACTAGTGGGCTTGGTAGTTCCACCATAAGTGGGAGAAGTTCCTGGAGCAGTCACAGTGTGTGCCTGGCATTGTGAGTGTTTGAAAGGACATGATTTACGATCTCGAGTTCTGTCCTAGAACAGCCAGATCCCAGAAGGGAAGCTGCACCATACTCCCTCTGCACAACTATTTTTATTTTGTGAATGCAGGGAAAAAAAATGTGGATAAATTCAAAACAGAGGAGAGGAGGCTGTGCAAAGAATGTGCAAAGTCTGTAAAGACTGTTTCCAGGAAGCAGAAGACAGGATCGGAAGCAGGAAGGTTTGTGTGTGTAATTTACGGGGCAAGTGACTAGAGCTTGTCAGCTGGTGAAGAACCCTCGCCAATCTGAGGGTGAGGGAGACAGGATTAGCCACAAAAACACTAGGTTAGTAACTTCAAATTTCTTGGTTAGAATGGTTCTTTCAAATGGAAGCCAAGCCATGAGTGAATTTCCACTAGTACCTATGTTTGTATAAGTGTGTGCACAAGCATGTGCGTGCATGTAGACACGTGTATGTGTGCCAGAAGAAAAGGGAGTCTGAGAGAAACAAATAAGGCGAGAAAATTGACATTTGTTGAATTCAGGTGCCGAGCCTTGGGTGAGAGAAGTCCCCTAGAAAACAGCAATTATTAATCCCATCCTGTAGATCGAAACACCTGAGGTTCAGAGAAGTTAAGAAAATTGCCCAAGGACTCCAGCTAAGAAGTGGTAGCACAGTGATTCACACCCAAGTGTCTACTCTAAAACCATATTCTTCCTAATGTCTGATGCTCCTGGCCCACACAAGGCCTTTAATGAATATTTGCTGATTGAACTGACTGAACAAAAAAATTTACACGTTTCGGAATACTCTCATTTTGATTCTCATCAAGACTGTGAAAGTCATACTCAGTGACTAGAAAAAAATCGATGGTGTTTCCAGAAATGCAGTCCAGTTAAATAAACGCAAATGATTATTTAAATCGTCTATCAACAAATGAACGAAGAATTACTTAATCGAAGACCTGACTTAAGATTTCAGTATCTTTCACCAAACCAGAGTCAATGGGTTCCTGCATTGAGCCCTACTTTTATAGTCTATCATTTTGTGGTTCTAGGTTAAAATCTGTTCAGTCACTGTTTCAAAAACCACATCATCTTATGTATGGTCTCATCTCCTTTGAGACTCAAAGTCACCCTTGAAATGTACTAGCTAATTTAACACAAATTGCTACCTAAGGAAGATACTGCCCTAGAGAGAGAAATAAATTGCTATTCTGCAAACTCCCAAAACAACTGGTCTGGGGTTCAGGAAAATGACAAGAAACGAGAAGTTTGCCTTCTAGTTGTACGCAGCCAAGTCTCTAGCTTGACCTCAGGTATTTTTAGTTACAGGGAGAGTTCTATAAATGTAATTCCAAATCCCCACAGATAAGAGGTGGACAATTATCACCCTGCACAGAAGGAAATGTTTATAGAACTATATGTCACTGTGGTTTCAATATCGTTGCCTGGAGCACGTGCTTCAAATAGCCAGGAGGAGATGGGTGTAGACATCAGCTGAGCCTGAGTCGTTCCTGGCATCCCTTCGCACATTCTCTGCTTCACATAGAGACCAAACGAAGCAGGATATGGCACCCTAGCGGAGAACAGTCTGCTGAGCAAATATACTGAATCAACAGAGACTCCCTGGGGGCCTGTGCAGAGCGTCCAAGAAGGGTGTCAGAGTGGAGATGGAAAGTGCTGACTAAGCTTCCTGCTTTTGAGGAGCTTGCCCAGAAATGATCACAATGCAAAGGGAGAATGTGAAAACTTCAGAAGTGATCGTGAAATGAATACTAGAGGAGTTCAGAGACCATCATGGGAATTTGAGCCTCCTAAACCATCAGCACAGAGGTAATAACAGAAGCAAAGGCAGGCAGCAAGACAAGAAAAATGAGCTGGTAGCTGTCTTTGGGAAATTACAGACAACTCATTGTAAAACCTGAGACAGATAAAGGGGGACAGCACATGCTCAACACTGAACAGCTATCTGCCTCCCTGGGAATTTTTAATATGAGAGTGTTACAAATTACTCAAATTGAGGCACTACCAGGCAGCATAGAATTGACTGTACCTACGTTAAAGCTTCTTATTTTGATAATATATATTTTTAAAACTTACTAAAAATTTCTAACACTTTTGGAAAAACAATTATTATTTCTTCCTAAAATTCCTGTTGTTTTGCCAAAGAGAAACATATATAGGAAATATTGGTCCTACATATTTGTCCTGTATATTATTCCACAATGTGAATAAAAAAGGAATTGCATATGAATTCCAATTCTATGAGAACACTCAAGATTTCCTTGGTAGCCTTGTCATACATTGTAGAAGGAACACAATGTACTCAAACGTTTTCCCCTGCCCAGTTCATCAGCTCCATTCTAGTGACTAAACATAAAGACAAAAGATTCACATCCCTTGCATTATAATCTGCTGTTCAAAATTGGCTATGCTTAAATTCCACATGCAAGTCACAGTAATCTTTGTGACATCTGTAAAATTTATAAGCGCTAGCTATCCATGAATGTTCATATGTTAGAGCCAGACGCAGACAAAGTATCTACTATTCAAAGTAATCCAAAGGTGTAAAACAAGACCCCCAAGATTCTTTGGAAGAGGACCTTGTTTTCAATCAATCGTCAGGAATTTATTTACGTTTACTATATACCCAGACACTGTACTTAGCACTTCAAAAGTGGCTAAAGCATAAAATGAATTTCTTGCTCCTTGAGAAGGTGCACACTTATGATACAGAGAACAATACATAAAAGTATTGTGTGTCAGTCAGCATCATCTTTTGAAACTTCAAAATAAATAGCAAAATAGTATATCTGATAAGGTTCTCATATCCAGAATATATAAAGAACACTTAAAACTCAAAAACAAAAAGGCAATCCAATTCAAAAATGGGCAAAGGATATGAATAGACATTTTTCCAAAGAAGATATACAAATGGTCAATTAGCACATGAAAAAATGCTCAACATCATTAATCATTAGGGAAATGCAAATCAAAGCACAGTAAGATACCACTTCACACCCATGAGGATGGCTATAATCAAAATAATGGGAATGACAAGTGTTGGTGAGGATGTAGAGAAAATGGAACTGTCGCACATTGCTGGTAGGGATGCACAATGGTGCAGGCGCTGTGCAACACAGCTTCACAGTTCCTCAATACCTTAAACATAGAATTACCATATGACCTGGCAATCCACTCCTAGGTATATACCCAAAAGAACAGAAAATAGCTGTTCAAACAAAAACTCGCATATAAGTGTTCATAGCAGCACTATGCACGATAGCCAAAAGATAGAAACAACCCAAATGTTGATCAATGGGTGAATGGATAAATGAAATGTGGTGTATCCATACAATGGAATATTTCTCAGCTATAAAAAGGAATGAAGTATGGACACATGCTACAACATGAATGAACCTTGAAAACAAGATGCTAAGTGAAAGAAGTCAATCACAAAAGACCACGTATTATATGACTTCATTTCTATGAAATGTCCAGAATAGGAAAATCCATAGAGACAGAAAGTAGATTAGTGGTTGTTTAGGGCTGGGCAGATGGAGGAATAGTGGGGTGATAGCTAAAGAGTACAAGGTTTCTCTTTGTGGTGTTGAAAATGTTCTGAAACTGATTACAGCAGTAGTTCGCTTATCTATGAATATACTAAAAACTATTGAAAACCATTAAACTCTTAAAAACTTCAGATGAGTGAATTGTATGGTTTGAGAATATCTCAACAAAGCTGTTTGAAGAATTAATAGCATATACTGAAATACGCTTCATCTTGAATTTGCTTGCACAATAGTTGCTACATTCTTTTGACTTTTGCAAATAAGAATTTTTGGTGAAATGTTAGTGTTTCTGTCCCTATTTGTGATAAATAAAAGGGTTTATGTAGATCACTGCTTGCTTAAAGTTGAGTTTCTGTAACAAAAATAAATACAGGTAAGACAAAATTTATTTGTGGTCAAGTCTTCTTTCCAAAAAAAAAAAAAGGCAAGTGATAACTCCTAATAATTCTAGCAGCTGCAGTGTTGCAAATAAGATGGCTTTTCATTGTCCATCACTGATACCCTTCAGTACAGCTGCAGGGCAAGCTACAGTTTCTGCTCCTGCAGCTTCCCTCTGGGGAAGCAAAAGACACTATTTCTTTGGGGGCTCCAAAAGCTTGACCTCTCAAATACAAAACCAACTAGTGTTTTAAAGCTGGATAGATGACAGGGAATTTGAAGAAAGACAGTATCCAGATAATACATATTTATATGTATTTTTAAACAATTCATACTGAGACGAGTCTACATTAAGAACAGTTTACAAGACAGGATGCTTTTCACCCTTCATGCTGTGTTTACAGAAGTCTGCCATAATGGAATTCCATTTTCTCTCCTTCTTCTAACACAGTGCTCCTTACTGTGTCCTCAACCAACCCTATAAGATAAATTTGCAGCTCTGAACAAGAATATCATTTTCTTTTTATGTCAACAATTTCTATTGATAACATCATATTTTATGCATTCATTTCCTAGATTGCTGTCTGCGGCCTGGAGTACTATATTTAAACCCCACGTGACATACAGAAGAAAAATTAAATTTGGCTTTTAAGGTTTAGAGAAATTATTTTCTAACAGACCTGAACTTCTATTTTCACATTTTCCTTTAAATTCATTTAAACATGGAGAATTTCAAATTCAATAAAGTTATATCCTTTTCTCTCTCATTTTTTTGAGTCAAAATTGCCATGCTCATATATAACACATATAAAGACTGGCAATTCTGAAAAGTAAAGGAGTATATCTCCATTTAAAGTTGTATAAATTAAAAATAGAAAGGAAGAGATATCAACTTGAGATTAATCCAACGAATTTAGTTCCCATAAACGCTAAGTCGCATATCCAGGATTTGATGATAAATCATTAGAGTTTGCCAGTTGTATAAGATCGGTAGTAGGCCATCTGGCTTATTCCGTTTACATCAGTGTAACGAGTGTTATTCCAAGCTTTTGATATTTCCACAGCTCACAAGCAACGAGGCTACTGGCAGAGGCCGCATCATAACCTAATTTTGGGGGGAGATTTTATTTGATTTTTGTTTGTTTTCCATACAAACGGAAGTCTGAAAGCCACTGCAAAAAAAAAAAAAAAAGAATAATTTCACTGATTTGGAAAGACTGAGGTCTCCAAATTTAAGTACAGAAATTTGCTATATTCATCTATTTACCCCATTCTATCTTTGTCTTCTCCTCCCTCCACCCATTTCAAGGAGGAAAAAGATCAAGACAACAGTTATCCGCACAAAATTCTCCTCCTCCTGACTTACTGTCCTTTTTTTTTCAAATTTGTTACAGCAGAAAGTATCTTTAAGGAGACTTTGCCCTTCCCCGAACTGACTAGAAAGAAGGAACTGTTTGAACCAGCTCCCGTGGGAAGAGAAGCATCATTATTGACTCCCTTTACCCTTCCTCCTTCACACTACTCTTTCTGGCTGTCCCGATTCACCCCATTCCATGCATCTCCTAATCCCAGAACGTCTAAAGCCAGCTGGGGCTGCAGCTGTTGGCTGGTCTTTCCCTTGAAATAATGGGGCTTAAGCAGTAAAGCAGATGCATTTTTAAAAGTTGAAATTAAAAAAATGAAACCATGTACATCACCTTCAAAATACTTTATAAATCTCTTCTCTCTCTCATCCCCCCTCTTTCTCTCAAATACGCAGGAAGCTTCCTGAAAGCAATGATTTGCTCTAGAACGATGGTTCTCGAACTTTAGCCTGCATGAGAATCACCTGGACGATTTGCTAACACACAGATTGCTGGGTCCCACACCCAGAAGCTTTCATTCAGCAGGTCTGGGATGAGACCTGAGAATGTGCATTTGTAGCAAGTTTCCAGGTGATGCTGAAGCTGCAGGTCCACGGACCACACATTAAGAACTACTAGCCCAGACAAAGAACAATTACTAAAAAATGAAAGAAAGATCAGGAATTTAAGATTCCAGTTCACATCACCTCCCATTGTATGGCTCTGGGGGTTCTGGGGGGTCAGGTTCCCTTGTCTGTGGAAACAGATGGGGGAGACAGATAAAGGACGGTGGAGTGAAGAGCAGCCCAGCTGCTTGAATCATCTCCCTTCTCCGCTGGCCCCTCGAGATACTCAGAGGAAAAGTATCAAGAAAAGGAAAGTGAAATTATGGAAATAAAGACGGTCATTTTTAGCCAATCAGCACTTTAGATTCCCACTTGCGTCTTGGCTGTCTGTCCATTTTCTCTCTTAAACGGCTCACGGTGCGATGCAATGGGGACCTGAATCACACAGATTTGGGTTCAAGTCTTGCCTCACTTCCTGTGTGTCCATCAGCAAGTCCGCAAACCTCTTTGCCCTCATTTCTCCCATATCAAAAATGGGAATAGCAATGGAACCTACCTATAATATTGCTATTTGCATACAATTTCGTTCTGCATGTGCACTGACTGGTACATGCACAACAAGTGTTAGCTTGTACTGTGAATGGTCATATCTCTTGGCTTTCCTGTGAGAATATTCAATATGTTAAATAGCACACCAGCTATTTGATACAATTGGTTCAGTCATTACTTCAACAATATTTATCGAGCAGCTACTGTGTGTCAGATCTATAATATTATACAAGTATATGAAAACAATATCCTGTCAAGAAAAATGTTTGCTATAAATATTATTTTGATTTGGGAAGTTTCAACTTTATATGAACTTACATTTAAGAAAAATACTTCCCTCCAAAATTGGCTAACTAGGGAAACTGAGAGGATGTGCTTACTAACCACACATTTTGTTTTGACAGACACCAAAAAATAGAATAGAGGGAACAAGGGGAAACCAATTCTGCACATACCTTGGCCTTAAATTATTAAGGGTGTATTTTAGACCCTCCTGGAGACCACAAGCCCACTTTTCCTGAACATCATTATATTTATGTAACAAAACAACAGGGAACAAATTTGGCCAAGGGCATCCTATTTTCAGTTCACATGATGTCATTTTTTTAACCCATCATGTTGGTCAGAAACTCAATGATGAATTACGCTCAGGAGCCATGTTCAGTCCTTCCGCTCTTCTCCATTCCTTGAGCAAAGGCTGTGAATTCACTCTTCTGCCAAGTAGAACATAGCAGCCCTCGTTTTTTGAAATAGATACTGAAAGCACTACATTCTGTATACCACGTGTATTTGACTGAATTTCCAAAAGATTAACATGATAGATGTGGGAGTTTCTTGATTTTATCCTCAGTAGTGCCTTTGCTCTCTCCTCCTCCCAGGTTTTCAGGTCCCCAAGAAGGGAATCGGGACCACAATGTTTTAAGAGCTGAGTGGAGGCTCAGAGACAATCTAGTCCAGCCTCTAATTTTACCCATGAAAAAGCTGAGAACCATGAAGTTTGGGTGCCCTACGAAGCCAAGTGCTCTTGGAGACACTGAATTTCATGTCTTCATTCCCATTGGCTGTATTTTCCCTACACCACTGGCCTCCATTTTTGCTTAAAAGGAGCTTCAACAAAGAATTCACTATCAGATATTACGGAGAAAGACCGCTGAGCTTCCACACCACTTACCTCCCTATGCCAGTTAACAGGAATTGGTGGTGGTGGTAAAAATAGGCACCTTTGTGGCAGGAGCAGGTGTCTGAGAGCCTATGAAGCTATGAGACTCCAAAATACAGAACTCAGGGAAAGAAGAGATTTGACTCCCTAATAAAAGTGCATATTACCCCAAATCCTCTAAGAAGCCAGATGCCAAGGACTGTACTTTGCAAATCTACTTGGGCAATATTTTCCTTTAATTTTCCCTAAAGCATCTTACAAAACCAGAGTTCCCAAAGTTTCTACTGAAACAGAACTGTCACTTTTAACCTCTGAGCTTCTCTCCATGGAAAAAGCATTATTTTATCTGCTTTCACATTTCAAAAGGCTCTAACACATTTGTCGCTTTGCTGAAGTGGTTTTTTTCTTCGAAAACGGTCTGCTCTCCAGACCTGTGGCTTCTGCGACAGAAGGGACTTTCGTGGGTGAGCCTGGCAGCCTCCAGCCGGCCGGAGGCATTTAGTAGTCTATTCTGGTTTCCGCGCTTCAAGGCTCCCTTCGCGCGCCCGCTCCGGTCCTGCAGATGCAGGATGTCTGCTGGGCGGCTCAGGTTTATCACCTCGGACGTTTGAAAGAAGCTGGAGCGATCCCAACCTCTCCCGGTGCCCCTGCAAGACCTATTCTGCCCACAGACTGGCGAGAGAGCTGCATCCTCCCTTAGCCAGGGCGCGCGAGCCAGCATCGCACCGGGGACCTGGGCG
Source organism: Equus caballus (assembly GCF_041296265.1). Lineage (NCBI taxonomy): Eukaryota > Metazoa > Chordata > Mammalia > Perissodactyla > Equidae > Equus > Equus caballus. The sequence continues at coordinate 17,986,099 of NC_091714.1, forward strand.
CGCGCTCCCGGGCCCTGGCACCGCTCGCTCCTCGAGCCGGGACCAAGGAGCTGCGGGTCACGCCCTCTCTCCGGGACCGCTCTTTTCTCTCTCCGCACATCCTCTTCCTTACCTCTACTAAAAACAGGGGGCCTCGCTCCAAATAAACCAAGAACACCACCCCCAAAAAGTTCTGACTTGAAACACACACAGCGCAGAGAATCGTTGGGGCTGGCCAGGCTGACCTGCGCCCTCGGAGAGCCGCAGACCCCGGGGGCAGCCTGCTCCCCGCGTTCCACTGGGTGCAGGCGGCGGGGTGTGCAGGGGCTGCCAGAGGACAAGCCAGCTCAGGGACAGCGCGCAGCCTGAAAAGTACCCCTGCGCCGCCCAGGCCGGCGGGCAGGAGGGGTCTTGCGGGGCAGAATTGGCAGAACCTTCCGTGGAGAGAAGCTAACATCCCCCCCGCCCCCTCGTGCACGACACGGAGTGCTGGACAGGACAGGACTATGGTCACTAACAATGCCCTGGAGGGGGCTGTCCCTTCCCCTCGCCTCGCCGCGCACTGCCAGGCCTGAATAGACGCAGTTGTACACACGCACAAACACACACGCCTGCACTCCGCCCCCGATGGGGTGGAGGAGGCGGGGAAGGTATGCAGTGCTCCGCCCCGGGGTACCTGCCCGGCTCGGCAACCCAGCGGCGCCCCCGCCTCGGTGCGGACAGACGGACGCGCGGGAGGAAGCAGGCTCTCCCGGCCGCAGCCCCGATGCTCCGGGGCGTCCCACCTGGGGAGGCTCGGGGCGGCGGCGCGCGGTGGGAGCACCAGAAGTCCCCGGCGCGTCCCCTCTCCCCCCGCACAACTTCGCGCGGCCGGCGCCGCCCTCGCGCCTGCCTCCCTTCCTTACCCAAATACTGCCGCAGGTCGAGCAGGAAGCGAGGGGGTCCCCCGCTGAGCTGATAGAAGAGCGAGCCCAGGCAGAAGACCAGCAGGGTGGCCATGCAGAAACCGTAGTCCCGGAGGGAGAAGCGCAGGAAAGGCAGCAGGGAGACCCGGCGCTTCCAGCTGCCCAGGCCGGCAGGGGCGCCCCCCAGAGGGGCCCCATGGGGCCAGGGATCCGCGCCGCCGCCGGGATGCTGCTGCTTCTTCTTCATCGCCTGCTCCGCCGCCTCGCACAGCCTGCCCGTGCCAGGAAAAGGTCACCCATCCGCCTGCGAGGAGGAGAGCCGGGCCGGCCGGCGGCACATGGGCAGGGCCGCGCGGAGGGCAGCCGGGTGGGGGCGGGGAGGGGCCGAAGTTGCCGGGCTCAGGAGACTTTCCTCGGCATGGTCCCCGCCGCCGCGGCCCGAGCGGCCGAGGTGCCCGGCCCCGGCTCGGGGGCGCTGCCCGCGCCCGGCCCGCGCCCGCTAGCGCCCCCGCGCCCCGCGCCCCGCCGCGCCTCGGGCTCGCTCGCGGCCGCCGGGGCTCGCCTCCAGCGCCAGCGTGGACCCCCCGGCTTTGTGTCTGTCGGTCTCGGCGTGTTTTGTCCCGGTTCAGGCTCCTCTAAAAAACGGCAGGGAGGAACAGGAGGCGGACACCATCCCCTCGCTCCACCTCCTTGACAGGGGTTTTCCTCCTTCTCCTCTCTCCTCCCTCCCGCTCTCCGCCGGGTCTCCGGGTTTCTCTCGGGTGTCACGTTACTGCCTCTGCCCGGGGAGGGGGGAGTGCGGGGAGAGGGGCGGCGATTATTCGCAACAAGGAAGAAAGTTTCTGGGTGTTTTTTTCCTTCCCCCTTTCTCTCCAGTCTGGCCTCCGTTCCTGCGCCACCAGCGACCTCTTGGGGGCCCCGCAGACTTCCCTCTCGTAAACAGTCACCGGCAGGAAGGAGCACGACTTCTTTTACTCTATTTTTTTTTTTTGCATTTCAGAAACTTGATTCTCCTTCTCTATCCCAAGCTGCTTCCAAAAGGCCGATAAAAGGTACTTGGATATAGGTTTCAAGAGTTTGCTGAGATGGTCTAAGAGCAAGCGGTGTACGTGATAATTAAACCAACCGCTCCTCGCCCCGTCTCCCTGGAAGAGAAACAGAAGAGGATGCTTTCTTCTTGCTGGCCCTGGCCGTCCAGCTACGCATCCACGTAGCGACCGGAGAGGCAGGGGGTGGGAGAGGTCCAGAGCGGACTCAAGGAGGTCATTCTGCTAGCAGAAATGAAGGGGAAAGAGCCCTTTCATACCCATTTCATCCCTGCCTCCCTTCTTTCCAAGAGAATCTTCTGGACCTAAAAGAGGACCTCCGGGCAGAAAGGCTGCATCGAACAGATCCGCTGGCGGGATGGGTGATGCGCGAAAGAGCTGCTCGCACCAGCACACTCTCAGGAAGAATAATTCATTGGTGTATACACAGGCTGTACCACCTGAGGCTCAAGTGACTTGCCCAAGGTCACGGAGCTACCAGGAGTCGGGTTAGGAGCCACTCAAATCTCTTTGACCCTGAAGCCCACTATACAAACCACTGCACGGTATTATCACCCAGCCCGGGCCCTTTCCCTCATAATTTTCATGAAGATTGGAGAATGAGTTATAACTTATTTTTAGCCCAGGCCACCTTGAGGAAGGAAACCTCAATTTCTGGTGCCTCTCGTCTCTGGCTCCCTACTTGCTCTGTACGTTCTGGTAGCTGACAACAGGATGAAAGGAAGAATGGGGAGTCAGCTACAGCTATGTTTCTGTGACTGTACTCCTGAAAACCTTCATAAAGTTGGGTGTCTGAAGAATTTTCTACGGAAAACTAGGAAATAGGTTCCTGAGATTAAGAACTTACAATGTAAGAATAATATGGTTTAGCTAAAATCCATGCATGAGCATCTCTGGTTTCTGATTTGAAACCAATGAAGAAGACACATCGATCCTAAGCTGGGGAGAATTATAGATGGGGTGGGTGGTGTCACACATCCACACACACACACTCACACGTGCATGCTCACAAATTCTACTTCCCAATTTTATGTTGCCCTAGCCTGCCTTCTCTGGTAGAGGAAGGCTGCTTCCCAAGAGAAGAAAAGTCCCTTTGTTCTGCCCCAGAAAATCCTAAATAGAGTGTTAATGGTTTGTTTCACATTTATTGCGTGGATCTGAAATTTGTTGGATTAATATGCACATTTTAGAAATATGAATGCTCCTGAGAGAATTAAGCCCATCCGTCACTGCCCATTAATGTGAATTACTTTAATCAGCACTGAGTAGCCCGGAATAGGCTCCCAATTAATAATTTTTGAGTTAATGAAGAGCGGCTAGGAGAGGGCGGAGCAAAGCAATTTTCCTAATGTTTCCGAGACCACCTTTGACAAATGGGACGTGTACTGGAGGCTTGGCCCTGTGAGCGGAATGTTTTTCGTTAGATGTAACGTAGTGTGGGAGATCCTGTCTGTGCTCACAAGGCCTGCCTGGGATCTAGAGACTTCTCTCTCAGAATGCATTGGTTAACCTCCCAGTTCTTTCTCCTAAGGAAAGGAATCTAAGCAGGAATGAGGTTATAACAGGGAGATGGAGCAGGAAGAAAGAAAATAAACATTTGAAAAAATAAGTAAATATGGGAATGAGTTTTTTAAAAAAAAGCAGTGCAAAAGTTATGAGGAAAGTACAAGGGGGCAAGGTCCAGCTTAGAAGAAACAAACTTTGACATGAAAAATTTTAGAGGGAGTTTTCAAAAGAGTACATTAGTGGAGGAGCTGCCTTAAAAAACTCACAGAAGGAAAATAAAAAATAAGATACAAAGAAGTTTCACATTTTAAAAAAATGCTTTGTGTTTTCACCCAACAAAACTTAGATGTTTGGGTACAACTTTGTTCTCTGAAGTCCTGTAAATGTCTCATCAAAAAAAAAAACTTTTTGAGGCTGGCCCTGTGGCCTAGTGGTTAAGTTCAGCATGCTCCACTTTAGTGGCCCCGGGTTGCAGGTTCAGATCCTGGGTGTGGACCTACTCCACTCGTCAAGCCATACTGTGGCAGCAACCCATATATAAAGTAAAGAAAGATTGGCACAGATGTTAGCTTAGGGCGAATCTTCCTCAGCAAAAAAAAAAAAAAAAAAAAAAAAAGACTTCTTAGTTTAAAGAATTTACACTGATGAATGGTATCTTTATTCAACCAGTTAGTGAATCTACTAATTATGAGAATTTGTGAACAAATTTTATTATTAGTCTTATAATTTAGTATACTTTGTTTAAAACCTTGCCCTCTATTCAATATCTTGAGCTTCTTCATTCTTTCTGTCTCCCGTGACTTTTCCTCTCTCTCATCTGAGCCACTCATTTTCAACAATCCCACCCTTGGATCATCATCACTTCTGCTTCACTTCTCAAGTGTCCATACTCTAGCAATGTTTCCGTCTTTTCAAGAGCCCTCAACTTCTTAATCCATCAGCCATCTCGTGTGTTTACCTCCTCCTTTATCCAGTTTGGGTTCCTGATCCATTGTTCTGATCCCCGTCTCGCAGACACACTTTCATTCCCTTGTTCTTTTTGTTTTAGGTGGTACAGTACTTGACTGGCAAAACCCAACTAGACCCAACAGTGCCACTGGGCTGGATTGCAGAAAGACACACAGCATTGCTAACAGCTTCATTTTGAGATAGCACAAATTTCAAAGGGATGCTCACTCGTTGCTGCCCAGCAACCCCACCCTCTAAAATGCCTATTTCACACTTCTCTTTCTCTTCTTCTCCCATCTCCACCCTCTACTTTCATCCCTTCAGTCTCAGCTGATGACCTGGTCTCATACTTTATTGAGAAAATGGAAGCAATAGGACAGACGCTCCCTCATTTCCCCACCAGTCTATGCCCCACGCTCTCTGCCTTCCCTCCTGTTTCATTTTGACTCTCCTCGCTTCTAGCAAGGCCAGCCTGACGCTGCCCTCGCCTCTTGGTTCCACCCAAACCCGACCTCACAGCCACGCATGCTCTCTGCCTCGCCTTCTGCATCTCTGTAAATAATGGCATTATCAAGTCACTTGGGTGCAAACCCAGAACTTTTCCCTGGTATTTCTCCTTCCTTCACTCCTGTGTCTAAACCATCTGCAAATCCTATAGGCTCTCCCTTCAAAGAACTATCCGGAATCTGACTTCCTTTGCTGCCACTCTGGTCCAAGATGCCATCTTGTCTCATCTGGATTATTGCAATGGCCTCCTATATCAGCTATGGTTAGGTTTAGCTGTGTAAAACTGAAAAACGCAAAGTAACAAGAGCTTAAACAAAATAGAAGAGTATTTCTCTCTTACGGAAAACGAGTCCAGAAATAGGCGGTGCAGAGCTGGTGAGGCATCTCCATGCTCTCATCAGGGACCTATCAAAGCTTTCTGTTCCACCATCCTCAGCATGTAGCTTCATTTCAAAGGTAACCTTATGATTCAAGAGGGCCACTGGAGCTCCAGCCATTACATTTGTGTTCCAGGCTGGCAAAAAGAGGAAGCAAAAGAGGGGAAAAAACTCCGTCCCAATGGAGTTGGCTCTTTTTAAGCAGAGTTCCAAAAGTGCTACTTACAGTTTCTTGACCAGAACGTAGTCAAAGGGCTACAGCAAATTGCAAGGGAGGGCTAAGAAATGAAGATTCAGCTGGGCACACTGCTGCCACCAAAAAAATCAGGGTTCTGTTACTAAGGTAAGAAAGGACGAGTGGCTATGAATGACCATCAGCAAGCACTACTGTTCCTCCTCGCGCCCAGGCCTTTGCTCTATATTCCATCATCTTCACAGAGCAGGAATAATTCCTCTGCTCAAAACTTACCAAGGGTTCCCAACACACTCAGAGTAAAAGCCACAGCCTTCTAGTGCTTTCCACGGCTCTGTGCCATGTGGCCCCACTGTCAAGATGACCTCATCCCCTATCACTTTTCTCTACTCATCCTGCCCCATTGTTGTTCATCAGACAAAAAACATTTGCTCTTCTATCTGGGCTTTTGCATTTGTGGTGTCCTCGGCCTAGAAAGTTCTTTTCCCAGATCTCCGCATGGCTTGCCCTCTGACTTCCTTCCAGTGTCTGCCCAATGTTGCCTTATCAAAGGAGCCTTCCCTGGCTAGCCCATACCTAATGCACACACCTACATTCTTTATTCCCTTGACCTTCTTTAATTTTCTCCACAGAACTTACCATAATCAGGAATGTTCGCATTTTTTCTTTGTTGTGTATCTCTCCTCACTAGAAGACAAACATCAGGAGGGCTGTGATCTTGTCTCATTCTTTCATTGCTCTTTCCTCAGCACATAGAAGAGTGCTGACAGGTGATGGTCAGTCAATAAATATGTGTCAAAGGAAAAGGTTAGTTTTCATATGAAGGGTCTGAAGCATCGTGAGCCCAATCCCATTATTCCATGGCTGGCCGAGTGGAGATAAGAGGTGGGGGGAATGGAGAACACATCTGCATCCTGCTAGAACATTCGAATGATCATCAAAGAAATTATTTGAGATTAAAAATATAGAAAGAAAGAAAGAAGCCCTCACCACCCCAAAACCCCTAGTCTAATTAGCAGTTCCGCTGTTCCCTGTGATATGTATGCCTCATGGGATCATGAAAGGAACACGAATCCGCGGGTTTTGCCTGGTGTTACCACTCGCCTTGGCAAAGTGCCGCTATCTTCAGGACTGCTGCTCATTCCAAGGCCTGGGGCATTCCCTCTCTTGGAAAGCCCAGCTCTCCGAGCTTTGGCAGTGGGAGACCACCAGGGTCAGTTCAGACCCTCTTCTTTTACTGTTCCGCTGGAAGCAGGACTATTTCGGGAAGTTTTTGAGTTAGAGTGCCCGTATTGCAATAATGGCTAATACAAGCCGGCCCGATCTGTTTCTCTGCCTGGGAATTGAGCGGTCAAATGGCAGAATAAGATTTTAATAACAAGTTTAAAACATCAGTGGTTTCCAGTCTGGTGGGTCCTTGGTCTACTGAGTCTATGAGAACCTGGTCTTAGGCGCTCTGTACGCTGCTCAGTGTGCCCCCATCCTTCTCCACGTGGCGACACACGCATAAAGAATAAGAGGTGCTCTCCACCCATGCATCCTCATTACTCTTCTCCCTCTCGAGGAGACATACACAAGCATATAGACAAGCAAGCAAACAAACAAAGAAAACAAGCATTAAACAAAAAGATGTTGTAAAACTCAAATGCTTTGTAATTAATGATAAAACTATGTTAGTGTATTACTCTGTTCCTAGCATGTTCTAATCACTTTACATGACTTCAGTCATTCTATTCTCACAACAACCTCATGCTGTGGGTACTATTATTTTCCCCATTTTACAAATGAGGAAACAGACAATAAGAATAATAGATATCAGCTACTGGAGACCTGGTCTTGGAAGGCTTCCTGGAAGAGGTAGTATGTGAGTTGGATTGTAGAATGAGTAGAACTGAGAGCTGGGCAGTAGCCCAGAGGTCATTCCAAGTAATGAGCACTGGCTGAGAAGGACGGCGAAGATGTGTTTGGGAGCCAGTGGCAAGTCTGCCTGGAGAAGGAAGATGCAGATCTGTGGCGCTGTCTCATTGCTAAGAATGGGGGGCCCTAAGCATGGGAGCCAACTGGAGTTTTGTCCAAAGTTTCTTTAGAGATTCTCCCCAGAGGCCCCTTAGCTCTTAGGCGAGCGTTTAGCAGAAATTCTTGATTCTATTTTAATTAAATGGATGCTGCAAAGAAAACAATATCAGTATAGGGAGCGCACAAAAGACAGACGTGGCTTAGATTTTTGCAGAAAGAAACCACTTATCGAAAAAGATACTGTTAAGCGCAGATACTGTCTCATGGTTTTTACATAACACAGTGCAACCTGGTGCTCTCTTCCAACTCTGAGAAAACGCAGAGCTCACAACAGATATTTTTCTTCCAACAGTGAATTTTCTTTGAAAGTGGTTGTTTAGTCTACATAAAAAAACCTAAAAAAACAGCTTTGTTTACAATTAAAGAAAAACCTTAATATGTCCAAGTATTAAATGTCTTACCTTAATAGATAAGAATTATACCACGTTAATAGCACAGATTGCTGTTTGAGCCATATTTTTAAATCTCTTGGCAGTACAAATTATTATACAAACTTCAGAGTAGATAGGTTGGCTGGTTTATTTTTAACTAGGCTCATAAGAGGTTCTAAACTGCGTCCAATTTTTTGCTTATATTTGTCTCATAAAAATTCTTGACTAGATTCTTAATCTATGCTAATATGGCTTAACATTAATATAGCCCTTTCAATCATGCAATAAATACACATTTAACATTATTATATGCCTACCACTCTGCTGATTTCCTCGAATCAAAACAGAAAAGTGGAAGACCAGCTGTTCAGCCTTCAAAGAATTTGCAATCTTTTCTGGAAGACAGGATTGTCGTAAATGAAGAAATTTGACAATAATGCAAGGCAGTATATAGTTAGATGCTAAATAGTTTGTTACACATTAAAAATAATAGCATCATTCAAATCTTTAGAGAACCCCAATATTCATCTACAAAAATATATATATATTTTTATTTTTAAAGTTGTCTTGCAAAGTTATACAGGTGGCCAATAGGCACATGAAAAGATGTTCAACATCGCTAATCATCAGGGAAATGCAAATCAAAACTACAGTGAGACAGCACCTTACACCCGTTAGAATGGCTACAATTACCAAGACAAAAAATAACAAATGTTGGAGAGGATGTGGAGAAAAGGGACCCCTCATACACTGCTGGTGGGAATGCAAACTGGTGCAGCCACTATGGAAAACAGTATGGAGATTCCTCAAAAAATTAAAAATTGAAATACCATATAACTCTGCTATCTCACTACTGGGTATTTATCCAAAGAACTTGAAATCAGCAATTCAAAGAGACTTACGCACCCCTGTGTTCATTGCAGCATTATTCACAATAGCCAAGATGTGGAAGTAAACCAAGTGCTCATCAACTGACAAATGGATAAAGAAGATGTGGTGTATATACATATATACACACACAATGGAATACTACTCAGCCACAAAAATTACAAAATCGTCCCATTTGCAACAACATGGATGGACCTTGAGGGTGTTATGTTAAGCAAGATAAGCCAGACAGAGAAAGACAAACACCATATGATTTCACTCATACGTGGAAGATAAACAAACACATGGACAAAGAGAACAGATTAGTGGTTACCAGAGGGGAGGGGGGTTAGGGGAGGTCATAAGGGGTAAAGGGACACATATATAGCGTAACGAACAAATAATAATGTACAACTGAAACATTTCACAATGTTATGAACTGTTATGACCTCAATAAAAAATTGTCTTACAAACATTTGTCCTTTGAGTGTGGAAGTGATTTTTAGCTCTGAGAGTTAGTTATAAGCAAATGTGATGGATAAAGTAGATAATCAAACTGGTGATTGTTTGTGGTCCAGAGTGGCGGGACTCTGAAGTCACGGTTATGATTTCCTTGTGTAGCTTTTACATTGACTCTATCCGCTGCGTGTTCTTGGAGGGGAGGAAGCCAGATGTCAGGCCAGGGCGATTGAGGAGGATTTAGGGGCAAGAAAAGCCTGGGAAAGTGGGAAATTCCATGAGGTCTCTAAAGACATTACTTCCCATAACTAGTTGAATAATTCTTTCAGGTGAACTTCGTGTAATGCAGCGTTATTATGAAATATGTCTGGTGCATTTCATGCAACTGTGTACAAATATGAATTCCAACATATTCATTTAGGACAAGATTTTTCTTTTTTTGCCTTTAATTAGTTAGATCAGTGATTTGATTGACTCGTCTGCCTTGCTTAAAAGGCATGAAAATAAAGAAATAGGATAGATTTTTTTAATTTAAAAAAAAATGTTTAAAGTCCAAATAGGTGTTGTCACCTCAAATCCCAATGCCAGTGCTTAAAATATAAAAATATGACACTTTCTTTATTTCCTGTGACTGATTGCATCTTACTCCAGAGTCCTATTCACTGAAGTGACAGGGGATGGCAAGACTTGATCTAACTCACCCCTTGTGATTGGAAACAACCTCTTTCAGGTTATACTTACGGCACTTAGTCACTTTGGTGTCAGTATTCAGTCAAATTCAAGGTGCAAACTTTCTGCAAAGACCCCCTTCTTCCTGGCCAAGATGGCTCCGTGGATGGAAAGTGTAGTGCTCACAGAGGAAGGTGCAGGTGCTGTGGCTGGCAGACACCATCTCAGGATGCCCTGGTGTCTCTGGTCGCTGCAGTCCACAGCTGGTGACCTCTCCATTAGCTCTCTGCTCCTCCCTGGTGCGACTCCCAGGTTTGGGCCATCTGCTCAACAGCCTCTGCTGCCAAGTCTCCTTGCCCTGCATGAAGTGACCACCAGCTCTGAATAACAGTCACCTTCTGTGGCCCCTCACTACTTTGAGGGACCCCAGGAACTTTTCTGGGTCTCAGGGTGTCCCATTAGCCCAAGGCTGACTTGAGGGCCAGCTCAGGCCTTCTCTGCTTAGAATCCTTCCTCAACAACTTCTGACCTTGGTCTAGTTGGCACTGTGTTAACCCGGTGACTCTCCGGAAGGCTCAACATAGCCTGCATCGGTTCCAAGGAAACACAGATGAACCTCACCGTTCTGGGAATGCCCTGTCTTGGTCAGTGTGGGCTGCTAGACTGGGTGAGCCAACAACAAACATTTATTTCCCACAGTTCTGGAGGCTGGGCAGTCTAAGATCAAGGCATCAGCAGATGCAGTGTCCTAAGACGCCCTGCCTCCTGGTTTGTATCCTCACATGGCAGAGAGAGACATCTAGTCTCCTCTTCGGATAAGAGGACTAATCCCATTCATGAGATGGACCCAAAGGCTTCATCGTGAAATACCATCACATTGGGGATTAGAGCTTCCACATATGAACGTTCACTTCACAGTAGCTCCAAATTATCTGGCTGTTCCCAAACTTCCCGGAACAGGATTTGGACCTGGAGTGAGACAGCCAAGACCAATGTTTCCCATGGGCCTTTTTCCTCTCTTTTTCTCTGTCCTCCAATTCAGCCCTCACAAACCAGAAGCACTTTCTTTGTCAATGTTGACAAAAGAGCTACAGAGAATGACACTAGAAAGACAGGAAAATAGTTCAAGGAAATAATTCAAACATCATGTACCTTTGGGCCATTTATGTTTAAATTTCCTTTGGTGTCGGCGGTTGCTCGGAGGGAACGTATCTTCATCCTTTGAAGACTTACTTGACTTTTAGAAATGGCCCAAATTGAGATCTCGTCAAGGTGGTGGCATAGGCGGACTCTGAACTCACCTCCTCCCACAAACACAACCAGGTTACAACTATTCTTGGAAAAATTACCCCATAGAGAGAACTGAAAACTAGATAAAAAGAGCCACAACAAGGGACTGTCCTGACTGAGAAAGAAGAGGCAGGAATTAATTCTGGACAGAAAAAATGCCACCTTTGGGAGCAGTGGAGCTTCACAGCTGGCCGGGCAGGAGCTGCCGTAAGGTACACAGCCTTGCCTGGAGGAGTGGGGACCTGAGTGGTGCCCATTACCACTATAAGCATCCTTCAGACTCAGCACAACTGAGATGAGTGTCCTACTATCTGGCTTCACCAGCTATTAACTGCAATGGGGAATACCCCCAGAAAAGCTATCAAACAAAAGCCAAAAAAAAAAAAAAACCCACTCTTCAAGGGTCCATGCACAAATTCAGTCATCTCAGAGAGTAATCTATAATCACCAGAAAGAAAGCTGCATAGTCCTTTGGTGAAAAGAGACTCATCTGGTAGGCTCTGTGTGCATCTCAGTGAGACGTGAGACCTCTCCAGAGACTGAGACATTGGTGGCAGCCATTGTTGTGACCTAGTACAGGCTTGCTGACACAGATGCTGGGAGACACCATTGAAGTTCTTCGCCTGGCCTGTTAGCCCTGGGGTCTGCAACACCCACTAGAGTGTAGATTTAATCCAGTTCAGCCAGGGCAGGCAGCCTGCCGTAGGGACAAGCCCCACCCAACACAAGCCCTCAGGCTACTTGTTGGCCTGCATAGACTGGGTACATTGATCCTCTGCAGGCAGGTAAGTGTGTCCACCTCTGTGGGGCATGGCCTGTGTGAGGATCAGGTGAACTGCGGGGGACATGGTGGAGAGGTGGGGGCCTTTGCAGTGGGGTGACTGGATACACTGCAGGGGGTTGGGAAGTGTGCATGAGCCAGGACTGTGTTGATGGTGTGTATGGACCTGTGGGAGGTGGGGCTTATCAGTGGCAGAAGACCTGTGCTCACCAACAGCCTCATAGGGGATCAACCCCACCTTCCAAAGCATGAAACAATTGGGTGCTCCCATGCCTGAGGCCAGTCCCAGTCAGCTGCAATCCTAAGAGAGCTGACAACAGCCTTGCAGGCCTGAGGCCTACAGCAACAGTAAGCACCTGAGCCTAGCAACCAGCTACAGAGGGTGCCTACCCAATTAACAGGAAAACTGCATCAAGGGTGTGCCATTAGACCTAGTAGCCAATGGTGCTGGGGGTCCCCAAACTCGATTTATAAACAGCCAGACAGGGAGGGAAAGCCTAGACTCCCTGGGTACCTGTAGTAACAGCAACTCTGCCATAGCAAAAGGACACAGGTAGCCCACACAGAGGACACTCCTGGATCATTTGGACCAGTGATGAGAGGGAAGCACACTTCCAGGCCTCAAAAGGTGTCTCTTACATAAGGCCACTTCTCCAAGATCAGGAGACATAGCTGACCCACCTCATACAAACATATAAGCACAGAGAAAGAGGCATAATGAGGAGGAATACATTCCAAGCAATGGAACAAGACAAAACCCCAGGAAAAGAACTAAATGAAACAGAACTAAGCAATCTACCTGAAAAAGAGTTCAAACAAAAACTCATAAGGATGCTCATTGATATTGGGAGAAGACTGGATGAACACAGTGAGACCATCAACAAAGAAGTGGAAAATATACAAAAGCAACAATGAGAAGTGAAGAATACAATACTGGAAATGAAAAATTCACTAGAGGGACTCAATAGCAGAGTAGATGATACAGAAGAACGGATCAGCGAGTTGGATGAAAGACTAAAATTTGGAGATCAACAAAGTTGAACGGACGAAAGAAAAAAGAATTAAAAAGAATGAGGACAGTCTAAGGGAACTCTGGGACAATATCAAGTGCACTAACATTCATATTATAGGTGTCCCAGAAAGGAGAAGAGAGAGACAAAGGGGCAGAGACTCTATTTGCAGAAATAGTAGCTGAAAAATTCCCTAACCTAAGGAAGGAAACAGACATCCAAGTACAGGAAGCACAGAGAGCACCAAACAAGATAAACCCAAAGAGGACCACACCAAGACAACTATAATTAAAACGTCAGAAATTAAAGATAAACAGAGAATCCTAAAAGCAGCAAGAGAAAGGCAACAAGTGACATACAAAGGAAAGCCCATAAGGCTATTGGCAGAATTCTGAGCCAAAACCCTACAGGCTAGAAGAGAGTGGCACGAAATATTTAAAGTACTGAAAGGGAAAAACCTACAGCCAAGAATACTCCATCCAGCAAGGTTATCATTCAGCATGGAAGAAGAGTTTTCCAGACAAGCAAAAATTAAAGGAGTTTATCACCAAGAAACCAGTTCTACAAGAAACACTGACGGGACTTATTTAAGTGGAAAAGAGAAGACCACAAATAGGGATAAGAAAAGTATAAGAAAAAAACTGCCACCAAAACAGGCAATAAAATCACTGGTAAAGGGAAAAATAGAGTAAAGGTAGCAGATCAACCACCTATGAAAATAATATGAAGGTTAAAAGACAAAAGTATTAAAATTACCTATTTCAATGATAAGAGGGTAAGAGATTAGATATGATTTCAAAAACGTAAAATGTGGGAAGAGGGGAGTAAAAGAGTAGAGCTTTTAGAAAAAGGTCAAGCTAAAGAGACTATCAACTCATTATAGATTGCTATATATGTAGAATATTATACAGGAAGCTCATGGTAATTACAAACCAGAAACCTATAATAGATAAACAAATAAGTAAGAGGAAAGAAATCACATATATTACTAAAGAAAGCCACCAAACCACAAGGGAAGAGAGCAAGAGAAGAAGAATGGAACAGAGAAGAACTACTAAAACACCCAGAAAAAAAGAAGTAAGAAAATGGCAATAAACACATATTTATCAATAGCTCCTTTAAATGTCAATGGACTAAATAGTTCAATCAAAACACATAGGGTGGCTGATTAGATGAAAAAGCAAGACCTGTATATATGCTACATACAAGAGGCACACTTTAGACCCAAAGACACTCACAAAATGCAAGTGAAAGGATGGAAAAAGATACTCCATGCAAATGACAAAGGAAAGAAAGTGGGGATAGCAATAGTTATCAGACAAAATACGCTTTAAAACAAAAACTGTAACAACGGACAAAGAAAGGCACAAAATAATGATAAAGGAAACAATCCAACAAGAGGATATAACACTTGTAAATATCTATGCACCCAACATAGGAGCACCTAAATATGTAAAACAACTATTAACAGACATAAAAGGAGAAATAAACAGTAACACAATAATAGTAGGGGACTTTAACACTCCACTTACACCAATGGATAGATCATCCAAACAAAAGATCAATAAAGAAACATTGGCCTTAAATGACACATTAGACCAGATGGACTTACTAGATACATATAGAACATTCCATCCAAAAACTGCAGAATACACATTCTTTTCAAATGCACATGAAACATTCTCTAGGATTGATCACATATTAGGCCACAAAACTAGTCTCAATAAATTTAAGAAGATTGAAATAATACCAAGCATCTTTTCTGAGCACAAAGTTATCAAACTAGAAATCAACTATAGGAAGAAAATCAGAAAAGCAACAAAAATGTGGAGATTAAACAAAATGCTACTGAACAACGAATGAGTCAATGAAGAAATCAAAGGAGAAATCAAAAAATACCTAGAGACAAATGAAAATGAAAATACAACATGCCAAAATCTATAGGATACAGCAAAAGTGGTTCTAAGAGGGAAGTTTATAGCAATTCAGGCCTACCTCAACAAACAAGAAATACCCCAAATAAACAATCTAACACTGCACCTAAAGGAACTGGAAAAAGAAGAACAAACAAAGCCCAAAATCAGCCAAAGGAAGGAAATAATAAAAATCAGAGCAGAAATAAATAAAATAGAGACTAAAAAACAATAGAAAAAACTAATGAATTCAAGAGTTCATTCTTTTTTTATCGAAAAGATAAACAAATTTAACAAACCTTTCTCTATATTCACCAAGAAAAAAAGAGAGAAGACTCAAATAAATACAATCAGAAACAAAAGAGGAGAAATTACAACAGACACCTCAGAAATACAAAAGATTATAAGAGAATACAATGAAAAACTATATGCCAACAAATTGGATAATCGAGAAGAAATGGATAAATTCTTAGAATCATACAACCTTCCAAAACTGAATCAAGAAAAAGTAAAGAATTTGAATAGACCAATCACCAGTAAGGAGATCAAAATAGTAATCAAAAATCCCGAAAAGTAAAATTCCAGGACCAGATGGCTTTCCTGGTGAATTCTACCAAACATTCAAAGAAGACCTAATACTTATCCTTCTCAAACTGTTCCAAAAAATTGAAGAGGAGGGGAAGCTTCCTAACTGATTCTATGAAGCCAACATTATCCTGATGCCAAAACCAGACAAGGACAACACAAAAAAATAAAATTATAGGCCAATATCACTGATGATCATCGAGGCAAAAATCCTCAACAAAATAATAGCAAATCGAATACAACAATACATTAAAAAGATCATACATCATGATCAAGTGGGATTTATTCCAGGAATGCAAGGATAGTTCAACATCCACAAATCAATCAATGCGATACACCACATTAACAAAATGAAGAATAAAATTCACATGATCATCTCAATAGATGCAGAGAAAGCATTTGACAAGATATAGCATCCATTCATAATAAAGACTCTAAATAAAATGGGTATAGAAGGAAAATACCTCAACATAAAAAAGGCCATATATGATAAACCCACAGCTAATATCATTCTCAATGGAGAAAAATTGAAAGCTATCCCTCTAAGAATAGGAACCAGACAAGGATTCCCACTTTCACCACTCTTATTTAAAATAGTATTGGAAGTTCTAGCCAGAGCAATCAGGTAAGAAAAAGAAATAAAAGGGATCCAAATTGGAAAAGAAGAGGAGAAACTGTCACTATTTGCAGATGACATGACTTTATATTTAGAAAACACTAAAGAATCCACTAAAAAACTTTTAGTAATAATAAATAAATAGAGTCAAGTTGCAGGATACAAAATCAACATACAAAAATGAGTTGCGTTTCTATACACTAACAACAAAGTAGCAGAAAGAGAAATTAAGAACACAATCCCATTTACAATTGCAACAAAAATACCTAGAAATAAACTTAACCAAAGAGGTGAAAGATCTGTACACCAAAAACTACAAAACATTGTTGAAAGAAATTGAAGAAGACACAAAGAAACTGAAAGATATTCCATGCTCTTGGATTGGAAGAATTAACATTGTTAAAATGTCCATACTTCCTAAAGCAATCTGTAGATTCAATGCAATCCCTATCAAAGTTCCAACAACAATTTCACAGAAATAGAACAAAGAATCCTAAAATTTATGTGGAACAACAAAAGACCCCAGATAACCAAAGCAATCCTGAGGAAAAAGAACAAAGCTGGAGTTGTCATACTCCCTGATTTCAAAATATACTACAAAGATATAGTAACCAAAACAGCATGGTACTGGCACAAAAACAGACACATAGATCAATGGAACACAATCGAGAGCCCAGAAATAAACCCACATATTTATGGACAGCTAATTTTTGACAAGGGAGCCAAGAGCATACAACGGAGAAAGGTGAGTCTCTTCAATAAATGGTGTTGGGAAAACTGGACAGCCACATATGAAAGAATAAAAGTAGATCATTACCTTACACCATGCACAAAAATCAACTCAAAATGGATTAAACACTTGAATGTATGACCTGAAACCATGGAACTTCTAGAGGAAAACATAGGCAGTACGCTCTTTGACATCGGTCTTAGCAGCATTTTTTCAAATACCGCGTCTGACCAGGCAAGAGAAACAATTGAAAAAATAAGCAAATGGGCCTACATCAAACCAAAAAGCTTCTGCACAACAAAGGAAACCATCAAGAAAACAAAAAGACAACCTAAGAATTAGGAGAAGATATTTGCAAACCATATATCAGATAAGGGGTTACTATGCAAAATATACAAAGAACTCATACAACTCAGCAACGAAAAGACCAACAACCCAGTTAAAAAATGGGCAAAAGATCTGAACAGACATTTCTCCAAAGAAGATATATGGATGGCCAACAGGCACATAAAAAGATGTTCAACATCATTAACTATCAGGGAAATGCAAATCAAATCTACAATGATATCACCCCACTCCAGTCAGAACGGCTATAATTAACAACATGGGAAATAACAAGTGTTGGAGAGGATGTGGACAGAAGGGAACCCTCATACACTGTTAGTGGGAGTGCAAACTGGTGCAGCCACTATGGAAAACAGTATGGAGTATCCTCAGAAAATTAAGAATAGATCTACCATATGATCCAGCTATTCCACTGCTGGATATTTATCCAAAGAACTTGAAAACACAAAGGCATAAAGTACATACACCCCTACGTTCATCGCAGCATGATGCACAATAACCAAGACTTGGAAGCAACCTAGGTACTCATCAAGGGGCGAATGGATAAAGAAGATGTGGTATATATACACAATGGAATACTACTCTGCCATAAGAAATGAAATCCGGCCATTTGTGACAACATGGACGGAGCTTGAGGATATCATGCTAAGTGAAATAAGTCAGAGGCAGAAAATCAAATATGATATGATCTCACTCATAAGCAGGAGATAAAAACAATGACAAACAAACACATAGCAACAGAGATTGGATTGGGGATCACCAGAGGGGAAGGGCGGAGGGGGGATGGGGAAAGGGGTGATTAGCACATGTGTGGTGATGGATTGTAATTAGTCTTTGGGTGGTGAACATGATGTAATCTACACAGAATTCAAAATATATTACGATGGACACCTGAAAGTTATACAGTGTTATAATCCAATGTTATTGCAATTAAAAAAAGAAAGAAAGAAAGAAAGTGCCAAAATTATTCCAAAGTGAATCTGTTGAATAAAGCGGATGAGCTATTTGGTCAATAGATTAAGGCATTAATAGAAGAGGGGAAAAGGAAGCAAAAGGGAAAAAGGGAGAGAAATAAAGCAATCAGAAGACTGCCCTGGTAGATGGGGCAGAAATGCACTGAAAACTCAGGGCCTTGCAGTACCTGCCCTTTTCCTGAACAGTCTCTGGAAAGCCTATGTGACCAAAGTATGTGGTCGAGAGGTCCATTTGGATGGGAAGGCAATAAAAACCTCTCAGTGACCAACCAACTATTGCTTGTGTTTAAGCTCCTATGCAATGACACAAGTTTTGAAAACTTAGCTTTTAGCTTATAGTTAAGGGCAAACGTATTTGAATCAAAAGTTGCACTGCACAGCTGTTCTCTGGGACTGGCCAGTGTGATATCACTGGCCACCTAAAGGCTCTGTAGCAAATTGTCTCAGTATTTTCTCTGTTTTTTTTTTTTTTTTTTTTTTTTTTTACAAAATGTAGTAGGCCATTGGTATAGATAGAGTGAAAGGAAAACAATTTTAAGTCAAACATGTACCAGTTGCTTTTGAGTTACTTTTGGCTGCCCCATATAGGGTTGAATCTCTAGCCAACTTGAATTGCTCATTTCTAAGATCCTTGTCAATTCACAATGTTACACTGGTGCTTTCCTCATTTTAGAGGTCACTGGCTAGTATTAATGTGGAAGACCTAAAATCGATGTAGAAGTGATGTTCTTTTTCCTCCCTTCCTAACGATGTCATTAGTCCTTGTTCAATGGGCATGTCACATACCCTCTTGTCCTCTTAGAGAAAAATATTACTTAAGCTTTTCAAAGTACTTTAAAATAATTTTCTGAAGAACAGCCAACAAATGAACTATGGAGGTGGAGGAACAAGCTCTCTAGTCAAAAAGCTTAGCAGAATAAAGATTCCCAAGGTCATCTTAATGGAACATTTAAGAAAATATTAGAGTTTGAAGCATAATCTTCCATCTCTGCGAATCACTAGCTTTCTGACCTAAGGTGAATTATATAACCTCTTTGAAACTCAGTTTTCACTTCTGTAAAGAGTGGATAATAAGATCTGCCCTTCTGAGCTCACAGGACTCTTGTCTGGTTCAAGATGAGACTTACCAGGTGGGAGAGACTCATCACGAGCTAGCTGCTTTTCTCTCTATGATCCTTGCAGTGAAGACATCCAAGAAAGTTTCCTACCCAGGGCAACTGCCCTGCAGAATGTAGGGTAGTGTGAACTCTTTAAAGAGCAGGCAATGTGGAGGGCGAAGAAGCATGGGTCTTGGTCTAGAACTTACCTGGGGACAAATGTATTCTTGGGCGAGTAACCTGAGTATGTGCGGAGAGCATTATTGTCACTATCCATGAGCTGTAGTAAAGCATCTAGCATTCAGTGACAAAATTGAATACATTTTTACAGTACCAGGTACATGTAAGTTGGAACACAAAAGATTATTTTTAGAGAAGAGGAAAGTAGAATTCAAATAAATTAACTAATCTGCACAAATTTATATTATTTGTAAGTGACAACACCAGAACTCAGATATAGATCCTGTGAATCCATCTCTAATACCTTCTCTACAATGAGTTAGTTTTATTTGGACCACTAACTCCTCTGGGAATCTGACAGATCTATGAACCCACCTCATAGAAAAATGCACATAATTTTTGTACCGAATTTCAGTTCATTTTTGGACCTCCTAGGCGACAATGGACCCGGATTAAGAATCCCTGTACCACAGACTGTGGCCTCTCTTAAAGACTTCCAGGTGCTCAGTTTTCATCTTTATGTGAGAAGAGAAGGGCAGATTTTATGATGTTAAAGCAGGATGGAAAGTCTTTAAGTAACGTTACATCAGACTGTCAAGGTCTTTAAAACACTCCTGAGATGCTGAGAATCTTCCAAAATCTGAGCCATATTCAGGCATTCATTCAGCAAATCCTTACTGAGGGCCCAGTGGATGCCTGGCCCTGGAGTTACAGTGGTACCCAAGACAGGCCCTGCTCTCATGAAGTTCATATTCACTGTGAGGGAAGATGGACAATAGATAAATATATCATGCTATGTAGGAAGGAGGTTCTACTGAAGGTTGTGTGGACAAGGGAGACATCTTTGAGGAGCTGGCATTTGAGATGTGACCAGAAGGATGAGAAGGAGCTGCCCGGGGATGATCTGGGGCATAAGTATTCCATGCATAGAAAACAGGTGGTACAACACCCTAATGTGGAGATGCACTTGGTGTGTGCCACTGTGGTGGGAGTGGGGTCACCAAGAGGGCAGGTGGCATGAGATGAGGCTGGAGAGGTAGGTGGTGCCATCCCTGTATGGCCTTGTAGACCAAGGTAAAGAGTTTGGCTTTTATTCTGCCAGAGATGAGAAACATCAGAGAGGTTAGGCAAGGACACGATCTGACTCATGTTTTTAAAAGATCATACAGGCTGCTATGTGGGAATGGGTCACCACGGGTCAGGGGTGGAGAAAGCAGATGAGGAGTCCAGGAAGAGGAGGACGCTGGCTTCATTCAGGGTGGTAATAATGAAGACTGAGAAATGGTAACAAATTTGGGATACGATTTTTGGAAGTTGAGAGTGTAGGACTTGCCAATGAACTGGATGTAGGGAGGTGAAAGCAAGAGTAAAGCTAAGGATGATACCTAGGGTTTTGCCAGAGCAATGGATTGATGGTGAAACTATTTCCTGAGGTGCAGAAGGTTGGAACAGGAGCAGGTTTGGGGGAGGGGTGAGAGTGGGGCCAGCAGCCAAGAGTTATGATGGACTATGCTAAGACGGCAGTTAGCTATATGAGTTTAGAGCTCTGGGGAGAGGTCATGGCTAAAGACATAAATTCAGAAATTATTTCTAACTATATGGTATATAATATCATAAGATTGCATAAAATTAACTAGAGAAGTATGAAGATAGAAAGAATAGAAGATGGTACAGGACATAGCCTTGGAGAAGTCCAACATTTAGAGGTCAAACAAGAACTATAGCCAGCAAGGGAGGCTGAGAAAGAGTTGGCAGAGAGGTCGGAGGAAAACCAGGAGAGGGTTCTATCACTGAAGCCACTGGAACAAAAATATTTCAAGGAGAAAATGATTGACTGTGGCAAATGCTCCTAAGATCTTGTAGTAGAGACTGCTGATTGTCCCCTGTACTCATTTTCTCCATTTTTCTTTTAGTAATAATTCTCTAATAGTAAAAGCTAGGCTAGAACACTGAGTTATGGCTGGACACACGGCTGTATAGAGACTGCATTTCCCAGGCTAGGTGTGGCCATGTGACTAAGTTTGAGTCAGTGGGTTGTGGGAAAATGGAACTTACACAATCTCCTAGACTTGGTCTTAAAATATTAAGTATGTATTGCCCCATTCTCTTTTCCTGTAATGTGTACATGGAGGTGACCTAGCTTCAATCATGCACCTGAGGACAGTACTCTAAGGAATATTAGATAAACTGGTAAAAGAAACTCAGATTCCTTCACGTTCTTATGGAGTAGAGCTGCCCATCTACTGTGGACTCCACTGTGAAAGAAAGAAATTAACTTGTTTCTAGAATTACTGTATTTTGTGGTCTCTGTTTTAGCAGCTTAACCTACACCATAACCAATCCACACATTGAGAAATTTGCAGAGAGGCAACATGAGCTGATTGGTGAGTTTGACAATTTCAGACGTATGACTGGGACATAAACCTGAAAAAAGCAGTTAGAAGAGCTAATCCATTCATTCACTCTTTTATTCACTCAAAATATTTATTGAGGTTTTACTATGAGCCATGAACTGTCCTAGGCCCTGGGATAGAGCAGAGAACAAAGGAGATAATGCCCTTGCCCTCATGGAACTTGCATTCTAGTGGAGGAGACAGAGAGCAAAGATATAAACAGATAACGAATAAACAGATAAATATGAAGACCAGGTGGTGTCATGGGCTAAGGAGAAAACAAAGCTGAGAAAGAGGATGGGAAGTGCTGGTTTCGATAGAGTGGGCAGGGGAGGGCTTTTAGAGGAGACGACTTTTGAGTGGAACTGAATAAATGGGGATTAAGGGAAAAGTTACATGAAAATCTTTGAGATGAGGCCACCAAGGAGAGGGAACAGGATCTACAGAGTCCCTGAATCAGGAATTCACTTGTACACAGAATAGCAAGCAATCTGATGTGTGATGGAGCACAGTGAATGAGACAGAAAGAAGCAGGAAATGAAACTGGAAAGAAAGCCACCAGATCAGGGAAGTCTTGTCGACCAGGACAAAGGGTTTCAGTTTTATTGTAGGTGTGATGGGAAGCCATTGGAGTCATCATAGAGGATTTAATCAGATTTCGCATTTTAAAATATTGATCTTGCTGCAATTTGAAGAACTGAATGTGAGGGTGAGGGTGGAATCAGCTGGTTGATTGAAGGGACCCAGGCTAGAGATGATGATGGCTTAGACTTGAATAACAATGGTGGAGGTGGTAAGAAGTGGTCTGATTTGGAGAAGTGTGTGTGTGCATGACCGTGGGCTGGGGTTGGCTATGGAATGGCTATAAAAATACCTTTGAGGTGATCTGCTGTGTAGGAAAGCAGAGAAATGGGTGAACAGCTGGGAAGTTTACAGGGAGTTAGAAAGTCTCTCTCTCTCCGTCTGTCACTTTTTCCCCCTCCCTCTTTTGAAGGTAGGTGATATTAGAGTTAGTGTAACCATGTGCCCTCCAGGACCAGTTCAACTGACCCCATCTTATCAACAGAGTGATTAAGAATTGTCTTTCAGAAAATTTGCAAAGTCATGTAGCCAGAGCAAATGCAGAAGAAATCTTGACCTGAAATGACCTTGGAACCAAAGATTCCCTTCCCCATAGAACCAAAGGACAGGGACATGACTGGAACTTAAGAGTTGATTCCAATCAGAAGCAAGGGGTCCCTCATTCAAGAAGATCTGGTGTTAAAATCCCTTCTCCTCCTTACCGTAAATGTTTAAAATCTTACTGTAAATGTTTCAAACCTTACCATAAATGTTTAGAACCTTACCATAAATGTTTAGAACCTTACCATCAATGCTTGAAGCCTGCCAATCAAAACCTATCCCACCAGCATTTCCATGTGCCAACCTGTTCTCCCCAGCCTCTTAAATTTTGCCCCAAATCTTGGATCAGGCATACAGATCTGAGAGCACACGCCCCCTGTCTCCATGGAGATGGATCTCACAGAATAAAGTTGATTTCTTTTCCCAAAAGCTGATGCTGTAATTAATTGGCTTCTTTATGTACATTGGGTAAGAACCTCATTTTGTGCAGTAACGTTAATGTAATGATGGGGATCATCCAGTAGGAAGGGATAAATAGATGATGCAGGAAAAATAGGTGATGTTTGCTGGAGAAGGATGGACCCAGAATAAAGTGGAGGGTTTGAACTTTAATAGGAGCAAAGACACTTCGCCCTTTGGAAAGGGGGCATGTGTTGGAAATAGCAAAGAAATAAAGAAATTCTTGTGTGGTGGCATCAGTTTTATCAATGAGGCAGCTGAGAGTGAAGATGTGGGCAAGAGGAGATGCCAGAGGTTTGAATAAAGGGAACGTGTTGTGGCGTGATTATTTCAGAGAGTGAGAAACATGCATATGAAGAAAGTGCAGTAGGATTGCTGACACATTGAGCCTGTTTGAAACGGATGGTTCTGAATTTAAAGTGAGTCTGGTCAGCACCAGGGTTGTGTTTGCCTGTGACCCAGTTCAGTTACTGCGTGCGGTTGCTGAGTAGGTGTCTAGTTGTGCTTAACCTTGGCAGGAGTTTTAGTAAGGAAATGAAGAAAAGGCAGTGGTGTTAAGGGTGTTTGCAAAAGAGAGGTATGATGATGGGCCCTGGGATCTAAACCGAGTGAGAAGAAAAATAATCAAATGAGGGGAACAGTAATACAGATTTTATCAGCCCAAAATTAATACTACTTGGGGGGGTCCTCTTAAGGACAAGAATACAAAATTATGAATACAGAATTAGGTCTGAAAGTTAATGTTTATTTAGAACGACAAAAATAATTACAAGTAGTTATGAATGTTATAAAGCTGATTGTGATGGTTAATTTTTCGCCAACTTGACTGGCTAAGGGACGCCCAGATGGCTGGTAAATGTCACTTCTGGGTGTGTCTGTGAGCGGGTTTCCAGAAGACATCAGTGTTTGAACTGATGAACCCAGTAAAGCAGGTAGCCCTCCCAACTAGGTGGGCATCATCCAATCCCTGAGGGCGCGAATAGAACAAAAGGGTGGAGGAAGGGCAAATTCACTCTCTCTCTCCTTGAGCTCAGACATCCTTCTGCCCTTGGACATTGGCTCTTGGTTCTCAGACTTTTGGACACAGATGAGGACTTAACACCACCGGCCCCCGCAATTCTCAGGCCTTTGGACTCAGACTGAATTACACTGCCAGGTTTCCTGGTTTTCCAGCTCATAGACACAGATCATGGGACCCATGGGCTTCCGTAACCGCCAGTCAATTTCTATAATAAATCCCCTCTTATATATACCTATACATACCCTATTGGTTCTGTTTCCCTGGAGAACCCTGACTAACACATTGATATACACCATAAAACTAACAAAATTCAGGGGCTGGCCCCATGGCTGAGTGGTTAAGTTCCCGTGCTCCACTGCAGGCGGCCCAGTGTTTCGTTGGTTCAAATCCTGGGCACGGACATAGCACTGCTCATCAAACCACGCTGAGGCATCGTCCCACATGCCACAACTAGAAGGACCCACAACGAAGACTATACAACTATGTACTGGGGGGCTTTGGGGAGAAAAAGGAAAAAAAATCTAAAAACTAACAAAATTCAGAAAATTTACTTGATATTTTTATTAACTGTCTGAAACCCCTTTATTATTCTATTTTCCTTGCATATCGTTTGATCACCTCTTCCTGTGACAACAATTGTGTAGTAATTTTTTTTATACAGAAAATAGAAAGAAAATTCAGTCCGTCTTCCAGCATGGATTTCTGAAAAATGTTTATTGATATCTGGGACACAGAAATCAAGTGACATCACACACAGACACACTTGCTCCTCATAGCACAGCTACAGGTTGCTGCTCTATACTATAGGAATTGTAATAAATTCTATTTTACATAATTCCATCATAGAAAAAAATTGCAGGGCGTTTTTCTATATATTACCTGATCGAGAACATTCATGGCAGGAGAGAATTTCTGTTTTGCCTGGGCATCATTGAGAGTCAAAGGCGCCACTTACACAATTGCACACGACAATCTTCCATACGTTTTTAACTGTGTTCCTCTGCTACCCACAGGTTGGTACGGGTCTGTGGCTCAAGGCCACATGGTGATGGTTTCCCTTGTCCCATACCTTTGTGTCATGACTTATGGGGAGATGGTGTCGCAGGCAGTAGGAGGAATCCTGAAGCTATTACTACACTGGTACAGCTAGGGAGTACATGATAATACTCAGAGGTGATCGTGAGCAGTGTACCCCGACTAAACCCGGTCTAAGTGTATCACCAACAAGACTCTCCCTTAGCTGGGTCCTAAAAATGCCCGCCGCCACTCCAACACCATTAAACGGAGTGGAGTAGAAGAGAAGGCAGAGTGAAAGGGATGTCACTTTTATTCGTTACTGTTAACTATCTCGAGGCTTCTATTGAAGACTCTCAGTGTATGTCCTTTGCCCATTCCTCTCTTGAATTGACTGTCTTTTTTTCCTTTTGGTTTTTATGCATTATTCATCTTTTTTTATTGAGATATAATTGACATATAACATTATATTAATTTCAAGTGTACAACATAAATGATCCCATATATATTGCATATATTGCAAAATGGTCACTACAATAACTCTAGTTAACGTCCATCACCACACATAGTTACACATTATTAATCTTAAAACTTTTGCTTGTTATTTTAAGATGTGTAGAGTGGTCCCAAAGTCACTCTGGAACTTGCTCATCACATAAAGCATCTGACTGTGTGAACACTTTACTAGAGCCCATTCCAGACCTTGTCCTGGGGCGGGGCCCTGAAACAGGGTTCACTAGCTTCTTGGTAAATCTGCCTCTGGCTTAGACCAAGAGGTCAGAGATACTGATGCAATTTTAAAAGATTTATTTCTTTCCTGAGAATCCTGTCCCTCCACAGCTTCCTCTGCTGGCCCAGTTGTCGCTTCTGGCCCCGGTCCTACCTGCACTCGGGTGTGTGGTGGGTAACGGAGGGAGGAGGGCAGGTCGGGATTGGCTAGGAAAGCATAAATCCAAATCTTTGGGCCTCACACTTGGGCCAACAGTTTCTTTGAGTCTTGGCTTCTGCTTCATGATGGGCTTGGAGATCCCCCTGCAGGGTACAAGTGAGGAAGCAAATGAGAAAAGAAATATATGGGAAAGAAAACCATGTTAATACTCGGCAATGCAATCCTGCCACAGCCGAAGAAATGAGTTAAAATTGCTCATGGGTATTAGATTTCTCAAAAGACAAACAGCCCCATGTAGCTGTTATTGATGGTGATATGCAGGCTATAACTAAATCTCTTTGTGGGGCCCACCTTCCCCGAAGGCCCCCACATCCACTCCATTTTGCTTGATGAGATGTGTCAAAACGCTGCCTCTTCAGAAATGTCTGCACCACGGATCTATTTGAAACTCCCCCCATTGGAATATCCCCTTAAGTTTTTCCAGGAAGTTCGTTAAAAGGTAACTGGAACAGACACATCAACCTGGTTTAGTTTCTAAAGTCAGCTTAGCAGTCTACTTATTGACCCCGTGAAATGTGAGAGAAAACGGGGAGGTTTTGACACTGACACGCAGTCTGGAAAGCCAGGAATGAGGAGATGGTGGGAGGGCGTCAGGAAGAGCAGAAAACCAATCACGTTTCACAATTTAAGCTAGTTCTAAATGGGAACCTTCATCTTATCGGATTATCCTATGAGCTGTTTAGGAAGTGAAATTACTCATTAAATGAGAAATTTGAGGGGAAATTTTTCTCTCGGAAAATTTAAACAACTCTGTTAAGAAGAACAGTAATTTAAGTATTTTTTCTTTTATCTGGGGGGAAAAAAGACAAACCTAAAAAGCCCAACTACCAAATTAACATCTACAGAAACACTAGATAGAAGAAACTGAAGTATATGTCCAAAAATAAGTAAAAGCTTCCCTCAAAAACTGGGTAATTACATTCCGGCCTTACAGAGGTCCTCGTAATAGGGGACCCTCTTGGAATTATGTTATTTAGAACCAAAAAAATATTTTGAGGAAGTCATGTAGCTTGAGAATTGGCCTTATCAATGCTAGCTTGCAGGGCTAACAGAATAGGTAGGAAGCCAAGGAATTTTTTTCAGTTTAATTGAGGTATAATTTACATATGTTAAAAAAGAAACAAGAGAAGCAAATGGGGTCGCTTGTGCTAAGCCCACATCAGGGAACCAAGAC
The DNA here is from genome assembly GCF_041296265.1 of Equus caballus. NCBI lineage: Eukaryota > Metazoa > Chordata > Mammalia > Perissodactyla > Equidae > Equus > Equus caballus. The sequence goes on from NC_091714.1 coordinate 18,013,655, forward strand.
CCAATATCTAATTGCAGTTTCAGCCTCTCCCAGGAATGTGGCCTTTGACCAATCTGGAACTACTAGTCAGCACTAGTGAGGTCATCTGCGTGATAAACCCCTGCCTTCCCCCAAAGGAAGGAGGCCTTGCCTGAAACAATCCACTCTTTGCTAGAATAGCTCCCTTGCCCCGCCTTCTGCCTACAGAAGTTTTCTGCTTTCTACAGCTCCTCTGAGCAACTTTCTACCTGCTGAGCTGGGATGCTGCCCGAATCGCCAATCATTGAATGAAGCCAATGGGATCTTCAGATTTACTCAGTTGAAGTTTGTTTTTTAACGCATACCACCAAATTTACCTATTTTAGTTGTACATATTAGTAAGGTTTAGTAAACTTGCACAGTTCTGCAACCCATTATTACAGTCATGCCTTAGACCAATTCCACCATCCCCGAAATGTGACTAACCCCTGCTCCCACCCCAGCACCAGGCCACTGCTGATTTGCTTTCTGTCACCAAGTTCTGCCTTTGCAGATACACAAACAGAATGATACAGTGTACTCTATCTCTCATTCCTTTCGTTCATAGAAGATTTTTGAGATTCATCCAAGTCATTGCATGTGGTAGTATTTTGTTAATTTAGGTTTGGTACTTAATTTTTTAATAGGGGTAAAATATACATAACATAAAATTTACCTTTTTAACCATTTTTTTTTTTTTTTTACTGTGGTTGTGATACTGTGATTTATAATGGGAAATATATATTTGGTCTTCGTCCTGTTTTTCTGGCACAGAGCTCCTAAAACTGATGGAATTTCCTAAGGGAAGAGATTGGCACAGATGTCTTTTGTTACGTTAATGAGGTTACTTTGGGAAAGGCCCTACATCTCCTACGGATGGGGGCTGGTTGTCGAGGGACCTAACCATGTGATTGGAGAGCTGGAACTTTCAGTCTCCCACAGTCTCCCTCCCACTCCCGGACTCCCGGGAGAGAAGAGGGGCTGGAAGGTGAATCCATAGCCTATGGCCAATGATTTAATCAAGCATTCCTGTGCTATGAAGCCTCCATAAAAATCCGAAAGGATGGAGTTCAGAGAGCTTCCAGGTTGGTGAACAAATGGAGGTTCAGAGAGAGTGATGCCCCAGAGAACACGGAAGCTCCTCCCTGCCCCCGTGCCTTGCCCTGTGTATGCATCTCTTTATCTGGCTGTTGATTCGTATCCCTTAATATCCTTTGTAATAAACCTGTAATCTACTTAGTAAACTGGTTTCCTGTGTCCCGTGAGCTGCTCTAGCAAATTAATGAACCCAAAGAGGGGGTGGTGGGAACCTTTGATTTATAGCCAGTCGGTCCCAAGCACAGGTGACAACCTGGACTCGAGATGGTATCAGAGGTGGAGGGAGGTCTTGTGGGACTGAGCCCTTCACCTGTGGGATCTGATGCTATCTCCTGGTAGATTGCGTCACAATTGAACTGAATTGTAGGACACCCAACTGGTGTCAGAGAATTGTTGCTTGGTGTGGGGAAACCATCCCGTCTCCTATGTTGGAATTGGGTGCAGAACCCTTAGTGGCAAAACATACATAATATAAAATTTACCGTTTTAACCATTTTTAAGTGTACAGTTCAGTGGCATTAAGTACACTCACAATATTGTGCATTCATCACCACTATTCATTTCCAGAACTTTTTCAACTTCCCGAGGAAACTCTGTACCCACTAAACACTAATTCCCTATTTTCCCCTTCTCCTATTCTCTGACAACTACCATTGTATTTTCTGTCTAGTAATTTGCCTGGTCTAGGTACCTCATATAAGTGGAATCATGCAATATTTGTCCTTTTTTCTGGCTTATTTCACATTGTACAATGTTTTCAAGATTCACCCATGTAGCAGGTATTAGAATTTCATTCCTTTTCAAGGCTGAATAATATTCCATTGTGTGTATATATACATTTTGTTTATCCATTCACCTATCGATGGACATTCAGGTCGTTTCCACCTTTTGGCTCTTGTGAACAATGCTGCTATGAACATAGGTGTACAGCTATCTATTTGAGTTCTCTTTACAATTCTTTTGGGCATATTCCTAGAAGTGGAATTGCTAGATCGTATGGTAATTCTATGTTTAACTTTTTGAGGAACTGCCATTCAGTTCTTTCCTTTTTTTATTGGAACTATTCTGGTAGGTGTGTAGAGGTTTCTCGTTATGGTTTTAGTTTGCATTTCCCTAATACCCAGCGATGTTGAACATCTTTCCATGTATTTATTTTGGCCTCTTGTATGTCTTATATTCTGAAGTGTTTGTCCAACTCTTTTGCCCATTTTGGGGTCTATTTTATTTTATCTTTTTAAGCCACTTTATCGAGGTATGATTGACATACATATACTGAGTTGTCTGTCTTCGCATCATTGAATTGTCTGTCTTCTTACTTAGTTGTAAGAGTTCTTTTTGTATTTCTTTTTCAAATATATATTTTCTTCCAACCCATTGCTTATATTTTCATTTTTAACTGTGTTTTGCAACAAGCATACATTTAAAAATTTTGATGCTGTCCAATTTTCCACATTTTTCTTTTGCAGTTAATGCTTTCTATGACCTATTTAAGAAATCTTTACCTAACCCAAAGTCACGAAGATTTTTTTCTTTTTTTTCTTCTAGGAGTTTTATAGCTTTAGCCCTTTTGCCTAAGTCCTTCATCCATTTTTAATTAATTTTTGTCTGTGACATGAAGAAAGGCTATTAATTTTCTCCCACGTAGATATTTAGTTTTCTAGTTTCATTTATTGAAAGAAACTATTCTTTCCCCCATTGAATTACATGGCAATTTGTTGACTGAATTAATCATAATTGTGTGGGTTTATTTCTACACTCTCAGTTCAGCTCCATTGATCTACGTGTCTATCCCTACGCCAATACCACACCGTCTTGATTACTAAAGCTATGCGATATGTCTTAAACGCGAGTATTATACTTCTTCCAACTTTTTTCTTCCTTTAAAAAATTGTTTTGACTATTCTAGGTCCTTTGCATTTCACATACATTTTAAAATCAGATTGCCAATTTCCACACATCAAAAATATCTGCTAGGGGGCCTGGCCCCGTGGCTGAGTGGTTAAGTTCGCACGCTCCACTGCAGGCGGCCCAGTGTTTCGTTGGTTCGAATCCTGAACGCGGACATGGCACTGCTCATCAAACCACGCTGAGGCAGCGTCCCACAGGCCACAACTAGAAGGACCCACAACAAAGAATATACAGCTATGTACTGGGGGCTTTGGGGAGAAAAAGGAAAAAAATAAAATCTTTTTTTAAAAAATCTGCTAGTATCTTGATATGGATTGCACTGATTCTATAGATCAGTTTGAGAATTGTCATCTTTACACTATTGAGTCTTTCAGTCCGTGAATATGGTATATATACATTTATTTGGGTCATCTTTAACTGGTTTTAGTAATGTTTGGTCTTTTCAGTACAAAGGCTCTGAAATCTTTTCTTAAATTTATTTCTATGTATTTTAAGTGTGATTGTGAATGGAATTTTTAAAATCTGAGTTGTAGATTGTTTCTAGTGTATCGACCTCCTAAATTCACTTATGCTTTCTAGTAGGGTTTTGTAAAGTCTCTGCAATATTCTAAACATATGATCATGTTTTCTGTGAATAAAGGAAGTTTTACTTCCTTTTTTTCAATCTATATCCCTTATAATTTCTTTTGGTTGACTTATTTCAGCACAATGTTGAACAGAAGTGGTGAGAACAAACATCCTTGTTTTGTTCTTGACCCTTGTTAGAAGTATTCAGCTTTTCACCATTACACGTGAGATTAGCTGTCATTTCTTTGTTGATGACCTTTATTAGATGGAGAAAGTTCCCACCTATTCTTACTTTGTTGAAAAAAATTTTTAATCATAAATAGGTGCTGGAATTTGCCAAATGCTTTCTGTCTATTGAAAATTTTCTTCATTATTCAAATTATATTGTATTAATTGATTTTATTACAAGTGTGTTGATTTTTGAATGTTAACCCAATATTGCATTTCTGTGATAAATCCCATTTGTTCATGATCTATTATTCTCTTTGTATGTTGCAGGTCTTGAATTATTCATATTTTTAAGGATTTTTGCATCTATGTTTATGAATTATATTGCTCTGTAGTTTGTTTCTGTTTTTCCCTGATGACATCTTTTTCCGGCTATATTATCAGGGAAATTCTGACCTCATAAAATGAGTTGGGAAGTTTTCTTCGTTCTCTGTTTCTTGGAAGAAATTTTTTTTTGGTTGAATTGGATTATTTATTCCTTATATATTTGACAGAATTCAACAGTGAATTTCTCTGTGCCAGAAGTTTTCTTTGTGGGAAAATTTTAATTAGCAATTCAATTTATTTACTTGATATAGGTCTTTTCAGATTTTCGATTTCTTCTTGAGTCAATTTTGATAATTTACACCTGTCTAGGGATTTGTCTATTTCCTCTCAGTTGTCAAAACTATTGGCATAAATTTGTTCATAATATTTCCTTCGTGTCCTTTTAATTTTTGTAGAATCTATTGTGATATCCTTTTTTCATTCCAGATATTGGCAATTATTTTCTGTTCTCTTTCTCTTGATCAATCTAGCTAAAGTTTTATCAATTTTTTTGACTTTTTTCAAAGAACTGACGTTTGGTTTCCTTGATTTTTTCTGTGTTGTTTTTCTGTTTTCTATTTTATTTACAATGTCAGTCATTCAAATTGTTGTTCCTCATATGTAAACTGTCACTTTTCTCTTGCTGCTTTTAAGATTTTCTCCCTGTCTTTCTGCACTTTGATGATGATATTTCTTGGTCAGACTTTCTCCATTTTTAACCAACATGATATTCTCTGAGCTTCTTGATCTGTAAATTAATATTTTTTACAACAGTTGGGAATTTGTGAGCCATTGTTTCTTCAAATTTTTTTTCTATCCATTTTTTTCTCTCCTTTCCTTCTAGACTCAATTTATGCACATTTTGAAATACTTGGTATTGCCCCACATATATCTGAGGCTCTTCATCTTTTTCCATCTCTTTTCTCTTTGTTTGTTGTTTTGTTTACAATCTATTGATATATATTCAAATTCACTGTTTTTCTGATACCTCAAATCCGAAGTTGAATTCATATAGTGGATTTTTAATCTCAGTCTTGCACTTTTTCAGCTCCAGAATTCCCATGTGGTCCTCTTCATAGCTCCCATTTTTCTATTGAGAGTTCTTATTTTTGACTCATAGGTAGTATATTTTCCTTTAATTCTTTGAAAATGATTACTTTGAAGTCTCTTTATACTAAAATCCAACATCTAGGCCCAATGGAGCCAGGTTCTACTGTTTTTTTATTTAAACCAATTTATTAGTTTTGTTTCTTTGAATGTCTAGTAATTTTTTCATTGAAAACTGGACATTGTAGATAATATGCTGAAGCAACTCCATATTAAACTCTGTTTTATTTTTTCCAAGAGTTGTTTTTTTGTTTGTTTTAGTAACTTACCTATATTCTAGCTGGGATTTGTCTATACCACAACATACAACCTGTGATGTCTTTGCTGAGATTTATGAGTTTGTTTTAGCCTTGTTCCATAAGGTCTCTGTGTGCCTGCATAGTTTAGTGGTTGGCTGATTATTTGGCAGAGGTTGTACGCAGACATTTTGAGTCCAAAACCTTCTAATTTTTTTCATCCAAGCTGCATATGAGCTGAGGAATACTTTCAAAGGCACAGCAAATCCTCAACTTTTATTTGGACCACGCTTTTTGCTGCACTCTCTGGGATCTCCCCCATGCAGAGGTAGTTTAGCAATCATCCAGAGATTTAAGGGGAACTTTATCTCAGCCATTCCATGACTCTCACTTCCAATGCCTCACACTTAAATTTCTAGCTGCTCACCATCTGTCCTGAATTGAAATAGTAACCTCTGACTGGTAAAGTTACAAGTTTTGTCTCCCCACCCCAAACTCAATCTGCTACCTCTGGCTTGAAGAGATACAGGTTTTCACCACCCATGACAAACAAGCCCACCACTACTGGATAACGGTCTTTACCACTTGAGCTGGAGGAAGGGAAAAGATGGGAGCACTTTCAGGTAAGAAGCCCATAGTCTCATTGACCTGATCTGATCCAGTAGCAGTTTTTTGTGAGAAGCCTCTCCTCAATTTGTTGTCTGCCTTTGGTCATTTTCTAGTGCCTTGTCATGGTTGTTCTTCAACAATTTCATCCAGTTTTCTACTGAGAGACAAGGAAGAAATTTAACACAGAATTTGTTGTCATCTTAGGAATTTATAACTGTAACTCTGCGATTGCAAACAACACAAACACACTTTTAAACAGCAATACTGAAAATGGTTAGGTTGTGGAGATCCAAAAAATACCCAACTTACAGGATGAAAACAACAGCAGCAAAAGTCTATTCTAACGTTATGCAAATAGTGTCTACAGAGAAGCCCTTCTCTCCAATTCTTCCTTTCTCATAGAATCAGTATGTGTTCACATATTGCAAGATACGTTTCAGATGCCCCTTCCCAGTCTCAAGAGATGATTATTGATTCATCTTGGACAATCATAGTAACTCATATCCCTTGAGAGTTACCATAAAAGGCATGGGCTATGACACAACTCTGGCTAATGACGTAAAAGGAGGAGCCTGCCAGGTGGCTTTTGGAGAGGTTTTTCTTTCTCATATAAAGAGACATAAGACAGGAATTTCCTCCCTGTCCTGCTTTCAATAGTTGTTTGATGAAGATATGATGCTTAGAGCTGCTCCAAGAGGACGAAAGACAAGGACTGGGTCCTTGGTGAGAGGATAGGATGACCAACCATACCAGCTGGCCCAAGGCTGTTTCAGTTTTAGCCCTGAAAGTGCTGTGTCCCACGAAACCTCTGAGCGCTGGGAAAACCAGGAAGGTTGGTGTCCCTGCATTGCTCTATCAGTGAATTAACCAACACAGGCAAAACCCTATCATCAGACTTGTTGAAATATGAATAATGAACTCCCTGTTTCAGCTCTCTTTACTTGAATAGACTATCACTCACATCCTAACTCTCATAGTACCCAAATTTAAAGAGCTTTAACCAACTCACCATTGTTTACCCATTCTTGACAAGTTAAAAGAAGTTTGCACCAGAAAGTTTTGATCCGTACTAGAAGCATATGTCATGGTTGCAGTGGTGGATCAATGTCGGTTGTCCATTGAGAGAAAAGGACAAAATAAGTTCCATGACATCAGAGACCTTATCATATCTTGTAAGGAGAGATGTTTCCCGTCATCCAGCAGAATGCTCAGCACACGGCAGGTGATAGTATATATCAGCTGACTGAGTATTGCTCATTATTTTTACTAAACTTTTTGAGCAAATAGGAAAGTGTCCCCGGGTACCAGTAGAATGAACTAGACAGTGAAGTAAATGTCTTTAAAACATTGATTTCTATATCGAGCTTAAACAGATCTGGTGTATCACAAATCAGAACAAGCTGGTGAACCTGATATCTTGCTGGGGAGGAGTAAGCCAAGAGAGGGACAAAGGGAAGGCGTGCCAAGAGCCTTGGAGTTCTGGGGTGAGGAAGGAGTATGCAGCTAATGACTACCTCTAGATATTGATGGAAAAGTATACATTTAAATAAGAAAACTTGTAAGTAACTGCAAATTATGGAATGTAATTTTAAATAACTATGGAATACTGCTGTGTGGTCAGACCTGGGTTTTAAACAAGCAATATGGATGTAGAGTCGAGGGCTGGTGGGCCAACCATGAGCAAGGTGACCCCACAACAAAGATTCGACGGCCAGTCCAGCTGGCTGGCTGGAGACCCTGGCAAAGGCTTGGGGATGAGCAGCCAGCAAGAGTCAAGGTGAAGCTGAGTCAGCGCAGGGAGTGGTGCTAGGAGCAGAGCCTGAGCCAAAAGGACAGCTCATGAGTTCAACAACTGCAGACCTCAGCTTCGGAGACTAGCGGGTGCCCAGCAATCAAGTGGATGGGACACTGCCCCAGAGACCAGAGGACACCATACTGAAGGACACTGGGCCCCTCTTCTCTGCTCGTACCCTCACATCATTTTAGGGAGACAGAACTACTTGATTTGGTAGAGAGCCAATGTAAAATACTGAATTGGACTAAGCTTTAAACCATATTGGGCATTTCATTCATTTCTTACTGCTAGCCAGTGACTGGGAGCTTAGGAGCAAGACTGTATTAATTATATTCCAAATAAAGAAATCTTAATTTTTCAGTACACGAGTTATTATCGAGTTCAATTTTGTGACCCACTTCCCCCATATACACGTTACACGTACACTGTAAGGGAAAAAGGAGTCTAGCTTTCCAGGAAAGTTGGAGCTGGAGAGAAGCATTGGAGATGGAGTGAAATCAGAAGGCTTTCTGGATTGCTCAGAGTGAAAGTCTCTGAGGCCCCAGCTGTGGGAGCTATGATCCCAGAAGACGTTGGAACAACCTTGAATCTGCTTTAGCCGTTCAACCCAGTGCTGTGGATCTGTGTTGTTCAGCTTCCCTCTGCTCCTAACCTCTTCTCTTTATCATCCTTTATCATGAAAGATTGGCTGTGTGCACATTTTCTCGCAGTGTTATCTACTGGTTGGGTAGGGAGTCACTGTTTATGTTGTCAAGCTTCCCCATCCACAATGGGCTTTCTCCTTGGGTATCATTTCACTGTACTGGTTGGAAATTACCTGATAGGTTCATTTGTACTAAAGTGCCTGATAATAATGGTGTTTTCATTTCAAAGGTAAACTTGGGGAAAAATCATCAAAATCTAGAGTAATGAATTGATAAGTTGACTGTTTACACGGTGGTTTTTAAGTGTCATATACTTGAATATTCTGGGAAATACATTTTAAAAAATGCCAATTCCCCAGTGAGTTCTGTCACTCCCCCCCCAACTCTGAGAGTCTGACGCAATAGGGTCAAGAGTGGGCCTCAGCAATTCAGAGAGACAGGAACAGAAGAAGAGGAACAGACGTTACCAGGAGTAAGGGGAGGAGGAAATCTGGAGCAACTGTTTAATGGGTTTATGTTTGGGGTGATGAAAAAGTTCTGGAAATGAACAGCGGTGATGGTTTCACAACATTGTGAATATGCTTAATGCCACTGAATTGAACACTTAAAAATGGTTAAAACGATAAATTTTATGTTATATCTATTTTACCACAGTAAAAGAAAGAAAGCAAAAAGGGCAGACCTCGGGAATTTGCAACTTGAACAGGTGTCCCTGGTGATTCTAACGCGGGTGGTGCCTAGACCACATGAGAAATGTATATCAGACCTCACGACTAGATCAATGGAGACGGCTTATGGTCTAGGAGTCTGATCCGCCTCCGTTTTATTACATGTTTCCCAGGCCATCAGTGACCTCACTGGGACCCAGTCCTTTTGAATTCTCTCTCCTTGGTGTGTTATAAATTACCATCTTCCAACAGGTTCCCACTTGGCTTCCTGACTTCCAAGGTGGCTGTGGCTGGCAGTGCCAGACACTCCAAACATATCAGGAGGCTGGCTTACCTCTGTTTGTTGCCTTCACTGTGGCCATGAATGGATGCTCACACCCTACTTCAGAGAGATGTCTTTTCCTCTTGGTGGTATGGTTGTATTAAGGCTGAAAGTACTCATGTCCCATGTCCTTCCGTTTCACAAAGAAACTGGGAAGGCCAGGTTTATTTACTTACCCTTTGTTAGGGCCACCACACCACAGTCTATCTAGGACTCTGGCCTTAATCCAAAAAGGAATAGGACTGTCAGTGATACCATGTCAAAACATACTCAACATCCTTCTTTGGCAACCCTAAATATTTTCCCCAGACTCTTTCTTCCTGCTGGGTGAGCCCTTCCCCACCTGACATGTTGTGTAGGAGATAAAAGGATGCCCCTCGTCTCCCACAAGCTGAGGGGTCTTAGACGTCTTGGCCCTCCAAGTGGTCAGACTTAAAGCATCAATTCCTTTTCCTCTCACACATCACGTGCTTTGGCTCTTTATGCCAATTGCTTTCTGGAAGTTCTACCCCTACAGCCCTTTACCCATGCCTGGGTAAGTGAGCACTTCTGAATCTATATCCTCCAAGCCCACAGTGTGGATTCTAGTCGCGTATGTGTCCAAGCTTCATGACTCTAAAAATGATTATGTGGTCGGTTTGAATATATTGGGAGTCTGCTTTCAAATACGTGCTTAGAAAGTTATTAACAGAAATAGACGACATTTTCCAAAGTTTTTAACACACTTTGATTTTGTGGTTTCAAATTTTAGACTTGATCACAAAAAGCCTTCCAGGTTTAGGCTCCCCAAAATGCAGATTAAACACCGTGTGGTTCAATGCAAATTATAAAGTGAGATTCTCTTTGGATGTAAGCTAAATCTGACAAAGCTGTATTTTGATGAATGACGTTTCAATTGTTTAAAAGTAGACAAGTTTAATTCTCACTGAAATAGACAGGAGTTTGAAAATTAAAAGCATTTGCTGGGATGTTTTTAAAGTTTAAGTACCTGGACACATTGGTTACTACGAAATATTTTCAAGTTTCCCCATGTCTCCTCCTATTTTCCCTAAGCACAAACCCAGTTAAAGGATTTATCACTTGTATTTTGATGAATTACTACCAAATCTGGTTTTCTCAATATTTCAATTTCTCTTCCCAATTATTTTCAAGGTATTAAGGAGTGAAACAGAGAGACAGACAGAGAGACAGACAGATAGGCAAAGTGTGATTTCCTAACTAGCCGTTCTCATCTTGCCCTTCTAGTTAAGCTAACTCCTGTTTTTACGTCACTGGAGTAAGATAAAAAGACTGAAGAAATCTTACTTAGCATTTCTTTATGAAAATACGCTCCTGCTAAAATTTAACACTGTTATATTCATATGAAGTTGTTTGAACTGGCTTGCCTTCCACTTCCTATATTCTTAAGACTAAATACATATTAATATTGTAATTTACATGACTAAACTATATGCACATACTCTCAAATATTTGAGAGATCATTTTACATAAGAACGTGAGAATTGCCAGACTCCTTCTGTCTCATTCATTCAACACTCATTTCTGTCAACACTCTCTCAACAAACGTTCATGGATCCCCTTATGCCAGTGCTGGGGATACGAGGCCAAACAATCCAGGCTTCTCTTAAGTTTCTTAAAGGCTTAGTATACTGCTCTGGTTTTGATTTGAACTCTTGCAATGCTTTTCATTTCAGAATGACAAGGGACCAATTAAATTACCTAATCTCAGTATTTTCCTTATCCTTCCCACATGGACATTTTAAACTTTAATTTCTGTTTCTGGTATTCCTCTCCTCTCCACTGGTCAAACCACACATTCTGCTTGCGTGCTGAAAAAAATGCATCTCAATCAAAGTAAAAGTACTTTGATCATTCATTCATCAGCTACTCATTTACTATCGTGGGTCAGGCACTCTTCTACACATTGTGGGTTTGGCAGTGAAGGAGATGAAGGAGATAGGTAACGTCCCCCGCCGACTGGTGTTTAGATGCTAAGAGGGAAGGAGGACCCCACCAATTGCTCGCCCAGTAACCTCATTCTGCCTTATTCTTATCAGAGCCCTGATTTAGTTCAGAGCAACAATGTATCCAGTTGCGAATATCTGCCTAGTCTTCCTTGAAGCCGAAGATGGCGAAGTGACTCATTCTTGCCATTAGGAAATAATTGTAAGTCAATAGGTAGGACTTTAAAAGTTTTAAAAGGCATGCTCTTTTGTCTATTGCTTGTCATTCTCCACCCTTCCTACCTAGAATGTGGAAGTGACTCCTAGAAGTGGAACAACCACCTTCTTACATGGAAATGAATGCCACTCTCTAACAGTGACAACAGTGATGGGGCAGGATGCTGGAAGGAACCTAGTTCCTTGATGCTAGCGTGGAGACAATACACCATTTATTTGAAGATACGTAAATATCTATTTGGTTTACCTATGGTGGTAGGCTTTCTGTCATATGAAGCCAAGGCCAATTCTAACTGATTGTTTCAGGTTGGGTTCCCTGAAGCAGACTCTGAAAATAGGGATCTTCACATAGGAAGTTTATTAGGAGGTGCCTTGGGGAAACAACGTCTACAGATTGGCAGAGGGAAAAGTTGGACTATGGCTGTTTTTTGAGCCTGGGATGGCCCTTCAGACTTGTCCCAAGTTGGGGAAAAGGAGGTTGAGCCCTTATACATCACAATGATTAGTCAGCACTTCTGCTGGTCTCAGTGGCTTACCTGGCGGTGCGATGAGTGACAGACCCTCATCACTGAGGAGTCTGAGCTGCTGATCATCGTGCCTTCTTCAGGCCAGCATGGCTGCACTTGCCTTTTAACCATCAAAATTGGACAAGGGACTACCAAGAGATGACCAACTGGATCACTAAGTGCCAAACATTTTCTTCCCTGTCCTCACTCTAAAGGAGCAGCCCTACCTTCTTCTAAAGCCAGGGTCAATTGTCCCTAACAAGATAATAATGACTTTTCTTTCCTGTTGTTCCCTTGGCACGTGAAGACAAAAGTGCCTAGACAACAATTGTAGCTTATAGATGTTGCTGGGTCCCTTGGTAGCAGAATTTCTCTTTGTGACTTTGAATCTCCAAACCCACAGAGCACAGAACTGTAGAGACAAGAAGCACAGATTCCCTGAGTGGATCACCGAGAGTGATGGTAAGCAGAGCCACTCCCGCTTCCACCCATTGGTTCACGGACTCCCATGTATTCCAACAATGGGGACACAGCACCATATAAAGGTCTGATTTAGAGTGTACATGGCCTTCTGGAAGATAATGTTTCACTGGAGAATTGGTGTTAGTTTCTGTTACTGGTAAGTTGGACCATTGGCTGTAGCAGTCTCTAGACCAAACTTAGTAAGTGGGAAGCCATGCTGTTGGGCTCATGCGGACTCTCTGGCTCTGTGACTGTCACAATTCTGTTCATGCTCCCATTGTGCAGGCAGTGGAATGGCTGGTGACAGAGGCTAGCTAAGGAGGTCTGTGACATGTATCAGTGAAGACTCAATGGAGCTGACCCTGCAGGGAGTGCTGCAGCCGAGATGGCCCTTTAGAGAGGGGCTAAAGGACTGGAAAGGCACTTCCTCAGGAGAACTGACAACCGACAGCTGTTTTCTGCAAGTGCTTCCTGTAACTGGGGCAATAAGTCCTCCGTTTCTAAACAGGGTTCTTGGAGATACATCACAGTATACACTATGCTAATATAGAGACCAGGACATATGTACCTAAACAAATAAATAAGATAACGTTGGGTAAATGCTATGAAGGAAATGAACAGGATGATGTGGTGGAGAAGATTGCAATGGGAAGGAGAGTGATAATTTAGAAAGAATATTCTAGGAGGTCCCTTCTGAGGAAATAGCTGTACTGAAAGCTGAAGGATGAGAATGACTCAGCCCTTAGAGGAGCTGGATAAAGAGTTCTCTAGAGAAAGGAACCTGGAAGTGAAAAACCCTAAGTTGGGAACCAATTTGGTTTATTTGAGGAACAGAAAAGGTCAGTGAGGGCCAGCCCAGTGGCATAGTGGTTAAGTTCACACGCTCTGCTTCGGTGGCCTGGAGTTTGCAGTTCGGATCCTGGGTGTGGACCTACACACTGCTTATCAAGCCATGCTGTGGCAGGCGTCCCACATATAAAGTAGAGGAAGACGGGCATGGATGTTAGCTCAGGGCCAGTCTTCCTCAGCAAAAAGAGGAGGATTGGCAGTAGTTATCTCAGGGCTAATCTTCCTCAAAAAGAAAGAAACAGAGAAAGAAAGGAAGCAAGCAAGGAAGGAAGGAAGGAAGAAAGAAAGAAAGAAAGGAAGGAAGAAAGAATGTCAGTGAAGCTCTCATATAGAGAATATGGGGAAATGAGTATAAAGTGGATTTGGAGAAGTAGGCAGAGGCCAGATTATGTATGATCTTTTGGGTCATGGTAAGGACTTTGTCTTTTATTCTAAACACAGTACAAAGTCTTTAAAAGGTTACAAGCAAAAGAGTCACATCTTCTGGTTCCGGTTTTAAAGGGTTATACTGGGGAAAGTTGGGACAGATAGCTGTGGAAAAGCTACTGTTTTTTAATTTTCCCAAATCGCCCCCACCATGAAAGCACACAGCAATGAGAAAAGCAAAAACAAAAATCCATGGGCAACATCTACAACAAAAACTAGGTAAAAAGGTAACCTCATGAATCCCAAAATGTAAGGGACTTCTATCCTGACAGCTTTTAAATCTGCATAAAAGCAGCATTTATGAAGGAGAAAGAGAAGGTCATATGGGGTAATTGACACACCTAAGAATTCCAAAATCTCCATGGGTACCACTTGAAAGCTCTGTAAAACAATTTGAGAACAGTAGCTAAAACTAGGACGGATTTTCCCCCTACAAGAGCAGGTCAATGACAAGGTCTTAAGTTGCTGGAGTGGTCTGGACCTATGAACCCTCAAAACTAACTAGCAAAAGTTCCCTTCCAGCACAACTCCCCATGCTAGGGTTGAATTCTAGGCAATCAAATAAAAACTGAGCAGCAGGGGGTCAAGGGAGTCAAAGGAAAAAGGAAAGTTTGGATAAAAATAGGCAAAGGGAACAGAACCAAGAAAGCTGAGAGAGTAAGCCACTGCATTTTCACACACATCACGAAAGCCACAGAACAGGGAGTTCTAGACCGTGAAGCTGGAAAAGGTACTCTAAAGTTCAGGAATGTTAATTTCATGTAAAAATAAGCAACATAAAAGGACTAAGGTTAAATCTCCTACAAAGTTATTATAAGAAAAAATAAAAGAAAATGAAATATAAAATCCCTAAAAACAATAAAGCAAGCCAGAAAGTCATGTCCTCAAAATAGATGAAAATATAAACTAATACTTCCAAACAATATAAAATACATCAAGAAAATGACACAATGTCTAAAAGAATAGTTATCAGAAGAAAAACTTAAGAATGAGGATGTAGAACTCAGGAAAGAATTAAACAGAAAAAAATAGAATTTATTTCTAAAATAAAATCTAAGCCAGAAGAAACACAGAATGGATAAATAGAGCAGATAATGCTGTAAGAAAAATTAAAGATTGAAAAGAGTAAAAATTTAATATAAAAAGTTAAGGAATAAAGAGGTTAAAAAAGATTAGAAAGAAAGTGATAAATATAGAAGGCAGGCAAAGAAGACCCAACAAATTTAGAATAGGAGACTCTGACGACGAAAACCAAACCAAGGAACAGAACAAATGGCAGGAACCAGCAAAAAGAAAGGAAAAAACACTTTCCTACACTATATAACAGCAATAAAACTCATAGTCCATATCGAAAAGCCATAGTGCAATCCTGAGAAAACCCAACTCAGAATGACCAATATTGAAATATATTCTAATAAAACTATTGGACTTAAAAAAAATCCTTTGGGCACCCAGCAAAAGACTAGGTCACTTACATAAGGGAAATAAAATCATGTTGTCTCCCAGATTTTTGACAAAAATGCTTTATGCTGGAAGAAAAATGGAATAGCATATTTAAGATACTCAAGGAAGGGAAATGTGGATGAAGGATTATATATCCATCCAAAATGACTTTCAAGTGTTAAAGCTACAGACCAATGGTGATCAAAACTCAAGAACTCAGAAGACACTGCTCTCATGAGTACTTTCTTCAGAAACTGGAGAATGTGTTTCAGACAAACAAAATTAGAGAAAAGACATTAACATAGAGACTGGTGGTGAACTCTAAACATATACTTACATGACAAATTAACACTGCTTGAGAAAGAAAAGAGTAAAGTATGTAATAACTATGTGGTCTGACAATATAGAAATAGTCCAGCTGTAAAAAAAAGGGGAAGAGCTCTTGCAAAAATAACTTTTTAAGTATTTTCATAATCGTATTGCTAAAAATATTGTTCGTCTTAGATTACTTTTTGTGTAATTTAGAATAAATCAAATGAGTAATTACGTGAAATTCTAATTCATCATCTCCAGCATTCTTGACAACAGGATTTGCAGTGTGGGTGCAAGAAGAAACAAATTTCATATTGAAAAGACTAAGTAAAAACTCTGTAGTCTTGAATTTAGACTGATATCTTTTAGTGGGAGATTCTATTTTTAGGTCAAAATTGCTGCCAGGCTGGCCATTCTTTCCAGGTCTTTCAGCATTCAGAGCTACAATATATGTTCTTCCTGATTGCACTATATAAACCCCCTGGATTTTAAATGCCATCTGGGAAAAATAAAGGAAAGAAAATCATCCTGAGTGGACTGAGTTTGAAAGTACTAAGAAAATCCTAAAATGACTGAAGAACCTGGAATTCAATTTTCTGCCATTAGTGGAATAAGAGTTGTAGAAAATATAGAAATAGAAAAATAGATCAGTCATAGAAAAATAACTGTATTTTCTCACACCTGCATTTGTGATGATGAGATTTGTTTCCACTATATTTCTATCACTTCAGTGAAAAAGAAGATAAAGTCATCAGCTGAGAGTGGGGAGAGAAAGGGTACATGAGATGCTTAAGCAGAAGAGAGATTTAAAAGAACCATCGCAGAGGAGAATGATAAATTTACTAGGGGAATAGGGTTACTGAGAGCCCTGAGTGCCTTTGGAGGTCTGTGGCTATGAATAAAGGGTTAGTAGTCAACCTGGATGAAAGAACATTTTCAACAATTTGCAGGCAAGAAGGTTGACCTGGGCTGGGGGTCAGCCAGGGAAGCACTGCATGATGGGAAGGAGAGGGGGTGAGGTTATGAGAGCCGACAATTTCGATATGTCATATTTCAGTAGGCTAGAATTGAAAAACGCAAAGCAACGTTTCAAAACAAATGTGAGATGTGGGTGCAGTATTTCCTCATGGATGTTAGTCTTTCAGAATAGCCACCGCATACATTGCAAAAGAATCTTGAGCAAAAATAGAAAACAATTTTATCTCTAATTTGCAATTAAAAAACAAAGGGTTTTAATTTTATGTATGAATTTTCAGTGGGAGTTAAACTTCTTTGTAGTCTATTATGTTTATTGGCCTTAAAAATTCAATGTTTTGGGACTGTGGCCAAGTACTTAAAGTTCCACGTGCTCCTATTTGGCTTCCCGGGTTCACGGGTTCAGATCCCGGTAGGACCTACTCCACTCCCAGCCACGCTGTGGAGGTATCCCACATACAAAAAAATAGAGGAGTATTGGCACAGATGTTAGCTCAGGGCTAATCTTCCTCAAGTAAAAAAAGAGGAGGATTGGCAGTAGATGTTAGCTCAGGGCAAATCTTCCTCAAGCAAAAAAAAAAATTTCATTGTCTCCTTCTTAATAAATTTGATTTATTCCTAGGGAACTATGTGTCTAAAATGAACTCATATATTTCTCAAATACGAAAAATAAAATATAGGAACAATACGCAATAAAGTATTGCTGTGAACTGAATGTTTGCGTCCTCCTCAGATCTACAAATACTGCATCCACAGCTCTAATCCCCAAGGTGACGGTATTTGGAGGGTGGGGTCTTTAAGAGGGATCTGGGGTTAGACGAGTTCATGAGGGTGGAGCCCCCAGTATAAGGGGATGAAGATGCCAGAGCTCACCCTCTCCACCATGGGAGGATACAGCAAGAAGGAGCCTTCTGCACACCAAGAAGAGGGCCTTCCCCAAGAACTCAACCATGCCGGCACCCTGACCTCAGACTTCCAGCCTCCAGACCTGTGAGAAGTAAATATTTGATGTTTAAGCCACCTTGTCTATAATGTTTTTATAGCAACCCGAGCTAAGACGAATTTATAAAGTATTTTGAAATTGAGTACAGTTTATGCTGAAAATACATGAAAAATGGTCACTTTTGGAATCTGCTATGTTTACATCTTGCTTGTCAAAAGAAAGTGAATGTTTATAGGACCTTAAAAATTGTTTGTCCTTTTTAAAAGAAGAAATTCATGAAATATATTCAGAGCATTGTGTAGTTCATTATACACCCTTCCGCAAGCAGATTAAGGAGAAACAGTATTCTTCACTAGGCTAACTCTCATTTATTGTACAAATCTTGGCTAAATGTCACCTCCTGCAGGAATCCTTTGCTGATCCCCCAAGCTTGAGTTAGGCTTCCTCTGTTGTGCTCTCATCGTACCATGAACTGACCTCTGGTCAAAGGGTCTCTCTTCGTGCTGAACTGTAAGCTTTTTGAGGATGGGGTCATGCCTTGCTCCTCAAGCTGTCCTCGGCATCTGGTCCAGCCCTGCTCCAGACAAGAGCTCTATGTCTATTTGTTGAATGAATAAATGAATCATCTCGAGAAAAGCCAGCAGCCAACTTGATAATTGTAAAATACACTTTGAAAATTGCAAAGCGTATTTTTTTTTAATTGAAAAGAACAGAAAAAAAAAAAAGTAGAAGCCCAGAGTTTAGAGAATTGCCCATGTGTTAGAAATGTTGGAAACATTAAAGAAAAATTTAAAACACCAAAGCAAAACAATGAATTTTGCCAAGAAGGAAATGAGTATGTGACAGTGAAATTAGCACAGCCATTCCAGAATTTGAAAAGGCAAATATCAGAGGAATTTTTGAGAAAGATAATAAAAGTTTCTGTTAATATGGAACTGAGTAAGTATATACACAGTTCATATAAAGATTTTGTTCAAATCATTTCATTTTATGCAAACGAGCTGGTGAGCCCATTTTGGCACTTTCTGTTTGTTGTTGTCTTTGTCCAAAATCATGTGCTCTGAGGAAAACCATGAATTGCTTTAAACATTAACAGATGCTGGATTTAAACAGCGATCAACTTTTAAACTGCTGATGACCATGGAAAAACTAAATACGTATTCTCCGTTCTGTATCAAGTCTGAAGCTGTTACACTACGAAGAGGTTTCTTCTGTTGGAGAAATCGTAAAATATGTGCCATAAAAAGCAATGGTTTAATGGCTGTTTGTTTCTCCTTTGCATTTGGAGTTGATTGACATCAACCAATCTTTGCTGAAATGTACGGAGTATGATGATGATAACTAAGTTACTGGGGGCTCTCTACGTGCCAGGCACCGTTCTAAGGGCCTCGTGTATTAACGCACTGAAGCGTCATCAGAACTCCACAACAGGTCTAATTCCAGTTTTACCGCTGAGGAACCTGAGTCATGGAGAGAAATTTGCTTTAGGACGCAAGCTAGCAGGTGGGACGCCTTGGAGGTGAACCAAAGCTTCTCGATTTAGAGCCTGAGATCTTCCTGACTGCAAGCAAAGGCCAACTTTGTTCAACTTACAGCAGAAAAAGAGTTTATCTGAAGCAGAGGTGCTCTGGCATAAGGCTGGAGAACAGGCACGATCCCTGAAAACACTGGCAAAGTTGCCCTGGGGAGAAAACCACTGTCCCAGCCACAACCACCAGCCAGCGGGTGGGCCGTACGCCAGGCGCAATAAACCTTTTTCTTAGTTTTGACATGAGGAGGCAACTGAAAGTCTCTCTTGCGCTTTTCTTATCTTGTATAAACCAAATTGACTATGTGTCACTGTTTCACGAGTGTCATTGCATCTTCCACTGAGGTAGAAAATTGTACTTATCAGAGCTTAATAAATAAACTGGATTGTAGAGACGTGGAGGGAACAGTTCTCTCTGGTGAAATATTGTTTTTGAGCTAAAGAGGTGAGGGGTGTGATCTAGGGAAAGAAAGTGCAGGAAGACTGCTGGATTTTGCTGTGTTTTCAAAGCTTTGTTATATTTTACCCATTGTGTTTGGGGAGCTAGTGCATGCATCAGGGATGCAGGGCTAGGTAACACAAGATTTTTTTTTTTTTTTTTTTTTGGTGAGGAAGACTGGCCCTGAGCTAACATTTGTGCCAATCTTCCTCTGTTTTGTAAGTGGGACGCCACCACAGCATGCTTGAGTGGTATGTAGGTCTGTGCCTGGGATCTGAACTGGTGAACCCTGGGCTGCCGAAGCAGAGCACACAAACTTAACCACAATGCCACAAGGCTGGCACCCCACAAAGGGTGATTTCAAGGGACAAGGAAGCCTAGGAGCAGGGCTCTAATCAAACATCAGGTACAGATGGTTAACTCTCCCTTTCCAAAACATTAGACCTGGTATCCACACCATGAAGGAGCCCAAAAGCCAACTGTATGCATCTCTTCCCACATTCAGTGGCACTATGTTGGTGGCTTGAAATAGGTTGGGGGGGAATGTTCGTACCACAGAAATCGGCAAACACCTCCAGGGCACCAATCGTTAAACATTCACTCATTAGGAAGATATACTATGGACAGAACTGCCAGAGCAGAAATGGAGGGGGTCCACGCACAGTGCTTCCGGTACACAAAACCTGATACTGCACTCCGAAACAGGGTATGTATTGTGCTTACTCACCTAATGTTTGAAAAGTCATAGAGGAGCGTGAACCTCAAAACCCTCGGAAGTGTATTTAAAGTGAATAACTAGAATAATGTCCCCATTGATATAACTTAACAATACAGGTAATTAGAGTTGAATGTCTTGTACTTCACAAACAATACCTAATAGGCTCCAAATATTTTCGGGGTCCAAGTTCTCTTTGAGGATGTTCATTTGGAGGATGGGAAACAGAAAAGAGACAAAAATGGAAGAAAAAAATATGCTCAGGAAGCAGTAACAACCGGAGCACTAAAGTATGAATAAATCAGTCAAGATGTCACTGTAAAAAATGAACAGATCACAATCAGCCCAATGTACGCACGTCTCTCCCCCCTTACACAGCCTGCACGTCTCCCCCTGAGCAGCTCCCAGTGGCAGGAGGCCATTCCATTGCCACCTCAGCACAGGCTGCAGATGAACAAATGAGGTGGCAAGGAGTGCTAGGAAGAACCACAGCCTTTGATGGGGGTAAAAATGCCAAAATAAATTCTCTACTTTGTTGCCAAAAGTGGCACCCAATGGTCCTGATTACCCACAGCTTGCCTAGCTTTGGTGAAAGTTACCAACCATCTGTGTCCCATCTGTAAGAGGTTATGAGGTGCTCAATGTGTCCAGTAGTTCTGTCACGAGCCTTGAGCAGCCTCCATAACATGAGCTAAGCAGACACAAAGGCAGTCACTACCCCGAAGTCACCCTAACGTGCTGTCTTCCTTTAGGGTTTCCAGATACATCTGTGTGTATGGGAGAAAATGCTGTCACTCCAAACGTGAAGGCCAGTGATGGAGTGGTTTTTTATTGCAGCCTTCTGGGACTGCCAGAGCTGAATCATCTGTGTCTGACAGAGAGGATCTTCGGTGATGACTAACTCCCTCTCTGACGGAATGTTCTGCTGTTATATTGGTCTGCTGGGGCTGCCATAACAAACGCCTTTGACTAAGGGGCTTAAACAACAGAAGTTTATTTTTTCACAGTTCTGGAGGTGAGAAGTTTAAGATCAAAGTTCCAGCTGATTTGATGCCTGGTGAGAGAAGTCTTTTCCTGGCTTGCAGATGGCTGCCTTCTTGCTATGTCCTCATGCACCGAGACAGAGAGAGAGAGAGAGCGCTCAGGTGTCTCTTCTTATAAGGAAACAAATCCTATCAGATCAGGGCCCCACCCATATAACCTCGTTAACCCTAATTACTTCCATAGAGATCACCTCTCCAAACACAGCCGCACTGGGAATTTGGGCTTTGATACAAGAATTTGGGGGCTGCAGAAACATTCAGTCCTTAACAATCATTGTCCACACCGGTCTGGGTCAGAGGGTCACACATGATCCAGAGTCAAGCATAAAGCACAGTATCCCTTACGATAGAGATTTAGTCCTGCTATAGATTTTCAGTGGAGTTTTCCCTTAGAATGAAGAGACTGAAGACAGAGATTTCCCTTTTGTTTCCCAGGTAGTCAGGGCTGAGGAAAATGGGGGAAGACAGAGTAAATAAAGGGGTAAGATCCAAAAGTGGGTCCAGGGCAAATTCTATGGAATGATTTTTGACTGGTCCATCATTGTTGGGAGCATCCCCTCCAAAAGGGACTTTTCACTCAGGCCCAGAGTCCCTCTTAGGGCCTTGTTGCTAGTGAGTAGAAACTAAGCCAGCCCTGCTGTAAGGTCAGGAAGCCTCCACCTGGGTCTGTCCTAAAAGGTCTGACTACAGAATATAAAAGGGAACTTGCCATGCCCTCCAATGGTACCCTGGGCAACAAGGCTGAGAAAGAACTCAAAGGCTTTAAAAAAGATACTTAATTTTTCAAACTAGGGATAAAATTTTTTCATTAAAAAAAGTTTCTTAATTCCCCTTTTAGAGAAATCCTAGCTCTGCAACCCCCATGATAAGTCCCCAGCCAAGCCATTGGAGTTGCTATGGAAACATGCCCAATGACTGCCGTCCAGGTACCTGGGTATTGCTCAGCATATCTGCACTGGAGAACTAAGCCTGAAACCACCTCAGTCGTGCTTCACAGCTCTTTAATTTTCTTTCGTCAGTCTGATTTTTGTTTTGTTGTTTGCTAACATGTGGGCTCTGCCTACTATCTAATTATTACATTCCATCATTACAGAGCGTGTGTTTGTACTAGCTACCTGAATGAAAGGCAGTGTTTTATACTGACGTTTTAATCAGTGGAACTTACTGTGATAAAATCTCCATGAGACAATAATGATTTGCAAAACCTAATATTATATCTCTTGTAGAGCCTGGTGTCTGTGTGTGTATAATTGACCGATTTATTAGATGCTTGTGGTTCGTTGATTTTCTACACAGAAAAAAAATTGGATTGCAGTTTCTAGCTGCTATTTTCTTCGCATTTATCATGTTGGCTCTCATAAACGTTCCCTTTGTACTCACGCTGTTACTTTTGCACAAAAGAACCTGTATTATATACAGCGTGGTGTCATTGGCCTTGGAATTAGAATCAAGTTTTTTTTTTTGTTTTTTCCTGCAGAAGCTCTTTCTTGGTTGTTGCTGCAAAGTATTTTGAAGGCGGTTTTATTCAAAGGAATTTTCCTTACAAAAGGCTGCTTATTTTCTGAAAATGCATCTCTTCTGTCAAACATTATCCCCATAAAGGGAAATTTTCTGGAAACTTCTTTGGTTGATTTACAATGATGCCAAATAAATAGACAGACATTTCTTGACAATTAATCTTGGGACCACTGCCAAGGCAAGATGACTTTTAGAAAATTTTTCTGTACGCTATTGCTGATAATAAGACGTTTCTGGCTTGAATCCGTGTTTTACCAAAACAAGTCACAGTGATGCAACCTAAGGCCACAAAATGATTAAAAGCAAATCATTGTCCCTGTTCTCTTACATAAAATATGATGCAACTTATGGGATGGGGCAGGCCCATGTTTAACATATATGAGTTTAGGATTACTGACTCTTTTGGGGCTTAGGAAAAAATCTAGAAGTAAACAGAGGTAAGGAGAAAATAGAAACAGAGGGAATACTTCCTAATGATTCTATGAGGCCAGCATAACCCTAATACCAAAACCAGACAAAGACATTATGAGAAAGAAAACTACAGACCAATATCTCTCATGCACGCAGATGCAAAAATCCTCAACAAAATGTTAGCAAATTGAGTCCAACAATGCATAAAATTATTTATAAACCATGACCAGTGGGATTTATTCCAGGCATGCAAGACTGGCTCAACATTTGAAAATCAATTAATGTAATCCATCACAACAAGTTAAAGAAGGAAAATCATATGCTCATATCAAAAGATGCAGAAAAAGCACTTGACAAAATCTAATACCCATTTATGATTTTTAAAAAAACACTCAGCAAATTAGGAATAAAGGGTAACTTCCTCAAATTGATAAAGAACATGTACAGTAACCCTACAGCTAATATCATATTTAATGGTGAGAAATTATATGCTTTCCTTCTAATATCAGAAAGAAGGCAAGGATAACCACTCTTACCACTCTTATTCAATATTGTACTGAAAGTCTTAACTAATGCAATAAGACAAGAAAAGAAAATAAAAGGTATAGAGATTGAGAAGGAAGAAATAAAGCTGTCTTTGTTCACAGACAGTACAACTGTCTACATAGAAAATTCCAAAGAATCAACAGCAACAATAAGAAAAACCTCCTGGAAATAATAAGCAATTATGGTTAGGTTGCAGAATGCAAAGTTTATATACTAAAAGTTAATTGCTTTCTTGTTTACTAGCAATGAACAATTGAAATATGAAATTAAGAACACAATACCATTTATATTAGCACTCTAATAATGAAACACTTAGGTATAAATCTAACAAAATATGTACAAGATCTATATAAGGAAAACTAAAATCCTCTGATGAAAGAAACCAAAGAAAGTATAAATAAATGGAGAGATATTCCATGTACATGGATAGGAAGATTCAATATTGTCAGGATGTCAGTTCTTCCCAACTTGATCTATATATTCAATGCAATCCCAATCAAAATCCCAGCAACTTATTATTTTTGTAAATATTAACAAGCTGGTTCTAAAGTTTATATGGAAAGGCAAAAGACCCAGAATAGCCACCACAATATGACAGGAAGACGACAAAGTCAGAGCACTTATACTCCCCAACTTCAAGACTTGCTATAAAGCTACAGTAATTAAGACAATGTCTTAATGGCAAAAGAATAAACAAATAGAAAAATAGAACAGGATACAGAACCAAGAAATAGACCCACACAAATGTAAACTGATCTTTAGCAAAGGAACAAAGGTAGTTCAATGGCAAAAGGACAGTTTTTTCAATGAATGGTACTAGAAAAATGGGACATCCACATGCAAGAAAATGAATCTAGACACAGGTCTCACTCTTTTCACAAAAATTAACTCAAAATAGATTATAGAACTAAATTTAAAATACAAAACTATAAAACTTCTAGAAGATAGCAAATAAAATATATAGGTGAATTTGCATATGGCAAAACTTTTTAGATACAACACCAAAAGCATGATCTGTGAAAAAAGTTGACAAACTGGATTTCATTAAAATTTAAAACTTCTGCTCTGTGAAAGACACTGTTAAGAGAATGAAAAGACAAGCCACAAACTGGAAGAAAATATTTGCAAAACACATATCTGATAAGGGACTGGTATCCAAAATATATGAAGAACTTGAAACTTAACAATAAGAAAACAAAAGAACTCAATTTAAAAATGAGTAAAGGATCTGAACAGACACCTCACCAAAGAAGACATATAGATGGCAAATGAGCATATGAAAAGATGCATGGCATCGTATGTAGTTAGGGAATTTCAAATGAAAACAACAACAAGTTTTTCTGCACATCTATTAGAACGGCTAAAATTCATAAAACTGACACCACCAAATGCTGGTAAGAATGTGCAGCAACAGGAACGAACTCTTGCTCATTGCTGGTGAGACTGTACTGGCACAGCCAATTCAGAAGACACTCTGTAGTTTCTTACAAACTAAGCATACTGTTGCCATATGATCCGGCAATTGTGCTCCTTGATATTTACCCAAATGAGCTGAAAGCTTATGTCCACACAGTAACTGCATGTGAATGTTTACAGCAGATTAATTCTTAATCGCCAAAACTTGGAAGCAACCACGATAGCCTTCATTGGTGAATAGATAAATGGTGGTACCTACGTATAACGGAAAATTATTCAGCAGTAATAAAAAGAAATGAACTCTCAAGCCACGAAAAGACATGGAGGAACCTTACATGCGTATTGCTAAGTGAAAGGAGTCAGTCTGAAAATGTGCCATACTATATGATTCCAACACATAAGATATTCTGGAAGAGGCAAAACTATGGAGACAGTAACAAGATAAGCAGTTGCCAGGGGTTTAGGGGTAGACTGGGAGAGCTGAATAGGTGGAGCCTAGGGGATTTTTAGGACAGTGAAGCTATTCTGTATGATGCTATAAGGATGGATATACGTCATTGTGCATTGGTCAACACCCATAGAATGTACAGCACAAAGAGTGAATCCTAATGTAAACTATGGAATTTAGTTAATCATAATGTGTCAATATTGGCTCCTCAGTTGTAGCAAATACATCACATTAAGGCAAGACGATAATAACAGGGGAAACTGGGGAAAGAGGACATATGGGCTCTCTGTACTTTCTGCTCAGTTTTTCTGTAACCCTAAAACAGCTCAATAAAACAAAGCCTATTAATTAAAATTAAAAAATAAAAATTTCAAAATCAATTTACAAAAGGGTTAGGGGAGAAACATAGCTATATAAACATATAAACTTTTGGAGAAAAGGGAAGCTTTGGCATGAAACTCATGAACACACAAAAGGGGACCTAAACACATGAAAAAAATTACTAGGGATATCTGTATTTTGTGGTAAATTGGCCCCAAACCAAAAAAGTTAGGAAAATAAGCAGCCAGAAAGAAACATAACGTATCTAGTCAAAACGGAAGAAACATAGCCACCAGGCAATAAAATGAGCATTCTAAAGGGTCAAGATGCAAGCAAAGCACCAATAACCCTAAAATGTCATCCTTACTGAGGCTACGTGTATAAGCCAGGTCCACAACCCACTCTGCAGATGTCCTCAAAAATCAACTACAGCAGCCCCTTCCAGCTCAGAGGAAGTTCTCTGGGGCTCTGTCCCCAGCTCAGTAGAGATTCGAGAGTGTAGAGAGTTCTGGAGTCAGACAGATGTTGCAAGCCTGGATTCCCGTGTATTAGTGAATGACCTAGGGCAGGTAATGGCCTCTCAAAGACCGTAAACCAGAGGAGCTGAGCATAGATGCGATGTGGACAGGCTCTCCGGTCACACTGCATGGGTCATTTTCCAGCTCCGTCCCTTCTTGGTGGTGAGATTATGAGAATCAAATGAGAAAATGAATGAATACGTTAGCTGTTAATATTTTCTGATTTTTACTCCATCGTCTACCAAATTGATTCTCGGTTTGGCCCCTTTGACTTGTCAACTCTATTGGACAAGAGGATGACTTTTATTTTGTTTTCTTCCAGAAACTGCTGCCTCTTATTTCTCTCTTCTTTTCAGAATGCTGCTTCTGTCCCCTGCCCAGCTCCAGGTCTCCAAATTCCAGCCAAGGCTCAAGAAGCCAGTGCTGCTTATTTTGAAAGGGATAACGACTCTTAGGGACCTAAAACTCCAGTGCCAAAATGGCTTCACCGGACCTGTGGGCCTACGACACCGATGATTGAAAAACCAATGGAAAAAGATAAATAACATTCTCTATGTAACAGCAATGTGGAGATTGAATTAAAATGAAAATGAGACTATGCTTAAATTTTCTAGATTCTAGGTGGTTATCAATAGGCAATTACTCGGGTGGTCCCATCGATAATGTTTATTGAACAGGTTCCTGAATCCAGGAACATGGGGAGAAAAAGTATGCTTTCTTGGACTCTGGCTCCAGAGCCACCCAGCTGGGTGGGAGGCAGTAGGAGCAATTTTTCATTTCCTTTTTCACAGCCTAGTGACTGGGCAGAATTTTATGGTCAACAGCAATAAAAATTCGGCAATTAGACATTGGAAGCCCAGAAATTGAATCACCCAAGCAATCCCGGGGAAAAACAGAGAGGGAAAAATGGCAGAAACAGAACTCACCCAATAACTAGAAAATAAGATAGAGAGGATTTTAAAAATCTAGGAATTTGGGAGAAGAGCGAACTTTTGGTCAAAAACAGAAAGGGAATTAAGAAAATGAATAAAGGCTTGGGGAGGAGAGCACTGTGGAGAAATTGAGTTTCCAAGGCTTCAGGGGGTGAATGGGACATATTTCAGAAGATCCAGAAATTGCACAATTGTCCTTTGGAATTAGTGCCAGATTGAATTAGTGATATAAAGATAAGGGAACATTTAGAACAGAGTGACTAATTCCTTTGTCTCTGAAATAAATATTTGCTCTGTTAAGGAGAGAAAGGAAAACAGAAACGAAAGGAAAAACCACAAGTGTTCAAGAAGACTTTTCATGTTTTGAAAATATAATTAAGGCACTACAAACTATTCCAATATTTACTGGCATCCAATTAAAACCATAAGAGGAGAAGACATCAGAGATCTCCACACCTAATTCTGAAGGAATCACATTTATGTATTAGAGTGTCACATCGGTGGGGTTTACAAGCAACAAGCGAATAAAGTTATTATTTTAATTATGAGTAATAAGGATAGTAGATGCTGTTTTTTAATGAAGCTCTAGGTTAACAAAGGGGCTGACCTAGATTCTCGAATATATTGAATGTCAGAGTATCTGTTCATGTCAGAAGAATTTTCAACATCTAAACAATTTATTTGGAAGAGAAACTTGTTGAGGAATCACATTTTATCAGCCTAATCCCCAAACTTCCCCCTCTGCAGTGGCTCAGAGCAGAGCCCCTGAAGTCAGGCTGCCTGCACTCAAATCCTGGCTCTGTCTCTTATTTGCTGGGTGACCTCAGGCAAATTACTAATTCTCGGTTCCTGTTTCTTCATCTATAACCCAGGGGTATTAATAGTCCCTACTCTAGAAAGTTGTTGTGAAGATTAAAAGAGTTAAAATAGGTAAACTCCTTAAAATAGTGAGCAAGGTAACTGATCAGCTGCGTATCATGAGTGTAACAACTTAAGAAGCAACTCCCTTCCTACCCACCCCTACACCCAGAGTCCATGGGTGGAGCCTCAGGAGTCCAAACGTTCTCCTACGCCCTGGCAGAGTATGCCGTCTTTACCTGGGCAGTAGATCTGCCAGGAAGTGCTCCAGAGGAAGTCAAGAGGATCCCAAAGCAAGACTGAGAGGTGAACCCTCTCAACCTGGCCTGATTCTAAAGAGGTGGGCTTCAGAGGGCCTGCAGCACTGTAGGAGCCAGGATGGGGCCAAGACAGCAGGCCAGGTGACCGCTGGGCTTGAGAATGCTGAAAACAAACTGGGAGGCACTCCACAGCAGTCATTTGGGTAGCAGACACAGCGAAGACTGCGTTCCATGCCTAACGACCGCAAGGCTTGAGTTGCCCATCAACCAAAGGTCAACAGGGACAGCAAGGACTGCTGAATAGCCCTTGGACCAGAGCATCCTACTTACACACAATCTTCAGGAAACTTCCCCAGCACCTGGATGTTACCAGGAGGAGCAAAGGAGGAGAGACAAGAGTCTCTGAGAGCCTGAGGTTTTACCTCGAGAGAGACTGGGTTAAGTTTCAAATCTGAATCAAGTTCTTCTTAAATGGTAAAATTAAGTTTTTTCAACTGTCAACAGAAATAGAGGCTTAAGGGAAAGTTGAGATCAATCATTAGAAAAAAGAAAGAAACAAAGAAAAACTGGCCATTATAGCACCTCTCAGAGTGCCCGTTATCGCTAAGGTAATCACCATCTCTGTTTGCCCAAAGTGGTTCTGCTCGACTCCTGTCCCAGCGTAATCAATAGCATCCCTTTCACTCTCAACAGGGTTCCAATCTTGGTGCTTTGCAAGAGCACCACGCTCATAACTCATTTGACTTTAAATGCTTTGCCCAGAATTTCCAAGAGTTGTTATACAGGTTTACATCACTAAACAACAAATAACCCTAAATATCAAAATGGTGCTGAACCGTTGAGAAGTGGGTGCAGAGTAGAAGTGAGTGCTCAGAAGCAAGAGCAATGTTGAAAACAAAGAGCTGTAATATTTCCTGGTGAGATAACTGGAGAAGAGCTTCACCTGGGGTATAGCCCAAAGTGAGATAGACAAATGGGACTCAATATTTGCAGATAAGAATTCTATGTATAATTTATTTTGATGTTTGTCCAGGAGGCAAAGATTTACCTGTGAGATGAATATGACAGTGTGATGCTTATGGGAAGAACCAGAGCTGCTGAAAGACAACTGAGGACAGTCAGGGGCCAATCAGGGAAGCGACTCACCTGGTCCTTGTTGCTTCTGCCCAGATATGGACACAGGCCAGCCCCTCAAAATTAGCAGTAGCAGAAAGGAGGGGATGTGATAGGCTTGGGAACAGGATGGAAGTCCTGAGATGGAAATTTTTAACTGGCCAGTGACTGAAAGAATATTTGGCTTTGACCGGGTCGCGTGTTGCTCTGGAGCGTGTGAGCTGCTGTAATCACAACAAGCCATCAACGTTGGGGCAGCAGTAGTCCTGGAGAGGGTCCAGGAATCCGCACTTGGTGATTCTGACAGGACATTTCGTCTACATGCCCACCTTGGAGGAACACTGAATGTTGCTGGAATTGAGCTTTGAGGCCAAATATTAACTATCAAAACTGAAGATTCTCCTTTGAATGGGGAAAAATAAATCCAGCAGTCCTGTGAACATAAGCCATCTTTGTCAGCAATCTGAGGCCAAGTTAAATCAAAACAACTTAGTTTTTAACGACTGCCAACAACTTTTTTCCATCTCCATTTTATATCGTTCATTCATCATCTTACTCATTGCATTTATTTTGTGTTTTTATGTTTCTTATTTGTTATCTAATTATAAACCACATCATAAATGATAATTATTGAGATGTATTACATTTGCCTCCTCCTGTTTATTATTTTTAGTCTTTTTCCAAGAAGAGGGATGGACTTTGGGATTTTCCTTCTGAGGGAAGTTTATGTCCCAAAGTCAAGTGGAAGTTGCCTGAAGACAATCTCTCTTTCTGGCTTTTGTTTTTGAAAATGAAAACAATAAGAGATTTTGACAGAGGAAAGAGAGACCTGTATCTGGAGTGAGAGGGAAGGTAAGGGACAAGAGAGAACAATTAATACAAGACGGGGACAGTAGTTAGATTTGAACTCTTAGTGACTGAGGGAGGGTGTGGAACCTCAGAAGAGCATGAGTGAGGGGCTATCTCTGGCAGCTGGTCCCTGGGTGCTGAGTCCCCTGCCCAAAGGTGACGCTAAAACTGTGGAACAATTTCCAAGGTCTGTGAAGTCATAGACAACTGTGATATCACGAGTGGCCAGGAAGGGCCACAGAGCAGTGGTATTTCCCAAATGTTCTGCTTTGTCATAAGACCTCAGAAGCCCTCAAAAGATCCTGGCCAGCAGACAGAGAAGACAGTGGAAAACAGAGACTCGAGTCCCAATAATGACTGCTATTAACTTTCCTCTCAGAGTTCAATTTAACTTGATTTTTGAAAAAAATTAAGTTAATGATATATTTCATTTCTTAACACTTGGTACAGGAGGGTAGACACCAATCATACAAAAAGGAAATTCACCAGGAATGGTACAAATAATTGAAGTGAACAAAAACAATCCCAAATCTATTATCATTTTAAATTCAGCTCATTGAATTAGAGTTGCAAACAACTGTTGAAATTGATGAATTCAAGTTTTAGTCCTTGTTATCATATCTTCCTCCTAGTGGATATTCTAATGAGCCATGTGTTTAGGAAGGAAGGAAACAAAGGGTGAAATAGACTGGCCACAGACCAAGACAATTGGCAGATTGGCAAATCAACATCTAAATTATTGAGAGGAGGCTAATGTTGAGATGTTTTCATGCTAGCATTACTTGTATTCCCAAAGGGGACTAGTGACAATTTAGCCCTAGCTCTACCTCTGAATGGGCTTTTTTTCTTTTTTAAATCTTTGTTTTCTGAATTAAGGGTCTCTTTTAATTGATATTATTTTAAGTACTACGGACACAAAGTCCACTAACACAACTTTCCTTTAACGTGGTATAAAGAGTTTCTGACTCTGGGAAGAATGGAACTTTGTTTCTCTCCAATAGATGGAAAAGTAGCAAGACTTGTCATCAAGAAACTCAAACAGTTCATGTTTAGCAGAAACAAAAATTATATATTTTTTTATGACCTTTTAGGAAAGGCACTACGAACATATTAGTCACATTTCACTTTAGCAGCCAAGAGGGAAAAAAATGACTAAGAAACAAGCTGTTCATGTACGTATGAAAGACTTCCACTTTCATGTTAGTTATGTTAAATATCTAAATATAATTTTGGTTGAGTTAAATATAATTTTCACTCTTTTTTTGGAGACATTTGCTTAGTTTCAATGGGATTTCCCCAAGTGAGAAACTGTCTAAACTAAGGATTAATCTTTAGCACTGGTCACTTTCCTTCTACTTCCTCATCAACTAAGATTATTGTATAGAAAAAAAATGGTTATAAACTCTAGAAGAAGGTTTAGATCTCGAGAGGGAGACAGAGTTCTTGGTAGCTGAATATGTTTGTAATAAATGATTTTTGAGAGATTTTTTTGGAAAATAATTGCTTGTTATTAAGTTCTTTGCAAGAAAATAACACCATGACGCATCCATAAGGAAATAAAATATCTGATTCATGCCAGAGGACCACTTCATCCACATTTTCAGTAATATCCATAGTATGTAAGAACTTAATGGGAGTATTGATGGGCAAAGAAAAAGAGACTTTGCCAAAAGTTAGCTTAATTCATACTTCTCTGTGTATGGCAATGCAAACTATTAAGTTAGAGGAATATTCTGAAGCAAAAGACCTCCTAACTGAGGACCCCTGACTTCGGCCAGAGTGATTCTGGAGAGCTGAGACTTTTCTGAGTCTCTGCTAAATCTAAGACTGTCCACATGAACCTGTTTCTGCAGGGCTGCAAGGCGTTGATCAAAGCTGGTCATGAGCAGATAAATCTTGGATGTGAAGCAGGGTGAAAATGGATGCAGCTCATTGCATTCCAGACTCTGGGGGTCTTTAGAAGAGTTTTTTATTGAAGGGAAGTTGAAGATGAGCGAGCAGTATAGCCTTGCTAACCTCATTTAGCCTCTGCTCTGTCAGCATAAAGTACAAAAAGTCCTCATTATCCAAGAATAATTGGTCCCAGAAAAGATCCACTTAAGAATGTGCACACAACGGGAACCAACATTTAATAGTAAATAGAAAATAAAAAAGAACGTTTGATTAGGATTTTATCTTGAAAAATGAAGCTAATACTATGAAAATTAGTTTTATATTACATTAAAAATTTTAGGCTATCATTGTATCTACATGATCATTCTTAGGATAAAGGAGAAATTAAGTATTGCTTGCTTTGGGGGAGGGTTAATTTTTCTCCAACGATGTTAACTGAGAGCACAGTTTGACATTCTTCACATTTGACTTTCACTGCAACCTAGAAAGAGGGTCATTTTCCCTTGCAAATGTATTCAAGGATTTCCTCATATTTTACAAGATCTTTTCTTAGTCCTTTGATATTTCAGCCATGCTTTTTCATCATCCTTGTCCAATTTCTCTTCTTCAGTTGTCGATTCTTCTAACTCTGCCAGAAACTTATTTGCCAGTGGCTTTGTGAGTGAGTGGAGTGGTTCTTTAGCATTCTTTTCAATGACTTTATGAAATTCTATATATATATAGCAAGATTGCCATTTTTCTTTTGAGCTCATTTGCCTTGTATTGTAGATTGTTAGTAAAATCAAATTGTGATCAATATTCCAATAAGCAAAGATTTTGAAATGGTTGGAATAGAAACTCTTGATAAATGTGGTCGGTTTATTGTTAAAAATGTTCAGGTTGTGACATCTTTTGCAATCTCATAATATCAGGGATTCATTAATGAATATTTAAGTGCTAAGTGTACCTCCGTACAACCTAGAAATTGAAAAGAGAGTAGGTAGATGGGAAAGGATCCAGAGCCAATTGTTAACAGTTTCAAAAAAAATAAACAAACAGAACACCTTTACCCCTCTATTAAAAAGTAGTTGAAAAATCTTGACCTCTTCTTTCTTTCTATTTTTCACATTCTTATCAAAGAAGTCAGTCAACATGTTGGAAAGGAAACTCTTTTCTATACTGCCATAGAAAGAGACAATCTGTGCAATGACACAAACATTTGAACATTCCTTGAAAGACATTGCTAGTTTTATTTTGTTTAGCATACACTGCTGACATCCCCAGTTGTGGCTATTTTACTAGAAGTAGCATTACCTCATAAAATTTAAGATCGCTGAAAGAAATAGCCTCTAATTAAAACGTATAAATGTAACATTGTTTGAGGGTTGCTGATGCCAACATTTCTCTTTGACGTGTGTTCATGCGGAGAAAAGATGGCTTCTCATTTTGCAATGACTGTGGGAGTTCGTCTTGGGAGAACGCATTGTTTATATCCTATTGACACAGCTGAGTGCAGAGGTTGAGGGCATTCATGCCAGAGCTACTGTCTGGGGCTGGTCCCAGATCTGCCTTTTACCAGCTGTGTGATTTTGAGCAAGGTACTTAAGTTCACTGTCTCGCTTTTTTTTGGCTTAAACAATAGAAATTTACTTTCTCACAGTTCTAGAGCCTGGAAGTCCAAGATCAAGGTGTTAGCAAGGTTGGTTTCTTTCGAGGCCTCTCTCCATGGCTTGTAGATGGTCATCCTCTCTCCATCTTCATATAGTCTTCCCTTTGTGAGTGTCTGTATCTTAACTTCCTGTTCCTATAGGGACACAAGTTGTATTGCATTGGGGTCCACTCTAATGGCCTCATTTTAACTTAATTACCTCTGTAAAGACTCTATCTCCAAATATCATCTCACGCTGACATCCTGGGGGTTGGGGCTTTAACATACGAATTTTGAGGGGACATAATTCAGCCCATCGCACCTGGGTACAGAAGTCTAGTTTTGAAATTATTTTTCTTCAGAATTTTGAAGCCATTGATCCACTATCTTCTAGTTTCCAGTGTTGCTATTTTAATTTTATTTTTTAAATTTTTTATTTTTTTGGATTTTTAAAATTTTTCCTTCTTCTTTCCAAAGCCCCCTGGTACAGAGTTGTATATTTTAGTTGCAGGTCCTTCTAGTTTTGGCATGTGGGATGCCACCTCAGCGTGGCTTGATGAGCGGTGCTAGGTTCGCGCTTAGGGTCGGAACCGGCAAAACATTGGGCCGCCAAAGCAGAGTGCAGGAACCCAACCACTTGGCTGTGGTGCTGGCCCCCAGTGTTGCTATTTTTAAGGATTAAAAAATCCATTTTGATTTCAGATCATTTGCGTGTGACATGATCTGTCTGGAAGTTTTAAGATCTTCTCTTTGTCCCCAGTATTTTGAAACTTCACAATTATGTAAATCCACTTTCAATCATTTGACTAGGTCCTTAATGGGCCTTTTTAACTTAAAAAAAAATTTCCCAGCTTTATTGAGATAAAATCGACATACGACATTGTGTAAGTTTAACGTGTACAACGTGAGGATTTGATATGGATATATATTGCAAAATGATTACCACAATAAGGTTACTTCACACATCCATGGTCTCACACAAGTATCTTTGTGTGTGTGTGGTGAGAACACTTCAGATCTACTCTGTTAGCAACTTTCGAGTATATAGTAAAGTATTGTTAACTATAGTCACCACGCTGTACGTTAGATCTCCAGAAATTGTTCATCTTACACCTGGAAGTTGGTATGTTTGACTAACATCTCCCCATTTCAACCATCTCCCAGCCTCTGGCAACCACCAGTCTACTCTCTGTTTCTATGGGTTTGCCTATTTTAGATTCCACGTAAGTGAGAACATGTAGTATTTCTCTTTCTCTGTCTGACTTATTTCACTTAGCATAATGCCCTCAAGATCCATCCATGTTGTCACAAATTGTGCCTCACTTTTTCCTCAACAAACAGGAGTAGTAATAGTGCCTACTAATTAGAGTAGTTATGAAGGTTAAATGAATTAATATTTGTAAAGCAACTAAAATATTGATGACATAGTAAGTGTGCAGATAGTTATTTTTAAACATAAATACACAAATATACATGTAGCACAATTCATTATCGCTAAAGAAACCGCAACATCAAGGACAATAAGGGAATGGATTTCTCAGAAGGGCTTCTGGCAGCTTTATATTAATCTACACGAAATCCTTGGCAACTTTACCAAATCAAACAGAGTACACAAGAGGTATTCAAATTTCAATTTAAAAATCCATAGAGCATTGTATGTTTTTGTAGCAGAACCAATAAGCAGCTTTATAACCTATTTTGAGAGTGGACCGTCTTACTCACTGAGGACACAAGACAAGTTTGGAGCTCCAGCCTTTGGATGATCTCCACCAATCAATCCACTGCCTGACCTTGGAGCCCAGTGCATGTGTGTGTGTGGGGGGGTGGGGGGTGGCGGGGAACCTGCGTTAGTTGTTCCCATGTGTGTTCCGACCACAAAACCACCTCTAG
Source organism: Equus caballus (assembly GCF_041296265.1). Lineage (NCBI taxonomy): Eukaryota > Metazoa > Chordata > Mammalia > Perissodactyla > Equidae > Equus > Equus caballus. The sequence goes on from NC_091714.1 coordinate 18,049,561, forward strand.
TTTACAGCATCTGAGGGCAGCAGGGTGATGGCAGGAGTCCTCTGCCCTCTGCATCCCTTGCTGCTGGCACCCAACTAGGTCCCAGGGACAACCATTGAGAGCATCGTGAGTAATGACGTAAGCAGCATTAAATAAATGGTATGAGGGACCTGTAGAGGATGCGAGATCCATGTTGTTTCAGTAGGAAGAGCCGTGGCATTGTGAGTAGTAACGGTCTTGCTCCTTTCTTCTCATGGTGGACATAGGAAATCAGCCTGGAATGGAAGATTTGACAATAAAGTAGGAAAAGATTGTTCTTGGATCTGCAGAGGAAGAGATGGTGCCTGGATACTACAAAGAATCTTCTTCTGAGTGGACAGATTGAACAATAAACACGTAGAAAATACGTCGTCTCCACCCATTATTCTAAATCTTCACCGATAGTCTTCATTCACTATACTTTACATGGCCCCATGAATTGTGAAACACGTTTTTAATAAAATTGTTTATATACACAGAGGCCCCATCAGAAATATTTGCCCAGGACTCACACACCTTGGGGACCACCCTAGTTAAGAGTGCTGGCTTTGAAGTTAGACTTTCATTGTTCAAATCCCCCACTCACTAGCTGTGTACTATTGGGCAAGTCACTTAATCTTTCTGTTCTTCTGTTTCCTCATGTACGAAATGGGGATGATACATCACAGGCAGATGTAAAGATCAAATAACTTAATCTATGTAAAGCCAGTGCCTGGCCCATGAGATAAACTCAGTGAGTACTATTATTTTTTATCATCTCTGATTATTTCCTTAAGATAAATTTCTAGAGGCAGAACCGCTAGTTCAAAGACTGAGCATTCATGAGGCTTTCCATGATCTTGTGAAAGAACTTTCCTCAAAGTTTGGTCACAAGATTTTTAAAGCCTGTGATTTCATCACATCTTAAAGCGGCTTATTTAGATCACCTAAAATAAGATGGAAGAATGAAGAAGAAAAAACAAAATAAACAAGAAAGAAGTGAGAGAGTAAGTTGAAAGGGAAAAAGGAGGATATAGGAAGAGGGAGATTTAAAAATATATATGAATGGAAGTGGGAATCACCCTTAGCATTTTAGATTGTGACTAATAGTGTGCGTGTATTGGCCCCCGTTGGTTAGAGTCTGATACTTAAAGACCAGGTTTGTCTATGTTGCCCTTCCATCTCCCTTAGTCCCCCAAGAAGGACCCTGTGAGAGTCAGAGTTGTCTCTACCAGATTCCACAATGTCCACCAGGGATCTCACACTCTCTAATAATGAATAAGGAGAAGAGTTTACCCTAAGTAACCCCAAGATTAAAACATTAGCCTGATAGTATTAAATTGAATTCTCCCTCCCCAAGCTCTAAGTAAAATTTTAGGAAAAAAATTTTATTGAGGAGATTTATTTTTCATGATGGATGCTAGTTATAGAATTTTTTAAGACAATGAATTTACCCTTTTTGTTCACAAAAGCTCTCCAGGCTCCTGTGTAATGCAAGAGCTACAGAAGGGGTCTTCCCTATAGCAAGAATGATAGTGAAATATGACTAAATTTGCAAGGGCTTAAATCACTTTCTGTAAAAGTGTAATGTCACTTCTTTATTCATACACCGAGTAATGCTTATGCTTAATGCAATTAGTGCTAAGGGGCAGCTGGAGTTTTTATGTATTATTTTTATTTCTGGAAGAATAACAAAGCAAGAGCAAACAGCAATTCCTTTTGACACTGTAGTTCTCATTCTCAGTCTGTTCCAAGCACATCTACCCCAGTCCCATCTAAATGAATTCAGGGTTTCCTAGGAAAACAGGGTATCTTCAGAGGGGCTGAACAGAAATTAATTTTCACCATTTCGAAGATCCTGTGCAACAATGGATATCATCTCCTTCACTCTCCTACCCCTACCCAACCTGAAAAATCATGGTGAACAAACCTCTCTAAATTATATACACGGGCAAATATATATTGCCAGGCTCCGCAATAGAAGGTGTTTGAGGCTGTAAACATAGCTAATCCTTGACAATTTCTCTCTCTCTCTCTCTAATTTCCATCTTTTCTAGGTAGGACGGGTGTTCCTGTTTTCAAGCTCTGTAGCTTCTGAAGTAATTCCTGTTTTAGTAAACAAGTGTCCACCTACTGACACGGGTCCCCCAGCCTCTCTTTGCACATTCCCCATAGGAGTCTTGCATGTGCTCTGAATCGTGTCAGGTCAGCTGTCAGACCATCTCCCAGGCTCCACACTGATGTCGGGTCAGTAAAGAGAAGGTCTGATGGCGCCCCTGTTGTCTTTCTTTACTTCCAAGTGTTTCCCGTTTCTCTTCTTATCCCTTTGTCTTGTCTGGCAGTTTGGCGACAGCACCATCTCAGGTGAGACCCTTCTTTCTTTGAAAAGAGCAAACTCCACGTGGGCCTTAGAATGTGTATTAGTCAGGCCCCTGTAGAGAAACAGAACCAATAGGATATGTAGATAAGAAGAGACCTATAAGGAATTGGCTCATGGAATTACGGCGGCTGAGAAGTCTCTTGATTTGCTGTCTGCAAGCTGGAGACCCAGGAAAGCCGGGGTGTAATTCAATCTGAATCCAAAGGCTTGAGAACCAGGGGCATCGAGAGCAGAAGAAGACTGATGTCCCAGCTCAAGCAGCCAGGCGGGAGAAGCCAGATTCTTCCTCAGCCTCTTTGTTTCTTCAGGCCCTCAATGGATTGGGTGAGGCCACACGGGGAGGGCCGTCTGTTTTACTGAGTCCATTGATGCAAATACTAATTGTAACCGGAAACATCGTCACAGACACGCCCAGAAATAATGTTTAGCCAAATATCTGGGCGCTTCGTGGTCCAGTCAAGGTGATGCATAACATTACCGTCACAGGATGGGATGGTGTGTTCCTCAACGGTTCCACACAGGGAGCACCTTGTAGTGTTTAGAGACACTGAGGGATGAGGAAGGCAGAGGGAATAAAGGAGTGTCAGCCAGCCCTAAACTCAAAAACCACTCAACTACCTCTAAGTGGATTAAAATTGCTCTGCTGCGCTCATCTAAGGGAGCCCGGGTTGGTCGTTTCAGAGTAGATCTGAACGGCTCTTAACTTATGTTTTGCTAAATTTTATGCTAGTTCTGGATTAGCTTTGACATAATTGCAAATTTGTTTTCTGGCTATTCTATCTGCTTGTAATGCAAAGTCTGAGAAATAATGTACCCTTACACCATACACACACACCCTAACACACCCCAAGATTGTGCATTATAAAATATAAAATATAGAGTGTGTTCTATGGAGCCCATCATTGGGATGTGGGTGCTGACTCATCTTACCCGCCTCCCTTCTGGTTCTAACCAATTCGATGCATACACAGACGACAGATGGGAGGAGCAGAGACAGGAGGGAGAGCGTGGCTTCCTTCTCCTCCCAGGCTGAATCTGGTTCGCCCTCGCAGCCACAGGCAGTGCAGCTGGAGAACCTCACACAGGAGGTGCCCTTCCTGCTGCGGTCACCACAAGGGAGGACGGCATGGGGAAGAGATGGAGACGGGGGCCTGCTTTCTGACGCTGGGTTCCACTTCCGCATGGGCTTACATCACATGCTCTTCGGCTCTCCCATCTCTCCAGTCAAAAAGCCACTCCTTCCAAAGAGAGGAGTGAAGAGGTGGGAAGAATTCTGAAGCTTCCTCGTTCAGTATGTCCTGGAGATGGTGGACATATTGGTGGAGAGGGAAGAAGTTGTTATTTTATGCATTGAAATGGGTTCAAGGGAAGAAAAGTGCCTTCCTCCACGACAGATAATTGAAGCTAAGAGGCAAACTTAGTTTTTGATATTTTACGTAAACTACTAGAGAGTTGGCATAAACTGTAGAGAGGTGTCTGTAAAGTAATCGTAGTACAAAAAACCGTATCTCAGGTTTTTGTTTTACAACTAGACTGAACCATTCTATTTTTAATTGGGATTTTTTGTTTTTGGTGAGGAAGATTGGCCCTGAGCTAACATCTGTGCCAGTCTTCCTCGATTTTGTATGTGGAGTGCTGCCACAGCATGGCTTTATGAGTGGTGTGTAGGTTCACGCTTCGGGTCTCAACCAGTGAACCCCGGGCTGCTGTAGCAGAGCGCATGAATGTAAGCACTGTGCCACCAGGCCTGCCAATTGGGATATTTTTGTAACTTAAAATTCTGCCCAATTTGTTATGATCACGTGTGTGTGAATACACACACACACATGAATAGACAAGGTAATGGAAGGAAATACACAAAAACATCTCTGGTGATTAAATTAAATGTGGCATTTTTTTTCATCCTTTGGTTTACCTGTTTTTTCCTGAGGTTTCCAAAACTTTGCTTTTGTAATAAGAGAAAACAAAATACATTTGGTTAAAGAGAGAGTGTACTCTGGAACTTCTGAGCATAATCTGACCTAATACTTCAACACAGGAAAAAACAAAGTCAACCCCTCACTGTCCTGGGAAAACCTTGGAGGCAAAAGAAGAACTGGGAAGGGCAGGGGGTTAAAGCCAACAAGATTAGGCAAGAAGAACCCATAACACACAGAGAATGAGGGCCGAGCATGGGCACGTGTCCCCAAGAGATACATGGAAGTACATTCAAAGGCCGGGAGAAACTTAAATCAATTGAGTGATGACAGTTAAGTTCATTCTGATTCTTGACATTTGGGGATGTTTAGAAGTTGGGCTTTTATAGCCAGTGGACTTTCCCAAAATATTCTCACATTTCAATCATTTATTTAATCCTTTCTTTTTCTTTGTTAAAGACATCTTTTTAACTTAAAAATTAGAAATATACAATTCTGACCTTATTTTTTAAAAGGTGTATTTTTTATTATAAAATATAGACATGTAGAGAGAAGGATTGAATTCACGCTAGTCCAAACACAACCATTGTTAATATTTGGGGTAATCTCTTCAGTCAAAGGCATTGCCTTCCTGTGCCAGTATGAGGCCACAATACATGCCCCGTGTGGGGATGGCCAGGCAGAAAGGAGAGAGTATGGAAGTTCAGAGATGGAGGACAGACTAGGCAAAGCAGATGTTCTTCTGGGTAGAAGCTGCTGATAATTTTTCTGCCTTCGATTTAATATAATATTCACGACAAAGAGATAGTTGTCTTGGGGGACTTTTCTACGGCTGTTCCGAATTTGGCGTAGTGGCGAGACAATGAGCTTGAGCTGGAGTCCCGACTCCACCCTTCACGACCCTGTGACCTTGACAAGGTTACTTCTACACTCGGAGACTTGGTTTCCTTCTCTGTGAGATGGAATTAATAGTGCCTATGTCATATGACAATTGAGAGAACTAAATATAACACATTAAAATACTGAGCACATAGTACTTACGCATATTTTTTTAAGATCCTAAAAGAAATTTAGCATCGCTCGTAAAATTTTTCCCATTTGTCTTTCCACTTAAACTTCTTATGCTTAATTGCAGCATTTTAAAACAGTGTATCTGTATTCCATACTTCAAGAAAGAATTGCTGTTGTTAACATGGCTTGGCTGTCTTTCACTAAATTACAAATTTTTGGTCATAGAATACCCTCTCTAAATTTTTGATCTCTGCAAATACAACTCCAAACATCTGGATTAGTAACTATAGGTGTCAGAAAATAGGGACCATTCAGCCAAGTTTCAGCCTCTCCTTTATTTCAAGAAAAGGAAGAGTATTAGTGAATTATAATTTCAGGATGACTTTTTTCCCTAAAAGTCAACAAAATCAAGTTCCTTTTAGTAATAGCTGATAGAAAAGAATATTACCTGTGTTCTAAGTTATATTTCTCTCTCCTTTTTAAATATATCCTCAAAATTGAGTGATGAATAAAGAATATCAATAAACCATTTAGAAAATAAAGTCAGTGAATGAAATTTTATTTTCATCTTGGAGAGTTCATTTTATAGACTCATTCCAAGGGAAAAACTCAAATATGATGATATCAGATGTCAGTTGTGAAATCAGTTATTTAGGTTTGGGGGGGCAATAAGTTAATAAACGAAATATCTGAGCTTTAAGGAGCTTTGGAGGCTGGACTCTCTTTGGATTATCCAGAACCATTAAGAAGACTCACTATTTGTCATCATTTTCTCTATTTCTTAACTCTTTAAATTTCTAAATTGCCTGTCGCCAAGTACAGTCCCAGGGGTCCTCAAAAACTAACCAACACAAAATGCTTTTCTTAAGACCCGGGAGTGAGCAGCTGTTGGTGAACACAAGCTCTTAAGGCAGTAAAAGATGCTATGGCCAAATTAAAGTTGTGCTGAAAAGTTAGAGAAGGGAACCATCATGACCTGTAATATACATGCCTTAGCTTAAAGCCAAATTTTTCACAAGTCCCATTGGTTACATTTACTCGAAAGAGAGAAAATTTTAAACTTCTCCTTTCCAGGAACCATCACAACCTCCTGCATGAGTTGATGGGGAAGGGCATTCAGCAGTTTTACTCAGTCAGGACCCCTGCGAAACCGAATCAGTAGCAGAGTCATGGAAACCATGTTGGATGCTAGTGCCTGGCCGGCGACCCGCATCTGTGGGCCTAGCCTTTGGCAGTCACGACTCCACACCAATGCCTATTATCAGTAACCAAAACTTTCTTGGTGTCCACAGTTTGCTTGTATCATTCTGAAGATTTTTTTATTGAGATCATGTTGGTTTATAACATTGTGTAATTTTAGGTGTACATTATATTTATCAGTTTCTGTGTAGACCACACCGTATTCACCACCAAGAGTCTAGTTTTTATCCGTCACCGTACATATGTGTCCCTTTACCCCTTTCACTGACCTCCCCAACCTCCTTCCCTTCTAGAAACCACTAATCTGTTCTCTTTGTCTGTCTGTTAGTTTATCTTCCACATATGAGTGAAATCACGTGATGCTTGTCTTTCTCTGTCTGGCTTATTTCTCTTAACATCATACCCTCAAGGTCCATCCATGTTGTTGCAAATGGGACGATTTTGTCTTTTTTATGGCTGAGTAGTATTCTGTTGTATATATACACCACATCTTCTTTATCCATTTATCAGTTAATGGGCACTTGGGTTGCTTCCACGTCTTGGCTATTGTGAATAATGCTGCAGTGAACATATGGGGGGCATAAGTTTCTTTGCATTGTTGATTTCACATTCTGTGGATAAATACCCAGTAGCAGGATAGCCCAATCCTATGGTATTTTTATTTCTAATGTTTTGAGGAATCTCCATACTGTGTTCCATCGTGGCTGCACCAGTTTGCGTTCCTACCAACAGTGTATGAGAGATCCCTTTTCTCCACATGCTCACCAACATTTGTTATTTTTTGTCTGAGGACTTTTTTAAAATTGATAGTTATAGTTTAATTTTATCAGAGTGGAAAAGAACATTCCAAGGGTATAGGAAAATGTTCACCTTTAGAAAATCCTGTCTACCATAATTTATCAAATCAAGCTTATTTTTTCCAGCTTTACTGAGATATTATTGACATGTAACATATATAAGTTTAAGATGTACAATGTGACAATTCAATACATGTATGCATTGCAAAATGATTACCACAGTAAGGTTAGGTAACCCCTCCATCACTTCGTATCATTACCAATTTTTTTTTGTGGTGATTAACATTTAAGATCTACTCTCTTAGCAACTTTCAGGTATACAACACAGTATTGTTAATTGTAGTCAATATGTGGTGCATTAGATCCTTGGAACTTATTCATCTTATAACTGGGAGTTTGTACCCTTTGACCAACATTGTCCCTTTTCCCCCACCTCTCAGCCCCTGGCAGCTACCATTCTACTCTCTGTTTCTGTGAGTTTGGCTTTTTTAGGCTCCACATATAAGTGAGAACATGCAGTATTTGTCTTTCTCTCTCTGATTTCTCACTTAGCGTAGTACTCTCAGGACCCATCCATGTTGTCACAAATGGCAAAATCTCCTTCTTTTTTACAGCTGAATAATACTGCTCTGTGTGTGTGTGTGTGTGTGTGTATGTGTGTGCACGTGTCACAGTTTCTTTAGCCAGTCATCCATTGGTGGACACTTAGGTTGTTTCTGTGTCTTAGCAATTGTGAATAATGCTCTAGTGAACAGGGGGTGTGTGTTTGACTCTTCGACTTAGTGATTTTGTTTTCTGAGGACGTCGTGTTACTCCTCTTTAGCGCCCCCTCCTGTCAGGGCCTCTGGCAGTGTTTGGACCCCTGAGACAGATAGAAAGACCGTCCTGCTTCCCCCATAGTTCTCTGAGAGCTGAGGTAGTGGCATCCGCCAAAGAAGCTTCATGGTTGCCATGAATTTTATCTTCAGAGTTTGGAACATTATTGCTAATGGTCTCTCCGGTGTCATCCCTAGGTCCCTCTGGAGTTGGCCAAAGCTTGCCTAAATAATCTGAGGACCTGCCATGGCGCCAAGTGTCCCAACCATCTGTAATCCTCGAGGCTTCTCTCCAGAGAGCCTCATCTGAAACATCTTCTCAAGCAGGGCTAATTCATGAGGTAGTGATCTGAATTCATTATCCAATTACTTGTGATAAATAGTGCCCTAAGAAATGTGATATAGAGCAAAGAAGGGGAGGTCTGGAAAGGTCTGGGCTCTGTAACCATGAAAGGAAAGGGTGAGCTGCCCAATCAAAATTCACCATTTCTCAGAAGCCCCTCTCCCTCCCGTATACTGGTCTTGCTCGCAGGCTCGTCCACTCAGCACAGCCTTTTGAGATTTTTCCTTTTCCACACAAGAGCTTAATGCCTTCAAGCCAGTGACAGTCTCCTGGTTGGCTGCCTCTTTTCTCGTATAATGTAATTCTTTCCTATGAAGATGGATTTGAGCTGGAATTTTATGCCGCTGCTGTAATATTTCTCTTACTCTCCTTCTTCATATGTGCAGTGACATTTGGGCCATTTTTGTCTAGCCTAATGCATGGTCTTGCCATCCATAATGCCAACTATGAATGAAATGAGCATTAAGCACATTAATTTTCAATGCTATTAAGGCCATTAAGCATATTAGCAGGCCCATAACTTCATTTTCTTACAGATGTTTTAGTAATAGTGTCTACTGCCATCCCCAGTCACAAAGAAAAGGTGAAGCCTTCCCCAGCAGAAGCCGCTGTGGATGTGGACGGGGGTGAAGTTCACACGGGCCAAGTTGGATCATTAGTGGAAAATTATGCAGGCTCCAGCCTGCCAGGTGACCTGGGTAAGCATGAAATCCCGCACAGCGAAGGAAGACATTGACCTGTGTCCACCTCGCCGCCCACCTTGTTGTATACAGCTCATTAATTTGAAAACCAAAAAGAGAAAGAGACACTAGAAATTTCCATTTTGATCTGCCCCTCTTCTGCCCTTCAAGTGGCAGCTGTGGAAGCAGAATAGCCTGAAGCTCCAGAAAAATGTAAAAGCTTCTTGATTTAAGTGTAAAAAAATGGACCAGAAAGCTTTAAAGAGGCCAAAAGTAAAGAACCTGTAATTGAAGGAGTCATTTCAGAACAGGCCTTGGAAGCATTTAGCATATTCTTTTAATTAATTTCTTCTAAGGATGGTGCTGAAAATATATTTATCTACTTCATGGCAGAAGGAATAATCTCCAACTTTGCCTTCTGCCTAGATTTGTTTGACCTTTACTGAAATGTCTACTTTACTCCTTGTAGGAAAACACTGGCTCAGTATCTTTTCAGAAATAATGTACCCAAATGAGAAAGAGGCATTCTACACCAAAAGTGGTACCAATGGAGTTGGGCAGCAATGTTTTAAAATTTTACAAGTGACTGTTGGAAAAAGTTAAAGCTAAGGTAAAATGTTAAACTATAGCTTCAGACCTGAAAATTCTGGTTTCCTAGTATTTCGTTTGTAAAAGCAAGGAACAATTTCAGCTGTAGGTAACTGAAGACTTGTTCTTAACCGTGATGACAATCGTTGTTCACTTAAGAGCTTGGTGGTCTCAGTGTTGGTACAGCAGCCCAATACTGTCATCAGGGGGCCAGACTCTTTCTATATTTCCATTCTGCCATTCCTAGTATGTTGGCTTGTTGTCCACAGGAGTGCTGCCTCATTATCACAATATGGCTACTGAATTGCTGGGCATCACATCTATAATCAAAGCCAAAAGAAGGAGGAAAGAGCAGCCAGGCAGCTGAGAGTCTACTAAAAAGAACAGACCCACTCAACTAAATTGAGAAGTCCTTAGAATAGAGACTATATCTATTTCATCTTCATATCTCCATCTTTCCTGGACAGATTCAGTAAGGACACATAGTAAATGCTGAAAAATGGTGGAATTAAAGAGAAAACCATGTACTATGCCCTAGTCATGCTTGTCACCAACTATTAGTCAGTAGATTTTTTTCTTGGGTCACTCTTTGAATGCTCTACCCAGTGAGTGCGTCCATATTCTCATCAGCCCAGGAGAAAGAGCCTAGAACATGCCATTTATAAGGCAGAAGGCATGGCAAGCTACAGATCACACAGTGTGACCACGATGAGCAGATCCGTTAAAGGAAAGTACCTCCCAGAGCAAATCCTGCCCTGTTTAAAAATAAAAACCATGAATTAAGACAAAGTACAGCTGGATTATTACCACAGCTTAGGGTTCAGCTGATGTTCTCACTGTGGGGCAAAACAAAAATATCTCTGTTCTCCGTCTAAAAAAATTTTTTTTTATCCTCCAAGAGTTAAAAAATAAACATGATCAACCCTGAGCCAAAGTGAAATGCAGAAAAGTTATGTTCTCTTTCTCCATTTTAGGCAGTTAGGTCAAATGGTATATCCTCCTAAATGCCTTTTGACATATATTGTCAAATTCCTTCCAGAAAGCTTTCTGTAAGCACTGATGAAAATGTCCCTAAACAGAAAGGCTGGGTATGGATCTCTTACTCTTGAGTTTGGTGTCATCACTTTTCTGCTTCAATGTGCTAGATTAGGAAGAGTGCTCCAGGTATAGGCCCGACTGTGGTTGATAAATACTTACTTCTGCAGGTTTGTCGGGGATAATTGTTATTTTTAGCTTTTCACACCCATGCTCCCCATATCTGTCACCCACCAGCAGTATGAAGTCCTGCCTTTGAGAGAATCACCCAAAGGCTGTGTTTGTGCAGCCTTGCTCAGAAATAGGAACTTGTCTCTTGCCAGAGTCTTTCTTTCCCTTCCCAGAGGGGCCAAGCGTGGCCAAGAAGACGCTGTCTGTTGAAATTTGAATCTTATGTGACTCCTGCAAAGCTAATAGGTACTGTTGGAATCTACTTGTTTCATGAAAATAGTGGTATGTGGACCAACTGGTTCTTGCCGTTTAATCCTTCTGAATTTTCTTGGGCCCTGACTGTTAAACCAACTCTGTGGAACTTTAATATCCTTCCATTAAATTTCCTTTTTTCCCCTTAAGATAGCCAGAATGAGTTTCTACTGTTTCTGCACATGGATTATTAGGTTTTCTTTTTTAAATTCATGACCACAAATCTTAAAGGGCCACTCAGGGACGCCCAGAAATCTCCTACGATTTCCAAGGAAGCCCTTCTCCCATACTCTGAGACAAGCATTTTATACCTACTCTCTCCTCGAGTTTCCTTCCTCGGTCCTCAGCACAACCACCTTGCCTCGCGCTCCTCCAAAAAGAAGACATCAGAATTGAACTTCTTCATATTCCTATCACCAAATCAACAACCCCCTCTGTAGCTATATCAGCTTTTCTGTCTTCCTTTCTGCTGGAATTAAAGAATTGTCTCTATGGGGCTGGCCCTGTGGCCGAGTGGTTAAGTTCACACGCTCCACTGCAGGCAGCCCAGTGTTTCGTTGGTTTGAATCCTGGGCGCGGACATGGCACTGCTCATCAAACCACGCTGAGGCAGCGTCCCACATGCCACAACTAGAAGGACCCACAACGAAGAATATACAACTATGTACCGGGGGGCTTTGGGGAGAAAAAGGAAAACAATTTAAAAATTTTAAAAAATTAAAAAAAAGAATTGTCTCCACTCCCCTCAAAGGCCATCTTGAATCATGAGGTAGAAGCCATATCTGTGGAAGGCAGAGTAATAGAGTAGAAAGAGCTTGGTTCTGGCAAAACGGATGTGGATGCCATGGTGTGCTGCACAAACACCACCTCCAGGACCAGAGCACTCATTCTCCCAGCTTCTAGGGGTGTTGGCAACTGACTGCGGTCAGCTGATCCCCTCTCTGGGACTTGCCTTCAACTGAGGAGAGTGGCACTGCCTAAGCTCAGGTCCCTTTCCCTGGAGCAGCCTTTGTCCAATCCCAGGTCAATGCAAAGGTATTAAGTTCCACCCACCTTGCCCTACTTTGAGACAACTCTGCAGGGCCCCCCCATAGCTCCAGGATGACCCATAGGACAGGCTGAGCTCTTTATTGACTGCATTACAGTTCAGCTTTTCTCTTCGCCAAAATCCTATTTCCTTCACTCTGAGAGCATGCTCTAACACACTTATCATCAACAAATCTCTTATCATCAACAAATCTCTTATCACAGTCTGCTTTCTGAGGAAGCTGACTAGCAACAGTTAGTGCCGGAAGTGGTCTTAGAGAGCCGAAGCTGGATCACTTGCAGGCAGCTGGCACTGGTGGTAGTTACTCATAGATCCTGGCATGCAGTAGCAAGCCATTGTTAAAATTTTTATTGTGATGAACAGAGATCTTATACTGATGGGAGGTAATGTACCGGTAGTTGCAATGCGTGAGCCATTTGAGAGACAGAGGCCAAGAGTATAAGGAATATGAAATAGGAAGGCAATCAATGCCAGGGACAATCAATGTTTTGGAGAAAGACAATGAAAGGCTGAGAGTGAATTAATCAGCAATTAATGGCCTTGTGTGAAAGCCAGAGGGCTTCCTTTGCTGCAAAGGAGGTTGAATTCTCAGCTTCCACAAGTCTGTCATGCCAAGGTCAAGGGCCATCTTGGGAAGCAGTGGGACACTAAGAAATGGAATTGGGATATCAGAGCCATACTTGAGCATCTTAAATTCCTAGATTCTCCTAAACCCTTTGGGGTTCCAGAAATGGCCCACTCCTCTTCTCTGCTAAAGGTTAGCACTCCTCTCTTTCTTTAAGATGATGCAGCCATCAATCTTCTGCAAGACAACCTGTGCCTCTCTTCGTATCAGCTCAAGGATGACATAATGCCAGAAAATTGAAGAGGAGGAAAGACCTCCCAAGTCTTTATATGAGCACAGCATTTCCCTGATAGGAAATATCCATGCCCTCTTCTAAAAAAAGACATTATAAGAAACAAAACTGTAGACCAGTATCTTTCGTGATTATTGACCATGATTCAATATCAAATCAGGATCATGATTTGACTAAAAATTCAACAAAATATTAGCAAATTGAATCCAACAAAACATAAAAAGAATACTACATCATGATCAAGTGAGATTTGTCTCAGGAATGCAAGGTCAGTTTTTTATATTTAAAAATCAATGTTATTCACCATAATAACAGACTGAAAAAGAAAAATTATATGATCATCTCAATAGATGTATAAAGTGCATTTAATAATAAGTCAACACCTGTATAAAGTGCATTTAATAATAAGCCAACACCTATTTGTGATTCAAACTTTCAGAAAACTAAGAATGAAGGAGAACTTCCTCACCCTGATAAAGAGCATCTACCAAAAAATCCTGCAGCCTTAGTGGTAAAATAGCATTACCCTTAAGATCAGGAGCAAGGCAAGGATGTCCACTCTCACTATTTCCATAAGACATTGTATTGTAGGTCCTATCCAGTGCAATAAGGCAAGAAAAGGAAATAAAGGGCATCCAGATTAGAAAGAAAGAAGTAAACTGTCTTTATCCACAGATATGGTCACTTATGTAGAAAATCCTACAGAAGCTACACAAAAGCTTCTAGAACTAGTAAGGTTAGCAAGGTTGCAGGATACAAGGTCACAACACAAAGATCAGTCATATTTCCATTTGGTAGCAATGAGCAAATAGAAGTTGAAATTTTTTAAAAATATCATTTATAAAATACTTAGGGATAAATTTCACAAAAGATATGCAAGATCCATGCACTAAAACTATAAAATATTACTGAGAGAAATAAACAAAGACATATATAAATAGAGAGATATGTCATACTCATGGTTTGGAAGACTCGATACTATTAAGATGTCGATTCTCCGCAAATTAATCCATAGTTTCAATGCATTTTAATCAAAATTCCAGCAGACTTCTTGTAGAAGTTAGCAAGCTGATTCTAAAATGCGTATGGAAAGACAAAGGATCTAGAATAGCCAATATCTTTTGCAAAACAAGAGCAAAATTGGACTATTTACACTGCCTGATTTAAGATTTATCAAAAAGTTCAGGTAATTAACACAGTGAGGTGTTGGTGTAAATATAAACATACAGCTCAATCATATCAGTGGAATAAAATAGAAAGTCCATAATAGACCCAACCATAATGGCTGATTGGTGGTTAGTGCATTCACAGAGTTGTGCAATGATTCTAAGTTCAAAACAAGTTTTTCAGCCCTGAAATAAGCCCCATACACATTAACCAGTCACTCCCATTTCCCCTCTTCCCCTAGCCCCTGGCAGCTAATAAATTACTTTTGTCTTTATGGCTTTAATACTTCTTGACATTTCATGAAGTGGAATCAAACAATACGTGTCCTCTTGTGTCTGAGTTCTTTCAGTTAGCATAATGCTTTCAAGGTTTATCCATGTTCTATCACATATTAGTACTTTATTGCTTTTTATTGTGAAATAATATCCATTTTATGGATATGCCACATTTTGTTTATTCATTCCTCAGTTGTTGGACATTTGAGTTATTTACACCTTTCAGCTATTGTGAATAACGCTGTTATGAATATTTGTGTACAAATTTTTGTATAGGCCTATGTTTTACTTTCTTGGGGATATATACCTGGGAATGGATTTGATGGGTCATATGTTAATTCTTTATTGAAAATTCTGAAAAAATGCCAGATGTTTTCTAAAGAGGCGGCACAATTTTACATTCACACCAGCAATGACTGAGGGTTCCAATTTCCTCACCAACACATCTTAATGTCTGTCTTTTTTATTATAACTGTCCTCATGGGTGTGAAGCGGCATCTAATCATGGTTTTGATTTGCATTTCCCTAATGACTAATGAGGTTGAGCATCTTTTCTTGTGCTCATTGACCATCTGAAAAATATCTCTATTTCTGTGCCTACTGAGGTGGTCATGTGGTTCTTGTCTTTTATTATATGAATATAGGATATTATATTTGGTTTTCATATATTAGATCATTCCTTGGAGAAATCTCACTTGGTAATGGTGCATAATCCTTTTTATATGTTGCTGAATTCAGTTTGGTGACATTTTGCTGAGGATTTTTGCCTCTGTATTGATAACAAATAATTGTCTGTAGATTTCTTTTCTCATCATTGTTTTTGGTTTTAGATCATTCTCTGTCTGGTTTTTGGTACAGGGTAATATTGGCCTCGTCGAACGATTTGGAAAATATTCCCTCCTCTTTTATTTTTTGGAAGGTTTTATGAAGGCTTGGAACTCATTCTTTACGTGTTTAGAAGAATTCACCAGTGAAACTATCTGAACTGGGCTTTTCTTTGTAGAAGGTTTTCAATTACTAAACCAATCTCTTTACTTCTTAGAAGTCTATTTGGGTTTTCAGTTTTCTCTGGAGTAAGTTTCAGTAGTTTATGTTTCTAGAAGTTTATCCATTCCATCTAAGTTATTTAGTTTGTCACCAAACAGTTGTTCTTAAGGCCTGCCTCTCCCCTTAGGATCAAACTCTGCACCTCGCTTCACAGGAGCTGGGGCACAGATAACGACCTCCTTATCCTGGAGTGACACCTTGCTCTACTAATGGATGCTGGCAGGGGGCAGGCGGTAACCTCTGGCCTTCCCTGCCTGCCTTCTCTTTGTGCCCTTCACTTTGTGAGTGAGCTGGAGAGGAGGCAAAGGGCGCTCCAGCGTTCTCAGGCTACCGGTCCTGAAATGGTGTTTTCCTCCTGTGAGTAGAGTCTCAGAAGGGAGCCTCAGTCTTTTTGGCCATGTCAGATAGGAATAGAGCTTCTGCAGCACAAGGCTGCAAGGAGATGAGAAACACAGCAGCGGGCCCCACCCGGGGTGAAGCTGGGGCCCTATCCTGGAACACAGGAGGGAGAAGCAGCCGCCATATCGTTCTTGGCCGCAGCTACCTGAAGGAGGACACCCAGAGCAGGGTTTCCATGAGATGGAGCTTGGGGGTGGGGACGGCGGAAGCCAGTCATGGCTCAGATGCCACAGACTCTTGCTCTGACCAAGGTTTAATAGATTTTCTTGAATGAATGTTTCTCCTTTTGCTATATACCTTAGGACGATTCTCAGAAGATTTGAATGATTGAGTTTTTTTGGTTTTTCTTTTTTGCTTTTTGGTTTTTTGCTGAGGAAGATTCACCCTGAGCTAACATCCATGCCAATTTTTCTGTATTTTTTAGTATGTGGGCCAGCATGGCTACTAACAGAGCAATGTAGGTCTGTGCTCGGGAACTAAACCTGGGCTGCCAGTGGAGAGTGCTGAACTTAACCATTAGGGCACCAGGGCTGGGCCTAAAAGATTGATTTTTTGAAGAAGGAGAGGAAGATTAGCCCTGACCTAACATCTGCTGCTAATCCTCCTCTTTTTTGGCTGAGGAAGACTGGCCCTGAGCTAACACCCATGCCCATCTTCCTCTACTTTATATGTGGGACGCCTGCCACAGCATGGCTTGATAAGCAGTGTGTAGGTCCGCACCCAGGATCTGAACCAGTGAACTCCAAGCCACCGAAGCAGAATGTGCGAATGTAACTGCTGCACCACCAGGCAGGCCTCATTAAATGATTGAATTTTTAAAAATAATTTTCTCCAGTAAAATGATTGTTATCCTGGGGAAAGAGGCTGCCCTACTTTTCCCTTCTTCACTCTGGAAGTCTGTGGCCCACTCCTCCACTTCCTATCCAGTTAATTGATTAGATTTTTGACAAGTACCAAGGGAGTTTAATGGGGAGGGGCAAGGATAACCTTTTCAACCAACAATGCTGGAACAACTGGCTATCCATATGCAAAATAATTACCTTAGTTCCTTACCTCATACCACGTACAAAAATTATTTCAAAATGATTATAGAGGGGCCGGTCCCGTGGCCGAGAGGTTAAGTTCTCACGCTCCACTGCTGCGGCCCAGGGTTTCGTCAGTTCGAATCCTGGGCGCAGACATGGCACCGCTCATCAAGCCACGCTGAGGCGGCATCCCGCGTGCCACAACTAGAAGGACTCACAACTAAGAATATACAACTATGTACCGGGGGGCTTTGGGGAGAAAAAGGAAAAAAATAAAATGTTTAAAAAAAAAAATGATTATAGACCTAAAAGTAAGAGCTGAAACTACAAACTTCTAGAAAAAACACAGGAGAAAATCTTAGTAAGCTTGGGCTAGAAAAAGTTTTCTTTATCAGTACACTGAAAGCATAAATTATAAAAGAAAAAACAGATAAGTTGGATTTCATAAAAATTAAAAACTCTCAGTCTTCGAAAGACACTTAAGGAAGTGAAAAGGCAAGCCACAGACAGGGAGAAAATACCTACAAATATTTTCTATTAAGGAATTTATATCCAGAATGTATGAAGAACTCACACAACACAGTAAGACACAAAGCCCAAAGAAAAACGGGCAAAAGACTTGAACAGACACTTAATGAAAGAAGATACACAGATGGCAAATAAACACATGAAAAGATGCTCCAGATCATTGGTCATTAAGGAAATGCAAATCAAAACCACAATGAGATATCACTATACACCTATTAAAATGGCTAAAATTTAAAAGACTGATCAGACCAAGCGTTGGGGAGGAAGCAGAGCAGTTGGAATTATGTGAGACTGTGAAATGGAGCCTCATCTGTTTGTCAATTTCCTAAAAACAGAAACCAACTGTACCACCTGTCATTCCCTCCTAAGTGTTTACCCAAGAGAAGGGAAAGCACATGCCCATAGAAAGACTCGTGCACAATATCATAGCAACTTTACCAGTGATAGCCCGTAACTGGACAGAACCCAGATGTCCATCAACAGGTAAAGGAATGAAGAAATTGTGGAGCAGCAATACAAAGAAGTACCACTCAGAGATAAAAAGGAATGGACTATTGATAACACAAATGCATGAGTATCAACAGTATTATGCCAAGTGAAAGGAACCAGAAACAAAAGCCTATATACTGGATAATTCTCTTTAGATAAAATTCTTTAACAGGCAAAATGATAGCCATAGAAAGCATTATCAGTGACTGCCAGGGCTCAGGCGATAGAGGAGAGAAGTGGCTGTAATGGAGTTGCAAGGGGATTTCTATATCATGATTGTTGTGGTTGTCACACACCTGCATACATTTATCAAAACTCATCAGATTGCACACCTAAAATGGATTGATTTTATTTTGTATGTAAATTAAACCTTAATATAGTTGATTAAAATGAATATGTATGACTATGTAATGAATATGTATGGTATGCCATTTATACAAAAGTGTGAAACACCAAAATAATACTATACATTGTTTATAAAAGTATGCATATGTGTATATGTTACAAATGTAAAATGATACATGGGATACACCAGTTTTAGGATCATGGTTACCTCCTTGTGGGAGAGAGAGGAAGAAGAGATGGGTTTTGGGAACTTTATCTGCATCTGTAATATTTTCTTCCTCTCTCCTTCCCTATTCTTCCTTCCTTTCCTTTTCTTTTTTCCTTTAGTAGACTTTATATTTTAGAACACTTCTAGATTTACGTAAAAATTGAATAGAGAGCACAGAGTTCCCCTAGAACCCTGTCCTCTTTACCGTTTCCCCTCTCATTAACCTCTTGCATTTGCGCTGTATATTTCTTATAATTAACAAGCCAATACTGATACATTATTATTAACTAGAGTCTGTAATTTACATTATTTATCCACCATTAGAGTATTATACAGAATGGATTCATAGTTTGTCCTAAAAAGCCCTGTGCTTCACCTACTCATCTCTTCCACCCTTCCCCTGAGCTTGTGACAACCACTGATCCTTTAACTATCTCCATGGTTTGGCTTGTTCCAGAATGTAGTTGAATCGTATAGGATGGAGTCTTCTTTCAGACTGGCTTCTTTTACTTAGCAATATGCACGTGGTTTTCATTCATGTTTTGGGGGGCTTGATAGCTCATTAATTTTTATTATTGAATAATATTCCATTGTCTGGATGTACCACAGCTTGTTTTCCCATTGCCTGGTAAAGGACATCTTGTAGCTTCCAGTTTTTTGTAATTATGAATAAAACTGCTATAAGCATGTGTGTGCAGATTTTTGTGCGGCCGTAGGTTTCCAGTTCAATTGCCTAAATATCTAGGAGCATGATTGCAGCATTACATGATCAAACTATGTTTGACTTAGCAAGAAATTGCCAAACTGTCTTCCGAAGTGGCTGTACCAGTTTGCATTCCCACCAGCAGCGAATGAGAGTTTCTGTAGCTCTGCATCCTTGCCAGCATTTGGTGTTGTCAGTGTTACAGATTTTAGCAATTCTACTAAGTGGAATCTCACAGTCATTTTAGTGTTCAATTCTCTGATGGAAAACGCTGGTGGGCATCTTTTCATGTGCCTATTTTCCATTTGTATATCTTCTTTGGTGAACCATCTGTTCAGATTTTTTGCCCATTTTTAAATTGGGTTATTTTCTAATTATTCAGTTTTCAGAGTTCTTTGTATATTTTGGATACACGTCCTTCAGCAGATATGTGTTTTGCAAATATTTTCTCCCAATGTGTGTCTTGTATTTTCCTTTTCTTCACAGTGTCTTTCACGGAGTAGACATTTTTAATTTGAGTAAAGTTCAAGTTCTTTTTCTTTCATGCATAATGCCTCTGTGTTGTACCCTAAAAACTCATCACCAAATCCAAGGTCATCTAGATTTTCTCCTCTACTGTCTTCTAGAATTTTCATAGTTTTCACATTTCGCATTTAGGTCTACGTTGGATTTGATTTGCTAACATTGTGCTGAGTATTTTTGCATCTATGTTCATGAGAGACACTGGTCTGTTGTTTTCCTTTCTTGTAATGCTTATCTGGTTTGGGCATTAGGTAGTGCTGGCCACATCAAATGAGTTTCTGTCTCTCTGCTTACATTACTCATCAGTTTTTGCATGTTGTCTACTTTTTCCATTAGAACCCTTCACATATTAGTCATATTTTATTTATTTACCTATTTATTTTTATTGAAATATAGTTAACATACAATATTGTATTAGCTTCAGGTGCACATATACATAGTGATTTGACATTTATTTACATTACAAAATGATCACCCTGTTAAGACTAGTAACCATCTGTCATCATACAAAGTTATTACAATATTGTTGACTCTATTCCCTATGCTGTATGTTACAATCCCATGACTTATTTATTTTAAATTAGATATCTGATAATTCCAAGATCTGTGACATAACTAAGTCTGGTTTTGATGCTTGCTTTCTCTTTTCAGATGGTGTTTTTCCTTGCCTTTGAGCATGCCTTGTAATTTTTTGCGGAAAGCCAGACATGATGTATTGCGTAATAGGAACGGAGGTTTGTTGTTACTCTGGACAGGAGCTGGGCTGTGTTTAGGATTTTCTGTAGCTATTGGTGCCAGTGGTTTCAGTTTCCTCTAGCCCCGTTGTTTGTTTCTCTCCCCTGTTGTCTTTGGATTTCCCCATGAACTCCTTCCTAAATAGAGTCTGGTGTCACAGCCCTCTCAGTGGAAATCCACCATTATGCTGGAGCCTGTCGATGTGTTGTTAAGGTGTTTGGGGAGGGGAAGCATTCTATAATCTTATGATTAAACCTCAATCTTTTAGTGGGCTGGAGTCCCTGAGCTTCGACCTTTGGAAGTTTTTCTTAGCCGTTTTTTTCTCCACTTACGTGATACAAGAAGGCTGGTGGGGCCTAGAGTTGTCTGCTTGCCCTCATGCAGGTCGGACCTAAGCTCTGGTTAAGTATTTCGCCCTGGAGGACAAGTATTTCACCCTGGTCTTTGTCATGGAGAACACTCTGTGTGTATTTCAAATTGATTACTTTTCCTCTGGGCATAATTCAAAGGGTTACTTTTCCCTCCTCCTTCCTGAAACAGGAGGGGATTTTTCTCTGACCTCCTGGTGGCACTCTTGGAGGTGGAATCCACAGATGTGTGGTCCCCTCTATGATGGAACCCCCCAGAAGTTTTTAACCCTCAAGTTAGTCCACACTCAACCTCCAGCAATTTGTCACAATTACCACTTAGGTGCTCCTACCAGTTACTGGCTCCGGCAGCTTCCACTCCCAGTAAGTTGATCTTGCCTGGGATTTTCTTTATTTGCCTCTCTCTCCAGCTTCGTGGAGGCAATTTGCCCCGTGCCCTCAGTTCACTAATGGATCAAAGAAAAGTCATTGATTTTCAGTTCGTTCAGCTTTTTTGTGTGTGTGTGAGAATGGGAGTGATGATTTCAAGTTCTTTACGTGTTGGAACTAAAACCAGAAATCTGTCTCTCTTCCTCTCTCTCTCTCTATTTCTTCCCTTTCTTTCCTTCCTCTCTCCTTCTTTCTTTCTGAAGCAAATATGGCAAAATGTTAATATCTGTTTAATCTCAGTGATTCTTATTCCCCTAAATTCAGGTTAGAGGCAGTGACGGTGGCATTGCTTGAGAAGGCAATCCTGTTCATTGAGATCTGAATTTACATTCCAGCCTCACTTTGCAGTCAATAAAATAAAATGGGCTTCAGTGTCTGTAAAAAGATCCACAGTAGTCAAATCAGCAAGAAAGCATACAGACTTCCGAAGCTCATTACTAGTCATTTTAAGGCATTTCAATAGCTAACATTGACGCGTTTTCCTGATGAGAAGACGCTGCCTTGAAAGCTCTCTCCTGTGTGTCTTGTTCACTTGCCCAGGAGTCAGGTTAATGAGACTTTTCTGTGGATTAGACTGGTAGAAAAAGGCCTTCAGATGATGACTCATGTCCACACAGAGTTCAAATTGAACCAGCTTACTAAACCAACATACGTGGATTTTCAAGTTATTTAAGATTTCTGTTATCACTGTTAGTCATCATTATAACAACAGCAACAATAACTAAATACTTTAGTCTCTTTGGCATATAATTCCAATAATGTCTGCTTTTACGTATAAATGGTTTAACATGCCCCCTGTTAAAATTTTCGTTTTTTCTTATTCATAAGGAAAAGTTTATGTTTATCAGAGATTAAAATCTTGCTAGGGTCTTGTTGACTGACTTCGCATTCACGGTATTTGTTTTTCCCTCACATAGCGCACGCTGAATGGCTTGGCATAAGTGTAGGTGTCTCTAGAACACTGTTACCTACCAGCTATGGCTACTTCTGGATGTTAGATTTCTCTCCCCACATTGGCCAGACTTTGTCATATGCTCTTCTGCTGGAGGTAGGTTGGGGGTTGGTACTTGTATTAGTTTGCAAGGGCTAATGTAACAAAATACTACCCACTGCGGGGCTTAAACAACAGAAATTTATTTTCTCACAGTTCTGGAGGCTGGAAGGATGAGATGGAGGCGTCAGCAGGGTCACTTTCTCCTGGGGCCTCTCTCCTCGGCTTCCGCATGGCCGTCTTCTCCCTGCATCTCTAAGCGGTCTTCCCTCTGTGTGTCTGTGTGCTACTCTCTTCTTAGAAGAACACCTGTCATGTTGGATTAGGGCCCATCTTAATGACCTCATTTTAACTGAATTACCTCTGTAAAGGCCCTATCTCCAAATACAGTCACATTCTGACAGACATTCTGAAGTTAGGACTTCAACACATGAGCTTTATGGGTGACAAAATAGTGCTGGAGGCAGGAAGAGAAAGATCATTTTTGTAATGCTCACCGTAAGTGAGGCACTTTATACACATTACGTCATCCTCGCAAAGTCTCCTGAGGTGGGGGTTTATTTCTGACTTACAGAGGAAGAGACTGCAGCATAAAGTCCCGCTGTTAGGAAGTGTGGAGCCAGGATGAACTCCTGGCTCTGTCTGGCCTCAAAGTCCACATTCTGTCCACCACCTCACTCTGCTCATCTTGGCCTTATGTTGCAAACTCTTCACTCCTTTGTGCCTTGCCCCTTTTGGACTTCTCTGTGAGTGACTTAGACTCTTGGTACTGTTGCCCACTCTCCAGCCCAAATGATCAATCAACAGATTTGGGGACATAAAGATGGCTTGTCATTAGAATGGGAAACGGCTCTCATCCTAGAGTAACCCAAAGCCTCAGCCCTTCCTTCTGATCTTTAGGCCAGCACATACTCAATAACTAGAGCAGGGCATTTGCACAGGCAGTTTTCCTTTGATGTGTCATCCCAGCTTGGGATGTTCCAAGCATCACTTAAAGCAAACCAATACTCAGGGATCTGGTACCATGTTCTGAGGCAGTTGCTGCGGGAATGTCTGTTATGCCCAGGCACTGTGTCCTAGAAATACCTCTTCTGAATTTAGCACATTCCTTGCAACTAGGACTCATGGCAAAATACTCCTTTAGTACAGGCATTGATGACACATTTGCATTGCTTCTTTTAAAACCTACAAATAGGACCAGGCTTGCACACAGACGGAGGAGACAGCTGCCTCTGGGACGCTCAGGAAGACATCCATGGTTTCAGAACTTTGTCTTCCACTGGATACCGCTTTTGTGTTTTGTGGGGTTCTTTTCCTTTTTCCTTGTCTAAATTTCCCACTCTATTATTGTGAGATAAACTGTTTTTGTATTATTGAGCAATTAACTCATATTCTATTTACAGTTCTCAGACTAAACGCTAAGCAATTGCATCCTCAGAATTTCCCCATTCACAAGTGAGTGAGGTTGATCTGCAAATGGTTCAGGGCCAATTGAACCATTTGATTTTCCTGATGATGACAGAAAGCAAGGATGGACACTGGACTTCAATCGTCAGCTCTGTACACAAACACATGTGTGTTATGTCACATCTGTCTATGCAGACATCCCCCCCGGCTGCTCTTCTCCAGTCAAAGGACACTTTCTCAGTGTTTGCACTAATGAGTAAATATTAATCTGTAAGGCTTGGATATTTGGCTTTACACAGAATAAATTGTAAATAGAGCAAAAATCATTAGAACTGGAAGGGGACTTAGAGATCATTGATCTCAATCCCCTGATTTTGTGGCTGAGGAAACCCAAGCTTAGTAAAATGAAAAGATTCATCCAAAGCTTCACAACCAGTTAATGAGAGAACCGGACATTAACTCCCAGTCGTGGCCTCTCCCCACAGCACCCTTTCCTACCACACCCTCAATACAGATGGAAGTTCACACGTGTGCTTGTTACAAACTGTCTCTACCCGCCTCCAAAACTCAATTTTTTAAAAAAACACAGTTTTTTAAGCTTAAAAATAAGTCAGGAAAAAGCTGTCTTAGTTGTAAAGACATTCAAATAACTAAGTTACGACTTCTGCCAGCTTAAAAGAGAGGAAATGTCACATTTAAAGTGGCATACTAAAATATCATCTATTTCCTCAGTTTCATTCCAATTTACTGTAAATATTTTTAAACCTCTATGTGTGGTTCCTGTACTTCTGTGATGTAGCTCTCAGTCCAAACTGACAGCCGAGAAAGAAAATACTAGGCAGCAAATGCGGTGCCAAAATCAGGATCATTTACAGAAAATGCCCTCAAGTGTTCTGAGGGGACGCAGTCAAGAATTCTGGACCTGAAGTTAGATCCGTGTTGGTTCGTGGGTTCACAGTGGCACAAATTATGTTGCTGCTCTTCTGCCAAGTTGATCTAACCTTCAGATAGTCTGCACCACCCTTGGGAGCAGGTGCTTATTAGGATGCTAAGGACTTTTCTCAAATCCTGTATCTGGGGTCTTCCTCGTCACATTTGGAAATGAGTATTCACTTCCTGGTACTTTATAGTCGCTATTATCTGAGACTTCCCTACGCTGACTGTTGATCAGACGTACTGACTAGTACCACACTTATTTATGCTCCTGTCCTAGCTCCCTTATTAGATCTTAAGATGACCATTTCCAGGTGTTTGTGCCCATTACAGAACCCAGGGCAGAGCTCTGCGTGTAATATGTGGCCCAGAAATATTTGTTCAGTAAATAAATGACTAAGCGCTTGTTGCCTAAGATGAAAAATCACATCTGTTACAAACTAGTTGCAAAAGAAAATACAGTATATTTAATATGTTTAAGAATTTAAAAGTTTAGTATGAAAGGAAATGCTATTTCTTATAAACGTGTATGAATGACCGTTATTCTTATTAATCACTTTTTTCTGTTCAGTTGGTGGATTTATCTGTTGCTTTTGGATCTTGGCTTGTATTAGTAAATATAATTTACACTGAAGATGTCTATGTGAATGCCTAACATAGTCCTGCTTCTATTGTAGCAAGAGAAGGACAGTCCAAGTTTCTTAATTTATAGATAAGGCAATCAAGCTCTGGAAAATTATATCTGTTCAAGGTCAAAAACCAAGGCGATGGCAGACATCTATATTTGCGATAGACGTCAAATAGAAATTTTAAAAACATATTTGTGAGCTGTAGAAATGCATGCACCTGTCCACACTTCTGATTTTTTCTGCCTCTATGCTAAAATTTACTTTCAGAAAATAATTCAAATTATAATGGGGACAGTTAAAGATCCTACATCAACGTACCATGAGCCTAAATTTGTGAAGAGTGTTCTGGTACTAAAGGGGGTTAAATATTGACATGGATCATTGAGATGGGGAAGAAAGACAACACAAAAGGGGCAGGCCTGGCATTCTGATTTCTCATGATGCTGCAGATTTTTTAAAGTAAAAAGTAAAAGAGTGACAGGTTGTCATTACAGGCAAAGTCAATAAAAAAGGCTTATCGCTTGGAAAAATGTGATAAATACAAATCTTGAACGACTGAATAGTGAAGAGAGAAAAGACTTTCCTACATGTCTATATAACAAACGTTCCTTTCATTATTTTTAGTCGAACTTTTAAAGAGAAGATGACTAAAAAGCACAATCACTAGTCCTTATTTAGTTAGGTGGTGAGACCCAAGTTAGGTTTTGTTTTTAAGAACCTCAAATCCAGCTTTCAACTTTAGCGGAATTTTCGTCACGGTTAACTTACTTTTCTCTCTTCTCTCACGGTAGTGGGCTAGTGGCTCTTTTCCTTCCAACTGATGTGTTCATTTTTAGACCTCTGCTCCTCCCTCCAGTAACGTGCCTCCCTCCCTGGGATGCCAGACAAAGCCTACTCATCCTTCAAGTCCGACTCAAATGTTCTCTCCTTGGGGAATTTACTCTAATCCTCCATGTTAGAATCATCCAGTCCCTTCATTTCACTTTTACAGATTTCTTCCACTTGTGGCTGATTTTTATCTAGAGCCCAAAACCCGCAACAATGTAGGACCCTCACCAGCTCATATCCCTCTAAGCTTGGTCTGGATGTAAGTCCTGACTCTGCTTTCCTCTCTCATGACCATTGCTTTCAATTGTTCCCTATCTTCTCCTTTTCTTCCTTCCCAAATCTTTGCAATGTACGCTCTGGAAGCCATACTTCAGAATGAAGAAGATATTTTGATCACAAGCCAACAAAATTAATTCTTTTTTTCCCCACAACTCAGGAAACAAATGAATTATACATGTTTTATTTTAAAAAGTGCAATGCAGTCTAGTATCTTCCATTGGCCTTAAAAAATAATAATAATACTGGGTTGTAGGACAATTGCATATCCATATACAGAAAAAGGAAGTTGCATCTTATCTCATACCGTACACAATATTCAACTAAAAATGAATCATAGAGCTAAATATAACAGCTAGAACTATAAAACTTCTTGAAGAAAACATGAGAAAATCTTTGTGACCTTGGGTTACTTAGACAAAGAGTTCTTAGATAAAATACCAAAAGCAAAATCCATAAAAGAAAAATTGATAAATTGGATTTCATTAAGAACTTCTGCGCTTCAAAAGATACCATTAAGAAAATGAAAAGACAGACTACGGGCTGGAAGAAAATATTCACTAATCTTATATCTGATAAAGAAATATGTCAAGGACTCTCATAATTCAATAATAAGAAGATAAATAACCCAATTACAGAATGCCCAAAAGATCTGAAGATACATGAACAGTGAATAAGCCATGAAAATTAGATACCATTACACGCCCACTAGAAGAGTTATAATCAGAAAGACAGATACTACCAAGTGGAGAGTGTGGAGCAACTGAAACACGCATATATTGCTGTTGAGAATGTAAAATGGCACAGCCAGTTTGGAAAATAGTTTAGCAGTTTCCAAAAAGTTAAACATAAACTTTTCATATGACTCAGCAATTCCACTCTAAGGGATATATCCAAAAGAAGTGAAGACATATGTCCACCCAAAGACTTACGCAGAAATATTCATAGGAGCATTATTTACATAAGCCCCAAATTGGAAAGAGTCCAAATGCCCATCAATTGGTGAGTGGATGACGCACTGCTGTATCCACACAACGGACTACTCGGCAATAAAATTATTGATACGTTTTCAACATGGATGGACCTCAAAAACACTATGCTCAGGGAAAGAAGCTAGACACCAAAGACTACATATGGTGTGGTTCCATTTATAGGAAATGTCCAAAAAAGGCAAATATAAGGAGACAAAAAGCAGATCAGCGCTTGCCTGGGGCTGAGGACGGAAGCAGAGATGAGCAGCAAATGGCACAAGGAAACTTTTGGGGATGTTGGCAATGCTCTAATATTAGATTGTGGTGATGGCTTTACAACTGTGAATTGTCCCTCTACCTCTTCTTCGCATCTAACCAATGGCCAGGTTCTCCAGTGGGTCTTTCTCAAATCTGTTCCCGTCTCCTCATGTCTACTCCTCTGCCTTAGTTCAGGCCACTGTCATTGCTTGCCTCGATTATTGAAACAACTGCCATTTGGTTTCTTTGACTCTAATCTTTCTCCTTTTCTGCAGACAGGCCCTTTTAAAGCACAGTCTTGTCCTGCTAGTGCCTGTTTAAACATTTTAACACCTTCCAGTGCCCACAGGATGGAGTCTGAACTCCTTAACAAGGCAAGCAGTGTCTGGCTGACACACATGACCAGTAAAATTTGTTGAAAGATAGAATGAACGTGTCTCAAGGCACTGATTTTTTTCTTTAATTTCAGTGTATCTATTTGTATGTATGCCTCTCTCCCCTAAAAATTGAACACTCCTCTAGGACAGAGATTTATGTCTTTACATTCATCTGTCTTCCTGAGGTCCCAGCACAGTGTACTCCACGTGGTAGGAATCTGATAGGCCGTTGCGAGTGAATGAATGGAAAAGGGCTTCTCAAAGAACTGTCTTAGGGCCCAAGAGTTTCTGATTCCCTGGGAGGTTCTTGGCTTTGCTTTCACTGGCAGAGCCAACAAGAGGTTCCTGGTACAATATGCAAACTCACCAAGTGTTCTACATTCCTGCACTCGGCCTGGGGACTCATCGTTCAGACACTGTTCTGACTTAGGAGAGTTGATTAGCTCGGTTATGGACCCCAGTCAGCAGCCTCTTCTTGCCAGACACTCCTAGAATCTTCCCAAGAAGGGGAAGAACACATTTCATGTTTATACTGAACATAGAGACTTGAAGGACACTATTCACGTGTGTGGTCGTAGTTTACACCCCAGTGTCTCTAACAAGGCTTAGTCCATCTCATTATCAAGCGTGGCGAAGTGACAGACCTGCTCTACAGGAAGTGGTACAAGACGGCATCCTGGTGTCCTTTCCTTGCTACCAACTTGGGTATAAACTCTGTGAAAGTACATCGTCTCAGTTCACTGCTAAAACAGAGCTGGGCACCTTCGCGAATTACTTGGCTGCCTGTGTCTAAAAAGGTCATTTTCGTTTTATGCTCAAAGTTCTGCTGCATTTTTCAAAAGAAGAGTTGGCACTTTTCAGAAGAGCTGGATAGCTATTTTTTACCCAGAGCTCTTACTGAAAAAAAAAAATTACCATTTCATTCAGCCAAATTAAGCTGCCTTCTGTTAGAAAAGAACAGAATTCTTATAAAGGACTTTACACGTGGCCATGTTGACACATCTTGACCTTCAAAATAGTGGATTTAATTAGATCATGTTCTTCAGAAAGATAAAGAATAAAACAAAATAAGATCCTAGAACAAGTTCTTCACTGAACTGACTCCTTAGAAGGAATCATTTTTAAATCTTAAATATTTTCTGGGTTATATTTTAAAATGTTTTAAGATGTTTCACAGTTACATTTCCTCACACACTCTGTTCTTGCCATCTCCTTGTTTTTGCTTTATTCTGGAAAACCATTCTCTCTCTGTCCTCTCCTTCTCCTGGCCAAGACTTCTCTTCCTTCAACGCCTAGTTTACGTGCCATTTCCTCTAGGAGGGCCTGTCTCTAAAACTAGAGCCATTACTAATACTTTTCTGGAGAACTATTTATTGCATTTTGAGTAAAGGTTGTCAACTGGGAGCGGGGCTTAGGGGCTGGGAAGGACAAGGAATCTTAAGTGTAATTTAAAAAGAGTATCACAGTATATTTTGAAATAAAAGAAAAAACTGTTAGTGCTGGTTTAGGGATATGAAAAAGAGACCATCTTCTCAAGAGAGTAGAAGCTAGCTCCTCTTGCACCCACCTTCTCCATATCAGCATCTCTAGGTGCAATGCTTTTTTTTCCAATTAAGAAAAACTAACATGAAGTCTACACCACACAGTGCTCTTAATATATGATACTTAACATGTGTAAAGTTCTTAACAGTTTACAAAGGGCTCACACACAGTTCTCAGTTGGTCCTTATTCCAACCTCGTAGGTGGGATTGATACCAGCTTAGCACAAGGTTGACATAAGGGAAGCCATATTGTAGAAAAGAAACCATATTGTAACTTTGAATGACCTGATTAACTAACCCAGCTGGAAATGCACCCTCCAGGAGATACACATGCTCTGTAGGTTTTATGGCCTCTCCCAGCTGCTACAAGACAATAACTTTGTTCTTTTGAGTTCCCTAGGAATGTGATGACCCCGGACACAGATTCTATGCTGATATCCATGACAAATGAAAGATCTGGTGTGGGCCTCCCAGTGTGTAACACCAGAGCGTCAACATTCCGAACTGCCTCCCCTATAACCCACTCGCCTATGTAACTGCCTCAAGATTCTCTGCCCCTCTTAACATGGTTCTTTAGGCTGCTAGTCCAGCATCTTCTGATTTGCTAGCTCATCACTTAACAGAATGCCCCTTCTCTGCCACCGTCTTGCCTCTTGATAGATTGGCTTTGTCCTGCGGCGAGCAGACTGTGCTCCTTGCACAGTAACAGGATCAGTATTCTCCATCCTAGATGAGACAGCTGAGCGCCCGAGAAGTTAAACAACATCTGTAAGGACACATTAGTAGTAAGGCGAGACCCAGGCTAAGATCTATTTTTAGTTTTCTTTCTTTTGCACCATTCCATTGAAGGGGATCAGAATACGCCACCCGCAGATATACCACTTTGGCATGAGGATTATTTTGAGCTGAAGGAAACTGAGAAACAGCAGACACAAGAGGAGCTCTCTGCCCTCCCCTTTTTGCCTAAAGATAGAGTATAAATTTCCCTTTGTGAAGGTGCTCCCCCTCCTCTCTCCCACACCAAGAAGAGGAGACGACTCTTATCACTGAAGAAAGCACTGCCTTGAGTCTGCATAACAAACCTTACAAGATAACCATCATCTGCTGTTAGTTTCTCCCATGTATTTATCTTCCCACAATTCACTGCCCTAGAAGCCCAAACCCCTTTTCCTTTGTCCTGTCACTCGTCCACAATTCTTCATCCTTTGTTAAAATGGTATATGAGTTCCCAGGCCTAAGCACTTTCGGGGGTTTTACTTCTTTTCCATGAGGCTCTCCAGGTGCCTATGAAATAAACCTGTTCTCCTGTTAATCTGTCTTTTGTCAGTTTAATTCACAGTCCCAAGCCTCAGGGGGTAGCCTATGAGGATAGAGGAAGAGTTTTTCTTCCCTTACACTATGATCTCAAATTTTTCGTGTCTGGTATCCCCTAATTTCTCCAGAATTTTTTTCCCCTCAACTTTCTCATTGTGTCTAGTACAATTATGAGTGAGAGGGTGGATGGATGGATGGATAGATTTGCTATAAGAGATTTTTAAGTTTAAGATATAGCTGTTACAGGATAGAAACTAGAGGGGCACATTCTTTGGCCTCCCCAATACCTTATTAATATTTTCTAAATTAAAAAATCTGTAGAAACCCTAACACTATTTAGATATTAGTCATGACTATTTATTTGATACAACTTGAAAGATTCAGGAGATGGATTTTGATCAAGGTCACAAGTCATTGGACATTATTGTTCAATTGTTCAATTATCGTCATTTGACAATATTGCTCACTATTGTTCGATGAATATTTATTCTTCATTGGAAGTTATTTCTTTTCTCAATAAACATTTGACTATGCTTATTTGTACTTTATTTTTTTTAAAAGATTTTATTTTTTTCCTTCTTCTCCCCAAAGCCCCCTGGTACATAGTTGTATATTTTTAGTTGTGGGTCCTTCTAGTTGTGGCACTTGGGACGCTGCCTCAGCATGGCTTGATGAGCTGTGCCATGTCCGCGCCCAGGATCCTAACCAGTGAAACCCTGGGCCACTGAAGCAGAGCGTGCAAACTTAACCACTCAACCATGGGGCCAGCCCGCTATTTGTACTTTAAACACACTTCTCAAATGAAAACTACCATGATCTTTGATAAAGACATTAAAACAATCAGTAAACTAGTCATCAGCCATTATTTTTTCTTTTAAATATAGATTTTCTTTCTCTACATGAAAGGAAAAAGATCTGACAAAGTAGCCTGGCTAAGAATGTCTGTACACAGTAGAATTACCCGACAGTGTTGTACGTGAATATGGGTATCTGTGTAATCCAGCTGCGGCCTCCATGTGAATGTAGAAACAGTTGATTCATGCCGTGGCCTTGCCTCCACATCGCTATTGCACTGAAATCGAAGTAAGTATGACAAGTTCATCAAAGCTGACTCCTTTTTTCTTAGCTGAGAATAAAAAAATTGGGTCTCCTGTCAGCCCTTACTAATAAAGACAAAACAAATAATGCTTGCAGTTAATCATTGGTTCACGAACCGCATCGCTGTGGGAAACAAGCACGCAGTTCCATGATCTCTTCAAAAGCAAAAGGCCACAAACGTTTGTTGAAAGTTTGGAGCCAAGTAAATTTTAAGATTTTTTAAAGTAAATTTTCCAAATAAATTCTTTTTACCATTCGTTTCTAGCTCCATGAAGAATTCAATACTTGATTATTGAGGGTCAACTATGTGCCAGGAGCTTTCAAGTCCATTATTTTGTTTTTGCTCAATTATTACAAAAACCTCAGGCTCCCGACACCATGCTACACGGCTTTCAACTACCAATGAGTGGCAGAAAAAGTGCAGGCATATTTCAAAAAATTAAAAACATTTAGGAGGGCTCTGTAAGTTTTTCTATTGTCTTATTTGACGGTGTGTTCCATAAGAGAAAAATCAGAGTCTCATAATTTTTTAAATACGAAAATTATCTTTATTAGAACAACTGATGCAAATAAAAATGTCCAAAATAATCCTTTTGCCCCTAAAGGGGATCATATATTTGTCAAATTCCCTGCATTTCTTTCATACTAATTATTTTATTTCAGAGCTGGATGAATTCCAGGAATTGCATGATAATTATTTTGAACTCAGTTAAAGAAACTTATGCGAGTTACTAACCTGAAATTTTTCTCTCTAAATATTTGAAAGGTTCAACGTTAATGTTTAGAAAGTTTTTCAAATATCATATTTAAGGACTTTCTCCCCAAGGACTACGATATCCTTTTACTAATTAATAATCTGATGGCTTCTGGCCAAAATAAACTCCTTAGCAAAATTATACTCTTGTGTTTACCATGGTGCAGTTATTTAAACACTTGGATTCCAGGAAATGAAGTTTTAAAACATGTTTAGGTAAATACTTTTTAACGTTATCCAAATGGCTGTGTTAATTTACAAAATTATTAACAATTTCTGTTGCAAAGCAAGCTTTCACTTCAGCAGGAGGCTGTTGCGCCAATCTCTTAAGCATGGCTCTTCCTGTGGGTCATCCCAATTTTGTTCAGCTCGGGAGGAATTTAAAATCAACCTAAATAATCAATACACAGGTATTTCCCAGGCACATGGATAGCATAACTAAACTACAGACACTAAATTTGGAGTCAGGGTGCCCGAGTTTGAATGGAAACTTTTAGTTACAAGGGAGATTTTTTTGACGTCTTTGGGAAATGATACCCATTTTCAGAACTGTTTGAGCCTTCAATTTCATAATCTATGTGAAAACGCTTCATAAGTAGGCAATCAAAAATTATTTGCTTTGCCTGGGGTGAAAGTACTCAAATTGTGATTGAGCCGATAGAAGGCAGCTGTAGCGATGAGCAAACTGGGTTGAAGCTCATTCTATGCCTTTGCTTTGAGTTGAGATTTCTGCTTTGCTCTGGAATAAATCAGGGCCTATTCACTCCTCAGGGGTTCCTGACCCCCTGTCTGTCCCCGGATCCCCTCTCCGTGTGCTAGCATAGCTGGATGCTCATCCAGCCGGCCTGTTACTAACTGCCCTCCACCCCCACCCCGTTCTGGCTTCTGCAGCTCTCCCAGGTAGCATAGGCTTTCTCTCCCACATTTTCAGATTAGTTCACTTATGTGAAAGTACTTACTTCCATGGCTTTTAAAACTGACTCACCTGGTAGTATTTTTTTGTTATGATTGCAAAAAAAAAAAGGTACTATAAGATAATCACTTATTAAATAGTTAACTTCATTACCAAGTCATGCACGAAGGAAAGGATGATAAAGTTATTTTTTCTACAAACCCCAAATGGTGCCTGAGACAGCGTTTGGGAGGAGGTCTCACTGACTAGCTACATCAGTCACGTGGGGCATTGTATAAAATGCAACCACTCCAGATTATCTGGAGGACTCAGTAGTCTGCATGCCATGTAAACTCCCTGGGGAAACGTTATCCCACTGGCTTTTGAGCCTGGTGGTAACCTTACGGTCAGCACTTGAATGCTTTTGGATTCGCTGAGGATCCGATATACATACAGACGTAACTTCAGTTGGACGCTTCTCCCTTTTATTTCTCCTCTTCATCCACAGCACAGCCATTGTTACTCTCTGATTCACCACTGACCCACTGAACCACTTTGTCCAGCCCCAAACCGTGTTGAGAGCACCACAGGGTGGGAAGCGGGTCCTGCTGGTAAATTCAGTCTTGAGCTGCTGGTGTCTATTCACCCCTCAGGCCTCATCCCATTCTGCGTCTAAATCTCCCCATAGATGAGGAAATGAATCTCGGAGCGGGGTGACGTGGAGGAAGTGACAAGTACTCATAATAGTAGTGCTAGATCTCTGCATAAGTGGACAGAAGCCAGCGAGGAGCTATATGAGAAATTTCAGATGAACTCAAACAGCTTGTATGTTTTGAATCATGTGACTTAGCGGGCTTATTTCCACTAGTTATCTCACCAATAATACCATCACCATATCTCCTACAAATTAAAATAAAAGAATGCTTGAGACCCTCTCAGTTAAGTTTTGAAAAAACAAAGAGTGAAAGTGTACTGACCAAAGAGCCAAGTTATTTAAGGTGAGATGCAATTAGTAAAGTGCCATTCATCTCCCAGCTGATTCAGGAAAGTTCTCTATCCCTTTCTGGGTCTATGCAGCTCCTTCAGCTTGGTTAGAGATTCTGGATAAACAACCACCAGACAGGTCTTTGAGCTCTCTTCCTTCAGGATTCTGGGCCACACATTTTTCAGATATCATGGACCAAATAACAAGCATTTATGTTCTCTCAAGTCCTTGGCTGGGCCTGAGCAGTCATGTAATGGGCAATGCCTCTGAGACCTGGACAGCCTCGCTGCACAACAACCGCCAAGATTAAGCTGATAACAACAACAGCTGAAGTTAAATTCATACGGCAACACTGGAGGGCTAGGATTACACTGGCACTGAGTCTCTAACTTTTTGTGCCTTTTTTCATTCCTTCATCTGGAAGTTCTGAACTGAGTTTCACTTGGAGAAAATTGCCGTGAGAAGAAGTGAGCACGGGCGGAAAGGACAGTGCCCTGAGTTGAGAGGGCACGAGGGAAAAACCATTACGGAGAGCTCAGAAGCTTTCTTCGTTTTTATTTTCTATTTTGAGGAAAATTTATAAAACGGAAACAAAGGCAAATACAAAACGCAGCTGAGGTCATGCTTTTCCAACAAATCTATTAGGGATCTTATCATTATTTGGGAGCTGACATCACAGCCCATCCTCTGATCATTCTGTTCTGTTCTCGCCCCTCCTGGCTTGTTGCTTTCCAGCCATGACCTTGGTCCAACTGTCCACGCTGACTGTGCTATTTCCTACTCCAGTTCACTCAGGACCCTCCTCCCCGGCACCATTTCAGGAATGACCCTCTCACCCAGAACCCAGGTCACTGTCACCACTTTAGAATTGTTTCCAGAATGTTCACTGGGAAAAGTCATTGTATTTAGCACAATAAAATTTACGAAGTATAGATTAAAACATGGAGCAAGAAATGTAAAGAAGAGATCAGACAGACAAATGGAGATTCTGAACATATGCTTTAGTAGAGATTCTATACATGTAAATATATATATATTCTGATGTTACACACAGAATTCATAAGAATTTAGGGAGATTATTTTGTTTCTTGAATTTTTTTTTTTTTTTTTTGAGGAAGATTAGCCCTGAGATAACATCTGCTGCCAATCCTCCTCTTTTTGCTGAGGAAGACTGGTCCTGAGCTAACATCTGTGCCCATCTTCCTCTATTTTATATGTGGGACACCTACCACAGCATGGCTTGCCAAGCGGCGCCATGTCTGCACCCGGGATCCGAACCGGGGAACCCTGGGCCGCCAAAGGGGAACATAAACTCTTAACCACTGCGCCACCAGGCTGGCCCCTCTTGAATTCTCGATCTACATAATATGGCTCAGCACCTCAGAGCCACCAAAAGGTTAATTATAAAGGTACAGAGGCCCCTAGGTAGCCAGAGGCTTCATTTTCTTCTGAAGAGGATTTAAAAATGCAACGTTTGTTATATAAGATGCTCTAACAAGATACGTCACGGTCACTGGCCTTTCACTCCTTTCTCCTAATCCTTGTCAACTGCTATGTAAACTTATGCTCCTGGAAAATGGGACATGTCACCCTGGCAATGATCCCCAGCTCCTGTCCCTAATGGTGACAGGCAGCAGAAGCGTGAGGAAACTCTGCTCTTGGAAAAGTCCCTGAGAACCCACAGGCCGAGAGTCAATGGAACTGTGTTATCAGCTCAGGAACTAACAATTTGGAAACAGAGCAGATGAGGAATCCTGGAGATTTTCTTGCCCAACTCTGGAACCCAGGAGGAGCTGAGCAGGCACTTGATGCCACCGGCTACACCCCTGACCAGCAGGGGGCAGTGTGGTAGACTCTGCTCCCAAGAAAAGAAAGTCGTTCATATCAGAACGTATGACCAGTTCTGAGAAGGGTGTATTAGTTGTTCTGGATTCCAGGACATGGAAGTCAGTAAAGCACAGGTTTTAGAGGCAGACTGACTCAAATCCTGATTTGCTACTTGCTAGCTAGGTGACATGACCTTGAGCAAGTGACATGTTGATATTCATTTTCATCATTTGTAAAGTGGAACTATTTATATCTTCTTCATAGGGTTGTTGTGTGATTTAAGGAAGATAAGACATATGAAAGCATTTTGGCGTTCTACAGTATTGCTACCTACAATTATATGAACTTGGCAAGTTATTAAACTCTGCGCCTCCATCTGCTCGTTGATAACATGACGATAATCGTAGTACCTGCCTCATAGGGGTCTCGTGAGTATTAAATGAGATAATAGTCGTAAAGTACTTGGAATCATTCTCAGTAAATGATATCAGCTATTTTTAGTAATAGCAATAAATGTTAACTATTAATATTAGGAGTGAGTACTCAATACATGAAAGCTATAATCATTGTCATTATCATCATTGACACTATAAGTGAATTATAGAAACATTCATTATTAAATTTTCCAAATTCATCAGATCCACTCACTGCAGAACATAAAACTGATCTTTGTTTTAACCAACTTCCTTCAGTCTTAATGTGATCGAAGTGTTTATAAATAGAAATCTCCAGGTCAGGCCATTTCTAAGACTTCTCAGTGCCTAAACTTAAGCCAAGAAATGCCAAATAACTCCCCAGAAGATGCCTGGGCTTCCCAGCATAAAAAATTATAAACATTTTTGTAATCTTGCATAAAATCTTGCATAAAAAAATTACATTTATGCAAATGCTGACACACAACCGTGTGTACAGGCACTCCCCACAATCGGTTCAATCAGAGAGTTCCAGTTCCCATGGGCTTTGGTGGTTTGAAGCAGCCAGATTCCAATGAGGCTGTCTGGGTAGTGCATCAGATGCTTGCTGTATCCTTTCAAGATCAAAGATTTATAGGACTACCACATAGTTACAATTTTTTTCTTGTGATGAGAACTTTTAAGATCCACTGTCTTAGCAACTTTCAAATATACTATACAGTATTATTAACTACAGTCACCATGTACATTACATCCCCATAATTTATTTAGTTTATAACTGGAAGTTGGTACCTTTTGACCCCCTTCGCCCATTTTGCCTACTCCTCATGTGTGGTGATGGATGTTAAGCAGACTTACTGTGGTGATCATTTTGTAATATGTACAAATATTGAGTCATTATGTTATACACTTAAAACTAACATAAGGTTATATGTCAATTATATCTCAACAAGAAAAAGCAAGTTAAGGGCCAGCCCCAGTGGCCTAGTGGTTAAACTCAGAATGCTCCACTTTGGCAGCCAGTCTTTGGTTCCTGGGCATGGACCTACACTGCTCTGTTAGCCGCTGTGCTGTACTGGTGGCCCACATACTAAAAAATAGAAGAGGATGGGCATGACTGTTAGCTCAGGAAGAATCTTCTTTGCCTGAGACAAACGGTAGCTGACACTATTGCTGGGAAAACAGGGATGCAGAAGAAATAAAAGCCTTATAGGATCTTAAAGATAAAACAGATATCTTGGTGGTCATCTAATTCAGCCTCCCACCCAGTGGAAGGTTCTTCATCAGCAAGGCTTCCTGTTCAGTCCCTGTCTTTGGGGAGAGCTTGCTCAGTGACTGACCATTGTTGGACAACTGAAGTCATTATAAAGTTTTTCACATGTTGACCTAAAATTAGCCTTCTAGACTCTTCCACCCAATGATCTTATTTCTGTCCTCGGAAGAAATCAAGTCAGTGCCTTCTTCTCCATGAAGACTCTTCAGTCTTTACAAGCTCTAAAACAGTTCTCACGCCAACCCTTAGTGTTCACATCTCCAGTTCTTCTAACCATTTTTCATCCAGTCCTTTCAAGTATTATTGTGAAAGTACAATGGAAATATCACCGCCGGGGCGGACAGCTGTTGCTTTTGCCTGTCCCGTATCCCATTTCCCTCTGCTTCTATTCATAGGGTTCTTCTTTCCATATGGGACCTACCACGTGAGGTTTAGACGGAAATGATCCTGCTGCTACTAACCCCTCCAAATCAAGAATGGGCACACGACCTACATGTGGCCGCCCCACCTGACCACAGTGATTGGCTCAGGGATGCGACCTCTCAGGTAAATGAGAGTCCACTTTAGGGCTCCACTGGAAGTAACGGGAAAGGGTTTTTTGTCCTGCTAGGTTAGTAGAACATAAGTCGCAGATGTTGAGGGTCGTGTTAGTTACCATTTGGTGAGAACCTCTCCAAGAAGGAAGACAACACATGGGAAAGAAAAGTCAAGAGACTGAGAGAGCAGATTTCTCCCTACAGTGAGCACTCAGCTCCAGCTACGCTGCAGATTGGTTTATCTCTGGAATCTGTAAATACGACATCCTATGCTTTTTTTGTTGTTTCTTAGTTCAATTTATGTCCTTTTCAACTGAAAGCAAGATCAGTTCACACACCTCCCTTACCTATGCCATGGTAAGAGGGTAGCCAGGGCGTAGGCGCCACTCTGCTCCCCTCGTCCACTCCCCAGCAGCTCCACAGCCGCCTGAGCTTAGGCCTCCTGGGAGGGTGATGCTGTCCGCTGTCTTAGTTTGGGATCCCTTGATTGCAAGATGAGAAATTCACATAACCAGCACAAATAACAAGAATGTTTATTAGAAGGATACAACAGTGCAATCACAGATGAAGCCTTCCTCTCTCTTAAGTTGGATCTGATTGATTTTAATGCAATGTCTCAACAAATTGAGATCGACATAAATTTTGATTCCATCATCGTTTGAATTAGTTGTTCCTGGCAGGGGTGTATCTTCTGCATACTTTCACGAGTATGCCTTACGACTATTTAAACCACGAATACAAAAGCTGAATAGAACAAGGCCTCCGAGCACTCTCGTCCTCCACGAGAAATCTATATAGATTAACCTGACTATTCATTCATATCCTTTGGGTCTAGTTAGCCAGCCAGCTGCAAAGCTGTCTAACATTTCTC
Source organism: Equus caballus (assembly GCF_041296265.1). Taxonomy (NCBI): domain Eukaryota; kingdom Metazoa; phylum Chordata; class Mammalia; order Perissodactyla; family Equidae; genus Equus; species Equus caballus. The sequence goes on from NC_091714.1 coordinate 18,089,066, forward strand.
CAATCCAGCTCACATTTCACCCTCTTAACCATAAACCTATCTCAAAGGAGACTTTGAAAAATGCTTTTCTTAAAAGAGAAAAGTAATAACCCACTGCACCTGGCATCCACTATCGCCTCGCTACTCTCCAGTGGTGACTTCTATTAGAGAACTTGTTGTTCTGAATTGTCACTGTCTGTCTTTCCACAAGACTGTGAGTTCCTAGAACGCCCAGCTCAGTGTCTGTAGTAGCATATTGGTCCATTCGTTGTCATGAATCAGGTTTTAAATATTTTATTTTATCTTGCATATTGATGTTTGAGGAAAAAAGGTTAACTACAGAAAAAGAGATGCAATGAGGGCAGGGGGAGAAGGAGAGTTGAAGACTTTTGCAATAATCCTGAAGGGATTAGCTTGCCATTTTAAAGAATTTGTAAGATGGTGACATCGGTGTTTGTTATAAGATGATGGCAATTGGTTTTTGTAACAAAGCAGAGATGTCCTTAGCGTTATTCTTATGCTTACAAGCCATGACTATGAAATTGGAGGATAATAAATAGATTAGGCAGAAAGAGGAAGAGAGAGAAAATAAAGCAGATAGGCTGAGATGGAATGAAATGAACTGCAGAGTGGCAAAACACAGAACAAGCTGGAAAAGGAAAGCACCAAACTTCTGATTCCCAATATGTGGATCTAATCATCCCCTTGCAGGGCCACTAGCCCAAGCACAGGGAAGATGACCATTTGGTTACTGTAGGCTGGCTTCCAGGAGAGAGAGGAGATGAGCTGTTCACATAAATAGGGGACACCACTTGTGATATACTGAATGTTTTTGCCCCCCTAAATTCATAGGCTGAAATCCAATCCCCAGTGTGATGGTATTTGGAGGTGGAGCTTTGGGGAGGTTCTTAGGTAATGGAGGTGGAGCCCTCATGAATGGGATTTAGGGTCCTCATAAAAGAGGCCCCAGAAAGACTCCTCACCCCCTGCCCTGTGTGAGGACGCAGTGAAAAGGTAGCTGTCTACGAACTAGGAAGCCAGCTCTCACCAGACGCTGAATCTGCTGGTGCCTTGATCTTGGATTTCCCAGCCTCCAGAACTGTGAGAAATGAATTTCTGTTGCTTATAAGCCACCCTATGATATTCTGGTCTAGCAGCCCAGATGGAGAAAGACACCACTATTCAGATTTCATAACTTAAGGAGTTGAATGTGGTTCAGATGAGCTGGAATATAGAGTCATGTATGTGGAAATACTTCCACCAGCAAACTAATGAGCTTCTACAAAATATCTACTTTAATTCCCATAATAATCCTGAGAAATAATACTGTCACTCTCCTTTTTTTTTTTTTGCAGATAAACTGAGGCTTGGAGATATTAAATAATAGTCCTAAGTCAACGCCTAATTTGTGATGTCACCAGACTGTGATTCGAGGCCATCCTTGCCAGGCCTCACAGATTTCGAGACTTGATTTTCAGCTCACCAGGGAGTAACAGGTTAAATGTGTTTATCATTACCTCTTTTTTTAAGATGCCCATATTCTTTTTGTAAAAACCATGACTTTGAACTGTGTTTTTTCAATAAGGTTTGTAATAAACTTCAAGGTTTGGATTCTCACTTGAAAGCAAGGAACAAATCCCTTTGTAACTAGAGGTGATATTCATCAATCTGAAGCTTGAAGGATATTGACTTGCTCACGTGTTGAAAGGCAACACAGCTGCCTGCAATAAGTCCCAGACCGCAGACGTGGGAGAGAGATGGGCGAAACAAATGGAACATCTGGCCGAAGAATTTAGATCTCCTCCTTTGGTTTTTCCCTCTCTCAAGTGCCATTGCATAACCTCTGATGATCGCTTATGATCCTTGGAAGTCAAGCCAACTTGTTGGTCATGCTGTCAATATTTCTTCTGTACTATCGTTTTTATTGTAAAAGCCATTATGAAGCAAAAAAATGAAATAAAAATAAAAAGACCACTTCTCCCAGAAAGTTTGCAACTTACAATATTTATAAAGGCAATCAGTGAACTCTATAACTGGATGTTACTTCATTTCTTTAATAATTAATCAAGTATTACATGAATCTATTATTATGGATAATTATTTAATGAAACTATTAGCATAACGTTCCTAAAAGCATTTAAACTGTGACTCAAAGGATGTGATTGACCCACAGAAACTACTTTATAAATAAGGTAATTGCTAAAAAGTAACACTTTCACAGTAAGAAAGCAGTGCATCTGCTTCTAAGCACCATTTTTCTCCTCTTCCTCTTCTAGGGTCCCACTTCCTCTCTCTGTTCTAGCACATCTCAACTCACTGCTAGAGAAACTGATGTTAAATTTAGAGCTGTGTGACAAGTTCTGCTTCTGGGCATCTCTGGGTATTAGGACTGTCCCTAGCAACCTTCCCGTCCTGAGGTCTGGGAAAGAGTTGGTTGGTTCCAACCTCGGGAAGAATTCAGGCAGCTTTCAGTTGCCCTGGGAGGTGGTTTAAGGGTCCCCTTCATCAGACCCCACAGGCAAATCAGTAAGAGGGTGTGAAATCAGTTGTAACATTTTGATTCACTGGGGGCTGGGCCCATTGAAATCACAGTCAACCAAGAGCCCTTGAAGGACAGGCCCTAACTCAGCTGTGAGAGACAGAGTTAAGACTGGAGCTTCTCCATGCCTAAGTCTTGCCTGTACTAATCATTTGCTTAAAAGCTCCATTCTTTGCTGCTTCTTCTTGTTCTGTTTTGTCCCCCGGAGACTTGTCGGGTATCAGAAGTTGTGTGACACGAGGGAATGTATGAAGTAGAGAAGAGCTATGAGGAGAAAGTAGTCAAAAATAAATGATTATGGAAAGAAGGGGGCAGAGCAAAATGGTGGGGTGAGCTGACCCGGGATTCTCTCCCCTCCAAAATACAACAAAGGATTGGAAAAACTGAATTTCAGAGAATAAACATAATGCCAACACGTTAGAGACCTACAATACCAAGAAGGCAGAGATCATAAACCCTACTTACAGCCTCAGAGGCGCTGGAATAGTAGGAGAGAACATCGCTCCCTCCCCTAGAGTCTGTGATCGCTGGGGTGTGGTTCGGGAAGGAGCGGGGGAGGGGCCACGCAACCAGGGATCATCCAGGACTCCTGCCCTGGTTCAATGGAAACCCGCTGACGGGGGGAAAGCTTCTGTCCGCGGGGACCCCATAAACCAAGGGTCTCGGGAGACCAGGGAACAGAACTGATCTGAACCCAGACAGGCATGTGAGAGTAACAGCCCCTCCCCCCCAGCAAAGCCAGTGGGCGCCGCCATCTTGCCCCAAGGCGGAGAGCTCATAACACTCGGCTCTCAACCTCCATCTAGTGCCGACAGGCTGTAACTGCAACCAAATTCTACCACCATGTGAAAAAACCGTTACTCTACCATCCAGCAATTTATAAAAGCCCCAGACCAGAAGGAAAACCATAAAAACATAGAATTAAGTCCTGAGGACTTGGAATTAGGTAAATTAAGTGATAATGAGTTCAGAGCAGCTATAATCAAAAAACTCAGTGAGTTAGAGAGAAAGATAGAGAAACAAGCCGAGTTCTGGAGTTACTCCACAAAAGAGATTGAAATCATAAAGAAGAATCAAACAGAATTACTAGAGATGAAAAACACAATGGACCAGATAAAACAGAATACGGTTTCCCTGAATGCCCGTGTAGACAACCTAGAGGAGCAAATCAGCATAATCGAGGACAGACAGGCTGAATGGTGCCAGACAGAGGAAGAAAGAGAACTAAGAATTAAAAAAAAATGAGGAAAATCTCCAAGAGATAATGGATTCAATGAGGAGTAAGAACATAAGGATCATAGGAATTCCCGAGAATGTGGAAAAGGAAAATGGAGCAGAAAGTGTGCTTAATGATATTATTGAAGAGAACTTCCCAAATCTAGGGATAGATGGAGAAATGTGTGTAGAGGAGGGTTTTAGATCTCCTAGATTTGTCAATGTAAAAAGACCTACTGCAAGGCACATAGTAGTAAAATTGGCAAAAAAGAAAGATAAGGAAAGAATACTCAGGGAAGTAAGAAAAAAAAAAAAAGAGAATAACCTATAAAGGAACCCCTATCAGACTGTCAGCGGATTTCTCTACAGAAACCGTACAAGCTAGGAGAGAATGGAGTGACATATTCAAAGCTTTAAAAGATAAAAATCTTCAGCCAAGAATGCTCTATCCAGCAAGAATTTCCTTCAGATATGAGGGAGAAATTAAATCTTTTCCAGACAAACAAAAGTTAAGGGAATTTGTAGCTAAAAGCCCTCCATTACAAGAAATCCTCAAGAAGGCTCTCATACCTGAAAAAAAAAAAGAGGGGGAGAAAGGGGACACAATCCACAGACTAGGGAGACCGATGGATAGAACCAGAACAGGATAGCAAATATTCAACTGTAGCATTAGGGTAAAGGTAAGGAAACTACCAAAACAAGGACGATCTTAGCACTCTAACTACAAATTCATAAGACAAGTTGGAATAAAAAATGAAAATAATTATTTAGGAGGGGAAGAGCAAAGGGTCTAAATCAGTATTGGTCAAGTAAGTAAGAGACCACCAGAGAATAGACTATATTATACACGAGATTCTAAATACAAACTTCAAGGTAGACACTAAAATAAAGTACAGAACAGAGTCACAAATCATAAATAAGGAAACATCTAAGAAACCTAGCATAAGAAATTGCAGTATTAAATGGGTAGGATAAAGCACACAGGAAAAGAAACACAGGAAAACAAGATAATGAGCTACAGATTGACAGCATTAAGTCCACATGCATCAATAATCACTCTCAATGTGAACGGATTGAACTCTCCAATAAAAAGACACAGAGTGGCAAAACGGATTAAAGAACAAGATCCAACAATTTGTTGCCTCCAGGAAACACACCTCAGCCCCAAGGACAAACACAGACTCAGGGTGAAGGGGTGGAGGACAATACTTCAAGCTAATAACAAGGAAAAAAAGGCAGGTGTTGCAATTCTTATATCAGACCAAGTGGATTTCAAAATAAGACAGGTAAAGACAGACACAGAGGGACAATATATAATGATCAAAGGGGCACTTCATCAAGAAGAAATAACGCATGTAAATATCTATGCACCCAACACAGGAGCACCAAGATTCATAAAGCAACTATTAACAGACCTAAAGGAAGATGTTAAAAAACAACACAATAATAGTAGGGGACCTCAACACCCCACTCACATCAATGGACAGATCATCCAGACAGAAAATCAACAAGGAAATAGTGGAGCTAAATGAAAAACTAAAACAATTGGACTTAATAGAAATATATAGATCACTTCACCCTGAAAGAGCTGAATACACATTCTTCTCAAGTGCACATGGAACATTCTCAAGGATAGACCATATGTTGGGAAACAAGGCAAGCCTCTACAAATTTAAAAAAATTGAAATAATAACAAGCATCTTCTCCGATCATAATGCTGTAAGGCTAGAAATTAATTATAAGAAAAAAGCTGAGAAAGGCACAAAGATGTGGAGACTAAACAACACACTACTGAACAAGCAATGGATCATTGAAGAAATTAAAGAAGAAATAAAAAAATACCTGGAAAAAAATGAAAATGATAGCATGCCATACCAACTCATTTGGGATACAGCAAAAGCTGTATTAAGAGGAAAATTCATCGCAATACAGGCACATCTTAACAAACAAGAAAAATCCCAAATAAGCAACCTTAAAGTACACCTAACTGAACTAGAGAAAAAAGAACAAATGAAGCCCAAAGTCAGCAGAAGGAGAGAAATAATAAAAATCAGAGAGGAAATAAATACTATTGAAACGAAAAAAGCAGTAGAAAGGATCAATGAAACAAAGAGCTGGTTTTTTGAGAAGATAAATAAAATTGACAAACCACTAGCCAGACTTACAAAGAAAAAAAGGGAGAAAGCTCAAATAAACAAAATCAGAAATGAGTGAGGAGAAATAACAACAGATTCTGCAGAAATACAACAGATTATAAGAGAATACTACAAAAAACTATATGCCAACAGAATGGATAACCTAGAGGAAATGGATAAATTCTTGGACTCCTACAATCTCCCAAAGCTCACTCAAGAAGAGGGAGACAATTTGAACAGACCAATCACAAGGAAAGAGATTGAAACAGCAATCAAAAACATCCCAAAGAATAAAACTCCAGGACCAGATGGCTTTCCTGGGGAATTCTACCAAACTTTCAGAGAGGATTTAATACCTATCCTTTTCAAGCTATTCCAAAAAATTAGGGAAGATGGAACACTTCCTAACACATTCTATGAGGCCAACATCACGCTGATACCAAAACCTGACAAGGACACCACGAAAAAAGAGAACTACAGGCCAGTATCACTGATGAACATAGATGCAAAAATTCTAAACAAAATTTTGGCAACCAGAATTCAGCAATTCATCAAAAGGATCATACATCATGATCAGGTGGGATTCATACCAGGGACACAGGGATGGTTCAACATCCGCAAATCAATCAACGTGATACACCACATCAACAAACTGAGGAATAAAAACCACATGATCATCTCAATAGATGCAGAGAAGGCATTTGACAAGATCCAACAGCCATTTATGATAAAAACTCTGAACAAAATGGGCATAGAAGGAAACTACCTTAACATAATAAAGGCCATATATGACAAACCCATAGCCAACATCATACTCAATGGGCAAAAACTGAACGCCATCACCCTGAAAACAGGAACGAGACAAGGATGCCCTCTATCACCACTCTTATTTAACATAGTACTGGAGGTCCTGGCCAGAGTAATCAGGCAAGAAAAAGGAATAAAAGGAATCCAAATAGGGAGGGAAGAAGTGAAACTCTCGCTGTTTGCAGACGACATGATCTTATATATAGAAAACCCCAAAGAATCCATTGGAAAACTCTTAGAAGTAATCAACAACTACAGCAAAGTTGCAGGGTATAAAATCAATTTGCATAAATCAGTAGCATTTCTATACTCCAGTAATGAACCAACAGGAAAAGAACTCAAGAATAAAATACCATTCACAATCGCAACAAAAAGAATAAAATACCTTGGGGTAAATTTAACTAAGGAAGTGAAGGACCTATATAATGAAAATTACAAGGCCTTTCTGAGAGAATTGGATGACAACATAAGGAGATGGAAAGACATTCCATGCACATGGATTGGAAGAATAAACATAGTTAAAATGTCCGTTCTACCTAAAGCAATCTACAGATTCAATGCCATCCCAATCAGAATCCCAATGACATTCTTTACAGAATTAGAACAAAGAATCCTAAAATTCATATGGGGCAACAAAAGACCCCGAATTTCTAAAGCAATCCTGAGAAAAAAGAACAAAACAGGAGGCATCACAATCCCTGACTTCAAAACATACTACAAAGCTACAGTAATCAAAACAGCATGGTACTGGTACAAAAACAGGTGCACAGATCTATGGAACAGAATTGAAAGCCCAGAAATAAAACCACACATCTATGGACAGCTTATCTTTGACAAAGGAGCTGAGGGCATACAATGGAGAAAAGAAAGTCTTTTCAACAAATGGTGCTGGGAAAACTGGAAAGCCACATGTAAAAGAATGAAAATTGAGTATTCTTTTTCACCATTCACCAAAATAAACTCAAAATGGATCAAAGACCTAAAGGTGAGACCTGAAACCATAAGGCTTCTGGAAGAAAACGTAGGCAGTACACTCTTTGACATCAGTATTAAAAGGATCTTTTCGGACACCATGCCTTCTCAGAGAAGGGAAACAATAGAAAGAATAAACAAATGGGACTTCATCAGACTAAAGAGCTTCTTCAAGGCAAATGAAAACAGGATTGAAACAAAAAAACAACCCACTAACTGGGAAAAAATATTTGCAAATCATATATCTGACAAAGGCTTAAGATCCATAATATATAAAGAACTCTCGCAACTCAACAACAAAACATCAAACAACCCAGTCAAAAAATGGGCAGGAGACATAAACAGACATTTCTCCAAAGAAGATATCCTGATGGCCAATAGGCACATGAAAAGATGCTCATCATCGCTGATCATCAGGGAAATGCAAATCAAAACTACACTAAGATATCACCTTACACCCGTTAGAATGACAAAAATATCTAAAACTAATAGTAACAAATGTTGGAGAGGTTGCGGAGAAAAAGGAACCCTCATACACTGCTGGTGGGAATGCAAACTGGTGCAGCCCCTATGGAAAACAGTATGGAGATTCCTCAAAGAATTAAAAATAGAACTACCATACTATCCAGCCATCCCATTACTGGGTATTTATCCAAAGAGCCTGAAGTCAGCAATCCCAAAAGTCCTATGCACCCCAATGTTCATTGCAGCATTATTTACAATAGCCAAGACATGGAAGCAACCTAAGTGCCCAGCAACAGACGAATGGATAAAGAAGATGCGGTACATATATACAATGGAATACTACTCAGCTGCAAAACAGAACAAAATCATTCCATTTGCAATAACATGGATGGACTTTGAGGGAATTATGTTAAGTGAAATAAGCCAGCGAGAGAAGGATAATCTGTGTATGACTCCACTCATATGAGGAATTTAAAATTATGGACTAAGAACAGTTTAGTGGATACCAGGGGAAAGGTAGGGTGGGGGGTGGGCACAAAGGGTGAAGTGGTACACCTACAACATGACTGACAAACATTAATGTACAACTGAAATTTCACAAGATTGTAACCTATCATTAACTCAATAAATAAATAAATAAATAAATGATTATGACACTTGATGGCAAAGGAAAGGGGACATCTGCTCAGCAGATATGAGAGAAAGAAGAGTCAATCTCAGCTGCGAAATCTTGTGAACAAGAAAAAAGCCCATGAACATGAGAAAGCCACAAACAATGGCTGACAAATGCCAAGTGGCCGGGGCAGGCCCCCCAGAGCAGACTTGTAATAATGTCAGGCTTAACTCACCCACTACCTCAGCATCATTTTATTGAAAGTGGATCTTCCAAGGCTGGATTGCCAAAACCCAGAAACCCAGTGAAGCTAGCTCCAGTACAGAGACACAGAGAGACACTGAGAAGTGTCACAGAATCTAAGGTTGGTAAACAAAATATAACCCTGCTTTTAGGGTTTGTAAGGCCCCCAGGAATAGAATTTCCATTTGTCAGGGGTGGTGCGGCCTCTCGTCTCTCTTGTCTCTGCCTGCCTCCTCCATTCTCTTCCCTCTTCAGGCTGGTTCTAGGTATTTCCACCATAAGCATCTTTGCCGTGGACATCTTTGTTGTAGACATCTTTGCTGCAAGCGTTTTCTCCACATAACTAGTTGGCCACATAACTCCGCATCACTAATTTGGTTTCAGTTGGTTGACAGTTTGGTTTCATTTCTCCATTGACACAGTACTCCCATTTTTATATTATATAAATCTCAGCTCCACACTTCCCATAGAATTTCGGAACATGTATTAATGGGCATGTGACCATATGCCAAGAAGAAACGACGGTGTGGAAGGCTTTCATGACACAATACAAAGCTCAGTGACAAGTATGCATCCTAGTGTTTGGAAACTGATACTTCTGTTAATGAAGGAAGAAATTTTAGCAAAAAAGAAGAAGTGCGATGGATGTGGAACGAGGACACAAGTCAACAAGCAAAAAAAAATGTGTAATACTATGAACGACAGACTTCGAAGACGAGTGCTTAGTACAACCCACAAAATGTCAGTTCTTTGGGCAGTGTTGCCATGAATCTACACACATTTTAAATGTATTCAGATAGTATTTTGCAATAAAGTCTTTTCAATTTTGTTACTCGTTTTTCATGTTTCATTGTGTCCTTTCTAACGTCTCTCTTGTTTTTCATTATTTTATCTTTTACGGCAGAACTGTCTTTTGGCCAATTAGTGATGTGGCAAACATGCTTGCAGCAAAGATGCTTATGGGGAAAATGCCAGAAGCTGCTTCAGGCTTGGTTCCTCAGCTTACTCATCAGCTTTTGCCGGACCTCAAAAATCCCCACTCTAAGTTCTGGGTTTCTTGTACCCTCCTGTCAGTTAAGATTGACAGAAGTCTCTGTACAAAATAGTTCAAATTATGAGAAAAAAATCTGATTAGGATAGCTCATTGGCCCAAACCAGATGATCTAAGGCTGCTTTTGGGGTGTATCCTTGGCTCAATTAGTGTGATGAGTGGTACTTAGGGTCACTCCTAAAAGCTATGAGTGGGACAGGCATCATGGAACAAGGCTATACATTGTAGGGTAAACCCTATATATCTATAGATGATGATGTGATAAGTGACAGTGTATAAAAATAACAAAGGGATGAGAATAGAAACAGAAGATCCTATGCACTCATCTCATGAACACGTGTTGAGATCTTTCTGTGCCAAGCCCATGCTTGGACATTGGAATACAACCTGTAAAGAGTTTATCATCTAACTAAAGGAATAAATTTACAAACATCCATCTATAATATAGTGGGGTAGATGCTTTGATAGAGGTTTGAATCAATGCTATGTGAAAATGGAGGAAAGAGAGTTAATTCTTCCTGGGAGAATCTGGAAAAATCTTCAAAGGAGCTCAGGCCTGGAGAAACCTACAGAACTTTTATAATAAGTAAATATGGAGAAAGCTTTCTCAAAGCATTATGTCATTTGATTCTCCTAACAGTGCTGTGAAATATATTGAGCAGGTTATTTCCATTATATAAATGAGAAAACTGAGTCCTACAAAAGTAAAATTAATTGACCAAGACCACAAAACCAGGGTGGGGTAAATTCCAGACTAGATCCTAAGTTTTCTGACTCCTAGTTCACTGCTTTTTCTGTTTATTTATATTGTGTTGTGTATAGAGACAAAAGGATAGGCCTGTTCCATTGTCATCCATCACCCTGGAACCAGGAACCATGACTATGATTTGAATCTGCCTTTCCTAAGCTCGATCTCTATCATTTCCTTTGCAAAAACTCTTGTATTTAGAACACATCTGTCCAAGCTTGATGGGAAACCAATGGCACACTCAAACAATTTGATTTGGGGAGAGTTTAATAAAGGGATTATTACAGACCTGTGGGCGGGGTTTAAGGGAACCAACAGAGGACAGTGTAGGATCCCAGAACTGGCAACAAGGATCCATTGTCACCATTGCCACCCCTAGGTCTGAAGGCAAAGTGGGAATGGAGTCATCAGAACCAAGAGAGTATCATGAAGAAGCCACTTGGCAAGAGCTATGATTTTCATTGGAGGACACAGTCAACCCCTTCCAACCACAACTTCACTCTCTTCTAGCTTTCAGAACTCCCGCCAGCTCCTCCCATTGGCTGAACTCACCAGAAGTCAGAGGGCATGGGACCCACTGATGAGATCCATAAAAGGTCAGCTTTTCAGGGCAAAATCACATTAGCAAAGGATGAAGAGTAAATCTGGAGAGACGAGCAAGGAGCATCCAGGAAGGGGATAAAGGTGTAGGAGGTGAGGCGTGGTTTCTAATCTATTTTGTTTTACTCTCCTTTCCCACTCACACACACCTCTGAAACCACACCCACCCACCCACCCACCCACCCACACACACACACACACCATCCTCTTTTCTCCTTTCCCTTGCTATTTCTCTTTGTATTTTGGAAATCTGACCACTCAAGTCAGTGCCCTGGGTTTTCAGCCAGGAATCCACTCCAGGTCAACGGAGCCAAGTCTACTTTGTCTCAGTCTCTTGGTCATTGCAAGTCCTGAACTGAACTTGAGGATGTATGCCTGCCAGGGTGAAGGACGATTTGCAAAAAAAAGCACTTACATGCTTCTGTAGTATTCCAAACTCTGTCCTTTTCAGGACCTTCTTGGTGCAGTCAGAACGACTGCTCAATGGCATCATTTTGAGGAAAAAATCTTGGAGATCCAGGCTGAAGTTCCATAAGCTTTGACTGGAGGAACCAGTGACTCTATTGTACCAACTGCAATCAATCTGCTCTCTCCTGGGCTACGCAGAGAGGGCTAAGATGGGCCAACCTGGATGTGGCAGGTGAGTGCATCCTAACAGCCAAAGGAGCACTCTTAGAGGAGACCGACTAGGAAAACAGAAATATTTTTGGCTCTTAATGTAATCAGGGCATCTAAAAATTTCTTCCTGTGGAGAAACAATTCCTTCGTTTGTTTTGCTGATGAATGAAGTTTGCCTTGATTTCCACTTGAAATCAAAATCATAGACATGTGGATTGTATTTGTAACCTTACTCAGTGATATTTTCCGTCTCAAAGCCTTGAGAGGAAAGCCAACTTTATTGCAAGGTAGAAAAGTGGCAGTTTAAAAGGGATGGGAGGAGGGTGGGGTTTATTTTATATCATGAAGATTAATTTTACAAAATCTGATGTTTTAACTAATAGTGATGGGCCCATTGAAGTAAACCAAAATCTTATATTGAGATGATATTGAAACTATGCTTCTTAAATCAGGTGTCTCAAAGCAACAGTGGGAAGGTCGAATGATTCTAGAGAGTCATTTGTTGTGATTCATGTTTTGTGTCCTCTCGTCTACCTCGTATTTGCCCCTCAGTGCCCCGCATACTGCTTCTAGCCAATTACTCATCCATTGGGAGGTTACCCACCCACATTAGTCTCCATCTTGAGCTTTGCCAATTCGCTCCTGCATTCTTTTTTAGTCCTCCCACCACAGGCAACAGGGAGTTTGGCTATCCTAGAATTATTTTATCCTAGAGATACCACAAAAGAGTGCAGGGAGGACTCCAAGGGGGTGTTAAGGTGGAAGTACAAAATTTTCCAGAATAAGGCAACATTTTGCAGAAAAGGAGATTTTTCAAGAGAAAGAAGGAAGTTGCTTTTCTGGAAACAGAATGTCTGGGTTTTTTTTTTTTTCTATCTTCCCCTCTGCCTTGCCTTTTAACTTCTTTTCTCTTGGCTGAACTTTTAGAGAATGGGGAGGAAGTTTTGAGTAAGTTTCTAATGTGTCAATTGGCAACGCCAAAGGGCTTCACAAAATGATGGCGGGGCTCTGGTCTAATGGTATCTGGTACATGAAGGTATGAATGTCCGCTCAGATGTAGGCAAAGTTGTAAGGTAGGATTTTCTTCCTCTTCCATCGTCTCCTTCTTCCCCTTCAATACCATGGCTAGTTTCTCAGGACACAGTCTTGTAACCCTGTTCTTCCTAGCCAACAGTATCCCATGGTCATAAGCTTTGCACTTTTGAACCCATCAAAACAACCAACACATTTGACTTCAATTTCCTCAGCATCCAACCTGAGGAAGCTAGCTAGTTCTTGCAGACATGCGTGGAGAACTAAGGGGTTGCAAGTAACTAATTGAGGTAATGTGTTTGTGTTAAAACTGGAACTTCTTGGAGACATTGCTCAAATATACAAAAATTACTTGGATGGTATGGATTGGGAGACCTTTAGCACGTGACTGGGAACTTGTGTTTTGGGTGACAGGACTTTTGTAAGCCTTCCACTCTTGTCATTTTGACCTCAATTATGCCTTTTTTACATAGGGTTGACCCTTATAGTTTTATCTCAAGACTGGTTGGGAGCTGGAGTCAGAGCCTCCAGATCTCAGCCTCAAATGTGGGAGAAGTCTGTAGCTGTTCAGCTTTGTTTGTTTGGTCTTTCACACACACGAGCCAGATGGCACTCAGTAAGATCCAAGATTAGTGGCACTGCTGCTTGATGACTAATGCAATTAAATAAGTCTTGGTGCTGGCACAGCATTACAATAACAAGTCCCATAGTGTCAAATGCTTTTGCCAGATGGATTGCTCAAACCTTTGGACGCGTTCACAAGTACACATACTTCATCACTGTAGGCCGAGTTCGTGGAAAAATGACATGGTACTTGTGTGGGCAGAAGGTTTCTGTCACTTTCTTTGGGCAATCAATCCCATTGTCAAATTTTATAGCCAATATTGCCCCAATTTCCTCTTTTGTGGGCTAGTGGTATTTAAATATTAGATATATAGTGAATTTAGGAAATCTAATGATTTTTTCCCCAAATATCTTAGATGTTTCTAGAATGGGCTTGATTTCAAATATCCTGTCCCATTGCTTTTTAAAGTACATTCTGTACTCATCAAATTGGGTCCCAATTTTTACTTTAAAAGTAGGTTACAACATTTCCTCTATTCATTTTATTAGAGAACACAACTTACCTGCCTAAGAGGGATGCATGTATTGAAAAGTAGGTTAAGCCTTGTCAAAACCTAATTGAATCTATCATTCAATTCACTTATCCCAATAAATCAACACGGCATTCAATTTTTCCTGCAATCAATATTTATCACATGCAAGGAACTTCAGAGACAGAGACTCAGCGTGTTGTAATCTCTCTCCTCAAGGAGTTTGTAGTTTAGTTGAAGAGGAAACCGGCTCTCATGAATGATTATAAATAAGAAGTATGGATAAATAAGTGTGATAATTGTATGGCACAGATTGTTGCTGGTATAGAAGTGCAGGAAGAGAGAAACAAGTACAGGAAGGCGTAGCCAGACAAGTCTTAGAAAGAGCGTGGCCTACCAGTAGACCTCCAAGGTTTCATTGGTCTTGGGTAAACACAGAAGAAGAATGTTCACGTAGGGAAATACGCAAGCAAGCCACTGTTGTGGGCATGTATACCAAGACCAAGCTGAAGGAATGGAGGCTTTACCAGGTGGGAAATGAGACACAAAATGAAGATAAGTGAGGTTAGAATATGGAAAGCCTTAAGGCAGACTTAGCGGCGGCGTCTACAGGAAACCACTGCAAGCTTCTGATGAAAAGCTTGATTTCAGGACCCTTACACTAGATGGTCTTCCATTATGATCCAAGCAATAGTAAGGAGGCCTTAGACTAACTTGGTATAAATGAAATGGAAAAGGAAAGAGAGATGTGAATGATAATGAAAAAGATGTATCAAGACTAGAAAAAGGAACAAAGAGGAAGACTGGCTCACAAATTACTCCAAAGCCAGTGACGGTGCCCTTGGTAACGACTGAATCCCTGAATCTGGTTATATTGAACTGGATATATTGAAGAGGATAGTGATGCTACCGACAGAGAAGAGACTTTAGAAGGGCCTCTATGTGGAAAAGGAGATGAATTGGGTTTTGAATTCCCGGATTGTGAGATGATGAAGGGAAATTCAAATTCAAATTTCTCTCAGATAATGAAAGAGCTACACAAATCTCAGATGAGAGGTCATAAAAAGAATCACCTGCAAGAATGTGACACCGAAGCTGAGATCATGGCTGACCACCCCAAGGAAGAGAGCCTATCGCGAGAGGAGAGCAGAGCTTTGCTGCTTTTATCCCTTAAATCTGGGGACCAGTTATATTCCATATGGAAAGTCTGCCCAGTAGCAAGAGATGTTAGAATAACAGAGCTGTGTACATAATCCTACCATGCTTGATCAAATGGCAGTTTATCATTGAAAGTCTGCAGGAGAGCTGTCTTTAAAATATATTGACTGCTGGGGTCAGCCCGGTGGCACAGCGGTTAAGTTTGCACATTCCGCTTCGGTGGCCCAGGGTTCGCTGGTTTGGATCCCAGGTGCGGACTTATGCATTACTTGTCAAGCCATGCTGTGGCAGGCATCCCACATATAAAGTAGAGGAAGATGGGCATGCATGTTAGCTCAGGGACAGTCTTCCTCAGCAAAAAAAAAGGAGGATTGGGGGCAGATGTTTGCTCAGGGCTAATCTTCCTCAAAAAAAAAATTTGACTTCTGCTAAATTTTAAAAATGTTTGCAAAATTAATGGGATGTGTTTCAACCTCCAAGCCTAAAGTTATGTAAGTCAACCATAAACATAATGTGTGGCATAACTGATGTTTTTCACCATCTCTGTTTCTAC
The DNA here is from genome assembly GCF_041296265.1 of Equus caballus. Taxonomy (NCBI): domain Eukaryota; kingdom Metazoa; phylum Chordata; class Mammalia; order Perissodactyla; family Equidae; genus Equus; species Equus caballus. The sequence continues at coordinate 18,104,888 of NC_091714.1, forward strand.
TCTGACATAGATTATCGCACAACTACCTTGCTAAGTTGCACAGCTGTAATTATCCTGTTTCTTAGATGAGAAAACCAAAAACCACAGACTCGTGGTGGCTTGGTGCAGATCCAATCATAAACGGCAGAAATCAGACTGTTAATTAGGTTTTCTGATTCCAAATATTGTACTCTTTCTGCTACGTGATGAGAAGTCATGTTCAAGAGCAATGCAGAAAAGGTGGGACCTCTTCCAAAAAGCCAGATGGACACATTCCTGCAATGCTACATCTCCTAGAAGAATATTCCAGGGAAACACACTGCTAACGTCTCTCCATTTCCCATATTCCCCAATGCGAGTGCACATGCACATAGGCACTCACATATCCAAACCTCCTGAAAGGCGGGCCAGGCCAGGAGAAGAGATATAGTCCATTGCGGGGACACAGGTGTGGGGTATGTAGGGAGTAATTGTGCTGCTACATATTCATACTTAATAAATATAAATGCTTCTCGATTTACAAACTTTCAAAGCACAACTATCCATACAGATGAACAAAGCGACTTTTCGGAGCAAAAGCCCACCATCCCTGCTCTTCACCAACAGATGGCCCCATGGTTGTGCACAGATATTTTAGTCTTGACTAATGTTTGTTAATCGGTGGCCAAAATCATAAACTCTGGCAGGTAAAGAAAATGAGCAAGACCAGAATAAGGCAAAGGGTAAAACGTGTGATGGACAGAGTGGGGCATGCCCTGTCAAAAGGGGACAGCCACCTCCCCACTCTGGCCCATCGTTACTGTGAGGGATTGGGGGCCCACCCTTGCAAGATATTCTGATTTTTCAAGATGGTATGAGAATTCTAATTTTTATGTGAGACCTCATGGTTTTAAATTTTTGCAGCTAATTCTCATTTTATAAAAGTTCTGTGCAGACTAAACATGCTCACATCTGCTGGCCAGATTGTGTTTGTGTGTTTTGAGTTAGTTTATTAACATTATTAACTCTGTCATATCCAAGAAGTGTAAAGCTTTTAGAGACTGATGAAAGTGATAAGAAGAGGGCCAAGAAAGTTCGAAATTCTGAACTAATGCCATCAATATGTACAGTTCTCTGGAGAAAACTATCTTTACATGGATATGGATACATTAACTGCTTCAAAAGTAATGCTTTGCACTTAAGAACAAATGGACTTATGAAGAGCTTTTAAGAAACGTATGAGTTCATCAAGAAGAAGCATCAACAACAAACGTTTGTACTATAAAACTTGTTTTAAAAGGGATTCCCTTAACATGTTTATGGAAAAGGAATACTGCTCTGTGACTCCAGGCAGGTTGAAAGTGTGTCTCTGGAATTAAAAAAAATTACATCAAACATGAGCTTTGAAGGCAAGACTAGCTGAGAAAAAAACAATTGGGCCACTAAATAAGAGAGGGACTGCAGGAAAGACATTATAGTAAGGTAAAAAAATTACCTGGAGGGGCCAATCTGGTGGTTACGTTCAGCGCACTCCGCTTCAGCTGCCTGGGTTTGCGGGTTCAGTTCCAGGTGCACATCTACATCACTTATCAGCCATGCTGTGGTGGCATCCCACATACAAAGTGGAGGAAGATTGGCACAGATGTTAGCTCAGGGTCAATCTTCCTCAGCAAAAAAAAAAAAAGAAGAAAGAAAGAAAGAAAGAAAGAAAAGAAAACGCTACATGGAATTTGGAATCAGAAGGCCTAGACTTTAGTCTTAGCTCTATTCTTAATATGTACCTGACCTTGAGCAAGCCTTACAACATTTATGTCGTTCAATTTCATTTTCTATAGAGCAGGAGTTAACAATTACTTTCACACAAAATTGTTTTATTCATTTCAATAGTGTAACATACTTTATAAATTTTAAAGCTTAAATGAATTTTATTAAAATGATAACAATAATGAAGAAGAAGGGGATGGTGTGGGGAAGAGAGAGTAAACATATGAGGTAAAATGCATAAAGCAGCAATCATTTGTATTCCATGAAAAAAAATCTCTCCTGGCTCTTTTTAGATTGAAAGAGAATACATACTTCTCAGGGAACTTGCTGTAAAAGACTCAGTCCCAAAATAATGTGAGCACAAGGGGACAGCTACCATTCACCAAAGCCATTCAAGCAAAGCTATCTTCAGAACTGAGACACTACAAATCCTGGGTCATGGTTTATAGCAGTTTACCCTGACTTTTATCATTAAAAAGCACTTCTGTTGTGTTGAAAACCTCGACCTGAGAGTGGGATATTTTGGGGTGCACACTTGTGCACCACAACTTGCAATGGGGAAAGGTCAAGAGATGAGAGGAGGCCAACTCCCATCACCTTGAGAGGGAGTCCAATGCTGGGACATGGGTAGTGAGTGAGGGAATGATAGTGAAGCAGACATGATACAGCCACATTTCTACCATCTTACATTAAATTGATACTTGTATCAACTTATAACAAACATTTGATAGCATATATGTCAAGATTTCCTTAGCTAATTTATTAGCTAAAAAAGATTTTGAGGGAGACTTCCCCTCCAGCCATGTCTGAATAACTGGGGTTAGACTTACCCTCTCACCATAAACAGCAAGAAAACCGGACATTATGTAGGAGGAAACAGTTTTGGGGATGTTGGTCAACAGGACTGAGATCTCTCAGAGAATGGAAACACGTGAGGCGAGCCCAGTGATCACCCTGGCTACCTGGAGGCTTTTCTGGATCATGAATCATGGAGTGAGAGACTCCAAGTGGAGTCTGCCAATCTTCCTTTATTTGAAGAGACAGAGACTGAAGCTTGAGAAGGCTGAGCTGGCTGACACTTGTGGGGCAGAGTACTGTGGGGGATGGGAGGTAGTGCGTGGAGAAAGAGTTCCAGAAAACTTCAGAAGGATCAAGAATCACATTAAATGTAAATAGTCTAAACATTCTACTTAAAAGATAGAGATTATTCTATCTGATGAAAAAGGAAGACCCAACTATACGCTGCCTATAAGAAATTCACTTTACATATAAAAACACAAATAGGATAGAGGCAAAATAATGAAACAAGATACATCATGCTAATACTGCAAACAAATAAATAAGGAAAAAAACAAGCTGAAGTTTCTATATTAATGTCAAGCAAAATAGATTTCACAGTAAAGAATATTACCAGAGATAAAAAGTTTATTTCATAATGATAAAGGTTAATTAATGAAGAGAACATAACAACCCTAAAGATTCATGCAACTAATAGGTCTTCAAAATACGTGGAATGAAAGTGACAGAACTGCAAGGAGATGCAGACAATCTACAATTATAATCAGAGAGTTCTACACCCTCAATAACTGATCAAACAAGTTGACATAAAATCAGTAAGGATATGGAAAATTTAGACAACTCTATCAAACAAATTGGCCTGATGGACATTTATAGAACCCTCCACTAACAACAGCAGAATGAATGAATACTCGTTCTGTTCAAATGCACACAGAACATTTACCAAGACAGACCATATTTTGGATGCATAAAAGAAGTCTCAAAAAATATAACAGAGTTACAATCATGCTGAGTATGTTCTCTGACCAAAGTTAAATTAAAACTCCATAACAGACAGTTATCCAGAAAAATCTTCAAATATTTGGAAACTAAATCACACACTTTTAAGTAACCCAAGGGTCAAAGAAGAAATCAAAGAATAAATTAGAAAGTATTTTGAACTGAGTGAAAATGAAAACACATTCCCATACTTGTTGGATGCAGCTAAAGCAGTACTAGAAAGTATTTTTAAAAGATAATAAGGGGGGGCTGGCCCCGTGGCCGAGTGGTTACGTTCGCGCGCTCCGCTGCAGGCGGCCCAGTGTTTCGTTGGTTCGAATCCTGGGCGCGGACATGGCACTGCTCGTCAGACCACACTGAGGCAGCGTCCCACATGCCACAACTAGAGGAACCCACAACGAAGAATACACAACTATGTACCGGGGGGCTTTGGGGAGAAAAAGGAAAAAATAAAATCTTTAAAAAAATAAAAATAAAAAAAAAAAGATAATAAGGGATTATTACGAAGTACTTTATACTGATAAAATACCATGCCAAAAAATTTGACAACTCAGATTAATTGGACAAATTCCTTGAAATACAAAACTTAATAAGGTCCACACAAAAACAAATAGATAATCCAAATAGCTCTATATCTAAAAAAGAAAGCTAATTTGTGTTTAAAAACCTCCCAATGAAGAAAACTCCAGGCCCATATGGCTTCACTGGGGAATTCTAGCAAATATTTAAGAGGAAAGAATATCAATTCTACCCAAACTCTTCCAAGAAATTGAAGAGGAGCGATTACTTCCCAATTCATTCTCTGAGGCCAACACTACTCTGACATTTCAAGAGGAAAAAACCCCATACATATATGATCAATTCATTTTTGACAGGGTGCCAAGGTAATTCAAGGGAGAACAAACATTTAACATTTAAACAAATGGTCCTAGAAAATCTGGACATCCATCCAAAGGCAAAAAAAATTAAAAAAAACCCTCAACTCTTACTTCATAGCATATATAAAACTCAAATTGGATCATAGTCCTAAACATAAAATGTAAAATTGCATAACTTCTAGAGGAAAACTTAGGCAAAAATCCTTGTGACATTGGGATGGGCAAATTGACAAATAAATTATAAACTTCTGCTCTTTGAAAGATACCTTTGAAAGAAAGAAACCACCTTTGAAAGAAAACAAAAAGACAAGCAATGAAATGGAAGAAAGTATTTGCAAAACACATCTCTGAAAAATTAATTGCATCCAGAACACTTACAACTCAGTAAGAAAAAAAAAAACCTCCATAGGGGCCAGCCCAGTGGCCTAGTGGTTGAGTTCACCACGTTCTGCTTCCGCAGCCGGAGTTCCGTTCCCTGGTGCTGACCTGCACCCCTCGCCAGTGGCTGTGCTGTGGCCGGGACCAACGTTCAGGGTGGAGGAAGGCTGGCACCGATGTTAGCTCGGGGTGAATCTTCCTTAGAAAGACCCCAAAATGGTCCATAAAAAACCAGCAAAAGATTTAAACAGACTTTTCACCAAAGAGATATGTTTAGAAAATAAGCACTTAAAATGACATTCAACATCATTAGTCATTGGGGAAATGCAAACTAAGACTCCAAGGAGACATCATCACACGCCTATTGGAGTGGCTAAAATTTTAAAAACAGCAAATACCAAGTGCTGATGTCGCTGAAGAACAAATGAAACTTTCATACATTATTCGTAAGAACAGAAAATTTTGGAGTTTTTTAGAAAGTTAGACATACCATTTGAACCAGCAATTCCATTCTTAGGTATTTATCTAAAAGCAATGAAAGTAAATATTCCAGAAAGACACATGTGCAACTATTTTTTGTTGCTTTATTCATAGTTTCCAAAAACAGAATTTATTCAAATTCTCTTCGACAGACAAATAGATAAATAAATTGTGGTCCATTCATACAATGGAATACTGCTCAGCAGTAAAGAGAAACAAACTACTGATACAACAAACTACTGATACATACGACATGGATGAATCTCAAACGCATATTGCTAAGTGAGAGAAACCAATCTGAAAAGGCTACACTGTACGCTTCCAACTGTGTGACATTCTGGGAAGGCAAATCAGATCAATGGTTCCAGCAGGTGGAGGCAGAGGGAGGGGATTGACCACAGATGCACAAGGGAACTTTGGGAGATGATAGAAATAGTCTATTTTGTGCGTGGTGGTGGTCAGAGAACTATATACATTTGTCAAAACAAGAGTGATTGTTACCATTTGTAAATTATATCAAAATAACCCAATTTAAAAAAAAAAGAAGATTCTGGAAGGAAATTGGTTGGTACATGGAGTGGGAGATCCAGCACAGGGAGCCAGGCAGGCTCATAAAGCTTCACAGGATCTTTATCATGGAAATTATGTTTTGATCACCTCTCATCTGATATTTGAACAAGTCCAGAAGCTCTTATTAAACAAGGTCTCCATTTAAACTCAACCACAGTAACTTAAATCCCACACTTGGAAATAATACCCTGAAATGTATTGTCTGCTGATACCTGGGCTTTCTCATCCATTCCAGGAAATGAAATAGCGGAAAGTTTATATGAGAGTGAAAATATTGAAAACAGAAGCATGTTCTATGTGCCTAAAACAAACCAAAACTGTACCACAAAGAGATACCTCTCGGCACGTACTAGATGAGTTAAAATTTAAAAGGCTGACAAGACCGACTGACGTTAATGTGAAGCAACCGATACTGGCACACATTGAGGATGTAAAATGGTAAAACAATGGTCCTGCATGATGAAATTCCTTCATGGGGAAATCTAATCTATAGCCACAGAAAGCACGTCAGTGGTTGCCTGGGGCTGGGTGTCTAGAGGGGCATCTGACTGAAATGGGGCACAAGCGAACTTTTTGGGGTGCTGAAATGTTCTTGATTGTAGTGGTGGTCATGTGAGTGAATACATTTGTCAAAACTCATCAAACTCTATACTTAAATGGATGTATTTTGTTATACACAAATTATATCACAATAATGCAGTGTTTCTTTCTCTTTTTTTTTTTTTTTTGGAGGAAGATTAGCCCTGAGCTAACATCTGTGCCCATCTTCCTTACTTTATGTGTGGGACGCCTACCACAGCATTGCTTGCCAAGAGATGTGTAGGTCCTCACTCGGGATCCGAACTGGCAAATCCCCAGCCACCGAAGCAGAATGTGTGAACTTAACCGCTGCGCCACCAGGCAGGCCCCAGTGCAGTGTTCCTTAAAAAAGATTTTGGTAGCTTCTCTCTCCTGCAGTACAATGGACTAGACACACTTTTTAACTCTACCAGTGAAAGCAAATAAAAATATGGGACAATATTTAATGCTTACATTATTTTGATTATGAAATTGTTACTGCTAAATCTCAGAGGAGATTATTATTGCTTTTTCTTTTCCATGCATTTAAAAATTGCTTTTTTTTTTTGGCTGGGGTTGGTGGAAATAAACGAAGACCAGCCAAATGAGAACAAGCAAAGGCTATTTATTCAGAGCTCGCTATAGCAAGAGAGTCAGCCACTGTCATTTCCATTTCGGCAGAAACTCAAAGCGAGGCAGTGGCGTAGGGAAGCTTCACAGTGGAGAAAAGGGAAGCCTTCCGTGGGTCCTGGTGGAGGCTGTTGGCCCTGGGAAGCTGTAGGTGGGCCAACTAGAAGAGGGGCTTCCATGTGGTTGGCTGTGGGGTACATATTTGGCTTTCTCTGGTTGGTCCTAAACAGGAAGTAGAAACAAAAGTTAGGGAAACCGTCAATTATTAATCAGTCCTGGCCATTTGGGGCTGATTGTTACAGGCACTATTGTTTGGCTTCCTGGGCAAGTTGCTAGAGATAGTGGTCTGACCTCCAACAAGTCTGACTTATAGACAGCAGGCTGCTTTCCTGAGCTGGTTGCTGCAGGTTGTGCTCAGAGGTCCCTTTCGATACATGGTCTGGTCATTGTCCATTTGTCTATTGAATTTCTCAGGTATATATGACCTTATCCTTAACATAAGCCCCAAACCATCATCAAATAGCTAAATCTCTTTTCGAGTATTCTGTCCTTTAATCTTCATAATGAAAACTCCTGGGAATCTTTTAGTCTGTCTTTTTTTTAATTTAATTTTTTTAATTGAAATATAATTGTCATACAGCATTGTGGAAGTTTAAGGTATATACATGATCTGATTACCACTATAGGTTTAGCTAACAGCTCTATCACATGGCATAATTATTATTTCTTTTTTGTGGTGAGAACAATGAAGATCTAGTCTCTTAGAAACTTTGAAGTTTATAATACAGTATTGTTGACTATCATCACTATACTGTGGATTAGATATCCAGGACTTATTTGTCTACTGGTTGCAAGTGTGTACCCTTACACAACATCTCCCCAATTCCTCCATCCCTCAGCCCTTGGTAACCACCATTCTACTCTATGTTTTTACAAGTTTGGCTCTTTTATGCTTTTCTTTTCTTTTCTTTTGGTGAGCAAGATTGGCCCTGAGCTAACATCTGTTCCCAGTCTTCCTCTTTTTTTTCTACCCAAAGCCCCAGTACATGGTGTATATTCTAGTTGCAGGTCCTTCTAGTTCTACTATGTGGGACCCCACCTCAGCATGGCTTGATGAGCGGTGCTAGGTCCACACCCAGGATCCAAACTGGCAAAACCCTGGGCCACTGAAGCAGAGCACATGAACTTAACCACTATGCCATCGGGCTGGCCCCAACTTTGGCTCTTTTAGATTCCTCATATAAATGAGATCATATAGTGTTTGTAGTCCAACCTTGCTGTCGAGCTGGGCACACCTGTGATCTTGTAAGAAACTGTCCCTGTCATCCTAGAGATGCCTTTTCCTTCTTTCCTGCATTGGATCTCTTAATCCTGCGTTCCGTGCCCTCCTCTCTCTCTGTTCATCCCCCTATTGTAGTGGCACACATTAACTTTTTGAGAAAAATCACACGGGAAGTAAAATTTTGGCGACTTTGAACTCTCTTTAGTCTCACCTTGCACATACATGGCAGCCAGTCTAGGCAGCAATTCTCTATTGGAAAACATTTTTCTTCAAAACATTTTCCTTCAGAATTTTAAGGTGTTATTCCCTTATTTTTTCACTTTCAAATGTTTCAGTCATTCTGACGCCTCATTCTTTATAGGCAGCCTGTTCTCCTCCTCTCTAGAAACTTATAGGATCTCTTTTTGCTCTTAATATTCTAAAATTTCACAATGATGTGTGTGGGGGGGATCAGAATTGGCCACCTAAAAATGCGTCATTTTGGCTTGATTATTTTTAAGAACGAAAGACTCTGAAAGAAACTTTGACCTTCCCCTAACTGCCTAAAAGAATTGAAGATAGAAGCTCTGTTCCAGGAAGGAGCTCATGCCATAAGATAATATTGTCTATAGCCGGCCCAGCAAACACTTCTCTAACAAACATTTGCATTTCCATCTCCATGTAAATTGCCTTCCTCCACTTTGAAGTCCGAAGCCACCACCCCCAACATCCTCCTTTGTCTTTAGCTGAAGATGGTATTTAAGGTGGTGGCTTTGTCCATTCTGGCGAGTTACTCAGTTTTCCTGGGTTTCTCCCATGTCTACATGTTATAAAGCTTTGTTTTATTTTCTCCTGTTATTCTGCCTCACGTCAATTTAATTCTTAGAGCAGCCAGAAGGACCTATAGGGTAGAGGAATTGTCTTCCTCCCCTACAGTTGCATCTTAGCATGAAGCCTTTTGATGGATGGTGCTGGGCACTCAGTGGACCCTTTTATTTTTTTATTTCATTTTATTTATTTATTTGTGTACACACACAGATTGTCACTGAGCTAACATCTGTGCCAGTCTTCCTCTATTTTATGTGGGATGCCGCCATACAGAGTGGCTTGATGAGTGGTGCTAGGTCTATGCCCAGGATTGACCCTGCAAACCCCAAGCTGCTGAAGCAGAGCACGTGGACTTAACCACTACACCACTGGGCCAGCCCCACAGTGGACCTTTTCAATCTGGAAGCTGCTGGCAAATTATCTTGAATTATTTGGTTGTTTAATTCCTCCCTTCTATATTCTTTGTCTTATTTCTAGAACTCTTTTTTTTTTTTTTTTTTTTTGATACTTGATTTCAGGAAGTAGTTCTTTAATTTTCTTACATATTTCCCTCCTCTTTTTTCATCTCTTGGTATTTTGTTCCATTTTCCATTAGATATCCTTAAATTTCTCTTCCAACCATTTAACCGAGTTGCTCTTTTCTGCTATTCAAACCATCACCCTGTTTTTAGCCCTACCTTCACATTCAGATATTTCTGATGTTGACAATTTGAAACATTTTGGGGAGTTTCGTAACATAAATTAGATATCTTCTCGGTTTCCCATACAGCTGATGAGGATCAAGACTGCCCCAGGGAGAGAAGCCCAAGGTGTCCTGCCCTACATACTGATCTATATCAACTTCTGGGAAGCATGGGACATCCTGACCTGATCCGATCTGATTCTTATCTAAAGTTATAGGACCACCCAATAACCAGGCCCCACCTGCATGATACCATTTTAATGACTTTTTTTTACATAATCTTTCCTTTGTCTTGTAAAGAGATAACTCACATACCTATGCCTTAAATTTAGCCTTACCCTCAACCCATGTTTACAGCTCTTACTGCCCGTGGGTCCTGTCCCCATGCTACTCCATGCTATTCTCTGAATAAAAGAGCACTACTGCCAGACCTTGAGAGTCCAGGAAATCTTTCTTTCGACTTCTTGACTCACCGAGCCCGCATCAGAGCCACTTAAAGAATTAATCTTCTCAGTCTACCAAGAGTTAGTTTCGGCTCTTTTTTTTTTTATTGGCCATGAGCTAACATCTGTTGCCAATCTTTTTTTCTCACCTTTTCTTCTTCTCCCCAAAGCCCCCCAGTACAGTTGTATATTCTAGTTGTAGATCCTTCTGTTTCTGCTATGTGGGACGCCACCTCAGCATGGCCTGATGAGCGGTGCTGTGTCTGCATCCAGGATCTGAAGAGATGAAATCCTGGGCTGCCAAAGTGGAGCACATGAACCTAACCACCCAGCCACGGGGCTGGCCCCTAGTTACTGCTCTTCTATCTGCTTTCCAGTTTCCAAAATTTTTTTACTGTTATCTCCACTCTTGTTCTCTTTGTCTTTGTGGTTATAAGCCTTAACAAAAATATTTTTTTTTTTAAAGATTTTATTTTTTCCTTTTTCTCCGCAAAGCCCCCCGGTACATAGTTGTGTATTCTTTGTTGTGGGTTCTTCTAGTTGTGGCATGTGGGACGCTGCCTCAGCGTGGTCTGACGAGCAGTGCCATGTCCGCGCCCAGGATTCGAACCAACAAAACACTGGGCCGCCTGCAGCGGAGTGCGCAAACTTAACCACTCGGCCACAGGGCCAGCCCCTTAACAAAAATATTTTTGCTAGCATTTTATCGGGGTTTTGAGGAAGAAAGAAAGTAAATATGTGTTTTGTTTGTTTGTTTGAGGAAGATTAGCCCTGAGCTAACTACTGCCAATCCTCCTCTTTTTGCTGAGGAAGACTGGCCCTGAGCTAAGATCCGTGCCCATCTTCCTCTACTTTACATGTGGGACACCTATACAGCATGGTGTGCCAAGCGGTGCCATGTCCGCACCCGGGATCCGAACCGGTGAACCCTGGGCAGCCAGGAAGCAGAACATGGAAACTTAACCGCTTCGCCACCAGGCCGGCCCTAAATATGTGTTTAATTTTCCTTCTGTACCAAGAGGTACTGACCAAGACAACCTTAATTCTCCCCTCAGCTGGACTAAACTTACCCAGGTTCTTCCTGACCGTAGGCTCCTGACCTCCCTTTGCTCAGAGCGTTCGCTTTAGAAAACTTGCCATCATAAATTCTTTCCCTGCTCCTTTGAGATGTAAATGTTCTCCTGGCCTCTTGCCACTCCAAGAACGTCTTTCTCAAGGACGTGGGAGCCATTCCTTTGAAATGTAATCATCAAGAAAGATAATGCCCCTACATCAGTTTTTGTGGGGTTTGCGGGAGGGTAGGAGCCTAATAGCAGACACAGCCGGCCTAATCACATTGACCAGCTCCTCACCAACATCCTCCAGAAGGTTCACCAGCTCACCCCAGTCATTAAAAGTTCTCCCTGCCTTTTGTTTCAGCAGAATTGAGTTCAGTCTCGCTCCCCTATTGCAGGAGTCTTGAACAAAATCTTCCCGACTGTTTAACTCTGTTTGGTTCAATTTTTCTTTTACAGTTCATATGCATTTTTATTTTTAAAAATTATTTAGATCAGTAACTGAGAAAACCAAATATTTACTGTATCTGGAAATACATCATATTTTTGACATATTGTTCAATTCAGTAAACATTTCTTGAACACTTGTGTATTGTGCTTGTATTATGCCAGGCATTGAAGATAGCAAAAAAAAAGCAATAAATTCAGGAAAAGGGCAACCATATCCAAAGCATCTATTACAGTCATTGAGATTGATTTGTTTACCTATCACTGAGACAAAGACTAGCTTTGTGATCTCAGGAAAATTCACTCTCTTCTCTGTACCTGTCTTATTCTGGAAAATAGCAGCGTTGGACTACATGATTTCTAAATTTCCTCTTGACTTTGGATTCTGAGAAGAATTTGAAGAAATTCAGCAACTTGGTTTTGGCAATAAAATTACTAAAGCGATTTTTAGTCTTTTACTTTAGTCAGAGGTTGTTTAAATATGTTAACAGCCTCCTTAAAATCGTGGTAGAATTGGATAGGAATAACGCAGGATCAACTAAGCACAGCTGAGTTCTCCGAGAGGTACTTACAAATCGATATTTGAGTCTTATCTGAAATCCTAGTGATTTTTTCCTCCTGCAGGACACAGTTTCAAGGTCCAAAAAGTGTCTCTGGAGAGTACTACATTTTGGAACATGCTAAAAATTCTTCTATAAATACTCCAGCAAAGGAAAGAAAACAAGCCATCAGCAATCACTCTGACAGGGATTTATCGAGCGACTCAAAGTGCTGGACTCTGGTCCTAATTCCTGTCAGGGTTGTAAAGGCAGCAGAGTCATCATTCAAATGGATTTAAGCGCCCATTGTGTGGAAAGACCTTCCCCACCTCTCTGGGCTAACGAGTTAAGATGGATGGGGGTGCTTGGCACAGCAAAATTCAGACGCAGTAAAGATAACTTCACTCCATCTCCTGGCTGAGTTGAGCCTGCAGTAGAGGCGAGAGTGCGAAGAAGCAGAAGTGATCTGCAGTCACGTAGAATTAAGTTAGATTCCGGTCTATTCCCATTTACTAGTTGTGTGACGGTGGGCAGGTTTACTTAACCTCTTTGAGCCTCAAAGAATTGTGGAAATGTTACTGAAGCCAAAGGGGGGTTCCCTCCTGGCGAGTTAAATCGGACTCTGCAGAAATAGTTGTCTCACAAAGTAACATATATTTGCAGCAAACAGGAGACCATGCAGAATCATTTCTAAAGTCATGGCATCCCTGAACAAAGGGAAGCAGGGACATTTATTTTGGATGGGGAATGAATATTCGAAAGGGAGAGGTTGATATTGGCTTCCACAGGCTCAGTTGGAAAACATGCTTCCATGTACACTGTAGGTTACGGTAACAAGGTCTAAGCTCCTCCTGGAGAGATCTTAGCATTAAAAATAAGGCAAAGGTCAGGGCAACCAAAGACCCCAAATTACTAAGGCAATCCTGAGAAAAAAGAGCAAAGCTGGAGGTATCACAATCCCTGACTTTAAAATGTACTACCAAGCTGTAGTGACCAAAATGGCATGGTACTGGTACAAAAACAGGCACACAGATCAATAGAACAGAACTGAAAGCCCAGAAATAAAACCACACATCTACGGACAGCTAATCTTTGACAAAGATGCCAAGAACATACAATGAAGAAAAGATAGTCTCTTTAATAAATGGTGTTGGGAAAACTGGGCGGCCACATGCTAAAGAATGAAGGTAGACCACTATCTCACACCATACACAGAAATTAACTCAAAGTGGATCAAAGACTTGAAGATAAGATCTGAAACCATAAAACTCCTGGAAGATAATATAGGTAGTACACTCTTTGACATGGAACTAAAAAGAATCTTTTCGAATACCATGTCTTCTCAGACAAGGGAAACAAAAGAAAAAATAAACAAGTGGGGAGTTCATCAGACTAAAGAGCTTCTGCAAGGCAAAGGAAACCAGGATCAAAACAAAAAGACAAAACAAAACAAAACAAAAACCCACCAATTGGGAGAAAATATTTGCAAATCATATGTCTGACAAGGGGTTAATCTTCATAATATATAAGGAACTCACGCAACTGAACAACAAAAAAAAACAACCCAATCAAAAAATGGGCAGAAGATATGAACAGACATTTTTCCAAAGAAGATATACAGATGGCCAATAAACACATGAAAAGATGTTCAACATCACTAATCATCAGAGAATTGCAAATCAAAACTACATTGAGATACCATCTTATGCCTGTTAAAATGGCTGTAATCACTAAGACTAAAAATAACAAATGTTGGAGAGGGTGTGGAGAAAAGGGAACCCTCATACGCTGCTGGTGGGAATGCAAACTGGTGCAGCCACTATGGAAAACAGTATGGAGATTCCTAAAAAACTAAAAATAGAACTACCGTATGAGGGCCGGCCCGGTGGTGCAGCAGTTAAGTTCACACACTCCGCTTCTCAGCGGCCCGGGGTTTGGCGGTTCGGATCCCGGGTGTGGACATGGCACTGCTTGGCATGCCATGTTGTGGTAGGCGTCCCTCATATAAAGTAGAGGAAGATGGGCACGGATGTTAGCTCAGGGCCAGGCTTCCTCAGCAAAAAGAGGAGGATTGGCAGTAGTTAGCTCAGGGCTAATCTTCCTCAAAAAAAAAAAAAAAAGAACTACCATATGACCCACATTTCCCACTACTGGGTACCTACCCAAACAACTTGAAATCAACAATCCAATGTAACATATGCACCCCTGTGTTCATTGCAGCACTATTCACAATAGCCAAGACATGGAAACAATCCAAGTGCCCATCGACTGATGATTGGATAAAGAAGATGTGGTGTATACAATGGAATATTACTCAGCCATAAAAAAAAAGGCAAATTCATCCCATTTGCAACAACATGGAAGGACCTGGAGGGAATTATGCTAAGCGAAATAAGCCAGACTGAGAAAGACAAACACCAGATGATTTCACTCACATGTGGAATAAGAACAAACACATGGACAGAGAAAACAGTTCAGTGGTCACCAGGGGAAGGGGGGTGGAGGGTGGGCACAGGGGGTGAAGGGGAGCACTTATGTGGTGAGGGTCAAGAAATAATGTGCAACTGAAATCTTACATTGATGTAAACTATTATGAAGTCAATTAAAATAAAAAATCTAAAAAGAAAATATAAAAAATTTTAAAAATAAGGCATAGGTCATAGTCGCTCTTGTGGTGAGGCTTGGTCTAGTTCAGGGGGGTTGGTGATGGCATCTCCTTAACAGAACAAAAGGAAAAAAACAATTGAGAAAACAGTTAAATGCTTCCAACCCACCACTGAGTTCCTTGGGGCAATTACCCAGTGCCAGAAAGAATGAAATGAAATAGATTATGTGACATGCTTAGCACGGTGCCTGGCATATAAAATGTGCTTAATAAGCACTAGCTGAAATTATCAATAGTAAGAGCTAATATTAGAGATGACCATGACAGGGGTTTAGTCAACCTTGTAGGCATTGTGGGGGATCAGACTATGCCACCCCAAAATATGCCACTTTGGCATAAGAATTATTTGAGCTGAAGATACTTGAGACACAGCAGATGCAAGGATTCTCTGACCTTTTCTACCTAAAAGGAGGACGTAAAATTTCCCATGAGAAAGGTGCTCAGCCTGTACCAGGAGGAACAGGCTCTTAATCAGCAGACTCCTATCAGGCCAGAGATGGAGTCCACAGAACAAACCTGACCAAAGCAGCCCCCTCTTCCGTTAGTTTCTCCATATAGAGAGAGAGAGATAGACACCTTCCCACAATCTGCCACTCCTCAAAGCCTAACCCCTTTTTCCTTTGTCTTATCACTTCTACAAATTTATTATTTGTTCTTAAGGTGCTAAATAAGCTCCAAGTTGTAACCACCCCTTTGAGTTACTCATCATTGAGTTTCTTCCATGTGTATGTGCAACTGCCCAAGTTAATAAACTGTTTTTCTCTTGTTAACCTGACTTTTATCGGTTTAATTTTCAGAGCCCCAGTCGCAGAACCTAAGAGGGTAAAAGCAGAGATAATTTTTTTGCTCCCCTACAGCTGGTACGTATGTGTGTGATAACTGTGTCTATCCAAAGGGACATTGATCTCATCTATGGATTCAGGGAGGCTTGATGGAAGAGGTAAAAAGACAGGATTGCTGGAGTATTAGAATAGGGAGAACTGAGAAATTTGATGGAACCCTTAGGCAACAGAGAGATGAACATCCAAAGTTGTGTCTTAGATCCAGTCTCTCTCAAGTGGGGTTTCCTATTTGAACCACAGAACACAAAGCAGGACCCGAGTGACTGTTTCCTGGATTCTTCCAAGGATGTTGTGTCCTAAAATCATCCTAGAGGCTTAGGAAGGAAGTTAATCCATTACACATAACGGATGCCTTAGGGCATTAGGGCTTCATTCAGGTCTTGGACTTCGTGTAGTCAGACGGAAAGTGGTTCAATGGCCTTTAGGAGTCATTCTCCAAAAAAGCATAGTGTAAAACCCAACGCAGCTGTTAAAAAAGATGAAGTGGGTTTGTGTACAACATGGAAGAATATCCATGATTTATTGATGAAAGCAAAAGGGAACATCTTGAATAGTAAGCATAAAACGCTCTGTTTTCTTTTTTTTAAGCCTATGTACAAATGATGAGGATCAAGGCTGCCCCAGGGAGAGAAGCCAAATCGGGGTTCATTGCGTACCATTCGGGAAGCATAGCACATCCTGACCTGATCCGATCTGATTCGTATCTATAGTTATAGGACCACCCAAAAGCCAGACCCCACCTGCACTGATACCATCTTAATGGCTTTTTTTCCCTTGGTCTTGTAAAGAGATAACTCACATACCTATGCTTTAAATTTAGCCCTATCCTCAACCCATGTCTGAAGCTCTTCACTGCCCATGGGTCCTGTCCCCATGCTACTCCATACTGTTCTCTGAATAAAAGAGCACTGCTGCCAGACCTTGAGAGTCCAAGAAATCTTTCTTTTGACTCCTCAACTCACCGAGCCCCCATCACAAATACTTAAAAGGAAGGCAAATCCTGGAAGAATCTACACCAAGCTGGGGAAGAGGTTTCCCTTGGAAAATGAGATTTGAGCGAAAGTAGCGGGCGAGTGAGGATACACTTTAACGCTTTATTTTTACTCTTCAAATTTCTTCAATGAGCATCTACTTCTTTTGCAATTAAGAACTTTTTCCCCTCTAATTGCCAGTTGATATATGATTCAAAAAATCAAGATATGAAAAGAGAAGGGAACTTTGACCATGAGAGCTGTGGCTGGCAGGGGCGTACAGTACTGAAAGAAGTAAGTGGTGAAATATATGCATGAGTAGCTGCAAGCGTTTGGGGAAGTGCTGA
The DNA here is from genome assembly GCF_041296265.1 of Equus caballus. Lineage (NCBI taxonomy): Eukaryota > Metazoa > Chordata > Mammalia > Perissodactyla > Equidae > Equus > Equus caballus. Next base: position 18,121,981 of record NC_091714.1, read on the forward strand.
GTAATCAGAAAGTGTGCAGGCTGAAATATTCGGGGCTGGCAGGGATCCAGGCACAGGCTGGGACTGGGTGGGTCATCCGGGAGGGGGGCCCAAGTGCTCTCAAAGGTTGCCCAGCTTTGAGCACACAGAGCATCCATCTGCTTCTGGTAACTCCATGCCCTGGGGGAGGTGGTACAACCAAGGTCCCCTGACCCTAATTCAGAGCTTTCCTCACTTCATAACTGGACCAGAGTATCCCAAATGTCAGTCATTCTCGTGACATGTTATGATTTTTGCCTTATTTTCACAACCACTCTCCAATCACTCATTTTTCAAATCTAAACACATTTGGCTCCATCCTGAGCAATAGCACCCATAAAATGAGTTCCTATGTTATGTTTTCCACTTCAGGGCATTTATTAAAATAATTTTTAAAAAACCTTTTATCTATATCACATCTAAAATCATCAGAGCACATTTTGGGAAATACCAAGTAACATTATATGTTACATACATCATACAGTAATCTCTCCTTATCCACGGGGCTGTGTTCCGAGACCCCAAATGGACGCCCAAAACCACAGATAGTACCCAACCCTATGTAAATTATGTTTTTCCTATGTATACACAGCTATGATCAAGTTTAATTTATAAATTAGGCACAATAAGAGATTAACAGCAATAGCTAATAATAAAATAGAACAATTATGACAATATACTGTAATAAAAGTTATGTGAATGTGCTCTCTCTCTCTCAAAACATCTTATTGTACTGTGCTCACCCTGCTTCTTGTGATGATGTGAGATGATACAATGCCTAGGTGATGAGATGGAGTGAGGGAAATGATGTAGGCACTGATACAGCGTTAGGCTACTACGCACCTTCTGATGATATGCCAGGAGGATCATCTGCTTCTGGACCACGGTTGACCACGGGTAACTGAATCCAAGAAAAGCGAAACCACAGATAAGGGGGAGCTACCGTACATTACATTACAAGACCCCATTATTGAAGTCATGCTACTAAGAAGAGGAAAGTAGGGGTATTAAGTATTTAGTCAGAAAGTTTCTGTATTTACAATGATGTTGATAACTGGAAAAGAATCATTAGTCGGCCGAATGGGTGCATGACACTCTTCATGACTATTAGTGAAAATTCCATCAGGGAAGAGGAATGACAGTGAGTCTTGTGGAAGAGGACTTTATTATAGGAATTAGATATGACACAATGGTGGACGGAGCTGGGAGATAAAGATCTGAAAAGGGGAGTTGGAAGTTCAGGAAAAATCCCCTAACCAGCCTTCCTGAAGCATTGGGGCAGATGGACAACTTGGAGCACACAGGGATTCGGGAAGCCAGGCCCATCCAGCTGATGGAGAGGAACCACAAGGGAGAGCTGGTGGGGAAGTCTACTGCAAGCTGTCACTTCTCCATCTGGTGGTGGGTTGAGGTCGCTATGGGTTAGCAGAGCCAGCAGTCAGAAAGAAGAGCTGAACTCAGTAGGAAAGCATGAAGCAGAGTAGGAAAGCATGAAGTAACCGGCATCTCAGTGTCTGTTTCTCACAGAGCATCCCTTAACCAACTTTCTTTCTTTTGGCCAACTGAAAGTCAGAACCATACAGAGAAGGGGATTCTGGGAAATGTAGTTCCAGGGAGCCACACTGACAAAGTATAAAGCCAGCATTCCATGAGAAGGAAATGTAAGGCTGAGGAATAGGGGACGGGAAGTGCTGACTCCAGGCAAGAACGGGAACCAGAGGTATAACCATGATGCTGTGGTTAAGACAGATAACCCGGATCTGGGGTCACAGTGGGCTGCCTGCTAAGGGATGCTTGGCTCATCCTTTTTGTTGGGCCTGCATGGGCTTTAGAAACGCCACACATCCAGGCATTGCTAAACCTGCACACAATACAAGCAACTGAGAGCCCATAACTTCCACCACTCCGCATACGTTTGAGTTCACTGCACATCCCTGCAGGCTTGTGAATTTCCACCCTTAATGCAGATGCACAAGTAACAGCTTAGATCATCTAGTCATTCACGTGGCAGGTAGTCACTGAACACCTATATGCCAAGGACAGTTCCAGGAGCTGAGGACACAGTAGTGAACTCAGTAGACGAAGTCTCTGCTCTCCCGAGAAGGAGTGGGAGACAGGCGATAGCTAATAGAGGCACCCACTCCATGCAGGGTGAAAGTAAGAGCTACAAGGTAAGAGCAGAGTATAGATCTAGAAAGAGAACGGGATGTTCTTTTTAGATAAAGTGGTCACGGAAGGCCTCTCTGAGGAGGGAGTTGATGAAGGATGGGGCCATGCAGTTCTCTGGAGGGAAAGTCTTCCCGACATAGAAACAGCATGTGCAAATGCCCAGAGAGCAGAAGATGCTTCATATGTTGGAGGAACCACAAAAAGTCAAGTCTGATTGTGGCAGCAAGGGCCAGGAGGAGAGTGGTAGGAGATGAGATCTGGGGCCAAGGAAAAGTCTTTAACTTTCATCTCAGTGGAAGTGGAAGTCTCCTGAGGGTGACTGGCTCTGCATGCAAGGAACATGGAGCTGTTCCTCCCCAGTCAGAGTGGACTGGAGTTTCGTGGATGGTTTATATCTGCATAAACAAGCGGTATTAGAGGAGGAAATCTGAGTGATAATTTGACTTTTAACTGAAAGAAAGCATTGAAGTATTGAGTCAGCTCATTTTTCTCTAGAGAGTTTCTTTTGTTTTTGGCCAGCAATTGGCCAAGGGCCTTATTTGTCAGAAACGCAGCCTCTGGCTTTAGCGTGGTTCCACCGCTAGTCTAGGGGCTAGGCCCCTAGATGGTGCCGGAGAGAGCTGGGCAGTGCATCGTGTCAGCTTCCTGCCCCCTCCCTCCATGCGGCAGAAGTGGGTGGAAAGCGAGGGACTGTCCCCTGAGAGACAGTCTCGAAGTGTGAGAGGCTGTGATGGAAGCAGTTTGCCAAGTCAGAAGAGGCCTCGGCCTGGGGAACAGGTTGTGTTATAACTGCATCTTCAACCTTTATTTCCTGGCCAAATGCCAGTCCTTGCAGTCATAAACCGTTAGAGCTGGAACGAAATCGCTTCAAGAACTTCAAGTCCTATAAATGATCAGACTGTGCTGAGGAGCCCTGGGGTTCCACAGAGGTGACTCAGGGACAAGCTGGAGAGGGGATGTGAGGCAAAGCCAGTGGGCAGAGAGGGGCTCCTCCATCCCCACTCCCACCGCTTCCATCTACGTCAGATTGAATCTTTATCTAAGATTTGGCTTGAAGGATGAGTTTGTCACAATCAAATCCAGTTAATCACCTCATTGTAGAGATGAAGAGAAAGGTTCAGAGAATAATTCTAAATGTTCTGCACAACCCCTTCTCAAACCTGCCCTCTTCATCACTTATTGCCTAGGAACAATGTTATTTAATGAGCACATACTGTGTGCCATGCTCTTGACTGAATTTTTTACAAACTTTATCTCATTAATCTTCCAATAACTCTGTGAAGTAGATATTGACGGTCCTATTAACAAGGAAATTGACACTTAATGAGAGGATTAAGTAATCTTTTAATGTCTCATAGGTAATGAGTGGCCAAGCCGAGATTTGATCTCAGGCCAATCCACCAGATACCTCAGCCATAACTCGTAAGTTCTATGCTATCCCGAAAAAGAAACTGCCAACCAAGGTGATTCTCATTACCATCCAAAGAAATTTGTTAAAACGTTTAGAACAGCCATAAAGGCTAATATAACATTCATAGAACTTTCGATGTTTTATTTAAAACATCCTTTATGTGGTGCTTACTATAAGCAGAGCCCTCTTCTAGGTGAGTTACGAACATTAACTTGGTTAACACTTCCATTAGCCCTAAGAGGCAGTTACTATCAATATTACCAGTTTGCAGAAGAAGAAAACTGAGGCAGAGAGAAATTAAACAATTTGCCCCCCACTGGTGGAGGAGGGATGTAAACCTATCAAACGCTACAGACAAAAGAAGTAATTCAGGAGACAGGCTCCTTTGGAACGAGAGCTCTCTTCCATCCACGCTTCCTAGGTCACCTGGAAGGGAGAAGGACGTGGCATGTCTTACATTGGCCAGCGCTGGATGGGAGGGTTTTAGTCCTCTCTCATTCCATTGGCTAGAACTGGGCACATGACCACAGCTAACTGCAAAGGTTGCTGGGAAATGTAGTCCAGTCGTGTGCCCAGGAGGAGGAGGAGGAAAGAGTTGGGTGGGCATTTAGCAATCCCTCCTACTATAAAGACACAACGTAGAGCATACTCAACGTACTTGGCGAAAAAAAGTCAATTTCTGTGTTTAATTTTTTTGTGATCACACTTTTAGGAGGCTCAGTGGCAATAGGTGGTGAATTCCTTTAGCAAATGGCATTTTCTGTGTAGCCACGTGCCCGAGACGGAATTCACAGAATTCCCGGCCTGTGCCTGTGCCATGGGAGGCAATGTGTGGAAGCAATTAGCTTCTCCTTTCTTTTTCTCCCTTTCTCGTGCCATGTGTACCCTAGTCCTTCCCTCTCGGCCACACCACCCCCTCTCCCACTGCTCTCATCATCTTTTCTGTTTTGTTCCACTCGGACCTGTTTTCTGTGTGAAGCCGGGCAGGGTCCCGGGGGCGTTGCTGGCCCCCTCGCTCTTGTGGCTCTTGACAGGTCCCTGGCTTAAGGAACCACATATGGGATGATAGCTATTTCAGAGGACTGGGGCGGGGTGGGGGGGGCGGGGAGCAAAAATCAGTACAGTAGTCTCTCCCTTATCCACAGAGGATGCGTTCCAAGACCCCCCGATGGATGCCTGAAACAGCAGATCTTACTGAACTCCGCAGTAGTCCCACCCCCGCCCCGCCCTGCTCACCTCCCCCGACCCCCCCACCCCCCTCCACCTCCCCCCAATCCTCCCATCCCCCACCCCCATCCGCAGTTTCGCTTTCCTCCTTATCCGTGGTTTCACTTTCCCGGTTTCAATTACCTGCTACTCTTACCCCAGTTACTGTGTCCTTGGGGATAAGAGTCCCCCACAGCCCAGGAAGTTGGCAGAAGAACACGATGACTCGAGGATCAGCAAGTCATAGAGAAGGGGTTCACCTTCCGCCCCACACACACAGACACCCCAACGCTGACTAAAGCACACAGCCTGGGCTGAGAGGGGAGTGAGGCCCTTTAGGGAAAACCTTGAGGCAGATGTCACTCCCTCTCATCCTATGGTGACCAGGCGAGCACTGAAATAGGCCAGGCTGGCCAGCGGGGTCTGTGGTGAGCTGAGGAGCCCGTGCCCAGTCCAGCCCCACAGCTACCCTGTAGGAATCTGGCCATCGCTGCCAAGAATACCTATCTTTCCAAGGAAATGGGAAATCGGGACTTTCTGTGACTCTTCATTCTAAATTGTTGATCTCTATTTTAAACCGTTTAAAAAATACAAGTTAAACAAAACACATGGACAGGCCAGATCGAGCCCGGGCGGATCGTTTGTGAGTGGGGATGAGGTCCACAGGACACAGGCACACAGAGAGAACTGTCTGTCAAATCAAGAGGCGCTCAGGACTCGGTTTGTGGGCCAGGAGGAATGATGCCCTGGGACTCAAGAAACGGGAACCAATGAAGATGAGGATGACCGTCGTGGTGGTTTACCGCGGGGACCCATTTTCATCGGGAGAGAGGAGTTTGCATCCTTCCCAAAGGCTACAGAGCTCAGACTCAGTCGCTGCCTCGTTTCCGTAGAATTACGTGCTCCTGGCGACACCTCGCCTGACACTTTCCTCCGGAGCTGCCGCTCCATTGCGCCCCGGTGACACCCGAAGGACATCAGCTCCCCTGTGTGGCTGGGCTTGGCCAGCTCCGCAGCTGGGCGGGATAAACGAACCCGGAAACTTGAGTGATTTTCTTAGCTTGAATTTACGACAATTGCATTGAATTAAAAATGCACTGAGAAAGCTTGATGTTTATACAAATCCTTTGGGGAAACCTTTTGTAAGTCAAAGGATCTCCTGGGAAAGCGGATAAACCGTGCCTCTGTTCAGCCCTCCGAATTTCTTGTACACATTCGGAATGTCTGTGAGAATCAGGTTTTCTGGATTTGGGGCTCACGTGAACCTCAAACGGGAACGTGGCGGGGGGGGGGGGAGGGGAGCGGCTCCTAAGGGACCCCTTTGGACTCTGCTAGAAGAGTGGGAATCTCCCTCAGCCCCTGGCCGTGGGGGGTGGGGGGGGGGGGTTCGGAGGGGGGAAGCTGTGCACCACGTGCAAGTAAAAAGGGCAAGCTTTTTAAGAAAAAAATAATTTTACTTTAAAAACTATTACTTAAAAGTATCATTTAATTATTTTAAAGGATTAAATTTTATATCATTATTAAACTATAAACTGCATTTTATTATATTTTAGTATATATTTAAATTATATGAGCTTATAGTAAGCTATTAATACATATCAATTTTCATAATTATTAAAATTATTTTTTAATTATTTAAAATTATTAATTAACAGAAACAAACTTTATGATAAGGAATGGATTTTGTTTGTTATAATATATAGATGCCGTGTTGAGGAAAAAGGAAAAAAAGAATTGGAAGTGAGGTGAGGGAGGCAGACCGGGAGTTGTGGGAGAAAGAGTTAAAACACTGTTGACTGCTGGGGGGCTGGCCCCGTGGCCGAGCGGTTAAGTTCGCGCGCTCCGCTGCAGGCGGCCCAGTGTTTCGTTGGTTCGAATCCTGGGCGCGGACATGGCACTGCTCATCAGACCACGCTGAGGCAGCGTCCCACATGCCACAACTAGAAGGACCCACAACGAAGAATATACAACTATGTACCGGGGGGCTTTGGGGAGAAAAAGGAAAAAATAAAATCTTTAAAAAAAAAAAAAAAAAAAAACACTGTTGACTGCTGGAAAATTCTACTCTCCCGAGTTGTTGAGGCTGCTGACCAGCTATGGCACTCTCAGGAAGATGTTAAACCTCTTTTAATTCCAGCTTCTTTACTTATAAAAATGAAAATTACACCGCCAACCCTATCTATCACCTCATATCTGCTTTATATGCCGTCAAAAGGCTTAATAGAATGTTCGTGAAAGCGCTGGAAAATTATAAAGTACTATAAGACAGCAAGACAATTATGATAATTTTAATAATATAAATGAAAAATGCACAGAAGAGGACAAAAGCAGGTGAGCGGGGCGTCCAAAGACTGGAGGGTTGGAGGGGCGGCTGTGTTGGTTCCGCCTGCTGCAATGTGGCCATCAGAACCAATTTTCTCCTGCTCTCTCTGCCCTTAGAAATTCAAATTGTCTTTGTCATCTCTCCTTGTAGTGATCCTGATCAGGTTTATTTCCAACTTCAAAGTTTACATTTTCAATCAACGCTTGTTTTGACATGGAATTTGGAAAGAGTTGAATGCATGAAGATATTTCAAGATTTACATTGACCTGAACTATGAATTTCTGTGACATTGAAAATTCCTTATCCTTAATTTTTTATCAGAGATTGTTTTCCTCCCATTTTAAGTGCCTCGGTGTTAGATTTGGGACCAGCATTTGTTTAATTACTCCAAGTTGTTGTTTTTGTAGCCTAGGTGTATGGATCGTGGCCCCAAGGAAGGACAGGATCCAGCTAAGAGCTGAACTTCAGGATACGCATGGTCTTCGTGACCCCGGGTTGCTCCGGTGCAATCACTCTCTCTTCTTACGGTTCCCCAATCATTTAATGCAATCCAAACTCCTTATAGCGGCAAACTAGTCCCTTGATGATCTTGCTCCAATCCCTTTCCATCTAGTCCACTAACAAGCCTAGGATAACAGGATGAGCAGGGCAGCAGGCTTAGAAAGTGCAGATTGTGTGCGGAGGATGGAGGGTGCTGGGAGGCGGCTCTGCAGGGAAAAAGTGACAATAATAAAATGATAGACCATCTGATACACTTGTAAAATTTTAAAAAATCGGTTCATATATAAATAATCTGATGGGGGAAAAATTAAGCTTCATTATATAGAAAGCAAAACAATGATAACTCTAGAAAAACAAAACATGTTGCAAGAATGAAATCATAGTAATAGTGAATTACTTGTCTTTTGAGATGAATATTATTATTTATAAGAACATAGGAAGGTCAATGCCAGCCCTGTGGTCTAGTGGTCAAGATGCAGTGCTCTCACTGCCATGACAGCTGGGGTTCGTTTCCTGGTTAGAGAACCAAACCACCTGGTCATCAGTTGCCATATTGTGGTGGCTGCATGTGGCTGTGATGCTGAAAGCTATGCCACCAGGATTTCAAATACCAGCAGGGTCACTCATCGTGGACACGTTTCAGCAGAGCTTCCAGACTAAGACAGACTAGGAAGAAGGACCTGGCCACACACTTTGGAAAAATTGGCCATGAAAACCTTATGAATAACAGCAGAGCATTGCCTGATAGAGCACTGGAAGGGGAGAGGATGGTGCAAAAAGACCAGGCAGAGTTCTGCTCTGCCGTGCACAGGGTCACTAGGAGTCGGAATGGACTCCATGGCACTAACAACTAAAACTAATGTCAATACCTTTATTGATTTAGTTAAAAATGGGATATAACTATTGGGAGGATGGAGAGAGAGGAAGTGGGTGTAGGGAATATAGGAGCACTAAATCTTCATCTAGCATAACATGAAATCAATAGATGATGTCCAAGTTTAAAACAACAATTCCATAAGCATACTATTTAGAACTCTAGAAATAAATAGGGTTCCCTTCAGCATACCAATTATAGAGGTCTGTCTTCGTGTTCTAGATGCTCAGTTTGAAATGTCTTGTTCTTCCAGGAAACTTTGTATGGCAAATAGCCAACATCCCAAGTCACAACATACACTTACGTTAAGGTTCATTATTACAGATAATGCATGTGAATCCCTCTTTTGAGACTTTTATGAAAAATTTTGAATTTTTGACCTTCTTTTTTTTTTTTTTTAAAGACTGGCACCTGGGCTAACAACTGTTGCCAATCTTTTATTTTTTTTTCTGCTTTATCTCCCCAAACCGCCACCCGCCCCCCGTACACAGTTGTATACCCTAGTTGCACATCCTTCTAGTTGTGGGATGTGGGATGCCGCCTCAACGTGGCCTGATGAGTGGTGCCATGTCTGCGCCCAGGATCCGAACCCTGGGCCACCGCAGCGGAACACGCGAACTTAACCACTAGGCCATGGAGCCGGCCCCTGACCAACTTCTTATAAGATAGAATTAGTTGATCATTATTTTTTACCTTATTATAAGATTGACAAAAAAGTCATCCTGAGACCCCGTGTCCACTCTGCCACTTTCTGGTGATCCAGTGTACGTGGGTTATTGGTGCTCACTTGTCTGTTCCTGGAGGGTCATTTCACAGATCTATCTAAAAAGCTACTTCCATGCTCACATAGAAACAGCAGCACTTTGGAAATTCTTTGGAGAAGAAATAAATGAGGGTCATTGTCACCACCCACCCACCCCCAGTACCATGTTGTGGAACTCTTTCCTCAGGGCTCCAAGGGACATGAGGCATCTGACATATGGTCTTAATTAATGACAGTGTCAATGATGACTCGTATATAATATTAGTAATGGTTAAGTATTTTTAATATAAAGGTTAAATACAGGGACCGACCCAGCAGTGTAGTTGTTAAGTTCGAGTGCTCTGCTTTGGCGGCTCGGCGTTTGCAGGTTCAGATCCCAGGCAGGGACCTAGCACTGCTCGTCAAGCCATGCTTTGGCAGCATCCCACATAAAATAGAGGAAGATTGGCACAGATGTTAGCTCAGCAACAATCTTCCTCAAGCAAAAAAAAAAATTAAATAGAAGTTCTAATATTTTTACCTTTTATTCCAATGATTTGTCTTTCACACTCCACCAAGGGGGCCCAAGGTGACCTCACTGTAAGCACTCCTCAGCCCCTCCTAAAATGTCCCTGAGGCTGAAGGAGCGGGCCATCGAGATTTCTAAAGGAAAGGGGAGCTGTGGCCCATGTAAGGCAAGCAAGACATTTCCTTGACTTTTTTGGTTCTATCTTAGAATATTTTCTAGCACATATTGTCTTCCATTTAAGAACATTTTACCCATGCGTGCTTTAATCAAGCACATTTGTATCAAAGTCAGGAAAATCTGGCAAAAAGTCGTAGACCAATCAGAGGCCTGTATCTAGCTTGTTGTTCAAGGACCCTTTTGTTTTTTATTGAGTTCATATCGGCTTATAACGCTGTGTAAATGAAATCTCAGGTGTACATGATTATACTGAGCACCTCATTTTTGAAGCACGTTAGTAGGATCAGGAGTAATGTCGACCTGAATTTATCATTGAAGAAAGCCAGCTATTGACCAAAGCACTCATTGAAATGTTCCCCAGGAGACTCTAGCTTCCCAGAAATATTAATAAGAATGCTGAGCTTCCAGGTGATAACTTGTAAAAGCCCTTCTTTTCATTACACAATAACCACAGGCATCTGAAGCTTTGATAAGGGCGGTCGGCTGCTTATAATAACTCAGCAACTGAAAAAAAAAGAGTCTAAGATAGTGAAGGGGAATGCAGAGGAGACACACTTTCCAGGGGTCCGTTTATGGGGAGCAACAAAGACGCTGCTCAGACGGCTTTTCATTTCAATTTCACATTGAGTTAATATTATCTTGTTGCCGAGGGCCCTCATTTTAGAAGCATGTTAGGATAAAGTGCTAATGGGAATACAGACCTTGTCCTCAAGACATGGACGAGAATAATACAAGACTGACACTTAAAATGGCATGAATGAGGCGGGGAGCCAGCGCTACAGGAGTTGAGCAGAAGGAAAGTTTTCTTCTAAATCGGAGAAAGGAGCGAGCATGAAGGATAGGTGTTGAAATCTTGAGGGAGGAGGCATTGCAGAAGATCCCGGGGGACGGAACTAAGAAATCCAGAAATGGGCAGAAAAGGAAGAAAATATGCAAGCAAGGAGCTAAAGCCAAGATTTTGGAAAGGGTTGAATATATTTGTTTTTAGCAGATAATTTAAATAGTCATTTGTTTGTGTATTTCTAATCCTTTTTAATTTCTAATTAAATTAAAATCCTTTTAATTTCTAATCCCATAATTGACTGTATGTGGTATGGTAAAAACATTTTTATGTTCATCACAGTGGCAGTTTACTCTCCAGATATATTTGCAGCCGTAAGTGTTGTAATTCTAAAGCATAGCATAGAAACTCAGAAATGCTAGTTGCTAGTTCAGAGGAGTTCTGCTTTATACATGTTGTTTGAATTAGTCTTCCTTAGGATAGCAAAGAAGATTAAATAGTACTAAGTGTTTTATAACAAAAAACAGTTGTCCCTGCCTCACCCCTCCACACCCTCATCCCTGGTTCTGATCCCCAGGGAAGATCACTTTAAATTCTGTAACTGTTCTGATATTTATTTCTAGATTTCTTAATAGTATGCCTATGTGAGTTTTTTTAACCTTGGCCATTATCTATTGATTTGCCGTATGCTAGATGAAGATTTATTGCTCTTATATTCCTTACCCCCATTTCCTCTCTCTCCATCCTTCCAATAGTTATATCCTTATTTTTAGCTAAATCAATAAAGGTATTGACATTAGTATGTTCATGTAAATCATATTCACAGTAAAACCTAAGTAATCTGCAATCATGATGTTGTCTTTCTTGCAAAATGTTTTGTTTTTCTGGACTTACAATTGTCTTGTTCTTTCCCTTCATAGTTTTCTACACACTGAAGGCTTGATGTTTCGCTGTAATATTGTTTATATATTGTTAAGTTAATTAAACAAAGAGGCCATTAGACTGAGGGGGCTCTGATGCCTTAGCAGCCTAGTAAGCAAACCAAAATCTAAGCGTGCACACGCCTCAAGGTTAAAAACGCTAAGAACAACCAATTACAAACAGCCAACTTTGCTGTAAGTTATAGCCAATCAAATAACTCCCTTTCTCCACCTCCCACCTTTTCTACGTCAGTCTCTCCCTGGCTCCTGTCAGGGGAGGGCTCCTAACCACTTCCCACTTGGTGCTGCCAGATTCCAATTGATTTTTACTCAAATAAACTTAAAATTTTTAATATGCCTCGGTTTATCTTTTATATTATCCAACTTTTAAAAACGCTTAAGATCATCAGATGGTCTGTCTATCTTTTCAGGATTTTTATTTTTTCCTGGAGACCCTCGTGCCAGCATCCTCCATTCTCCTCATGCAATCTGATCTGGTTGCTTTATAAACCTGATCAGACCTAATGTCAAACCCAGTGTCATCCCGGGACTTCTCTGTTACTTTGCTAAGTTGGGATCTCTGTTTTCTGGCTGTTATATTTTCTTTTTCCTCTGCCTATGCTCTCATTTTTCTGCCCTATTCTGGAGTAGGCAGGCTCAAGCGGTCCTCAACGATCCACACCTCCCCGGGGGTGGTTCCCTCCCACACTGAATCGGGACTGACCCCCGGTAAACTGAATACAACGAAAGTGATGGTGTGTGACTTCCGAGGCAAGGTCGCGACAGCCTTCTGAGGCTCTGGCCTCGCTCTCTTGGATCACTCGCTTGCTCTGTGAGAAGTCAGCTGCCACATCAAATAGAATATCCTGCCAGTGATGGTGAAGGTGGTGTTCCCAGGGTCAGCTGTGAGGGAGCAGCAAAGACACCAGTAAGAGAATTTTCCATTTCAATTTTGCACGGAGTTCGTGTCCTTAGATTTGTTGAACATTGAACACACAAAGGCACCCTAGTTTTATATGTATTTATTAATTTCTGGGCAAGTCTAAGGAGATAGGGCATCACTGTATTGCCCTTAGGTACCATTTGGCTCCTAAGCCACTGATGTTATCGTAATTTAGTGGGCTCAGCCAATGAGGCACTTCTTCCACTTGCATCTTTGTGAGGGATGTGCTTCAGCTGCTAATCCATTAAAACCAAGCTTATAAATAAACCTGCCAATCGCTGTAATACCACATGCAAACCAAGATTCTCTGAGACAAAGTATATATAATTGCAGTGCTCTACAAAAAATGGGATTTTTGATTGGTGATAGGTCAAGGGCTTTTGGACCACTAATAAATGAAGTGAAACAATTTATTTAAATTGATGTTTATTTTGTCTTCACCCCATCCTTTTAAGTCTTATTGATGTTTCATAATGGGTAGAGTATGTTAGTGTAGTAATACCCTTATAACCTGTTAATAAATAAATACACTAGATTTGTGGGGTGCATTCAAAACTTTGTAATTGACCAGTGTGCAAGGGCAGAAAAGTTTGGGGAGCACGGATATCACAAAGCATTACTTTTTAAGAACTGCCTAGCAGACGTGAGTCTCAGAGATTGCTCTCTTTGGCCCAGCAAAGAGCGACAGTGTGAGCCTTAATTCTCCTCTGTGGTCACAGCTACGGCCTTCATATCAGAGGTGAGCTTTTGATATTTCATCTCGTTCTATGACGTCATAATTATCCCCATTTTCCGGACGAGGAGACTGAAATTCTCTAGGTTTAGCAACTGGCACCACATATGTAACTGTAAATACCAGAGCTTGTACTTGAACCGGATTATCCTAACTCCAAGGCACACGTTCTTTTTAGAAAGAACCCAGACCTTCCACACAGCTGTGGAAGGTCTTCCTACAACTCCATTTTTCGTTTGCACACACTCTGCTTTACCATTCCCCAAGACGTATGACTGTTTTACATTTGAAAATCTGGGAAATCAGCCTGCACCTTATAACTGATGGGGTCTCACTCCCGCTCGTGGCCCCGTGGCAGCCCTAATGCAGGGGTCATTGTCCTTGTGCACACCTGGCTGACATTCTGGGATCAAGACTGGTCTATTGCAACTAGGCAGTTTCAGACCACATGCAATTTAAAGACACAGGACTCCTGTGTGTTGAGAAACGTCATCTTTTTTCTAGGTTTAACATTCTCACCTCCTTCAACCATTGCTGATATGGTTTCCTAACAAACCCTGCCTAGTTCTCTTCATGCCGCTGTTCCTGCTCTTTCTTCTGTCTGGAACATCTTTCCCTCACTCTCTTCCTGGTTTGCTGTTTTCCAAGCCTCAGCTCAAGCATCACCTTCTCAGAGAAGACTTCCTGCAGCGTCTAACACGGGTTTCTCGCTGATCAGTCTCCACTGGGACACTTTGAGCTCCTGGAGATCAGAGCTTCAGCTGTCTCTATGTCCCTTAGCATATAGAACTTAGCATACAGTAGTAAATATATGCAGCAAATGTTTGTTGAGTGAATAAAGGAGCAAATGAATGAATGAAGCCAACATTTCCTTTGGACAGAGACTGTGACCATCACGGTAGGGCCAAGGCCAGCCTGCTGGAGGCCCACCCACGCATCTTTAGTATGGAAGCAGCACTGTGCTGGAGAGGATGCTCAGTCTTTGGGATAAAACAAATAAACAAAAAAACACACCTGAATTTGAGTCCCAGCACTGCCACTCATCAAGTGTGGCACCTTGGGAAAGTTACATAACAGCTTTGTAAGTGGGCAAGAGGTTGAGGAGGCATTAAAAGTGAAGTGCCTGGGATAACGAGTGTTGAAAAGGATGTGGAGAAAAGGCAACCTTTGTGCACTGTTGGTGGAATGTAAATTCGTGCAACCACTATGGAAAATAGTATGGAGAGTCCTCAAGAAATTAAAAATAGAGCTACCATATGATCCAGCTATCACACGTCTGGGTATTTACCCAAAGAAAACAAAAACACTAATTTGAAAAGATATATGCACCCCTATGTTCATCGCAGCATTATTTACAATAGCCAAGATATGGAAGCAACCTAAGTGTCCATCGATGGATGAGTGGATAAAGAAAATGTGGTACACACACACACACACACACACATACACACACAATGGAATATTACTAGGCCATAAAAAAGAATGAAAACTTGCTATTTGTGATAATATGGATGGACCTAGAGGATATTATGCTAAGAGGAATAAGTCAGACAGAGAAAGACGAATACCATATGATTTCACTTATGTGTAAAATATAAAAAACAAAACAAATGAACAAACAAAACAAAATAGAACCAGACTCATAGATACGGAAAACAAACTGGTGGTTGCTGGGGTGGGGGGAGGAGGGTGGATGGGCAAAATAGGTGAAGGGGATTAAGAGGAACATACTTCCAGTTACAAAATAAATAAGTCTCAAGGATATAATATACAGCATGGAGAATATAGTCAATAAAATTGTAATAACTCTGTATGGTGACAGATGCTAACCAGATGTATCGTGGTGATCATTTCATAATGCGTAAAAATGTGGATCACTGTGTTGTATCCCTGAAACTAACATAACATTGTATGTCCATTATGCTTCAATTAAAAAAGTTAAGTGGATGCCTGGCACACACGCTATTTATGCTAGTTCCCTTTACGCTCATGTCAGGGGGTTCAGCCAGGAGAGAGGAGAAGTTTAACATAGAGAATAATTATCTAGTAACAGGGTATAAACTATAAAAGGATAAAAACCTTTCTAAAGAATACCCTGCGGCTGAGAGAGAGGGTACAAAAAGAAGGAGCAAAGTTAAAGGGAGGGCTTATGGGTTGAATTGTGTACCCCCAAATCCATAGATTGAAGTCCTAAACCCCAGAACCTCAAAATGTTACCTTATTTGGAAATAAGGTGATTGCAGATGTAATTTCTTGTTAGGATAACATTACACCGGAGTAGAGTGGGCCCCTAATCCAAAATCACTCGTGTCATATATAAAAAGGGGAAATTAGGACACTGACATGAACTCAGGGAGAATGCCAAGTGAAGATGAAGGCAGAGACCAGGGTGAGGCGTCTACAAGCCAAGGAACCCCAAAGATTGCCACAAACCACCAGAAGCCAGGGGAGAGGCCTGGAACAGACTCTCTCTCCCAGCCCCCAGAGGGAGCCAACCTTGTCCACACCTTCACCTCGGACCTCCAGCCCCCACAACTGTGAGACAACAAATGTCTGTCGTTTCAGCCCCCCAGTCTATGGTACTTTGTTAGGCAGCCCTTCTGGAATTCAAGCCTCATTGGGGCAGGTGTGGCTGTAGTCCAGTGGATGCTGGATGAGCTTGCTGAACTGCCCCGGGTCAGCACTGGTCCAGTCACAGGGCTGAGGCTGGCAGGAAACAGCCCCCACCCAGCCTTGCAGCTGGAAGCCAACTGCTCGTGCCAGTGGGATATGGCTAGTGGGCAGGAAAGGGGTACACGGAACTCTCTAAGAACTGCGGGGTGCCACGGAAGCTTGATGGCGGCGAGCATCAGCGGGCGCCCCCCCACCGCCCCCCCTCCCCCCTCCCCCCTCCCCCCCCCACCGCCCCCCCTCCCCCCCTCCCCCCCTCCCCCCTCACCCCCCCACCCCGTGTCACTGGTAGCCATGCAGCAGGAGCAGGAAAAGAAAGGCAGAAAGCTGGCTGCTAGGAAGGAAGCTCCCTCCTCCCGCAGTGGTGCCTCTAGCGCCCTCTAGTGACAAGGCTTAGCATCACGCCAGCTGCAGAGGAGAAAAGCTTGTAAGACCCAGCTCTGTGACTGAGTAAGCCAGGAAAGGTGAATTGAGAGTTGAAGGACAATAAATTGAAAACTGGTGCACATGTCCTTCCCCTAAATGTGTTGAAATAATATACAACAGAATGTACTATTTTGAGAAGGACTCGTTTCCTTCATGGAAGTGGCCACGTGGCTGAGTTGTTCTCACAGAGGTTCTTAACCTTTTTCGGTGTCATGAACCCCTTTGGCTGTCTGGTGAAGCCTGTGTATCTCTTCTCAAAATAACGTCTTGAAATGCATGATCTAAAATACACCGATTTACAAACTACACTGAAGTACAGTAATAAAAGTGTTTTTTAAAAAACCGAGTTGATGGTAGAGTGTGCTGGTTAACTTTATGTGTCAGCTTGACTGGGTCACGGGGTGCCCAGATATCTGGTTAAGCATTATTTCTGGGTGCGTCCATGAGCATGTCTCTGGATAGACTGAGTAAGCAGACGGCCCTCCCCAGGGTGGGCGGCATCATCCAATCAGGAGAGGAAGGGAGAATTGGCTCTCTCTGCCTGACCCCTTGAGCTGGGACATCGTCTTCTCTGGCACTGACTGAGACTTACACCTTCAGCCCTGCAGCCCTGAGGACCACACCACCGGCTTCCCTGGCTCTCCAGCTTGCAGAGAGCAGATCATGGGACTTCTCAGCCTCCAGAATCATGTGAACCAATTCTTCATAATAAATTATATTTTTATATGTGTATATATACGTATATATATCCTATTGGTTTTGTTTCTCTGAAGAACCGTGACAAATACATATAGTAACATAAGTGCCTCTAGTAAGGCATTAAAAAACAAGATCTACTAGGAGGTCTAAGAGCTACATAATTTCTAAGTAGAAATGACTGGAAAAGACATTGTGGGACATCTGTGAAGCGATGTGAAAGTACTCGCAATTTGTATCAGCGACAATGACACAGACGGCGCCATTACTGGCGGTGTTGCTTACGTCATAGTTGAAGAAAATGCTGAATTTCAGTTAGAGGTTATTGGGCGGAAAAAAAGGATGTAGTTCTGTTCTTCAAGGCCGTGGACGCTCTGAGCTCAGAAGCCCTGTCGAGAGGTAGTTCCAGCATTGGCACCGAGGCTGACCCAGCCCTCTCCACACCAGGCGGTATTTCTGAGCCTCACCCCAGGGAGACGAATCACTCAACACCCATGTCAGGCACCCCGATGCACATACGAGAGTGCTGCGGAGCTGCAGGAGCCCAGAAGCCCTCTGTGTCCTCTTGCCCCGCCCCCACCATAGCTGCTGCCTCCCACGTGGGGCAGCATGCAAAACAAAAATGCACGTGACCTTAAAAGTGAGGAGAGGGGTGGTTCCCCACTTCACAAAATGTTCGCTCCCATGAGAACACAATGACATAAGTCATAGTTTTTGGTGGAGGGGTCATGTGGCTCTGTCTACACCTTGACCAAGTGAGTCAGCTGTGAATTTGCATGGGTGGTTTCGGACGGGACCACTGACCCACTGACCACTTGGCTGGCGAGGATAAAGACAAGGCTGCCTTCCCTCGTTGTGTTATATAGCTTCTACACCAGTGTGCTGGAAACCAGACCAGAAGATAGGGCCCAGCGGCCCGGACTGACCAGCACAAACTGGAACACAGGCCTCCCATCCAGAGGCTGCACATTTGCCTTCTGCCCAATTCCACTCTCCCTTTGGGTAGCCTTTTGAAACAGAAAAAAAAGGTTCTGGCGTAATTTACTGGAATGTTCTATTCATCCGAATAACATCTATTGAGCCCTGGTGTGTGCCAGACACTGTGCTGGAGGCTGGGGAAACAATGATGAGTGTTCCCAGCCTCTGCTCTCGGTGAGTTCAGTCTAGTGAGGGAAACAGGCAAGAAGGCAAACAATTACAGTGCTGCCTGATAACAGTCTAGCCCAGAAGTCCTTCTGGTGCTGTGGGAGCAGGGGGTGCGAGGGCCGGTTCACGCCATTAAAAAAGAATGCCACCAAAAAAAAAAAAAGATAGGACTTGAAAGTTGCTAAGAGAGTAGATGGTAAAACTTCTCATCACAGGAAAAAAAATATGTAAGTATGTGGTGATGAATGTTAAGTAAACTTAGGGCGGTGATCCTCTCACAATACATAGGTGTATCTAATCATCATGTTGTACACCTGAAACTAATATAGGGTTATATGTCAATTATATCTCAATAAATCTGGTAAAATAAAAAAAGAATGCACATAAGGCACATATATTCAAAGTAATGCTTTCACCTACACAAAAAAGAAAAAGAAAAAAATGACATGCAAAATGCTTCCCTTGAAACTTAAAATGAAACTCTCTAAACTCTAGATCACTTTCCTTTTCAGGGGTTTTACCCCATACAGAAATATAAGCAACAAATATGAAGTCAAGAGGAAAGGATGGGGACCGGATTTCTTGTCCTCGCCTCTTGAGAAAGCACACGATTTCCCCATCTCCCCACTTCCGACCCATCTTTCCCCAGCCCCACTCTCTGCCAAAGTCAATGAAAGTGCCAAGAAATCAAACATGAGGATAAAACAGTTTATGAAGCTCCATAAAGCAACTAAATTTAAAAATTAATTCTGGTTGCCATGTCTGAGAGAGAAGTGGGCCAGTGACCATCCGGGGCCGAATGAGGGAAATGGTGACAGAAACTCGGACCCCTGCCATACCAAGCACCCCAGCTGTAGCCCAAGCGCCTGAGCAAGCGTGGAGAAGCGAGGCCTGCCGTGGAGTGGGTCAGCTCTGCTCCCCAGGGAGATGCGGCAGTACGAGACACAGGGATGGGGCCAGGAGTGAAACGCGGTGGTGTTTCCATGAACGCTGATGGAGGGAGAGCCCTCACATCTCTTCTCAGTGCGGACCCGTTGTTTTCCTGGGTGGAAAAACGGCAGACAGATGCTCTCTCGAGCTGATAACCTGGGTGGGAACACAATGAGTCACCTTCATGGTGCTCAAGTCATTAAGACATTTCTGGGAGTGGCTGTGGTAGAGTAATGGGTACTGACAGGTCCTTCTGTCCTCCTGTCAAAAATAAAAGAGTAAATTAGTTGTCCAATGTGTGCATTTTGAGAGTGCCGTGAGCAAACGCAGCGATCCTGCGTCGCACACCTATTTGGCCTCACCAGGCTGTGCTAACCATGAGCCTGGAGAAGAAATTTGCTTTCTTGACTTGTGAAACTCCTTCTTCCACACGCCTTTTGAATGGAGTCCCCAAAATGAACACTATACGTTTCCTCTAATTTTAGAGGGAAAAAACACGTGCAAGGAAATTTTGAGTGTTTGTAAGATGCTCCACAATCCAACCAGCATGAACCCCTCATCAAACAATCTTTCGTGGGCAACTCCCGTCAACCTCAGAGCCAAATGGGGAGGATTTCTGGGGAGCCAGAATGGGAGGTCCCCAACGGCTGGGCAGCCACAGTCTCCATCGGTCTCGACAGCACGGAGAATTACTACGGTGTGCCTCCCAGTAAAATCCTATTCTATACATTTGGAGCTTGGGATGAAATAGGAAGTTCCCAGGTGCCAAAGTAAATCGGGCTCCTCCCTGGAGTGGTGCCAAGGCCCAGAATTTAGACCACAGCTGAAACGGCCTTTGGAAAACTTTTGGAAACCTCCCCTAGGAAGATGGAAGAAATTCAGACACCATCCCTGTGTCCAGTGAGACACCATCAAACCTGCTCTGCAAGCCACTGCGGGACTTTGCAGGGAGCTGCAGCTCTGGGATGCGGGACCTCCATCTGCCCTGAGGAGGCCCCTGACAGACAGACACTTGGGCTGTTTTGGAGTAGTGAGCAATTCTGAGGCAATGAGCCCAAACTGGAGAAGGGGGGACTCTCTTGTCAGAAGCTTGGGTGCCAGGTCTATGGCAATTTCTAATCTTTCCCCCTGCATCTTCCTTCCCTCCAAACCTACCATCACCCACTGCTCCAGAAACGGCCCTTTGAAAGAGACTTTCAACTTGGCACCGCGATGGAAGCCAAGAGGAAGGTTCTTGGAGCTGAGAGAGGATTGGTGTTGGCCAATGGGCAAAGGATTGAAGAGCGATGCAGGAGGACAAGTGGGAGGCATGGCCCCATCTTCTGATGTGCTGTGATGGCCCAGGTGTGGCATCCCCAAGCATGATCCTACCACCCACTGATGTGACAGAGAAGGGAGCATGATCAGGCTGCTGGCAGCTGCTTTCCTGGGTCCCACTCCATCCGTACCTGGCCCTCTGAGGGAGGGCCCACGTCCTCGCCAGTGCGGGCTTTCCCGGGTCTGCTCTCCCAGACCAGCTGCAGCCAGACCACGTCATCATAAGGGAGGGATGCCAGGAGAGGCCAGTGCCTGTTAGAAGTCCCTGACTCCTGTCATCTGACTCCATTCAGTCCTGATCAGAGCTCCCACTCCAGGGGAAGCTTGAGTCCCTTCAGGGCTTAAAGTCTGAGCTCTTACGAGCCAGACTACGCAAGACTTCAAGAAAGTCCAAAGTATAAAAAAGATCAGCTAGTTCTCTGTGAGGCAGAGACAGCAGTCTCCCCCGTGCAGTCACCTGAGTGGCACGTGCCAGCGACTCTGTGTTAAGGCAAGTGGTCACTAATTACCAGGGGACGTTTGTGACCTGAACAGCTCAGTCTCCCTACATCCCTTATGACGCAAAGCGGCCACTTGGAGGAATGTAGGTCAATTTGAATGGGGACTCAGTTGCCACCTGGGAAAGAAAGCGGTATAGTCCCCTGACCTCTTCCCTTTCAAGAATGCAAACTGATAGAACTTCTCAGACCAACTGAGATGGGTGGGATGGGAAAGGACTCCAAGAATCCCCAACAAGGAACCCAGTTCCAGGGAAGTATGAGCCTGGATGACAACCTGGGCCCCGTTTCCCCACCAGAAGGTCCATTTGGGGGCTGGATTTGGCCCATTGTGTGACTGAGGCTCAGAGTGTCCCCAAGAACACTACCCCAGCTCAGAGAGCATCCTGTGGGGCTGAGTACAAATCCCCTCTGGGGCTTTAAGCCTCAGACAGACATACTCGGGAGAGAGTGAAATTGTTTTTTGTCCTCCTTCAAAATAAAATATCACTGTGGCTTCTGGGTTCATTTGGAGTGGTGAAAACAAGGACACATTGAACCCTAGGGACACAGTTTTCAACAGTGACCCTATGGCAAAAGAAATCACGATGGCAGAAAGTTGGAGCCTGTCCATAGCTGACCGGCTTCCCTGGCTGTAGTCTTCCTGTCGGGAAGCAAGACAGGCCTCTTCGAGGTGAGTAAATCCCGGGATTCTTGGGCAATTTTTTCAGGGATGTCTCGAGGAGAGATACAGGATGCTGTGTAATTTGGGCAAGTGGGGACTGAAGCAATTAAATTTAATAGAAAAAGATTGTCCTATGTTGGTAAAGGAGATCAAAGCAGTTAGTTATTTTCAGAGATAGAACAAACTTGAAGCTGTTAGCAGTGTTCTCTGAATTTCTATTACTGGCCCTTTAGATGAATGACATATTTAAGGAAACTAAGGAGCATGTCTGAGAGCAAAATGTCTTTGAACAGAATCTCAACCAAACTGGAGCACTTTCAAATCGGTTTTGAATTGATTTATGAGGAAATGATTTACTAAGAAGAAATAAAGGAAGAAATGACTACCACATGATCCAGCAATTCCACTTCTGGGTCTACATTGAAAGAAAAGGAATCACTATCCTGAAGAGATATCTGCACTCCCATGTTCCTTACAGCATTATTCACAACAGCCAAGACATGGAAGCAACCCAAGTGTCCACCAACAGATGAACGGATAAAGAAGATGTGATAGATAGATATACATATACATGTATACACACACACACACACACATATGCACACATACATAATGGAATATTACTCAGCCATAAAAAAGAAGGAAATCCTGCCATTTGTGACGATGGATGGACCTTGAGGGTATTATGCTAAGTGATATAAGCTAAACAGAGAAAGACAAATACTATATGATCTCACTTATACGTGGATGTAAAAAAAACCAAACACATAGAAATATAGACCAGGATGGAAATTGTAGGTTGCCAGAGGCAGGGGGCAAGGGGCGAATTGGGTGACAGTGGTCAAAAGGTACAAACTTCCGAGTCAGCCCTGATGGCCTAGTGGTTAAAGTTTGGCACGCTCTGCTTTGGCGGCCTGGGTTCGGTTCCTGGGTGTGGAACCACACCAGTCATCTGTCAGGAGCCATGCTATGGCAGCAGCTCACATAGAAGAACTAGAAGGACTCACAACTAGGATATACAACTTTCTACTGGGGCTTCGGGAAGAAAAAACAAGAGGAAGATTGGCAACAGATGTTAGCTCAGGGCGAATCCTTCCCAGAAAAAACAAACAAACAAACAAAACAATAAGATCTTTAAAACTTAAAAAATAAAAATAAATAAAATTTAAAAAAAATAAAATCAGGGTACAAACTTCCAGTTATAAGATAAATAAGTCCTGGGGATGCAGTGTACAGCATGGTGACTATAGTGAACAGTAGGGTTTTGTATATTGAAAGTTGCTAAGAGAGTAGATCTTAAACATTCTCGTCATGAGGAAAAACCAAATTCGTAACCATGTAAGTGACGGATGTTAACTAGACTTACTCTGGTGATCATTTTGCAGTATAGACATATATCAAATCATTTTGTTGTACACCTGAAGTGAATACAATGTTATATGTCAATTATATCTCAATAAAATTGGGGCAAAAAAGAAATGAGATGCTTTGCGGGGTTTGGGTTGGCGTTTGGAGCCCGCCCTAATTGTTCTTCTGTGACTCTGAGCTCCATTGCTTGAGTGAAGGGCACCATGAGAAGAGCTCTGGGTTGTCAGGAAGCTGGTGGTGTAGACCCGAGTTACTCCTGTGTTGCTGGAGGAGGTTGGACTTCAGAGGGTGGGAATCAGATAAACAGACAAGGAAGGACAAGGAGAGGATTCTAGGCTGGGAAAGAAATGCAAGCCGAAATGAACATGGGAATCACCATGGAATATTCCAGACACTTGGAAGAGACACGGCATGTCTGACTGGGGTAGGGAATGGCCTTATCGTGGAGGGCCTTGAATGCTCTTCTCAATAAGTGATGGTTTTTTCCTGAAAGAGCCCGTGGTACATCAGACGTGCTGTATATGCAGAGGTGCTGGAACCAGGTGGAGTCCTGCTCAGCTGGGTCACTGAGTTGAGAATCCTCCATCTCCAAAATCCCATTGTCAGCCCCACAAACACGAAATCTCTGGAATGAGACGGCTGCAAAATCATTCTTGCTCCTTCCCTCCCTTGACTATTGCTGATCAGGGCAGGTGTTCCCAGCAAATATTTTATAATCACAAGTGGGAAATGGTTCCCTGGCTCCACAGTGGGGTCAAGGGCCCAAGCTTTGTCTATCCTTCTATTTTCCTCCCCTGCATGTGGGCTTTTGTTCCTCCATGCATGTCACACCGGGCTGCCATCACGCCAGGGCTCTCATCCTCTCAAGACTGTATGTGGAGGCAAAAGAAGGACTTTCTTTCTATCCATGAAGGGAATATCACCTCGAAGATTGTTGTCAACTTCAGCTGTGTCTCACTGGCCAGAAGTGGGTCCTGTGCCCACAGCTGGCTGAAAGGGAAGCTGTTAAAGAGGGTACCGAGGAGCGGGGCCGGCACTGCCAGGACTGGCTTGAGCCAATCGCGATTCATTCCCTGGGGCTGGGATTCTGAGACTCTGTAATCTCACACAGAAGGAGAACAGCTGTTGGGTAGAGGTCAGTGGGGCAGTTGGCCTTTGCCCCCTTCTCCTCCTTTCACAGATGATGAGGAGGACGAGGCTGAGCGGGGAAGGGGCCTGTCCGGGGTCACGGATCAAGCCCGGAGCCAGGGCAGAGCGGGCTCCTTCCAGGATGGGCACTGTCATCTCTGCGGCCATCCCAATGGGGTAAACCAAGTACGGGTGGCTCAGTTTGAATTCCGAAGGCCCCTTGCTCACTGACGATACTCGCAGTTATTAACCCTCACTACGCAGCTAAAGAAAAATAGAAAGAAAACGAGTGCCCAGGTTCCATCCCATGAGATTCGGATTCAGTCGGTCTGGGGTAGGGCCCAAGACGTCTACTTTTCTTTTTTTTCCAATTATTTTATCGAAGTCATAATGGTTTATAACATTATGTAATTTCAGGTGTGCATTACTATTTATCAGTTTCTGTACAGATGCATCATGCTCGCCACCGATAGTCTAATTTTTATCCATCACCATAAGTATGTGCCCCTTCACCCCTTTTCCCCATCCCCCAACCCCCTTCCCCGTGGGAACCACTAATCTGTTCCCTTTGTCCTTATGTTTGTTTACCTTCCACGTTTGAGTGAAATCACTTGGTTCGTCTTTGTCTGAAGAAGCCTACTTTTCAAAAGCTTTCAAGGTATAATGGTGTGTTTAATGTGTCAACTTGGTGAGGCTACTGTTATGGGCCGAACGTTTGTGTCCCCCAGAATTCATATGTTGAACCCCTCCCTCCCAGTGTGATGGTATTAGGATGTGGGCCTTTGGGAAGTACTGGGGATCAGATGAGTGATGAGGGTGGAGCCATCATGAATGGCATTAGTGCTCTCAGAGGAAAGCTTGCTTCCCTTCTCTGTTTTCACCCCGCCAGGATACAACGGGAAGTCAGCAGTCAGCATCCTGTGAGAGGGCTCTCACCAGAGCCTAACCATGCTGGCACTCTGATCCCCGACTTACCGTCTCCAGAACTGTGAGAAATAAATTTCGGAGGTTGCTAAGTCACTCAGCGTACGGTATTCTGTTATAGCAGCCTGAACTAAGACAGCCACTGTCCTCAGTTATTCAATCAAACACTAACTTAGGTGTTGCTGTGAAGTTATCTTGTAGGTGTGATTAAAGTCCATAATGAGCCAACTTTAAGGAAGGGAGATGAAATCTGGGTGGACCTGATTCAATCCGTTGAAACGCCTTAAGAGCAGACCTGAGGTTTCCCTGATGAAGAAGAAATCCCGCCTGTGGACAGTGGGTTCAGCCCACGCCCAAGCATTCCAGCCTGCTGTTCCTGACAGCATGCCCCACGGATTTCAGACTCGTCTTGTCAGCCCCTATGATCACAAAAGCCAATCTGTGCAATAAACTTTTTTTTTTTTTGAGGAAGTTTAGCCCCAAGCTAACTGCTGCCTCCTCTTCTTGCTGAGGAAGACTGGCCCTGAGCTAAGATCCGTGCCCATCTTCCTCTGCTTTATATGTGGGACGCCTACCATAGCATGGCTTGCCAAGGGGTGCCACGTCCGCACCCAGGATCCCAACCAGTGAACCCCGGGCCCCTGAGAAGCAGAGCATGGCGTGCACACTTAACCAGTGAGCCACCCCGCCGGCCCCAATAAACTTATTATATATATCTCCTACTGGTTCTGCTTCTCTGGTCCAACGCAGACTGATGCACCAGGTGATTTTAATGTATTGCTCAGGCTGAGAACAAGGACGTTATTCAACAGTGGTTGAGCCAAAGGGCATCAGAATAAAATAACCCCAGGTCAGATCTCATCTCTTCTACCTACGTCTCTGTGAGTACGGGTCCCTCAGCTGTAAAATGGGGACCACAGCGTCTACAGGTACAGTGTGAAGCCAACTCACAGGCATAAAAGTTCGGTGAGGTCTGGACTGGATGGCGGCTGCTGCTCTCATAACGTGGGGCTATTCTGGCCCACGAGCAGTGGAAGGCCATTCGAACAAAACTGAGCCTGCTTTCCCATCTCATTGCTTGCCATCTAAAGTTTAGGACTTTGCTTTAGGGTCGTCCAAACCCTTCCTTCCGCCAACTTTCCTGTGGCAGGCAGGAAGGCACCTGTGCACACCCAAGCCCACCAGGTGCAGCGGCAGACAGGCGGTCACCTCGCTCTGGCTCGGCTCCACGATGTTTGTGACAGCGGGTTGTAAGTTTTCCCAGTCACCATCATCATTTTCCAATGGCGTTTTAACACGTTTGGCTGCAGGGCTCCAGGTCTCGGGGATAACTTGGAGAGTCCTGAAGGTCCTGTTGTCCCTCCCGCCGCCGCATTTCGTTTGGGGGCTGGCGGCGCCCGCCGTCCCTCCGGCTGTGCTGGGCGGTCGCTCCCTCCTCCCCTCCCGCCCTCCCCACGGTCAGCCGGCCTTCAAGCTGACACCTCAGTGCCCTCTGGTGGCCGCACGCTGCAACAACTAGTCCCTCTGCGACCGCTGGTTTGCTGGAAGCCCCTCTGATGCTCCGGCTTGCTGGCCTTTCTTTTTAAGCCACGGCCGCTCACGTGTTCCAGTGAAGCCCTTGATAGGTAGAGAGGATATACCTCTTCATCGACTCACTCTGTCACTCGCCGTCTGTGTACGACCTCAGCTGCTCCTGTCACCTCTCTGGGTCTCTGTTTCTCCAGTTATAAATTCAGATTAATATAGATCATGTCTGGCTCTAACGTTTAGGATTCAAGGGCTTGTGACTCAGGGACAGTCATTCATTCCCCAAACACCACGTGTCAAGTGTGGAGGTTCAGGCTCCTCGGTGGGCACACCTGTGCCTTCCTGGACTTTACACTGTCGCAGGAGGAGATGGTTAACAGGCAGTAAACATAACGAAGAAATAAAGTCCAGAGTATGTTAGATGCTACAGGGGGAAATGGAGCAGGTATGAGATGGGGAGCGGCGGCGAAGGTGCAGACAGAGGGAGGGTGTGACTCCAGGTGATGGAGTCAGGACAGGTCTCTGAGAGTTCACCTTTCGAGCAGAGCCCTGAGGGAGGAGGGCCGGAGGAAGTCAGTCACTCAGATTTTCTGGGGAAGATTATTCCAGCTTGAGGAAAACCCTGTTCAAAGGCGTGAAGCGTGAGCCTGGTTTGAGGACCAACGAGAGAGCCTGTCCGGCTGAATGAGAGAGCCGGCTGGGGGAGACCACACAGGACACAGGAGCCGAGGACGTGGAACCTGGTGGGCCCTTGCAAAGAGCTCGTCCTGCATTCTGAAAGAACTGGGAAGCCCCTGAGGGTTTGGAGCAGAGCAGGGGCATGGTCTGCCTTATGTTCTTACAGGGCCTGCTCAGGCTGCCATAGTCAAATACAAGAGATGGAGCTCGAATAACACATTTATTTTCTCGGTTCTGGAGACTGGAAAGTCCAAGGTCAAGGTCTGGCAGGGTCTGGTTCCTCATGAAGACCCTTTCCTGGCTTGTAGAGGTCAGCCTTCTCCCTGCGTCCTCACTGGGTGCAGAGAGAGGAGACTCTGGGTCTTTCTCTTCTTCTAAGGGCACTGATCCCACGGTGGGGGCTCCACCCTCATAACCTTGTCTAATCCTGATTACCTCCCGAAGGCCCCGCCTCCTAATATCATCACATGGGGTTAGGGCTTCAGCAGATGAAATTGGGGGACACATTCAGTCCAGAGCAAAGTCACTCTGGCTGCTGTGTGAGCTGGGGGGCAAGAACGGGAGCAGGGAAACCAGGAGGTTCTGGAAACATCCAGGCGAGAGGTGAGTGTGGCTGTGGCTCGGACCAGTGCAGTAGCAGTGGAGGTGTTGAGAAGGGGTCAGCTTCTGGAGAGGCGTTGAAAGTAAAGACAACAGGGTTTCCTGACCAAATGTGAAGCGTGAGAGGAAAAAGAAGTCAAGGATGACTAAGGGTTTTGAACTGAATGACTGGAAGGTGCCGTTAATGGAGATGGGAAACTGAGGTGGGTGGACCCCAGGTTTGCGGGGAAGAGCAGACATTCCATTTGGGAGGTGTTAAGTTTAACATCGCTATTTGTGAAGAGAATTGAATGTGCAGAATTCGGGGACTTCAGGGGAGCTTTGTAGCTGGAGGCAGTTATCATACGGTAAAGAGCGTGGATTTTAGGGTCAGACAGACTTGTGTTCAAATCTCAGTCCAGTTACTTCCTGGCTGTGTCAGCCTGGAAAAGTGTCTTAACGTCTCTGAACCCTGTGATTCGGGACATGTTTATTCAGCACCCGCACGTGTCAGGCACTGTTCTGGGAGCTGGGAACACAGGAATGAAGAAAACAAAGTCCCTGCTCTCACGGACTTTATGCTCTGATAAAACAGGGGTAATAATAAATGACCACTTGGAGTTGATTGAACAAATAAAGGGTGGACATTGCCTCAAGCGCTCAATATAACGCTTTGTCCAGTAAGCAGCTGATTCCATTACCCTATCCTCGCTTTCAACCCTTCGGAGGACAGTGTCACGTGTTTGGATGGACCAATGAGGGACCAGAGGACGTTTTGATTGACAGCCCTCCCATTCTACGGAAACTGAGGGACTGACTCCATGAGAATAGAATGTGGAATGTTCTTATAGAAATTATAGAACGATATGTTGCCTCCACCGCAAAATACAGCCTCTGATTTTTAGTCTTTGGCTTTATTCTGGAGCCCAGATGCTGAACGCAGCACAATGACGAAAAATGAGCTGGTGCCGGAGGAGGCGTGGTTGGTCTAACAAGCAGTAGCTGGGGCGGTGTCTTAACATGCAATTTTGTCTCGTAAGAAGCATCTCGTGAAAAGCGTTACATTTCTTCTTAAGTGATAGATGTTTGGGATTGCTTGTTTAAGCGGGCTCTTTGAGGTGACAAGTAAATCACGATGGAGACAAGAGGCTCTGGGATGGAAGTCTGAGGTTCCTGAACTTTCAGAGGGTGAGGAGAGGGACTGAGAGGCAGCAGGTGTAGAGACGGGGAGGGCAGGAGGGGCGAGGCAAAAGCTCCGGAAGAAGGTCGAGGCAGGGATGGGCAGGAGGAGGTCAGAGGGGGGGCCGTGGGCACTGGACTTAGCAATCAGGACCTTCCTTCCATCAGTGGCCTTGGGTGCATCCAGGGAGCAGTCGTCGGGGAACTTATGGAGGAAAAGGGAGAAGAGACAGTGAAAGCAGGAAAAATGTTCAAGATTTTTGTCTGAAAACCAAGAGAGAGAGGGATTATCTGGACCAGGGAAATGTGGAGCTGAGAGAGAATTTTTAAAGTGAGAAATGGTTAACACTGTTCTGGTTGGTGGATCTTCACAGGCAAAACCAACAAAGGGCTCTGGCCCATGAGCAAGAAAAGGAATTTGGGGGAAGAATTCCAGGTCCCCTGCTGCAAGGGCTTCAGTCTGGGACTCCTTCCAAAGGCGCGCTGCCTGGGACAGCTCTAACAAAAGAATCCGTTTCTAGATCAATATGGTCTAG
Organism: Equus caballus; assembly: GCF_041296265.1. Classification (NCBI taxonomy): domain Eukaryota; kingdom Metazoa; phylum Chordata; class Mammalia; order Perissodactyla; family Equidae; genus Equus; species Equus caballus. Next base: position 18,151,573 of record NC_091714.1, read on the forward strand.
AATGGATCTGCCCGAGGATGCATCTTTCCAGTGCTCCTTGCCCATCTCTTCTTTTGTAAATGCCCTTCTTCCACTCCATACACAAGAAAAGCATAATCTTAATAGGTTGTAAAAATATCTGGGGCTCCAAACAGTTAGGCAAACTTGAAATAACTGGTGTGCAACATCTTCTATAATCAAGGTGCCCCACAGGAGCTCCCACCCCCGCCATCCATCTAATGAGAGACATTTCCAATATCACTTTAATTTTTACCCTTTATCATTACTTATCAAAAATTGTGATGTATCTGTATATTGATAAATTGATGAATAATAATCATGATAAGGATAACTAAACCCAGAAGGTTTTTTTTTTTTTTACAACTAGAACCTAATGATCAAAAGGAATGAAATTAAACTTTAATTCATAAACATTTTTATTACAAAGAAATGATAGGATGATCAAAAAGACACTCTCACCCATTGAAATATATTGCGTCAGGAAGAAATGTATGGAGGAGGTAGGATGGATGTAGGATATCAAGGAGACAAGGAGAGCAAAATTTTTAAATTGTTCTTGTGTGCGTTCCGTGGACAATGGTAGGTGCCTTGGTATTTATTTTCCACTGGATATATTTTGTAAAGTAATGCTGCAGTTTTATGTTAAAACGCAAATATTCCCAGTAAGCTGGAAACGTAGTCTTGCGATTATTTGAACTTCTGCATCAGAAATTTTGGAGGACAACTTTGAAATGTGCAAGGGACTCCTTAGGTTTTGAATATTATTTGGGGCGTATATGAGCAAAGATATTTGACGGCCCTGGCACAAGGGACAGGAAGCCCTCGGCGCCTGAGCCCCTGAGTTTCCTGGGCTCTGTGGGTACCACCATTGGCACAGTTCAGTTCCAACCCTGCCACATACCTGCCTTTCAGCTCCAGAGCCCAGCTCCAGGGAAAGGGGGACTGAATGGCCTGGAGGGGGCTGGGGGACATCATCACCAAAGTTGGCACCAAGATCTCTTGAAATGTGGGGGGGTGCAGTTCTCCCAAGGGAAATGCCACATGCTTATCCAAAAAAGGGGAATTGGGGCCGACCTGGAAAGCATAGCACCAGCTTGCTGCAAACATGTTCCAGGGGAAGCTACAGAGAAATGAAGGAGTAAGTGATGGCTGGGGTGGAGGTCCCCGGACAGGATCCTGAGCTCAGGCAGAAGGATCAGACGGAGGAGGGACACTGCTTTTGTCCTGGCAGGAGCGACGAGGAAAGACTGGGTGAGGATGATGGGGGTTTGTAAGCGGACCGAAAGAAGGTCCAGAGAGGAGGCCCACCCAATGGATGGTTTCCAATTTTTCTATGAGGTGAGGAAGCAATGATCCACTCAGGATGAGGGCCAGGAGAATCAGGCATTTGGGGATGCTGGAGATGATACTTTCTCAATTGTTTTCTTATACTTTTCAAGACTTTGTGTTTTTAAGAGTCTAATGCTCTTAACATGTCAGCATATGGTTATAATCCATATAACGGCCTCTGCTGGCCTTTTCTCCCCATGGACTGGGTCAGTTTTCCCTCTGGTGCCCACAGCCCTTTGTACACATCTCTCTTAGGGCTCTGAACATACTCATTACCCAAGTGTTAGGATGAGTGGGGATGGTGGGAAATTCCAGGCAGATCAGTCTTAACTATGCTGGCTCCCACACATATCCTGGGGTTCTTCCATATTGGACTCAAACTTGGTTTGATTAGGACCTTCAGGTGTTTTTGTTAAAGTCTAGAAGTGACAGCTAGTCTCTTTTCAGAGCGTTCCTCTCTGAGGAAGTGTCGGAGGGGCACTGTATGAGGATTTGGAATAATGTTGCCCACAATCCCCTGATGAGCAGTCCAGTCTGACATCTCAGGGAGCATTCCTCCTCTCCTGAGCCCCTGTCTGTCTCAGACACTCACACACTCTCGAAGGAAGTACTGTGTACGTCGTTTCCTCCGAATGGGTCCTCATAGCTCAGAGAAAGAAAGTCATCATAATAAGGACTCCAGGATGAGTTGTGTGGTTGAAGAACGATTACCATCCTTCTCTCTTCTCCTTTCCCTAATCGAATTAATGTTCTTTATAACTTCTAAGTGAATGCAACATCAGAATCCATGTATGAAGCGAGGTTAGAACAAACACCAAGAATCCGGTCAAGATTTCTTAGGAATTACGAAGCATCTTCTCAAAAACATTATGCTGAGTGAAAGAAGCCAGACAAAAAAGACCAAATAACATTTGGTTCCGTTTATGTGAAATGCCCCAAACAGAGAAATCCATAGACAGGACAGACATTAGTCGTTGCAGGGACTGGGGGAGTGACTGTTTAATGGGATGGGGTCTCCTTTTGGGGTGATGGAAACGTTCTGGAACTAGATAGAGCTGACGGTTGAACAACATTGTGTGTGTACTAAATACCACTGAATTGTTCATGTTAAAATGGTTAATTTTATGTCATGTAATTTTCACCTCAATTTTTAAAACAAAAAATAAATAACAACAACAAACAGAAAGAAGCATCTTCTTTGAACTAATGAGTCTTGGGAGTCAGCTTGAGATAAGTAAGGTTTGAGGTTTATGGTTAGTTCTTCAAAATAATGCAGCACTTCAGATGAATCCCCACTCCCTAAGAATATACGAAATATCCCCATTTACAAAACAGACTGGGGAAGTGGGGAGTAAGACAATGATTTAAAAACAAAAGCTATCATGGTAAAGTTTCCTTTAATGAAATCCACCAGCAGATTTAAAATACTCTATCTATCAAAATTTAAAATACACGTAACTTTAACAGAGCACCTGCTAAGTGATATAGGTATAAGGATATTCATAACAGCTTTTTTTAAACAGCAAAAAAACTGTCTTTTTAAGAGAGTACTGGTTAAATAAATTATCTGCATCATAGAATACTATGCAGCCTTTAAAAGAATGGAAGGGTACTGACATCAAAAGGTCTCTAAGATATATTAAATTTAAAAGCAGGGTGAAGAAATGTGGAAAATAGGCTATCATTCCAGTATGGAAAAATACATGCAGCTCTATTTGTAAATACAAACAGTATTTCTGAAAAGATACGCAAACACTGGTTATCTTACTTACCTGTAGTGAGCGAAATTGGTGGCTGGGAGGAAAGAAGAGGGTGATATTTTGGCTTGTCTCAAGTGCATGCATTATCTACTCAATGTTTTTATATTACACACACACTCCCTCCTAATCAAAAACGTGTTTTTATTTCAATTGTGGTACACCAGTGTTGAAAAAGGATTTTTGCCAAGTTGATTAATTTCTAGAATATCCCAACCTAGATTTTTCTTCTCTCTCAATGGAAGACTTGGGTTCCGTACCATTTAACTGCATAATGTCAGGCAAGTCCACCACCTACGTGGACTCAGAATGCTCGTTTGAAAACGATGGGCTTAGACTAGAGATGACCTCCAAAAAATCTCTTTCTGGTCTAGGACGCTATGATTATATGACTTGATTATGCAACAAACTGGCGGAGAAATCTGAGCGTGGGTCAGATAGCGAGTCTTGGGGATGCGGCAGAAGTAACTGTATGCAACTACTATTTTTACAATATATTTCATTCCTAAAGCACATTTTATAAGTTCTCTTTCATTTCCACCCCATCTTTGAAATACCAAAGAACAAGAGAGGCATATTCAACTAAAGAAATTTATTTACTTTTTTTCTAGGTACACAGATGACATACTTATAGACAAGTTTTGATACATAGGAAAACCCTTCTGTCCACCTTTTTTTTGCTAAATGAATCATCACAATAATTTTTACAATTCTTAAAACAATACACAGCTTTCTTGGGCTGAAGCAATCGCAAGAACATATTGGTACTGGTATATTACAGCTACTTACAATGTTTAAGAACAGCAATGGAGAAAAATAAGTTATTTAAATATTGATTTCATATACAGAAAGTGCAATGTTGTTAGTTGTTATATAACTTGCTTGACAGTTTCTTGTTTTCTCTATCAATTTATAATCAAGATAACTTGGACTCAGACTACTATATATTTTTTCTTCCCGAAAGTAATACAGTACACACATGCAGCATTGACTTGGTGAACTGACTTCTTTTGCTGCAATTATGAAAGCAAACTTTGCTATGTCAGAAACTGATTTGCAATAGACTAGTAATTTCCAATTTCACCTATACCTGGGTTCAGGACAGAGAAAAGGCCTCTGACTAGGGAAAGGCCATGAAAATCTACCTGCTTCTTGGTTATCTGGGAATGTAAATAGTGGCTGGGCCTGGCTGCGTTTCCTCGTAGACAGCTTCAAAGTAAAAATTACACACAGCAGGTGTGTGGCTACCTGAGCTGAACTGCCTTCCAGGTTTCTTTTGTGCTTTCCAAAGACAACAGTTTTCACCATTCCAGAACATTCTGTACCAAGTGCAACTGATTAAAACTGGATATTGCTCAAGCCTGCCACCTGTCTGTCTTCTAGCATCCCCAGGCGGCCCCAAACCACCTCAGTCAAATGTCACACACAAACATTCAGGCTTTTCTAGGATCAATTAAACGTTTAAAGCAAAAGAAGACCAAACAAATACTAAAGATTAAAAAAAAAAAAAAGATTAAAGAAAAGCACAATAAAGTAAAAACTACCTCAGACCTCAGATTAGGGAGACCTTCCGATGGAAAATTACTCACGGTCCCTGAATTTGCTTTTTCTATGTGAAGGCAACGATTTCCAAAGCAGGGTGACAAAAATACGGTTTGGCATCCTCAAACGCTCATACTCAGAAAATTCCCTTTTCTGGTGCCACTTTCACTGAAATGAAAATCTTACACTGAAAATGAACTAATGCTTGGAAATTCACAGATTTCCCCTTCTCCTCTCTTACCTATTACATGACTCTTGTGTGGTCTTTTTGCTCAGCTTAAACCATGAGCGGTCTCTCAGAAGGCGACGCTGAGGGACTGTGGAAGCAGGATGAGGTGCCCAATTTACAGCACCCCTCTTACCACAGCACCCGAAACACATTCCAGCGACGCAGTTATATGAGAAACCTGCAGCCTTGTTGCAGTCCAAAAGGGCTGCTATGCTCACAGGAATGTCACAACACGAGATGACCAGAACGGGCTGTTTTTAAGAGTTCAGCAGAAATTTGGCAGCTTCAGTTTTTTATTCTATATTGCTACAACTTCTTCACATGGCATCTTATAGAAGGTGAATATTACAGAAGAAACATATATTATCTTAAAAAATGCCTACCAAAGCATGAAAAAATATATCACCTGAGAATATCCTCTTCCTCAGAAACATGGATCCAGGTATAGAAAGCAAATGCTAAAATGGCTTTGTAATGAATGAAATCACTTTTTTTTTTTCCTGAGGGACATCACTTGTTTTAGTGAGCAGATGAAATAGTACAGAACTTTTAATCAAGCCTTTGGGTTCAAATTGTTTCTATTGTAATGATCACAACCAATGCTTAAAATAGTGCTTCTGATAAGAACGTAAAGGACAATCATTTGGTAAGCTATGGAAACCTACACAGCTTAGTTATCTAAATTTCTGCTTGCTAGAAAATTTGCTGAAATCAGTTGGAAAACAATTGAAAATATGCAACTACTTAATGCATGGCTACTGTGGTTTGGCTCCGAAATGAACCTTTATTTGAATTAAAAGAATTCTCTAAACAAGAAAAGAAGGAAAGCAATATCTTATTTATAAAACTGAAGACAAACCCTTTAAAAACATCTTAGAAATGATTTCCCTTTTTAAAAAAGTCTTTTCTGAAATATTCAACCTTACAATGACTTTTCGCAAAGGGGGCCTGTTAGATGATGACTGAGTTTTGGAATGGATGTGGTCAAGATCCCAAGTCAATACTGCCACACAGTGACCAACACGATAAGAATACTAAACGGATTAAAATGAAAGGTAGTGGCTATAAAAACACACACACACACACACTTTCATACAAACACACATGATATCTTTGTGAATTTCAGATAGCTTTTTACTGGATTTGTGGTTAGTTTAAAAACTGAAAGCCAACGTGAAATTTGCCGGATAAACACCCCTACGAAGTAAGCCATGTTAGAATGAGACCATTAGAAAAGCCCATTTTTGCTGAAAACATCCCAGATATGTTAGCTGGCAGTCTAAGCTGGAAATTTGGAATGATGGTTTCAGGGTAGTGAACATTAGTTAGATAACTGCTCAAAAGCTTATATTAAGGCAAATAAAAGCTGATTGCTAGAAAGCAATTATTAAAATGTCTCTCATTTATCTAAAGGAGAATAGGACTTCCGTTTTCTAGTGCAGCCAGGTTTTCTTACTTTTGAACAAATGAACATGGTCAATAGTGTACAAGAGCTCCCGAGTCTATTACTTTGGCCTAGCTAAAGCCCGTCTGGCCCTCGGGTATCCTGCCGGGTGACAGAAGGGCAAGGACATCGTGAGAAACGGACAGGCTGCCCCTCCCTCTGCTCCCAGCCCTCTCCCAGCGCACCAGGACAGACCAGAGGCACAGCATTCGTGGCAAGTTGGCTTCTTGGTTCTTTTGTGTTCTGAAAATAAAACTAAGTGCTTGTCTTTTCTTTGGGGGTCAAAGAGAACCACACCAGTTTCCTCGAGGGGGTTTTTCCGGAGAAGAGAGGGTCGTCAGTCCTGTGCCAAGGTTTCGTGCTGTGTGGCCACAAATGGGGCCTTTCTCCAGGATCTGGTCTGCAGGTCCAGAGGAGGAGGAATTGCATCCGCGTCATAAGCACAGTGAAAGGGCGGCTCTTGTCCTGTCAGGTCCATTACGGGTCTGGCTACATGGCCTCGGGGCCCGGTGGCAGTTTGAAGAGTCTGGCCGCGGACACGAGCTTGCTTATGTGTCTCTCCTCTGTGATGCCGGCCTCCTGAAGACAACTGTGGGACAGAGAAGGCACTTGGCCCAGTGTGCTGAACCCCGCTTCAGTGAGGGCGCTGGCGTACATGGGCAGCCCGATGGAAACCAGCCAATCCGACACAGATGAAACGCACCCGGGAGAGAGGGGCTTCCTACAGATTTCTGTGAGTCCACCACTTGGGATCTGGATAAAGAAAGAGAGCAATTTTATCAAGCCTTAACACGTGCCATTGGGGGGGCTCCTTCTCACATGCCTGAAAGGAACACTGCTGAAACATCACCCTCCTAGGCTCTCAGAGAGCGATAATGCCATGAGACATCAAAGACCACAACTGGCATTGAGAATTCTTTCTGGACTTCTTAAAGGGGAGACAAGAAGTGTGTGAGGTTCCAGAAGGCAGTTGGAATGAGATCTAACCCCAATTATGTGCCCAAGTCTCCAGACTGTAAGTATTTATATTTCTGGCTATTTTGTCTCATGGTGATATGCTTTTCAATGAAAGGTGATTAAAGAGACAAATTTGTGAACTAGTGTGAAAAGTAAGATGTTCAATGGGTAGGGTTTTTATAAAGTAGATTTTCCACTGTATTTTGAGTCTACATTAACAACTAGAAAATTAAACACTTAATCAATATAGTCATAAAGAATTTAAAACACAATACTATCAAGTGTTGGCCCGGGCAGTGAAATGGACAGACACTTGACTTCCGGGAAGGTCAAGGGCTATACCTTTCAGAAAAGTAATTTACTAACAAATGTGCAAATCTTTGAGATTTTGTGCAGTCTCGTTGGAGCAAACCCTCTTGAAGGAATGCATCCTCCGAAATTAACCTTGACGTCTACAAAGATGTATCGACAAGGATGTTCTTTACTATATCATTTAAAATAAAAAATTGGACAAAAATCTAAATGTTTCAGCAGAGGCTTGGCTAAACGAGGCCACACTGACCTTCTAGAACACTTTGAAATATCAGTAATACAAAAGAATTTGCAGTAACAGAGAAATAGATTCATGATCTGATCACTGAAAATAATCAGGTTTCAAAACTGTACATTAACTATTGTATGTGTGTAGAGAAATGACTAGAAGGAGTTTTAAACATTTTTTTGTAGTGCTGGGATTATGGATAATTTTTTTTCTTTCCAAAACTGTATTTTTAAAACTTTGTAGGCTGAATATGTTTTATCTTCCCCCCGGGTGTCTCCTTTCTACAGCTATACGAGCCCTGGGCTACTCAGTGGTCGCCAGCATGCTCTTCATTAAGCTCTGTAACTAAATGGGCTTCAAAAAGCTGAGCAAGGGCCCGAAGCGCAGGCTGCTCACCGCCATGCGGTGCTGCTTCCGAAGCAGCTTCACGCGGATCTGGTCCATGTTGGCGGCGACGTCCCTGGCGGGCTGCTCTAAGTCCTCTGCGTATCTCTGTACCAGGGCTTCGGGAATCCCACAGCGGCCATGCTGCGAGGGCGGACAGAAATGCGTTATCAAGGGTGGCAAGGATCTTTTTCTGTTTCCAAACACAGCAAATGTAACGCAGGGTAAGACTCTTAACTACTAGAAAACAACACCAAAAGTTTTCACTGGAAGTGAATATTTTCTTTATAATCAGGATGGATGATTTAGAGAGAATACTTTTACATCTTTATCTTTCAGGGAGTGACGAACTCCAGGAAAATGTTTTGAAACATAATTAAAGCAGGACACAAGCATCTTATATTTTGGGGGCCAATTCCCTCATCTCGCTGTACCTTAGCATTTTGCAAATGTTAGGGAAGAGTCTCCTCAACTGCAGGGAATGGTGAACTTCTGCTGTCCAGACAGTCTGCTGTTTGTGCCTCATCTATGAAGAGCTGCGCCACCACACCACCATGCCAGCGTTTACTGTAGCGTTCTCACGAGCTGGCCCTAGTGCTCTAGTGGTTAAGATTCGGCGCTCTCAATGCCGGGGCCTGGGGTCTGTTTCCCATCAGGGACCCACACACTGTGGCAGGTGCATGTGGCTGTGATGCTGAAAGCTATGCCACTGGGGTTTCAAATACCAGCAGGGTCACCCATGGTGGACACGTTTCAGCAGAGTTTCCAGACTAAGACAGACTAGGAAGAAGGACCTGGCCACCCACTTTTGAAAAAACTGGCCATGAAAACCCTATGAATAGCAGCAGAGCAGTGTCTGACACAGCACTGGAAGGGGAGAGGATGGCACAGAAAGACTGGGCAGGGTTCCACTCTGCTGGACACAGGGGCGCCAGCAGGTGGATTGACTTAAAGTCACTAACAACAACAAAGAGTCCTCACTATCTTCCATTCAAAGGACTTTATTTAGTAAATATTGAGGAGGAGATCTTATTGTCAGGCAATTATAAGGCATTGGTGGTCATAAGAATTTCAGAAAAAGGACTCCCAGGAATGCGTTATAACGAAGCATGCATTTCCATGAGTGACATATGGGGCTTCATTGATTATCATTTATTTGTCTTCAAAGTCATTTTGCTATTGGTAGATCTCTTTTTTTCAAATGAGAAATGAGTTTTCATTATAGATCTCAATGGTTTTGGTACAATGGGATTTTTATATAATCTTTCCCCCGCGTCACCCATACAGATAATTGTGCAATACGATTATTACATTTGAACAAGGTCCTACAATTTTCAAAGTACGTTCACCTTTATTTTATTTGCTCCTAATAATACCGCTAAGAGGTAGTTATGCAGGCTATTATTCATTTTCCATTTTCCATTGGGGAAATGAAACAGGGATTTCTTAAAGTCTAAAAACACACAAGCTAAAACATGGAAACTGGAACTCGAGCGTGCCCTGTCCACTCAACCATCCTTTCAGGACCCAGTTCTAGTACTGAGAGTGCTCCCTGCAAAACACAGCTGTCAAAAATTAAGAACAAAACAAGCAAAACAAAAGGAGAGAAAAGAAAAGAAAGGAAAATTCCGAGGCTGTATTTGCATTTAATCTGGACACTGTGCTCCCCGTTCACTCCAGCGCTCAGCACCCGGTGGCAGAGGCCCTGCTGTGGGGCATCTGTGCTCTCACGGTGAGATTGCACGCCCCCCCAACCACCACCGGGCTGGCCTCCTGGAGAAGCTGTGGTATTCCTCTCCCTGGCTGCCTGACATACAAGCAGAGGCCTGGGAAGCGAGGCCAGGGCCGTTGATACCTTATCAGAATAGGGCTCCTCGGTGAGATCGATGCCTTCGGCTCGTAGCTTGTTTTCAGTGAGCATCTCCAGATCGAGTCCCCGAGAACAGGAGATCTTCCTGGACAGAGCTGGGCCCAGCTTCACGCCGTGCTCCTGGAGGCTCGTGCTCTCTGGGAGCTCTGAGAGCCATGGTGGTGGCCTCGCACTCAAGGGGCTGCCAGGCTCCTGCCCTGAGGGAGGCCTAGAAGCCTGAGGAGAGTGACAGTCGCTGGGGCTGCTGGGGCTGCCCTTTTTAAGCGGCAGGCACGGGGCCTCGGGACCAGGAGGGACAAGGTGGAGGCCGTTGGAGAGGCGCTCTCTGCTCTTCTTAGCAGGAACAGGTGGAGGCTGTGCAGGATTTCGCGCCTGCGTCCTTGTCTCTGGGCCCCTCTGCTCAGCATCAGTGCCTTCTTTGGTGCCCATGGGGTGACAGGTTCCTTCAAACTCTAGTCCCTTTCTGTGACCCTCAAGAGGCGTCCTTGTTAAACTGTGTTTAACTCCGGGAGGGTGAGCATCGTAGTTTTTGGGCAAACATGGAGGAGGGGACGTGCCACGTGAAGAGGCTGCTATCGAGCCCTCTGGTTTCTTAGTAGTCACTTTCTGAGGTTCAGAAAATCTCTTGCTTTGGGTCAGTAGCAATGCATTGTCAACAGCAGAAGCTCGCTCAGGGCTTGGAACCTTTGTGATGGACGAGGCTGTCTTTTGTGGCACTTCCGGTACAATCTGAGGGGAGGGTTTTGTCACCTCGCCAGGCACATCCTTGCCAGCATCAGGCTCTCCTTGCAGGTCATCCAGGGAATGGGATCGGGGCCAGGTGTCCACAGTCTGGGAGCCCTCCAGGGTCTCAAAGCTCCGACAGATGGAAACGGGGAGGCTTCTGCGGTTTTTATTCAAACCAGTCACAGACGGTTGGCCACAGCGCTTGGAGGGGTGGGGGGTGAGACCGCTGCCCAGCCTGCCGTCCTCCCGCTGCTTCAGCGCGTCTGCCGACTTCATCAGAGGCAAGGTTGGGTAGTTACCCAGCTGGTTCCTGCCGAAAGACTTCAAGCTGGACTCGGCTGATGACTTGGCAGAGAGAAGGCCGCTTTTCCGAGTCTTGCCTATGAGACAAGGAAATATTTTACAATCACATCTGAAAAAGCCAATCAATCAGATTGACGTATAAAGGTGTGCTGACATAACTGAAATCTCCAACTTCCCTACCCCATTGTTGAATCATACTACGGACATAAAATCATCATTTAAGACGTTGGGCGACAGAGGGTTATTATGGTCCATTTTTGTTTTTAGAAAGCATTCTCAGTCTTATTAAAGGACTCATGGCTGCTGAAATTAATTGAGTTATGTGAAAAGAAATATGCTGTGTCAGGCAGTAAAGTAAATCTAGGCCCAGTGTCCGTTCCCAGCCGTATAAGGGCGGAAGACGGGTGATCATGCATACTCCATTTGGAAACCACACTGATGGGATTTCTGTTGAGAGAGTACAATTTCCTAAGGTCTCGGTTGAAAACGGAAGGTGGGCTGAATTCCTGGACAGGTTCTAGAAATGGTGGCCCTAAGGTGCACTGGTGACCAGCGAATGCTCCCACTGCACCTTCCTCTTCACGGTTTGTCCACGTGCGTGAGGTACATGCATCCTAGAAACAGTCAACCAACCTTGGTATAAATAAGCAAACAAGCTTAAGTGAGCATTTTGCCTGCGACAATCTATAAAATACTGACATGGTTCTAATTCCCAGTGAAGCAAACGCCCTGATCACAATAACCTGTCTGACTGATGACTGAAGTATCAACCAGATATAATCTACTTATCTGAAAATGGTTGATTGCTATTAATCGCTACTGCTTGATGAGCTTTACTGAAAATTTACTATCTATGCGTCACGCGCTGTGCTAAATGCTTAGTTTTCATCAATACTTTTAACGCACACAGGCTATAATTACTGTCCTTTGTTACATTTTTGGTAAATACCGTGTTTGGTGTGTGCTTTGACACTGGGCTCAGGGGAATACTCTGGATGATAAAGCAAAGGGGTCAAATGATCTTAGCACTCCAGGCCTACAGAAAAAGACAAAAATCTTAAACCCGCATCAGGTTTGAAAGGTGCAAAGAAATGGCTGGCTCAATTCTCTGGAAAGCTACTATCCTGTAACTTAAGGTTCTCTTCCTGGTCTGTTGTTTCAGTAAACATTGCTAATAAATATTTTAATTTAGAATTTGGGCATCTCCCCATTAAGCATGCTCACCCTTTCAATAAGAGAGCAGCAAGGAGAAATCAGGTGGTTGGGAGGGGAAGATGGGGTGTAGACAGAGCCCACTCTAAGAAGGAAATGGAGACTTTTGGGTAAATGAAAGACATTCTCTGATAAAATCTCTATGTGTGTGCTGTATAAATGAGGGGAAAGGAACAAAAATAAAAAGCTTGCGACACTGTGACATCATCATAAGTGGTTTGGCCATTATCAGTAGACAGAAAACCAAATTCCTCCCATGATTTCACAGCTGTCTACCAAGCTTGCTATAATTTCAAACTGATCATATTAAACGTATCATGTCAAGCATAATGCCAGACACTAAGCCCGATAGATAAGAACAGGAGCCTCCTCAGTCAGACATTTTGTTAATGACCCCATCCTTTTTGATAAGACACAAATCAGCAACTGAAGTATTCTACATTTGGCAAAGCAGAGTCATGGTCAAATGACACCCGTCTTCCCGTAAGTATAATAACGTGAGGCCTCAGACCCCGGCCACCTGTATGTTAGTAACATGCTAACATTATTAGGCATTATTAGGAATTATTTCATTGTTGCATGGAGATCATTAGCCCAGTGTTACTACTGAATATACTGACCATGGTCCCATTTTTCAGTAATAAAAAAATCATCACAGAGAAAATGGGATATACCCAGGTACGAGGGAAATACCTCTTCAGAAGGCATATCACGTTAAACCTATAGTTTAAAAATCAGTTAAAATGGAAAATTCTTAAAACTCTTTTAGAATAAATTTTAGAAATACAGCTTTCCTTCTCTTGAACTCTCAGTATAAACTATACATATAAATTGCATGTTCGCACTCTGCTTCTATTGGAAAGATCCCTGAATTCACCCTGAGGTGGAAGGATGGTTGGCCAGCAGCTTCTGTCTAGTCCCTCAGCAGGCACACCTCCATTCTCTTGAGCATTAAGAGATCTGCCGGTGATGTCTGTAAAATCGTTACCAACCCACAGCAGTTTGGAGGAGAATTAATTTACCGAAAATGTTTGGATATGGAAAGGTTATTAGCAGAAAGAAAAGCCTTCAGGATTTTGATGTTTCCTGGAACCGAGGAGTCCTGTGCTCCGGGTGGGTTTTGCATCCCATCTTGACCCAGGCTCTCTTAACATCAGGATGTGGGGAGAACCATGATCTTCCCAAATTGATACAACGCTTTAAGTGGCAGAGCTCATGGGTCAAATCTTGAGGTCTCCAAAACGCTCATCAGAATTGGGATTAGGGGAAAGTGAGCAAGGCGCCCAGGGGCACACTTGGAGGAAGTGCTCACTCTCAGCCACACACGTGCAGTTGGTACCCAAGAGGGAGTGCCTCCTTCATGTCTGCACCCTGCCCGCTCACCCGCATCACTCTAGTCCTGGTTTTGGTGCCCACAATGGCTCTCAACCTATTTTTTAAATCATGATCTAGAGTAAGAAAGACATTGACATCATCACCCATTACACACAGACACAACTGCACACAGACACAAGTGCAACAAAGGTCACAAGTCACAACTCTGATCTTCCCTTTGGAATGCACCCTGATTTTTTCTATTCAATCTCACAAAACTGTTCATGACCCTCTAAATTGATTTCACAACCCACTAACAACCTGCAATCTAGAGTTTAAAAAGCTTGGCTTTAGTAGGCACTCAATAAATATTTTAACACATGCACTACTCGATGGAATTCCAATGGCAGCTAAAAACTCGACCCTTGGCATTTTTCATGACGGTCTTCAAGTGTTCGACAGATTTAGGGGAACCTTTACTACAGTTTCTAATCTTGCTATAATGGGAGTTTTGGAATCGCAACAGGAAACCACAGAGCACCCCCCGGGAGCATTGAGTGCACTTGACCCCCTTCCACTTAAGACTCCTCTTCTGTCTGAGACGGGAGTTTCTGCAATTTCCTATTGATGGCTTCCCGACAGCTAGGACAGCGGGGCCACAAACAAGACGTGCAGCCCTCCCTCAGCAATGGCTCTGTGCTCAGCCTGCGCGGCGGAGGTGGTCAAGACACCGCTTCTTTTGTGACCCTGATGGATGCTGTACATGGTAAATTGTTTTCCTTACAGATCAAATAGTTCCCAACACTCAAATGCTGGTTTTTCCTGCATAAAGAAAAGGACATAGGAGACACACAATTTTGGTTTTACAGCTGCAGGTATTTCAGAGGGCATTTATTCCCCTCACACAGCGGCCAGGAGGAACAGAGAGGGAGGCTAACCAGAGACCAGAATGGTGGAGAGGTTGGAAAGGAAAAGGTTATCAGTAGTTCATACAGTAAGAGAATTGTCCTTTTTCAGAAAATTGTATTTTGAAATCAGAAATTTTCAAGAGTGTCCTTCTTAATGAAGCTTCATTTATAAAAGAGATCAAGACTGAAGGGTGGGGGTGGCTTGAGGTCAAGCCCAGGCAGGTCCCCACCCCCTCCGTGACCACCATGCCTCATGCCACCCAGGCCCCCCATGGCCCCTGGGACATGCTGGACTCCCGGGGTCGAAGGTAAAACCATGGCTCTGGGCAATATGAGTTCCTGAAGCAGAAGTTACGAATTTCACAAGGAGCACTGGCTCCTTCAACCACACCTTGCATTTATTTCTCCACTCAATAAAAATACTTTCCTAGTGAGAACGAGAACAGAATCCCGCAGCTTGGTTTAATATTTGAACAGACAAAGGTGGGGACACATTCTTAACTGTTAAGCTGACAGAGCAGAAAAGACAAAAAAAGGAAAAAAAGTCAAGTCTATTTTCAGAGCATCTTGCTTTTAAAGCACTTTTAGTTTGTTTGAACGGTGGGCTGGCAATTTCACATCTTTGTTGCATATTTTTACGCTGCTTTTCAAAGTGAAATTTATGGCTGATCCCGTTGTTCCAAAATCTGTTCACTGGATGCCTGCTATGTGTACAACTATGGAGGCTATAAATAAACCACTGATTTGAACTGACTTCATCATCCGCAGTGGACATGGGACACACATTCCAACTAATGGCAGAAATACTTTATTTTCCCAAAACTTCCAGTAACTAGACCATGGGTAGGGCTGGGCCAGTGACGTGGAAGTTTGGGGACCATAACTCTGAGCCCTAGTCATGCGCTTTGAGGGAGAACGAAGGAAGCACCATATTATATGTGGGGAGTTACACTGTGTCTAGCTAGTGTGAAGTTTGCAGATTCTTTTAAAACAAAAATGTAATATTTTAAGATTTATTCATATACCCTTTATTTATTCAGAGATCTAGCTTCCACAAAAATGAAGCAACGACTGTTTGGATAAAGTCAGCCTTTCACTTTCTTTTAATATGGATTTAGATATTTTCGTACCGTCGTCTTTGACAGACCACGGCCCGAATCTATCTTTTCATCGAAAGAGTCACTCTGCAACTGTGATCCCCAAGCTAATGAGCCTGCCCGCCTCCCTGGGCAGTGTCGGAACGCCAAGGGCTGCCCCTGCTCAGCTCACTGTTTCAGAGAAGAGAAACTGGGTGAGGGACGAGGATGGGACTGAAGGACTGAACCTTCGGGCCCTGGCTTTGCATATTCTTAGTGGAGCTCCTCAAAATCCTCCTCATATGGAGACGAGAGCTGCCTGAACGGCAGTCCTAACCACTGGCACCGTCTTACTCCTCAGAATAAATAAGCCAGTAAGTCAGCAAAGAGAGGCCTTCGATGGGAGGTGTTGCCTTTTTTCTCGTTAAAAATCCGTACACCTATTTTAATCTAATCCATGGTTTTTGAAGGTACTAATTATAACAAGTACAAACTAAACCCCTCTTTAAAGTTCTGCTAAGCTCAGAGAGCCGTGGCTGATGTGTGTCGACACTAAGTAGTTTGGAGTATGGACTTGAAAATGCTTATGGTATTCAAAAGTACCTAATTCGTAGTCAGCTAGGTATTAATATATTATTAACTTTGTTTAATTCTCAGAACAATCTATAAAAGAGAAACTCGCATTACTATTTCACAGGTAAGGGGGCTCAGAGGCATGAAGGAATTTGACCAAAGTCTTCAGCTATGCGCTGGTCAGGGTTCAAACCCATGTGTCTTCACCCTAAACCCCACAGCTCCGGTCATGATCCACCCTGGGGGCTAAGACTCTAAGAGTTTCAGGACAATAGAAGGTTTAGGGTTCCCTTCTTTGACACACAAGTTTGGTCTTAAACTCTCCGTTTCTGTGCTAAGCAGGATGGAAAAATAACTGATGAGAAGACTGCTGTGAACTCATTTCTCAAAAACCTCAGTTGCTTAGCTTCTTGAGAGATGTTCATGCTTCCTACGGACCTTAATTAAGCACCAATAATCCTGGAAAAACTCCTCTCCCTATTGCCAGTATTCCACAAAGCAATGGCTCAGCAAAGGCTGAGGAGAAACATGGTCATTAGCCAAAGCACAGACGTCCAGAAATGGCCCAGTGGCTTGCACGTTAAGATTCGTTCATGAGGGTCTGTGCTGACATTACCGTTTTCCAGGTTCTCACTGCTTTCATAGCATCCTGAGTCTCGCGGAGAGCATCCACTCAGGCCCTGGCTGTCCACGAGCAGCTTCTCCTGGGATCCGGACTGGTCGCTGTTACCTGGAGAAGGTGGGGACACAGCATGGAATCAACAGGGGAATGTAAAGAGGTTTCAAGGTCAATCAGGATCCAATGATTCAGCCTCATTTATCACCATACATTTCTACGCCTTGGACTTTGGGAAGAGAACGAATCATTTTCAAGTAGATGAGATCAAAATGAACATGTGAGATCAGAATATTTTTCTTTTCAAATTAAGTATCACATAAAGATCAACTTGGAGAGAGAGCACACAGCGGGAATCATCGATGCCTTCTAAGTTACCCAGAGAATGACTCTGGCCTCAGGCCAACCAGGGAGAGGAGAAATTCAGAGCATTGTGTCAACAGTGGGGGAAGAGCAATCGTAGTCCTTTCTGAGGGACAGTACCATCCAGTGGAAGCAAAGAGGGAATAATTGCCCTTTTCACACAGAGGTATTGGGTCGCATGCTTCTTAGAGAGCTATGATTTGTGCTTCAAGTTACTTGTCACCAGCTTTCCAAATTTGGGAGCTAACAGAAAAGTGTCAAATGAAATATCAAATTTTATTAGCATTTAGGAGCACTCTTAGCCCTTGGGGACACATGCTCCCTCTTGTATTATCTCATTAGGAGGAAGGCCGGCAAAAAAGAACAAGGACCCACAAACCCATGAGGGGCCAGGGGCAAATCCTTTTGTTTCTGTCCTTTGGAACATGTTAGCAGGTTTTCTTTCCTTTTTGCCTCCTCCCTTTGTCTTGGGGCAGCATTTCTAGTCCTCTTATGCAAAGGGAAGACATGGAAAGCTCAGGAAGCCCTCTCACGTGGACAGTAAATAATGAATACTCTTAAGTGGATGACTGACAGTGGAATGTCCTCATTCTAAGGAACCCTTTTAAAGAGAACATCAATGTTGAGTGAAAGTCTGCCTACAGTAAGCCACGTAGAAAATCACGGGGGCCTTTACCACCCAGCAGTGTCATTCTGCATGTCCTACAGAGGACACGTGTGGCCCTACATGGGATTGAGGTTACATGAAGAACATCTTTGTGTTATTATGCAGAGTAAATGCTTGGTCACATGAAATGGAAGTGAAGAAAATATATTCTCCATAAAATAACTAGTTGCACAATAATGGCTTTAAGTTATTTTCCTTTCTCTTCAATTCCTCTTCCCCCACCATATACACAAAGAAGAAAGAAATCGATACGCCAGAAATCTGATGCCTTTTCTCAGGTCATTCAAAAAAAAACTGCGGGAAAGCAGAGGGCTGCCCTTCCACATATGTGCCAGCTGTTTCTACTGTCCACTCACCACTTCCTGTTTCTATTTCTCACATGGAATGCATTTCACAACAGAAATCATGACAGAGTAAGTTCTTAAATTAGAACCCCAAATTAACAAGTGCTATTTTTAAGATGATTAATGAAAATTTAACTAATTGGAAGCACAAGGGCAAATCCTCCCCCAACCCATGCACAAAACGTGGAACATTCTAGAATGATGTCCTCATTGTGTGGAAGAGTCTGTGGATTTGGAGTGGCCTTTGTTCTAGCCTAGCATGTTATTTAGGAAAATGATACTTAACAAAATGAGGGCTTTGAGCTATCAGTTACAACCCGGGAGGAGGAACTGATGTGGCTTGGCCTTGGCGAGACAGTTCAGCGTGCCACTGCGGCCAAAACAGACTCCAAAGTGCTGACCAATGGGAACGAAAGAGAAAACCTGTCCCCTGCTGCTGCACGAAAACACAGACTGTGTCTGCATCTTTGGGGATGCTAGTCTCACCAGACGCGGCAGGGTACCGGAAGTCATTATGGGGAGGGAAGGGGTCCCTTGCGTTGCCTGAAGACCGAGGTTCAATTTATAGAATCATGAGGCACACGTCCAGGGGTAGAGCTACTTTCTTCCCAGAAAATCCAATCAGTAGCTACTAAGCAGGAACCCAACTATCAAGTTTAGCAAGATCCCCTAAAACGAAAGCTGGTGTTTCCTAAGTAAGTTGCTCTCCTTCATTAGGGAGAACGAAGAGGTGGGGTACCCCCCTTAGATGGACTGCACCTTCAAGGCCACAGCCTCTCCCTGCACTTATCAGCATTAATGCCAAGTATAAAGGACAAGAAGGAAGGCAAGCGAGAACCATGAAAATCCTCACAGTCAAGTAAGAGTGGAGGACCGTGACGTGGGGCTGAAACCCCATTTGGGCATGACCCGAATTTGGGCCTGAAGGGACTCTGCTTGGGCCAGAGCTCTCCCCTACCCCATCTGAATATACATGCACACAGACACATATGGAGGAAGAACATGCTAAGACATTCATGAGATCCATGAACATCAAAAGGTGCTTGCGTGCGAGGATGCGTCATGTTCTGGAGAACAGTTACCGCGGGAAGGAAGGAGGGAAGGGAAAGCGCTTCCTGGACAGCAGGCCTTTCAATGAGCTTCTAACATTTATTTCTTCAAAAACTTAGGATTGAAGCAAATGTGGCAAAATATTAACTTTAGTTGGATTTCGGAAGTGGACATGTGGTTTGTTTCATTTTTCTCTGTACTTTTCTCAACAATTGAAATCACTGCTGATGAAAATTCTTACAAAAATTATCTTCTTAAAAGAGAGCTTTTAATTGGCACACCTGGGACAGTGGGTTTGGGATCAGAGTAAGGAATGCTATTGGACAATTAGAGTCCTTTTGCAATGGAACCCGGTATGACGGCTGGCACTGCCCATGCACGGATGCAGTGAGAACGGCTGCGGGGCCCGACTGCCATGCCAGGCTGCAATGTGCTTCTTGCTCCTGTGGGAGGCTGGCTACAAAGCTTACGATATCTCTAAGATCTCAATAGATCTCCGCATCTGTCTAGTGTATAGAAATTGAGTTTGACAGAAATCGATTGCATTCCCCTAAGTTATCAGTCACTTAGAAAGAGTACTTCTCAAACACAATGAATTTAACTGCCTTTAATGTGAAATCTTATAATCCTAGGATAAGTCTGGGCCCAGACTCTTGGCACTGATTGGTACCCCTGAGGCCTCAAAGCCCTTGTTTTAGAACCAATGAAAGGAAGAACTAGTTCACATATTAGGTGTATTCTAAACAGGGGCACAGCGTGGATTCGAAATGGGATTCATGAAGCAGCAAAGAGCACTCCTTCGACTTCTGAGTGAGCATCTTGATAGGCAAAGATTCCCTCCTACAAAATATCCCTGGGGAAAATCGCAGGACGTGACCCCAGGAGGGACAAGGAGTCTGAGTCAATGTCCACGACAAGACACTACGCACAGATCTGGGCTGATACTGGGAGTAAGCTTTGCTCCTCCCACATTCTGAATGCTAAAGGAAACGTAAGGGAGAGAGTGTACAGACCAGCTGTTCTCAGCGGCTGAGGAAGAGTAAATGAGCTGCTGTAGAGAGCAGATGTGGTCCAGGAGACCAGACGATTTAACATTAATTGATGTTAATATAGCTGGTTGGCCACGCCAGGCACAGGGCCAGGCTCTTTAACACACAGCCTGGCCACAGATCCCCAAGGCGTCTCTGCAGGGACTTAAATACTAAAGAGACTTGGTATTAAAGTGATATTAACTACGAAACACAATTCCCTCTGAATCTATCCCTGAAGGCAGTGCGCTTACCTAGGGTTCATCTATCTGATAGCACGTGGTCCTCTATCTTATCAGTTAATTTATAGGGAATACCTATTAAGCAGAAATGACTTTAACTGTACTGAGACACTTGTTTCCATGTCTCTTGGGCCTGATACATTCAATAATGTATAATTTTCTTTTTCCACCATTAACCAGGGTTTTGGTGTGTCTTTTAGCAATAGAAATGCTATTAGCGACTGATATCTCTGAAGCAGAGCCCTTGAAAGAAAATGCATTTGAATTCAATAACTGGAAAAGATACTCCCTTTACGATGGATAATTTCAGGAATATTTTCAATGTCAGACTGAAGAATAAAGAGCAAGATAAGACTGGGTTAATGGAGCAAAGGATACGGTGTATTCAAATAGACTGCATAAAAGCCGTGAGCTCACTGACTTCTGTTCACGGGCTGTAAAAACGAGCTATCCTTTAGGCTGGGAATTCACAATGCAGAATTCTCTGTCTACCTATTTACTTCAGACATTTCCTCCTTCTTTAATGGAAGCTGATGAATTTCACTTATTCATTAACCAATTTATTCAAGAAGAAAACACTCTTCGCATCCTCTCAGAGATAATTAACCCCTGGCTGGGCAAGATACTTGCAGTTTTGTGCCCAGTATCCTAAGGACCTGCTGAAGGCTGAATACCCCAACAGGACCGAAGGTGGCACCTACTGTGTTTCTTAAGAAAACTGCAATTCAACTCTCCCTGACTCCAGGGACCTACGCACATGCTGGCAGCTTAGGGGAGGCCTCCTGGGGACCTAAGAATGTGGCTGATCTGACGACAAACACTTGTGGACAGGAGAGACTTACTGTCATATTCCTGTAACAGCTCCACCGCTGTCAAGAGAACAGCTCTGTGTTCTGGGTCCCTGATATTTAACTCATCCAAGTCCTCTTCCTCCAGGAGCTTAAACGTGTCCAAATCTTCATAGCCATTGAACAGGAAAGTGGGCATGTGCTCCTGTGAGGGAAAGAAGTGAGTTGGCAGGCCCAGCCATACGATACGTGACCGACAACCAGCCTCAAACCCCTAAACTCATTTTCCACAGTCATTTTTATACTAATTGGAAGATTAGTAAGTATCGCTTGTAATCTACTCTGTACCTTTCAGTCCTACAGCTTAGCTGGCAGGCAGGGCAGTTCATTAAGAAGACGTACACTGCAGGCTGAGAGGGACTGTACTGGCCTGCATTTTAATTGTGCCCTTGCTAGGAGCTGATGCCTTTAACGCCGCACAACACACAGAGGAGGAGACTCTTCTTTCATTTACAAACTATTGAAATCCAACTCAGAAAAGGCCTGTGACTTCCTCAGGAGCCAGAGGGCTTTGCAAGGAGGAGACAGATCTACCCCTGCAGCCCCACCCCACGAGACGCTGGGAGTAATGGTGGAGAGGGGAGAGGGCGAATCCTCATGGCGTCTGTGCAGCCGAGTGAGCAGGGCGCCACGGGTTTGTGCTTACAGCCCTTCCTGGTAGTGGCTCAAAGCTCACAGCTCTTTGAAAGCTGCTCTAGGGGCAAGTAGCCAGTTTTGACCTGAGGGTTTTGCTATCACCCACAGCAGAGGTCAACGGGAACGTTAGAATATTGCTAACTATCTGGGTAGAGTAATGGATACTCGTCACAGTAATGGACTGCCCTTGTTGGGTGACATAAACCAGCCCTGACCCTTTCCCGAGGGGCCTCGCTTGCTTAGCTGAGGAGGAGGAGAGGACAGGTGGAGTAACGTGTGCCCAGCACAGGACGGGACTGACCTTCAGGTTGATCCGGTCAAGGAGGTCCTCCACGGACTTGGGCTGCGGTGGTCTTCCTTTCCTCCTCCTCCGGGTGGGGCGCTTCGGCTTCTCCTCCTCTTCATTGAGCACGTCCACGTAGATGAATTTGAACGTGCCCACCTTGTTGTTAAGGAGGCCCATCCAGGTGCCCATGGGTGGTTTGCTGATTATATCGATGATGTCTCCTTTCTGCAGCCCAGCAAACAAAGATCTTTCCATTAGGTACATTTCTACACGCGAAGCATGGATCAATCAGATGTGTTAATCATGCAGATGCGAAAACACTATGAGGGCCAGAATCAGGTCCTACAAGTCACCCTATGTGATCGGGGGTTTGGCAGAGGGCCAGAGAGAGCAACGCTGAAGTCCACACAGGCCTAAGGTGGCACCCTCCCCATCTTGCACCACAGGGTGAAGTGGGCCTGCAATGCCCGCCAGTGCTCATGGCTAGGTGGGCACCGGCTCTCTGAATGCCTTGCCATCATCCAGAGCTCCTACCTCCTAGAGAAAGAATTTCCCACTAATCAAACGCCAGTGGCAATCCCTGATCTGTAACTGCTTCACACATCTTGTGGAATGCCATCTGTCCCATAGGAATATCACTGATCACACAGAGAAGGCAGTAAGGTTTCTTAGCCAGAGGAAGCACAGAAACTGGAGGGTACAGGGCAACAGGAATTCTGGAAGGAAGCTGAGGTCAGAGGTCAGGGCCAGGGGGACGAGGTGGACGAGGTGCTAGCTGGTTCTGTTGTCTCCACACAGAGGAGACCAGTATATGAAGGTAGGCAAGACACCGGCCAGTATGCACCACAGTAGCCCAGCATTCAACAGCAAGGGGAAAGATCACCTCCTACAGAAGCAAGGAGCCGAGGTGTGGGGTCAGGCAGAGACACACCTTGAGCTTGAGCGAGTCCGTGTCATAGGGACTGGGCGTGAAGTCGGTGTGCACCCTGGCGCGCCCACAGAACGGGCCCCGGTAGGGGGGCTCCTCATCATCACCATCTTCCGACTTGACGCTCTCCCTGTTGCTGGTCGAGGAGTCGGTGGTACTTACTGTTTGACCACCTGCATGGGAAAAACAGAAGGAGAAGGGTGAATGCACATGTTCCGCATAGCAAAGCTGACAGGCACTGAAGGGACCGCAGATTAGGAAGCCAAGGGCTGAGGAGGCCAGTCTTGAGCCACAACCATGTTAGGACGAGAGCAGGGCCCAGTTATGAGTCCAGGGAAGGATCTGTGTTTTCTGATTGTTATCCCTCATCAAGCCCCTAACTGGACAGGGAACTCCCGCAAGTATCTTTAGGACCCAGGAATCCAGGTGACACAGAGGCTCACTAATGGAGGACACCGCAAGCCTTAACATTCATGACCTCTCATCTGTCAGGCACACCATTTTTACTCCATCTTACAGATGAAGAAACAAACTCAGATAGGTCAAGTAACTTGCTCAAGGCCAAATGCTTTTAAAGCAGTGGATTTAAACCTGGCCTCTTGTCACGGACCACTCGGCCGTCACCACCATCGGTCCTGGAGTGCTTGAATCAGTGACATTCATAATTCTCCTCTCTTCCAGCATCTCTTATTTTGTTGGTCATCTTCATGACCTTGAAGACCTGACTTATTCCCCTGCATTCTCCAGATCCTTCCTCTGAGATGCTTTTTCTATCTTCTCTGATCAAAATCCATCATACCCTCTTTTGTGCCACTGCTGTGCATCTCCCACTAAACAAATGCGACTCTAGGTGCCGTTATTTTGCGGGTCTGTCTCTGTAATAGCACCCTACGGGTAGGAACTTGGTCTTATTTATCTTTAAATTGCCTGAACCTGACGCTCAGTGAAAGTCCGATATTGACTCCAAAGGAAATCATGTACGATGATAAACGAGACGTACTCATCGAGCTCTGCCCGCTCAGAGAGCTCCGCAGACTCTCTACGGAACCTCCGGCTTTGAGCTTCGGCTTGTCCATGTGTTCGCTGTCAGGCTGTGAAGAGGGAGGGGAGCCAGGCATTCCATCGAGGCCCGAGTCCTGAAAGGAGTCCCAACAAAGTCAAGTTTCATCAGAGAGGACGGGTGTCATTTTGTAATTCGCAGCAATTTAGGCTTCAACTAAATTAATCAAACCTGTCTGCTTGAAATCTCTCAGAAAAATCTACCGACCTCTTAGACAAAACATTTCGCCAGAGACTCAGAGACTCTCAGCATGCTCCACAGACCAGGAATAAAGCTGGACTTCACATACAGGTCAAGTACAATACCCTAGTAACATAGTAGCTGGAAGTACTATCAGATAATCTTTAACCTATTTGAAGGGAAACACTTACACTAAAAAAAAGTGTATTCCATGCTAAAAAAGAAATGGCCACATTCCTGTCTCTGTTATACAAGTTACTGAAATTGGCTAGTAAAATACCAACTTAGGACCCAGATAGATAGTAAAAATACCATTTTTCTGTCTACAGTAAAATCTCCATATGCCACCCCAAGGTTTCAGCTTCTCTTCTGTGTTGTTAGTAAAGAGCTGTGAAGACCCTCTCGGATCAGAAAGCTGACACTGGTGACTCAGCAGTGACTTTTCACTTTTGGGGTGCCTATCATCATTCGTTTGGCTCCCCCTCATTTGCACATATCAGTACAGCATGCTCATTGGACTAGTGCTGTTATATGGACAGACAATATCACACTTCAAGAAGTTTGCCATCAGAATGGTTTACTTGCCAAAACAGAACACTGTGGCATGTTACACGGCCCCGTGAGCACAAAACCATCTAACCCAAACCTGTTATTTGCATAGTGCCGAGTCATCAGAAGGGCACTGATGGGTCCCTGCAAACATTTGAGGACAACGGCAATAGCCACTTCTGATCTAAAACACATTTGTGCTTTACATTTAAAGACAGCAAGCAAACAACCTCAAAAGCAACAATTATACATGGCAGGGCCATGACCGGGAAGTTACTGAAGCTACAAAGTATGAATTCCTGAATATATTTTCATTCCTCCTTTCAAATCGTGAAATAAGTCACCTTTCCAACTAAAATCTTTTTTTAATGTTTCTAAAAAAAAGGACATGTTTTGAAAAATAGCAATATGGAATACAGATTTCTGATACTGTATGTTCTCAAATGCTTTTAAAAATTATTAACTTATTCATCACATATTTATTGATCACCTACAAGAACAGGTACTATTCCAGGTGTTGGGCATACAGCAGAATAGAGTAGACGAAAATCCTTACCATAATGGTTAGTATATTTACTAAAAAGTTGGGAAAAAAAAACTTGCAATATTAATTTTCTCTCTCCAAAAAGCATTATAATGATCACTTATTCCTTCATTTTTTTTAATTACGTGAAATGATTGCTTTAAAAAAATGAGGACTAAGAATACACGACTGCTATATAGTAGTAAAATTAAAGAAAAACGCTCAAAATGCCATTAAAGTTACATGCTCATGATCCATAAGGCAGAAAACCCCTAGGAAGGTAAGTTTACAGAAGCTTTTAGTGGATGTTTCACAATTTAGGGGAAAACCCAGCTAAATAAAGTGCTTTAATTCATGGCGCTGCTTTCACTGGCATGACGTCTGCTTCATAGGAGGGTGCACAGTTTGCTCCACTGCTGGGCAGAAATACAGACCGGCCATCACTCCCCAAGCCCGGAGGCACAAGAAATGAAAAGAATACGGAAAACAGTCATGGGAAGACATGTCTTCTGTCCTCATGTCAGAAGTCTGTCTGGAGGCAGCCCAGACTTCCCCTGGAGGTCTAGGAAGCCAAGGCTTCTGGACCTGGGCACCCTCAGCATGCTGGATGGGTAAGTCTTTGTTGTGGGGGCTGTTACAAAATGTTCAGCAGCATCCCCATCCTCTGTCCACTAGAGGCCAGTAGCACCTACCCTACCCCACCTCACCCCAGCTGTGATTATCAAAAATGTCCCCAGTCATGGTCCTTCAGTCAGTGGGGGAGCAAAATCACCGCCCCGCCCCTGGGAGAAGCTCTGTCATAAACTGAGGATGTCGTGCAGGCTTTGTCAAATCACAGAGCGGGCGGCTGGCTAACTGGTGTTCAGCCATTCAGACGGGGGATGCTTGGCTTTGAGCTCACTACGTCCACCAGAGGGCAGCCGCTGAGCAGAAATGTCTGCTATTTTTATTTGGTAGATAAAGCGGCATTACTGACATATTTCAAGCAGACAAGCAGCTCATACACAGGTACTTCAACAGACTACAAAATGAATACCATACAGGAGCAGACTGTTTTGAAAATCTAACGGTCAAAATTACCTCAGGGCCCAGCTCTCCAAGGGTTTTGTTCCTCCACCCATACAATTAAGTCAGAAGCTAACCATGTTTCAAGCGACGAAATTATAGAACTGGGCGGACAGCAATTCTGTGATGTTTTAATGGCTACCCATAGGGCCAGTCAGTGAAAACACCCCCAGGAAACTTGACTATGGAAGCCCTGTATCCAGGAAGCACTTTCTGAGTTGACTTCTCAGACTTGCCACGTGCTTCTAGAACAACTTCCACGACCTTTGAAAAGTCTGCTAAGAAAACTTGAGTGTCTTTTTTTGGTTTGATTTGGGTGACATCCATTTTGTAGCAAGGGCTATTTTAGAAAATAAAATCCTTCCTTCGTGTTCAAAGTTTCAGTGCTTATTAGACTAAAGAAGAATCATTTCTTTGCACGTTCTGTGTTTTCTCTCATCTGGACACAGAAGGCAGGGCCTGCGTATCGTATTCCTAGCATAAAGCACAGTGCCAGGACACCCTAAGTGCCTAATAAACGTTGGTTGCACTGAATGTTTGTCGACATGAACTAAACATGCCAATGAGTGTTTTTAGCACCATATAAATCTCGGCCGCCCGTATCATCAGGAGGAACCACGGGGCCTTTCTGCTGGGTAGTCACACACCTGTTCAGAGACAGAGCTGCTGTATTTTTTAGACATTCTCTTCCTCATTGTCTCTTTCACCGATTTCACCTTTTTTCCAAGAGAGATGCGGGAGGCAGTTGGCGATTTAATTACTTCTTTGTACACAAAATCTCCTTCTTTACCCTGTGAGACAAAATGTTGTAAGTACCTTTAATCACAGAAAATGAAGCCCCCCAAACAGGCTTTATTTTTTAAGCCATCAGTGTTCTACTTCTCAGAAAAATATTGGCATCCTCCAGGATCTTGAAATTTTTCCTATGTTAACTCAGTGCTGTGCTATTTATCTTTTTAATTAAAAATTAAAACCTATGGGGGGCTGGCCCCGTGGCCGAGTGGTTAAGTTCGCGCGCTCCGCTGCAGGCGGCCCAGTGTTTCGTTGGTTCAATCCTGGGCGCGGACATGGCACTGCTCATCAGACCACGCTGAGGCAGCGTCCCACATGCCACAACTAGAAGGACCCACAACGAAGAATATACAGCTATGTACTGGGGGGCTTTGGGGAGAAAAAGGAAAAAAAAAAAAATTAAAACCTATGGCGCTTTTGATTGTTTAAAGTGGGACATGAGTCATTTCTTGTGTTATTCAATGTTAGGACATTCTTCCGCTGATAGACTTATTTCTACCATTTTAAATACCCAAGGGGATTGTATTTAATCATTAAAGAGTGATTTAGATGAATCAGTGTTCACATAATCCTAGGAGTAGGGAGGAAGAGAAGGACGATACTACTGAATTATTCTAGGAAGGTGGTAAGAACGAAATGGAAAAGGCTCAGTCATGGTAAGTCCAGCATCTGATCGGATTTATAACCATACAGCTTAGTGTTGTCAACTGCTCAGAGTGTGTAAATTTCCTTTTCGGAAGCTGGTAAACTGTGGTCACCTCTCATTCTATTCTGCATTGGAAAAGACCCAACTTCTCCATGAGAAAAGAAAAAATATCATACTTTCTCTCATTTTTAAAAGATTGACTACATAAAATTATTGGTTTACGAATCAATAAAATTTGATATCCTAATAAAATAGTTTTATTCTTCCAGAAATTCTCAACACTTCAAAAATCACAGCTGGCACAGGATCACAACAAATAGAATGCATGGAATCTTAATTTCACAGTTTCATGACAAGATGCTTAAGGGGAAAACTAAACTGTATGTAAAAACACACCTACAACTCTGGGGCCTCAGGAAGTAAATCTTAGGGAGCAAAAGTTGTCACCACAGGGTGGCCTGTCCCCAGACTGGGATCCAGAAGCAAGAACCTTGGCCCTGAGGGGTCTAGTTTCTTTGGCCCCAAGGAGACTGGGTTCATTCTAAGATCAAGGCTTAGTATAGAGCTATGCACTTGGCCTATGGTGAGGCGGTTTTCAGAAATGCTGGTTCTTGGTACCTGAAGCACAGGGCTCCATCCTATTGCACGACCTGTGTGTAGTAGCCATGTGCACTTGAAACTAGCGTGAACAAAAAGTACGTGTGCACAAATGACTGGGACTGCAGAAGCCACACTCATCTGGATTTGTGACTTGAAGAAAACTGGAACAAAGGCATTAAAGGAACAGCTACTATGAGGAGAGAGACAGAGGCCAGAGGTGCTCGTCGTCCAATCCACGTGGAACAGTGAAGAGCCTTTAAGATGGGTGGGATAGGGTTTCTTTCCCCTACCATTCAGGACCACCGAGGATAAGGTTACCCGCTATCAATGGTCAGAGACACTAAATGTGAAACTATGTCAACCACGTTGCTTGAATCCAAACCTTTTGCTTTTCCTCTGATGTATACTCACCATTGGGTCAGAATTATTGCTGCCAATGTGCAGAGAACGATTCGTCAGGTCAAACCCTCCAAAACTGCAGGTTCTCTGTGGAAGGAGAGGGCAGGGCAGGAATAACCCAGTTAGGCTTCCGTCAGCCCGCAGCGCACCAGCCCAACACACTGCCCGTTTGCAGGACATCACCGAATCACAAATGTGTTACAGGATGAATGGAGGAAACGAGAAATGATGAGGAAAAAAATACATGACTCATGTTTTAGGGAAACTTGACTCATTTTGCCCTTCCACAGGCCACTGGGACTGCGCCTACATCAGACGTCCAGAATCTCCTTAATGTGTAAAATCCAACTGGTTAAAAAAAAAATTCAACACTACAAAAAGTCCACGTGTGAAGTGCTGTAAATTTCCCTGTCTCTTAGCAACAGAATTTCCCCTCCAGGCCCCCTAACATCAGCTGCATACAATGTGATGATGCGGGACTATGTATTAGGGGGTCCTGTGCTCAGAGGGGTCCTGTGGACCCAGGTCTGTGAGCCTATGCACAGCTCTGCCACTGACAGCAGGCGTCTCTGATGGACTCGTTTCGTTTAATTTTAAATCTCTGAGAAGGGGGAAAAGGTTATGTTGACAGTAGTCCAATCAGGCCAAGAGGATTACTCACTCATTGCTTCTCTGACCTAGTCAAAAATGCTGATAACTTTCCCATCTAACTGCCCAACTTAATTAATTACGACTTTTTTCTCAGAGTGTATGAAGTGCAGACACCACATCTGCCCAGAAAAAAAAAGGTTGATTCAGTGACTGTCTTTGACCATATTCGTGAATTTCGGTAGGAAAAACACGGATGCTGTCAAAAATGAAGACTTTACTGTCTTGTCAGTTGCTTTCAAACTTTATGGAATTGCTTCTACTTCAGCGATTTTATATTTCAGAACTTGGTTTGAATTCTCTGTTGTTTTTCTAGCCAAAAGTACTCAACGACCACCACCGCCCTCCCCCCCCAAAAAAATCTGGAAGGAAAAAGAGATACTCAAAGCACGTTATTTTTGTTACAACTGATTATCTTTTTAAGCAATTAGTAATAAAAGATGAATAGCAGGTTTGAGTTCCGATATTTTATATGACCTGTTTCTCAGCGAACTCTAGTTAGTGGCTATTAAGTGGAAGAAATGAACAGAGAAGCACAATGAATACCATAAACATTGCTTATTTAAAATAAATATACCTTGTATATAATAATTAACTGAATTGAGAAAGTAGGAATATTCAGGAAGGAAAATGCCTAGGTTTCTGGAACCACACAGATTGTCCTGGTTCTGCCCACTTCCCTGCTGTGTGACCAGAGGTCAAGTATTTAAACTTTCTGAGTTTCGGTTTCTTTATCTGGTAAAACACTATCTATATCACGTATTTGAAGACTTCTAGCACGCTGCCTGGCATCAAGCAGACACTCCATGCATATTGGTTTCTTCCATTGCTTTTCATTTGGGCTACACTGAGAATTCAGTAGCTTGTCCTGACAATTTTAAGACTGAAGTTTAAGCTTAATCAACATTCCGAATTTGTAAATGAAAGACTGGAGCTTAGTTCTGGGCCTTACATTCTGGGTGCTACAACTGTAAAATGAGAGCATCCCAGGAATGGGCCAAAAAGTGGAGCTGGCAGGTGTGGCAGAGGGAAGGCCAGGAGGATGCAGAAGTATTACAGGAAGCATTTCGAGATAACCAGCATTCAGGATGTCACACAACTGTTTTTCTCCGTCACCAAAGCTGCTATTGCTGTTTTAAATAATCTACTATGGACATGATTTCCAGTGTACATTACTCTAATTTTTCATTAAATATCAATGGGCAATCTGATTTCCCTTACAGTCAACTTCAGTAGACCTACACCTGTTTTATAGAAAGAGAAAGGCCTCTTTATGCAAAAACACCCATCAAACCCCCTAACCTGGCAGGCAATGTCACAACCATCTCTTTTAACACTGACTTTCCCTTTCCAGCTAAGGCCAAATAGATTTTCTCATTTTCGCAGAGATTTGCCTCCAGTTCCTTTCCTGTGACTCAGGGCTTCACAGACACAGTATGGTGCCCAGATGCCTCATCATTTTATCGCTTTGCATTTCCCTGCTTTAAATTCCAGCACAACTGCAACACTGGAGCTTAGCACGTTATTTCTCATGCATATGAAAGAACTGACAAAGAATTTATGTGGAAACTATAACTGCAATAAATTAGAAGCTCATTTATGTCTTCAGATGCCTGCTGTATTCATTTATTCGTAAAATAAAAAGCTTAAAGAGTGAACCGGTTTTCTTAACTAGCAACTAAAAACTCTCCCAGTGATATGCTACCTGGACCTGGGTTCTTCTTTACCAGTGGAGGAGGGACAAAGCATCTAACAATAAATATTGCTTGAACTCATCCCCAACTTTTTCTTTAATACAAGTACTTCTTGAAGTAGCGTGCCTTCAACAGAGAAAACAGACTGTAAGGGAATAGTGAAAGAAAGCAAATCCATCCTTGACTTTGGTGGTCTACAGAAATGAAGCCCAAATGAGGATTTTTTAGGTTCATACATCTCCTGTACAGAGAATTAAAAGAAGATTTTAGATAGATGCTTGTGGATGAGGAGAGCCAGTCAATGGAATGGTCATGCAGTTGAAAACATGTTTTGGGGGGAGTTGAATTTTAAAAATAGACAAAATCCCAAAATGTCATGCATGTCTGCTCCCCCAAACAAAAACTGAATGACCAAATGAAAAGCAAGACAAATGACCATTTCCAGTGAGCACAAAGCATTATCATTTCCCTGAGGTTTCATCAAGCAAATATGGCACTTTTTGAAAGACAAAAAGATCAAGATTTAAGATTAAAGGAAACTGTGCACTTTTAGATAAAATGAAGGAGATACATGATAAGAAGAATGGAAGGCACTTTTAAAGTAAACCAAGCAAAGAAATTATCTTAATTTCTTTAAAAAAAAAAGAAAAAACAAGCTCTTTCTGTTGTTAAAACACTCATCTACCCTTACGTTCTCTAAATAATTAGAAAATTAAATTTTATTTTCCTGATTGTACAATTATACTTACAATAAAAAGTCTGTGAAATTTCTAGTTTAGCACTGAACGTATATTTCAGCATGTATTAAAACTGTCCAAACTACCGCAAGCTCAGAGTATCTTAAAAATATCCAGCCTCAGGCTGATACTTGAAGATTATATATCGCCACCATTTCTGGGGGAAAAACAGATTGGTCCTTGAACAAGCTTGCCTAGATGTCCACACTCAGTGTTAATGAAGAATTTATCACTGGCCCATAATGTTAGTAAATAGCACAGAACTTAGAAAAATAACTTCTAAAGAGAAAGTCCTGATGAAGTTACATTATTAATCTGGCAATAAATAATATGAGGGGCACAGGAGCAACTCAAGGGCCTCAATTTAAAAAAAGGCTCAGTATTATATCGTTTAAACTCCTGGAGATGAGGCATCAGTGAACAGAGAAGAGACAGATCTGCTCTATCGAGGTCATGTCAAAAGGTATAGAGGCAGTGAACTGGGCAGAACACTTTTGAAGGCAAAAAATAAACTATCCTGGGCCAGCCCCAGTGGCCTGGTGGTTAAGTTCGGCACACTCCGCTTCGGTGGCCTGGGTTCGGTTCCTGGAGCGGACCTACACCACTCATGCATCAGTGGCCATGCTCTGATGGCAGCTCACATACAAAAAATAGAGGAAGATTGGCAACAGATGTTAGCTCAGGGCCAAATCTTCCTCAGCATTAAACAAATAAATAAATGAATAAAATTATACCAAGATTGCTTAGCCACAGATATTTTACAAAAGACCTGGGGGTCAGAACTGAATCAGTGAGAAAGAGAATTCTGCTATTTTATAACAAAAACATAACCCAATCAAAACTGTTGCCATGATGTAGAAAGAAGCAGAAGGAAAGTTGTTAGTAATAGTATTAAAAGTGTTGCAAGATTTACATGAAGGTGAAAAGAAGGAAAATAAGACCTAGCAAGAAAGTCAGTACATGTGGGAATATTTGGAAAACCTCAGGGCTAAGATGACCCTAATGATCCTTTCAGAACAAAGAAAGTCATTTTAAGGATGACATTGATCAACCAGTGTCCATTTCCACAAAAGCAGAACTTGACTGAATGAATTTAAATTACAGTAATTGTCTGGGGAAGAACATCTTACTCGTGAAGCTGAAGGACTCTGGGAAAACGCCCCACCATGGGCTGCAGTGCAGTCTACTGCTTCAGATCTTCACAAGGAGACACAGCCAGCAGTCCGGAGGGGTTTACGCAGGGCACAGCAGGGCCAGCAAGCCCACAGAGCCTCCTCGCTCGGCGCCATGTTATATGGGCTACTGTACAAGCCAAAAGTTGGGTGGGAATTTCAGAGGGAAAATACCTACATTCTCAAGTTCAATATAAATCATGGCCTGAAAACAAATTTTACGAGGCCTCTAATAATTCAATAATAAAATCGAAAAACATTTCTTTATTTGAAAGTAAGTACTTTATTCCTTGCTATGTATAGAAGAATCTATGGGGCAGTGGAAAACATTTTTAAATGTTGATCCCTTTGTTTAAAAAGATAAGAACATCCAATGTATTTAAGTAAAACAAGAGATGTTTTCCCTAGGTTTTTTTTTCCCTTTTAGATTCAAGAAATTCCCGTGTGCCCCCAGTAATAAAAGAAATATACATTACAATGTTTTCTCAAATCACCAAATCGGTGATTATGATGACGGCAATCTTTCTGTGAGCAAGTTCCTATTGTTTTAATTAAGTGAAAGAATAAGCATCTCTTTTAGGGGCGAAACATCCTTCTGTTTTGAATCAGCTTCTCTGAGGTCAAGCGACAACGGGATGCTGAGGATCAGGGCAGCCACTCCCAGAAGGAGGTCAAATCCTGAACAGCCCTTCTCTGGATCAGCCTCAAAGTGTAGTTTTAATTAAAAATCAAACAGCTTCAACTGGCAAGAGGACAAACGGGAAAGAAGGAAAAGCCATCACTACATGAAAGGAGAGTTAGAAATTCGAGGTGATGGTGGAATGGACCCTGAAGGTATGAAGTTATGAGCAGAAGAGGAGGAGGATGCGAGGCTCCATGGAAGAAAGGCCATACACTTGA
Source organism: Equus caballus (assembly GCF_041296265.1). NCBI lineage: Eukaryota > Metazoa > Chordata > Mammalia > Perissodactyla > Equidae > Equus > Equus caballus. The sequence goes on from NC_091714.1 coordinate 18,185,711, forward strand.
CTGCACCTCACAGAAATGACAAGGCTGTCCTCGTGACCATCTCTGGGACTCACAGACTTCTGGTGGATTCTTAAGAGCACCCTTTTAGTACAGCGGTCGACCGCGGCGGCCCACTTCCTCTTTGCCTCCTCATCCTCCTCCAGCAAGCAACGCCTCAGGTCCTGTTTCTCAGCCCTGCTCAGGGTCCTGTCTGAGGCAGGACGCACTAGCTGGGTCAGGTTCAGGTGGCTGTACAGGCTCCGCTCCACCACGTAAGTGATATTGAACTCGCTGACCGAGGGGCGCCCGCGCACCCTCCTGCTGGGGATGCTGCAGCTCCCGCCCCCTTTGGGTTTCTGCCGGAGCAGCTGCAGGTCACAGGTCGTGCTGTTAACTCCTTTTCTGGAGGGACGCTGGCAGAGAAAAGCTCGGGAACACGAATAATTAGGATCCGTTTTCTTCAAGCGGATTTGCTTCCGGACACTCTGAAGCTCCTCCAGAGACACTAGCAGGTGGTGCCTACGACGGTGGGTGTCACAGAAGCAAACACCATCTGTACTTACCCCGTGGCTCAGGGACCCGAGACTCTTCTTCATCTCCCCCTCCGTGAGCGAGCGGGAAACCTTCTGGGCCTTTTCTTCTTCTGGATAAGAGAAGAACGTCCCCATCTTCTTGGGGGGCTTAATCAGGCCCCGACTCTCTCCTTTGCTGAAGGTTTTGACCAACTTCCGGCCAGCTCCCCAGGTATCCAGGCTGCTAGATGATGGGGAAGTGGTGAGCGAGTCTGAATCATCTTCCGGGGGTTTCTCAGCAGAGCCATCAAAGAAAAATGGCTTCTTGTGCACTCCAGAGTAAAGGGCAGACCTTTCATCCACGACCGGGGCGTTCTCAAACACATGTTCCTCCCCGCCTGGAGGGGAATCAACACAGACACGTTCACGGTCTCCTGCACATTTACCCTTGAATTCTCTCACAGACCTTCTTTACGCCCCCCACCCCGCCAAAAATAAGCCAGCCCACGCAGAAACCACAGTGATGTCCCCCAGCCCCATACCACTTACTCTCTTCATAAACCCAGCTCCCACTGAAATAAATGCATATACAAAAGAAAATAATCAAACTGTGCAAATGCATGGTTTCACACAAGCTTAATGTTAAAAGGTTTCGGATGTGTTTTCCTCTCCTTTAAGTATCTTTGTAGACCAAACACTTTAACAGACCTATTAAAAATGCCATTTGCAACATTGAAGCCAGTCATTATCACGATATTCCTTAGCATCTAATGATAATGGTCCTTCCCAGTTTGTCGGTGCAATCCTCAGAAGCTAGCAAGCAGGATTTTTCCCCTTCCAAAAGGCCCTCTATTGAGTCTGGGGGGCTTTTTAGAGTCAGAGTTTGATGAATGTCATGTGGCTGACGGTGGGTTTTTTTATTGGTACCTGTGCCATTTAAGTAATTAAATCACCAAGGCAGTCTGGGTGCAGAAACACCATAAAGAGTTGTAGCTTGCAAATGCCACGGACAAACGGTCCCCCGTTGACAGGCCAAACACAAAAAGTTAGGGAACTGGGTGATCCCAGCCAGACATCCCATCAACTCAGGCCCTGCTAAGAAGCAGCAGGGGCATTTAAGGGCCTGAACACGTAGGTAGCCCCAGAAAGCGTCCCACTTCGTCGCAAGGACCCAGCTCTCGAAGCCTTTGCTGGAGCCAGGTATCGAGCCACGCCCGCCAGAGCCCAGTGGAAAGCTATGGCCTCGCTGGCAGGAAAACCGAGTTCTTTCCTGCATGTGTTATGTGAACAGATGTGCGGAAAGAAGTAGGTCAAACTGTGGGTGTAGTGATCCTAACTGGCTGTGTCCCTCTAATTATAAGGAAATTTGTGAGCTTCGCAGCTTTCCACCCGCTTAACTGTGAAGAGGAAAAAATACAAAGTTCCTTGGAACAGAGGGATGGCACTAAATATACCAGCTGGGACAAGGGTGCCAGTGCGTGGCTGAATGTCAGAGATAAAGGGAAGGATAGAGGGAGAAAGGTGAGCAGATTGGTAGGAGCCCTTTAAAGTTCCAGAAGTTTCTTACTTTCCCAACTCATGGGAATGACAGCTACAAATTTAAAGGAAAAAAGAACCTCTGCTATTAACTACAACCCAAGATTGACTCTGATGTCGAGGAGAGGGCAGTGGGGAGGCGGATTCAGAACCAGGTCCAGTCTCAAGTTTTCCATAATCTGCAGCACAAATATATTTGCTCAAGAATTATTCCCCGGTTCTTCAGGAGAGTTTCAAAGCAGGGTCTAGGGCTCCGACAGCAATTCACCAGATCAGAGGCAGTGTGTGATTAGCATGGAAGTTTCTCGCTCCTTCCTCAGGACACCTGACTAATAAGGTGTAGAGGCCAAGGGTCCTTATGTTGTTGGAAGTAAAAATGGCAACCTCTTCTGGATGCAGTGTACCCTCCACTTCCAGAAAGAATAATGGGGCCACGACGAGAGGCACAGCCTGGTGGCAGAGGCAGTCCAACAGCGGACTTCTCTATAAAAGTCGTCCAATCACAGGTCATGGCTTCACATTTAGCCCACGTGTCCACAAGGGTGTGCAAAGGCCTTATCTACCCACAGTCCTAAGGGGCTTTGGGGAAGTCAGCTGGGGGCGACTGGATATCTTAAAGACCTGTCACTCGGCAGTGGTCTAGAAATTTTCTGAACTCCGTATTTATGACTGTCATCAGAGATTCCGACACTTCCGTGTCACATGAGTTTGGAACCAGCTGGTGCACACATGTCCAGGACATTATGCAGCTCCACTTCCTGGTTCTGGAAAGTCAGCATCTGGTAGGGAGTTGCAGGAAATGGGGCAAATGCTTCCAAAGTGGCCGCATTAGCCTGTGCTGAGGGCCGGCCTCATGCGGTATAGACTCCTCTGTCTGGGCCTGACCCAAGGCCTGAAATCTCAGCCTTCACTTGATTTCTTGGGTTTAGAGCATTACTTCTCCCATTCTCCTCCAACTTGAAAGTACAGTTGTCCTATGGGGAGAATGACAATCAAGATGGGCTCACTCCATCATCATTTGGAGTAACCTGCTTCACCCAGTGGCCTTTATCTATCTTATTCAGCTGAGATCGGAATACAAAAGGAAAGCGGATTTCGACGGGAGGAGGGGGTAGGATATGGGATGACTTCTTGCCAAGAACACAGATTTATGCTCTAGATTCCAGCCCCCTGGCTCGGCCACTCACCATCTCCACAACTTTAATTACTTCATCTCTCTGAGTCTGTTTCCTCACCTGCAATAATGCCTACCTGTCTTAGTAAGACCTACTACCAGGCTATTGAGGGAATAAAATTAAATGAAGAGAGGTATGTGAAGGTAACTTATAAGCTGAAAAGCACTGTACAAAAGCCAATGATTCATTATCGGGTTACAGATGTGCTGGAACAACGAGGGGAGGGGGCGGGGGCAGTGTGAAGACCCAGGATGCAGAGAAGTCAAGCTGCCCAGACTTAATTCTGGAACTTGTGCCGGCTGGCTCGGTGCTCTTGAGTAAATTATTTCACCTGTTGGTGTCTTAGTGTGCTCATTTGTGGAATGAGGATGGTATTAACGCCTGCCTCTAGTGGCTATTCTGAGGATGACATATTAAAAGAAACAAAATCTAAAGTGTTTACGACAGTGCCTGGCACACAGGAGGCTCTCAGTAAATATTCAGACAACCGAGTACAGGCACAGGCATGCACGTCTAAAGGATGGAATCCTTGAAGGTTCGGGGGCAGAGGAAAGGGGTTACTGGGAGGATGAATCTTCCTGCTCTGCAGAAGCAGGGACCCAGGTGGCTAGGTACCAGTTCTTTTGCCAGTGAGGAAGCTCAGAGAATTCTATTCTGTGGGGGCTGGAGGCAGTTCTAGACTAGCAGGTGTTGGGGGGCAGCCCGAGTGGATGCCCTGAGCTGCACGCACCCTCCTTGAGCCTCTTCCGGTGACATCGACAGGCCCGGTCAGTGGCACCCCAGCCCCACAAGTCGTCAGACACTAGGGGTGTAACTTGGACCTCAGTTCACCAATCCATCTTCCATCTGTGAAACCTGACTCCTCCCCAGCTGAATTACAGTTCAGAGCTAGAAGTCCATGGAGTCATTACTTTTTACCCTAGAACTACCTCTTTTCGTATATTTTTCCTTTTTTTCAACTATGTCTCTCATAGATCATTGAATTGATTTATTCTGACATAAATAAGCGAATTTGAATATTTCTGTATTTTGCAAATGTTCTTCTAGTGGAAAGGCTGTCTCAACACACATGACTGTCACATATGAAGGGACTCCCGGGTGGCAGAACCAGTACTAGGTACTTCACCCATTTTATCTGGTTTATGGACAAGACCCACCATCTATTCACGATATTTGAGATTTAATTTTGGGAAGTGTGCATGAGGTTTGCTTTAAAATGTGGTGCCCCCAAGGCTGAATGATGGCAATTCCATATGGTTCTCGTTAATATTATCCACTCACACCGTGTGTGTGATTTCAGCAAGAGCTGACACGATGAGAGGAAACCAGGCTACATTCTGTACTGGGAAGACCAGGACTGACAGGCAGGTGTTAAACATCCAAATGTAAAACCAGATCACATCCAACCAAAGACAGAGTTACCAGGCAGAAGGACACCCAAATGGAACCCTGGGATTAAACACACTCTAAGTTGATGACACTGGCTATAAAGCAGATCTCTCTGTCTCTCTCTCTCTCCCCTCTTTTCTTTTCTCTTTTAATCTCTGCTCTCTCACAATAACCTCCTCACCTTCAATATTCTTCTAGGGAATTTAAACTGATACATGATTATAACAAACAAAAATAAAAAAAAAAAACAGCAACAGTAACAACAGGAAACCCTTATCTATGCAAAGAAGGGGAAATTCAGTTCCCTCCAAGGCTTGATTTACACACGGCAAAAAAGCCTCCACAATGATAATTTTTCACTCTACATGTTAAAATCTTCAAATTTCTCACAATGTACATATGACATTTTAACAAGTAATATGCTTTCTTAAAAAAAAAAAAAGACATATTCTTTCCAGTATTTTTTCCAATTCACTCATTGATTGCCAAACAGGAAATCTTATTCTTTTATTTTCTCTTTTTGGGAGAATTTTACAGGATGCTGCGAATGCACATTACAAACAGTAAGAAAGATGAACAGGGTGGAGACTTGAACTGTCATAATTACTTCAATGGTAAACTATTCAGTGCAAGAAATCTAAGTTCATGTCCCTTTTCACATGATTGCTTCATCTGACAAGTGGCTTAGCAGCAATACAGGCCTCAAAGATCCACTCAGAATGGAAGGTCCTTAAAGTCCCATTTGAATTGAGACTTGAGACTGTTTATAAGAAGAACACATCATCCAAAAGGATGATCCAAAAGGATATTAGAGATCCAAATGGATGTTAAGTGCCTCCACTCTTAGCTCTTTGTTTAAAGTGGATGTATATCAAATTTGGACTATATTCACTGGGCTGAAACCATTGTCCTTTTCGGGGCAGAGGCATACACTGAGAGGAAGTTATAATAAGAGTTTGTATGAAATGGTATAAGCTCAAAATGAAAGCTGTACCACACCCTGAGAAGATTTATTGTCACATACTACTAGTCATCCCCCATCTTTGTAATATTTAAGTTCCTAAGCCCCTGTAATGCTGGATCCCAGGATCCTTCATTCCATCACGTGCTGAGCGTTACCCGGCTAGCATGCAGCCCCAATTCTCTCTCTGCCAGCCCAGCTAGAACTCAATCTATTTCCCCATTTGAAATCATAATCTTTTTCCACTGACAAATGGACCCCCAATGCTTTACTTTGGAACAACCAGAGTGGAGTTTGCTTTTTTACCTTCAGTGCTGGGCTTTTTCATTTCTTCCACCCTGATGAGTTTCTTTCTCACTCTGCGAGTGGAGTTTACCAGCTTGTGTAACCTCTTAAACTTCACCGACTCCTCGGTTTCATCATCTGATTGTTCTCTTGACTGGCAAAGAAACAAAGGAAAAGTTAATCAGATAATTGCTCCAGAGCTTGGCTCTTGCAGGCGGGTGCAGCCCAGCCTCACTGCCAACTGAACTTGGGGCACCAACAAATCTCGCCAACAGGTTCACGAAGCTCCACCTACCATGTTAAGGTCTAAATCAGTGGCGAATCAGATCCTGGGCAACACAACACACACCCTTGCCCTTGCCGGGCATGTGGTGCATTTGTCTCAACTACTTCCCCGTCCTCTTTCGGGAGAACTCCGGCAGGACTCGGTCCAAGGCTGGCCCTGTTATTCCAGTTACTCCGCTGTGGTTTGGGTCGGGCTCTCATCTGTCGGGCCCATCAGGACTTGCAGTTTAACGTGGTCATCAACTACTTCTCCAAACCAAAACTCTGTTGACTTGTTCCAGTCCTCCCCGAAAATCAAAAACAGCAGGGCAGGAAAAGGGAAGAGATGCAAAAAGCCGCCTCCTACCCCATTTGTTAGGAGCGTCTGCCACATCTCAGCCATCCCTTCCGCCTCTCCCAGCTCTTTCCGAGAGCTCGCAAGGCGCACGCGAGGACAGACCCTGCATTCCTCCAAGAGGGACAAGGGAAAAAGCTGACCTTTTCAGCCATACAGTGCAGTCCATATTCCCCAGCATCCCATTTCGTTTTGCAACGACTCAAGTATGCTCAGCCCAGCTGTTTTCCCTCAAGTATCCAACATTACAGAGAGAGAGAAAAAAAACTTCTCTGCAGCAGTGACCCAAGCGAGAAACAATCCATTCCTTGTGAACAAAATGAGGCTTTCGCTTCCAAGTCAGCTCCAACATTCAACATGCAGCTTCCTCTGTTTTATCTGTTCAAAATGTGCAAACGGGGGTGCTGCACGGGCCGGGTGCTCGGGCATCTTGGGAGTGCAGAGCCCGGCGGAGTGCGCAGCCTCAGCACTCCCCAGCCTGTGAGCAACTCCAGCTAATCCTGCACATCCTGGCAACAGCCTTCTCTCCATTTCCTCAAACCTGGTTCCCTGAAGGAGGAGGGAGAGAAACGCCACAAACGGGAACACAAAACAAAAACAAACCACATCGTTGACTCTAAATATGGAGACTTCCCCCCAAGAAATGCTCTCATGAATCCCAATTTCATAGACAGTAAAAGAGGCAAGCAAGAGTTGGCAGAAAACAGTTCAAGAGGAAACAAGGTAGAGATTATATTAATTATTTAGGCATAAAAATGGTGCATGGTGCCAGTCCACGAATTATTTCTGTGGCACCACGGCACTAGGTGAGGGATAAATGCAACGCATTTCCTGGCCTCTGGCCTCACCCTGGAGCCCCCAGCATGCAGCCATTGCACTTCCTCCCTGCATGACCATAAGCAAATCATTCACCCGCTGAAGAATAATTATGATAACCCATAAATGGCAAGTCATTAGGACAGGGGTATTTCTCAGCCTTTCCTTCTGAAAAGTATATCCAATTTCTCTAAATTCCTAGAGGGAATGTTGCATACACATTTCAGAATTAAAGTTGACTACTGGTTACCTGGTAATGAAGAACAGAAATTGGACCCCCAGGAGACGGGGGAAAGAGGATAAATTGTATGCTGACAGAGGACTTAATGTGTTTGGTCTAAAACTTAAAATGTAACAAATTACAATGAAATAAGTAGAGCGACTACTACATACTCTGGTTTGAGTTTTATTTTTGCTTGGTTGAATTGTTGATGTGTGATGAGATGGTCGGAGTGGTAAACCAGAGGAATGAGAAGAACTCGGTTAACCCTCGTTCTGGGTAATCGGTACCTGAACCCAACCACAGAGCATGGAATTACACATAAACATTTAAACAACATTCGGCCTTCTCGATGGATCTCAAAAGCCAAGCAATTCTAACAGAAGAAGAATCAACATCACACTACAGACAGTCTCGGTACATACCAATGGGACAAACCTAAAAAACGTCTAGAACACTCAACATTAAAAAATTCGAAAGTCAAGCGCAAAAGAAATAGGCCCAGGTTGTTTATAATGAAGATACAGGAAGCTACATTCCAGGATGAAAACACTGATGTATATAAACATCATCCCTAGCTTGGGGGTTGCCGTTGGCAGGGTGCGTCGTGTGTGGGTGCATGGAATGGGGGAAATACAAAGAGAAAAGGGATATACAAACAAATAACATAAAAATCTTGAGTCCACAAAGACACAAATCATTTGTAGGAAAGGCACCATTAGAAGGAACTTTTCAAGAAGAAATCACAATCGTTAAACCGGGACAACAGATTGAAAGGTAACCACCCCAACCCTCCGCCCAGCTACTTTCCTCTGGCCGGATTCACTGTGTTGAGAAATAACATATTCCAGGTACTTATTTAATTGCTTTCACATGTTCCATCTATTTTTGAGAAACAGGAGCTCTTTAGAACTTTGAACCAATGTTATTTTTATTTTTCTAAAAGAAAAGCGAAGGTTTTGGAGGTGTTTGCAACTGATAAATCACAAATCATGGCAACCAAGAGCTTTCTTTGCATCATGTTTTGGACATGAGACCAGACAGATGCAGCACAATTTACAGGAAGAAAAACGTAAAACAAACCAGTCATTCAAGAAATATATGTAAGTATTTAATAGAAAATGTCCTCTTAGGTCAGCCTAAAAGCCACTGGAGTTGAACAATGTGGCCCAAGGATGCTTTTTATCGATGGAGAGGTGTTGACTTCCCACTTCCTCCTGAGTTCAGAGGAAAAAGAGTTGTGAAATATTTGCCTTCAAAAAATTTTCTCCATCTGTTTTAACATAAAGACTCTGTAAAAGGCCTGCATTTCTTTTAAACCGGGGAGTAAAGCTTAAATTCTTCATTTCATGTTTCGCCTTTTAAAGTAAGCATGTGCCACTTCCCAGATGCTGGAAATAAAATATTGTGCATTTTTATTCAGAAAATACACGTCAGAAATGGCAGTTTGAGGATTTTTAAAAAATATTTTAAATAAAAAATATGTATAATTTTTAATTGTTAAAATAAAATACTGTATATATTTAAAAGAAATCTTGCCATCGGGAGGAACTTTGTAGAAGATGAAGGAAATCTGCATATATATATATAAAATGAATGAGTGATTCCAAGAAATAGGCTCATAACTATTATAAAACAGGTTTTAAACAAACTACTGTGAAAAAATAACAGTATACATTTACACACATTCCAACATGAGATGGTATCGCTGCCCCTCCCGGTCCTGCCTGCCTCAGGTCAGGGCACTAAAATAAACTTTAATCGATCATCTTCTAAAGGAGAAGGTGACAAAATCTGTATAGAACTCCCCATCTCTAAACCTTTAGTAGAAAAAGGCAATTAATTCATCCCACCAAAGGATGTGGAAAAGTGGATTTAAAATATTGTAAATAGAGACATTTGATTTCCAGGCTCTCTATGGCAAATTTTTCCACCAGAAAGCCCATATGGCTCAACTTTTAATTACTTTGGCTAATGCTATATGTAGTAATTCTGTGGTGAATGCTTAAGTGTTTCATTTCTGGTTTCCATGGCAACATTACATCAGATTGCAGACAGCTGGCTCCACAGTTTTAAACCATAACAAATTGACCAAGCCAAGGCACAAAACTATAGCTGCTTTAAAGAGATAGGACACCATTCGGCTGCCAGCGGCTGAATGAGGAACCTACGGGGCCCGTTTGGCGTGCGAGAGGAGGGTGGAGCCTCCTTCCTTCTCAGCTTCTTTTGGAACATGTGTGTCCTTGACACATCTGCAATGTTCTAATAGGAAAGACACGGAGCCAACATGGAGAATTTTTTATACTGCAGCTACATTAAGCCTAATCAGAAAAAAGGAACGCAATTAATAGCATCTGTAGATACAAAAATTTGTGTGCTGGGTCAAACTAAAAGCATCCCCTCGCTGTTGAACTTAAGCCTGTCACGGCGGGTCGGTAACAGATACTTCACTCGACCCTGTAACAAACAGTTCTTGCAACTATCACGCGCTAGAAACAAATGCTTTCCAAAAGCCGCCCGGCACAGTCGTGCAGGCACAGGAGGGATGAGCTGTAATAAAGCTTAAACTGGACTTGCAAGGAGCAACTAGAACCCTTTGGGGGACCGCCTGAGACCACGCTGAGCACAGGATGACAACTGTGCCCGCTGCGGAAACACGCTCACTCAGCTTACATCCCCAGCTCCCAACACCCAGCACACTGGCCCCATTAACAGCCAGATCAAGTCACCTTTATCTCCCCCAGAGCCATGCACGTAACACTGTAAGGGGTTTGAGCATCTCTGAAAAGTATTCTGAAATTGGAAATGTGTTCGCTGGTGAAATTCACACAACCGTTTCTGGTTAACCCAGTACTAAATCAGACATAGACATTTCAACTTCCTAGGTCCGCTTTGGAAGTTAAGAGAAAGAAGCGGATCAATCGTAGGTTTCTCAAAAGCAATGTGCAGTGCTGTCTGAAGTCAAGCCCTCCCCACGGAACGCTGCACCACTGACAACAGAGCTCCAAGCCACGGACACTCAATCACACACATTCCCACCATATTCTCAAAATAATACCCACTCTGCCTCCAAAAGCTCTGCCTGATTACTGGGTGAGCGGGCTAGGAAAGAACGCTCAACTACAACATAGAGAAGTAAACAAGAGAAGAAGGATGAATCGAGAAGAATTTGAACAGAAAAGAGCAAAGCATCACAGCCAGCAGCCACCGAACAGCTTTTCCCTGAAGTGACAGAAAGCACATTTTTCCTTTCACGCTGAACACACCCAGCGAACTTACCGGCTTCGGCATTTAGCAGGCCTAAGGGGCGACTCTGAGCACGTCCGGAACCCCCGCCCCCTCCCCACTTTGCGAGCGTCTTCACTCTCGTTCCGTCAACTCTGTAATCTCAAAGTGAGGACTAGACACTCCTCGAACATGTTCCTTAGGAGTTACATGATCGGACAGGCTCCACCAGCACAGCTTCAGATCCGAAGGAGAAAAAAAAGTGAAGACACTGGATTCAATTAGCTGCTTTCTGCTGGCTGACTGACTCCCCAGTTCCTTGCTAACTGCATAACTTGTAAGAAAGGCATAAGTCATCAGCTCTAAGCAAATCTCCTATTCACCACAAGGAAAAAAGGCAGTGTTGTACGTGGCAAACAATCCCTGTTTTCACTGACGAAGGCTCCCTGACCTCCCGCTGGCCTCCAGTTCCTTAATTACTGTCTATGGAATTCCAGAGAAAGAAAAAAAGAACGCGAGAATCTGAGCAAATCCGAGACAAGGACGAACCCTCACAAGTGACTGGACTTAAAAAAGATCTCTTTCGCAGATATTCTTCCGAACACCCCCCGAAGGGAGTAGTCATGATTGAAAATAGACACCTTCCAATGGCTATTTTTGAAATTACTGAATTAAAACTTATGATTTTGGTTTCCGCCTAGAATTGTCACTTTCTGCCCTCTCCCCGCTCCTTTTTCTATTTTAACCACTAGACTCGATGTAGGATGTTTCCCCTTCATTGACGCTTCTAAAACGGTCTTAGCCAATTGTTTCAACGACCATTTCAGAGCAGCTGAGTTCTCTTGCATTCTAGAACTGTGAGCACAAGGACTGGGTCACAAGATGATCATTTAATTTTCCCAGGGGTGTTTGGGGCGCAACAGGCTCAGGTTGTTACTTTAACAGAACACTCTCCAAACAAGACAGGACTGAAAACCCATGTGAAGTTTCCACGTCATGGGTGGCATGTCAGGTCTGTATTTTCAGGGCTAAATTCCTTGAGCTGGGTAAGCCATGTCTTCCCACCACACAGCGTGAGCTGCCCACCCCTGGGGCCTCTCTCATCATGCGGGCCTTCCTTATGTATGACACAAGGGCCCCTCCCTTGGTAGGCATCACACACACATATTCACACGTTTTTACCAAGCGGAGATCCCAGGCAGTGCCACAGACCGCCAGAGCTCAGCGCCTTTCCCTCGGCTCTTGTGCTGTTCTGAGCCCCCGGGCCCCTGCGGCATCTCTCACTCTTCAGTGAGAACTGCAGGAATCCCCTTTTCCTCCAATTTTCTACCCCAGAAATGTCTCCTCCCACCCCTGATGGAATTTCCTGTCATTTCTCTCCACAAGGGTTCGCCACACCTTCCCTATTCTGCCTAGTTCCCACTGCACAAATCCATTCACCGACACCCTCTCTGGTTTCATGTACGTTCCCTTCTCCGCTGCCATCTGAGGGCCACATGTGCCACACATTGGGGCAGATGCTTTCCGGACATTGTACTTCCAACACCCATATTTATCAAATGCTCACAATTCCCAGGCACCGAGTTAATTATTTACACGTATGACCTCATTTCAGGGACAGTAAATGGCAGAGGGAGAATGGGAGACTTCACGACTTGGCTCCTGTGCCCCCCACCTCTACACGGACTTTCCTCACCCAAGACTGACAACCACATTGCAGGAGACGTTATGCTCAGAATTCCTCAAGACAGTAAGTAGAAGTCCTTGGTTGAACTTGTTACTTGATGAAAACTCAGAAAATGCGTAAGGCCGGATGAGATTGGGGTAAAGGGAGAGGAAAGCCCCAAATAACTGGAATTCAGACAAGACCTATGTTAATTCCTACAGGTGCTGTCTCGCTGTGTAGGTTGCAGAGGCAAAGCAAACGTGAAAGAAAGCTGATGATCCGGCCAACACCGGAGGCTGGGTCTCAACAGGTCGTGCAGGCGCCAAGTCCCCTGGATGCCACCTGCGAACAGCGTGTGGCCCTGAGTAGGTGTCTTAACTTCTCTCATTTATCAGATCGGCACTGATAAGCCTCCCATGGCTCTTGAGAGGATGAAAGGAGAGCCTGACGTGAGGCCCAGAGCCCGGCAAGCGGCGAAGTCTCTATTGACCTGGGATGGCGGGAGGCTGGGCATGGACAGAGCGGGCTCTCTGGGGCAGTGGAGGGAAGGACGCTTCTCCTCCTCGTTCCCCTCTGCCCCACTCCTCCTGTACAGCCCTTGTTAACTGTCACTTCCATCACTCTCGGGATGATTCAGGTACTCAGGGAGACACTCGATGTTGGGCATTACGTAGGCACCGGACACGGGCTTGTCTTTCAGAGGACGGGAAGGGCCACAGGGACAGGGTCCATATCTGTCCCCCTCCTTGTGTTCTTGGTGCCCGGCGCAGGGCCCGCCCACTGTGGGCCCTCACTACATGTGTGTGTCATCGGCACGGAATGAAGGAGTTTAGACTCTCCAGCCCCTAGCTCCCAGCCCTTGCTGTGTATCTGAGTAAACTGCAGGAGATCTGAAAGACTAGACTGGGCCAGGGCACGCTGGGGAGCTTCTTGGTGGAGGAAAGGTGGAAACAGAGGGGCCAAACTTCATGAGGGAAGGACATGGCTGGTCTTGTTCACTGAGTAGTGAACCTGAACTCACGCAGCACACAGCAGGGGTGCAAACTTGCTGAGGACAGACTTGAGCATGTGATTCCCACTCTACGGCCTTCTTGTGGATAGATGACTTTGCATGGTCAGAGCCCTCCCCTTATTTCCAGTTTCTGTGTATGTTATGCTCCACTCTGCAGACACCATGTGCAAAGGGCCTCTCAGAGCACCTGGTTCTCATCTTCTGAGTTCCTCTGAGCATCTCAAATGCCCCATCTCTCATGGGCTGGCACACCTTTGCACCTGCAGATCTCTGTTTTGGAAATAACTCTGCCCACCCCATCCACTTCCCTAGCTCCTACTCATCCTTCAAGATTCAGCCCACGTGTCACCTCCTCTTGAAAGCCTTCCTGGCTTCCTCCTCATCTTCCTTAGGCTGTGTGGTAGCACAGCAACCTAAACAGGCTTTATCGCAGGACTTAGCCCAATATACTGTAATCATTCTATTTCTCAGCCCCACACTAAACTTCATGAGGACAATGAGCACCGCCATCCTCATTTCTGTATGTGTGCCTAAGTAACATTTGTTGTGTTATGTCTGATTACACATGATGTATAGTGAATTACAGGCAATTTGGAAAATGCACAACCACAAAAAGGAGAAAGAGAAAATACCTATATCCCCCCACCCCTACTCGGATAGAAAAATTGGTCATATTTTGGTTAATGGCCTCCCACTTTTTACACCTGCACCCTATACATTCATATGTTTCTATGTTTTGTTGTGTGTTTTTACAAAAGAGACGACGTCATGCTCTCAGCTGCTCCTCCTCCCACAGCCACTGTCAGGGCCCCCAAGCCTCCCTCAAGTGAACACACAGCGTAAGTAGTAACAAAGCGCTCGCTCATCACTGTGACCCTGTTTGAGCCACTCTGCTGTCCCCAAAGGTTTTCTTTAGAGAAAACCTGGAGGTGTCAAAGCATACTGTTCAAACTGTTTCATAACCTGCATTTTAAAATTAATACGGTTTGAACATCTTCCCATGTCAACAAATGGAATACAACAATGTATTAATGATTCCACAGTAGCCAGTCATGGAAGTACACCATAATCTACTTAAATAATAGCCCCATCACTGGTCACTTGCATGCTTCCAGTTTTTCAATATTACAAACAATACTCTGAGGAACACTACTGTAAAACTTCTAACATATCTAAAATTCTTTTTTTAGAATAGATGATTAAGATTGTAAAATTAATGGGCATATTTTAAGTCTTTTGATACATATTAACAATTTGCTCAGAAAAACACTGCTATTTTTAAATCTCACAAGTAGCATAAAAAGAGTGCCTAATTCCCCAACACAATTGCCAACAGTGAACATTACACTGTTCTTTTCCACTTAGGGAAGTAAAAATAGTATCTATGTTCGTGCTAAGTACACATTTCATGATTGAAATGAATGAATGAATGCACTGAATCAAAGCACTAGGAAGAGCAAGGAACAGAAATACGAGTAAGCTGGCTTTACCGGGACTATCCTGGTATACCCAGGGTTATACTCTGGAAGTCTCGGGGTAGAGACAGCCCCAAGAGAAGTTCAGCAATATGAATGATATAAGGCAACTGTGATCAATGCTAAGAGGAACCAAGACATACAGGGATCCAGAAGCGGGAGAACTCACCTCTGGCTGAAGAAATTGAGACATGCTTCCGTGGGAGGAAGGGCATTGGCAATGGGCGGTGAGGCATTTCCGGGTTCTTATCTAAGCTAGAAGTCCAGTGTTTAGATGGCCCCGAGGCCCTATTTCTTTCTCCTCTCTGACCTTAGATGCCTATCTGACAGTCAAAGAGAGTTGGGCTGATGCTGTTGGCTTTATAAACAGCATGTGACACCAATCAACAACAGCTTCGGGCCCTCCTCTTCCCCAAGCTTGATTTCACAATCTCTCCAACACGCCTGCTCTCCCTCCACTGATCCAAGAAGTGATGCATTCAAGGTTACTCCCTACCTTGGGGGCAGCATATGGGCTCCACTGGGCATGTTCAAGATGAGCACTGATGACTGCCAGTGTGTTGCTCTTTGTGTTTATAAAAAAATTAACCTCCCTCCTTAAAGAAGTCAGAATTACTTTAAAAAGTGTTTGAGTTGTCAGAGTAACTACATAAAATATGAAACACACTGTGGGTTTTTTTTCTTTTATTTCACAAAACAGTCAAGGAAGAACTCATCTGTTTAGTAAGAAATATTTTGCTCATTAGCTGGTGACATCATTGCCCTCTGAAATGAGGAGATTTTTGTCAGCATACGGAAAAAAAGATGAGATTCCATTCTTCTCCCAGAGGTGCAGTGTAACAGTGAAATAATCTCTCTGGCAGTTTCAAAATTAACTAGTTGTTGCCAGATTTGAAGAAAGAGGAGGAGGAGGGGGTGGCAGAGAAGATAATTACATGATACTTTTATTTGGAAAAAGTGTGTGAGAATTTGAGGTAATATTACCATCCTCTAGGGGCAAAGGCTTGTTGGTACTTAATTCACTTAAGAAACTGTTAAAAAACTAACTGTAAAACCAAAGGAGAAGCAAACGGACGCTACATTCCACAACACACTCTACTCTTTTTCTTACACTCACGAACTTTGAATTGCTTTTAATGACCCCCAAAATATTGCTACTTTTCCCACAAGAAAGAGGGAGAAAATATAAGACCACAGGAGTCCTACAACCAAGTCTATGGAGAGTTGGATCCCAGGTAAGCCCATCCATCTCAATTCTGCACATTGCCATTGAGCAGAGAAAATCCCTTGCCTTCTGAAAGGGGTGGGCAGAGGAGAGAGGTAAGTGGAAGAAAGAGAACTGACTTCCCTTTCACTCTGTACACCTTCGAAGGCTTTTTCTGCCTGGGGTATGTCAGCCTGCCCATCGCTCAGAGCACCCTGCTGTTCATTTAAAATTGGTGAGCTATGGTAACAAGTGATGCAAAGGCAGTCAGCAGCTCTACAGGTCTCTCTGTAAGGAGCAGGGTAGTGTTATCCAAAGCAAATCTATGGTGTCAGGCATATCGAAAACTAAAGCAAAACACCAAACCCACTCGTTCCCAAATGCATTCGATTCTCACACAGCCCATGCCATGGAAAAAGGATGACTCAGAACAAGACTGCCAAGTAGGGCAATTACAAATGCATTTGAGTCTAGTTTCTGGAGCTGCTGGAAGTTTTCATCCCAGAATCGGTAAGTCTCCCAAGGGACTGGGTGGTGTTTGCAGTCACATTACTTTTATGGCATCTAAGACTGATTCACGAATCAGGCATGATGACTTCTCGGACAGGCCTGCCAAACAGCCTTGTCTAGGCACATGACAATGTAGAAATACTGAAAACTGATGGAGCCTAAATGGCAACAGAGGAAAGGTGTGGACACCGAGTTCTTTCCTCCAAGCCAAACTTAGGCCACCAGGTTGGCACAGTCATCTGTTGAAGCTGGAGGCAGGTGGGCCAATGTCACCTCCTAGATTCACGATCTATAATCTTAACATAATTGTCCTTATGTTTGTAGAATAAATAATAAGCAAATTTATTTCAATTGAATTGCTTCAATAAGAAAACTTAGTTCCAAAGTGAAGAAATCTAGGCTGAACCCTTAGAAAAGGAATCATTTAGAGCTAGAAAGGTTGTTTGTGGTCATCTAATTGGCAAAACTCTCAGGTCAGGATGACTGCTGAAAGCTGAACCACAGAATATCTTCCCATAACAACTAATGAAGTGAGCAACAGCGTCCCCAAAAACAAAATTAGTGAAAACTAGCAAAAATATTCCACCAAGAGCAGCCAAACAATTATTATTAGTTTCACAGACTAATATATTAAACTTTAAAACTCCATCATCAAGGTAATGAAAAAATTTCTGAAGACCGATGGAAAAGGCCCTTGATTCTCCAGAAGGCAGACTGATAGGAATTTTGAGAATTATTTCATATAACTTCAAATCCAGAAGGAAGGAAACTGTGTGGCCATCTTTGTCTTTTTCTGATCTAGGAGCAGTAGAAATTGCTTCAGGAGAGTAATGAATGAAATATGGAAAGTCAATAGTAAGGCTGATCCTGATTGAAATAAAGCCTCTAGAAATTCACCAGGAATTGGAGAAATGAATTAAAGGTAGACTGGATATGCCCCACCCACGGCCCCACCCATTCCCCCATCCATAACCAAGCAATGTGAACCATGATGCAGCACATTTAACAAAATCTTAGGCGAGAAGGCACAGCACGGTACCCAACGAAGATCACATTCCACTTCAGTGGGGTTTTCCCCTTCCCTGGCCATTACATCAGGCCATAGCAACAATAAACATGAACGGACCACAAAATGAAGTGCTCAACTCCAGCTTGGAAGAAAGGAAAACAACCTGTTGTCAGCATGGCAAACAGGTCAAAAAGTAATCTTCGTATTATAAGCACAAATAGAAAATCCGACCTGAGCTACCGAAGCATGATCGAGGAGAAAAGAAATGCATGACAACGATTCAAACAAACCACACCAGGACAAAAAGAGACAGAGAGAGAAAGAAAGCATGGAAAAACACAAAGATCCCATCTTTTGATCCCATCTCTCTATCAGAGAGAAAATATAACTCAAGGAGGGGGAAGAAATTCCTAATAGTTGTTTCACTCTATAAAATATTTAATAAGAACACAAATTCAATTAAACGAGACCTCATAGACCAGATGAAAAACACGAATGATAGGAATTTAAAAACGGCTGTCATAAGGAAATAGATAACCAAAACAACCTAGTACAGAACCAATTTGTAAATAAGAATGAGCAAAGAATAGAGCTATACCCTAGAAGTCAAAATATTGATACAGAGAAAAGTTGTATTATTTAAATCCATTTTCTCATATGATCCAAGCTTTAAGATTCACCCAGCTCCTCAACTAAGCCTCTGACCTTGCTGCTCCCTCTACCTGACACACATTTCTCTTTCTTCTCCTGGTGAACTCCTTGGTTTCAGCCACCTTCTCTGGGAAGGCTTGCCACGCTCTCCTCACTGGGGCTAAATGGAATTTCTGTGTGTACTTAATACACTAGGTAGAAATATTCCAGTTAAGTCCTGAACCATGCTAAATCCACTTGTCTGTCTCTTCTTCTCAAATATAAACCCGTGTGACAGGGACTGGCATGTGGTAGGTATTCAATAATGTTTGCACAATGAATGAGTAAAAGAATCTTCAAGATGGCATTCTTTCACCTTCACTCTGGGTCAGAACTGCAGGGCAAGAAGTGTCCTTTTAGGAACTAATTATGCAATACCATTGGCATTATACTAGTAATAGTATAATCAACAAGGGCTGACAGAGGGTGTGGTATGGTGCGAAGAGAGAGAGTAATAGGGACAGAGAAGAGAAGAAAGGAGTATTTCTACAGAAATCATTCTGTGAATAATTAGAATTTCAACTAGAATTTGGTTGTGTTAAAATACTGCTTTCCAAATGAGTGGCACTGTCTGATGACTGATTGCAGTTCTAAGAATTTTGATAAAATGGGCAACTGTGATGACTTAAAATTCAAATGGACGTTAAATAAGTGATGGGCAGCCTCAGACTTCAATCAGCCGGCTCAGGCTGGAGGTGGCCCTCAGTCTGGAGCCTGCTCATGAACCACGAGAGGGCCTGGGTGTCTCTCCAACTCAGCCATTACATAAGATTTGGCATTAGGGCAAATGATTTAAGGAGGAATTAACATGTGACGAATCAATTTCATTAAACAAGTGATGGAAATCCTCTCCTACCCCAACCTCTCTGAGGTTACTCCCAAAAGCAAAACAAGAAATCGGCATTGCAAATCTAAATGCCAATCCTTAACCCAGATCATATTACGGGTATCTGCACTTCGATATAATCGTCTAGTGGAGGAAATGTGGTATATATGTTTTGCATTCATATATCAGGTCGGATGAATGAAATTGCCATTTTTATAAGTCAAAAGCTAGTATCTACAGTTTCATATAGCTCAACCTAACATAAGAAACAGACCAGAATGTATCCAATAGCTGTCCCAAATTTTAAAACATTGTAAATAAGTGCCCTCAGATTATGTTGTACCAGGATACTTTATTGTTATTTGTGTTCATGTCGCCCTGACATGTCAAAGAGGGTCTGCAAGCAGTACCCTCAACTCCCTGTAACTTTACCAACCAATGAAGACAGAGATATAGCTGGTTAGTTTGTCAGGTGCATAGAGCTGAACTTCCAGCTATTTCTGGACCTGCCATGAGAGTGCCCTCCAACAGAACAGCTATGGAAGCCACACCCACACGCCCAACGCACCCACCCTCATCAGCACTATAATCAGCACTATACGGCCCTAGATCATTTCAGTACAGTTAACTGCCTATTCTTCCCAATAGTAACCTTAAGGCCCAGTATGATTACTGAAATCATACCAGACCCACCCTTAAACCCACTTAAACAATTACACCTTCTGAAACAGAAAATAAACTGAGTATGTGTTTGGTAAAAGCCTGATCAAGTGAGCATGCACTATTTACCTTAAGCTTGTCTGGCCAGCTCTAGCCATCTGCCGCGATACATAAGCCCTGCTGCCGTGTTAATGGCATGTACAGATGGACTTTTACAGGAACTCAAGTATTTTAAGAATAGCAGTTAACGGAAAGGTAGAAGAGCTTCCCACAAAGGAAAAGAAGCTGGCATTCATCGGGTATTCACTGTGTGCCATTTAATCCTTGCAACACCCATGTGGGACACATATGCTTGTCTCTATTTTCCAGATGAGGAAACTGAGGCACCAAGAGAGGAAACTGAGGCACCAAGAGATGAAACTGAGGCACCGAGAGATGAAACTTGCCCTCAGATGCAGAGCCAACAGGTGGTAGAGCTGGGATCTGAACCCAATCTGACTCAACTGTGTGGGATTCACCAGCCCCCTCGCCTGCCCACGTGGGCAAACACCTGGCTTTCCCGAGGCCAGCTCCTCGTTTCTGTCTAACTTTGTTTAAAGATGACAATCTTAAAGGACTCACAGGAAACACATGCCTCAAACTTTGGCCCTTGTCCCAGGGAGGAGACGGGGGACGGGAGGGTGGCACGGAATGAACGACAAGAAGACATCTAGGCAGTGGTTCTCAGTCAGCTCATATCCACTTAGAACACAATTCATCTTTCTCCAAAGACTCCACAACGTTGTTCCAACGGACCAATTTTGTCTCTTGGTCTCACCATAAGCTGCAGGTCTAAAGAATCATTACTTTTAGTCTTCTGAAGGGGATTTTAATCTGTCCCTATTTTATTAGCATCTTAGTTTCAAAATAACTTTTATTAAAATTGAGTAATATTTCTTCCTGTATATTCCCACTCAGCCAAATAAAAAAAAATTTATAGAAAGTATCCATAAAAGTCTGAATAATCATCTGAAGGTTCCAAGTATGCATTAAAAGACCAGAACCAATAAAAGTTATTTTTAACATGGTTACATTTAGAAAGATTTAGAAAAATGTTAGTTATCCCAGCATAACGTAACACAGGATGGTATAAAGAATTGCTGGTATCTGTCTCAAGAATACAGGGTATATATGCCTGCTGAAAAATTATTGCTAGGCTGTGTTTCTCCTTCTTTCTCCTGGTGATATTACTTCTGGTAAATTTCTTCTTCTGTTGAAGAAGGAAAGAGGTGAAGCACACATCCAGTCATCCTGTCTTTAAGCCTAGCTAATACAACCATTAAAGCTCCAACAAAGAGGATCTTTTTCTAGCCACAAATCAAAACTTACTTTGCCAATTAGAATCCTTTTAAGCTGAAACTCCTGTATTAAAAGTCATGAGAAAAATTCTCTAGGAAAAGATACAAAAGAAAAAATACAAACACCATTAAAAGCAAACAGTTTATTCAGAAATGTAAGCTATTTTTATGCATGGAATCTACCTTCTCTTAAATTTCCTTATAAATACAATAATATAGAGAAGAAAAACAGTAGAAAGAAGGTCAACCATTGTCTTGATGATACCTTTACCGTACCTATAAAGCCAAGTTTAATACCATGGTGTAAGTGAATCTTCACATAATTTAAGCATCCAATAAACATTCACTCAAAGTCAGCAAAAATATGAAAATCATATTTTTTAAAATTGCTGGGAATGTCTACAGGTGGGGGAAAATTTTGTAAATTCATCATGTGTTATCATAAAAGAAAGTCTTCTTTTAGGGTCAGATTTCCCCAAATGAAGAAGCCAATGATACTGATTAATAGTCTCTTTTAAAAC
Organism: Equus caballus; assembly: GCF_041296265.1. Lineage (NCBI taxonomy): Eukaryota > Metazoa > Chordata > Mammalia > Perissodactyla > Equidae > Equus > Equus caballus. The sequence continues at coordinate 18,207,338 of NC_091714.1, forward strand.
TTTTGAAATAGAAAAATAAAACTTCATAAATTTTATAGACATTGTCTAGAAGTTCACCCTAATAAAACAAACATATCCAAAATAAACACGTTAAGAGTAGACAATTTTTTAAAAATTTGGTTCAATGCATAATACTAGACTCTAAAAAGAGCACCATGAATATGCAGACACCCCTTGGACAAGCAGAAAGATGCACCACCCTGCTCTCAAAGGGGCACCCTGTGATCAGCACCCTGTGAGCACAAACTCTGCCCTCCACCACATTCTGGATGAAGTGATTAAATCGTTAGTTAGCCTTTTCTTTGGCCATAACAGAAATTAAACCATTCACCACAAGAACCACTAAAAAGGCAACTTTGTGGCACACTCTCCTGGCTTTCGGCACATTATCTTTTAGAAAGTTCTAATTTAGATGAGGACTGTTGCCACCTCTTCTTCCAAAACAGCAGACCTGAATCCTCTGGCTTGAAGACAATGGCTCTAATTTAGGCAGGTGAAACGCCTCTGAAAAGCCTAAGTAAAACCCATCTGCTGGGGAGGGACAAGTTCAGTTTATAATTTTAGAAAGCCCTAAAAAGATTTGAGTCTTGCATTATGCCACCCAAAACATCTGATAATATGGGGATATTTTAGTTGAGACCTTGAAAGTCCCCCATCAAGGAAACACTTAAAATAGTATTTTGTAAAAAGTGGAAGAAGTGACCACTTGGCATTGTGTCTCTGTTACCCAAAATCTGGGATCCACTTCAACCACACGGCTCCCCCGGACCTCAAACCAGGTTAATGGCAAAGATATACTTAGAGTTGGAATGAAAGTCTGTGAAGAGATGCAAAGATGGATGTCAGGTATTATAATACCATCACTGTTATAACATTAGAGCATTTTTTGCACAAGTATTTCCCAACTCTAAATTTCCCCAAATGTCCAAGCGATCTGTTATGAAATGATGACTTGCTTTACAAAATAACTCAATCACAAAATATTTCACCCAAGTTGCTTCATCCTAGTAAGGAGCTCCAGATACAGAAACACAATTCCAACTTTTTCTGGAACACATTTTATATGGCGTGAAACAACAGAATGGGACCAAAATAGATGTTTGCAATGGACCCTATGCGCTCTGTGCTTTGCTGTCCTTGTTGTTACTTTAATTTTTTTTATACATTATACACTTTTTAAAATAATATAAATAGCATCATAATCAAATAATTTACCATTTGACATTTTTTGGAAAGATGTTTCACTGCAAGCATTTTAATTAATATTTAAGCACCAAGTAACAAATCACCAACCCGTATCTATGAATTTTGTAAAAACACAAAAGCTATGATTTACTAAAACTTATGCTTTGAGTAAAAAACTATAAACCCCAGTAAGATGGAGAGCATAATTTCTTTAAACATATTCTTAACCAGAAGGTAAACCAAACCTCAAGGCACCAAGTTGAAAGCTTAAAATGAGAACTCTCACCACCTTCCCCCCGTGGAGGCAAATGGAAACAAAATTTACCAAAATAAAATAAAAAATACTAAATCAACATTCAGATACTTAACAACAAATTGAGGACTCAACCAGGAATTCTTTTTCAAAACTCTAACCCTCACAACAAAAGTTTGTTATTAATGAAAAACAGCAGAGGAACAGATTCTCCTCTGGCAAAGAGAAAGCTATTTTTCACTTCCCCTGGTAACTATCTTTAGTACTTTACACTCTTGGAAACCAGGAATGTGAATATAGATTTATTGTGAAGCAACACGCAATGATCGAGTGCCAGTTATGGGGGTGGGGAAGCCTATGAAATCAATGCAAATGACATCCTAAAGCACGGCAGGCATCAATATAGGCATTGAGGTCTGGTGACAAAGGCCTTGTGATCCCCGCAACTTTCATGGCCTGGGCATTCCCGACTACGGCCAGTGGGCTATTTCCATCTCAGTATAGAAAAGAATCAATGGAAAATTGAAAAGGCCTGGCTCTCGCACAAAAGATAATCAAAGCGCCTAACCATGGCGGCTGGAGTAGGACACAGTGGGAATTATCTGAAATTAATTACTCTGCTATCAGGCAAATGCAGCATATAATTGAGAAGGAGTATTTTGGATGGTGTTTCTTGCCGAGTCCACATAAAAACAGGGCAGATTAAAGTCAGGGTGGGAGGGGCGAGCATCACATACATTAGGATTACAATCAAGGTCAAGCGAACTTCAGTACCAACGGTGGTCAGCTGTAGCAACGAACAGCAGGGCTGGAAGCGGGTGTGGGTTGTTTGCACAAAGTCAGCTAGCAAAATACACAGGCTAAATAATCCTGCTTCAGAAACTCTCTCCATGGCCGAAGAGCCTGTCTTCACTCAAATCTCACACCACAAAGAGAAGCGACTCCAGAGCTTCTGGAAGATTGTGCTGCAAGTGGAAGGAGCATATGGGATTCCTGGCCCTTCATCCAAACAGGACAGGCTGAATTTATTTTTGAGCCAACTAGGAAGAAATAGTTTGCTAAGAAACTAATAACATAAGTATGTACATGACATCTCGCGTCTGCATGAGCATGTGTGCGGGTGGGTCTCACCTCGGCACTGCAGGGTAAACTCTCCAGGCAGGGGCTCTCTCGCCTTCTCCTTCACCTGCTTAATTTGGATATCTGGCACTGTGCCTGGTCCGTAGCAAGCGCCCTGTAGATGTCTCCCAAGTGAAGAAACCAACCCTCGAGAGAATGAATGTCCAACTTCTAAGAAGCAGCCATTCCATTCTGACAATTTCCATCAAGGCGATGGTTCTAACTCACCCTCCGACAGGGGTCCAAGAAACCAATACTTAATAACGCTTTCTTAGCAGCTCGTTCACAATGCCTGTAGTCCTCAGTTCATATTAACTTTCCCTATATGACACTACTCTCTTCCCTTGCCATCTAAGTGTGTGAGGTTTTACTCCAGTCCTGTTGCTCTGAATGGACAAAGTCATAACCTTTCTCATGACTCAGATGCTATTAATCAGGACAGGATACAGTGAGTCGGATACGAAAGGACCCACTATGGACAACTGGGTCTTTGTGCTCTCCCTCGAGCTGGGTCTGAATCACATTAGTCCTGAGTTACTGTATTTATTGTCCATGATTCCGTAGGTCCATGATTTACATTTATATTGTGTTAGTCTTTAGGACTCGGGGATAAGAGACCCAAGAAGACAAACTGGAAACTATGGACATGGTTCTTTTGATTACCTCATAGTCCCTGGACACACTGCTGGCTAGCGTATGACACATTTATTATTATAAATGGTAACGTCTCAGTCTCTTCCACACAAAAGCAAACCCGGCAGGGCCTTCAAATTAATAATCCTTCGGGGTGTTTTAGGTGCAGTGGAAATCTGCTGCTTGATTCAGGAAATTAGGGAAAAGAAGGATGTGGGAGGGTTCTATTAACTTCTGATAAGCCATCATTTGTTGCTTAGATGCAAAGAAAGGGTAAAGATTGAGTCTGTGGTTGCAAGCCATAAAACATGCTCTTAAAACAGCCAGGAAGGATGCACATTCAAAGACAACTTTGCTTATTAAATATTTCTCTAACACGCTATATGAGGTGGATGCTGAGTTAGGCACTCACTGGAGACACAAAGACAACACGATATGCTTTTCTTGTTCAAGAAGCTCACGATTTCCATGGAGGCTGAAAAATATACAACTAGTTCTGATACTCTAAGATAACTGTTAGGTTTGATGGCTAAAGCTAGTTTAATAAAAGCACAGAATAGGAAGCAATAAACTATACTCGAGGAGGTTAAAGAAAGTTTCACAGACGAGACGGTCGTTGGGCTTCACCTTGAAGGATGCATAGACTTCCACCTAGAAAAACCTGGGGGCAGACACTTTAGGTGGAGGAAATTGCATGAATTAAAGCAGAGAGTGTGAACATACAAAGCTGGTTCAGTAATGCATGCAGGGTCCAACGCGGCCGGAGTGGAGGCTACTGGGAGAGAAGGGTGAAAGATGAGAGTGGAGAAATTGATTAAAGCCAGATCACATCGGGGGTCGAGTGTGCCAAAAGTTTGGAATTCATCTTACAGAACCGGAAAATCCTCAAGCTTTTTTGAAACATGTTGATTGCAAGAAAAGAAGTATGTTTTAGAAACACGACTGGTTGTGGGGAGCATGGACGGGGGGGACAAAAGACTGCAGACATGGAGGTAGAGTCGTTCCCAGATTTTAAGGAGGAGATGACCAAACAAAATAACTATATAATAGATGAGAAAGGATGACTTCCTCCATTCTCGCTCCATGCAGGTTGATGACGGCACCATGAAATGTCTGTTTGAAACACTGGAATTTTAATTCCTACAATCCCTGAGGAACTCCTAGTTTAATAAGCACTGTTTGGGTCACATTGAAACAGCATGAATAACAAAAGGCATCCAAATTGGAAAAAAGTAAAATTATTTCTGTTCACAGATGACATGATCTTATATAAAGAAAACCCTAAATATTCCACGCACACACACACATCAAAACTGTTAGAGATAATAAATTCAGCAAAGGTGCAGGATACAAAATCTACACTCAAAAATCAGTTCCATTTTTATACAGTAGCAATGAAAAATCTGAAAAGAAAATTAAGAAAACAATTTCATTTATAATAGCATGAAAAAGAATAAAATACTTAGGAATAAACTTAACCAAGGAGGCAAGACTTGTACAGTAAGAACTACAAAACACTGCTCAAAGAAATTAAAGATGATATAAATAAAAGGAAAGATACCCTGTGTTCATGGATTAGAAGACTTCATCTTGTTAAGATGACAATACTACCCAAACCGATCTACAGATCCAATGAAATCCCTATCAAAATCCCATGGCATTTTTTGCAGAAACAGAAAAACCCATCCCCAAATTCACATGGAATCTCAAGTGACCTGAATAGTGAAACAATCTGAAAAAGAAAAATCAAGTTGGAGGGCTCACACTTCCCAAGTTCAAAACTTACTACAAAGCTACATTAATCAAAACAGCATGACACTAGCAAAAGGACACACATATATAAACCAATGAAATAAAAGAGAGAGCCCAGAAATAAACCCTCACATACACTGTCAATTAATTTTCAAAAAGGTTCCCAAGACCATTCAATAAAGAAAGGACAGTCTTTCCAACAAATGGTTCTGGGAAAACTGAGTATATACCTGCAAAAGAATGAAACTGGACTCATACATATATGTATGGACTCATATAATATGCAAACATTAACTTAAAATGGGTCAAAGACAAACTTAAGAGATAAGAGTATGAACCTCTTAAAAGAAAACATAGGAGAAAATCTTCATGACACTGGATTTGGCAATGATTTCTTGGAAATGATACCAAAACATAGACAACCAAAGAAAATATAAATCAGACTTAAAAATCAAAAACTTTTGTGCAGGGGTCTACCAAGAGAGTGAAAAGGCAACCCACAGAACGGAAGAAAACATTTACAAATTATGTATCTGACAAGGGGTTAATATCCAGAATATATAAAGAACTCCTACAACTCAACTGTCAAACACAAAACAATCCAATTCAAGAATGGGCAAAGAACTTGAAAAGACATTTCTCAAAGATATACAAATGGCCAATAAGCACATAAAAAGACACTCAACATTTCAGGCATTAGGGAAATGCAAATCAAAACCAAAATGAGATGCCATTTCATACCCATTAGGATGACTACTTTCAAAAGAAAGGAAAATAAGTGTTGGTGAAGAAGTAGAGAAATTGGAACCTTCATCCACTGCTGTCAGAAATATAAAATGGTACAGCCCCTATGGAAAACAGTATGGTGGCTCCTCAAAAAGTTACACATAGAATTACCATATGATCCAGAAATTCTACTCATAGGTAGATACCCAAAAGAATTGACATCAGTGACTCAAACAGATATTTGTATACCAAAGTTCACAGCAGCATCGTTTACAATAGCCAAAAGGTAAAACACCCAAGTGTCTGTCAACTGATGAACGGATAAACAAAATGTGGTATATACATATGGTGGAATATTATTCAGCCACAAAAAGGAAAGATGTTCTAGTGTATACTGCAACATGGATGAACCTTGAAAACATTGTGCTAAGTGAAATAAACCAGATACAGAAGGACAAATATTCTATGATTCCACTTATATGAGGTACCTAGAACAGTCAAATTCATAGAGACAGAAAGTAGAATGATGGTGGCCAGGGGCCAGGGGAAGTTATATCCCCTTTGAGAATGGGGAGTTACTGTTTAATGGTTATGGTATTTCTGTTTTGGACAATGAAAAAGTTCTGAAAGTGGGTTGTAGTGATGGTTGCACAGCAATGTGAAACTACTTATAATGTGAATGCTTATAATGATAAATTTTAAATTAACTTTACTACAATAAAAAAAAAAAGCATGAATAGCACCATTCTCGCTGTAAATGAGTCTATCGGGTAAAGAAAACTGAGTAACACGTACGAAAAGACACTTCTTGTCAGATCCATGTGGGAGTTGGGAGATGCGAAAAGAAATCACAAAGCTGAAATTGTGCAGGCTTTTCCGTTTGAGTAGAGGTGGTCAAGGCGCTCAGAGAGGGCAAACTTACGTTGCAGTTTGATGAGCCATCGAATGCGGGGTAAGAGCCGTCTGGCCAGTCTGCAGGGTCCAAGGCAGCTGACTGGCGGTGCTGGGCCTCGTACTCCTTGAGCTGCAACAAGAGGAAATGGGAATGGCGGCCACTGAGCAGCAGAGAGCACGCTGGGCACCTTCTTCATGCTAGTGTTAGTGACTCAGTGCCAGGCAAAGACAACGGTCCCAAAACCGAAAGGGAGGCACGTGCCTTACCCTACGGGTTTTCCTCTAACTCAAACCAAGACTCGATGGACTCTGTCATCTGTTCCAAAAAGAACTTTGATTTTCCCACTGTCACATCCTCCAGCGTCAAAACTCATCTTTGTCAGTTCAATTATTAGTTTGAAAACACAAACTGTCTGTAGGTGGCCTCTGAATTACCTCGCGATACACTCCCTTTGCAGAAGACACAATGTGGCAGAACACGGACATTTTAGCAAAACAGAGGTGGAAGCCTGAAACTGATTTTTAAAAATTGCCTGCTTTTCTTGTTCTAGACCGCTTTAAGTTACCAGTTCAATGTCATCACCTAACAAATCTTATGGGATTTACTGGGATGCCTGTGGATGAGAGGAAAATAACAGAATATCTAGAATATGTTCAGAGACATTTAAAGTTCGGGTTTAGAAACGAGGTTTCTACTTTTTGAAAAACGTAGAAATATAAGTGAAATATTACAGAAAATTAGCAAATTTAACCTGGCAGAATTAGAGGAAGGATCTTTTGAAATGGCAAATGGGAAAAACTCCAGGTGTGTTTTCATGAAACATACAGAAACTTAACTCTGCTACATAATACAATTAGATTGTAGTAAAATTCTATCATAAAGCAGTTTTTAGATATGAATTTAAGACATTGATCAAATCTTGTTCCATGAATCAAGCCACTAAAAAAATGAAATGATCGGAGCTGACAGTACAGGAGACGGTGTCAGGTCTGTCCTCAGCCACCAGAGCTATGTGGATGTGCCAAAGCCACGACCCTGACAACATCCCTGTAGGAAAAAGCAACTTTCCTAAGCGTTATTTCTACTATTAAATTCTTTTCTGTGCACACATGCAACAGGAGATGGACCAGGGGAGGTAGATAGTATTGGTTAACCAGTAAGAGCTTGGCTGCAGAACCAAATACCGGCTGGGAGCCCTTGGGCAAATTGTGTAACCCCTCTGTGCCTTGGTTCCTCCACCTGGAAAATGGGAATGACAATAAATCTACCTCACAGGACTGCTTCCAGAATCAAGCAAGCTAATGCAGCAAAGCTCTTAACACACCACACCTATGCCATAGAATTATTATGAAAGGGTTATTACTGTCACCCTTGTGGCTTCAAATAAATGAGAACTCCAAGTTCACAAAAACTCCAAGTATTGGAACTTTTGCTGTTAGGGGCACTAATATCATTTTGATCTTTCTAGGACATTAGGGGCATGAGTATTGTTGTAATCTCTTTATAGTACATTTAATTTATGTATTAGAATGCTTTTTCCCTACAGATATCCTGGTTTCTGAAATGCTACATTCTCCCTGTATGATGGCAACAGCTGCCAGCTGCAAAACAGGGTTATCATCTGTTTTCTTAGGTCAATGCTCTGCTTTTATACCCAACCTTGGCTGCAACTCCTAAGAGCCACTAAACAAGCTTTATCTGTAATGAAAACAAAAGAAGACAAATTCCTTACTAGTCAGCCATAAACAGAATTAATATATTTCTTCTGCTATCTGTCCATTTCCATCATTTATTTTGGGGCCTAAGAGTACATGTGCTTCTTCTGATATAGATTCAAATCTGTGCCCTATTCAAATTTCCACTACTTTTTTAGTTATCCTAATTCCAAAACGCTGTGTGTTTTAGAGATCTTGTCATAAAGCAGGATCTCTAAAATTTTTTTAAAGGGAAAAACCCTGGTCATTATTTACATAATTATATTTTTTATACTCCACTCTGCTCCCAAAGAAGTTTTTTTTTTTAAAGATTTTATTTTTCCTTTTTCTCCCCAAAGCCCCCCAGTACATAGTTGGATATTTTTAGTTGTGGGTCCTTCCAGCTGTGACATGTGGGATGCTGCCTCAGCATGGCCTGATGAACAGTGCCATGTCTGCACCCAGGATCCGAACTGGTGAAACCCTGGGCCACTGAAGCAGAGCCCGAGAACTTAACCACTTGGCCACGGGGTCGGGCCCCCAAAGAAGTTTTTACTTAAATATAATTTCATGAAGGAAAGACAATTGAAGATTTCATTTGAGAGTTCATATATTTTAAAGCAAATTTATAGTTTTAATTTAATTACAGAAGTTTTAAAATAATGACATTTTAAAGTGTGTGTGTGTGTCTGTCTGTCTGTCTGTCTCTCAGAAGGAGATACTCCCTTATAGCCTAATTCTCCTCATCTCATAGTCGAACTCTATGACATGATTCTTAGCGGGATGGCCATCTTTAGTACATTCATGCTTATTCTGTCTTAAAGACTGTTAGGGAAAGAGATCGAAAATGTTCCCATTTCTACGAGAGCTTACCGTAAAGAACATTTCTATTGTATCTAATCTAAATGCCCTCCAGTTGCAATTTTAATTCGTTTCCTTTTATTCTGTCCTTAGTAGAGATTAAAACAAAACTCTCTTCGGTACATCCTGAAGCTGCACTGCTTAACAATCCTCCATATGCTTGAGCACAGTGATTAAGTTCCTTTCTGCTTCTTCTCTGAGATAAATCCTTACCAACTGCACCCCATGGGACCTATTAAAAACACCCTCAGTCATTTGCTGCTATCCTATGGACTCTCCATCAACCCCTCTAGTTGTCCAGATCTCAGTGATTGATGCACATTAGCGGTTACAAGGAAATAATTCAACAACAAATATAGGTTCCCAGTTCATAATCTTGTCCTCTGGTATACCAGATGCCCAGACACTCCTTACAAACTGTCTACCTATTGCCCGGATACTGTAGCTGTGGGCTCATACCTATACCCTGCTCTGGAGAACCATCCACGGTTGGCTGGAGCTGTCTCTCCAGAGACGCCTACAAGGCTGCTCCCTCCTCTCCAATCAGTTTTCAGCCTCCTTCTCTCTGGCAGGACCAACTCTATAATGAAATTCACCTTCCAGAGTTCCCCACTCCCTAAGGAGTCAGGGCTGAGGTTAGACTTCTCCTGAAATCACATCTCTGTCCAGCTTCCTCCTCTGCCTCATGCTCACCTCCCTCACTCCGAGGCTTCTCCTGAAAGCTTTCCTTCAATAAACCAGGTGCACGAGAATCCTCGTCTCAGGCTCTGCTCCTAGGGAGCCTGATGTCTGAGAGCTGGCATTGAGAAAAGTTCATGATGCCAAAACACCAGTCCAGTCAGTGACACACATCAAGCACTTTTTATTTTTAAATCCCTTAAGAACTTTATCTTGGATTTTCACACAGATATGACCTTGTGGAACCAGACACATGTTTATCAGATGGATAAATAGGTAATATTTAGCAATTAGATCAAGTTACATGAGCAATCTTTAGTATTAATAGTTATGTTACCTTTTAGGAAATATAATTACTAAATTATGGTCATAGATCTCTCTCAATTTCCTACAGACAGCGCTTCCAGTTAAAATGACAAAGGACGTATTTTTCTATAACACAGTTCCTTCGTTGCTGAGTATCATCATACTGAAACAATACTGTTCTCTTTTATCCAAAGCTTTAAAAGTGAGTTTATTCCCCACCCTCCCATTCTCACTCACTCACCACAATAATTTCCCAGATAAATGAACATCCTGTGGTTTCCAAGTATCTCATGGGCTTTCCATACCTTGCAGAACTAGGCCAAGATTTGAATACCCTGAACTGCCTTGCCAAGAGGTCTGTATGCTTTAAAATCAGCACCCGGAAGTTGGTTATTTAGAATATGCCAATTACCTAGATCCCTGTCAACAATTTTTTTCTCAGGAGCTTGGCTTCCTTAAAGCACATGGAATAAGTATCCATCACAAACTATTAGAAAATGTTTGAAATGCCATTCGATTTGATGGAACTATTCAAGTAATAAAATATACAAATCCTAAATTGAGCTGCTGTCTTTGTAAATTACACACACACAAAAATCAGACAGAGCTATAAACTTCATCTTCTTCAGATGCTTTTGCCGCTTACAGTGTGTGTCACACATTAGTTCCTTGTAGCCTTTTTCATTTTGATCTTTGTATCAATAACCGTGTTTTCTGGGGTGTGAACCATGGCTTTATATTTCACCGGGGGAAAATATCCATCAGTGAGATCAAATTCACATAAACAAAGCATAGTAGACCAAATTGTCTTCATTTGAACATAGGCAAAATTTCCCCCAATGTGAGGATGTAACCAGCTCCAGACAGCACACAGGCGAACTTCACTCCTCATGCTGAGTTGTCCTGTCAGGATTAAGGTCTAGACACTCTGCCCAGGGGTCTTTAAGTCTTTGATTGACAGTGGGAGACACACACAGAGGATGTCCTGGGGGAAAGGTACCCCCATCACGGTCTGTGGAGCTGCGGCAATTGTCATCCTACTCATTACAGGATGTCTAAGTCTTAAGGTCTGTTTTATACAGGGATCAAGGCCATAAGTTAAAGGAGGCAGATTCTGCCCCGCAGACTATTTTCTGCTCTACATAACATACTTCTTGAAGTGTTTTATCTCTGGCCAAAAAGCAGCCCATCCAGGCAGTCCCAGTTGAGGATGCTTGCTGCCCTGCCGACAGCAGACCAAAAGCCCCCCGCTACTGCCTCATCATGAAAGGACGCCCACCCTTGTGTGCAGAGTCTAGTCCAGGTTGGAGAAGGTCATCAATTGTTTTGTTCTATCTGTTTCCAGACTGCCTTGTAGAAAATATTCTTGATCTCTTGATGAGCTGTCCTTGCACCTGAAACTAGACAAAGAGAGGCAGCCGACCTGGCAGCAGACAGGATGCTTGGCTAAAATCTCAAATCAAACCTGCCTGGAGCTGCGCCACCTTCTCATGGAGACGACTTCTGACTTCATGGAGACGACTTCTGACTTCCTGGCCGTGTAACCAATGGCTAGCTGTCAAAATTACGGGCTCAGAAAGACCTTCAAACAAATCTTTTTCTCCCCAACTCTGAAAGCATTCCTTTGTTTCTTTTTCAATTATAGAAATGTGCTACCAACAGAGGGCTATGTGAAAGCTACTTTTCAACATTTTCTTCTGCTCCAAGAAAACCGGATTAGGCACACCACACGCAGCCCCCTTCCCAAACAGCGGGGTTGTCAGACAACTGGAGACGTCTTCTGCATTCAGGTCTTCATTTTTACAATTAAGAAAGCAGTGCAGCAGCACCATTCCCCAGAAGGTAAGTAAACGTCTTGCCTGCCACGGTAAAACTAAATACAGGCCCATATTTCTCATATGCATTTTCTAGCAATGCAACTGGACTTTTCGCCCCAGCTGGTAGCTGGGCTGGGTGGCTGACGGTGTGGTGGAGCAGGAGGACCACACTGAGGGTGAAGGGGCAGGCATGGGTGATCAGCAGCCTGGACAAGAGGTTGCCACTTGTCACCTGCTCCATCGCTGCCCCAGCACCATTTTGGTCCACCTGAGACGCTGGAGGCCTAGATCACTTCCACTCCTCCGAATCGACAGAGCGAGAGAAGCTGGCAGATGGGCGTCAGGGGGTGGCCCTGATCCTCAGGTCTCCTACTAAACCCAGGCCCACCTCCCTCCCCTCAAGGGCTTTTTTTCCCCGCATTATTGTCTCAGCGACAAATTAAACTTTTAGAGTCAGAGATACGTAACTAAATTAAGTATGCACATCAGTGTTTCAAGGTTTCACATCTTCAGGATTCTACTTACTGGTAAAGTCATAATTCATTCAATGGTTCCTGAGTGGCTTGAAAGTTTTCATTAATTGCTAAACCTGCCCAATTGATGACTTGTCTACACAGTGCCAAACCAGCCATCCACAGTGAAAATCCAGACTCAATCAGTCAGTTTGTTAGGCAACAACAAAGCAGGAAATCTCCGAATAATTGCTGTCACACGATCGTAAATGCTACTCCAGGGTCCTAAAGGTTAATTAGGCTTCCTTTAGAGCCTAATTTAACTCACAGCAGAAAATATCATATAATAAACTGTAATTAATATCTGCTTAGAAATTAAAGTAAGCAAAATTTTACGGTAAAATATCTAGAGTTTAACCTTTAGATTATTCAGAGTTTACCTTATGAAGGCATCTTATAGAACTGACGTTTATTAGTTGTAATATATTCAGTTTTTCTTTGGTTTTTATTTAACAATTTCTCAACATGGATTACATTTTTATCAATCTTTGTACAAGGTTTTTGCAATGGCATTCAGAGCATCTCTTTCCTCATTAAAGTGGTCCACAGCTCAAAAATATTTGCCTTCATTCATCCATGTAGTCAATGAATGTGGAAATTTAACCTCACAATGTGGAATGCTTGTATTAAGTGAATAGAATGGAATAAATATTTTCTCTGATAGTCTGGGGATGTGATGACCACCCAAATGTCACCAAAATACTAGTTTAAATAACATATTCCTATACCCTTTGATGTTCCCACCCTAGTCTGTTCACGCTGCTGGAAGAGAATACCGGAGACTGGAAGCTTATAAATAACAGAAATTCCTCGCAGTTCTGGAGGCTGGGAATTCCCAAATCAATGTGCTGGCAGAGTTAGTGTCTGGTGAGGGCCCACTTCCTGGTTCACAGATGGCCATCTCCTCGTCTCGTGTCCTCACATGGTGGAAGGGGCAAGGGAGCTCTCTGGGGCCTGGTTTAAAAGGTCATCCATCCTACTCATGAGGGTTCCGCCCCCAGGACCTAATCAACCCGCAGAGCCCCACCTCCAAATAACATCATATTGGGAATTAGGATTTAACATATGAATCTGGGCAGGACACAACATCCAGTCTATAGCAGCCCCCAACCATTTTTAAATGTAAGGAGGTCACGCCCTCGCAAGCGTAAATCAAGCATCTGCACTCTTACCCTAGCGAGAGCTTCTTCAATGGTGATCATCTTTTCCTTGACCATCATCATCAGCTGAATCCGTTCCTCATCACTCATGGTTATCTCGCTTGCAACATAACCCACATCTTCTCCTAGAGATTGAAGACAAAGAACATCAGGAAGGAAAACAAGAAAGAGAAAAGAGAATGCCCACCTTGAAAGTTTGCCATCTGGGGCAAGAGAAGGATGTTATTCAGGGGCACTGTCCAGCACTGTGCATTACTGATGGAGCAACAGGAGAGGTAACAGGATGCTTTTTAGGAAGCCAGAGAATCCGTCTTCTTGAGAAACAGGCTCCAACAACATGTGGATGTTGCTATAGAAACAAATCCCTGAAAATGGTCAGTTTGTGATGCAGGGTCTAGTGGAGGAGTTCTGGAAGAAACCTGACAGGGAGTTTGGAGTTAGACGTCAGGCAGGGACCTAATTTAATGACCCAGCTAGAGCAGACAAGCATAACAAGGCTCCTTCGGCTGAGGGCTCTGTGTCCTTCCATTTGAAATATGAACAAGAAGAAAATAGGGGCCAGCCCCATGACAGAGTGGCTAAGTTCGCGTGCTCTGCTTTGGCGGCCCAGGGTTTCCCCGGTTCGGATCCTGGGCGCGGACCTGATGCCGCTCATCAGGCCATGCTGAGGCGGCGTCCCACATGCCACAACCAGAGACACTCACAACTAGAACACACAACTATGTACTGGGGGGCTTTGGGGAGAAGAAGAAAAAATTTTAAAAAATAAAAAAAAGAAAGCAGACTGGCAACTGATGTTAGCTCAGGTGCCAATCTTTTAAAAAATCAAAACAAGAAAATATTTTTGCAGAAGAGTGGGAGGGTCCCTCTGCCATGACAGAGAAAGGCAAGGTCACAGAGTCAGCTGTGGGATACAACCTGCAGCCTGGAGCAGCCCCAGATTCCTGCTAAGCTATTCAACCATTGTCGTTCCTCAGAGAATAAGCGCAAATAACTAAGATCACAGGTGTAAAGTATTTTGAGTCCACTGGCAGGAAGGCCCTACATACGTATATATCTGAAAGCACCACTGTCATAAATATGTTTCCAAACCGTGAGGGGAGCTCTAGTTCCAACTTAAAACTGAAGGCAGCCAGAACTGCAGAGGAAAAGAGAATCCGCTTATTAGGATCCTTCGAAAGTGTTTTCCTACACACCAAATAGACTGCCGTCACCTCTAATACATGTGAGCCACATTAGGCTGCGTGCCTGTGGTCAGCACGTGGGCTGTGAAAGCCTTAGGTCAGGGAAAGTGGGCTGTATTTTGCACGCTGGAAATAGCCCTCATTCTAGTCCCTCAACTTTCTCCTTCTGCCCTCTTTCCCATACATACCTTACTAGCTTTGGTGTCACTCAGACGCTCAGCTGTGGTTTCATTTGCCCTTGATGTAAGTACAAGAGTCTGGCTGCAGACTTGCAGGAGCACATTGCAGGCAGAGCCTACCCTGAAATCCATGTTCCCCCGTGTTTCTCTATCTCATTTCCATTCTGTAATGAGTCAGCCCAGAAATACCACTCCAGCTCCCCTCGCCACGCATCTCCTTGTCCGGGAAGAACAATAGCGTGTGCCGGGTGAGGGAAAGCCTGCTGCTTTCATTCATTTTCCTGTCTGCGTCACCTCCAGCGGTGCAGGGGATGAGCAGGGCTGGCTTTTTAAAAAAGTCCATGTGAGCTGGTAAACTGTTGGCTTCCTCGCTCCATCCCTCCGTCCCTTTCTCTCTCTTTCTCCTTTTCTTTCTTTCTACATAAGACTTTGTTAGAATCCAAAGTTTGCTTTGAATCACAAGGGATCCTGGGTGTGTACCAAAAGGAAAAACTGGGAATGTTTGCAAATAACTCCTTCAAAGCAGAACAACTTAAAAAAAATCACCCCATTGAATGTTGCCAAGGAAACCAGGTGTGCCACTGACATATCTGCTGTCATGCCCACTTTTCTCCTTTCCATGTGTACGAATAACTGTGGAGGCATTCTGAACAGGGAAGGGCACTAAGATTTTGTGAAAGAAAACAAGTTATGTGACTGATAAACAACAAAAAAACTTTCATCTAATGATAACCTTATTCAGCCAGACCGGAATCTGGAAGTGGCTTTTTTCTATTCCTTCTCTGAATGCCGAGGAAGCATAAATTATATAACTGAGCCTCAAAGGGATGACATATTTACTCACTATATAAACAACAACAAAAGACACAGGGAGGGGAGGGCAGGGCTCCCTCACAGAGCAGCCGAGCAAATTCCCATGACGTCAGACCATTAGACAGTCTCCAGGGGCAACGACCCCATCACTGTCCCTGCCACAGAAAGCACCAGGAGTTCAGGAGATCGCAAAGGCTCCAAGGGGCAGGGCAGGGGGAAGGGTCCAAAATCAACAAATGCTATGACTTTCTAGATCCTTTTAGCTTAGATCTTGGGGAGTAAAGGTCTGCCTGAGGTTGGTGTGACTGAGAAATCTAAAGATTTGGTCTTTGCTGTCAGATCTACGAAAAGAAAGGCCTGCCAACTCTTCCCAATTTATTTGACTTAAAAAAAAAACAAACCCTGGGACGAAGTCTTAAAGGAACGAGAGGAATGTCAGAAAAGTTGAACATTTTATGGGCACATGCAATGAGTTAGTTATTCTAACTTGCAGCCTCCATTTAAATGAGCGGCACAAGCTTCTTCATATTTTAGAGCTAAAAGGACCTACTGTCCGCCAGCTGTGTTACAGTACCTTTTGAAGTCTGCCTCATTATTCCTTTCTGGTTCTTTCGGAAGTTCTGCCAGAAATACTTATTTTTCTTCTTCCAATCTCCTTTTCCTTTAAAAAAAGAAAAAAAGGCACAGCAATAAATTCATTAATAACAAAAGTGGCCTCTTCCTTATAATTCAAAGCTTGTAGGAATACTTTGATTTCACAGGAAGACAGTTTTTCTCTTTCAGTTTGTGAAAGACTTGGAAAAGCCTATAAAGCTGTTTAAAAGAAATGCAAATTTCCTAGGAGCAAGAAACGGGGCAGTAGGGTTAGGATGAGAAATAAAGAAACATCAAAAAGGCAGACAAAACATGTATTCTTATATTCACTTTGATGTTTGTTTAACTAGCATTTCTAATTCTGCCTTGTCTTGTGGTATACTTTCTCCCCTTTGGTCTCAGCCACAATTATTTCAACGAAACCAGAAATAGGATATTTGAAAAAGTTCGCTTTGTTTTGTCGTTCTTCCTGTCGTTGGTCTACCCTTGATTTATTTCTCTTATCCCAGAATTATGAAGAGAACAGAATGGTTGGCATGTCCTGGGCACACAGGTCCACAGAGCTGGGTCCACAGGTCTGCGGGGTTGACCCGCACTGTTTCTTGAAGGTGTGGCGTTTCCATGGGTTTAGCCACAGCATGGGTGGGGCAAGATTCCACCTCCCAGGCATTCAGGCACCTGGTGACCTGCCTACATCTTACTCAGGGCACAAGGACAAGAAAAGCAGACTGCTATCCTGCTGTGACATCTCCCAATTGGGTCCCCCTCCTGCCTCCCAGCCTTCCCAGACTGTCCGGGGCGACTTTCAACTGAAAACAAATTCCCTGCCATAGCCAGACATGTTTAATATCTGGCAGGGTTCTGATCACCAATAATACGTAATATCTTTTAAAAAGCAAAGGGAAAGGAGGCGAGTATGTAAGATGAAAGGATAGAATAGTCTTTTATTCCCTAAAAATGAAATGAAGCAACAGCAGTATCTGCTCTGTGGAGACGTGGCACACCCAAAGCGGCAGCTTCGTCACCACCTGGTGTCTGGTGGCTCCGCGGCCACTGGAAACAGGGCCCGGCAGAGTCATGCACTCTTGGTTTCCACAGTCTAGACCGGTGGTGCCAGGCGATGCTGCATGAAACAGACATGCGGAAACCCCGTCCACAGTGCCCCAAGCCAAAAAGGGCATCATTTGTCAAAACAGGATGCCCTCGTTTAAGTTCTGACAAGCCTCAGAGCTACAAGAATGAAACCAGAGCCGGACGGCCTGAGACTGACTGCCTGTGTGCTCAGAATCTGGAAGGGCTCCTGTGGCCTCTGGGCTACACACTGCGGCAAGGGGCACCAGGAAAGGTTAAAACAGAAGCAGGATTACCACTAATTCAGCCTTTCTCTCGGGCAATCTGGGAACAGAGTGCATTTCTTTGACTGTAAGCTATACTCCCTTCCTCTCCCATTTTAATGTTTCTGAAATGGAGATGCAGCTTAAAAAATAAATGGTAACATTTATCCAGTACTTACTCTATCCAAGCACTTTGCTATCTAATGTTATACCTCATTTAGTACTCATAATGAATATATGATGTATTCTTGTTCCCATTTAGTGGATCAGAAAACCGAGGCTCAGGGAGGCAGGTGACTCGCTCAGGGTCATAACTACTAAGTTGGTAGAATCACGATTCAAATACAAATCTATGCCAGATTTGAGCTCTCATGCTCCTAACCATGATTACCTTGCCAAGCTCCCTCTGACCCAGGCAGAGAAGATGGTGCTCCATCAAGAGTGGATTTCATAATCAAGGAAATATAAAATATTTAACACCTTAATGGAGAGGTTGTGGAGAAAAGGGAACCCTCATATACTGCTGGTGGGAGTGCAAACTGGTGCAGCCACTATGGAAAACAGTATGGAGATTCCTCAAAAATTAAGAATAGAACTACCATAAGATCCAGCTGTCCCACTGCGGGGTATTTATCCAAAGAACATGAAAACACGAATGCATAAAGATGCACGCACCCCTATGTTCACTACATTATTCATAATAGCCAAGTTGTGGAAGCAACCCAAGTGCCCATCAACAGGTGGATGGATACAGAAGATGTGGTGCATATATACAGTGGAATACTACTCAGCCATCTAAAAAAAGACAAAATTGTGCCGTTTGCGACAACACGGATGGACCGTGAGGGTGTTATGCTAAACGAATAAGTCAGACAGAGAAAGACAAACACTGTATGATTTCACTCATGTGTGATTGGTAGACAAACACACAGATAAGGAGAACAAATTAGTGGTTACTAGAGTGAAAGGGAATAGGGGAGAGGGAGAAAGGGGTAAAGAGGCACATATGTACAGTGACGGGTGAAAACTGGACTGTTGGTGAGAACAACGCAGTCTATACAGAAACTGAAATAGAGTGATGTACACCTGAAATTTACACAATGTCATAAGCCAATATGACCTCAATAACATAAGATATATTATATATAACACAATATAAATTACATATACAATTATATTATATATATAAAGGACACGATCAGGGATAGGCTCAGGATTTTTACAGTAGCATCATTCCCCTGTGATAGAGAAAAAACCGAAGGGCTGACCCCGTGGCGAGTGGTTAAGTTCACTCATTCCGCTTCAGCGGCCCGGGGTTTCGCTGGTTCAGATCCTGGGTGTGGACACGGCAACGCTCGTCAGGCCATGCTGAGGCAGCCTCCCACATGCCACAACTAGAAGGACCCACAACTAAAATATACAACTATATACTGGGGGAATTTGAGGAGAAAAAGCAGGGGGAAAAAAACCCCAAAACCAAAAAACGAAGATTGGCAACAGTTGTTAGCTCAGGTGCCAATCATAAAAAAAAAAAAAAAGGAAACAAATGTCCAGCAAAGAAGAGACTGGTTGATTAAATTATGGCACGTCCAATATGGCAGGATATGACGCAGGCTTAAGAATTCTACCGTAGAGAATACTCAGTCACATGGGAAAATGCTTGGAACATATTCAAGTGGAAAAAATTAATTTAAAATATGCAGAATATGACCCCAATTATGTTTTCACACAAATACAGAAAAAAAAGAGAGGGAAGCTGTACATCAAAATCTTAGTGTTTATTTCTGAGTAGAAGGATGCTTTGTGGTTTTTGTATTTTCACACATTTATATGTGCTATAAAGTAGTGAAAGAAAATCATTTCAAACAGTTAAACCAAGCAAAGTGGTACTGACCGACAGAGCCGTCTTCTGAGTTTGACTTATGAAGAGGATTCCTAGAAAAGAAAAACGAGTCTGATTACTAGAGAGCTTTGCCTTCATTCGAAAACTGAAAATCCACCTAACTAGTACAACCCGGTCTCGACACGACTTCGCGGAGCCAGGTAAATTTTTATAGGATATTTACGAACGGCCTTCTCCGGCCATCTGCTGCCTTGCTAGAAACACACTCGCGTGCCATTTGTCAACATTTATTAAAGACTCACTTCAGGGTCTCTATTAAATGAAAGGAACGGACTTCACTGCGATCGCTGAAGTACCTTCCATTTCTGTGAACCATTAACTACACCTTGCGTTCCTGCCATTGATAAGTTTCTTGTGTGAGTGGGAAAGAGAAGGCAAATAATAATGAAAATACAGACCCAGCACCACAAATGCCACTCCGGCCAGCAGATTGAGCAAAGTGGTCAGCTTTGAAGAAATAAGGGGAGACCACAACGAACAGGAGATGCCCCCCAAACAGAGGGCAGCCAGGATGTAGCTCCTCCGGCTGGTGTCTGCCAATTGGCAAGCACACCGTCCATTCTGCTAGATCTTCCAATGTTCAAAGAAAGGCCAGGAACCTGCCTCTTTTTATGAGAGTGCTACATTTGTAAGCGACGGCAAATAATTCAGTGTTTCCAAAAATATGTCCAAGTTAAGCCATACGTGTCCAGGCACCAGATTTGGCCCACACCCTACCCTACTCTGGCTGCATTTGTGACTGCTGATCCAGATGGACCCAAACAACCTGCAATGTGAACAGGGCCCCGCACCAGTTCATGAAGCATTTCCTCTCCAGAAAATATGGATATAACTTAAGAGTAAGAAGGCAGGGAAACCCAAGAAAGTTAAAACTGGCTCTCTCCAGAAGGGAAGAGCAGAATGTGGAGCATAATCATTATTAGGCGGGTCCAGAGCCTACAGGGCAAGTTCAGGGTCCACGGGCTTGCTGACAAGGAAAACCAGGAAGAAGGAACCCACAGCAGAAGAGAAGCACAAATCCCCAGGGAGGTGACACCTGAACCTTCACTACAAGGTCATCTGCCAAGGATGGAGGAGGCATCTGCCAAAACCCTCTTTAGTGAGAGAACACGTGGGAAGATAGGCCGGGAGGCCAGAACTGAGTTACACAGAAAACATCAGAGGAAGAGAAGCAGAACTTTCGAATCACTTAACAGTGACGTTCTGCCTACCTCGCAGGTGAAAAGGACCTCTAAAGCTTAAGGTGGGGGGCCAGCCCCGTGGCCGAGTGGTTAAGTTCACGCGCTCTGCTGCAGGTGGCCCAGTGTTTCGTCGGTTCGAATCCTGGGCGCGGACATGGCACTGCTCATCGAGCCATGCTGAGGTGGTGTCCCACATGCCACATCTCGAAGGACCCACAACTAAGAATATACAACTATGTACCGGGGGGCTTTGGGGAGAAAAAGGAAAAAAAATTAAAACTTGAAAGCTTAAGGTGACCAGAGAGAAGGGGAAGGGGCTTTCTCGCATGCACAGCCACCTTTGACAGGCCATCCCCCGCCATTACAGCTGCACTGATGCTAGCTGGCTGCTGGCTGCCATCTGAGACTCGAAGGCCCAGCCCTGCAAGCACCTTCATACCTCACGTCCACAGAAGACAACTGTTTTGACCAGCAAACAATCTGACAGACCTCCAGTGTCAAGGAAGGGACAGAGGGGGAGTTAAGAACAGGAAACAGGGGAGATGTCTCAGTTGCTGAGGACAAGAGGCAGATCTGAAGTCTGGTTATCGCCCCTCACTACCATGCAGTGAACACAGAAAATGTAAGGAAATTCACTTCATCATCAAATTTAGCCAAGAGGTAGCTTCTAGGATCAGTTCTGCTCTCTCCTACCCACACAAAAATGAAAATGTCGAAACGTCTACTTCCTTGAAAGGCTTCTATGAAACAGCCATTTCAAGTTTTAATTCATTCAGCAAAAATCTATCGAGGGGGCTGGCCCGGTGGTGGAGTGGTTAGGTTCATGCACTCCACTTCACCAGCCCAGGGTTTCGCTAGTTTGAATCCTGGGTGCAGACATGGCACCGCTCATCAAGCCATGCTGAGGCGGCGTCCCACATGCCACAACTGGAAGGACCTACAACTAAAAAATATACAACTATGTACCCTGGGGGCTTTGGGAGAAAAAGGAAAAATAAAATCTTTAAAAAAAAATGTATCGAATGCTATTATGAGTAAAGCACGTGGATAATTACGAAGAGATGGGACTCACGACTGAGGGCGGGCTACAAACAGGAACAACGAAGTCCACGCAAAGAAGGAGCAACAGCAGGAGGAGGAAAGGGAAGGGAGGGGGAGCAGCAGCCCACGCAAGGAGCTCAGGGCCACAGAAGTACGGGCAGAGAAAACGGCAGCAGGCAGCAGCCTGGGGAGGTGGCTAGCTGGCTGGGGATTAAGGCAGAAAATCCTTCACAAATAATATCTAAGCTAAGGTTTGGATTCTTAAATTTCGCTTTTTAAATTTTCCTCTGCTGCATTTTCAGCTCACAGCCATGGTAATAAGCATGGGTCTGCCTTACTCCTACTGGCCGTGACCCACCAGCACGGTCACCAAGCTTTCTGCAGATGACCGCTCACAGCGAAGGAAGCGCGTTTATTTTTAAACTCACGCTAAGGACGAGGACAGTCTTGACCTAACTGCTAAGGATGAAACATATCAAGTCTTCCTAGCTCTGGATCAACCACTTAACTACGGAAGAAACCAAAACTACGTATGTGAACTTTTATTTTTTCTAAAAGAAATACTTTCATGGGGAAACGGTCGAAAGAAACATTACTTATTTTAGTCCTTTGCTGATTTAGAATAATACACCTTATCGAGTTGTTAGGAATTTAACCCACCATTTAATCCAATGCCAATTTTACAGGAAACTATGGTGTCCAGAAGTCACACAAGGGGCCTAAGTTTCCACAGCCAGTTAGAGGCCAGCAAGGAGCTAGACCCAGGCATCCCGGACCACCGGCCCTGTTGTCTTTTCAATGTGTGTCTGACTCGTTTCGATTTTTCCAACCCATTTTTCATTCATTCTGCCAAATGGGAATGTCTAATACCATAAAAATACTCCAGGACCCACACTGCAGAAAAAGGTAAATTCTTTGCGATAACAGAGATATCACAAAATATAAATGTATTTGGGCTGGCCCCGTGGCCGAGTGGTTAAGTTCACGCGCTCCGCTGCAGGCGGCCCAGTGTTTCGTTGGTTCGAATCCTGGGCGCGGACATGACACTGCTCATCAAACCACGCTGAGGCAGCATCCCACATACCACAACTAGAAGGACCCACAACGAAGAATATACAACTATGAACCGGGGGGCTTTGGGGAGAAAAAGGAAAAAATAAAATCTTTATAAAAAAAAAAAAAATATACATATATATATAAATGTATTTCCTCTATAAAATGCTGGCTTCAAACTTTTTCATCATCTTTTCTCCTTTCTTCAAATAATCACACATGTGCAATAATTTATCCTCAGATTTGCACTTTTGAGTTTTCGTTACGTAAGAGGTGCCGCTCCCAGTCATCGCTTGCATTTCCCTAGGGTGCCAGCAGATGGCACTGTAGTTTCTTTATTCATCTTGCTGTGGCCAACGGGGCTTTTATTTTTAAAATTTCACAAGTTCTCAATCTAGATACCGGCCAAAAAATAGCAAGCCAGTGTTTCATAGGCACGAGGCTCCCCAACTCACCAATTTACAAAGGGGGAAAATGACACCGCATGAAGTTTAATTTGGATGCAGTGAACTGTCGCTGCAAACAGGAGCTGGCAGAGCAGGGACATGAAATGCCATCTTCTTTCTCCTTGAGGCTGATTATAAAATTCATCCAGCAGGAGTAACCAAATTCCAAATTTGGATGGCAGCAGATGGAAGGGGTCATTTTTACTGATCTCCTGGTGGAAGAAACTACAGCTCAGAAGTCAATCCCAATGAGCCCTCTGGGTGACACATCCTTCTTCGAGCCAGACGCTGCAGGCCTGACGTCGGCGGAGCGGGATGCCGGGTTGTCAGCCCTTTTCTGCCCACCACCCTCACTGTCAACAAGGTGAAAAGGAGGGGACCTTCCTCATGCATTTCCATGACTAACAAGCAGTAATTAACGTTCCACTGCACACGGAAAATCTAAGCATTTAATACTCATCATTGTGCATTTAAAGTCTCTGAACTCAATCTTACGAAGTACCTTTTCATCAATAACTATCAGACCCTGAAACGGCTTGGGTGTAAACATTTTTCCTCAAGATCCTTAAGCTACTTTAGCCCTCTCTGAAGGTGAAATGCACTTCAGAAAATTCATAAGGAATTTATAAATTAGATCCAAACCCCAGTTTAATGAACAGCATCCCCAGACCTTAAACTAACTCCTTTTGTCCTATCTCAGTCTTTAGCGAATTCTTTGTTAAATTGCTTCGTCCCTTCATTTTCATTCTTTCTTCCTCTGATAAACACTTATTCGGCTCCCATGATGAGTCTGGCCTCCTCTGAGGCACTTAGGATGGAGGGGTAACCATGACAGGTAAGGTCCCTCTCAGGATGGAGGGTAACCATGACAGGTAGGGTCCCTCTCAGGATGGAGCGTAACCATGACAGGTAAGGTCCCTCTCAGGATGGAGGGTAACCATGACAGGTAGGGTCCCTCTCAGGATGGAGGGTAACCATGACAGGTAGGGTCCCTCTCAGGATGGAGGGTAACCATGACAGGTAGGGTCCCTCTCAGGATGGAGCGTAACCATGACAGGTAAGGTCCCTCTCAGGATGGAGGGTAACCATGACAGGTAAGGTCCCTCTCAGGATGGAGCGTAACCATGACAGGTAGGGTCCCTCTCAGGATGGAGCGTAACCATGACAGGTAAGGTCCCTCTCAGGATGGAGGGTAACCATGACAGGTAGGGTCCCTCTCAGGATGGAGCGTAACCATGACAGGTAAGGTCCCTCTCAGGATGGAGGGTAACCATGACAGGTAGGGTCCCTCTCAGGATGGAGCGTAACCATGACAGGTAAAGTCCCTCTCAGGATGGAGCGTAACCATGACAGGTAGGGTCCCTCTCAGGATGGAGCGTAACCATGACAGGTAGGGTCCCTCTCAGGATGGAGCGTAACCATGACAGGTAAGGTCCCTCTCAGGATGGAGGGTAACCATGACAGGTAGGGTCCCTCTCAGGATGGAGGGTAACCATGACAGGTAGGGTCTCTCTCTGCAGCTGGGATGTGGGAGGAGAGAAGCTGGAAGGGATGTGGATCAAGAACTGGGGAGAATTTCAGATGACACGGACAGAGAAGCCCTCTCTGAAGAGGCGACAGTTGAGCAGAGACCTAAACGATGAACTGACATGACATGCAATGCCTCAAATGAGGAATTCTGGGCAGGGAGAGGACGGAAAGTAAAAGCTCTACGCTGGCCGTGCTACGTCTGAGGTGTTACGGAACATCCTGGGGAGATCTGAAGGAGAGAGCTGGCTACGTCAGAGTCCAGGGGAGTCAGAGAGGACCGGAGATTAAGAACTTGGAAGTCACTTGCATATTTAAAGCTAGGAGACCAACTGAACACAATGAAGAGAAGCTGTAGGAAGACGGAGCTCGGGGCAATCCAATTTTTGGGGGGGTCAGGAAAAGAAGATGAAGCAGGCAATGGACCCAAGAGGAGCGGTCAGTGGGGAGAAGGAAAACCAGGAGAGTATGCTTTTACGTTTTTGGCTAGAACGATATTAAAATCGGTTTTCCACAAGTCACAGTGCTGCCTCAAAGGCCATCCAGGGTAAATTCCAGGTTGCTCTGTTTTCTTTTCTATTGAGTTGGCTGCTTCACAGCAGAGATCCTCATAAGGCCACAGAGAAAGAGAAAGTAACAGGTGAAAATGAAACGCTTCCCGTCTGCGGAGAATTCCACCTTGCCTAAGGACACGCGGTGGGCAGGGACATCCCTGGGTTTAGAAGCCGTACCTCTGACTCTGCGTCCAACGCCTCGTCTGCTTCACCCATACGGTTTCTCATTTACGTAACAGAAATGCCCGTTATCTCACACACTGGCCTTGTTCTTGAATAAGTGACTGGAATGATGCTCAGAAGAACTTGTGAAGACAGGGCATGTTTTCAACACCAAATCTGAACACGGTCTATGGGTTTATTCAAAAACTCTTTTCAGCATTTGCTTGTGTTGCCGTTGCACGATCTTCTTGTCTGATTGTCGAAGGCAAGGAGGCCACATAATTTAGCTCCAACGCATTTTTCTCCTTATGTCTATTTATACGCGAATAGTCTAAGCAACCTCCAGGCAAAGACAACTCTATCTCGTTGTTACACACTTGGTCTGGCAACCAGGAAAGAGGAACGAATGCCCAAGCACAAAGGAATGCCTGAAAGAGACTTCGTGCCTTTGTTTTGATAGACTGTCCAGAAACTTGATTATAACCAAACAAAAAAATAGGAAACACTGCTATAAAATCTGATTTCTAGGAAAGGAACATGTGTTATATGTTACTGGAAAACCTACACTTAAGAGATTTTTAAGGTTCCTTTATCTTGAGTCTCCGGAAATACATTTCCCCATGAGTTTCTTTCCTGCTGAATTTTGAATCAGGGCTTCTGCTGTGTCTGGGTCTTTTCCGGCATCATCCCAGGCCTGCCAAGGCAGTCCCCAAAGCCAGTAGCATCTTCTTCAAGTTGTAGAAAAAAGAAAGAGACATCTGGGCTATTGAGTTGTACGTGCACAGGGGGAAGAAGAGGACAGGAAAAGGGTTGGGGGCTTTTTAGTCATTGTATTTCCTTTTTCTTTATGCCTTTCTTAAATATAACTAACTACTCAGACTCATGTTTTGCATATTTGGTGACAAATCATGTTGTGTAAAACAGGTGATTCCTTAATTTGATACTTCTTATTATCCGTTGGGTATGAAAGGTATTTTTCATCATAGGAGCCTATCTTCTCTATTTAACAGAAATAAATACGAAGCAAAAGCCCGTTCATGGTGTCTACAGTCTGCAGTAAGAATTCAAGGGTCACCCCTTCCCTAGCCACAGGGCCAGGACAAAAAGGAGGCCCCAGAGACACTGAGGGTCCCCAGTGTGGGAGATGCTCACTGTCAACATCATAGGACAGGTGCGGGCAGCGAGCGCCACCTTTAATTCTGTGCCCCCCGCGCCTGTCCTCCTTTACCCTAGATGCATTCCCTCCCAGCCAATAGCTGCGGGATTTCACACACATGAGAGAATTTAGCTTGCAAACCCAGTAGCTGGGCTTGAAAATAACTCTATTGCTGAAAATCTGGTATATTGCTAGAACCCCCTGAATATTCAGTATCAATGACAACATTGGTGACGTTTCGTCACTCTGGTCAAAACACTTCCCATACGGGCTTTTTCTTTCGTTTCAGTCTATTCCCAGCTGTAGTTTCTGGCTTTTTGTTACAAGGTCACCTTCATAAATGATCAAGGCAGGTGTCTGAAGTACCAAATCTGAGGCAGTGGCCTGACACAGCACAGCCACAAATCTAAGCCCTGTTTTCTTTTTTATGTGAACCAGGGATGATAAAACTGCGCCCACCTTGACGGGTTAAGAGAATTACATGAGACGATGAACGTACAGCTTAGCACACTGCCCGGCACTTCAAGTTCCCAGTAGGTGTGACCTCTTTCTCCGGAGCAGCCCCAAACAGACGAATGTTCTTGGTCCCTGCACAGGATTTCACCATCCTCGTTCCACCATGCGCTGCCCCACGACGTCTGTTCTAGACTCCAGCAGTTTCTAAATCTCCAAGACTCCTCCTTTCTACTGTTTTAAGATTAACGTGCCTCAAATAATTTGGAGGGACACCATAATTCCTCTCGTTCTCTCAATCGCACTTTATACGAGCAATTCATATTTTTCTCAGAATTTTTTAAAAAAAAACAATGATTGAACATGTCAAAAGCTCTTTATCCATTTTTTTCAGCATAATGTTATTCCCATTGTCATATATCCTATTATCTTCCTTAAGCAGTAAGAACTATAACAATTTAGCTTACTGCGTCTAACACAGTGTACAATAAATAATTTTTTGTTGATGTTGAGTAGCGTTTCAATACGGACGCATATCATGGGAAAGCGTTTGGGTCCAATGATCGTGTAATATTAACTCTCCAAAACAAATGGCAATTAAGTGCGGATATTGTCTCAAAACAAGACTGCCATGCAATCTTTAATTCCGATAAGGAGAGGCCCTCTTACCACACAAATACAATTCTCACACTTGAAATGTGCTGAAAGGACATCCAAAAAGTTAGAAATGTCCAGCTGTGAGTGTTGGCATTTTCAACTTTTTTCTGCCCCACCCCTCTTCTATATTATCTTTGGTTTAAAATTACCATCAGAATCACCGTAGGCCAGCCTATTCCTTCTGTAGAAGGTGTTTCAAAAGGAGTATCCTGTTCAGAAAAATACAGAGAGAAAGACATGGCCAACCTAGGTATGTGACTTTACTTCTAATGACAACCATTTTTGCTATCCTTCAGTCCCCCTGCAAAGTATATTAAGTACATGGAAGATTACGTACTTAAACATGATCTTTTCTGCACAAATCAAGCCCATCTCTTTTTTTTTTAAATCTTAACTCCTCTCAAATAGTTAGCATGGACATAGTGATTCCTTTCACTTTCTCAACTGCCCTTTCTAAAGGCAAGCCATGTTTTTCTTAGAATTAAAAATACACACACCAACGATTGAACAGGATGTCAACGCAGAGACGCATGCGCAGCTGACTGGGATCTGGACGTGAATGACGTCATTGCAAATGTTCCCCTAAGGCCCGCCACTCAGGAAGCCACTCAGCACTAACGGCTCGCCAAGTGGGCTGTGGAGTCCGCCCAGCAGCGTTCCCAGCCCAGCTCTCCCACTTACTAACTCGCAACTCTGGACAAGTTACTTCGTCCCACTGCATCTCAGTTTCCTGCTCTGTAAAATGGAGCCAATATTACGGCTCACATAAGTTTTCTATAGGTTTCAGTGAGTTTTGACTTATATGGTATTTAGAACATGCCTGTGCAAGCTAAGCCACAGCAACAAAAAGCTAGCAATTATGATTCCTGCCTTTTCCTTCAACACACTCCCCCTGTGGAGGAAAGTCTCTCTTAGTTCTCAAAGCGCCCTTCAGTTTCTCCACATGGAAGGGGTTGGTTCTCTGGCACCTCGGGGGTGGCCAACAAGCCCTCCAGGCCAAGAACAGGCTCCGCTTCTGTTGAATTTGAAAATCCTTCACAAAGGTGCATTGAAAGAGATTTGTGTCCTTTCATTCACCAACTGGTGACTTGTACCGAAAGTTAACGATGCAGGACGCGGGCAGAAGTTGACGAGTTTCATGCCTGAAAAGTAGCCGAAAGCCACCTCTCCACAATGCAGGACCACAACCTGGCTGTGTCTGGCCACAAGTCACTCAGGCCAGGAGTCTACAAAGTGCAGAAGTGCAGAGCCGAACACGCCCATCTTCAGGGAGAATCAATCTGGGATGGCACAGAGTCATCCTCCAAGGCTTACAAGAACCTCTCAGTGGGTTTTCTCTTTTCCACTGGGGCCACATTATTCTTCATTTGTGGCCTCTGTGGGTCTGAACTAAGTTGGTAAAAACTTGCTGTATGGATGCCAGCTTTGATGCTCACAGATCTACTGAAAATATAAGCATACATCTCAGCACTGAGAAGTGATAAATGCCTCCCCTATTCCTTCAAAGCTGGTAACTAATCTTCAGAATATCCCCATCACACACTAGAGGGTATATAATACTATTTTGTACGTAAGTCCATTAAAAAAGGCCATCAGTCCCTGATCAGTCTCATATAAAAACATCCAGCGATGATTTCTTGTCTGGGATAGATAAAGAAGCCCTGTACGGCTTGATGAGGGATGTGCACACGTGCTTTGCAACATAATTGGGTAGATTACACTGACATCCTGCAAGATATGGATGGTTGAGTGAGTAGTAACAGCAGGCAAGGCCAGTTGACTCCCATTTCAATATCCACACTCATCTTCTTTCCTACCAAAAGAACCCCGACTTTGTCTGAGTGGCAGTGTACCCTGTTAAAACACTCGCCTCCCCAGGCTCCCTTGCAGCTGGCAGAGGCCGAGTGTCAGCATCTGCCCAAGAAGATATAACTGGAACTTTACGGGGGGTGTTTCTGGGAAACCTACTATTTTCATAATGAGAGAACTGACTCAGTTTTCATGGGTTTTTTTTCCCTTTACTGTTTCCCTTGGATCCTGCCCGAAACATGGACACAATACCCAAACAGTCGTCATTTTATCATAAGGAAGAAAGTCACACACTGAGAATGGTGGCAGAGAGGAAACAATTCATCGAGCTGTACCAGCCTTGGAACATCCATCTCAGACTCTTTGCTATGTGAAAAAAATGCTCCCATTGGCCTTAATAGTGCAGTAATCAGGTTTCAGTTACACACAACTGAATATAATCCTAACCGTTTCAGTGGTTAAGAAGTAAAAATGACCAATTTCTATAAAGCTTTGGTCTGGGTTGATCAAGGATGTTCATACCATCTGCTCATATTTCAGGCTTACAGGGCCCCCGAAAAGAACTAGCTCCGTTATACAGATGAAGAGCCTGGGGCCTAGAGAGTTCCCGGAAGTGACCCGTCCAATCGCAGGTCCGGAGCTGGGGCTTAAACTCAGCTCTGACACGCAGACCAATGTTCTTGCAGCTAAAACACCAGATCCATGAAGGCAAGGTCCTTACTGGGCTCACAGGGCGGCCAGGCACCACGCCGTGAGCCCAAAGCCAACATGGTGTGCATTTTCTCTAATTATTGGCACTGAAAGTACAACTTAAGTTTGTGACTTTGCCACTGGAGTCAGCAGCCCCAGGTCAAGTTCTTTAGATGTTTCCTCAACAGGCACACAAATTAAGGTGTTAAAAAAATGAAGTCTTGAACTCCTCCTTCTGTTCATTCTGGGTGTGGTGTAACCAGTAAAAACTAACACCTTCCTTTTACGACCTCGATGTGAATTTTAAACTTTGTTTCCGTCTCTGTATCTTAAAAATTACTAATAGACTGTCAAAAGCAAAAGAAACTAAAACAGGATTTTAGCACATTGTTTTCACCAGAAAAGCTAGTTTTTATAAAATGAGGAAAACACTGTAAGTAGCTTTGTTTGCCTTTTTTAACGATGGCTACTTATTCTGGAAATGGAGCAAAATTACTCCTTCCTTCTATTTCCCCTTTAAAATTTATTGCGTCTGCGTAATAAATATTTGGTCCAAGAAAGGCTTTTCTGCAAGGAAATGTGGCTGAGATTTGAGGCCGGCTGGATCAATGGGGAAGCACCTGCCTGTGCCTCTGGAAAGCCACCTGCTTATCAGTCTGCATGACGCTGGCTCCAGCCCCAGAACGGGGTTGAAGATGGACTGCCACTCCGACTGGTACAGGGTGCACATGGGGTAACTTATTCCAGCGGAGGCTGGCACGGTAAGGAAAGCCGGCCTTTGGTCTTCTTATCATGGACCTGCGGGGAAAGCCAGGCGGCAAAGAGCTGGCCCCTACCAGCTTGAGTCTCTGGCTGGGGAAAGGGAGAGAGAGGGGAGATGAGAGAAAAAGAGGCTCCATTCAATTATCTCCTCATCTGTTTCCATGGCGATGGCTCCGGAAGCGGGTCAGAACTTTCTCAGTGGAAGCAAACAGCAGCTCCCATTCACCGTCGCCCAAGCCACGCTGGCCACGCTGGCCGCTGTGCCGTCTGGACACAGAGGAACGCAGGGAGGGACGTGGCGGCCAGGGCTGCCAGCCTTTCTTCCATCAGCTGCTCTCAGGGGAGCAAGGAGTCGGTGAAGCCGCCTCTGGAGGCCAAAGTCAAGTTAGAGGAGCTGTGGGCGTGGAGGGCTTTCCTCGCCTCGCTGGTCATGTGCTGGACGCACAGTGACCAGCCACTCTCCAGGACAGGACTGTGGGAGCCGCCTGCCTGCCCTACTTCTCCTGGCGGGCAGCATGAAGGATTGGGTCCTTTCCATGGCGACCACTGCCATAACCACGTCAGCCTTTCTTTTGTTTTTTTCACTTTTAATTCCTTCAGACACGCCC
The DNA here is from genome assembly GCF_041296265.1 of Equus caballus. Taxonomy (NCBI): domain Eukaryota; kingdom Metazoa; phylum Chordata; class Mammalia; order Perissodactyla; family Equidae; genus Equus; species Equus caballus. Next base: position 18,239,035 of record NC_091714.1, read on the forward strand.
ATGGAAATTTTTTAGATGTCATAAATACTAAAAAAATGGGAGCTCGAGCTTTCCTGTCTTCTCAGGTCTCTTTTTTTTAATTGAGGTATAATTGACACACAACATTATGCTAGTTTCAACCATACAACATAAGGACTCCATATTTGTTTCTATTGCGAAACCATCGGCGCAATAAGTCTAGGTAACATCCGTCCCCATTCAGATCCCATTTTTAAATTCCCACACGTCTCCTGTGTCCCATCCACGCGCCCTCCACAGGTCCACCCACCAGCAGCTCCCTGGACTTTGTCATCCCGCTGGCTGAACCCACTTTGCCCTCGGATTGCTTCTTCTTTCTCCCTTCTCATTCTGTGGCTTTATCTGAAGTGATGCACCAACACCTGCTGGAGAGGATTTGGACACGAGACAGCACTGCCAGCATCCTCGGGACGAGAAAAGACCTCTATCAGCATCAGCTGAGTGGCCCCCAGGTCGACCCGTGATTGAGGCGTGGAGCAGAAGCAGACAGCTTCAATCCGACTGACAAGAAAGGGTTCGGGCAGATTCATAAAACCAAGCCGGCTGCCTAAGATCCTCCTGGGAACCTTGTTAAAGGCTCCGAGTTCCACATCTGGAGAAGCTAATTTATTAGGCCTGGGCGGGGCCGAGGGTCTGTCTTTCCAACAAGTTCTCCAGCTAACTCTGATGTATGGATGTGCTCGGAACCCTGGGTTAACCCAGCAGAGACGGGAAAACACACTCCCCATCCTTCCTCCTCCAGTCTCGCCTTGCATCTTTCACTACAACACCTCGAACCTAGTAAGCAGGATTACTAGTGAGATTTTCAGAGAAGGATACAGAAGACAGGAAAACAAGCAGCCAATATTTTGCCAGTGTTATCCTGAGTGTAAGGTTTCATTTAGACAAAGCTTTTAGACAAGAGGTTGGGGGCCAGGTTTAGTCTTAACTACCTCATATCCATCCCCAGTGCCTGGGATGCAGGAGACGCTCCTTACGGGCTGGATGAAGGAATTTGCCAGTGGATGAAAGAATTTAAAAAGAGGAAGCCTAACAAAGAAAGGCTCTGGCAAGTTTCAGACCTTCAGGATCTCTCCCCTCTATCACAGGTCTCCTGCCTCCCGGGGGCACGCAGTCATACCTCCTCTCACTGACAGTGATCCCCTTAACATACAAAACCCACGAGGGTCAACTCCTGAGCTGCTCCCCTTGAGCTGGCCTTTGGGCTCCGCCTCCCTGAGGTGCTGTGCTTGCCACCTTCGCAGGCCCTTGCTTCTGCCTGGAATTCCCTTCCCTTCTGTTTCTGCCTAAGCCTACCCGTCATCCCTCCGGTGTTCACTCCTTTGGGAACCTGTGGTGGATCTGCAGCCTGTGCGCTGAGCCCTGCTGGATTCCGTGTCCTGGAATTCCCTTCCCTGCACAGTTCCAGGTCAGCGTGGGCCACATGAGCTGTTCCACGTGCAATTCAGAAAGCAGAAGGAGAGCAGGAGCCATTTTCTTTCTATGCTTCAAGGTCAACGTAGGGCACGAAGCCCTGTGGTGGCTGAAACATGTCCCCTGGGTCCCTGGGTGGCAGGGGCAGCAGCGGGGCCCACAACACTCGCATTCCTGCCAGCGTCCCCCTCAGGATCTCAGAGTTCCGGGCCTGTGGCTGCTTTAGCTCCCGAGGAAGGATGCCAGTTCCCCCTGCAGGTTCCGCATGGGGTCAAGGGCGGAGGCTTGCTCGGCGGTGGGGACAGATGACATGGGTCTCAGCCCATCCTTGTAGGGGACAGTTTGTCCTTCTTGCCCCGCTTTTGTGCATCTTTTGTGTCCCGAATGCCAGTCCTGCTGACTTCAGGCTGTATCATCAGCCACAGAGGGAACAGACTCACCTGGGCTGTAGAACCAGCCCCATCAACGCATGAGGTCAAAACCCTAGAATAACGTGATCTTAACATCTGCGTCTCCAACAGAACACTGACTGATAACATTTATGTGGTCCACGGCCCCGCGTCTGCCCTCTGGGGGTGGACCGTTCCTCCTCCTGCAGTTCTGTTTCGTACTCACGTAGCATTATATTATCATGTTGTCATGTCTTCTTCAGGTTCCAAGAGACGGTGACCTTCCTATCCTATTCATCCTTACAGGGCCTAGCCTATTCACCCACACAGCAGCAATGTGAAAAACGTTTATTCAATTAAACCGCATTAGCTGCCTGGCCCATCGCTGGTCTTTCCTAAGTGGATCAGTCCTCGAATACTCCTCATGGTGGAGTCTGGCCCGGCCGGGGTCAGATCAACAGAGCTGGACTGGAATTCCGCCTTGGCCTCGCCCAAAGTTTGTGATTCTGATCTTGGCAAGTCATTGAGTCTTTCTAAACCTTGGCTTCCTTAACTGCAAGCTAGCATTTGCATTACAGTTTGGTCAGGAGGATTTATACAGAGCAGTGGTAGGTGTGGGTCTCCCCTTATTCCTGCCAGGATGGGAATGCTATTTACTTACTGACAACCTCCCTCCCACCTCATCCTCCTCCCTGGCCCAGTGCTCGGTTCATCGCTCCTGCAGGAGAGGGAATAAACAGCAGAGAGCACCTTCGCATACTGAATCGTTCCCTGGCAGTAGCGGCTGTCCCCAGCAATCGCACACGGCCTGCCACCATGACGGCTGCAGCCCACGCCTGTGGACTCATGCTGGGCCCGGGTCAGCTGGAGGCTCCCTCACCAGACGGAGTTAAGGGCAACAGAGTTTTCAGAGGGCAACAGCTGAGGTGGAGAATTCTGGCACAGCTGCTCCCACCCCGAGCCCCTGCGTTCTGGAATGCCGAGCCCCTCAGATATGCTGTGCGATGGAGCACACACGTGTGCACACACAGATCTGCCCGCACAAACGGATACTTCAGCACGGCGCGGCCGCACAGGCTCTGTGACAACGGTTGTTGTCTCCTAGCTCCTCTTCTTTGGGGCATTGAAGGGAAAGGAAAGCTCATGTGGGAATGGCATATTTTAAGTGGCCGCGGCCAGTGACAAGCTGTGTCTGGTACTGTCTAACGAGACTGAAGATGAAAACCACAGGCCCACTGCCACTGCCATGGGCTGCACCCTGCATTACAGAGGGCACAGTGGGGAGGGAACCAGGGAAATGAGAGCACCCATCACACACCAGGCACAGTGCTAGGCATTTCACACAACCACCCCCAGAAAGAGCATTTCCTGTGCACATTTTATCGATTAGGAACCTGAGGCTCAGAGAACTTAAACCCCATAGGGAGCAGAGCTTAAATTCAGGCTCAGATTCTGTCCAACACCAACAGGCGATGGCACAGCAGCCTATGTGGACGGTCCATGCAGAAGTGGCCGGTGCAGGGCACGCTTTGGACTGGATCAGAAAACGAAAGATGGCCCAGGTGAGAAGGATTCTGGGCAAGCACCTGACAGACTCGTCACCATGAAACCCAGAGGGGTGATGCAACCCAGAGGACCAATCGCAGAGGCGAGCACTCTGAGAGCTCCAGCCCCCTGGACAGTGACCTTGCCCTGGAGCCCACAGCCTTGGCAGATGGCTATCAGCAAACTGATTAAAGCAAAGAATACATACTATACACGCTGATGCCTGGCTCTCAGTGCAGCCCATTTATTTTCTGAAAGCTACACTTGCTGTTCCATCTCTGCTTCCCACCCCGATGAGCTCGAAGGACCACACGGTGACAGCCCGAGTCACCTCTGGTTCTCTCAGCGGTGCTGCTCCAACAGGCCGTGAGAGCCCACCTCCCTCTCCTGGGAAGACAGAGGGCACACGGCGAGAACACGTCCACCTGAACCGGGCAGCACCGACCAGAGAACTATCCTGAAGGACCTGCCACCACACAGCTTCCTCACTCCAGGGAACACATGCACGTTCCCCATGGGAAACATCGGTGTTCCCCTCCCCACAGCACGGCCCTGCCACAAACAGAATGGGGAAACAGGATGCACTGGTCTCAGCTCCAGGGGACAAGCCTTGACCTGGATTTCCCAGCAAACTCGCAGCCCTCATCAGCAGCTCTCACTGGACCTGGGCTGTTCTGAAGGAGGATTAACGAGTGCACCGCGGGCTCACTTCAATGAGCACAGAGAGCCCCAGCTTGTCACCTGGAGAAGGCCACGTGACCACAGACACAGACCCTGTCCTCAGGGGCTTCCCGAGGGCCGCCTCAAAGGGATGAAGCCGGATGCCCTGTCCTCAAGCCCAGCCCCCAGGAGCGAGCTCTGCAAGGAAGCGGGATGAGGACCCATTTATGAAAGCATTTACCTACAGGAGACAATTTCTTACACATTTCAAGGAGGCTGAATACAATGCTACTGAGAACAGTAGCATTCAAAGTTCTCTTCTTAACAGACCTGCAACAAATTTTCTTTCAAAAATGCACTTTCCCTCTATTTACAAAATGTCCAGAATACACAAATCTACACAGACAGAAAGTAGATTAGTGGCTGCCTGGGGCTGGGGGTCATCAGGAGATGGAGAAGTGACAGCTAAAGGGCACAAGGCTTCTGTTTGAGGTGATGAAAATGCTCTAAATTGACTGTAGTGACGGTGACACGTCTGTGAAGATATGGGGTGTACACCTGAGATGGATGATTTGCATGGCATGTGCACTGTATCTTAATAAAGCCGATTTAAAAAAACAGGAAAATATGACGGCACAAAAACTTGCTTACAAACGTTCATAGCAGCATTATTACAACCCTAAATCTATCAGTCGATAAATGGATGAACGAAATGTGGCAGGTACATACAACGAAAAGGACGGAACGTGGATGAACCTCGAAAACATCCGTGACTATATTAAAAACCAAGGTATACAGGTGAGTCGTATGGTATGTGACTTGTATCTCAATAAAGCCATTCCCAAAAACAAAATAAACTAAATGCACTGTCCCAACAAAATTTCAGTCTTAAAAAAGTTTTAAGGATTTTGAAAATCATGTTAATATTTTGTGTGTATTTCTTGGTAACACATCTTTATCTGGAGATATTATGTGGTCTGTTATTTCTGTTTAACAGAGGAGAAAAACCTGAAGGACCGAACAAGACTGCAGGATGGAATTGGGAGTGGGGAACAGCCTTAGAAACAGATTTGGGGATTTGTGGGAGCTACTATTCTCTCCACTACCTGCTTTTTAAAATGTTTTTAACAAGTGTCCTTTTCATGTTAATATTCACAGACAGAAAGCACTTACTCTTATTACACTGCCATCAGTTTAGGGGGACGCTGGTAACATGTGGGTAACGGGTGAGACCTGCTGTTTCCAGTCCTGGGGACAATCCAGTTTTAGCCTTCTTTCAAAGAACTGGGGGCATTCAACGAATCCAATGTAAGTATTTAATGAGCACTTGTTCTGGACGCTGAAGAAAATCCAAAGAGAGGAAGAGAGCGAGCTTTTAGCCTCAAGGAGCGCCTGATCATGCCAGGCCAGGCGGGGTTAGAAAAGTATGCACGTGGCCAGAGCCACAGGCAAGGGCATGAACTTGGGCCAGACAGGAGAGGCGATGATAAGAGACAAGATTAGAGTACTTTTTAGGTGCTCGATGGCTTACGAAGTGAGGGAAGCACTGTGATGACCATCCTCATCCTATAGCTGTGGAAACTGCAGACACAAAAGTTAAATAACTCACCAAAAATTGCAGAGCTGGTGAGAACGAACCTGGATTGGAACCCAGAAAGTCTGGTCTCAGGCAGGTGTCTTGACCCCCCAGGCTATAACGGCACTCAGACTGGCTCAGAATTTGTGTGTCTAGTCTGGGACCTTAGGCAAGCTAATTATTCTCAAAAATAGTACATACCTCAGTGAGTTCCTGACAAATGCTAAAATACAGTAAAAAGTGATTAGCACAGTGTCCAATACACAGAAATAACCCAAGAAGTGATGTTATGATGATGCTGACGATGACAACGATGGTCTCTGTTACAGCACGTAAAGAAACTTAGATCCACGCCAAATGCTAGTGGGTTTCAAAAGAGGAAAATAATACAGCCAGCGAAGGGACTGAGAAAGGCTTCACGGAGAGGCTGTCCCTAAGCTAGGACTTGGAGGAAGGAAATGCTTTCAAGGCACGAACTCCAGACAGCCCAGGAGGCATCTGGGAAATAAAGAGCATCCAGTGGAGCTGGGCTGGTCCTGTGACTGGGAGACTGGGAGATGCAGCGACCAAGAGGGGCCAGGGCTCCATTGGGCAGATTTTGTTTACTAAGGTGAGAACCTGCGGGGGCCCTAATTTCCAGGTGCCGTGGAGGGGACCTCTCAGCAACCCCTCCGTGTGGCGTGGCCTCACTGTACTTTAGGAGGGCAAATCTGGGGGGAATTTCCTGAACGCTCTTTCATGAAAAGAGCATTGAGGGTCTCATTTGGAGCAGTGAAGATGAGAAAGAGAGAAACCAAAGAAAACGTTATAGAAGTAGAAGCAACAGGATTTGGCAACCGTGGTTTTGGAATCACAGAAGAAAGTAGGAGATGATGGAAAGCCAGGGCGAAGCACAGAAAAGTGGTCCCTAGGAGAGAGAGGGGGATGGGTGGACAAAGAGCAGGTTGTCAGAGAGAGAAGGAAAGGATACTGAGGGGGCAATGAGTTCTGCTCTAAGGATGTGCAGGTTGGGGTGCCTGGAACAGTAATGAGCCAGCATCCAGCAGGAAGCTGCAACAGGCAGCTCGGCAGATAGGAAGCAGGGCACAGGGGGAGACGTGCATTTGAAGTGGGCGCCTGGAGACAACAGGCCAAAGCAATGGGCATGGGTGCCCTAGGAGAGCTTGTAGGCTTGGGTACAAAGCTCCAGGGAAAAAAGCTCTAGGGCAGAAAAAAGGGGGCTGCAAAGAGCAGGCATAAAGGGAGGAGGAGAAACCGGAAGCCACAAAGTCACAGACACCAAGGGTGAACATGGAAACAGGACCAAAAGGAAAAGTCAGCAGTGCCAAATGCCACAAGGCTCTGCACGTGGGGAGGGGCCTCCGGGGGGCGCTGGGTACTGTTGCGTCCTTGGCCTCGGAGAGAGCTCTACAGTAGGGGATGGAGAGAGGAGTCGGGCTTCAGGGCCAAAGCTCAGCAATGAGTGGAGGAGAGAGAGGATTTGTTTGCAAGAGGGACAAGAAGATTTTTATGGAGTGGAGAAGAGCTAAGTGTGTTTGTGCACACTCACCCACTCACTCACTCATTTATCCAGCATTAGTGAAAGTCTTTTATGTAAAAGATCCAGGGTTCAGAGTGGGAGGTGACCGCACACACCCCTAGCTGCAGGCCACCGCAACACTAACAGGAGACCAGGGGTTACAGAGCCCGCAGGACACTGCACCTCAGGTCTGCGGGTTAGGGAAGCTTCCGGGAGGAGCCAACACTAGAAACTGAGTTTTTAAGGTTGAAAGGAGCTTGCCCAGATAAGAGGGGTGGGAAGGACAACGACAGAGCGGGGAACAGGGCAACCCACGGGAAGGAGCGGCGGTTTCAGAGGCTCAGCGCACCATGGAGAACATGACCGTCTGAGAACTCACAGGAGCTCCTCGTGCCTGGAAAGCAGATCAAAGGAGGAGGCGGACAGGCAGGCAGAGGGCAGAGCGTGAGGGGAGAGGAGCAGGAGGAAGCAGGATCAGAGCCGTGAGCAGCCCGGAGAGCAGCGATGAGAGAGGACGAAACACAAACACAGGAGCAGTGGCTCCTTCCTGGAAGCCCAAGAGGGGGAGACAGAGGTTTCAGAGGAGAAGAGGAAAGTCGACACCATCAGAAAAGGAGTCAGCTTGCCAGATGAAACAAATTGGAGCGTGAGGCCAGGTCCACACGGAGTAAGTGCTTGCATAGAGCATTTATAAACTAAACTCCATCCATTTTATCCGACCACAGAACACTGCTATATGAGCTTTTCCTGTTTTTATTTATCTTCCTTTTCCATCATGCTACTATATATTTTTGGACTTTTCCACCATAAAATAGTTCAAGGGTAGTCATGGATAATGAAAGAAAGCGAAACTCTGTCAGCGAATTTTCAACCCTGGGGAAAGACTTAGAAGAAAGGAGCTTATAAATACTGGCTAAGGTGAAGTTTCCAGATTTATTTTGGACCTTCCTGCCTCTATAGATAAGTAACGGAGGCCCAGCTCATATCTGAATGAGAGTAAAACTTACTCCTACTTCCAAAGGACCCACTGGAGTGTAGGTTTTACCTGCTGCTATTTATATAATGCCAATAAACTCAATTTGCCTCCAACCTCTCTATTTACATAAGCAATATAATTATAAGTACTCTGGAATTATAGCTTAGTGGTTGGCATGGTTCTCAACTAGGATCAAATCTGGGCTCTGCCACTTATTAGCTGTGTGACCTTAGGCAGCTTATTAACCTCTCTGTGCCTCAGTTTCTGCATTTGTAAATGGGAATAATATACTGAACCTCATAGGGTGGTTGTACTAAATGAGTCAATGTTCAGTACTTGGGTCAATTCCTGGCCCATCATAAGCACTCAATAAATGTTACCTACTATTTCTTGCCTTTTCTTTTCCAATTTTCAGTCCATATGAACCAGCCCCATAAAGGCCACTTCCATCTAGAAACACACCTAGAAATAACCAGATGGGCACACACAAATAGAAGATTAAATTATTTTGGAAAATACTGCTCGTTTCCTATCCAAGGTCTATTCCCCCTCCTTCCTTAAGAACAAAGTAGTTCAGGGCAGCAACGTGCTCAGCTGCACACGCCCGCGTCTCCACACTCCCCTATCGCTATGGTGGCCAGGTGCCCCAATTCTGGGTTTCCATTTGCTTTCTTTTTCTCCATAGCACCATTTAAGAGATCCCAGTTTTTTCCATCCCATCTCCCTGCATGCAGCTCGCGTCAGCTCCTCATCACTATACCCTGGCACCCAGGACAGCGCCCTGCCCACAAAGCTGGCGCTCAGCGACCAGGGGCCGCGTGAAGAAATGCGTGGGACACAGCGGGATGCATTGGACAGGATTTCTAGGAACACTTTCTAAAGGCTATGCCTGTGGCCTTTTGCCCTTTGACCTTCTTCCCTTCTCCCTGCTTCTCCTTCTCATCTGGAAGAGGCGGGAGCCACTTTAAAACCAGGACACACCCACAAAGCACAGTCTGGGTTCCTGAAGGCTTCCTGGAGCCAGGGTCCAGCCCTGGAACAGGGACGTATCCAGCGACCCCTGCATCTGCTTATGCCACTGTGTGTCAAGTTTTCTGTCATTCATAGCTTAACTCGTTCTTAACAAATACAGTTATAAAGATATTTCCCAGCAAAAAAGCCTTGCTCTCTAGCTATTCATGAGAACAACTAGTGAGTAGCAAGAAATTTAAGGAACGTTCACCTTTTCAGCCAGTTGACACAAACCCAAGATTGGTGTAATAAAGCAGTCTCGACAACAGGCGACGTAAATAGATATGAACAGAAGAGCTTCAAACGAAAGCTCCCTTGGCCTTCTTTATTCTATTTTCAATGAAAGTATACAGAGGGACCGGACAGACTCTAAGAAAATAAGGATGAACGGGGCCTTTGTCAGACTGGCAGGGGTAAGTCTGTTCTATCTCTATCTATCCACCTATTGTGCAGGTCACGCACAGCCACAGGTCAAATACAGCACTGGCAGCCCGCCTGGACAGCATACCCAGGTGCAGTGATGTCAGGAACATTAGACTTCTCACCGCTGTCTCCCACACAGAAGACCCACCTCCCTGGTCTCTGCTGGTCAGAGCTATATTCCTGTAACTTAAGACTTTAAACCCTGTTAACGCTAAATACCACTGGGAGAGGTGCTGTTATTTCTTAGGAATCAGACATTTGCATGATAATGCCTGCCGCCTTCTTTGGAACAGGTTTTAACTGGGGGAGAAGGGAGGGAGGAAGATGTGCCTCTGAGACCACCGGGGTGGGGCCAGGGGGGCTGTGGATCTGGTAGACAGGAGCCACAAGAGCCGACCCCTTGACTCCCGTGTTGCCTGCTGCCATCTGTGCCTCGGCTTCGAAGGGTGGGCTGCTGTAGGATTTGTCCGTTTTTGGTTAGTACTGAGTTCTCCTGCCTTCTGAATAAAAAACAGAAGAAAATTTCTGCCTGTAAAGCAACACGGCTGACTCAGAAGGATATTTTGGTTGGCAGACACTTTACAGACACGAACCAGACACAACCAACTGGTTTGCCAGGCCATCCTCCAGGCCTTACAAAGCCACCAGCAAGCATTTTGGTCTGAAGCATAGCAAGATCTTGCATTTTAAAATATTTGCATTTTCAAGTAGAAAAATACAAATAATTCAATATAAACACTGCATCGAACCTACTCAGATTATAATCTGAGTACCAGAGAGATACCTCATCTTTTTAAAAAACCTTTTTTGGAAGATTGAATCCAAAGTAATTATCAATTTAAGAATAAGTATTACTATTTTGCAATTCACAGTAAAAACTGATTCAGGTAAGAATCATTAGAGGAATTTAAAACCATCAGGCAAAAGTCTGATGAGGATCAAGATACAGACATAGTCTCAGACGATCTGCCCACAGAACAGTTGTTAATCACAAAGGGAAAACTGTAACTTCCCAGAAGAAACCTGACAGACATCACCTTAAGCAAATGATCAAAATTCCCCTATCATCAGTCAGGGAGCAACTAACATTAGGATGCAGTGCACTGAGGAGAACACAACATCAAAAACACACCATCTGCATCTTAACAAGAAACTCAAATGGAGGATATTTCACAAACCAACTAGCCTACATTCTTAAAAAATACCAATATCATAAAAGACAAGGAAAGGCCAAGAAATCCTTTCAGATTAAATGTGACAAGGGACATGACATGTAAATGCAATGAGTGATTTTTTAAAAAAGTGGTGGATTGAAAAAAGTGCAAAAGAAACATTATTGGGACAAGTAGAGAAACTTGAACATAAACTGGACATTTGGAAAAATCACTGTTAAAATTCCTCTATTTGGTAATTATACTGCATTTCTGTGAGAGAATTTCCTTGTCCTTAGGAGACAAGCTGAAGTATTTAGGGGCAACCATTGTGACGTCTGCAACTTACTCTCAAATAGTTCCAGAAATAATAATAATAATTAGTGAGAGTATGTAAGAGAGAGAGAGAGAGAGAAAGACTGTGTGTGTGTGTGTGTGTGTGTGTGTGTGTGTAGGAGAGAGACCAGAGTATGCAAATTGATGAAGCTAAGTAAAAGTTATATGGGAGCTCATTGCACAATTCTTGCAAATTTTCTCTAAGTTAACTTTTTCAAAAAATTTTTACAGTAAAAAAAAAAAAAAGAGTTCCATAATTTTGAAAAGCTATTAATAGGAAAATGAAGGACACAATGGATTAAAACTTTCAGATTATCTAGAAACACCTAAGATTAAGTAAACCATTTAGAAGAACAGAAGCAAGATGGCAGGATTACAGATGGAGACGTTGGGGGTGGTCAACAGCGTGTGTATGTGTGTGTGTGTGTGTTCACATTTTCTTGTTAACCTCAGAGCAGGCTGCCAGTCTCTCTCTTGGCCGCAAGAGTCATGCCACATTTTACTAAGTGAAGGGTATAAAACGGAAAGAATGACTACCCACCATTAAGAGGAACAAGAAATACCCGGCCTAACGAAGATCAGTACAAACTTGGTGAGTCATTTCCTCTTAGGAGGAAAGGCAAACGTCTCCTGTTCCCTAAAGGACTCGGGGATTCTGAGAACACCTGCGTTCTTGGCCAGAATCACGCCACAGAGGTGGCACACCAGGTCAGGAGACCTCTGGCCCATTCACCCCATGCTTCCGCCCACAGTTGGGTCAGCAGCACCAGAGTACCTCCAATTCCTAAATCAACGTCAAAGCAAATCTCTAGGCTTGTTCAGCCTCCATACTCCAACCAAAGCAAAGGACGTTCATGCTAACTGCACATTTATCCTCGAACCTTGAGTGGCAGTGGCCTTGGTTTTCCTTTGCTCATCACCCGTGACGTTCCTCAGTCCTGAACCGAATCTCCTGGCCTCTGAAATTGAGACCTGAAGCTTTGGCAAAGCAGCCGTCCCTCCTTGACGCCGCCTCTGTGCCAGTGGTGGGCACACGTGGACGGATTAGGCAGAGCTGTGCTGTAAAGCACACACACGCTCTCCCAACATGTGCTTTTCATTCCAGAAATACTTTCTTCCTAAACCACGGCTGTGCCTCTCTTGGCAAGAAACAGTCCAAGTGGCTCTGTGCCAAAGGAAGTGTCTGTTTAAAGAGGTAGACTTTCTTAAAATTTCTTTACCTCAGAAGAGGTAAATAGAACATTCTAGCATAATTATGATGGAAGGAAGTAGAAAAGGGAAAGGTTATAGGAAAAAAAATTGTTTTGCTTTTATTTTGCTCTTTAAAGTTGCCTAAAAGAAACACTGGAAACACAAGATGCAACATAGAATTATCTTCCATGAGAGTAAAAACTACAGGGTCCAAGTTAGGACAAGGAAGCAAAAACATTACCATTCACAGGCCAGGTTAGTGAGCATCTGCCACCTTCTCTCACAAGCATTTATTCTTAAGATCGCTCACCAAAGCAAGGTGCAGAGGAGGGTTTTTTTAATCATTGTTTTATCCCAGAAGGTATTTTATTTTTGTACCTTGCTTCTTTATGACTTTCACCCTATATCAAAAACCAATGTAAAAGAAGAAAACCCATTTTGGTTGACTTAACTATCCTTTCTCTTTCTCCAAGCTTATTTCGGCAAATTTATTTAGGGTTCACTCAAAATAAGCAGTGTCAAGTCAACAACTCCTCACAGAATCCTCAGGCATCCCCAAGTGAGTTACATAACATGCTCTTAACCGTCTATACATATGTACACACGCACACGGCATGGAAGGAAAATGACAGCAAGCTCCACGGCACAGTCACCCATTTGACATCCATCAGGATGGACCTAAAAGACACCTTCTCCGAAATTCTGATCCCGGGCCGAGGAGGGGAACTTACTTCCTTTCCACTTCTGGCGTTGACACAGCACTACACAAGCCAAGTGACTCCTAGGAGAGAAGATGCACAGCGTCAGTGCAGGCAGAGCTGCAGGCTTCATCTGATTTTACAGAATAGCACTTTAAAAAAGGGGCCGAAGCAAAAATAGAGGATTAAAGTCATTGTGCTTACTTCGATCTGAGACCGCAGCTGAAGTGACGTGGGACTGGCTTCAGGTTTCTCCTAAAACAGAACAGATGCTGGTTTAATGAGACTTCCAAACGTGGCACACACCAGAAAGACAAACAGACATGTAAGAAGAGATGAGGGATTCGGGGAGCTCTAGGGTGCAGGGGGAGGAGAAGGCGGAGATAAACAGACTTTCTGGAAAAACTAAAGTATTTTTAAAATAAGAGCTCTAGCCTCGTGAAAGTGAACTGTTTTCCAAACTTCACCACTTGACACCACTGACAATTTGATTGCAGAAGAAAAAAGCACCATCTAACAGAAGAGGCTGACAGTTATGGTGAAATAATTCTCTGGATGCTATTAGACTGCCACTAGGACACAGAATTTACTGTGACCCATCGTGTTCAGCTTCCTTTTCAATAACAATGGAGCTCAATCTGATTTTAAATTCCAAATGTAACAATCAGAGTATTTAAGTAACGGAGGGCTAGCTGTAAGTGTCTTTAGGAAGGTGGAAAGCTAATTTGACATTACAGCCCTAAAAGTCCCCATGCTCCCATAACATAAAGGAAAACGTAAAAACAAAGACTCGTGGCGTCCGGTTAATAGATGAAACAAATGAATGACATCATGAGCACACTAAAAGGGAAATCATCAGATCATAAAAAAAGATGCAAAGGAATCAAACAATTTTAGAGATAAAACCATGAAGTATAACACTCTCAGTTCACAGTTAAAAAAATGGTATCCTCGGGGCTGGCCCATGGCCTAGGGGTTAAGTTTGGCGTGCTCCACTTCGGCAGCTGGGGTTCGGTTCCCAGGCGTGGATCTACATTGCTCTGTTAGTGGTCATGCTGTGCTGGCAGCCCACGTACTAAAAAACAAAGGAAGACTGGCATGGATGTTCTCTCAGGGCGAATCTTTCTCAGCAAAAATAAATCAATAAATAAAAGGTATTCTCTTTGGGAAAAAAAAAAGAAGAGATAAACCTGTGATGAAAACAGCATACTGAAATAAGCTTTGGCAGCAAAATAGGAAAATTACATAATTAGAAGTGTTAAGATAAATTTTGGGAAAACAAGAGTTACACTAGTGAACAGAGCACGAGCACCGCGTTGATATGTTTCATAAGTGGAGAATAAATTGAAATCTAAGTAGGTACTTAAGCGGTGGTCCTCATCGAAGTGTGATCCACAGTCCAGGGTGGACACCAGCTGATCATCAAGTCATAAGCAGGATTGGGCAGGTTTAGAGGAAGGAGGAATACCACCGATATTACACAAGTTTGAAATATCAGGTTAATTATGTTTTCCAATAATCCTATCGTGTTCTTAATAACTGATATTCTTCAGGACGGCACCTGCACGATAGGAAGACTACTGTGTCGGTCTCAGCTAACACTCAGGAAATGGGAGCAGAGCATCTCAAATTACAAATTCTCACTTTCATCTAATTGTTCGATTTATTGAAGTTGCCCGTTTCATCATTAGCACGATCACAAAACTAGATCAATATTTTAAAAACTTAGCAGTGAGATATTAAAATAAGTATAACTCAGAGCAAACTTATAAATGTGAATAGGTCACAGGAATCCAGTACAAATATAGAACACAAAATGAACATGCTGGGGTGAATAAATCTGACGATGGGATGATATGGGGCAAGCAGACCGAAAGAGAAAATGTTTTAATCGACTAGCAATCCACGCGTTCCTAGTCTCAGGGCCTTATTTGTTATGAAAAGATATCAAGAGTGGTGTGAAACTCCACGGAACTTCTCTCTGGTTAACATCCTCCTGGTTTTTGTTGCCTCCTTTGTTTGTAACAAACAAATTTATATTTCTGTCTGGAACATGATACACCATTTTTGCAAAACAATCTATGGAAATGTTGGAGTAACATCTCAAGTCCAGTTGGTGTGACGTCAGACTCAGGTATAATCATCAGAGGGGATATGTATTTTGGAGGTTCCTGGTCCCAAGAGACCTGTCAGGATGCCCTGATACCTAACCTCTGAGCACCGAATGAGAAATTTACAAGCTTATCCAGCAGGAGGTAAGCAAAGATGCAGTCTAAGTCTTCCCGTTCAGGCGTTGGTATGAAAGCCTCAGAATGATGATAGAATTCTATTCGTTTCTCTGAAATTTTTTCTGAAATTGCCTCTTTAAGACCCAACTCCAGCCCATGTCCTTCCATAACCATCAACAAAAAAAAAATGACTGACTCAGCTCTCTTTTCCTCCTCCCCTCTTGGCTTTTCTTCAAAGCTTTAAGTCTCTACCTCACTAGGCAATAGTCCATGATAGGAAATTACCTGCTTTTAGTGTATATTTTTATCTGCATTTTTCCAATAAACTTTATTTATTGAGTACATCCCTTGTCACTCCATATAATAAACATAACGTTTATGATATATTATGCAAAATGTACCTGTTCCTGCATACAAAGCAGGTGCTTGTTAACAACTATATTAAATGTTTGATGATCAGGAAGTAACATTCTGAACAATTCATCTTCACGTGTTAGTTTGTTACTTAAACATTTGACTGTGTTTTCGCTACATTTTAGAAAAGACTGGGGGGTGTAGTTTGATGTATGATGTATTAAAATTCAGCCCTCTAAAATAAGGACCCAGTTCATGTTTCCATGCAGAATACCAGTGTTATTAGGAACAGGAGACGTTAAACAGAATATCTCGTAGAGTGATGTTTCTAGTGTCTTTTACAGGCCATGCCATAAAATAATGTTTTTCAGAGCGAATACTATTAATTTCACCTCTCAAGGGGAGACTACCATCACCATTATGAGGAATTTCTTAAAGCAAATACATCCTAAAGTGAAAGTATTACAAAACTGAAGAGAAGTTTATAAAATTATCCACAAAATTAAGGATTTATATGATCTTTGGAGAGAAAACAGAAAGGACTAGCGGCAACATTCCATTATTGTGACACTGATGGATGTCACATGTATCAATGACAAACACGCAGAAGAGTAATTACCATCATGTATGGGTGAATATTATGAAATATTTAAGACATAAAAATATGTAATAAAAAATACAGCAAACCCTTGTGGACCCACCACTGAGCCTGAGAAATGGAATATTACGAATAGTTGAACAGAGGAGTTCTGATACACACTTGGAGAAAACACCTCGTGTGCAGACTATGAAACAAGTCTTGATAGATGTGTCATATACATATAAGGAAAAAGAGCAAGATAACTTTTTATTCTAATTATCACCTAAAAAAAAATTCACTTTTTTTTTCACGGCACAATGTGGAGTGAAAAAGTGTGATGGGATTAAGACAGAAGGAGCACCAGTTAAGTGCACCCCAGTAAAAGGATGCTGCTTACAAAAAAAAGAAGCAGGGATTCAGGTTAGAACGGACAGAAAAAGGGTCCTTGACATCCCCCTTCCCTGTCCAGTCTCCAGATGAGGCCGCCCCCTTCTCTGCTCCCAATTCAACCATGTAATCGGCGGAGGGGGTGGGAAGCCATGGTCCTGGAGTTCCAGCAGGAGGAGGATTCCTGTCCCAATGAAGGGGGAGGTGGAGTAAGAACTAAAGAGATGCACTGATTGCCCAGCCACAAACTACTTTATTAGGCAACAATTGATGGTCCACAATATAACTCCTGATTTGGAAGTCATGGTGTTGACGGAAATAATAAAAATTGTGAACACTGTCAAAACACAGTCACTGAGTATATATGTATCTTTTGGGCATGTCGTAGAAAGAGACGATCATTGAGAAATAAGATTCTTCTCTCTTTCGTTAATATACGCTGACTGTTCCAGTTACTACTGCTGTGTACCAAACTACCCCAAACTTAGTTGCATAAACCAACAAGCATTTTCTCATGCTCACAAATTCTCTGGGCAAGAATTCAGAAAGGAGACAGCAGAAAAGGCTTGTCTCTCTCTGCTCCATGGTGTCTGGGGCCTCAGCTGGGAAGATCTGAAGGCTGGGGGTGACTTGATGTTGGAGCTGTAATCATAGGAAAGCTGGCGCATTCACATGTCTGGAGGCTGATGCCGGCTAACAGCCAGGACCCGGCTAACAGCCAGGACCGAGCAGCGGCTGTCAGCTGGAACACCTATGCCTGGGGGCTCCATGTCTCCCTCTCAGCAGGATGTTGGGTTTCAAGAGTGAGCACACTGAGAGAGCCAGACAGAAGCTGCATTACCTTATAGCCTCATATGGTGCCACTTCTGCTGGAGTCACAAACCCTCCCAGATGCAAGAGGGTACACAGAGCCCATCTGTCAGTGGGAGGAGCGTCAAAGTCGCATGGTAAGAAGGGCACTGTGATGGGAGGTATCATAATGGCCTGCTTTGGAGCCACAGTCTGCCACACTGACTGTCAAGAAGATGGGAGCTCACCTAAGTTTTCAAAATGAGGAATAAGATGAGACTCTTTATTCATGATAATGTCGGTAAGGATTCTTTTGTGATTTTTATAGAGTTTACTCAAGTAGCATATCTTGGCAATATACTTCAGCGTGAACCTATCAC
This sequence comes from Equus caballus, assembly GCF_041296265.1. Taxonomy (NCBI): domain Eukaryota; kingdom Metazoa; phylum Chordata; class Mammalia; order Perissodactyla; family Equidae; genus Equus; species Equus caballus. The sequence goes on from NC_091714.1 coordinate 18,256,659, forward strand.
TTAAAGGTTGAAATATCACAATATTTTAGGCTACAATTATTCTCTCTCTTGACTCAAACTTATAGTTATAGAAAATCCCGAATATGCAAAAGCAAAGAGAACTGTATAATGAACTCTCAAATTCCTACTATCTAGCTTCAACCATCAGCTACTCAAGGCCAATTCTGTCTATACCTTCATCCATGATTCAGCTCCACCCCATTTTACTTTGAAGAAAACCCCAGACACCCTATCATGAAATATCACAATTTTTAATGTGAAGGTTTAGCTATCAGGTTTTCTTAAGTCCTAACTGCAGTCAATTGTGAGCAAACGGCTCAGTCACTAATAATCTGACTCTTCCTTATCACTGGAGGACGTTCTTTGGTCATTGCAGAAAAAAATCATATTCAACAAATTTAGATATTCCATCTAAATATGGCAAAGAACATGAAGAAATGCATTCAAAATTAAACAACCAAAAAAAAAAGATTGTAATAACAGTATTTTAAATAGTAAGAAATAAAGTTTTTTAAATTAAAAAAATAAATTATAAAATTAGTTATAAATTTAAAAATACAATCTCCAGATCCTATATATGTTTTTAAATTACTTATATGTATATGTTGATAAATGTATGAGAAAATATCGAAAAGGATGCTTACACACCAATGATTACTTGTGCAAAGACTTGGAGAAAACACCTCGTGTGCAGCGTATGAGACAAGTCTTGATAGACGTGTCATATTTCTGAATTTTAACATTTTCAAGCATACATTACTTTTATATTTTTTAAAACATAATACAAATTCCAAAAACTTAAATCTGATGATAATTTTAGCTGTACTCCAACAGTCAAACTAAAAAACTTCTTAAGAAATATTAAAACAATTTCTCAAACTAGGTTATGCCCTGTATTAAAATACTTTCTTGCTGTGTTAAAATGTTTAATAACTAGTGTCACAGAAAACTATGCAGGCATTTTATGATTAACAATGAAGGTCCGTGATGATTTTAGAAATCACCCCATTTTTATATTTTGACTGAAAGAGACTAAACTACAGCACTATATAGTTTTTTAAAAAAGGAATCAGACGACAAAAAAATTACTGGGGGGCGCCTCCAAGCCATTTCTTGTCAACTTGGACAATTTCTGGAAACAATAATTCCCTAAATGTTTATTATGTCTAACTTAGAAGCAAAACAAAGTACAAATGTTTCAAGAAGAAATCAGTGGTTTACCAAAACCAAAACCAAAACCAAAACACGTGAACATGTGTGTGCTTCCACCTGCTTGTGCCATGTGTATGTGCACACATGCAGGACTACAGCCCCACCAACAGGACTCAGGTCAAACAGAAAACTAAGGCTCATTTCGACTCTAAAGTGCTACAACCCATCGTGCAATACACCAGGTCAAAAACCCACTCGGGGCCAAATAACGTCCTGGAAAACAAATCCCACGCCCGCAGCCCCACTCTAGCTTTGTTTCCACCTTTGTGTGGAAATCCACACCTCCCTCCCTTACTGTTCCCAGCGTTCGAAGCCAAATGAACTTTACAGCTGGAAAAGCAGGATGATAAAGCCCTCTCCCGTCCCCAAGCAGAGGGAGAACAGCAGGCGCCCACCAGCTCAGCTCAGTGCCAAGTTCTCCTCCACTCCGCGCGCCGGAAGGAGGAGGTGGGAAACGCCAGAGCACTAACCACACTCAGCCTGCCAGTAAAACGCCACACGCTGTTACTGATGCATTCGATTCACGGAGGGAACCAAGCTCTAAACTGTCGGGCAAACTTGCTGCCGGTGGTCGGTTTAAAATTCACTTTATAAGAAGACTGAGAACTTGTGATATCATCTTCCTGATGGCAAAATGTATTCTCCCCTCTAGTCTGACTTCTCCATGCCGCCCAATCAATGGGGCATGAGTTCATCTTAACCAGGATTCAAACCTCGTCGTTTTCTTAGGAGTTTCCTCACTCCCCATCAAATCAGCTCCTAGGAGCTACTGCTTCTCCCTTCCCAAGGTTCCTGGCATCCAGCCAACCCACTCCATTCCCACAGACATCAGCTTCTTTGCGGTCCCTCATCTCACAGGTACCTGGACCACCACTGCAGAGTGGAGTGGGAGGTGCTGAGTGTGAGCTGGAGAGTTGAGTCCAGTCCTGCTCCCACTACAGTGAGCCCTTCAGACCTCAGTTTTATTTTGTTTGGTTTGTCCAGTGGCGAGGAAAGAGGAAAGAACCATTTGATTATCTTGAAGTTCCTTTCTGACTCTAAAACCCTAGCATGCAGCAGCATCATGCCCATCCAACCACTTCTGTCAAATTAATCCTCTTGAAACAGTAATGCTCTCACCTTGCTATTTAAGTGTGGTTCGTGGGTCATGAGCTTTAGCATCACCTGGAAGCTTGTTACACAGGCAGTCTTGGCCCTCACTGCAGCCCTCCTGAATCAAAATCTGTATTTTACCAAGATCCCATGTGACCTGGATGTTCACTTCAGTTTGAGAAGCACGCTGCTTTGTTCTGTTTCATTTCTCAGTTCCAAAATCTTTGCCAAACTGTGGGAACACAATCCTGACAGGATAAAGTCCACACTTCTGAAGGCAAGGGCTTTCCACCAACTGGCCTGATCAGAAACCCTCCTCTAAGAGAACGGGCGTGGGATCCACTGTCCTGAGTGCACGCTGTCCCGGTGTTTCACTTTGGCTCATACTGCCCGGGACGTCCTTGTTCTTCCTGTTCACCCAAACCCTAGCTGTCCTTTAGATCCAACTGCAAACCCAGCTCCTGGCAGACCTGCCAACTGCGCCTTAAGTGACGTGCCTGAGCTTGGTCACAACCATCACTAGCTACATCGCTTATGTGTGCAGCAACTCCTCACTCACTTATTTGTATCTTATTGCCCCAATTAGACTATAAAAGCCCTCTTAACAGATTCACTGTGTACACACACACACACACACACACACACTCCAACAAAAACTATTAAGCACCAGGCCCCATCTGACGCATTAAAGAGGAAGCTGTGAAGAAGGCATGGGTCCCTCCCCTCAAGGATGCTACTTTCGAAAGCCATATATGGCTCTCTGCACAAGAGAAGTGCTTGAGGAGCACCTATTGGTTTGATTTGTTTAAATTAGATCACTTCACCAGTAATTCTGACTCTTTCTTCTATCAATTTCTGTTTGCGATTTCACTGGTTGGGACATGTATTTTCACGTTTTGATTTAAGATTTACTTTGGGTTGCAGACCTACATGGGTAAGTAAAAGTAATTCAGCACATATTTTCAAAAAGATCTACAACTTAGATCTCTAAGAACTTATGAAAACGCGGTTTTTAATTACTTTTAGGGCAAAATCTGCAGTGGCCTGTGTGTTCTAACTCCAACCCTACACCTTTCCACCTTTTTGTGTCTTGTTTCACCCAAATAGTTCATAGGAAAAACAGGAAATGTTAGGGCTTTTTCTGGCTCCCATAAGCTCATGGTCTGGCATATGAAATTGTTCTAATAAGTGAATATGAATGGAAAAGGACCCTCATCCCACCACATCAAAGAAGGAAACTTGCAAGGAAAAAAGTTTTCATATGTGAATGCTATTCCAGTAACTGCAACCTTAAAAACCAATCCATAATTAACAGATCAGTGACCTTCCAGAAGCACTGATACAAAAGAAACCAAAAGCGGCAACTTCCACCTGGCCTTTAATGTTCTGCGGGAAAATGATGGCGTCTTCCTACTGCATTCGTCTATGTTCTGCAAGCATTCACTACATATTTATTTAGACCTCACCATGTTTCAAAAAGTGATTTAAGATGGCTTGCAAAACTTAAGTTCAGTGTTACACGATAAAGTAAAGTTAAAAAACTAATGTAAGTGATAAATGCGGGCCATGGGATCTTACACGAGAGATAGATCACAAAGTTGGGGCTAAGCTTCCTAACGTTTAAAGCAAGAAGGAAAGTCAATCATTACAAGACTGATGTTCTTCACACTTTCATGTTTGAAGGTATTCATAAGATACAGGAATATTCCTGTGAGTGAGAATTTCTCCTCTGGCTTCTGAAGAGAGGACACCACATTACACTGAGGGACACCTGCAATGTCCCTGCAGAACTCATTCTGCCCCATAAGCTCTTTAACGTTGGCAGAGTTAGAGGGAGGCCTGAGAGCCTCTAGTGAAAATGGAGGGAGCTCACAAGGGGGCACCCCTGAAGTGCACCCTCCCCCTCTGTCCCCTAGAGGGGGGGTCATAGGAGCTCCCAGGGGAGGGGAAGAACTCAGGCCGAGGAGACCATAGGGTGAGTTCCGCCATCTTGAAGCATGGCTATGATAAAACACATGGGAGTCAGTAAAAGTTCGACGAACTGGTTCATTTCAGAGATAATGTGAATCTGAGAGGGTCAAGCTCAGCACTCTCCTGCTTCATTTCAAACAAGAGGGTAGTATGACTCAAATTTCTAAACTGTCTTAGGAAATAAGGTACTAGATCTTTTAGGCTACAACTTTAACAGTGTTGAGTACAGACCAGGTACCAAGCATCTTGCACAGAGATAGGAGTAAGACTTAGACCAGGATATGACAACAGATCACTTCAATAAGACGAGTCATATAAGAAGTACCTTTTACTACGAACAAAACTAACACAAGAGGGTCACGTCATTAGATGTAAATATTACAAGGTACAGTGTCAGTGAAGACATTTCGATTATCCTTAAAAAAAAAAAAAAAGGATCTAACAAGCTACATAATTCAGCCTTCCCTAGCAGGACTTGGCTTACTGACAGTAACATACAAGCAGCCCCTGCATTTCCCAGAGGTGGGCACCATGACATCCGGCCCCTCGGGGTGGTGCTGCCATCCAGCGAGTCCACCCAGCCTCACTGCTGTGGGAACACCGCGGAGAGATCCACTCACCAAGGGATCTGAGCACATCTGGTGGCTGACGCGGATTGAATAACATGAGACAAAAGTGACAGGAAGCAACGAAATGGGCCCGTTTTCACTTGCTTTCTGCTTCTCGCCATCTCCTCTTCCAGGTAATCACTCCTTAAGTTTAAAAATATTTATCGAGCATATACCACATACTAAGCACTGTTCTAGGCAAGAAGGATAAAACACTGAAAAGACCGTCACTGCCTTCATGGAACTCACATTCTAGTGATTTCCACAGTCCCTCCCGGGAATCGTTTGCACTCATGTCCAAATCACAGGCCCGATAACATTCCTTCTGTTCTGGCACCAGAGATGCCCTCCGGAAAGTGGTGCTCAGCTCTGGAGGCCACATTTCCCAGAGGATAATGGAAACCAGGAGAACCTTCACTAGAACGGCATCTGCAAAGGGGATCCCATAAACAAGATCAACTGGAGGAAGTGGGGCTGTTTACTCCGAGAAGGGAAGGGAAACACCAATACGTGAGGCGCTTCCAGGGAGCAGGGGGCAGACAGCTGCCTTGTGCAGTCTCCCACGGTGGCACATGGACAGTGGCAGCACCCTGCACACTGGGGGACACTGGGGCAGTTTTGAGGTGGAAAAACATTTACTGCATTTTTAAATAATATAGACGGATGACAAAGAAAATTAAATCAGAGTATGAGTGAAAATACTAAGTACTGAATTGGCACAAAATTTCCAAATAAAATCTTTTTTAATTTTTAAAAAAAAGAACCTTGAGCTTACTTATTTGAAAATAACTTCTTTAAAAATTAGATTATATGCTTGAAACGACTGTAAACTACGCTAGGTCAAAACTTAATGATGAGCTCTTAAAGCGCTTGTGGGTCATTACCAAGAAGAAATTTTACTCACATAGCTAGACGCTAAAAATTATTTTAGCCATTTTTACAACCACTGAAATATTCATGGCAATTTCTATTTCAAGGATGGAACAGCACTTTACTTGATTAACATCATAGTGAAATTTCTTATGAAAATGTAACAGACATCAAATCCAGTTGAAATTTTTCATATTAGATATCGGAAGATACTGACTAAGTTCAAATGCATAGCCTTGGGCATCCAGTGTCCATCCTGAAGCTAGCTTGGCCACACTGGACCCACCAGAGGGTCCCTATGCACCCCCACTACTTCTGACCAGTGCCCCTCGGACTACATGTGTGAACCTTGAACGAGACTCTTCCAACAGCTCCAAGGCCCCTTGACCGTGACGCACAGCAGAGGCGTGCTGGGCAGCAGGCTGCTGAAGTGCATGACATCATTTTCTCACTGCTCAAAGGAATCACAGATTAAGATCTCACCCAGAGACTGCGCTCCAATAAGCCCAGGACAGTGTTCCCAAACTTACTATTCTGCAATTACCTGGAGGGCTTGTTCAACAGAGCACTGGGCCCCTCCCCAGAGTTTCAGACTCAGCTGTCTGCAGGAGGACCTGCTAATTTGCATTTCCACCAAGTTCCCCGTATACTGATGCCTGGGGAACTACACTTTGAGAACTGCTGCCCCAGATAAGGCTGCTCAGGGCCGCCTCTAGTCCGGGGTTCACTGGTCTGGAGCTTGAGGGGATTAATACATTCCGAGCTACACTTGAACTCTGGCCTAGTCTTCCGTGTTCTAGAAGGGGATGATCAAGACTAACGATTTTAAAGTAGAGATAGACTCAGTATCATTTACCCAAAAAAAAGCAAGTATAGCCAGGTCCAAAACAGAACAAATTATTTACAACATGTAATATCCATACCATACCACTGGAAGATTCGAGTGTGACCACAGGACCATCTGTTGCCTGGGATGGGGGTTCTTCCAGGAACTGGTTCAGACCTCTGTCTGACTATATTGTGATTCCATTACTGGAAACCAAAGAAGCTTTTGTGGGATAATTCACCTTTTATAATATATTTTTACGGGAAAATGAATGACAAGACCTAACCCAATGACTCAAACATTTTAGAACAGAAAACCTTCAGAAGTTGGTGACAGCCTGTAACTGAACATTCATGCATTCATTCGTTCAACCAACATTTCCTACGTGTCAGCTCTATGCTTAATTGACATGCTGGGTACCGAGAGTATAATCATCACTGACCTTCAGGAGCTCATGGTCAAGTAGGAGAAACAGATAATTGAGACTATAAGAAAATCAAAATCTTCCATATTAACATATAAATAACATCTGAACTGATTAGTAAGCAGATTGGGTGTCGGAATATGGGTTTACAAAATTAGGTAGCCTGGCCAACCTGGAGATGCCAAATTTTAATGAAACCTCTAAGAGACTGGGTCCCATGTGTCATGATTTAGTGCAATATTATTGCTGTCTTTGCGGCTGTAAAATCAGAGGGTACTGTCATGACATTTAGCCATCCTTCTTTCTCACTCTTTGAATCGTATTTTCAAACCATCTTTAAAACTTTTGTAACCATCTTAAAAAGCTTCAGAATCAACGACAATCCAGCACATACTGAAATCATCAGCCGCAAACTTTTACTTCTGAAATAAATGAACTTTTGAATTAATATTGCTAGTTAATGAGGTAAAACATTGAAAACTACATGGATAGACATCATAGCGTTTGAGGAAGAAAAGTAAAAGTAAAATCAGAATCTCAGAAAGCTGAGACAAATGCCAAATTTTGGTCTAGGGCAAACTTTTTACTCCTGTATTATAAGTGCTCAAAAAATCCGACTTCTAATGGAAACACAGGCAGACCAAGCCACAATGTAATATACATAAATGACATGTTTCTGTTCTTGTGTAGTGATTTTCCTCCCTTCTGAGCATTAATCCTTGAATGCCCTACTCTATAAATTTTTGAACACAGTTCAAAAGCAAATGAAATTTAAAATACCCATTTACTGAATGGCTAAAGTGCCACGTTGAAATTACTGTGATTTATCTGTTTTTTTAACTGTTACTGTAGCAAATGTACTTCATTGCTCAAAATTATTAGCTGGTTGCAGTTTACTCTGGTTTAAACATAAATCTATCCCCTTGTTCAGAAGAGCAGCTGTTTGTCAAGATCTCATTCATCGTTCATCCATCCACAACCTCAAGGCCCAACTCTTTCCACAACCCAAAAGTGTATCTAGATGTACAGTAAGGTATGTATAGATAGCATTCATTTTTTGGAAGCCAATTAAATTCACATGTACCATGATTACCACAGTGGGGAAGGGGACAAAGTGGCATAATACTTAACCAGTTCTGAGTTCACTCCCTGTGTTCACATGTCCACTTGTATCCTCCACGGCTTTGGTAGGCTCAAGCACCAAAGCCACTAAAGGGCAGCCCTGTCTGTAAAACTAATGTATTTCTTGGACATTGGTGGCTTGCAGGTATGGCTATCACAGCAACTGAGCCATTGCTACTATGGCTAGGGAGAGAGATTCTGGTTTAAAATCCAACTTCTCATCCACATCAAGACGAGGCCCTCATCCTCATCCTCATTTCAACTCTCATGATTTGGTTAGTGGAGAAGTTGGGAGAAAATGCATACTCTCCACCTAGGGAAATATTTGCCACATACATGATAATGGACCAAATGGCTCAATATACAAAGAGTGTTGATAAATAAATAATAAAAACACTACTGTAGATAGAAAAATGGACAGATGACTTCAAGAGGTGAGTGACAGAAATAAAGATATAAAAATATGTGTTAGAAATAATCAAAGAAATGCAATTTAAAACACTATGAGACTAATTTTCCCCAATCAAACTGATAAAGTTTTCTTTCTCCTGATAACATTAAATACTGGAAAGTATGAATAAAAAAAGGGGCACAGATATGCTGCTAATAGAGTGCAAATTATACAATATTTTCAGATGGTAATTTAACACTGCTTCCAGAGTCTTTACAGTGTTCCTCCTTTTCAACCTGCTAACCTCCTATCTAACAATCTACTCTAAGGAAATAATAAATTAGGAAGGTGAAGATGTACATTTAAAGATGTTCATGGTCATTTATTTTTATAATAACAAAAAATTGGAAAACACCTAAATAGCTAGAATTGGGGGATGCATAAATAAATTATGGTATATTCCCAAAAAGAAAGGGTATGTACCCATTAAAAATCACTATACTGAAGAATATTGAATAAGGGAAAAGTGATCCTTATAGAAAGTTTAGGAATATAAGCAAGCACGCTGTATACAGCTTGGTCTCAATGTGTATTTGGATATACAGGTGTGCATAAATGGAATGTAAACCCTGCTGGGGCAAGAAATTTTAAATGTTTTGTTCACTGGTGTATCCCCAGGACTCAGCAGAGTGTCTGGCACTTACTAGGTACTCAACATCTGTTGGATGAATATATATGTAAAGACAAAAGTCTGGGAGGAAATAAGCCAACAAGTGATTATATGTGAAGTGGGGATGGGAGGGCTTAAGCATAATCCTTATTTTCTTTTTTAGGACTTTCTGTATTTTCTTATTTTTCTACAATGTGTGTGTACTACTTTTACAGTCAGAAAGCAAAACAAAAATGTTTCTATTTCAAATGTATTTTTCCTAATAGTATTCCTTCTACTGACCTACAGTCAGATTTGGTTTAAAATTTACACATACACATAACACTACCAAGATTCCATACCATAATGGGGACGTAGAATTTCCAAGGCATAGAAAATCCAGGTTAATTTTTTAAGATCTCACACAATGACCAATTTCTTTTCGACAAATAGATCTTTGTGGAACATTTGTCATTTAAAGATACATTATTCAACACACACATCACAGTACCTTATTTTTTTTAAATTGCATTATTAAATATCCTGAAACATCAATAATTTAGAATTTTCCTCACAGAAATTTTGCTTTACTTTCCCTTTTTCTTAAACTGTCCTGTGAAATTCTCCTTTCCTATAGCACAGAAAGAAAGAATTGGAAGCATTTTCTTGTTGTCTGTCAACTAGCCTCAATCACGTAAATCTCGCCAGGGGGTCACTAGAAAATGGTTATTTCATATAAAAATTACGCATATTATATGCGCAGAAAATGTGCACGTACACAAACAGTAAGCCAATTTCCCCAGAGCAGACAGCATTTTTTTCCTCAGGAAAAGCAAACAAAAAAAACCCTCAGAAGAGTACAAACAGGAAGCATATTAGTATCTGGTCTCCGAGGGCAGAAAACAGACGGACGGCCCCTTCCAAACATCTGCAGCAGGAGAGATAAAAACAGTGAGCCCAGATATGACAAGCAACGTGCCTTGGAAACTGGGGACGAAGGGGTGACCGTGTCCTGAACACCACCTGTCCCTCTAAAAAGGCTAAAGTGAACCTAGAGGTATGACTGTTACTTCGAGACTCAATAGAATAAAGAGTCTAGCACGGCACAGTCAGATCTGTTGAAAAATGATGCAATCCCTTTAGTGACATGGTATCACTTCTCAGTCACCACTTTTTCTCTATCAATCCCTTTAACGATGTATGCAAATTTCAAAGCAACAACATTTGAATTTTTCATTCATTCTAGGAAACTCAACATAAAGAGAACTCAAGAATCAGAGCGTTCACCTTGGCCAAGAAAACCCCAAGCCAGAACAAGAAACCATCCTATTTTAAATTTTAATGTCATACATATGCATTTTGAAAGTTACTATGAAGCGTCTCTTTGAATATTGCAAATTTTAATCCCCAGACATGTGACCTTAACAACTCACGAAAATGTTAGTTATACTAAACAGAAAACGGTCTTTGGAAATGGAGAGGATTCTTCAGCTCTTGGCCATAAATTATTCACGGAGCATTAAGTCAGTCCCCCCAGATTTCACCAAAAATGTTACAATGCTGGGATGAGCAATGCAGCACCTGAGTACACTGACTAGGCGAGAGACAGGAAGGGGACAAATACCAGGCCAGATGCACCGTTGGGGAAAGACGGGCTGCACCGAAACTGCACAGGGCTTTAAAAGTCACGATTTGGAATCTGGAAGTTCATGAATACTTTTGACGAACCTGTATGAAAATGAAAGACGTAACCTTCTCCTAGGGCCTTCTCGGATCCCCAAGACTGTCAGGTGCTCCCCTGGAGCAATCAACCACACCAACCGTGTCTACATTCATCTACACGGACTTCACTGTGAGTTTAACCATTTACATCCCAAGACCTGGCGAAGGGCCTGGGACAGATTAAATCTCTAAATAATCAACAGTTTTTGGATGAATAAATGAGTGAAGGGTAGTAGAGTAGAGGAGATTGGAAGTGGACAGACCACAGCGCAGAAAGCCTAGGGCCTTCCACATAGCAGGAAATCAATAAGCATTTATCAACTGAATGAAAATTTTTATTATAAAAAGAATTTCTATTGTGTTCTTAATCCCTGGGTGTTGACATTGTATAATTTGACCCACAAAGCATGAGAAAGACAGTATGTTGCACAATAAGCAAACGACGAGAGAAATACGTTCAGGGAAGCAGAGAAACCACGTTAAGCTCTTTATATATTTTGCACCACGTGTCGAGGGTTTTGTTAAGGATCACATCGACCGCCACTTGTCCTTGTTTATCCTGAGTAGGCAGCCAGGGGAACAAGGGAATGCATAAAAGCAAATCATTCTTTTCTTAAAAATCCTCTCTTAAATAATATATTCTAAAGGTACACATTTTAAAAATTGTACTGATGGACTGATTCAGTTATCCACGCCCAGGTGTTATCAAATAACTAGAGAAACAGCAGCAGCAAACTCCTTGGGGTTACCTGGTCACTAGACCCCGTAAACGCCAAGTAGTTACAAGCGCTCACCAGGACCACCAGGCTAGTTCTCATCCTGCATCCCACTTCCCTACCTGCTGCCAATCACGGATCTCCACCTGGAAACTGAGTACGAAGCCCAGGGTCAACTCTGTCGTGAGGAGCAGGCCCTTCTGCAGTACTTTCTGATACATCAGCATCCGCAACATAACCATCCTCAACATGGTTATCAACATCAGCAGCAGCAGCATCTTCACTTTGCTGCCAACGTTGATCAAGCGCCACTTGATGCCACAGACCATTCCAGTCACTTTATGTCTATTACTTCATTTAATCTTCTCAAAAACCTTATGAGGTGGGAAATATTACCATTTCCATTTCATCAATGAGAAGACTGAGGCTCAGAGAGATTAATTATCTGGCCCAAGACCACATGCTAGAAGGCATACATAGAGTCGATTTGATTCCAGGGTCCATACTCTTGATTGCTATGCTAACATCCACTGGCCCTTCCAGTCAGTGCCCCAGCGCTGACACCCAGGCTGCCTTTAGCTCCCCGAGTCCCTGCTCCCTTCCCTACCCCTTTGCCTGTATCCAAGTGTTTTGCCGCGTCATTTTCATCCTTCTAAGGCTTTGTTCTGGTAACTGCACAATAACCCTGGTCTTCTCCCAGGACAGGGGTTCTGCCCCATCCATGGGCAGCCTGGCGACTGAGTCCCTTCACCTGCTCACAGACGTAATGATGAATAGACATCAGAACACAGCATTCCCTCATGTTCCTAGTGCTGTGCCCCACCCCTACTCTCCCTTGAGGACCCCATCTTGCCCAGACTTGAAAACTTCCTACTGAAGACCTGAGCCCCTCCTGTCAATCCCTGCCATGAAGCCTCCCCCAGTGGTAGGTCTATACCCAACTACTGGTCTCTCCTGCAAGTTTCTGATCCTGCTATCAACCACTGGCCTTGTCTGGCAAAAATCTGAAGTCGCTAAGGGTGGCAATAATCTCGCTTAATAATTACCCATGACCCCGGGAAGATCTTGGGTTATCTAACTATTTCAACAGTGATCCAATGAAGACTTACTCTGTCTTGAAGCAGCATGACCCCAAGATACAAAGACCCTGTTCTGAGCTGTGCTGGATGCGCAGTAGCTCCCTTTTCCTGCAAGCCACCGAGGAGCCTGCCACCTGTCAGATATCATGCAGTTTAATTAGGTAACACTTGTGAAGGGTTTTGCAATGTGGAGCACACATGTTGTCCCAGGAGCTCACACATGGCATTCCACATCGCAAAATTCAGGAGCTATTTTTAAAATCTACCAGTTGAGCAAAACCTAGAGCGTGTCCTTTTGCGGACTGCTGTAAACCCATTACTCTTTCATTGAGAATATCTCAAAAAAAAAGCAGACAACTGTTGGGGATTATTGAATAGGATACAAAGGACACTTAAAAACAAAGAAAACTACTTGCAATCGATGCCAAGTTTTCAGGGCAAGAGCTTGCCTTGTTTCATTTATTCTTTTGAAAACAACAAGCAATTCAAGGCGGAGAGGAGAGAATGTATTGTATCTTGTCTGTCCGGATGTCATTTCCAGGTAGAAGAGTGAGTCATGGCGCCGGTGGGCCAGCCGAGGGCCTGCTGGGGAGGCTTCTGGAATGCTCTGGAACCTGTAAACACCAAGGCCCGTGTCTGTGACGCCCTGGCTAGACTTGCTGGGTCAGTTAAGCCACGTGCCTTGAGGGGTATAGGTTTAAGTGTGGGCTCACTTTTACGTCTCCCAGACCATAATTACATAAAGCTTTTCTGGCTTCAGGAAAAAGAAAAGGCTTATTTTCAATGAATGAGCGCAGCCGCCTCGTTCCCTTTTTAAGAATGCCTCCTTTTGCCAAAGGGAATCCTATGACCGGGTGGGGAGGTTTAATGGATTGCTTCTGGCTCGGAGGTTTGCATGCAGTTCCCCAAATAGCTGTATTCCTCCAACGATGGAGCCACTGGAGGCTCCTTTCGGCCTGGGCTTTCCCTTCTCAAATTAGTGTACCCTCCTGACAGCTCTGTGGTGACTACCATCAATTTTTAGGTTCTTGAAGTTTGCAGAGGCAGGCGCTGGCGTGTTCTCAAACCCACTCGTATTCATCTTCCTAGTATCTATGTTCTGAAACAATGCTGATCATACCAAATGACTCAGTGAAACCTGAACGGTGATTCTCTTCTGATTTAAATCATTCTCATTTTTTTCAAGAAAACTACCCTGTACTATCTTTCCTACAAAATAATACTTTTCCTCAAGTATTGTTTATCGATGCTGATTTCTCCCCCAGATGTGTGACATGACAAGAGGACCGTCTAGAGAAAAGCCTGGGTCAAAGCTATCAAATGCCAGAAAAGTGATATTCTTCCCTCGTGCTTAGAGTTTAACAGGTGCAAGAAGCACAATATATAAAAATCAGAACTCAGGCCCCGTTACAGTAATCAGAATTTCCTAGGCATACAAATGACCATCATTGACCATAATACCAACAGCAAATTGCTCAGCTGACACACACACAACAATAGCACTAAGCGATTTTCCTCTCCTAAATTAAAAATACTCAACACCAATTTCCAAATCCACCTGTCAATGGAAGCCCTACCCATTTGTCATCATAGAAATAAGAAAGCATATGTTCTCTGTGATGTCAAGGATGATGGCTCACATTAAGCACAGCCAGGCATTGTGCTTGGTGCTTTACAAAGATTATCTCACGAGAAATGTTATTAGTTCTTCCTGGACCCTGTAGAGTGGAGGCTCCGTGAGGACAGACACTTCACCCGTCTTCTTCACTTGCTGCAGCCCCAGTGCCTGGCACATAGTAGGTCTCAATAAATACTTGTTGAATAAATTTTTAAAAATTATTTCCCGTGGTTCTCACTGCAGCCTTCAAAGGTAGAGATTATGTTTATCTCCTTTTTACAGAAGGAGAAACTGATCCTCAGAGAGACTACGTAACTTGCTCCCACTCACCTGGTAAAGGCACAGCCAGGATTTCTACTCCCACCTGCCTCTCTCCTAACCTCACCCTGAGCCACTCTCTGCTCTGTTGCCTAAGAGTTTCCTACGTCCACTTACCTGCTAAAACCATGTGCATTCAACAAAATGCCCACACGAATAGACATGCAGGAACAATCTAGAACTGCTTCCCATTATATGCTTTGCAACTATGCCTTATGACCTAATATTTAACATGTCTGGTATCTCAACGCTAATTATTCTTCGGGTGCTTCTCCTATTTCCTTATATAATTACCTTTCTTTTTAGCAAATAATATACTGACGAAACTAGACAAACAACCTTTGTCGGATGACTTTGGCCTGCTGTAAATATTAATGATGTGCCCCTGGCCAACGGAGGATCAGAGAGGCCACCCAAGCTTTAAGTACTTTTCATTTTCCAAAGAGGGAAGGTCACACTGCTTCAATGTTTTTACAGAGATTCCATCAAAAGGAGGAGCAATTCACCATCTATTTAGTTTTCCTTTTTTTTTTTTTAAGATTGGCACCTGGGCTAACAACTATTGCCAATCTTCCTTTTTTTTTTTTTTTTTAAAAGATTGGCACCTGGGCTAACAACTGTTGCCAATCTTTTTTTTTTTTTTCTGCTTTATCTCCCCAAACCCCCCCTGTACACAGTTGTATATCTTAGTTGCACATCCTTCCAGTTGTGGGATGTGGGACACCGCCTCAACGTGGCCTGACGAGCGGTGCCATGTCCGCGGCCAGGATCCGAACCCTGGGCCGCCGGAGCGGAGCGCCCGAACTTAACCACTGGGCCACGGAGCCGGCCCCTAGTTTTCCTTTTTATTTTTTCTTCTTCATCATCATTCTTTTCTTCTGTTCCTTCTGGCATACAAACATGTTCTACTCTCCTCGTAGAAAGAAAAAAGGACAGGGGAGGGGAGGGGAGGAGACAAGAGGGGGAAGGAAGAAACGAAGGAAGGAAGGGAGGGAGGAAGAAGAAGGAGGGTCTTCTGGTTCATTGCATCCATTTCTTCAGAGCCAAAGATCAAACTTCCTGAATGAATTTTCTATACCCACTGCCTCCATTCACCTTCCATCGACCCACTGATTTGAGGCCATACGTGGAGCCAGGTGCTGAGAAGACAATGATGACTAAGTGTCAGAAAGACTCTCTCTCACTCCAGCTGCTCCTCTAAATCGAGGGCCACCACTGAGTCCCTGGTTGTCCAGCTCCACAAGCATGTCCAGACAGGACCTCAGGCTCCACGCATGTAAAGTGAGGTCCTGGCCTCCTGCACACCCAGCCTCCTTCACGGCCTCACCTGTTAATAGCCACACCAACCTCCAGCATCTTCACTTACCTGTCTCTTCCAGAGATTCCATCAAGTTCTAAATTCCTCCACCAAAATGTTCCTTGCACCCGTTTCCTCGTTTCCATTTCTACGCTCCGTATCTTTGCTCAGGCAAAGATTTGTTACCTGTCATCGGACTGCAGCAACAGCCTTGCAAGGCTCTTCCTCCTCCCGAATAATCAAACGCACTACTGCTAACTCAGACTGCCCAAGCACGGAACTCTCGGCTCGTTCTGATCAAAAACTTTCATATGTTCCCTCCTAACAACCAAACAACGTCAAACTCTTAAGCTGGCATTCAAGGCTTCTGCAATATAGATGCAACCCACTCTGCAAGTTACTAATCTAATTTAACTGAAGTGGAACTGCACGAAGCCCCCTTGAACATCCAAACACGATGCAAACTAACTCTTAAACTGCTAAAATTAGAGCTGAATTTTGTGCATTTGGTAAGAAGTCAATACACACAGCAGGTTCACAGTTTCCGAAATGATAAATATGTCCCTATAGAATCTCACCCTTAAAACCTTAGTATTAGGGGCTGGCCCAGCGGCACAGTGGTTAAGTGCGCACATTTCACTCGGTGACCCGGGGTTTGCCGGCTCAGATCCCAGGAGTGGACATGGCACTGCTTGGCAAGACATGCAGTGGCAGGCGTCCCACATATAAAGTAGAGGAAGATGGGTATGGATGTTAGCTCAGGGCCAGTCTTCCTCAGCAAAACAAGGAGGATTGGCAGCAGATGTTAGCTCAGGGCTAATCTTCCTCAAAAAAAAAAAAAAAAAAAAAAGAACCACAAAACTTTAATATTAGAATTGCTGAGTTGCTTTCTTTAAGAAACGTCCTTTTTCAATAGTAATGATTCTCCTATGATTCCCTCCCTCTGTACCTCACGATATAGTATTCTAGCTTTTGGAGACGTGTTGCAAACTGAGGTAACTATGGTCAAATTACAAGGTTAAAAACCAAACAGTACATACTTCATTGTATCATTTTACATCACTTTTTTAAGCAACTTTTTTTTCTTTCATTCATGGATGCTTTAGGTATAACTGTACTGTATTAAGAAATCCTTATCTCACAAAGCCAGCACCTAAAATAGAAACTGCTACCACTGCCAGGAAAGAGTGAGGTGCAAATTGAAATTTATGTGAAAAACAAACATGGAAGCTTGTTAATCATTTCCTAAGTGAACTCTGATTTTTCTCAACCCTTAAATCAAAACCTAGCCAAAATGATCCTTCTTACTTGCAAAAATGTAATCCTCTTAAACATTTTCAAATATGGTAAATCAGACATATATATGCTTCTGTAACACCTCAACTACAAGTTATAATAAATCATAAGCATCAACGTTCAGTCTTGCTTCAGGCCATGAAGGGGTTACGTATCATCAATTACACCAAAACCGAGATTAAGGACTTGAAAAACCAGTGAAAAATCCATCAAGAATGTAGCATGCACAGAAGCTTCGGTAAATATTCCAATTATAGTCTTTGGGAATAAAATTTCAAACAACTGGGGGGCTGGCCCCGTGGCCGAGTGGTTAAGTTCGCGCGCTCCACTGCAGGCGGCCCAGTGTTTCGTTAGTTCGAATCCTGGGCGCGGACATGGCACTGCTCATCAGACCACGCTGAGGCAGCGTCCCACATGCCACAACTAGAAGAACCCACAACGAAGAATACACAACTATGTACCGGGGGGCTTTGGGGAGAAAAAGGAAAAAATAAAATCTTAAAAAAAAAAAAAAATTTCAAACAACTGGGAACTTTAAGGGGATTTCATGCTTCACATTAATTTCATCAAATTTTACATTAAAAAAAATTACTAAACACTCAAATGACATTTTTTTTACTCCACACAGTTTAAGCTACAGCCTTGCACGTGGTGAGCACTCAATAAATGTGGACCGAATGGAATTACATAATGCGGAATTACAGAAAATCTCGTCCTCTACTAGTTCACGTGTGTTTGTTTAGTGAAAAAAAGTCTTCATGTTGCATTTCTCCTGGACCCCAGGAAATTTAGTAAAGTGCTTAATCAATGCTTAGTGACTGACTGAATCACAGGGTTATGTATTTAACTAAAATTCATGGACTTGCTTAAATAAAAATACAGACCTGGGAGGCAATTTTTATGTCTGTCACAGGAGTGTGAGCAAAGCCTTGTATTACACCACCAGGTTGCTTGTGACACTACAGTGTGTTAGTTTATAAAGAGGCCCTCCTTGGGGCCAGCCCAGTGGCACAGCGGTTAAGCGCGCACGTTCTGCTTCTGTGGCCCGGGGTTCACTGGTTCGGATTGCAGGTGCAGACACAGCAACACTTGGCAAGCCATGCTGTGGCAGCGTCCCACATATAAAGCAGAGGAAGATGGGCACAGATGTTAGCTCAGGGCCAGTCTTCCTCAGCAAAAAGAGGAAGATTGGTAGCAGTTAGCTCAGGGTTAATCTTCCTCAAAAAAAAAAGAGGCTCTCCTTACAGTGGCCCATCTTAGACAACACTTACTACCCCTGATGCTACGTGGTTGTTTGCTACCTTGTGAGGTTTCCATTTACCACGGAATGTGACTTTATGTGCAACTTATAATTAAGGTTGTCCTAGAGAGAAAATGTAATGCTTGTAATATGGTTCACCTGTTTACAGGAAGGTATGGCTCTCGTCTCAAGAGAACTGATTGAGAACTTTAAGAACTTTCTGAGATTAAAAAAAATATCTGGGGCCAGCCCCATGGCCTCGTGGTTAAGTTTGGCACTCTCCACTTCAGCAGTCCAGGTTCAGTTCCTGGGCACAGACCCACACCACTCGTCAGTGGCCATGCTGTGGTGGCGACCCACATACAAAATAGAGGAAGACTGGCAATGCATGTTAGCTCAGGGCCAATCTTCCTCAGTGAGAAAAAAAAGAAATCTACTCTAGACTGTAAGTAATCTCTTTTGTGATTTGGATATGCGACCATTAAAAATATAACCATGAGTAGTGCTTTTCACATCATTACCTTTTTCTCATACGAAAAACACATCCACCTCACTGTTTTAGCAGGTTCTCATGGTGAGTGCTTAGAATCACTCTACCAACACTCTAAACTCACTGTGACTCTACCACAGGTGTGCTCACAAACTCTAACTGACACACCCCACAAGGTTTTCCACAGACAACTTCTTGACAGGAGAAGTATGAGTGCTCGTGTCAAGCTAAGAGCGTGTTCCGTTAAGGTCTGTGGTGAACTTGACTCACACTGACCAGACGTGGTCGTTTGATACATGCTTCGTGCCTGCCTGCGGCAGTTCAACTTCATTAAAAGCACACCGAATCTCCTTTTCCTATTCTCTGGCTTTAAACACAGACTGCAGTTTTTAAGGACAACCTTGAAGTCACGTAGGTATGGAATTTCTTATACATGGCCCCAAGATGATATCGATGCAAAAATGCCTCCCTTCTCTGATTTTCTTCTTCTCTAGTTCTCATATAATATTGATGGCAGTTTTCACAGCATTTTGGATACTTGAAAGAAAATGATGGGGCCGACCCCGTGGCCGACTGGTTGAGTTAGCACGCTTCACTGCGGCGGCCCAGGGTTTCGCCAGTTCAAATCCTGGGTGCGGACATGGCACCGCTCATGAGGCCATGCTGAGGCGGCGTCCCACATGCCACAACTAGAAGGACCCACAACTGAAAATACACAACTACGTACCGGGGGCTTTTGGAGAAAAAGGAAAAATAAAATCTTTAAAAAAAAAAAAAAAAAAGAAAAGGAAACTGAGCTTGAGAATTCATTTAAGCAAAAATTGAAACACGAGGATGTCTAAATGCAATATCGCTATTCACATAATACTATCTACTTACAGCTCTTTCTTTTATTTTTTTGTGTTTGAGGAAGACTGGCCCTGAGCTAACATCTCTGCAGTCTTCCTCTATTTGATGTGGGACGCCGCCTCAGCATAGCTTGACGAGCGGTGCTAGATCTGCGCCCAGGATCCAAACCTGCAAACCCTGAGCCACTGAAGTGGAGCACATAAACTTAACCACTACACCACCAGGCTGGTCCCCAGCTCTTTATAAGTGGAGCACATAAACTTAACCACTACACCACCAGGCTGGTCCCCAGCTCTTTATAAGTGGATATTCAGTTAACAGTCCTTGGCCTCTACATGGTACAAGTCACCATGAGGCAACAGGTACTTGCTCTGTGACAAATGCTCTAAAGCATACAGGGATCCAATTAAAGCCAGCCATCTTGGCGCGTGGAAAAGAACAGATACCATATGAGAATTACAATAAAACTACAATGGGGATTCAGAAGGACAACTGTCACTTCCCTCAGGGAATCAAGGAAGAGACTGCAGAGGAGGTGGCATTAGAGCTGGATGCAGTGACAAGCGTCGTGGGAGAATGACAGTTTAGAGGCAAGAAATGGGGTGGAAGGGTGGCAGGGACTGTTTTTCTTCACCACAAACCTCCTGAAATTCTGCAACAGGCATAAACTGCAGGATGATAAAAGCTAAGGGGGTACCTTACACCACATACAAAAATTGACTCAAAATGGATCCCAGCCCTAAATGTAAGACCTAACACTATCGAACTCTGAAGAAAACACAGGAGGAAAGCCTCAAGACGTTGTCTTTGGCAATGACTTCTTGAAAATGACACTAAAAGCACAGGCAACAAAAGAAAACTAGAAAATTGAACTTCATCAAAATTATAAAACCTTTAAAGGACACTATTAACAGAGTGAAAAGGCAACCCAGGAAATGGGAAAAAAATATTTGCAAATTGTATATTTGATAAGGGATTAATATCCAGAATAGGTATATAAAGAACTCCTACAACTCAACAACAACAGAAAACAACCCAATTTGATAATGGGAAGAGGACTTGAACACACATTTATCCAAAGAAGATAAACAGATGGCCAAGAAGCATATGAAAAGATGCGCAACGTCACTAATCACTAGGGAGAAGCAAATCAAAACCACAATAAGGTACCACTTCACATCCATTAGGATGGCTATTATTAAAGGAAAAGAAAAGAACAAGTGTTGGCCAGGCTGTGGGGAAATCAGAAGCTTTGTGAACTGTGCTGGGAACATAAAATCGTGCAATTGCTATGGAAAATAGTACGGAGGGTCCTCGAAAAATTAAAAATAGAACTGCCATATGTTCCAGGAATTCCACTTCTGGGTATATACCCCAAAGAACTGAAAACAGTGACTCAAAGGGATATCTGCACACCCACGTTCATAGCAGCATTATTCTCACTAGTCAAACAGTGGAAGCCACCCAAGTGTGCATCAATGGATGAATGGATATACCAAATGCCATAAATACATACAATGGAATACTATTCAGCCTTAAAAAAGGAAATTCTGACACATGCTACAACATGGATGATTCTTGAGGACATTATACTAAGCGAAATAAGCCAGTCACAAAGGAACAAACACTGTACAATTCTACTTATATGAGGTACTTAGAATAGTCAAACCCATAGAGAGAAACTAGAATGGGGATTGCCAGGGGTTGGGGGAAGGGAGAACAGGCACAGGGTTCAGCTTTGCAGGATGAATAGGGTTTTGTGGACAATGGTGGGGATAGCACAATAATGAGAATATACTTAATGCCAGTGAACTGTACACTTAAAAATGGATAAGATGGTAAATTTTATATTACGTGTATTTTACAAGCTTTTAAAAACTGTAAGGTTTAAACTAAGAAAAATAAAAGCTAAACTAAAACAAAAAAGTCCAACCCTCCTCACTACCACCCCTGTTAGGAACAATGCCTCCTAGACCCCAGAAGGGCCCGTCCTCCTGGCCTCTCATTCTCCCTGCTTCTGTCTGCCTTCACTGACATTGCCACATCCCGTCTGGCCATCCCCGAGGGCCAGGTCCTTCCTTGGCTACCTGGATTCCTCGGCCCAATCTTTTAGCACGCATGCTCTGCAATCATCCATAAGTTGTCCTAGAAGTGCTATGCATATGTTGGCTGCCTCTCTGTTGGGTCCTGACGTATAGGACACTGTTCTAAGCTTGAGCACTGAATTTAGAAATCGGTATACAAACAGCAACACGATTGAACATAACACAGCAAGTTAAACTAACATACGCCAACTGCATTTATTTGTAACTTCTTTTTTATCCCCTGTGGTTCAAAAGAGATTTTACTCAAATCAGCAATGTCCACACTGGGCCTCCTAATAAAGTCCTTCAGAGGTATTCTTTGCGGTCATATGGTGAGAATTCCAGTCAAAAGAAACGAGCAAACAAACAGAAAGCGTGCTGAATAAATTATCTGACTAAAATGCTGGCTTGTGCTCAAAATCTACCTCTCCTGAGATCAGGCCAGGTTACCAGCACCCAGCGAAGAGAAGAATGCCCATGTGGCCTGTGCTACAGGCCTGCCCTGTGCTCTGTCCCATCCTCAAATCAGTGTGACATGGGTGCAAATACGTCTCCACCTCGAGAAGAGATCTCCAAGGTCTCAGCTACCCTGGAGGCCACTGCCCAGCACAAGAAGGGCTGGGTTCCAAAGACAACCTTGTCGATTTCTGGTTCTTTTTTTTTTTTAAGGTAACAAAGTGAGCTCTGATGTTAGCAAACCTGGATGCATCCCCAGGTCAAGCTACCACACAGCCCCGTTTTTCCCATGACGTGCTGGGATGCAGAAGGCAGAGGCCACCTGCTACGCAACACAAGTTTCTGTGGGAAAATGGAGGCGGAGGTCCAATTTGAGATTCCAAGATGATCTGGCCGGCGGAGTGAGCGAGGGTGCACAGCCTCGAGGTGTTACTGGCGGCCGTTTTCACCTGGGCGGTGGAGGACGGGCTCCAGGTAGATGGAGGCCCCAGTGGTGGGAGGGAATGAAGGCAGGAGGTGAGGAGGAAGGGATGGAATGCTGAGGAACAGAGGGGGAAGGAAAAGGGGGCAGGTGGGCAGGTCTGCATTCTCAGCCCTGCTGCCATCCAGCCCTGGAGGAGAATACGGAGGGAAGAGGAGCAGAATCTCCTATTTTTCTCTCTGCCGCTGAATCAAATCCCACAGGCAGGAGGTGAGAACCAGGATGCCAGCGCTAGAGGGGCAGGCAGGCTGCTGAGAGGAGCACGGAACAGCCCATGTCCAGGATGTGCAGTACACAGAGGAAAAGGGAGCAAGGAGGAGGGAGAGGCCGGGGGAGGGCCCCCTGGTTGGAGTGCTTGCTCCTTGTCAGAAGAGTCTGAAACCAGGGACTTTTGCTCCAGCCGTCCTCTGGGCAGCATCAGCCGCCTCTTCCCAGCCTAGGATGGCTAGTGTTGGTTCTTTCACGGGTCGCATCCAGCTTCCAACACTTGGATCATTTCTTTTTTCCTCTCTGCTACTCTGCAGGCCCACAGGACGGGACAATAGGCTCAGCTGTGTGAAACAAAGAAAGGAGGCTGTCGCCTTGGAGAGTTCACTGTCAGATGGAACAGAAAACCCGCCAGGGGAGAGGGCACAGGAACCCAGGAGGGGGAGAGGCGGTGATAAGGCCATTTGGAAAGGACTGGGCTCCAAACTTTCCCATTGTACTTGAGTTTTTATACAGACATCCTCATCAGATTCTGGATTTTTACATTCGGATACTCATTTTAAGATGGTAGCCTATCCCTTAGAGCCATATTAAAAAATAGGTTTACAGAAGCAAATTTTAAAGCATAATATTTTTTTATTATCAAATATACCTTCATTGGGTGTTTTTTCTCCTCTAATTACAAGTTTGAACCTCTTAACGTATCTTACATTTTTATTAGTCATCAGATTCATTCTGTAATAAAGGCTCTTTTTTCCAGAATTATAGCTTCCAAACCTTTTTTGCTTAAAAGAGTTTCCTGTTCATGTTTAATGTTTAAAACTAAGAAAATAAGAAAGGCTTGCTTTTTTTTTTTTTAGGAAGATTAGCCCTGAGCTAACATCTGCCACCAATCCTCCTTTTTGCTGAGGAAGACTGCCCCTGAGCTCACATCCGTGCCCATCTTCCTCTACTTTATACGTGGGACACCTGTCACAGCATGGCTTGACAAGCAGTGCATAGCTCTGCATCTGGGATCCGAACCGGCGAACTCCGGGCCGCCAAAGCAGAATTTGCAAACTTAACCCCTGCACCACCGGGCCGACCCCCAGAAAGCCTCACTCTTTAAAGATAGAAATCCAAGGATCCTCAAAATGCCCAGTCAACGGTAATTTACTTGTGAAAATTAATAAACAGAAACCTCATTTAAAATGGAGTCAGGACCAGCCCAGTGGTGTAGTGCTTGAGTTCACACGCTTCACTTCAGCGGCCCGGGGTTCGCTGGTTCGGATCCCAGGTGCACATCTATGCACTGCTCATCAAGCCACGCTGTGACGGCATCTTACACAGAAGAACAACTTAGAACTGGGATATACAACTACGTACTGGGGCTTTGGGGAGGGGAAAAAAAAAAAGAGGAAGTTGGCAACAGATGTTAGCTCAGGGCCAATCTTCGAAAAATAAAATAAAATAAAATGGCGTCAGGAGGCCAGAAAAGAGAACTCTTACGCACCTGCCACTCAGTGCAGACCTCAAGAGAAAGAGACATACGGTGCCTCTCAGACAGGAAGTGGCACTACTTACTATCCCAGCAGAAGGAAGGAACTCCCCCTCGCCCAGCGACAGCTCAGCCAGTGAGAAGCCACCCCACTTGGAACTCCGTCTCCTCCAGTGGACTCTTCCTTTACAACGGCCCCTCCCAACTTCATAAAAGAACGCTTCCCTCCTTTCTCTCTCCAGACTCGTGTGTGGTTCTCCATAGACCGAATGCCCCAAATTGTAATTCTTTGCCATTCAGAAGAAACCCATTCTGCTGGTAAAATATGTTTATTTGGTTTAGGTCAACACATTCATTCCACAAATATTTATTGACCATCTCCTACGTGCTGGCAACTGTTGTAGCCACAGAGATACAGTAGTGAGCAATGTATGGATTTACGGTGTGTGCATTATATCTCAATAAAAAGCCTCATAGAGGAGCACTCCGTACGTAGAGAAACAATATGTACTAGACGCTTTCACACAGTAGGTATTCAATAAATGTTTTTCAAAGAACACAATCAGCTGTGGTGTTAAAAGAAGCTATCTACTTGGAAAAAATACATACGTATATAAAATCTTGGTTATTACTATAGTTGACATTATCATTCTAACTCTAAGTGCCCTTGTAAGTCTAACTCTGTTAAAATCGTCTAAACTTCAACTTCTGTTGGTCTCCCAGGACAAGCTGAGCAACTGCACAAGTTCTTGTCCTAATTACTCAGAAGCCAGCCTAGCACCCGATTTCATGGTATGGAATCCCGGCCCCAGCCCGAGGGACCTGCTCTCCCAAACCAGTCCAGCTAAGCTTTCCAAGCACCAAGCACGCCGCCTTTACCTTTTCCATTGTCCTAATGCTTAAGGTATGTCCACGTGAACCGATGGACAGCTAGCATTTGTTGTAAGCAAATCTGTATCACCCACTTATGAATATGACTGTCTTGTCCAATTGCAACAGGAGCTTCCTGAAATGAGGCTTCTATTTTGGTACTAATAACTTCCCCATGACGTCAAGCAAGTTACTGAAACACTCCAGAAAACCAGTAAATGTTGTTTTTACCAGTTCCCTGCATTACCCATCAGGAAGAACACTATATGTCATCATCGGGCCATCTCTAAAGTAGTTATTACATAAGACACTAAACATTACAATATTATAGAACCCTCTAATATGGGTTATTCTGTTAAATGAGCTTTCAAGACAAAGCTACAGGTAAAACAGTAAAATGTTTTGTTTTATTTTACTTATTTTATTATTTTACTTCACTATATTTACTTTTCATCCTATTTTACCTACTTGAATGGAATTCTTCTAAAGTCTCTAATAATCTCATGTTCTATAACAATGCAGGGGATATAATTTAACAGACTCTTTTTTTTTGTTTTTGAGGAAGATTAGCCCTGAGCTAACATCTGCCAATCCTCCTCTTTTTGCTGAGGAAAGCTGGTCCTGAACTAACATCCATGTCCATCTTCCTCTGCCTTGTACGTGGGACACCTGCCACAGCATGGCGTGCCAAGTGGTGCCATGTCCGCACCTGGGCTCCGAACCCGTGAACCCCGGGCCGCTGAGAAGCAGAATGTGCGCGGTTAACTGCTGCGCCACCAGGCCGGCCCCTAACAGACTCTTTTTAATTCAGGATTGCCCACAGAATCTGCAAAGTTATTTGCCCCTATTCTAAATAGCCCAGGCCATTGAGCTTTTTGAGTTCTTCTATTTACTTGTTAGATTTTCCGTCTCTTCGTTTGTTAACCTTCCTTGCCAATATCAGATGACCATCTCCATCAACCAGTCACCCCTCTTTTAATTTACGGCTTCTAATCTGCCGTAGGTAAAACATCACGTATGTTTGTATCTGAGTGCATATTTGTGTGTAGGCAAAGAGAGGAAGAAACAGACGGAGAACAGAAAATGTGGAAATCCAGAAAGTCGTGTGAACCCAACTGTTAGAATTGTTAACCTTAGGTAAGTCACTATCAGGAGACTTTAAACTTCTACTTTAAGGAATTTTGTGGGGTTGGTTGGTTTGTTTCCAATTTTTTGTATAATGAGTATATCATTGTAATTTGTTTAATAAAACTTATTTTATATTATATTCCAATTTATAATATTACACTTTTATATTATCCAAATACATAAACTAATCTGTAAATCAAGACATAGTAGGGGGCCAGCCCGGTGGCTCAGCGGTTAAGTGCGCACGTTTCACTTTGGCAGCCCGGGGTTCGCCAGTTAGGATCCTGGATGTGGACACGGCACTGCTTGGCACGCCATGCTGTGGCAGGCGCCCCACATATAAAAAAGTAGAGGAAGATGGGCACAGATGTTAGCTGAGGGCCAGTCTTCCTCAGCAAAAAGAGGAGTAGGGGCCGGCCCCTTGGCCGAGTGGTTAAGTTCGGGCACTCCACTGCGGTGGCCCAGGGTCCGGATCCTGGGCGTGGACATGGCACCGCTCGTCAGGCCACGTTGAGGCGGCATCCCATATGCCACAACTAGAAGGACCTGCAACTAAGATATACAACTATGTTCCAGAGGGGATTTGGGGAGATAAAACAGGAAAAAAAAAAAAAAGATTGGCCACAGTTGTTAGCTCAGGTGCCAATCTTTAAAAGAAAAAAAAAAAAAGGAGGATGTTAGCTCAGGGCGAATTTTCTTCTTCAAAAAAAAAAGAGACATAGTAGGATGGGGAGGTGGGGCCAGGCCTCTGAGGAATCTCCAGAGAGTCAAACACAGGGTCAGCGGGTGGCCTGCGGGATTCAGAGACTTGGCATTGACCTCCTGGTTTCAAACCCCATCTCTGACACGTACCAGCTATTTGAATTTTAACAAGCTCTATTTTTATGATATTACCTTTATCGACATTTAGTATGTCTATTATAATTAATAATAATATTTATTAGAAATAGTCATTGAGCTCTAGCATGCACCCAGGAACCCTGGTGACTGCTCTACAAACATTATCTTATTTAACCTTTACAATAACCCAGCGAAGAAGCCGCTGTCATCTCCGTCCAGCCATGCCCACACTGAGGCCCCAGGTAGCGGGCGTCCAGGCAGGTGGACGATGCGGCCCGGTCTTCCTCATCAAGTTACATGGCCTCCTTTTGGGAGCACTGGTTTCTGCCTCTGCCCAACCGAAACCATAAGATTACTAATATCCATCTCACGGGGTTATCAGAAGAATGGATAAGGTAGATAGATGCCTCATAAACTCCAATGGACTTTTTAAAAGTCATTATTGTGATAATTATCAGCATACCTATTATTATGGCCTTCTCACACTTTATTTACCCTTCCTTTCTAGTTACGGGCAGTACTCTAGGCAGTGAGGCAGACAAAATGTCAAGCTTTACAACACATGTTAAGTGATCCTGGTGATCAATGATGCAGAATAGCTCAATTGATAATTATCTTATCACCGCTATTTAAAAGATTCACCAAAAATATTAAATAGTAAATTTTCCCTTAAGTTAAAATTCTCCTTTGGAAAGAAAGGTTTGATCTTCGTCAATCAAGCGAGTGACTCCAACGAAGAATTCAGAGAAAATACCACAACAGATTCCGGAAGATGAAAGAGATCAAAGGAACATCTCAGAGAAGCGAAACCCACACCCCAAGGAGAAAGGACATTCACACACAAATAAAAACACCCTTTGAAATCTCAGCTGGACATCTGTCTTCCTCTGGGCATCTTTGTTAAGAAGCCATGTCTCTCTGTTGCACACATTAAAAAAAATAACAAACGCTCCCACAAAGACAACCAGATGTTCACGAATATTCATGATGTGTTTCCAATCTGGTTTGGTCTTCTCCTTGATTTATTTTTGATTAAGTTCCCTTGGCTTCTGCTGGAGTCCATGAGATGGATGGCACTGCTGTGGCACAAATTTAGAAAACCTTCATATTCTAAATAATTGCAGTAAGTCTCTCAAACAATCCCTTATAAATAATCATGTATGGACAAGCCTCAGACTAGCCAGAGATACAGAAACTGGCCTTATTCCTGAACATGACCTCTAACGCCATTGCTACAGTTGACAAATTAAGTCTCTATTTCTAAAACACAGGTTGACATGTCCAGGGGAGGAGAAAAAATCTAGAACCTGCTCTTCTTGTCTGAGTAATACAGTGGGACATTAAAGGAAGGCAATAGCTGTGCTCTGGCGTTACTGACGTGCATTTTCCAAGGTCACCAAGTTAGTCTGTGTCCCTCCAGATTCCAAATGGTTAAAAAGGTCAGAGTAAGATTAACAGAACCAACTAGACCAAGCTAAACATTTTACCACCTTGCTTTCTTCTATTTAAAATAAAATTCTCGAAACTTCCAAACTGAAAGAAAATGCAGCTCCAAGCCCAAAAATCCTGCTGAAAGTGGGTGTAATGATCTTCTAGTAAGAGGTGGCCAGAGAGAGCTCCCGTCAAAATACTTGGTATTCTGGGGCCCGATTCCTTCTGTCCTTCGTCATCTTGGTGCACAGGTGCTGTGGCGAGAGATCAGTCTAAAATATGTACCTAGAGGTCAGGAGCCTGACATCATGTGTGTGTGGCAACACCAGCGAAAGCTCACAGCCCTGCCCAGGTGACCTCCTGTCTGGGCCCTGCAGGAATCTGCCTAATCCTACTGCAGACGCCCAACCATCGCCATTCCCCAAGCCAGGCCCTGGGGACACGTGGGCCACTGGACCTGAGCCCCACAGTCCTCTCCACAGGCCTCAAATTTAGATGTTTGTCATTATCATCAAATGACATTATCGACACAGCCACAGAAACCCACTCCTAGGGCCTGAAAATAAGCAAACATTGATCACATTCCTTTAAGCTGTCTCACACCAAGACCATCCCATCTCTAGTGTGCTACAAATTAACATGTTTCAATAGCCTATAATTAGCTTGTGCGTAGCACAAATAAATTACACTGTAATTGCCGACGTGGAAAGCGTTTAATTCTTCAACATAACATTTAGATCACACTACAGCTTGGGGAACCTGGTTTTAATATTCCAAGGCTTCAAAAAGGGGCCTGGCCTGGGCTGCACTCAACTCGGAAAGGTCCCAATTCTAAAAACAGAGCCATTTCCCCCCAAAGCCTTGGCCAAACACTGGATTCTGCCACCAAAGTGGCCTCTTTCCTTTCAATTCCTTGGCCTCTCTCCTCGGTTGCTGTCTTTTGATCAACCTTTCAGAATTCTCTCTGCTGTATGTAAATGAAAACAACTACAAGGCTCAGACTCTTCTCCTTTTTGGAAAGCATTTGTATTTTCAGCAGGATGCTATTTTGGTTTTTAACCTCCCCCGGCTCGTTGTGTTTCAGAAACACAAATAAAAATCAGTCATTTCTAAATGCTCAGGAACAAAAACAGAAAAACACGCCAATGTTGTTGATCCATATTTGAAAAATCTGATGCAGACTTAATTCGTAGACTATAACATCACAATAATATATCTAATCTATTTCCATAATTGTACACGCAGTCTACAAAGGTCTCTAAGTTTAGAAGGATGGAAGCACACCTAACCTGATTGTAAGGATAATAAAAACCTTCTTAATTAGGAGAGGTACGGGATGCCAAGATCAAATCTGGCAGCCAAGAATTCTGTTTATGTCCACGTTACCGCGGTGCAATGTACAAGAAATGCTGACTAAATTGGGACCGGGCATTGGACTACAAACGGGACTTTGTCTGAGGGAGCCAGAGCAGGGGACTGTATTACCAGCTGGCTTAGAACAGAATGCCTCAGTGTATTCTGACATCAAATGTGTGAATCCCGCAGCAGAACCGCTTCTGACTGCAATCTGCAAAGCAACAGCAGCCCAAAGCTAGCGAGTAATGTCAGTTAAGACAAAATGAAACAAAACGAAAATAAATGCCCTTCAGAGCAACAATTGGGGTTTAGCAGTCGAATATTTCAACTCAGGACGATTTGCAACACATCACATTCTAATCCTGTGGATAAGGAGATAAGAATTCAGGGAGGACACGTGCTGATAAGAATTCAGGGAGGCCGCGTGCTGGCCGTGCCCGCATTCCTTCAGAACACCCAGGACCTATGCACTGACAACCTCGCTGGGGGCAACCTTGCTTTCCTGATCTTTCCTTGAATATTCAGGGAGTTCAAAGGCATAGGAAAATAGGAAACCTGTTTTCCACACGCTTTGCTGTCTCCAGTAAATAACAAAGGAAGAACAGTCTGGAAAATAAAAAAAAAAAACCACAGAGACTGCACCATCTGGGCATATCTGGGTGAAACCACGAGTTCACCTTGGCCTCACGGGTCCACTATTGCGAAATGGAAATTATTTTTGTTTTGTCTTGTGAATGATGATGAATCAGAACAACATCCTAACTTTTTATATCATTAACAATCCAAGGACCTCTGAAAGAACACCATGTATGTTTTTCAGCACTTCGTTTCTATCTTAGGTTCCAGCCACAGTAAAACTCGCCCCAATGGCCTGTAAAAGCCACATTTTCTAGCTCAGTTTTTAACCTTTTTGCAAACTGTGCCCTCTGCCTTAAATTATCCTGCACTGTTAGCACCCACTCCCCCACCAGAATAATCTTCCACGTTCTTTATGATTGGGCTTGGGGATCACCTCCTCCAGAAAGCCTTCTAAGACTTTCCTAACCTCGGTCAACAGCTCTCTTCTGTATTCCTGCACAGCATTTTAATAGCCTGTTTACTTGTCTAATACTCCCACTAAATTGTGACCTCTTTGTGGATGGGGAATACATCATCATCTGTGTTTCTGGATGGGCAAAGTCTCAGATACAGACTTGATGCCCTTTAAATATTTCTAAATAATTACATACATAAATAAACTCAACAGATACTGAGCATCTATTACGTGCCATGCATGGTTCTCTGTGCTGGAGTGACATAAGTGATCAAAACAGAAGGACAAAAACCCCTCAAACCAGGACGTACTGGGAAGTGGCCCATGAGGGAACTTTGTGGGGTGATGGCTCCGTTCTGTATCATACCCGGGTGTGGATGACATGGATATATCCACTTGACAAAACTGTGCGGCGAAGATCTGTACCTTTCACTGTCCATTTTACCCCAAAAACAAAGAACTTCTAAAAAATAGCAATGATCCAGCCGGCGTAAGGAGGAGAGATGACATGGGAATGGCAGACTGCGGGTACGCACTGGGGCTGGGTAAGTGGCACGGGAAGTTCACTATATTATGCTGTTTACGTTATGTTTGAAATTTCCCAAAAGAAAAGCTAAAAAAAGCTCCCTACACTCACGTGAATAAATAGTAATGAAGTATGAATAAAAGATAGTTCTCAGCATTACTCCCAGAATAGAGGGGAACGAAAAGGATGAACAGTTATGGACACTTACAACGACGGACCAGGGACTTTATAGTCGTTTTCCATTTAATCCTCACAATAACTTTCTGAGATACTTTTACCCCTATTTTACAGATGGGGAAACTGAGGCTTGGAGAGGTTACCCAACTTGCCAGCTAAGTAAAACAGCCAGAAGTGGAACCCAAGTCTGTCCACCTCCCCAGCCTCTTGCCACTGTACTTCTCCCCGTTGTGCCACTGCACCAAGCCCGGAGCAGGACTCGAAGGCTGGGGGTTGGGGTGTAGAGTCTGAAGAAGCCCCAAGAATCACCACTAGTCCTGACAGACACCACTCTTAACTGCTGTGGGGGACTGGAATTGGCCACCCCAAGATACATCTTTCTGGCATGAGGATTATTTTGGGCTGGTTACTTTTAAAAACTGCAGACACGAAAGAAACTGAAAAGTAGAATTTACTTACCCTTTGCTAAGAGATATTTACATTGTAAAGAAAATCTCCATCTGTACCAGGAAGGAGGGGTGACCTTCTCTCTAGAAACTCTCACCAACGCAGAAGGCAAGGACTTAAATCTGCATAATAACCTTACTCTTGTTTACCGTACTTGTCTGGTAACCTCCTGCAACTGACTCCCCCTACCCCCAACATCTTCCTTTGTCTTTAGCTGAAGAGGACATTTAAGATGGTGGCTTCAGCCATTTTGGCGAGTTGCTGAGGTTGCCTGAGCCTCTCCCACGTATACCTGTTATAAAGCTTTGTTTAATTTTCTCCTGTTATTCTGTCTCATGCGAATTTAATTCGATGTCCGGCCAGAAGAACCCAGAACGGGTAAAGGAAATGTCTTTCTCCCCTACACTGCCTCTGCCTTGGTCCAGAATTATATTTGGAACGATTAAATTATAAAGCTTGCGAGGAACGGCTGTACCCCAGAATCATTCCTACACCGGCAGCAAGGGTTCTGATGTCACATTTCTCTGTGATGATTTGCAGCATTTTTATTTACATTTCCGGTCCTTAAAGATCTGGGTGAGTCTCTGCCTGGACTCCCATTTCCTGGTGCCTGATGTGGATCTAGGCTGCCCCAAGTAGAGAAGCCCAAGGGGTCCTGGCCTACATGCCCATCTATACGACCCAATGGATTTTATGGAGTGGATTAGGGCTGTCCCGGGGAGAGAAGCCCAGGGCACCCTGGCCTACACGCCCATCTATATGACCAGGTTCGCATCTAAAGTTATACGACCACACAATAACCAGACCCCATCTGCACTGAAACCATTTAATGACTTTTTACATCATCTTTTCTTTGTCTAGTAAAAATATGTCAGGTACCCATGTCTGCAGCTCTTCACTGCCCATGGGTCCTGTCCCCATACTATTCCATACTATTCTCTGAATAAAAGAACACTACTGCCAGACCTTGAGAGTCCAAGAAATCCTTTTGACTCCTTGACTCACCAAGCCCGCATCCGTGCCCACAGATGCAATAGGGATTTGGCACAGAGTCCTAGCCGGGCTTCAGCTGACGTTGTCACCAGGGCCCCACTGCAGGTGAGGACTTCTCCATCAGGGCTGTGCCGCGCCACCAACCACACAAACTTGTTTTCTGCCAACACCAAGCAGACTCAAGCTCAAGATGCCAAGGAAGCTGACACAGTCAGTAATCAGAGGCCACCTTCCATGTGTCCCTTTCCTGGCCGTGGTGTCACTTTGACAGATGTCAGACTTTAGCATCAGTAGCAATGGGTCCATTATGGACTTGGACAGCTGCTGTCATTTCTGAAGGCAGCTTCTCTCAACCAAAAACCACACGGTGCTCAGGGATGTGCCAAATGTGTGGGAATATGGGCCACTTCCCTGCTGTTCACAAGTACTAATGTCCCAGTCCCCAGCAGGGGTGAAGCCTGAGGTCCACACTCTGTTCCTTTAGGGCCCATTTGGTGCTAAATAAAAACTCTCACCATCGTTGTAAACTTGGATCATAATCCCTGTTTATACTGCTGAATTTTCACCCATCTGTACTCTCTATTGCCTTCAGCTAAGCTCACTGGCCCCAAAAACACTTTATCAAGGGCTTTATTCCAGCCAGGAGCCGGGTGACTGGGGCCTGGAGAAGGAGCTTGACATCCTAGCCAGAAAGTTAATTACTAATATAATTATCAAAACCTTTTATTTTTCAGGGTTAAGTCAAGCATCTGTGGGCAGGGTCTCTCTTGGGTTGGTTTGTTTTCCAACTGACACGTAACTAGCATTCAAGGACAATGTGGGGTTTTTTTTTGACTTTTCAAAGCCAATACAAATATCTAAAAGTCTTCTTGATCTGCAGAATACTCCCTCAATCCCAAAATTTACCCAGAGGATTTCAAATGAAACAAAAGTCATAAACCAATTCCACCCACCACCCCAAATTCTCTGTACTCAAGGCTGTGTTCTAAATGCCTTTTGCTACGGCAGACAGAGCAAACTTAAAGGTCCTTTTTCCCTATCAAATGTTTCAGGCTCCTAATATGTTACCATGTCCTCTTACTGCTTTGAGGGGGTTGTTTGTTCTCGGAGCCAGCTCACGGTCAGCTTTGATGGGGCTGCCTACCGGCACAGAAAGAAAGTATTAAGCCGTAGGTCCTCAGATCTGGAGCTGCTCCACCAGCGGGGCACGGAAGAAGTTTGCCTACTTGTCCCAAGGCAGAATCCAAAGTCTAGAAATGCAGGTAAAACCTGAAAGTTACACCTTTTCAAGAATGAGTTCCCATCAGGGCTCAATCTGTGAAGAGCTAACCCCCGGGAGAAGGAACTTTGCGTTAAGTCGCTGGGGTTGTATGCATGGCCAGAAAGATGGATAACCTTAAAGCACGTCTAACACAGACATCTGGACGCCTGAGCCTTGTGAATGACAGTGAACCACGTGGCATCTGGCCTGATCTTCAGTAGTCTGAGGCCTCCCACTTACCACTGCAAGCAGCCTAGAATTTCCTAGAAAGCGAACCTGAATATGCCGACTTGGGATCTTACTTTTCTCACTAACTACAGCTTAAAGGATGAACAGTTTCCAGCCTGGCTCGAATTCGCTCCCACCACCAGATTCTCACACCTTTGATCAGAACTAATTAAGCTCATGTGGTGGTTTTTTTCCCCAGACTGTCTTTTGCAGCTCTGGAACAGAGCGCACCAAATTAGGCCCATCTGTCTAAGTGGGAAGGAATTATTATCCCAGCACCAGGCAGCTTCCTTTCCTACCTAGAAGCTGCCTTCCAGGGTTTCAAACGCCGTGGGACGATTGCGGTAACCCCAACTCTCACCTGGCTATAACTCTGAGAAGAGTGGCTGAGGGGTGTATGAAGGATCATGGACCAATTCACGGCCACCCTTTCCTTGCTCAGTGAAACGTCCTAGGAGGCCACAAAGTATGCTACCAGACGATCATTCTGGGGCAAAACTGCAATGTTCAAGAATCCGGAGCAATATTTAGATTGTTGTTCTGCTGCAATCTTGCCAAAAGGAAAGTCTTTTCTCGTTCACTACGCCCCAACAGGAGAGCCTAATGAATTTTAATGGAGCAGGGAAGTCTTGTGCCACATGAGGTTACTTCCTTAAAAGGAACCAAACAACCCCGCCATTCACACGTGCCAGGGGACAAAGTTAGAGGAAAGAAGCCCTCAGCAACAATGACAACCACAAGCCTGCCTAGGCCATGATGTCAGGACCCCTGGGTGATGGCTTTTTCTTTCCCCTACGAGTGCTTATCAGCGACTTTACTCTCACCCCTGCCGACTGCTAAATCGGTGGAGCAAAAGGAAAGAGAATCAATAGTTATTTGACAGTCACGATGTGACATTACTCCTGACCTAAGGAATCTTTACTTAGGTTGGGTTATGGAAAGAAATTAAAGCGCCTAAGAACGCCAGCATCGAAGCAGATTGTGTTCACTGACAGAATATACAACAGTGGTGCCTAAACTACTTGTTGGGTCCCTTACATCATAGGCCCTTTAGAACATAAAAGGAATATTAATAAAAGAATTACCTGTTCCTAGTTTCTTAACTACTGTTTTTTTCCTTCATTCCTCCCCTAAGTAGATTTATGGAAAATAAAAAATAAATAAGAACTCAATTGAATCAGCAGTTTTCAAACTTCTTGTAAATGAAGAGGGACTCAGTTACTCAAGAGAGATCCACATAGCCCCCGATATATAAAAGATGGTCAAAAAGGAGCTGGTCCAATGAACAGACATGGAGAGTTGAGTCTTTTCTTCCACCTCCCATTCTTCAAGTGGTCTTGAGGTCACCAGTGAAACAAAACAATTTGAAAAGCACTGAACCAAAATGAAACCAAGGAGAATATGTGTAGCAAGTTTAAATTAATAAATGCAAAAGTTTCAGTAAGATATTTTGTAGCAAGTGTACAACATGGGAATACTAGCACACATACAGATTATACAGAGAGTTCCTAAGCTATTTATTTACTATTGATCGCATGCAAGTTCTAATGCTCCACTAACCAAACACATAAAGGCCTTTACAAAACAGCCAAATGAATTTCAATGCACCTGAGTGAGAGAAGAGACTACAGCCATGAAAAACGGTGATTATAAAAAGATCCTAATGAATGGAAGAACTCCAATAAAATGTTAAGTAAAAAAAGCAAGAATTAAATTGCTGATGTAAAAATGCCCAGAAAAACAATGAAGGGAAATCTGCTTAAAACACCAATATGATTATTGCTAGGTGGGAGATTAAAGTGGTTTTTTAGTTCTTTACATTTTATTTTGTTTTTCAAAAAAGAGGAAAAAAGAAAAGAAAGAAGGAACTAGCCAAGACATCCTTTGGGCTTATAGTCAGTAAAACTGTAGTATACATTGGCCAACAGTAAAAGTATTCTTTTCCCTCAAGTTAAAAAAAATAAAAGTAAAAATCCAGGCTTTTAATGGACACAGATATTTGACCATATTGTCCTAAGCAATACTCATTCAATTTGATATCCACAAAAGAACTGGGTTGATACTTAAGGGATCCGAATTTTTCACTCCATATGAGGCAGCACCCTGCAGACTGATGCTCCATGAGCAACTAGGACCCGTTCAAAGGCCCAAGGAGGGATGCTGGACCAGCAGCACGAACAAAAGCAGCCCGGCTGGGCAGGAGCGTATTCCCAGTGCCACCCACTCACCACGTCCAGGTCCTGGGACACCCGCCGTTTCCGCAGCTCCTCCATCCGCTCGCACACGTCGGAGAAACAGGTATTGTAATAATCTGCATACTGCTGCGCCAGGTCATCGATGTTTCCCAGGGAGCCGTCCTGAGGTGAGGAGGGCAGGAGGAAGAAACAGGAAAAGAACAAAGGCGGTCAGTCCACCTGCAAAAGCCCCACATCATTTTGTCTTCCTCTCTGCAGGGTTCACAGTAATAATCGCCGATATTTACTCACTGGTGAGAACGTGCCAGGCTAAGCTTTACGAATGACATCTCCTCATCCTCAGGACAGCCCTTGGAGTCGGTACCTATTCTTCTCGCCTTGTAGATAGACAGACAGTAGCTCAAAAAGTCGAGTGACAGCCCAAGAATTGCAAGCCAAGGAGCCAGGCCTCCAAGCTGGAACTGTCTGGTACCAAAGTCCCAGTCTTAGACCCACACCTGCGTTTCCCTAACAGGGCTGAGCGAGCCCCAGGAAAGCGCCTTCAGCAAAGGCACCGTGTCCCGAAGAGGCTCCTACAACCCACCTAGGGCCCACGGCTGCATCAGAACCTCCAGGGAAGCTTTTGAGAAATCCAGCCACCAGGACCCCACTCCCAGACACTCTGATTGGAACCTGGGAATGCAGAGAGGCCAATGCAGAATGCTGTATCTGGGACACACCTGAACCACACCCTCCCGTGAGGCCCTCAGACAAGGGGACAATCTTATGCCAAGTCATTCCAAGTACACGTGCAAGAGTACACACTACAAATTCACCTAAATAAATAAGGAAACACGTCTGTCTCTTCTCTAAGAGAAGTACACGGTAGTTGCTCTGGAGCCCACACTCCTGAGTTCACGCCCAGCTCACTGCCTCTTACGGGTCGGTGGCTGGAGGCACGATTCCTAACCTCTGGGATTGCTGGAGTAACTATAGTACCTATGTCGTGGTGAGGAGTAATGAGGTAACATGAAACACTTGGAACTTAGCTCCTCACCACCCACCTGGCACGTGGTAAGTGCTCGAAACTTATTTAACGACTAATAGAAACTACAACATCACGTTTCAGACTATAGTCTTCCCTTAGAGGAGTCGATTCTGAACACATACATATGGGAGGACAGAAATGCTGCATACATTTGTAAGTTATGCCGTTTCTTGTATCAATTCATTCATTCATTCATTCATTCATTCTGAAAACATCCCCCTGCTCCTTTTCACCTCCCGACACGTTCTTTCTCTGGTATGAATAAACGACTTTACCAAGACAACCACGGAAAATGATTTTATCAAGACAAGCTAGGAAAACACAACGTTTAGACAACCTATCCGGAGGCCTGGGTCAGAGCAGGCCATCATCTCTGTCCCACTTCCGCAATCACTGATTTTACAGAACTAAGGGAGCAGAGAAACAGAAGTTGAAAGAAATGACTTGTAAGAAAAGCTTCCTTTCCCACCAGTAAAATGCCCTACGTTTGAGGTAACTGCCTCCAAGTCCCCAGCACCGAGCCAGGGATGAGGCCTCTTACTGGGCCAGGAAGATCTCTGAACAGCTGGACATGTCTGGGCAAAGTCACCCCCCCACTGCAGTCTGTCTGTCTGGGACAGGCTGGACGGACGTGGTAGAGGAGCTGGACGCCTACCCTGCTCTAAAAGTGTTCACTGTCACATTTCCAGGAGGGAAATCACATGGGTTGAGGTGGAAATCTGCAGCTGAGCCTCTGAGGACCCGCACGGAAGTGGGCAGCCTGGAGTCTTGGCTTTACTGCCTTTCGTAAAGGAAGCTGCCTGCAAACATGATCGCCCTTGGGAGGGAGGGAGGCAGGCCAGAGCTGCCTAAGGTGAGGCTCCTGAATACAGCATGATAAGTCAACTCACAATCCTAAGGTTCGCCCTGACTCGTCTCAGCTCAATACCACCTGCCCCGTGGGCCACAACTGGAAAATCTGCAACATCCCCTCTGGTTTTCCTGCCTCCTTCCTCACTTTCCCTAATCTGCCTTTGACCCAGCCACCAAAGTGACCTCGCTAAACAAAGAGAGATAGAACGAGCTCTCCCCGCCCCTGAGTCATCCATGCCACCCCAGCCCTCACCCTACAAAGGAAACCCCAAGCTGACGGGCCGGCTCTCAGGGCCCTTCACTTCCACTCCCCACTCCCACTGGTGGAGAAAGGAGCTGAGTCTGTGCACGGGGCGGGGGGAGCCAGAGAGCAAGCAGCGGCTTCCCCTCAGAGCAGACCCTCACCCACGCCGCCCACCTCAGCCCCAACACGGGGAGAGAGGACTGCAGGAGACGTGAGGAAGAACGGGGGCAGAAGAGTGGCTCCCATGGGAGCTACTGAGCCCCAGGACTCTGAGAGCCAAGTGCCGCCGAGGCAGGGGCTCAGGCCACAGCTGCTTTGGCCAGTGGGGCAGGAGCTGCAGGTCCTCAGAGCATGGAAACCGGCGACCCTTCGCATCAGGCACCTGCCTTCTGGTAGCCAGGATGTCTGCTTACCCTTCAAAGAGACCAAGCCCTCGCCATCCCTGTTCTCTTCAAGACCCTCCAGTTTTCTTAGCTCCCTCCTGCAGCATACACTGGGAAAGACCAAGGAGCTCCCGCCCGAGAGTGCTGGAAGGAGGGGAGGCAGGCCGTGCAACAACCTTACCCAAGAACCCGTTTTGATGAGTTAACACCCTGATCCTATCACTCCACAAGTAACTGGGGCCCCTGGAAGATGCTGGGCTCTTCAGAGTTATCTTAGCCTCTCGAGAATATGATGCTATCCTCCTACCCTCATCCAGAACCTTCTGCCTTCATCCAGCCAGGAGATGAAACCTATCTGCCACTTTTGACCAACACAAAATCCACATCTTC
The DNA here is from genome assembly GCF_041296265.1 of Equus caballus. NCBI lineage: Eukaryota > Metazoa > Chordata > Mammalia > Perissodactyla > Equidae > Equus > Equus caballus. The sequence continues at coordinate 18,296,535 of NC_091714.1, forward strand.
TAAGACCTGAGTAAACTTGGTAGAGGCGTTCTAGCTACACACTCTCCTCCGGCTTGCTGTTCTTAAGTGGAAATTAAACTCTCTCCTCTCTCTTTCACTGAGAGTTGTTGTGTCCAAGCCAAGGGACTTCGATCTTGAATTCTGGCTCCTCAAAAGTAACCAGCTTTCATGTTTATGAACTGTATGACCTCACAATCAACTATTTTCTTGGACAATTCAAGGCCACCCCAAAAAACTGTAAAAACAATTATTTAAATAGCTTTGTTCAAATTACTTTTTCTCCTTTTCCTCTCCTCACTCATATATCCTAGCGACACCTTTAAAGCCAACTATGCACTTCAGTTCTAAAGTTTCCAAGTTGCAGATCAAACTTCTTTTTGTGCTAGGGAAAAAGTTTAATTTTCTATCCTTCAGTCCCAATCACTCAAAAGTCTCCCCCAAGATTTGCGGGCTTTGAAAATATATCTGTGGTTCGTGGAGAATAAAGCAGCTGTTGTACTCACCTCAGGCCACCGACAGCAAATATCTCACACCCTGAAATAGTCTGCAACATCCACGCCTCACCTGGTGCTCAGCAGATGGTCATTTAGGACAGGGAGGCATAGCTGCTGCTCGTTTTCCCACATCATTTTCCAGATGTGGAAAGTCCCCATAATTACCACTTTCATCAGTTTCGATGATTTCAATGCCAAGTAAGGCAAAAGAATAAAAGGTGTGTGTGTTTCTAAAATGTAGGCTTATCTGCCATCCCAGGAAAGGAATCCTTTCCGTCAATGAAATGGAACCCAAGGAACGACACGATGATTTTCTTTCTTATCCAGTCAAAACCCATTCTCTTTCAGAACTATCTGGAAACTTTTGCATCCTTTCTATCCAACTTGTTCTTACTTGAGATAGCACAGACCTACTCAGTAAAAATATTTACTTCTACTAAAAATGTTTGCAACATTCGTCTGCAGGGAATTTGAACAATGCAGCTGAGGTTTCGATAGCACCACACCTACTGCATCCTGCTTTTTTGGGATGTGAAGTTCACGTCTGACTCAACACGATGACGCTAATGCCAAGAGGCAGCAATGTTACAAAATAAACTCCTGCATGTAGGATGACTTTAAGACATCTCTATATTTATTCTAATAAATACAATTATGAAAATACTGAAACAGATTCCTTTTCAAACTTTCTTATTCTTTTAAAGTGTTAAAATTTCCTGCTCTAGAGGGTCAGCCCTGAGGCTGAGGAATTAAAGTTCTGCGCGCTCCACTCGGGGGCCTGGGTTCGTGGGTTCGGATCCAGGGTGGGGACCTACTCCCCTCATCAGCTATGCTGTGGAGACGTCCCACATACAGAGTAGAGGCAGATTGGCACAGGTGGTAGCTCAGGGCAAATCTTCCTCAAAGGAAAAAAAAAAAAGAGGATTGGCAACCGATGTTAGCTCAGGGCAAATCTTCCTCACAAAAAAAAGTTTCTGCTCTAGAGTTTATTATTTGTCTAACACGTTTCACTTCTTATTTTCCCTCTTTGGTTCTCATGCATTGGGCTGAAGCAATATTAGTTCAAGTTCAGAAAGAGAGAGGAAAATCTTATTTCCTAAAAAGAACTTTTTTTAAGTAAATTGTGAAATTTTGTGTCACGTTATCCTTTTACAAGAATTTTTCCCATCACTGTCTTTCAAAAAACAGAAATGACACACGCAGATCCAAGTTCTCTTTCCTTTTCTCATTACAAAAACCACGTCACAGCATCTTTCCATATGACCATCCATTTCACTTGGTACAGAGTTAATTTAAATCTGTGGTCCCACTACCGGTGTCAGCTCAACGAAAGACGACCTTGTGTAATCTTCCCACGAAGCCACAGGCACAGCGATCCCAAACACCCGTCTACTACACAACCAACATAAAAATACAGGGCTAAGAGGCGTTGTACCAAACAATTCCGATCGGGTGCACTGCTGCTGCAATTAAGGGGAAAAGACACAGAGCATTGTTGTCTCACCAACTGATTTCACAGCATTTCTGATATTTATCCCAGTGTGCTTCTGTCTCTGGAAAATGTGAAAACTGAGAGTACCATGAAAACAGAGACATTTGCATCATTATTTTTGCTCTCTTCTTTCCCCAGATGTCACTCATGGTTGAGAATATCTTGACAGGCTTAAGGGGAAAAAAAGAAAAAAAAAAACTTCTCTGAAAACACCAAGAGACACAATGGAATCTGTACTGCTGGCTATATGCAGATTGTATGCAAATGAACGCAAATGAATTCGTGGTCCTGCTATTTTACGTATCTATAAAGACACAGCCCCAAGGGAAACTCAATGCGTTGCTCCAAAGACCCAAGAAAGAGAACAGACTCCTGGCTCATTTATCTAGTGTGACTCTACCTTTTCTGTCCATAAGAAGTACATATATGATATATTTTATATCATATAAATTACATGTTATATTTACGTTGCTCACTGTTGTTATGGAGAGGGATGGAAATGACAGACAGATTAGATAGATAGATAGATAGATACTCAGTTCCCTACAAGCTAAACCCACTGAAAGAAATTACAATACAATGAAGTCTAACGGATCTCATGAACGACTTCACAATGTGTCTTCACTCTTAATTTGCTTGTTTACAGATTTTGAGGTGATAAACACTTTGAGCAACCTTTCAGGTAAAATTGCTACTCCCATAAAAAAGAATTTTGCTTTCCTTGTTCGGCGTCCCTGAATCCGTGAGATGTTGCTCTTCGCACCAGCTCATCATCCCATCCAGCCCTATCAGTCTGGAGAAACTCACTGAACATGTAATAAACGATCTCACATCTTCTTCTCTGAGGCAGCACACCCAGCATTTCTGCAGCTGGTTTGAGCTGGAACAGAGTTCGTCTCAGGAAAAAGTTTTTGTACACATAACAACCAAAAACATACACTAAAGGGACATATTAGGTCATGCTGGTCCTGAGGGAGGGCCCTGGGGGCACACCCACGTGGCATGTGGCTGGAGGAGGGCTGGTTTCACATCTTCCACGCCCCTCTCTCCGAAAACACCCAGAATTTGCCAGAGCCTATGTCTAATCCTTGATTTGGCAAATACAGTCTTAGGGCCCATGGCCCCCACTATTAGGCATCAATGATTTCGTTAACATAAATCTCTTCCAGAAGAATGGATGGCCTCGCAGCAGGCATTATTGACCTCTCCCTCCTTCCTAGCACTCTCTCAGCAACTGCTTCTAAGGCAGTGGGCTTCAAAGGTCTGGGCAAAAAAGATCAGAAAAAAATTGGGAGACGGAACCTCCTTGATATAACGTCATTAACTACGAATATCCATTGCATCTACTTACAACTATAAGCACTCATTAATATAAATTATATCTATTTACAACTACAACTGTTTACAATAAAAATACACACAAAAATAGGCATTTTAAATGCGAAAACCAAGCAGAAATAAAAAGTTCTAAGTTCTTTCCTATTCCCAAATGGATAAGCAATTGCAGTGGTCTTCGCCATTAGGGCTGTACGGGTCAAGGCTGGATCACAGAAGCACACTGCTATGGGTGATCAGGAGCTGGCGGAATAGTCTGCACAGGCTGCTGCCCCTGCCGTCGGCCAGGCTGGAGTGGATTAAGGAAGCTGGATGTGAAACAGCAAGGACAGATCAGAGCCCATGAGAACACTGGAACCACGAAGAGTTGGAATCCACATCTGTTTCTCATCCACTCCAACCCTGATGCCATGGGTGACCGACAGGAGAAGCTGAAGTTCTTCACGACGGACCTCCACACACCCTTGGCTCAGGACTCTCAGAAGGTTAAGGCAATCTGGTGGGACCTGGACCTGCTGCTGGTCCAGGCGCCGCCTCATGCCAACAAGGCAAGCTAGCAGATCAAGGACACCAGGCAGGAGCCCCCACGATGCCTATTACCCTCCACCAACCTTCAGTGTCTAAGAAATATGGCTGCTGCGGATTCATTTCTAGTTTACAGGTTGACACAGTACTAAGCCACCACAGAGTCCTAGGATAAATTTAGACATTTGAGACCAGCATTTGTTTAAATGACATTGCATAGCACAGAAAAGCACAGAACACAATAGAAAATGTTGGCACACATCCCATGAAGAAAGGGGACTGCTGCCTGCAACGTTAGTTTCAGTTATGTATGTGTATAACTGTACTTGGTCACAATCTAAACTATATCTTCCAGTGACCCTGTGACAAAAAGTCTGAAAGTCACTGATAGAGTCCACTCTACCTCCCAGGCTGCTCCCTGGGGGGTCCTCCCACCCTGGAGTCTATTCTGGAGCCCACCGCCCATGGGTCTCCTCGGGACCTTTAGTCCTCCTCAGCTCCCCGCTAAACACCGATGCTCCCCAGGGCTCTCCCTGCACTTTTCTCTTCTTGTGCTCCCTGCCCTCTTGGGGGATGTCAACAGTGACTGGATGGACTTGAAGCCACAGCAGAAGCATTCTTTCCTTCTCATCTTCCTCCCTCAGGCCCAATGCAGCCTGCTTGACCCTAGGATAGGAAAGGCTTGAGATTTTTAGCAAAAATGTTATTACCAAAATCATATGCATAAACGAGTAGTCTCTAATTACCTACTGGGAAGGAATTTGAAAAGCCTGGTCTAAATATTAACAAACTCAGTTTACTGGCCATGGAGAGGAGTGGCTACAAATAAAATGGGATGAAAAAGGCCTCCTCAGTGGCAGAGTGTGTGCTGGCATCTCTGACGTCACGTTGATTGCCAAGTATGACGAACGCTATAAAATTAGGCTCTTCAATCCTCAACACCTAATGGGATATTTCATTAACTCAAATATTTATTGGACACCTATGACATTCCAGGTGCTATGCTAGGTGCTAAGTATGCAATATAAAATCAAGAAACATGAATGCTTATTATTACTGGAAAGAAAAGCAAAGTATGGTCTTTAGTTTATTTTAATGTAGCCATATGGTTAACTCATGGAAACCTATTAAAGCGATTTACTAATCTGTGCACTTACCATGAGGTCTTTTTGGAAATGAAGGTTCAGAAAGATCCAATTTGCTGGGCTACCTACCAATGGCTCAAAAGAACCTCTCACAGGAACCCTCAGAACTTGAAAATGCAGGGAAAAGACTGGAACATGGACAGTTTTTCTTAAAAGTTCAAGTACAGATTCACATTTAAAATGGACATGTCAATTTAGCAGATGGCAAGTTTGGAATACACTCATTTCTCATCTCTAAACTGCCCTGAGCTTAATAGAATCACAGATTTGGAAGGAACAGCAGAATGAGCTAGTCAGGTGGGAACGAAGCCACGATTTCAGACACCCATTCACAGGTTTTGATGAGCATTAATCACACTCTGCGCTCTTGCCGCCTTTGGCACATGATCATAAGGATCCGGGGTCTCAAGCATCTGATCAATCAGGAGCTGAGCAGGAAAAAAGTGATCCATGACAGTCATAGAAATTCGGAAATGAATATATTAATCTCAGAACAATTCTGGAATTTCTGGTTACAGTGTTAAACCTTGTGCAATATGTGAGTTTGCTGTTTTCTGAAAATTATATTTTGCCACAGCTTGAGCAGAGAGTCAGGAGGTGTCAGAATTCGTGGAATCAGAACTGGACTTGATTCCAGCTGACTTCCTCGGACCGCTCCTGAGGGCAGTGTGGCTGTTCAGCGAGATTTGGAAGTCCTGGTGATCCCAGCAAACATGACCACAGGCATCATGCTCATAACTACTTACTGTCACAGAACTAGTGTGGACTAAACTCTTTCTTGGTGATGTTGCCAAAATTCCCCACTTTTAAGAACTGGCAGGTACCATCTAAACAGTGTTATCAATAAAAATTCACATGGCTTACAAACCTGAGGATACTGATCACATGGCCGAGTACTGAAAAACTAGATGCCCCTAATTAACACTTTGGTAACTCTCGAAACTCTTCCCCCCCATCCCCCAGCTGCAGACAAAGGCCCATGCCTCTCTTCCTAGATATTCAGTCTGAACTCTCCATCTCCATCAAACTTTCATTCCCGATTCCAGGATTCCAGAAATTAGTATCAACCAGTTTCATCCAGCCCAGACTCTCAGGAATCATTCATTTATCCCCAAAGTCAGAGGTCACTAAGTCTCATATCACTTGTTATAATGTGTCATAAATAAGTCAATGTTACAAATCTCTTCTTCAATCTCTCTCAATGTCTCGAATGTCTTGAAATGTCTCTCCATCCTAGTCCTAACAGTATTTCAAGCCATCGACAAAGTTTCCCAGCTATCCACCCTCCCTCCAATCTCATCTCATTTACAACCCGCTCCATGCCCCATGCCCACTGTAACTTTCAAAATATAAATCGTGAAAACCACTAATGTCGCCCAGTGAAGACTTAGCAGGGTCAGCCTGTTCCTACAATACAAGGCTTTTTATCTGGACTCTCTCTGCCTTTCTAGGCTCACTCCCACGGCCCTACCTCCCCATCTCCACTCTGGTTTTGGCCAGATCAAAGTACACACAGCACTACATCAAGCCCACTACCCCCATGCTATTCCTTCTGCCTTGAACACCCTCCTTTCATGCCACTGGCCCTGCAGACAGCAGCCCACCCTTCACAATGGACTTTGCATGGAACCTGACCTTCCCAAGGCATCAGTGTAAACTGTACGTCCCCCTTGCAAACACGGACCCGATGTCTGCAGTCTGGTTCCCAGTCCTGGGGGGAGGGCAGAGGAGCAGGTGCAGATGGAGATGAAGCAAGACTGGCCATGATGGACAACCGCAGTGCTGGAATAGGAAGGTTCTTTAAAATACTCTCTCTACTTTAGTATGTATCTGAAATTTTCTATTTTAAGACATTTTTAAAAAGTGACTTTTACTTATTTACATGGTGGGTGTCCTCAGGAGACTTTCAAGTCCTTGAAAGCTGGAACTGGGTCTTACTCATTTTTGCAACCTCAGCATCAAACCCCATTACAATGTCTGATACTTAGCAGTTACCTAAGAAGTATCTATCAAATGCATGAATGAATGAATGAAGAAATGAATGGAAGTCAGTAGAGCTGACCTCTCCCCTTGCTGAGGGTGCCATAACATTCATCTGGTAACTATGCAATGACGTACTGTCCACTAAACCAGCATTTTCATAAATAATGGTGAGCTTTTACAGTCTAAGTCCCGTCCTCACCAATCCCACAGCAGTAATTCAGTCTCGTGAGCGAGACATTCAAACACAAAATGTATCATCAGACACAAGGACACGGGAGGAGCTAGGCGACGGGGTGGGGAATATGTTTCCAGGGAGAAGGGACAACAAATGTCCTTCCTCTGAGTCAGGAGGCAGCCTAACCTGTTCTAAGAGGAAAAACTACCTGGACAGCTAATGGGTCAGTGCAGAGGTGTGGCAGGCCAGGGGGCAGGGGAGACAGGGGGCGGGAGAGACAGAGGGAGTCCAGATTTGAGGATTCTTCATGTCCAGAAATTATTGATTTCTAATTATTTCCACTTATTGCTGATAATTCGTAACATGTTGAGGGTCATAGATCTTGCTGGAATCCCATGGAAGTTTCTTACACGGAAAAGACTAAGGGGAAAATTTCTTGGTGCAATGAGCTTAAGGTCACTAAAGTCCCATATTCTTCTCACATCCTGACGGAAAAAGCAATTAAGGGTTTTGAAACAAAGAGAGCGTTATATATAAAAAAAGGCACTGAATCCACTAGGAATTTGTCTGGTTGAATCCTCCACATTCAACTCCCACCGGGGAGACCAGTAAAAACACACAGCCGGAAGGCAACGGTAAGAAAGCAAATATTCGAACAGTGCTGTGGCCACAGACGCAGGCATATTCCCTTTATGGGAATGTGCTGAAGGGGAACCTGTCTGTTCCTATTTACTGGGGTCTACTTTAGGGCCCTACATTCATGTGACCCCAACTGAGTGGTTTCTTTCCAAATCAGGGAGAGACCAGTTCACCCCCTGCCCTGGGAAAAACTCCGAGTGACCCAAAACAACTCTTCATTACACCCCGAACCCTCTTCAAGCTCATTTCATGACTCAGCTTCTGACACTTGCTCTGCTGATCAACTCCTCCATCTCTAGGACACTCACACGATGGGGCACTAAGGACTTCATTTAGGGACTCAAAGGTCTGCTTGCAAATGGGGAGCGACCAGGGAAAACTCTGCTGGCTTCATCCTGTACCACATTCTGACCTGTAACATACAGGAAAAAATCAGATTTAGAAAATGTCAGCCCGAAAAAATTACTCTTCTTGTCCCAGGCACACACGTTTGAGTGTGATCTGTGTCTGTATCTACGCATGTGTCCATCTACAGATGTAACCACATAACACATTACATGTGACATGATGGTCATATTTTTATTTCAATTTCTTTGGGAAGAAAGTTCTTTCTTAACTACATCATTTCCCCTCAACGTGATCTCAATTTTCATCATAAAAGACTTTCACGTTTGCCAAGAATATATAATGTAAAACCGCTCTGGAAAAGCATCCTGAGCACAGAGATCTGTTCTTACTCATAGATGAATAAAGAACACCTTGGAAGTTGAGTGCAGACTTGCTTTGTACCATGTTCTCTACAGGGTTACAACGTAAACTTGACAGGCACCTCATGCCTAAGAGAACAACCATACCAAAAATCTAAGATGAATCCACATCATTCTATGAAGCCAATTACCACAAGAATGAAAATATTCATTTTTCCAATTTGCTTAGGAGTTGAGAATTTACCATCACTGGCTTCTTCATGACGTTTAGTGTTTAAATACCTAACACCTACTTTTTTGAAACAGCAATTCACTTCATCGAAGAATTAACATTTTTACCTAGTCATCAATCAAATCTAGTTTCTTCTAACAGTTTTATAGGTCAGTGTTTGCTCAGATACAGTCCCCTCCTTCCCATTCATGCTCCTGGATTTACAATGAAACAATCTCACTAAAAGAAAAGAACTAGTTAAGGGTTGGCTCCCTGGCATAGTGGGTAAGTCTGGCGTGTTCTGCTTTGGTGGCCCAGGTTCGCAGGTTCAGATCCTGGTCACAGACCTACATGACTCATCAACCATGCTGTGGTGGTGACCCACATACAAAACAGAGGAAGACAGGCAAGGATGCTAGCTCAGCGCTAATCTTCCTCAAGCTTTAAAAAAAGAGGAAGATTGGCACAAATTCTCATTGGCACAGAGGAAGATTAGCTCAGGGCTATTCTTCCTCAAGCAAAAAGAGGAAGATCGGCACAGATGGTAGCTCAGGGCGAATTCTTCCTCAGCAAAAAAAAAAAAGAAATGAACTAGTTAAAACATGTCTACCACCTACCCAAACTTTTTTATACTTCTCAATTGCTCTATAAAAAAGGGCAATTTCACTTTCTTCCCTGTGACGTAAATAGGACAAATTTTTATTTATTTTTATTTTGTTTGCCACATCGTGGGAGAAAAGCCTACAAAGAAAATCAAATGCAGTAGCAAGCCACTTAAACAGTCACCTAGTGTTTCTGTAAAATGCTGATTCTGTCAGGATGGGCTGTGTTTTTCCATTCGCAAAGCACAGCAATTCAACAGCTCTATCTCATACTGGGAAACGGCACACTGGGCAGCCCCTTTTCGCCCCTGCACTCTCTCTAAACACAGCAGGTGGAGGGCTTCTGTTAGAACCGAGGTCAGAGCCTGTCCCTCTGCTCAAAAGCTGACTCGGAGTCAAGGCCACGGTCCCCCCAAGAATGGGAAGGCCCATCACATCTTCGCTCCCCACCACCTCTCTCCACCCTCATCTCCCGCCTCCCAGCTCATTGCCGTGGGGGCCACACTGGCTCCCTTGTTACTCCTCCAACACTCCAAACCCACTACCCAGGCCTTTGAACTTGGTCCTCTGCCTGTTCTGCTCTTCCCACTGTGATCAGCCCTCATCTCCTGCAGCCGTCACTCAAATACCCTCTTAGCAAGAGACCTATCTAAATTTGCAACATATCTATCTAAATCTATCTAAGATGTAACCTCCCCCCTCTGCACACACCATCTCCAACCCCACTCTCTGCCTTTGCCTTCTCTTTACTTTTCATCATCTAATCTAGGTTGCAGATCACCTGTGTCTTTTTTAGTCTCCCTCCGACAACAAAGGTATAAAGTCCATAAGAGCAGAGATTTCTCTAAGTCTGGTTCACTGCTCAGTGCTTACGACAGTGTCTAAAAGACCCTCACCATAAACTTACTGAATGAATGAATGAATGGAATAAATGAAATGATCAAGCAACAATCACCACGCCATGCACTATGTTCAGGCCCTTGAGGAGATGGATATGAACAATTTATATACTGCTTTATGTTTTCATTTATTTTTTCTAGGCAGTAGATGTACTCTTCAGTCCTCAGACTTAAAAGCAACTAGCAAGGTTTAACTTCTAAAACTTCCATGACTTCATCATCATTTAAAAAGCCAATATTAACTCTGCTGGTGCCTTTTGTAGGTGTATCATCTTGTTCTCTTTGTACGGTTTCACAAGCAACAAATGGAATATATAGTTTAAGGTGTTAATTACATAAGCTTATTAAAAACAAACTCCTGAGAAGGGTCGGGTCTAACACTTAGGACTTTCATGTCTCTGTAGTTTATTAGTTTTAGAAATGTGAGAAAGTCAAAGGCGGTCAGCATAATATTGCAAAACAGCCACTACCAAAGGGAAATTATTTCACTGACACAGACAGGCCTTTTAAAGAAATGGCTCTAGTCTGCAAGTTTGAAAGTGAAAAAACACGGCAGCAGGAAACAGGTTTTTACACGACAGTGTGTCGGAATTCATGGGAGGGCAATGTTGTGTTTCCCTATGTACTCTGCAGTTACATAATTTGCAAGGTAAACATTTTCACATAATCAGCAAAGAAGTATTTGCAGTATTCAATTCTGTAAAAATGAGTGAGGACCATTTCAAGACACTCTGTATATCCAGATCATAAGTGATGCAGTCTGATAACTCCAAATAATGGTTTGCATTCCATTTAGGGAGAAAGTTCGGTGAACCACTACAGGGAAAATTGGTTCCGTTAATGAATATCCCAGAATAAGACCTTTTGACCTCCAAGGGCAAACCAGGCCACAAATGCAGGAAATAAAGATTCTCAAAAGGCCATTACAGTTGACTATTCTCCAAATGCAGGTACAGGAGGCCCTCCATATCCACGGGCTCCGAAAACACCTGCATTTTCGATCCGCGGTTCCTTGAATCTGCAAATGTGGAACCCGCGGGTACAGAGAGCCGACTATAGGGACTTAAGCATCTGAGGATTTGGGGATGGGGGGGCAGTGGGGATCCCAGAACCAACCCCCATGAATACAAGGGACAACTGTACTTACCACCCTCCTGGATCACAGAAAGCTGGGAAGCCTGGTGAGTAGGAGGCGCCCCGAGCCCATTACTGCCTTTCCTTACTTTGCCAGAACCCTAAATGTGTGGGGCATCCTGGTTTTGCGTCTAGACTAGGTCAGCTCTTGTCTCCACCTCCCTATAGACAAGCGTGGCTGCAGAAGCTTGACATGACCACCACGCGAAAATGCAGAAAAGCCGATATGACTTTCCATAGAAATAATTCAGAAAACGTCTAAAAAGATATTAGGCAATTAATTTCAACCTCACTTCATTTTTTCCTTAACATTAGCCCAGTGACATGAAACTCATCTCTGCCATCCCCGTCTGTGGCAGCAAAACCACTAACACATATAAAACACAGAGGAAGAAGTAGCTGCTGCTGAAAAATACAGTTCCATGAGGCTGGCGTTCTGACAGCAACATTCAAGGAGGCGACCAAGGGAAAGATATGAAGCATGAGGCCCACGGCAATATACGTCATCAATTGCTTTTTCACTATAAAATTCCATTTATTATCCAAAAACATGTTTCGGTCCTCATTTGACAATACATACCCTCTAGCAGCACGTATCCCTCATGCGAGGTTTTGCTTTCCGCGGTTTGTTACCCATGGTCAACCACAGTCCGAAAATATTAAACAGAAAATTCCAGAAACAAACAATTTCCAAGTTTGAAATTGTGCACCATCCTGAGTCGTGTGATGAAATCTTGTGCCATCCTGCCTGGGACATAAATCATCCCTTTGTCCAGTGTATCCACACTGTATACATTATCTACCCCATTACTTAGTTGCCGGCTCAGTTATCAGATCAGCTGTGGTGGACTCACAGTACTTGTGTTCAAGTAACCCTTATTTTACTTAACAATGGCCCCAAAGGTCAGAGTAGTGATGCTGGCAATTCAGATACGCCACAGAGAATCAGAAAAGTGCTTCCTTTTAAGTGAAAAGGTGACAGTTCTCGACTTCATAAGGAAAGAAAAAAATAGTATGCTGAGGTTGCTAAAATGTATGGTAACTTTTATTACAGTATATTGTCATCATTGTTCTACTTTATTATTAGTTATGTCGTTAATCTCTTATTGTGCCTAATTTATAAATTAAACTTTATCATAGGTATGTGTATAGGAAAAAACATAGTATAGACAGGGTTAGGTATTATCAGCGGGTTCAGGCATCCACTGGGGGTCTTGGAACGTATCCCACACGGATAAGTGGGGACTCCTGTAGCTTGGCACACATTTTTGAAAAGGCAAGAGACCCTAAATAACTTCAAAGCAGAGAGAAAATTTAACAGGAGAAAACCAAGATGGCACTATCCAAAGACAAGAAAAGGAAAAAACCCGAGGGAACAATGGGTAACTCCAGGACTAGAGCGCTGGGACTATTTCAAAACTTCCCACAGACTACTTCTGTGTGAATTTCCTCCGGATTCCAAATCTTGCCAACTATCTTTGAATTTCCACTGCTAGTTAATCACCTGTTTGTTCTTTCGATTTGCAATGGACTGTCCATATTCCACAATTTGTTTTTTAATAAAAGATGTCCCGATAAACTCAGAAAACCACAGTCTACTTTGTCTAAGTGGGGACATTTGAGGAATCGCTTGCTCTATCCTTACACCCGTCTTCACCTCCACCTTCCATTCAGAAAAGAGAAAAATGCTATTTGCTATTGACAAATCATTTTATCTACTTTTGTGGAGGTTTTTCTTAGTTCTATTTTGCTTGGGGTTTCTTTCCGGCTTTTGTCAAGGAAAAGGAAGAACCAGTATGGTACAATGGCTAAGATACCAGGTTCTGACCTCAAAAAAGCAAATTATCCAATTTCTCTGTGCCTTGGAGAGAGAGGTACCTGCCTGCAGGACACTGCTGCCGAATAAACGAGATATTCCGTGTACAGCACTCAGAACAGCATCTGGCATGCGGAGCTCAATAATCGCTTGCTCTTATCACTAACAAGTGCCATTGTTGCTCACAATGTTATGGAATATCGAGCCCAACCCCAGACTATCTAGCTTCAAAAATTTTACTGCATCTTACTGAAATCACCTTCGTCCAGGCAGAAACAGTTTCAATGATTACAGACAGAAAACAGTATGTAGAAGGTGAGACCCATGATAAACTCAGCTTCCAAAATGGCCTCTTCCTCTTTCCTAGCAAGGGGGGCGTATCTAAGGGAGGTCCCCCCTGTACCCTGAATTCCCTGAAGTTTTACGCAGTCACTCTGCCTCGCATGTGTTTATTCCTGGTTGGTTTCACACACGCACATTTGGGTGCTCTCCCCAAAACGTGTTAGCTCTGCCAGGCCAATGCACACACCCTCTTACAACACAACACATCTGTGACTTTGCAGTGCCTACCACGAGGTAGCACAGGAAGGCATTTCATAAAAGCTCGACAATTCAATGAAGCCTTTTCTCCCAGACTAAGAGACAGCATGCAGCTTCACACATCATATGGATGCCTTTAGAATGATTTGCTTTTGTCCTGTTTGATAAGTTTGTAGAACAAGCTGAAAGTAGAATCTGGCCTGAGTATGTGTTTGTGTGTGCACACGCACGCACATGCTGGGGAGGTTGGAACATGACAGTTAGTGAAGAAACTAATGTTCATTAAGCATCTATATACCTATATTATATGTCAGGTATTTTTGCATATTATTTCACTTAAAACATACAAGATTTAATGTGGCTTTACTACCTGTACAATACTAGTGAGGGCACAGACACTCAGGGAGGTGACAGATGTGTCCACTGTCACATGCCTAAAAAGAGCAGACCCATGCTTCAAATCCATGCCTGTCTACTCCAAAATTTCACCATCCCAGAAGTAAGAACTTACATCAGTTGGGTATATAACTAACCTCAGCCAACCTGATCACTTATTTAAATGACACAGCCATCTACTGAGCCTTCCAGAGAAGGTATCCCCCCATTATATTTTTAAATAAAAATGAGTGTCAGTTAACAGTACTCCTGAGTTGCACAGGCATACAGTCGAATAAACCACTGAGCCATATGAGACACCCTATGCCCGGAGGTTTGGCCAGGCAAACACATGGACCCATCATCCACCCCATCACTTCTTCTTGCTGACCCAGCAGCCCTCAAGTGACTGGCCTGCGGCCCTGTGGGAAAAGCTGGGGCTCAGAAAGGCAGACATAGCTGCTCTGGGGGCCTCTGAAGGGTGGCCCCCCGTTCCTGAGCCCTATACCCCAATACTGCGAGCCCGAGCATGAAATGGGAAAAAGGAGCCAGGTTCAACCAGTCTACCCCCACCAACTCCCCCATCCCACTCTGGGGCAGGAAAACTGGTCTTGAAACTTACAGACTGGAAAGGGTGGGCCCAGATACAGATCTAGGCCTGACCTCAGCTTGGCTCCCAGAGGGCAGAGGGGGCTGGCTGTGTGTCATCACATCCTGGTTAACCCTGGCCCACCCTCCACCAGGACAGCTTCCTGAGGAAATCCTGAGGGCTGCAGAGAAATGAGTGGCTTGGCCCGAGGATGTAAACAGGAGCAGTGTGTTTTGTTCTGTGTCCCTGTACATGAGAGGGGGCCCTCCGCTCAACAATTTTTTGCCAGCAGCACAACTAAAGAGCCAGGTTGGGCAATGGCTCTGACGACCAGGATTTACGAGTCAAGAACGTGCATGGTTTGACTCAACCGAGGACAGCTGTAAGGACTGAGGTGTTCTCCCCTAAGCTTTTAGCTTAAGAAAGAATAATTAATTACAACAAAAACCAAAAAACATACAGCACTCTTAAGGCGTGTTCCCTAGCCAAAGGTCAACTGCCAAAGGCCACAGCCCAGAAGTAGTCTACTCTGGTATGTACCCACTTGGCTAGAGATTAAACCCCACAGTCGGGACCATGTTCCCTGGGGTCTCCTCTGGATTTCCCAGGGTGCCTGGCACATGCAGACACTCAATAAATGTTTACTGAACAGAGAGTTTTTCTCTTTGAGGTGAGAAAGCCCCTCCCAGTTGGCTACACATCTGCACGTAAGTATACATGCGCACGAAGATCACTGCACTAAAAATTGGAAAAGAACAACAAAAGACAACAAAGAGAATGAGTAGAAAGGTTGCTGTCCTTCCCCACACCCACCCCCTTTGCTCACAAAAACCCCATGTTTGCTCACGGAAACATCGCGTGTTTGTGCTTGTCCTTAGAATTTCTCCTTAGGGCCAGGGGAATCCCACGGCCACGGGAGGCCCAGCCCCTTCTCAAGAAGGAATGGTACCTGCCTTTCCTGTAACTAAAAATGTCAAGAACAGAGCCTTGAAATACATTTTCTCCTATGGTGTCAACAAATGCAGGCTCCCAGGAGCCTGATGGAATTTCTTTTCTACACTCCAGTGCAGAAATTCTCTCCTTTCTCCACCCTGCCCCTCTTCCTGTCTGCCCCCTCACAGAGACTGCACCAAGCACGGAGAGAAAAAGGATGCTGCCGGATCCTGATGCTGGCAGGCTGGATTGCAAGCCGGCACCTGACCATCACAGACACTGCCACATCTCCAGGCTCATAACTTTTCTTAGGAAAGAGGAACATTAGTACCATAATTAAGATTCACGTACGTACTGGAGTGCAGTGGAAACCGACACGGGCTGTGAAGCCAGAATTCCCGGGTTTATGTCCTGGTTGCAGCACTGTGTGACCCTGGACACATACTTAACCTCACTCAGCCTAATCTGTAAAATGGGATAAGGACAGTACCTACATCTCATCTCACAGGACTGTGTGAAGATTAAAAGAAATAACCCACAAGAGCGTTTAGCATGGGGCGTGTTTCACAGTGAGCTCTCAATAAACCTTAGCCAGTATTGCTAAGTACCAAAATTTGAGACTTAATTGTCTAAACGAAGCCCTAGGACGCCTCCATCTGTAAAGTATTTTATTTTTAGGAACAGTAACAGAAGTATTTGAGATTTTTGAGGTATTTAATTAAGTCTGACACAATTACCCCATCAGTGAGCTTTTCACAAAGCTTTGTTTAAATATTACTTGGAATCATATTTTTAAGTACCAGAAATCACGTGTGTTATTGTTTATATCAACTAGAGATACTGGCACAGGAAAAAAGCTCTTCCCTTTGTCATCAGCATTCCTCTGGCCTCTGGGATTTGCTGCCCTCATCCACGCAGTGGATTCTACCCTCAGCACAGGGTTTGATGTTCGGGCCTGGTTTTCTCAAGCAGTTGAGAAGAGTCCTGTCTGCCACGTGGCTCCGCGAGCACCGGGGACTCCAGCTGAATGGCTGCAGCTTACAATGGTGACTGGACAGCTTTTAGTCACTGCGCTTCCTGTGACAAGCAATGAGGTCAACGTGAACATGCATCTTATTTTAGAAGACAACATGTGGTCGTGCAACACAGAAAGGAGCAGAGGGAACAGAGTCTTTTCTAATTGATCAAATGCCCTCAGAAACTCCAAGAGAACTGAGCAGACTTGATTTGGGCCCTAAGTTAAAAAAGTCAGCTGAAGAGCATACCCACTGAAGGCCACTCGTCTTTTTTACGTCCCCGACCACACGCCCATCATCTGTTTTCACCAGCAGAGATGCAAGCAGGATGCCATCCTCTTCCCTCTCTCCTCCCATCCCACTGTGGATCGGCTGCAAATCTCATCCTTTCTCTCACACACATCCCTTGAATCCATTCGCTCCATCCCCTTAGCTCCCTTCCTACCATCCTAGCACAGACACCTGTTGGCTGTACCGGAGATGGCTCTGAGTCCAGCACCTCTCTCTGCGCTACAAGCCACACTGCCTCCTGCAGAAGAGCTAACAGTGATGAATGTGCTTCTAGTGCCTTCCAGAGACGCCTCAGTGCGGGCAGCTGGGGAGACGGCCATGGGCAGAACGATCAAGACTGCCCAACTCTGCCCTCTGGTCCTCTTAAGCGGACTTTCTTACAGGAAGGAGAATGGTATGGTAGTCCAGTCTGCTTGGCAGTTTTAAGCTCTCGCTGTAAATTAGTTCAGCGGCATTGGGTTTACCTTGCTTCCTCACCCCCACCCTCACAACCCAAAATAGTCTACCTAGATGATCAGGCAAACACCTGAGTGTCATCCTCAATTCTTCTCCGCCCTGCTGACGACCAGCTCAAACTCAGAGGGTCTACCTCCAAACCCTGTTCCACACCTGTCTACTTCTCTCCAACTCCAGGACTACAACCTGGTCCAAGCCGCTACCGCCTCATTATAACCCAGTTTCCATTACACTGTCAGTGATCTTTTAAGGATACAAGTTAATTTAAATGCTCCAATGGCTTCCAATCGTGCCTAAAACAAAACCCGAACGAACCATGGCTGGTATCACGTGGCCTGACTGTCTCTTTGACCCACTATCCAATTTCTCACACGCACTAAGCGATAACCCTTTCGGCCTTGTTTCTGTTCCTAGAATTCACCAAGTTCATCCCCATCTTGGGGCCTTTGAGGCGGATGTTCTCTCTGCTTCAAAAAAGTGCGCTTCCCCACGATATCCATTCGTCTGGCTCACTTTCAGTTCCTTCTTTGAACAAGCTGTTTAAATCTAGCCCCTCAGGAAACTGGACTACTTATTCAATCTTCCAGGAGTTGACAGTTTTGAATAGAAGAGACTGCAGAAATGCAAATTATATAACATGTGTTTATATCCTGCCTTGATTCAGAATGAATTTGAGGTGGTAATTCAAAGTGATAAGCAATGAGTATTTGTTGAAGAGGCACAAGTAAAGAAAAGGTCATCCTTTACCCATCTTCCATGATCTAGTTCTAAAAGAACTCAATTCCAACATGGTCATCTCCCAAAGGATACACAGCTCTGTATGCTGCGGGATATATTTTCTCTCAGAGAATTCACAATCAAAAACGGGAATCACAGGGGGCTGGCCCCATGGCCGAGTGGTTAAGTTCGCGCACTCCGCTGCAGGCGGCCCAGTGTTTCGTTGGTTCGAATCCTGGGCGTGGACATGGCACTGCTCATCAAACCACACTGAGGCAGCATCCCACATGCCACAACTAGAAGGACCCACAACGAAGAATATACAACTATGTACCGGGGAGCTTTGGGGAGAAAAAGGAAAAAAATCAAATCTTAAAAAAAAAGGGGGGGAACCACAGACAATGATAAGGCAGTATAAGAAATCCTAGCACCCAAATTAGGATTAGGAGCTGCCCACTAATTCCAAAACCCATGCAAACTCTTTATAAAGATGATGAGAAGGGAGGATGAGAACTTACTTGGAGAAGAGTATATGAAGTGGGAGGCCTATTTTCTTTCACTTTGAGAAATGACAAAGATCAGGCCAAATCTAAACACTGATCAAGCTTATACACAGGATCCAGACATTTCAATTAGTGCTTAGAAACCCGCCATCGCCTCACCAAGTCCAGACAAAACTTCCGAGTAAATGCAGCTCTTCTTGCTCCATCTGAAGCTTCATTCCTTCCAGGTATCCAACACTTTCTGTGCTTCCACCCTACAACTAACTTTCTGGGCACAGCCTCTCCTTTCCTAAAGGTCCCCTCCTCAACAATTATCTGTCTTCCTAGCCCCATCTCTCCTTCCACTGAAGCTCCCTCCCGTTAACCGAGTCACATCAGGAAGGAACAGCAAGATACAAAAAGTGCTTAAGGAAAGTGAGGACTCGGCATTCGAATTCCTAAGGCGAAAGGCAGTCATGGGGTGGACGGTGAGGCCGAGAAGAGCTCCAGTGTTCCCTCCCTCCCCTCATCCCAGAGCAGGAGAACCGAGAGCATCTTGCAGGGAGCACCTTGTAGGGAGCACCATGGCCCTCAAAGGTCTCAGTAAAAAATACAAAGAGAGTAAGAGTTTGATCCAACGAAGAACAAAATGGCAAACAGGCCTCCCAAAGACTATAAATGTCAACTGAATGATACAAACGGTGGGTGCGGAAGAGCACACAGAGATCAAAAAAACGGATATGCCATGTCAAGAGACGTACTATCAAGAACAGCCTAGAATTGTAATTTATACGCCAGTGAAGTCTGAGAGCGAGGAACTTGCCTGGTCAACATGGGACATAGTAAAGACCTGGAGAAAAGGATTTTGCCCATGATGGAATGTTCTTTATTTCGTAATACTGATAACCTTGACTTTGTGTTTCATTTTTACTATTTTGCAATGGTTCCTGCTCTTAGAACTCCTGGGAACCGTGCTCACTCTATCCTTATGTTCCCCCAGCTCCAGGGGTCAGCAAGCCTATTGACCTTAGGCAGAGCCACAAGCCAGAATTCACTCTTACCTTGACCTTGTATGGACACCAATCTTCCTTTTGGTCTTGAGTCATTTCTTGCCCCAACTGTAGCAATGTCTGGTTTTATATTCTTCTTGAATATTGAATAATAGACTCTAAATGCACTCAGGACAGTCAACTTTTGCATTTTTAACTCCCACACTACACTAATGAGGTATCTACGCCATTTTTACCCATTGCTGAGCCTGAATTCAAATTACTGATTCTCTGTCATTCTTTTAAGGGACTGTACTCTGGTCCACACACCGGCTCCATTAACTTTCTGTGGCCACTTGATGAGTATGTCTCCAAGGACGGGGTGGCAGCCGGGGCCATCTCTAGAAACTGGGGCCCTCCTCCTTTGGGACAATGAATCATCTTCCTTCTCAATCTCAACTTTGAAACTTTCCTTTTCCTCTGCAAATCAGAAGTTTCTGAATAGGATGTCTGCTGGGCTGTGTAATAGCCCTCAGAGGGAAGTGATGAAGGTTTCGTTTGAATCATTGACCTGGAGTGGAAAGTACTCTACAATAATGTACCACAGGGAGAAGTCCTTTATTAACAGGATGGGCTACAGATGACCTGGGAAACTCTATTTTTCTAACCACCCATTTTTATCTTAAGACATTTCTCTGAAAGCATTTATTCTGAATAAATGGTGGGGATTAAAACTAATTTATTCAGGGGTCTGAACCATTTAGAATGAATATTCCATAAGATTTTAATTAAAATGTCCAGGAAAGAATCCACAGAGAATAAAATAGAACACACTATAAATTATTTCCATTTTCTCCATATCCTCTTTTACTTTCATTCCAGACTCTCAGCAATCCAGTAAGGAGTGATTTCTGACTCCCCAAATCTTGCATCATAGCCAAGACGCCTCAGAGACCAGAGGAGTAAAGTGGTACCAGGAGGCGTCGTAAGAAGAGGTTAACACTTTCATCCAGAAACCTCTATCGCCCTCCTTCCCTAACACAGTCCTTATGGAATACCATGATTCATCTCCCTCTTACTGGATTTGAAGGATTGAGGGCAGACAATGCAAAAGGTGACCCCAAGGCTTACGCATATCACCACCAACATTCCTTTGGGGCCATGTGGCACCATCCCCTAAACCCTTTGGAAAAGTCCCTGAACCCCCTCACTCAGCTTATCTGCCCCACCCTAGAAGTCAGTTCAAGAAATCTAGCACCAAGGGGACTTTGGTCTGTGTTGAGCTAAGACTTTTTTCTCCACATCCTCTGCCAACTCTGTCCTGGTTAGTGGCTCAGATTGGGGGTGGGGGAGGCACAGAAATGCTGTCCTCCTTGGAGGACTAATGCAATTCCAGCATTTCAGGACAAAGATGTACAGCATCTTGACGTCTCCATTGCCTCATCGCCCACCCCCACCCTCTCCTCACTTTCATCAAAAAAATATATGACAGTAATAATAATGGTGAGCAAAAGAGGGAAAAGCCATAGGCACTGGGCTGGGGCTGTATTTGGGTAGAAAGATGGGACCCAATGCAGTTTCTTCTCTTTCCCAAGTCCACACTATTCCTCATCTCCCGTGAACGAGTAAGAAATGCTGGGCCTTCACCAAGGAAACTGACTGCTCTTCCCTCTATCTTGGCCTCTCTTGTGACTCCCTAAGCCCTTGAGAGAGGACTAGAGGACTCTGTCTTCCTCATCCCTAGGGGAACCCACCCACACCCAACAAACACAGGTGTCTGTGCTGCAATGGCCAGGTTCTTACTGCCACTCACTGTTTATCTATCTTCTCAATTTTCCTTTTCCTGCTGGTCAAGATGTTGGCCATGCAAAGTGCTAAAACTGGAAAAAGTTCTGCTCTCTATACTTTCCTCCTTTTCTCAACAGCTGCTCCCCTGTGGAAAGGAGGTAAAGTACCCACCTGTATCAGTTTCCCGGGGCCGCTGGACCAAAGTACCAAAAACTGGGTGGCTTAAACAGAAATTTATTGTCTCACAGTTCTGGAGCCCAGAATTCCAAAATCAAGGCGTCAGCAGGGGCACGCTCCCTCTGAAACCCGCAGGGAATCGTTCCTTGCCTCCTCCTGGCTTGTGGTGGTTTGCCAGCAATCTTTGGCATCCTTTGGCCTATGGATGCATCACTCTAATCCTCCGTCTTCAAAGAGTTCTCCCCGCGTGTCTTCACACTGTCTTCCCTCTACTGTGTGTGTGTGTGTGTGTGTGTGTGTGTGTGTGTCCAGATTTCCCCATGGGATTAGGGCCCACTCTAACGACCTCATCTTAACTTGATTAAACCCACAAAGATCGTATTTCCAAACAAGGTCACATTCTGATACCAGAGGTTAAGATTTTAACATTTCTCCTTTGGGGGGACCTATTTCAACCCATAAAACCACCTCACAGGGTTAATGGGATGATAAAATGAGATAATGCATGGAAAGAGTTTAGAACAATGCCTGACACATAGTACACGATCAATAACTATCAGCGGCTAACATTCACGTTACTCTTATGATTATCACTAGGTCATCCAGCCTTTCTGCCCCACAGCATCTTTGCTAAAAAGACTTTATAAACAAGTCTTTATGGCAGTCACATTTCAAAGAAGAATATTCCAACTATCAGATAAAAATATAACCTCCAAACTCCTTGGGAAAAGAAATAATTCCAAAGGTTGACAGGGTAGTAAATTGTAGAATGTTCTTTGTTCTCTCCACTGAGCTCTGAAGCATCAAGGAAACACGGAATGTACAGCTGTAGGTATCAGTAAAGGAAGTCTTCCAAAGAATTTGCTGACAACTGAATTTCTAAGTTCCTTTGGTTTGCAGAAAAAAAGTTGATTCTACCCTGTACTCTCTCCCTACATTGCCACAAAGAATACATGCTTATATTTCTCAAAATAAAAGTCCATAAAGGACAACAGATAGACATAGCATTAGAAAACCAGAAGCCAAAGAAGCAATTAAGTGACTGCTAATGGCCTAAGGAGTAGTGACTTAAATTAAAGAAAAAAAAGTGATCACTCAGTGTAAATTTTTTTAAAAATTGCTTTTTCTCTTGGGGCTGGCCCCGTGGCCGAGTGGTTAAGTTCGCGCGCTCCACTGCAGGCGGCCCAGTGTTTCATCGGTTTGAATCCTGGGCGCGGACATGGCACTGCTCGTCAGACCACGCTGAGGCAGCATCCCACATGCCACAACTAGAGGAACCCACAACAAAGAATACACAACTACGTACCGGGGGGCTTTGGGGAGAAAAAGGAAAAAAATAAAATCTTAAAAAAAAAAAAAAAAAAAAAAAAAATTGCTTTTTCTCCCCAAATCCCCCCCCAGTACATAGTTGCATATTTTAGTTGTGGGTCCTTCAGTTGTGGCATGTGGGACGCCGCCTCAACATGGCCTAATGAGCGGTGCCATGTCCACGCCCAGGATCAGAACCGGCGAAACTCTGGGCCACCAAAGCAGAGCACGCGAACTGAACCACTTGGCCACAGGGCCGGCCCGATCACTCTTAGTTTTAAAAGATATTTCAGAGTCTGGCTGGATCCCTCCTTGTACAACAGTCACTGTAAATCACACCACCAGCATGCTCTTCTCTGCACTAATAAGGCTTGTTTTCAAAATTCGGACCCTCATGGAACAGAAGGTGGCGCCGTCACCATCCCCACCCCCCATTCATTTTGCAAAGTCACTTTTCTACCAAATCAACAACCTCATCAATCCTCACTGCCAACTTTGTTGCGTAATTCAGCACTTACTTCTCTTGACCTAACTAGCAAAGTCAAGATCCAAACCAATCTTGCTTTGGCATGTTCACTTGGTTTTTGGCTGATCTTCTGGAACTATCTGTTAACCTAGTGCCCGTGAGCAACTCTTGCCCTGAATTTTCTTCTATATGTAAGAACTTGAAGCAGAACACCCTCAAACTCGTCTGCAAGTAAGTCCACAGGTATACAAACAATAGGTTTATCAAAAAATCTTGCTTTTTTAAAAAAAAGTTGAACCCAATATTATAAAACCAAACTGTTTTGCAGCTTGAAAAACTTTTTGGCTGACAACAGAATTTGCCTTTCCCAGTGTTGTGGAAGGGGACCTTTTCCACAATTAGAAGAACAAACTGGAAATCATGAGAACTAAAGTCATGCTGTTCTAGAATTCGCGGCAAGCAAAGGCAATGAGACACCAGACATTTCTGCTTCTCTCTGCCTCTTTGGAAGAGGTGAGCCTGCCAAGTCTTGAATGGACACAACATTGTCCCCACACTATGACATCCAAGACCCCAGGGACCAGGCAGCCCGGGTGGAAAATGGGAAATCCCAGACTGCAAGTCACTTTCTGGCTTTACTCCCAAATTCTGCTCAAACAGTAGCAGAGCCCACATCCATCTGGGTCTGGTCTACTTCGGACCAAACAGTTGCAAGGCTACAACTTCAGCGTTTCACCTCTGTTTCACAGATGAACATGGAAGCCTAAAATTTGCAGGAGCCAAAACCAACCAGCAATTGTTGAATTATGACTATTAAAATGTGGGCAATGAAATCTCAGTGTGTTTGAAAAGAAAACCAGGAACCCTAGCTCACTCATCTGGCTAAAGGATACCGGCTGACAATAAGACTGGGTTTCTGGTAGCTACAAAAGCACTAAACCAGTCAATCTATGTAAAGACACACACTGAAGTACAAGGAATTATACCAATTTAAATATCATCATCTAATCTCTACGGCAGTACATCTTAGGAGTACAGGATGTGACATGCTAAAAATCTCTTGATGCTT
This sequence comes from Equus caballus, assembly GCF_041296265.1. NCBI lineage: Eukaryota > Metazoa > Chordata > Mammalia > Perissodactyla > Equidae > Equus > Equus caballus. The sequence continues at coordinate 18,320,888 of NC_091714.1, forward strand.
AAGGAGTGTATTAGTTCTATTTGTCTCCCCTCCCAGTTTCTTTGGAAGCTCTTTCACCATGGCAGGTATCCTGCCTTCTAAAGACACAGGCTCTGGAATGCGCAGCCCTTCAGTAATGTGACAGGCTAGAGGTCTCTGACACAGAACGTGGGGGCTTCTATCCGACATTCTGTTCTGTTGAAACAGCACATAGTTCTTTGCTAATGCTAAAGTTACATCACACTGATTTTGCTTATCTATACATATCTTTCATGTATCATTTATGAATCATTTCACACCTATTTACTTTAATGCTCATCACGCAGCCTCAATTTCGTAATGTCTTAATCAAGGCAAATCACTACCAGGAACAAGTGTTATGAGGGGCTTTCATTCAGTTCCCACCTGGACACCACATGTTACGTAAGCAGGAGCAACACGCCGCAGAAGGCAGTCACAACCTTGCCCCAGCAGACTATGTGCTAATGCTATACTTTTGTGGAAAATTTTCAATAAAACTGTAATTAATGACAAAATGCTTTAAAAAAGAAATGTTTTATCTTTCCAGCATAAAATGTTTGTGGTCTTTATGGACTTTCCCAAAGATTTCTTCAGGTTTTCTTTGAATGCATAAGAAAGTTACCCAAAAATAAAAATGTACGTAAGCGGCAAATTTATTGATTACCAGCTTACAATTCTTCCTCAATCCACAATGGATCCCACTTTCTACCATATTCACACTGAAATGTGTTTGCAGGTGGCTTTGGGATCTGTGGACACTAACATGTAATCCTCTTATAAATACCTAATTGGAGACTGGAGACTCCTAATTAAGATGCAAAGATCCAGAATGAGTGATTGACAACCCAGACAGCAACAGCAGTTAATTCAATAAAAGCCTGGGAAAATACTTTACAAAAAAGTTCAAGACAAAGAAGATAGATTTAGTACATTCACATGAGTCAGCACTCAAAAAATAAAATCATTAGTTAAGTGGATGCCTTCAATATTTTACATGTTTCTAATAAGTCAACTATTAAACAGATCTCATTATTGTGCTACTTAGTCACAAGAGAACTGAAAATAGTAATCTGGACACCATTGAAACAGAAAATCTGTTTTCATTACCAATATCTTCTTGCTTCCAGAAAACTCCACCTATTCACAAGTTTTTATACCTTTTCTCGAGTATAGAAAATATTTTTAACACCATTTCCTAACATGCAACCTCAAGTTTAATACTTTGAAGCAATTTACGCATTTCTTAATTCTTAAACTGTGTATTTTAAAAAAGGCATTTGACATAAATTAAGTCAATACTTAATATCAATCCTAAATCAAACGTGAAATCAGACCATCCCCTCATTTAAAGACGAAAGTGAAGGGAAGTTAATTCACATTCTGACTAAAGGACACTCAACTATTAATAGTTGATAATAACAAATTTATGATCTGTTGACCATATGCCATTCAATTAATCTCACAAGACCCAACGATGTGCGTGGCTCATTTTACAGATGAGGAAACCAAGGCACAGGAAATCGCCCAAGTCACATGTCCACTAAATGTTGAAGCGAGGATTTGAATCCAGTCTACTTCCTTCGCACTTATCTGCTCTACAAGACGACCTTTCACTTTTCTAAGAGATGTTTAAATTTTTTTTGTTTCTAAATGTTCTAATTCTGTTACTCTTTTCCTGTTTAAAACTCGAGAAAATTTTTATCGATATTACTTTTTTATTAAGACCATTTTTTTAGAGCATTTTAAGATTCACATCAAAATTGAGAGGAAAGTACCTAGAGATTCCCATATATCCCTGCCCCCACACATGCATAGCCTCCCCCATTCTCAATATCGCCCACTGTGACCTTGTGATTTTTAATAAGAAATATACACTGGGTTTTCCTCCCATTCCTGGCACTGGGCTCCTAAAAATCTGAACATCTTGAGTGATAGGACTGTCTTTTGTCATTCATTAGGAGTCCCTTTTGAGCACACCAGAGTTTATGCTAATAATTGACCTGGGGGAGGGGCCTAGATAGCCTCGGGATGGGGCTGGTCACCAGAAAGACCCAGTGATTAGAGGGTGGGGACTTTCTGTCACAACAAACCCCCACCCCCACCTCCGGGGAGGGGAGAGGGGCTGGAGATTGAGCTGGAGCGCCAATGGCCAATGATTTAATCAGTCATACCTATGTAATGAAGCCTCCGTAAAAACCCAAGAGGACGGATCTGGAGGGCTTCCGGGTTGGTGAACACGTGGAGATTCAGGAAGCTGGTGCCCCAAAGAGCATGGAAGCTCCTCGCCCCTTCCCACATACCTTGCCCTCTGCATTTCTTCCGTCTGACTGTTCCTGAGTTATATCCATTTATAATAAACAGGTAATCTAGTACGTCAACTGGTTAATCTAGCAAGCAAACTGGTTCTTCTGAGTTCTCTGAGCCCCTCTAGCAAATTAATCGAACCCAAAGAGGGGGTCATGGGAAACCTCTGATTTATAGCCAGTCGGGCAGAAGCACGGGACTTGCGATTGGCATCTGAAGCAGGGGCAGTCTTGGGACTAAGCCCTTAACCTGTGGGATCTGACAGTATCTCCAGGTAAACAGCGTCAGAATTGAGTTAAACTTGTGGGCCGCTGAGAACTGAAGGATTGCTCGGCGGTGTTAGAAAAAACACAAATATCCCCAGAGTGGTACATTTGCTGCAAATGATGAACCTACATTGGCACATCCTAAGAACCCAAAGTCCACAGTTTGCATTACGGCTCACTCTCTACGGATTTGGGCAAATTTATGGCGACATGCATCCACCATTATAAAAGTCCTCCATGTTGCCCTTAGTCATCTCCCCCGACCCCTGGCAACCACTGATCTTTTCAGTGTCTCCATAGTTTTGCCTTCTTCAGAATGTCACATAGTCAGAATCAGAAGCCTTTTCAGATTGGCTTCTGTCACTTAGTAATGTGCATTTAAGCTTCCTCCATGTCTTTTCACTTGATAGCTCAATTCTTTTTATCACTGAGTAATGTACTCCACTGTCTGGATGTACCACAGTTTATTTATCTGTCCACCTAGTGAAAGACATCTTGTGGCTTCCAAGTTTTGGCAGTTATGACTAAAGCTGCTATAAACATCCACGTGCAGGTTTTTGTGCGGACATAAATTTTCAACTCCTTTGAGTAAATACCAAGGAGCGTGACTGCTGATCATTTGGTTTTCTAAGACATAGCCAAGATGTCTTCCCAAGTGGCTGTGCCATTTTGCACTCCCACCAGCAATGAAAGAGTTCCTTGGCGCTGCACATTTTCTTCAGCATTTGGCGTTACCAGTGTTCCAGATTCTGAACATTGTTACAGGTGTGTAGGGGTAGCTTATAGTTGTTTTTATCAAAAAAAAAAAATTCTTGGTTGATAGCAAGTGTTAGCCAAAAGTATTAAAAATCAATTAGGATTTTTTTATTCTGCTCAATGGCGTTTTTAGTTAAAATTACAATTGTAAGCGCTCCTTTGTCCTTCACTTTTAATTCCACTATTATCTGCACGCCAGGAAAGAGAATGAAGCCACAGTCAGGTACAGAGGGATGGGCAAACACGCTGGACCTTCCTCACTCGCTGCCAGCTGTGAAAGCAGCTATCAGTGGATGAAGCCCCAAACCAACCCTGAATCAAATCCGCACCGCAGACGCCACGGAGAGCTGCAACGGATCTCCATGGACACAAGAAACAATAGTCTGAAGAGCGTTCATTAACAACACAAACGTATCCATGTTTTCACCAATCATCTTAAAAAGGTGAAAGACAATAGCAGATCCCTTCAGAAAGGAAGGAATGCCGATTACAGAGAGGAAAAACCATCCCATTATCAAGCTTTTGTCTTCTGAGTCTCAGAGATACCACAACGCCTGGGTACCCAGTCTCCATGCTGGAGCTGTCTCTATTATGGGACTTGACACGCAAGAAAAAATAGGAGAGGTTATCTCTACAAAGCGTCCCATCTCATAAAGAATTAACGCTATCTGGTGAAACATCATGGAACAAAGGTGGGACACTAGACAGCTGGCTGGGAGCAAAGCTAATGAGGAACAGACCCACCATTTTCGGGTCTCATTACCAAAAGTAAATTAATAAATAAATGGGCCTACCATCTGAAAAATGACAAACCCAAGTGGTCACAATACACATTTTTTCCTCAAAATTAATCTGAAGGTTTGGTTAATTCTTCTAGTCTTAGTCTTAGGCTATACTCACTGGTATTAAACGGCATAGTTAATTCTTACAGCCTTGGCCTCCTCATCCATTTAAATTCACTATTTTGAGATCAATATCATTTCTACTGAAAATAATAAGAATGTGTGCAAACCATAGGTAAGCACATCATACATCATAGTGGGATTATGATGGTTAAGGAGAAAGCAGAAAGCACTCTAAAAATAAAATATTCAATAAACTACTATGACAAACAGAAATGGCAACCAATAGGATACATTGGAGTACATAAGGAAGCCATTTGGTATAAACCTAATTCGGCCTGACTTAATTTTTTCCAAAAGGGCCTGACATGGCCATTGAGCACACATTGTATATCTGCTTTAAACATTCACTACGGCAAGAACAAATGCCCCTAAGATAAAGGTGCAACCTCCCCCGACATGGGCATTTCCTTAAGGATAAGCACGTTTCCTTAGACTAGGAACTGATTGCTGTGCTCACCTGTGACCACCCAGCTCACCTGTGACCATCCAGCTAGAGACAAGAGACCTGCCACCCTGCTGTGTCCATCAAGAGACCAGACCCACCTGCTGTGTCCATCAATCGCTGTGCCAACACAGCAGTCTTGTGACTATCGTAAAATGGACATTTCAATCATACGCGAAACATCCTCTTTGGGGGTGTATAACCACTCTGTGCACCCCATTTCTTTGGTGCCCTTTCTTCCTTCGGGAAGAAAGGCCCCGGGCCATGGTCCTCACATTTTAGCTCAGAATAAACTCACCCAAATTTTCATTCATAGATTGGTTATGGATTATTTTCATCAACAACTAGTTACAGATTTTCCTCATGTCATTTGTAAACTTGAGCAAAAGATGTGCTTATGAATCAATCTGCTGGACTGAATATTTCCCTCTGCCTCGCTGCCCCCTAGAATTAGCTTTTAAAAGATGGAATTAAAGATCATTTAGCTTCCACATTGTGTGCATATCATTAAAACAATAATTTCCCTCTTTAAGGAACCACACCATTCACTCCAGTACAGAGATCGGTAAGTAGCTATGTGTACATACATCTGTGTCTAGATAGATATTTTTTCTTTAGCATGAAAAAAAAGTCACAAAGACTACAACACTTCTAAAAATCTCTTGCATTAGCCCAGTGTACCCTTGAGCTTAAAAGAGTTACCCAAAAGAAAGTCACCATGGAGCAATCCTTGATTACTTACAGAAATTCAGTAAAATATTGCGACTAACGGAAGCCAGATAGATAACTGATCCGTTTCAGAAACATTTAGTCTGAGCTCTCATCTTCTCTTACCTGGATCACTAAAGTCATCTTCCAAATTTATCACCAACTCCTCACCCACAAAAGTTATTTTTCTAAAACCCAGGAGTGATGATGTCACATGCCAGTTTAAAATTCTGCAGTGGCTTCTCACTGGGGCCTCCAGAACGACCCCAGCTACCTCAGCAGTCCCAGGCTGCTGCCCAGCTCACCATTCTGTCCTCTCCCATCTTTGCTCCGCTTGACTCTGCCCAGAAGGCCCTTCCTCCATCTTTCTCCTTAACCCTCGCTAAAGAATGCCTCTCTGGGAAAAACCTTCTGACTGCCAGGGTCCTCATCGAACAGCATTCCTGGGAACTGCCTCCCAGGCTCCCTGAGCACCCTGCTCCAGCCGCCTTCCGGGACTCTGCCCACCGCACTGTGGGACTGGGCATTTCGAAGACGGATGGTGGGGCTGCTACTGTTCCTCCTGAAAAACCAGGCCTTTCTGGAAGCCAGGGGCATGTGTCACTAACACTCAGGCTCAATAGCTTAAACCAGAAGATTCACAACCAATAAATGTCTCAATAGATACATGAAAGAATGAACTATAAAACTGCAACCCGGAGGTAATTTCAGGGGACTGACACATGGCCCAGATCCCAGCGCCTCCGTTTCGTCTCTGTGTGATTTAGGATACGCTTGTTTACCTCTCCACTGTAAAATGGTAACAAAAATACTGACTGGTCACAACGAGAGGACCAAGTAAGGTAAGTAAGGATGGGAAGTGCCCAGCACAGCACGAGAACTCAGTCCTTGTGGATGCAGCCTCCTGCCCCTCCCCATGGAGCTGTGCTCTGGCCTCAGAATTTGGAGTAAACGCTGAAAAACAAGGATGTCAGTAAAACGCCAGGTGGAAGAGGGAAGGCGTACAGGTGGACAATGGCAAATGAAGGCCGAAAGGAGGACGAGGAGGAGCATTAAAGTCCTTCACCTTAGCACAGGGGTCTCTTCTTTTTTTTTTTTTTTTTTTGAGGAAGATTGGCCCTGAGCTAACTACTGCCAGTCCTCCTCTTTTTGCTGAGGAAGCCTGGCCCTGAGCTAACATCTGTGCCCATCTTCCTCTACTTTACATGTGGGACGCCTACCACAGCATGGCATGCCAAGCAGAGCCACGTCCACACCCCGGATCCGAACTAGGGAACCCTGTGCCGCCGAGAATCGGAACGTGCGAACTTAACCTCTGGGCCACCAGGCCGGCCCTGGGGGTGGGGGTGGGGGTCTCTTCTGACAGCAAAAGATTTAGCGACCGCAGGCAGAATTAGGAAAGACTTAACTTCATCTCTGGCAAAGAATTAAAAATCCGGAGGCCAGAACGCTGGTCCCTACTCTGCTACCTTGAGCCCCTCCGTTCCTCCTCCCTAAAGGAGTTGATGGCTTCCAGGCTCTTCAGTCCCTCCCGGCTACATCATCCTGCAGCTTCTCCTCACAGAAAAGCCATAAGGCTCTCAGTCGGCTAACAGGAACTTGAAAATTAAGATGAAGTCAGAATATTTGAAACTGGGGCTGTCTCAAATTCCAAGAGCTAAAATTAATTCAGTTATTAGTTGATGGGCTGAAGTCAGTCCCCACCCAAGGAATGTGTCAATTACCGCTTTCAAAGGAGTGTTTGCATTTTAAAGGCCCCTGGGGATCTCACTAGGTTTCCCCTCCTCTACACTTTGCCTAAAACTGCAAAGCAAAGGAGGATCTTTTAAAAAAAAAAAAAAAAAGACTTCAGTAAATAGCAAGACAGGATAGACAACAGTTTTGTGGACTGAAACCTACCACAAACTTTTCAGCAGCTTGCAAAGGAATCAGAGTGAAGGAAGGTCGCGAGTCTCTCTATACAATGGGTATGAGTCTCTCTATACAATGGGTATTTTCTAAGCATTGCTAGGAAATGGGTGTAAACTGTAGGAACAGAGCTGGGACCAGAGGAAATTTAAGGTTTGGGGGAGGTGCGCCTTGCAGGATCCTGCGAACAATAGGCACTTACTCCCTCCCCCTCGCTTCCCAGTGAACAAACAGCTTTAAAAGTCTGGCTGTGCTTTAAGGCAGCCTCAAGTTCTACAAGAAAAACTCTAAGAACCATCACAACTTACCAAATGGATAATCAGTGCTGAAAAAATGACGATCTACCCTATCTAACCCTATCTAACCCTATCTAACCACGTTAGCAATTCCTACTCTTAAAAACAACTACCCTCCCCCAACAACAATAAAAAAGAACCATTTTGTCTGCAGTCATGGAGTGAAGATAAAAGAGTCAACTCCAGAGGATTGTAACTCGGTTTTCACTTCTCAGAAGTCTAAGCGTGTCATCGTGAAAGGTGACATGCTTTGAAACCCCAGGCAGACCACATGTTGCAGAGTGAGAGACCAGCACAGCACATTTCCCAAGAAGCCTGCGGTTTAATGGCTCAGGGTTTACAAACATTTCACAATTTGCCATTACTGCTTCCAGTGGAAGTGCCAGGATTTTCGTTTGCATACGAAACTGCCCAAGCGGCAGCTTCAGCATGAGCAGAATTTATTAATGTCTTCATAAATGCACCCCATTATAGCCAGTACCTGAGTCTACAGAACTGCATTTTAATGTGGCTGCTACATTTAAGCAATACATACTTTTTTCCTTTTTCATTCAATAAAACCTTGTTCTCAGCACCCAGTAAGTCCAGGAATTGGAGATTAAGAAAACGAGTGGAAGGGCTGACCCTTCCTCCAGGCAGTCACAATCCAGTGTTTTTATAAGCTCATTTTCTCTTAATTCTATATCTGTTTACACATTCCCTTATTAGCATTTATCCATCATGGCACGGCTCAAACATTTCCATGCCATAAAGTATACTATTATTTCTTCTCCAAATAAGCATTTTGTTAACAATTATCTAAATGCAACTAGTTGGTGCTGAATGGCACAGGACTGAATTAATTTAAATGCAAAATGTGTCCTGATGAACTCAAACAGCCCTCCTGTATTTACTGAGATCTATGCCTCTGAGGCGACATCCTTGCCTGGATTAGAACCGGCAAAAGCCTGAGGGCCGGCTGCCCAGTGCCACTCACTGTTCCCCACTGTCAGAAAAGGGGGACTGTGCTCATTCATCTACAAAAGCTTGACCCCAATAGGCTTTGAGGTTTAATTTTCACGCTTACAAGAATCTAAAAAATCAAGAGCAACAGGGCCTGAAATCTGTTCCGTATGATTTTTAGATGTATAATTCCCCTCTCCTCTACTCCTTTCTTCAAGTTCAGTATTGAAAAAGAATCTTCCAGAGAGCATTTTCCTAAAATCCTGGACGTAATTACCTTTCTCCTAAGTTGATCTTGGAGAGTGAACTATGGAGTATCCTGGCATCAGGCTCCCCGCTGGTGGGGCTCAGAGAGCTGGGGGGCCTTCTGACCTTGGCACCAGCAATGTCTAGGAGCCACTGGTAAGTCACTTCACCTGTCTAGTCTGATAGATGATGGCAAAATCCCCTATTTTAAACATAAAATGAAGGAAATGATGTCTTTTATCTCAGTAAGAACAGAGAAAGTCAACTGTATTTTGCGTCTTGATAGAGTCCCCCAAAGATACAGTTTCTTATAAACACCTGGATGACAGCGTTCCAAAAGCAGAATAAAGATCTTTCCTTTTAACCCGGTGACGTCCTACAGGCATGTAAAAGGAGAGGGGTAACCCATGTCTTCTTCAGCTGAATTTTACTAAGAAACAGTCCTGTTGCTCACGTTCACCCCAAAGAAAAGAAGGCTGTATGGAAGACAGGAAAATATGGGAGAACCTAACCAGTTTGGGACCATCTTTACGTTCTTTCCAGCCTCACAATGAACTATTAGCTCTGTAAGAAGGACCTATTTTCTTTTCTCCTGCATCTGCGCTTTGAATAACAGGTTTGAGCCTTTCAAGCCCCACCCCATCTTTTAACCCAGCCAGAGAACACGCGGCCCTGCTACAACTGAGCCAACAGCATGGAATCCGTCAGGGAAGGCAAGCAAATCTTCGGGAAGTGCGACCTGCCAACTGCCCCCCAAAAACACCAACCCGAGCCTATACTTCCATTTAAGTGAAGCCTCCAACTCTCCCCTCCCCAGCCCACGCCCTAGTCAGGGAGGCAATGTGATGTTATCCAACCAACTTTCTCAGTGGCTGAAAATTTACAGAAGGATCAAAGCAAGCAATAACAAGATAAGCGTCCTGCTGGAGGAACTTGGGGTGAAAACAACCTACAAGAACAACTTTTAAGAAGTTCATTGGGTTTTCTGGTATTTCACTGAAGGCCTATATTCATCAGTAATGTTCAGAAATGCAAAATCTGAAGGCTTTAAATTTTTTAAAACTACACATTTTTGAAATATCCAAGGGTGAGAAGAGCAGAGAGAAATCTCTGACCAACCTTCCCTGGTTCTCTGCACAGGAACAATCATAAACACCAAGGGAGGCCTGCAAACAGAGTAACTGGGCCTGAAGGGTGCCTGGAAAGATGAGACACAAAACTATTTGCAGGGAAAAAAATAGAGCTATTTATTGAGCACCTATTATATGTCAGAATGCTGAGCACATCATATACATCAACTTAGCTAAATCTCACAAAACCGAAGAAGCCAGTCTTCTTGCCTCACTTTTCAGGTGACAAAACTGGAGATCAGCAGGGTTGAAGACCTCGGCCAAGGTCACATAGTCAGTCAATGGGCGAGCTCGGATTTGACCCAGGCTAACTCACTCCAAAGTCCAAGAGTTAAGTACTGTGTTAAAAATGGTACACCATTCATCATTCCCAGAGAAGAGCTTCTTTCTAAAAACTACACCTCCTTCCATCAGAAAAATAAAAGATCTCAAAGTAAATCTTTTCCCATGATCGACACACTGTCAATTCCAAATCTTTAAACTAAAATTGGCTTTTTATGTGTGGATTCAGATGTCTGACTGGAATAAGCCCCATCCATCCAATTCCAGTCTACCTGCCTTCTTAAAGCTCCACCAAAGCAAATCTACCAATTCCCCAGGGCACTGAGCCCGGAGCAAGTCAAAGCTTCATCCTCCTCCCAGAACTATTTTTCAGAAATTATGCCAAACCCATGGGCGGTTTTAGCTGCTGGCCATTTCAAAATACATGACAATACAGATTTAGCAAAATAAGTCCTATTGTTTTTAGTCCCAAACAGATAACAACAAATATCCTGTAATCCTACAAGCTGAAAAACTGCAAAGAAACAGTCATCTTCTCGGTGATTCTGAGTAAAGAGATGGTGGTCTTCCTCTCGTGGTCACGAAAAATAGTGAAGAGATAAACACCAGTAACATCAGCCTTGTCCCAGATCCAACTGTGAAAGCACACCAGCCAGATACTATTTATTTACATCTCCTCTCTGCAGGACTCTTCTAGTCTTTTCCACACCAACTTCTCAGCAGGTGTCCCAGATTAAACTGTTGAATGTCACACTCGATTGTTGAAAAAATATCTTTGATGTGATCTGTGGCTGGTTATTTTTTAATTAGGGTTTGAAATCCTATACCGTGTGTATTTAACCCTCTAAGAGATGGACGACTCCAAGGAGTGGGCTTGCCAAGTCGGCGAGCGCAAAGGGAGCACCGGGTCGCAAATGGGCTGCCCTACTCCGGGGGCCCGCGACCCGCCCTCCCGCGCCCCCCCTGCCCCAGGTAACTCACCAGGATGCCCATCACTTCGGTCCAGAGCCGGGAGAACGCCTCGGACATGCCCGCGCCCGCCTCGGGCTCCTCCGGCGCGGGTTCGGGCTCGGGCTCGGGCTCCGGCCCAGAGGAGGCTGCTCCCGCGTCCTCCATGGCCGCGTCCCGCGCGCCCGCCGTGCGTCCGGGTCCCCGGGGCGCCCTCGCCCCGCAGCAGCGCGCGCGCCCGACCCCGGGCGCCGGGTCCCCGCCCTCCGCGTCACCGAGCCGCACCCCCGCGCCGCATCCCCCGGCGGCCCCGGCGACCCCGCGGGGGCCCTCGCAGGCGCCCGCCCCTCGGCTCTAGGTGGCGGCCGGCCGCGCAACTGACAACTCCAGCAACTTTCCCACCCCGGGCGCACGGCCGCGGGGGAGCGGGAGGCGAAGTTCGCACCACCGAGTTTTACGGCGGGGAATTCGGGCAGCCCGGGAGCAGTCAAAGCGGCTGCAAAGGCGTTTCTTCCTGTGACGGGGACCGACTAACTAAGGCACGCGACTCACTTCTTCCAGCAAGTCTGGGCAGGGCCCCGCGGGGGTGAGCGCGGTGCCTCCGGAACTGGCGAGGAGCTCCGGGGACCCCTGTCTTGAAAATGAGCTCTCCCAGCTCCACATGACTCTCTCCCCTCGATGCGAAAGAAAGCGTTTAGCAACAAAAGGTGCTCTGATGTCAGGCTCTTTCAGACGGGAGAACAAATCGCCTGTTGAAAGAGCAGCCGCGCGGCCGTCTTCCGCCTGCGCAGCTTTCCCATCGCGCTCTTCCCCGAAACAGTTTGGGCCACAGAAACGCGAGAAAGTTAATGTTGAAGCTCCTCTTGCCGAAAGAGTTCGCAAGGGATGTCATTCCCATCCACACCTCGCCCTGAAGTCAAGGGATCTAAGGAATGACAACAGCTCTGCCTCTGTCAGCCAAGACTTGGAGAAGCCACTGTGAAGGCCGGGGCACGAGCCGTCGTTTGTCTCGTTGGTATTAGGAGTGGGGACATTTTGGTTCTTGGGCGCCCACGATGCCAGGCATCGCTAAGGGTGTCAGCTTATGAGAGCAAATGAGCTTTGGGTTTTAATGGTTCCTTTACAGTAAGGACGGAGGGAAGGGCCATTTTCAAAACCAAATGTTATGCTTGTAGCCGTTTAGCCAACACACACTTGGGGCCCTGTGTGTTTTTCCAAGGACAAGGTCCATGACGGATTTATTTTAGGAGGGAAATAGCTCTCCAGAGGTAGTCCTCCTTTTGTGATTCTTTCTTTACAAACCACTTAGAGGATTTCCCCTGGGAGATGGCAATACATGTCCCATTTGATTTGGTGATTGATCACGTTGTGAAACAGTTCAGAAACCACAAGGAACTGGCCCCTATGTTAAAGGGCTGAGTCCTACAAAAAGCAGGTGAGGTGCCCCAGGGAGAGAGTGCTTGCTTGTTTGGGAGGCTTCTCCTGTCGTTGCTTTTTTCTTCTAAGCCCACATAAAAGGCAGAGATAGGAGCACATCCTTGAAATGCCCTTACCTAAAGCATTAATACTGGCAGCATCATTCAGTGCCAATGGGTGAATCGTCCTTACAGAAAAGTTCAAAGTTTAAAAACTTTCGCAAAAGTAATTAAATATATAAGCATAATCCTCGATGACAATATTTTTGAAAGGAAAGAAAAAGAATGAGAAAGTTTTCGCTTGATAGGAAGGAGGCACATGGTGTGGAAGTGGAAAGAGTGCTGGGTGCTGAGTCAATATGACCAGGCCTGGTGCTTTCCTGGGTTGATGCCAGAGTTAGGCCACATGCATGCTCTAAGATGCTGGGAATCCAAATAAATTGAGTTAAAGTAGTGGGGGGGCTTTCTAAAAATTATTATTATTACATTTTAAAGATATGAATATAAGTCAATGATAGGAAAAGAGAAAATAACCTTTTAGAGTTCATTTAACTGGTATATTTAAGAATTTCAATTTATTAGCCACATGGTAGTTTATTAAAGTCAAGGAAATATGAAGAACTGAGCTGTCTCTACCAGGGATCAGCTTGTTCTCGGCATAAATACTTTCTGGCAGGTGACCAAGCAAGGAGTCAGGCAAACTGGGGGGTGAGGCAGGGGTGGGTGGAGGGAGGGCCGAGTCTCCAGCACCTATGATGAGTGGGTCTTCTTGCCTCATCAGATGACCTGGGGGGAAGCATTTAACCTTTCGGCCTGAAGTTTCCCCATCCAAGATGAAGCAAGGCCACACTTAATTGCCACCTACCTCCTCAGAGATGACCTTGTATTTCAAGATCATGTAAAGATAGGTACTTTTTAGCCACAACACGTACACACATATCAGTATGATTAAACCTGAGCCAGCATTTTGGCGCGTGTAAAAATCCATTTACTCTAGATATTTAAGCTCCTTTTCCTGATGCTCCCTAATAAACGGATAAGGAGATATTTTGGGCGGAGGGGGATGTTGGTACCTATAATTTTGCTGTCTGTGCATAAATATACAATTTTGAGTAGTCACTTTTCTACTAGTAGAACATGAGTAACTTTGTTGACCACTTCAGAAACGAAGCTGAACCTTTTTACTCATCCATTTCATGATGCGTCTCCTCAAAATGAGTCTGATTACTTCTCCTACGTTTGCGTCTTTTCTCCTTTCGTTCATGTCAATCTTTACTTCCAAAAATTCCTTCCGGAGCTTTTTAACAAAGTATAGAAGAATAATCATCAGCATCACGAACATCATCATACTATTTCAGAGTCCCGTAGGGTACCATTACTAAGAGCTTTTTCTAATAGAATTATATCCCGTGAGGATGAGACAGGGTCTCAGAAGTGATGAAGAAATGGGCTCCAGAGAACATGAATGATCGGTCCAAGTGAACACGGGTACATGGAGCAGAATCAAAGTCAGACAACTTGATTACTTTTAAAAGTTCTTTCATCTATACCGTAATTTATTTGATTCTCACAAGACTCTGCAAGGTAGGCAGGTGTAGATGACCATTAAATATGTGTATACAGGAGCCGGCCCAGTGCCACAGTGTTTAAGTTCACACATTCTGCTTCTCGGCAACCCGGGGTTCACCGGTTCGGATCCCGGGTGCAGACATGGCACCGCTTGGCAAAAGCCATGCTGTAGTAGGTGTTATAGAGGAGGAAGACATTTCCTCTACCCTCTGTGGGTTCTTCTGGCCAGAGAACGAATTAAATTCACATGAGACAGAATAGCAGGAGAAAATTAAATAAAGCTTTATAACATGCATACATGGGAGAGGCTCAGGCAAGCTGAGCAACTCGCCAAAATGGCTGAAGCCCCCACCTTAAATATCATATCCAGCTAAAGACAAAGGAGGATGTTGGGGGTGGGGAGAGTCAGTTACAGGAGGTTACCAGAAACAGGAATAAGACTATTATGCAGATTTAAGTCCTTGCCTTTGGCATTGATTAAGAGTTTCTAGAGATAAGGTCATCCCCATCTTCTTCATCTTCCTAGTACAGAGAGGGAGGCACCTTTACAGACGGAGATTTCCTTTACAATGTAAATGTCTCCTAACAAAGGGCAAGCAAGTTCCACCCCTCAGAGCCTCCTTTTCTGTCTGCAGTTTATTAAAAGCAATCAGCCCCAAATAATCCTCATGCCAAAGAGACATATCTTGGGGTGGCCAATTCCAGGTCCCCACAGTGTCCCATATATAAAGTTGAGGAAGATGGGCATGGATGTTAGCTCAGGGCCAGTCTTCCTCAGCAAAAAGAGGAGAATTGGCAGTAGTTAGGTCAGGGCTAATCTTCCTCAAAAAAAAAAAAAAAATGTGTATACAGAAAGCAAACAGGAATCCTCTCCCTTTCTCCCTTTCCATCAAGGGCTCTCTCTCGTCCAGCTCATTGAAATTGTTACAATGGAGAGCGAATTCCAAGGAAAGTAAGGGATCTAGAAGAGGATTTTCCAAACGTCTAGTAGACACCCAAAAGTTGATTGTTCAATCAATTCCCTGGGTCCCAATAAACATTTACTGCAAAGACTGAAAACTATGACAATGCATTCACTGAGAGTAAATACTGATAATGTACCTATCTCGATAAGCGTTATTTCTTGAAAATTAGCCTCAGCCATATTGTTGCATGTATGTGTTCAACACAAACGTACACATATACACACATATACATATAAATGTAAATACTGTCTTGCTTTGTAAAAAAAATTGTTCTTACTAGGAATCAGGATTACAGAAGCTTAAAATTAGCCACTAGTCTAGAAGTTTCAGGGTGTTGCCTGCAACCTATTTAGGTCTTAAGAAAGGTAATCAGGGGCCAGCCTGGTGGCACAGCAGTTAAGTGTGCACGTTCCACTTCAGCGGCCTGGGGTTCACGGGTTCGGATCCTGGGTGCAGACACAGCACTGCTTATCAAGCCACGCTGAGGTGGCATCCCACATGCCACAACTAGAAGGACCCACAACTAAAAATACACAACTATGTACCAGGGGGCTTTGGGCTTTGGGGAGAAAAAGGAAAAATAAAATCTTAAGATTTAAAAAGAAAAAAAAAAGAAAGGTAACCAGTCTATTGCTTGGCAGTGAAGGTAGAGTTTGGAGTAGAAAGTACAAACATAATGGGGTCAGAACAGAGCTGGGTTTGAATTTTCGCTCAAGTTTCTATAAAACATTGGCCAAGTTACGTATGTCATCTGTAGAGTGGGCTAATTCAACCTATTTAACATGGTAGTTGTGATAATGTGCAATAATTCTCTATGAATTAGAACCTTTCCCACCCTCTGCTCTTCCTTCTTCAATCTGCTCATACCATGAGGTGACAGGTATAAACAGGAAATGTCCTTGTTCGTACCTAAATCTCTTGGATTACACAAAGGAGTAATGCCTTGGAATGTGGCTGCTGAGTAATGAATTGGGGAGGTCACTTCTGGCAGGTGGAGTGATGGGGACGACTCAGTCTTGATAATAAAGGTAGTAATAACAGAAATAACAATACCATTTAGTAAAAATCTACTCTAGGGCAGGCATTGTTCTTGACACTTAAAAAGTATTTTATTTAAACTTTAAGTAGAATTTATGACTTCTTACCACCATCCAATTCTCTCACCCTGCTCATTTCCCATTTCAGGACTCTGCTACGTCCATTCATTTGTTCAAGCTACCCACCTCGGGGACCTGCTTCCTTCCTTCCCATCCCTCGCCATCACTCCTATCTAAACCATGCGTAAACCCTGTTGCCTGTACTTCCTAAATATAAGTCAAATTCATCCACTTCTCTCCATCTCTGCTGCCACTGTCTTAGTCCATACTACCACTGTCTCTTAGAATATTTTATCTAGATCAGCGCTTTTCAAAATGTGGACCCCAAAACAGAAGCATTGGAATTACCCAGGAAGTTGTTAGAAATGCAAATTTGTGCCACCCACCCCACCCCCGCCAAACCTAAGGAGGTAGACACTCTAGAGGTGGGACCAGAGATCAGAGATCTCTATTTTAACAAGCCCCTCCCCGCAGGCAGTTGTGATGTCTGCTCAGATCTGAGCCACTTGGAACTATAGGCATGTCTGAATAAGGACAAGGAAATACATTGCTGAGGAAATGTGAAGTTTGAAAAGAGAATATATTGAAAAACTGTGCCAATAGATTGTTTTTAAAAATTAATTGGTAAAAGAAACTGTCATGAGATAAGTGAATGAAGATGCCAAAATCTGATATTTGGTTTTAAAGGGCAGACACTCAACACTGGAATTAAAATGTATTATCCATAAGAATAGTACATGTTTTGGGAAAGCAGCTTCATTTGAATTCCTATTTTAAAAAGACAACACTTTTTCTGCAGACAATTTATGAGATTAAGCAGCGACTAAATCTGAAAGATTATAGAGAGTTCAACTTCTCTCTTACCATGCTGCCTTCTGAAATTGAGCAATGAAAATAGATAAACTCAATTAATTTTTGGCTACAGTCAGTAACCCTCCCTGGCACTCACAGGGCATTCCCAGTGCCTCAGGGAACCAACTGCAAGGAAAGACTGAAATGCTAAAATGTTTTTCCCCTTGACAATCCCAAACAAATTTTTTTCCGCAAATGCCTTAAAGGTGAGCCAAGCCAGGCAAAAGCATTACTTCTTTAAAAGCCCCTTCATCACAGAGTACTGAGTCAGACAAAAGAGAAAAGAGCTAAGAGCAAACTAAAGAGAAATTAGAACAAAGTGAAGACAGGCTAGGGAGAAAAAGTAAATAAGCGAAGTGGGGATGCGGGGCTATAAATACTTTTCTCTGAAATCTCTTCTTCCACTCTGATAAGCAAAGCTGCCAGCCTAGCCAGTTCAGTTTTCCTCTGTGTTGAGACTATGTAAACACCAAGATTCTGCCTGGGAATTATCCTGTCAGGCATAACAGCACCATGACGGAGATTTCATTTTACATAGTAGGGTGAGACTAGATAATTTCTAAAGCCATTTGTAATTCTGAAAGACAAGGATTCTGAACTATTTGGTAAGACATCTTATAGACAAGGAGCCAAAAATTCTGCATGGGTTGCCAACATTGAATTCACAGTGTTTAAGGCAAAGAACTAAAAGACTTCAACTCATGTAAAATTACTTCTGAATTCAGATGAGAGCAATGTCTCCTGTAGAGAGCTGTGAGGTTATGCGAGAGCAATCTGACACTTAAGGGGAGAAAAAAAGGCAGCGTGGAGAGGGGACGAGCTTTGGAATCATGCTCCCTGCTATTTATCTTTTTAGCTTAGGAGGGTGTCACAAAACAATAAAGAAATGTGTTAATAAGAGACCAGAGATTATGTTAAATATTTCTCAATTATGCAGAGAAGGCTTAGAAGCACAGCTGAGAAATATCACCCACCAACCAAATTGTTTCATCAATCTTGTCTATTTTATAAACGTTACCCCAGGAGAATGCCTGCTTGGCTCTATTGCTTAAACATACTTGTGAAAAATATTTTTCTCCACTAAATTTATTTATTTATTTATTTTTAATTTTTTTTAAAGATTGGCACCTGGGCTAACAACTGTTGCCAATCTTTTTTTTTTTTTTTTTCTGCTTTATCTCCCCAAACCACCCCCACCGTGCATAGTTGTATATCTTAGTTGCAGGTCCTTCTAGTTGTGGGATGTGGGACGCCGCCTCAACGTGGCCTGACGAGCGGTGCCATGTCCGCACCCAGGATCCGAACCCTGGGCCGCCACAGTGGAGTGCGCAAACTTAACCACTCGGCCACGGAGTCGGCCCCTCCACTAAATTCGAAAGCTCCAGTTGAAACTGTTGTTCTGCTTCTTTGAGTTGCCATAATATTATGTACATAGGATAAAAGATTCTCACTCACATCATTAATCCTGGTAACCGTAGAAGATTATTACAATCTTAGCCAGAGTTGAAGTACTATCCAAAATACCTTGGTTGAACAACAACAAAAAAAGTTAATTTATGATTAATGACATTTGGGTATGACCAAAAAAAGGGGGCATTGAGCTGAGTAAACCATGCTGGGAAAAATATGTGTTCACTCATTAAAACAAGGAAAAGTGTGATATCCTTTTTACTACTCATTTTTTGAGTCATGTATTTACTATATAAATTACTTGAGGAGGAACCATGAGCGTTAGATGCACCGGCCAGCCCGGTGTTAACTCAGCATACGGCTCTGCTTTATTCTGTTCTGGATTTTCCATGGAGAAGCTAACACGTTAGATTACAAGCAGCAAGATTTTTATACTAGTAAAATTTGTCTCTGGCTGTTAAAAAGACACAGGCCTATTCCTATTCCTGAAAAAAGAAGTGAAGAGGGAAGAAAGAAGAAAGAAAGAAAAGAGGGGTTGGGGAGGGGAGGAGAGAGAGAGAGAGACGGAAAGAAAGAAAGAAAGAGAGAGAAAGAAAATTTAAAAATCTCTCAACTTCCCCTTCAGCTATAAAATTCTATCATTTTGGGATCTCAGAAACATATCTTCCCTCGCACGCAATCTAAGGCCCCTCCTTTCCCTGTATAGTAAGTCTCTCAGGCTCCCCCCAAGTCATTCAAAGCCATTTTCCTCTTCTGGGTACTTTCTTTCAAACTGAATTTCCTGTGGCACACACAGAGGCACGGGTGCACACGCACACACACACACTCACACACACACGCACAAAGGCTCAGTGATCTCGGTTTTTCTGAGCCACTTTATACAATTGAAGATATAAATAAATGAACTCGGTGAAGAACTCATCAAAAGAGGTGGCGCCATGTGAATGTCTCAATGAGCTTCTCACATATGGAGATAGTCATTTGAGTGACAGGACATTGGGGTCATGGCTATTGCTTTAAATAGTGCCTTGGTCCAGCTTAGTGAGACAATTCCCTGTTTAGGGAAGCACATAACGTGTTCTGTTCCTATGGTTAGTGCTGAATGAGGTTTGAAATCTAAAAGAAATATTAATATGGATAAACAGGCACCAGATTTTCTGCACCATTTCCCTCTTGATGAACACAAATATTTTTAAAGGAACAAAAACTGGATTGTCTAGGCATAATTTTTTCCTATGCCTTATAAATGAAACAACTAGGTGCTGGCTACTCTTTATCTAATGAATGTTCTCAAAAATCAGATGATGTTGATTCCAATAGCAAAGAGACACTTAACAAAGGACCCTTGTTCTAGAAATGAGGTCATTCGGACAGTCTATCCATTAAGAAAAAGCCTATTTTGCTTTCAGAGGTCACCTATTGGGGCAGGAAATCCATCTTTCAGCCAGTGGACTAACATCTGGCCTAAGTCTTCTGAGCTGAAATGTCAATTTCCTGGTCTAAATAGAACACACATGAAAGAAAAAAAGATGAAAAATACAAATCTTCATTCGCTGAAGAATTCTTCAAAAGTAGCATAGATGATAAGAATTCTCCAAAAAAGACCTACTCTTTAGTGATCAAGCAAATAAAAAACAGTAAAATGCCAGTACGAAAATTTTATTTTTTTCTGTAATAACTACTGAAAGGCAAAATTAAGAGCCTAAACCTAACAGATAGCAAAGAGACACATCAGTCATTCACAGGCAAATCCATAAATAAATCAACTTTAATCTAGACCAGCTAATCACACTTCATGAGCATTCATCCCAGGCTGGGCAGATTTGAATTATGAGAGGAAGAGACAAAGAAGTTTACTAACCAAATTAGCTGTATAAAACCTAGACAAATTGGAGGACGTTTACCCAACATAAGAACATAATCTTTTAATTTTTTCTTTTTCTTCTTCCCAAAGCCCAAAACATGGTTGTATATTCTAGTTGTAACTCCTTCTGGTTCTTCTATGTGAGCCGCTGGCACAGCATGGCAACTGACAGGTGTTGTGGTTCCATGACCTGGAAGCAAATCCAGCTGCTGAAGCAGTGACTGTAGAACTTTAACCACTAGGCCATCAGGGCTGGCTCAAAAGTAAGCTTTTAAAGCTGATTAAAAGTGCCATATGGGGCTGGCCCCGTGGCCAAGTGGTTTGCACACTCCACTTCTGCCACTTTGGTGGCTCAGGGTTTCGCCGGTTCGGATCATGGGTGCAGAAATGGCACCACTCCTCAAGCCATACTGAGGCAGCACCCCACATAGCACAACAAGAAGGACCTGTAACCAGAATATATAACTATGTACTGGTGGGCTTTGGGGAGAAGCAGCAGGAAAAAAAGAAGATTGGCAAAAGATCTCAGCTCAGGTGCCAATCTTTAAAAAAAATAATGTACCATAAAATACTGAATGTATAATTTTTCTAAATAAGCCACTCAATTTGTACTACTTTTTGTACTCTTTGAGAATATTCTATAATTTGACTAGTCTTTCTCTTACTGTTTCAAATTAGAGAGATTTTGTTGTGTCCATCATTGGTTGATTCATTCATCATGCAATAAATATTGAGTGCACTTACAGCTGATATCGTGTTAGGTAGCGACAAAAGACAGCCCCGGTTTTCAGGACCACCTAATCTAGTGAGAGAGATAGAAAAGTAATTACCTGTCACACATACACAACAAGAGGTGCTCAGAGGAGAGACTGGTCAACATGGTGGACAGTGAGAAGAGTTCACAAAGGAGGTGATTCTTGTCAATGATTTGAAGACCACAGAGTTCACCAGCCAGTCAAGGAAGGAAAAGGAAAAGCATTCCAGTCAAAAGGAAAAGGCTGGAAGATTTAAACAGAGTGTGAAGTCCTCATTTGGAAGGTGGGATAGATTGTGAGAGGCAGGAAGCAGTAACAGGGATGGATGGCCCTGTATGCCAAGCAAGGAGTGGGGAGTTTATTTATTTAGACACCTTCCAGTATTGTGCTTTACTGTAACTCTGCCCCTTTCTCTTCCAATCAAAGAAGCAGAGTAGAAATGCAGATGTGTGATAAATTTTGATTACATCTTACCAGTTATGTGTGTGATATAAGCAATATGGAGTCACTGAAGGTTTTAAGCAGGGAAGTGTTAAAGTGTCCAAATTAATTAATTAATGGTGGCAATGCAGAGCCTAGAAGAAGGTGAAATTTGAGACAAGGCAACTTTTATGAGTCATGCTACTACCCTAGGCAATAGATTGGCACCTGAGCTAACAAGTGTTGCCAACTTCTCTTTTTTTTTTCTGTTTGCTTTTTCTCCCCAAATCCCCCCTAGTACATAGTTGTATATTTTAGTTGTGGGTCCTTCTAGTTGTGGTACGCGGGATGCTGCCTCAATGTGGCCTGATGAGCAGTGCCATGTCCGCGCCCAGGGTCTGAACCGGTGAAATCCCAGGCTGCTGAGTGTGTGAACTTAACCACTCGGCCACGGGGCTGGCCACCGCCCCCCCCCCAGCTTTATTGAGATATAATTGACATATAACATTGTGTACACTTAAGATGTGTAACATATTGATTTGATACATTACAAAATGTCTCCCACCATAATAGTAGCTAACACTTCTATCACACCCCATAATTATCATTTCTTTTGTGAGGTGAGAACATTTAAGAGCTATTCTCTTAGCCACTTTCAAGTATATATTATTGTTAATTACAATCACCATGCTGTACATTAGATCCCCAGAACTTATTTGTCTTATAACTGGAAGTTTGTACCCATTTGTCCAGCATCTCTTCTTTTCTCCCACCCCCAGCCCTTGATGACCACCATTCTGCTCTGTTTCTATGAGTTTGACTTCTTTAGATTCCACATCTAAGTGGTATCATACAGTATTTGTCTTTCTGTCTGACTTATTTCACTTATTGTAGTGTCCTCAAGGTCCATCCGTGTTGTGTCAAATGACAGGATTTCCTTCTTTCTCCTGACTGAATAATATCCCATCATATATACGTCACATCTTCTTTATCCATTCATCTGTTGACAGAGACTTAGGTTGTTCCCATGTCTTGACTATTGTGAACAATGCTGCAATGAACATGGGAATGCAGATATCTCTTTGAGATCCCATTTTCATTTCCTTTGAAGATATACTCAGAAGTGGGATTACTGGATCATATGGTACTTCTATTTTTAAGTTTTGAGGAAGCTCCATGCTGTTTTCCATAGTCTCCACCAACATAGTTTTCATATATTCTCAACAACAGTGTACAAGGATTCCCTTTTCTCAGGTTTCTTTATTTTTTGAAAGAGCCGTGTTGACTATGATGGCTAATAAGGAATGGATTCCATTGGTGTAAGTGAGAATGGAAAACCAGAAAGACAGGACTTGGGGAACACCAGCATTCCTGAGAATAGCATAGGGAAATGACCCAATGTCCGAGGGAGAGTGGTCCCAGAGGTAGGAGGAGAATCGTGATGGCAGGATGTCAAGGAGGGCGAGAATTACAGGACGGAGGGAGGGATCAACGAGCAGTGTCCAACATTATAGAAAGTCAACAAGAGAAATATCAACCGAATACTCATTCTGGGGGTCAATGGTAATCTTACTTAGCCAGTGCAATTTCAGTGTCAGGGGAAGGAGTAGAAGCTAGATTGCGGGGGATTGAAAAATGATAGGAGAAAAATGGTTGAAGAAGGCTCATAATCAGAGGGGATCACAAGGTTTGAAGAGGGGTTTTTAAGGAGGTGAAAGATTTGAGCAAATTTATAAGCTAAGCAGAAAAGAACTAGTAGAGAAGGAGAGATTAAAAATTTAAGAGAGGGTACCACTAAAATAAGATCCCAGAGGAGGTGATGGTGATAGTAATAATAATTTACGTTTTTAAGAAATTATTGTTGTGGGGCTTCTCTAGTACAGAGGCCAAATAGACTACTCCTTTCCTGTTAACACATTTTTCCTACCCAATAATATAACAAAATTCATCAGATTTAAGCATTCTAAGAATTACATTATAGTCATATTTCCCCGAAGCTACGCTCAGACAATTTTCAGTGGATTTTAGAGTTTTCACAAAATCCTTATTCATACATTTCAGATATTTCAGTTCATTAAATATTTACTGACTGTCTATTCTGTACTGAGCATTGGGAATGTGACAATAAGTCACAGATCCTGGTCTTGATAAACTTAGTCTAGTGAGGGAGACAGACATAAACAAATATTCTCGACCTAGGGTGATGGAAGAATGCACAGGTCCTTTATGAACAGAGAGACCGATGGTCGTTGCAGCCTAGGGTTAATGTCTTGACGAAGCCTGAGTTAATGTCTTGAAGGAAGAGTCAACATTAGCCAGCCACACAGCGACTAAGCTGGTTTCAGGCTATGAGAACAACAGACGTAAAGGCACAAAGACATAAAATAACACTGTGTGTTGGAGGAGCTTGGAGCTCTCTGTTTTAAGAAATGCTAGCAAAGGAATGGCTGGATCCAAGGTTCGAGGTAGGTGGGTGGTCAGCCACACTGCACCCTGTGTGTTGTAAGCTAAGGAGGTTAGTCTTCATGCTCTAGAGGAGCTCATTCTTTGTCTTTTGATGCTTCTTAATTTCCTTTCTGAAATGGTAACCTTCATTTTACTTTCAAAGTGCACCATGGACCACTGCCAGGCCCTGGGCCGAGTGGGTAATTCCAGAGCTTGCAATAACAGATCGCACACGAAAAGCCGTGGGCACATTAGGGAGAGAGTAAAATCTGGAACACTTCACTAAAGTGCAGGTCATACCTGCCCAAAGGCCATGCTGAATTTTTCTTTTTCTTTCTAAATTAGTATATGGGCCACCCCCCTTGATATTTTCCCACAGTACCCGTCAGCTTTACGCACAGGATCTTGTCCCAGGCCTCCCCGTCAACTCTGAGATCTGAACTAATTCACCATCTCCATGGCGCTCAGTGTCCTTAACTCTAAAATGAAAGGGGTGAAAAGAGATATTTGAGGTCTCTTCCATTTGCAACATTCTGTAATGTGAAAAGTGGGTGTTTAGTTATAGGAATTGGCTTAGGGAATAAGGAATAAGGACATAAGGAGGCACTAAAAGTCTGGGGAGCAGGAAAATGTCTTTCCCGCTTGGTGGAAGTTATTTATCTAATGGATGGGGTAAGCCATCTGGAAGATAACCCATATAAGAAATGGCTTATGCATGCATTCTTGATGAGACTAGAGTGTTCCTCAATTCTCCAACTAGAAATCAAGCATTATCTTCATGAAGGTGGCAATGGAATGTGATTGATGTAAAGAAAATTATTATTATAAATTGGTACAAGATTCAGAAATTTGGCAGGATGCATCAAAATCCATAAAAATGTTCAGATCTTCTGACCTAGTATTTACATTCCTGGGAATCTATCCTAGTAAATTAGTGGAAAGAAATAAGAACCTCTGTGCTCAGTGGCTTATTATTGCATTTTTTATAATAATGAAAATTTGGAAAGAAGCTACATCTTCCACAGGAGAAGAATGGTCAAATAAATGATGATACTGAAAGCTAATATCTACTGATTAAAATATTAATGTAAAGAACATGTAACGGCATGGGAAAATAGCCTCTGTATGAAAAGCTTAACTCTGAGAAACCAGGAGTGTGTGTGCACAGACGAGAACCTGCAAATAATCTATGCCAGTGTTTGCAAAATAATAGGAGCTCGATAAATACTTTTTGAACAAATGAATAAGTGAATGTAAAGTGAAAATTGGCAGTACATTAGGATGGTGGGATTTTGGATTAAATTATCACTGAAAATTTTTCTGTGCTATTGCTATAAACATAATGCAAGTTAATGCTAATAGCTAACATTTATTGTTTACTGTGCACAGACACTATCCTATATAGTATATATTTTGTAATGTTACCTATTCATCAGCTTCTGAAACATGCCACTACCTTTCTACCTCCAGATTCAAGTCATCCTGCAGCCATATTCAATGCCAGCCTGATACAGAAGTGCTCTAACAGTCTGATGAATGAATGAATGAATGAATGAATGACTCAATCAATCAATACCTCAGTGAATGAGAGTCACAGAGACTGAAGCCCAGGTTACTAGTGCCTTAGACCACAGGGTCTGTGTGTGAAGTATGAGCCAGAATTTTCAGTACTCACTCAAAAGTCCTAGACTTCTAGATTCTCTATTTTAAGAATTGCGGGAATTGGGAGGATTGAGTTCCTGAAGCTGAAAGACAAAGAAAGAGTTCTTCTCAAAATCCAGGCTCAGAAAGCCTGATACCCAAGATCATTCGTGAATGCCTCACTGTTAACCGATGGAATGTGCTGCGAAAGGTTTACATATTTTCGCATTTCCAAAAAGGAACCGGAACGCACTATGGTACATTTTTAAGGAACGGAACCTGCATGGATCCAGCATCCAATGAAAGCAAGCAGGAGCCGTGGGCAGTCACGCTTTCAAAAGGTTTTCTCAATGTTTCCGCAAACCTCCTCAGTAATAACAAATATTCAGGAACCACCTCTTTTGATCTACCCATAGTGTTTAACTTTCCTGGTTTTGCAGGTTTGATGATAAACATGATGCCTCAGGTTAACAGGAGCTCTTTTTTACACTGAATTTTGTCCTTGGCTTATGCACGCCCGGGTTTTGTGGAGGCCACTGGAATTGCTCTTCTGCATCCAAGAGAAGGATTTAGCCTTTGGTTAGAAACCCAAGCAATTTCACCCTTGATTTTTCTTGGATAGAGTCTACCTTCTTTACTATTCACCTCGAGCTTTTCCACGGAAAGATGTTATTTTTGAAGTTGCTCTGTGCCATTGGCTATTTCTCCTGATTTCTTCCCTTTCCAGGTGACTCAGAATGGAGTTCAGTCAGCCAGGTGCCATGTCTGATCCCCATTCTACTCCTCGAGGCACAAATGGCAGTATTTTCAAGCACTGCGATCTTGTGGTTCTATTTCAGTAGCTTATGTGACATAAAGAGCCTCATTCTGATCTTTCGTGCTTACATACACTCAAGATACACACCTTCTCCCATCATTCTGTAATCTCTGACTGCGCCAGAGATTGGCCACCTCGGAAAAGCAATAATAAATACTATGTGAATCATCTCAACATACGGTGGCTGGCTTCTCCCAGAAATATTTATAACCTACGAAGGAAAACCAGCAAAACATTTCATAAACCAGTGGTGTCAAACACCACTCTCTCTCTTCGTCTATAAAGTAAAATGCCCAGCTTTCAGTGCCTATGAGAAGAACACTTGAGAGTCCAAACGCACACTGCCCAGTATTTCCTGAGAGCCTTCTTTTGACCTTAGATGCATTCTGGGCAAGCCAATTAATCTGGGCACCATGCCCTGAAGTGGGCCGTGTGCTGCTCCATGTTAATAACAACATGACATATATCTATGCCTTGTACCCACTTAATTTGTCCCTGGCTAGAATGCATGAGCTTTTATTTGTGCTATTATCATCATATCCTGTCTAGACTGAAAACAGCTACAGAGCGGCTCCCTTCGTATTCAGTGAATTAAAAATAAAGAGGCTGGTCTGCCCCACGCTGTCCCAGCCAGGAACTGTGGTAGGTTTTCACTCAGCCTCCCCCATCTAAAATGGGAGACACAGAGGGAAGACCATGGAAGCTGCTTCTAACTGGGAAAACCTAGATAAGAATAAAACAAGGTTCAGTGGTAAACATGGTGATCTGACTCCAGCACTATTATATTTTAAGTAAATCACTTGGAAAAATAGTGAAAGTTTTAAATCAAGCTAGGCAGATGTAACATTTGGACTCTGTTTTGATTCCAGTTTGAAAACACTGGTGTGCCAGGAAATCTGTGAACAAAAGGATTACTGTGTCCTCAGAGTTGTGAGGGGAACGAATCTACTGGGCCACAGCACAGGAGTCTGGAGGGCAGAAACATTCCGGGGTGGGACAGGTTGCTCTTATTTCTGAGATTTTGACAGGCAAGAAGGCTGTTACAGTTAAGGTAAGAAAATCCTTTAAATTTAAATTAGTTTGAATTTATAGAACACTCATCAATCAATGGGGTCACTTGCATCAGAAAAAAACCCCCAAACTGTCCATTGAAAGGTTCACCAAAGGACCTAAGGTGGTGGTTGAGTACAGATACTTTGGCTTGAGATATACCAAGTTCATCTTGCAGCCAGAATGCTCTAAGCCTCACTTTCTTCGATTATAAAATGGGGTTTATGATTGTGTCTATGACATAGAGTTGATGAGAGGAATAAATGAGATAGTTTGCAAAGAACTTGACGCTATCAGTGGCACATAGTAAATGATCGATAAAAATATATTAGCTACTTTTATTATTATGTGGAAAAGCGCTTAATACAGTATCTACCTGGCGTAAATGGAGCAACGAATAAATAATAGTGGTTATTAAAATATTCATTTCAATTCTATTTAATACTAATCATAAATGGTAGACCTCTTAATTACTTGAAAGTTTGCAGATAATTAACTGCTTTCTAACAAAATCATCCACATTATTCTTCATTAGTAGACTTGGGGCTTAGGAGACAATAGAATATTCTAAATCCTTCCATTCTTTCTTGTTCCTCCTCTTCAGCTAAGGCACAGTAATAATGCTGGGTGGAGAAGAAAGAAGGAAAATAGAAAGATATCTATTTCCAAAATTTGTTTGAGTGTCTAAAATGAAAACGGATGCCACTGATTATCAGGAAATGACCCTGAATGTCTTAGAAAGAACCCCTAGACTCAGGCACAAAATAATATGCTCAGTGGGCTCAGTCAGTTCCTCATTACCATATAAATTGTTTTCAAGTCTGATCTAATAGGATGTGATTAATAATTAGAATTTGTTTCTTCCAAGAAGCTGAATGATTGAAGGGAACCCAATACACTTTGAAAGACCATTCCTAAATTGATTGCGTTGTGTTTTTTGTTTTGTTTTGTATAAACAAAAGTATTCTAATTAGTGTGCAGGGTCCTCACAGACGCTGAGTGGGGAGGTATGTGGCTGTAGTCTTGGCATTGCCTGCGTTCACTCCAGGAAGTGGGGCTGCATCTACTCACCATATGGCTTATGAAATGAGAATTGCAAAAATTACGGCTGCTCAGGGATGGGACTTCCAACCCCGCATTGTTTATACTCTGATTAGAATACCTGGTAGGCTCTGGGGACTGCTTGAGCTTCTTCCCAGCCCTTCTCACTTCCTCTTTGGACCATTTCTGAGATGCACAAGCTCATTTCTGGTATAAACTTAATGCAACTTGAATTGCTTATGGAAATCTGGACAGGAAAACACTGAGCTTATGCTGAAGGTAATTTTCAGAGGAACCAGATTTCTTTGTTCATGTTGTCCCAAATTCAGAGCTATGCAAAACGGGGGAAGAACTGGCAAGTTAGAGAAAATAAAACCAGCAAAATCAGCCCTTTGATTGGAAGTTATCACAATGTGCTCTAGCCTGTTGACACAATTACAGCGTTTGCTTCTCTGCCAGAAGGAGCAGGTAGCAGTTTCTAATTCTGTTGCCCACCCTAAACCAGGCATGCAGCCGCACACGCACAGTCACCAAAGCCCTTGTCAATTAGAAACGACATTATAACGACTTCCCATCTGCTCTACAAATGTCAATAGACTTGTGCCACCTGTTGAGGGGTAGTGGGGACAGCAGAAGGGTAAAGAGTCTCAACACAGGTTTGTATGTTTATACAAACAAAGAGCCACTTCATTCAACATTCTTCCTCTACTTCCTCCTTCGGTTGCCCTTCTTTGCCAGAAATCTTTCGAATAGTTTTGCAGTGGTATTTTGCGCACAGAAGAGTGTTGGTTGTATTTAAACACTGTGCCCCAAGAAGCACAGGGCAGTGAAAAGCATGTGCTGTGTCTCAAATAGTAGAAAAATGAACAGCTTTAAGTTATTCTTGACTCATCCTCCGCATGCATTCACAGATAAGCATGAAGAAAACTGCAGCCAAGAGGTTTTAAATTTGACCTAAAGATGAATTTTCTCGGGGTAAACAGTAAGACACTGGAATGGGCGTAGAGAAGATTATGAGAGCTCTTTTCCAAAGTCTGGACATGAGGAGATTATGTCAGAATCAGGATGCCATGTCAGCTGACAGGATCTCCCATCCACCTTCCCAGCTTCTGCTCACCTAGTCCCCTTCTACAATCTCTCAGCCCAGCGTTGAGGTTTGGCTCAAATGGTGTCTCCTTCCTCGGCCACTAATTCCCATGACCGGTTTTTTGGGGGACAGGGGTATTTTTTTCCGGTTATCATTTGGAGTGTCTCTCTTCAATCACTCCACACCTCACTGGATCTCTGTCTCCTGACACTTAACCCGTCCTTCAAAACATGAGCAGATGACACCTCCCCTGGGAAGGTTTTTTTGGCAGTACTACCCTCTCCCCTGTGATCCCAGAGAAGCATCCTGCAGACCCCACTCTCAGAGCACTTGTCACACTGCATTTTAATTGCTAGTTTCCTTGACCGTCTGGTCTATTAGATTGTGAGCTGCCTGAGGGCAGGAGCTCCATGGACATAAAAACTTCCCAGTAAAGAGTAATAATAATAATCAAAGCTTATGGAGTACTTCCTATGTGCCAGGCACTGTTCTCAGCATGTTAATAATAGACACTATCTCCTAAGGTTTCTGGAATTGACTTAGATAGTGAATATAAAGGCACATCCAAAGCCCGGTACAGAGGAAATGGTCAATAAACTAATTTTGTTTCACTCATTATGTCATTTAATTCTCAGGACATATTTTTTCTGCTGTGCTACTACTATTTTTTTTTCTCATTTTCAGGGAGGAAATGGATATTTACAAAAGTTCAGAAACTTGCCTAAGGTCACTCCCTCAGCTTTAAGTGCCAGAACAGAGTTTTGTTTGTTTTGTTTTAATATCACCGTTATAGTTTTCCACAACTGAGGACTACTTATTGTATTACTTCTTTTTCTTCCAAGTCACATTTACGGAGGTATAATTTACACACAATAAATTTCACGCTCTTTACTGTACAGGGCCGTGAGTTTTACATGTATGTAACACCCGCCACAATCGAGATATGGACAGTTCTATCTCCCGAAGAATTCCCTCATGCCCTGAAGTGGTCAACTCCTCCCCCATTCCCAGGCTTTGGAAAACACCGATCTGATCCCTGTCCTTACTCTTTGACCTTTTCCAAAATGTCATCTAAATAGACTCATATAACTTGTAGCTTTCGGAGTCTGCATCCTTTCACTTCGAATCTGAAGTTCATGGAGCTTTTGCAATTCATCCATGTTGCTGCGTGGATCAGTAGTTTGTTCCTTTTTATCGCCCAGTGGTATTCCACTGTCTGGATGTAGCACAGTTTGCTCATTAACCAGTTGGAGTACGCCTGGGTGTTTCCCAGTTTCTGCTGGTCATGAGCAAGACCACTCATAAACATTCACAGACAGGCGTTGTGTGAACATAGGTTTTTCTTTCACTTGGGTAAATACCTAGGAATGGGGTTGCTCCATCATAGGGTAAGTGTGCATTTAATTTGATAAGAAATTGCCAAATTGGTTTTCTGAAGTGGCTGTACTATTTTGCATTCCGGTAAGCAATGTGTGAAAAGCCCTTCGTATTACCAGTTGTTTATTTTTTCATTTGGTTTCTTGTTTTTAAGTTTATTTATTTATTTATTTTTGGTTTATTTAAAATTTTTTCTCTGATGGGTATCTCTCTGTGGTTTTCATTTGCATTTCTCTAATGACTAATGATGCTGAGTACCTTTTCATGTGTTCTGTTCGACCTTTTGCCCATTTTAAAAATGTGTGCTTTGCCCATAAAAAAAGAAAATCATCCCATTTGCAACAACATGGATGGACCTTGAGGGTATGATGTTAAGTGAAATAGGCCAGACAAACACCATATGATTTCACTCATATGTGGAAGATAAACTAACACACGGACAAAGGGAAGAGATTGGTGGTTACCAGAGGGAAAGTCAGTGGGCTGGGCACAAGGGGTGAAGAGGCACGTACGTATGGTGACTGACAAATAATAATGTACTACTGAAATTTCTCAATGTTATGAACTATTACGACCTCAATTAAAAAAAAAAAGAAGTAAACTAGGTAAAAACTTCCAGTTATAAAATAAATAAGTCCTGGGGATGTAATGTACAGCATGGAAATTGTAGTTAATAATACTGTATTGCACATTTGAAAGTTGCTAAGAGAGTAAATTTTAAAAGTTCTCATCACAAGAAAAAAAATTTTCTAACTATGTATGGTGATGGATATTAACTAGAGTTACTGTGGTGATCATTTTGCAATATATACAAATATTGAATCATTATGTCATACTCCTGAAACTAATATGTTGTATGTCCATTATACCTCAATCAAAAAATAAAACCAAAAAAAATGTGTACTTTGCAAATATTTTCTCTCAGTCTGTGATTGTCTTTTCATTTTCTAGTGTCTTTCAAGTAGAATTTTTACTTTTGATTAAGTCCAACTTATCCATTTTTACTTTTATGGATCTTATTTTATTGCTTTATCCAAGGAATCTTTGTCTAGCCAAGTCACAGAATTTTTTGTTTTCCTCTAAAAACTTTTCTCGTTTTAGATTTTACATTTAGGTCTATGATCTATCTTGAGTTAACCTTTGTGTAAGATGTGATGTATGGCTCGAGGTTCATTTTTTTTCACTTATGGATTTTGAATGGTTACAACACCATTTATTAAAAAGACAAAGCAGAAATCTGAACTCAAGTTTCCCCGATTCTAGAGGTCAAGTTCTTACCATGAACTTCCTTGTACTATGTTTACGTATATTTTTAATCCTCTGCTAGATCCTAAACCCTTTGGCAGACTTCTCTACATCCTCCATAGCACAGTGCCTTGAACATAGTATGTCCTAACTAAATACCCCTGGACGGACTGTTTAATGGCGATGGGATAATAATCTCTCAAACCTGGCCAACCCTTGCTCTCGCTTGCCCAGGAAAGAAACAGTATCCTCATATATGACGCCTGTGTATCTAGAGCTCTGACTTACCCAGCAGGCAGGCAAAGGTCACCTGTCCAATATTTATAATTGACCTCCATACCCTAAGCCTTTTAATATAAGGATAGAGGAACTAGCCTTTTCCTTCTAGTCTACCAATGGCATGAGGATAATTGCATTTCTTCCGACAGCATTCCAGCCTGATGTACAAGCTCTGGCTCTTCTGAGACATGATCATTTGTCTGTCTGTTCTGACCAGTGGGCAGGGTCAGCTCCGGAGCAATTTGGGGCCAGAACTAGTAGGTGGATGTGGGTGGAGGCGGGAAATATACAACACTAGTATGACTGAAATTAACTGAGGTCTTGTTTCTGATTCTAGAGTAAATAAGCTAGTGCGAGCCAGCCCTTTGCATGAACTTTAGCTCTGTGGATTTATAAGCAACAGTCTTTCTGTAACCTACAGAGGGCAAGGCCAGTAGGCCATTGCCTGGCCTTTGCCACTGAAAAGCCTTGCAAAGTCCACCTTAGAGGATGTCCTGTTTTTACCCCATCACTCGTTTTTTATTTTAATAACTTTCAGTTCTCATCCAATATTCTACAGTCTCTCTTTTCCAAGTAAGCACTAATTCATTTCTGATGGGGTCACTTAGAGGAAGAGAATCTCACAGACTGGAAAGGACAAATTCCATTTTCTAGATATGAGAAACTGGACAGCAAGAAAGAAAAGCAAAAAATACTTCAAAAAGCTACCAAGTTTTTGGTGAACAACTGACACAATACAATAAAACTTTTTTTGTCCAGGGCCTATTACAGAGTAAGTTCTCAGAAATGCCATACTGTTACTGATTATTATACAATTTTGCTTTTTTTAACAATTTTTTTATGGTAAAATGCCATTTTATATATATATATATATATTTTTTTTTTTTTTTTTGCTGAGGAAGATTGGCCCTCAGCTGACATCTGTTGCCAATCTTCCTCTTTTTGCTTGAGAAAGATTATCTCTGAGCTAACACCTGTGCCAATCTTCCTCTATTTTGTATGTTGGATGCTGTCACAAGATGGCTTGTGTAGGTCCGCACCCAGGATCTGAACCTGTGAACTGGGCCACTAAGCAGAGGGTACAAACTTAACCACTATGCCACTGGGCCAGCCCCTATTGTTATATTTTGTGCAAGGTGCAACACACGCACACACATGCTCCCATAAGTGCACACACACAAACACACAGGAGGCACCAGAAAGAGAGAGAAATATAGAGAGATGTAGAGATTAGGAACCCAGAGAAAAAAATGGGTTCAGAGATATATGGCAAAGAAAGAGATAAAAGATAGTGAGAACACTGTGTTGAGTTGTCTGTCTTGTTTATCCTCATGTTGAATCTCCAAGCCTTCAGGCTGTGTCTCTTCCATGTTTTCTATCCTCTTATTATCCTAGAAATTCTGGAATCATGGCTCCTCTTCAGTGCTCTGCACATCTTGAACATTCAGAGTCAGCTGGGTTATTTCAGGCAAAATTAAATAAAATATATTTGTTGAATAAACATTAATGGAAAAGTCATCAATTCCTGAGCCAAGTGACCAATTAAACAAACTTCTACTAGCCAAGTGGTTTGCTTCCCACCCAAAATAAAATAAAGTCAAGTTGAGTAAGAGGATGAGCAAGAATTCTAACAACATAATTCAGAAAGCAGCTGCCCATTAGCAGCATGTGGGAGATGACAGGTCAGTCTGGTAGGGCTGGATTCTCAGGACCAGTTAGACACCAGCCTTTGAAGCTTGAGATCAGCAAGAGGTCAAAGAGCAGTAAATACAACAGGATGCACGAGGCATTGGGGCAGCCATGGAAACCGGTTCGTGGATGTCCTCTCTCAGGAGGCTGCCATTATTTAATGCATTTGGCAGCTCATTATACCATAAGCTCTTTCAGGGCGGGGCTCCCAGCTTCATCTCCAGTTGCCTATGAGGATGTGGCAAGCGGCCAGTTCTCTGGAGCTTTCAGTGACGACCAAGAGGGCCTGTTACTACATATGTTTCAAAATGCCAAGGTCTGGTCATCTGGCCCACATCTACTCAATCACGTTGTCCAAAGTGAGTCCCTAGAGGTACTCAGTTCTGAGGCCAGGATGGAGTTCTCCCAATCCTTGTGTGCAGCTGGTATCGGAGACTCAGTGGGCAGACTGCTTGTGATGCCATCGAATGAACTCAGCCCAGCCCACATAGCCTTTTCCTGGACACTAACAAAAATGCAACCAGGCAGGGGTATGGTTATCATAATCCAAAGGCTACTTTCAATGGTGATGTCCATTATTTAGGCACTTTAGAGAACCTGAACTAGAACAGACTCCTTGTCCGACTCTTGTGTACTAGACTAGCGGCTCTTAAATTTTAACCTACATCTAAATCTCCTGGAGGGCTCCCGGAGTGATTCAGCAGGTCTGGGCTGGACCTGAGAACGTGCATTTTTAACAAATTCCCAGTGGTACTGATGCTGCAGGGTCAGAAACCACAGTGTGAGAACCACTGCACCAACCTTTGCTTGCATTATGCTTCCTACTCCTATTCCTCTAAACCTGACATATGATGGAAACTTCAGAATTCAGTAACTATTGGGTGATTCCACAGTATGAGAAAACAGTAACAATGAAACCAACAACATTTCATCTCTACAGAGGTCAGACTTTTGGCAACCTCAACCATTGGGAACACAGTCACAAACTCAGAAGTAAGAGAAATAGGTATTTAAGTAGTTGAAATAGGGCTATGAAAAAGTTATGGTCCTCTGTCTGGAGACCCCTTAGGTCTGAGTGTAAAATAAGCCAAGACACAAGGAACAGTCAAGATGCATGAATTGCAAGATAATGACCAAAAAAAAAAAAAAAAAAAAAAAAAATGAAGGCACAGGAATCAAGCTATACTATCCGTAGGGGCAAATTGTCCTATTTGACCTGGTAGTAACCCCTGCAGTCGTTACCACATTCAAGCAAAACGCAATAATTGATTTTCAAAATATTAAGGCTCCTCTTACAGCAACTCCCTCCCACTACTGCCCCAGTGTCAAATAAAGAAAATATAAAACAGCCAAGAAGGAATTCTCCCTGCGTGTGGGAGTGTGAAAAGACTTATGGCTCAGCTTGGGACACACGATCATGGTCAGCTGGAAGACGTGGTTCTGAGGGGGCGGCTGGGTGATGTGTTCCACAGCCTTGCCCTCAGGGGGCTTGGAGGGATGGAGAAGAAAATCTACGCCTGACTCAGCCCTGAGGGGGTCTGTCTGTGTTCCCAGAGAGAGGAGGCTGTGAAAATGGAAGAAAAAGACTACTTCTGCAAACCAAAGGAAGGCCTGTAAATATTAGTGGGGAGGGACACCTCTCCCATGTCAACAAGATTAAGGACTCCCTGGAGAAACCTATTAGAGGCTGAAATAACAGCTGCTTTTGAAAGGGCCACAAAGTATTGGAAACAGAGAGCAAAACAAGCAACTGAGAAGTAGCAGTGGTGACGTTCTTTGACGATCAAGGAGAAGCCTCCTGGGATCCAGCTAGAAACTGGAGCTTTGGGGCTTAGAGACCAGTGACCCTGGTGGGTCAGGGCTTGTATTGCTTCGACTCCATTGGCCCCTCTAGATCCATCTCTGCCATTTGTTCCCTGGGAGGCTGACGTCTGTATAGAGTGTCCTAACCCCTTGGTTCTCCAGCTTCCTTTGGGTTGGGTCAATGGTGGACGATAAGAGAGTGGAAGGAGAGAGAGGTAGGGTTGGGTGTTCATGTCTGTCAGCGTCTACCAGCCTCACTCCTGCCAGGGTTTCAGCAGTTGCTGTGTTCTTCTAAACCTGGGGCTCAGTAGAGGCGAGTCCATTTCCAGATTATAGTTCTCGGTTTAACAACAGTTCTCTCCAATTTTCCTTTCAAGCTTAGAGGTGGCAAAGGCTTCCAGCTGTTGCTAGTGTCTGGGGCCTCACCATTCCTACTTCATTCTTTAATCCTGCCCACACCTCTGTGAAAAGTGCCCTCATTCAACTCTTGTCAAACCCTTTGAGTCGCCTGCTGTTTACTGCCTGGACCTTGACCAAAACGAGACGAAGGTCAAAGCTTCCACCAATTAAGCGTGGGTCTTGGTGAGCTCCAGACTATAAACTCAGGAACAAACGGAATCATCAGCTTTCCTTGGGAACCATGCAGCAGTAGAAAAGGAAGGTCAGGGACTTGAGGAAACAAACCTCAGCTCAGGAATGTCGATGAGAAAATGACTCTAGAACAACCAGCAAGAGAATATGAGCAGGGGTTGAATGGCTGACTACATTCTGAAGAAATGTCCATTCAGAAACTGATTAGAACAGAACACAGGAGTTATTTTAAGACAGTTTTCAAGAAGCTGTGAATTTTTTAAGCTTGGTCTTGAAAGATTGATAATAAAATGATTGAACAGATTTGAGGCATAGTATGAGTCCTGATGGATTTAGGAAGGAATAGAGTAGGATGCCATGTCCTTTTTTGAAAAACAGCTTTTGGAGATATAATTCACATAAAATACAACTCACCTGCTTAAAGTGTACAATTGAATGTATCTGAGCGCATTCACGTGGTTGCAAACCATCACCACAGCCTACCTGTAGAACATTTTCGTGCCCCTGAACAGAAACCTCGTGCCCACTAGCAGTCCATCCCCATTCTCTCCCCCCAGGCCTCATCTCAGGCCCTAATCTACTCTACCCTCTATTAATACGCCTATGGAGGATATTTCATAGAAGTGGAATCCTATAATATGTTGTGTTTTGTGACTGACGTCTTTTATTTAGCAAATGTTTTCAAGGTTCATCCTTTGCTACATGTTGCAGCATGGACCAGAGCTTTATTTCTCAGGGCCGGCCCGGAGTGTAGCTGTTAAGTTTGTGCACTGCACTTCAGCTGGCCGGGGTTCTCAGGTTCGGATCCTGGGTGAGCACCTATGCATCGCTGGTCAAGCCATGTTGTGGCGGCATCCCACATAGCAGAACTAGAATGGCTTACAACTAGGATATACAACTATGCACTGGGGCTTTGGGGAGAAAAAAAAGCCAGGAAGATTGGCAACAGATGTTAGCTCAGGGCCAATCTTCCTCATATACACAAAAAAGTACTTTATTTCTTTTCATTGCTAAGTAATATTTCATTGTATGGATATATTATTTATCCACTCGTCAGTTGATGTACATTTGAGTTGTTTCTACTTTTGGCTATTACGAACAATGCTGCCGTGAACATTCATGGACAAGTTTTTAGGTGGACATAAGTTTTCATTTCTCTTGGGTATCTCCCTAAGAGTGGAATTGCTGTGTCATATGAGTTAATTTTTGTGTATGGTGTGAGGAAGAAGACTAACTTTATTCTTTTCTTTTCTTTTTTTTTTGCTGAGGAAGATGCTGCCCATCTTCCACTTATTGTATGTGAGCTGCTGCCACAGGATGGCCACTGACAGATGAGTGGTATAGGTCCATGCCCGGGAACTGAAACTGGGCTGCTGAAGTGGAACACAATGAACTTAAGCACTAGGCCACCAGGCCTGGCCCAGACCAACTTTATTCTTTTGTGTATGGGTATGATGTTGTCCCAGCACCATTTTGTTAAATGACTATTCTTTCTCCCATTGAGTTGTGTTGGTATCCTCATCAAAAATCAATTGACCATCCATGCTGGGGTTTATTTTTGAACTCTCAGTTCTATTCCACTAATCGATATGTGTGTTGTTAGACCAGTACCACACTGTCTTGATTACTATAGCTCTGTAGTAAGTTTTGAAATTGGACATTGTGAGTCTTTCAATGTTCTTTTTTTGGGATTGTTTTGGCTTTTCTGGGTCCCTTGATAGGGATTGTGTTGAATCTGTAGATCAGTTTGGGGTGTACTGCCATCTCACAAAATGAAGTCTTCTGACCCATGAACATGGGCTGTTTTTCCATTTAATTAGACTTTGAATTCCTTTCAACAATGTTTTGTAGTGTTTAGTGTATAAATCTTTCACCTCTTTGTTAAATTTATACCTAGGTATTTTATTTTTTGATGGTATTGTAAATGAAATTTTCTTAATTTCATTTTCAGAATGTTTAATGTTGGTGTATAGAAATATATTGATCTTAAATCCTGCAACCTTGCTGAACTCATGTATTATTTAATAGTTTTTTAGTGGATTTCTTAAGTTTTTCTGTGTACAAAATCATGTCATCTGCAAATAGAGGTAGTTTTACTTTTTCCTCTTCAATGTGGATGGCTTTTATTTCATTTTCTTGCGTAAGTACCCTGGCTGAAACTTTCAGTAAAATGTCCAATAGAAGTAGTGAAAGTGGACATCCTTAGCTTGTTCCTGATCTAAGCGGAAAACATTCAGTCTTTCACCATTAAGTGTGACAAATTTTTTTGTAGATGCCTTTTATCAGGTTGAGGAAGATTTTTTCTATTCCTAGAATGTAGAACAATATGTTTTAATCATGAAAGGGTGTTGAATTTTGTCAAATGTATTTTCTGTGTCTATTGAGATGATTATATAGTTTCTTTCTCTTATTCTATTAGTACAATATATTACATTATAGTCATATGTCACTTAATGATGGGGATACATTCTGAGAAATGCATCATTAGGTGATTTCATCATTGTGTGAACATCATAGAGTGCACTTACACAAACCTGGATGGTACAGCCTATGACACACCTAGGCTATATGATACTAATCTTATGGGACCACCATTGTATGTGTGGTTGACCAAACCATACATTTTGTTGTTGACCAAAATGTCATTATGCAGTGCATGGCACTAATTGATTTTGGATGGTAAACTATCCTTGCATTCCTGAGATAAATCATGATCATAACTTTATCATGGCAGAGAAAACTTTTTATATCTTTCTGGATTCATTTTGCTAGAATTTTGTTGAGAATTTTTCTGTCTATATTCATATAAAGTATGAATATAAGGTTTTGTGTCTATATTTATATGATATGAATGTAAGGGATATTGGTCTGTAGGTTTCTTTTTGTGTGATTTCAAGTCTTTTATATTGAGTCTTATTTTATGGTTTAGCATATAGTCCATCCTAGAGAACATTCCATTTGTGCTTGAGCTGATATGTATTCTGCTGCTGTTGGATGGAGCCATGTTTTTAGTTTTTAATCAAGTTTAAAGTATAAAGTTGCCTGAAATTGAACACATTTCACCTCCTTTATCTTATCCATGCTCAAACTAGAAGAATAGTTACAATCGTTTGTTACTATATAGATAGACAATAGACAGATAGGTACGTGTAGATATAGAATATTTCTGCAGGATGGAGACATATTATATGAGTTTGAGAATAAGAAGCACAAAATAATAGAAATCTCATGGATCTAAGATTTCCAACTCTGACTTTCTGACACAAGTATCAAGGCAAATCCTGGAAAATTATGAGTGGATTCTATGAGTCCAACGACCCCCTCTCATGTTAAAATGGTAGGTAAATTACTTAACTTTTCTACCTCTCACTCTGATCATTTCTATTAACCAAGATCATAATAGGACTAGCTTCTTAAAGGTCTTGTCAAAATTAAGGGACAAATTCTTGAATTAAACAAGAAATGACATGAAAATGACTTCGCACAGCATTTGGTACATAATAGTTACCATGTTTACTGTTTTTAGACATAGTCATTATTTAGATATAGAAAGTTAATTTTAGATGTAAATTACTATTATCACTAATAAAGAAGGGTTTTATCAGCTTCTTTTCTTTTTTCAAGTAAAAGACACAGGGAATCCTTCTTTATAGTGTCTTAGCGTTTTCGAAACTCTTGCCTGATCTTATTTCCTTATTCTAAATGAAAGGAATGGAATATCTTACTTCTGGGAGTTTTTGTTTGTTGTTTTTTACCAGATCGCTGAAATTTATTCTAGGGCACCTAAAAATGTTGGACCACTTGGTGAGGATGTTACAGAGGGGAATAAGCATCTGGTGGGTGCAGGAAGATCAAACTAGATAACCTTTACCGTCCTTCCAACCTTGAGTTTGCCGAGATCGACAATAGAGGTCATGAAAATGAGTATTAGCATAAAATCATCTTGTGAATCTACTCACACTAATGAAAAAAGGACACATTAATCAATTTATTTCTTGGAACTATAGGAAGGTTTTTAGCCTTCCATATTCACTTTACTAAATCACTTCTGACAGCATGTTATGGTAATGTAGTCACAGGAAAGAGTTAATTCATTTCTACCCAAAAGCAATTAACTCCCTCTCAAGTGTAGAATAAGAACCACAATGTGTTGCTGAACTGATATCCATGCATCAGTGAAAACAGGGCCTAGGAACTTAAAGTTTCATTTCCTCCCCAACATCTTGACAACATCCTCTGTTCCTAGAAACCTCCACCCAAATGTAGGGGGAAGAGGGGACGGGTGCCCTGTAAATTTATTCTGATTTAAGAGTCGAGACTTTGTAACTAAAGATTGCATCCTGAATAAATGTTCTGCTTCTTGTGCTCTCCCAATTCCGTCTGACCTTTCACCCCAAAGGCTTCTTAAGTTTATATAATATTCAGGCATAAAATCCCTGAGAACTTCTTAAAAGACTTCAATGATTTTAGGGTGTATAATTCTTGTAGCACCAATAAATGCTGAAAAATAAATATCCATCTACAAAGTCTAAATTGTGAGACAAAATCTTTATAATATCAGATTGCCCCACAAAATATTACCAAGCCTCCTGGAATTGGCTATAGTTTAAAATTCGCACAACCTCATAAAACCAATCTCTAGAACGTAAGGCCCAAGAGGACAGAGAGGTTTATTATCTTCCTTGACGCCCCCCAAACATCTTCAATAGTGTCCCGCGTACAGCAGGTGCCCAATTGGTGTTTGTTGAGTGAATTCCCTCCTTTAACAAGTAAACATTTACACACAGTTACAAAGTATTTTAAATGTTTGCAAAATTTTCTGTATGCTTTATTTATGAATTACTTAATGATATTTCACCTCAAGAGAAAATATGATTATCTAGGTTCTCTGATAGCAAATTTTAGGCTTATTTAAAGTGTGAAATTGCCAAATAAGAATTTATATTAAAATGTGTTTTGAGTCAACAATTGATTGTATTTTCTTTTAATGAATGCTATTTCTCTTAAACTTTGTAAATTATAGCCATGTACTAATTTTTACCAAAGGTAATGGTGAAGTGTCACATTGATGCTTCAAGAGAGTTAGCAGATAAAAGATGAATAATTTTTTAGTATATATAAATATATATATACTAAATATAGTATACTTACTATACTTGTATATGTAAATACTTGGTGCATATATATGTACATAATCAAGTATTACATGGGACTTACATATACTAAAAAATTATTCATTGTCTATCTGAAATTCAAATTTAACTGGGCATCCTGTATTTTTTCTTCTAAATTTGAGAACTCTAGTTTCAAAGTAAGTATCATCGCTCTCCTTGTAAATTGTTGTCACAATCAAATAAAAGTTGCTTAATACTCAAACCCATGACTCTCTTCAAACACAGCATCTCTAGTCTAAGCTATTTGACCACCGTCTTTCCTCAGGAAAATAAACAAACTAAGGAAGAAAATGGCTTCTCGAGTGACGGCAACAGTGTGACTCTCCACGGGGCCTCTGCTTTGTAGCTCCCTAAGGTCAGTGACTCCCTGGGGCAGAGCCACAGCAGGGCCCAGAGTTCTACTCTCTGGGCTGAATGAACCCTGTTTTACCTTATAGACCCTTATCAGTGTACTCTTCCAGAAGTTTCATCCTACTTCTGAAGGAGCTGCCCTGGCCATGTGGAAATGCTAGAAATTTTAAGAATGCAGCAACAGGGAAATTCTCTTCCCCATGACCTGTCTTCCCCCAGGTTAACCCCACACAGAGGTAATAGGTTCCACGGCTTCAGACCTTTGGCTCTTGACCTTTGCCCTCACAAGTATGGTAACGTGTGCCTTTAATATTTTGCTAAATTCCCCAAATTCTTTAAACAAGAGGCAAAGTCAGAGCCTCTGTGCAATGACTCCTGGCTCTGCACACTTCTTTCCTCTCTGCTTGCCCACTTCCTCCAAAGTGCCACCCAATGGACATTGGACACTGCATGTGCGACACTGGGGATGAACAGGCTCAGGGAGGCTGAGGAAGCAGAATGCTACCTTCAGAGCGCCACAGAGCCACATTCAAAGCTAATTGTCCTCAGGTCAGTTACTGCACCCCACTGAACTTCAGTTTTCTCATCTATAAAATGAGGCTACAAATACCATGTAGCCCACAGGGTCACGTGAGTATTGGTGCAATCGCGCAGGGCCATTGTAAGTGCTCAGTAAATGTGACTACTATTAATATAAAAAACAAAA
Organism: Equus caballus; assembly: GCF_041296265.1. Lineage (NCBI taxonomy): Eukaryota > Metazoa > Chordata > Mammalia > Perissodactyla > Equidae > Equus > Equus caballus. The sequence continues at coordinate 18,363,664 of NC_091714.1, forward strand.
CATGTATTTAAGAATACGCAAATATTTTTAGAAAGTTGCTTTTTAGCAAGTAGTCTCTTCTTCAAAGTTACAAAGATTTCCAACAGGTTTTAATGGTAACTAAGAAAAGGTTTAATAAAGTCAATACATATCATAAGTGGAATTAGAATATTAATACAGAACTTTCAATTTCATTTTTTGAAAGAACTCTGAGCACTTGGCTTCCCCACGCTTCCAGGGAGTTACCAAAACTGCGCAGGTTTCTTGTCTCCATTGCACTAGTGCAGAGGATGGAACAGAGACTGTCAGAATGTCAGAGATTAGTCACTTCTCTAAGGGGCACGAGGTGGGCAACACACAGTTGCCCCCACCCACCAGGTGGAGTGCTGTTGTCATCACACAGTCCTCACTTGTGCTGGGGAGAAAGGCATGCTGGGAGCAATTCTGTACTGTTCTTCAGGCGATGCTCAACTTCAAGTGGGGGAGAGCGCACTTTGCTGTTTCCAATGCTGTGCTGACCATCAGCTTCATCGAACGCACCACTGTCCCTGAGAAAACACCCCTCTGCCCTGTGGGACTGCTACCCGGCCAGTCAGCACTCCACCAGAAGCCAAAAGAATTCTTGTTAGCAATGCTGTTTGTTTTCAGTTTTATTCCATTTCTCCTTCTCTCCAAGGGAGAAGAAGCTGAGTTCAGAAGAAAAATCAGAATCTGGAATCTGCTCACCCAAAGAATAATGGATCTATTCTGCTCAAAAAATGCCTTGATTGTTGATTTGTTTTCTTCAGCTCCTTCTCTGAAGGAGAGTATCAGAATGTTGGGGACAAAGCAAAATTGGGAGCAAGGACAGTATGGATGTGTGTGTGTGTGTGTAAGTATGCACGTGTGTGTGCAAACAGAGAGCTCCTTTCTCTGAGGGTTCAAAATGCCTCTGTAATGAGCCTGCCCATCGACGGAGGCATCAAAACTAGGATGGCTTTTCCTCCAAAGCTACATTTAAGCCCCCTTTAAAGTGGGCAGCCGGGGCTGCCGGGACTCACTCACTTCATTATGCTGGGCTTTTGTTTGCTCATCTGCAAAATGAAGACATTGGATTAGACCCAATCTCAGACCTTTCCAGATCTAAAACACTCTTTCTCATTCTGCTATTGAAACAGGGACGGTGGGTTAGAATTCACCAGAAGTAAAGCAAAGTCAACACTGTGTATGGGAAAATGTCTTATAAAATGTATGGGGTCTTATTAGTACAAAGAACTTACTAGGCGTTTGGGAAATTTGTCTTTGTCTGCTTCAAAAGTGGAACCAGGTTCAATGCATCTTAGCATAATGGCTGTGCTTGTGGGTTTTGGATCTGGACAATTCTGATCCTGAAGTCTGTGCACCCAACAATTCCTGGATTCTGTCACTGGTCCTCATTTGATTGCCAACCTTGTGACAGTTTCCTGGCTGTGTGGCCTCACTTGTATTCTTCTCTGCCTTCTTGTGTGGCCAACAACACATCTGCAAAGGAATTCGTGGCCATGGAACTGAATTTCTCTGTGCAAAATCTAAGTGCAGCACTCCAGAGACGAGGGGCTCCCCCGCTCCTCCTGAGAACCTTTGTCTGCCCGGGCCAGCCCAGGTGGGGCAGACATAGACTTGAGGTGCTTTTCAGAGAATAGAGTTCCCTTGGCCTCCCCAGAATTGTGCCAAGGACCCAACCACACTTCGCAGGGTTTTCCTTGAATCATTTGGCCACGCAAATTAGGCCAATGACTATTTCTCAGGTTTTTCTCACTCCCCGAGGAAGCTTAATACTCACTGAGTGTATAAAAATAGCAAATATTTCCTAAATTCTAGTAAGGGAATAGAAGCTTCCCCTTTCCTCCTCCTGGGATAACTGGCATGGCAGTACTAAGGTGAGGATCGTGTGACAGCACCGTTGGCAGAGGATCCGGAGCGCAGTGTTTTGATGGCGTCCCCCAGGATTCTAACTCTCTGCCACTTAGGCAGGTGACAGGGCGCTGGCATGCAGATTATAGAAAATTTGGATCCTAGCATCAGTGGCATGAACAAAATTTCTCAAATTCTTCTCCCCCTCCAGGAAGAGCTGGTTCGCGGCACCAGCGTCTGCCCAGGCTGCCTGGGAGAGAGCAGCTGTGGAGAATGGCGGGGGCGGCCGCGGCAGGAGCACCTGCTGCCAGTGCTGCCCAGTGTCCCGGCCAAGCGAGTGGAACCCGAAGACTTCTCTGGAACACTTGCAATACAATCAGGGCACTTCCATTCTGAAGGGAAGAAAAGTCAACAGTTCAAGTATACTTCCTCAAACCAGACATGTGTCTGGCAGATTTGTCAACCAATCGGGGGTATTTCATTGGCTGCTGATTTCTTGCTACATGCAAGGAGCTGTGCTGAGGAGACAGTGGACAACCTCTGCTCACTGTGAGTCCAGGGGTAATTTGATTCTGAGCACATCTGAAGGGTCATTGCTGGCACCACTGACCATCTCTAGGGTTTGCGTCATCTAGGGTGAGCAAGGTCTCTGTGGCCACCCTGTGAGCATCTATATCCAGGTTCGATGAGCCCTTCCAGATGATTATAGATCGTGGTAGATCTGATCCACCTCTCTGGGCACTGTGGATTTAAGTAGACCCTTTACAGCCGGCATAGAGCGTCTGGTTGATGCAATGCACGTACCCTGTGCCTCTGTTGCTCTGACCTGATGCTAATTTGCTGGAGAGAGGAGTGGGCTGCCAAAATTCAGCTCTGGCTCTGGCCACGTCCTGAGTGACTGAGTTCCCATGAGTCTCCACGTTTGAGCAGAATGTTCTTCACAGCTCCCTTCCAGGTACAGAGCCTTCTAGAGGCTATGTTTGAGCTGTCGAGCCCACAGGCCAGTGCACTCAGAAGTGATGGAAGCCCAAGTGTTGTTGATATCTGAAATATATCCATACACCAAAGAAAATCCCATTTCTGTGGAAGGCCCTAGTAGCTTCTATCCCAGGAAGAAGCAGGATAGGGGCCTGGGTGGGTGTCACCCTCTGCCCATGGTAGTTGACAGGCAAGCTCAGTGCTCAGGGCAAAGCGTGATTTAAAATCTTAAAAAAAAAAAGAATTGGATAACCATTCAAATCGGATGGCTTAGCTATATAGCTCCCTGAGGCAGGAAGTAAGATTAACCCATCTCTTCCAGCTGCATGATTCTATGAAAAGATCATCACCGAAGACAGTTTTGTCTACCTTCTACTCTCAAGGAACACTTAAAAACACTTCATTAAGTACATTTCACAAGGTAATTCCTTCCTGTTCCGTATTCAGTGTTTTTTTTCCTTTGCCTTATTTTGTTACCAGTGTTAAAGATGCTACGTGCTCTTTTTCAGGAAGAACTTAACCAAATTCTTTTCAATAGTAGTATCCATTTTTTTGGTTCTAAACTTTTCTTCTTCTCCACGTCTGGACTGTTCATATTTTTTCCTTTTCCTGTATCTCCAACAGCCCTCTGGGAAATACTCACCAACAAGAATAACAATTACAACATGTATTTTATGTCCCAAGCTGTGGCTTTCTTATTCTTAGCCCTTATTTTTGGCTTTCACTTGATTTTAAAGAGCATTTCAATCAGTCGCATCTTGCTTCTCCCTCAGTCTCTCTTGCTTTTTCTCAAGAGCCTGCTTCACTTAGGATTCTTGGAGAAAGCTTAGCCAACCTCATCAGAGGGGGTGAATGGCTTTCACAGTTTAGAGGCACTGAAGATAGACAGATGTGAGGAACTAACTTCCATTACTCATATTAGGTTGAACCACATGGAATTGCCAATATTGGGCCATTTTTGACCTATAAAAATGACTTCATATGGTTTAAACTAACGTGTAGGCGTCTGAGGCTCATATTCACACAGGGAACCTCAGTTCTCCTGTAAACGCCGCTCAGGCAGAGAGAATAACATTGTCTTCCACCTTTGACAGACTATCTTCAGGCTGAATTCCGCACTTTTCTAAAGATGATAATAGCTAGCATTTATTGGACAATCCTGCATCTTCACCTGTAATTTTCACATTAATTTCGCCAGGTGGGAATTATGACTCCCATTGTACGTGTCTGAATCCGGAGGCTCAGAGAGGCTGAGGGAAGGCAGACCTGCCACACTCTAGTCCCTTCCGCTTTCCGCTCTACCATACGGTCTCCTCTTTGCATTAACTTCTTGCCCTTTTTAAAGCTCTTCCTAATATTCCTTTTCGACTGATTTTGCCTGAAACAAGTATGAGCAAATTATTGACCACCTGATTTTTGCTGGGTCCTACCTGCTCAAGATACGATGGCGACGCCTCCCTGTTGGTAAGACAACTGTAGGAACGGTACCATTTACTTATCAATCAGTGGTCCCTCATTTCCTCAAGTATAAATGCTTCAACATTAAAAATTTAAGTTGTAGGCAGATGACCAATTTGGATGTGTTATAAACCAACTGGGAAGCCAGAGCAGAAATGTGTCGTGTTTATAGATGCCATTAAATACAATCTAAGAAATTAAGTTAATCTGACACATACTTAATGAAGTACATAATCATTATTATGTCGCATGGTAATTAGGCACAAATGGGATGCAGTCCACCTAAATGACTATAATTGATTTTACTGTACACAGTCAAGCCAAATTTTTAGGTTTCCTCTGATCACATTTAGTTTTGTAATACCTATAAAGGGTATCAATGTGGACAAAGTCCCCAGACTTCATGTATCCTGGTCATCATTGTCATCATCATCATCACACACACTGACCAGAGCAGGTGTGGGTCTTACACCCTCTCCCTTGACAGGTAGGGTTCCTCGTCCCCTCTTTCTCCTCACCCCAGCCTGGGATAGCTGTTTCTTGGGTGGTGTGCAAGCCCTTGCACCTCCCAGCCCGCTGTGCTTCTCCCGAACTCACACTCTGAAGGCTCCTTCAGCAGCTGCTGAAGCCTTGCTTTTCTTTCTCCTTGGATGTCCTGGGTGACGAAGGCTTGAAGTGACTAATCCCTGGGCTCTGATGTTGTGGCTAAGAGCAGTGCTGGGTTAATGTGAACGAGGATGAAACGCAGCTGCAGGAAGGAGAAGGCAAGGCTTAGGCCTGGGCTGCTGGCTGAGCGTGGGATTTCCATGTTGCAAGTGACTCTATTCATATTGGTTTAAACCAACAGGAATTTATTTGATTCCATAACTGAAATGTCAGAGGTAAATCCAGGCACTCAGGGATGTCTTTGGGGATCTGTGTCTCTCTTTATGGAAGCTCTGCTTTTCTCTGTGCTGATTTAATCTTAGGCAGGCATTTCTGCATGGAGGGAAAGACGGTCAGCAGCAGCTCTAGGCTTAAATCGCCCATCTGAGAAACTGTAGAAGAAAGCACCTCTTGTTTAATAGTTCCAGCAAAGCTCCTGAGATCAACTCTGATTTGCCCGGTCCTTCTCTGAACTAAGCAGAGAGGCTGGGGGAATGTGACGCTCTTTTGAACGGCCAGGCCTCCATCACAGGGCAAGCTTTAGAGCTGGAGGTGGATTCAGTCCCACTGGACCACGTAGACTGATAGTGGACAATAGTGGGCTCAAAGGAAAAGTGGATGCTGCTGCCAGAAAAGGGAGGATAGAGCTGGGTAGTGGAAATTACAGATGTCCACTCTAGTTGGTGTAACAGAGGGCAGAGAGAGAAAAGGTAAAATGGCCTCTGAGCCCCATAGCTCAGAGAGTTGGCTCAGAGAAGGGGAAGTATTAGGATTGAGATAAATAGAAGAAATAGGAATAGCTACAGTCAAGTGACCCATTCTACCTACTGAGCGGGTCTTTCAAGACCTTAAGCTGAGCATAAGTTTTAAGATTCAGCGCTCTCACCACCAAAGCCCAGGTTTGTTTCCCGGTCAGGGAACCACACCACCTGTCTGTCAGTTGTTATACTGTGGTGGCTGTGTGTCACTGTGATGTTGAAAGCTATGCCACTGGGATTTCAAATACCAGCAGGGTCACCCATGGTGGACAGGTTTCAGTTGAGCTACCAGACTAAGACAGACTAGGAAGAAGGACCTGGCCACCCACTTCCGAAAAGATTGGCCATGAAAACCCTGTGAACAGCAGCAGAGCATTGTCTGATGAGCGCTCCAAGGTGAGAGGATGGCACAATAAGGCCAGGCAGAGTTCCACTCTGCTGTCCACAGGGTCGCTAGGAGTTGGAATAGACTCAATGGCACTCGCAACAACAATCCCTTAAAACATATCCCTTAACTGTATGCTGTTATTTGAAATCTTTAACCAGTTAATCTTTAACTAAATAGACAACTGTTTATTCTAGAGACGGAGAAAATGGATTTAAGTGCAAATGCCCTGGGAAAGACAACAGAGGTATTAATGAGTTGTAGCCAAAGTAGAAATTAAAATATCCTATCATTTTCTATTTTGATAAGGAAAGAGAATTAAAAAGAAGCAGGGAAAGCAGATGCCATTCAAAGAGGAGAGAAAGAAGAAATGTAGGTGATTGAACACAGAAGACAGAGTCAAAACTGACTTCCCAAATTTGTCAATGTCAACCCAGTTGATTGAAGACAAATAATGGCCATTAGGCTCTCCTTAGTGGAAATTCTTTTACATAGCATGCTTTTACTTTTGATCTCTTTGCTTTTAAAGCTTTTTAGTTTATTGAGCGAGACTGGAACTTTCCATACTTAGTATTTGCTCTTGGCTGAGATGTCTTGGTAGCCTGGACAATCTTTCTTGGCCCAATGAGGTCATAATTCAAGCTAGTGAAAAGAATGCAAGATAAAACATGCCACAGGAGAAATTCACTGCGTCTCAGCCATATCAAGAAGCTTCACATTTCTTAATAAAGTTAAACATTTTTTTTTTCCTTTTCTGACGTAATCTGTGTTTTGCTAAACAGGACTTAAATTATCTTGAACTTTATTCCGGAAAAATAAAGAAGATAGTCCAAGCTTTGATGTCCCTTTAAGCCTCTTAAATTGCAGAAATTCAGGCTTATGCAATATTTAAAAGACACATAAAAATGGCACATTGTGTTTTCCTCAGTGTGACTCCATCTTCATTGTACTTGCAGTGAAGCAAAGAGCATCTGGGGGGCTGATCCTCCTGGTGACATGGCTCCAGACCTGATCACACAGGTCAGACCACTTAGTGTAAGATATTCTCAAGATTTCCCAATGGGGGCCAGCAATGTGAGGGCCAAAAAGGCGACACCACAGTCACAGTGCTTTTGTGATATTCACTCAATATGAAAAATATTTGAAAGAAGATGGGTATGGATCAAACAATATTCTAAAAATACCAATAAAGAGAATCAACACCACAAAAAAGTTGTATTAATTACCCTGTACTTTATCAAAAATAGCGATATTATGGTCATTTCTGGATCATTTGGCTCTGACGTTACAAGTAGAATGACAGAAAAATGTCAGGAATGCTGGGGATAGGATAATGTAAAGAAAAAAGTTGTCTGGAAGACAAGATGCCTTTTCATCTCTATCATAAAACATATTGAAATCTACAGTAATAACTTTTAAATCAATTCCTAGTCCTTCACTGGGAGAGAGAAGGCAAATTCTTAGCATATATCTGGGAATCAGAGACTAACAGCTAAGGGTGTTGGTTATAATCACAGATAAAAACTGAGCATCGCATTAAATCTTAGACTCTCCTCACAGAAGGCGTAACTTTTCTTTTCCTTCGCAGTTGCTATATAACAAGTGTCTGCAGGCAGGAGAGAAATCAAATCACTCTTTGGTTATCTATTAAAGGAAGCAGCATCTCCAACCCCTCCTTCCAACATATAATACTCGCTTGTCTTTAGGTCCCTATTTTCAGATGTTTTCCACATTCAATAGCCTTATCAGTAACAATGATCTATGTCCCTGAGGTTAATCAGCTTCAAAAGAAACCTTTACCTAAAAGCTTCTCTCGAAGGTTATTCTGGACACTGGCCAAGCCTACCATTGGCTGCTGTGGAGACTTCCATGGTGCCGCCACTCAGACGAATGCCCCAGACAGGCCTGGAGACTCTTGCGGGGCAGGCTCCCTCCTCCAACTGCCCCGCTGCCTTTGGCCCCGAAATCAACAGGAAAGGAATACAGCGAGAAAAATGAGGTTAGAGGCTCTAGGCTTGAGACGGTGAGGCATCTGAGATCAGGTAGGATTGGGCAGGGTCCTGCCTTTCCACATGAGCAGACCGACGGCTGTGTTTGCACAAGGTTAGTCATCCTTCCCCTCCCTGCGTCCACACCACCAGTTCCCTCCCTCCTCTTTTCTTGCCTGCTGTTAACTCAAAGTATAAAATGCTTCTCAAAGTATGGATTATGTCAGGTGACTTGGCTTGGTAATTAACCCAAACAAGCCCTTGAAATTGACATTGTATTCCGGTTTTTTCCGCGGTAAAATAGAAACATTGCATACTGTGTGAGAATCAGCGTTTCCAATTAACTGCCTCTATAGGACCAAGAAGGCTGGAAGGTGACATCCCTGGTCTTCTTTGGTAGCCAGGCTTTGATATAAATGGTTTGGGCAACATGTTGTGTTCCCAGTTAGAAGCACAGCCTCTGGGGCCAGCTGCAGAGAACCAGGTTAGCAATCTTACTCTGATTGCTAATGGGACATTTTTCTGATGGGCCCACATTGGGGAGTGTGTGTGTGTGTGTGTGTGTGTGTGTGTATTCTGCGTATGTCTGTGTCAGCTCTGGGCTTGGCATGGGATTTGTTGAGAGGTAGGAGATTGCAGAACTAAAATAGCATTCATAAAGTCAGGCAAAGGTGAGCGAGGAGCACCCATATAGTAGATATAAAGATATAAAGCAGTAGGAGGATTTTTCTAAGCTGGGAGATCACTTCCTGTTTCATACAAGGATGAATATATAGTTTAATCTCTTCCCTCGGTTTATTTTTGCATTTTTAATTATATTGAGTTTCAAATAATTGATTTTAGAGTCATCTGGATACTGTTTCTTTTTTAAGTCGATAATTTAAGAGACAGACTGTGTTTCCGTGATTGTGACGGGGGTGAGCGTGACTCCCATGATCCTCTACTGTCGGGACGGTAATGAGGCCTCATCTCATAGGAGAATCCCGGGCCTGCTCCTGCCACTCACTCTGCTTTCTCTAAGTGATTGAAAAGCACACTTGACACACACACCCTCTTCTGAGATCAAGTTATAATTAAATCCAGGAACACTCTCTGACAGCTGGAGCCCACAGGTTTGAGTTTGGTATTTGTTCTTGCAAAAGCCCACAGCTATGGCTTCTGTGTCACTGCACATGCACGCCCAGTTTGGGTGATCAGGAAATATTTGTTCTGTCTACAGTATATTTGGCTCAGTGAAAATGAAAGCCCACCAGTAAAGTAGACTTGCTTTGAATAAAGATTTAAGCATTTTCTTACACAACTAAATCCCTACGTTTTTCAGACAGGGCTAAAGGTCAGTTTGATATTGTGCCAACAAACAAGAAACCTTAACTAAGTAGTTAAGAATAGGTAAACAGAAATGGCTTGGGAGAGGGGGGGATGTCTGGTGGGATGCCAGTGTGGAGCCCAGATTTAACAGCTTCATCAAAGAGAATGTGTTAAATGCTCATTAACGAAATTTACAAATGATCGCCAACTGGGGGATGTCTGTTGCAAATCACAGAGGAATAAACACACACGCACACACACACACTAATTACATGCATGCATACACACAAAGCGGGAAATGAAGTAACATTCTGCTTGGAAAACAGACCCAAGATAAAATAATTTTAAATACAGACATTCAAAGAAAGCATTAACATAGATTTAATACGGAATTAAGGCATCAACTCAAGAATACTGAATCACAGTCTCTGACGAATGTTATTGGGGCGCTGCAGGGGGTAGGGGGAGACTGTGTCCATGGTGGCAGGGGGTGAGTACATCCACAAAGGATCCTGGGAAAGATCTGCAACATACCCAGGAGGAAAGAGAGCAGGGGCTGCTGGACGCCAACAGAGGTAGAGTAGTGATGAAGAACACTTGACGGTAACGTGCCACTAGATTGTAACTATCTGTTCCTAAAACCCCAAATTTTCCAGGGCTTCAGGAGCCATTGGCCCAGACCACACTGTGGATCTTGGTAGTGGGGGAAGGGTCACACTGGACCACACTGGCAGCCCATAATTGCACTGCTGATCCTTAAGAAGCCATTAGGAGCAGACATCTTAAGGTATCGTTTTGGGTGCTAGGCAGGCATCTTGAGGAAACAGGAGTGCATTCTGGGTCTTCAGTCTCATCATGAAAGCATCAGAGACACCTGCACTCATGTCCCATCCCTGGAGTCTGACCCTCTGGACTTCCCCGTAGGTCTTTGGGAGAGCACACTGCCGTCTAACAGACCACGTGGAGAGAGGCAGGGTGGCTTAGCAGACTGGCCAAGAGGACACCTGGCTCGTAGTTCTGCCCCTGCTACTAAATGGTTGTGTGATGTGGGCAAGTCCCTGGACCTTTCTGGGTCTCGGTTACCTAACAAGATCGAAATTTCTTACTGGAGAATCCATGAATTGGCTTCAAACCCCTTGATGTTTGTAAACATTTCATGTGAACGTGCGTACGTGCACTTTTCAGAGAAAGGACGTATTCTTTAGGAGAGAATCATATATATATATATATTTTTTAAGATTGGCACCTGTGCTAACATCTGTTGCCAATCTTTTTTTTCCTTCTTCTCCCCAAAGCCCCCCAGGACATAGTTGTGTATTCCAGTTGTAGGTCCCTCTAGTTCTGCTGTGTGGGATGCCGCCTCAGCATGGCCTGATAAGCGGTGCCATGTCCGTACCCAGGATCCAAACTGGCGTGACCCTGGGCCACCAAAGCAGAGCAGGTGAACTCAACCACTTGGCCATGGAGCCAGCCCCGAAAGAATCATAATTTTAAAGATGCTCCTGATGCAAGAAAGTTAACAACCACTGACTATCACTAGATTATTGCTAAGGTTCCTCCTGGAGCTAAAGTGTAATCTCCAACCCGTACAATCCCGTCAGTCTCTAAGCCTACCAGCAGCCAGAGGTTCTGATAATAGAGAAGAATCTGAGGCACCCGCTCATCATAGGTCAGCAAACCTGTAATCCTGACACCTGACCGCCTTGATTAGGTGTGGTTGGACCGAAAAAGTGTTGCAGCCTCTTGGCTTACTTGGTTAGAACTCAGGAAAAGCAAGTTCAGAGTCGCTTGATTGACACATGCTTAGACCACTTCACTTTTCATTTGAAAAGTAAAGAAAGGGGGAAAAAGCTTCTACTGGAATTACTTGTATGAAACCCTACTCAGGCATCTTGGAACCCAAGGGAAATTGTAAAGAGAAAAATATATGGCCTCTCACTGCTTTGTGAAAATCAACAAGGGTAATGTCAGTACCATGCCCTCAGCAGAAGCTGGTGAGGGGTCCTCTGTTACCACTCTGGGAAACGGCTTTCCTCGGGCCCCCAAACACCCAGAGGCAACACTATAAGGTAATATTATTTGCCCGGTAGGGTGCTAGGTGCTTGTCTCGTTTAGCCCACGTCACAAATGTAGCAGGTGTATAGCGTTAGCTTCATCCTCATTTTCCAGGTGAAGAAATAGGACTTTGGAAATGGTCAGGCAACTTTTCTAAGGCCACAGGTGGCCAGTACTGGAGATTGGATTCAAGGGCAGACAGCCCTACTTAAGGCTGCTCAATTGTGTCTGATTCCTAGGATGTGGGAGGGGAGGGGACTGTTTGTCAGTAGGAGTGATGTCCTTCCTCCTGTGGGCATCCCATAAATATGGTATGGATTGGATACAAACCTGCTTGAATTTTACCTCCTAACTATTTCCTCAGAAAATGACTCTAGGATAACATGGCTCAAGGCAAACAGGTCACCGTCTTGCTCCCACACCCCCTCTCTCTTTCTCTCTCACTCACCTCTCAATCTCTCTTTCCTTCTATCTCCCTCTCCTTTGTTCTCTCTTGTTCTCTAACAGAAAGACCCTATACCCTTGCAGTTCTGCTCCTTAAAAAAATCTGTGAGAATACAAATTCAGAATGACGGCTACCTTTTGGGGGGGGGGGGTATGTGATGGGGGAGCCGTACAGAGTGGCTTTAACTGTATGAGTAATATCCTTTCTTAAGCTGGCTGTGGGCATGCACTTGTTGGTTTACACATTTTTCTCCGAAAAATCTAAATATTATTAAATATTAAACAAACTTTTTCACAAGCTGTCTAGAAAAAGATTTACTTAGCCTTAAAAATGTTCATACCACTTGACTGAGCAGCCTCATTTCTGGGAATCTATTCTGAGGAAATAATCTGAAACGAGGACAAAGATTTATATGCCAAAAGTTTGTCACAACATTATTTCTAATGTGAAAATCTTGAAATAATTTAAAAAGCCTAATAAAGAAGAATGATTGGGCAAATTATGCTACATTCTTGAGCTGGAATATTACACAGACTTCAAAAAAAGACGCTTACAAAGATTCTTAATGGTATGAGAAAATGCATTTGATGAAATTTTAAGTGGACAAGCAGGATACGGAATTATTCATAAAATAAGATTTCAAAGCTCTGGAAAAGTCTTTGAAAAAAGACCGAAAGAAAACAAGGCGAGTCTTGGGTGCCTGTGGGTAGTGCAATTATGGCCCTTTTGTATTTGTTTCTAAGTTTTAGTTTTAAACAATTGAGCTTGTATTACTTTTACATAATAAAAAGATAATAAAGAAATAGTCTGCTTATTGGATCCTGTCATCACAAATCTTCTGGTAGGTTCCTAGATTGGCAATTAGGATGACTTCTGTCCCTAACTCCATAGCGAACTCATAGGGCTATGGATGGACAGTCTGGAGTTCTGGTCCCTCCTGGCACCCAGTGCTTACTGCACTTTAAAAAATAGATAGATAACAATTCTCCCCACTCCAACCAATTCAGTGTCTCCTGTATCGCCTCATCTCTTCCGAGACTAGATGTAGACAAGGAAAGCCCAGAATGAGTGACCCAGGTCGATACACGTGCTTCTGACCAAGGAGGGAAGAAGTAGGTCATGTGAGGGGGTGATGTGAGTTTGCTCTGGTGTGTACAAACACACACACACACACACACGCCTCCCCACAGTGTCCCTGCCCTACATTCCACACAGCCTGAGCTCCATGGGAGGAAGGTATGTGGCAGGAGTCCCGGGGGCGTCTGTGGCAGCTGTCTCAGGGCCCAGGTGGCCACAGGGCAGCAGTCACAGCTGCTGGGGGAGCTGGGGTCAAGGAGAAGCAGGAGGAGGGAGACGCTGTCCGTCGGTCATCTCCTTCTGCTTCATGTCCCCCTCCTCTTTGTTCAGTTCAGCCAGCCAGCCAGGAGGCAAGTACTTGACTGGCTTAACCAGCTGCTGATGTTTCAGACAAGGAAGAAGTGAACCTGGGCTTAGCTGTGAGCATACAACAAGCCTTCTGGAGCAGGGTCCCCAAACAGGGCTGGGACGCAGTGGTTTGCATCTCTTCAGGTATCCTTGGGGTACATGGGTGTCTTTCCTAGCCCCCTGCTTCTCTCTGCATGCACCTAAAAGTGTGTCCTCTCTGCAGAGAAACAGCTGTGCTTAGAAGCAGAGGCTGCCCCTGGTTCTAACGACAGGGAGAAGAGAGCTGGGGAGGGGCCGGCTCGGGCTGCAGACTGGGGAGAGGGCCAGCAAGAGAAAGGCACTCTGTCTGACTCCTCACCATGATCTTGATCAAACATTTTTAAATCTCTATATTATATGTATAATATATGTTTTAAAAATATATATTTACATATATATTAAACTATATATATTTGGAGATGCTTGAGTTTATATATTTGGTATATATATATTTAAAGGTGTTTGATATATATGAATACATATCTATGGTTGATACATATGTATATAAGTATATGCTTTTTATCATCTTAATATTAGTCAGGCCTTAATGAGTAAAATTTAAGTCAAATAGTTTCCAAGGCATTACTCCCTTTTCTCCCTGACACATAGAGTTCTCCACTTCACCCAACCAACCACTCGTAGCTCTTTTAGTTATTTTGTTTGTTTCTGGCCTTGTCGTCCTCATTTCTAAATCACATGCTTATTCAGCTATTTCTTATTTTTTTCTCCCATTATAGACCTGTAGTCATTCTCTACTGACTTCCTAAAATGAAAGATGAAGATTTAAAATTCCATCCTGCCTCCTTCCTTCCATCCCCCCGTTTTTCCTTCTTCTATCCTCCCAATACAGTGATTGTGTTAGTTCGGGTCCTCTGAGAAGCACAGACCAAGGCAGAACTGGAAATGCACAAGGTCTCCTGGGCTGATGTCCGTGAAGGATTAGGGGGCCGCTCCAGGGCAGACCTGAGACCATGAAGGAGCGGGGCAAGGAAGGCAGGTGGGGTAGGAAGAGTCTTCGACGGCTGGGTAGTTCTGAGAAATTCAAAGCCAGGCTGATGAAGAGACCCAGAGCAAAGACTGCTCATCAGAGAAGCCCTGCACTGGGCAGCAACAGCTGGCTCTGGTCCCCTTCCATGCTCAGTCATTGGCTGAGGACTCAGGAGAGCGAGCCTTCCCCTCGAAGACAATAGTGCGTCCCGAAGGGGGCATACACTCCCCAGGGCAAGTCCTCCTTTGAAGGGAGGTCTGCATGGGGCACCTCCATGGCCACCACATTTCTATTCTAGTTCATGGTTCTAGTAATGTTCAGTGCTTCCATTATTGCGACCAAGTAGATATGGTTCAGAGCTAAGTCATATTATGTACTATAATCATATTTCTTTCTCAATTATTTTCCTTCCATGGAGTTTTCTTTTTTAATTTGCTTACTTTTCTATGTACCTGTTGACTACTCTGGTCCAAACTTTCTGGCAGAATATAAAACACCCTGCAATATGGTAGATCCCATCCGTATGTCAGTCGCTTCCATTTCTTTCTTTTTTGGAGATGGTCCATCTGGAGCCCCATTCTGGATTAGATGGACTTCGCTGAGTCCCTCCTTTTGGTGGACCGCATCTTCCAGGAGCTTGCTGAGAAGGGGTATAAGTGACGTAAATGTTTTGATCTCTTATACACTTCTAGTCCACTCTCACACTTGACAATTTCTAAGTCAGAAATCATTTGCAGCTCAGAATTTGGAAGTTACTGTTTCCTGGCTTCTAGTGTTCCTGTTGAGAAGTCAATGCCATTCAGATTTCTGATGCTTTATGTGACCTTTTTTTTCTTTCTGACAGCTTTTAGGATCTTCTGTTTGTTCCTAGTGTTCTGAAATTTCACAGTGACGTGCCTTATTCTCTACACTAGACGCTAGATGGGTCTTTCTAATCAGGCAACTCGTGTCTTTCATTTCTGGGACATTTTTGGATTATTTCATTGATTTCTTCCATTTTGTTTTTTCAGCTCTTTCTTTCTAGAACTTTTATTATTGGGGTATTTGACATATTGGACTGATCATCTAGTATTCCTTAGACTCTCTGTCCTATTTGGTCCTGACAGATTTCCTAAACTTTACCTTCTAAGCCTTCTATAGATTGTTTTTGTTATCAGAATGTTCCTTTCTTATGGTATCTGGTTTTGTTTCTCTGTCTTGCTGAGGATACTCATTGTATATTTTGGGTGCAATTCTGTCCCCCACTTGCCCCTACTACCTCTGGATTCATTTTCCCACTCATCTGTTTAGGTATCTGCCTTTCACATCCACAGCTTTCTCTGATTGTCTGACGATCCTTTGTTCTCATTGCATCTCTGAGGCACCAGACATCAGATTGCAAGACCCGTGTTGTGGGGCTTTCTGTAGTGGGCCTCACCGTGATTGATCTGGTAGAGGGCTCAGACTCTTGCAGGCGGTCCCTAAATGCCAGTGTCTGTAGATCTTCCCTGTTGGGCAGGTCTTTTCCAACACAGAGGAATCCTCCCACCTCTTCTCACAGCGGTGGGGGTTGCGGTGGGGAGAGGCTGAATAAAACCTTGGCTGCCAGCATTTTGGGAGCTGAGTTTAGGAAGATAACTGGGAAGTCTTGCTTTTCAGTCCGTAGATTTTTACTTAGTTCCCTTGTTTTTAGAGGGGTGCCTTAACCCCTTCCTCAGCTGTTTCTGAGACCAAAGTGTTTCTGGTTCAGCTTCCTAGTCTTCTGCCAGGATGGGCAAGGAACTGGCTCAGCTTCTTGGCTGCCTAGACTGGCCTGGGATAGCGAGGGTGAGGGGGAACCTGGGGTTCTGATTACTCCCCAAACAATCTTTCAAACAATCCTCCTATGTTCAGCCCTTCCCTGACCTAGTGGGGGATGGGGTACTCCTTTCCCAGAACCTTCCTAAGGTGAGTGACTCCAATGAGCTTGTTCTTAGGGGTAGTCTCCAAACTCTACATCCCATGTAATTGATTTTCAGTTTTCTCCATTGTGTACCACATCAGTTGCTATTGTTCCCTTCAATCTATGTTGTATCTTCCCGCCTTTGTGGTCATTTCTCATTTCTGTTATCCAAGACCCCCCTCCACCCCACCCTTCGACAGTTGTTGTGGTGGTTTTATTTTACTTTTCCCCTTATTTCCATTTTACTGGGGTTTGAGGATGGAGTGGGGAAAAAGAGCATATGTTCAATCTGCTCTGTATAATGAGATTCTGTGTTGCTCCTCTGTCTTATTTATTATACTTTCAACCCCCTCCAGGTCAACATTCTACCTCAAAAATGGTTGAGAAGGTACTTCTTTCATAGAATGTGCTCAGAGGAAGCAACTGCTCCTCAACCCTTCTTATTCCAAAATATCCTTCTTCTTTGACTCTCTTTTTGATCTCTCTATTCTTCATTAAGGTAATACTGAGGACCTACTATGTGTCAGATACTATGCTAGGTACCTTACACTCACTATGTCTCATTTCATCTTCAAGGACTCCGTGAAAGGTAGGTCTTATTATACCCATTTTACAGACAAGAACTGTGGCTCAGAAAATTTTCCAAAGAAACTCAGCTGGCAAGATGTAGAGCCTGGACTCAGGTGGGCGTCAGTCTGATTTCCAAGCCGACTGCTCTTCCCAGGGCACTTTGCTGCCCACCCTGACGGGGGTGTTCCAAGGCTAGGTGACAGCAGTACTTGCACGCTAAGTCCTTTGTGGACAAGATGTAAGTTCCATGGAGCAGAGCCCTCACCTTCCTTGTTTGTCTCCATCTCCCAAGCACAAGAACAATACTTACTGCATTGAAAACACACAGTGAATGTGTAATATTTTCTAAGAGAATGAATGAATGGATGGATGAACGTGATCTCATTTAATTCTGAGCAATCCACTCATAACTCTAATATTACCCTTTTGTCAAAGGTTAGGAAACAAGTCCCTGAAATTTGGGACTTCTGTTTTTTGAGGACTGCTCTTTCCAGGACGTGCTGTTTTCATGTAATCTGTGAAATAACCCATGCTAAAGTATAAAGCGGGACTGAAAGAGATAGCTGAGTTGGCTTGCTAAACTAGTCCAGAATTATTCAGTATTCATTCAACAAAACGTTAATGAATGTCCACTATGTACTACTGGACTGGGGAATGTATAGTCATTAAATCTCATCCTATCTTCACAATAGCCCTGCCAGGGAGCTAGTTGGCCTAAAACCAGTTTCTTAAAAATCCATTTGCCCAAGGAAGAGTTTGCTTAAAATTCAACCTCTGTTTGAGAATCTGGCCTTCATTTTACTGTCCTACATTTTCTTGGCATTTTGAAACAGTTCAATGATCTAAAAAAAACAGTTCTTTGAAGGGCACATCTAACTTAATTTTGTATTTCTATTAAGAGTTTATTGAACTTGCAGGATTTTTTTTAAACGATGAGATTGTTTTGGATACTTGAAAGTGCCTTTTTCTATTTGACCTACTTTTTGGATGGTTAAGCTCTTTCTAGCCAGTTTCTATAAAGCCTTTTATTCAGAACTTAAATTAAATTAAAATTTAGTTTAATTTAATATTTACTTCCAGGACACTTGAACAGATGCAAAAATGCTCCAAAGGGGATTAAATTTTACATGAACAGGTTTTGGATGAGATGTTCTCCAGCCAGCCTTAATGAGAAGAAAATGGAGACAGAGACCTAAGCCCCACTTACATCCGTCTCCTCCCACTTCCCCTCCTTCCTCTGTGACCCATGACCCCTCCCCTCCCCCAGCAGCCCCCCACCCCTCCAATGCCTTCCAAGGAGGAGGAGACTGCAATGCCTTCTGGCTCCTGATTTTTATGATTCTGGGTGTCAAATGCTATTTTTTCCTGCTCTCCTGAGTCAAAGGTATGGACTCAGGTGTGTCGTTGAACAGATGTGTTGGAGGCAAGCAAAACTTCTGGCAGCTTCTCCAACAAGCCTCCCTACCTAGTCATCTAAAAACCATGCCCTGGAACATCAGTGGGGCATGTGAATGGGCTTAAAATAGGAATGACTAAAAAACCCAGAGAATTAGATACCTTTGTAGCACTTGCATAGTGATTATATCAATTATAGAAATGCTTATAATAATTCAAAGAAGTGGAAACGGTGAGAATTTACACTCTTTCCACCTGCCTAGCACATCGTTGGATCAGAATTTGTGAAATTTGTTAAATGTGTTAACTATTTGAACAAGTGTCTATTTTTCGTAGGACAAAATGGAATCAAATTGCTTCGAGCAATTTGAGGGAGAGGTAAGGGTTTCGGGTCAGGCATAAGAGTGATGGAATTATTTTAGAACAGGGTCTTGTCAAACCCAATCTAGGAAACAAGCAGAGGGCTCAAAGACTGTGTATTTTGTTGCTTTTTTTCAAAAGGCAAAATGTAGATGATTCTTTGAAAAAAAAAAGAATATGATTATCTTCATTTTCATATTTGGAAAACTATTAGGGTGTCAACATAATATTGTCTACGAACTTTCACAGACAATTTTTTTTAGAATTCCTTGGATATTATCTGGGATACAGATGATGTCCTTCTGCTGCCGCAGTGCTATGTGGGCGGCTAAGATCATCTGACCCCTGCCCCAGGTCTGTCCCCAGAGACTCTGACCAATGACCCTGAAGCCGACTTTCCCTGGAAACTCTTAGCGCAACCAGCTGGCTGGTCTGGCCATAATGAACCAAATGTCCCTCCATGCTATAAAATTCTACCACTCTAACTTTTCA
Source organism: Equus caballus (assembly GCF_041296265.1). Taxonomy (NCBI): domain Eukaryota; kingdom Metazoa; phylum Chordata; class Mammalia; order Perissodactyla; family Equidae; genus Equus; species Equus caballus. Next base: position 18,382,725 of record NC_091714.1, read on the forward strand.
GATGTTAAAATTGTATTTGGAAAAGTATATCTATAGGGATGTCCACCAAAATGGGTTTTGAAGGGCTGTTGACTGTAGCGGCTGCATGGCCCATCTGATCCGTGCCAGGAGCCACATCAGCCGTGGGTATAATCCTGTGTGAAGTGTGTACAGTCTGAGGCCAGACTGTTGGCTTCAAACACTGGCTGCTATGCATCCTAGTTATGTGACTGCTTGTGTGCCCTCTTATCAGCAAAATAAGGATTTTATGTACCTACCTCACAGGGTCGTTGTGAGGGTAAAATGATTTAATATGTGTAAAGAGCTTAGAACAGTCCCTGGCACCTGGTAAGCGGTAATATCAAGTGTCAGTTAGGAATGTATTAATATCATTATTATTTATGTGAAGTATGTGAAATTACACAAGGCACTTTTTGGCCTTACAAATGCACAGGAGTGTGCTTCCAGGTATATATAAAAAATATATATATATATTTAAATTAACAATTATTGCTTTTATAATCCTGGAAGTGCAATTTCTCAACAGTGCAAATTCTCTTCTCTTCTTTTCCCTTTGCAACTACCTGCCACCAAACAGTTTTCTCATCATCCCCACCCTGTTTTCTTTGCACGTGCAATGTTCCCTCTCCCTCCTCCAGCACAGCTTACTTCATTCTACTTTGGGAAGTTTCTTTCTTACTCAGAAATCTCCCGAACCCTCTTCTTCTTTTCTCTCACATGTCCCAGTTTGTTTTATTTTATTTTTAATCACCCAAGTGATATGGGAAGTGGCTGATAAAAGGTAGAACCATGGAGTTGAGATTCTGTATTAAAATGAAGGGGACATGATGCAAAAGGAGACTATCCAAGGCTGGGCAGAGCAGCCCAGGCTCCTTCTGCTTTCAACGTTCTTTGTTGGCCATTTCAGATTTAGATTCATATTTTACTACCACTTATCTTCAACCTTGTACAGGTTAAGCACTAGACTGGAGCTTTTAGATGGATTATCATTTAATCCTTACAACAACTCCTTGAAGGTAGGTATTCTTTCATCTTACAGACAAATAAAAACAAAAACAGAGAAGTAAATAACTTACCCAAGGCCACATAACCAGAAAGTAGAGAGCTAGAGTTAGAACCCATATATTCAAGCTCCATTGTCTTCCCACTACTCATAATCCCTCCCTGGCAAAACAATAGAAGTAAAATAATAATGCTCAAATTCCATTAATATCGTGCCCTTGAAACTGTCTAAAAGTCCCATTCAGAATTCCATAGAAATTTCTATGTAGCTATTCATCTTTCTGTAAATAAAACAATTTTTTCTCCAGCACTCACTCTATCCATCCATCCATCCATCCCCTCATCCCTCCATCAATCATCTATCCAACCAATCATTCTTCTACTCACCTGTCTGTCCATCCAATCACATATTCATCCATCTAATTATCCATCCATCCATCCGTCCATCCACCCATCCACCATCCACCCATCCATCCATCACCCATCCAATCAATCATCTCTTCATCAGTCTGTCTATCCAGGCCAGCATCCCTCTATTCATCCATCCATCCATCCATCCATTCTTTTATTATTTACCTATGTTCCAGGCATTGTAATAAGTTCTGAGGAAATTCCTATCTTTAAGGAGTTCTCAGTCTAAGGAAGGGAACAACATGTAAATAAAAAATTGTAATATAATGTGGTGAATGTTGGACCTATAAGGTGTTATAGATATCAGGAGAGGTGGAGAGGCGAATCTCTAACTCTTCCTAGGTGAAAGCTTTTTCCTTGACACTTTAGAAGGTCAAAGTGGAGGAACCACTTGAAGTTGCATGCAAAATTTTCTCAGAGGGGTTTGTGGCCAAGGGAGGAGAGAGGTGGGGATTTGACTGGGGCATCACAGAGGAGTTTAACTGTGTTAATGTTTACCCTGATTAAGAGTTTGCCAGGAATCAGAAGCATCGGAAGACATTCCAGGCAAAACAACCCACAAGTAGAAAAGCACATACAAGTAACTTACTAGGACTCCAACCTAGAGTACCATTTGAGGCAGTGGCTGGAGACAGAGCACCTAGGGTGGGTGGTTAGGGTTCAGATCAAGAAAGGAATGGTATGTAAGGCCAAGAATTAATTCTCATGGAAATTAAAAATGCTCTCACAAGCAGCATTACAGTTCATTGTAAAATTTATTCTCCAGTCTCATTAAACAAAAGGATGGAAGATCTTTCTGTCTATTTCCAGAAACTTGTAACAAATTCTCTGTATTTGGGGATAAATTTGCATTCAGGAGTTGATCTGGGAATCTAACCTTGTTTCTGGGGATTAATGTGTTCTGAATTCTAAACAATGTCTTGCAAAACTTCTGGAGAGCAATGAGGCTGTGAATTGGCACGGTGGCACAGCCCCTTAATGACATGACTGATGTTCAAATACGGGTCAGGAAAGAGGATATGGTCCCAAATGAAGACTTGCTTATTTTGTTATTCAAAGGTGGCAGAGAGATATTTGGAGATGGATTTTACTTGAGTTAATAGTAGTTAAATTTACGGCAGATGTGCCACCCTGGAAGTCTCTGAAACATTGCTTTTATTTCCTCCCCAAACTTCTGAGGTTGAGATTAAGAAGGTTAGTTAAATTAAGATATATACACAATCATCTCCCAGAGAAGAAGCTGGTCTGATCTGAAGTCATTTCTATAGATTCCAGGGCTCCTTCGCCAGTCTCCTTAGATAAGACAGAAGCGATGTTTCTAAGCCTGATAATTCCCCTTTCTGTCTGCGTTGATCAATACATCTTTTTGCATCCTCCAGCACAAAAACCCAATGTGCTTCCCTTTCTAAAAGGAAGCCTCTGTCTTGCTGGGATTAAGAGGCCATAGTCCCATGACACAGTTTGCAGTCAATTTTTGGCATCTGAAAAGCCTTCCCTCTTTCAAGAACTGTGGGCGACCAGTCAAGAGAGAACAGTATTTTGGCAGTTGGACTGAAAATCTTACCTGCCAACTGGGCTGCTCTTAATGTATTGTTTCTGAAACCAGGGGAAGCACATGTAACAAGAACTGGCTTTGTGCTGCCGGAACACTTTTGATGAGCACGTCGGCACCGAGTTGAAGGGAAAGCCGGCCAGCTGTGTTTGGTCCCTTTCTCCCACACCAGCTTTCCTTGGACTCCCAAACACTCTCGTGGGGCATGGTCGTTACCTCTCAAGACTCATATTTCATAGTTATTTATTAATACCATAACCGTGGAGTCATACATTTTATCCACAGTTGCTCTGACTGACACTCTAGCACATTCCTCTCAACTACCCATCACCCTCCGTTCTCTATTCTTGGTGTCAACCTTGCCAAGAAGATGAACAGAAATTTACCGAAACAGAGGCTCAATTGCTCAATACGTTCAGACTGATGTTTCTTCTAGGATACCCTTTCATAACTCTATTTTCATTTAATAAGTATTTATTGGGTATAAACTGTGCCAGGCACTGCCCTCGGCTTCTCAGAGAAGATGTGAGCAGAACAGACATCTGGAAGTAACCCGAGAGGCCTCCACTCACCAGAGACCAGTCCACAACCAGAGAACGAGCCAGAAGGGCCTTGGGAGCCAGCCTGGGGGGCTCAGCATCCATGCCTTAAGCTGCTGGGCCCACAGTCCCCAGTTCACAACCACTGCTGCCCGCTCTTTCCTTTCACCATTTCGAATGAACAAATCTAACCTCCTTTTTAATTAAAAAGGAAAAGGACTCCACATTCTATGATACACTACTTCAACAGAGAAAACAAAAATTAGGCTGTTCAGCAAGCTGAGAAGAAGACTTTAGTAGGTTATTAAACGCTAAACAGCTAATCAGAGGGTCCTGGTCCCCCGAGGCTTGTAATACGAAGTACATAGTTACATCCTTCATTCTTAGCATGTGTGGAAATATTTTAAAATAATTTCACAGATAAGCAGAGGGTGGAAAAGCTCTGGCATTTTAGCAGCAAAAACTTTTCTTGGCTTGTGAAACCGTTTCAGAGTCTTGGAGGGGAAACTCTTATATAAATACCTACGTAATTATACGAATATATCTTACATCAATGAGGAGTCACAAAAATGCCAAAACCTGGCAGAGGCATTTCGAAGCAGCAGAGACTTCCTAGCCTCTCGGAATTCTGATCAATTTATTGGTAGCACTGAAAAGCCCGGAGACTGGCAGCTCGTTTAGATCCGTCAGCCACGATAGTCCCCTCCAGAACAGTCCTGCCTAAACGTCAGAAGCACATTTCCTTACAGAAAATGTCTTAAAATTCAAAAACGGACAGCCTACATACCCTGCAGTCTTGATCCTCCATGAAGGGAGCTGGTGGTCTGCTGTCAGGCCATACGTTCGAATGTTCTTCGACTTCCTTTCTGACTCAGATCGAATGAATCCGCAGCACTGATGTAAGGCTCTTAATGGGAATCTGTTTTCAATTCAGGGCAGATGTGGGACACCCTTGTAGCCCTAGGGATTATCAACTTTAAAACAAATCGCCTTCAGGACGATAAGTCGAGAAGCAGTAACTGCTTCCTGGGGCCTCTTTGGGGTCCTTCCAAATGCTTAACATATAACACAATAACTATGGCACAAAAGCAGGTTTTGCTCTCGGACGTTCTCAGACATTAAAACGAAGCTTGCAAATGCTTCTCAAGAAACAAAGCTTGTAAATACGTCTCAGGGCGTTTATATAGAAGTTCAGCTATTTTAGCAACATCCAAAAGTCATCAAAATGCCCCTGTCCCTACCCCCTACGAAGCTATCTTAGCGCCGTGTTTGGTTCATTGAGTGTAGTTTTTCCACAAATTGAAATTGAATTGTTCTGGTTCAGAGTTTTCTTGGCTCAAGGAAAGGAAGGGGAGGGCTATTGCAAGACTTCCACGGAGAAACATCCAGAAATCAATTTCACACGAGAAGTTTAATATTCTAGAATTAGCGTTCACTGGGCGCGGACGCCTGTGTCTCCGGGCACCCTCTGTTCTGAGACCGCTCTGTACTGCTGGCCCATCTGCCAAGATTTTAGACTCAGAAAATCCTAGCTGGCGTTTAATATAGTTTAACCCAATTTAATAACCCTGGAAGAGGTTAAAGGAACCCACTAACTTGTAAGAAATAATAAAACTTTCCTTTTAATTAAAGTTTTACATAGAACTTGAAAATATTAAGTTAGTGTGCCCCCATAAAGCACACACAGATAAGTTTAGGTATAAGGAACGTTAGTGAGGAGTCAGGAAAGAGTCACGTTAAATTATATATTTAGAAAACACAGTCTATTCTTTAGGATTAAGATGATGCGTGTGACATAATGGAGCCACATGGTACAGCATGAAGTTATCCACCAAAGAACACTAGAGCTACTGTGTTCCTTATCTTCATGCGGGAAGACAGATTAAACCTCCAGTAGCTTCCACATGTGCTAAATCACCATTAAGCAGCATTAGAAGGGGTTTTAAGAGTTCTGCATGGGACATAACGGGACCCATCCCCAGATCTCTTTAACTGAGTGGCTTTGGACAAGCCACTGCCCAGACCATGGTTTCTTTATTTGTAAAGTGGCTGAATTAGGTAAGTGTTTTCTGAAAGCCAAACCTCAAATATCAGGTATGATGCATTAACCAAGACCTGGTAGAAACAGACAAAAAAGGCCTTTTCTTTCTTTTGTTTTCAAGAATCATCACTAATTGCCACTAGCTGGATATCTTGACAAATTTTTTTTTTCCACCTTGAAGCATATATTTATAATCATGGCTAATAAGGCAAGCGTTAGCTAAAAAGTGGGATGTGAAGAGTAAAGAAACCTATTACCCTAAACAAATTAGACACCTAGTTTTTTTTGGTTTGATAAGCTTCTTGGGAAACAATCCCCTAAGGCATTCTCCAGAATTCTGAACTTGCTCGTGGGCATCGATAATGTACTTACTTCGCAAATTTATTAGGATTAATTTTCTTTTTAAATTAAAGGAGGTAAGAAAAGTCGGACTGTCACTGAGCAGTGGGCAATTTTGATAGACTCGGGTGAAGGTAGGGGATACCTGGTGTGGAGGATAGATTGTGTGATGAGGTGAAAGAACACAGAAGTGAGTCAGGAGGCCCAAGTTCAAGTTCCAGGGCTGCTACTAATTAACCCTGTGGCCTTGGCCTCCACACTTCTCTTTTCTAGGCCTCCGTTTCCTTGTCTATACAAGGAAGGCATTGATCTCTCCATCCTCTTGCTTATAATAATCGAAAGAGAAATTCTGCCTCATGGGATGTAGCTTTTCTTTTAGAGTTTGACTCTCAGAGCACTGAAGCCAAGACTATAAAGTCAGAAGTTCAGGGCACATCAAATGATCACTGTGGATCAGGCAAAGATCACAGTTAATGTGCCATAGAGTCTTTTTCACAACTCTGGGTCATCCCTACTCACCTGCAGAAAAGAGCTCAGATATACCAGCAAAGTCCTGTCACAGAGAACATCATAATAATCAAGGTTTTCTTTCCACAAACCTATTTTTATCAGCTATGATTTGATAATATATGAACATTTAAAAAAAAATCATAGTGTATAATATTGGTGTTAAGGTAGGACTTGTGCCCCTCCCCAACCCCATTCATATGTTGGAGTCCTAACCCTAGAACCTCAGAATGTGATCTTATTTAGCGATAGAATCTTTACAGACATAATTAAATTAAAATGAGGTCGTTGGGGTGGATACTAATCCAATATGGCTGGTGTCCTTATAAAAGGGGAAATTGGGACACAGAGACATGCATGCAGGGAGAACAACACATGAATAGGAAGACAACCATCTAAAAGGCAAGAAAAGAGGCCTGGAACAAACGCTTCCTTCACTGCCCTCAGAAGGAACCAACCCTGCCAACATCTTGTGTTTGACTTCCAGCCTCTAGAACTGTGAGACAATAAATTCCTGCTGTTTAAGCCCCCAGTCTGCTTTGTTATGGCCAACCTAGCAAACTAGCCCAACTGGCATCCTCTGAACGATTGTGCAACACATCTTGCATCCTACTATGTGTCAACGCTCACACCAACCAATTGAGGTCCTCCAGAGTTAAAGAACGGGAGAGCTGGAAGAAACGGGCACCGACAATGGGCTGACAATGGGGAAAGGCCTTCAGCAGCAAAATTTTTTAGTTTAAAAAAATTCCTACCATCGCTCTGCTCTCCTGCCCCCCAACGCACAGTGTAAAATACAAATGACTCAACGAAGCACACAAAATGCAAAAAAACCCCCCAAAATCTAAAGAAGCCAGGTGATGGGAGGGCACACACCTGGGAATGTCCACAGCCTTGTTCTCATTCAGGTTATGGTGGGTGCTGACTCAGCACGAAAGTTGGGGTCAGCTCTGTTACCCGCCAGCTCCTCCATGGGGCGTGCCACTCCAAGCATTTATTAAACATCCTCTTATTAATTATAAGAGCTTTTTTCCAAATAAAAACAAATGCAGCAATAATGTGTTGTAATTTCATCTCACAAAAAGTTAGGCTTCATTGATTTTCTTTGTGTGTGTGAGGAAAATTAGCCCTAAGCTAACATCTGTTGCCAATCTTCCTCTTTTTGCTTGAGGAAGATTGTCGCTGAGCTAACATCTGTGCCAATCTTCCTCCATTTTATGTCGGATGCCACCACAGCATGGTTTGACAAGTAGTGCTAGGTCTGTGCCCAGCATCCCAACCAGCAAACCCCCGGGCCGCCAAAGTGGAGCGCGCGAACTTAACCACTAACACCACGGGGCTAGCTCCTACATTGATTATTTAATGTATTTCATTCCTTAATAAGCACTTTATCAAAAGTAAAAGGAGAAGCGAAGGAATGGGCATGGTGAATGCACGTTAAAACAAGGACTGATTACACAAAACTAGTTGAGAGAGTTTCCAAAGATAAAATTCAGACTGGATCCAGCCTACTTATTCCCGCATGACTTATCTGGAAAAGTCTGGAAGTCAGTTAGGTTTTACAGAGCCATTTTGAAGGAAATGCAAAAATTCTGAACTGATAGATTTATTAAAACAATCTCCATTATCTTTCTTCTCAATGAGCTTAGAATTAAACATACTTTCTAAACGCTGACAGTATTTATGGCTCAAACAAAGCTGAGACAAAGGCCGGACTCAGACAGGGCAGGAAACAGGAAGGAGGAAAGCTGTTAGAGTTAACTACCTGGGCCAGGCGACGGGACACGGCCCCGGAGGAGGTGGGATTCCGCAAGACTTAAGTTTTCAGAGACAGCGTTAGAATGTGCACTGGAAACTGACAGACCAGTGGTTCTGGCAAGTTCGATGCTTTCTAAACTGTGGGGAGGAGTGCAAATATTTGTTGCCATGCACACTGTTAAGACGAGTTTTGCAACTTGGATATCAGCAGTTAATTAACTTTTTTTCCTTCATATTTGCCACTTTTCATAGCAGCTTGTCTGTGTGTTATTTACATTAAACCTGATCTGCGCCTAACTTTCCCACAAGAGTTAAAAGTAATAACATGGGCTTTATGGAGTTGTGCAATATATCTTTTCTGGAAGAGAAAAAGTAAAAATTTGGTTATGTCTGTCCCATTCCCATTGTGCACACGAAAACTTGAGTTTCTTCTTTTATTTCGCAATATTCAAACATTTATTCTTAAATGAAAGAATTCTTCTTTCAGTGCACTTTTTGGCATTCTAAATCGTTTGATCAAGAAAAGTTTCGAAACATTGAAAATCTTATCTGTCAGACAAGATGTTTTGAACTAGAAAAGGGGCAGGTGATGATTCTTGCACAAAGAGAAATAGCTAACAGTTGTATTGCTTATTGTTCTAATAATTGGTTGATACACATTCACCTTTGGTTCACGGGATTCATAAAGTTTCACATGGTTTAGAGATGAATCAAGTGTGAAGACTTTAAACAATGTCCCTTCCAACTCTCAGACTATGATTCAACGCAATATTTCTCATAATTGCCTGCTGAGAAGAGGCAGCGAGGAAGCTTGTTGAAAATACGGACTCCCAGCCCCTCCCCTTGGAAGGCAGATTCTGTAAGTACGGTGGGACTCTGGGGCTGCTTGTCACTGGGAAAGTTTGAGGAATACTTTATTCCTTGATCCTTAACCTGGGTTGGATACTGAAATTACTTGGGGACCTGAAAGAAAGATATTACTGAGCCTGGGTCCCACTCTCAGAGATTCTGACCTATAGTCTGGGGTATGGCCTGGGCATCTGGATTTTTAGAAGCTTCCAGTTGATTCTAACGCACAGCCAGGGTCAAGAGTCACTGACTTGATTGGAGCAACAGTTAGTTAAGTGGAACATGTGTGAAAGCAATGTCTAACATTCCCATGAAGTTATTCAAAGTGCTTTTACATACACGTGTCCCGTGCGAATCCTTGAGAACCCGTGGAGGTGGGAAGAGAGGGTATTTTCTTTCTTTTACAGATAAGCAATCCCAGACTCAGAGAGCTGGAGTGGCTTGATCAAGCAGAATTATGGAACCAGTGAGATTCATCTTAGGTACCTATGACCTCACCTATGTTCCTCTGCTCCTTACTAGCTCTCCAGCTTTCCCAGTCTCCTTTTAAAAACAAAACAGAACTCGGGGCTGGCCCCGTGGCCGAGTGGTTAGGTTCGTGCGCTCCACTGCAGGCGGCCCAGTGTTTCGTTGGTTCGAATCCTGGGCGCGGACATGGCACTGCTCATCAAGCCACGCTGAGGCAGCATCCCACATGCCACAACTAAAAGGACCCACAACAAAGAATATACAACTATGTGCCAGGGGGCCTTGGGGAGAAAAAGGAAAAAAATAAAATCTTTAAAAAAAAAAACAAAAAAAACAGAACTCTTGGTTGCTTTGAGCTTCTCTTAGATCAAAATTGTTATTAATAATAATCTTAATAATAATACTAATAACAACCACAACAGCAGCTAACGTTGGGCCCTTTCTACACATTGTCAAGTGCTCTGCATACATTATCTTAATGGTCTCAAGGACTCTGCAAGGTAGGTTATATCCCTATTTTACAGACGGGGAAACTGAGGCTTAGAGAGTAAGTCACTTGCCAAAGTTCACATTCCTATGCAACACCCTTCTCATTTTATCTAACCCTCTTCTTGCTTTCCTTTTAGCCAACCAACCTTCAGCGCGTGGCAGAGAGTAAAGAATCTGATGAAGTAATTCAGAGTAAGCTGTTAGTGACAATTACAGCTTTCCTGGCTTGTATTCCCACTTCTAATACGGGGCTCGGATCTATTAAGAAACTTCTAGAGCCAGCCATACAAAAATAGGAGTAGCACTTGAAGAATTCAACGGGAGAATCGTGGGTTGTTAATTCTTAACTACCTGCCTTGTCTATGCCCAAGGTTGAGCCCCTGTTCTCAAAGACGGTTGTAGTGCACTGACTGGCATCAGAGGCTTGGGCACGAGTCCCAAATGCTTTTTATTAGCTGTAGGTGTCTTGGGCCAATCACGTCTGAGATGTGGCTAATGTTCTGAGAGAATCAGACCCAGTTAGAACATAATCAATATTCTCTTATCTATTTTTCTGAGGTTTCCAAACTACTGAACTTATTTTTTTCCAGCTGAGTCCATTGATGTCGCTATTGTTCTTGTAAGCTTTACTATTGTTGCTGTATAGATGAGCTATGCTGTATTATAGGCTACACAATACGATGAAATATATATTTTATTTATCTATATATTATATTTTATTTATAAATAAAACATTTAGCACAGTGCCTGTTACAGAGTAAGCAAATAATCCTAGATATCATCACCACTATCACCATCACCATTAACCTTATTATTTGCTAGATTGTATTTAATCATGAGTAGTGCAGGGAATATAGGAATATTATTAATATTAATATTATGGAAATATTAATAGATGACACTGACTATACACTTACTTCATACATATACTAGACTTATTTTTATTATTTCAGTATCCAAAGCTCAAAGTAAATCAAGTCAGGAATCTGGTTCCTGGCAGTTCAAGAGGCATGCATTTTCTACTTAGCTATGTAAACTCTTTACAGAAATTGGGTACTATTTCATATGACTTCACTCATATGTGGAAAATAAACAAACAAGCAAATACAAAGATATGGAGAACAGATCAGTGATTACCAGAGGGGAAGGGTCGGGGATAGAGTAAAGGGGAACATATGTATGGTGATGAATGGAAACTAGACTTTTGGTGGTGGACACGATGCGGTCTACAGAGAGGTTGAAATATAATGAGTACATCTGAAATTTACATAGTGTTATAAACCAATGTGATCTCAATAAAAAAAATTAGATACTATTTTATGATGCTACGAACAGGGAGAAAGATGTAAAAGAACAGAATTTCTTTATCCCTCCAGTTTTGAAGACTGTCATCTGGTGTGGGAATCCTAGCTAACTTCCTGCAAAGCGTAAACTTACGTAAAGATTGAGGATTTTTATGCGTTCTACAAAGATGATAAAGCTACTGGGTCAACCAAAAGAAGCTTAAACTATGCATTATCTCATTTATAAATTTCAATTTATTCAACAAATAGTAACTGAGCACTTACTATGTGCTGGACACTGGGAACACCAGATGACAAAGGTCCCTATCCTCAAGAAGCATACCTTTTAGATGGATATACAGACAAAGGACAACTACATTAACAGACTAATGAAACAATAACTGTGTTAGATTTTTAAAAAGAAACTCATGAGGGCTGAGATGGAGAGGTACTTTCAGATGGAGCAGTCAAGAGGAGGTGACGTGTAAGCTGGAAGAATCTCCAGACACCAGTTATTCTACATGTGGGAAGAAAAGCATTACAAGCAAAAAGATTCATAAATGCAAAGCCTCTGAGGTGGGGAAAAAGGTTGGTGCAGTTGAGAAACTGGAAAATGTCAAGTATAATTGGAGCGTGGAAATCATGGGACAGGGGGTATGGCATGAGGCCACGAGGCTCCTCAGGAGCCAGGTCACACAACCCTCCTGGGCAATGGCAAGGAGTATGGATTTTATCTTAAGTCTAAGAGGAAGCCACTGAAGAATTTTAAGCAGAGAAGCAGCATGATCTGAGCCGTGCCTTAATGTAATTCCTACTGTGTGTGGAGGAAGGAGAGTGAAGACAATGATAACTTTTCTCTTCCTAAGTAATACTTGTTTGAAAACCAGAAATTATAAAGTCATTGCCTATATTTTTTAAAGCAATCTTCCAAGGACATAATCCTTCTTATTTTTGGAGGAACAGTCATTCATCTACATTCTAAATGGGACAGAACTATAGATATATAGACTAGCAAGTTTTAACCTGCCTAATCGAGGACAGGAATGCATTTCGTAACACTTTTTGTCAAAAGAAAAGATAATAGAGTCCTTTCCAACCACTGTCAGTGAACTGCATGTCTTCACGTCTCTCTTTCATCAGAGAAAGGTGCTGTGTTGAAAGTGAGCAAGATCCAGGCATAAGTGACCTCATTAAATCCCAAGTGGAGCACTAGGAATTCTGCACTTCCTTATTTTGGACAGGTAAGAGTAAACAAATCACACAGGGGCACGCCTAGGATAATTGATTGACATGCACGTGTCGCTTCCCATCACAACAGAACTTTTAGCATCCCTGATATACATGAAAGTTAAGACACTCAAATGGTCCCTGGGCCAGCTCAGAAATAAATCCTCCATCCTCGTTCAGTCTTTTACTTCCATTGCCCAGACAGGAAAACAAGAATACTCCGTATAACGTAGAGTTGAACATATAGAGAAGTGAATGGACAATTTGCATAGTTTTACAGCTCTGAGAGTCAAACTCTTTTTACCCTGTGATAGTTTTCTTTTCAGGTTTTAGTTCAATGCAGAGCATATTTCTGTGGTTGAGTCACGAACTCCAAAAATAGAGGCTTGTCATGGAAATGCAGACAGACGCCTCCCTGCAGCCGTGCTTCTGGGCACTGCTATAGTCATCAGCTTTAATGAGAGCTGTTAATATCACCTCCATCAGGATGGCTGCCCTGGGCTGACGTTCCGGGCTGTGCACAGGTGCTCTTGGCCAAAAATGTAATGGAGGTTATTACATTATCAACGAGGCACAGATGTGCTTTCTGTCTGGACTCAAGGCAGTGTTCCTGCCAAGAGCATAACTCTTTCAGCGGGTCCAGGTCTGTTTGTATCCAAATGCTGTTCTAGCTCAGCGAACCTGAGAGCTGCCTTCTGGTTTCCCAGGACATGAGTTTGGAAAATGTGCTTGAGGATGCAAGAAGGCTGGGCTCTCAAAGGCAGGTACATGCTTTCTTAAGTACACGAGGCTCATCCCACCACCTTCTGCTTTTTCAGGGAAAGCTTCAGCCATTGCATATTTGTTCACTGACTCATCAAGATTTTCTTGGGCACCTACCCTGTGCCAGGTACCCCGGAGGAGTCCAAGCTGATTCTGCCAAGGAGTTTGCTCCCGGGCACCCTGCAATGATTTCTACTGTTTCTCATCTTTCCTTCCAACTTCTTCAGAACTGTCTCTCAAAATTCACGTCTTCAGTGTCTCTCCCTGAGGCTCCAGTCTTAACATCATGGGGTTTTTCTACAGAGTTGGATGTTTACCTAATTTGACACCCCAGCATCTCCTTTCTCCTAAGCTTGAAAACCCTATTCGTTGAGCTTTTTGTTAGTCAGCTTGGTCCCTGGGATCGCTCTGATTTGAAGCCAGATTTCCTTAAAGCTAGCAGCCGCAGGTCCTGCAGGTAGCCTAGCATCCTACTTTGGCACTGCTAAGCCAACATGGGTGCCTGGGCCCTGAGAATCGGCTTTGACAGTCACCTGCGGGGCCACCACTGCACCTGCCCATGTTCTCACTGTGAAGTCACTCTGTCAGGGCTAGAATGGTGGCTCAGGGAGGAAAGAGGGATTCTCTTCTGCGTGAGGGAGCAGGTTTGAAATTGATCTTGACTTTGAGAGTGACATTGCCTTGCTGTCCAGGAAAATTTATCTCTTAGATAGGAGCTAACTGGTGAGAAAGGAGGTCAGTACACTGGCCACAGGGCAGCCTCCCCACTGTCATTTCAGTTTTAAACACAGAGATGAACAGACACAAGGAAGATGCTGAGAAATGTGTGTGCACGCATTTGTGTGTGGGCTTGGAAAGTGGGCAGTGTTTTTGTGGGCATCTGAGAGGACCCAGCTGAGGAAGACACGAACAGTGCAGCATCAGGACATAGCGTTATTCAACCCTCTGTCCTTTTGCTTGTTGTACACCCCTCGACTGTTGACCAAAGATGACAGAAGGATCCTGAAGATAAATGGGCGCTCTTCAATTCCATTTCCTTTCCGTCTACACCACTTGCCTGCCTGACTTCAGGTCCCTCCCTTTTTTCTTATTTCCATTCCTCTTTTGACTGATGGGTTGGCAGTGGCAGCATGAAGGGACGGCTGGTGGTGTTAACCCTGTTGTCTGTCCCTCTGCCTGTCCCCCTGGTATGTGGCTGTTGCTGGGGAGCGCAGCACTGTCATTCCCGCATCCCGGCTCGGAGCCCCGAGGATCCGGGCCACAGTGGTGCCCTCGTGGCTCGGCAGCTGTTCTACATGGCTGGCCTCATTATGAAGTGCATCTCTTGACAGGCAATTTGCTGCTGCCACCTGTATCTAGAAATCCTTTGCTAAGACTGAGAAATGCATCCCATCCTCTCTCTTCTCCCGGGTGTAGCTTTCACGACACGTTCTCCTTCTGACTCCTGTACATTGTCCTGTGTGCATTTCCACTGAGTGCTTGAAACATTTTGATGGCCTCCCCTTTCCCCTAGGCAGATAGGCAGGTGTTTTATAAGTGGGATCAAGATGAGAACGCAACAGATGATAATAGAAAGTAAATGTCAAACGGATGTGCCTCTGACTCAGGGAGACTTGGGCGGTACAGCAAGTCCCTCCAGTGGGAATATGAGTGTGGATGAACCAGAGAGCTGGGAGGGTTGACTTTCCGTCCAGGGATTTGCTATTGATTTTCTGTCATCAAAAACCAGGTGGAACTCTGTCTGATGATTATCTCAACGGCAGAAAATTTGGACGATACATTAATATTTACAAAGCTCTTTTAGGAACTTTCCCAACTACTATGCAGACTCAAAACAAGGCACATAAGAAACTGATTAATGTTATTATATTTATATATCAAATGTATAAACTCTATCCTACGAGCTTTTTGGGGGGAGGGAAGCAACTGTAAGATGCTTAATGTAATAAGTTAAGTGATATTTAAAAATAATTTAGGGGCTGGCCCTGTGGCCAAGGGGTTAAGTTCTTGCGCTCTGCTTCGGTGGCCCAGGGTTTCGCAGCTTCGGATCCTGGGCGCGGACCTTACACCACTCATCAAGCCATGCTGAGGCAGCGTCCCACATGCCACAACTAGAAGGGTCCACAACTAAAAATATATACAACTATGTACTGGGGGCTTTGGGGACAAGAAGGAAAAAATAAAATCTTTAAAATAAATAAATAAAAAAATAATTTAGATTCAAAATAGAAACCCTTTCCAACAAATATTTCATAATTGAAAAATTAAGCTTCTTCAAATTTCATCAAACTTGAAAAGGACATTATGAAAATGATATCCTCTGACCTCTGTTCTTTCAGTATTTCCAAAATATTATATATTTCAAACAGATATACATATTTTATTTCATCTTGGACTAAAGAAAAATGTTGGTTTTTAAATATGCCATTTTGTTCAGAAATTAAAAACCAGGGAGCGGCCGGTCCTGTGGCCCAGCGGTTAAGTTCGTGGGCTCCACTTCAGTGGCCCAGGATTCCACTGGTCCGGATCCCAGAGGCGGACATGGCACCGCTCATCAGGCCACACTGAGGCAGCATCCCACACAGCACAACCAGAGGCACTCAAAACTAGAATATACAACTATGTACTGGGGGGCTTTGGGGAGAAGAAGGAAAAAGAAGAAAAAAAGATTGGCAACAGATGTTAGCTCAGGTGACCAAAAAAACAACCAGGAAAGAATAATTTAAAAAGTCAAGCTTTACAGTGCTTTTAAAAAGATGACATGTGCCTTAGTCTTTAAAAGATCTTATTATCCCACTAAAAGCCTTCCTCCAGCAGATGCGGTGTGACTCCTTCTTAGTGTAAGGGGCACCCTCTGTGAGATCCAAGGTCTTCTCTAAGATAGGGTAGTCAGTTCCTGGCCATATTTTTGCCAGGCATTTCTTCTTCTCCATCGACCTTTGAATTCATTCATGCAGTTAATAACGATGTATTGAGTCAGGCATGTGCTGCGTTCTAAAAGTACCGTGTAAGTAAGCCAGACCTAGCCCTGCCTCATGGAGTGTGTAGTGACAGGCAGTGAGACGCCCAACAGCGATGGAATCAAGACTAGGATGGGAGAAAGATGTGTTATTTATGGGGCCTTCAGCAGGAGCAGCTCAGCGACCCATGCGTACTGGTGAGGATGGTAAGGGGTTGGGGGAGGGGGGCATTTCGCCCTTGCTCTGAAAGAAGTGTCTGCACTTCCTCTCTTTCTGCTCATACAGCTCATTTGAAATTTGAGGACAGTGTAAGCAATTGGCATTGGCAACCCTGTCCATTCCTAGAATTTTGGCTTAGTCCTCGATGCAATGAACATCCTGAGTGTGGTGGATTAACTTTGCTTCTGTTTACCTTTCCTAATCATCGGCATTGGTCTCAAAAGACTCCGAGTTTTCCTGGAACGTGAGTTGCCCCACTTGGGCGTGAAGCGCCCCCCCCCCCCCGCCAACTCACCATCTCAGACAACGATCCTTGAGTGCCGTCCAGTTATAACACACACACAGCCAAGGTAACACAGATGAAGAGAAATAGGAAAACTACCGGGTTGTTTGATGTGGGACATGGCAAGCATGAAAATGAGCAAACATTTAATTTTGTTTATTGAGGTCAACATGAAAGCTGTTGGATCTCTTATAACAGCTTTCTGGACTTTTGATGCATTCCTTGTTGAAACACCTCAAGCTGAGCTTGTCGTTCTGAAATGTCAGAATGTTCCGTTCTGGTAAGCATTCAGTTCGTATTGAGTTCTCCCTTTGTGCAGAACTCTGTGAGGTGCAGCTACAATGTATAAGGGGATGGAAAGAATATAAAATGAAACCTGGAAGCCACGAGTCAGTAGACAGTGAAAACAATCTGAAAAGACTTTCTGGTTTTGCTTGATTACAGACTGAATTTATGACCCAGCGGGAGGAGCACACCCATACTTTCTTTGCATGCCTTCTTTTTATGGTCCCCTTCTCAATGCAAGGGCTGCCTGGGCAGTCATTTCTGCCTACGGAGTAAGGTAATCTCAGAACCTTGTGACCTGAATTTGTAGAGAAGCCACGTGCGATCCTGGACCCAGACAGGGATTTGCTAACCTTTGAAGCTAGGAAGGCTTCAAGGGCCTGAAAGGCACATGAATAATCTCAAGCCACAATTCTTACTTCTTTCTCCATTTCCCTCTGACAAAGATACATTGGCAAAATAAAATATTGAGAAGTCATAAACACAGAGAGGATAAGTGCACAGGGTTTGGAGTTCTAAGGTTTGAATCATGGCTCCATTATTAACTCTGTGACTTTGGGCAAGTCATTTAACCTCTGTGAGCCTCAGTTTCCACACCTGTAAAATGGAGGTAATAATACCTAGTCAGGGGGTTATTGTGAGGATTAAATGAGATAACGAATATAAGCTGCTTAGCATGGGGGCCCAGTCCAGAAAAGTTCAATGAATATTAAACTATTATTATTGATAATTGTGTCAACTCTGTGGAAAAAATCATTTCGTTTCGTTAGGATTCTTTAGTTTTGCTGGTTCTGAAAATGGCTCAACAGAACATAAGCAAGAAGTCATGTGCATTCTACCAGGTTAAAAATGGGAAAGCCAACTTCTCATTTATTCATCCATTTAACAAATGTCTATGGAGCATCTTCTATGTGCTTGGCAATGGGCGAGGCATTGGGGTGTAGAGAGAAAAGTAACAGTTCCCATCTTCCAGAAAGCTGAAGTCTGGTGGAGCAGATCAGTAAGTAAGCTGACAGTGACAATATAGCATATGTGCTTAATAAATGCACTTTGGCAGAACCATGCTCTGAAAACAGAGCTCCTGAGAGAAGAATACCAAAAGGATTACATGCTCACTCAAGTCAAACCTTCTAATTCTAAAGGAATGGAAGAAGGAAGTCAGGAACACAAGAGAGATGATGTCAGGCCTCGCCTCACACCCTGCCCAGTTCCCAGCCTGAGGAGCTCTCTTCTCCCAGGCTGGGGTGTCATTCTTTGGCCTCTAAGATGAACGCTGGCCTTGGACAGGAGCTTGCGGAGCTCTAGGCCAACCCTTTGTAACTCAGGTTCAAGCCAAGTTTGCAGCCAGCACAGCCTTGACCATACGCTCCAGTTCTGATACCTGCTCTCCTGCCTCCAATTTCTTGAATGTATGGTGTTTAGGATCAGAACCGGGCTCTTTCTTCCTTGTTCGTGTTTAAGGACTCTAGTCCTGGCTCTGAACTCTGTGCCCATGGGTGGACTTCTGCTGCATCTTGACCAATGAGCCTCCCTAGGCTTTTATTGGTAATAGTTTTATCGGGATATAATTCACATAGCATACGATTCATTCATTTAAAATGTACTATTCAATGCCTTTTTGCATATTTCCAGAGTTGTTCCACTATCACCACAATCAACTTCAGAACATTTTCATCACCCCAAAAAGAAACCCTTAGCTGTCACCCCAATCCTCCCATGCCCTAGCCTCTGGTAACAATTAATCTACATTCTGTCCTTATAGATTTGCCTATTCCAGACATTCCATATAAATGGATGTTATGGACTGAATTATATCTTCCAATGTGACTGTATTTGGAGATAAGGCCTTGAAAGAGGTAATTCAGGTTAAATGAGGTCATAAGGGTGGGGTCCTGATCCAATAGTACTGGTGTCCTTATAAGAAGAGAAAGAGACACCAGGGGTGTGTGTGCAGAGAAAAGGCCATGCGAGGATGCAATGAGAAGATAAGATAGCCATCTGCAAGCCACAGAGAGAGGCCTTAGAGGAAAACAAACCTGTCAACACCCTGATCTTGGACATCTAGGCTCCAGAGCTGTAAGAAAATAAATTTGTGTTGTTTGAGGCACTCAGTGTGTGGTATTTGGTTACAGCAGCCCCAGCAGGTTGATAGAGTAGCTTCATACTATATCTGTATTCATACTGTATCTGGCTTTTTTCACTTAGCATAATGTTTTCAAGGTTTAATCCATGTTGTAACATGTATCAGTCCTTCATTCCTGTTTTGATGACAGCTAATATTCCATTATATGAAAGTACCACATTTTGTTTATCCATTCATCAGCTGATGAACCTTTTGGTTGCTATGAATGATGCTGCTACGAACGTTCATGTACAAGTTTTTGTGTGAACATGTGTTTTCCTTTTTCTTGTCATATACATCTTGAGTATATCTGTCTAAGAGTAGATTTTATGGGTCATATGAGAACTCCATGTATAGCCTTTGAGGAACTGCCAAACTCTTTTCCAAAGTGGCTGCACCATTTTACATCCTCATCAGCAACAATGAACGAGGGTTCCAATTTCTCCACATCCTTGCCAACATAAGTTATTTTCTGTCTTTTTGATTATAGCCATCCTAGTTGGTGTGAAGTACATCTCATTGTGGTTTTGATTTGCACTTCCCTAATAACTCATGATGTTGACTGTTTCTCATGTGCTTATTGGCCATTTTTACATTTTCATTGGAGAAATGATCCTTTGCCCATTTTTTAATTTGCAATTAATTTTTAACTTGACTTTTTATTATTGAGTTGCAATCATTCTTTTTATATTCTAGATACAAGTTCCTTATCGTAGATATATGATTTGGAAAAAGTTTGTCCCATTCTGTGCTGTCTTTTCACTTTCTTGATGGTATACTTTCAAGCACAAAAGTTTTAATTTTGACGATGCCCAATTTATTTATTTTTTCTTTTGTTGCTTGTGCTTTTGTGGCTTATCTAAGAAACCATTGCCAAAACTAAGGTCATGAAGATTTACTTACATGTTTTCTTCTAATAGTTTTACAGTTTTACCTCTTACATTTAAATCTTTATCAATTTTGAGTTAGTTTTTTTGTTTGTTTTTTTTGTGTGAGGAAGATTGGCCCTGAGCTAACATCTGTTGCCAATCTCCTCTTTTGCTTGAGGAAGATTGTCACTGAGCTAACATCTGTGCCAAACTTCCTCTATTTTATGTGGGATGCTGCCACAGAGTGGCTTGATGAACAGTGCTAGATCTGTGCCTGGGATCTGAACCTGTGAATCCCAGGCCACTGAAGTGGAGTGGGTGAGCTTAACCACTACGCCACTTGGTCAGCCCCTGAGTTAGTTTTTTGTATATATGGTGTAAGGTAGGGGTTCAACTTCATTCTTTTGTATGTGGATAACGAGTTAGCTCAGCATTATTGTTGAAAAGACTATTCATTTCTCCATTGAATTGTCTTGGAACTCGTAAGTAAAATCGATTGACCATAAATGAAACAGTTCATTTCTAGGCTCTCAATTCTATTTCATCGATGTATATCTTTATGTCAGGACCACACTGTCTTGATAACTGTAGCTTTGTAGTAAGCTTTGAAATTGAGAAGTGTGAGTCCTCCAACTTTGTTCTCCTTTTTCAAGCTTGTTTTGGCTCTTCTGGGTCCCTGGAAGCTCCCTAGGCTTCTGAAGCCGCTTTCTGGTGCCTGTTGCTAGGATCTAGCTGCTGGCTGAGGCGTCTGAAGTTGGCAGGCAAATATGCTCAGCTTACCACCTGGGCTGCTCCCTGTACGCCTCAGTGTTACTCAGTCCGCCTCAGTAGACCTTTTCCAGGTCTAAAGCCGGATCTTGTGAACCTACGGGCTCACTCCGGAATCCTAAGAGTTAATTAGTTTTGATGGACATCTCGTTAGTGTATTTATGTCATGTCTGTTGCTTTTAAATTATAAACATATTATAGTCAGATCCCAAAAAATGTGGCAAACAGATAAAAATTTCTTGATAATCAGAACCCACTTGTTAAAATTATAATGTAACTATCAAAGGTCTAATGCATTATTGTAGATATACTCTTTTTTCCCTCTGTAGAAAGAAGTTTTTGTGTCATTTTTGGAAGTTAATTTGAATTGAGAATTTCACTAGGGATTTTTTGGGTGTCTATTGTTCCCTTGCTGTTTGAAAGGCCGTACACAATTTTGGAGGGAAATTCAAGCAAAATCATACTTCGGGCCCAGGAAAGGCCCAAAGTTTATTATGTCATAAGTGTGCATTTATAGGAATATATTTATCTGGATTTATTTTGAAGTTAGGCTAAGACTTAACATGTAGTTTTTCTTTATATTGAACTTTTTCTTCTTTAAGAAGCTACTTGCATTTCCAAACGCATCATCTCATCTTTATAACGATTCTTAAGACTGACTACACATGTTTACGCTAAATCGATTTGGCCTCCTACCTATCCGAGTAGAACGTGTCGCACCGTTTATTGAAACCTGGGCTCTGGCAATCACTCCGCTCAGATTCTCTTCAGGTTGGCCAGCAAGGGGCACTAAAGCATAGCATCTCTTCGCTGTTTCCTCCCAGCAACCGCAGAGGTTTCAGTAAGCAAGCAATTGGGCACGAAGCTGGAAGCTGCACACTCTGAGAGCCACATCAAAACACTGGTGGCAGTCTCTTTGATATTTTTCAAGGGTATTGATATTTTTAAATGAGAAAAATTCTGATTGGGCAAAAAGGCAGCAAAACAATTCCAAATACAGAATCACTCTTCGCTTGCAAGCCATAATTCTCCTGTCTAGTCAATACTATTAGGTAAACTGGCAGAATCCTGTCATTGCTTTTCTGTGAATTACGGCTTTTTTTTTCCATCCAGAGAACATAATGGCCTAGTCACATAACGAGTTCCTAAAAGGATGAACTACCTGATGTTACGGTGACAAGCAATTATTATGGAGACCTACTGCTTGGTGTTTTTTTCTACCCTTCAAATTTTCCTGCCTATTTATTTCCATCAGCTACTAAGGATGACTCTTTTATTGTTTCAAATAAAGGATGCAATCTATATGCTAGGCACACATTATGAATAATTCCTTGTCATAACAAGGCACGAATGTCCTTCAGAGACTAGCATGAAGTTACTGAAGCTGTTCAGTATTGGTAATGGGTTTTTCTTTTTAATTTTAGCTTTTATCCGTGTTTAATCATCTCACGGTACTGAAACACTAAGAATGACAGCTTTCAATAGTTAGTGCGCCGAACTGGATGCAAATATCCTTTATTCTTTCATTATAAATCAAAGAAATAGTTTCTGGAAGCTCTGTCCACTTATCAATATTGTAAAAAGATGCATGCAAAGGTAATTCATTCAATATTAACATTCGATTATGAATCAATGTATAATACTTTGATGAAAATTTCATTCATTTTTTTAACTTAGTTTTTTTTTCAGGCTTAGGGTTTTTGGACCTTGTTTTTTGCAGCATGTGAGAATTGTATATTAAAATGGATCACATCTTCACTCGTCTCATTACAGTGCTCTTCTCCTCAAATACAATCCGAAACCTCCAATGTTTGATTACTTAAGAACCCTTAAGGAGTCTTAGCTAAATGATGGATAGTTCAGAGTATGATTCCTAATATTTTTCCCTCTGCTAGCCAGGATTAGAAATTGGATGCTGCAGAGCAAAGATTTTTAAGTCTGAGGCAGATATCAAGAGGGAAATGGAAAGGACAGAGCAAGAGAAAGGACAGACCACGGATCCTGTGTTTTCTGAACAACCCTGAAGGTGTTCTGTCTCAGCCGCTTGAGATGATTCTGATCCATCCAGGCATTGTGCCTCTTCCACTACCTGGCTCTTTCTTCTTTCTGACGCCAGGAGATGGATACAGAGACCACAAATGACATGGTTAAGAGCACAGGCCAGGAGTTAGTTTGTGGGGTGCATATTCTGGCCATGTGACTTTGGGCAAGTCACTTTACTTATCTAAGCCTCAGTTAATTCTTCTGTACAGTGAAGAATCACTCACCCATTTTTTTTTTTTTTTCCTGAGGAAGATTAGCCCTGAGCTAACATCTGTACCAATCTCCCTCTATTTTGTATGTGGGTTGCTGCCATAGCATGGCTGACGAGTAGTGTAGGTCCATGCCCGGGATCCAAACCCATGAACCCAGGCTGCTGAAGTAGAGTGTGTCTAACTTAACCACTAGGCCACGGGGCTGGCCCCTCACTCACTCATTTAACAAATATTTATCAAATGCCCAGGCATCATTCTAAGCACATATGATTCTTCTGAGGATCAAATGAGAGAATGACTGTAAAGATATGTAGCACTGTGGCACAAAAGAATGGTCATTACTGTCTATCGAGAACCGACTGTGCACAGACCCTATGCCATATACTTTGGGCAATTACTTAACCTCTGTCTGCCTCAGTTTTCCTCATTTGCAAGGGGAGAGTCTTGTCTCATATGGCTCTTGTGAGGTTTAAATGAGGTAATGTGTATAAAGTGCTTAGAACAGCGTCCAGCACAGAATAAATGTTATACACGTGTTTGCTACCATAACCTCAGGTTCCCAGTAACAACTTGGAGAGCTAAGACTTATCCCCATCACTTTAAGGATGAGTTAACTGAGGCTCAAGGAGGTAAGGGAAATTGGTCAAGGTCAAAAGGCTGGCAAGTTGCAGATTGGTGCCCTTATGTGTCTGGATGCAAAGCCTGGCTGTGCTTTTCCTATTGACCCCTGGTGCCCTCCAGAAGCACTGAATGCCTGTTTGAGATCACACAGATGCACATGAGCTCTTTTGTAGCTCTGAAATGCTGCTCCCACTGCCTCCAGGTCTATCAGCGTGCCCATGTGCACGAGCACACACACACACACACACACTCAGGTCTATTGTCTTTGCACTTAGTATTCATTCTGAGCAGTGGCTTCTCTCCTCACAGAAATTATACTGCTGTTTGTGCATTTAGCAAAATTGCCATCCGCTGCTCTGGAACCTGTATCCTTCCTGCTAGGTGGTAAGTAAAAAATGTAAATTCAGTTTTTCAGTCTGTGAGCTTTCTCAGGGAGAAAGCTGTTTTGCTTGCTTGCTCATTTGATCATTCATTCATTCTGCCATCAGTCATTCACCAAGCATTCACTGTGAGCCAGGCCCTGTAGTAGGTAAATTCTTAAATTTTTATTAACCACACACTATGGTTGCTCAATTTGTAAAATATTGAATCCTAATTGTAGATTTTGTACAAATTAACTTAAAAGGACAGAATGCAGCAAAAGACAAGGCTTGTTTGTTTCCTTTTTTGCATCCTCAGTGGTCATCACTGACTGTCAGCAGAAGATAGTTTATCAACACTTCACAGCTTAAATAAGGAGTGTATTTTCTCACAGTGTCCTTTGTCTATCTTCCCCTTGGGAAACACACAGCTACAAATTATATGGAGATGCTTTAAAGACAAATGAATTTCCATCTGAGACTTGTGGGGGAAAGTGACTCCCTTAACAAACTATCCTTTTTGACTTGATGAAGTTGAAAATGTTGCAAATGTTCTAAAGAGTACGTTATACCCGGTAGATGGTGAATTTGTGGAACACTGGGTTCCATAGTCAAATATGGTAATTGCTTCTTAAAAAAAAATACGAACACAGCTTTCCCCTCGAAATGTACCCAATTCAAGAGGGAATAGATTTTGAGGATTTGTACTCATAGAGCATGAATTCTCAATTTTATGCCCCAAAGAGCTATAAGTTTTGAGAGTGGATTTGCTGTTTGCTGTTCATGGAGCATCCATTCTTTCTTCTTTCAATAATATTTCAGCTCTCCCCTGGGGAAAGGTTTGTACTGGCTCTTGATTAAAAACAAAACAAAATAAAAAACAACCGGATAAGAAAATTCCCTTACTCCCTTCTCCTCTAGTCTTTGGGAACTTGTGCTGTGACTGTTGCTCACTGTTACCCTCACTGGGCTTCTTCCTTAGGGCTTCTTTTTGGGAATGCCCTAGATGGTAGTATTATAAGAGATATTTTATATCTCAAAACAAGATTATAAGAGATAAGGCCTTCCCCTCAGCTCCGTTACTTGGCAATATATAGAGCATTGTAAAAGGAATTTTAAATATTTCTGCCTTGTACTAATTGTCGTTATTTAGGGGTTACCATGAAGTTTCTGCCAGATATTTGAAATAAGGGATTAACATTGAGAGTTAGATGACAAAATCATTACACAATGTATTAGATCAGAGATATATACAAACTGCCTTAAAAAGAGAGACTTGTTAAAAATATTTACCAATCACCATGATCAGACCAGATGTTATCGTCCCAGCTTTAATCCTCCCATTGCTGGAATGTGGCTAGGTCGGGGGTTTCCAGGGAGGAAGGGGCCAGGTTTGCCAGGGTGACAGGAATCAGGACAACAGTGCTTTATCGACTAATATGGAAGTATTTCCATAATTTAACAACTGGTTTGCTGAGGTGGACTTTCTGAGTAAATGGGCCCCCTCTTGCATGAGAATCTTTCAAATAAATCTACACTTCCATACCTAGTTTTTATTCATAAAGGTGTATTGTTTCTTTAAGAGATCCTACAAACTTGTGTAAGATTTAGGCCCCCACAAACCCAGGTTTTAGACCCCCAGGATGGCCATAACTGTGCATACCAGGTGACTCTCAGCCCAGTCAACGAGGCTGGATGGGAACTATTGAACAGGTTTGGGACGGCCGACTTTGGCGTCACTGGTGTTGGTGCTCACCATCCATTGCAGAGGGTGCTCTTGCCCGAAGCCCGGGCTTGTCCCATTATAGTGTCAGGTCTACTCTCTTTAGGAGATGCACTTATCAGCCTGTCATTATAATGATAACCTGGTATTATTACAATGTCTTATGATCTTTCATCAAACATGAATTTCTTCTATTTCATGCTTCCCAAGAAACCTGATTATGACTTAGCTCCCATGCTGGCTGCCTGTGACGTGTTGGCCACTGGATTCAGGAGTGTAGTCCCTTGGGCAGTTCATTTCTCAGGACATATGAGTAAACTGGGATTTTAGTTTATTAGTTATTATTCTAATTACTTGGCCCATGTGAGCCCACTTCTGAGAGACAGTCTGTGCTAAGGTTTCTGAGCCTGTAAAGCCAGACCTTGGACCATGGCGAACGGACTTCAATAACCATCCTGCCTCTAGGGGCAGATGCTCCATCACACTGGCCTTGGCCTTCTTCCTCTATTTTGAGCAGTACTTCACTGGAACTGTTGATCTGTCTCCCCACTAGACTGTAAACTCGTTGAGAACGGTGACCATCTGTATTCCAAACACTTAGAACAAACGCACAGCACGGAGTAAGGACTCAATAAATATTTAGTGAATGAGTGAATGGAATAAGAAAAAGTGTGTGATATTTTGTGGGTACCAGTAAACTAGTAGCAATGCACACTTTTAGCTAAATTTACAAATCACTTTGATTTTAACCCATTTATTTTTTCATTATAAAAGTATTCATAATGTTTTGGAGGTCGCAGATCTTTCATCTTTTTGTTTACAAGTCATATCAGATATATCACAAACCTGTAATATAAACCTGTAATAATACAAACCACAAGGTATTTACTGTGGGGCAATTAATTACTCTTAGTTAACAATTAATGTTTCCAAATCAGTTGTCACTTTTGTTGGATTGACACTTTGCACCTCAGAGGTAGGCTCAAGCAGAAATCCTCTGGTCTTTCTCTTTGTATCACTTTTCAATTGCAGCATCATGATCAACAATACTCATGCTAAAATATGAAGAACTGGTTTTATTAGCAGCATCTGTAACTTAATTACAGGCCACCTGGTGTCATCTTTGTTCCCTTGATAGAACTGAGTTTGGGAGACAAGCGATCATTTGGGAATTGTGTTTGTATTGAGACAGCGAAGAGTTAGTGCTATTTGTTTTCAGAAGCAGAGAGGAAGTTATCAACCCTGCAGATCCTAAAATTCTAAACCTCAAGAGCTTTTAACATTTCCTCTTTAAGGCATCAAGCAGCTGTTTCTCTTGGGAGGGCTCCTGGAAGCCAACTGAGTTGAACATGGGGTAATGGAATGTGGCTTGAAAAAGGAATGCTGAGATTCAGCTTGTAATTACACACACACACACACACACACACACACACACACACGCACGCACATGTGCCCTAGGCCCCAGAACCTGTGAGAGGCTCAAATGAAGTTCTTTATTCCTTACAGCCAGGCAAACCAAGAATGCAGCCTCTCTGTCAAGTGGAGTGACCTTTCACACGTCGCCCCCAGGGCCCAGGCTCAGAGGAACCCATGGCAAGACGCACAGCTGTGATCCAGCTGCCTTTGAAACAGTAGCCATCAGAAACACAACCCCGGGAGACACAACAGCAACAATGACAACAGCAGCAGCAGTAGCTCCTTCTCCAAATTGCCTTGTGAATGCATCGCGTCCTTCCTGTTCAAGAAATCGGAGGCCTATAGTACGTACCTTAAAGCTTATTCTGCTTGTTCCGTACCATAGTCTGCCTCCTGTCATCTGAGCTGCAAATAGTTCCTCAGTACCCAGGATTCCTGGGCCCCTCTCTGAGTGTATCTTTGACATTGTATTATCATAATAACCATTTATAATAAAACAACTTCCTGCCACTGGGTGTGTTCCTCCGTCAATATCTGGCTGTGATATTCTGATACAGTTGTCTTGTTGAGGCTGTGGGAAAGGCCATTTCCTGTGAATAAAGCTGGTCTCTCCTGCAGGGTAGGGAGACATCAGCCAGTGTCAAACATGCAGGAAAAACATGGGTTCAAGGACAGGAAACCAGAAGTTGGTAGGTGACTAGGTCTGGGCTTCCAGGAGTCTAAGCATGCCTCCATGCAGGGTGGGAGGGGAAAGAGACCTTGCCACATGGACGCAGGCCTAGAGCGGGCCGACAGCTGGGAAGACATGGGCAAGCTCCACACTGAGGGCATGTTATACAGCTGTGTGTTCTTCTATTCCTTTTGCTATCTCAGTCATTTAGTAAGACACTCTTAAAATGCTCCAGCCCATTCCCAGAATGCTTTGGGGCAGTCAGAGAATGGTCTCCAGTCAGCAACTGAGAGTAGAGTTGGAGGGAGGCTGCATCCCTGGGGCTAGCATGGTGGTCTCAGGAGAGACTCCGAATCTTAGCCGAGTCAGTCCCCCCACGTGGCAAGTCTCCCTGTATTGCCTAATTTGTTAACTAAACCGTGGGCTTCCCTTTATCATTTCTCATCATTCATTTCCATAGTCTTCCTGATAACTACATCTTGATAAGTTGTAGTTATGATTCTTTAGAGAGCTCAAAGTTAAAATCCAGGTTTAAGGCGGGATTTCAACTTTCCTGGTCTTGTCCAAGTCTCTCAAAAACTCTGCCAGCTGAAACATCCTGTTTCAGGGGATGGCCCACATACGCGATTTATACTATCAGCAAGGGTAAAAGTAGCACGCATTGACAGCCAACAGACTGGAGACTACACGTTTATACAGTATAGCCACAGCCCATGGTCCTTAAGAAAAAAATTAGTTTCCCTCGTTGAGGTTGGGCTAGTCCTTATGAAAAGAAAAATCCTGAGAAAACATTATGACTAGAGCCAGCCCTGATGGCCTAGTGGTTAATGTTTGGTGCTCTCACTGCTTCGGGAACTCGGGTTAATTTCCAGTCGCGGAACCACACCACCCATCTGTCAGTTGCCGTGCTGTGGCAGTGGCTCACATAGAAGAACCAGAAGGACTTACAACTAGAATATACAACCATACACTAGGGTTGAGGAGAAAAAAAATGAGAGGAAGATTGGCAACGGATGTTAGCTCAGGGTGAATCTTTCTCTGCAAAAAGACAAAAAAAATAAAACCCCAAAAAACCCCAAACCCAAAAACCTTTAAAAAAAATTGTGACTAACTGTAGACGAACCCATCATGTATGGGATCCTGAGGCACCCACAGTATATTCCACCAAAGAAAAGAGATCAGAATAAAATATGGACTTTTTACAGTGGCGGCTACCTTTTTTTGAGAGAAATACTAACAAGATATTGAGGTCATCCTTTAGCCTGTAAATCAGCTTGTGAGTGATAAACCCTCTTTCTGTGAAAGTTATAATAAATACTAGGTTGTGAGGGACAAGAGAAAGGGAGCTTGAGATGGATGCAAATGCGCACGTTACTTGGCCTTGAGAAATTAGGCTGAACACCGGAAATTGGAGTCTTTGTTGTGAGGGAGAGATTCTGAAATCACTGGGGCATGAAAGTGTTCTCAGGCTCAGTCCAAACTACCAAAACGCAGAGCCCAAAGACACTCAGAGTCTCGTAAAGTGGCTTGCCAAGAAAAAATGGAACTTTGCCTTCTTGGCTTCCAAAAAGAGGGTTTCCATCCAGGTTCCCACTGGAATGGAGAAGTCATTCACATATTTTCCCACCCTTCTGGTCTCTCTGAATCACAATGACTTTATTTTAGCTAGTTATTTACAAAAGGGAAATGGTCCCTTAAAATCAGGCCAAAGATCAATCTTTTAGGTAAAAAAAAGAAGGTTAACAAAAATAGCAGGATAAGATATTGCATGACTACCACTATAGAAGAAAAATTATGCACAGAAAAAATACTGGTAGTAAATAACACAAAAATATTAAGGGTGGGTGTCTAATGAAATAAAATAAACATATTTTCTACAATGAAGGTGCTTTGGTTGACAAAAGGATAAAACTTACTCCCCCAATCTTATTTGAAAATAAATCCATGAATTGCCATTTCCATTTTCAACTACCACTTAGCACTACTAGTCAAGTCCTCACCATTTACTTGCAGATTAACTGCACAGCAGCAGGTAGATGATGGTAGTTAATCCTGGCTAGTCCTCCATTATTTTAAAATGTCTCCACTTAGAAACAACTAAGGCACCAAGAAACTAACCAGGCTGCTCTTGACTTTTATTTAATTCTTTCTATCAGATTTTAAATCATAAGAAAGATTTAAAATAATAATTCACAGATGAAGGTCTCACACACGTCATTTGGGACTTAATTCTCAGTTTGTAGGAATAATACCTAACATTTACTGTGTGCGCCAATAACTGAGTTGACTGCTATAAATCAATGTATTACCTACTTGAGTCCTTACAACGGTCCCATAAGGTAGTCCCACATATAGATGAGAAGGTGGAGGTATGAAGAAGTGAAGTCAACTGCCGAAGGTCAAAGAGCAAACGAAAGAGCAAAAGCAAAAAGGGGCTATGCACCCCTCTCCTCTGACTCCGGAACCCACCCTCTTAACCATGGAGCTTTACTGCTTTGTGGAGCTGGATGATATTGCATCTTACTCCTTCTCTGATGACTATCTGGAGTTCAAAATTCTCTGTTTAAATATTTACACAGAATTTCAATATGCATCCTAGGTCTTTACAATGGCCATATTCCTATGAATTTCTTAGACATAACTTAAGGTGTCCATAAATCTCAAGTTGTAAAGGCAAGAGGAGATGCCAGTTACCTAGTGGTTTTCATCTTAAAGGATGCCTTTTAGGAAAGTCCTAGAAGTTCCTCTGCAAAATGTGTGGCTTCGCTTTTCTGTGCGCACCCTTATTTAGAGGCATTAGACTGTTACGGGTTATAACATGTATATAATCCAGCTCTTCAGCTAGGCTAAGGGACTTGCTCAGGATCTCACAACTAGTTAACCACATGGCCAGGACGAGGACACAAGTCTCAACTCCCATTTCAAGACTCTTCAACTGTTTCTTCGTCTTAAGCCCAAGAACAGATAGAAACAATCATTAACAGAGCAATTGAATTTTAATAATTACCTAGAATTTGATGATTTTAGTTCCAGTAGATATTTTTTCCCCATGATGGGCTTTAAATGTTTTACAGATTTTTTTAGAGCTTGCCAAAAATAGGTCTGTAGAGACCATGAAATATTTTGTTTGTAAGAGAGGAAAAGAGATAAAAACATGACTTAAAAAAATAGTAACTATGCAGGCAAAAATAATGATATGGGAAATTAAATCCGTGCCTACAGGTCTGAGGCTGATAACTTTTCCTGACCCCAGTGGGAAGATAATTTTTCTTTGGTGGGGAGCACAAAATCGTTGGCTCTGCTTTTTCTCTTCTTTTGAAGACCATCTCTTCCTCTTATTAGCACAGGACAGATCAGGGGACAATAAATCCAATCTGGGACTTAAATTTGACATATCTTCCTCTCCATCGTGTTGTAAAGCCTTCAGCTCCAAGTTGGAGAGTGCCATGAGCTGTCTTGGCCCTCAGAGGCCTGACACACAGAGTAATGCTTGTGGAATGAGGGGGCCATTACCCACCAGCAGCCTCGGGTGTGGGAAAGTATTCCTTCAACTCGGGGAAGACAGGCCAAACTCTGAAAATTTAATCTCTTTCTTTTGCCAAAGAGCCAGCTACAAGATTCTGAGTTCCATCACTATTATTATAACCATGGGGGGAAAATGACTTCATTGTAAACCAATGACCTCACCCTAATAACCGTGGTCTAATCATTTCTAAAGAAAGCTGCCTTCTTCGTTCCTGCCAACTTGCAAATGAAACAAATTACATCGGCACATGATTATATTCATTAGCGATTATTCCGTGAAAACAGTGAGGATCTGAATTCACCCCACACTTAACCCAGACAACTGAAAACTGCAGCGCAACCACGAGCCAACTGTTGACCGACACTGTGCTGGGAGAATGTTCCATTCCAGTCTATGAGCGTACAAGTGTTTTTCCTCCTCGTGGGATACTGGCCCAGGTTAGACAAAGAAAAGTCAACAAAAACACTCCTCACATCAGACATAAGAATTACCCAGTCTAGAACCTTCGAATGGTAGTTCTCTGGTTTACTTGGTATTTTTCTATGGGAGAGAACGACACATGGTACAAGCCTTCTCTCTCACTGTAACATATCAATGTCCTGGGAGATCGAGCTGACACAGGTCATGCAGAGGCAGCTTGAGGGCTGGGGACAGGTGGCTAGTACTGGTTGTGCCCTGACATCTGTCACCTCCCAAGTGTTGTGTGCATGAGCAGTCATGCGAGCTCAAGGCAGGGGCGAGGTTCGCTGGATGTCTGGGCATTCCCTTTTAGGAGGGAGGCAAGAGTGAATAAACTAGGAAAAAAACAAAGAGGCATGCGTATAGAATGACAACATTCCCTAAAGTCGTTTTTATTAACCAGTTTTGAGCTGATTTCTACGTCATTGCTGAGAGATCGATTAGCAAGGTCCCATGTTTACAGAAGAAAGACTAAAACGGAAAAGGACTGAAATGATGGTACAATGACTTGCCTGAGATTGATTAGCAAGTGAGGGTGGGACCTGGAGTAGCATTCAAAATGTCCAACATCTGCTCCTGAGAGCTGACGATGAAAGGGAGTCCCGATTTTGGAAAGAGAGAAGGTTAAATGAGCTGAGCCAGCTTCCCTTCCACAGTGATCCAGCTGGTCGGACTTCTTTCCAATCCATGCCTTGGGCCATGGGAGCACAGGCTGGAGTGTGCGGGCGGGTCTGTGCTAAGCCAGCACACCCTCCAGTGAAACATCCCAAGGCCATGTCACCGTGAGAATGGGTGAGTATTATTATCTTCTTAGCAGAAGGACCATGTGATGTTATGTTACCATTTCCTTGAGGAAATGCCAACACCCCTAAATTATTTAGCCACCACGAGTTCCTACAGAATAATAACCCTCATCTTAGACCAAGGAACCACCTTTCTTAGTCAAACAAATATTCTTGGAGTCATGAGCAAAAAGTCCTATCTCACATAATTTGTTAAGTCCCTTGAAGTAGGATCTACTAATAAAGCCTAAGTAATTCTAATAGCCCTGCTTGAGCCAACCATCTGGCATGACAAACTCACAGGCCAGTGAAGTGCTTGGTACTTTGCGGTGTCATAGTTTGCTCTCTGCTTCCATGGAACCTTAACCCTGCCCCGCTTCCAACAATCTGCTAATTTGGTCAGAGAGAGACAACATTTCCCAGAGTGATTTTTTTTGGAGCTGTTTTTGAGCTGACCGATATTGATTGCTCTCCAACTGACCTGGTGTGGAGGTCGAGTCAGTGGGAGAGAAATGTATTTGGTTGTGATAAGGGGGTGGAGTAGATATAGGAAATATTGTTTGAGAAACCACCGTATGCTAGTTACTTTTCCAGTACCTGGAAATGCAGCAGTGAGCAAAACTCATAAAAATCCCT
This sequence comes from Equus caballus, assembly GCF_041296265.1. Lineage (NCBI taxonomy): Eukaryota > Metazoa > Chordata > Mammalia > Perissodactyla > Equidae > Equus > Equus caballus. Next base: position 18,415,905 of record NC_091714.1, read on the forward strand.
TCTCTCCTTGCATTTACAATTTGGTGTGCGTGTGTGTGTGTGTGTATTATAGATGGGGGTGGTAAGATAGAATGGCCAAAATAAGTGAAGCATTTTATATCGTATGTTAGAAGGCAGTAAGATAGCAAGTAAGCTAGTTCCGTATGTGATAGGGACAAAACCCGTGCACGTGTTAAGTATAGATAGGAAGTGATTTGGTATATGCTAAGACATGTTAAAGACAAATTGCCAGATGGACTACATGATGCAACAAACAAGAATGCTACCTGTAGATAGAAATGGATAGAAATATCAAGTCTTGTCTTGATCATACTACCTCTGGGCTGACAGGTATGTCACCCTATATTAGCCACTCATCTGTGACTGTCAATATGGTCCCATTTTGGGCCTGCATGGACTGTGGTCAAAAAATGCAGATAATGGCTGTTCAGCAAGCTAATCGTCAAGCTACAGATAGTGGCCAGGGGTCCTTGTCCCTGCGTCTCTCTGATGGGCAGATGGGCAGATGTGTGTTGTTGGCCCAGGGGCCCTTTTGTTTGTGGGCTCCCTTGCTCAAACCTCAACTCTGGTCCCATAACCACCCCATTAGAGCAGAGAAAGAGACAGGACATATGGACCTTCATAATCCAGGATTCAGGTATGGGATTCTTTCACCTGCTGGCACCCCATCATCGTGAACTCACCCTATCTCTTTCCCGTTGTTTTTCTCTGTGTGTTTTAAATCAATTGAATGAACTGTGTGATTCCAGCATCTTAATTCGGTATGCATGCCTTCCTGTTCCATAACCTCTGGGATAGCTTGGGATAATTTCCCACACACCACCATTTTCTTCTCACGCCCTTACCAGTAACTACAAAGTTCAAAGTGCTGTGACTATGTTAATAGTCCTGATATTAGGTTATCATTTTTTGAATCCTGCCATTCACAATGAGTGAAAATGTCCTTGAGAGTCCTCGTATGGAAGGAAGTAATTTTAAAATATAAAAAGAAGAAAATAAGTCTACTGTGCCTCTGCAAATTTCTTTTATACTTTCATTAATTGTGAGAGGCATTTCAAAGCTTGACCTACTTTATCCACCTGTATGCTTAAAAATAGAGGGTCTAGAAATACATTGTAATTAGCCAAGGTGGAAAATTCAAGCTCATTTTGGAAAGAGAAGGAATCTTCTGAGAGTCAAGACCTTGACTCATGACTTTTCTCCTACTATTTGCATCTACTATTATTTACTGATCATAATTGCTAGAAACGTGTTTGTACTGGTCCCTTTGAATAAGTGGGCTGAAATAACGAGATGTGGGTTTGACTCATCATAATATATAAGAGTCAACCAAGGGCTGCTGGACATGTTATTACAGCCTGGAAACTGCTGAGCTGGTGTACAACTTAGACATAAAAACCAAGCACAAATACATATTTTTTAAATTATATGGTTTCTAATCAGTTTAACATGTTCTGTGGAGAATAATCATGCTGAAAAAACAATAGTATTAGTTATCCCTTCATAATTGAGAGGTCAAAAAGGACAATAAGGAGTTACAGGAACAGAAAATGTCTTTTTGATTAGAGAGATTTAATTTTTCTGATTTTGTCTTTTCTTTCAATGAGTTGATTACATTTGACCAGATTCAGCATATGATTATATAAGGTCAGCAGTCAGGGTCTGTTAATTTAGCCACAACCCCCCTCCCTCCACCACCCACCAATTGTCTCTTAAAATTTTTGTTCCTTGCAGAATTGACATCAGTTATGTAATTAAGATGGACACGAATTGTTATGACACGAGTGGCCCCGAGGTGTGGCCCACTGTTTTCACTAGAAGTCTGAGCCTAAATCATATAGCAGAAGTGCTGAGTGAGGAAGGCGCAGAGTCCATGCATTGCTTAGAAGATGAGAACACATGGAGCTGCTTAACAGATTCTCCACAATGAATTCTGTTCTACTATACCTTGGGTGGAAAAGACTCATTAATGGTGAATTTTAAAGGATATTTCAGATTTTTTAAAAACACTTGAGAATCAAGATTTTCAAGCCCTGCAAGGTTTTCTTACTTGGCCTTAGCTCGGCTCCACCTCCATCTTCTTGTCTTCACCTCCGCACCCCAAGTTAACTCAGCCAAGCCCAGACATGCTCAGAGTGAGGTTAAGAGTTATGCCAAAGCCTGGCTGCCTTGCGGAAACCTCAGTGGCAGAAGCCAAATATCAATATTCAGTATAAACACACTCACGCTCACAATGAAACTCAAACTTGCAAATCCCTTGAATCAATTAAAAAAACAGATTGGCTAAGTTTGCTAGTGTTTTGGTTAAGATGTTTTAATGGGACTACAATGCAGAATGCACATTTCAGTAGAAATAAGTAATTCTTATTGAATCTGGTTTTGCTTTAAAACTAAATTTAGGACTCTTCATTAACCTAAGTGGTTCTCGTTTTACAGCAAATGTGATTAAGCGAATTCTTTTCTTTTTCTGGGTGAATCAATAAATGGAAGAGCATTTAGATAGTTTAAATCAATGTGTAATTAGTTGCTTATGTCTTTATCTCTCTCTTGTCTATAAGCACCATGTGGGTAAGAATTGATTTTTCCTGCCGTTCCCTGTATCGTCAATGACTGGTACACAGCACACGGACAGTATATACTTTTAAAAGATATGGATGGATATTTGGATGGATGGAAGAATCAAAAGAAGGGAAGAAGGAAGGAACAAAGATGGGAGCTGGGCGGGTGAGGGCTCCAGCCCACCTGAAGCTTCATCTCTTCCTCTGGGATCAGATCTGATCTCTTTTCTCTGAGATCAGAGTGGGCAGCAGCCTGACTCTGTGGCATGGTGTCTCTGAGCACCCAGGGGTGCATGGACTCTGGTGTCAGACAGACTGGGTTTCACTCCTTGCTCTGCCCCTGCCTCTGGCTAATTACTTAACCTCTCTGAGTCTCAGGTTTCTCATCTATACACTAAAGAGAATATCATCTGCCTCAGATCTTTGTTCTAAGTACCAAATAATGTACTCTCCATCAAAGCTCTCAGTTTGTGCCAGGCTCAGAGTCCCGAATAAGGAGATACTAACTAAATGCTAGTTTTCCAAGGGGCACTGACTTCAGGAAATTTTAGGCATACAAGCTTGCAAGTTCTGGGTGACTCAGTGGGGCTGAAGGACGAAAAGCTAGGTGGCAAGTCCTCCCAGTTTTCTTCCCGATGGTCTTTGGCTCAGAGAGTTAATATTTTCTTGTCTTCAGCCATCTCTTAAAGGACAATTCTCTCTACTGATCTAAGCTCCAACCTCACATTTTAATTGTCTTCTGCACATTTGGATGCTCTACTTTATACTTTAATACTTTTTTAAAATTTGAGTTCATAGTACTTTACATGATTGTGAAATTTCAGTTGTACATTATTTCTTGACTGTCACCACATAAGTGCTCCCCTTCACCCCTGTGCCAAACCCCCAACCCCCCTTCCCCTGGTAATCATTGAACTGTTTTCTTTGTTCATGTGCTTGTTTATATTCCACAGACGAGGGAAATCAACTGATGTTTGTCTTTCTCAGTCTGACTTATTTCACTTAGCATAAATCCTTCCAGGTCTTTCCATGTTGTTGCAAATGGGATGAATTTGTCTTTTTTCCTGGCTGAGTAGTATTCCATTGTGTGTGTGTGTGTGTGTGTGTGTGTGTGTGTGTGTGTGTGTATCATCTCTTCTTTATCCAGTCAGTTGATGGACACTTACATTATTTCCATGTCTTGGCTATTGTGAATAATGCTGTGATGAACATAAGGGTACACATGTTACTTTGGATTATTGATTTCAAGTTGTTTGCGTAGATACCCAGTAGTGGGATAGCTGGGTCATAAGGTAGTTCTGTTTTTAGTTTTTTGAGGAATCTCCATACTATTTTCCATAGTGGCTGCACCAGTTTTCATTCCCACCAGCAGTGTATGAGGGTTCCCTTCTCTCCACACCCTCTCCAACATTTGTTATTTTTAGTCTTAGTGATTACAGCCATTTTAACAGACATAAGGTGGTATCTTCGTGTAGTTTTGATTTGCATTTCCTTGATGCTTAGTGATGTGGAACATCTTTTTATGTGTTTATTGGCCATCTGTATATCTTCTTTGGAAAAATGTCGGTTCAAATCCTCTGCCCATTCTTTTGATTGGGCTGTTTGTTTCTTTTGTTGTTTAGTTGAGTGAGTTCCTTTTATATTATGGAGATTAACCCCTTATTGGATATATGATTTGCAAAAATTTTCTCCCAATTTGTTGGTTGTCTTTTGGTTTTGATTCTAGTTTCTTTTGCCTTACAGAAACTCTTTAGTCTGATGAACTCCCACTTGTTTACTTTTTCTTTTGTTTCCCTTGTCTGAGAAGACTTGGTATTTGAAAAGATCCTTTCAAGTTCAGTGTCAAAGAGTTCACTACCGATATTATCTTCCAGGAGTTTTATGGTTTCAGGACTTATCTTCAAGTTTTTGATCCATTTTGAGTTTATTTTTGTGTATGGCGTGAGATAATGGTCTACTTTCATTCTTTTGCATGTGGCTGTCCAGTTTTCCCAACACCATTTATTGAAGACACTGTCCTTTCTCCATTGTATGTTCTTTAATACTTCTTTTTATGCTCAAGTTTAACATATCTGACAACACCAAGGGAAGAATCCCAAGCTAGTGTCTCCTCGAGGATTCCTGCTCTATTTATTTTATTTCCATTCTCTCAAACTCCAGCTCAAAGCCTCAGAGTCAGCTGTCTGTGACTCACCTAGAACAGTAGTCAAACCATGGCTGCTTGAGCAAGTAGGCTTGAGCCCAAATCTGCACAGGACACTTACCTGCAGTACATGGATGAGCTTGCTATTGGCATCCACCAAAAACTATGTCTCCTATTGACTTTCATATTCCTATTAATAAGCACCTCTCCTCCCCCTAGTTATTAAAGCTTGCACTCTCAAACATCCTTGGCAACATACTCTTTCTAAATGACCACATTCAGCAAATTCAATAGCTCCTCTTCCTCTTCCTTTGCATGATCTATCATATTTATTTTTCTTCTTATATCTGCCACCATAACTTGTGTTCAGATGATACAGGTTAAGAGCACGGATTTTGGTGTCAAATAGAACTAAGTTTGAGTGCATGCTCTGTCACTTTTTCACTGTGTTCGTTGGACAAGTTACTAAACCTCCCTAAGCCTCTTTCTTCATCTAGCAAAAGGGATAATAATAGTATCCATCTCTTACGGTTGGGGGGATTAATTGAGATAATGTCCAGTGACAGTGCCTAGTTAATCATTGCTATCCACACCTACATACCATAGAGTCATATTATCTTCTATCCAATGCTGGAATTTCTTCTACATTACTGATGGATAAGCTTTGGCTTGAATTTTTTCAGGGATGGGTAGACCAGAGGGTGAGAAAATCTGGTTTATTTATGACTAAGTTTAGTTGTTATAAAGTCCATCCTCATAGTGAAATGAGGTTTCCCTCTCAGTCATTTTCACCATCTGGAGTAACAAAGAATTCACTGAAATCATTTTCCACATTACAATAACCTTTTAAGTATATGAAGTCATCTCTCATACTCCACTTCTATATTTCATCTTGAGATTAAACATCACAAGTTGTTGAAATTTTTCTTCTAATGTCCTCTAGTACACTCCAGTTTATCAATATCCTTCTTAAAATACGTTGTCCTAAGCTGATCATGGAAATTCAATGGACTCAGAATAAGCAAAATGGTCTTGAAAAGCAAGAACCAAGTTGGAGGAGTAGCACTTCCCAATTTGAAAACTTAGTGCAAAGCTACAATAGTCAAGACAGTGTGGGACTCACCAAAGAATAGATATGTAGATCCATGGAAAAGAATTGAGAGTCCAGAAATAAGCCCTAAAATGCAAGGTTCAATTGATTTTTGATGGGGATGCCAAGATAATTAAATGAGGAAAGAATAGTCATTTCAACAAATGATGCTGGGATAACTGAATATCCATGTGCAAAAGAAGGTTGACTCCTTCCTCACACCATATACGAAAGTTAACACTTTATGGGTCACAGACGTAAATCTAAGAGCTAAAACTATAAAACTCCTACAAAAACATAGAAAAATTAGACTTTATAAAATTAAAAGCTTTGTATTGCAAACAATACTAACAAGAAAGTGAAAAGACAACCCACAGAATGGGAGAAAATATTTGCAAATCAACTATCTGATATGAGAGTTATTCAGAATATATAAAAAACTCCTAAAACTCAATAATAAAAGTATAGATAACCCAATTAAAAATGGGCAAAAGATCCAAGGGGACATTTTTCTAAGGAAGACATTCAAATAGACAATGAGCATGTGAAAAGATGTATGATATCATTACTTATTAGACAAATGCAAATCAAAACCAAAATGAGATACTGCTTCCCACCCACTAGGATTGCTGTAATCAAAAAGACGACAATAACAAGAGTTGACAAGAATGTAGGGAAACTGAAAACCTCACACATTGCTGGTAGGAATGTAAAATGGTGCAGCAACTTTGGAAAACTATTCGACAGTTGCTCAAAATGTTAAATATAGAGTTACCATGTGGCCTAACAATTCCACTCTTAGGTATATACTCAAGAGAAATGAAATGTGTTGGCAAAAAAACTTGAACATGGATCATTATTCATAATAGCCAAAAGGTGAAAACAATCTAAATATTCATCAACTGATAAATGGATAAATTAAGTATGGTGTCTCCATACAATGGGATATTATTCAACAATAAAAAGAAAGAAATACTGATACATGGTAAAAATGGATGAACCTCCAGACATTTTGGTAAGCAAAAGAAGCCAGTCACGAGAGACCACATACAGTATGATTCCATTTATATGAAATGTCCAGAATAGGAAAATCTATAGAGATGGAAAGTGGATTACTGGTTACTTGGGGCTGTGGGGATGGTGTTGGTGGCTGGGGGTAAAAGAGAATGACTGCTAATGGTCAAGGGTCTCTTTTAGGGGTGATGAAAATGTTCTAAAATTACTTTGTGGTGATGGTTGCACAACCTTGTGAATATATTAGAAACCATTGAATTGTATACTTTAAAAGAGTGAATTATATAGTATATGAATCAAGAAAGCTGTTAAAAAAATGTGTGTGCAAATTTAGCATAAAACATTGCTGTGATCTGACCAGTATTCACTGGGATTGTTTGTTATTTTGGAAACCTATGCTTTATACGTTCACAGCACGATATTATAGTTGTATTTGTTTGCTCATTTCTATTATAAGCTGTATGTCCCTAAGGACGGGGATCATTTTTAGTAATTGTTATACCTTTATTTCCTTATGTGGTACTTTGCGCAGAGTGTTTAATTAAAAAAATGTTTATTGAATGGATAAATTTTAGGCTAAATGTATGCAGTTAGCTTGAGGGTAGACATTTCACATATAATCAACCAATCCTCCTCAAGTCTCTTTTTATGTGGATTGCTGTTAATCCAAGGCCATTCCATCTTATACTTGGGTGATAATTTTTTTGAATCAAAGTGAAGAGCTTTACATTTATTTGTTAAATTTTTTCTTTCTAGATACCATCAGTTATTCTAGCCAGTTGAGATTTTCTTGGATCTTTTGTCTGTCGTGTAGTATAGTTTCTATTTCTATCTGCTTTGTGTTACAAACAAATCTGAATAAGCACACCTTTTGTTAAAGGCTTATAAGTCTTTCTCTAAGATGTTGATAAAAACATTGAACAGGAGAGAGCTGAAGTCAAAGACTGGTGGAACATCAAACACTCACCTGAAGGTAGAGTTGGTTAATGGCTCTAGCCAACACCACCACAATCTGGTCCAGCGGCTAGAATTTCTTTGGGAGCGCCTCTCTGCCTCCCTCCCAAAATCCATCTGACAAGCTCAGATCCAGTGCCATCTCCCTCATGGACCATTCTCTGATCATCTCAGCTGAATATCACTCTCCTTCTCTTTAATTTGTTATAATATTTTGTTTGTACTATTCTTAAGACATTGATTTCATGCTACCTTGAATTATAATTGTTCATGTGCATGTCTCAGCCTCTGCTCTAAATCGTAAGAAACTTAAAAGGAGGAATTGTGATTTCTTCGATACTTTTGCATCTTAGAATTTAAGGATGCTTAATAAGTTTTATAAATAACATAGATAAATAAAATATCCAGTGCTATTCAAAATACGATTTAATTTCAGCACCTTCAGGGGTTATATATCTGAAAAACTATGTCATATATACATATAATATAAATGCTAAAATAAATTGAAGTGATCTATATCAAAACCCTGCCAGAGTAGGCCGCTCCCTGATCTTCTTCAGTTATTCATAAGCTAATTTGCATAAATTGCAGGAACATACAAACTGTATGTTTAAAGTTTAGAGAATGAATCACCTTACAGTTTTCAAATCAGCCCATACGATCTTAAAATTTAATATTTCTTGCCCTTGTGTTTTCTTGTTTAGTTTCTGTCAGTCTTGGTCCAACGCCTGGGTAACCGCTCTGCCTTTTTATGTTGCTGTGGCACTTACAGGTGTGTTTTTCTAGCTGTGTGCTTCCATCCCAAGGTTCTACTGGAGCGTAGCCCGGTCAAACCTCTTGTCTCTGCACCATGTCACACAACCTCCTTAATGGCAGGGTGGACAATGGCTATGGGGGAATTCTCCCATTTCAGGGGATGGAGCCAAACCACATGTGTATAAAAAGATGGATGGCTTTACATTTTTGGTTTGCAACATAAAAGCACATCATTCTTTCTTTTCCTTTTTTTTTTTTTTTTTTAGGAAGATTAACCCTGAGCTAACATCTGCTGCCAATCCTCCTCTTTTTGCTGAGGAAGACTGGCCCTGAGCTAACATCCATGCCATCTTCCTCTATTTTATATGTGGAACTCCTACCACAGCATGGCTTGCCAACCAGTGCCATGTCCACACCCTGGATCCGAACCGGTGAACCCTGGGCCACTGAAGCGGAACATGCACACTTAACCGCTGTGCTACTGGGCTGGCCCCGGCGCATCATTTCTAAAGCATGATCTGCACACTGTGGCTGGAGGGGGATTACAATACCCTCCTTGAATTTTCATCATTTCTTCAACAAATATTTGATAAGTGCCTACCATGTGCTGATTACACTGTTCTAGATGGTAGAGAAACAGCTGTGAACAAGACAAACGCAGCCTCCAATCTCAAGGAACTTACATTCTAGTGGAAGAGAGAGACCTAAACCAACTCTGTACATAAAATCTTGTCTGACAGTTATCAAGAAAATAAAACAACATGGGGTCTGAATACTAGGTTGCTCATTTTAAAAGGTGGAATCCCTGGGACCACAATGAACATTTCTGAACTAATAATTCACACTTTCTGGATCTGTACTCCTGCCAATATACGTTCAACATCATTGCCTCCTCAACAGTCAGCTGCCGCCTCAGACCACCCCCGACCCCAAACTTCCCTACTCACTAAAATTTGGTTGGGTTTACACTCCTCCTGCGGAATGTGGGGGTTAATGTGAATCCTCTAAACCAATCCAAGTAATCCTACTCTCTTTGATTGTGATTGTTTTAGACAGAGACATATGACCCAATCCTTGCTAGTGAGACTTGAGGTCTGACAGGAGGTTTCTGAGAAAGGTTTCCTGGCTGGTGAAGAAGGAAGACAGAGCAAGGAGAGGTGGTCTTCTCTGACACTGGAAATCTGGTGATACCCTGGGTAAGACACCCATACCTGCGACAATCATCTTGGGACTCTAAAGATTCCAGTGTGGGTACACAGTCCACATGCTCAAGAAGGCACAGAAGAAAGAGGGAGAGAAACTCTTTTCTTGGTGACACAGTTGGGCCATGGAGTTGTCTGGCCCTTGAGGCGCCCCACTTTGAGTCTTCTTGTTACGTGAGACAATGCTTTTTCTGTTACTAGCAGCCTAAATCTGTTAAAATGACAAAAGTAGAAAGAAATGCACATATATAATGAGCATTCTGACGGATTGATTAAATGTATATGTAGGCGTAAATTATCTCCCCACTCTATTTATGGTTGTCACATTCGTTTTTACCCCAGGCCAAAGCAACGGCAGAATTAGAAAATTTCAGAGTTGCAAATAAATATCTGAATTTGTTGCAATTAAAAAAAATCAATCCCATGTGTAGTGGTATTACACTAAAAGAAAATAGACCCTTACAAATTTGTTAACTGCTTAAGATGTAACAAGATATCAAATAAACTCATTTTTCTTTAAGTTCCTTAATAAAAAAAAAATCTCATGTTGAGTCCCGTTTTCATTTTATAACTGGAATAAATAGAGAATGGTCATTGGAATCAATCGTCTGATTGTTCCCCCAGAGGGCTCTCCCACAAGCATACATTATGTAGAGAGATGAGAGGGGCACTGGGTTCCTTTTTATACTGTCTTTTCTTCTAAACTACAGTTTCTCCATTGGGTCTACTTTTAAACAAAATGAAGGCAAAAATGTTAAACTACTTTTGTTAAAAAACAGCCTTCTCTAAAAATGAAATGCCAATTGTCTTGCAAATATTTTCTGTTTCTCATTTGCAGTGTTCTATTGGTCAATTTGATGGAGTCAAAGCTTCTGAATATTTATAAAGGGTTGGTTATTTTTTGAGAAAGACCAGAAAGGCCGTAACAACCTTATTGGGTTGTTATTTAGCAATTCAACCTTTATTTTTAAAGGACAAAGCGTAAGGAATTGTATTTATGAAAAAATCTAAATAGATAGCCTTCATAACATTACTTCTGTAAGTGTAACTCTGTCCATAATCTTTGGTATATTGCAATTTGGAACACAGTTTCAACTAGTGTCTGAGGCATGGAGGGTGGAGGGAGTAGATGAAATGGAGTTGAAATAGTGTCTCATGCTTAAAACAATCACAGGTCATCTTTCTGCCCATAACCAGTGGCACCTCTTGCCGTGCTTGCCTTCCGGTATGTTCCTTCTATCTTACCAAGCTGTGGCAAGCAACCATAACATTTCTTCCTGCTTGCTTCCCCTAACCACCAACCCTCAGTGGCCCTTGTAGGGGATAAAAAGCATCCCCTTCCATCTGTCTTGGAGGAAGAGGGAAGCACTACTGGTCATCTACACATACGCCCAGCTTCTTGAAAGGAATCTGTTTTGGTATCCTCAATGTGCTTACATTTTTTTTTCCTAAGGTGACTTCCTTGAGAGGGAGCTTGGTCCATAACCGTTTAAAAAAGATTTTAGTAAAATTGTTCCTATCAGTTTAGAAAGAATAAAAGCCTATCCATTACCTGTCCCAAATCTTACTGTGGTGCTTTGCCCATGGGTGTAAAAATTTTTGGAGAGCTAGACAAGGTATAAATAGAAATAGTGATTTGAGGAAGCCTCTTTGACTAATTTATCAAGGCAACTTGAACACATAAGGCTTATTATCTTCCCCTGTTTTATACACAATTCTGTCAAACCTTGGTGCTGATTTTAGATCACGTAGAAATGGATGCTCTCAATTTCAAGCAGCCCAAACAATTTAGGTTATTGAAGCTGATCTTTTTAAGTACAACTGGAATTTTTTTGTGGTCTACCCAAAATTTTGCTGTTGTATTTGATAAATCCACACATCAACATTTTATGTAATTTCTTTCAGATGCATCCTGCTATATTCATTAAGGTAGGTAAAGTCTATTTTTCCAAATCAAGTCTTGAGATATTTTTTGCAATTACAGTCAATCCTCAGTTTATCTCATTTTGTATTTTCTATCTCCTAATAACAAAAATAAACTTACCTAAAGTCATAATACAATTTTAGATACCAAATTTAAACTGTGGGAGTTATATGAGCAAACATTTTTTAGACAGTAGAGAGACAAAATAGTTTAAAGACCAGTCATTGATGGATTTTTATGGTCGCTTCTTCCTTTCATCAACAGATGCTCCTGTGTTTGAACTCAGCTCTTGCTTATGAGTGACAACGCCCAGAAAGGCATCTTTTCAGACAAACAGGTGCCTTTTCTCCAGCATAATCAGAAATGCTGAATTTTTATTTACACAGGACTTTGACATTGAAAGCACCGTTCTAAGAGCTTTATAAATATGAACTTGCATAATCCTAATTACAATCCTTGGTGAGAGGGTCACTATTACACCTCCATTTCACATTTGGGGAAACTGAGACAGCTAGTCAGTAGGAAAACTGGCAAATCCAGCCAGCCTGGCTCTCTCAGTCTATGATTTTTTTTTTAAAAAAATTTTATTGAGGTCACATTCGTTTATAACATTGTGTAAATTTCTGGTGTACATTATTACATTTCAGCTTCAGCATAGTCTCAGTTTATGCTTTTAATCCCTGTGCTACAGCTGCCTCTCCAGAAACATTTTCAATTCTTGGGTCTTCTTTGGGAGTTCTCAGGATCATCTTCTTCTTGTCTTGGCCACACCCAGAATACTTCCACCGTTGGAGGAGGATGATGAAAACATTTAATAACATTTAGTTACCTTTCATCTGAGAATCAGTTTCCATGCAAAGTGTTATTATCCTCATTACACAGACGAAGACAAGAGAACAAAGGGTCAGTTAAGTGTAACTGAGACAAAGTTGGAAACAGAAGCCCCTAGTCCTGTGATATAATCATAAGAGAAGCTTCCATTCCCAGGGGTCGCTTAGATTTGGAGTGAGAGAGAGTGAATGTCATTGGAGACGAAGTAAGGAGGAAAATCCTGAAAGGCAAAATCCTTTGCCCTCAATAATCAAATTTATAAGGTAATGGAAGCCAAATGATTTTATACATTTATTTGACATTTCCTATGTGGGGGATAATGTATTATCATGTATAAAGTCATAATCGTAATGCTGTGGGTATTAACTCGACAAACCAGTTGCAGATCTTTCAAGAAGTCAGAGGCTGACACAGTTCCACCTGGTTCCAGATCTCAGCAGCTCTGCAGGCTGAGATGATGCGCCCTCAGCCTTAAGTGCCCTTGGCGTCTCTTCCCAAGGGTGCGGCACCATTTTCCTTTCCAGGTCAGGACAAGTCACGCCCTGCTCTGCTGGCATGTTCCCTACCTAAGGAATAGCTTGATTCACTTGCCTGATTCTCGGTTTTTGATTTAAGCAAGAGGGAAAGTTTGTGGGATAGTTTCAAGTTGCTAGGCTATTAAAGCCAGTGATGTTGACTGTGTCTGGGAAAAATCCTCATTGTTGATTTCTCTGCACAAGTTTGCTATTCCTAAGCTAACTATGGGTCCCCTTAGTCTGGGAATCCATTTAATATTGTGGCCCACTGATGCAGAGGAGGTGTAACAAAATCTGGGGGTCCCACACAAGTAAGCAATCACAGGTTGGGAGGAAAAAAAAGCTCAACTTGCTTTTGAATTGAGGAAGAGGGACGATAAAACTTTACTAAGAAAAAGAGTTCTATTTTTCAGTTTCATTTTGTGGATGGTGAAGAAAGGTATAAAGAAAGAGGCTGAAGAAAGGCATAAAGAAGGCTAATTGGGAGGGCAAGAATGAGGGCTAGGCTTAGAGACCAGAAGAAACCTGTAGAACAGAGAGAGATGGAGGGAAAGGCAGACTTGAAGAGACAGGGAAGGAAAAACGCAGTGATTGCAGTGTTTTAACGGACTTGAACTTCTCCTGTCGGTTCCTTCTGTTCACCACTGTTATCACTGCCCTTTGAAATTCTAATTAGCCAATTAATCACTGTTCACAGCTCCTGCTGCTCACGAAAGGGAAAATTATGCTGCTGGTTGTAGCCAAAGCAACATCACCCCATGTCTAGATGAACTCAAATAAACCTGTCTTAGAGGTTAAAGTTTCACTCCTTCTGCCTTAAGTAGCCGCAGTAAATTCTAGAGAACCCAGGTCATTTTCAAAATGAAACTTCCTATAAAAATTTTACCTAAAAATCAGAATTTTAACACATACCCTAAAACCTTTAAATACAGAGAACTTCTCCCTATTGACTGCATTTTTAGTTTCACTCTGCTCTGTTTCAAATCTCTTCACTTGCTAGTACACAGTTATGCAAAAGATATTTGTGCAAATGGAGGCTATAAATTCAGTCCTAAGCAAGCTCTGCTGAAGCTTTGTCATGTTAATACCAGCCACAAATGAAAGTAAAATTTTATTTTTAGATTTAACCTCATAAATTGCCCCTAAGCAATTTTCGATTTCCAGCTGATTTATTTGGAGAAAATAGGCTCAGATTTATTGGGTCTGTTAATAAAAAAAAAATTAAATGACCTCCTGTAGTTTTGCCGCTATTTATTGATCTCTTTCAACTTTAGCAAGCAATTCAATCTGCAGTAAGGCGTCTTGAATGAAATGGATTGCGAATGTAAAAATGGAATGAACATTTAGAAAGCATTTTCAAATCCCAGAAAGTAGCTTTAATAAATGAGAATAAGTTAAATTCGAATCACTGGGGAAAAAAAAAGACAGATTTTGTTTTAATGGTGAACTGCACAGAAATAGTTTATTGGATGTAGGATCTCTTGGTGACTTTTAAGAAGCTAGTTCATAGGATGGACTGCTGTAGCTCTGATGAGTGAAGGATCCATCATAATCTGTCCTCTAGCTGTGGCTTTAGACGCTTTGGAAAATTATTTCTAACATCCTTTGAGTAATTCACCCCTGCTTTCCCCATCCAACCATTGAAACTACTAGGACCACTATTACTAGCAGTAGGATAATAATAATTAATAATAATAATGAGTACACGGCTTCAAAATGAGAAGAATTATTGGGATGCTTTCCCAGGATTAGATGAAGCAACCTCCATATTGCTAAATCCACAGGTATGTTTCTGTACTTTTCCTACTTCCCCTTTATTATGGTGCCATTATTGATCATGCCTTTCTTCTTGAAACTCCTTTGGCTTCCCCAATACCACACACCGTTCTGTCCTGTGTTCTGCAAACTTCTGTCTTATTCTAGGTCTTCCCCTTGGGATCCCTTGACTCAGCCAACTCTTTAACCCGCAGCTTTAAAGTAAGCCTTAAATAATGAGGCTTCCCAGGGCTTTGCCTGGATCTTTGTTATGCTTACCCTTTTTCTGAGCAACTTCCTTGGTGTCAACTAACTCCTATATTTTGATTTCTCTCTCTGACTTTTTCACAGCTCACGCATTGCCTCAAAGTCAATATGATTAAAACTGAACTCGTTATCTTTCCCCTGAACATGCTTCTCCCTCTGTCTTCCCCAGTGATACCATGATCTACCCAACTCTCAACGGGAGTCCTCCTCTGACTTACACAACCCAGAAAATGATTTGGGTGACTGTCTTCTCAATCCTTCCACCAACAGCACATATCTAGAACCATTCCAGATGCTTAGGAGGGAAGTTAATCACTACACACATGGCTTGATTCTCTCCAAGCATCTGGGTTGAAAAAGGTTGCATCTAACCTGAAACCCAGCAGCCACCAGAGACTGCTCCATCTCTTCATTCCTCCACACACTTGTCCTTTTAACCCTATCTTTTATCCTGAATACACACATGGGGAACCTCGTGTGTGGATTTGCTGATAAAGCTCTGTCTAGCTATTTTTCTGACTGGAATCCCCCTCTGTCTTCTATGTAGTAAGTTTTGTCCCGACTTCAATCCCTGCCTCCAGCTCTGCCTTCTCTAGTCCCTTTTCCAACTCTCTCCCAACTGATATCTAAGACGCAAATCTGATCACGCACTTCTGCTCGAACCCTGCACTGGTTCCTCCTGGCTTTCCCATTAAAGTTTAAACTCTTTAGCATGACCAAATGTATGGTCTCCCCTGATTATGTCTCCACATTTCCCACCATCCCCAACTCCTCAAGCCCAAACTGTAGTCAAAACCAACTCTCCCAGGTAAAACTGGGTTCCTCCTATGGCTTCTATGGCACCCTGCACATATCACATTGTACTGCAGTCATTCATTCATCCAACAAAAGTTCACCGAGTGCCAACAATATGCCAGACAGCGTTGTGTGCACCAGGGAGACAGTTATGGACAAAACAAAGTCTTTGTTCTCATGGAATCCAATTCTAGATGGAGAAACGGACAGTAAACTTGTAAATAAATTAAGAAAATAGCATAGAATAATGGGATAGTAAGGAACTTGGAGGGGCTTTCATTAGGGAAGTTGGGGTAGGTCTCTTGGGGAAGGTAACATATGAACTGGGAAATAAGCAATGAGACAAAAGAGGCCATGTGAAGATCTGGGGAAGAAGGTTCCTATTGGGGAGATAGCAAGTTCAAAGGCCCGTAAGATTGGACCAAGATGTTTGCAAGACGGAAAGAAGCCAGGGCAGGCTTGAGAAGTCACTGAAGTAGAGGATGCGAGGGAGGGATCCAGGAGATGGGCTGGAGAGGTCAATGGGGGCCCGGTTAGGGGTTTGAATTTATTTTAATTGCAGTGCAAAGCCATTGGAGGGTTTTCAGCAGGGCAGAACGTTCTTATGGCTGCTGGTGGGGAACGGGCTGTCAGCAGGCCAAGAGCAGAGGAGCAGTCTATGTCCGGAGTCATGGTACCTTGAATTGGGAATTTAGCCAGCGAGATCGCAGGACGTGTCATATATGGAATATAATTTGGATGTGATGCCACTGTAATCAGAAGGTGCTGGTGGACTGTGCATGGTGAGTGTTGACCTCTGTGACTCTTTTTCTAATGTGTAAGCTCTGGGGGAAAGGGACTGTTTCTTCATAAGTGCCTTTTTAGTTCCCACCATAGAAGTTGGGAACTGAGACTGGCTTGTGAATGAACCAAGCATAGGGAAAAATAAATTGTAGCTGGGGTGGTCAGTATATGTTTTATGGTAAAGGTGAGGGTTGACCTGTAGCTAAAGAGAAGGGTAAAATTTCAGAGGTAGAAATGCAGGCAGAAGGAATGTGAGCCCCCACCATTTCTGGATCCTGGGACAGGAACATAAATGGAATCCACATACCTCATGTCTTAATATTTTAAAGTCCTAAGGCAAACTAACAGACTGTTAGATAAAATGTGTTCTATTTTAAAGCTATCAATCAAACTAGCAAATGTTAAATAAAATATGCTCTATCTGTTCACCTTGACAAATGTACTTTATAATCTCCAGGTTCTGGAACTTGGCAGTGGTATGGGAGGGCCAGGCCCTGGCCCATATTATGAGGCATGCTCCCTCCTTTTCCACCCAGGTTCCTCCTCTGCACATGTGTGAACATCCCGGCCTGCACATCTAAGCTCAGTCCATTGACCCACCACCCGCACCCCTGCACAGGCCATGAGAGCTGCCCTTGCACCATTAGAGCAGGGAATTCTGGGTCTCAGGTCCAGAGCATGTACTAAATGGCAGGACTTGGGCTCAGGCGGGCACATCCCCTTGGCCTGCCAATCTTTCACCCCGGGAAGAGAGACAAGGCCAGAGCAAGGTCCCCTAGGTATGAAGAGGAGCAAAGGCCCTTCTTACCTGGATCTAAGCTTGGTGCTGGTTGAGGGGGTAACAGAGGAGAACCATGAGGCCTATCAAGGGAATAGGGAAAGACTAGTTTGTTTGGAGCAGATAATTCATGCAGCTGAGTAGGGATCAGATCCTAGAGGGACAGAATTTGTGGATAAAGAACTTTAAACATATGGGCAATGGGGAGTTCTGACCCCTTAAGTAGAGGAAGAAATGACCAGACATTTGCGTGCAGGGTGGATGAGAAAATGGGAGAGCGAGAGAGATCAGCGGAAAAAAGTCACTCTACTGCAAAGTTTGAGGTATGGAGTAATAAGAACCGAAAGCAGAGAGAAAGGAGTTCATGTAATTTCTAAGAAGAGACAACCAACTGGATGCAGGGGGTGAGGGAGATGGAGAAACTGGGCCAAAAATGGTTTTGCAAGATAAATGTGGCTGGCTGTTTTATTCCTAGTGCTACGAACTGAGTGCTTGTCTCTCCTCCAAGTTCATAGGTTGAAGCCCTAATATGATGATATTTGGTGGGGGACCTTGGGGGGTAATTGGGTCATGAGGTTGGAGCTCCTAGGGCGGGACTGGTGTTCTTATAAGAAGAGGAAGAGAGATAGCCCTCTATCTCTGTTGGGTGGGGATTCAACAAAAAGACAACTGTATACGAGCCTTGATCTTGGACTTCCAGCCTCCAGAACTGTGAGAAATAAATGTGTGTTGTGTAAGCCATCCCGTTTATGGTACTTTGTCATAGCAGCCCAAGCTGACTGAGACATCTTACGTAAGGCTCTTTTCCCTCTGCAAAGTCGAGACCCTGTGTGGGGAGCTTTGAACATTGCTCCTGGAACCAATGCCAGGCCTGACTTCTCACGATCCCCTGAAGCTGGGTTCCCCCTCACCATCTTTTTGAGTAAACCTCCTCCTCACCTCAGCAGCCCCATCCCTGTCAGGCTGAGCCCGAGACGCAATTTTAGCTGAGAGTTCTAAGTTGGGAGGGGGATGTTGTGGAGATGATAAAAACATGGGATTTTTTAAATGAAAGAATACACAAGTCTGTCCTGAGGTGGGCACCCAGGTCATGGTCAGATTAGGTTAAAGGCTCGTCACAGAGAAGCGGAAGAGATGAACTGGGTGGTGTGGACTCCAAACCACGAGGGTTTAAATCTCGACTCTGCCCTTACCAGCTGTGTGACCTAGAAAGCCCGGCTGGAACTTCTTCCAAAGCATTGCAAGCATGAATGTTTTCTGTCCTGACTTGGGTGCTGCGAGAGGGGAGGACGCTTCCCTCCAAGGACCCGGAGCCAGCGCCAGCCCTCGTCCTGTGACACCAAAGAGGCGAGGACAGAGGCCAGGGAGCTTTTTGCTGCAAAAGTCAGATGCTTTGAGTCTGCAGCGCTCTGATAGAACCAACTAATTAAAGGAATTTCCCATTAAAGAAAACTAGGCCTATAGATTTGTGCCACTTAATAGAAAAATAACAGTTTTCTATTTTACATACTAGAATATAAAATAACTTTTGGCAGAATCCTCCGTAATTTTCCTTGTTCGGTTATTTTTTCGGGTGGGCTCTTATTGCGACCATCTGTGACGATGTGCTAACTAGTCGTGTGGCACTAGTTCTGTTCTCCTTGTCCTCTTTCCACCGTTGCTTGGCAGCTGAGTTTGTTTTTCATTTCGATCAGTGGCATACAATTACAAGCAGATGTTTTCAAAAGTGCTTGACTTTTAAGCACAGTGTGCGATGCCCTCTTGATGGTGCCTCTGCACTCAGCCCCAAATCTGGTTTGCAAATGAGGGTGCTGGGGTGTCATCAGCCTGGGAACCAGGCTTCCTAAACTTCCCAAGATATTAGATGATTTTCTCAGCGTTGTTAGTGCCTGGACGTGCCCTGGAAGCATCTTAGCATTCCAGATGTGCCCATGTTGTTTTCCTGGGGGGACACAGGCTCAGCACAGACTGTAGGGCTGGGAAGCACAAGCTTTAGATTAGGGTGACCTGCGTTCGAACTCTGCCTCCACTGCATGCTGGCTGTGTGAACTTGGACGATGCTCTCAGTTTTCTTGTCTGTAAAAAGGGGATAAGAAGGGAATAGCACCTCACAGGCTGCCTCAGGGATGAAAAGTGTAAGATGCATAAAGTGCATTGGTTCAATGACTGACACGTAGTCGGCACTAGGTACATGCCAAATAGTGGTATTATTTTTACCTAGATTTTTAAAATCCTTACAACAGTCCAGTGGGGTAGGTTGCTATTAATAGTATCACTGGGCTATGGACAAGGAAGTTGTGGCACAGAGAGGCTAAGTAAATTGCCCAAGGTGGCTCAGCCAGTGAGTGGCAGAGCAGTCTGGCTCGAGTCTCTCTGGGTCGCTGTTTGGTGCTAACTGGGCTGAGTGGTACATAATAAGCAGTGCATACTCTGTTGCAGGCATGAGGGGTAAGCACTTTATAGCACAAGATTTCAGGGAACTCCCTTACTGTGCTCTGGGAGATGCGATGACATCTTCATGATAGAGATGAGGGAAATCGGAGAGGTCAGATGAGGTCAAGGAGGACATATGCTGATGAGAGAGGCTGGCCTCCAGGACTGGCACCTGACCTCTTTCTCTGCATGTGCTGGGCGCTGCCCAGACCCGGCAGAGCTGGGTGGACCCGAGCCATCATCTCCCATAAATGTCCCTGGGATGCCAACGGGCTTCCTGAGGCACAGGAGTTGTGTGCCACGTGTGCTGACGCTAGCCCATTGTTTCCTGTTTTTGTTCTTGGTATTACAGTAACAATATCAATTGCCACTGTAAGTAACTCAAAATACTTGGTGTTTTCTTTTCCGCTGGCCACAAGTCTTATAATAATAAAAAGTTTCTAAAATGAATAAATATTAAAAACTGAATTTGCACAAGCATGAGAAGGTCCAGAAGGACAAGTAAACAAGAAATCTGGGCACTTTTCTTTAGAAAATAAAAGTAGTAGAAAAAAAAAGCTAAAAAGTGGTAAACGTAAGATGTGGGAAAGTAAGACTGCAAAATTCCTTCATGAGATCCGTATTCTGGAAAACCACTGTCCACACTCACACATTAGAGGGTCTTGCTGGTTATACTTCTGCCAGGAAAAAGGTTTTTTTTTTTGAATTATGTATTTTTTTGCTAGTTCTGCCTACAAAACACCATAACAAAATTTCAGTACTCTGGAAAAGTCCAGGCGTGTCTGCCACTTGATTCTAACTGATTTTACATTCGGATCTTACATCTGGGGATCCAATGGGAGTACAGCACAATTTATCAGCAGTGATAAGATAGTCCTTAAAATGTTGTTTTCTAGAATACCTTGGACATGGCTGTTTATTACTGAGAATCTCATTTTTAAATATTTTAAACTATTACAAGTTTCCTTAGGACCAAGCACAAGGAAAGGCAGCCTGGCAAAGTCTCTGTATATATCCTAATATCTACCATTCTTTAAACATAGTAAGTTATTAACTTTTCCTTTTAGAGTCTCTGCCTTGGTGTGATACCCATTTTGAAATTTTATTAATTTTCCAAGAAACTTAAGATCTGCACCCTCTGGCAGAACCAGGAAATGTTATTGACTGAGTTTCTACCAGTTGCCAAATGGGGTTCTTTCCTTCCAGACATTTATTGGATTTTGGATGGAATAAGACAGGTGGTTTAAGGCTCAAAGCTGTTCCATGCTGACAGAAAAATAAAGCAAGGTCAGCAGGCCTTCTCACAGAGAGCCTGCCCCAGAGCTGGCAGAACCCCTTAGGGTCTTCAGTCCAACTCTGCAGAGCCAGGTGACAGCTCAGTGGAGGCCCCATGCTGATCTCAGATGAATCTGGCATCTCAGGGCTCCTGGGGGCTGGAGGTGACTGAGACAGGCCCGCCTGGCTCCCTAGAATGTTTTGGTCTGGAACAGATCTGAGTCCGTTCACCAGGGATGACCACATGAGCCAGAGCAGAGATGGACAAGGCGCCAGGCTGCAAGCAGGTGGAACGAATGCAGTCATTCTCTTTATTTCGCCCATTCAGCTCAGTTCAGCAGAAACACATCGAGTCCCCATCAGGTTGGCATACGGCACGCCAAAAAGCTATTTGTCAATGAGACGTGCAACCTCTCTCTCGTGCAAAGCATTATGGTAATATGAGATTCATCTCTCCTCCCCTCATCCATGCACTAATTCTCTGATGTCTCCGAGCTGGGAGAAGTACCAAATGTACATCTCGGCATATCTTGGGACTCAGCTGTGTTTGAGCCCAAATAATGCTGGAGAGCGTTCTTATGGAAGAACAGAGCTGGGAAATCATTATTTTCCTGAGAGATAATATTAATGATAGTTAATGTATTGAACTAGACACTGTGCCAATGGCTTTACATACATTAGGTCAATTAATCCTCCACCAACTCTATGGGGTAATACTATTTTTAATCCCATTCTACAGAGCACGAGGCACAGAGATGAAGTCACTTGTCTACAGTCATTTAGCTGAGAAGTGATGGATTCAAGATCCAAACCCAGGTTGAATTAACTTCAGAGTCCAAAAACTTAACCAGTTTTGCTAAACTGCATTTATCATTTAATCTCATTAATTAACATGTGGGAAATGAGGGGCATACAAGCATTTTACTCATCTGAACATGCCTATTTTTTACCTCCACATCAAAATGCATGCCCCATCAGTTTCTATCAATTACCAAACGCGCAAATCAGAAATACGGCTCAGCCCAGTGTCAGGAGCCATGGACACTCTCGTCAGAGAAAACCCAGCCTGAATATATCGCACTTGGTGTGGAGTGACAGAACTGTCATAAAGGTAATCATGTAAAAAACAAAATCTGCCATTATCAAGTTTCTGAATTTCCAGGAAGGGGTTGCTTTCTGCACTGGCTAATGGTGAACATCCTTCTTCTAATTCATCATTTGCAGTTTTATACTCTTGGGAGTAGGGTATCAAAACTATCAAACCAGAGATATGAAAGACTAGGAAATATTTAGCTTTTAGAAAATAATGGCTTAGAGCCCTAGTAAATCAAAAGAGCAAGGGAGAAAATAAACTACACAGTTAGGATGCCGGCTGGAGATTCTTTATAGTTGGGCCTGGACAGCGGTTTACAAGTTTTACTGTCACAGATGATGAAAAGGAATCGGCCTAGGAGAAGCAAAGTCTCAAAGCCCATGCAGACAGAAGATCATTACAAGATCCTGGAACTGAAAGTGGCCTCTAACACCATCTCTGCTGTCGGGACTGAGCTGGTTGGCTATAAGAGTGGAGTGGTCATCAGACTGTAAAGGTTTAATAAGCCCTGTAGGGGTAATTTTCTTCAGAAACCAGAGGAACCATCCCCTCACCCAGTCTTTCCTCCCAACACCCTAACACACACACACCTCCACAGACACACCCTAACACACACACCCTTTGGTCAGAGAATTCCATCCTTCTATGCCAATCAGATCTTGCCTGAATTGTTGACTTATATTAACTGAAATGATCTTCACTCTTCAAGGTTGAACTTTGTTGTTAATTTTGCCATGGAAAATTTACTTATCCTCTAAAAGCTGAGAATAGAGATTCTAAATCCGGGGTTCATGGATAGGATCCCCTGAAATAGAATGAAGAATTTACTCTGTGGAGTTGCATGTGAATATCTTGTGGAGAGGGTTCATGGCTTTCTTCAGATTCTCAAAGGGATCTGAGACCCCTTAGAGATTCAAAACTGCTCTCCTGGAGGTCCTCTAACAGAGCTGAAAGATGTTAGAGTTTACAGGAACTCTGTTTCCCTCTAATCAACACTTTCTAGAACTCCACGCTCACAGGAGGCTGCAGCCCAGCAGTTGCTTCTTTTTCAGAAAAACCAAAACAACCGCGGAAGGTGTTGGGGTCAGGAGCAGATTTTACCAGGAGAAGCTGGCAGTGTCCCTGAGTCCCCTCCCCGGGAGCCACTGCTGCCTGCTCCACAGTCCCCACCAGCACAATGTGTGGCACAGGAGTGCCTCAGGGACCGGGTTTAGATGTGTGGGGTTCAATCCTCAATCTGTCACTTTCTACTGGTTGTGACCTTGGTCAAATAAGTACTTCCCTATCCTATTTTTCAGTCTATAAAATAGGGAAAATAATACTTTCCTTTTAAGACTTTAGTGAGGATTATGAGAGATAACACGGAAGTAAGTGCATGACACAGTCACCTATCTGAAACCCTTGGGAACAGATGTGTTTTGGAATTCAGGCTTTAGATTTTTAGAAATGTAATATATTCCTATCCTCTATATTATTTAACACCACCAGCATCTCCCATAATAAAATATACAGATGTTTCTGCAGCAAAGCTATGAGTATCCACATTAAGAGGGATGAACCAAGAGCACAGTCTTACCTCAATTCAGGGCAAGTTTTTGACACCAAACATTTTCAGTTTTTGGACCACTTGGATTTTGGGATTAAGAATAAGCAATCGTAGACCTGTCTTCGCTCAACAATTGTTCGTTGAATCCTCCTTCCTTCAGTTCCCAAGGTCCTAATTCTCATGTCACTGTTGAGTCACCAGTCTTGGCTCACCCCGATATTTACACACTTTTGGCATCTGCGCTGGCCCCGTGGCTGAACCTGCTACCCGGTGTATTTCTCTTACCTTCACGCTCATTTGAACAGCGTTCTGCTTAACCCAGCGGCTCCCCTCTCTTTCTAATACTCTGAGTGAAGAAGACTCATCTCTCCTCTTGGCTTTGTCTTTAACTCTCCCAATTCCTGAGGCAATCTCTCTTGCCACAGCTCCGCTATTCCAAGGGCTGTCTGCCGCCTGTCTAATATATTCTCAAGGAGCTATCAAAGTGACTTCTAGTGACGCTGGTTGGTTCACTGCTCAGAAGAACACTCTTCCCCTGGAGACAAGAGGGAACATTCCTGAGTTTCATTCAGGTATGCCTGAGAGCTGCTCCCAGGCTGCTTGAGAATGAATGACGCAGCAAATCCTCTTGGGGACAGCACTCCTAGCTTCTCTTCCCCATTCCAGAGTGTCCCGAGAGAAGGAATGTGGGCTCCAACATCAACGTAACAGCTAAGGGTGACACTTCCAGAGACACGGTGGCAGTCAATGGCAGGTGGCAGCTGCTGAAGGCCACCTGCATGATACTCTATGGCAATGGGGACCATGAAGTTTAATGTTGGTGGAGTGCAAGAGCACAATCAGACAAATGGGGGGTTGATTTCTGATTCCTTCACATACCATGTGACCTTGGGTAAGCTGCTTTACATTCTCTGGGCCTCAGCTCTAAAACGGGGATAATATTACCTACTTGACTAGGACTATAATGAAGAGTATGTGAGATTACTATGCAAATGCCCCAGCAAGTATCCAGATCCTTCCATCAATGCCCTTCCATAGGCTTTCCCTTACTGGTCCAAGAGACCCATGAAGGGCAGAAACATGTCTGCTCTTTGTATTTATTCCTAGCACAGGGTTTGGCCCACAGCAGGCATGTAATAAACTATTGAAGAAATCAATGAATGAGTGCAACGGTTTTTGCGGTTGGTTGCCCACCTTTAGTTCGTCCTAAGTCCGATATCCACAATTTGATGGGAGGCCCTTAAGGTGAGGATACCTGAGTCAGAGTTTCATGGTCCAAACAGCCGTATTTCCCTCTGATGTAGATAACAGAGTTAGACTGCACAAGCTCTTCCACTCAGCAATAATGTTTTCTTTTCAAAATGAAATTTCCAGTTTTATAGACAGAGTAATACATATTAATAACTAGTATTAGAGGCGTTGCAGTTTTAAAAAGATGTCTACATTCAGAGTAAGATTTGAAGAGCTGCTGCAACTCGATGCCTTTCCCACTAACCCTCAACGACCGTCGATTAAAGCTTAATTTAATCCGAGCGTCCCCTTCGGTTCCAGCAGATTATAACGACCAAACTGAAATGTTTTGTAGACTTCAAGTTTCACCCAGGGCTCTACACAGGCTTTGGGAATTCAGACATCTTGGATTTCAAAGCCTACCCGAGCAGCTCTGTACTTAATTATTCCCTTATTCTCTTGGACTAGAGAAGAAACCAAATGACTCCTAACTTACTAATATCAAAGTTAATGAGGGGCCAGTCCGGTGGTGTAGTGATTAAGTTCCCACACTCCACTTCGATGGCCCAGGGTTCGTGGGTTCAGATCCCTGGCACGGACCTACATACCACTGATCAAACCACGCTGTGGTGGCATCCCACAGACAAAATAGAGGAAGATTGGCACAGATGTTAACTCAGTGACAATCTTCCTCACCCAACCGCCCCCTAAAAAAACCCAGTGATGGTGTTTTTGAAGCATTTTCAGTTAGCCTCAGTTCCTTTATCTGTAAAAGGGGCATGAACAGCATTTGCAGTGCCCATGTGAAACATCCATGGAAACACCCAGGGCTTTGCCAACTGTGAAAAACTGTAGCTCTGGATGGATGTAACATCACTGTAATATACTGCCAAAGTTATTTTCAGTGTTAATTTTTATCATCTAAGATTATGTGGTCCAGTAGTAAATAAGGACTATATAGATTTTTTGCTTACAATCTCCATTTTCCTTTTTGTCTGATTCTTATTTTTGCTATGTCTGACAGAAACTTTGGGGGAAAAAATACTGCATGTGAGTGTGTGTGTGTATTTCTTTTTACTAAGAGTATACTTTTTCTCTTTTGCCTATAATGGAGAAAAATGAAAGACAGTTTCCATGAGTGATCACTGTGACGAGGATCCAAGTAAGAGAGGAGAAAGCTCAGAGAGGAAAGGGCTTGGACATTAGATGAGACTGGAAGAGCTCATTTTTTTTTTCTTTTAAGATTTTATTTTTTTCCTTTTTCTCCCCAAAGCCCCCTGGTACTTAGTTGTGTATTCTTCGTTGTGGGTTCTTCTAGTTGTGGCATGTGGGACGCTGCCTCAGCGTGGTCTGACGAGCAGTGCCATGTCCGCGCCCAGGATTCGAACCAACGAAACACTGGGCCGCCTGCAGCGGAGCGCGCGAACTTAACCACTCGGCCACGGGGCCAGCCCCTGGAAGAGCTCATTTTGGAAGAGCGAGGCAGACTGGCTGGAAAGCATTTTCACTGCGTTTCTCCCAGAAAGCACACTGCCAACCAGGGTAAAAGATCCTACTCTGATCTGACACTCCTTCCAGAATTCAGGAACATGTGCTCACTTAATTTAGCCCAGTCGCACACACTTCTTCCCACAAAAAAAGGAAAATCTTTCTTAGTTTCTCTTTTCTGTCCATTCTGTTTTTCTTTCATTCAAAAGAACCTTAAGTTATTCCCGGGTAGAGGGACCTAGTCACAAAGACGAGTCTTCTTCATCTCTTCTGTTGATAAAAGGGGTGTGTACAAGATGCCAGCCAGCAGAAACAGCCTTTGATTAATATTTCAGTCACAGGAGAGAAAATCGGCTAGAAGATGAAGACATATTACGGAAAAGGTAGCAGACAAATGTACTCTGTGAGTTCATCTCGAATCATCCAACATCAGATTCACACTGCATCAAAATTCAGGTGATTTATATGATTGCATTAGGTTCTATTAGTATTAATGGGAAATATGCATGCATATCAATATACACATTAGTGAAGACAGACTCCCTGAAGAGTTTCTGCTTTGGGGCGAAAGCTCTATTATTTACACCTTCTCCACAAGGGAAATAGGATTACTCCCATTAAATATGTGTTCAATACTCCATGTGCAGCAGAAAAAAGGCTCATTCTCAAAGATATAAATAAAACTATATTTTACATTTGTAATCAAAATCATTACAGCAAAAGGCCACATCTTATTACTACTATTCATTAGTTGCTATTTAGGATTTCTTTTTATTATTAACTGTGTTCACTCATTGATGGAACACAAGGAAGAGAGTGGAAGAGAGCAGTTTACAGTGCTTTATTCTCATGTCAAAGATGAAGAAATAGGCAAAGTTTGGTAGTGATTTATACAGAGAGGCGTCCCATAAGTAAAATAATAAACTGCCAGAAAGGACAGGTTCTCCAATCCATGAAGCAGGAGAAAGCTAAGACTATAGCCTGTCATTTTCTGGCAGAAAGAAGTTTTAAGTCAAATTAGAGGCAATAAGAACTCCATATATGTTATCATTATATCAGAAATGATGATTTCAGCTGCTAATAAAAGGAGACCCAACTCAAAATGGCCTAACCTACTGGGAGGTTTATTATTTCACAAAGCAGAAGTCCAAATTGTTTCAGGGTTAGTTAATCTGCCTGTTCTACCATGCTAGTAAGAACCCTGCCCACTCTTCTCCTCCAGCATCAGCAGGTCATCTTTGCACTTCGTGAGTGAAAAATGGCCGCTACAGTGTCCGACCTCAGTTACAGACCCACCAATCCCAGCAGAGGAAGAAAGGTCATCTTCTATGCATTTCTTTTTGTTGGTAGGAAAGTTTTTCCAGAAGTCCTTCAGCGGCCAGCATTAGGTCATGCATCTCTTCCAAAATCAGTAAGTGATGAGAGAAGTGGAATTCCATGACTGGCCTAGATACTCGATTTTACCCTCCCATTCCATGAGTTCCAGAGAGGGTCACCATAACAAAGTGATATTAATACAGTCTAAAATTCAGGTATTGTTAGCTTTGCATAACTGAAAAGCAGGAGCAAATTAATTTTTGTTACTTTGATCTCTCCCTTCTGTTCCCTCTCACCCCCACCGTCCATAAGACTCCCGGTAGCACACAGGATTCTCATATTCTATTCCTGCTTGCTTCTGTCATGCCTCCTCTCAGAGCCTTCTTTTATACCAAGGTGTAAATATCTAATAGCAGCTAAAGTAGCATCCATTTCACTGATGAACTTGGCTGGGTGGCCTGATAGGCCTCATGGAAAGGGAAAGAATTCTAGAACTGATCGGTTCTGGGACAGAGATTTGGAACCCAAGAAGGACGGTCACAGTCAAATCACACACTCTTGCTGCCCTGTGCAATATGGTAGCCTCTAGCCCTATGTAGCTAAAGAGTTTACATTTAAATTAAATAAAATGAAAGTAACAATTTTGTTCCTCAGTCACACTAGCCACTTTTTAAATGCTCAGTAGTCACAGTCTACTGTCTAGTGGGTACCGTATTGGCAAGTGCAGATATAGGACATTTCCATCAACACAGAAAGTTCTATTGGACAGCGTGTTCTAGAAGGAAATGGTAAGTCAGGATTGTGATGGCCAATGATGTTTCCCAGCAACACCCAGTCAGATGGATGGGGATGCTCTGTCGATGCTTAAATTGAGTTGGGGAGGTCTGGTGAGTTCATTTGCTTTGGAGCAAGAACTTGGACAGTGGCTGGGTGCTGGTGGGTAGACAGTGAATAAATTGAAAACTCTGAATAGGGTGGGCATCTTTGAGTTAGGCATCGATTCAATCATTAAATCCATAAGGACTAGTAGAATATAAGAGATGCTGAGGAACTCAGAACACTGGAATTAGCTAGAACACGAACAAACTTAAATTTAAAAAAGTTGCATAATGTGTTTATGTTAATTTGTATTAATGTGCATTTTCTATTTAGGGTAAGTATCTTAGTTGCTTGGGCTGCTGTACCAAATTCCCATAGACTAGGTGGCTTAAACAATAAACATTCATTTTTCACAGTTCTAGAGGCTGGGGAGTCCAAGATCAGGTTGCTGGCAGATTCGGTTCTTGGTCCTAGTTTTCAGATGGCCGTCTTCTCATTGTGTCCTCACATGCTGGAGAGCAGAGAGAGAAGCAAGCTCTCTCCTGTCTTTCCCACTAAGGGCATGAATCCCATCTTGAGGGCTCCACCTTCATGACCTCATTACCTCCCAAAGGCCCCACCCCCGAATACCATCACACTGAGGATGAGGGTTCTAACACATGAATTTTGGGGGGACACCAACATGCAGTGCCTAAGAACAAGTTACACTGGCTTTATGCTAGGGACATAAACTTTCTTGTAAAAATACATTTATTGCAATTTCAAAAGGACGACATTTAAAGAAGAATATTAGATGAAAACTAGTACTGAAGAAGAGCAACATGATAAAATTTCCAAATGTGGTTTACAAAAGAAACTTGGAAACTGATCTAAGGCCAAAGGGTCTGCCACAAAGGTCCGTTTCTAGGTAGTGCTCACCTTTTCCATCCGGGACACTAGGCACGGTGCCTGGGGCCTCAATACTTTCAGGAATCCAGTAAATGTATTAATCTCTCTTAAAGAAATCAAAGTCAGAAGAAAAAAAATGCACTTTCAAGTCAAAGAAATGTTTTATTATATAGTGTTAATATATTTGTCTTTATATCAACATAGTTATAATATACTTTTTTATGGAGAAAGGGGTCTATGAAGGTGAAAGTGCCTAGGGCCGAGGAAAATCATGACACAGCCCTGTTTCCCGGCTCACTTGGAAGGTACCCTGAGGCAACGGGACACAGAGGGTAGAGCGTGCTCAGCAGCACAACCAGTGGGCAGGGCTGGGGTAGCTGGATTTCAGCAGAAGGGCAGATGTATAAACCAGAAAGAAATGGTGGCATCCCATGCACAGCCACCAGCCTGGCATGGCGTGAGCTACACGACCCCGGGCTCAGCCCGGGCCCACCAGACAGCAGGACCAATCTCTGTCCAAGTGCCAACTACTTGTGGGTCAGGACGGGTTCCAGGAGCAGGCAGGGCTGAGCCTTCTGGGCGAAGTTTCTCCAGGGACTGGGGAAAGGTTAGCATGGACAAACAGAGGGATTTCAGGCATCGTCTATTAAGAAGACCTATCTGGACTATTTAGCCCTGAAACCATATTATAGCCCTACAGGGGCAATCACCTGTTTGGCCTGAGTCAGGCTGATTATGATGCTAAGAAACACAGAAATGAGAAGCAGACGTACACACACACACACCTACGCGGCCCCTGCACAGAAAAAGTGACTTGGGAATGTTGTCAGATATTCCTTTTGGAACACAGAAGTTTTTGAAACAATTACCTAGTGCATCCTGAAGGCAAAGGCTGGCAAAGTCAGGACTACTCCAAGACCTCTCGACAAGCTGTGGGATGACAGAGGTGTAAATGTCATTTCAAGTCGGAGAACTGTGGTTAAAGGCCAGGTATGCAGACCGATGCTGTAATATCTTGCAGTTGCTCTCTTGTCGCCAAGGGAGGAGAATGACATTGATAAATCACCCTATTATAACTTGTGATAAAAGCAGCAGGTACTTAGAGAACTGACCAAAAGACACCCGAAAATGACAAATGGCTGCAGGAAGACGACTGATACAAGTTGGAAATTAGTGATACCCATTGTGAGGAGAGCGGGACAAAGTGTACTGGGCAGAGACAACATCTCAGTCTCATGAATGTCCGTCAGTTCGGGTCACCTGACACTCTTCTTGGAAAAAGCTCTCAATTACAGCTAATATATATGAAAACACCCTGAAAACCATGATACATCACGCAAATGCAAGGTATTATTAAGACTAAACCAATTGAATTGGAAAATGGAAGCAATTATCTATATACTTTCATTTTAGGCTCAAGTTTTGGGATATTTGGTCAGGCCTTTTTTTTTTGGCTAAATGAATATTTACCACCATGATGTGTAGAATCAGCATAAAGGGTGTTTTGATTTTCTAAAACCTCCAGCTTTGGGGAGGACTCAGAATGACCATGTGATGATATAAATATCTTGAGGATATTCCTCCTTTGTGAAATTGGGCTATTTTGTACTGTTGATTGCGGTGGTTTCTACAGCAGCATCCAGCACCTATTCCACAAATCACTTCCTTCTTAAACCTCAAGGGTTTCTGCGAACCGCATTCAAATGGTCTGTAGAAAGTGCTGCCCTGCGTTTTCCGTTACCTCAGAGCTGGGCCAAGTGGGCCTCAGGGGGCATCATTAATGCTCCAGTGCCTCCATGTGTCTGATTAACCACAAATATATAATGCGGTTCAGCCACGCAGGAAGCCACATGGAGAACCAGGGTGAAAACTCACAGCAATTTTTTCTGGCAGCTGTCATCAGTCAACAAAACCAAACTGAGAGCTTTAGCTGCCAATAGTTTTGGATAATAGGAGTCCACGTTCCCAAGGAAGAACAGCTCCGTGGGGGCACAGGTTGAATGGAAGTAGGGTTAGATGAGAGGGGTAGAAAAATAAGCGTCTGAGATATTAATAAAGAACTTAGTGGATTCATGAAAGGGGCCCATATGTAAGTTTCTGGTGAATAACTAGTGATGCTGTGGAAACTACACGTGGCATCCAATAGTTCGTCCATTTTTACTTCAAGGAATCTCATTCTCGCATTCGGCAGCAGCTGCTACTGTTTGGATTATGAATAGTAATAAGCCATATGGTGTGGCAGAAAGGAATCACACATACTTTCATATGGACAAATATTATCGTTCCAAAACACAAACACGTCAATAGAAGTGTTTTTTCTCTTGGGAGCAATACAGCCCCGGATCTCAGTTATAAGAAAATGACTCCCTGTGCATGTGCAAAAATTACCTGCCAAGGTTATTATTAGAACCAGCTCCAGAGGTCCCCCTACATTTTTCTTTCCTTATTTGTAGGGAGACAAGAAGGAAGGGTAGAAGGAAGGGAGGGAGAGAAGGAGGGAAGAAAGGAACGAAAGAGAGAAGAAAAGAAAGAATGGAAAGATGATCCAGGGAAGAGGCGATACGCTCTTCCTGGCTTTGCCATCTGGATGGCAACCCAGAACTCTCATAACTGAGAAAGCCGTGTGCTTGCCTGGGGATTGCGATGCCAGATACCCAGCAAACAAATCCAGGAGGCAAAGGTGGGAAAGACTTCATCAGGCCATTTAGACTTGTCAGTGAATGTTCTTCTGAAGCACTCTTCTAGCTCTTTCTCTGATTTCGCTTTAAACGTCTCAAGGACAAAGTGTCTATCACTGACAATATAGTTCTCCAAACAATTTATCCAGGTCTTCCATTTCATGATCTGGTCTTGTTACGTCTCTCTGTCATTTCTGTTTTTCTTTATCCTTCCTTTCTAGAACTTCTTACATGAGCTTTTCCTCTTGGAAATCCACCACTTTGGGTGCTGGTTGTTTTGAAATCAACCCCAAACTTCTCTCCCTTATCTCTTTTCCTGCCAAGGCTTGGTCATCGCTTTCGAAGACTTCTCACTGTCTTTTCAGGCTCCCCGAAGGCCCACCTGTCTCCCAGAAGGGTGGAACAACCCCCTGCACTCAGGGAGGGCAGACTTGGGGCGACATTTGCAGTAAGGGATAGAAAGAGTGAGCTCAGCCACAGCTTTTGCGTGGCTTTGCCATTTAGGTCCCGTGGCCAGTGTGGGTCATCTCCAGTAATGTGGAACTAGAGGAAGCCACTGGAGGGAGAAAACCTGGAGGGAGGGTGGGGTGACTGAGAGGAGTGCCTGACTCAGCGAGCCACACTAGGAAACACTGCATTGACCGGCAATGCTAGAACCAGCTTCCGTGCTAGCACGGTTTTCAGTGGGTCCTCTCTTCCAGTGTACAATTCCTACAAGTCAGCAAACTGGGGTTGATTTACCTAGTGACCCTTCTCTCATTCTTTAGAGTTTGGATGACACATTATTCAAAAATATCTAATCCAGCATTCACCTGGTGCTTGGTAACCCTGGACAATCAGAGGCCTTCAGCTCCATGACCATCTGCCACCAGGCCGGTGAGCGTAAATGGAAGAATCAGTGGGACTAAGAAAGTAGGGACTAGGTGAATTGCAGGATATGTGCCACCGGTTGCATTTACAATCAAACATCTGACAGTCCTGTGCACTCGCAGCAGACCCAGTTGTGCCTCGCCTCCGGGCCTCCAGTCTGTAATCCTTGCAGCCCTTTCCTCCCCTCAGCTTGGGCGCCTCCCAGGTTCCTTGATCTGCTGCCCCCACAGGCAGCCCACTCCATCTGTTCTCCCTTACTCTCAGCCGATGTTTATTTCAGTCCACAACCACGGCCGATGTCACATCCATTGTCTCTGGTTCAAACCTTTGGTATCACTTACACACTTCATCCCTTTAATAGGCTGCAGGAGGCCTTCGTGCACCCCAGAGCAGTCTCTTCTCTAGGGTAAGCATTCTGGGCTACTTCAGCTGTTCCACACGGGATACAGTTTTGAGCTCTAGGCCAGCAGCTCTAGAGGTACGCTCTCTGGGCCAGCAGCATTGGCATCACCTGGTAACTTGTTACAAATGCAGATTATTGGGTCTCACTTTAGATCACCGAATCAGAAACTCTAGGGGGAGGTGCACAGTGGTGGGCCCAGCAATATCTGTTTTAGCCAGCCGTCCAGGAGATTCTGCCAGAGGCTCAAATTTGAGAATCTCTGCTCTCTCCAGTTGGTCCCACACCTACTTTGCAACCTGCTTCTGTTTGCCCGTGTCCCTCTTAAACGGTGTGCCTAAAACTAAGACTATCTCACTCATTTTAGAGGAATATAGGGGCAATTATAAAGATTAAATTAGATAACACTCATGTAAAACATAGCACAGTTCCTACGTATTTACTTACTAAATATGTACATTATGTCAGTTATCATCATTGTCATTATTGATCAATTTCTTATACCAATTACATCGCATTTTATCACTGTGGTCTAAGGTCAAATGAACTTTCTATGGATGATGACTTCTGTGGACTTGGGGTCAAATACCTTTACAGAGCTTTTGTGTCTCATTTACAACTCATATATTCCCTGGCTGAACTGGATTAAATCTGTGCTCTAGTGGGTGTGGCAGACCCCTGGGCTAACAGCCCAAGGGATGCACCTCAATGGCCCCCATCACATGGCAGATGGAAAAGTAGAACTTATATTGAAAACAATAGCACAAAAAATGGTGGGGCTGAAACATCCTCACCAGCAAGGAGGTGATCTTGTTACATCAGCCAAAAACTCCAAGCGTTTGGGGAGGAGAAAGAAACGTTTCCCAAAGGAAAAAGAAGCAATCACAGAGGTCTAATTCCTTGGAGGAGGATGAGGGTAATGTAGCAAAAGGAGAGACCAAACATTAATTTCAAGCTTTCCTACATTTCAAAGAACGAAAAGAATCTTTCATATCCGTCCTCCATTTCTAGATGCCCAGCAAAATCTCCATCTTTCTTCCACTTTAGTGAAAAGGCTAAATTCAGTAAATTGAGTGTTACTATGCAAAACGTAGAAATGCCAGCCTGTGATGGTCTGCTTGAACTTTCACTCAGTAAAGAATTCCGCCTTTCATTAAAATAGCTACTGCAGGAGAGAGCCAAGAGGTTGACTGTCACGTTGTTCAAGAGCGACACCAATCACCTGGCCTTGGCATGCGCAGGGACTTCTCACAAGGATTTCAGCAGGTGTTTTCTGAATTGCAGCCAGGATCACACTGGACAGAAACGCAGCAGAGGTCGCTGAAGCCACATTAATAATGATAAGCAGGATGATCGGGCCCCCTCCTGCCCGCCCTGGGCGCCTGCCGAGATCACAGCGCGGCTGAGGCCGTGGGAGGCAGCGCCTGCCCCAGCTTCTAGCCAAGTGCCAATGTCATTTTAACATATTGAAGACGGAGACTCTAACTAAACCAACAGGGCAGGCCAGAGGTCTCAGGAAATGAAATGAACTTAGGAGAGGAAAGTGGACAGGAAAAAACACACGCAAATATTTTTTATCTGTAAGTTCCATTTAGAAGTTTGAGACATTTTCCATGCAAACGCTTACAATGTTAAATCACAACTGCCATATTTTCAAGTAGAATTTTTTTTAAAGCAAAACAAATTGTAATAAAGGGGAAAAAGCTAATTATGAAGCATGCTCCTTCTTGGTATTATAAGCAGCAAGTACAATATAGTAAAATAAAATTACGTCAAATCACAGTTGAGAAATACTATTGTTCTGGATTTCCCCAGATTCCTGCTCTCAGGAACATCTGTTCAACATCCCTTTGGACTGATGGGCATATTCCCACCTACAGGCCTTTGCCTTCCTCCAACTTGCCGACCTTTCTGGTCCTGTGTTCAGAAACAGCAACAGTCCCAAAAGGGAGGGGAGAGAAAGTCACAGAGTCATTGCAAAGCTCAGTTCTGGTCCCTGTGCTGCTACCAGCCTCTTGGGTAGCACTGGAAAAGTTGTTTAACCTCTGTGTGCCTCAGTTTCTCTTTCCGTAGAATTAGAGATTGGTTAGATCAGAGGTCGAAACTCAAATGTCCACAGGTCCTGATAAGTATTTGAAAGCGCAGATGAAGAAGAGAACGCACGCCGCATCCACAGGAGGTAGCAACACACAGCTCCAGCAGATTATTGCCATGTCTTTTGCTTCCTTTTCAAGGAAATATGTTTCTAGATTGTTATGTCAAGACTTCTGAATTTTAAATGTTGGCTCAAAGATTAAAAGAAAAAATTATTTAAAAAATATTATGTAGGTCAAATACAAGATGTCTATGGTCCCTTAAAGTTCTCACTTCTATGATTCAAAATTTCCCTTGAAACCCTTTCGGTCACTCTAACCACAGTCCTTTGATTTTCTTCACTTGTGTCCTGGTTGTGATAACTTGTTTCTCCTTTCAAACTATCAGGTGAGCCGTGTGCCTCCTTTTCCCGTAGATAGGAGAGACTTTAAGACAAATAAAACTACGTCTATGCAGGGCAAAGTTGATCATCTAAAGCTGAAGTGTGCTGCTGGGTGGCCAGATGTCAGCGGGCAAACGGATGTGAATGAAGCTGGGCAGGGCGGGATGTGAGGAGCAAACCAACTAGAAATAAAACTAAGACAGTGAGGGAGAAAGAAGCAAAAAGTTTCATGTTCAGCAACAGTAGCTAAGAAGGAGAACTTGAGAAATTTATCCACCATCTCGTGAATCCAGCTGTGAGAGAGGAGGAGCTCTGAGGGAGCAAAATGTTCCAAGTGGCAGGAGAATTGCCCAGAAGAGAAATTTTGGCCCGAACTCTCAGAATGGGCACTGGTGTCTGGAGAATTTTCTAGAAAGTGTTTGGTTAACACAAGGAACAGAAGGGGAAGTATGAAAAAGGTTTCCTGACCTCAGGAGCAGATCTAAAGAGAAGAATAAGAAGTTGCTTTCATCTTGAGCCAAGGTAGACTGTTACCCAGAGAAGATATCCATAATTTGCTACCTTTACAGTTTGCACTCTACAGGATCCTATTCATTAACTAGTATTTCATATTTTCTCTTACAACTATACTTCTTTCTCCGTATTCCATTTGTACCTCTGTGGTCTGGGACCATTGTCATCTCACATTTGGGTCCTAAGAATAGCTTTCTATCTGGCCTCCAGAATCCAATCTACCCTGCCAGACAAATTTCCCTTAAACCCTGATTTTATCATCGCATGCTACTGCTCCGACACCTTCCATGGCTCGCATTTCCTACCAGATCTAAACGCCTTTGCTTTGCCTTCAAGGCTTTCCAGGGTCTGCTCAACTTTCTCTCTCCCTAGGATCTGCTCACTCGCATTTCCTCTTCGCTCAGTACTATCCCACGACCAGGGGTATTTCTGCCTCCCAGCATTTACTCAACATCATCCCCTCCATATAGAAGTCTATCTGTCTCCTTTCCAAATCCTGTCCATCCTTCTCGATCCATTTTCTTCCCGAAGCCTTCTTTGACTTCCCTGACTTCAGAATCGCTATACAATTTAACAACTGAACCATACACTCTGCCTCTCAATTATATGTTATTTTGCCCTCTAATTGTTTCATGGATGTATATCTTGTCCCTCAATTCTATTTTGACCTTCCTGAGTCAAGAGCATGTCTTCTTCCTCTGCATTCTCTGTAAAAACAGTGGACTTAGTACAGAGGCCAGACTCAAGGAGCATCTCCCTGATGCTTTGTTCAGATGAGGTCATTGGAGAAAGGGGATGGGGGCAAGTGGGGATTTTAGGCTTGAAAAAAGAAAAATGGCTTGGATCTCCTGAATGGTGATAACCGCACAGGACTACATAGCCAGTTACCACCGTCCACTTCCCCCAAATAAGTGTGCACGTACGCTGCGCCCATTGCTGACAGCATCCTCAATTTAATCCATCCTTGCTGAAGTTGGCCAGCATAACCATTATGCTAGGTTGTGCGCAGGATAGGGACCTGATCTATCAACTGTCCTTGAACAGCACATAGCCTTGAAGATTTGAAGCTGCACTTGGAGGCAAGCTCCTGAACTTGAACTTCCAGGGGCCACTGTTATCCTCCTTGAGAGAAACATTATCCAGCTATGTCCAGCATGGAAGTGAATTTCTAAGCGACACAAGCAGTCTGCAAGAGTGAAGGCATGCAAAAACTCAAGTGCACTAAGGACAAAGAACAACTAGGGAATTATCGATTGAGGAACTCCTCTGGTCCTCCAGGCAGAAGAGGCTGATAGAGAATGTCCAACATTGTGTATGAAATT
The DNA here is from genome assembly GCF_041296265.1 of Equus caballus. NCBI lineage: Eukaryota > Metazoa > Chordata > Mammalia > Perissodactyla > Equidae > Equus > Equus caballus. The sequence continues at coordinate 18,453,618 of NC_091714.1, forward strand.
GCAGCTTCTGATGGCAGAGGCTTATGTCTCTCCCTCCTGCCCTGCTCACTAACCAGAGGGTGCCAAGCCCATCATTAAAGCTTTGTCTCATGATCTATGCAGTATATAACAACCTGCTGACCACAAGAGAGGTTGGGTGCATCAATTATGACAGAAAGACACTGTGAAAATATCCCAGGCTCTCCACACTCCATTTCTGTTGATTCACGCAGGCTCCTGAGCAGCCACTGGATCATAATGAATGTCAGTCCCTCCTGCCCTGGGGCCAGGCCTGTCCCTGGGATTTGAGTTGGCAGGTATTCTAGCTATTGCACAGCTTGGAAGGAGCTGAGGAGAGACTCCTGAGCAGCTGCCAACTCCCTAAGGTAGTCTCTGCGGCCTCTGAGCTGCCAGTAAGAGGCCACCTACCTGCCAAAGGAACTGGTGACAAGACGCAGTGGCAGAGATAGAACCAAGGGCCAAAGAGAGTTTCCAAAGAGGAGAGAGTTTTCAAGATGGCAGCTTGCGGAATCAAGGGGTAACAGAACAACAAGGAGCTTGAATTCACATGATAGGTGTTTACTTTATGATTCTGACCTTCTCTCATGTGATTGACTGTATCTTATCTGGAAACCTCCTGGGGCATGGGGTTGGGGGGTCTAAGTGGAGAGTACCAACGCCTACATCTCATCCGTTAGTGTATTTCCTGAGCTCCAGCCACTGCCTGGCCTCCACGAGTTGTCTTAAGACCTTGGAGCCAATCAGAACCTATTGCTGCATCAGCCCCCAGCCCCTTGGAACAGAGACATTCCTTCCTGCCCGGACAGCATGCAGCAGGAAGAACTCTTTTTATTTTTCTGTATATAGCTTGTCAAAATAAGCTCCCAATACAAATAAAGAAATTTTAAAAATCTAAATATTACGGGAGCATAGAAATGGTTGAGTTTCTAGAATACAACTTGTTGATATACTTGCTAAGTCCATGAGTGAATGACTTGAATAAACAAAGGTAGAAGTATCAAAAGCTTGAATATCGATCTGAAAATTATGCCTTTTTAGTTATGCCTGGGAGCAGCACAGTATTTATCTTCCTTTCTCCAACAGTATACAACATGGCTTGCCAGCTTAGATACAGCATTAAAACCTAAGACATCGGGGATGGTGAACATTCTTTAATGAACAGAAGTGATTTACTTTAGGAACTAATGTTTTGATTTGCTCTTGGAGTCAACTTCATGTCATAAAAGAAGGTGATATAGATCATGCTGCCAGGGAAAAGACGGGGGTCACACTGTTGCCACCAAAAGAGAATTTGTTATACCAGCCAATCTAAAAAGCACCTATGATTGCAACAGAGTCTTCTGTTTCCAATGAAATTTAAATTCATATTAGAAAGGAGAAAACAAGATGAAAACTTGTACTATGGGACAGTGAGATATACTAACCAGAAACACCGGGCTAGGGGCTTGAAATCTGTGGTCTTGTAGCCCAACTACGGGTTGTTCAAGTAGAAGAACTTGAGTTTATTCAACTATGAAATGAGATGATTAGCAGGATCCCCAAGGCCTGGGAATCTGCCATCCGATGAGGCTTTTAGGACTTGACCAGGTCATCTGGACTCAGCTACTCTCAGTGACATACCGGGAAACAGCAGGTCTGAGTATGTGCAGTTCAAAAATCACGAAAGTTAGTTCTAGACAGACATGAGTAAGCTTCTTTGTCATGTTCTTGTAATCATAACATGCATATATATACACACACACACACACAAATATATATACATACATGTGTATATATAAAATCTTAAAAGAGATGCATTTAAAGAAGACCAAAAGTAACAATCCAACAGAGTACTACGAAACACTTCATTTGTGTTTAAAAACCTAGCTTGACTTTACAATTCCTTTCTGTCAGCAAGCTGTAATTGCTTCAATAAGGTCGTGTCCTGCGTGCCCACAAGCTGCTCAGTATTGTTCATCGAAAAAATTAGAAAAATTTACACCCAAACAATTCATCCAAAGTCATTTATCACTAACACCATTTGGTATGTACAAGGCATGTTTCACTTTAAAATAACGAGCAAGGCTACAATCCTTTGATTATAAATTCCCCTTCCATCTTAATTTTATAAAAAGCCACAAGGAAAATGCCCAGCATGCTGCCCTTGATATTTAAACACTTCTTTCAACTTACCATTAGTTCGCTCCAAAACTCAGCCTCCCTCGCAAGATGCTCCATATTGAAGGGATAAATTTCTTGTTCTGCCTTGTCAAATGTGTCACTTGGACTGCTCAAGTGACTGAGCACAGGAAAGCAAACATTTCAGCTGAGCCACTTTCATAATATTGGCGGTTGCATTCTTTCCGAGCTGGGAGTCTTGGGAGAAATGGAATTTACATACGTTGGGGTGAGATGGGTGCGGGCATTTCGTTTAGTTATGATTCAAAAACAAGATATGTTTCATTCAAGGAGATAATAATAAACTCAGAGAAGAAAAGTATCCCCTAGCATTACTGCCACTTACGACATGACAACTCATATTGCCATGTGCAAATGCACCACGCCTTAGGCCCCATGCCAAGAACAATCCCACAGTGGGTGGCGGAGGTTCCTTCTGGCATTTTTTTTTTTTTCATGGCGACTCTAGTAATTATAAATCCCTCAGCTCAATTTAAGGTGTGCACAGTAACACAAGAATGGACATCTGGAATGTGAGTATAAGTTTGCAACTCAGGGAGACAATGTTTGGCATTCCTGTGGGTGAAATCAACCAAAGTTGGCCACTAAATGATTCATCCTCTGTGTGCTCTGTTAGGACAGGTAAAATGTGATTTTAAATAGCCACATAAAGATCTATGTGCTCATAACATTTTCACTTTTTTCGGACAAGAGACAGAAGAAATAACTTCCTCAGAAGAGCCTACAGAACCGGCTCTGTGGTTATCATCTTAGTCGCAATTCAGACACATGACATTCTTGTCTTCATTAGTACTGATGACTCTGATGGTCACTCAAAAGAAACACATGTGTCAATAGAGAAGTCTTACACCCCTTACCCACCATTCTTGCCAGTGCAATTAAATAAGAAAAGTAGAGCACAGATAAAGCCTGATGGCAGAGACCTGGAGGAACAGTGGTCATTTCTTTTTGTGGTCTTACGACTTTACATGGTCAATGAACATTTCTTGGATATTTAGAGCCCATAATTTGTCAAAGCTTATGATGAAAAGCAAAACTCAAATACACAAACTGTGTGCCATTTAATAAACCTTCCCTGGGTGTTCTAACAACACTTCCTTCCTTTGCCAGTTTCTAATTACACAGGACTTAGTGAGCAGTGAGCCCTTACGGTCAAACCTAACTGTGGTCAACACCTGATCATTACCTCCAAACCTGGTGTGCAAATCAGAAGCCAACGTCATAGTCTTCCGACATGAAATGTACCACTTTCATAGTTTTTCTCTTGCACGAGATTTTCCTATCTTCATTTTAATATGGGGAGGGCTTTCAAAACTGCTTAGTTTTACACAGGTTTACCCAGGGAAGCAGTTATTTATATCTGGTACGTTTTCTCCATTTCCCCTTGGTCTTGAAAACTAGTATCAACCTTATCAGATTAACTGCCTAAATATACAAAAATCAATATTTACAAACCAAGAGACCTGGGCAAATGGAAACTTAGTCAAAGCATAGTAACTTCGCAAGAGGAGAAAGATGATTTTCTCGGGGGATATCTAAAAGGACTTGTTTACTTTCCTTCCCTGGAACCCCAAGGAGGCTACACTTAGCGTAACTACTCCATGAACCACTGCACCGTCTGAACCTGTTTTGCTGGTCCTGCCTCATAGCCGAGTCCACTTCCAACGACTGGTGTCTGTGGCCGGGTTGAGTCATTTTTGGGCTGAGCGACTCATCCAAACATGGGCAACGACGAGCTAGGTCTGGCAGGGAGCCTTCCTCACTCCCACTGGTGAAATCTAATCTTCCACCCAGCTCACAACTCATTTCACTGAGTACGGCTATACGTACTTTTACAAAATAGACAGGCTTTGGAAAAACTACACATAATTTTAAATCTAGTCATATTTTAAAAAAATTCAAGGACATCCTGATACTTAAAGGAACCCCTGGCATATCTACTGGTAAGGGGGAAAGCAACTTTTGCTTTAAAACCATCCATGAAACTAATGTTTTTCAAGTGTGAGGTTTTATAGATTGTGTTTTCTTGAGCTGAGAAACACAAGTTCAGCCCATTTGGCCTGTGACCCACTCAAATAATGTCACTGGAACACAAAACTGACCCTACAGGGCAGTTTCAGTCATCTTTTTCACTGACACAGCTATGAGAGCCTTCTTGAGTATTAGTGACTTATACTCATTTGCAAACAATTTACCAGAAAAAGAGGATGCAAAATTGGTTTATGTTTGCCAAAAAATTAAAATGTTATTAAGGGTGATCTGTAAAGGATGATCCAGTGGTGTGTTGAAAACAAACCTTCGATGCCCCACAGTCCCTGCACAAACACAGGGGGTCGAGGACCCAAAGCTTCCTTCTCTTTGTCGAATGTTCCCTCACTTCTGGAAGAAAAGGTCAGACCCTCACACAGAATGCAGTGCTGTGTTTATTGCCACCGTACACACTAACAGTGTTTGGAGGTTTTAATTTAGGTTATGTTTCCTCTCCTTTTCTGTATCTTCCTTCTTTTCCTCTACGCTTCTATGCCTCATCACCTTAGTGTGGCAGAAGTCAGACCTAGCTGCAAGATTTCTTGGCTTTTGTTTTTTTATTTTTATTTTACTTTTATTTATTTTTTAATTTTTCCTTTTTCTCCCCAAAGCCCCCTGGTACATAGTCGTATATTTTTAGTTGTGGGTCCTTCTAGTTGTGGCATGTGGGATGCCGCCTCAGCATGGCTTGATGAGCGGTGCCATGTCTGCGCCCAGGATCCAAATGGGTGAACCCCTGGGCGACTGAAGTGGAGCGCGCGAACTTAACCAGTCGGCCACAGGGCCAGCCCCTTGGCTTTTGTTTTTTAAAAACCTGATTCCCGAAGGGAAGATAGAATTTGAAGAAAGCAACAGAATGTCTTTGAGAAACAGGTCATGGTGAGGCGTGGTGGTCCATTTATATGAGGAAAAGTTTCTTCCGGTCTGGGGGCATGGAGGGTCCCCAGGTCCCAGGGAAAGTGGCTCCCTGGCTTTGCCCTGAGTGGGCAGAGGACCTCAGGGAGGAAGACTTGTGGGGTGTCTAGGGAGGAGAAACTCTCTAGGACTGGGGCTCATGGCTTCCACAAAGACCCTCATGCCTCAAGAGGGCATGGGAGCAGCAGAGAACTGCCGGAGGTCAAAGGACCACTGGGGGCTTGGATGGAGGGGTGTTGGTGAGACCATGACAGACCCCACAGCCAAAGCCCCCGGCCTTTCTGGGCACCAGGTAACCCCTCTTGAATCTGGAGCACCCCTGGAAAGGAGAAGAGAGCCCAACAATGACAAAAATGAAATGCAGCTGGGGGCTCAAAGTTGCTTGGAAGGAAATGTGTCAAGTTATGCTTAGTCCTCAAACTCAGGTGAGGACGAGGATTCATACCAGCTACTCACTCTGGTGCCAAGCACTGAGGTGAGGACTAGTAAAGTCTGCCAATTTTTTCTATGTAAGCAGGTGGAGTCACATCCCTAGTGTTACAACCAGAGGACTGGATGGTGCTGTGTGCAGCTCTCCTCCTGGACTCAAGGTCGCCTGGAAGCCTTTGCTCCTTGGCTGTCACCTTGACCCTCACCCTTGGGCTCCAGGACGGGCAGTTTACTGCTGCTGTTTCTGACTCTTTAGAGTTAAGTGGCACTGGTTGAAACAACAGATGGTGAGATTTCCGAATTAGAAGTGGTTATCATGTTCATTGCAATTTTAGCTTTTGGACCATAAAAGACAGAAAGCACATCCTGACCAAATAAAATTCTATGGCAGAGAAAAAGATCCATTTAGGATCAATTATCAAAGGCCCCAAAGGACAACGAGCATGGCATAATCACCCCATGAGTCAATATGGCCTTTCTCTTCCACAGTTAAGAGTAGCGGTTCCTGAAATTTATTGTACATATTGCTTATGTCCATTACCAAATAGTTTCTGGGCTCACTGGCAGATGCAAATAAAAAATAAAAATAAAAAATGGGGCTGGCCCTGTGGCCGAGTGGTTAAGTCCGTGCGCTCCGCTGCAGGCGGCCCAGTGTTTCGTTGGTTCGAATCCTGGGCACGGACATGGCACTGCTCATCAAACCACGCTGAGGCAGCATCCCACATGCTACAACTAGAAGGACCCACAACGAAGAATATACAACTATGTACTGGAGGGCTTTGGGGAGAAAAAGGAAAAAATAAAAAATCTTTAAAAAAAAAAAATAAAAATAAAAAAGAACCTTGCCACCTGGGTTGGAGCCTAACTGATGACATAAAATACGACATTTCCAGTCTTCCCTAAATGATGTGTAGAAGTGTGTATAGTGAACACCAAAAGCTGGTAGAAAAAATTAACTCCCCACCCTGGGAAGTCACATGGGCACAGATAAGGGGAGCCATCTGTGCTCCTCAGAAGGAAGGTCCACAGAACAGAAGAACAAGATAGGAGCCATAATGACTGGCCTATGCTGTGGGTGGATGATAAACTATATGCTGAGGCTGTGTCTTCATTTTAATGGCCTCTTCCCACCAGCAGTGTAAGGACGGGGCAATTGTCAAGTTGCCGTGGTTGGCTGTATCTTGTCCTGCATCCGGCAGCCCTTGGGGGGCATCACAGGATCTCTGTAAGCAGGGAAAGGTGCTCCATTTCCACGTCTCTGTCAATAGGAGATGGTGAGTGAGGCTAAGAAACAGCTGGCAGGAGGAGGTAGGGCCCTCTCACCACCGAGCAAACAGAGAAGCAGCCCAGGCCGAGGTCTGAAGGGAGAGTGTAGGGGTACGCCCTGCCTGTGCAGGCCCTTCCCGTGAAGAGTCTCGGGAGGAAAAGGAGAAAGAGCTGCTCAGGGGCATAGGCCTCTACAGCCTAAAGATTGATTCCAACCTAGCGAGCCTGGTAGCAGCACGTGAATCTTTTCTGGACACAAATTCAAACATCAGGTCCAATTTAGAGTGCATTTACGGTGACCCTGTGGGCTCTAATTTAATCTCAGATCAGAGTGAAGTACGAGCCTGGGAATAAGTGCTTGAAGAGGTCCCTGCTATTGCTAAGAAGAGGGGAAAAGAGGGAAAGATTTTGAACTAAAATTGATCAAACCCATGCCATGTGCCTAGCACTTTATGGATGTTAGCTCTTCATTATCTTCAAAACCCTGTGAGGTGGATATTGTTGTCTTTGTTTTGCTGAAGAGGAAACTGAGGTTCAGAGAGTTACCCAGATTTCCCATGCTCATTCAGTTGGCAGTAGTTGTAACAGTGAAATTAGTGGAAATGGGTGAAGTGGGAGCAATGTAGCCCACAGACTGCCTATGTGCTAGGAGTTTTACATGCTTTTTTCATTTAATTGTCTAACAGCCAAGCAAGGTCTCACTCCAATTTTACAGATTAAGAATCTCAGAGTGTTTCAGTAACCTGATCATGGTCATTTAGATATTAAACCAAGATTCAAACCCAGGCGGATTTGCTTCAAAGTCCTTGCCCTTTCCATTAGACCATGATACTCTTTTCTAAATTGTAAATAACCGCGTTGTTTTCATAAAGAGAAGGTAAAAGTCTAAACAGACAACACCAAAGAGAGCCTTCGATAAAAAGTTGGTAAAAGTTGGTGTGTCCAAGAGCCACTGAGAAGATATAGGAAAAACCTATCTCGAGATTAGAAAGTCTAATTGGTTTATTTTATATAAACACAGAAACTGTGCTAAGGTTAAATGAAAAGTGACTGACAATAGTTGAAAGCCAGAAGAAAATAGATATCCAATACTATCTGGCTGATCTTTCTTCACTTATTCATTAAAATTTCTTTATATTTTGCTCTGAATTATATCTCACAGTTTAAAATATAAAAACTAGTGATAGATGCATTTAAAAACAATTATTCATGCGTAGAGAGTCAGAGAATCAGGGATGGGATCCTGGCACTGCAGCCCATCTGTGGAGGTTGACCATAAGTCTCTGGAACTTCACATCCCACATCTGTATGAGGATGATGCCCTGACAGACACAGCAGTGCTGAGCCCGCCTCCTGGACCACTCCAGCCAGGCGTGGATGTGCCAGGGCCTGTCCCTGGTCTGAAGTCCTTTGGGCGGTATCTCTCTGCTATTTTGTTCTCTCTCCTCATTCCCTCCCTTGAAGGAAAAGAGATTAAAAGTAATCATTAAAATAAGTCATCTTTCATTTAGAAAGCCTTTTTGTTTCTGATGATCTCAAAATATTTTTGGGGGATCAAATCTGCCCACATAAAAATTTAAAGAAAATTCAATATAAAATGTGCTGTGCTGGCGGGCTCTAAATTTACTGATAGTTGTGAAATAGATTAACACCAACTTGTGACCCACTCAGCAATTATGTAGAATGCTCAAATACACAGTTCGGTCTCATTTTGTGTTGATATAATCTCCTTGCATTTGCATTACATGCTCAGTCTGTTTCTGACGGACAAAGACAAGGGTGGCCAGGATCTCGAATCTCCGATTCCCTCCTAACGCTTTGCAATGTAGGTATTTCACGGAAACTTCTCATATCACATTTAAGGCAAAAGAACAGTCTATTGGTTTCATCTCAATTCCCAGTGTATCTTCTTAGGCTGTTACTTAAAGTTTCAACATATTTGAAGCACGAAGACATCATTTACTCCTCTGGCTAAGTCCTCACCAAATTCGAGGGGAATATATTGCTTTTATCAGACACTAGTATTCATTGTTGGAAAGTTCTAATTAGTATATATTTCTTGAATATGTTGATTCAAAAACCTAAACCAACACCTGGTAGCATTCAAGGGAAAAAATGTTTTTTGGTGGTTAAATTCAAAGTCAAGCAAGCCAATTAGAGGATTTGCAATCTCCAACTTTGCCGAGTCCAGTTTAGTAAACTCAGCCATTGTCCACGGAAGCATTTAGTTTGTGGGTATTAAAACCGAGCTGTCTTAAAAAGAGATCCATGTCTCTTTCCCATGTAAGGTGCACGGGGCTGTCCAAAGGATGGGCTAAGTCCAGTCCCAGTTGGAGGTAAGAGAGGGAATGGCTTGCTGAAACTGGCCCCGGAATGCAGTTGTGAAACTCTATAAGACCAGCTTGGAGCTCCGTGATCACGGAACGGACGCTCTATTCAGTTGCTCCCTCCGCCTCTAGCATAAGGCTAGGGGTTGATTTCAAAATGTCACAGCAGCACCTGCAGCCACCTGACGAGGGAAGTGACAGGCATTCCTCGGCCTGCACATCGATAGCAGAATATCAGGTCTGGCCCTAATTATCTAAACTCTCATGAAGAGGAACCATCGTCTTCTTTCAAACTCAATAGTCAACGTCTAGCAAGGCTTATCTTCTCTCCTTAACAGTGGCGCCCAAGTTTAGAAAACACCAAGAACTTCAACTTCATTGTTCTTGTAGAATGGGAAAAACATAAAAGGTAAGGCGCTTCTCTGTTTGAGCCTAAAATAGCCACATATTGATCTCCTGGAAAACCGGGGCTTTGAATAATCTGAATGTTGATGAATTCATGTTCTTTTAAGCATAATCTGATCAAATATTTGATAGTGTTTTTAGTTCTTAGTAAGTTCAAAGGGCTCATCTTGGTTGAAGGATCACAAGTGTTTCCATAAGAATGTTACAAGGCAAGTGTTGACTGTGCTTTTACTTTCTGAAATTATCGAAACATAATGAAACCAGACTGAATTAGTTATACAGGACAAAAACAATCCGATGTGTAGTACACCAAGCCATTTCTACCATGCACACAACATTTATGAAGAGAAGCAAATTGAATGGTTCTCCTAAAAGGAGTACTTTTGTGGAGCCATGTATAAGAACAAAAAGAGAACAATATAGATCATCTTCATTAGGCATTATTTTTCTTCCATATCATCTACCAATGCAGCTGTAAAATTTAAAGTTAGTATAAATGATTATGTTTAAGTCCTTTTTGTTGTAAGTATCACTGGGCATTCTCAGATGGTCCTGTTAGCTTTCAAAATAAAGATTTCTCCTATAAGAGTCAACCCTTCATGTCCTCCAGCAAACGATTGACAGTGGAACACGTAGTTAATGCCTTCAGCTCTTTCAGTTGTGTGCAATGCATGGTTTCCTAGCCGATGGACCCAAGCATGAAGGTTTTCTAGCAGGAAACTGGTCTCCAGTGGACACGCACGAGCAGTTCCTGCCTTTTCTCGGGTTGCGTGGCAGCTCTCCCACCATCTGTGCTGCAGCCGCCCCTTCCCCTTCCCACCACACAGGCTCATAAAGATGTTTTTCTAGGAATTGGGCAGAAGCGGGACTGGTTTGATTTGTGTCCGTGGCCATCAGCTTCTTGCAAGCCAAGCAGCCTTTACAGATCAATAACTTGGAATGTGGATGAACAACTTCAAGCCCAGGGATGTGGCCTTCCAGCTCCCCTGCCCTCCAACTCATGTTGAAGCACACCTGGGGCCAGCCTGGCTCTAAGAGCACCAACGGGGTGGGTGTCTCGCATCATCTAAGGCAGACAGATGCCTCAGGAATTTGGATGTTTATTTCACAAGGCACCAGCACAGGGCAATTTATAAACAATGCAATTTCACACAGAGGGGAAAAAGGACATATTTGTAATTGATGATGGGGAGGTAAAACTCCGTGTTCTCGCTCTTTCATAGTCAGTGTGAGGTGATGAATACAGGATACGTGGCACGGATGGGGCATTAGTTACAGATTAGCTTTCCTGACTTACAAAACCTCCCCAAATAATTTAGTAATGAAGACCTCTTCCCTGAACTGTCAACTTTATTTATTTGTTCTACCCCCATTCTGAATCAGAGTCATTTATATACTCTTTTGTGGAAGGTGTCACATACAGCTGAGAATACAGCTTGCTGTATGGATTTACAGAGGGCTGTGTCCTTTAAAGTCAACTAAAATGACAGTTTTTATCACACAGAATGCGACCCACAAAAATAGCTTTTTGAATTATTTCAGTGATAGACATACTTTATTTTGGTCTAGTAATCAGTATCATTATTTCTAACAAAGAGTAATATGCTATTTTTCAAAACTGCTTAAAGAGCAGCGTGATAGCATTATTTTGTGCTGTAAACAAGGTCATTTGGAGACGTTGGTGGCCCAGGACAAAATAAACTTGGGAGAGGGTGGAGCGGTTTGGTGTGAGCCTGACTGGGAGGCGGAAGACCTGGCCTGGGCGGCCCACCAACTAGCCAAGTGACCTTGGAAGCCCACACCCACACCACGGTTTTCTATTCTACCTGCTTCATGGGGTTTAATGAGATTACGACAAAAGCACAGATCCTCTGCAAATGCCCGTGGCACCAGGGACACACGGTGGTGCCCCGTCACCACACTATGGGATGCTCCCTTATCATGAATGAGTGCTCCCCCATTCCAGTTCCCTCTTGTGCAGATTTTAGGTCAGGGAAACAAGATGTAGGTCACCCCACATACTTCCAAGCCCAAGGGACTGAGGCTTCTCGGTCCACTCCCAGTTCACTCCCTGCCCTTCTTCCTCTCTCCAGTCCACACTGAGCTTCCAACAAAGGGACCTCATGGTCTGTTATGGTCCTGATGGGGCTCTGATCATGCTGGGCTTTGTGCCTCTGATTGCCCTGTGTCCATTCCAAATATGGGGCACCTACTCACCTTCAAGGTCTTAATCCCCACTGCAAAATCTTAATCCCTTACCTATTGTACTTCCACCTCTTGGCCCTAGTTCTCAAACATCATCCCACCCAGAATGTCCTTTCTGTCATCCACCCAACCTTCCAGGTACAGCGTGGGTCCCATATCCGGAGAAAGACTTCCTAGCTCTACCAACCCAAGGACATTTCTTCATCTCTAACTCATGTTCTGTCTGTCATTGCTCCAGAACAAGTTTGCATATCATCACTATTTCTAACGTTCTTTTATTTGATATTTACAAGACTTGAGCTTCCTTGGAATAAGGCTGATATTCTCATATGCCTTAGAAATAATAGATCCTTAATGAAACCTCTTGACTGATTGCTGGTCGTTTAGATGCTTTCTACCAGAGGACTTACATAATAGGAAATGTTTATTCATTCACTCATTCCCTTTTTCACCTCACCAACATTTATTGAACCCCAACGTGTCCCTTCAAAATCTGATTGAACTTTTCTGGAAGTTTTTAAATAATGACTCAAGGAACAAAGTTATGAATTATAGATAAATGTTTATAGTAAGATCTCCTCCCTCCCAGCTGTGTCTCTGGGCTTTGACTAGAAAATAGAAATTGACTGTAGAAATAGAAATTGAAAATAGAATTGACTTTAAAATAGAAATTTCCCTGTAGCTTTGTTCCAGTCACCCATCATTGCATGCATAACAAACCACCCCAAAATTTAGTGGCTTGAAATAATAATTTTTGATTATCCTTCACAGTCTAGTGGATTTGCTGGGCTCAGCTGGGTAGTTCTTGTCCAGGATCTGTCATATGGCTGCAGTGTGATAGGGACTGGAGTTGGAGGAGTCTAATGGCCCACATGGGCTTGATGTCCAAGACGCCTCACTCACATGGCCTACAGTTGATGCTGGCTGCTGACTGGAGGCTCAGCTGGTTTGTCAACTGGAATATATACATATGGCCTCTCCATGTGGTTTGGGCTTCTCAGAGCCTGGTGGTGGGGTTCTGAGAGAGCGCATCACCTGTAGTCTTGGAAGGTGATGACTTCTTATGACCTATCCTTGAGAGTCCCAGAATGTCATTTCCATTGTATCCTATTGGTCCAACTAGTCACTAAGGCCAGCCCAGATCCAGAAAAGGAGACTTAGACTCTGCCTCTTGATGTGAGGAGTAGCCTGTGCATATACGGAGGGAAGGAATCCATGGCAGCCATCTTAGAGACTTTCTATCACTGAGGAAAATCCCCCAGCTAGCATTACTGAGTGGTTACTGTGGGCTCTTCGCAGCTTTGCCTATTTTCTCGGTTAATTCTCACAAGAACACAATAATTAATTCTCAATTATTCTCGCAACACAATTCTCACAACAACACAATGTCACAATAATAAATATTATTTTCCTTATATTAGAGATGACAAAAATAGCCTCAAAATCATTATATGACTTCTTCAAGGTCAAACAGATTGTTGAAGTGGCAGAGTTGGGTTTTAAGTCTTGGTATGTCTATCTCAAACCACAGTTTTTTCACTTACGCAACCCTGTCTGGGCATCATATCAATGATGCCCAAGGGAAGGAAAGAGAGAGTGAAAGGAAGGAAGCGGATAGAGGTGTTTTCCCGTAAGTGACTAGAGTTCTCTGATGACGGCAGGCTCTAGACCACAGCCCTGTTGCTCCTTAGGTAACATTTTTAGATGTTCCAGCCCCCAAACATTCTTGTTTGATGGAAAACGATCTCTAATTTTAGATGAAGCATTTTAAGCGAACATCCTTCAGCAAAAGGAAAGCCCAACATATAATTTGAGTTAAAATTTATTGTAGAGTAATATATTCTTATTAAATGGAATAAATGCTTCCCAGTAATTTTTAAATTATCTTGCAAAGAAGGCTAAAATCAATCCTACTATCAAATCTGAGCTTTAAAAATTAATTACGAGATGTGATTTAGTATTACGCTCTAAGCAAGTTGGATCTTTAAATAAACATTTACATCATTAAAATAAATCATGATTCAGGGAACAAGGAACTCAATCGCTTCAGCCTCATTTCCTTTCAGCTGCAGGGGGCAGTACTGGTCACTTGATGGCTTTTTTTTGGGTCCTTTCCTAACAAAAAGAAGAGAGTCATTTCCTCCCCTGAAATGTTTTCGTCTTGCCTCTTCATCGCATGACCGTCTCTTCTTGAAGAGCTTACTCGCAAGTTCCTATCTCAAACTCCACATCAAATAGGAGGCTTTATCGTGGGGAGAGACAGAGTGGTAAAAGATTCCTATGCTTCTTAAATTTTAAATTTCCTCATGAAATTATTCTTCACCTGACAAGAAACAAGTAGGAAATAAAGAGAAGACAAAGATTAAAAGAAAAATCCACCATAAGTCATATCAGCAAAAGGATCCAAGGGAAATTGGGTGGGTGTTGCTGCCTTGAAAATGCACATTTTGGGGGGCAAGGGCACTCCTTGGCTTTGGCCCACTTATATGCTACTGAGCTGCTAAGAGCTGAGGGGCTAAATGCCTTTTTTAATAAGTTTTCCTAAATGTGGAAGGGCAAAAATATAGCGATTATCTAAGCGGTGCTGCCCCCTGCTGGTGGCAGTTATGCAACCCCCCCCCCAAACAGATAGTTCCTTCGTCCCAGTTTCTGACAGCTGCTAGGAAACGTTCAGAACTCTAAAGCTCTCGGAGATAGTCTGGGTCACACCACCCCTGTCCCACTTCTGCAGAGTGAAGCTGCAGCCAGTCCTTGGAGGGGAAATGACTTGTTCATTATCACAGCTTTCAGCTCAGCTCTCTTGCTACACTATCCACCTGTCTGGAACACCCAACTCATGGAATGCACAGTTCCAAAATAGATAGTGTTTAAGGCCACTGGGACGTTTGTATGCCCTTTTTTAAAGATAGGTATGGGAGTCTGGTGCCCTATGGTGAATCTTATCCTTCAGATCTGACCTATTTAACCAGAACTGTCAGAATTTTCCTTAAACACTGAAATATGATTTGTGGGATGCCTGTGTTATTTATGACTCCCTACATCTCTTTCATGAAATGAAAATAATAGAAAAATTTTACTTACTATTCTGTAGTCTAGTTGCTGAGGAAGGGGTTCTTTCATAACTGATGCTAGTGATTTAAGGATGGAATTAGGAGAAATGCATTTGATGTTTACAGAGCCAAGAGGTTCCAATAGTCTTTCTAAATTTTCATGTATTTAGTTACATTTTATTCACACTTTATTAATACTGGATCCTTAAATATAATTCAAATGACCAAAGAAAATTGTGTGTACAATTTTACTGCTCAAAGTTTATGAGGAAGTTCAGAATCTCACAGCAGCCTGGCAGGGCAATTAATCTAAATTTTCAACTGGCTCATCTATTCTTTTGGTCCCTATTCACACTCTTTGGTTAACTGGTTTAGTTACTAGTTCCAAGAGAATGGCCACGTTACATTCATAGAGATGTTATTTGACAGCTTTTATACTTCCACATTTAATAAGACGTTTTCAACAACTATAATACAATAACAACAGGACAGGTTCTGTGTCAGAGATTCTTTTTTTGTTTTTTTTTTTTTTTGAGGAAGATTAGCCCTGAACTAACTGCTACCAATCCTTCTCTTTTTGTTGAGGAAGACTGGCCCTGAGCTAACATCTGTGCCCATCTTCCTCTACTTTATATGTGGGACACCTACTGCAGCATGGCTTTGCCAAGCAGTGCCATGTCCGCACCCAGGATCCAAACTGGTGAACCCAGGGCCACCGAAGCAGAACGTGCGCCCTTAACTGCTGCGCTGCTGGGCCGACCCCAATGTGTCAGAAATTCTTAACTTCTTTTACCAAGAGGCGTGCTTTGAGATAATGTTCACCCTCTCTCTAGTCAAGGCCCCACCTCAAACATGGTAGCAACAAGAGGCTTTCTGTGACTCATCTTATCTTACTTTGGTCCCTTCTTTCCTTTTTCTCTGCCGAGGAAGATTTGCCCTGAGCCAACATCCGTTGCCAATCTTCCTCTTTTTTTGCTTGAGGAAGATTAGCTCTGAGCTAACATCTGTGCCAATATTCCTCTACATTGTCACAGTGTGGCTGGTGAGTGGAGTAGATCCAAGGCAGGGATCCAAACTCATGAACCTGGGCCGCCGAAGCAGAGCACACAGAATTTTAACCACATGGCCATGGGGCCAGGCCCCTTTGGTTCCTTCTCTTGATAGCACTCTAAGATTTACGTTCTCAGTTTTTGACTTTTTTTTACAGTCTAAATGACTTTCAGTTCGTGTGTGTGTGTGCGTGTGTGCACACGTGTGTTTGTGCACTGCTGTAGAATGAGCTAAGCTGTACGCTTCCTGAAGGCAGGTGCTGAGTCTTTTATTTCTTTGAAATTGTTCGGAAGTGCCCAGTAGAACCTTCTACTGAGGGAAGAACTCAAATGATGCTGACCAATGCATTTGCCATTTCTTAGAAAAGGGATTACAGGGAAAATCTCCTTGAGGGTCCCACATCTTGCCCTCCCTAACAAATGTGTCTGCTTCTCCAGATGCTGTCTGTTTATCCTGCAGCCTGCCTGCTTCTAGTCATGCCCAATTAGCATAATTACTGTCTCCAGGCCTTGCCCTTTATTGATCCTGGTAGTTAAAGCGGTTTTCAGCCAAGAGCCGTGCTGACAGAAGGTAGAAATCTATTCACCAGGACCTCCAATAGAGAATGGTCTCTTTTCTTGCTTTTCAGAATTGCTTTTGTCTGCTTTTGTTTTAGATTGTACTCTCTTTTTTCACATTCCCCCCAAATCTGCTGTGGCAGAAATTCAGTAGCTCGCCTAAGCCGGCGATAGAGAGCTGGGGGAAGACGTTTACAAGAGTTTGGTTGCAGTACAGACAAATGTGGCCAACCTGTCAAAATAAGCGTAAAGTTGTGTAAATAATCAGCAAGGTGTTTATCAAATGCCATGGCAGCACCATACGGAAGCGTATTCAGGGTTTTTTAGTTAATAAAAAGGGTTGAGTCTAGAGCCTCATGGTTCTGAAAAGACTCTCACCATGATGCTATTAAAGAAATGAACTAACAGCGAGAAATCTGGCAAAAGACCAGACTGTATCCTGAGCCATTGTCAGGAAAATGCATTCTTGGGCTTCCAGAAACTAGAAGCATGCGGTGACATTCCCTGACGCAAAGAACTCTGTTTCTAATTTATACAAGAGGCGCTCCAAGCCAAGGCATTTATTATATCACATTAAAATATTATTATATAATAGTGAATACGTAGTGTATGCATGTTTATATGCATATAAAATAAGCATCCAGGAACAATTTTGGGCATAAGATAGATCAGGTTAGGACACTGTCTTAGGGCAGATATCTCAGAAGCTCGCTGGTGGCTCTAAGGTCGGAAGGGCAGGTGGCTTGAATTTCTGGAGCCATTTCTGATTGTGCTAAAGGCTGCCTGGAGCCTTTGCACAGGGGTGCCAGGGCCGGGTGCAAGGTTGTGTCTTGCCTGACTCCTGGGTGTGTCAGTCACGTAGATTATACACTCATACACTGTATGCCCTTGATTCTGAGCCCTCCCAAGCCCCAGTGGGAACAAAAGCCTTGAAGGGGAAGAGGAAGACACCTGTTAGGTATTCGGCATCCTGCCTTACAGCAGGTCCCTCCTGTCTTCATCCATGTCTAGACAGCAGCCAAGAGTGACACCACATCCTTCCCTGGGCTCCACAGCAGTGGAATCTTTGTTCTTTGGAAACTGATGGATGGGTCATGAATATTATCTTCTTGTTATTGGTAGATTTACTCTCCCCGAACTGGCATCTAAACAGCCAAATACGATTTCACATTATTAGAATGATGCTAAAATGCAAGGTTTCTCTTAACCTGTGGAGTGCTGGAGAGAAATTTGAATGCTATGATTCCATTTTAATAATATCATAGTATATATACTTATTTGGTAACTTATTCATATGTAGGCTATTATGTAGGCCATATGTGGGTCATATATAAGGATGTGCCTAAGATTTTGGCCTTTATTTTGATTTAATGATACCTAGTGTAATGAATATTGTCTTTGCCTGCCCACCATCCATTCTCCCTTCTTTTGGTAGAGTCGCCTGATTCTTCCCTGGAGAACCAGCCCTTTCTCACTCTTACCACTTACATTTATGGAGGTGATGACACTTCCAGCTCTGGGGGCGCTCAAGTGATCTAGAATTGGCCAATCGGTGCTGTTTGTCCCTCCGACATTGTATTTAATTTAGAGATTGTTATGAGTTGAATTGTTCCCCCTCAAAGACGAATTGAAGTCTCAACTCTCAGTACTTCAAAATGTGCTGCTGGTTAGGTCTTATAACATTTTTATTTTATTGAGGTCACATTGGTTTATCACATTGTGTAGATTTCAGGCGTACATCATTATATTTCACCTTCTGTATAGACTGCATGATGTCCCGCACAAAAAGTCTAGTTTCCATCCGTCATCATACGTGTGTGCTCCTTTTCCCCTTTTGCAACCCCTTTCCCTCTGGTAGCCACCGAGCTGTTCTCCAGATCTATGTGTTTGTTTGTTGGTTTATGGAGATAGGTTCCTTTCAGAGGTAATCAAGGTAAGATGAGTAGGGTGTGCCCTAATCCAATAGGACTGGTGTCCCTATCTATATAAAGGGGAAATTTGGACGCTGAGATATGAATAGAGGGAAGACAATGAGAAGACACAGGCAGAGCGCCATCTACAAGCCAAGGCTGCTGGAAGCTGGAAGAGAGGCATGGAGTAGGTTTTCCCTCACATCCTCAGAAGGAGCTACTTCTGCTGACATCTTGCTTTTGGACATCTGGCCTCCAGAACTGGGAGAGAATAAACTCCTGTTGGTTAAGCGCCCCAGTCTGTGGTGCTTTGTTGTGGCAGCCCCAGCAGGCTCACACAGGATGATCATGTGACTCAAGCCACGCAAATCAGAATGAATCGCAAGATTTTTATTGAAGCAGTTGGGAAAGAAAAGATCTCCTTTCATTTCTAGTTGTGAGGAAGAAGACTGGAGCTCTGGGGCTGCCGAGTAGACAGAACCTGTCTGACACTGAAGCCAGTGTGTGTGGGCCGAGCTAGAGATCTTGACAAAGCAAGATGTGGTCCTGATGACATTGTTTGAGCCAAAGGATTAACATATTTTGAAGTAGCTTCCAGGCCTTGAGTTTTCGGTTACATTGGCCAATAAATTCCTTTTGCTTGATCGGGGTTGAATTGGATATCCTAATATTCTCATTCAAAAGGTCCCAGCCACGACACTTAGTGTCTGAGAGTCGATTTGGGGCATGATTGAGCTACCACTGGGGTGAGAGTTGCTGTCGGTTGATTCCTATTAATGCGTGAATATAGCTCAAAATGGTCAAAGGACATATGGAAGAAAATCCTCCTCATTATGATCTACAATATTATATTTCACAATCATAACATGTTGTGATCACATGGATTGTGAAGTCTTTCAGAACAGTCATCCTGTAACACAAGCTGTGACTTGGAAAGAGTATGTATTCAAGAGAGATGTGTGAAATGACATGGAATCATTCAAATATTCCCGACACAGGCCAAATCTGTTTTTGCAATTGTCTCTGATTCTTTCTTCACGCTATTCCCCAAATGATACTTTATGAGACAGATACTTTTAAGGAAGGGTAGCTTTAGAAACATCACTTAACACTAAGAAATAAAAATAGGAGACATTTCAAGTGCACTGATGGTGAAAATATTTCTATAATCTCCACTTTGAGATCCTTGTACAGGCACATACAGGAAACTCTTTTCTCCTTTAAGAGGAGCCGGGACAGACTTTCTCAGTGGGATGGCTCTGGGTGGGTATACAGACATTGAGGGAGTCGGCTGCTAGGCCAGATTGGGACTTACATTAAGAGTCATTGGTGAAAACCTGGCCCAGGACAATCATGACCCCGAGTGATTGCCATCTGTTGATTATTGGTTTCAATCCAAATTTTCAGTCTGGTGTCCACATTAAAAAAGAGATACACATATATTAGCATCAAAATAATTAACCACCACAGCATCTGTGCCAAGGGTAGAATGAATGGGCCATTTTAAATGCATGGTCCATTCATGCCTAAAGGTGACCTCTGCATCAATTCTGGAGCCCCCTCCTGGATGCGTTGACTGGCTTGGAGCAAGATTCTGACTTGCTGAGTTCTGGGATAAATAATGGATTATTCCAAACTAGAACTCAAAGGGGAAAAAAAAAATATATATATATATATATATATATGATTATCCATTATTTATTTTTGATCAAGGATATCTTTTATCCAAAAAAATGATTTAAAGCAGCTTACATAGTTGCACATAATAATAGCGGTATCTAATATAGATTTAAAATAAAAACAAAAAATAAAGCAAAGAGAAAATAAAGTACATGAACCAGATGGCGCCAGGAGTGAAGTTAGCATTAGAAAAGCAGGTTCGACAGTCCTGGATATTTACTTGTGGCTGGCTTGCTAGCATTAAATATTAAGAGGGAAACACAATCAGTTACAAGAGTCAGTCTTTGTATAGTACACACAAAGAGAGGCGGACGAAACCCCCTCAGTGCGGGTAAAGAAGAGCTCTGCCTGATACCGAGACCAGAGACGAATTTTCCATTGATATAGTAGCACTTCAGGGAAATTACAGGACAAAAAGCCTCAGCTCTTCCCTTTACAGAACCACTACCTCACTTCTCCTCCCTTTTGTCTTCCTTCTATAAAAATCTTTTCCTAATATTAATAAAAACAGTAATAGTTCATGATTACCAAGCCCTGGTTGTGAGGCAGTCACGGTGGTAGTTGCTATACTTGCAATTCAGTACACATGACAACAAACTTGTGATGGGGTGGCAGATATTATTGCAATACAGACTTGGGGCTGGAGTGACACAGTCAGTCAGTCAGTGGATCTGTCCGTCTCCAAAGTTTCTGTCCTTATCTGCTGCAATATATAGCTTTTAAAGAACGGGCTGAAAGATAACCAGAAAACATCTCTAGGTTGTTTCTATTAGGGTTATATCTCTTGAAAGCATTTCTCCAGAGGCCCAGGTTGTTTCTGATGATTCCATCAGGAAAACAAGATGATTATCTTGTTGACAGATCATGTGTAGGGTCATAAAAGTTTATTATGTATCCTGTTTATTTCATGAAATGGAAGCCCAAAGTAGATTTTGAGAAGAGTCTAAGTTTCAGTATATTCAAATGCAAAAGGCTCCCCTTTGCTCTCCTTTGAACTTCTTCAAGCTCAAGTTCAACAGGACAGAAACGATCAGGGCATGGTTCCGAGTGTGGAAGTCTGCCCAATAAGACAGTTGACGAGAAAGCCAGGCTGGCCATGCATCCAAAGTTCCCAGACAAGTCATGCCTATTGAACAGACGTGGCATGTGTCGCATAGCCTAGCTTGACTGGTTAGAAAGGTGAAAGCGACTGAGGACAGCATCATATCCAACCCATTGCCTTTATGGCAGAGTGAGGCAGAAAGCTCTTCACAGCAGAGGATGCTACAAGAACGATGTGGAGGCAGCCTGAAGAAAGGCAACTGACCTATGTGTTTCTAGGCAATGTTAGCAGCCCGCACATCAGAATTCAATGCCTTAAAAGGAGCTACAATTGGTCTGTCTGGGCAAAACTGTTATGGGACAAAGGGCAGAGCCAACTAGAGTGCTGAGCTCCGGACACACACACAAAATGTATAGAGAGAATAAATCGATCAAGTTTATCATCTGCAAGCATTGTCACGTTTGTTAGTTAGCTCCTCCATCTATCACTGATCTGTCAGGTCACAAAGGTACAGAGGACAGGATATGGCCTAAAGGGTTCCTTCTGAAACTTAATATCCCAACATGCTCATGAAAATTTGTATTAATGAAGACAAAATGGTAATGGATATAGAAAACATCACCTACCTTTGCAAAATCTACTTTGAGTTGAGAATAGGTTAACATTGGGGGTGGGGTGAGAATTAGGGAAATACGGACAAAGCAAAAACTGGAAGGAATCTATATATCTATCTCGCCACCCAGCCTTCCTGCAATGAGTCTCCTGAAATGTGTTCTTAACAAGTTTGTTTATTCACAACAGGAGGCTTTTCAAACTGATCTGTTTGTGGATGCATTTAATTACTGTCATGTTGATAATGAAGTCTTCTCACCCTTCCACCTACAAACTTAATTGTGTGTACACCCATCTTTTCTTGCTAACCTCATTTCCAGCTATCTTTCCTTCCATTTAAAGGGAATTCTAAATACCCTCCCATTCTTCTCACTTCTTTTTAAAGCTTTCACCACCAATTATTCCCTTTCTTGTTTCTTTTCCTTCCTCTCAACTAGTATTTTCCCCCTTAGTTTTTTCTCAGATCGCTCTCATCTTAAAAAATAACCTCCTGTGGTACTCTTTAATCTTTCTCATTTCTTTTCCATTACAGCTTCTAGAAAGAAGAGTCTATACCAGAGGTCTCACTTAGCTGCACATTGGAATCAGCTGGGGACCTTTAATTGGCCTGGGATGCAGCCTGGCCATTGGGAGCTCTTAAAGATCTCCAGGTGATTCTAATGTGCAGCCAAATTAGAGAACTACTGGTTTAACCTTGTTTCTATTAATTCCTCAAACCCTTTCACTTCTGGTTTATGATCACTTCCCTTCCCTAAGATGTCTCTTGCTAGGTTAATCCATGGTCTAATGACAAAATGCCATGAATCTTTTTCAGGTCTCCTCTCGGGTGACCTCTATTTCCTTCTCAAAACTTTCCAACCATTGGCTTCTGGATACGTGATTCCCAGCACCCAGAACCTCCATATCTGTTTCTCAAAAGCTCTATTTCCTTGCTCATTAAAATGGTACCATGCTTCACACGGTCACCCAAGCTGGAAACCAGGGCATCATTGTCAACACTGTGCCTTCGGATTCCATATACAACTTGTCACAAAGTCTTGCTATTTCTAACTCCTTAAGAACTGAGTATCTGCTCCTTCTGGTCCATCTCCACTGCCTGGCTCGGCGTCCACCACTACAGCCGAGATTAATGGAGGGCTTTCGTAATCAGTCTGATTCTACTCTTGATGCTCCTCAAATTCATCTTTGATATTGCTTCCTAATATGGAACAAAGTTCCTCTACCGTATGGTTTCCTTCTGCTTTTCCATGACCACGACTCCCTATTTCCTTCTGATGCACCTTGCACCATGTGTCTAGCAACTGCGAGGTCCTGGTAACCCCACATATACACCTCTGGCATTGCACTTATCAGGTGATCTGTAGCAATTTACTATTTTACTGCTCTCACACTGAACTCGTGGAGGGAAGCAATTTTGCACCTTTATATCCCATGCCTACTGTGGAATCTGGCATATAGTAAGTGGTCAATAAATTTTGTTTCCACAAATAAATGAATTAATATGCAATTCTCTTCCGTCTGCTGGGCATGACCTTATCTGACAGCTAATTTCCGAACAACTTCTCTAGAGTGATTAACAAAGGCAGGCAAGGATGAAAGAAAGAAATGCAAAACACAAGTGATCCTGACCCCCAGAGAGCCTGAGAGGGGAAGGGAAAAGAGAGATGCAGTGCACGTAGGGGAAGGTGCCACCCACGTGAGTCAGCTTTGCTTGAAGTGTCCTGGTTCTCTTTCAGGTCTAATTTTTTGCATACAAGACATCATTTCTTTAAGACAAGTTCAGTGCCACAGACGGGTTTTATTACAGGCTAAAAGAAGGCAATAAGGCAGCCTGGAGATGTAATAATAGCATGAACACATTTGTAGACAGAGTCTGGCTCAGTATTTGAATCAGGACTATATTTAATACAGAAGGAAAATATTCTGAGCACCTATGCCTTTTGAAACAGGAGATCAATGATTTACTAGTAAAAATCAAAGGAATGAAAGTTTCGTAAGGATGAGGTCCCCTTCTCCCACGGAAAGTGAAATGACTTTTGTTTAACGTTTTATTTCATTGTCCCTATTTCAGGCCCATTTCTTACGAAGTAATTTGAATTCCAATATGTGAGTGGCCATAATATGGGCTTTTGCTTATCCCTTCTGTGAAATACGGATCTTGTAGTCATGTAGAGAAACACGCATTTCTTCAGCTTTGACATCAACTTGTTTGGGAGCAATTTGGCAAAGAGACTATTGAATCATCAACCGTAAATTGTGTACTTTGGGGTACAAACTGCTAATTGTTAATGCATTAATTAAAACAACTCTTGGGCTTTTGCTTCAAGAAGCGAAGCCTATAAAAATCACCCAGTCACCTTTTCCTGACATCCCCCTCCCCCCCCCACCTCCCTCCTGCCTGGATATTAGGAATGAGAAAATTAAGATAATTTGTATGCATATTTCTGAGAGCCATTTTAGGGTTGTGTAATGATAAAGAACAATTAACAAAAGCTTCTCTGGCTTTGACTAACCGCTTTCTGGGCAAATGGTTTAATTAATGAAGAGGCTGCTTCCTTTGGTTTAATCATGCAGCATTGAAAGAGAGGCTGCTGAGGAAAGCAAATGACTACTCCACTCCATTTAGGTGTTTGGCTGACGGCTCCCCGTCCACAAGATGGCAGTAAACGTTTGATGAGTTTCTATGATCATTTTAGTCTTTTGTGTGTGAATGTGGGTGGGGGGAGGAATGGGACTAAGATTTGGTCTAGAAGAAAATTTTTATTTATTCGATATTTGCTATTGTTTTATATTTTTGTGTCAAATAAATCAGTAGCATACTATTAATTTAAAATGCTTTCAAGTGGGTGACAGTTACATTGTTTATCATAGCTGTTAAGCTGAGCATCATAACAAAAATAATATAATTGCTCTCCACCTCAACTGTATATGACAAAAAAGAGCAAAAAATTAACATTTGGCTTGGAGACATTATAGTGTTCTAAGTACACTGGCTAATAACTTGAAAATATATGAAGAAATTGGTTTATTTCCGAATCCTAGGTGAGCGATATGTGCGAGAGTTTCGAGTGATAAGTTGAGCACACTAGGGTCTTCCCCTCAAGAAGCTTTAGACCAGCAGAGGATATCAACGGGTATTCACGCAATCATTATACGAGGTGATGGTGACGGAGGGAGTTATGGGTAAACAGGTGTGTCACTATAGTGAAGGGGAAAATATTTTTGACTGGGGGGTTCAGGGGAGGCTTTTTGGGAAGTGGGGCACTCAACATTTGCCATGAAGAATGGGTGAGGTCCAGATTTGCAAACTGCACGCACACAGGTATGGAAGTAAGAACACACCTGCAGCAGCTAGGTGTATCTGAGGATGGAGAGGTCAGTGTGCTTGGTCGCAAAGTGTATATAAAACAGAGGATTGGGAATAAAGTGAGCTTGATGGTTGAATGCTAAGCTTGGAAGTTTGGATGTTATTCTGGAAGCAGCGGAGGACCACGGAAGGTTTTTGAGCTGAGGAGCAGCCTAGCAGCAGCGCTTCAGAAAGAACAGCCTGGAATCCGTGCAGGAGGGATGGGAATGGAAAAACTGGCTGTGCAATTGCGTACAGTTCTGGAGAGAGGCGGTGGTATGGTCATAGCCAAACTATCATCCTAAAGCCAGGACCATTAACTTCATTTCTTTAGGTCATTTTCCTCTCATAAAAGGCAAAAGCTTGGACCAGGTGTTTCTTTTCAGCTCCAAAAACCACAGGCCTGGCTGGGATAATAGCGGGGGTGTAGAGACAGAGGGATGGATGCAAGAGAGATAACAAGGCAGGCAGAGCAGCACCTGGCCTCTCTGTGAGTGAAAAGTGAATGGAGGGATGTGGGATGGGATGTTGGCAGGGAAGGAGCAGAGAGAAAGGGAGAACGATATTTCATGCAGCTGGTTGCTTAGAAAGACAATGGGGGCATAAGTAAGGAACGGAAATACCAGCTTTGTGAAGAATATATTTTCAGCTTTGAACATACTGGTACATTAGCAATATTTGTAGTATTTAAATCATGGACAAGTGAATTGCTTAAGTTAATCTGAATATTTGGATGAATTATCTGAACAGATAGCAGAATGACTACTATGGATATTTCCATTCTTTCCCTCTTAATAAATAAAGATGTCAGCCCATATAAGATTGCTAGAGAAGGCAGAAAGGATTTAAATGTACTATTGGAAGGGATGCAAAATAGGCGGTTCTTCATATACAAAGATGGCACCATGGGCCCACCTCACAGGAGCTGGGCTTGGAGCTGCTTTCCTGCTTGGGGTGCAGCATGGGGCCCAAGCCACCCATGTGAACTCGCAGAGGGACAAGCACACGAAGGAAAGGATGGAGGAAGCACAGGCTGAGTCATCATTGAAGATCCGGTCTTCTGTCCAATGTTATGTCAACAGTGGGAGCAATCCAGTGGTGAGGCATTCTCTCCACCCAATTCCGACCAGATTTTTGTGCAAAAAGAACAAATGTGGAGTCAACAAATAGTTATCAGAGAGTGATTCAAAAAGGGCCATTTCCAGAGCTGTCACAGGGTGAGATCAGACAGTTTCGGGCTCATCTCCTGGACCACAACACTGTACCATGACAACCGATGCCCAGAAGGGTGGATCGGTGGGAGAAAGGACTGGGATGTGCCTTCAGATCATCAGAGATCAGAGTCTGTTGGATGCTGCTCAGTGCTGTGTGTTGAATATGAAATGGACATTTTCATTTAGTGTGCTGAATATAGTCAATTCATTTCCAGAGTGTTCAATTCATCAGCATATCACTTCCTCGACCCTTCTCCATAAGCAGGCATTTGCTATATAATGAAACATATATACGTATTTGTTAAGACAGGAATTTATGCTCCTTAACAAGTGAAGTTAAAAGATTCCTAACCAGGTAGATTTTACAGATTAAACAATTATTACAGGCACTCTGTCTTTACTTATATGTTGTATTTGGATCCACATGTGTATCAGCATTGCTTTCCAAACTTTCTAAAAGCCTAAAATGCTTTCACTTAGTCTGGAGTGGCTCAAACATCTGGACTGCGGAGGGAACTTGAAGACAAATTACAGCTTTGGAGACCACTAGTTAACTTCCTTAACTGGCTAATGAAAAAATATTAACTATTCCTTTAATATCAGCAATAAAAAACTACTACTGTGCTACTTTCTCCTTTTTTGAACTTACCTTTCCTTCTTATTTTAAAAACATTAATTTGATGCTTAAAAGCAACGTTTTCCATAGTGTGATAGGAATTAGCAATTTACTTTAGTTAGGGGATTTAATTTTCTGCCTTGGGATTAGCCATCGCCCCTTTCTGAACTCAGCCCTCCTCTGAGTTCTCATCCATTTGGGGCCTCCCTTTTTAGGGATCTGTCCACCTGGGCATGTCCCAAACCAGCCTGAGCGCCTCAGTGCAGAAACTGTGTCTTAACTCTTTCCTACATCCCCACCACCTACTTTGCCAGTGCCAGGAGCAAAGGGCACATTTGCACATGGCGCATAAATCAATGAATCACCCCCTGCTTCTCTCCAGCTTATTTCAGACGTGCTCACAGATGCATATTAACTATGAAAAGTAACAAATGCCGACAGAGTAGGAAGCTGAACTTGATGTTACATAGTCGACACAAGTGAAAACCATATCCAATAATCATGATATAAATAATTTGGGGGATAATTCCCACCATCCTTTCTTTCCTCCCTCCTTTCCTTCCTTCTTATGTATGTTGGTATTTATCATCTGGAAGGCACTAAGATTACAGAATGTCAGAAGAAAACTTAAGGTGATCTGGGGCAACCCTTGGCTTGGCATGAAGTGGCTCTTTGAATCCTTGACAAGAGTCCTAAGGCCTCTACCTGAACATGAGCAGTGATGAAGAACCCATTACCACCATTGGGAGCCCATTTGAAGTGTAAACCTGTCATTATCAGGATGTTCTTCCTTATCATTTAGCACAAATCTGGGTCCCCATAACTTTCATTTATTGATCCTGCTTCTAACCTATAAAAAGGGATAATTCTAAGTCTTCTACATCAGGGGTCTTAAGATATCCAAAGTCATGTATCATGTCCATCCCGCATCTTCTCCTTTTTTAGGGTAAACTTCTTGATTTTTTCTCATTATTCTTTATGTATCTGGACCTCCCTTCCAGACAGGTGGGAGCTTGGGGCTCTGACGCTGGTGATGGTGTTGCCATATTCCAGAAACTGGAACCCAGCCTGGGGTGGAGGCGCCATTACCAGCTGTTTGCAGGCTACAGTTTGGGGGATGTCCGAGGGGGTGGCAGGCAGCATCTCCCGGAGATTCATCTTCAGAACACTGGACCAACTGTTCAAACAATCAATACTCATCTCTCCCGTCTCCATACTCTCGGTTCTCAACCTAAGATTGCATCACAATCACCTGAAGGTGAACTCAGATGGCTGGCCTCCAACCCCAGAGTTTCTGATTCAGCTGGTCTGAGCTGAGACCCAAGATACTGAATTTCTAACAAGCTCCCAGGTGATGCTGGCTCTGGTGGTCTGGGACCCCACCTGGAGAACCACTGCTGTAGACAGCGCAATGAAGCTGAGATGAAGCACCAGATGGGGATAGAAGGCACCACACGACTTGTAAGTTAACCCAGGTCGGGGCTGACACTAGGGTGACGCAAGTGAGGCACCTGCCTAGGGTGCAAAATGTAAGAAAGATGCTCACTCTCAGGGCCCGTAAGTGGGGGGCCGTGCAAGGAAGAGCAGCTGCAAGGGAGCCTGTGCCAAGCAAGCTGCTGGCTGGAATGGTCTTCATGCTGCCCTGTGGCCTCTGTGCTAGGTGGAATACTGGTCCTCAAAGATGCAGACATGGGATGGACATATAGGAGGGTTCCTATCATTCTAGTGACTACTTCTTTTGGTAACAAATGTCACAGACCCAGCTGCAAAAAAATTCCGTGAAATTTTGGACAGTGTTACAGTAGGATTGCCTTCTAAAAAATATTGAAAATCTAAATGTACAAGAATACATTTTAAAATTCCATTTAAATCCTGAAGGCATTAGAATTGAATTTCTTTTTCCAGAAGAAGTGAAATCACGCAAAGGACAGCGGGTTGTAATAAGTAAAGGTTGTGATCCATGAACTATTATCATATCATTTCTATCCTCTAAGGCTCTCCTGTCTCCTAGGAGATGGGCATGTAAATAAGCGATTCTGCGTCACACAAGGAAATAGGCCCGGTAACAGGGCTGCCAACTGACTGCCATGGGAATGCAGAGGACAGAGGGGTCCTAAGGCTAGACATGTGTGTTACTGATTTTGTGCTTCAAGTAAATTTATTTAAGAACTGTTGCCCCCACCTCTGGGAAGCCTGAAGTGGGTGGCTGGAAGTTCCCAATAAAGGAAGATGACTGGGAGAGTTGGCAATGTTTTTCACCTGCCCCAGTGCCCAGACCCCCGTGCCTTCCTCCACAGCTGCTGGTGGCCTCGAGGGGCCACCGCTCCCCCAAGAATCTTACTCTTTAACATGAAAGAAATTCAATCTGAAGTTTGGCAGAAACATAAGGGTGTTATCTATTCTATCCTCTGACTTCTGGGAGCACTTTCATAACCGGGACACATAAGTACTAGCAACAGACTGGTTTTGAAGGCTTCCAAGAAAGAGGGTTTCACGTGTTATCTGTAAGTTGCTGCTATGTCTGCATGTTTGTATCCCCCCCAAATTCATACGTTGAAGCCTCAACCCCCAGTGGGATGGTATTTGGAGCTGGGGCCTTTGGGAGGTGATTAGGTGTAGATGAGGTCTTGAGGACAGAGCCCCATGATAAGATTATTTTCCTTACAAAGAGAGAAAGAGACACCAGAGCTTCCTTTCTCTCCACCACATAAGGAAACAAGGAAAAGATGGTCATCTGTGAACGAGGAAGAAGGTGCTCACTCAGAACCCCACCATGCTGACACCTTGATCTT
The DNA here is from genome assembly GCF_041296265.1 of Equus caballus. Lineage (NCBI taxonomy): Eukaryota > Metazoa > Chordata > Mammalia > Perissodactyla > Equidae > Equus > Equus caballus. Next base: position 18,483,240 of record NC_091714.1, read on the forward strand.
GGTCTTTCAGGCTCCAGAACAATGAGAAATAAATGTCTGTTGTTTAAACCACCGTGTTTATGGTACTCTGTAACAGCAGCCCAAGCTAAGACAGTTGCTCATCAGAGGAGCACTTCCTTTGCCTCACCTGACTCTGCCATTTGAATCTCCTTTCTCCTTGCCCATTGCAGGGGAACTACTACTTGTTATTAAATGAGAGAGACAGCACTCAGCTGTTTTCTAAGAGCGTAAAATGTTTTGCTTCAAGATGTGCTAGGTATTGGAGGTGATCGGCAGCTCAGATTCCAGCAGGTGAAGACAGAGCCTGAAGCCTCTGTTTAGGGGAAGAAGGAACTTCAAAGCTCTTTGGTTCTGAGGAAGTGCCCTGTTCCAGAAGAAGGAAGGGAGAGACTAAGGCAGAGCCCTGACCTGTCCCCCATTAAGTCTGTGCTCCCTGTGGCAAGGGCAGCCTCTCTTGCTGGGCGAGTGGATGGGTAACTTATTTGCAAGGCAACATTAGAATCTCGACACACGGTGCTTCAAAGGATCTATTTCCTAACAGATAACCTGGATCAATTCCTAAATTAGGAAGGAGGAGAGGTGCGTTTTAGTCCTGTGTAACTTTATACATGGTAACTTTCCCAGTGTGGATTTCAGATTATTCATCTCTAAAGTGAGGGACTTAGATTAGATGTGTTCAAGGTCCCATCTAGCTCTTAAACTGTGTAAGATTCTTTGGTTTTGGAGTGCTAATGTAAAACCTATCCAAATTGTGTTTCACGTATTAGTTAAGAAGCTGCTCAGATTTCATTTTCTCTCTGAAGAAGACAAATGGACATTTCCCATCAGCAGGTTTGCTGCAGCCCTTCTGCGAAAGGATGTTCATCCGCCCACCATATTGTGCATTCCATGCTTGTCACACAACCTGAGCCTGTCACTGCATGTCACAGGGCTAATTTGTCCTAATCCCATCAACTTCATAGCCCTGTGGATGAGCTTTCCTATTGGTAAGCTCAAGGTTGATGGATGGGCAATTACAGTGGGGAACACGGAGGTGGAGAGGGTTGGCAGAAGGGGATGGGTGAGTATTACCTGGAGTAATTCACTAAATTCAAATCAGAAAATATTAACCTCTTTTCAGGAAAACACATGGCAGTGCTGAACTTACAGAGTTCAAATACCAAGGGGACTATAAAATGGAACTCTGTGGTTACAAGAGGGCGCTTATAATAGAAGCTTCATGACACAGCCCTTCAGTAAGCGGTGCCTTGACATCAAAGAAGTTGGTTGGCTAGTTTCTTCTCAACAAAATTGCTATTTTAGACCCCGAACTATTTGGCGTAATTTCCAGCTTGCTGGCTGGAAGTCAAAATGGAGCATAATTATTTCCCTTGCAGAGGAAGGCTGCCCGGGCGTGTACTGGAGATGGTTAGAGAGCATCCTTTGCTTCTCGAGGCCTTTTCCCCACTTTGCATTTCCAGTCCTTGCGGCCCACGTCCTTCAGAGACCACACACAAGGGATACACTGATTGGAATCAAGTAAAAGCGTGGCCTATAGTCAGTAAGGTAAAGAAAGACTGCCTTGGGGCCAGCCTTGTGGCACAGTGGTTAAGTTGGCATGTTCCGCTTTGGCGGCCCGGGGTTCGCCAGTTCTCATCCCGGGGGCGGACGTGGCACTGCTTGGCAAGCCATACAGTGGTAGGCGTCCCATGTAGAAAGCAGAGGAAGATGGGCACGGATGTTAGCTCAGGGCCAGGCTTCCTCAGCAAAAAGAGGAGGATTGTCAGTAGTTAGCTCAGGGCGAATCTTCCTCAAAAAAACAACAAAAAAAGAAAGACTGCCTTGAAGTTGAGGAGAGCCTGCTGTGCACTCTCAGCTTCCTAAGACTCTAGCTCCTAATCGCCTTTCTTTTACACAGAGTCTATTTTAATTTTAATTTGTCCTTTAGAATGGGGAGTTTTTTTGACCGAAGGAAGATTCACCCAGATTAATTTTAACCAAGGCTCATTCAAACCCAAGTGTATGCTATGCCAGTGTCCTCCAGGGCTTTGGTTCATAACTTGGGTGCACTCTGTGATCAAGAGAGGAAGGAGGAAAAGAAAAAGGGAGAGGTTTGTAGCGACTTCAATGATTCTGCTAGGCTCCACCAGGGTCATTACTATTTAGACTCCAAAAAAGGGACCTCTTGGTCCGGACCTGCCAAAATGACTTGCGTCTGCCTGCAGAATGGTTGCGTTCAGTAACAACAAGGACAAATGTGAAATTTGCAGCTACTATTTACTGAACATCATTACTGAACATATTACCAGGCATCGTGCTGGTCACTTTCCCAATATTATGTCACTGGAGCCTCAGGTCAGTTCTCTGAGAGAGGCATCCGTATCTCTTTTTTCCAGGTAATGAAACAGAGTCTTAGAAGGTTAAATGACTGGCTTAAGGTCATGCAGCTCAGAGGCAGTCAAACTGGGACCAGAACCCAGCTCTGTCTGACTCCAAAGCTTGTGCTCTTTCGATCGTCTCCCCTGAGGCTCCAGAACAGAGTACTTCGTTGTCAATTTCACCTTTCAGTAGTGTTATTTCATATTTAATTTCGATCACAGTTATGCAGCAGCAAAATGTGTGAGTTCGTGAGTCTCCTCTTTTCTAACAGAACACTGTCCATGATTATTCGTGCACATCTGTCTTTAGCATCTTTTTAAGACATGCATCAGTTAAATGTCAAAGCAGAAGCTTTATGGATCGGACCCTCGGTAGCAATATGTTTAGATTATGTATAGCTCTGAGCCTGTTTTACAATCACAGGGCCTCATTCTCTCAAATACATCCATCAGCCATCCATCAGTGGGATGTACATCACTCATTTAAGAACACGTTTCCATCAGACCTTTCCTTACTCCACTTCCTATTACCACATATGGCAATTACAAGTTTAAGAATCAGAAGGCTATAAAGTGAATAATCTAAAAATGATTAATTTTGCTCTGTTGGAAAGCTGTCATTTCTGCTCTTATGAACTGGTAATAATAACCATGCCACTCCCCTACTTCTTCTATAGGATATAGGCTATGTATTAATTTGCTAGGGCTGCCATAACAAAGTACCGTAAACCAGAAGGCTTAAAGAACAGAAATTTATCGTCTCACAGTTCTGGAGGCTGGATGTCTGAGAATAAGGTCAGCAGCATTAGTTCCTTCTGAGGACTGTGAAGAAGAATTTGTTCCATGCCTCTCTCTTAGTTTCTGGTCGGGTTTGCTGACAATCTTTGGTATTCTTGGCTTGTAGATACATCGCTCTGATCTCTGCCTTCGTGTTGACATGGCATTCTTCCCGCCTTTATGTGTCTGTGCCCAAAGTCCCCCTTTTTATAAGGACTGATGTCCTATTGGATCAGGTGCCCATCCCTTTATTCCAGAATGACTTCCAATATCACTTCATCCTAACTGAACTAATTACATCTGCAATGACTCTATTTTCAAATACAATCACATTCGAAGGTACTGAGGGTTAGGACTTCAACATGCAATTTTTGGGGGCACAGTTAAATCCATAACGGGCTAGTTGGATGGCAGGTGATTCAGTGTGCGGGAGGCCTAGCTTCTAGCACAGCCTCTGAGATCCTCAGAGTGGAGTGGGACTGGCTCTGATGCTGAGGAAGCACTGATGCTGGAGCCCAAGTTGGCCACAATGGAGCTCCAGTCTAGGATGGGCTGGAGACGTGTGCAGATAGATAAATTGCAATGCGAGGTAGGAAGCGCTGTTTGAGAGAAGTGAGCGATCTTCTGCAGGAGCTCTGAGCACTGAGCACTAATTCTGCCTGGAATTGCTGGGGAAGATGTTCTCTAAACGCCTACTGCTCCTGATCAACTGCTTAGCAAACTCGAAAAACAAGTTTCAAAGTTTAAATATGACAATGTTGCTTGATAGCAGAGCACTCTTGTACTTCTTAGCAGCTGAGTGGGGAGAAAAAGGCTCATTTTAGGGGAGAGCATCAATCAAGAATTTTAAAGAGGACGACTCCTGATCTCTTTGTATAACTTTTGGTGATTGGGTTAGGAATAAGCCTGAAGTACAGTGTGATGGATGTAAATGTGTTCGTTCTGCAAATACATTTTCATATTTTCTGGTTTCCTCTTTCTTGGCAGTATAAGTCAAATTGCATTTGAACCAATATATCCCAGTGTAAATAATGGCATAAGAAAAGGATTTATAATGCTTAGCTGATATGTTGCTCATGCCAGAAAATATGGATACTGTTAAATTTCTACACCAGGCAACAGAGGTCTTCTTAGTGTTTGCCACAAGGAGATTTGACCTGGATTTGTAGTAATCAAACCACATATTACAGCTTAAAATTTGTTTTTCCATAGCACAGCATTGATCAGTTTCGAGCCTGAAGTAGGGGACGATGTTTACACACTGTGTCTGAAGCTTGTGTCTAAGGCAAGGGCGGTGACCTTTTAATTAATTCCTACAGGATGTCGGTGCACTTTTAAAATTTAAACTTAATCATTAGAAAAGTACCATAGATATTTCACGAAAGAAAGAAAACGTTATATATTTAGGTGTTTTATAAGTAGCTAGAAATCAACCTCTTTTACTTTTAATTATTCTGTTTTACTCTGGAAACGTAATTGCTATATTCTAATCACAAGACAAGACAAACAGACACCTTTATTAATAGCCTATGGTTTAAATACACAAACCCTTTCAACCTCCTGCGCCCGGGGGGCTCTTTCTTGGCGTAATATCACTCTCTCCTTGATTATTTCCGGGGCCCCCAAAGTCCTCCAAAGCATGCTGGCGGGACGTCTGTAGGAGGTGAAGCGTAAGGTGTACATTTGAATGACACCTCCTTGCTGTCACTGTGGCAGATTCCCTAAGAGCTGAGGAGTTGGGTGTGGCCATTGGGGGGACTCTTTCCCATGGCAGCACCTTTTTTTTTTTTTTATTACTAAGTGCCTGGAGAGCCATTGAGCTAGCACCCCTTCTCCCCCATGGAAAGCAGAGGAAGGTATTGTCCTATATATGTCTTAAGGCTGAAAAAGGAACAGAGGATGAACACTCTGAAACCCTAAGTATATTCACTTGGAAAAATCTGTCTTTAACAGCTGTGGGATGTAAGAAGCAGAGTTCATGAGTTTGAGGATCAGGCTGTTCAGGAACGAGAGGGACACTGGGCTCAATGGTGGATAGCTCTTAAGCTCTAAACCTGTGCCTCCAACTGCCTCCTTATCTCTCCACCCAGATGTCCCCAGGGCCTTTAAACTTGATATGATCAAATTTAAAGTCGTGGATTGTCCATCTTCCCTGCCAGACACCCTGTCATATTCCTCTAGCACAAGATTTTCCATTTCTAAAGGTCAGTGAGTGATGTCCCTGTCCACTTGGTTACCCAAGCTAGAAACTTTACTGTCATTGACTCTATTCTTCTCCTTACATTGACAATTGCTTTCACCATGTTCTGTTGTGTCTCTGTCTCTGTCTCTCTTTTTTTTTGCTGAGGAAGATTAGCCCTGAGTTAACATCTGTGCCAGTCTTCCTCTATTTTATATGTGGGTCACCACTGCGTAGGACTGCACCTGCAATCTGAACCCACGAACCCGGGCTGCTGGAGTGGAGCACTCCGAACTTAACCACTAGGCCATGGGGCTGGCTCCCCTTTCTCTTTTTTAATGTCTCTGGATTTGTTGTTATGTTCTTTCCATTCCCTTCACTCCTGCCTAAGTTCAGACCTCAGCATCTTTCTCATGAACTGCAGCCTCCAAGCTGGAACTGGCTTTCCTGTACACAGTGCACTCCCCACACTCCACTAAGTTCTGTTTTTTATGCTTTATCTTGTGCCAAATGCACAACAAAAGTGATATGACCTTCCTGGGGGGCCGGTCCTGTGGCCGAGTGGTTAAAGTTCCATGGACTCCACTTCAGTGGCAACGGTTTGTGGGTTCGGATCCCATGGGTAGATCTACTCTGCTTATCAGCCATGCTATGGAGGGCATCCCACATATAAAGCAGAGTAAGATTGGCACAGATGTTAGCTTAGGGCCAATCTTCCTCACCAAAAGAAAAAAAAAAGTAATATGACCTTCCTACTTCAAATCCTCTGAGTCTTCCTCTGTCTACAGCATAAAGTTCAAACATCTCAGCTGAGCAGACAACGTTTTACCCATCTGGCCATAACCTCCTTTCTAACCTGATCTCCTTTGCTTAACTCTTTATTACAAAACAGATCATGCACTTTCATTCCTCCACAGAGTTTCCTCTGCTTGTAATTCCTTCCCCTCTCTCTCCTATGGAAGGCCGATTTATCTTTTCAGACCAAGTTGATTCTACCCTTTATTGGTTAAACCTGTCAAGACTTTCCTAACTATTCCTGGGCATAATTACTTCCCGTCTCTGTGTACACAGCATCTTATGCATCCTTTATTCTTGCTCATAACAAAACTAAAGTGTACCTCATTGTCGGTCTCCCCTCCTAGGTTGTTCATTTCTTTAGGGCAGGGCTTCTGTCTCCTTTATTTTTCAATTTCTAGAGCTTGTCTGAAACATGGTGTACTTAATACGTTTGATGAATGAATGAATAAATGAAGTCAAGCCCACCATTTCCTTCACGTCACAACCTTTTTTTCCCCTTTTATTTTCAGATTGCTATTCTAGTTAAAGAATAAGGTAGGGAGACCTGTCCTACCAAGTCTTGTTATAAAACTATACGATATCGACAAAGAAATTGACAATTAGAACAGTGGTACAGAACAGAGAGCCCAGAAGTAGACGCAACCACAAACTTGAGCTAAGACATTTTCCATTGTTACCAGTGAGGAAGGAATGGATCTTTCAACAAATGGTGCTGGGGCAGTTGGTTATCCAAACTGGAAAAGAATAAAATTGGATGCTTCTCTCTCACCATATACAGTATTTCATCCCAGGTGAATTAAAGACTTAAATGTGAAAAGTACAACTATTAGTACGAGATTTTTAAAAGGTAATATAGGAAAATATCTTTATGATAAAGAAAGACATTAAACAAGAAATAAAAAGCAAAACACCTAAAGGAAAAAAGTTAAAATATGCTATGGTAAAATAAAGAAAGTCTATTCATGGAATTACACCATAAAAAGTGAAAAGACAAACCGTGAACTTGGGAAAGATATCTTTCTCTCTCCCCTTTTTTTTTTTGGTGAGGAAGAGTGGCCCTGAGCTAACACATGTTGCCAATCTTCCTCCTTTTGCTTGAGGAAGATTATCACTGAGCTATTATCTGTGCCAATCTTCTTCTATTTTATATGGGATGTCTCTACAGCATGGCTTGACAAGTGGTGTTAGGTCTGTGATGGAATCCATACATGCAAACCCCCGGCCACCAAAGTGGAGCATGCGAACTCAACTACTACATCACTGGGTCAGCCCAAGGGAAAGATATTTTTTAACACACACAACTAGGATTCCAATATGCTATTTAGCACACCACTCTCAAAGATGAACAGGTAGGAAAGGGTCTCCTGGCTTTGAGGAAAGCATTAAATATGAAAAGATCAATGTAGCAAAAAGGAATATGAAACAAGTTGGAGCATGCAGAGAACATGTCGGAACAAGGAAACTTTGAAATCCTCAGGTATGCAAAGAACTGCCTCTATTAAATAATAGGATATTATAAAAAAGAAATATTCCAAGAAGAAAGGAGCTCTCAGGAAAAACAGAAGTTTGTTGGCAGTAATGAAAAACTCAATTTAGGGATAAGAAGATAAAGTTGAAGAAATCTCCCAGAAAATAGAGAAATTGACAAAGGGATGGAATACAGGAGGAAGAAAATAAGGAAACACAAGGATTAGACCAGATCCAACATCTGAATAATAATCTTTCCATAACAAGAGATCAGAGAAATTAGACAGAGGAAAGCTATTAATGAAGTAATTGAAGGAAAATTCTCCAGAAGTGAACATGATATTCCAGACTGAAAGGTACACTGAGCACCCAGCAGAAGGGATGAAAACAGCCCCTATCTTGAAATGGCCCATCATCATGACATTTCAGACCATTTGCCTCAAAGAGAATATCTTTCAATCTTTCAGGGAAAATTACAGCTTTCATACAAAGGATCAAGACACAAAAAGGCTTTGGACTTTTCAATAGCAAGACTGGAAATGGATGTTTTCAAAATTCCAGAGGAAGATGGTTTCCAACCTAGAATTCTATAACCAATCAGTGAAGTCACTTTTATTTTATTTATTTATTTATTTTATTTTCTCTCCTTCCAGTATCTTTATTTTTTTGTTGTTGAATTTTTATTTTTTTCGGATGCACATCATATTTCAAATTCTTGATACATTACATCATGTTCACCACCCAAACACTAATTATAGTGCATCCCCTCACATGTGACCCTAATCACCCCTTTTGCCTTCCCCCTTCCCCCCTTTCCCAATGGTAACCACCAGTCCAATCTCCAATGCTATGTGTTTTTTTTTGTCGTTTTTATCTTCTACTTATGAGTGAGATCATATGGTATTTGACTTTCTCCCTCTGACTTATTTTACTCAGCATAATACCCTCAGGTTCCATCCATGTTGTCACAAATGGCTGCATTTCGTCATTTCTTACGTCTGAGTAGTAGTCCATCGTGTATAAATACCATATCTTCTTTATCCATTCGTCCCTTGATGGGCACCTAGGTTGCTTCCAAGTCTTGGCTATTGTGTATAATGCTGCAATGAACGTAGGGATGCAAGTATTTTTATGCCTTTGTGTTTTCAAGTTCTTTGCATAAATACCCAGCAGTGGAATAGCTGGATCATATGGTAGATCTATCCTTAATTTTCTGAGGATACTCCATACTGCTTTCCATAGTGGCTGCACCAGTTTGCAGTGCCACCAGCAGTGAACAAGTGTTCCCTTCTCTCCACATCCTCTCCAACATTTGCTGTTTCCTGTCTTGTTAATTATAGCTATTCTGACCAGAGTGAGGTGATACCTCATTGTAGTTTTGATTTGCATTTCCCTGATAGCTAATGATGTTGAGCATCTTTTCATATGCCTGTTTGCCATCTGTATATCTTCTTTGGAGAAATCTCTGCTCAGATCTTTTGCCCATTTTCTAATTGGATTGTTGGTTTTTTTGTTGTTGAGCTGTATGAGTTCTTTGTATATTTTGGATATTAACCCCTTATCTGATATGTGGTTTGCAAATATCTTCTCCCAATTGTTAGGTTGTCTTTTCGTTTTGTTGATGGTTTCCTTTGCCGTGCAGAAACTTTGTAGTTTGATGTAGTCCCATTTGTTCATTTTTTCTTTTGTTTCCCTTGCCCGGTCAGACATGGGACTTGAAAATATGCTGCTCAGACCAATGTCATAGAGCGTACTGCCTATGTTTTCTTCTAGAAGTCTCATGGTTTTGGGCCTTACATTCAAGTCTTTAATCCATTTTGAGTTGATTTTTGTGCATGGTGTAAGGGAATGGTCTACTTTCATTCTTTTGCATGTGGCTGTCCAGTTTTCCCAACATCATTTATTGAAGAGACTCTCCTTTCTCCATCGTATGCTTTTGGCTCCCTTGTTGAATATTAGCTGTCCATAAACGTGTGGGTTTACTTCTGGGCTCTCAATTTTGTTCCATTGATCTGTGTGTCTGTTTTTGTGCCAGTACCATGCTGTTTTGGTTGCTATGGCTTTGTAGTATATTTTCAAATCCGGGAGTGTGATACCTCCAGCTTTGTTCTTTTTTCTTAGGAATCCTTTGGCTATTCAGGGTCTTTTGTTGTTCCATATAAACTTTAGGATTCTTTGTTCTATTTCTGTAAAAAATGTTGTTGGAACTTTGATAGGGATTTCGTTGAATCTATAGATTGCTTTAGGAAGTATGGATATTTTAACAATGTTAATTCTTCCAATCCAAGAGCAGGGAATATCTTTCCATTTCTTTGTGTCTTCTTCGATTTCTTTCAAGAATGTTTTATAGTTTTCGGTGTACAGATCTTTCACCTCTTTTGCTAAGTTTATTCCTAGGTATTTTATTCTTTTTGTTGCAATTGTAAATGGGATTGTATTCTTAATTTCTCTTTCTGCTACTTTGTTGTTAGTGTATAGAAATGCAACGGATTTTTGTATATTGATTTCATATCCCGCAACTTGACTGTATTCCTTTATTATTTCTAAAAGTTTTTTAGTGGACTCTTTAGGGTTTTCTAGATGTAAAATCATGTCGTCTGCAAAGAGTGACAGTTTCACTTCTTTTCCAATGTGGATCCCTTTTATTTCTTTTTCTTGCCTGACTGCTCTGGCTAGGACTTCCAATACTATATTAAATAAGAGTGGTGACAGTGGGCATCCTTGTCTGGTTCCTGTTCTTAGAGGGATAGCTTTCAGTTTTTCTCCAGTGAGAATGATATTAGCTGTGGGTTTGTCATATATGGCCTTTATTATGTTGAGGTATTTTCCTCCTATACCAAATTTATTTAGAGTTTTTACCATAAATGGATGCTGTATCTTGTCAAATGCTTTCTCTGCATCTATTGAGATGATCATGTGATTTTTATTCTTCATTTTGTTAATGTGGTGTATCACGTTGATAGATTTGCAGATGTTGAACCATCCCTGCATCCCGGGAATGAGACCCACTTGATCATGATGTATGATCTTTTTAATGTATTGTTGTATTCGATTTGCTAGTATTTTGTTGAGGATTTTTGCATCGATGTTCATCAGTGATATTGCCCTGTAATTTTCTTTTTTTGTGTTGTCCTTGTCTGGTTTTGGTATCAGGATAATATTTGCTTCGTAGAATGAGTTAGGAAGCCTCCCCTCCTCTTCAATTTTTTGGAAGAGTTTGAGAAGGATAGGTATTAAGTCTTCTTTGAATGTTTGGTAGAATTCACCAGGGAAGCCATCTGGTCCTGGACTTTTATTTTTTGGGAGGTTTTTAATTGCTGTTTCGATCTTCTTACTGGTGATCGGTCTATTCAAATTTTCTACATCTTCTTGGTCAAGTTTTGGAAGGTTGTATGTTTCTAAGAATTTATCCATTTCTTCTAGATTATCCAATTTGTTGGCATATAGCTTTTCATAGTATTCTCTTATTATCTTTTGTATTTCTGAGGTGTCCGTTGTAATCTCTCCTCTTTCGTTTCTGATTTTATTTATTTGAGCCTTCTCTCTTTTTTTCTTGGTGAATCTAGCTAAGGGTTTGTCAATTTTGTTTATCTTTTCGAAGAACCAGCTCTTGGTTTCATTAATTTTTTCTATTTTTTTTTAGTCTCTATTTCATTTATTTCTGCTCTGATTTTTATTATTTCCTTCCTTCTGCTGATTTTGGGCTTTGTTTGTTGTTCTTTTTTCAGTACCTTTAGGTGCACTTTTAGATTGTCTATTTGGGATTTTTCTTCTTTGTTGAGGTAGGCCTGAATTGCTATAAACTTCCCTCGTAGAACCGCTTTTGCTGTATCCCACAGATTTTGGCATGTCGTGTTTTCATTTTCATTTGTCTCCAGGAATTTTTTATTTCTTCTTTGATTTCTTCATTGACCCAATCATTGTTCAGTAGCATTTTGTTCAATCTCCACACTTTTGTGGCTTTTCTGTTTTTCTTTCTGTAGTTGATTTCCAGTTTCATACCTTTGTGATCAGAAAAGATGCATGGTATTATTTCGATCTTCTTAAATTTATTGAGACTTGTTTTGTGGCCTAATATGTGATCAATCCTGGAGAATGTTCCATGGGCATTTGAAGAGAATGTGTATTCTGTGGTTTTTGGATGGAATGTTCTGTATATATCTACTAAGTCCACCTGGCCTAATGTGTCCTTTAAGGCGAGTGTTTCCTTATTGATCTTCTGTTTCGATGATCTATCCATTGGTGTAAGTGGAGTGTTAAAGTCCCCTACTATTATTGTGTTACTGTCTATTTCTCCTCTTATGCCTGTTAATAATTGCTTTATATGTTTAGGTGCTCCTATGTTGGGTGTGTAGATATTTACAATTGTTATATTTTCTTGTTGGATTGTTCCCTTTATCATTATGTAGTGCCTGTCTTTGTCTCTTATTACAGTTTTTGATTTAAAGTCTATTTTGTCTCATATAAGTATTGCTACCCTGGCTTTCTTTTCTTTGCCATTTGCATGGAATATCTTTTTCCATCCTTTCACTTTCAGTTTGTGAGTGTCTGTAGGTCTGAAGAGTGTCTCCTGTATGCAGCATATACATGGATCTTGTTTTTTTATCCAATTGGCCACCTTATGGCATTTGATTGGAGCATTTAATCCATTGACATTGGATTAAGTGAATTCACTTTTAGATGTTCACATATCAAAAATTTATCATTCATGCATCCATTCCTACAAAGCTACTGGCCCATGTGCTCCCACAAAACAAGTATGTAAACCAAGAGAAAGGAAGATCTGGAACCCAAGAAAGAGGAGATCCATTGCAACAGAGAAGCCAAGGCAGTCCCTCGGATAGCAGACTCTAGAATGAAGTCCCTAATCCCAGCTGCTGACGGTCCAGATTGGAAGATTTCCTCAAGGTGAAAATAATAGGCTAATATGTTTGAACATTTGAAAGGAGATTTACACAACTAGGGAAAATTTGGGATTTGAGTTCATTATGGTCACATAGAAAGCTAAATGAATGACAAAATAAGTTAATTATTAACTCTAGGGAAAACCCAACATTTGTTCAGAAAAGAAAAATCAGAATTTACTGCATGGCTAGGCAGCAAATGGTGTTCACATAGTCATAATTATGTAAACTCTAACGACTTAACCGTCTGTCATCTAACTCATGATATAAAGCCACTGAGAGGATGCAGAATATGAGGAGTGTATGCACGTATGTAGGGAGATGGGATGAGTACGAAAGAGCTGGCTTCTCATATTCCAAAGTGGAAAGAAAACAGATATTTTTTAAAACTGAAAAAAAACCGGTTAACAACAATATAAGCATACTACTTAAAGACATATAAGTATTTAAAAAATCCATTTAAAAAGTTGAAATTGTAAATGGGTGTTGGGGTGGGAACTGATTTTTTTAATATCAAGACTGTGGTATTATTTGCGTTTTTATGTGTTTATGTAAGTTGGATAAAAAGAACAAATCAATTAAAAAAGAACTAACAAAAGAATATAAGGTATGGCATATTTTATAAAGTACAAAACCAAACAATATATTGTTTAGGGATGCATACATGTGTGGAAAATCATAAAGGAAATGATAAAAGGAATGACCAAGCAGACGGAATTAAAAAAACAACAGCAACCAAAAAAATGAGGGTAGCAATTAGCTGGGATGAAGGGACAAGAATAGGGCAGACCTTTGAGACAACCTCAACACTAGTAGTCATGTTCTATTTCTCAAGTTGAGTAATGGGTTCACGGGTTTCTTTTTATGATATTGTTTCATAACTTATAGCTTGATTTCAGCCTTATGCAGTAATTTAGAAAGTTCACGGAGATGATCATTACATGTGATGGCATCATGAGGTCCATCTCTTACCTATCAATGGACGTCAAGAACTTAACCATATGGGATTTGCCATGTTGCGGTTAAAAGAAATCAACAAAAAATAATTCTCAACTTGTCTCCCTTTGAACTAACTAGAGAATGCCATTGTTTACACTTACAGTTTTTGTCTTTATTTGGGTTCTACTTGAGATTACTTGTAGCCAGTCCCACACCTTTAACTGCTTTTTATGTTTACCTAAGCTACTCTACTACCCATTAGCACCGGGCGCCATTAGCGGTCATATTACCTGCTTGACTACTCACGCTGAACTTGTCTGTAATAACAATGAGATAGACTGTTGGGGGAAATTCATCTTACACAGCTCTGCTGAAAAACATCTCTACGGTGTCCCCAAGTGATATAAAACACTCCACAAGTTATAACAAGAGAACATCCAATCTCCCCAAATGGCTCTAGTTGTCAGGAGTTTTATTTTCAAAACCAATTGTTGGAAAGTAATGTAGTTTTATCCAAGTTTCAAGCTGGACTTACTGGTACTCATTTGCACAGCCTGATAGATATTTATTTAGGATGACATTGAATTGAGCTTTCAATATTTTTGATTTACATCTTCTCTTTGGATAGGACATCTCTGACATAGCAAGAATCAAAAATGTGCATTTGAAATCTGCTGTCATCTGAATGCCTTGCTTTATTTGCACAGGGCAAAGCTACTGCTAAAGCTTATTAGACTACATCTTTGCCTTTAATATTTTGGGATATTATAAATTTAATTTTTAAGGCAATACATATAGCCCAACAAATATTTATTGACTATATCTTTGACATGAATAGCTCTAATAAGTTATTTTTCTATTCACTGACACAAAGGGATGAGACAACCAAAACAGCTGACAGACTAAGAATGCTATTGTCACCATCAATTATATCCCTTTGCTAGGCAGCTCTGGCCATGCACCTGTTTTCTTTCCTTTTTTTTTTTTTTTTTTTTTTTTAATGGAGAGCTACTCTTCTCTCCTCCCTCTTATATTGAAAGAAAGGCAGGAGGGGAAAGCAACAATAATTTAGCTGAAGGTCAACCGGGGCACCTGGCTAATGGCTCTTTCTCCTCCCATCACTGATTGCCTGAGAACAGGAAATCAGCCCAAATCTATTGTTATGATCAGAGCTGTAATGTTGGTGAGTGAGCATGCGCTACTGACTGCCTTTCTCCCTTCGAAGAAAAATGATTACTACGTTTAATAGACACACTTCAGAGCAAATACTTTCTTCAGAGCATCATCAACGTGAAGGATGCAGCACAGCAGAGCTGGCCAGCCCTGAGGACAACGGGCTGCTCTCAGAGGCTCCACCCACCTCCTACAGTCTCCTTCCTTTCCATTCTCTCTGGTCTACCTTGATCCAAGGCAAAACTCGAAAATCTGGATCAAATGTGTCAGCGAGTAAAGGTGGGCACACTGAGGTACCCTGTATCTTCCTGTGCTTGTAAGGACTATCAGAGGTGACTCAGCTCTAAGAACAGGCAGGACCAAGGAAGGGGAGAGAAAAAACAATCCTGAGGAAGAGATGGAGCCCAGAGCCTGGCATCCTGTCGGACCCACGTCTGTCCTTCCACACAGGACGTGAGCTAAGTTGCCCAGCGGGGCCAACAGAAACCAAGCCAGGGACAACTCCCCTGAAATGTTAGACTTCCACAGGTGCCGCCTACCTTCAGGAGCACGACAGGAAACGAGTCAGGGGAATAACAATGATGAGACGAAAAACAAATGTCCTTCCACTTTACAAAATGCTTACACAGAAGTAATCTCATCTTTTAATTGACCCTTACCTCTGGGGCAGAGCAGATTACTGTGTCCATTTTAAGAATGAAGAAACAGATTTTGAGTGGTTAGGGTCATGTAGGAGGTCACATGAAGGTCAGAGCTGGGAGCTGTCTCAGCTCCCATCTCCTCTGGGTAGATGGGGAAACTTCCAGCTCAAATTTTCATACTGAATACTTGAAAATATTAGCTCCTGATGAGATGGGCTTTTTTGGATATTCTTTAAATGGTTTTCCTTTACTAACAGAACACAATGACCATGGTAGGTAACATGTTCTCAGCGCTGCCAAGAAAAAAACTCATTATGGTGATTATCACCATCTACAAACACCGTGAGTTTCGTGCTTCCATGGGGTACTGAGAGTCAAGGACATTTTATATTTTTAAAATCTATCATTTACTTTTTGGGATGTATTTGGTTAGTAACTTCATATTCTTTTACTCTTTCCTCTTCATTTATTAAATAAAATTACTCAAATTTACCTGACTTGAAAATTTGATAGCAATAAACTGCTAAGCATATTTGTACTTTGGCTTTAGTTTAAAAAGTGAAAGACTATAAAATTTCCTTCAATTAAAAATGCAGGTATAATATAAAGATGAAAGAATTCATATAATATATTAGGCCTATTTAGAAAACAGTATATTCAATCAAACAAATATTGACAATTACAGAGATAGTTAATTTAGAAAGGTCACTCAATTTTTTTATAGCCTAGCAGTGGCAGACTATGAAGTGGTGTTATTAAACCTTGTAGCCCAATATTCAATCGAAACTTTGCATCTAGCACAGTGTCTGGCCCAATGAAGCACTCAGTCGATCTCTGTTCCCTGAATGAGAACTAAATATGTTGCTTTTATGGAACCCGTCCATCATCACTAATAATTTCACAATAACATTAAATAGATTTTTATAGGATTTATCAAAATAAATGATATACATTCAGTATACATATTTGGACCTACGGACTATAAAGTGAAAAGTGTTCAGGCCACTGAAATGATAAGTAATTGGACATATGGTCTTTGGCAGTATGATTTTAATTTTAGGGGAAATTAATCTCTCTTCAGACTTCATTCTTATGGGACATTCCCTCATTTCATTTTCCTCTGTGCCTACCACTCGTTGCTTTTGTGTGCAGTGTTCCTTTAGGAAACCAACGATGCTCTTGCAGGTGTGAAAAGCAATGGCTCCCTTGCGCCCCCTGGTGCTGAGCTTGTTTCATCGCAAAATTGCGAATGTCCCCAATTCTATCTTCATTTTGCTTTGAAATATTGAGTGAACTATTAACATGATCATATTATTATGATAGAAACAGAAAAGCAACAATACCAGATTCAGAGAGTACCTTAACTTCTGGGATCCTTTCTTAATTGACCAAGTCGATCTCAGCCCATTCCTAAGGCTCCAAAAGATTTTTAAAAAATGTGTTGAATAATTACTCGGACCACCAGAAAAGTGGTATACAGCACACTGCCCGTTCATCAATTTTCTGGACTCAGAATTAAGTTACACTGTCTCAGGGCCTAGGACAGCATCAAACACAACTCCACTAGACCCAGGCAGTATGATTTTATAAGACATTCTTTCCTGTAGACACCAAGCCAACCCACAAATATCACAAACTGTGTAAAACACGTTCATATTTATTCTGATGCGATATTCCATATTATAGGCTATTTGTAACTTTAGATTTGTTGTTCTCAGTAGTGGTATTAGCCAGTTGATAATTTTATTTTCCTTTTGTTCTCGAAGCCCCAGATGGACCACAAAGACAGTATAACCAGTCCCCAGCATATGAGTGTGCAGTGTTCCAAAAGTTTATATGGGAGTTTGGAACTCAAAATGCGTTTTTCCACAGAAAAAAATTTTTAAAAAATGATAATTAGTTTCCAAGGGGAACCCCTAAAATCAGTTTAACCCATCTTGAACTAGAAATATTTTACTAATAGTAGCCTTTCTACTCCACTTACGTCACCATTTATGAAACTATTTCTCTGGGAAAGTGAATTCTGAGGTCTGCCTTTGGCTAGCAGGAGCCTCACTCAGCTTCTGACTGGGGCTGCAGTGGGTCTGGCTGGGGTGACCAGGCAGGTACTCCTGTGGGGCAGGCATGTGCACGGGGTGAGGACAGAAAGGGAAAACGTACGTCCTTTCCTGAAATCACTACCCCTGTCCCTGTCCTATTCTATGTGCAGAACTCCCAGTATTACATGATTTTTTATTTAGGAGAATGTGAAGATACTTGTGCCATCTATTGTACTTTCATGGACTCTCCCTAGGTATGCGGATAAAAGGGATTATGGAATGTCTAGGAAAGCATGTCCCTCACCTGCTCACTCATCAGCAGATATTTGTTGATCCCTGTGATATTTCAGCTCCTCTGCCAAGTGCTGGGGATACAGATGAATGAGACACAGTCCTTCGCAAAGGAGCTTACATTCTAATTGGGAGCAAAAGATATCCAAATAGATGTTATTATATACTACAGTAAACATCATATATTACACAAGGAAGCATAGTATATAACTCCAAGGGGTCTTAAAGGATAGCTGGGGACACATAATAAACATAATTAGAAATTAAATCAGAATCAAGAGCGTAATATTCAAGATGTCATCGAGGAAAGGAGAAACAAGAGCCACATGAATGGTTTACATGATTCCTTGACCGTGGAACCCTTTTTTTCTATGGAATACCCCCTCACATCTCTCAGTGCACAGCTGTGACATGCAAACTACTTTGAGGATATTCTGATATGGAAAATAAGTGGGATAAATTTAAGAGAGGGAGAAACGGTTAAGTCATGCTAGGTTAGCATACGTGTTTATCTTTGCTCTCTGTCCAAATATCTCTAAAAAGGTAATAAAAGTCATAACAAAAATGCTATAAACGCACAAAGGCTAAGAAACAATGAGAGAGCCGACAAGATATGTTGATTAAATTTATAGACATGGACAGCTGAAGACAGGTGGTAACAGACTTAGCAGAGAGAAGAAACCCGAAACCCAAGGCTACCGGTGGAGTGCCAAAAAGAAACCATGTGTTTTGCACCACAGAATCCCAGAAAGTCTCAGGAATTGGAGCCAACAGGTACCTGCTAGAGGTACCCAGGGTTGGAATGGAAGAACCAATGGTGTGAGGTATAATTGGGCCCCTGAGCTCCTCTTCCAGCCTGTGAAGCCGGGCACCTCCCCTTTGCCTCCCAGCAGAAGCCAGATATTCTCCAGACAAGATGACTCACAGAGGCTCTGGATGAAGATGTCAAGGACAAGAAGGTGAAAACATGGGAGTCAGGGGAAAGAGTGCATTCTACCAGCCTCTCCAGCCTGTGCCCCATTTGTTCCTCAGAGCACTGTTATCCACGTTTATCGTCTCCAACCAGAAGAGGTTAGGTGATGCTTCTCTGGGGAAACTGGTCAGCAGAAGATCAAGAGGGGAACCTGAGTAATGTTTGGGCTTAGCCAAAGCCATGTCCAGGCCTCCTGGCCAGACACAAGCTTCACAGATCAGGAAACAGATCACAAAGAGCTTGTGATCAAAGTTTTAGCACTTCACTCTTAGATCTGAATGAGCCATCAAGAGTCATGGGACTGTGAGAAAACGCCAAAACATAAAGGATGGAAACAGATTAATTCAGGGAGCAGAAAGATATTCCTAAAAGGCTATCATTAACGTCCTTATGAAGTTAAGAAAAAAAAACACTGGAAGAAAAGGAAGGGAAAGAAATAAAAAAGGGGCTTTTCGAGAATAAGAAAGAGCTCTTAGAAATCCAAAAGGAAATTAAAGCAGCATTGATAACAATTTTTTTTAAAACTTCCATCGAAGAGTTGGAAGATAAAGTTTAGTATATCTTCCAGATAGTAAAACAAACACACAAAAAAGCCAGAGATGGAAGATAAGAGAGAAGAGATAAGAAAACTGGAATATCATATATCAAATAAGATCGTACATCCAATTAACAGGAGTTTCAAAAAGCCAGGTATAGGAGAGAGAAGGAATTTATCCAATGAATAATATACGAAAAATTCCGAGAATTTATGAAGAACAGAAATTTACAGATTGAGGGGCCTGGCCTGGTGGCGCAGCAGTTAAGTTCGCATGTTCTGCTTCGGCGGCCTGGGGTTTATTGGTTCAGATCCTGGGTGCAGACATGGCACTGCTTGACAAGCCATGCTGTGGCAGGCATCCCACATATAAACTGGAAGAAGATGGGCATGGATGTTAGCCCAGGGCCAGGCTTCCTCAGCAAAAAGAGTAGGATTAGTGGCAGATGTTAGCTCAGGGATAATCTTCCTCAATAAATAAATAAAGAAAGAAAGAAAAGAAAAGAAAAGAAAAAATTAAAAAAGAAAAAGAAAAGAAAAGAAATTTACAGATTGAAAGGGCTCACAATGTACCCAGAACAATATAGACAAAAGATTTATCCTAAGGCATATCACCGTAAAAATTTAAGGTTAAAGAGAACTTTCTAAAACTTTCAAGGGAAAGGGGCAAAAAACTATACTCCACATAAAGAATTGGTTATCAGAATGGCCTTGAACAACAGCATCACTAGAAAGCTGAAAACAATAGAGCAAAGACTTCAATAATTCTGAGAGAAAATCATTTGCTATCTAGAATACAACACTGATCCAAACCGTCAAGTCAAATAATCAAAAAAGTCATATTCAGACAGAAAAAAGGCACAAAACTTTACCCCATTGTAATCATTCTCAGGAAGCTATTGAAGAGTGTGTTCCAACAAAATGAGAGAGTAATTCAAGTAAGAAAAAGACATGGGATTCAGCAAACAGGAGGTCTGACACAGGAGAGAAATGAAGGGAGTTCCCAGAATGATAGAGGTGGTAACTTCTGGAACAAACATTATGGATTAGAACAGAAAAGCAAGAGGTCCAGGAGGAATGCTCCCAAAGAAAAAAGTGGAAGTTATTTTTATTATCTGATGGTTTGACAACATTAGGAAGAATTTTTATGGTTCTTTTGGAAAAATTAGGGCTGAATTAATGGTGAATACAAAGAAAACTAGGCAAAGAAACAAGAAAAGTTAAGGAAACAAGATAATTATCAACTCCAGAGACAATAAAACATTAAACAAGACAGGTAATAATATTATAGTCAACTACATGGCTCAGCTGTGAATATCACTGACGTGATTATTATCATGTAACAATATGCCATTGATATAAATACAAACTGTACCTGAAACTCCTTTGGAAGTATGATGGAGAGAAATGGGGCCAGAAAGCTAAGATTGAGTAAAATAAGTCAAGAAATAACGTCTACGGTGAAAAAAATAAAGATATGTCCAGTTAATCATGTTGTGTACCCATATGAAGATAAATATGTGAAGGAGTTGAATGTGGTTGTCTCGGAAGAGTGAAAAATTAGGAATGAGGAAGGGTGAGAGCAGGGAACACTAGTTTTTCTTTAATTGGACTTATTTATCTACTGAAAATATCTGCATGCATTGCTTTGGTAAATAGAAATGAAATGAAAAACAGATCATGTTAGCAATGTGGAATATGCTTATAGTCTACAACGCAGGCAACAAAATTTGTCTCAATTTCATGAATACTAGGTAAAAGGAACATTTAAACGTAAAAATAGTTGGTTTTTAACTATAGTGGCATTTAACATGGGCAATCTAGTGCCATCAGCAAGGAACTATTGCTTTGAAACGATTGCAAATTAACAAAAGCCACTTTGAAGAATGGTGTACCACATCACACTTTGGTTATCAAATTTTGGCAAGAGAATCACAACCTGCTTGTATTTTACTTAATAATTCATGATACCAAAGTTCATCGTTATGAATTTTAAAAGTAGGATAGTATAATCTTTGCCGTATTGTCAATTTTGACTGATGTAAATAAAATTCCAAAAGTTCCCCCCTACACGTGTTGATTTTATAGTAAAAGAAAATGATGAAAATAAAGTAAACATAGGCATTTTTGTTGTTTTCATTTTCAAATGTCTTGGTGCCACTGCTCTTTTTGAGTCTTTCAGAACAGCAAGTGGCTCAATTTAGCACTTGGCTGACTCATCCATCTAAGGTTTCTCCATTTTAAAGATTGGATAAAAGAGGCATAGAAAAGTAGATTGCCAGAGGTCTCCCAGTGACATGGGTGAGATGTAACAACACATGGTTTGCTAGATGAAGACAGAACAACATTTCTAAACTTTAAGCTCAGGAAGGAAGGCATAGTTGTCTCTGTTGTCCTAATAAAGATAACTACGATTTCAGATAAAAACTCAGAAGTTCAGCCACTTCAACGGAATTTGACAAAAGGCCCAATTTTCCAAAAATGAATTTTTTTTTTCATTCTGAAACTACAGTTTTCAGGACAACAGGCGTTTTTTTTTTGCATCAGAAAGAAAATGAGAGAGAAAATACCCCATGAAATTTCTAGGAAAGTGAGAAACATCAAAGGTCACAATTTTCAAATAATTAGAATAGAAACTAGTTTTGTAGTTAAAAAAAATATTTATGTAGGAAACTAAAAGATTAGATAATTGTGAAATCCCATAACTTCTTTTATATTGATATTTTGTCTTACATCCATATGCTAAATCTAAAGATTAACCTTAGTTATGTTAAAATTTATCTCTGATAATAGAAATATACATGGTGATTCTTGAATATTTGAAAAATGCAGAAAGTATAGAAAAAAATAAAAGCCACAATTCTAGCTTTCAGAGACAATCGCTGTTGACATTTTGATATATATCACCTCAGTCTTTATTCATATATAAATGAGAAAATATATTCCTTCCTTTCTAAGTTGGAATCATACTATACATCCTTTTAATCTTCATTTTCATTTAATATGTCACAAACTTTTTCCACTTCATTAAATAATTTTCTAAAACATAATTTTAATTCAAACTTTTTAAAGACTGTTCTGAGTTTGCCAAACACTGTGGCTCACTATGAAAATAGTCTATATATTTTTTTCTAATTGGCTTTTAAAAAATACTTAAAACCTCAAATGATTTTGCATGCTAGATAGTTCCAACCTTGACAGAGAAGAACCTATTTCTATTGAAAGTGCTGTTTGTACATGTATAAACCAGGTATTATGGAATCTACATGGTTATATATTGTTTGTTTCATTAAAAGAAGCAAAAAAAAAAAAAAGAAAAAATTAAAGCAACTTTTATTTTCATCTCTTGAAAAAAGAAGATACAATTCATGATCCACAGCAATGGTGTTCTGGACATGTCTTGACCAATATTAGAGGCTCTTTTTTAGGAAGGAAGTTGCCAATATGTTTTCTACCCCCGAAGTAGCATGGTTTTCTATCATAGGTTTCTATCAATGAAAATCTAGCATAGGTTTCTATCGATGAAATGCCCATTCTTCCAGTGGGAAGGGTGCGTTCCCCAGGAAGCAGGCTCTGAGCTGGGAATTAGCATGCTGGAGGTTGCTCAGGACTTCACTTTGATCAGCACTCGTGGAAAGGGAAGGAGGAGGAGGAAGCAGGATTGGGCAGACTGAGAAGTTGAGCTGATGCCAACAATGGAAGCTTCAGCCGCCTTAGAAGGAGTTCTGAAAGTGGGATGACCCCTCAAAGCTGTCGCTAGTTGGGGACAGGCGAGCTGGATCTTTAATACCGCCTTGTCAATCACCGGATGCAGCTGCCCAGAAGGGGGTGCCATCTTGTGCCAGTGGCTCTTCTCAGCTAAGAAAATGCCCAAAGAGATTTGATACTGGTGGCTACCTGCCAGCAGCACGCTGGGGCTGGAGCTGGAGCAGTGAGAGCAGCATTCCTGGAGGGGGATCTGAGCAGCTCGTTACACCGTCTACCTCCTCTCATCTCCCCAGCTAGAAACCTGGGCAACATTTTAAATCACGCCTTTTCTGTATCGAATCTGTTACCAAGTCTATTGTCTGCTCCTTCAAAAAGTGTTTCAGATACATATTTTTTCCTTGGCACCTATGCTCATCTCTCTTCCCTTGCTGCCCCATGTGGAATCTCATCACCTCACACCTGCATTACTCTAGCGGTTTCCTAGACGGGCACTGGGTCGCAGGTTTCTCCCTACTAATACCCATGCAAGGCCCTGGAACCCAAGACGGCATGCTTCCCAAGATCATCATGTCTCTTTGGCTTTCGGCAAATAGGAAGTGCCAGGCACTCATTTCCTATACCGTCCTTAAAGAGAAACTTCTTCCAAAACGCCACATCCCATTATCCTGAACCACGCCTTTAAAGGTAATTGGACATTAATAGATACCAATTGTATCTATATAGATACCAAAAAAATAAGAAAAAGACAAATCAGCATCTCTACAGAGTAGACTAGATAAATGTAAGCCGTTCTTTGCGGCATCAATTGAAAATTACGTTGGAGTGAAAAGATAGATTTTCATATCATTGGATTCAGTAACGAAGTGACAAGAACATAAAAATCTTGCTTCCTTTATTTCCATTGTACTTACATGGAGATAAATGTCTGTGAATTCTATTTTATTGGTAGTTCTCATTCTAAGCCCTCATAAATTATTTATTTTTATTTGGGTTGTATTGTCTCCTAGGATTTTACTTCAATGTGTTCGCTAGGGATCTGCTAATTTTTATTTTAAAGGGGAAACATGTCCAGAATCTCATTTACTTCTAAATCAGGAGCTGCCTATCACTTCTCTTCTGAACCGGTTTTAACAGAGCAGGTTGCGTTCTCCGAGTCTGACTCCGGTTTTCCCATCTCAGCTTTATGTCTGTGCGATTTGTGAATTGTAAACAACAATCATTTTTTAATGTTCTTGGGGAAATGCTTTGGCTGCATTTCAAGCCTTTCATGTATTCTCCTCGTGATGTTATCTGTAATTAAGCTTTAGATAATTAACATTTCCCTCAAAATCGGTATCTCTATATCTTTTCCCCTTGTTTGTTACAGAACATTAAATTGAACCCAGCACTGCTTCCTCTCTGTCCTCCTCCCCGATCCTGAAGGTCAACCGAGTTTTGATTTTTTTCACACATAAGTAAGCAGTGGATCATGGGCCAAAAAGTAGCATTTAATCCAGTCGTTAATACCAGGGTTTGAGACTAGGAAAGAAATTGTTTTTATGTAGCTATACTATTCATTTTGCATGCAACCCATTCTCAAGAGCGTTCCCAGCCAAGTAATGGACTAAGGCTGTAGGTGACATGATGACTGGAGGCAAGAAGGTGATTGAGCCGTACCTCTTAATGCATCCCATCTCCTTTCAGGAGCAACCTGGCTGGTAAGCAGCTCCCCAGGTTGGGGCAGAGGCATTTTGCCTTTCAGGGGTAGTGATAATATCCTGGGAAATAGCTCACACAACCATTTTGCCATTATTTTATTATTACAGCTATTAGGAAGATAGAAGCTATGCTTTAAATCTAGATGGCGCATCTCTCTGTAGAGATTTGCCCTCTTATAGAAGCCACTATTCCTTTGTATTCATGTAGCCGGCAAGAATAGCAGTGTGAGCTAGACTTGTCTAAAGCACGTGACAGATAAGTAGAAACCCAGAGCCCTCGATGTTGAAGCTGTAGGACAAATTTTCCGTATACTTTCCTTGAAGAATTATGAATTATGATAGGAATAACAACGCCTCAGAACATAGGGCTTTGTTTAACCTCTACTTTGAAATAACTAAAGACACAAAGCCATGTCTAGTGGTGTGGTCCTGGAGACAACACTCCCCTCTGCTCCTGGGCAAGGAGGACCGAAGCAAGCATTCAGGATGGGGATGCTGCCTGCTGGGACAGAACATTTTTTAATTGTAAAAACTCAACACACATCTTCAATAGGGAAAAGATTATCTTCCAAAGAGGGTTTGAATGTAATTATTTAAAAGGTAACAAATAAGCGTAGTACAACAGGAAATGAGTAAGAGCTGTTCTAGTCACATAAAGTAAACAATGAATCATATTTACCAAGCAAGGAGCTCAAAGACTTGGTGTTTAAGATTGGGAGTGGGGTACAAATGCCTCATTATGACCACAAATGGTTGATGCTACAAACTCATTCTTCTTAAGAGGGTCAAGACTACTTTCTACCCTCTGGACACAGACAACGAAAACAAGGCTATTCAGATGGTTATTTGCAGAGAAATAGCAGAGCCAGCAATGTATTATTACCAACGCTCTTTAACAGCTCAGATCTCTTGTACTTAATCACCTGGCAAATATTCAAGTGCCTGTGGTGACAGGGTGATCTGCATAATATATGTAGCAGGGCTCCATTTGAACAAGAGTTGTGTTCAGTCTAGGATTCTGATGTGCCTGGCTGTGCCTATGTGATGGTCAGCCAAAGGGTCGCTTTTATCAGAGACTGAGATGCCCCTTGGGTAAGAATTAATATTGAGAGAAGGAGATATATAAAAACAGTGCCTTGGCAAGGGACACTGCTTCCGTGTATCGCAAGGATTTAACAAAAATGCAAATCACATCTGATAAGATTTATCAGCAGTCATAACTATATCCATAGTACTTAGATATTTTATGGTGAATTGATCAATGGCAATCTACACAACACTGTCTCCTTCCCCTGAGATTGTAGGGCTTTACAAAAATCCATATTTTATTTCTCAAAACATTTTTTGCCTTAAAACTAGTGAAATGTACATTAAAAAAATCCATGCAATTTATTTCTTAGAGACTCATTTTAGCCATAATCTAGAAGTTACTATGAAACAATAATTTCTTCCACTCTAGCGTTTCATACTAAAGTTGAAACAATATGAAAACAAATGTAACAAATTTAGATCAGCAGATTTTTTTTTGTCTTGAAAAAGTCTTTCCACTTATGAAGAAATGTTGTTCTCTCGAGGGACATGAACATGTCCAGGCCAGTGACTTTCTCATAAACAGGATTTGGAGGGAGCTGTGTTTTCCATGGTGAAAACATCCAGATTCATCAAAAGAAAAAAATTCTCATAACTAGCTAAACTCAGACCTTTAAGGGAACAACATGTTACATTTCTAAAATGTTTATATTGAATGTTTCAAAGGCAAATACATTGTCCACATGATTGGGTAAATATTTCTTTTATAAAGTAAATATAATTTTTATTCTGAAAAACTTAATGACAGAGTTTTTCCTCAAGGAAATTTGGAATTAAAAAAATCCTTATTTAAGGCAGCCAGTTTTTTGATCAAGTTGCCAAATAGTCCTTAATAGGAAAACCTTCTGGGAGATTTGGGAAAAGTAGAAACTAGACAATGGTTAAGCCCATTTGAATTGTACATGTACAAATAAACTATTTCCTGTTCTTCATAGTTACAGACTGGCTGGTTGGGGTATAAAACCAGTGTGGATTTGAGGCTGGATTTGCGCTTGTCTGTGGGGCAGTGCTGGGCTGCACAGAACTGTGTCCTCCGTGACATGCCAGTGAGGCCCAAGATCCTGTGTCTGGGTGGCAGTCACCCTAGATGGGCCCAGAGGGTGAGTAAGAACACTCATGCACAGCCACAGACTTGTGTGATAATAAGACAATGAGAGTAAAGGATGCATTTCTAAGACTGTATGTTCTCAATTTAAACTTCAAGCAAAGGGAAATTACTGGATTATCCAGTTCAAATTGGATACCAAGAAACTGTAGGCTTAGCTTCCCCTGGGACTCACACATGAATCCCAAGGTCATGGAGCTAAAACACGACAGCAAGTAAAAAGTAAATGGTTTGAGATGATCGTTGAACTTGGTTTGGGCACAGGACACACACGGCATGGGGCTGAGGGGGCAAGAGACGCCTGCCTCTGCTTCTGGACCACAGCATGGGCAGGCCCTTCCGCTGGCAGGAAGGTGGTGCCCGAATAACTCAGAGGCAGCACCCTGGCTTCAGCAGTGGCTGAGATGGTTTCCTAGATGTGAGAAGAGCTCTGACGCACCTGCTGGGCATTAGGGGCTCAGCAGCAGACAGAGGGAGAAAGGAGAGAGGACTAACTGGTTGCCGAGAAGTCTAGGTGTAAGCATATGTAAGCATCAAATGGGGACTCTGGATATTGCACGTGTGTGTGTGTGTGTGTATGTGCAAACTAAGTAGACCTGGGATTGCTGCAGTTTCTGGTAGAGCCAAAGCCAGAGACACAGGCCTTGTTCCTAACTTTGTGACTCAGTTTCTCGTCTCCTGTTGGAAGGCCTAACCAGAGAGTGGCTGTGGGTTGTGGCTGGTACCAGTTCTTGCTGAAATATTACTCATGGGTCAGAAATTCTTTTAATTAAACAGTTGGAATAGCATGAGCTAAAAATAGAACAGTAATTTTACATAAAGAAAATATATTAAAACCAAATAATCATATAATGGGTCGATATTTTTTAAAAGTGTCTTTCTCAAATAAAATTCACATAGATGTAGGTAGACGTATGTATACACATATATAAATGTATGTGAGTATATATATATATAAATAACCAATTTTATATAGTTAAACCCTTAAGTAAAGAGCAGAGAGACTGTTGACTGTTTCTCTTTAAATTTTCTATTATTAATGATTTCTATGGAAGAAATGTAAAATGAACTCTTACAACATGGTAGGTTTTTTGGGGGGAGGTGTTAGAAGTAGTCTCAAAATAAAGCATCATTGACCCTGTTTTCATCTGGAATAAGAGTTTGAAATCTGCCTGTGAAGCAGATTACAGAAAAGGAGAATATTAAGTAAGTCAAAGGAAAACCAAAAATATTTCACCTTCGCTAATAGTCTAAATATTCTCAAGACATTTATCACCATGAAGTGCATGACTGTCAGTCTCTAATTAAATTGCTATTTCCAAGCCTTGAGCTACAAGGAAAATTCTATAAAGGAGGCTATAAACCAGTTATCAACCTAGTTTAATCACAGTTTGAATTAACACAAGAAAATAGTATCTAAGGAGAGGGCATAATTTTGACTTACACTAGACAGGCTTAAAATTCCAAACTAGATGGCGAGTGATACGTAGACCAGAAGTGTTTCTCTCATTTTTTTGTATGCACCCAGAGCATCGACTAGGGCTCTGCATAGTCAGTATTCCAGAAATCTTACAGACTGACGTGTAGGAGTCTCTTGCAAAAAATCATAAAACTCTGATTTAATTCAAGTCCCAGGTTAGAACATCCTATGAGGCTCCCGGCCCAGTAACAATAAACTCATCAAATAGTGATGCCAACAATTGGACACGCTCGCAAACATTGTGCAAAGGCATCAGTGTTGCTAAATTTGCACAGCGGAAATCTCTGGCTTGCTGTCAGAAATCAAACATGCGGACATTGTGATCCAGCATTGTCATAGTGTCAGCCCAAGAACAAGAAGGGAAAAAGAAATGATGAGAAAAAGATCTGTTTGTGGTTAGACGCAAGGAATGCTATAGTCCAACAGTTACTGTGGCAGATTCTCTAAGGGTTTTCACAAACCTGCCCCACCCACGAGGATTTCCAGAATCGCCCTTACAGAGGTTGATGGGGTCATTGGTTCAGGTTCCTCTCCAGAACAAATGAAGACAAGAATCTTTAAATGAGAACATTAAAAATGTTTATTCAACAATTATTTTTAAGTATCTAGTATGTGCCACTTCGTGGTCTAATTATCGGGGCTCAAATGGTGAACAAGATAGATCTTCTCTGATCTTCAGGTGATTGAAAAAGGCCTGGGGAAAAGAGGCATCATATCCTTTGTCGAGAACTAAATATAAATCATGGAGCAGTTATCCTAGTCATCATTAGAAGTGACCTCTAGTCACCACTTCAGCCTGGTTCTGCTGTAAGCCACGAGCTTCACCTCACCACAGGAGCTAGAAAGCCCTGGTGAGGGTCTTGCAAGGTCTGTTGGGGATCTGACTTTTATTTATTTTTTCCACCGTCTTATTCTGATCTGACTTTTCCTCTTAAGCCGCCTTGCTGATTTTTTTTTCTGATCTTGGACCTACCCAGGCTTCACCAATTAAATATGCTTTTAAATTTGTTATTTAAAAAGTTTCAAACATCTGCAAAGTTGAAAGCATCATCAATGAACTCATCACTGAACTTCAACAACCATCAACGTTTTGCCCATGTTGTTGCATCTATCCCCATCTCTCTCTTTTTTTTTTCTTTCCTGGGGAGGAAGATTTGCTCTGAGCTAACATCTGTTGCTAATCTTCCTCTTTTTTTCACTTGAGGAAGATTAGCCCTGAGCCAACGTCTGTGCCAATCTTCCTCTAATTTATGTGGATTGCCGCTAGAACACGGTTTAACGAGTAGTGCAGGTCTGCATGCAGGATCCAAACCTGCAAACCCAGGCCGCCAAGGCAGAGTGCACTGGACTTACCTGCTATGCCACGGGGCCGGCCCCATATCCCTATCTCTTTTTCACAAAGTCAATTTTATTTTCATTGCTTGAGATATTTCAATTTCTAATTATTACTGATAAATAAAACAGGGTTTCCAGTCAGGGGGCTAATGCCTAGC
Source organism: Equus caballus (assembly GCF_041296265.1). NCBI lineage: Eukaryota > Metazoa > Chordata > Mammalia > Perissodactyla > Equidae > Equus > Equus caballus. The sequence continues at coordinate 18,512,885 of NC_091714.1, forward strand.
AAATAGTGGATCCCAAAAATATTTGCTAAATGAACAAGTGCCTTCTATAAAACACTCTGCATTTGTAGTGGGAGGGGTTCTCAAGCTGTCAAGGGCAGGCAAAGAAGATGGGCATTCTGCCTTCAGGCTCAGAAGGCGGCGTTTAGGAGAATTCCGCCTGGGACCTGGAAAACTTGTCCGGGTGTTCCTGTCCTGTTCCCCACCCACAGCCCAGTAAAAGGAAGTATTCAAACAGGGAGGGAGAGGAGAATGCACAGCCTGGTAGCAGAATTAAAGGTGAAGCTCATCTCTTTTGATTCTTTGGAAACAGTTCATTGCAACAAACATTATTCTAAAATATGGAGTGACTTTCCAGGGTCCTAAGGGGTGTCATTTTTCTGGATACACCTTTGCTCAAGCATATTTGGTTCACTATGTAGGTTTATCTGTAAGCCACATGCATACAGGATCAAAAGTACCATTTCTCGTAGTAGAGAATAAAGCTTAATACAGGTCTCAAAAAATACTGAACAAAACAGACACGTGGGGCAGGCCCCGTGGCTGAGTGGTTAAGTTCGTGCACTCTGCTTTGGCAGCCCAGGGTTTTGCTGGTTCGAATCCTGGGCGCGGACATGGCACCGCTTGTCAGGCCACGCTGAGGAGGCATCCCACATGCCACAACTGGAGGGACCCACAACTAAAAATACACAACTATGTACCGGGGGGCTTTGGGGAGAAAAAGGAAAAATAAAATCTTTTTAAAAAAAGGACACGTGCTCTGGTGAGCCACAGAAAGCACCGCCCACAGAGCAATTTCCTGAATCTGAGTTCAGTCTAAATCTACTTAAAAATTGCCAATGGAGAAGAAACAAAATTTCAATTGTGGATAATATAGAACCAATAAAAGCACTTAAAATGACATTAATTGAAAAATAAAAAGATAGTGTCACCCAGGGGTGACAAATCAGGAGACCTAATCCTATCGTGGTTTTCTGTCAATATCCCACATGACCATAGAAAAGTTATAAGCTCAATCGTTACTTTTACTGTCAAGCAAAACCACAGTGTAATCCCATTTGTATGGATGGCACAAGAATTCATCAAATAGCATTTGAGTAATATGGCCTGGTTCGAAGAAGACTGATCTGGGAATCAGAAAACCTAACTGTGTGACCCTGGGCAGGTCACTTAATCTGCCCTGGCCTCAGTTTCCTGACTGTACCATGGGAACACACTGCTAAGTCAGAGGTTTTCTTGAATGTTTCAAAGCAGCAGAAGCTGAGTTCACAAGAAATCTTGCGTGGATCTTCAATATGTAAAATAAGTGAGTGCAACAGCTCTGGTTGAAATAAAGGCGAGAGAGCTGCTCAGAGCCCCCGCTGCTCAGCATCACGCCCACTCTCAGATCTCTCATGGAATAATAGCATTTTAGATTCTCTAACCTAGAATTCCTTAAGATGTATCAATTCTAGAACCCCATGATTGTATCACGATTAAAAAAATTTAAGATCAAACTGTTGATCAAACTACTAAGACCTGTAAATGTAATTTTTTGGTGTGTAAAGAATTATTAATATTTCTATGCGATATTTTAGTCTCTTAAACAGGATCCATCAGAAAGAAAATTCTATAATGCTTATTCCGAAGCTAAACCAATGTGCTTGTTAGAATTTCTTGTCATCTCAAAGCAACATTTTCTTTGAAATTATATTTATGTTTTTTCCCCCATCTACAAATTAACTGTGTCTGGGTGGTAGATTATTTTAATAAGAAAGAGTAGAAAAGGTTCTCTGAAATATTATTTTTGATCTCCTGTTGATCATAAAGGTTTTCTGGCGGACTAATGGTAGCCATTTAGTTTTAGGGAAAATAATTGATTTTCTGTTTTTTCCGCTGGTATCTCACTTGAGAAGCGTGAATGACCACACACACACACATAGAGAAAGGGTTCAGGAAAAATATAAACACTGGTAACAGTAAATATAAATTTTCTCCCCCAATTATGCATTTCTGTATATACTACAGGCCAAGCCTGGTGGTCTAGCGGTTAAGATCCAGCCCTCTCATCACCACAGCCTAGGTTTGTTTCTCGGTCAGGGAACCACACCACCTGTCTGTCGGTTGTTATACTGTGGTAGTTTCGTGTTGCTGTGATGCTGAAAGCTATGCCACCAGGATTTCAAATACTGGCAGAATCACCCACGGTGGACAGGTTTCAGTGGAGCTTCCAGACTAAGACAGACTAGGAAGAAGGGCTTGCCCACCCACTTCTGAAAAAAACTGGCCATGACAACCTTACGAATAGCAGCAAAGCTTTGTCTGATACAGCACACGAAGGTGCAAAAAGATGGGCAGGGTTCCCTCTGCTGTCCACAGGGGTGCTAGGAGTCAGAATCGATGCAAAGGCACTAATAACAACAAACATGTACCATGTGTTATGGACTGAATTGTGTCCCCCGAAATTCATATGCTGGAACCCTAACCCCTAGTACCTCAGAATGTGATGGTGTTTGGAGACAGGGCCTATAAGATGGGATTAAGTTAAAATGGGACCCTGAGGGCAGGCCTTAATGCAATCTGACTTATGAGAAGAGAAAACTTAGACACAAAAAGAGACACCAGGGATGCGAGCCCAGAGGAGCGACCACGTGAGGACATAGAAAGAAGACAGTCACGTGCAAGCCACGGGAAGAGGCCTCAGAAGAAACTAGACCTGCCAACACCTTGATCTTCAACTTCTAGCCTTTAGAACTGTGAGAAAATAAATTTCATAATTTTTTTAAAGCCACCTAGTTTGCGGTATTTTGTTAATGCAGCTCTAGCAAACTAACACACTATGTTGACACGTACATATATACACATACACACACTATAGAAAAGGATTGTCTACCTATTCACTCATACACAGACACACACACACACACCCCTCAGAGATTATTATCTTCCTCAATTTAAGGTTTCCTAACATATCATTCCCAAACACTGAAAACACCACCTCATCAAATTATTTTGGCAGTTAGTGTGTTGTTATTATGTACGAATGATGTTTTCATCTCATAGTAAAATGTGTAAGTTGAACCTGTAAAATAATACCATTTGTTTTTTAAATGACATCAAGAGATATAAGACCCTTCATGTCTATCCAGTTGGCCAAAGAAAGTTCAAATACTATTTCCTACTATGTAGGATTATAGAGAAATAATGAGATTGGCTGATAATTGAACAGAAAGAATTTGGGTATCTAAAATTAATTCTCTGATCAGTTACCTTTTTTCCTTTCAGCTCAGTTGCTGGATTCTGCTCATGTTCCAGAGAACCACTGATAGAAAATTAAGATCTATTTTGGCCAAGGATTTCAGAAGCTCTGCTTTGTAATATGCTATGATAGTAATAAATAAATAATTCCCCTGGTTTTAATGATATTAACATTTCATGTAACTCATTCATTAAGTTCTCAAGTGGATGCCCAAAGCTATTATAATTCAGTACATAGTCACTTAGTATGGAACGTACGCATTCTCAAGCACTATCTCCATTTTAAAATTGATAGTACCATCAGGTCTCCAAGGTCCTGAGAAGAATTTCATTTTCCCACTAGTCTAAAGTGATTGTGCTATGTTCCCTGACCTTCAAAAGCTTTTTGTCATTTTTCTGTCAAGTAGCTTAGAGGTTCTTTCCTCCATCCATTCCATTTAAATATGTGCTGTGGGTAAATTCAATAACCTAAGTAGTCATTTAGTTAAAACTCTCATGGGGTCAGAGCTCTCGGGAGCATTTCAAGGCACTGATGTTCCTTTTTCAACTCTGATTTCCTAGATCATTGATCATTTCTACCAGCTCTTTGAAATGGATCCTCTTGCCACATGCCCTTTAATCCCCTGTGTTGAAAGGAAAGCCTCTTCTGACACCCAGCATCTGGTGCTTCACTTGAGGATGAATGAAAAGAGAGGGAAAACCTCTTCACAATTAATAATCAAAAACTTTCCCAGAGAGAGGTGAATTCTGGGCATTGCCAGACAAGAGTCCCTGAAGGTGAGTAGAAAGGATTCTCTTTACCGCCTTATTCCCTAGGACACCACCAACACAGGGGCCTTTGCTGACAAACAAAGGCTCTCTCCTCTCCTTTTCAATGATAAATCACATGGTCAAAGGTGCCTGGAGGGTTATCACGACATTTTTCTTACAATTAGTGCTTCCCTGACTGGAGAGTACATCAAGGTTGAGGTTGTAGAAGAAGGTCAAGAGAGACCCAGGGCCTTGTAAACAGTGGGTGCTCAATACTGTGGAATATAAATGAAGGAATGAAGATAAAGGTGCCATTTTTTAAACATGTCAACTCAAAATACGGCATTGTACTATATCCATGTTTTCAATTGTAGGTTTCAGGTGCCGTAGTTCTGTAAGAAATTAAATAATAGGTTTAAACTTGAAAGCAGTATTCTGGAATGAAACCAGTCTGGAAGTGCTGGGTTAAACCCAGGGAGGAGGGCCTTTCTGACTACAGGACCCCTCAGAACTTGAATTTCCACGACATGGCCATGGTATTCAGCGATTTCCAAACTTGTTATACATGGAAACTGTTTCTTCCATAGTTGAGAAGGTATTTGAGAAAGGTTGCACTAAAAAGCTTTGAACGCACAGGAGGAATTAACTGTCTCTTGCATTCCACTGCCTGGCGCAGAACGTTAGATCCTATCGCACATGTTCACGGACTGGAGCAGCAGCACGACCCCAGGAAAGAGCCCTCAGCTATCTTGTTGATGTCAGCTCCTCTTTTAACTTTCCACAAGAGTAATGAAGATGTATGGGAGAAAAATTGATGCCAAGTTTACCTTCAAATTTTTCACATTAAATAATGTAGATTTTGGACAATAAGCATTTATTACACTGTTTCACAGTAGAGAAAGATTATGAAAGGGAAGGGCTGGGAAGATAGGGTGCTGTAGTGGAATTTCAAAAAGGGAGGAGAGACAAAAATAAAATTTGAAGATGTATAGAGATAGAAAAAGCTCCTCGCTTTACCCCTCAGCTGATAACAGAGCCCGACAGAGGAAAATGCAACTCAGACAAGCCAATGAGAATAATCGGTGCGGCGGGAATGCGGAGGAAGATGCCTGCTTGTGTTAAGCCACCTGACAGGGGCGGGCTTGTCCTGGCATCTCAGCCGCAGTCGCCTCATTTTGTTACTGAGTAAATACAGTACATTTTCCAACCACGACTGATTCTTGCTTAAATACGCCTTTTAAGAGGTTTGGTCCTGTCTACTTTTAAGTTCGACAACAAACAAATGATTAATTTAATGTACCAATCCACTCAGTGTAACCACTAAATAGATGGTTATGAATATTATGTTGCAACCCAGAAAAACTTAAGTTTTAATGTTAGTGGAAAATATGGAGACAAGTGCATAGAACTTTAATTAGACCTGTCAGAAATGATGGAAAATAACTAAGAAAAAATTAAAATGTGAATAGTGGTTATCTTAGAGAGAGCTAATTATAGATAATTCTCTTCTTTCCTCCTTTCAAATTTTTAAAAATGTGGTTCTATTACTTACATTGTTTAAAAATGCATAATTTTTAATGATCTGGCTTCATTCTCATGTGATTTTTTTAATCTAGAGGCCATTTTTATTTTAACTGGAGTTACTCATTTCAAGTTTTATAATGAAGACAAATTGGAAAAAATAGAGATTGATGCCTCGGCTTTGTTTAAATTACATTCAAATTTCCGGGAAATTTCTGCTCTCTTGATGACTAGATGACTGAGCAGACAGTGAAGTCTGCTTCCTTCTGAGTTATGGCAGATGGCTTTCATTATAAACAAGGTATCCATTTTAAATTAACTTCCAATAACAGTTTTCCTCTGTCTTCAAATGGAATGTAAAACCTCCACGCTCTGAAATCGATGCACAGTTCTGCACAAGGCTTGTTTTTTTCTTCTTTTCCATGAAGGATAGCAATCAAATTTTCACCAACCCTGGAAGAAATCTCAACAAATATTTTTCTTATAACTATATTCAATTGTAGATATAACAAAACAAACTTGCTGCCAGACAATAAGGATATTTTTCCTTGTGTAGTCAATGACAGAAATTACATATAATATCAGAACTCAAATTTAATACACTACACAAGTCCACAGACTCCCCTAAAACATAGAGCTGGGATTAAATTTACTACCTATGGTCAAGGTCAAGTCTATCAGTAGGTTGAAGAAGGATGATGACACAAGGGGCAGCACCCCCTCCTCCAAGTGGAAGCTCTGGATTTTTATCGCTAAGAAGTACCCCAAGAAATCAATGAGCCATTTTTTAAAGATCCCAGATTTGACACTTCAGCCTAATATATTGCGTCTTCAACATAGAACCTATTCTACTAAACAATTAAAAAGTAAACACATGTTGCTATACTGTGAGAAAACGATGATGACAAACCAATCAGGTCATGAAGCTCAGAGCTTAGTTCGATGACCAAACATGTCCATCTGATTCTGTGTTATCCTCAGCCTGACCTGATCACCAGTAAACTCCATCTCTTAGGGGTATGACCCCAAGTGACCTTATAAGTTATTTGTATGATATGGTCCCTCAATCTAGAAAACAGATATTTCTTTCCTTTAGGAAAAAATCGCAGGAAAGAGACATGTGGCTAAAAAATCTACAACTAAAGCTAGCAATTTCCCTATTTATGCCACTCTGGAAGGAGAAGTCTGTAGCAAACCTGAGCGGAATTAGAAAAGTCCAAATTCTTTACTCACTTTCTTTGGTTTGTACTATCACTGGGATATGAATTTTACTCCTTGGTGTTTGTGATGGTTCATTTTATGGGTCAGCTTGGCTCGCCACAAGGAGCCCAGATTAAACATGATTTCTGGGTGTGTCTGTGAGGGTGCTTCTGGATGAGATGAGCGTTTGAAGCAGTGGACTCAGTAAAGTGGATGGCCCTGCCCAATGTGAGGGAGCGTCACCCAACCCGTTGAGGGCCTGAATAGAACCAAGGGTGGAGGAAGAAGGAATTCACTGTTTTTTTTTTTTTCCTGCCTCACTACTTGAGCTGGAACATCTCATCTCATCTCTTCTTTTTCTTTCTTTGCAAGTTAACCAATTTTAATGGAACAAATGATTATACAATAAAGTTTGATATACATTTTCACAAACAAACACCTTGCAACTTTTTTGGGAAAGCAAGTGAGCCGCGGGGAGCATATCTTTGTGGAGATTCTTCTTGGAGTTGGAATTGGAGATTAGCATTTTGGTCTTTTCACTTCAACCCCCTGAACTTCTATCTTTTTTCTCTTCTCGATGATTGCGCTAATCTTTTTCCCTTGGCGATCAAGCTCTGCCTTGTCATTGGTTTCCTTGAAGTGGTTGGACTGGAATTTACACCATCGGCATCTCTGGTTGGCAGGCCTTCAGACTGGGACTGAATTATACCACTGGCTTTCTGGGCCTCCAGCTTGCAGACAGCAGATTGTGGTACTTCGCAGCCTCCATAATCACATGGGCCAATTCCTCATAATAAATCTCCCCATACATCCTATTGGTTCTGTTTCTCTGGAGAACCCTAATACAGTGTTCATTGCTCTTTTCACAGCCTTTGGACAATTCTGTTGTTGAAGTCTTGAAAGATCTCTTGCTGAAAGCTCTCTAAACATATTTTCGTAATTCATTTCAGATCACTAATTCATGTAGTTTCTTTAATATTTTCCTCTTAATAGTATACTCTAGTGATCTTTATCCAAAGAAGCAAATAGTGTTAGTGCCAGGTGCTCTGTGCTCACAAGCAAAGCAGAAAGAATTTACATTTGTAAATGTCCATTCCTGGAGTATCACTGCTCGTTCTTTCTTTTTTTTTTTTTAACATGAATGTTTGCAGAGCCATCAACCGTCCCAGAGCAATCTGTCTTGCTTGTCTGTGCTCAACTGTGAAAATGCATCTTGATCTCCTTATTCCCCAGTCATGACTCCAGCATAAAAGCAGACCTTTATTACTAATTGATCTGGTGTTTTCTCGTCCCCAAAGCATAGGATGCCCAGACCACAGTTCTCAAGAAAGAAAACTAGTAATTGAATATTTCAGTTAAATGCAAAATTGTGCTTTCCACTCTTCTCCCAACTAAGATACGACTAGGATTTCTGAAAGGCCAGAATATCTAGAAGTCTTCTAATAACTCAGAGCAGATGAAACACAGTGTTTTTATTTCATTCACTGTAACTAAAGAAGGCAGTCAAATGCATATTTTTGATTTCCATTTTCGTATTTCCCAATATATTCTTCGTGGAATACCTGTATTGTCTTAGATTTAGAATACTTTTTCCTGCAGTTCATAATTTTTAATTGATTAAATAATCCTCTTTGGTCAGCATATGCGATGAGCTATATTTTTTTATGCTCTGAACTTCCTATACTGTGTATAATTGCTTTGTAGTTTAAGATCACTTTTTCTTGCCCTATTAAAATGTTAGAAAACAAACAAATCTAAGTGAATCGTTTTCCCCAAGCTATTTATACTGAGTTAATAATCTATTAACAAAATGTAATGGGAGTTAACACTGAAATAGAAAAAGACACATTATTTTGACAAATTACCCTCAGGGTCTGATAAGGCTTAACTAATTATTTATGTACAGTGAACAGCAATCTGGTAAACAAATGTACCAAGTTGCAAAACCATGCTAAATTTGGTTCTAATTCATCTCGTAACTTCCAGGAGTGACCAGCAGAACTATACAGTGATTTCCAAAAAGTTTCACCAGGTGCTGATTTCTCTGAGGTTTGGAGAAAGTGCTCACACTGAGTAAATAATCAATAAGACCAAGAAAAAAAAAAAAGAGATACAATATTAAAATGTCATAGGTCTGTTGCCTAATTTCTTTCTGTTTAGATCATTTACTTTGAGATCAAGGCCAGTTTGTCTGAGATATTTCAACTCTTAAAAATAGATTAAGACACTGATTTAGGTAATTTAGAATAATCCTGTCTGAACCCTTTATTTTACCTATGAGAAAAGTGGGGCCTTAAAAGATTGGTTATGTTTTGCAAGGTCACATTGACCTCAGGCTAGCAGGTGTGAACTCTTTCTACTCAAGTATGCTGCCAATGGCACCAAATTCCAGGAGAGGCCAGTTCTAATAGGGGAGCAATGACCCATGTACATTGCATATTGCTTTTAATGGCTCAAAAGAGCTTCATACTTTAGAAAAATATTTTTCTGACTTCTTGTGTCCTAGGCTACTTCAAATCGGATTTGAGGTTGCATAGACACTTGACTGATGATAGATATTGATATCCTTTGTCAGAATTTCCCTGTGTGTCTATAAAACATCAGTCTTCTTGATTATTGCTCCCAAAATGGCCTTCTTTAGTCAAAAAACTTGGGGAATTATTTTATGCTATATACCTGTTTTAGAAATAAAAATTCCTTTTTAAAGAGACTTTTTTTTTTTTTAACATATTTGCCCACAGAAACTTTTCTTGCCTGTAGTGGTTATTTTAATAACAACGATTCCCATGTTCTAGAGCATATAGCATGCTGACTTGCATTCAGGTGGGGCTTAATAATTGTTTGAGAATTTGAATTGGGAAACGTTAACTCTGTGTGAATTCCTTTAACACACTCCTATATATACACCTTACACAGGTTTTTCTGTGATCTCTCAAAGATTTTCTCCCAAGGACTATTCCTACAGGGGTTAATTTTCGATAAATCTTTGAATTTTTGCCATTCAGGGAAGGATACAACGCTTTATTTTTACTCAGTGCTGACCCTTTTACACCCTTTCTTTAGCTCAGCAAGGACTTTTAGTGAAAGCACGATTTGAAAGAGAAGAGTTAAGTCATCATTCCATGTGAGCTTCTAGAAGCCATGTCTAATAGAGACCACTCTGGCTGACTGAGGAGGTGCGCACAGGCGGAGACGGGCATGGTTCTATTTCTTGAACGGATGGCAGTCACACACAGGTATTTGCTTTAACATTATCCTTAAAAGTTGACAAATATATTTTATACATTCTCCTAAATGAGTTTTAAAAAGAAAAGGAAATACCTTTTTAACTATATGCCGAATTATATCCTTCCCTACCCAACAAAAGGTGACAGGGAGACCATGGGTGACATTTAGACTGTTGAAAAGTCAACTCAACGATCCGCCCTGGCCTTCTCCGCCAGACACGGGCAAAGGGGCAGGATCTGGAAGCTGTGCACTTTTTCAAGAGTCTAAGTTAATTCTTCATAGTACAATAGCCTTATTTTCTGTTGTTACTTTACTAGAAGTGGTGGTGAATTTCAGTCACCTTCTGACTCAAATCTCAGCATTAAAATACATTTCTAGGGGCCGGCCTGGTGGTACAGCAGTTAAGTTTCGCATGTTCTCCTTCCGTGGCCTGGGGTTCACTGGTTCAGGTCCTGGGTGAGGACCTACACACTGCTTGGCAAGCCATGCTGTGGCAGGCGTCCCACATATAAAGTAGAGCAAGATGGGCACAGATGTAAGGAAGGACCAGTCTTCCTTAGCAAAAAGAGGAGGATTGATGGCAGATGTTAGCTCAGGGCTAATCTTCCTCAAAAAAACCAAAAAATTTCTAAAGCCACTTCGGAGAAATTTGGAAATTCAGTTGCATTACTCAAACTTCTGTTCCTTGCTCTAGAAATGGCTGACAATATAGCGTATTCTCATATTTACTCCATATGGGATTCTGTATTTTAGTTCCTGTTTATTAGTGATCATACGGTATTAGTCATTCTCTTGGTCAGGAAAGCTTTTATTACTATTATTGTTCAGGCACCCCAAGTACACTATTGTCAAAACCTGGTCTATAACATTTTGAAGAAATGAAAGACACTACGGCTTTTCGTTTTCGTATTTTAGCCTTCTGAATAGAGATCTCCTTGTTCTTATCAAAGACATAGTTAAAGCAATAATCCTCTTAAACATTTTAACAAACTGATGTAGAAAATGACTGAATATTTCCAAGTTCTTTTCTCAGCCTACAGGCTCAGGAATATGAATTAGGTGCACTGATATAAATGTTGAATCTTTAATATTTCACACCAAAAGAAACGCCTCCAGGTAGCTTTTAGCATACTGCTGTAATCTCGGGTAATGAATTAATCATACTCGTCCTTAACATGAATGTTAAGGTGGAATTTCATATCGAAGAGAATGGATCAGATAAGGAAGCACTTTTGCTCCTGCAAACTATTTCCCCAGTACATTAGAGTTCACAGAATTGACTAATCTCCACAGACTAGGATCTAAAATTAATATAGGCCCCAAGGCCCCACTCTCAGAACAGTGCCAGATAAAAATCCCAAATCAGACAGCCAGAAGTGCTTCCAAAGAGAAGAAGGGCATGCGGGGAACCAGTAATATTAATTCAGTAAATAGGAATTTATCCCGCTTCCCTTTGTCCTGAGGCCTTTCTGATTAGCAGCCCATCTGCAGCTACAGTCAAGAGGGACTACTTGGTGGAGGGCTGGTTCCCTTAACTAAAGAGGGGGTGTCTGCACGTACAGTAACATTCCCTAGACCAGATTTCTGCCTATCTGGGTGACACATAATTAATATCAAGGTTGATTAGAAATTTAAATGCCCGTAGTGGTCATAATGAAGCATGGACCGACTCACTGGTCATTGTTGCACGGAGTGGGGGGGGGGGGAGCTTTTGGTTCACACGTAATTTTGATTCTGTAGAATTATTTGATCCCTCATAGATGAAAGCTGTTTTATGTTTTGCTATCCACACCTCTAATGAGTTCCCCGGCCCCATTATTTTATGGCTCCAGTCATTCGTTACAAGCAATATTTTGGATAAGCCGCATCAGATTCACCATTAAAATTTGGTTTCCTGCATTTAGTTGGACTTGCGAAGAATGGGGCCTAGGCTGACAGGTCTGCTTGTGACCTTGGGATGTTGAGGGACAGGCCAGAGATGAGCACACCAGCTCACTGAAAATCAGTAGGGAGGAATCTTCTGAAAGAGAATACTTACAAATGTGTATTTTTATGGTCCTGTATCAATAAATCTTATATTATTTGTTGGGATGACCATTGCTTTCATTCAGCCATCCATCCATTCATTCTTTTAACAAAAATACATTGAGGATCTATAGCATTTAAGTGCAGATTAGACAAAAGCATATGACGTGGTTTCTGTCCTTCAGTTTGTGCAAGGAAAGGGGAGAGAGGGAAAGATAGAGAGAATGCATGCCATGGTTAAAGGCCAATCATAAACTTTACCTAAATTATTGCTAGTTTTATTAATCCTGTAAGATGAATTTATTCAATCTTTATTATACAGGCTTCCTACTTTTAAATGTAGGCTTTGTTTAGAAAGTATGACTCCTTGGTAGTATAGAAATCCTACACACAAGATATTTAAAATATAGAGGAGAAATTGACATACGTAAATATCTATAATGCAAGGTCAAGTGAGGTAAGCGCTATCAGAAAAGAAGGAAGTCATTTAGATAAATAAGAGATTGCTTCGATTTGGAAGAAGCACAAAGCAAAGTTTCCAGAAAGGAGCTCTCTTTTAAACTGGCTCCAAAGAACATGCAGGATTTCAAGGAACCAAAGAACCCAAGAGTTCACATGCCATGTAAGAAGGATCCTAAATACTTGAAAATTGACGCGAAGGTGGCAGGGAGGGGTCCAAGATGGCTGGGAAGTGTGGGTGTGATTGCAAGTTCTGGAGTCTGAGGAGTGAGGGGCTGGAGACTGCTGTCAGACACAGGGTCAGTGGGTGGGGAAGGGGCAGGACAGGTGGGATTTGGGGCATACGGGTAGGGCGTATTAAGTTAGAGATGCATTAAGTTACGTTAGGGCCAGATCCTAGTGAAAAAGTCCAATAGATCAATTGAAACACAGCCTCCAGCCTTTTGAACATTTTTTAATCCCTGCATATTGGAGACAGCTCATGTTGAAAGTGGGTGTGTGATGCTGAGGGAACCAGGGTTGAGAAGAAAAGGGAAAATGATAGAGACTTATGCAATGTCCACATTTAGGAGCAGAACGGAAGAAGAAAAATCAAAATACTAGAAAATTGTAGCGTGTGGAAACTAAGGAAAAGAATATAGTGAAGGTTGTGAGAACACTGACTATTCGTTAAAAAATAAAACTACTTGGACTTTTAATTCACAACATTTCCTCAAATACGTCCCATATGGACTAAAGACTTAAAAAAAGGAACAGAATCTTTAGAATCTAAAAGAAACTACAGATGAATATTTACCTGGTATTTGAATGGGGAAGAACTTCCCAAGACTAAAAGCAATGTAAGACATGACTACATAAAAGTGGAATATTTATATAACCAGGACAATATTTTGCCAAGATCAAACAGATGCATCCTAATTTCCCCCCCTCATTTGTGCGCCATCAGCAGCCTGGTCCTTTGGTGGTTAGCCACCAGGATGCCTTGCCCAGAGCATGGGAGGACATGAATTTGCTCTCTTGAGCAAGGCTGGCAAGTCAAGAGAGCAAGGATTGCTAAACGCCTAACTCTGCTTACCCACAATTTGCCATATCAAGGGGTGGGCATGGCCAATCAGATCTTACAGTTGTTCCAGAGTGTGGAAAAGATACCACTTCTGCCCCCGGGGCCGAGGCCAGAAGGCTTGCTGCTCTTTGCTGGGGAGTTAAAAAATAAAAAGCCAGAGGGATCTTGGGAGGAAGAGGGAAGCGAGAAGATAAGAGAAAAGAAATGGTCAGAAGGGTGTGTCCTGGCTGTGGCTGGCCCTTGATATGGGGGACTCTGAGGGAGGAAGGAAGTCTGTCACAATTTCCATTTAGTATTTAAAAAGAGACAGCCTCTAGGGCTGTCCTTTTCCCAACCAGGCACAGCCACATCAAAGTAAACTTGCTGGCGCATCTGGTTAGGCACAGCAAGGCCTGAAAGTGTAGCTTTTCTGGGCACCTCTTGGTTTCCATGTGGTGTGTCTGGACCCGGCCTCCTAGAGGGTCTTGGAACTGAATTGAGAGCCTGCAGGCCCGGCACCGTGGTGAGGGGGAGGAGACCTCTCAGCAGAGGCTGGGGGTGGATTCCTTGCCTGGAGAGAATGTGGCAGATGGACAGAGGGCACCATGGCAACTAGTCTAGGAGAGCCCAGCCACTCAGGTAGCACCACTGGGTCAGGCCAAAGAGAGAGAAAGACAGAAAGAGAGGGACAGAGAGAGAGAGAGGGAGACAGAGAGAAATTAGGTGGTGGGCTACAATGTCCCCAGTGATCGGAGGAGCCGGAGGCCACCATGTGCATCCACACTGCTCTTCAGTCCACCTTAGAGAGTCATCAGAGCCCCCTCTGCTCAGGTACCCTCAGCTCCATCTTGGAACTGCTGGGGAAGGAGGTTGGGAATAAGAGACACTAAGCAATTATCTCAACAAACCAAACGTTACTTGAAAGGGCTGTTTAAATGAATAGCTCAGACAAAATTAAAAAATAAAAAAGGCCTAAAAGTTAATTTCTGGCTTCCTACCTGGTGGGTGAGAGCTTATAAGAAAGACCAACGAAATCATAGATCAAATAAACACGTCACATTATATCGGCACATTGAAGCATAGCATTGAGTGACTTTGTACATTTCCCAGGTACATTTCCCTACGTCAAAACCAACATTAATAAAATTGAAAGTTAAATAACAAATAAGGGAAAAAATGCCAGAGGTGAAACAAAGAGTTAGTATCTTTTACTGACACAGAACTCTTTCAAATAAACAGGAAAAATGCTAAGACATCAGGAGAGGAAAAACAACCAAAAAACACCCAAATAACTAGTCAATGATAAATTGAGATATACAAATGGCTAGTAAACGCACAAAGAGTTAACAAGTTAATCAAGAAATAAAAAATAAAATAGCATTAGTACTATTTCACTTATCAGAAGAGGAAAAATCGATATGAGTTTTCTGAAAATCGATTTAGCAACATAGATCAAAGATATTCAAAATGTTTATATCTTTTGATCTGTTAATTACACTTCTAGAAAATTATCTTAAAGAAACCATTGGAAATGTGGACACATTTAACAATGGAATTCAACATTGTTTGAGATGTGTGGAAAGACCTGAGAATGCAAATTACATTTCCGGAGCGCACAGGCCGCTAGCAGACAAACCCCTACCTGTTCTCATTTTTTTTTTTTTAAAGATTTTATTTTTTCCTTTTTCTCCCCAAAGCCCCCCGGTACATAGTTGTGTATTCTTCGTTGTGGGTTCTTCTAGTTGTGGCATGTGGGACGCTGCCTCAGCGTGGTCTGATGAGCAGTGCCATGTCCGCGCCCAGGATTCGAACTAACGAAACACTGGGCCACCTGCAGCGGAGCGCGCGAACTTAACCACTCAGCCACAGGGCCAGCCCCATACCTGTTCTCATTTTTAAGACAGCCCAGAAGAGGGTCTAACTTCACAACTTTTCTTACTATTTCATTTCAGTCTTTTAGCAACTTTGCAGTAAAGACATTCTTCCTCATGTCCAAATGAAAGACATTCTTTAATTTAAGTCCATGTTTGGGCTCATGTGGACACAATGGAAAACTCCATGGGACTCTTTCATTAAATTAAATTAAATCCTTTCTTGGCCCCAGTTTTTGTTTCTTCTTTCAATGAGCACTCACTCCTGGGAAGAATGCTGTTTCTGACTTGCTAGCTGGCCTTTGGCCCCCAAACCTGCCCCAGGTCTTTGAGGTTTGTTTAGCTGCTGGATAGGAAACGGGCTGCAGAGAGACAACCACACAGCTGGAACACGGTGTGCAAACAGCTTGGATTGATGCCTGTACAGGGTCTATGTGTGTGTGAAGAAACCTAGGTCGGCCTGGGGGAGTCTCTCATCAAAGAGAAGGAAGCCTGAGAGGGGATGCCAAGGGCTGAATAGGATTTCCCAAGCCGACAAGGACAGGGGTGAGGTGGGGAAGTGAGTGAAGTTATTTCAGGCAGTGGGAACATGGGCAAAGGTAGACGAGGAGAGACTGTGTCGTCACAGAATGAAAGGCTGTTCCACGTGATGGAGAGTGGAGGATGTCAAGCAGGATATGTGAAGATGAATGGGAGTTTGGGGCTGGGCTTGTGAGCCTATTAGACTTTGGATCTCAATCTATGAATAATACAATATGGAGTCAGTGAATAGTTTAAGTAGGTGAAACGTGACCAGATTTTAGTGTTAACTAAGGACACACGGATATTGAGGATGTTAGCTTGGAGGCATGAGTACCAGATATAATGAATTATGGACCCAAAAAGAGCAAAAGAGGGCATGGAAGAGAGAAGAAGGGTATGGGAGAGAGGACCAGAATCAATAGGACTCAGAGAACTGCTGGATGTGGGGCAGAGTGAGGGAAAACGAGGAGGTGGCACTGACTCTTCAGTTTCTACTTTCCTAAAAATGTCTCTTTATAAAAATATTTCAGCTATCCATACTTCTTACACTTGAGTGTGCAGGAGAATCACTGGGATCCTTGTTAAAAACATAGATTGCTGGGCCTCCCTCCCAGATTGGTAAAGTAGGGGAGAAGGACAAAAACGCACTTTGAATGAGTCCCCCTGGCAATTCTTATGTAGGTCCACTTTGAAAAATACAGCAAAGCATTTTTCTTTTAATTTTTGCTTTTAAATAACTTGCAAATTACTGTCCTCAATTAATAACTAGGAGATAATCATGCACAAGGAAGGGAACAAAGAGTGGCACAGTGTAAATTGTACAATTTAATAATACTACATATCTGCCAATATGGAACAAGGAGGGTTGGAGCAGGAAAAAGATGGGGAGGATGCCTGTGAAAGAACAACAGTATTTGAAGGGTTGCGACAAAATAAGAAACATATATATTTAAATATATGTATATGTATATGTCTCTGTCCCAAATTCCCGCTAATATTTACTCTTTGTCCCCAGTTCCTGACACAGAGCTCCTAAATACCTTGGGATTTCTTGGGTGATAGGAACATCTTTTGTTCTAAGGAGGCAGCTCTTGGTGGGCTCCTGGAAGGGGGCTGGGCTCCAGAAAGATCAAGCCATGATTAGAAGCTTGGGACTTTCAGCCCCACCCCCTAAACTCTAAGGCGGGGAGAGGGGATGGAGATTGAATTAATGATTGATCATGTCTACATGATGAAGCCTCCCTCAAAATCCCCGAACTACAGGTTTGGAGACCTTCCTGGTTGGTGAACGCATCTGCGTGCCAGGAGGGTGGTGCACCCCAACTCCACAAGGACAGAAGCTCCTGTGTTTGGGACCCTTCTAGACCTCAGCCTACGTATCTCTTCATCTAGCTATTTGTTTGCATCCTTTAAAATATTCCTAAAATAAATTGGCAATAGTAAGTAAACTGTTCTCCTGGGTTCTGTGAGCCGCTCCAGCAAAATATTGAACCTGAGAAGGGGGTTATGGGAACCTCTGATTTGTAGCTAAGTTGGACAGAAGTTGTGGGTAACCTTGGGACACACCAGTTATGATCGGCATCTGAAGTGGGGGGCAGTCTTGTGGGACTCAGTCCTGGACCTGTGGGGATTGTGTTAACTCCAGTTAGTGTCAGAATTGAATTGAATGTGGGACATCCAGCTGGTGTTGCAGAATTGGTCAACATGGGAAAATTCTAACACTCACACATCCGGTGTGAGAAATATTGTGAGTGTGAAGATAACAAAAAACACAGTGCATTTTTCCTAGACGGAGGTCAACATGGGAAGAGAAATTAGTGTGGATGGAAACGAGAGGCTAGCAATAGACCTGAGGAGAACGGCCACCAGATGGGTGTGCCTGGATGAGTCCAGATCTGCAAATGAAGCAGCGAGGACATGAGAGAAAAGCAGAGACAAATAGCCCTTGGATTTGGTCATCAGGAGATCTCTGGAAAGTTGAGAACTGGAAAAATGGTGTTGAGCTGTTGTGGGAAGGAAAGGTGAGGAAGCAGATACTGTAACTGTAGGAAGTGACTCAGAAAGTTCGACGAAGGGCGCAGAGAGCTATAACAGCAAGAGCTATAAGTAATCAGGCTCTGCCCTTTCAGAGCGTAACATTCTCTCCATGTATTTAACTATTTAAAAATTTAAAATACGTCATTCCTGGATGATACAAAGAAACAAAATCCAAATTCCCTAATGCCATGAGATCTCCACAGGTTAGCAGTTCAGTCTAATTTGTACAAAGACATGAAGCCGTGATGTGTGGGGATGCTACAGATAAGTGTATTTATACGTTATGACTACTGTTGTTTAAACCCTCAGTATATTGAAAAGGCCTCTGTATACACTTTTATGAAAAGTATATGCTCCTACATTTATAAATGAACAATTTTTTTCAAAAAAAAGATTAAATTCTTTCCCCAAGCTGCATCAATAAATGTCATAGTTACATAAGTCTTAGGAGATAGGTATTTGAAAACAGCTCACAAAATTCCTACTCGAGTAAGTTCTTGTTAGCAAAAGTCTACCAAGAGCTGGTGTATCAGCCTGTACGAAGCTTCTGGAATTTCGTCTTCCTACTACTCATTGATATCAAATGCATGATCCCGGAGGTAACCTTGTGAGAAAACCAATGAGATTGGAGTGGCTGAAGAAAACCTTTGAGAGATGAAAACTTCTTTAAAGTTTTCTGGAAAGTTCAGTTACCATCTATCTTACTTGAAACAAAAGTAGAGTTAAAAATAATTCCACCCCTAGTCTCTATTGGATATCCATTAAAATTCACTGCAAAGTTCTATTCACTGAATTCCCAGATGAATGTGGGTGGACCCAGAGAATGATGTCTCTCTACAGGTCACAAGGAGGTGAGGAACAATTCCTGAATTCCAGAACTTTAGTAAAGTGTAAATGAGATGGCCCAAGGTCTTTGTTTCCCGGGAATGTTGGCTTCATGCTCCCTGTGGTTGGAGAGCAGATTTGAGAATAACTGTAAATAAGTTACCTGTAAACATTCCCTAGTTTGAAAATTCCATTAGGGGAAGATGAGTCAATATTTGGAAGCTGGCACGTGGTTAGTGATGTTTTGGGCCTGGCTGGAAGGAGGTCCCTGAGTTTTACCTGCTTGCTGTCTTTTTCTAGACCTCATATCTTGCTTTTCTCTTCCTCCTCCTCCTCTCTGCATCTCATCTTGACATTGTAACCTGACCCTGATGTCTGCTTTCCAGACAGGGCTCAAACTCCAGGACCTTGACTCTGGGTCATATTTCTGAGTCTGATGCACCTGCTGTTACTGACAGATAGGAGTTTGGATAGAGCGTCATATATGTTTGCAATTATATATCATAATTACATATATTTAATGACATATTTTATATATAAATGAAATATCAACAAAACATATATATCATAATATATAGTACGTATACTATGCACTATATCACATATTACATATTACAGTTAAAAATCATGTTACCCTATATAAATATTTGGCCTATCAATGGCTCTCATACTCAAGTGTACATAACAGTCAGTTATTAAAAATATAGAATCCTGAGTCCCACCCTCAAGATTTGTGCGCGCACTCTGCAAATAATGACAATTTTACTTCTTCCTTCCCAATTTGGATGTCTACTATTTCCTTATATTGCTTCATAGTGTTAGTTAAGACTATCAGTTCTACGTTGAATGAGGGTGGTGAGAGTGAGTATCCTTGTCTTGTTCCTGATGTTAGAGGAAAGCTTTCAGTTATTCACCATTGAATATAATGTTGTGAAATGGGGAGGAGAGCCAAGAAAGTATTTTTAATGAGCACTCCTGGCAATTCTTATGTAGGTCCACTCTGAAAAATATACTTGAGTTTTTCTTTTACTTATTCCACTTAAATAATATATAAATTACCACCGCCAATGAATCATTAGTAGATACCATGCACAAAGAACAAAGAATGACGCCATACAGATGGTTTAGCTATTTTTCCTTTGTGCCTCTGTAAATGGCTTCCTTTACTACATTAGCACAAGCAATGGACAAAGCTTTTTAGGGCATCGGAGGAAAATCAGGAGTTTTCCAATAGAAATTATTATGGCAATGAAAGGAGAAAACAAATGATTTTTCTCTGCCCTGGCATCTGTGCTTGACTAGGTATTGCTAAAATAAGCAGAAATTTGGTATTTTATCCAGAATATAGTTTCCTGGTTACCTAGAGTTTTTTCTTTTAAAGATAGAATGCTATGGAAGCAAGGTCTTATCTATGGTGAAGAATGCATTCTGACTACAAACAGCAAAATGAAATTCAGAGTTGTCTCCTGGCTACTGATCTTAGCTGGCATCTGAGAAATTTTGTAAACGACACTGACCCCCGCGAACTGACCCTGACATCCTGGCATGCACAACATCAAAGGGATGTATGCACACAGACCAAAGGGGAAAAAATTAAAAAAAAAACAACCCCAAACCCAAACCCTAAGGGGCTGAGTTCTATTTTTAAAAAACAGCTTTGATAAAAAGCCTAAAAGATTATGTAAAACTAGGGTCATAGGAAAATTGGGAAAAACAATCCCAGATTGTCCTAATTTCAAGGAATGACTTTATTCATGCTAAACGTATAGCCTATGGGTTCTGGCTTCTGTCACCTTCCAAATAAAGTGAGAAACAGATTTCTTACATTTTTTTGTTCTTGGCTTCTAACGCTCTGCTTGTTAAGTCGATTTCTGAGCACAGGAGGAAGATAAAAGCCTTTTTCTCGTGGGGTGCAGGGGAAAGTGGTAGGGAAGGACTGGGAAATGTTATTCCTAATAACCTGCCCAAATTAGGTAAGCACAGGGGGTGAACCAAAAGATCTGATGATTATTTTTTTTTAAGTAAAAATTTAATGACTGTAAAGGGAAAGAGTAATGAATCGAATGGGCAGAGTCTAGCTTCTAACTCTAAGCATTTAAGAGGTGCTTCCTAATGATGGCGGTGCCCACATGTATGCCCGCCATTGTCGGAATGAAAGTGAATGGAATCCCTTAGAAGACCTTTGATCAGACACTCTGCCCAGATAGGAGTCAGCTTGTGCTGAGAAGGAAGCACTCCATCCTGTCATGGGTGGGAGATCACTCCCACAGCTCAATCAGACAAAAGGTGACACCCTGGCGATTGTAATTCCTGAGGAGCCCCAATTAATTTATGCACCTGCTAGTGTGTGCCAAGCTGAGTTAAGGTTTTTTTTTTTTACATTTTTATATACTTTCTCTCAAAAATATTCATATTTATTAATGTTGGCTTAGTAATGCTATTCCCCTGCAGAGAAAAGGAAATGTGTTCATCTCAGCATTCTTGCCTACTTCCTCTCTCTTTCCTCCTTGTTTTAATTAACAATTGCTCAGTGCCCGGAGGGCTGTCATTAATTAAAAGATTTTTATAAAATCCTTCAGGAATAAGTAGAACTGTATTTTCCTCTTTTTAAACCCGAATGCGGTTTTAAGATTTATTTTGTAGTGGATTTCTTTCTTTTTTATGATCTTCTTCTTGTGATTAAATTTATTTCTGAAAGATTCAGTTGTTGATTTTATGCAAATGTAAGATTTTTCAATATAGGAAATAAAATCTCTTGATGTTTTATTAATTCTTGCTTTCCTTAGAGATTGGTAAAAGAGGTTTCACAACATGGGAATTATGCTTTAATAGAAAAAAATACTAACATTAGTAACTCTTGTAATTGGAACAATGTATATTTTGGTAATTTTCTTTTTCCATTGTTTAAGAAGAAGGTAAGGATGTGTTTGGGAGTTAAAAGAATTCACTGATGAAGGCAGATGGAGGCGATAACTAGTAAGTACATGTGCCTTCAAGCCATTAGGCTGTGACTTACACTATCTAATTACTATTTTGACCACTGATAGAATTTTTTCTCCCTCTAGTCTATGAAAAAACAGATTAAATAAGAGACTATAAAGGGACCAAAATGATTCCAAAGGTGGCTTAATGAAAAAAGAATAAAATGTTCTGCAGTTTTATGGAAGGTTATAAACCTTATGAAATGAACCGTTTTCTGATGATAAAATGCTTCTGGAAAGGCGGTCAGAACCTCCTGTGACACAGGAGAGCAGTGTCTCTTTCAGAACCAAGGTCATCGGGAGAGGTTTACCAATATTTTATCATGGTTCAAATCCCTTTTGTTGCAGTTTCTAAACTCCTTTTCCCATGTTCAAATATTGCAATGCAAACCATAGGAATTAACTTTTAAAAATCATACGTGTTTGAGTTGAATTATAGAAGCCAGTTTGTCTTTATTGAAGGCCCTTTGATGGAAAAGGCGAATAGTCAAATCCTTTATCTAGTCTCTTTGCTCCTTGACATCTTCTAGGGTGCGATATTCCGAAGCTTCGTCCTCTCTCAGTAGCACCACCGCATGCACTTTACAGCGCTTTCTTCTCTAGCCAGTCCTCCATCAACTCTGCTCACCATATTCCTCTCCTCCTCCAAATACAAGGAGACTCCAGGGCTCCCTCTTGGCCCACTCCAGTCTCCCCTCTCTGGTTTCTGTTTCTCAAGACTTTGGCCACTAGGGTTACAACTCTGTGCCAAATAAGCCTCAAAACAAATCATCTGTCCTAAGTTTGTGCACTTCTAATTACTTCTTGACCTTTTGATTTAAAATACCTTTAAAATCATGATAGCAATATAAAAACATAATAAGAAACTGAACAACTAGAAAGGGGAAAAAATCACCAAAAATTCCACCATTTCAAAACCTCCATATTATTTTGGTGCATTTTATACCCATATGTTGACATAATCATCATAGTTAATATTTTGGATTATAGTCTACTTTTTCTGTTAATATTAAACCAAAGACATTTGTATGTTGCTATTCAGTCATAAATAAGATTATAATATAACTGAGCAACGTTCGTTAAGTGGACAGATCAGCGTTTACTTAATCATTCCTTTGCAGTTGGATGTTTAGATGGTTTCTAATATCACAATTATGAATAATGCTGTCTCCTATACATTCATGCATAGTATTATTTCTTCAGGAGAGAGTCTCAGGGTGGAATTACTGGGTTAAAGTTTATGAACACTTACGTGTATCTTAAGAGACATATCTCTAACATATATTTTAAGATATAGTGACAATGTCAATTTTTGGTCTCCAAAAGTGATAAAATTATATGTTTGTTTATTTTATGCTTTTTATTTTAAAACAATTTCAAATTTACAGAAAAATTGCAAGAATAGTACCAAGAACTCCCCTATACCCTTTGTGCAAAGACTGCAATCAAATTTTGCCAGTTGTCCCAATTGTGTCCTTTATAACAAAAGCATTGCCCCAGGATCTCGTGTTTCACCTGATTGCCACGTCTCCTGAGTCTCCTTCAGTCTGGGGCATTTCCTCAATCCCTCCTTCACCCTCAGTCTGAAGATTACATAGCCAATGTCAATTTTAACATCTCATCATCATCTGAAATACAACAAATCTAAAGCTGATCTTACCGTCTTTCTCTCAAAATCCACTCTCTCACTGAATTCCTACTTTCTGTCATCTTTCTTCCAACAACCTAGGCTCAAAACTTATCTTCTCCCTTAGTCCACACGTAATTACCAATTGTTAAATATCATTATCCAACTGTCACTCAATACCTTTACTTGCATTTTCCATTAGCACCTCAAACTCAACATGTCCATCACTCAAATCATCAGCTTCTTATCAAAACCTCCTCCTCAGCTTCTTGTCTCCATGAATAACCTCTGAATGGCACCAACATTGGCCAAGTGGGCCAAGTCAGCATGAGGAAAGACAGGCAGCAGGAAAGCATGGTGTATTCAGTAATAACATGGTCCTGTGTTCTAGAAGAGTCAGTAGGATTGGAAGGAGGAAGTAACATGAGAATGAGCCTTCAAATCCTGTGCTAAATAATTCAACTTTACGCATGCCTTCTTTCTGGACTATATTGTAAGCATTTTAAGCCTCTAGCTATTCTTAAAACTGCTTTAAACCCTAGTACTAACTAGCTTTTTGTATACAGAGAGCACTAAATAAAAGTTTGTTCATAAAGTTGATACGTTACATTGGGGTTTAAAGCCTTTGAGTGTTCATCCTCTACAGCAAGTTGCTTTCCTCTCTAAATGCGGCATGAATATTTCTAACTATAATCATCTGATCTGGAAAACATGGGCAATCCTCTTACCTTTGCTCTAAGCAGCAGTGGTAGGACTGAAGATACTAATTTTGTGAATACTAATTTAGCAAAAAGAGAAAATATTTAGCAAATGTTTATTGAGGCCCTACTATATTTATGTGAATTTAATTGATGCCTGACTCAACTGAGGAAGAGATACCCATGTGGGAAGTCAAAGTATGAAAACTTAAAACTTTAACTAAGTGGTCCACCTTTTACAAAAATGAACAAATTGGCTTAATTTTCAAAACATATATATATTTTTAATTAAGCTTCCAGTTTTCACAAGCAAATAAGGAAAGGCTAGTGGCCTGTGCTTGTGGAGAGGAAAAGCACATTAGGTTGTGTCTTTAAGAGACAAGTTTATGGCAATAAATGCCTACATTAAAAAACAAGAAAAGTCTCAAGTTAACAACCTAAAATTTTATACTCCAAGGAACTAGAGAAAGAAGCAGCTAAGCTCAAGTTTAGCAGAGCAGGAAATAACAAAGATTAGAGCAGAAACAAATAAAATAGAGCATAAGGAAAAAAATAGAAAAAATAAACAAAATCAAGAGTAGGTATTTTAAAAAAGATAAACAAAACTGACAAACCCTTAGCTACACTAGCTAAGGAAAAAAGAGAGAATACTCAAATAAAATAAAGTCAGAAGTGAAAGAGGAGACATTATAATAGATACCTCAGGAAGAAAACATCTATAAAGGACTATTATGAACGATTATATGCCAGCAAATTGGATAACCTAGAAGAAGTGGATAAGTTCCTAGAAACATACAACCTAGCAAGACTGAATCAAGAAGAAATAGAAAACCTGAAAAGACCAATAACAAATAAGGAGATTGAGTCAGTGATCAAAAACCTCTCAAGAAAAAAAACGCAGGACCAGATCGCTTCATGGGTGAATTCTACCAAACATTCAAAGAGGAACTAATACCAATCCTTCTTAACCTCTTCCAAAAAATAGAAGAGGGAACGCTTCCAAACCAATTTTATGAAGTCAGCATCACCCAGATACTAAAGCTAGAAAGACAACACGAGAAAAGAAAACTACAGGCCAACATCCCTAATGAAGGTAGATGGAAAAATCCTCAATAAAATACTAGCAAATCAAATTCAAGAGCATATAAAAAGGATTATATATACACCATGACCAAATGGGATTTATCTCTGTGATGCAAAGATGGTTCAACAAATGCAAATCAATCAATGTGAAACACCACATTAACAGAATGAAAGCTAGAAACCATATGATAATATCAATAGATTAAAGAAAAGCGTTTGACAAAATTCAACATCCGTTCATGGTAAAAAAAAACTTTCAACAAAATAGGTTTAGAAGAACTTAGCTCAAGACAATAAAGGCTGTATATGAAAAGCCCACAGCTAATATCAAAGTTAATGAAGAAAACCCAAAACCTTTTCCTCTAAGATCTGGTATAAGGCAAGGATGCCCATTCTCACCATTTCCACCCTACACAGTACTGGAAATTCTAGACAGAGCAATTAGTCAAGAAAAAGAAATAAAAGGCATCCCAATCAGAAAGAAAAAGTAAAATTATCCATTTGCAGATGACATGATCATATATGTAGAAAACCCTATAGACTTGACAAAAGAACTGTTAGAATTAATAAACAAATTCAGTAAAGTTTCAGGATACAAAATCAGTATAGAAAAGTCAATGGTGTTTCTAGACAGTAGTAACAAACTATCCAAAGAAGAAATTAAGACAACAATTCCATTGACATTGGCATCAAAAAGAATAAAATACTTATGAATAAACTTAATCAAAGAGGTGAAAGACTTGTACAATGAAAATTATAAAACACTAATGAAGGAAATTAAACAAGACACAGATAATTGGAAAGACATTCCATCTTCATGGATTGGAAGAATTAATATCGTTAAAATGTCCATGCTACTCAAATTGATCTACAGATTCAGTGCAATCTCTATCAAAATCCCAGTGGCATTCTTACATAAATAGAAAACAGCAATCTTGAGCAAGAAGAACGAAGCTGGAGGCATCATACTTATTGATTTCAAAATAAAGTACAAAGCTACAGTAATAAAAACAATATGATACTGGCATAAAAAAAAGACATATAGACCAATGGAACAGAAGAGACAGCCTAGAAATAAATCCATGCATTTATGGTGAACTGATCTTTGACAAGGGTGCCTGGAATACACAATGAGGAAAGGACAGTCTCCTTAAAAATGATGTTGGGAAAATTCTACATCCATACGTGGAAGAATGAAATTGAACCCTTCTCTCACACTATATACAAAAAACAACTCAAAATTGATTAAAGACTTATACATAAGACCTGAAATTGTAAAACTACTAGAAGAAAACATAGAGAAAAAGCTTCTTGACGTTGGTCTTGACAATGAATTTTCGGATATGACACCAAAAGCACAGACAATAAAAGCAAAAATAGACAAGTGCGATTGCATCAAACTAGAGCTTCTGCACAGCAAAGAAAATAATCCACAGAGTGAAAATGCAACCCACAGAATGAGAGAAAATATTTGTAAACCATATATCCGATAAGAGATTAACACAGAAAACACATAAGGAACTTCATCCAACTCAATAGAAAAAGCGAAAACAAAACCAAAAGGCCTGATTAAAAAGTGGGCAAAGGAGCCGAATAGATGTTTCTCAAAAGAAGACACACAAATGGTCAACAGGTACATGAAAAGGTGCTCAACATCACTAATCATGAAGGAAATGCAAATCAAAACCACAATGAAATATCACCTCACACCTGTTAGAATGGCTATCATCAAAAAGACAAAAGATAACAAGCGCTAGCAAGGATGTGGAGAAAAGGGAACCCTTGCGCACTGTTGGTGGAAATGTAAATTGGTACAGACACCGTGGAAAACACTATGGACGTTCCTCAAAAAATTGAAAAAAGAACTACCATGTGATTCCGCAATTCCACTTCTCAGTATATATCCAAAGGAAATGAAATGAGCACCTTGAAGAGATATCTGTGCTCCCATGTTCATTCCAGCATTATTCAGAATGGCCAAGATACAAAAATAACATGAACATCCACTGATGGATGAATGGATAAAGAAAATGTTGTTTACATGACATGAAATATTATTTAGCCATTAAAGGGAAGGAACTCTTGCCATCTGCGACAACTTGGACGAATCTGGAGGACATTATGCTTAGTGAAATAAGCTAGACAGAGAAAGATAAATATTGCATGATGTCACTTATAAGTGGGATCTAAATAGTCAAACTCATAGAACAGAGAGAAGAATAGGGTTGGTGGGGAAGAAATGAGAGGGAAATGGGGAGAGGTTGGTCAAAGGCTACGAAGTTTGTTATGCAAGGTGAGTAAGTTCTGGAGATCTCATGCATAGCATGGTGACTATAGTTAACAATACTGTATTTTACACTTGCAGTTTGCTAAGAGTGTAGATCTTTGTTGTACTACAAAATAAAGAAAATGGTAACTATATGAAGTGATGGATATGTTAATTAGCTTGATTGTGGCGATCATTTCACAACGTGTACATGTATCAAAACATCAAGTTAGTATAAATATATACATTTCCTACGTGTCAGTTATACTTCAACAAAGCTGAAAAAAAACCAGACAGCATGTGTGTTCTGTTCTATCACCTACCGGCTGTGTGATGGGGGCAAAATGCTTACATCTCCACACCTCAGTTTCATTGTTTGTAAAATGGGGGTGATGATAGTAGTTCCTACCTCATAGTGTTTTTGCATTAAATGACTTAATTTATGTGACGAGATTACACCAAATGGTGCAGAGGGATGATACCTTCCTAAGGATTCTCTGAGTTGCAATAATCTTATTTAAATCCAATCAATTCTGATTATTAATATATTCATGGATTGAATCAATATTTGCTTTAGTTCGGCGAGCTAAGTGCAGCGATGCGGATGCATGAGACAGTTCCCATCATCAAAGACATCATATGGTAAAAATTAGAGAAGCAAAATAATACTTCTGGGAAAGGAAGGTGTGATGCTTAATTTTATGTGTCATCTTGACCAGGCAAAGACTAAATAGCATTTCCGGGTTGTCTGTGAGGGCGTTTCCTGATGAGATTAGCATTTGAATCAGCGGACTCAGAAAAGTAGACGGCCCTCCCCATGTGGCTGGCATCATCCAATCCATTGGGGGCCTGAACGGAAAAAGAGGCAGAGGAAGGAAGAAGTTGCCCCTTTTTTCCTGCCTCATTGCTTGCAGAGAACACTAGAAATGTTCACAATCATTGGAAAATATTGCCTTCAGTGTTTTAACTCAAAAGTATGATTATACTGTACATACCTTTTTGTATCTTTATTTTCAAATTAACATTATGTTATACGCACTTTTCTGTCATTAAATTTTTGCAGTTGAGATATAGTTGACATACAGCACTGCATAAGTTTAAAGTGTATAGTATAATGACTTGACTTACATATATTGTGAAATGATTATCACAATAAGTTTAGTTAACATTCATCGTATCATATAGGTATAAAAAAATGAAAAAAATTTTTTTTCCTTGTGATGAGAACTCAGGATCTATTGTCTTAACCTTCAAATATACCATACAGCAGTGTTAACTACAGTGGTCCCCCCTTATCCATGGGGATACATTCCAAGACCCCAGTGGATGCCTAAAATTATGCATGGTACCAAACATAACACTATGTTTTTCCTAAACATTCATACCTATGATAAAATTTAATAAATTAGGTGCAGTAAGAGATTAACAACAGTAACTAACAACAAAATAGAACAATTCTAACGACATACTGTAATGAAAGTTATGTGCATGTGGTCTCTCTCTCTCTCTTATTTGTACCGTACTCACCCCTTTTCCTGCGATGATGTGAGATGATACAATGCCTACGTGACGGGATTAAGTGAGGGGAATGATGTAGGCATTGTGATGCAGCATTAGGCTACAATGGACTTTCTGATGATATGTCAGAAGAAGACCATCTGCTTCTCACCCAGGGTTGACCTTGGGCAACTAAAACCTTGGGTAACGGAAACCGTGGGTGGGGGGCATCTACTGTATAGTCATCATGTTGTACATTACATCCCCCATGTTGCACTTATTTATCTTATAACTGGAAGTTTTACCTCTTGATATTTCTGAATCACAAAATGCAACTCTTTTATAGAAAACAAAAAACAGAAACAAAAACCTCCACCCAAACAAAACCAAATAACATTCCCTACTTCCAAATAAGGAAATACATATGGTACCTCTTAAAGCTTCATCCTCTCAGCTGTCTATAGGACTCTTGCATAATTCATGTTCATTCTGATGGAGCTACACTCTAAGACACTTAGAACCAGGAGGCAAGCTTGGCTCTGTGGCATCATGCACAGAGGAACTTTGTTCCTGTTTGCTGTCAGGTTCACTGATCCATGATGTGACTGCCAACTTCCTGGTGCATGTTTTGACGTGAACATTGGCATTGTATCAACGGATCTCTCCCAAAATATAGAATCCTGAGTCAATTATTGAGCTTTTTGATATATAAGGCACCACCCAGTCACCCTAACCTAATAGGCAAAAAAACCTGAGAAGGAAAGCAAAGAGTTTCCTCTATAGGATCTGAGACCATGAACCCTCATTCCTTATATGGCCGCTGATGATGCGTCTCTCAGACTTTGGTCTTCACGTGCTTTGATATCAATTAATCTCCTGGCCCTTCACATTTAGTTGATTTTCCCAAGTCACCCATCACTTGTTTCCAGTTGAATCTATCTGGCAGTAACAGCCTGTTCTACTGTGGTTACATCCACACAGGGTGCTATCATCATCTTCATTCTCCATCAGACTCTTGGTCTTGCTTCTCGCACAGCCTTGTTCAACCCAGAATGACATCTCCTTTATAGGAATATCTCTTTTCAATTTTTTATTATGTGCTGAGTTTATACTTGTTTAATGAATGAACAAATAAACCTATTCTGTCATCTTCCAGAATTTTCGTAAAGGCGGACAGAACAGTTGTTCCGCATTTCATTTACTAGTCAGTTATCTGTAAGTTATATTACTGTTCTCGGGACCCAAGTAGAATGGATAAACTTCCAACTTTAAAAGACTGTAGGGGGTCTGGCCCTGTGGCCGAGTGGTTAAGTTCATGCACGCTGCTTCAGTGCCCCAGGGTTTTGCAGGTTCAAATCCTGGGCTCGGACCTAGCACCGCTCATCAAGCCATGCTGAGGCGGCGTCCCACATAGCACAACCAGAAGGACCTACAACTACAATATACAACTACATACTGGGGGGCTTTGGGGAGAAAAGGAAGAAAAATAAATAAATAAAAGCCTGTACGGTCAGAGAGGACAGCCCTGATTTAGATTTGGTGCTCTCATTGCCTTGGCCTGGGTTCGTTTCCTGGTCAGGGACTCACACCACCCATCTGTTGGTTGTCATACTGTGGCAGCTGCGTGTTGCTGTGATGCTGAAAGCTATGCCACCAGTATTTCAAATACCAGCAGGGTCATCCATGGTGGTCAGGTTTCAGTGGAGCCTCCAGACTAAGACAGACTAGGAAGAAGGACCTGGCCACCCACTTCTGAAAAAATTGGCCAGGAAAATCCTCTGAATAGCAGCAGAGCACAGTCTGATAGAGCCCTGGAAGGGGAGAGGATGGCACAAAAACACCGGGCAGGTTCTGCTCTGCTGTTCACAGGGGCACTAGGAGTCAGATTTGGCCCAACGGCAGTAACAACAAGGATCAGAGAAGATGAAATTTGCTGGTATCTTTTAATGTCTTTAAAGTGATAGGCAATGAGAAAGCTGCCAAATCAGAATCAATCTAAAAACACTTTTTTTCTAGGAGTGATTGAAAGGGAGCATAAAAAGATGTCAGGCTGACAGATGGATTACCGCTATTTCAGATTTGCAACCAGAAAACAAGGCCAGGCTGTGGATCTTGGTGTGAAATTGCAAGTCTTCTATCTATTTCAGGCGATCACACTGGAACAACTTATTTTATGTTCCAGGCATTCCCCACTTCTCTTACATACACAGCAGCTGCTGTGCCTGACGAGAGCCGGTCAAGGACGATGCTGGAGTTATAGTCCCCTATATTTTCCTTCTCCCAAATATTTTGTGTGTGTGTGTGTGTGTGTAGCAATTTATAAAGCTGAGAAGCTTGTAACTGTATGTTGCTCTATGGTAAAGAGGTAATTCTTAAGACCAGATTATATCCTTGGAAAGTAAAATATTGACTACTGTCTTTAGCACTATCCAACATCTCCTTCTAGGATTATCTGTCTTCTGCGTGATCTCACTTTCTACAACCCCCGCACCCCCTACACGATACTGTTCATTTTTGCTGCCTTTAGTCAGTCTCTTTGCCTCAGGCGTTCTTTCATTTTCTGACCATTTCCAGGAGCCTCCTCCCATCAAAATTTATCTTTTCTATTTCCTGATACTAATAAAAAGAGACGGCAAGTCCAAGGTCACATTGGGTTCAATATTTGAGAATCTGCTCTATGTATTGCTACACTGGAGTTATTTTCATTTAAACAAATGGCCACTAAAACACATTGCCTTACCTAATATAATGTGTGTGGAAGAGCAGAAATTTAGACAGTGAAGCAAGATGGCAGTGTTTCGTCTCAAATCACATGATGGAGGTGTCTATGACCCCTCTAGATAAAGCTGGGTTATGCTCTGATCTTCAAAAATAAAAATCTAAGGGGCTGGCCCCGTGGCCGAGTGGTTAAGTTTGCGCGCTCCGCTGCGGGCGGCCCAGTGTTTCGTCGGTTCGAATCCTGGGCGCGGACATGGCGCTGCTCGTCAGACCACGCTGAGGCAGCGTCCCGCATGCCACAACTAGAGGAACCCACAACGAAGAATACACAACTATGTACCGGGGGGCTTTGGGGAGAAAAAGGGAAAAATAAAATCTTTAAAAAAAAAAAAAATAAAAAAAAAATAAAAATCTAACTTCTACTTTAGTTGAGCCTTTTATTATTCAAATGCCATAGTTTGACATTATTTTTCCTGGACATTATATTTTCTTGCTCAGCTTGACTCCCAGACAATTTGAAATATTTTAAATGTCTTTTGTATTCATAGTCTGATTTTTGGATAGGAAACTTTCTCAGTCTTCCATTATGAAGCAATGAATTTAATAGCAAATTCCCATAATCTACTAGCAAAATGGCCCTAAGCTTTTAATGGCAGTATTGTCTTCCTTCATTGTCTGAAATCAACTAATTTAAAGGCCAACAGTTATACAGCATCTTGCATCAAAGGGAAGTCAAGAGAGCATGGTTCTAGTTCCTATTCTTCCATCAATTAGTGATGTGTTGTTGAGAAAATGGCATCGCTGCTCTGGGTCTCTAAATGTTGAGAGCTGGATTCAGTGATGCTTGAAATTTTTTGTCATACATCCTTCTGAGAATCAGATGAAAACTGGTCCATCACCCTATCGCACACACAAATACACACAATTTTTTGCATATATTAGTCTATTTGCTGCATGTCATGGTTAACAGAGCCAACTCTGGCCCAAGTTTAAATGCCACCTTCACCACCTACTGGTTCTGCAACCTTGGGAAAATTACTAAGCCCTTCTGAGCTTCAGTTCCTTATCCATTAAATGGGAAAAATAATACCTGCTTCATAGGGCTATTGTTGGTTTTGGTATTTGTGAAAGTCCTTAGCTCAGTGTCTGGCACACCGTAGGCCCTAAATAAATGACAGGTAAAAAAATTCATGAAGCCAAAAACCACTGGATTAGATTATCTCCAACAGTGTTTAATTCTTAAATTTTGCTCCATGTATTTTTTGTTTTTGTTTTTAATAATTTTATTCTTTAGAGCAGTTTTAGGTTCTATGGAAAATTGAGGGAAGGTACAGAGATATGCCATATGTCCCCTACCCCCACACATTCAAAGCCTCCCCCTTTATCAACATCCCCAGAGTGGTACATTTGTTACAATGGATGAACCTACATTGACTCATCACTATCATCCAAAGCCCATTAGGGTTCACTCTTGGTGTTGTACATTTTATTAGTTTGAACAAATGTATAATTCATCCAATTGTATAATTTGGACAAATGTATAATGACAGTTATCCAACAGTACGGTATTGTACAGAGAAGTTTCACTGAAAATCCTCTGGGTTCTGTCTATTCATCCCTTCCTCCCCCAAACCTTGACAACCACTAATCTTTTTACTGTCTTCATAGTTTTACCTTTTCCAGAATAGCATACAGTTGGAGTCATACAGCGTGTAGACTTTTCAGATTGGCTTCTTTCACTTAGTAATATGCATTTAAGTTTCCTCCATGTCTTTTCATAGCTTGACAGCGCATTTCTTTTTAGTGTTGAATAATATTCCATTGTCTGGATGCACCACAGTTTATTTATCTATTCGCCTACTGAAGGACATCTTGGTTGCTTCCAAATCTTGGCAATTATGAATAAAGTGACTATAAACATCCATGTGCAGGTTTTTGTGTGGACATAGGTTTTCAACTTTTTTCGGGTAAATACCAACGAGTACGATAACTGGATCATATGGTAAGAGTATGTTTAATTTGGTAAGAAACCGCCAAACTGTCTTCCAAGATGGCTGTGCCGTTTTGCACTCCCAGTGGCAATGAATGAGAGTTCCTGTTGTTCCACATCCTTGCCAGCATTTGGTGTTGTCGGTGTTCTGCATTTTGGCCATTCTAAACGAATTGTAGTGGTATTTCATTGTTGTTTTGATTTTAATGAAGCTTAGCATATCCATTATTTCTTTCATGGACTATGCCTTGGTCTTGTATCCAAAAAGTCATTGCCAAATCCAAGGTCATCTAGATTTTCTCCTATGTGATCTTCTAGGAGTCTTATAGTTTTGCATTTTACATTTACGTTTGTGACCTATTTTGAGTTAACTTTTGTGAAGGGTGTAAGACCTGTGTTGAGATTCATTTTTTTGCATGCAGATGTCCAGTTGTTCCAGCTGGTATTTAATTTGTTTTTATAAATAAATAAAATTTATTTACTACTACAGCATAGTACTTCAGTCTGCATTTACCAAGAAAGCATCAGAGAGGTTGTTTTTCAAAATATTCTTTGGGCAAAAATTAGGGGATCAGACGCAGGGGAGACATTCCACTAAACAGGCTGGGGAAGCATTGCATCTTAGATCTCTCTCTTTGAGATTTACAATGTTTTCAGCTATTAAAAGTTCTGATGAGTCCTAAAATAAGGAAAATGTACTAATGGCTTATGTCAACATTTCTCAAACTTATTTCACTGGGTTACTCATGTTTTACCTCAAATCTTATTGATTTCTCCAAGAATCAGTGTTTCTTGACACAGTTCAGGAACTGTCCTTTTGGTCTGGGATTATTTTTCTTCCTTTAAATCTCATCTTCCTCAGGGAATCGCTTCCTTACTTAGTCAGAGGCCATTGTGTACAGGGGACATTAGTATTGCTGGAATGTGAAGTACATATAAAAATAGCTATCCATGATGGATTTCCTCAGTGATATATTTTGTCCATGTAGACAAGGCCTAAAACACAGTCCAATCAATCAATCAAAATTCTTCACACACTGAACACCAACTGCTAATTATTCTTGCAGTCAAACGTAGTGAGACACTCCTTGATAAGACCCCGGTCTGCACACTCACACCCTACAAATATTGACTAAGACAGCACTTCACAGAATCCTTCACACGTATAGACACATGGGATGGCTGACAATCACTGTTATTTCGTCAAAGTATTCAACTGAGAGCTCTGGAAAACAACTTGGGAACTATAATTAGCCACTGAATTGATGCAGCTGAGATCATCATTAAGGCTCTGAATGTTTGGTGTGACGATTGGGGTAATCACATCATATTTGGGATACCGATTTGATACTAAATATCCATTGACTAGACTAAAATCTATCAACCACTCAGAAAATTTCACATCCTTTCTCTTTTAGTCTGTCCAGATTGGCCAAAAATCTTGCTAGCTTCCTCTTTGCCTCTTTATCTGGACAGACACAGTATTTCTGCACTGGTGACCCTAATTGTGACCAGAAACTTAGATGATAGAAACAGGAAATGAAATATTCAAAAAAAAAGTCAGAAAGAAAAGTCATGCAAAAAAAAAAAAAAAACCCATAAAAAAAAAGAGATAACCAAAACAACTAAGTGAGAGAAAGAAGTTTAACTTCTGGGGTTAAGGCATTGAATATTTCCAAAAACAGAAATATGTTTTTATACTCATAGGAATTATTATACATCTTTTATGAGGGGAGAAAAAAACTTGACCCAAAACAGAAAAGACACACCAAAACTCTGTCACATGCAAACAACATACACTGGAAATAAATAACCCCATCTTGCATTTTAGCAACATAACTGGGTGAAATTTCTTGTTTTCCAAGAATTCTGAATCCACAAGGATTATTTGTTTTGGCACATGCTTATGTCTTACAGGCAATTTCAGGACTGGATTTCTAATCAATGCCTTCCTTGGATAAAACTTTTATATTAAAAAGAATGTACATTTAGGCAGAGGCTTATTTCTAGCCGCTTAGAAGGCTCAGAATGCCGCAGACCCCAGTTTAAATTGGTATTACGCTTTTACCAGTTGCTTAATAGGATTTTGCTCCATCAAACAGGCGCACAAATAAAAAATATTTGAAGTGACTCACACTACATCATAGCTGGAAACAACAAAACATTTAAAAGGTCTTTTGTATAACATATTGCGAGTCGCCAGCTGTTTTTCTGATCCATGGAGCAAATCTTGCACTGAAAGACTGCTGCCCGGAGGCAGGAGCTGACATTGATTTGAATCCACCAGCTCTCCCGGTGGATCAGATGGCATCTCAGCTCTGGAGTCAGTATTGCTATCACATACTCATCTGTCGCCTCATGGGACAAGAGCTGCAAGAAATATGAAGAGAAATTGCTCCTGTGAGGGGACAGCTACATTTATTTCTGTTAAAAAAAAAAAAAGCCACCACCTATAATGTGCATGTTAAAATGATGCCTAACGATTAAAGGAATCCATCCTTTTCTGCCCAAATATTAAGAAACTCAGTGGAATAATATATTATTTCTGCTTCCCAGCCCTATCCTTAGCCTTCCTTGGATTCAGCTAACCATGTACTTTTCAAGGCTGTGTGGAAGTGATTTGTCCCCTCAGAAGCTCACACCCAAAGACATTTCAGAGTGGCTGCCACTTCCGCCTTTGTGTCCATTTCTATCCTTGAGAGTGAGCATGTCCACCAAAGAAAGGGCCTTTTTCAATCGGTGAGCCGTATTCAGGGACTTCTCTACATTTTTATTTATTCTCCAGTTTCCAGGATGGCTCTTTAGTTTGAAAGACTGCAACCATTTTGGATAAAGCAATTTCAAATTTTACCTCATTTTCTGAGCCAAAAGTAAACTGGCTGCATTGAATTGAGAGCAGTTCCATCTTCCGAGGAGTTCAATAGCCCTCTGTACTTTTGCTTCTTCAATGATAGGATGTTGACTTCCAGTAAATGTTTGTGCAGTTCAGTAATTCAAAGTAGCCTGATTTAAAACTAGCTCACAGGAAAAGCTCAGCCCTCAACCCCAAATTGCACACTAGTCTTCATCCATCCATCCATCCATCCATCCGTTTATCCATTCATCCATCCATTCATCCATCCAACAAATATTTATTGAATACCTGTTATGCACCTGGAGACACAGCCATGGATAAAACAGACAAGGCCTCTGCTGTCACAGAACTCACCAAGTAGGAGGAAGGTGAATTGTTCATAAGACGTGTTACTCTAAAAACCACTGAGATTTGATGACAATCGCTGTTGTTCTTTTCAAAAGGTTTACCTTAATTCTATGCTTTGCTCAGTGCATTCTGTGCCAGGAAAACGTTCAGGCACAACATCTTCGGTTTAAGAATATAAAATATATTTAGAAAGGCAACGACGACACTTAGCCTCTGAGATACAGCCTGTCAAATATTCTTAAACAGATAAGAATCCTAACAGAAGAATTCATAAACACATTTAATATAGAACACTAAATATAGAGATGGAAGCATAAATGATGTCTGCATGATGAATTGTTGACCAAGTATTTCATTCAGAAAAAAGTAAAACAAATTCTCGTGGGTCTTAGACTATAAAGAAAGATAGCATTAAATGCAGCTTGTTTAGCAAAAAATAAATTCAGTAGTCACAGTAGCAAGAGTCTCTGGGGACCAACAGGTCATTAGAAGCTTTTAAGATTCTCATAGCAGATGACAGTCCCTTAGGTCCTTTTCAAGCCCAACTCGGCCCTCGTCATTCTCTTTCTTTGGCAGTTTTTTGAGTCAGTAGGCTGCAGTGTAATATATCTTGACATCATAACCTAAAATATCGGATCAGCTCAATTGTTATGCAAGTAATGTTGCTCTGCAAACGACTGCTGGGAGATGGGCTGCTACCAAGTGAAGAAGAAAATGCATGCCACGTCCACTCCCTGCTGCCTGTGGCTTAATCAGAAATAACATCTGTGAGAGAACATGTGACACTTCAATGCAACAATGCATTTGATGGGCAAAAGTATCTGTAAGGAAATTTCTAGTACAAGGGAACCAGGACTCCGCAGCTTCTGCCTCTGTCTGTCCACACCCTCACCACCCCATCTCTCCTGAATTCCCTCAGGAAAGGGGTGGAGAGGAATCAGCTCGCCTGGAGAGCAGCATTTTATGGTACTCACCTAGATTAGAATTCCAGCATCAGGGATGTTTTCCTCCCACAGGGGCAAAAGTGTTTAAACCCTCCTAGGGCTCCAACAAGGGTTCCAACGAAATGTTCTTTTTTTTGCAACCCAATTCAAAAAAGGATTTAATTCAAAAATTTACATTTTGTAATTATGTATCTATGAATATTGACACTCATGAGGCATAATTTTTTTCCTGTCTTTATAAATTATCTTGGGACATCAAAAATTGTATCGAAAGAGACTTGCAGATAATGACAGGAGTTGTTGGGCAAGTGATTCATGCTGAGACATAAAATGTAGATGAGAGAATGTCAGAGGAACAGATTCCGGGAAATAATCTTCCGGATGTACATAGCCAGTGCATGTGTGGATCTGCTTTTAAGGATCTTCTTAGGGTAAAAATATGAAAAAGCATATATGATATAGATGCAAAAATATCAGGAGAATTCCTTGGAAGTTTCTAATATTTCTCCCCTTCCTAAGTATGCACTGCCGAGATGCCTTTGGGCTTGACAATGTGTCTCTTAGCAGCAGCCACTCCCTGTATATTAATAAGAAGATTCAGGCAGCCTAACTGTGGAAAGAAACAAATTAGCTACCGCCTTAGCTCAGTTATAAGCCTACATTTTCATGCTTATCACAGCATAAGCTTTCAGAAGCATCCAGTGCACAGTAGACGCTCAATAAAAATGATCATTATCTTTGAAAGGAAAAGGATAAAGGAGGAAGCCTAACGTACAGTGCTTCATGTGGCAGCCTTTGCAGGAGGTATACTAAGAATGTTGTCCAGTTCTGGAGTGTCTTAATGGGGTGTTGCAATGGTCCACCATGTCTGCAGTCATAAACCAGCTTAATAAAAAGGCATGTGACTGACTGCTGGAGAGGCCATACTCCCAGGTGTTGTGTCCAGGAATGAATGAAAGAAATGAATGAAGAAATGGATGAGTGAATGATAGATATCATTGCGGTGTCCACCATTCTTAATTACAGCTAGCAAAAAGTGGAGGATAGTGAGGGAAGTTTTAGGGGCTAGTACATCCCTTCTGCCCACATTCCATTGGCCAGAATTCCATCAAGCACACGGAATCATAGTCTGTGTGTCCAGAAGGAAGTAAAAATGGGTTCCATGAACAGCCAGTCAGTCTCTGCCACCAAGGGTAAGAACTCAGATGTCCAGCTACCTGTCTGCTTGGTCCATGGCTACAGTTCTCCATAGGCTCTGCCACCTCTTCAGCATCTGCTGCCTTCCTTGTACCTCCAACCCCCAGCATCTGTGAAGAATCTTGCACCCTAGCAGACCAGAGAGCCTATCCAGTGGAGTCCTGGCCAGTCGGCCTTGGGTCAGATTTCTTGCCAGTCTACTCTATTCTTGTCTCTAGTTCCACTGGGGCATGCTTGGCTCCATCTCCCTGGCTCTAAGTCCTCATTCTAATTTCAGTTCCAGTAGCGGGGTCTCTGTCCTGCTCATGCGCCTAAGTTCAGACATTAGTTCCTGCCTGGCACCCACTCCCTCTTCGGTCTGGTCTGATCAGTCAGGGGCCCATAAGGAAACAGAAGGTACATTCAAACTGGGTAATGTGAGAAGTCCAACACAGGGACCATTTACAAAGCTGTGGGAAAGGCATAGAGAAAACATGAGAAATAGTGAAGCACCTGGAGCCAGGTCAGAAAGGGCAGGAGGAAGAAGAGGAACCGGTGGGAAGGTCATCTTATGGGAGATTGAGGGCTGCAGCCAGCTCAGGGCAAGCTCACAGGGAGGGAGCTGGGGAAACAAGCACCCCCACGTCACCCTCCTTCCACCCTCTGGTGCCCTGCTGGTGCTTCCCATTGGCAAGCTAAAGGCCAAGGGGGTCCTTGGATCCTGTTCATGCAGGTCAGCCTCCAGGAGCACGGAGCAGGGTGAGGAAGGATGGAGAGCCAATCTGGAGGAGCAAATGGAAGCCACATAGCCTAATCCTCTGGGTCAAAGCATCTAGGTCCTCCTCCTACAGCCCCCTCCCCATGGCTGAGTTTCCACTGCCAGCTACAGACCTTTGGACAGAGTACTGTCAATCTTCTGGGACTTCAAACAGGTGCTTCCAGACATCCCTGCCTGAGGACACCTGCTTATTTACCAGGAACTCCAGGGCATAGAGTCCTGGTTAGAAGAACAGTTCCTGCAAGACAGGTCCATTTAGTTTCTAAGGAAGCATGATGGAGTACAAAGATCATGGACTCGCGTCACAGAGACCTGGGTTCACAATTCCCACCTGTCATTTTTAGCTGCATGACCTTGACCAAGTTAGACTCTCTGAATCTCATCTGTAAAGTAAGACTAATAAAACCAACATTCCAAATTGAATAGTGTCATTCTGAGAATCACATGAGAAAGTCCAGATGAAAGCAATTTGCAAATTTTATAATATTATACAAAACTAGAGTGATATCATGCAAATATTGAGGATGTGACAGCAGCCATGGTAATCAAATCATGCATAGACGCAACACATTTTTTAAGAGCACATAGTAATTTCTTTCCTTGATTTTATAGAGGAAATTTACTAATTACTTTTCATTGTTATACTAGCATCCATATTTACATAAACACTGGCTGATGGCACAATGTATTTTGCAGGGTTTCTTTAGTTTGTCATTCCTAAATTTCCTGTCTAAATAGCTATGCCCACTGGTATTCCAAACTGCAGAATTAAAGTGTTATGAAAACAGATTTTTCAAGGAAATAGTCTGTGCCATCAAATGGCAACATAACATCACAATTACCAATTGGGATCCTAAGCTCAAAGATGCTATGTGACTTTTCCTAAGTTCACAGCTCTATGTGACAGCCGTGGGGTCAGAAGCTACTGCTAGAGAATTCGGTGTTCTATGATACCACATTGTCTGTCTCCAGCGAGCAGAGCTTTCTTTCCTTAATCTCCCTGAGACCCTACTTACATATCTGCCCCTGAGCGAAGGAGAGTGGTAGGATGCTTCTCCTCCTCAAATGAGAAGGATGCTCCAATGTAAAAGCTGAGTTGGAGACTTGAATGACAGCAGAGAAAGAGGGAGATTGGAAATTCCTTTTGTAGGGTGCTTTTCTTTGCATTCAGTATGTGTTCAGAGATTATGAGAGTGGGAAGCTTTCCAACTTAAATTCTTTGTGAAACTGAAGAATATTCTATGAAGAGAGATTTTTTTAGGAAGCCAAGTGCTTTCAAACTATCAGCTTGCTGTGTTGCAAAGTGTTTCTGCTCAGCATCTCTGCATCTGAGGAACTTAGCAGGGGAAGTTCTGGACGATTATTCTGCCCATCACTTGCCAACCCGGGACTACAATATTCTTAAATTCTCACCCAATCTTGCTTTACTGAAAGATTTTTTAGCAGTTCTTTTGAGAATGTGTGACTCTACTGGGGGCTCACTGACCTGCTCCACTGTCTGTCAATGGTCTCAGTTTCTTTATCTTTTGTTCTTTTCAATTTTACAACATTACTGCCTGATCTATATGTAAAATTCTCTTTTCATAGCCTCCTTGGGACACTCCAGCACTCTATCCTCATTATGCTTGACCACTCCTCTTTGGTCTGTAGCACGAATGACTTGTTTCCCCCTCTCCCCTTGGGCATCCCTGTCATTCTCTTTCTTCCTCCTTCTTTTCTAACTGATAGTTCTCAGAATGTCTTACCTTCCTCTTCCCTTCCTCCCATGTGGGAAGAATCTCGATTCTTGTCCCTCTGCAATTTCCTCCCATATTTTCTACCACCACCTTGATGTTGCCATCTCCCATTTCTCTACCTCCACTTCTCACTGATCCCCTGCACTCCAGTGGCATTGGCAGCCCCAACTTGGGGTCCCAACTTTGCAGTGTTCTCCAAATAGGAGAAATGCAGGGCTAGCCACTGGGGTGCCTCTATTGATATTTCTTTATCTAGAATAGGAAAGAATTTAAAACATTAATATTTAGTATATGATTTGACAGTAGTACATGTCTATAATGATTTATAAGTATATATAACTCATCTATTGAATGAGGCGGACTTGATATAGATGAAATTAAACAAGGACTGGACATTTTTTCATACCACTGCCTTCTCGCAAGCTCTTTGACTTTTTCTTCTTTGCACCTGGTTGAACTCTTAGCCAGCTGTGATAGTTAATTTTATGAGTCAACTTGATTGGGCTGGAGGATGCCCAGGTAGCTGGTAAAACATTATTGCTGGGTCTGTGAGAGTGTTTCTGGAAGAGATTAGCATTTGATTCAATAGACCGAGTAAAGAAGATCCGCCCTCACCAATCTGGGCAGGCGTCATCCAATCCACCAGGGGACCAAACAGAACAAAAAGGTGAAGGAAGGGTGAATTCGCTCTCTCCTTGAGCTGGAACATCCACCTTTTCCTGTCCTTGGACATTGGAGCTCCTGGTTCTCGGGCCTTTGGACTCCGGGACTCAATACCAGCAACCATCCAGGTTCTCAGGCCTTGACCTTGGACTTGGAGTTACACCAGCAGCCCCCTGGTTCTCGGGCCTTGACCTTGGACTGAATCACATCACTGGCTTCCCCGGTCCTCCAGCAAGCAGAAGGCAGATCATGGGACTTCCCGGCCTCCATTCAACGTGAGCCACTTCCTATAAAAAAAACTCCTCTTTACATCTATATCTACATTTATATCTATATTTACCTCCACCTCCATCTCTAGCTACATCTACATCTATCTATATCTACATCTATCTATATCTATTTCTATGTATCTATCGATGCATATGGATACGTATATGTACATCTATATCTACATCTATCTATTTCTATGTCTCTCTACACCTACATCTATCTATGTGTATCTCTACCTATCTCTACATCTACCTATCTACCTCTGTCTCTATCTCTTTCATCTATCTATATCTATTTTATTGGTTCTGTTTCTCTGGAGAACCCCAAGTAATCCACCACGTCCCATTCTTTCTCCAGGCACTTTCTGACATTAGTCAAAGGTCTCGTCTAACCATCCAGCCCACTAGCACTCTCCCTCCAGCTCAGGAAGAAGGGAAGGTGGTCTGGCCGAGTCTTGGCAGTCCACAGTGCGGAGGAGGTGCAGAGACGGGTACAGTGTTTCCTCTGTGCTCTCCCGCTCCTCTCCTGGAGCTCCCGCTGCCTCTTCAGGCTTGGATGGGGGAGAGAGGAGAGAAAGGGGCCCAAGAAGTTCCTCTTTCACACGGCAACTGGGTTGCCCTGGTTAAAGTTAAGTGTGATCACATCAATCTCTCCGCTGTTCAAGATCTTCAGTGGCTTCCTATCACACTTAACATAAATGGTACCATCCTCCCCGCAGCCTACCAGGCCTTCTGTGATCTGGCCCCAATCACCTTCTGACATCATCTTCCATCACCTTCCCTCCCGTCTGGCTCACTTTGCTCCAGCCATACTGGCCTCCCCAAACAAGCCAGGAGGGGCCTTTCCTGAATACTTTATTTAAAATTGCACCCTCTCATCATCCTCAACCCAGAACTCTCTATTTTTCTCCATAGCCCATTCATCTTCAAATGTACCATATCATTGATTTATTATTTTTGCTTCTTATTATTCATTTTTATGTATTAGAGATGATGATACAGTTCAAAGCATAAATTCACAATACCTTATTGACTGGAAATGAATTACGATGCCATATTTGAACAAAATTTGCAATGCAATAAACAAAGTTGGACCATTTGTAAATATACTATAAATAAGCTAGACCATTTATCTTTGCCCTAAAATGCTTTTATGGCCATAATCTACCTGTTCAAATTTCTTTTCCGTCTGCTTACCAGACACTTTTTCCTCTCTAGGGTGCCACACACTGTCCCAAGTAGATGTAAGCGGTCCTCTCCTCTAGTCATTTGCACAGACTGTTCTCTCCTAAAATGTCTTCCCTCTTTTCCCCTGCCTATCCAAATATTATTTCATCTTTTTTTTGTAGGCCTTCTCAAGACTCCCCTTCTCTATGAAACAAGGAAAATGAACAAATATTCATGAATAACATACTATATACCAACAAAATGACTTAAATTGTTTTGTTTCTTTCTCTCAACAATCCTACGGATTAGCAGACATTTGGTCCTGTCCAAAATATCCATCAGACAGTTGGTCCATGACAAAATGTCCTTGATATCTGGTCATATTTGGTCCTGTCTGAAATGTGCATCATACTTTTGGTCCACATCAAAAGATCCTTGATATTTGGTCACATTTGGTCCTGTCCAAAACCATTTGGCAAGGACCAAATATGCTCATGGATGTTTTGGACAGGATAAATGTCAAGGACCTTTTGGCATGGACCAAATGTCTTATGGATCAAATGTCTTATAGATTTTTGGACAGAACCAAATATCAAGGACCTTTTGGTGTCGACCGAATGTCTTATGGACATTTTGGACAAGACCAAATGTCCTGCAAGGATCCTATGAGGTAAGTATTACTACTCCATTGTGCTCAAGCAAGTTGCCCAAGGTCCTATGACTATGAGTGCTGGGATCCAAATGCCGTCTGAAAACCCCAAATGCCACACATATTCCATATGGCAATGATGCTTCCAGAACAACTCCAGCTCATATTCTTCATCAATTCTTCCTCTGAACCATATTTTGTACCACATATTCTCTTGAGCTTACCCTCATTGTTGTTTAACTTTGTACGTGTGCGTGTCTTGCAGAACTCACAGTTGTAGTCCTTTATGTTCCTATGGTACTAGCACAGTGCTCCTCTTTAACATT
Organism: Equus caballus; assembly: GCF_041296265.1. Lineage (NCBI taxonomy): Eukaryota > Metazoa > Chordata > Mammalia > Perissodactyla > Equidae > Equus > Equus caballus. The sequence continues at coordinate 18,557,369 of NC_091714.1, forward strand.
TACAGGATGGGCAGAGCCCACGAAGGAAGCCTGGATAGTGAGCTGTAAGGAGAACTTGAAGCATTGAACTTTGAAAACACAGGGAGGTTTACCATGGAGGAAATAATCTGTAAGTCCAAGCGATGCAGAGAAGACCAATAAGATAAGCTATCAGAACCATTTACTGGATTTCCCGATTTGGAACAACATCATTTGTGATTTCAGTGAAAGAAACTTTAGTAGGCTGTTGGAGATAGAAACCAGATTCCTGTGGATTCAAGAGTGAATAGGAGGTGAGGAAATAGAAACAGCAACGTAGAATACTCTTTCCAGAAATTTATGTTTGAGAAGTGGAGGAGTGAAATTGCATGGCGTCAGAAGGGGGACATTTTTAAGGACGGGCGACATAAGAGGAAAGAGGGAAATGAAGGAAAGAAGCAAAGAAGTAGAGAAGGAAGGAAGGAATGAGGAAAGGAGGGAAGAAAGAAGAAAGCAGAAAGGAAAGAAGATGTATAGCATGCTATGATATTTATGATAGGATTTTTTTGTGTATGTTTCTAAATTCCAGGAGCTGTTTGCCCTGAGGCTGTGATGCTTTAGGTAGTATTGCGATGTGACTTTTCAGTAGTTAACGTGCTCTCAAATCCCTTTGCTCCAACATCTCCAATTAAAAAGGCTTGAATTATTTAAATTTTCCTAAAAACATTGTAGGAAATAGAGTTTTCTTTTGTATGTTTGTCTTTTTGCTTTGCTTTTCAGAAACCTTGAAAAAGGAAACTCTGACACGGTGAAGCAGTTGACTCTGCTACCCAGTGCTTCCTGAGAACTCAGGAAAAACGTGGCCAGTCTTTAAGCCATCGCAAAGAGCAAGTTTAACATCCTGGGCCATTCTGAGTAATGCCAAGGAGTGTGCAGCCAGTCATCTTCCCATTAAATGCCAAACGCTGTTAGAGGAATGTAAGAGGTGAGGTGCAGGAGTGGATCATCCACCATGTGGTGTAATTTACCAGTTGCCTTGTTTTTAGGGCAACGGAGGTTAGAAGCCAGGAGTAATATTGTAAGCCTGTGATCTATAACCTGGCATCCGCGTGGCGTGTTTATGGTCCTTGAGGGATGGAAGCCAAATTCTGATATCATTACCTCTTCAGTATGTCAGAGGTTAAAGTGCTACACCTAATGTAACTTCGCAGTTTTATGTGGCAGAGATGTTGGGGCTGCGTTACTTAACGACCACTCTTTGATTTAAAGATACAAACAGTTTGCTTAGGGTCCTGCCTTGGTCTCCAGCAGTATAAGCTGCAGAAGTAAAACGTGGGCAGTGACAGATGGTTATTAGCACAAGGAAACCTCCTAAAGGGCTCGAACAAGCTCAGAGGGTCCACAAATTGAACCAGAACCAGTGAATTCCCAAAGTTTAGAGGTTTCCAACACCGGAGGGCAAGGGGATTAATGGGAGACAATCAGGGAACAAAGGTCAAAAAGCTGCAGGCAGCACAGGCCCAATTTATTAAACAGTCTCTCATTTGGATTGGTCTCAGGCAAATGGACACAGGCAGAGCTCAGGCAATAGTCCACACTGGAATTCTCTAACAACAACACAAAAAGAGGGAGGGGGGAAAAAGGCTCTCCCCCCAAAACTTCAAATTCCTGGAAAAAAAAATTCAGGGAGAGTATCTTTCTTTGGCTGGTTTGATGCAGTTGTTTTTATGAAATCACATTTTTTTCTTAGTCTTCCAGGTTCTTGGGCATTTTCTGTGTAAATAATGTTGATAGCTTTTAATATTTTAAAATTAACTCTAATTAAGAACTTCTACAAAAGGCTACGAGAGGGTCCCCAACAGTCCTCTACTGGTTGTTACACTAAAGCAAGAGAGAATAAGACCACAGGGAACATAGCATGTTCTTATTCCCAATGGCAGTCTGTTTAACATGTATGTATTCATGGTATTTATATACAAACACACCACACACACACACATACAATTTCCTCTAATTGCAGCCTAAGGAGGACTCCCAAATAGAAAACTACAGCAGAAATTAGAAATGGATATAAATCATTCTTGAAATAAAATGCTAACACAGGAATCAAATGAGTAACCCAGAAAAGCAAGGTTTTCCCCATTAATCTACTTTCTTGCCCCAGGAAGGCAGAGAGCATCTTTCAATCCTAGGACAGCTGCCAGGTGATTAATCAGAAAAAGCCTTGGAGAAATTTGTAGAATAAGTCTAATGAAAATACTTTCTATCTGCAAAGACACAAAGGTGAGAGTGGCCCACGCCTTGAACCCCAGAGCTGGGCAGCTCGTGGAGAGAAGCCGAAGATGTGACTCAGAGTCAGGCAACCCAGCAAACGTTAAGGTATTTGGGAGGTTTGTTATTGTCACTTTGTTCATATCTAAGGGGATGGAAGCAGGCTGGGGTTGACTCACAAAGTAAAACATCACAGCACAAAGTTGTGTCTTCAAACTTTTAACAGGTATTGTATAAATATCAATGGAAAGGAAAAAACCCATTAGAAAAACATATAACAAAAATTGCTGTTGAATAATTAAGGCCAAATGGCAAACAGAAAGATAAATACGTCAATTATTTTCAACAAAAATATTATCATGTATAAAGGCAAATACACAGGGGCTCAATACTCTAAGAGAGAATGTGTCTTTCTTTCAAATATAATTTGTAAGAGGCAAGGTTTTAAGAGGAACTCCCACAACTTAAAATGTTTTCTTAATGGCCTGAATTCCAGTTAACAAAGTTTGCCACCAGCCGAGTCATCACCTAGATGGCTTGCAAACAGAGGTGTCTATTCAAGGGTCCCAAACCAGGTGAAGTTTCAGAGATCTAGAACCTTCCAGTCTCATGTCCAAGGCATTTTGGTCACAGCAGATGTACAAACTGCTCTGACCTCTGTGGATTTGGAAGCTGCACCCAGCTCAAGTGTCGCCGCTCTTATGTCTTCCTGATGTGACAGAGGAGAGGACCCAAGACGTCCAGCGCTCCAACAACAACCAGCAACACAACACAACCCCCAATAGAGTGAATGATCCTGCTCACTGGCGGCAGTTACCAGGGTATTTCAGAGCATGGTGAAGACATTTGGCTGGTCAGTATTAAAAAGGAACTATCTGGGGCCAGCCCCGTGGCTGAGTGGTTAGGTTTGTGCACTCCACTTCTGGGGCCCACGGTTTTGTGGGTTCAGATCCCGGGTGTGGACATGGCACCGCTCATCAGGCCATGTTGAGGTGGCATCCCACATAGCACAATCAGAGGCACTCACAACTAGAATACACAACTATGTACTGGGGGGCTTTGGGGAGAAGAAGAAGAAGAAAAAAGGAAAAAGAAGATTGGCAACAGTTGTTAGATCAGGTGCCAATCTTTAAAAAAAAAAAAGAAACTATCTGGAGAATTGCTTATAGGTGTAAAAATGTCATGGTGTTTCTTTTTTTGTTATATTTTTCTTTAAAATAAGCCCAGAAGAACAATAAATATACTTAGGTCAGAATTTGAGCACTTTTATGCATGCAGCAGATTTCCAATAACGACTTTTTTTGAACTAGAAAATGAATCTCTTCTTTGAAAAAACAAAGCTTAGGTCTTTGAAGTCTACGAGAAACTCACTTTAACACAAAGGGATCCACAGAGCTGGGTGGAGCTGCATTGAATTCCAGCTGTAGAGCTAAATTACTAAAATATCACATTGACAGGCAGTAAAAAAAATCCATATAAGGGATTTGAAGAATTGAGGAGAAGGAAGCTTAATTTTGGTCTTCCTTAAGTTACAGAGCTTTCCTCACAGAAGCTCCCTCTTCTGGCTCTTAGGCCTAAATAGTGGCCACTGCAGAATCTTAGGGTGGCCAGAGGACCTGGCGATGGTAGTGACCAGCCTTTCCACTAAAAATGGTTTGCTCTAGGACTTGTCCATGACATCATTTTAGCTCACACTGAAGACAGGCTAGTCCCTAATGGCAATCAAATATGATGGCCCCAAGGCCAAGAACAACCATGGGGGAAACGATTGCTACTGGAAAAATTGTAAGTGGGTGCATAATCATCCTCTATTTTACCCTTCTTTTTGGGACTGATGAGGAAATACAATCCCCAAATCACTGTTCTCATTTAGCTTAATGGAATTATATACTTTATTGCCCAGTGGCTTAGGCAATAAATGTTACTGAAAGGACTAATTTAAGATCTGAATTTATTTTAATTAGCCTTTGTAATACCGCGGCAGACGTGAGTCTGCTTATGTGCAACCTGCACTGGCTGAGAATCTCAATGAAGCCCCAAACATTTTACATTGCTGGAGATGACGATTTTACATACTATGAAGAGAAAGAGGAAATTATAGGAAAGGGAAAGAAGGAAGTAGGTTTATTTGGGTTCGAATGTGCTCTCTGAGCAAACACAGTTGGTTACAGTGGGGTTGTTGTACGGTATTAATAACTGACAGCTGTTGTTAACTCCTACGGAAGCGTAGATAACCTTACGTGGAATCCATACCCAGATCCTGGGCAGCAGAGTAATGAGTCCCCCTGGAGTGAAAGCCTCGGCCTCCTTTGTTGTAACTATCGATCTACTGTAGAGTCCTGATGTGATTTAGATGAGGGAGGAAGAGATAATGGCATTGATTATTCTATTTAGGAAGCAGACTAAGACAGAACTCAGGTACAATACATGAGCAGAAAAAGAAAGCCACTCAATCATTCCTTGTCTTTTCTTTGCGGTCCAGGGCAACACAAGGTAGCCATAGTGACAGGGAATACATCTTGATAAACATGGAGCTTCGCATTTCAGGGACACTTTGGTGTAACAAAACCACAACATTGCTTCTGCTACTCTGGCTTTTTAATGACCGTGTGTCACAGTCCTGACAAAGTCCTGGTCGGTGGCCTACCAGTGAGGGCTGAGCTTGAGGGACTGAGTGCTCACCCGGGGAGAAGGAAAGTCTTCCCCAATGGATGACATACTTTCTAACTTCATTAGGTGAAAATGTCTTTGATTCCAAACCGGACTCTGTAACGTAATGAATGAGTTTACCCACCTAGACCATTCAGTCTCTTCAAAGTTTCTCAAACGGGGATGGAGAAGCAGAGGGGTGGGGGATGGGAGGATTTTACCCCCAGGGACATTAGGCAATGTGGAGACTGCTTGAATTGTCATGACTGAGACACGGCTCCATTTATGGTGCCAAACATCCTACCATACACATGACAAGCTGCTACAACAAAGAACTATCCAACCCATAACGTTAAGAGCGTCAAGGTTAAGAAAACTTGGTCTAGTTTATTTCATAACGGCATTATTGAGAATTCGTTTAAAATTGGTCACCAAAAAACTGCTCAAATGCCAAACAGATTGTCTTGAGACCAGAGGCCAAGAGAAAAGCAGAAATGAAGATCATGGCGTTTGTGTTTTTTCATGGGTCTTACCCTATTCCAATGGCCTAACTCTCGTCCACTTGAAAGCCGTTTAAACTACAGGGAATCATTGCTAAGCATCCCCGTTAGCCCCAGCAACTGCATTCTGGGGAAAAAATGAAGAGGTGGAGTAACGGCCTTGATTTCCACTGGGTTAATATTAGAGGCTTGAATAACACTACTTAATAGAATGGAGTAGATTTAGTCTGTCTTTTCTGTGACAAGCCGAAAATAGCAGGGAGAGAAGAGAAATTGCGTCATGATTTTCTGGAATTCAGAGCGAGAAAGAACCAAGATCTTACCTGTTCTCAAAAGCCACTGTGTAGAGTAGCAGCTATGAGCTTGGATTCTCCAGGTGGACAGACCCGGCTGTAGCACATAAAAGCTGTGTGATTCTGAAGCAAGTGCTTCAGCTCTCTGAGCGTTGATTTCCTCACTTGTAAAGGGGGTTAATAAAATCTTCCGTACAGAGTTATGAGGATTAACACACTGCCCTTATTTTGGGTTTTCATTGGCTACTTTGCAGATGAGAAAACCACAATGCAGCAGGGCAGATTAAAGGTAAACAGCAAGTCTGGAAAAGCCAGAGCAGCTGAAACCTGGCCCAAGGTCAGGGCTCTGACCATATCGCGTGCCACACATCTCCTCTGATTCTCATTAACAGTCCTACTACAGTAACATGGGAAGCACGTCAGCATCCATCATCTGGCAGATAAGCATCCTTAGGGCTAGAATGGTACCTGATGCATGACCCCAGGGAGACTTTGAATGAGTGAAAACTTTTCTAAACACTGAGCTTTGCTTGCTTGGAAATGGGAGAAACTATTTCAATGATGCTGCCAGTAGAACTGAAGAGTTCAAGCATCCCCCAGCCTGGTGCCCAGTGAGCCCAGTGGTCCTCTGGATGTATCTGAGTGTCTGATAACTCGCAGAGCAGATGCCAGCAACAGGGATTTTTCTCTCTTATAACTGGTTCTTCCAGACCAGGGTTCAAATAAATTTTAATACTTGAAAATTATAAATACATCAAGCTCACATATTGACTGTGATATTACAATCAATATTTTAATTTCAAGGACTTGCATTGACATTTAGATGCAAGAGGCTGGGGTGTTTTCTTAGACGTGGGTTGGGTTCATCATGGGTGATTTGAGTAAGGTAAAGAGAATACAATTGTGTTAAGGAAAGTTCTCTATTGCCTGCCTTCCCAAACCACCTACATGAGAAGATTTTCTTTGATTGGTCCACTAAAACACACCTTTCAGACTTTACAACAAAAAAAGAAAAATAAATTCCTTCAGTTTCATCCAGTCTTTTTCTGCGAATTCTGATACTTGGGGGTAAGCTATTTAATGTAGAGATGGTACTATAGGCTGAGAATCAGGAAAAATCCAAATTTAATTTTGGATTCCATTGATAAATTGCTAAATAATTATAGATAAACACTAACTTCTTGGAGTGATTTGGTAGTCTGAACTCAATACTTATAATACCGGGTTTTTGTGGCTATCACCAGTGTCAAAGATTGGATTTTACAACATAATTGCAACAAGCTTTCCCATCCCACATGCTTTCTTACACGGTGACATTGCTGCTCCTCTCATTGAGAGGTGAGATCTGTGTTCCCACCCCTAGAATGTGGATGTGTGTGTGTGTGTGGGGGTGTCTGTGACTATAGAGGAAGAGACGCTGTGTAACTTCTGAGACTAGGTCATAAAAGGTGATGCAGCTCCACCTGGTCTTTCTTGAGATAACTTGCTCTTGGAACCCAGCTGCCATGTTGTGAGGAAGCCCAGGCCCTATGGAGAGGCCCCAGGTAGGTGTTGGAGTCACAGCCTCAGCTGAGGTTCCAGTCGACAGCATCAACTGTCAGACATCTGAGGAGGAAGAGTCCCAGGCAATATATAGAAATTGCCACCTGGCTGCTTCTTGTGGCCTATGATGAAATGGGAAAGAAAACAAATAGCTAAAGAAAGAACTGATAAATGTAAAGGACCCGGGATTGTTTATGTTTGAAATAATACTCTTTCTCATTCACCTCTCTAGCTAACAAATTATTCCAAAATTAAGAAGTGCCTTCTAAGATAGCAAATCCAGGTTAGAAAGTGGTAAAAAGTATCAGGAAAGAGTGGTCTGTGGACAAAGCTACAGATGTGACTATAAAATGCTTTGTTAAGACTTTGGAAAGATCTAAGGCAGACTGAAAAAAGCCCCCCTGAGCTTGTGAAAGGCATCACCCCACAGATTCCCACCAAGATTTGTAGATTTGGCCTTTTCTAATGGAGTGGGTCATCAATGAATGCAGAAAACACCCACGGAGTTTTTAAGAAAATTATTCTGGCAGAAGCATGACCAGCTTATACCAAAAGGGACAGAGACTTTATAAAATGAAAAGAAGCTTTTATGGATAGGAGGCAGGATAAGAAGCCTGCTCAGGTACAAACTCAGTCCTCTTTTGGAAAAGAAAGTATGACTCAGAGGCCAGAACTAAGAGCTCAGAGAGAAGAGCCGAGAACAACAGCGAAATACAACAAGGCAATTGGACTGAGCCTTTATCACAGAACTGGCAAGATGCCCTCAGCTGGATTTCAGGATGGCTATGAAACACCTCCAGTTTTCCCCTTTCTGAATGAGAATCAGTACAGTGATGATCTTAGCCTGTCTCTCCGTTGTATGTTGGGTGCATTTGGGGGAGGGTGGGCAGACAGCTTGTCTCAGTTCTCAGGCTGTCAGATGGAGAGGAATGGCATTTCAGGGGCTTCACCCAAGGAACTAGACTCATGGAACTTTGTCTCCAAGCAGACGGGACTTAGACGCTGACTCCTACATCTGGCACCACACTGAGTTGAGTCTTGGGTTCTCGAGGGGAGGGGATGAGGATGTTTGCATGTGGGAGGGATGTGAATTATTGGAGTCCAAGAGAGGACTGTTGCGCGTCATATCTTCCAAGACGACCACAACAAGGTCTTCCATCTTACATACTCTTCTTATGGTTTGAAATCTACATGCTTCCCATCAAGAGGTAGGGTTTATGTTCCCTTTGAATTTGGGCAGGCGTGGGACTAGAGAGGAACTGATGTAACTTCTGAGGTGAGGTCATAAAAGAAGATAGAGCCTCAACCTGGTCATCCCTCTTGGGATGCTTGCTCTGGGACCCCAGCGGCTATGTTGTGAGGAAGCAGAGGCCACCTATGGTGTTCCAGCTGAAAGCCCCAGCTGGGAGCTCAGCAGACCACCAGTATCAACTGCAGGTATATGAGTGAGAAGTCCTTGGAGGTGACTCCCGTTCTAGCCACTGTCTGGCAGCAACTGCATGACAGACCCCAAGTGAGAACCCCTAGCTAAACCCAGTCAACCCCAGGACCATAAGAGATAATATTGCTTTAGCCACTTATTTTGGAATGATGTGTTATATGGCAAGGAATAACCGGAATGACTAGTTTACTTTCTCCCTGCGCTGTGTTCACTTTAACATCTTTTAAGGTTTTGTTATATGTAATATACATATATTACATATTAGAAGAGGCCAGTGATGTATAAAACCTTAAAAAGTGTATATGTATATGTATATATATATATATATATATATATATATAGACAGAGAGAGAGAGAGACAGAGGGAGATAGAGAGAGATCGAGAGAGACAGAGGGAGATAGAGGATCTGAAAGTATCCTTCAGACAGTTCCAAACCCTATATCATAATTTCTCAAATTTAATTTAAAACTTCGCATTTCTGCTGACATTCTTGTTTCTCGTTTTTTGCTGAAGTTGATCTTTAACGATAAAAACCCACAGTGAGAACTGCTTGTGGGCATTTAAACTCTGAATTCCGAGATTAGCAGCAGAAGTTGTGTCAGAGGGATTGCATCACATTCAGATAGCTGAATAGCCAAGCAAATCACTGGTAGCTGTCACCCTCCTGCTGATAAATATCTTTAATCCCATTCAAATATATGGCACTTCCAAGGCTATTCATAATATGGTTTTTCCTCCATCATCAATTCTATTCATGCAGGTTGCTAAAGCTTCCCAAATTGTTTTCCCTCCTTTCAATAAATTATTAGAATATAATTAGTAATATATCAAAGGTGTACTTGACCCAGGTCCCCACCTCCTCTAACTAGAAGCAGATTAAAAAAACCCCTCTAATTTATATGGTATGAGGACATAGGCAAAGTCATATAGAGGGTCAGTACAAGTCCTGTGAATTGGATCCTGAGGAAAGACTTCTCTTGCTGTAAATTGGGCTCAGTTACTTAAACAGAAGAGCAAGTGAAAGAGAAATAGCAGCAAGGATGTTTAGATGTTGGCATAAAGCTGAGGTCAGTCAACTGAACTTTAGTCTATGTGCTGGGTCCAGATACATTATGGAGTACAGCACAGACATAATCTGACTCCTGGAAGGAATTTCCAAGATTCCTATGATATTCCTTTTTCTGATGATATAAAATTCATTTCGCACATGAAAGGTAAAAGTTATTTAAAAGTGGGAAAGTTATTCTTCCCTTAAAGACTGAATTCTCCTGAGATGCCTTTTATTAGTTACTTCTGCTCTTGCAGTTCAAGAAGCAGTTCACCAAATTCCAGAAACTTTAGGCAACCCAAATTTCACTCCAAGTGATGAATCTGGAAGATCTTGTAGTCGATACTCTAATTGTACATCCAGGACAAGATTCTTCATAAATTAAAGGAAAAATTGGTTTTTCAGGAAATGAGGTTCATCAATCTTTCTTCAAAAGAGGATGTAATCAACTTACCATTCCCAGTCTTCTTTTGGGCAAATTGCTATTCTGCTTTGGATATACTTAATGGGCCAGTCATAGTTACTAAAAATGTACAAATGCAAAACGAACAAATGATAATGCCTTCCACTTAGCATCATCTTCTCTCCTTTCAAGCATTGCATGTGACTTTGAGATTCAAGAAAAAGCATATAGTCATATACATGTTTTTTTTTTTTAATTTTTTGTTTGCATTTGCTTTCTCTTGGGAAAATTAATACCTGGCTCTATTCTAAACTCCCCATTTGTGTACAAAACATGATTAAAGTGAAATTGTGGTCGCCTTCCTTAGTCTTGAAATAACTAATTGTCTACTCACAGGCACTCTCCTCCCCCTTGTTGGTCTGCTTCACAGATTTCTCAACATAGAATATTAACTATCTAAATCAAATGTTTTCCTTAATGGCACTGCAAACAGCTTTCTGGTACCAATCTGTCACTGTCATGAAGACATTGTTGATGAAACGTGTGATTCTCTAGAATTTAATGGAAAAAAGAGTAAAAAAGCACATTTTTACCAATTTTCTTGATATTAGAGAAATGGACTTTTAAATAAAACTTTATCAAGCTAAATATGGGGTAAAGATAATAGTTTTAATACTAGAAAAGTATATCTCCATTTCCTTAAATTCCAAGTTCTTTTCTACAAAGGAAAGTTAGGATCCCTATGATCCAGGGTGGCTGACTGGATTAAAAAAAGACCCATATATATGCTGCATACAAGAGACATGCTTTAGACCTAAAGAGACTCACAAACTGAAAGTGAAGGGATGGGAAAAGGTACTCCATACAAATGGCAATGAAAAGAATGCTGAGGTAGCAATACTTATATCAGACAAAATAGACTTTAAAACAAAAACTGCAACAATAGACAAAGAAGGGCACTACATAATGATAAAGGGAATAATCCAGCAAGATGACATAACACTTGTAAACATCTATACACCCAACATAAGAGCACCTAAATATATAAAGCAATTATTAACAGACATAAAAGGAGAAATAGACAGTAACATAATAATAGTAGGGGACTTGAACACTTCACTTACACCAATGGATAGATCATCCAAACAGAAGATCAATAAGGAAACACTGGCCTTAAACAACACACTAGAGCAGATGGATTTATTACATACATATAGAACATTCCATCTAAACCCGCAGAATATACTTTCTTTTCAAATGCACATGGAACATTCTCCAGGATAGATCATATATTAGGCCACAAAACAAGTCTCAATAAATTTAAGAAGATTGAAATAATACCAAGCATCTCTTCCGACCACAAAGGTATGGAACTAGAAATCAACTATAGAAAGAAAATCAGAAAAGCCACAAATATATGGAGATAATGCTACTGAAAAACGATTGGGTCAATGAAGAAATCAAAAGAGAAATTAAAAAAAACACCTGAAGACAAATGAAAATGAAAATACAACATGCCAAAATTTATGGGATACAGCAAAAGTGATTCTAAGAGGGAAGTTTATAGCAACACAGGCCTACCTCAGCAAACAAGAAAAATCTCAAATAAACAATCTAACAGTACACCTAAAGGGACTGGAAAAAGAAGACCAAACACAGCCCAAAATCAGTAGAAAGAAGGAAATAATAAAAATCAGAGCAGAAATAAATGAAATAGAGACTAAAAAAACAATAGAAAAAAATCGATGAAACCAACAGCTGGTTCTTCGAAAAGATGAACAAAATTGACAAACCTTTAGCTAAACTCACCAAGAAAAAAAGAGAGAAGGCTCAAATAAATTAAATCAGAAATGAAGGAGGAGAAATTACAACAGACACCTCAGAAATACAAAAGATTATGAGAATACTATGAAAAGCTATGCGACAACAAATTGGATAATCTAGAAGAAACAGATTAATTCTTAGAATCATACAACCTTCCAAAACTCAATCAAGAAGAAATAGAGAATTTGAACAGACCAATCACCAGTAAGGAGATTGAAACAGTAATCAAAAACCTCCCCAAAAATAAAAGTCCAGGACCAGATGGCTTCCCTGGTGAATTCTACCAAACACTCAAAGAAGACTTAATACTTATCCTTCTCAAACTCTTCCAAAAAATTGAAGAAAGGGGGAGCTTCCTAATTCATTCTATGAAGCCAACATTACCCTGACACCAGAGCCAGACAAGGACAACACAAAAAAAGAAAATTACAGGGCAATATCACTGATGAACATCGATGCAAAAATCCTCAACAAAATACTAGCAAATCGAATACAACAATACATTAAAAAGATCAAACACCTCAATCAAGTGGGATTTATTCCAGGGATGCAGGGATGGTTCAACACCCACAAATCAATCAACGTAATACACCACATAAACAAAATGAAGAATACAAATCACATGATCATCTCAATAGATGGAGAGAAAGCATTTGACAAGATACAACATCCATTTATGATTAAAACTCTGAATAAAATGTGTATAGAAGGAAAGTACCACAACATAATAGAGGCCATATTTGACAAACCCACAGCTAACATCATTCTCAAAAGAGAAAAACTGAAAGCTATCCCCCTAAGAACTGGAACCAGACAAGGACACTCAGTGTCACCACTCTTATTTAACACAGTATTGGAAGTCTTAGCCAGAACAATCAGGCAAGAAAAAGAAACAAAAGGGTTCCAAATTGGAAAGGAAGAAGTGAAACTGTCACTATTTGCAGATGACATAATTTTACATATAGAAAACCCTAAAGAATCCACCAAAAAACTTTTAGAAATAATAAAAGAATATGGTAAAGTTGCAGGATATGAAATCAACATACAAAAATCAGTTGCATTTCTATACACTAACAATGAAGTAGGAGGAAGAGAAATTAAAAATACAATAATATCACAATTGCAACAAAAAGAATAAAATATCTAGGAATAAACTTAATCAAGGAGGGAGGTCTGTACACGGGAAGAATTAACATAGTTAAAATGTCCATACTTCCTAAAGCAATCTACAGATTCAATACAATCCCTATCAAAGTTCCCACAACATTTTCACAGAAATAGAACAAAGAAGCCTAAAATTTTTTTGAACAAAAGCCCAAATTTGAACAAAGCTGGAGGTATCACACTCCCTGATTTCAAAATATACTACAAAGTTATAGTAACCAAAACAGTATGGTACTGGAAGAAAAACAGAACATACAGATGAATGGAACAGAATCGAGAGCCCAGAAATAGACCCACATGTCTATGGACAGCTTATTTTCAACAAGGGAGCCAAGAACATACAATGGAGAAAAGAATGTCTCTTCAATAAACGGTGTTGGGAAAACCACCCGTGGAAAACCATGAGGACAGCCTCATGCGAAAGAATGAAAATAGACCATTATCTTACACCATAAACAAAAATTAACTCAAATGGATTAAAAACAAATGTAAGACCTGAAACCATAAAACTTCAAGAGGAAAACAAAGGCAGTAAGCTCTTCAACATCGGTCTTAGCAGCATATTTTCAAATACCATGTCTGACTGGGCAAAGGAAACAATAGAAAAAATAAACAAATAGGACTACATCAAACTAAAAAGTTTCTCTGGGGCTGGCCCAGTAGTGCAGTGGTTAAGTTAGCACATTCCGCTTCGGTGGCCTGGGGTTCGCCAGTTCGGATCCCGCGTGTGGACCTATGCACCACCGCTTGTTAAGCTATGCTGTGGCAGGCATCCCACATAAAATAGAGGAAGATGGGAATGCATGTTAGCTCAGGGCCAGTCTTCCTCAGCAAAAAGATGAAGATTGGTGGCTATGTTATGTTAGCTCTGGGCTAATCTTCCTCAAAAAAAAAAAATGTATATATATATTTATATATAACTTTATATATATATATATAAAGTTTCTCTGTACAGCAAAGGAAACCATCAATAAAATGAAAAGACAATCTAACAATTGGGAGAAGATATTTGCAAACCATATGTCAGATAAGGGGTTAATATCCAAAATATACAAAGAACTCATACAACTCAACAACAAAAAAACTAACAACCCAGTTAGAATGGGCAAAAGATCTGAACAGACATTTCTCCACAGAAGATATACAGATGGCCAACAGGTACATGAAAGGATGTTCAACATCATTAACATAAACGCAAATCAAAACTGCAATGAGATGTCACCTCACTCTTGTCAGAATGGCTATAATTAACAAGACAGGAAATAATAAGTGTTGAAGACGATATGGAGAGAAGGGAACCCTTATTCACTGCTGGTGGGAGTGTAAACTGGTGTAGCCACTAATGGAAAACAGTATGGAGATTCCTCAGAAAATTAAGAATAGAACTACTATATGATCCAGCTATTCCGCTGTGGGGTATTTATCCAAAGAACATCAAAACACAAATGGGCAAAGATATATGCACCCCTATGTTCATTGCAGCATTAGTCACAATAGCCACGACTTGGAAGCGACCTAGATGCCCATCAAGGGACGAATAGATAAAGAAGATGTGGTATATATACATAATGGAATACTACTCAGCTATAAGAAATGATGAAATCCAGCCATTTGTGACAACATGGATGGACCTTGAGGGTATCATGCTAAGTGAAATAAATCAGAGCGAGAAAGTAAAATACTGTGTGATCTGACTCATAAACAGAAGAAAAAAACAACAACAAACAATCACATAGAGACACAGATTGGATTGCTGGTTACCAGAGGGGAAGCAGGGAGGGAGAAGGGTGAAAGGGGTGTTTAGGCACATGTGCTTGGTGATGGATTGTAATTAGTCTTTGGGTGGTGAACATGATGTAATCTACACAGGAATTGAAATATAATGATGTACACCTGAAATTTATATAATGTTATAAACCAATGTTACCGCAGTAAAATAAATAAATAAATAAAACCCTAAAAAAAGAAAAGATCCCTATTATCACTAAAATTCCCTGAGATTGGGTCCACCTGGAGTACACAGGGCCTGATGTCTCAGTTTTAATGGTTCCATTGCATCGTAAGTTTTTCATCTAAGATGCTTACATCTCTTTCTTAAGTATGAGGACGGTATAAAAATTTAATAGACAGACAATACTTGGACAAATTTGAGATTTATTATTCATAGTTAAAGCATTAAGATCTTGTTTGTCCTTTCATCTTAAAAAAAATTTCATATTTTGCTTAGATTCCTAGATAGCATATATGTTTTTTTCTGCAGCTGTTGAACTGATCATACAATTTTTAAAATCATTGATGTGGTGAATTGCATTAAAAGATGTTCTAATGGTAAACAAACCTGTTTGCCTGGGAAAAAGCATTCTTATCATGAAGTATTATCTTTTTTATGCATTGCTGCATTAAGATTATTAAGGTATTATTTTTGCCTCTAGATGCATGAGAGAGATGTCAATAATTATTTCCTTTTAATAACCATCCTTGATAGGATTTTGGTAACAAAGGTTATCATAATTTCATAAAATGGTACACTTATTTTAATATATTCATGAATTTTTTGTGTATGATTCAAATCATTTATTTCTTGAATGTTTGGTAGACCTTATTTTTGAAACCATTTGGGCTAGAGTTTTCTTTCTTGGAGACTTTTAATTACTTACTCAACTTCTTTACTAATTATAGAAACATTCAGGTTTCCTAGCTTCTCAAATCAGAGTTGGTAAGTTACTCGGTGGGGGGTGTATTGTCTGCTTTGCTTGACTTTTCCAATTTATTCATCTAAAAATCTTAATATCCTCATATTCCACCTTTTTAGTTTCTGCAGTTTCATACAGTCTCATTTTCATGTCCTTTCCCTGTCTTTTTCTCTTAGTCAATGTGCCGTAAGTTTGCTAATGTTATTAATTTTTTCAAAAATTCAATTTTTGGTTCTGCTAATTATCTTTAATTATGTCATTTTTTTCCCTATTTCATGGTTTTACTATTTCTGTCTATCTATCTACCTATCTACCTATCTGTCTATCTATCTATCTATCATTTAAAGATTGGCAAATGAGCTAACACCTGTTGCCAATCTTATGTTTTTTTTCTTCTTCTTCTTCCCAAAGCTCCCCCCATACACAGGTGTTTTATTTTTAATTTTTTAATTAAAAAAAATTTTTTTTTTTGAGAAAGATTAGCCCTGAGCTAACATCTGCTGCCAATCCTCCTCTTTTTTTGCTGAGGAAGACTGGCCCTGAGCTAACATCCATGCCCATCTTCCTCAATTTTATATGTGGGACACCTGCCACAGCATGGCTTGACAAGCTATGCCATGTCCGCACCCAGGATCTGAACCAGGAAACCGTGGGCCAAAGAAGCAGAAAGCACGAACTTAACCACTGCACTACCAGGCAGGACCCTGCCAAGTACATAGCTGTAGATTCTAGTTGTGAGTGCCTCTGGTTGTGCTATGTAGGATGCCGCCTCATGTAGCATGGCCTGGTGAGTGGGGACATGTCCACGCCCAGGATCCCAACCAGCGAAACCCTGGGCCACCAAAGTGGAGCCCACGATTTTAACCACTCGGCCATGGCGCCCGGCCCCATCATCTATTTTTTAACCCAAGCAGCCTTCATAAATTTCTTGGGAAGAATATTCTATATAACTTATTTGATAACGCTTGTTAATTGTATTTAAATCTATATCTTGATTTTTTTTATCTGCTTGATCTATCAGTTATGAAGAGAGGTGTGTGAATTGAATCTTCTATCATTCTGTGGTTAACGTTTTAATCTCTAGAAATGTGTTTTGTCTTAAAAGCCGAATTAATCCCATATTAATATAGCTACACTGACTTTGTGTTGGTTAGTATTTTCCTGCTTCATTTTTTTTCCTCCATTAACTTACAGCTGTCCCAATTCCTTATGATTTAGTTGTCTCTGCTAAACAGTACTTATATATAGTTTAACAATCTTTGTCTTGTAACTGGAATTTAATCCATTTACAGTTTGTTTGTTTGCTTTTTGGTGAGGAAGATTTGCCCTGAGCTAACATTTGTGCCAATCTTCCTCTGCCTTTTGTATGTGGGAGGCTGCCACAGCATAGCTGATGAGTGGAGCAGGTCCACACCCAGGATCCAAACCCATGAATCCAGGCCACCGAAGTGGAGCACACGGAACTTGAACCACTCAGCCATCAGGCTGGCTCCTGTTTACAGTTTCTTAAATTAATTGATATATTTGGATTTATTTCTGTCACCTTATTTTTGTATATTTTCCCCTCCTTCTCTATTTGTTTATTACTCTCCTTTCTTGCCCTTTTATTTTAGGTTAAGGGTGGTTTTTTTTCATTCTATTTTTTCCCTTCTATTAGTTTAGCAGTTATGCTAAACTAATTATTGTCTAAAAAAATTTTCTTTGTGGTCCATTGTCTATTTTCTTTGTCTTTTAATGGTTATCCTAGGCACCTTTTCTATACACTTAACTGATCAATGTTCAAAAATATTTTCTACCCCCCAAATAATACAAGGATCTTCCATTTTCTCTCTGATCCCACTGTTTAGACTTATGTGATATTATCGTATTTCATCTGTCTTTAGTCCACCTTTACCACATATGAGATTACTGTTATTATTTTATATAGTTATTTAAAAAAGGTTTACACCTTCCTTGCTCATTATTCCCTCTGGCATCTCAGCCCTTCCATTTGGAATCAGCTTCCTCTGCCTAAAGAGTATCTTTAAAAATTTTTTTAATGAAGGCATATAAGTAGAAACTTCTCTCAGCTTTTCTTTGTCTAACAATAGCTTTATTTTGACTTCTCTCTTGAAAGCATTCCATGGAGTGGACAACTGTTGGTTGGCAACTTCTCTTTCAACACATTGAAGATATTATCCCACTGTTTCTGGGTTCCTTTGTTTCTCTTCAGAGATCAGCTATCAGTATAATTGTCATACCTTTGTTATAATTGGCCCTTTTCTCCCTTCTGTAGTCTCTTTGTCTTCAGTGTTTTGTGGCTTCACTATGACCTTTCTCAGTGCAGATTTCTTTTTATTTATTCATTCTGTTTAGATTTGTAGGGCTTCCTGATTCTGAGGATCAGTATTTTCTCATTGGTTACATTCTCTCCTCCTTGGACTCTGATTATACTCATGTTAGTCCTTCTTATACTATCCTCCATGTTTTTCAACTTGTCCTTTATACTTTCCATCTTCTTGCTCTGTGCTGTAACTTGAAATTTTTCTTTTAATTTATTTTATTTTCTAGTTCCCTCTTCAGCTGTGTCTAATCCTCAGTTGATTTCAGGTTCATTCATTATACTTTTTTATTTCTAGAAGTTCTATTTAGTTCTTTTTCAAATATCCATGGTCATTTTTAAAATAGTCTCTTGCTTCTGGCACATGCATTCGAGTCCATATTTTATTTCTTTAAACATATTAAACATCCTCATTTTAGCTTCTGTTTCTGATAATCTCAGTATCTCAAGTCTTACTCATGCAGTTCTGTTTGCTTATGTGTTTAGGTTCTCCACTGTAAGCTCATTATTCCTTTAAACTTTGTCCACAACATTTCTTTGAAGCCTGGATTGCAGGTAGGTTTTCACAGAGGATTTTCATTTGTCTCTGTGAAGTTATTGATGGACTCGCCAATCTAGGACTATTGCAAAGTGCATTCCCAACTTGAAGTTTATGAATGATTGAAGAGTGTGAATTTGGTTTGTAAATTCATCTGGTGCCTGGTGTTGTTATAGATTTTTAGGAGAAATGTTTTCCTCCCAGGGCCAATTTTCCTCCTCTACCCAGATAGACAATTGTCTTAGCTTCTCCTAGGATATGGTTAGATGTTGAAGGGCTAGGTTATTTCTGGTTTGCCTTTACACTTTATTCTAGGAGATATTCCTATTAGATTCACTATCCTGAGAGAGACCCCATTAGTTTGTAACTCCTGTACACCATGAGACCATAAAGTTCAAGATCAACTTTAGCAAACACTCTCAACATAAATCAGTCATCAGCTCAGATCTCTGGTTACTACTACAAGTAGTTTTTGGTCTCTGTGAATTTTTAACATTTGTGATATCTCATATAAGCATTTAAAGCTCTTTAAAAAGTCCATTATTTTCAGTTCTTCCCAGAGGGAGAGGCTATTCAGAGTGTATAGTCTGTGATCATCTATGATAGTTCCAAAACCAAAACTTGGAGTGCTTTTGGAGACTGGGCAACCCATACTTTGAGTTGACATCATTTGTTTAGTTGAGTGGTCATATCAAAATAATTACAACTTTCAGAATCAGTAAAGTATATATTTGCTGCTAACATCATTCTGCACCTTGGATATTAATTACATAAGAATGTCAATTTTCATTTGTATAAGAATGGGAAATAATGATTATTTGATCCTTTTAGTTCTTCGGATTTTTAATTAATGAGACTTCATTGTATAATTTGTTTTCAAAAAGCCTGAACAAAGTAAGATTTTAAACACATTGAGACCTGTAGATATTTTAAAAATAATTAGTGGAGAAAAGCTAGAACTTCAAAAAATGGTTTATATATTTTAAAATAAATTCTTTGTCCTTTCTTGGTACAGGAAAAATCAAGAGTTTCCTTTGTTTGAAGTTTATAAGTTCTCACAAACATTCCTTTTCTACATGTTGACATAAGAATAAAATAAGTGAAGAACAAGAGTAATTTCCTAAGAGATCATAGTTTCAGCATGGAAATGGGAAATAAAAGTTTCACACTAACATCATTCATATGGAACCTGAGTCTTCGGAGAGTTTTTCACTGAGACAATGCATGTCTCAAGTAGGGGCTTAGGTGTGAGAGATCACAAGACATCATTTCTTCAGTTTAATAATCCATTTAACACCATCTTTCAATCCCATTTCATGCTCAGTAAAGCAAGAATAAGTGAACCTTTTGCTGACCCTGGCTTTGTTGAAGAGATTTTGTTTATAAAGCAGTGGTGACGTGATCTTATCACGGTCCATCGTTATGGGGTTGCTTCTGTCCCCCATCCAAGTAATGCCTTCCTGTGATATGTGCAGTTTTTCATAGCAATGACTCTTGTCCTGTCTAAAGTGCTTTGACAGTACTTGCTTGCTTTTAGAAGAGAGACACGTTTCAACTTTCCACCTCAAAAATCTATTTAAGTGATCGCCTTTATTCAACCATCTCTGAATTTTGAGGAGGAAATAGGAATTCATTGGCTTGAACATGAACAAAGGCAGAGGAAGCCCTGGACTGTTGAATGAACTTCTGGGGGCTGTACAATGGACATTCAATGGCTTTATGCTGAAACTAAATTCTTGCATGAGCTGTGCTTACCTATGAAACACAGGCTTACAATCCAGTAGAGAGAAAAGGAGTCAGGTAGAGTGGAACAAAGTAAACTCAGCCCTTAGCATTATGGCTACCCAAGATCTGTGAATGTTATGTACAGTCCCGTATCTCTCCATTTCTGCTGCTTGAGATTGCGATAGCACTTCACGGGCTGCTTTCACACAGTCAGTAACAGTAATCGTCTCTTTTCAGATGAAAGAATGGAAATGTGGAGACTGAATGAATGACCTCCTCAAAGTCCCATAGCGCAGTATTAGCAAAGCTACGTCCAGAACTGAGGTCTTCTGACTCGTAAACCAGTCGCACCAGCTGTGCTCCTTGGAGTCCCAGAAGGTCCCTGATGTCTCTCTGGTTATCCTCCCTCCATCACACCGGAAAGGGCACACAAAAGTCACACAAATTGACAGTAGATCTAGGCCTACATGTCAAATCTAATCTCTGGTTCGGGAGATTCTTTTGACCAGACCACAAGATAAACATCCATTTCCAAGCATAGCAATGGCCTATTATGGGTTCATTAAAACTGGCAAATGGATGAACTTATCACTAAACGACTAATGAGAGAGTTTAGAAAAATATTTATAAATAATAGCTCCCGCAGGGTTTCATGTTGACATCATGAAGAAGCACATATCAAATGCCCACTGTGTGTGGCATGCTCGTGATAGAAATTTTTTCCCAGGAGGGCCTAGAATTTAGGTGAAAAGACAGCGCATATGTCTAAGAGAATATCAGATTCCAGCTACCATCATCATAAAGGCAGACAGAGGGATGCAGAATATCTTAACGGCTTTTGATGTATACAGAAATAGTTGGAGAATAAATAGAGAAAAATCTTCCATGTAAAAGTAGGGAGCTGTGCTTTACGGAAGAGAGAGCTGGAAATTTAAGTCAGTGACTGAGGTCAGCCTCCACGCCGCCATGAGAAGCAGGAGTCCCGGGGCAAGTCTCCAGCCCTCTCTGAGCCTCCAAGTTCTCTGGAAATGTGGGGTGACGACTTATAACACAAAGTGGTTTAGATGAGTAAATCAGCTTGAGTGCGAAAGCGCTTTGTAGATCGTAAAGCCACGAACAAGGTGAGGGAATGTGGAGGATGGATGGTTACATACGGCTGTAAAACGGCTGCGGGTTTTGTCCTGATGGTGCCAATCTCTCCAGTAGTAAAGGCACCCTCCTAAACTGCCTTGGGCTGTTTACAGAACCCCCCAGGTCTGCTCTCTGACTTGATGCACCAGTTCACGTAGCCATGTGGCAAATGCCAGATGCGGCACTGGGAAATGGTGAGCTGTGTTTGTGCCTCTCTACAACATTTCGGGTATTTTGTCTGCCTTAGGTAATCCAACAGTAACCCGCTGCTGAGGGCTGGATTCCTGTGAGGACCGCCAGCCACAGGCGAGGTGCTATGCTTTGACTTCTAAACATCATAGAAGGAACATTTTCAGCTACAATTTTTTAAGGAAGCATATAATTCTTTCTTTTCTTCTCCTGGCTCTTTGGTTTTTGAATTCCTAGAACTGGGCATTACACTCCATGAAATTATCATGCCAACCAAAATTGGCCTCAGTTTGTTTAGATATGTCTGCCTAGGTCATGGGCAAAAAAATTAGAAAGGATGGACTTCTGCAACATGCAGCTCTTTCAGGTTCCACTGGCAACACTGTTGCAGCAAGCCTAGATGAGTTTCAAAGTTATCTGTGGGGTCAACAGGAAATCAAAAGACACTAAAAACAGAGTCAGTGTGAATTTGATTATGGAGTCCGTAGAAAAGAAAAGAAAAGAAAAAAGATTTCCTGTATCTAAGAGTTCAGAGTTGTATGCAGATATTACTCGCACTCCCACATAATTAATGTTGTACTTGTGTTTTGACAGGCAGCTTGATGCTAACTAGAAAGCACCATAATTCCTAGTCAAGACCTTTTATTTATTTATTTATTTCAGCATTGCATTTTATACAACCTGACATAACAGTATGTACATGAGATGTAGAGACAGGCTAGAAGGAAGCCCCATCAGATGTTAACGATTATGTCAAACAGTATAGATTTTGAGGGGTACTATAAAGAGTCTGGTCTAACTTCTGTCAGTACCTGGGATTGAGATAGAGAAGGAAGTTGGTCAAATGTACAAGTGAAACAGAGATGGGCAGGATAATGAGAAGCCTGTCAGAATCAAAATACAAAAGGATCTGGCAGTCAATGCCAGACCAAAACCAAGCTGAAACTTAACAGGAAAAATATCTGGCATTCAGAGTAGATTTACGGTAGGTCATAAGAAACAACCGAAGATCAGAGAGTGAAGAGCTGAAAGTTTCAGTTGCACTAAAGGCGATATGTTTACTTGAAACAAAAAAAGACATAAAATTAGTCTCTGCTAATAGAAGGAAATGTTGAAAGATAATCTTTACATCTAATAAAAGAGTAAGTCATTCCCTGAAGGCTGCACATTAGAATCACACAGGAAGGTTTAAAATAAATTCAGATTCCCTGGGGTTTATGCAATTTTCTGCCTTATCTTTCTAGACCTCTCTGTCAGCTACTTGTTCTAGCAGCTTTGGGATTGCTTCAATTTCTTCTAGTTCGAAGTCTTTTATGCTGTCCTATGATCCTTTTGTATACCTCAGTCAGTGTGTTAAACAATTAAGTTCGACATTTTGCTGCAATTCCTTTGGTTCTGTCAGCAAGGGCTGGTAAAGCTTGGCTTTATCTGGTATCGGCACTGCCGTAAAATACGAATGTTCTCGGCCTAATTCCTCACGACTGCCTCCCTAAGTAGTTTCTCTCATATTTCATGATTTGGTTGAAAACCCAATATGGTTAGGAAAAAGATGTGCATAAGTGAAGCATAATTATATTGATTCATGTTCAGCTGATAAAGATTTATCTGACCTCGAGGCATAATAATGGCCAAGATTTGCCCATGATCAATAACTCTTGAACCAATAAATCTTGAGATGGGCAACAAAAGCCAATATCTACTTAAACCTTTTTCAAAGTGTTGTTATAATATGCTGATGGCATGAAACATGTGAGTGCATAAAACACAGTGTCTTCAGCTTGCTGTTGACACTAACTTTGTATTCTCTTCGAGTTAATATTCTAGATTCCAGTGACAGAGGAGCAAACTGCTGATCAAGGGGAAAGTTAATAACGAACCTGAGATTTAATAACACATTTTTTTAGAGGAGTAAATAAGATTTGTGTCTCTGGAAGCACTTTGTTAAAATCCAAACCATTATAGAAATGTGACGTATAAGAGAGTTTGTCTCTGGATTGCAAGCTCTGTGCAACATACTTGCAAAATAAAAACAAACAGTATTTTGTACAGTAGCAGGAATAGAAGCAAGATATGAGAAGAAATGAGGCAAAAGTATAGGAAGGAAGCAAGAAAGGGAAGGGACCGCGACTTAACATTTTACTGGGTACGTGGCATGTGCCAGGAGCTGAGGGAATTATTGGATGTGCATTGTCACCTTGAATTCTCACAACAGTTCTATAAGGGACGAGCCAGAATTCAAGCACAGCTCTAAATCCTACGGAACTACAGAGGTTTAGGCTACAGTTCTAAGTGGCAGAGCTGGAATTTGAATCTAAGTCTACCTGACTCCAGAGATCACGTTCATTCCAGGTTGCTATAAACAAAAAGCTCACTGGTTACATTGGTAGAGGCATTTGGGATTTGTTAATAGTGCGGCAAAGCATTGTTCTTAGATTGGCTGACGGGCCTGTGCTGGCTTCTCTTTTCACCTCAGCGTTATTTTCTCTGCTACATCAGGATGCTCAGACCACTCCATGAAATGATGCTAAATATTGGTGGCTGATAATCATAAAGAGGCAGGTAATATAGTTGGTCCGTTGTAGGGTGAAAAAGATTTTCTGGGACAAACGGATGCTTCAATGTCTTTGACTTTCAGGAAGAAAAGTACCTTTCCACCACTGTATTAGTCTGCTCAGCCGCCATTACAAAATGCCATATCTTAGGTGGCTTAAACAGCAGAAATTCACTTTCTTGCAGTTCTGGAGGCTGGAAGGTCCAAGATCAAGGTGTTAGCTGATTCGGTTCCTGGTGAGGGCTCTCTTCCTAGTTTGTAGATGGCCATGGTGTCCTTACATGGCACAGAGAGAGAGACAAAGAGAGAGATCTGCCGTGTCTTCCTCTTTTTATAAAGACACCAGGTCCATCCACCCTGATGACCCCATTTAATGTTTAGACCTCCTTAAAGACCCTATCTCCAACACAGTCACGTAGGGGGTTGTGACCTCAACATATAAATTTGGGGGGGACACACTCAGTCCATAGCACCAGTGCAGCTCCTTGGACCTGTCCCAAAGATGTGCTCACGGGTTCATGTTCAGTTCTGTCACCTACGGCCATAGGAACTCGGGCAAATTTCTTACAAACGTTCTCGAGCCTCAGTATCATCACCTCACTGATAACATGGAGATGGTTATGCTTGCTCAGTGAACACCACTGGGTTGTGAGGAGGATGAAATTTCACAACGTGTAGGTAGTTCCGTGTTTTTGTGCAAGAAGCCTTCCCAAGAAAATGTAAGAGGAACTAACATCCCGAAGACAGAGTGGAGTGTTAGGAGCTGCTATTTTCTGAGCTATAAGTATTCTAAAATCTTGAATTAAACATCACCTTTTCAATGGTAATTTTGCCAATATATTTCAAGCTTTTTATACATGTTCTTTTAGTCATTTACTGGTTACTGTTTTTTAAATTACCCAAGTAATGTACAAATATGTATTACAAAAATACAGATGATACTCAGATAAAAACTAAAAGTCTCTGTTTATCATCTTTTCATAAATCCACTCCCATCCTCAGAGGTAACCACTGCTATCAATCCAGTGTGTCCCATTCTGAGCTTTTATAAGAATGCACGTATATTTCTATGCTTTTTACATAAACATGTAGAAGCACATAATTTTGTAGATTTTTTTAAATATGAAAATATCACACTTCAGTTTTTGTTCTTTGCCTTCTCACTCAATTCATATTTGTCCTGTTTATGTTCAACAATTATCTTGTTGAGCTAAAGATTTGCTATTTTGAGCCTGTGTTGAGATTTCTGCCCTTAACTAGATTGCAGGTTTTAAAGACTACGCTTTTTGCAGCATCAAACCAATCATTTTCTCCAATTTTCTACTAAGTTTTAGAACACAATGATGCAAAACATGCAATTATTTTGATATCTTGGTGCAAACAAACACTGCTGTGCAGAGAAAAGAGGGAAACACGCTGAAACAGAGCCCCCAGCTATCAGGCAGATTAAAATACTCATTTGTTAGTGGCGTCTAAGTCCAGCAGAATGAAGGCAGTTTAAGGATATAAGCGTCTATTGCACAAAAGTGCAACTTGTTTTAAATTCAAACTTATAAAGTTTGACTTGACATGTGAAAGTAATTTGTGAAACCATAGAAGTATGTTTGTGCAAAGGAAGGAAGAAAGGTCTCATTTTGATAAAAGGCACTTTTTCAAAAAGTACTTATGAGTTTTTCCACATTCATCCTGTGTGTGTGTGTGTGTGTGTGTGTGGTTTTGTCATCTGCCTGAAAGTCTTTTGTTTTTCATGCATTTAATAAACTGGTCTTATTTTACAATACGTTACAATTTTTCTTCATCTCCACGTGCTTCAGATTACGTTAGTCTTCCTAAAGCAACCTGTGCATTTACTCTTAGAAAAGATAACAGGCTTAAGAATGAAGTATTTTTTAAGTCACCAACAAAACACTGGAGATATTCCAAGCCAGCTAACAATTTAACGCTGTCCTACTTACCCTGAGCCACACTACCCAGTGAAATGCAATGTCTTGATGGATCATTCATGGAAAACTGAAGTAATTACCATCATTCTAATATTCCTATTTAAATGCATGAAAAACTGATTAGCTGAAGGCAGCCCTATATATAGCAGAAATGGCATCTTCTTAATATTTATGCTAATGTAAAAGATATTTTACACAAAGGTTAGAGGTGACAAATGGGTAAGAAATGATCTTAACATACACATTTGTTTACTTACAATAATGCACAACATGACTATTACTCCTTGAGAGAGATTTAATTGGCACCGAGGACAAGGTGTGCAGAAATAGATCAATGTGAAAAGACATATACTTGCGCAGGCACAAATATATATATTTATAAGCTACATTCACGGAGGATCCCCAGCCACTGACAGAGAAGTGGAACACCCACACCTACAAGCCAGTTTTACAAGTAGATTGCAGTTCACTTTCAGCCTGAGGTTCTTACATTTTTTTAGTCCAAAGAGAATTTTGATGGAAATTGGAAAAGGTTTAATAATTTAGCTGACTCTGAGCACTATATACCTTCTATGTAAAGAAACTAAAAAATGTTAAAATGATGCCATTTCAAATCACCATTACTGTCTTAAGCAAGGAATGAAGAACCGGGCTTATCAATTCAATTTGAGTTGTACACTGTCATTTCCACATGGCTGACCCACAGACTGAATTCTGTTTTCTGCCAGCTTTCTAAGCACGCTCCAAGGTGAGACTCCCCAGAAATGGTGCATAACAATGAGTGCATCACGGCAGCAGTGCACGGAGAACAAATAAAACGCGAAATTACACACCAACTCGAGAATCACATCAGCAGGCTATGAATGGGTTACTGTCAATAACGGATTTCAAATAAGCCTTGATTTAATGACAACCGAAAGCCAGAGTCTGATTGAGGGCAATCAAATGCTTCTCTTTTTATCTGCTTCTGCCTCACTTTTTACATGAAAAGAAAAACTGTGCCATGACAACATCAGCAATATACAGCTACACGGAAATCTGAAAATAGAAAGGCTGTTTCGATGAGCAATTTTAAAACAAAGCACATCCACACCTAAAGTCCTGTCAAGTAAGCAAGTAACCAGGAGCAACTTCTTAGCATATTGGTGGAAATTCCCTGGAAAGTGTGTATTTGCTTTGCACTTAAGCATCTTAATTGTGATTGTCGTTGCCAGAAAAACTGTGACCTAAAAAGAATATGGCTTTCAGATTTAAAACTGAATAAACAACCAGGTGACTCACCCAGGGGGAAATGAGGCCACATGGAAAACGACTTCTGGTTTGGTCTCCAAGACAAAGGCATCTTTTATGCATTTACAGAGGTGAAATTGTGGCTCCTGCTTTTTATTTCGTCCTAATCCCACCCCTGAATTCCAGCTCCCAGGACACATTCCCTCAATCAATTTATTATTTGTTTTTGCACCTGAGTGTATTTCTTTTAGCATTTCACTATTCATTATCTAGTATTGTTTTCTATGTTTTCAAGTTTAATTGCTTCTGGAGTGCTTTCAATCTTTCTCTCAAAGTACTCGAAGTTCTTTCCAGGGAGGCCCTGGGATGAAACATTCTTGTTGAATTAGTACTGTACCAAACATGGAAAGTAGGAGAAGTTATTGATGAGAGTCAAGACTCTAACTTTTAGACAAGAGACGAATGAATCATGGACAGGGCGTTTGGAACAAAACTTTTTCTTCACTTTTCCCATAGATTTGGAAGTTTTAACTATGTGCTCTCTATAACAAATTGTTGGAGTTATGAGTATTCACATTTTTGAAAAACCCTTACAGTCAGATAACCTGAGTTGCAAATGGAGACAACTGGACCATACTCTTGAAGGCGTGTGTGTGAGTGCACGTGTGTGTGTGGGTGTGGGGGTGGGTGTGGGTGGGTGGGTCAGTGGTTTATGTGACTGGGAACCAGAGGGAGGCTGCAAAAACTTGACCCTTGCTGATCTATTTCCAACTTGCCTGGGAAAACCTGGGTCTGTCCAGTCCACTTCATAACTGGGAGCGATATTCAAAGTAGAGATACTCATCCATCTTTTGTGCATCTCCATTCCCACAAGGTGAGAGAGCAAAATGGTCTGTCCCCTCTGAGCCTTGGCAATACCCTGAAGCAAGATCCAAGTCCCTTGATTAACCCCTGGGGCAGCAGCTTTTGTCCTTTGACCCTGCCACTTCCCTGCCAGCTCTCTGAGTCTCTTCTAACGCTAACACTGCCTCCCCCAGAGGACTCCTGCCTCAAGATAAAGAATATGCATTTGTAAGCGAAACTTGGAGAACTCTGTTTCCTTGGTAACTTGGGCAGGGCAAGAGGATTTGAGATGATGGGAAATACTCATTCTGACCAGGTATACATCCATTCTTCTCCTCATTCCGGAGGCTTTACCTGCATCACAAGGCAGGGTCCCAAGATGCTCCAAGTCACTATACATTTAGAGTTAAATGGAAAGTGAAGCCCGCCACTAAGTTTAGCTCTCCTGCAGAAAGCCTTGGGAGATTTCTGCTTCCTTCTGGCTATATCAGGCCCCTCTTTCCCCATACCTATCAAATGGCTTTGAAGTTTCACTTCATTTGAAATATTGTACCGTGAATGCATGCAGTGTGCTAACGGGTTGCATGGATTAATGGAGCAAATAGTTGCTTAAATTTAATTTAAAAGTAGTTCAGAGAAAGACCTAGAGAATTAGTACTGGGGTTAACGATGGAACCTGCTGAGCGATGCCTGGCTGGAGGGGAGAGTGCAGGGAAAGAGACTCCTTCCCCCGACCCCTCTGCCTCCTACCACGAGATTTCGTTTAGGGCCTCTGTGCAGTCAGAGGGGATCTGGTTGAACAATGAATATGGATGAGTTACTCTCAAACGACTCAGGTCTAACCCTAACAGGGACGCGCAGACGCCATGGCTACCCTCTGCCCTCCATTCCATGTTGTGAGGTAGGTATTGGCAGCTTGGAGCAGCTAATGTACTTTTATTACAAATGAAGACAAACGTTTTGTCAAAGCTAGGGTGTTAGTCTAGCAAAAAGCTTCCAATTCTTCACCACACACGGATGGACCTATCAACCGTTCTTTACTCAGCGGGGTTCAGGGACCCACCTGTGCCTCATTACCCTTTTTACAACTCTCGGCAGGAAATTCTTATTCATAATCAGACGTCTCATCCAATTCTAGGTCGCCAAAATCACTTAAGCTGTCTTAATGAATACGGCGTCCTCAGGATTCAATTTAGTAAAAATTTAAAGTAGAATATTCCTAAAAAAAGACAGCTAACTTAACATTCCTATCCATAACGCAAGCCTACAAAATCATGGCTGAGACAATGGGGCCCCACTTTGGGTTTTTTCCATTCTTTTTCTGTTGTGTTTTCTTTAGGCTTCGATATGGTCCTTGTAAAATTAGATTTCCATCAGTATGTCATAAGTAGAAATGAAATCTGAAGTATCTTCCACCATAGTTTCTAGCAGAACAAGAGTGAATCTAAAACCTAAATCTAATTTAGATTTAGAATTCAGAATCCAAAAAAAATGGGACTTATGCTTGAACCATGACACATGACACGGTAAAAGTTAGCAGGATCATAAGGACGCAACTTCATCTCTCTATGAAGGAAGGAAGAGGACAGACGTAAGTTATTTTCTCGAGAAGCAAGGAGAAGTTGTAGAAGTTGTAAGCTCTTCTTTCTGCCTTTTAGAGACCATCATTGCTCTGCCTCCACTCCCAGGGTGAGGCAAACACAGGAGCCTGTGCAATAACGAAGGGGGCGTGCCCCTGAACAGACAAAGGCTAGGAAAGGGAGGACCTCACTCTCCCCTCTTCCAGATGAACTGGAGGCAGTTTATATACTGAAACACACTGTAAAATTAAACGGGGGACTGGGGAACCCACTAGCAGGAAAGAGTGGATGCTTCTAGATGCTTACATTGAGCAGATTCCCAATTAGCTGTCATTGCTGGATAGTCCTCACTGCATTGCACAGTCCTTTTTTTAGTTTGTTTTCTACAAACAAAAACAAAACCAACCAACCAACCAACAATACAACATCATTTAGGAAGACAAATTTTTCTTGGACTGTATCTCAGCAGGGAAGTATTCCATAGTCCTTGTTAACGGGCATGTGGTGTGCCTGAAGAGCATGGGGTTTGCTGGTTTCCTTCTGGAAATCCAGTATCTAGAGCAGTGCTGGCACATAGTGAGTCCTGACTAAATGTTTGTTGAGTGGAAGAATGAGTGAAAGAATAACAAATTTAGTTAAGTACATATCTTCAACTTGAGTTTTATAAAAGAGACACACATTTTTAACGGGACAATTGTCATATGGAGAAACAGATCATTCTGTATAAAAGCCAAAATCACAGGATAACTTATAATCTCTATTTAATTTGATTATGGAAGACTCCAGCTATGGAATAAAAAGAAAACAAATTGGGACTCTGTTCATTTTGATTTTTCTGTTATTTCTGTGGCTTACTAATAAGCTGATGAATAATATGAATGAATTCGTGCAGTCATGAGCAAGTCTCTTTGGTGAATGTACCAATTTCTTCTTAAGGAAGGCAATTACAGAGTTTAAAATCCACTTTGTTTTCCACAGAATTCTCCTTTACTGTATTGAAAATCGAAACGGTCAATGCAAGTAGAGGTGACTGCATTTTGAGTGGAGTTGGTGGAATTTTTTAAATTAAAAGTTTATTTTCAGACAATTGTGGATTCACAAAGCAGTTGTGAGAAAAAATATGGCGAGATCCTGGGTCTCCTGTACCCACTTTTCCCCAGTGGGAACATCTCGTGAAACTACAGGTAGTACAATCTCACATCCCGAGATTGACATTGATACAGGCAAGATACGGAACATTTCTACCCCACACCATCCTTCAGGCTGCCCTTTCATAGCCACACCCACTTTCCTCCTCCTTCCCTCCCACCCTAACTCCTGGAAACAGCGACTGTGTCCTCCATTTCTGTAATTTTGTCATTTCACTAACGTTATACAAATAGAGTCATACAGTATGTAATCGATTAGGACTGACTTTTTTCACTCAGCATAATTCTTTGGAGACCCATCCACATAATTGTTTGCATCAATAGTTTGTTCCTTTTTATTTTTAAGAAGTAGGGGCTAGCCTGTAGGAGGATTAAAAAAAAAAAGCTATAGTTTTAAAAAAAAAGGAGAAGTATTTCATGGTATGAATGTAATGTAGTTTGTTTAACCATTCACCTGTTGATGGGCATCTTGGTTGCTTCCAGTTTTTGGTTATTATAAAGAACATTGCTATAATCATTCATGAACAACTTTGTCATTTATTTGGAATAAATGTCAGACAGGACGGCAATTACTAGGCAGAATAGTAATTGTACGTTTGGCTTTTTGTGTATGTGTATGTGAGGAAGAGTGGCCCTGAGCTAACATTTGTTGCCAATATTCCTCATTTTTTTTTCTTCCCAAAGTCCCCCAGTACATAATTGTATATCCTAGCTATAGGCCCTTCTAGTTCTATGTGGGATGCCGCCTCAGCATGGCTTGATGAGCAGTGCTCGGTCTGCTCCCAGGATCTGAACTGGCGAAACCCTGGGCCGCCGAAGCGGAGCGCGTGAACTTAACCACTAGGCCATGGGACCTTCCCCGTATGTTTAGCTTTTTAATACACTTGCCAAACTGTTTTTCAAAATGTTTGCACTATTGTATTCTCTCCAACAATTTATGAGTGATCTAGTTGCTCTGCATCCTTACCAGCATTTGGTGTATTTACCATTTTTTTGTTTTAACTATTCTGATAGATTATATTGATATCTCAATGTGGTTTTAATTTGCATTTCCTTAATGACGTTGAACATCATTTCATGTGCTTGTTTGGCATCTGTATATCCTCTTTGGTGAAATGTCTCTTCATGTTTTTGTCCCTTTTCTAATTAAATTGTTTGTTTTTCAATGTCGATTTTTGAGAATTCTTTATATACCCTAGGTACTACTCCTTTGTTGGGTACGTGGTTTATAAATACTTTCTCCCACTCTGTACGTTGTTTTTTAATCTTATTAACAAGGTCTTTCACAGAGCAAATGTTTATAATTTTGATGAAATCCACTTTATCAATTTTTCCTTTTTTCATGTTCCATTTGCTATCAAAATTTCTTATGTAAGAATTTTGTCTCTCTGCTCTTTGTGGCTGGTGGCACAGACACAGTGTCAGGCACCTAGTAGGTTTCTAGAACATGTTTTAAGGTAAAGTCTACTGAAATCTGCCTGTTTTTCCATCCAAGGAAATGAGGGAGAATTGCAAACATTCCTGCCTGGCAATATGCTCTTTCTTTTTGTAAGATTCAGTATCTTATTTCCCTCCCAGTTTTATTGAGATGTAGTTGACATATAACATTGTGTAAGTGTAAGGTGCACAACGTGATGATTTGATACACACATGTTTTTTGAAATGATTAACAAAATAAGGTTTGTAAGTACCTCCATCATGTCACA
The DNA here is from genome assembly GCF_041296265.1 of Equus caballus. Taxonomy (NCBI): domain Eukaryota; kingdom Metazoa; phylum Chordata; class Mammalia; order Perissodactyla; family Equidae; genus Equus; species Equus caballus. Next base: position 18,590,060 of record NC_091714.1, read on the forward strand.
TAATTACCATTTTTTTAAATGGTGAGAACATTTAAGATCTACTAGTCACTTAGCAACTTCCAAGTGTATGATACAGTATTGTTAACCGTAGTCATCATAGAGTACATTGTAGTCCCAGAAACTATTCATCTTTTAACTGGAAGTTTGTACTTTTTGACCACCTCTCTCTGTTTTCCCCACCCCACAGGCCTGGCAACCTCCATTCTACTCTCTATTTCCCTGAGTTTGGCTGTTTTAGATTCCACACATATGTGAGATCATGCAGTTCTTGTCTTTCTCTGTCTGACCTATTTCACTTAGCATAATGCCCTCAAGCTCCATCCATATTGTTGCAAAAAGCAAGATTTCCTTCTTCTTATGGTTGAATAACATTGTTTTATTTTGTAAATTTATTTATTTTTTTGCTGATGAAGATTTACCCTAAGCTAACATCTGGGGCCAATAATCTTCTTTTTGTATGTGAGCTGTCGCCACCACATGGCCACTGACAGACGAGTGGTGTAGGTTGGTGTCTGGGAACTGAACCTGGGCTGCTGAAGCAGAACGTGCTGAACTTAACCACTAGGCCACTGGGGCTGGCTTGTGTTTCCTTTGTATACTACATTTTCTTTATCCATTCATCCATTGACGGACACTTAGGTTGTTTCCACTTCTTGGTTATTGTGAATAATGCTGCAAAGAATGTAAGGGTACTGATTTCATTTCCTTCAGATATATATCACGAAGTGGGATGGCTGAATCACATAGCAGTTTTATTTTTAATTTTGTGAGGAACCTTCATACTGTTTCCATAGCGGTTGCACCAATTTACATTCCCACCAACACTGTAAAAGGATTCTGTTTTCTCTTCCTCCTCACTAACTCTTGTTATTTCTCGTCTTTTTGATAATAGCCATTCTGGCAGGTGTGAGGTGACATCTCAATGTGGGTTTGATTTGCATTTCCCTGATGATTAGCGAAGTTGAGCATCTTTTTCATGTACCTGTTGGCCATCTGTATGTCTTCTTTGGAAAAATGTCTAAAGTCCTGTGCCCATTTTTAAATCAGATTATTTATTTTTTGCTATTGAGTTGTATGAGTTCCTTATATATTTTAGGTATTAACTCCTTATCGGATGTATGATTTGCAAATATTTTCTCCCATTCCATAGATTGCCTTTTCATTTTGTTGATTGCTTCCTTTGCTGAGCAGAAGCTTTTTAGTTTGATTTAGTCCCACTTATTTAATTTTGATCTATTGCTTATGCTTTTGGGATAGTATCCAAGAAATCACGGCTAAGACCAATGTCAAGGAGCTTTTCCCCTATGTTTTTTTCTTATAGTTTTAAGTCTTACATTTAAGTTTTTAATCTGTTTTTAGTTAATGTTTTGTGAGTGGTGTAAGATAGGGGTTTAATTTCATTCTTCTGCATGTGACTATCCAGTTTTCTGAACACCATTTATTGAAGAGACTATCCTTTCCCCATTGAGTATTCCTGGCTCCCTTATAAATAGTAGTTGACTGTATATATGTGGGTTTATTTCTGGGCTCTTTATTCTGTTCCATTGGTCTATGTGTCTGATTTTATGCCAGTACCATGCTGTTTTGATCATGGTAGCTTTGTAACAAGGATTGGAATCAGCAAGATTAATGCTGCCTTTGTTCTTCTTTCTCAGGACTGCTCTGGCTCCTTCCAGAGTTTTGTGGTTCCATATGAATCTTAGGATTGTTTGTTCTATTTCTGTAAAATATGCCTTTGGGATGTTGATAGGGATTACACTGAATCTATAGATGGCTTTGGGTAGTATGGACATTTTAATAATATTAAGTATTCCAATACATGAACATGGGACATCTTTCCATATATTTCTGTTGTCTTCAATTTCTTTCATCTACATCTTATAATTTTTAGTGTGCAGATCTTTCACCTCCTTGGTTAAATGTATTTCTAAGTATTTTATTGTTTTGATGCTTTGTGAAATGGGATTGTTTTCTTAATTTCTTTTTCTGATCATTTGTTATTAATGTATAGAAATGCAACTGATTTTTGCATATTGATTTTGTATCCTGCAACTTTACTGAATTTGTTTATTAGTTCTAACAGATTTTCGGTAGTTTTTAGGATTATCTAAACATAAAATCATCGTATGTATGAGGCTGGCCTGCTGGCATAGTGGTTAAGTTCACCCCCTCCACTTCAGGGGCCTGAGGTTCACGACTTTGGATCCCGGGCATGGACCTACATACAGCTCATCAAGCCATGCTGTGGGTGCATCCTACACACAAAGTAGAAGAAAATTGACACAGACGTTAGCTCAGGGACGATCTTCCTCAAGCAGAAAGAGGAGGTTGGCAATGAATGTTAGCTCATTTTCCTAACCAAAAAAAAAAAAAATCATCATATGCAAACAGAGACAATTTTACTTCTTCTTTTCCAATTTGGGTGCCTTTTATTTCCTTTTCTTGTCTAATTGTTCTGGCTAGGACTTCCAGCACTATGTTGAATCAGAATGGTAACAACAGGTACTCTTGTCTTGTTCCTGATGTCAGAGGGAAAGCTTTCAACATTTCACTATTGAGTATGATGTTAACTGTGGGCTTGCCATACATGGCCTTTGTTATGTTGATGTACATTTCTTCTATACCCAGTTTGTTGAGGGTTGGGGTTTTTTTTTCCCTCTGAGGAAGTTTGGCCCTGAGCTAACATCTGTTGTCAATCTTTCTCTTTCTTTTGCTTGAAGAAGATTAGGCCTGAGCTAATATCTGTGCCAGTCTTACTCCACTTTATATGTGGGTTGCTGCCACAGCATGGCTAACGAATGGTATAAGTCCATGCCTGGAATCCAAACCCAAGAACTCGGGCCACTAAACTGGAGGATGACAAACTCAACCACCACACCATGGGGCTGGCCCCGAGAGGTTTTATTACAAAAGTATGTTGAATTTTGTCAAATGTTTTTTTCTGCATCTATTGAGATGATTATATGATTTTTGTCTTTCATTCCAATAATATAGTGTTGTACTTTTATTGATTTGTGTATGTCGAACCATTCTTGCACCCCAGGGATAAAGCCCACTTGATCATAGTTTATACGATTCTTTTAATGTGCTGTTGAATTGGGTTTGCTCATATTTTGTTGAAAACTTTTGCATCTATATTCATCAGGGATATTGGGGCCTGTAGTTTTCTTTTTCTGTGGTGTCCTTATTTGGCTTTGCTCTCAGGGTAATGCTGGCTTCATAAAATAAGTTTGGGAGTGTTCCCCCCCTTAAATTTTTTTTGAAGAGTTTGACAAGTATTGGCATTAATTCTTCTTTAAATGTTTGGTAGAATTCACCAGTGAAAAGCGCTGAACTTTTCATTGTTCCTCAAGAAACCAGAAAAAGAAGAACAAACTAAGCCCAAAGTTAGCAGAAGGAAGGAAATAAAGATCAGAGCAGAAATAAATGAAACAGAGACTAAAAAGACAAAAGAAATCATCAATGAAATTAAGAGCTGACTTTTTGAAAAGATAAACAAAATAGATAAACCTAAGTAGACTCACCAAGAAAAAAAGAGAAAGGACTCAAATGAGTAAGATCAGAAATGAAAGAGGAGACATTACAACCGATACCACAGAGATACAAAGGATCATAAGAGACTGCCGTGAACAATTACATGCAACAAATTGGACAACCAAGAAGTCCCCAGGTGGGCAGGTCTTGTGCCTGGATCTGTGGGGTCAGGAGCTTGAATATGGGTGATGGGCCTAGGACCAGGGTCCACATGGTCAGGCCTCAATTCTGGGTCTTTGGGGGGCCAACCAGGTGCTGGGGACAACTGGAGTGGGCCTGGCATCTGGGTCTACAGGGACACACGCAGTGCTGGGGCAGGCTGGGAGCCTGGGTTTGTGGGAGCCAGCTTGAAGGCTAGGACAACTGGAGACATCGTGACGCTGGAGTAAGCCTAGACCCTGGGGCCCTGGGAGTTTGCCTGGAGTCTAGGGCCTTGGGGGCAGCCTGGAGGTTGGGTCTCTGCCATCCTGCCTAGAGCCTGGGACTGTGGGAGCCATCTGGGAGGCTGAGTTCACAGGGGCCAACCTTGCACTGGGGCAGGCCAGGAGGCTGAGTTCTCAGGAGCTGGTCTAGAGGCTAGGTCTGTGGAGACTGGCCTGGCACGGGGATGGGCCAGGAGCCTCAGGCCCTGGCAGCCTTCTTGGCACTGGTGTGGGCCTGGTGCCAGTGTCCATGGTGAAGTCGGGTGCTCACTTCACACTCCCTCCCCCACAGGAGGGTGAATCTCTCCACGCTGGGCTACCCAAGCTTGGAGGAGTGTCAGGGATAATGTGAAACTCTCTTTTCTACCTTCTTCAACATGTCTTCTCTCATTTCTGTGCTCTACCCTTATGCTGTGATCTCTCACCTGGAATCCTCAGCTCTTGTGAGGGTATTTTTGTGCATGGATAGTCATTCAAATTGATGTTTCTGGGAGGAGACAAGTGCTAGAAATTCCTATACCACCATCTTGCTGATGTCACTCTCCCCAATTTTTCCTTTTATAGATGGTTATTTTGGTGTCAAATTTAAGAATTCTTCACCTAATCCTAGATCCCAAAGATATTTTCTCCAATGTGTTTTTCTTAAAAATTTAGAGTTTTACATTTTACACTCAAGTTTGTAACTCATTTTGAGTTAACTTTCTATAAAGTATGAGTCTTAAGTCTAGGTTCACTTTTGTTGCCTGTGAATGTCCACTTGCCCAGCACTATTTATTGAAAAGCTCTCTTCCTGCCTTGAATTGCTTTTGAACTTTGTCAAAAGTCAGTGGGGCATGTTTGTGTGAGTCCTATTCCTGGATTCTCGGTTCTCATCCATTGATCTATGTGTCCGTGAACAGGCATACTTGCCTTGTTCCTGATCTTAGGAAGAAAATATTCAGTTTTTCACCATTAAGTAAAATTTTGGCAATAATTTTTTTATAGATGCTCTTTATCAAGTTGAGGAAATTCTCCTCTATTCCTAGTTTTCATGAGAGATTTTTTTCTGATCAAGAATGAGTGTTAAATTTTGTCAAATGCTTTTTCTGCATCAATTGTAGTTTTTCTTCATGTAATTTTCCTCCTTTAGCTTGCTAATATGGTGGGTTATATTGAACAAGTCTTATATCTCTGGAATAAACCCTAATTGCTCATGGAGTATAATTATTTTTATATTGCTGAATTCTATTGGTTAATATTTTGTTAAGAATTTTTACTTCTGTGAGAAATATTGATCTCTAGTTTCCTTTTTGTACTATCTTAGTCTGCTTTTGGTATATGGTAATACTAGGTTCATAAAATGAATTGGGAAGTGTTCCCCCCTCTGACATTTTCTAGAAGATATTACATAGAATTGATGTCTGATGTACCCTCCACTAATCTATCTGGGCCTGCAGAGTTGGGCTTTCTTTTTTTAAATAATAAATGCAATTTTCTAAACCATTATGAGGCATTCAAATGATTCCTTTTATATTGGGTAATTTTTGGTAGATTGTGTTTTTCAGAGATTTCACTTATTTTGTCTAAATTGTCAATTTTATGCATATAGAGTTTTTTTTGAAGGATTTCTTTGTTACCAATTTTTTGTTTGCAGGGTGTTGACATCCTAACCCCCAGTACCTCAGAATGTGACTTTATTTGGACATAGGGTCTTCACAGAGGTAATCAAGTTAAAGTGGGATCATTAGGGTGGGCCCCCAATATAGCTGGTGTCCGTACAAAAAGCGGAAATTTGGACACAGAGATAAACACGGAGGAAAGACAGTGTGGAAAGACATAAGAAGATAACAGTCACCTACAAGTCAAGGGGAGGGGCCTGGATCCTTTCCTCAAGCCCCTCAGAAGAAACCAACCCTGCCAAACCTTGATTTTGGATTTCTAGCCACCAGCGCTGCGAGACAACACATTTCTGTTGTTTAAGTCCCTCAATCAGTGGTACTCTGTTATGGCAGCCCCAGCAACTAATACCCGGGGTTCATAGTGATGTCCACACTCTCATTCCTCATATCAATTATTTATGTCTTCTCTCTCCTTTCTTTGTCAGTTTCTGTCAATTTTATGTTTTCAAAGAGCAGCTCTTTTTTAAATTGATTTTCTCTATTGGTCTTCTGCTTTCAATTTCATTGGTTTCTGGCCTTATTATTTCCTTTCTTCTGCTTGCTTTGAGTTTATTTTGCTCTTCCTTTCCTAGGTTCTTAAGGAAGGAGCTTAGAATACAGATTTAAAACTTTTCCTTTGTCATGTGTGCATTTAGTGCTATAAGTTTGCCTCTTAGCACTGCTTTAGGTGCTTTCCACAAATTTTGATATATTGTATTTTTATTTCCATTCAGTTCAATGTATTTTTTTTTTTATTTCTCTTGAGGCCCATTGATTTCTCTCTTTGATCCATACATTATTTAGAAATGTATTGTTTAGTTTCCATGTGTTTGGGGATTTTCCTGTCTTCTTTATCTTATTAAGTTCTAGTCTTATTCCATGTGGTCAGAGAAAACGTTCTATATAATTTTAATTCTTTTCAATTTGTTGAGGTTTCTTCTATGGATCTTGATATGATCTATCTTAGTATTGGTTCTATGGACACTTAAAAAGAATGAATATTCTGCTGTCGTTATTCTGTTGGTTGATGGTGTCGTTGAGTTCTTCTATATTCTTGCTAATTCTCTTTCAAGTTGTTCTACCAATTGTTGAGAGAATGGTGTTAAAGTCTCCAAATGTAACTGTAGGTTTGTCTATTTCTCGTTTCAGTTCTATCAGTTTTATCTTCACATATTTTGTACCTTGCAGATTTTTCAGCTGGAAGCCACTGTTATTATCCTGGAGCCCTGCTGGTGTGGTCTTAAGGTATGGGGGAGGAGAGCTCATCTATAATATTAAGGTTAAATCTCAGTCTTTTACTGGGCCTGGGTCCCTGGGCTGTGACTTTCACAAGTCTTTCTTAGCTCCCCTCCTCCCCAAGCCTTAGGCAAGACAGGATGTAGTGGAGGCTGGCATTCTTGGATGGGTCCAACAGTAGGGTAGGGCAATTATTGTCTAAAAGTCTTCCGTCCTTTTCTTGGTCCTTTGGCAACAGAGAGAAGGCTTTTGCTAGGGCTGTTTTTATCTGCACCCATTGGCATTTCTAGATTGCTGGCTTTTTCAACAATAAATCTGGGATATATGAGGGCAAAGAAATTCAGCAAACTCACAGCTGTGCCATTCCTTGTGTCCTGAGATCCCTTTCTGGTCTGCCTTCTTCTCTTCACCTTTCAGAGTCTCCTGATGTTTGCTTCACATATAATGTCTAGAGTTTTTAGTTCTATTTAGCAGAAGGATAAGGAAAAGTATGTCTACTTCATCTTTCCATAAGTGGAAGTCCTCCTCTTATTGAAATTTTTAAAGATCCTAAATATCTGTGCCCTGGCTGAAAACAGATTCACCATCTCTTTTAGCACTATAATATTATTATGAAGAGTTTATTTAGAAAATTGAAATTTTTGAAACTTATTTTATTACTTAATAATATAACTGCCCTCCTAATTGACTTGTTTATTTAGATAGCCTATCACAGTGAAGTACACTTACATTGCATAGTAAATCTCTACTCTTTAAGTTAACACTAAAGTTAATTCAAACTTGACCATTTCCCCCTCACAAGTTGATGGTACTACACATGGTTCATACATCATTATATTTTGTAATGTATTAACACACAACTTTGGAAAGGCAATGTCCAATAAGCATGTAATTACAGATGATTTTTATCCTTAAGAAATAAGAAAATACACAAACTGTAGAAAAGATAGTTCTAGAACTTATTATTGCATAGACTGTGCCTATTACAGTGCCTGGCATGCAGTATACATTGGATAAATATTTACAACAGGGACGTGCCCAGTGGCGTAGTAGTTAAGTTTGCATGTTTAGTGGCCCAGGGTTCACAGGTTCAGATCCTAGGCACGGACCTAGCACCGCTTGTCATGCCACGCTGTGGCAGCGTCCCACACAAAATAGAGGAAGACTGGCACAGATGATAGATCAGCGACAATCTTCCTCAAGCGAAAAGAGGAAGGTTGGCAACAGATGTTAGCTCAGGGCCCATCATCCTCACAAAAAAGATAAAAAAAATTTACAACGAATGAAGGAAGGAAGACAGCATTGGGAATTTGGTGAAGATATCTTTTCCTCTGAAATAAGAGAATTTTTGTAATGAAGACATATAAAGAAAAGCCTCTAAGGGAAATGTATAGTTATCTGTAGATATGTAGTTTATACATCCATGTGTAAAGTGTTCTGGTTATGTCTCACGTTTATTCGTATCTATGGTAGATACACAGAGATTCTTGAAAATTTTAAATCAAAGAATCCTTTCTTCTTTTAATATCATCCAAAACATGAGAAAATTAACAGTCACAAAGCTAGCTCTCTTCTGCCTGCAATAAAAATTAGTTAATGGTTAAATCTCCCAAGCTCACTGAGAATTGTTTTCTTTCAAAAGATGTTCAAGGGTGCAGTCATTGTCAGAAAACTGCTTCTATTTCAAGAAAACAAATGACTTCTCTTCTCTTCTCTGCTTTCCAGCTCTCAGGATAGAGTGTTTCCAAGTGGCAGAGTTCTCTCAAGCTGTGATTCATCCAAACCCTGTGGATGAAGCCTAATCCGTGGGCAGAGAATAAATAGGAAGGCAGGCCCTGGCTCAGCTGACACAAATCCAGTTTTTCCTGCCCAGCTCTCAAATGCTGGCTCAGCCCATTTCCTCTTCTCCTGGGCAGAGTTATAGTTCTATAATCACTTACATCCAGATGTGCAGCATGAAAGGAACCCTTCTTATTGCTGCAAATATTTCGGGTAAAAGAAAGAACTCTGATATCAAGATGTGCATCTGTTTGGTTGACTACTTGTAGAAGATGAAGGAGAGAGGCATAGAAAACAGCTCTCTTCCCTGAATAGAAAGCCGAGATTTCCCACCGTCCTGAAGGAAATGGATTGCCTGGCTCGCCACCCCCTTAGGGCTTTACTCAAACATCACTTTTTCTGTGATACACTTTCTGGCTACACTGCTCAAGACTTTACCCCCCCTTTCCCTCTCAACACAAAAATATAAGTTTATTCCCAATTTCCTTTTCCTGCTTTGTTTTTCTTCAAAACACTTATCATTGTCTGGCATACTGCATGTTCCCTCGTTTGTGCTATTTATCATGTCTCAGTCCACTGGAACACGACTGTAGGAGGGCAGGGCCCTGTTTTCTTTGTTTACTGCTGTGTCCTCAACAGTCCTGGCGTGTGGTAGGTGCTCAGCCAGTATCACAGAATAACAGGTGGAGGAATTCTCAAGGAAAGAGACAACGGGTTGTAAATAGTTTAGCCATCAAGATGATGACTGCCCATTAAACAATTGAGTTTAAATTGTTTAAACAAAGGAAGTTTAGGCCGAGGGAGGAAGCACCGCTCTGGGAATAAGGCAAGTCTGGGCTGTTATTCTGGACGTGTTACCTGAGCAGGTCTCTTGGCATCTCTGGGTTTCAGTTTCTCATCTTTAAACAAGGGGTCTAGGGTAGAAGATCTCGGAAGCCCTCCCCAACTCCATCATCCAGGTATTCACTTGTTTATTATTTCATGAACTGTGAGAGACTAAGTCCAGAGTCTCAGTGAAAATAAAGATGGTTTTCTTTATTATGATATTTTAGACCTATCATACATCTTATAGTGTTGGTGACACAAGTTAGAACACAAAAGATTGGCCAAGAAACAGTGTGAGGTAGTTTAAAATAGAGCAAAAAATAAAATAGAGGAACAAAATAGAGCAAGAAAAAAAAGAATAAATAAAAGTGGGGGTGGGAACTATCCGATTGCACAAAAGGAACCACATAGAAAGGACTATATCATCAAGGGAAGTGAATTTCTAGCACTATGCTGATCACAATCACGTAATGAATCGTGATTTACAACACGATTTTTACAAATAGACTTGGTGCATTGAATTGTTCTAACAGGTCATGTTTTTAAATGACTTCTGAATCTTTAATAATAATAAAGAAACCTTAACATGCGGACCTTGAGATTACTGCCTTGCCATGAAACAAGGTGGTTCCACTTCCTTAAAATGACTTATTCTCTGCGAGCCACTGCAAGACACGTGAAGCACCATTCTCATTGATTCTCTTTCTTTACACACTCTTTGCTCTTCTCCAATCATAAGTCATGGCACCAATGGAATTTCCACTTGCATATAAAGTGACTGGTGGCACAGACATATTTACTGTCACTTTTTATAAAAAGACTATATATTTTCAGCCATGACAAGAGACCAGCTGGCTAATTTAGAGTGCCTGCTGAACATTTGAGGGAAAGTAATCATTTTATTTTTCACTGGCATATTTAGAAGGCACATGCTGAATGTGAATGATTATAAATATAAGAATTACACAGATGTATGGGGGGATCCAAATGTTTTCATAAGAAATGCACAGACATCCTCTTCACCACTCTGTGGTGTTTTGGAGTAAAGCAATTCAGAAACGCTTATTTTTAAAGCAACAAATAAAGCTTGGTCAAAACTGACTGGGTGATGTTTTACATTTTTAAGGGATAGTTTTACTGTCAATAATTCAATGTATCTTTACAAAAAAAATTTTATTAATTAATATGAAATTTTATTAATCGATATGGGTTCTAAATATAATGGTCTAATTATTAGTAAACATGGTCCCTCTATTGATTATTCAGCAATCCAATGTGTGAAATTTCATTATTATAACATCCACACACTAGTTCTTAATTTCAGAATCCAATTAAAGATGGAGAATCCTATATTACATCTCCAAGTACAAAATCATAACATGATTCAAATGTAAGATTATTATTATTAAGAAAAATATTACATTTTATTTAGATTTATTTTACTTCATTCTTTTCAATTTCTTTATTATAATCTTATAAATAAAAAACTGATATATGTATATAACACGTATATAAACAAATATACATACATTGGAGAATGCATGCTCAAAAGTATACAATGGCAAAAAAGCAAGTTCAGTGCTCTAGAAAATAAGAAAATTAACTAGAAACGGATCGTATCTTTATGTGAAAGCTAAAACTTCACCTCTAGAAGCTTCTAGAAGCTTTCTAGAAGAAAGCATAAGACAAAATCTGTTTTTTTTTTTTTTGAGGAAGATTAGCCCTGAGCTAACATCTGCTGCCAATCCTCCTCTTTTTGCTGAGGAAGACTGGCCCTGAGCTAACATTCATGCCCATCTTCCTCTACTTTATATGTGGGACTCCTGCCACAGCATGGCTTGCCAAGTGGTGCCATGTCTGCACCAGGGATCCGAACCAGCAACCCAGGGCTGCCAAAGAAGAATGTGCACACTTAACTGCTGAGCCACCGGGCTGGCCCCCAAGACAAAATCTTTGCCACCTTGGTGTAAGCAAATACATTTTTAGATGTGACATGAAAAGCATGAACCATAAAAGAAAACTTTGATAAGTTAGACTCAATCAAAATTTAAAACTTTGCTCTTCAAGGACACCATCAAGAAAATGAAAAAGCGAACCACAGAATGGGAGAAAATATTCACAATACATATATCTGACAAAAGATTCATAGGCAGAAGGTATTTTTAAAAATGCCCTTTTACAGCTCAGTAATAAGAAGACAAAAACTCCAAGCAAATGACAAAAGATTTGAACAGACTTTTCACAACAGAAGATATAGGAATGGTCAACAAGCACATGAAAAGATGCTCAATATCCTTAGTCATCAAGGGAGGACCAATGAGAACCATCATAATATATTAACGGCCATCCTTTGAGTGGGCTAGACTTTTAAAAACAGATGAACCATACCAAGCATTGGGAGGATGTGGTACAGCTGGAGCTCTCACCACTGCTGGTGGGGATATATAAGGGTACAGCTACTTTAACAAATATTGAACCTACAATTACAAGACAATTCAGCAATTCTACTCACAGATATTATCCCAAAAGAAATGAAAACATATGTCCATTCCAATTCAACTAGAAGTTCCATGAAGCCAGGTGTATCGTGAATAGCCAATACCTGGCACATACCTAGCACCTAGAAAATACTCATAAATGGGCATTAATTCAGTGAATGGATGATGGCTAATTAAAGGTAGGCTCTAAGATTGAGCATAGAAGTGGAGCATTACAGCAACTTACTGTTTTGTTTTTGTTTTTAAGCTGTGAAGCCATTCATCATCCCCACTGAGATTTCACCTTATAAGAAATCCCAACAGGTAAAACAGATAAACTGAGCTCTGCCCTGCCAGCCAACTCTACCTGTCCTCTAGTGGCAACGGATGAAAAGTCTTCTCAACATGAAGTGGGCAGGACCTGTAAGGAGTCTTGAAGGATTGGCAGGATCTTCCCAAGGGGAAGTGGAAAGACATATACACAAAGAGTGATGGGGCAAAGCCTGGGGAGAATGGAGGGGGTTGGGTTTTTCAAACATGTGTTTTTCAAGCATACTCCTTGAATTCTTGCTTCATCTTTATGTGTCATTTCTACCTCCTGAAGTCTAAAAATTCCCAAGACCAATTCTTCTCTGGGGCCTCTGACTATCCCAAGAAGAGGAAATTTCTGCAGACTTCATGCTTTCATGGCACTACTGTCTTTCGTCAAAGCAAAAAATGCCATAAACTGTAAGACACGCCATTATTTTATGCACCACTAAAAAATGTTGCCAAAGTATGGCATAGTGCTCTCTTGTCACTTAGAATTCTTATTTTAACTTACTGAATGAGCTCTTAAAGGGTCATTTAGACAAAGGAGACATATGATCATGATCTTGATCTCTTTAACAACTTTACGACTGACAACATTTCAAGAATACCAGGGTTTAATTAGCATAACCTTGTAGTTTTATTTTTTCCCCTGATTGACTCGCCCATTGCTGGAGGTTAGATGGCTTCTGTTCAAAGTCAGCAGGAAGTTCACTGGAAGTTCAATGCTTTAATGCTAAGTCCTGCACAATGAATGGATCGGTAATGCCAGCCTCTTGTTGCTTTGACATTTCTTTCATCTTGTGACAGATTATATTTTCCAAATACGCTGCAAAAATATCGCCCAGCCCATATGCTCTTCTAGAAACTTGCTACTCCCCAATCAAGAGATGAAGTTCATTCTCCTTCCGTCAAATCTGGGCAGGCTTCTGACTTGCTTGTAACCAACAGAACACAGGAGAAGTGATGCCACATGACTACTGAAGCTGGTTTGTAAAAGGTGATTCAGCTTCCATCTCCCTCTTTGGACTACTCACTCTTGAAGCCTTCAGCTGCATGCAAATAGTCCGACTGTCCTGGGGTTGCCAACACATTTCAAAGCCCAAAGTAGCCCGTGCAGAGAGAGCAAAGGGAGAGGCTCTGAGATTCCACGAAGAGAGAAGGATGCCCCACCAGCCTCCAGGTGCTTCAGCTTCCTGCTGTCCCAGCTTCAGTGACCTTCTGACTACAACTGCATGGGAGACCTCGAGCCAGAGCCACCCAGGCAAACCCTTCCTGAATTCCTGTCCCACAAAGACTGTGAGAGATAATAAAATAATCAGCATTGTTTTAAACCATTTCCTTTGGGGGGTGATTTGTTACATAGCAAAAAATAACTAGAACACATGTATTCCTAGGAATTTGGCAATTTTTACCTTTAATTGCACTGCTTGATTTGTGCTAGGCAATCCTTTCTCAGATATCTGACTAACAAAACATAACTAGCTGCCTCCGCTTGTGAGAATAGGTTATGTAAAGTACTTAGGCTGCTGCTTCCTAAAAAATATGGTCATATTTAATTTATTAACATAAATATTTGCTTCATTAACACATTATATATGCCTCCCAGCATGATTTCCATGTCTTTATGTGTATGACAATTTTTTTCAAGGCAAAATTATAGAGTATTTTTTTTAGAAGACACTTTAAATGGCAATACAACTCAATACCTATAGTATCCACAATGAACGCAACCCAACTGAAGTGAAGGCAATATGAACACCCATGACCAAGTTCAAGAATGTGCAGACAACCATGACTAAGTCATGATGGCTACCTGGTCATCAGCGAAAGAAGACGGCACCCATTTTAAGATACATCCAGAGTTTTAGATATTAAAATGTGAAATTATGGAATTGGAGAAAATGAAGTATGACATTTTCTGTTCCTCTCTCATGGCATGTATCACATATAATTTTGTGCTTTGTGTATTCATTTGTGTACACCAGTGTTATAAATGCTACTTGGACCGGTCTATGTACCTCCATATCTCTAGCTGTTCCAAACTTCATGCTGTGCACACTGCCTTGCTATGGAGAGTCAATCATCCAGATGGACTCCATTTTAATATCACACTTTGTGATCTCAAATCCTCAGACGTGGTTCTCAGAATTGCTGGGCAATTCTTTGCTCACTTCTGTCTGGCTGTGAGTTTCGTTTCCCAAAGTGACTATTCCAGAACTGTTCTGTTCCTCTTAATTTCCCAAGCTCATTCCACCAACTTGAGGATTGTGATGTAACATGGCACAGGGGAAAGAACCAAGATTTACTGGCAAATGATGTTGAGTTCACAGTTGTGTGGCCTTTGGTAAGTGACTTAACCTCTCAAACTCTCACATGTTTTTTCGTAAAATGGGAACATCACTTCTATTTTGAGTCCCCTTTCACCGCCCTCTCCCGCTATTTTCTCCTATTTTATGGAGAAGATAAAGATCATCTTTTTGATTGCTCTCCATTCCATCTAAAAATGTACCTATATCTTTACCCATCTGTCTTCATTTCCTCTTATCTCATTGAGAATACTCTTAGTCCTTCAGAGAGTGTGAACATAATAACATCTTCGTGTCTTAGTTTCTTTACAGATAAATGAGGGATAATGAAAGTACTTACTCACAGGATTGTTTATTAGGATTTAAATTAATATGTCTTAAAATCTTAGGTCATTTCCTGGCACATGGTAAGTGTTAAACAAATGTTAACAACTAGTTTTAGCATCTTGACTTTCTCAGAGTTTGCCTCTGGCAGTGAACGGGCTCTGCTTAGTGTTAAATCCAAATGACTTGAGGTGGAGAATAGGAAGAGAGATGATGAGCTAAGATCTGAGTATGTGTCGTATTGGAAAGAATAACTAGAAATTGTGGTGAAAGAGGCTCACATAACTTCTCTGTCACCAAATAAGGCCAGATCTTTTCTTCAGGTTTTTCATCTCATCGTTGTTTTTCTTCTCTAGTCTCCATTTTGTAAAACCTAGTGAAAACTGTACATTGAATAAACACTCAATACATATTTGTTGATTGACTGAATACAGCTCTTGTTTTCAAATAAGAATCAATGGAAAAATGGAGTTCATATAAAGAATTTCACTTTAATCAGCTTTAAAGGGCACATGTTTTCAATTTCAGAACCCACTCCATGAGCACCAGGACTTGGCCCAGGCTTTTAAACATCCCAATGTACAGTCTTATGTACATTGTTGGTGCAAAACACCTAACACCACATGGTAGTTAATTCTACTGCAAACCATCACCCCTCCAGCCCGAATGATTATATATTACTTAGTTTTTAAGGCACCACCTTTACCTCTAAGGATGTAACAGAATGAAAAAGTTAGATTTTATTTTCTTCTAAAAAAGAATTAACCATATAAAAAGTTTTTTAAAAAGGTCTGAATTTTGCAATTTGTTAGCATTGTCTATTCATTTTTCCTATAACTTTGGACTTGACTAATGTGGGTTTAAACCCATTGTCACTACCGTGTGGGAGTTATTTTACCTCCCTGCGTGATTGCTTTCTTCATATATAAGATGCTATTTAGAGGCAGTTTTGAAGATTATGTGAGATAGGATTAAAATCAGGTAAAAGGGTACCTGGAATATAATAGATGATTTAACAAAGCTTAATCTCATGGCAAACTTCCCCAATTCCTCTTGACTTTTCCTTTTTAGTATGTAGGAAGGATTACAGGGAGAATTTTAGAATGCTGTCAACAGTACATTTTATCTTCTTAGTCTCTGAGCTTTAGAGCATTAAAAGTAAAAATAAAACATGTTGACATTTTTGGAATTTCATTTAAAGCTTCCGTCTATTTAATCTTCAACAATCCATATATGTGTGTAAATATTTCTCTCTCTCTCTCTTTCTCTTGAGAACAGGGTTTTCCTCACTTTATCCTGCATTTAAAAATATGCTTTAGATTCTTTTCTGGAGACAGGATAGAAACTATATCCAAGCCTATGTAAACTTAATTAAAAAAGTCTTTGAGATTACTATACTTTCTAAATTTATATACTAAACTCCTGGAGTGTGTAAGGCATTATCTATGTTTATTTTAAATAAAAATCCTCTGGGTTTATGTAAGGAAAATCAGTAAATTTATTAACAAAACACAGTCCAGGGCCTCAAAGATGACAGTCCAAGGGCAGTGTAGACTATGGTCTCAATTATTATCTCCAAAATTCGCCAGGGCCTTGACCATCTCTCCTTCATCACTCTTGCCTTATTTCTGCTGACTTCCAGGAAATGAGCCTCTGCAGCCCATTTAAAGTGCCAGCCCAGGAAAGGCCAGTAGTACCTTCCTTCACGCCCAATGGCTCAGCTCGGACCATTATCTAGACCCCATTAGAGTTATAGAATAACAAAAGCCTACACACTAAACACACACAGAGATACACAAAACAGGGTAAACATCTGTCTGCTTATGCCAGCTGTGTCACCCAGGAACAAACTTAAGGCTCCCCGACTTCCTGAGTTCTCCATCCAAGAAGAAGGCTGAGAGAGTAACAAACTCCTTCGTCTCGTCCACACAAGGCCCACTTTCTTTGTTCTAAGTTAATTCAGGTGTGTCTACTTCTCCGCTATCAACGCTGCACCCTCTTTTCCCCATGTCCTTGTGGACCTCACTACACTTTATTCAACAAACATTTACTGAGTATTTAGTATGCGTCTAGAATAAACTGAGAACAGAATCTACGACCTTTATCTTCTTGAGTCACATTTCTTCCTGCTCTAGTCTATTCCATGGCCTCAGGAACTAACTCACTCCATGGCTCATATGTTTAAGAATCCTTAATTTATATTTATCATATTTGTATAGACAATATTGAGCTTTAACAATTCGGCCATTGGGACAGCCTTCTGTGTATAACAAGAGTAAAGAATTTGTCTCTAGATAAAGAAAATGTAGTTTGAATAGATGCTTAGAATCCACAGTTAGGCACAGCAACAGACAAGATGCCTGTGGCGCCAAAAAAAGCACTGGCCTTGCCATTAAGTAGCTCCGAGGCTTAAAGTAAGTCACATAGCCTCACTGGGCCTCAATTTCTTTATAAGCAACATGACAGGTCTGCTAGACGGTCTCTCAGGACTTCACTCTAAAATTCAATTCCATCATGTGTCTTGCTGCTAAATATGTTCTGGTATTTCATTTAACATGTAAAATAAGGGACAATATTTTTAGAGAAGGCGATTGGCTGCTCAGACAGTCAGTCGCGTTTATCAATCCCACGCTGTGTGCTTTACAAAGAATTTGGCACCCGGGGGATTAGCATGTGCCTTAGTTTGGGTTCCCCAGAAGAAGACTTCAAGTGAGGATTTGTGCTCAAGTCATTTGTTAAGGAAGTGCCCCCAGGAGAAACTGGGAAGGGAGTTGGACATGTTGGGTAAGGAATGGAAGAAGCCCAGTAAAGGTTCAGATCACACGGGAGGACTCTGGAGTATAAAATACGCCTCAGGCTTTGTCCAACTCCAGGCAAGGATGCTGGACTTCATGCTGGTGTACTAGGAGGTGGTTGGCTAAGGCCTGCCCTGGAGAGGATGAAAATCCAAGGCACTTCCGGCTCTCTGAGCAAACAAGCAAACCAGCTCTAGTAGCCTGAAAACAGTCCTCTGAGGAGCGTCATAAGTACAGGCCTTTGGAATCAAAATGGGGTACAAGAAATTGGGCTAAAATGGGAAAAGGAATCCAGGGGATCTTAGCAGAGCACTGACTATGTCCACAACAAGGCCTGTCAGTGAGGGTGCTCTCAGTTACAAGCAAGAGAAAACCCAACTGCAACTGTCCTAACAATAAAGGAATTTCCCGGCTTCGTTCAGAAGTAGGGTAGGTTTCAGATATGGATATTCCAGGCTCTAGCACCCTTCCCTGCAGTTCTCCAGGGTCTTGTATCTTCTGGAAGTTGGTTTTGTTCAGGAACAATCAGTACTAATACTCTTCCTTCATATTTTCTCTTTCTCGACCATAATACAGAAGTCCAGAGCTTTACTCTAATTGGAACATATTAGGTCAAGTGTCTTCTCTTGAATCAATATCTGCAGCAAGGTATGCATGTTCCTATGATTGACTAAAGCTAGGATGGGGCTGATCAACAGCATGGCTGTTACCCAAAGGGAGAAGACTGCAATGACTTGGAACAAGCAAACAGATCCACTGCAATCTTTGCTAAACCAACATCTATACACATCCTCCTCCCTGCATCCAGATTCCACAAAGCTCCACCCCTAAATGGAAGCAGTGGTTCTCAACTAGGCTGATTCCATCAATTATAATGATGGAATCACTTGATGTCTTGGTCCCTTCCCCAGAGACTCTGATTTAATTAATCTGGGTACAACCTGGCCATAGGAATTTTTTAAAGTTCCCAGGTGGTTCTGCATAACAACCAAAGTTGAGAACCCCTAGTCTAAAGGGAGATAACCAAGTCTCTTCCAGTTACCAGGAGGTCAAGTGCAGGATTTCCAGGTGAAGTCTTTTTATCAAATTCTGATATAACTCCTAATGGTCAGCAACAAGTTGACAAACGGTGAGTTAACCATACCCAGCATACAACGGTGGAGAGAAGATGGTAAGCTACAATACAAATTTTATTTGTAAAAAAAGAGAATAGGAAGCAACATTAGAGTGGTCATTGGTTCATAGCACATTTCAGATCCTGCTGGACAGAAACACTGAGTGATCCTTGCCTTGCATGCGGAGTGATTTAGTTGGCCAATCTTGCAGACCATGGGCCTACTCTCTGGGACTATCCTGCCCATCTTTTGTTTTGTAGGGTTATGCCAAAGATGGACATTGGAGAGAATTCTCCTTCCGGGCCCACATCACTTTGGGGGCCTGTCTACGACATTATAAGAGCCTGGAGATTGCCCTAGGGATGAACAAGAGCCTAACCTTGGATTCTCTGGGAATTCCAATTACTGGGAGAGGACCAAGGGTTAGGGTTCCCCGAGAGATCAGCTCTACCTCCTATAACGGCTCCTGCCTCTCTGATTTTTCTCCAACTGACCTCACCTTGGGGCAGAGAAATTGATTTTTTCAACCAGTCAATCTCCAAATTACCAGACTTTTACCCATCTAGGAAAGAAAGCCACTTGTAGAGAGGGCTTCTCTGATAAAAGCAATATTGTCTTTTTTCTTTTTCTTTCAGATTGGTTGGTTTCAGGCCAATCTTGCCTCTCTCTTCAAGGACTTTAGCGAAAGCTGCAATTTTTCCTACTAAATCTCGGAACACCACAATCTCGGTTAGCACTTGAACTCTACTACGAGATAGAACAGGCAATCGTTTAACCGGTTATTTTGTGACTATGTAATAAGATTTGCAAACTTCCAACCATAGAAAAATGGGATCTTTCTCGTTCTGCTTACCTAGATGCAGTTAGTTCAATATTTCAGGGTCTGTGATGTGCAAAACATGACTCAGCACCAAATTCTGTACCTGGTAGGATGCTTTTGGTTACAAAAAACAGAACCTTCACTACAATCTGGCTTCAATCATGAGGGGAATTAATTGGCTCCCGTAACTGAGAGTGAAGGGCTGGGGCCTTGGGTGCAGTTCAGTCAGAGGTCCAGTTCAAGTTCACTGCAGCTCCCCCTGCTCCTTCATCTTTATGGACTAGCTCCATCCTCGGGCTGGCTTCCCCTGTGGCCGTAAGGTGGCTGCAGGTAGAACGCACCCTGTAGACAGATCATATGTAGTGGGGCTACAGAGGTAGGGGGCAGATTTCTGTCTTTATCCTTAAACAAAATCCAGAGTTTCACTCTAATTGGATGAAGTTAGATCACATGATCACCTCTGGGCAGTAACGGTGGTTTGAAGGATGGGTCTGCCTTGATAAGCTTAGGCCAAAGGCTTCTTGCCCTTGAGCCGGAGTGGGTTGGCTTCAATGGGCACTGCCTGGCTGCTTGTTGATGCCTGGAGAGGCAGCCAGCAAGGAATATATTACAAAAACAGAAAAAAAAGGCATTTGCTAGTATTTTAGCTGTTGATGAAAAGAAACAATGTAAATGAAGAACTCTCCCACTTTCAAGAGTTTCCAAGTGAAAAGATGTATGGAAAAGATGAAATAATCCCTTTTTGGTCTTAGAGAGTTTTTTGATATGTTTTAAGAAAGGATTAGTATTAAAATCTGTGAATCTGATTTTTTTTGAGCCTCTCTGATCCCCAGTAGGTAAACAAGTAATACTTTACACTCAAAAATGTTGCTATTTAATGGGTTTTATGCTTTTTTAAATATCCCCAAAGTAGTGAATACACACAATTGCTTGGTCCCTAAGTCCTTAGCAAGCACGTTATTATTGTATTATTGTATTATTGCTAATGCTATAATAACAGCAAATGGTGAAATCCTTGGACACAAAAGGTTCACTCAGGGGAAAGCAAGTGTATGGACAGCTCTGCATTCACAAGAGCGATCCTGGGATGTCATTTCTAACTCTTCCCTTCTCTCTGCTCCTTTTTATTCCTAAAGGATAGAGCCTTAACACGATAATCTACATAAAGCACCCTCATAATCACATTAAGATTAAGAAAAATATGTATGAAACATTTTATTTATGCTTCTGACAGAGAGCAAAGGAGAAATAGGTGGGAGAATTTTTGTGACAGTTTATATCCCAACAAATAATCACCTGGTTTAACGTGTACTCCCAAAGCAGATTATACATTTTACGCATTTAATTATAATCGGACTTTCCTCTCATCTGATATGAATATCTTCAATTTAAGTATCAGCTTAATTGATGCCTATCATTTAATAATCATACTATGATCCAGACCAATTATAACCATTCTTTCCATAAAACTACAGTTGTTAGAAGAATGTCGAGTAGGGAAATGTTTAAATCCGGACATAAAAACGTCTGTGATAAAACCAGGAGCTTTGAATTTCATGGTCCTTTAATATTGCCTTTGAAGTAATGAAAAAGCCATTTTCCACCTCTTGCTTCAAGGACTTCACTAATAACATCTTCCACAAAGGACCGATCTTTCTAAGCAGGATATTGTGATGTTATTCTAAAGCATTTAAAATTATATAACAAACTTTTACTGGAATTTCTCAGTCTACCTTTTTCATTCTCTCTAATGAAATACTTGTTAGACAGGTTACCTCATCTTAACCTCATGGAAATGCCTATGACCGAGTATCCGTGATTTCATTCAGTTCCCGAAAGAAAGGATAACAAGTTGGGAGTGGTGAGGAGAAAGGATATTATAAATACTCTAAAGAGCCTAGCTCTTTTCCTAAAAAGGCTTTCCTTTTGTTCTAAACTTCAGGGTCACCTTAGGTGGCAGAAAAATAGTGATTTGATAGCCTTGTACTCGTCCCTAGCGGACACTTGCCCTCCACATCAACCTCTCCTACAGTATGGCTGGTTGTCCACTTGGAAAGGACCTGGTGGTAAGAAAATCAGTAGGGCTTAAACAGGCCAACAGAATCAGCAGCGATCTTTGCAGATATCTCTGTGTTAAGCTCTGTGATCGTCTCTGTGTCCCCTGAGTAAGGTCAGCCGCACCGAGAAGCGGTGTTTAGGAAACCCCTGGAATAGGGCTGTCTAATTAAAAAATGGTTCTTGATGAAGTTACCCAGGAGCACAGAAATCCAAGGAGGAAATGAGTTTCTTCTTTTACTTCCTATGTGTTCCTTGGCTAGGAAAGTGCAAAGGGTAATTAGGCAAAATACATGTGAGGATGTCACAGTCTGGACTGAGGGAAAGGTGGCTTGTGGCAATGGCCTCAGGCTTAGGGCTTAATTTTCCTGAGAGGATCAGGTACTAGAATGGGAAGTGATTCTAGGAAGTGATCAGTGTGGAATGAGAAGGGAGCTTCATCAGTTAGTGCTAAAAAAGAAATTGAATGAATGAATAAATGAATGAATGAATGAATGAATGAAAAATCTGTCTCTAAAGAAAGACCTTCCCATAATAACAGTGGAGGACACAGGTGCTTTCCCTTTATCACACACTTCTCCGCTTGTCCCTTCCTGTTCATGGGAAGGATAATAGTACCCAGCTTAGAACCATTGTCAGGACTCCAGAATAGTGCCTGGCATATTCTTAGGTTAGCCAGTCTTACTATTATTATAATTTGATTTTATCTATTTACAGATGCTGACGGTGAGTATCTCTTAGAAAGAATGCCCAAAAGGATGAGCCAGCATAGCATTCTTATCAATAAAAGTGTTAAAGAAGTTTCCTTAATTATTTTATGGCATCATTTCATTGGAATCATTATATTCCAAAGATTGCCTGGGTCAGACCTAGTTATATAATATAACATAGTCTCACATTCTAGACCAAACTACATGAAACTTCATCTTGAACCATTTTTAAACTAGACAGCCCCATTCCAGGAGTTTCCACAACAAATGACTTCAAATGACTTCATTTGAACATGACTCAATCTTTTCAAGTTCAGAATGTCTTTTAAATGTCATTCTCTTCTGCTGAAATTTGAGTTGATTCCTTCTTATTGTCTTCATTTGGCTAGATTTAAAAAAGCTAACCCACCTCTAAAATTTTTGCAACGTTTCCTATGGGGAATGAGG
Organism: Equus caballus; assembly: GCF_041296265.1. Taxonomy (NCBI): domain Eukaryota; kingdom Metazoa; phylum Chordata; class Mammalia; order Perissodactyla; family Equidae; genus Equus; species Equus caballus. The sequence goes on from NC_091714.1 coordinate 18,612,854, forward strand.
GAGAGGTTACATCTGAGTTAGCAGGTGGGATCGTATAAAAGACAAGATGGCCAGTCTATCTCATAGAACACAAAATCATAAAATTTTAGGGGTGAAATGGACCTCAGAGAGCATCTAACCCAAGCACTTCATTTAAAAAGTGAGAAAAAAAGTGACCCAGGCCATATGCTTAGTGAATTAGAAATATGGTCATTAATATAGCACAGTAATGGACACTAAATATAGCTCTCTCTTTTTCTGTATATATAGAGCTAATATAAGAACATAAAATGTAGCTATATATATAGTTAATATATGTAGCTTATATTTAATATATATAGCTAAAATAATGGATGCTATTTTGGTAACTATGATGCATAAAGGCACTGAATTGGTAATCTTGGTTGATGGCTTCATGCTAAATTATAGCAGGAATTAGAATCATCATGATTTCCATAGTCGTAGCCACTCTACTCGCATAAATACGAAGGATCTAATCTTAGTAGCAATCATCATATTTAATTTAAAAAAGAGGAGGAATTCCTCCAATAATTTTTTATAGAAAATTTATTTGAAGTTCTATTCAAGACTTAATTCTTAAAAAGGAAGACTATCTATAGTCCTAAGGCTGATAATTGGTATCCCCAAACTTTTCCTATATTGGAACTCAAAAACATATTTAGCTGTCTTATTTTTGTCTAAGGACACAGAGAATACAAATGGTAGAGGAAGCCTGAGTTTACCTCCAAAATATTTGAGACTCTCTAAGTAAAAATGCTTTGTGGCATGTAATTGGCTAAATTTCCATGACAGGCTCTGAGATGGTGGCTGGAGATGTTAGGAGATCCCCAGATGTATTTCAATCAAGATACACGATGCGCGGTTTAAGAAACAGTTTACTTTCTTCATACCCTTACCATATCTTCTACATTCTGAAAGAGAAAAGATGGACCATTTGCTTCCTTTAAAACTCTTTTGGACACAGAGTTTCGAATGCAGGAGATAACTCATTAAAGCAATTTGGCAATAAATGCCATAACTGAGGGCAACAAGGACATAAACGTCTAGACAAAACAATGTCATAAAGTATATAGAAAAAAAATCATAGCCTTAACTGAGGTTCTGAATAATCAATGTAGCATTTCATGCTGTTGAACCCTATATTTTCCACAATGGTGACTGAGCAGTTACATTCGTTAAAGTGAATAAAAGTTGTCTGGCTATATCCTTAAACAATGAAAATTTAGAGTTACTGTCTTGATGTGACATCCTGAAAGCTGGCTCTATATTTGTAGGTGACTTATAGCTCTTGCTTTCATAAAGTTCCGACAAGAGTGGTGTCCTTTCTTTTCTAGCACATTCTGAAGAGAATATTCCAGTATACAGGTTACCAAGGGGGAAAAATCCACACTTCAACTAAATAATAATAATAAGACTAGTTAAGGGTCTGTGTACAACCCCAAGGCTAAAATCCTTATGAGCACATGGACATAAACACAACCCTTCACCTGCAAATCACAGCAGCATTGGGTTCCAGGAACCAAAGGAGGAAAAAGCTTAAGAATAGAATAGAAAAGAAACACTTTTTAACCCAAAAGGGCATATGTTCCTGGGAGGCTCTTTCCCAGATTGAGATCTAGGCACACAGGGTGGCCTCCAGTAAAACACCCAGGTTCGTCCATTGAGAAAGATGAACAGGTACGGAGAAAAATCTTAGCAGGCTATTAGTGCCACTTTTGAAATTTAAATCCATAAATAAAAATGGATGCTGAACAAAGGAGCATTGAAAGACAGCAGATGTCCATCAAATATCTCATCTTAGCAGAAGATGGGGTGGTTGAATTAGATCCCACAAACCATGAAGAGTCTGATGAACATTGAGTCAAGGCCCTATGTTTTATTTAGACCTAATTATATACATAGAGATGCATATTTTTTCTCCAATTTCCTACAATTCTAGGAAACAACCCTAGGAAATCAATCTGCCCTCAGGCAGAGGATGTGCTCAGGCACCAAACATATGATTTTCAACTGCATATCTGTGATATTTGCAACTACACACTGTTACTGCTGGCTACTATTTTCTTTCCTTCTTTCCATACCTCCTTTCTCTGTTCCTCCTTCTATCCCCTCCCCTTCTATTCTCCCTCCCTCCTTGCCCCCATTCCTTCTCTCCCTCCCCTTTTTCTTTCCTTTCTTCCACAAGAGGCTATCATCAAGACGAGAAGAGATATTATGTTAGCAAAAACAGAAAGAATAAGGAACCAACAATGCACTTTACCAAATAAGGAGTCTTTTATTACCACAAAATTACTCTGAGTTAATCCCATCCTTTTCTACAATAAACAACTTCAAGAGTTTATAAAGGAACAAAACCAAGAGCATGTAGTTCAAGTCCCTCATTTGGAGGGAAGTGAGAACCAGGAGCATGAAATTGGCTTGCTAAGGTCCCTCTATGAGACGAATGAAGAAAATTTCCTGATAAACTTAGCAGATTTTTTTAAAGGTCTCCAAGAATATCTACTCAACTGCAGAGAAGAACGACTAAAACACCCAGAAAAAAGCAATGAAATGGCGGTAAATACATGTTTATCAATAGCTACTTTAAATGTCAACGGACTAAATGCTCCAATTAAAAGGCATAGGGTGGACAACTGGATCAAAAAACAAGAGCCATGTATATGCTGAAGACACAAACGCATAAAGATATCTGCACCCCTTTGTTCATTGCAGTATTATTCACAACAGCCAAGACTTAGAAGCAGCCCATCAAGGGATGAACGGATAAGGAAGATGTGGTATATATATATATACCATGGAATACTACTCAGCCATAAAAAATGATGAAATCCAGCTATCTGTGACAACATGGATGGACCTTGAGGGTATTATGCTGAGTGAAATAAGTCAGAGGGAAAAAGCGAAATACTTATGATCTCATTCATAAGTAGAAGATAAAAACAACGACAAACAAACAAATAGAGACAGAGATTGGATTAGCGGTTTCCAGAGGGGAAGGGGGGAGGCAGGAGGGCGAAAAGGGTGATTAGGCACATGTGTATGGTGATGGATTGGAATTAGTCTTTGGGTGGTGAACATGATGTAATCCACACAGAAATCAAAATATATTATGATGTACACCTGAAAAAAAAAGAAACGAAGTTTGAGGAAAGATTCCACATGCAATAGTCATTGTCACCAAATTATACTTTAGTGCCTAGAAGGGAAAGCAGCAAGGGATAAAATACAGAGAGAGTGTTTTCTTGAGGCTTTCTGTAAAAAAGCCAAAGGGACTGACTTTACATGTCACATTAAAACAATAATGACAACAAGAGAAGCCTTAATGCTTTTCAGTCTATGGAAAAATAGTGTGAGTTCTGATGAGTTTTTCTCTTTCTCCCAAGAACAGTCCAGAATGAGGCACAGACAGCTAGGATTAAGAACTCAGAGAGATCTGTGTTGAAAGATTTCAAGCCCTGAACCACACAACTGCCAAGGCAGGCTGTGAAATTCCTTTTTCCAGCAGCCTTTAAGATGGTATCTTTCAGGGTTGGTTTACATGTAATGTGACTGTGACCCTGCATTACCCTTCAAAGCTTCTAAGAGGCTACAATTATGTAGTTTAGGGTCTGACTTTAAAGCTTGTACACTTGTGATTATGGTGTATTGAATTCAACAATTTGGAAAGAATTAAGCGCTATCCAAGTGTTGACTATAACGACACCAGTGTGGGTTTACAAAGCAGCCTCATGATTGTTTTGCTTCATATTCACCCTCCCCAGCTGGCGGAAAGGTTCTGGTTGTTTGTTTCCCCTTTGGAGGGGAGGAAAAAGAGATGCAGGAAGGACAATGACTTAGCAAAGTCACCACTGAGTCCCCTGCAGAGTGACCTTCAAAGAGCCGGAGTCCTCCAGCCTGCAGCACATTCCCTAGAGTGTATCTGCCTTGCTTCTTAAGGAATCAGGATTCTAGTAACACCCTTTTATATAAAAATAAATTGTACAGGAAATCAAGGTTCCCCATTTATGTTTTCTATCAAGGTGATTTTTCTTCTTTTGATTGTGTGTGTGTGTATGTGTGTGAGGAAGATTGGCCCTGAGCTAACATCTGTTGCCAGGCTTCCTCTTTTTCTTGAGGAAGATTATTGCTGAGCTAACATCTGTGCCAATCTTCCTCTATTTTATGTGGGATGCCACCACAGCATGGCTTGATGAGTGGTGCTAGGTCCACACTTGGAATCTGAATGCCCAAACCCTAGGCTGCTGAAGTAGGGTGCGCAAACTTAACCACTATGCCACCAGACTGGCCTCAATTTTTATCTTTTTTTAAATTGTATTTTTTAATGGTGTTTTTCTGGGGACCACCCAAATGAGAATCTCTTGGCGTGCTTGTTAGAAAGATCGATTCCTAGACTCAACTCATGGTGGACCAGATTAGAATCATGGTGGACAGCACCCCCAAAATCTGCATTTTCAACAAATCTCCCAAGTGATTCTTATGTATTGTTTTTACTTAAATCAATGCTATAACCTTACCCTGAAGATAGCAACTATTTGAATCTTCCAAAAAACAAGAACAAGAACAAGAACAAAAAATGTATAGTTTGTTATTCTACAATAAAACCACGTCATTATACAAATAAGATGGTAAAATGGCCTAAAAAAGTATGCAAGAAGCATACTGTCTAAAATCTTGTTCCCAGTGTATAAATTCTCTCTTTGCTTCATTTTCACAGGTCACATTGATATTTTTGAGTCTGTATGCAATTTCATAAGAAATTGAGTAATCGTCTGCCTCCTTTCTCTGACTCAGTTTTTATGGGATTGACCCTGTATAAATTCAATATTCTTCATATCGTTAGGCTCAAATCCATAAGGAAAATCAACATAAAAACCTTGTGAAAGGCCTTCATTGTAGCCAAATGAACAACATGAACAACCAGAAAAATCCATTAGGGTCTGAAAAAAGTTAAGCTTTGATAAGGTCAGTAATAATTCAAACCTGCCCCACATCCAAATTTCCCAACCTTCACTCAGAAAAGGGGCTTTCATGCAATTGTCACTCCCTTGCAATTTTCAAATGTTAATTTAAATTTGAGCCTATTCTTGGCATTACAACCTGAACAGCCTTGGTGACGGAAGTTTGCAAGCAGGAGTACTACGAATGGGCTTCGATTCCCAGCTGATGAAGTTGTACAGGATCCAGTTGACAGACGTGAGCTTGTGAAGGAGTTACATATGCTTTAAATACCTTTCCATTCATGGTGAGAAGGAAATAGCCATTTCAGATGTGTACTAGCTGGTCTGTTGCCCCTGGCCAAAAGCTCTTCATGTAGAAATGCCATTTTGCACAGCAGAATCTCAAAAGCAGAAACAGTATGGCAGGAAGATTTGACTGGGGACAGCAAGAGATCTAATGAACAGAAATCCTGTCTCCTATTAAGTGAAAACAAATTTAAAACCATGCTGTGTATCCAGCCGCCTGTTTACTTTGTAAGATCAGTCTTCCAACAGTATCTGCTAGAAATCATCTCATTGGATTCTCATGTGACCAAATTCAAGCAGAATTAGTGTCAAAAAAGCCATTTCTCTTGCTAATTCCCATTAGCTACAGGGGACTCACTATGAGTTCCCACTAGTGGGTCTGTGGACAAATAGAATTATTCAAGGAGATAACAATAGGAAAATTGTCTGTTCCTTTATTGGGACACTGCTATTTATGTCTAATTAATTATGAAAATACTACAGGCTACCAGTTGGCATGCAATGGTTGAGGTTTTGTCAAAGCAAAGATGAGTTAGTGATTTGAGAAAGGGCAGTAACCCTATGATATTAAATTTTGCATACAAGTGAAAGGGGAGGGAGGCCTGGATGTTTGCTAAGATCTTTAAGTAGGCATAATTTTGAGAGTACCATAATGTACCATTCATTCATGAATTTTAGACTAGGCAAGGAGCCAGATAAAAAATCTGGTGAAACTATTTTTTTATTCAAAATCAATCAGAGGTTTAGCTCCGGATATGTCACCTTTAAAAAGCCAACCTCCATCATTGTACTTCTATGGGCCACTGGGGCAAGGTAAATTGGCACAACTTCTCTGGAAGGCATTGGGGCAGGATATATTGAGTCTTAAAAATATGCATGTCTTATGACCTCAAAATTTAATATCAGGAGTTTATTCTAAGCAAATGATTAAAGATGGTAAGTAGAGATGAACTATAGGGGCATTTATTGTGGGTCAGTTTGTAAGAGCAAAGAGTAAGAAGCCATGCAATTGTGCTAAAAATGAAACACTGGTCAAATAATGGTACAACCATTCAATGGATGATGCACATTTGTAAAGACGATATGGCATGGGGAACCTTAAGGATGTATTATTTAGTTATTATTCATGTTATTTAATGCTCTGGATATATTACTTAACAAAAAAAGGAATCTAAGCAAATACCATAATTGGTAGAATCCGTGTGTGTGTGTGTGTGTGTGTGTGTGTGTGTTTGCGTGCGTGGGTGTGTGTGTAACTGATTTTTGGTGAATTTCCCAGACTAAGAGTTTATCTTAAGAATGCACTGAAAATGAAGGTTGGGTTTGAGTGTTTCAAGGGAGTAAAGATGGTACAGAGACAGAAAATGTATCTACATGGCCAGGAGGGTTATGTACAAACTCTGCCATACCAGGGCACTACATCCCAGCCCCTGGATTAACCCTTCCCCCTCTCTCTTCCCACTGCCGGCAGCCCAATTGCAGAAAGCACTAGAGCGGGAGTCGGAATTGAGCAATGGCCCTGGTATTGCTACTGCTATTTCTTTATGTTTCTTCCTAGGTGACAATGAGCATATTAGATTAGGTCAGTGATTTTCTAGCTTTTCATTTTAAGCTTTTTTTAAAAAAATGAAATAGTATATGAAGCATAAATTTATAAAGTTGGTTAAAATATATGCTGGGGACTTCTAGAAGTTTCCAGCAGTATGGTGGACCAAATACCTTGAATGACCCTCTTGCTGAAAACAACTAAAATTTTCTAAATGAAATACTAAAAGTCATTTACGACTGGAAGGCCAAAATCCAATGAATGCAAGAACCTAAGGAGGTAAGTTACACACTGAAGACAACCTGGCTTTGAGGGTATTGGCTATCAGAATGAACTTGAGCATCAGCTGTCACCATCTTATGAAACATACGGGGCAGAAGACAAAGAAAACCAGAGTCCACCCAAGGTCTCTAACATGAGATCCTGCAAAAGGAGGCATCTGAGTGCCCTCCATGCTTAGTGTAAAGGAGAACCAGAAACTACAGTCCCCTTGTAAGACTGAAAGAAAAAAGTCACAAAACAGAACATAAGCGCTCAGAAAGGACAGAAAGTAAAATTAGACCTACACGGTTCTCAAATATTATAATTGTCAAGTACAGAATATAAAATAATGATGTTTAATATGTATTAAAAAACCCAGCAAGTTTGAAAACATGAGTAGAATGAACAAGAAATTTAAACTAAAAAGACCAAACCTTTGAAAAAGAACTCAATAGAACTTCCAGAAATTATATAAAGTGTCTTCGAAATCAAAAACTCCATTGCTAGGAGTTTTTAGGTATAGTGTAGAGAGAATTAGTGAATTTGCAACTAGATCTGTAGAAATCATCCAGAATGAAACACAGAGAGACAAAGAGATGGGAACTATAAAAGATAAGTCAAGTAATATACATCATAGAGCAAGAAGGTCAAACGTTTCTTATTGGAAATCCAGAGGGAGAGGAAGAGTTGGGGGAGAGGAAACATTTAAAGAATTAATGGCTTAGAATTTCCAAAGTTTTATACTATTTATAGTGTAATTACTATTTTATACTATTTACATTGAATAGAATAAATAAACAAACCTAACACATGGTAGAAAATTGCACAACAGTCAAGGAAGCAGATCAAATTACCTACAAAAAATTAACAGTTTGATTAAGAGTTTACTTAAAATTAGCAACAGAAGGAATACTTTTAATGCACAGAGAGAAAGATAAGCATCAATCTCAACTTGTAGGCTTAGTGACAATAACTTTCAAAAATAAAGGCAAAGTAAAGGTATTTTCAGATAAAGAAAACCTGGAGTCAGCCATTTCTCAGCAGAGCCATGGTTCCTTTTAGTCAGGTAAGGAAATAGAATCTAAGATTGGGGTGCCGGATATGCTCATAGATGTTATGGGGGTGTCTTTGCTTCTTGGTCTTTTCAGTGAACAAGCTAGAAATTAGCTGCATATATATAAGCAAACATATGCCTATATGCACACATACATGTATGCACATGCACATGTTACGTTCATTACACGCATGGACACATATTTTAGCAATTATGAATTTACACTGAGAGCCCCAATTCCAATCCATTCCCAGATGGTTCTTTCTTGCCCTCCCTCATTCATATTTCTATGTTCCTTCTTTCATAGTGACAAAGCTAGCTCCCAACAACACAGTTACTCACTTCTTGGATTCTATCATACATCTAAATTGTTGCAGAATGGTTTTACCTAAACCATGACAAAACTCAAAATCTACTAAAATAATTTCCAGATTTGTTTGTAGTTCTTACCCCACAATCTTGCCCAAGACAGAGAGTATACAGACAAATACTGTGCTCGTAAATGACTTGCATTAGTGTTTTTTGATTTTCATTCAGTGTGCTTGTGGAATTCATTTAAAATACAATTAGGTTCATTTGTTTCCGTTTGCTTTGCAGTTTTAGTTTTTCCTCTCTTCCCAACTTTGTTGATTTTATTTTTTTGAATATGTGGAACATTAACATGCTTCCCAAAGTAAGACTAGATATATTCGAAGAAACGTCATTCTTTCACAAATTTCTTCCTCTCAATTCCTACCACCACTTGTAGGCAAAAGAACTTTATTGAAGTCAAACATTATTGATATTTCCTCCCTGTGTTTCTTTTTGAAATGAATAGCAGATATATGAATGTTTTATTTCCTCTTCTTACGCAAGAGCTAGCATACTATACATACTGTTTTGAATTTTGCTCCTATTGGAAGTATTTTGCTTCTAAAGCTCAAGAGTTAAAGAAGAAATCATGATAAAGATTAGAAAATGTTTAGGACAAAATTATGATGGTAACGAATATCAAACTGTAGAGATGCAGCTAAAGTAATAATGAGTGAGTGAACCATCCATCTTAAGAAGTAAATATAAGAGTATAGAATAAAAGCAAATGAAACAGAAGAAAGAAGAAAATGAGAACAGAGGAGAGGAATAAAAACCAGCCATACAACAGAGAGAGCTAAGACAGACAAAGGTTACTCTTATTTTTGTTTTACTGAGGTAACTTTGGTTTAAAACATTATCTAAATTTCAGATGTACAGCATTGTATTTTGACTTCTGTATAGACTACATTGTGTTCACCACCAAAAGTCTAGTTGCCATCCATCATTGTACCAATGTTTCCTTTTACCCCCTTCACCCTCCCCCCACCCCTTCCCCTCTGGTAAGCACCAATCTGTTCTCTGTATCCATGTGTGTATTTGTTGTTGCAGTTGTTCAAAAGTTATTCTTGAACAGCAAATAAAATTTGGAAAACTGTTTAGAAGCAAATAGAAACAGAAAGAGAGAGAAGAGATAAATTATAATCAGAAGGAAAGAATTGACTAAAATCGGATGCAGCAAAAGATTAACAATATAGTAAGAGGTTTTTTTTTTTTTAAAGATTTTATTTTTTCCCTTTCCTCCCCAAAGCCCCCCGGTACATAGTTGTATATTCTTCGTTGTGGGTCCTTCTAGTTGTGGCATGTGGGACGCCGCCTCAGCGTGGTCTGATGAGCAGTGCCATGTCCGCGCCCAGTATTCGAACCAATGAAACACTGGGCCACCTGCAGCGGAGCGCGTGAACTTAACCACTCGGCCACGGGGCCAGCCCCAGTAAGAGGTTATTTTTAACAACTTCATGCAGATAGACAAATTACTTCAAAAACTGTACCAAAGATTGACTCAAGAAGAAATAGAAAGGCTGAATAGTAACATATCTATTGAATATTTGGAATCATCAAATAAAATTATTTCTAAAAGAAAACACTGTGTGGTAATTATTACCCACAAGTTCCAGAAAAAAATTTTTTAAAGTTATAAATTTACCCAAATTACACCAAAAAGTAGGAAAACAGAGAATCTTTACCAAATTTATTTTTTTGGAAGCTAACATGATCTTGATGCCAAAACCTAAGACAAGGACAGTAAAAAAAGAAAATCATTGTCCATTCCTTCTCATGACCATATATATGTATTTGAAGAGTGTTAACTGTCCCCCAGCTTCAAGTGTTCTTTCATTTCTTTTCATAATAGAAATTCATGTAGAACTTCATATAACCTGGGCTTGTGGCCCCCCCAGACGTAGAAAATATTTTCCTGCCTCCCTTGCAGCTATATGTGGTCATGGTATTAACTCTGGATGAATGAGATGTGAATGGATGTGAGGAGGGCAATTTCCTGTAATCTTCTTAGGAGACCTGTGCAGGACTCTGTCCCTCTTTCAAAGAGCTGAGAAATGGTATGACTTGGAAGCCAAAGTTACATTGCCAGCCATGAACTGCTCACCTACTCCAGACCGTTACCAGAGAGAAAAGTCAAGGTCTATCTTGGGTCTATTTGTTAAAGCAGCTTGGTTTCTAGCCTAAATTATCCAAAATAGATGCAAAAATCTTAAATATATTAGTAAACTGAATCTGGCAAAGAATATAAGAGATGACCAAATTGGGTTTATCACAGATATGCAAGGGTGGTTTAACAAAACAATGCATTAATATATTTTATCACATTAGCAGATCAAAGAGGAAAAATAGCATGATTATCTCAATAATTTTATTAAAAAACATTGAATAACATTCAATGCTTCACACAATAAGGATAGAGAAGAAAAATTGTAGCTACAAAAAAATTAAATACCATACTCAATGTGATATATTAAAAATATTCTCTTTAAGTTAAGAACTTCACAAAGTGCTATCTTAACTTCTATTAAGGATGGTGCTGGAAGTGGAAGCAGTATAGAAGGTAAGAAAAGGAATAACATAATATGGAAGGAAGAAATAAAATTATCATTATTAGCTGATGATAAGAATGTCTGTATCAAAAATCCCAAAGATAAAGTACTACAGTTATTAAGAAAGTTTAGTGAATTTTCCGGATAATTTGGATTCCTTAGAGCTGTCTAGATAAAAATATCAATTGCATTTCTTCTATACATCAGGGAATTTAATTTAAAAAGATACTATTTATAATAGTATCAAAAAGATGGGGCTGGCCCCGTGGCCGAGTGGTTAATTTTGTGTGCTCTGCTTTGGCCGCCTAGGTTTTTGCTGGTTCAGATGCTGGGCATGGACATGGCACCGCTTGTCAGGCCATGCTGAGGTGGTGTTCCACATGCCACAACTAGAAGGACCCACAACTAATAGTGTACAACTGTGTACTGGGGGGATTTGGGGAGAAAAAGCATAAAAAAAAAGATTGGCAACAGTTGTTAGCTCAGGTGCCAATCTTTAAAAAAAAAAGGTAAATTTCCCAAGAATAAATCCAGCTACTTTTCTCTTTATGGAGAAAATTTTTGAGTTTCACTGAAAAATTTTAAAGACCTCACCTGCCAAAAGATATATCCTGTTCAGAGACAGGATGACTCAAAATCATTATGAGGCTAATTCTTAACAAATTTATCTATTGATTCGATTCCAATCAAAATTCCAAACCAAACCCTAGCAGGGATTTTTGAGTGGGTGGAATAAAATAAGCTGATTATAAAATGTATGTGGAGGAACAAACGGTCAAGAACAGTCAATATATTTCTTAAAAAGAGAAAACAAAGACTGGGGAACTCAATTGATGAAAATTCAGAGATTACTAAGAAATATATTAAGATTGGGTGGTTTGGGAGCGCACATCTGAGCGACTTGACTTATTTCAGAGCTGATGTTGCCAATTAGTGGGCAGGACATGACTTCTCGATTAAAAAAGTAGTCATTTAAGAAATGAAATTAGATCCTAACCACACACCATAAACAAAGTCAGTTTCAAGTGGACTGAAGACAAACTGGAACACAAAATTATAGAACTTTTAGAAGATGACATAGGAACTATAACCTGGATAGGGGCGCGCTGTTTAACGCGAAACATAGTAAACCTCTGGAGACGAACTGGGAGACGTTGAGAGGGTAACATTTTAGGGCTCAGTTCTTACAAGTAACGAAAGAAAGAGAGATACCCCACGTGGCGCAAAATGGATGCCCCAAATCTAATTTTGGCAAATTATGGTATTTGGGGAAAGCATTAGAGATAAACCAGACAATATAGCTTCTCGTGTAGGACTTTTTCTTGTACTCCTACCCCAGTAGGACGGATTACCTTGTCCAATAACAGAGAGATAGTTTTAGGAAGGCAAAGCAATGAAAAATACCACCAACACACATCAACAGGAAACGGAGTGCACTGAATTACCTTGCCTAAGCAATAAAAGAAATATTAAAGGTTAATATTGATTCACAGAGGACATACCTTCCTATCAATATTAACAGATATAGTGCATTAGCACCTGAAAGCTACACTTAACATTTTCATCTGTAAAACACATAGAAAGAAGTAATTCCTAGAGCATATAAAAATGATATATAGCCAGAGACATCTGCCATGAACTACCCCCAAAATTATTTGGTTATAAGACAATGAATCATGGAAGCACCATTAAAAGCTGAGGCTAGAGAAGATAAGAATTTTTTGTCTCGGCCAGTCCTCACTAGCTGGTTACCCCACAGTCATTGCTATAAATATTTTAACCCTTGCGTTCCCTCCTATGAGCTCCTTGCTCATAGGACATCTGTGAATCCAGATGACTGTAAAGAATGTCTCTTCTCTCCTTCTATCCCCTCCCTTCTCCTCCTCTCCTCTTCCTCTTCCTCCCTTTCCTTCTCTCTCTCCTTCTTCTTTCTTCTTATTTTGTGGAAACAAAAATTGCTAACAATTAAAGACAATTGCAGAAAATTTCTTTTATCAGCGGAAGAGAGGAGTAAAAACTTTGAATTTAGAGCATATTTTAAACTGATAAATAAATGAAAAATATAAACCTAATATGTTTCCAATATCAGAGGCTTGTTATATTTCCAGGAGTCTAGAATAATTTTTTTCTGTGTGCTGGAAAGAGGAGAAAGCCCTGTTTCCCCTATCTAAATAATTTCAGGCACATATCAAACTACAGCCAGCATAAAACAACGATTATTTCATAAGGACAAGGACTAGACATAAATGTCTAGACTTGTAGCTGTGATTTCTTTCACAATGACAGTGGATCAGAAACATGAATTACTTTCTTTCCTACAAAAACAACTTTGTGATACTGGATAGGAAACATTGAAAAAGCAATTTTAATAACTGTCCTGAGAACATTGGCCTCCACTTTCAAGGTTCTAATTTATGTACTCAGTTCAAGTGAACGAATGCGGCTATTGCACTGTTTTCCGTCTTCGGGCCCCTCCTCTCTTCAGCCTCTGTGTCTCCGGCTAACCCAGCTCAGCGACATCACGGCAGCTGAGGGCAGGCACCCTCTCCTGCTGGGTCAGTGATTTCTGAAGACTCAGGCCAAGGTCATCAGCTGGCATTGAGGTTAAAGTGGACTTTCAGTACTAGAAAGTCACCAGGGTTAACTGGGATGTCCTATCTGCTCGTCTTCACTCCAGTCCAATGCATTTCAACATGCACGTTGCTTAACAAAAAGATGTCAAAGACTCTTTATAAACTTTATTCTCATTCCAGATCCTCTTGCCTTCAGAGTCTTTCAGACTTCCGGTTCCTGTGGCTCCGTCTTTCCGTTCTCTTCCTGGACTGGTCCTTCAAAACTGAGGACTGAGTGTAGTGTCCTTGGTCTGATTTTTAACGTCCCCCCCGCACAGCTCACACTCGTGCTTTTTGCTGCCCGCAGTAGCCCCGGGGCTGCCTTGGGCCTGCTGGGGCCTCTTCTGAGACGGGATGATGCAAACTTTGGACAATGGCTATAGGGAAATGGATCTATATCGTCTCTTTTGCCTTCGAAGTTACAGCACTTTCTCTGTTGAAACCTTTCACAGTCCTTGTTTGATCCCCACCTTGGCATGTGTTTTGGCCTTTTTCCATTTTACACCTCTGCTTATTTCTTCAGAGTTCCCCATTAGCTGGGATTGAAGAAGGAGCAGCAGGAATAGTAAAGTGACTGGCCACTGTTTTGAGATGTTAAGTTTGTGGGTACTCAGAATTTTGGTTCCCGTGACCTCTGCCCTCTGGTAACACACCATGGTTATGTTGAGTTATATGACAACAGGGACTGCAGATGTAATTAAAGTTATGGGCCTTAAAATAGGGAGATTATCATGGATTACTCGATGGACCCAATCTTATCACATGAGCCCTTAAAAGCAGAGAACTTTCTCCATTTGCAAGCAGAAGAAAGACACAGCAGAAGTGAAGCAGATTCAAAATGTGGGAGGGACTTGACTTGTTGTGGGCTCTGAAGATGAAGGGGCGCCATGAGCTGGGGAACGTGGGCCACCTCTAGAAGCTGAGAAGAACATCAGGCTGACTGCCAGGAAGGAAAAGGCATCTATAACCACGTGGAATTGATTTGTGTCAACAACGGGAATGAGCCTAAAAGCAGACTCCCACCCATCTCAACCCCAGGGCTTCCAGATAAGAGCCCAAGATGGTGGACACTTTGATTTTGGCCTCATGAGACTCAGAGCAGAAGAAACAACGGGACCCACCAGGACTTCTGATCTACAGATCTGTGAGATAATCAGTTTGTATTGTTTTAAGCCATTTAGTTTGTGGTAATTTGTTATAGAAGTAATAGAAAACCAACATAAGTTACCATTTTTTCTCTTATAATTTCCCATCTCTCTTTCCTCCATTCAAACAGGAATTTGGCTCTGTGTTCTAATTGTATGGAGCCATGGGGTAGGGAGTGTGCCCAGAATTAGTCTGCACCTTTTTCTGGCCTTTATTTAGTGAAATCTAAGGCTGAAGGGAAAGGGATTCCTGAGCTTAGGTAGGAGGGCTAGATGAGAAGACAGCAGGAGGAAAGGGAGATAGTTTCTTCCAAACCTGAGCTAACCTGGCTTGTGGGCAGGAGACTGGGAGGGAGGAAGAACAGGGATCACCTGAGGGGTCCTCAGGAGCCGGTAGCCCAAGAAAGGACCCCCGCCTGCAGTGAGCTTGGGGGCTGGCCACCACTGGGAGTACTGTGGAAAGCCCAAGAACAATGAGAAGCCTGCGCCATTTCTCCTACGCTACTCCTACATTGCACGTGCCTCTGCATGCACCTGGGGAGCCTCATGGAACAAGCATGAGGACCCACTAAGCCAGGACAGGTGTGGCTGACAGTCCCACTGTCTTACTGTAACAAAACCATGGCTCTCTGCCTCCAGCAAGTTCCCCACTACATCTAGGAGTTTGTAGGGTGCACTGTCCATGTTCTCCCAAGCACAAGCCTTTCAGTCACCCCCGCTGTTGCCATTCTCCTCGGCTCCCGTTCTGCTGAGTGGGGTGATGCTCCTGCTGCTGCCAGCACACAGTCCTGCTCCACACTCCTGGTCATAACTGTTCTGGTTCTCCGCTCAGCTCACTGCACCTGTTTCAGGCACCAGCAGCCACCTGTGTGGGAGGGGAGGGGCTCTCAATTCACCCCAACAGCTAGCTGGACGGTTACCCACTCCACAAAGCAGCACCTCCTCTCGGCTTTCTTCAACCTACAGAAATATTGGCACAAAGCATGTGACCACATACTTCAATATCTAAACTAGGACACTCTCAATAGTGAAAGGAGGAACGACTGATAATTGTGCCAGGACAACAAGCATGTAAACCCAGATTATTCTAGACAAATTGGGAGATGTGGTCACCCTAGCAAAAAGACTCTTTTCTTTGTTTTGCTCCCTTGGCCACAGTCTCTGCTCTCCTGTGTGCTGTGACAGGGGTCCTAGTGTGTGTTGGATGGATAGGTATGTGTGGGAGGGGGGACATGCTCCACCTGATATCCTGTACTGCATTTAAGATTTCCCATCCCCGGGGCTGGCGCCGTGGCCAAGTGGTTAAGTTCGTGCGCTCCGCTGTAGGCGGCCCAGTGTTTCGTTGGTTCAAGTCCTGGGCGCGGACATGGCACTGCTCGTCAGGCCACGCTGGGGTAGCGTCCCGCGTGCCACAACTGGAGGGACCCACAGCCGAGAATATGCTACTATGTACTGGGGGGCTCTGGGGATAAAAAGGAAAAAAAATAAAATCTTTAAAAAAAAAAAAAAAGTTTTCCCATCCCCTCCTTGCCGACCCTCTGCTCCTTGGACCATGCTGGGCTGTCTCATTTTCCCTTCTGGTAGGTTCAGGTCTTCACTGGGAGGTTTCTTGTCCCTCCAGCAGATAAGTTCATGTCCGATTATCCCTTCATCCTTCAGGCAGACCTGGGCTTGCCTGGACTTGAGGGTACACGTAGGTCGACATTGTCAAGCCATCCACTTGCATGTTACCAGGTTATGGTCACACAACTAGAAACTATCTGAGCCGGAACTAGAATCCACATCTTTTGAATTCCATTCCTGTGCTTTTTTTCCAACACCGTGAAGTTCCAGGTGGCTAGAGCATTGTCTTCTTGAGGGCAATACCTATCCTTCTTGGCTGGACCAGAACCAGCTTCTTAAAGCTTCCTCATCAGGCACTTGATTCCTCACACATCCCAAGGGAATCTGATGATTGAGCCCATAGAGCTTTCCAAAAATAATGCTTCATCTATTCAGAAAAATAAAATGGAGCCACCACAGAAATTACTGTGAAAAAGAAGCAAGCGCAGAAGGAAAATTTAACCTAAGCTAAAGTTCATCAAATGAAAACTTTAATTTAATAGCTACTTAGCCTGAATAATGTCATCAGCTGCAGGGGAGGCAGCATTTCCTCCATGGCAGGTGGAAGAAAAGAGTTTGCAACTTGGGCCTTAAGAACTCTTTGTGTCCATGGTTGTGTCTCCACAGAACCTTATTTGGTTCTCACTCCGTGGCCTGAGGATGCTGACGTCTGTGTGCTCTTCAGAAGGAGTCACACATTTAGATTTTATTGCTTTAAAATGATCAGGTATAATTTTCTAAGGTTAGGTCAGAAAATACTTCAGCCTCCCCTGCTGCCCTTTTAGAGCTAGTTTATTAAGTTAAAAAAGAAGAAGAAATGTGCCTTCAAACAAACATACTAAATTAGACCTTTCAAAACACTTGTCATTAAAAGATGGTTTGTTGAAACTTCAGACAGGTTAAACGTATGCCACAATTTGAGTGAAAAAATTAGCTTTCCAGGGTTGCAATTACAATCCTACTTAGTTGCCATGGTGACCACACAGCATATGGATTTTGTCAGATAAAGACATCAGGAGTGGTGAGAAGGGACAGAGTGTTTTTTTGAATCACCCCATGCCAAGTGTCAACTCTTGCAATTCTCTTGCAAAAAAGATATATTTTTTTTTTAAAGAAAAAATGTATCTGGATTTGGAGGGGGTTGGGAAGAAGAACAAGGCTTTGGAAGAGTAAAAAAGTAGAAATGTTTAAAGACAATCTGAATTTAAAATAACTTGAATGTTAATGTCAAATTGTGTAATAAGGTCTCCTTGGGGGTTTTGGTGTTGGAAACACCTACTATCTAAAAAATATGTTCCAATAATGTATGGCCAATCTGTTCCAGTTTCTCTTCTACTGTGGTTTCTTGTATTTTTATATGCCATGTCATTTTAATTTTAATGTTCTTTCTCCTATTTTAACTGTATGTGTATCTAGGATTATTTTTGTTAATGATCTTGTCATTCTGCTGGGCCAGTATAAAAATTAGTGTAGAATAAGAATGTCCCTGGGCTGAGGACACAGGACTCTAAGATGGGAAATGATCCAAATTGAATTTCTTCCTTTTACAAGAAGAAGGAGAAAAAGACTAAGTACTCTGTGAACTCTAACAAAACTTGGAATTCTCAATTTACTGTTATCTTCATTTATCATTCCAAACTTACGCACTCGTAACTATTACATCTGTTCTGCCAGCATCAAAGTGAAATTGAAAGATTGTGCCACATGTCTGTCTGCTGTGCTGTGGTACAGAGTCTCAGAGTCAGCTAGCCTGGGCCCAGTGGCCTACCTGGCTGTATGATATGGGTGGTGGCAGCAATTCATCAGCTACCACAGCAACCATTAGCTCCTGACCTTCCGGACTTTACATTTTAGTGGGGGAGAGGAACAGTCAACAGACAACAAATAATACCTAGGATATTTGCAGAGTATGATAAAGACTGAGAAATAAGGAACCGGGTGATTTGTAATGGAAAGTCCATCGTTGGGGAGGAGGGACGTGGGTGGTGGTCCAGGGTCTGCTCCTGATGGGGTGTCCGAGACGACTACTCAAGGAGATGATCCATGAGCTGAGACCTGAGGGATGAGACACAGACAGCCAAGCAAAGATCCCGGGGAAGATCAGAGAAAGTGACAGCACAAATGCTTTGAGCAGTCGAGAGTCGGGCAGAGTGAGGAGCAGAAGAAGGTACAAGAAGTTTCAGACAAGGGAGATGGTGAAGGGACTGCTGGCCCTGAATATAGAGTTTTGGTTTTAGTCTATTTTCTTCATCAAAATTATAGAATTGCTCCAAATTGTCAAATTTAGAAATTATCAAATTGCTCCAGAATTTGTAGAAATCTTAGTATTAGATATCTTAGACGGATTACTTATGAAAGGAAACATGGCTTTGGATGGAGTGCTTTCAGGATATTTTGCAGAAGTCCCAGCCAGTGTCTGGGGCTGACCTCAGTGACGAGGAGATGGAATTCCTTCTTCCCGGTCCTGCACTCTCCGGGAGGCCAAGCCTCAACAACCGCCAGAATAACTTGGGAGCACTTGTTAAAAATTCAGGTTCCTGAACCGTCCTCCAGGCTTGCTTAATCAAAATCACGTCGTAGGGGCCAGAAGGCCTCCCTTTCTGTTAAACCTCCTGGATGAGTCAGATCATTAGCCATGTTGGGATCCCCAACACAGGGCTTAGGAGAAGGTCAATTCTGCTGATGCCAGGAAGACCTGGGAAATGGGAGGGGCGATTACTTCTTACCTTCACACATGGGGGCAGGAGGGGCTAAAGGCACCCCAGACCAATGCATTCAAACTGACTCTGTTCCTTTCTCTCCTGTTGTTTATGCAATAGGACCCCTCTGGTGAGGGCTTTATGAGTCTGAGTTCCCCTGACAGTCCCAAATTGCCCATCTGTTTACTAGCTTAGTGCTTCTCATTCCTAAAATGGAGATGATTTCTCAGAACCGCAAACCTGTCTGGGTATATAAATACGTAGTGTGTCTGTGTCTTTAAATAGAAAGGCATTAGGGAATATTAGCTCAGGCTAATTATACAGATCAGTTATAGCTAATAATTAAAGTTTGCCTTAGGCTTTGTGGGAGGGTCGCTCTTAGGGACAAAGGGTTGGTTCCCTCTCCCTTGTTGTTTTACATATTTACAAATTAATTTAAATGTGATAATCTGCAACATTGATAATTATAAATGCTTAACTAAATAGAAACGTGTTTGGCTTGAAACAGGCTCCTTATGAGATGACTAGGACACAACCGCTGATCCAAAAAATCTCCCTACAGTATACGCCACTGCAGTTATGGAGGGGCTGTCTACACAGCGGAAAAACCAAAGCGAAAAAAGCTTTGCCAATCTCCTTCAGCCTCCTTTCTTGGAAGCCAGTGTGGGGTTCCGAAAACATCCACTGCGTAGACATCTGTTTGAAGCTGGACCCAGATCAACATCCAATTTAATACAGGTCAGCGAACAAGTGTTAAAAAGCAAGGTCTCTTGCCTGCTTCCAATCTATACTGGACGAAAAACAATGATTTAGAGGTGAAAGGCTCTGTGTCCCGCACCATGAACTCAGTGCCACTCAGCTCTTGGGCTATTCTTCAGTGCTGGAATCCATGGCACCATATTTTCCTGAGGTCATCTTCATCAGACAGGACGTTGCTCAGTCTCATCCTGCCAGAGAATTTATTATATCGATTTGGGGAATAAGGTTAATTGAACTGAACTTTTGGTTTTAAAGCTAGGGCTTGGTGCAAGCCTGAACAATTAAAACGGAATTCTTCTCCTTCAAATGACTGGGGCTCATTTGACTGAGTGGACAGCATTGTTTAGAACAGAGGCAAGGGTAATTTTACAATGTGAAATGCTCATTTACTTTTCTCCTGTTGCTATAACAACTCACTTTTGAACCAGACATGGGGAGAGGAAAGCCTCAGCTTTGCAGAGAATTTCACATTGGTTTTGTTTAGATTTTTTCAATCAGTTTGCTTGGAACGGCAGCTGGAAATGCAGGAATAGATTTTCCTTTTTCCGTTTTTAGAAACCTTGTTTAGGACTGAGGCTTTGTGTTTCCATCTTGTCTCAAGGGTTGCAAAAAAAAAAAAAAAAAAGTTACACCCCACACACAGTTTGTGATTTCTGTGGCATAAATCACGTTTCAAACTCAGATTGTGTGCTATTCTTGCCCTTCAAGGTAACACCGGGGTTTTGCTGCTCCTGACAGAAATACAACTGTCAGTTCATTCTCTTTTGCACTCTTCTGTGTGAATGCTACCAGCAAGACCTGTGTTTCTGCAGGATTTGGGGATCTGTAAACCTCAAAATCTTGTTAAGCCTCACATAATATACCAACATGCTTTGTTTCTTAATAGCTCTGAGGGAAAGGCAGGTAGATTTGGCAAAAGCACAACAGACAAACATTTTCAGAGAAACACAAAAGAGTAATTGCACACCCAACAAGACTCCCGTTCTGCTTCCATCTCCTTCTTAACACCCCCATCAAAAACAGACGCTAACGTGGGCCTAAAATTTATGCTCTTGCTTTTGGAGCATTAGGTTCTCGAAGGCTGATTTGGATGCAGGTAGAATTAAGAATTGAATTGAAAAATGGACTCAAATGTTTGTGGTGAAACAAATACTTTCTAGTCAATATCCATACATCCTCTTTTGGGGAAGATAAACTACAGAATGGTTTTCACAGCTTGATAAAATATTTAAAATTCATAGAATTCTGGAGAATAAGAAATGAGATGTGAAAATAAGAATAAATGTCAGGAAATATAACTCTCCCTCCGCCACTGCTAGTAAGACAGGAAGTGGCCATCTACTAGCTCTGGTCCTTTGGACATTGTTACTTCCTCTTGTC
Organism: Equus caballus; assembly: GCF_041296265.1. Classification (NCBI taxonomy): domain Eukaryota; kingdom Metazoa; phylum Chordata; class Mammalia; order Perissodactyla; family Equidae; genus Equus; species Equus caballus. Next base: position 18,634,055 of record NC_091714.1, read on the forward strand.
CATAGGTCTTATCAGGAGGAAGAGCTGGGACTGTGAACTATGAATTGTTCATGAATAGTCTCTACTCCTTAAATATTAATCTAAATACATAGATATTAACACAGTAAAAGCATTTAAAATGCCAAGGTATCATATGGATGTTAATGAAATGGTGCAACATCTAACAGTGCCAGCATTTTGGTTCTTTTCTGAGGAAGATTCACCTTGTGCTAACATCTGTTGTCAATCTTCCTCTTTTCTTTTGCTTGAGGAAGATTCGCCTTGAGCTAACATCTCTTGCCAATCTTCCTCTATTTTGTATGTGGGTCACCACCACAGCATGGCTGATGAGTGGTGTAGGTCCCTGCCAAGGATCTGAACCTGTGAACCCAGGCCACCAAAGCAGAACGCACTGAACTTAACCACCACACCATGGTGCTGGTCTTCTTGGTTCTTTTCTGATACGCTGTTTTTCTCTTGATCATCCAGGTGGTTCCATGACTCATAATCACAAACATTGTTAGAAGCTATGCTTTGTGGCAGAAATGTAGACAATACGTTTGTTCCTTAGAGTATTACAGAAAATGTGACCTATTCGGGATCATAATAATGATGACCTTTGGGGAAGGATATTCATTTCCAATTCTGGTGAATCTATTCAAAGTCATCTCCAAGCACAGAATCAAATGGTACAAACCTAGTAATGAGCCTGACTCTCTCTCCCTCTGTCTTTCTCTCTCTCCATCTATCTCTGTCTCTCTATTCATCTATCAATAGAGAGAGAAATGTCACACACGATCCAAGGGGCTTGAAAGCCACCAGGTGAATCTGAATTTCTACAGGAGCAGAGCAGAATTCGTCGCAGCTCACCCCTTTCTCCTATCTGGAGTCTTTGCTTGAGAACCAGCTACTCAGGAGTGTAAATTTGGAAGCCTCTAAACTCAGAATTTCTAGTTAACATTGTGAATGAAGTGTGGAAGAAGGAGAATCAAGATTTGAGCACCTCTAAATGTTAGCTACTGGTTTTGTTTAAAATAAATCACATCCTAAACAGTTTTCTAATCATATGTGTGAAAAATGGGTTAAACCAATTTAGGGGTACCTACCAACTTGTTGGCCAACTCTGAGAGTTCGTATCAGTCTATCTATTCACTCATCCTGATTTTCAGGTCTGGCTTGATAAACAAGCAATTTTTTAATACATCTATATTTTAGAGTTAGGAGAGAAGGCTAAGATATACTATTATAAAATCAGCAAGAATTTTCATTCTTTCAATAATTTATTTATAATTTATGATGTATATATTGTCTGTTTCCCAAATGGATTGTTGAAGCCATTCTTCCCCCTTCTTGATGCACAAGTTGCTTTCTCATAGATTAAGCATTGTCTGGACACATTCACAGTTGAGTAGCACAATTCATGGGAGAACGCTATTCAAGAATATGGTTAATATTTCAATAGCAGCTGAAAGGACATAGTAGCAGCTGGCACTGAGCTCTGTGTGGCCTTCCTTAATGACCTGGATGAATGAGGCAAGCACTGCCTCCCCCTCTGTGTGACTTGGGCAAGATTCCCTATCATCTTGACAGCTGGAGAAGTTGTCACAAGCAACTTGCCCATATCACAGAGCTATGAGTGGTAGGCCTCAATCATGAGCCGCTGACATTAGGCCCAGGTACTGAACTACCATGAAACACTGCCTCATCGACAGCTTTGTTCAGAGATGAGAAAATAGAAAAAGAACCTTTGGAGAGGGGAAATAGCAAGAACAAATATAAGATGTGAGAGAACTATCTGGCCGGGGCAGCGACTCTGAAACGACCTTGAGTTAAACTGCCAAACACATACACAACTGCAAGGGAAGTGACGGCTAGAAATGAGAACACAACAGGGGGAAGACATCCATCCGTTCACTCAATCACTTAAAAAATCTATTTTGAGTGTTTATTACATGTTGGTTCCTGAGCTAACTGCTTGGGAAACAGAGGTCAGTAAATTGTAGTCCTTGCTCTCAAGTTGCTGAAAGTCCAATGGATGGGCGTGTAAAGAAACAAACCCATCACGTGGTGCTCAAGGCTGAAATAAAGCCCATTGGCAGAGGAGCTGGGGAGCCCCCTGCAAAAGAGGTGACATGTGAACCAGGTCTTGAATGAAAAAGGAATTTTCCCCTTTAGGGGAACGGAATAGAGAAGATCTGGAGTTGGAATTATGTATATTGTGTGTGTGGTTATTTGGTAGTGAAAGAAAAGCCTTGAAGGTCAAGCTCAAGATTTGAGGCTATTTCATCTCACTGTAGGATGATTTTAGCAGGGTTGTGATGTGATTAGGTCTGTGTTTTGGGAAGAGTTCCCAAGGCTGTGTGGTGAATGGACTCACGATGGGGTGACACAGAGGTGGGTCAGCTTTTCAGGAGACAGTGGCATCAACCAGGGAGTCACTTCCGAGGCCTAAATTAAGTCAGGGGACATAGTCTTGAAAGCTTAATCTCAACATACTAATTTGCATCAGAATTTGCTAACTGAGGAGAGTTCTGCCTGGCTGTATGGTAGAAAGAAAAAATGGCCGAAGAGATTTAATTGCACAAGCTGAAATGCTTGCGAGTTTGTAGATTAAATGCATAGTTTCAGTGCAGTTCAGAGAGGCACCCATTCCTTCTTCCTTTCTACTGTATTTCTCTGAGCTCAGTTCCTCATCTGCAAAATGATGGCCCTGGTAGCACCTCCCTCGTGGGGTGACCGTGAGACAGAAACAGGTTAATGCCTTCAGGGGTGGAGTGCTCAGCACAGTGGAAGGCACACCTTAGTCACTCAACAAACGCCAGCTCTGATTACGGTATCTGTACATTTCCTTCAACTGGCTTGTGTGAGTGCATGAGAGCAGTGGGTATGAGTGTGCGTGTATGTGTGTGCCTATGTGTCTGCGTATATGTGTTTGTGTGGTGGGTGTGAGTATTTTGGTGTGAGTGTGTGAGTGCATGTGTACATGAGTGTGCAACATGTGTGTGTGCTGGACCTCAGAATGTCCCTTTCCTATCTCTACCACATTCCTTATTTTCAAAAATTCCCTAAAGGATGTTTTATTGGACTATTTCTGGTAGCCAAACCATTTAAAGCATAAAATCTTTATTTACTGCAAGACTAAATTTAAACAAACACAACTAGAAAAAGGGAAAAATATCATATTCTAATGGCGCTGCAGCGTCCTTTTGTCTTTAACTTAGATCCTTCTTTGTTGTCGGTAGTCCTGATTGCTGAAGTCGGATGTACATTCCCGCTATCCTCCTTGAAGAAAGCAGCTATAGGCATAAATACTTTTATACATTGAGGGGAAATAATCTCATCCAACCACCCACAAAGAAAAAGAATCTAACACTCAAAGGGCCTCTGGAAGAAAAAAGGACTTCCAGTCTTTTATGGGGAAGTTTTGTGATAACACTAAACTTTTTCTCACTATTTTTGAAAGGTGTTTCTAGAAGCAATAGTGAAATTACTCTGTTGTTCAATTAATTTATCCAAATATCTCTTGCTTTTGTTTGAAATGTGGGGAATGAATGAAAAGCATCTTATATGTTAATCCTATTTCCCTTGAGCCTCTTATTCCATTAAAAGGATTTATTTAACTCCGAACAAGCCAGCAATTGTATAGGTAGATTGAGCGTGTTATTAGGGAGCCCCTCTCCACCACAGTGTTTCTGCATATTTATGGTAGGCCACTTACCATCACTTGCTCATTTTCCGTAAAGGCTGCATTGAATCATGGAGGGAGGGGGAGTTTTGGTGTCAAGGCAATCCAGATTCAGATTGCAGCTTTGCCACTCCATAGGGATTTGCTCCTGGATAAATGACTTTACCTTTATTCACACCGTAAAATGTAGAAATACTACCTAGATTTTAAGCTACTTTAGGAGGTTCGAAAATGAATGTATAAAACATCACTCACTCACCTGGGACGCCAGAGGCTCAGTAATCAGAGCCACGACTAACCCCCATCCTGTCAATAATGCATATGGTAGAAAGTATTGTCCATTCAGGAGTTCACATAACTTATAGATTGCATATATGGTGATAGGCAGTTTGTGACCAATTCTTTATTTTATTGCTAATGCAGTTCCCAAGGTAATGTCCAACCACGTCGATTCACTGGAATTCTTAATCACCCATCAAACAAGAAATTAGAAAAGATTCCTTCCCACAGCATCGCACAGACAGTACATGCAATAGCAGCCTTGGCTCTACCAATTGCATACTGCAGGGCATTAGGCAGACATGAGAAATAGAGGGACATACAGAAATTTACTCAGCAGAAGGAAAGCGTTATTAGAATTGGAAAACCATAGCCGTCTTCAAAGTTCAAACAACATAAAAATAAGCAACCACAAAATTCACTCCAACCAATACTCTATTTGCCTTATTTAGGCAACACCCAGGGGGAAGCAGACCAGCTCGTGCGTTGGCCCCCTCAAGCAGGTGCCAGGAGCTTTTGATCATAGTGCTGACATTTCTTTCGTGAAAGGCACTTGACTCTGGAAATGGTTCTCCCAGGCAGGAAGGACAATCCATGCATGATTGGAGCCAGCACACAGAAAGACCAGGGTTTCACCACCAGCCTGTCTCTCTGTTTTGGTACACGCTTTGATCTAACAGCCGCTGAAGTTTGGTGACCCCTTCTAAGCACGACCTGGGGTGGTATTGGGGCCGGCCAGCATGCTTCCTGCAAATCACTGCTTAAGAAACTGGAGATCAGAGACCAGGAAAAAAACCCACAGACCAAAGAATAAAATAAATACAACTACATAATAAACCAACCACCAGCTTAGTTCAGGGTAGATTAGAAGGGGAGAAAAAGGAAATTTTAACGAAGACCTTTAGTTCAGGGCAGAGCACCCGGCTGCCCCCTCGCTGGCCCAGCAGCTGCAGGAGACCAACAGCCTTGGGTTTGCTGAATGCTTATTCCAAACAAACAAGAAAAGTCTCATCTTTCCACGGAGCCAGCACGCTCAGCAAGCAACAAAAGCACACTGAGATGAAGACATTCTTCAGGCCTATAATCCCCAAATCAAACACTTCTTTCTTATGTGTGCTTCCCCAGATAGCTGTAAAGACGGCAGACAGAGCCCTGGGACTCCTTCCAAGGTCATTGTAGGGTACTGGGTGAAGCCGGCCTCACTGAGAATGGAAACCATCCTGAGCTGACTATGTCCGTGTACTTTCCCCGTCTGCATCACCCAAATAACCCCTGCTGACAACAACATGTCTAATTTGTAAAATCAATCAGCAGCTTCCCTGATCGTAGATGAAACTGGTCCACACGACTCCCCTTTGTGATGATTTCCCTTACAAGGGAGAAGCAACCCCTCCTTATCTAGGGCTGAAGATATTCTTAGGTTGGGGGCAGGGCAGAATGTTCTTATCATGTGAATCCATCTTTGCCTACAGCCTCAAACGCTGTTCTGTCTTCACAGCTTCTGCCCTTTGAGCTAGAAGGTAGCATTACCCCCAGGCTCCTGTCTGTTGATTTCCAGGCAGTCACTTGAAAGAGCCTCATCTTAATGAAGTCGAAACCCCTTCATCAATGTAGCTGTCCTTGACCGGGCCAGCCCACAGCCTATGGTTAGGCTAGCTAGCCCTTTACTGTAAACTGTCTTAAAAGAGGAAGCTTCTGAGATGCACAGAGGACTGCCTTTTTTGTCTCTAAAATTGACTTCTTGTTTTGGTGCCGAGCAGAATGAGAGCGCAAGCTGTAGGAATCATACAAACATCGTACCATTTGGAAAAAATTGGACAGCCTTTAAAAGTGTTGCTTTGAAGAAGAAAACATATTGGGTACAGACATTTAAGTAGCACTTCATTTTCAAAGTGATTTCTAGTTCTTAGGCAGCCTCTGAAAGATTATTTCCACTTTATGAATGAAGAGCTTGAGGAGGCTAACCAAACCCGCTTGTATATCAGCAATGCTGGGTTGGGAACATGGGTTGCCACTGGAGGAAGGGAAGTAGCTGCCATTTCAGTGTGGTGGCAGGCTCAGCAAAACTCAGCCCTGGGGCCTCCGGTTCCACTCTTGGGTTGGCTAGAGAACTCTTTAATGAGTCTTTCTCTCCCTCCTGTCATTAGCCTCCCCCTTCTTACAGCACAGGTTCACAGGAATTCTGATAGCCAGTCCAAAGGAGCATCCCTATGGAGGAGAGTCAAAGCTTTAGATGCCCCAATTTGAGCCACTGGAATAGAAAGTCGATTAATAATTTCTGGAAACTTCATGGCCATTTGATATTAGATTGGTAGCTTAAAATTGGTCACCTTGAGATTATTTACACCAAGGAAATCAGCAAATACTACAAATTAGAGCTACTCTCCTACCCCAAGAGCCAGCTGCTCAACAGTTAACAGCTAGACAGAAATATATCAAATGAGATAAAAAAGGCCCAAGAGGCGGATTCTCCATCCTGAAACACTCAGGACCACCCTTGCTTGAGGGACAGCCGCAAAGTTCCTTTATGATGCAACAAACAAAAAGGACAGATCTGACCAGGGGAGTCCACTTTTTATTCTTGGCATCATTGTGCATTTTAGGCTTATTTATTCATTTTTACATTAGTAATAAATTAATATATTATCATGGCAAAAAAATGGAAATAATACAGAAGTATATGGAGTAAAAACCAAAAGATCCCTTTTGTTCACCCACCTTCTCAAGTCACACTGTTCTCTCAAGATAACTATGCATCAGTTTCATGTATCCTTTCCGCCTTCTATGTACATACGCTTATATATGATTATATTTTCACACACACACGTATGCACACATACACATGTATTTATATGTACTCTTCTGCATCTGTATTTTCATCAAATCTAGTCTGGGAAGATATTCAGAGACCCTGTTCAAGTCTGAGACCACCAGACCTCTTCCCATTAACCGAAGCTCCTTCTCATTGGCAGACATGGTTTCCACACATTTACTCTACTACCATTAATGCTTTAGGACATTCCCCCAAAGTTTGTAATTTATATTAAATACAGATGGGTATATTTTCGGTTGTACCATAAAATGCTTCCTATAACGCCATTGATAAACCTCCTCATCTTTCTGAACATAAATTAGAAACAAATAATTTGAAGAAAATATGATGATAGAGATGATAGACTTAACATGTAAAAATCAATTATTTTGAAATATTTGCTCCCGGCTTAATATAAATAGCTTGGAAAATTGGTTTTGTTTATTGATGTTTCAGGAAAACAACTATATATTTGAAATGCCGATTATATTGTTGAAAAATATAATTAATTACCTGGATGAAAATAGGATCATTATCTCACAGGATATAATTCATGGAAAGTACTTTAAAAATTGTAATGGGCTCTACAAACAGTAGCTATTGATGTCATGCATAAAAAGAGACATTTGTTCTCTCTTCTTTGCATAAATATATTATTAAATGGGCGACATATCAAGCACACATTCTTTATGCTTTGACACATGTTTCACATGATTTTCTCCATGTAAATGTTTATTCCGAACTCACTGAGTAATTGTTATACATTATGCATAAGCCTTCAAGTTTCAGTATTCAGATAATTTAGAATTTCTACAAATAATTTAAATTCCCCACATATAAATGACTATCAATATATTTCAGTTAAATACTGCTAATTCTCAGGTTTTTCAGGATGGCAAGAAATTGGCTTGGCAAGAACAATCCAGAATGACTGATGATGCCCGGAACATAGACAATTTGCAGGACATGCCACATCTTTCCATTATGAATCTGAATAATCAAGCATTATGTTAAGACTGATGATTTCCCTTGTGGTCGTGTGAAGTCCCCTGACAGGCACATATCTTCATTACCTTTTAGACTCCTCTGTGTTTGGCATAATACAACCCACTAAACACTATTCAATGAATAGCTACAAAGGTAATGAAAACAACAGCCAAACCATTAAATGGACATAGGTATATTTGACATTTCTTTTATTCTAATCTGTTTCCTAAATGTCCCAATGACCACTGAGCATTTGTTACACATTAGCATGTTGCTAGTGGCACCCACACTTAATGTCAAAATAGCCACTTCTTAATCTTCAAACAGAGGCAGGTGTAGCCGCAAATCTCAGAGCCTTAGGAGACAGAGGCAAGCGTTGATCTGATGGATTAAAGTTTATGCCTTTTCCTCTTTTAAATAAGCTTACTCTTTTGGTAGCAAGCACTTCGGGGATTCCGAAAATATTTGCAAACAGTTCTGTCAGATAGCATCACCGTCACCATATGATTTAAACAAGCATGTATTCATCACACTTAAACCAGATGTCATCTGAGTAGATGAGAAATGAATCATTTGCTCCTGACAGCTTGTTTATTTCTGGCAAGACTTTCCAGCAGGGATTGTCGAAACGCACAACATTCTTTCTTCATATCTAAACACTAGAACGGAAGTCCAAGTACTAGAGGAAAAAGCCTTTCTTCCAGGTGATGCTCCTTAAAAACAGACTCTTTTTCCCCTCAAATCAACGGGTGTGTGGCAAGAAAAGCGATGCGGTCTTAGAGATTGGAGCTGTCTTTGTGGCATAAGAGTGATGATAATTCTGTTACTATTACCACCTCCAGCAACAACCTGAAGGATTGTTCCAATTAAAGAGTAACTCCCGTTAACTAAAATGTGCTAGGACCGGTGCTAAGCTGTTTGATGATATAATCTCATCTAATCTTCACAACAACTTTTCCACATAGGTACCTTCCCTCCATTTTACAGCTGAGAAAACCAAGGTATAAAGAGGAACTGAGTAAACTGCTCAAGGACTCCAGGGACTAAGTAAGAGGCAAATCAGTGATTCGCACCAGGCCTTTTGACTCCAAAGATTGTGCAAGACTGTTGGTGTCTCAGGTTCTGGGCCCACGAGCTCAAGTTTTCTGAACCTTCTCTTCCTTATTTGTGGGATTAGGGAGGCGGGCGATGGAATGACAATGGGTCTTTCCAGTTTTAGATTTCTAAAAAATGTAAGCACTTCCTAACACTATAAAACAATTCCTGCAATATTTTTGATCATTTGCAAACATTTGTACCCTGCATACTGTACACAGGCAAGAAGTTAGCTTCTCAATAAATAAAATACATCCCAATGGTTTTCCAGTTTGTTTACAACATTTAGGTAAGAAAATGGATTGCAAAAGCCCTTTAGTGAGAAGCCTTAAGAATAAAGGACATTTGTAAATTTCATTTTGGGGGCAGGTTAGGCCAAGTGATCACAGAAAGATTATGTACATATATGTGCCACAGAGAATTATCACTCCGTCGCTTTACAGTTCCCGAGGCAACTGAGTGCCTTAAAATAATGGCTCTTCTAATCATGAGGATAAAGCAGAAAGAGGGAGACGGTAACAAATGATGGGTGAGCACTACCATTCTGCAATATTAAGGTCTTTTCGATAAATCCTATAGATTCAGGCTAGCTCCCGGGTCGAAAGGTCATGATTCAAACGGTCAGAGGACCTGCTGTGTCAACTGTAAATGCTATCTCTCTCTGCTACAGGCCTAGGGGGAGGTGGCAGTTAAAGAAAAATATCAACTATCGCTAATGCCCTCTGTGCTTATATCGCCTGCTTCTCTCTTTTGATGGGAAGAAGGTGAAGATGAGAGAACTTAATCTGCACGGAGTTGGCTGGTGAACGAGCAGACCTCCAGGAGCCACGCCAGAGATAAGGGAAATATACGTCTCTTTCATGGGTACCGCAATCAAATTCATTTCCATCCCACTGTTATATCATAGGTGTTAGAGCTCCTCCTTTTGCACATTCAACGAAGAATATACCCTCCTCCCCAATTTTGGGGGATATCCCCTTACGGGAATAAATTGCTGATAATCGGAAAATTTTTTCTATGAGTAAAAGTTACTATTTTGCGGTGCATATGGACAGATACTGGGGAAGTATCATCTGTGTTAGGATGGTGAGATTCTGAGAGAACTTTTTACATTTCCATTGATATGGTTGTAATATCGTTTTAACCACATATGCAGAAATGGAGAGGGAAAAGCTAATTTGGTAAAATATAAATTGATTTGCAACAATTCTCACACGTGGCTCTCCCTTAGCAAATGTAAGTCCCTATTATATGTGTTCTCTGGACTCACCCATGGGAAAGATCTGGATTTCTGACAGTCTTAAATGTGACAGCAGCCTTTTAGCATGTAGACGAGTACAGTAATTTGGCAGCAAACTCAAGACTCATGCTCACCAGACTGGTAGATCGGAAATAAATCACAGATGTCACACACATGCTCTCTTAGAAGGGAGAGAATTGATAAGGTGCCAAACCCCATCAGACCCACACTGTTCTTGTTCCAAATGATAGAACCTCTCACCCTTGAAATTCTGACAAGTGCTATTAGGGAAAGAGATGCTAACTCATATCTCTTCCTGACTCTTTATCCATCTTTTCAAACAGTTTCTATCTGAGCTCAGTCTCAGGCCCATTTAATTATGACATCTGAATCAATACCGCATACTAGACCCAGCCTGCATCAGTGCGCCTGGCGGTTTCCGATACCCATGACAGGCTTTCTAAAAATGATCATCTTCTTATTTTGAAAAGGAGGCATCCGGCTTAACATTAGGTACCTTCATTTTTAATTTTTGAAATCAGTCATAACTTACAGGCCTAACAAGGTTTAACACATTTAAAAATATATATTTTGCATTTTCTGAACTCAGACTCACTTTCTGTCTCCGAGATGCTAAGGTAGAGACGACAAAAATGGAAATGAAGCCAATAGCAATTTAAATAAATTACGAGCTGACAACAACCTGCCTTGGTGATGTTTTAAATGAAACATATTAACTGCAAAAATATCAGAATGCTTTAGAATACCTTCAGAGACCCCATTTTGATACTGTGGTGGGTTTTTAGATATCTGCATATAAAACAACATAGCACCAGGGAGGTTTAGAAAAAAAGGATTGAGCAAAAAGGATGTGCTAATTTTAGGGCCTGAGTTGGTGAAGTAAATACGAGCTGATGTTCTTTAAACACAGAATGCATGTCTACAGAGGACTTCCGGATGAGAAGCTCTCTTAACGTACAACATATAGCTATGGTTGTGCACTTAGAGCGTATAGACTGGCCTTGAGTCAGAATACTTACAGTCTTATCCCTGTGAATCAAATCTGTGAGCCTAATGAAAATCACCGAGAGCCTCAGTCTCCTTGATTGTCACATGTTCAGAGGGAAAAGGGAGCCCAGGATATGAACCTTGAAGTTTGACAATTCTGTGATTTAAGGACATCTCAACTGTGTGTGCTTAGGCCTTTAAAATATTCATTAATGAATTTTTGATCACTTTCTAGAAGGTGTAGGCCTCTGTGTGTCTATAAGCTATAGGCCTATATGGTCTATGTGTTATATAGGCCTGTTTGTGTATATGAGGCAAAGTTGTATACATGTCTCTAATGTATAGGCTTTTCTAAGTCCATATGGCTTTAGGCTTATATGTATCTATACAGCAAGGTTTTGAAGGGTCTAAAAGGTGTAATCCAATGTGTGTCCATAGAGGGTAGGCCTATGGGTGTCTATCAGGAATAGAGTTCTGTTTTTATAAGATACAGGCCTCCATGTGTCTATAACATACAGAACTACTTGTGTCTAGAGGGTAGGAGCCAATGTATGTCCATAAGGTTTAGGCTTCTATATATCTATATAAGATACAGGCCTCCAATGTCTTGAAAATGTCTGCATGGAGTCAAAGAATTAGTTACATTACCTTGATAAGGTTCACTCTGGTTTTCTGAATAAACTCTAAAATTTTTCCATGAGGAACAAAAGAGACACACACAGACATACCCAGACTCATTCACATACCCGAATGTAAAATTATTTCTTGAAGTCTCAGGGACAAGTCTGTATAAGACAGATACTTAAATCATAGGTAAGTTCTCTTTATCATGAGGTATTTAAAAAGAGATTGTAGAAAATCTTTTTAATGATGCTTTGAAAATGTCAAGTCAAAGTCGATTGTTTGGTGACTATTTTTAATGGTCCTACCAAAAAAGAAAAAAAAGACCCTCTATATTTTCCCCCGAGGGCCCTTAGTTTCACCACCACTGGCAGGACTTACATTCTTTAAGCTTGGTGTTGTCCTAAAGGAGAAATAGCCATTACGAGATGTTGCCTTTGGGAATGAGACGTGATTGATGAGAGCTCAGGTGTTCTCATGAAGGAAATGAGGCCTCATACAACTTGACAGATGCTTCAAACAATAATATTAATAGTTTACATTTATTATCGTCGCCATCTTTTCAAACTCTTTGATTGGATCACCATTGTGCATTATGTATCAAAATACTCTTTCTTGTTCAAACTACTATGGTCATCTCAACGAGGCAACCAAAACACAAAAAATTCTTCCCAAAACACACAAAATATCTTCAAAGTGTTTTCATGGACTACCACGTGTTTTTACAGCTTCTAGCAACTAGGTTCTAGCAGTTAGCAAAGCGGGTCACTAAATGAGCACTTATGAATGACCACAGAATAAACGTCGTCTCATTTACCATACACGCACGTAACAATCTCTTATAAATTGTAAAAACATCCTTCAAAACGCTTCCTAAAATACTCTAGATATTTTTTGACTTACAGGAGAAAGCTGAGAAAAGATGGCAGAACTCTATTTTCCTACTTTGAAACGATTTCCCATCATTTGCAGAGCACTCAAATTTTGAGTTTTCACATAAGGAAAGAACTAGAGTTATGCGGGTCTGGCTTCTTAGACTTGACTTTACCCTGACTCCAAATACCTTCAAGGACCATAAAAAGTACTGTTGGAGCCTCCTTTCCTAACCTAATTGGTTAGAGATATTTTGTCTACTCAGAGCTCTATACAGACGGCTTTGGTTAGACATGTCAGGAGTGGAAGTCATTCAAGACAAATTACCCTGGATTAGGACTGTTTTCTGAGGCCAGAATCTATGAAGAAAATGCAGTCCTAGTTCTCTGAAAGCTCTTGATCACTATCACAGGTAGACCCAAATGGGAACAGAGTTAGCATAAGAAATGGCCAGTGGCATTCAGCTTAAAGAGTCTAAGGTAATCATTTAATTATCATCCAAACCTAGACATTTATTTTTTTCTGGAAAAAAAAGGTTCACTGACTATGTTGCTAGGATGGTCTGCATAAACTGTGACCATTCCAGGCAAATTGGGACATATGGTCACACTACTATTATTGGCCGGACAGATATTTGTTCACCATTCAACGTCTCTGGGCCTCTGTCTTCTTATATTTATTGTATTGAAAAATATGTTACTCCTCAAATTCTTTTAGTCCTACAGAATGGTCAAATAATGGATGATCCTCAATAGTAGATAACTGGAAAAAATATTTACGTTCTAAAACCAATATGGTGTGCTTAGGTAACCGTTCTCCAGATATTCCATAAATTCACTTCAACACAGAACCTGTTAATGGTTTAAGTTAATTAGAAAAGCATCAGTTCATCTGGGGAAGATCTGGTTTCTGTTGATTGCAAGCTTAATTTGTTCCAGTAGTGAACTTGTGTTGCCAAAAAAAGCGCAGCCTTGGATTTCATTAGTGGAAGTCCAGCCTTGAGAGCACTGGGGAAAGTGAATTCTGTGTTCACTACTGGTCAGTCTATACCCAGAATAGTAAGTACATCCAGTATGACCTGGAACAACTCCAGACATGAGTGATGAGGACAGCAATGGCTTGGAAACTATGTTATTTCTGGAGAGGTGGCAATAAGTAGGAATACTTAGACTAGAAAAGGAGACATTACACCTTTACAAGCAAAAGACATTTACAAAGCTGAAGTCCAGAGTTGTGGAAAAGAGGTTTAGAATTCCAAAGACTAAGACAATAGCTAACAGATTGAAGTTACAGGGACAACATTTGCATCGATGTATGGAATTCCTTTCTAGCATTCTGATGTGTTCACAAATGGGATAGGACGCCTTGAGAGGGAGTGAGCTCCTTGTCACTTGCACTGTTCAAGCAGCAGCTGGATTCTTGCATGCGGGAGAGAGGGCAATGAACTGGATCAGTGGGTTCCAAATTGTGTTCTACTGCATCTGAGGAGGGTCCTCAGAAGAGCATCTGGGAGCAGTGGAGGATGAAGGCAGTGGGGGATGCTCTGTAGCATCAGACCTCAAGCCTCCAGCCCTGACTTAACCAGAGCACTTCTGTTTCTGTTTGTTGTTGAGTTGTTTTGGGTTTTGTTCATTTGTTTGTTTAATGTAAGGGCTCTGCATGGTATTTCCTTTGGATAAAAAGGGGTTGGGGAAGGTTCTGCTAAAAATTCTCTTTTAAATCCATTGACACCAAAGCTTCCTTAAGACTCTCAGGCAGTAGGAGTCTATGATTTTAAATTCAAGGAGGGTGTCCACTGGGAACATCCTCATGTCCATTCCGATTTTCCTATAGTCCAGCTCTCAGATTAACTCTTGGTTTGTGTCTTCTCAAAAACAGACTGGAAAGAAGTATGCCACTGGAAATGTTTGGTCCTCAAATATTATGTTCTGTGTGTAAAAACAGGAGTCAGTCAAGGGGTGTAAGACAGCCAAATGTTTGATTAAGAACATTAGTTAATAACTTTGAAGCAATATTTGTTAAGATAAAATACAATTCAGATAACTAATATGTGGTTGTGTTTATTTTTACCCACCTCTAGAAACCCACTTCTTGGGTAAGTCTAAAAATAAAGACTAAATTAAAAAACTAAAATGCAATTTGACTATAAGACTTCATTATTGTTGTACAAAGTTTTAAAAATTTCATTAAAGTTTTCTTTCAGGGAGCTTGACTGGCTGAGCATCCTTCTTCATCTTTATCTCCTGACACATCTCCCTAGACATACTTGGCTTACATGTGATGTTGTTGTGGTTTTAATGATTCTTAGCAAATGTTTTAAAACAACCAGATGACTCATATTCTGAGACTCTGGGACTCAAATTGAAAACTGAAAATGAAGGTGAATTGACTCAGACTATTGAATACCTTTAAAACAATGGAAGGAATCATTTGGACATAAAAGTTTAGCCCAATTCCACTAGGAAGGCTATAATTTTAAAAAATAATAGGAAAATAGCGAGTGCTAGTGAGGCTGTGGAGAAATTGGAACACTCATACATTGCTGGTGAGAATGTAAAATGGTGCGACCACTGTGGAAAACCATTGTTGTTTCCTCAAAGAGTTAAACATAGAATTACCATAGGACCCAGCAATTTTTCCCCTAGGTATATACACAAAAGAATTAAAAACAGGAACTTGCATAAATACATGAATATGCATGTTCATAGCAGCATTATTCATAACAGCTAAAAGGTGGAAACAACCTAAATGTCCATCAATGGATGACTAGAGAAAGGAACTGTAGTATATACATACAATGGGATATTATTCAAACATGAAAGAAATGAAGCATGGATATATGCTATAATGTGGACGAACTTTGAAAACTTTACTCTAAGTAAAAGAAGTCAGACACAAAAGATCATATAGACTTTAATTCTATTTCTATAAAATATCCAGAATAGGTAAATTAATACCGACGGAATGCAGGTTGGTGGTTGCCTGGGGTTTGGGGGAGAAGGTATGGGGAATAATTGCTTTATGAGTGTGAGTTTCCTTTTGGGGTAATGAAAATGTCTGGAACTAGATAAAGAGGGTCGTTACAGAACATTGGGAATGTACTCAAGTTTAAAACTGTTCACTTTCAAATGGTTAATTTTATATTATGTGAATTATATACTAAAAACACATATAGAATAAATTAATTTTGTGACTCCCCTTTTGGGGTAAAATATCAAATGTCCTTAACTCTCAAGAGCAAAATAAACAAACAAACAAACAAAAAGTTGACCTCAGCTTTCATGCTCAGTGATGGCGTCTGTTGCCTGGCTTTTAGATTATACTGTTCAGAAAGATTGCCCTGTTAACATCCCTGCATCAGTCATTCAGTCACATAGTCATTCAGCACCCACTCCTTAGAGTCTGTGGTGAAGGGCAGACCACCCGCCTTCAAGGAGCTTGCGGTACAGTTGGGAAGACCGGGCCCAACCGTACAACCGGGTATGTGTTTCTTTACTCTAGACCTAAAATGTCTCATCACTTGAGAGATCAGTGAGGGAGGGAGAAGGATGGGAAGGCCTCATGGAGGCGGCAGAATTCGAGTCCCATCTCTAAAGACAGGTGGGATTTCAGCATTTTATACAATCTTCTCTTACAGCATTTATCGCACTGGATTTTAGTTGTTAACATGTCTGCCCATCCATACACATTGTAAGACACTTGAAGCTAAAAGCTGTATCCTTGTATTCCAAATTCCTCACAATAGGAACTTTTCTGAGTTTTTGGAGAAAAACCTCTCTTGCAATTCTTCTCACTGCATAGAAATTAGGGGTAAATTGCTATAAGATGCACCAAAACTTAGGTCAAAATATGTATTTAAATGGACCGCTGAGTTTTCTCACTGTCTGAGAACAGCTGCCTCTGAGGAAGTGCCCTCCAAGGCTGGAGGCCGAAAGCCAAGTAGAGAAAGCAGTGGTGGATTTACCTGAAACCACCCCAACTTAAGCTTTAGGGGCCATCACTTGCATGGGCCTCTTCCAAGGTCTTATGGATAATTTTGTATTCCTAATTTTTCATTTTTTTTCTCAAAAACGATCTTCCAAATTGTAGAAGCTTCAGGCCCTACAAAAATCTAGATTCACCCCTGGATAGAAGGAACTCAACTGGTTTGATTTAGAGAAAATCAGTCTTTTGTAAGGAGCATAATCTGTGCCACCTAAGAAGATGCGCTTGGGAGTCACATTGCCTGGGTTAAAAATCTGATATGTGTCACTTATGAGCTGCGTGACCATGGGTCTGTTACTAAACCTCTTTAAGCCATGCTTTCCTCCTTGATCATAAGGAAGAGCAGCATCCACTTCATAAGAGTGTATTCTTTCATTCAACTTTATTTCCTGAGTACAAACCAGGGGCCAGGCCCTGGACAGTAAATCAACAATGACATCGGCACAGTAGCAGGAGAAAATGTTGGTTGGAAAGCGTGCTTTTCATTCACATTTCCAGAAGACAGTGTGAAATGTAGACTCTGCATGTTAGTTGGTTAGACTTATGTATTACCAAGGGGAAGAGAAAGAAGACCAGAAACCCAGATATGTTTTAGACATGGCAGTGAACAAACAGCCTTGCCCAGCTTGACTTCTCAATATGAGACCTCAAACTGGAGATTTAAAAGCCTCTCCTCGTTCTCATGGCCTTCATCCTGGGGGCATATTTCAGGTGAAATTCCAGAAGGGGATCTTGATACATGAGGCAGTAGTTGTTCAGCAGCTAATTTTTAAGAAAACATTGTTCCCTCCCAAGTTTCTCATTATGGCCAAGAATGTGTGTTGCTGGCAACTGGGCAGTTTTCATAGCAGAAGCCCTTTGCCTGTGGAATTCACTCCCTCTGGGGGTTTGGCAGAGCCAGAGGTTGGCAAGTTGTAAGGCCCAGTGAATGATGTATTTGTCTCTACAGCCTTTTAAGTAAGGTTTTATCTGGAGCTCGTAACTGAATTTTTGTATGGAAGAGAGACAACTTCTCATGTGCTGCTCACTGCTGTGCGGCAGAAGCCCAGGGATCTGGGTAGCCAACGCAGCAATTCTTGAATGTATGTATCTTCACACTATGTGAGGAGGAAGCCAAGCTCAGCGGAAGAGGAACTCTAGCTCTGAAGAATGAAGAGATGTGCCAATTTGTGAGTTAGGCACAGTATGTGTACCCATCTGAATGGAAATGATTTTCTCTGTTCTGTTCAAAATCTTTGAATACTTATTTTTATTTTTTATTTTTTGGTTTAAATCTGAGATTTAATCCAGAACAAAGACTGTCAGCAGAAACATCAAATGATTCAGGCTGAACGTTTTACTTCTAGCGTTGAGTTTTTCACATTGGCAGCCTATGTTATACAAATTAACTTAATGATGCTGTAATCAGGATTTCATTCCACTTGTCATGAACACGGTCCAAGTTTCTCTCTTCTATTTTTCTCTTTTTATTAATACAACAAAAAGGAAGTCTTCTTTGCTTCTATTTCAGATTCAACAAACCACTGATCTAAAAAAAATGAGAACGTGAATCTTCTTCCTTTCCAAACCCCGGGTGACCTTGGCAGCATAGAAGCCTCCATCAGATGCAAACCGGGCTGTAAATAACAATTATTTCCCATTCATAAAAGCTGCCTTTGACTGTCCAAGAACTAACGAATTACGAGTGAATAGTCCCCAAGAGGTTTGAAAGCACTTTAATCATTCTGAAGCTGTTTTGATGCTGTTTCTTTAGGGTGGAATTATTAACTCCTTTGAGGAAGCACAACCAAGTTTGCGATTTCTGGGTGTCCTACCCATGCAGAGTTACAGGCAGAAAAATCCACTGTCAAAGGTTTTTTTGAAAAATTAAGAGAGCTAAGATATACCGAGTGCCTTGGCTTCAGGAATATACTCTTCTCCTTTTATATTTTGCCTATAAAAAGGTACTAAAAAAGCTTAATATGTATTGCCTGTTCTTAGGAAACTTACCTAATAGGGAGTCAGAACACATTCATTCTTTTGATTCATTTACTACATCTAATGAATTCCTATAGTGTGTGATATAGGAATAGGAATATAGCATTGGTGTAGGAATGTGTATAGAATTTGTCCGATGAATGCATCTCAACTTGCATGCATGTGAGGCAAGAAAGGAAGGCAGAGTAGAAGGAGCTCTCACCAGGCCAGGAGGGAGCTGGGTGACTATGTGTGACCTTCTGAGTTGCATCGTCTTCATTGTAAGAGACTTCGTAGTTATAAAATTCTCTGCTTAAAGTCCTAGTAACACACTGTTCAGACAACCAGACCTGTTGCAGTCACTCTCAGGCAGGTACTGTTCAAGGATGCTAAAGTAAGACTAGGTGATGAAGATGTATCAGGGATTAGTCAGATGAGCGGTTCGCACAACACACAATCAAAGAGCACCCAATTGTGAGTACTCTTGAACTACATAACTAGATTTTTATTCTGTTTTGATATAATAACAGAGTCCCTAAATGGAATTATACTTAAGACAGAGAAGAGGCAGCTGGTGATAATGTAGGTATAATTCTATCAAGAAATTCAGCTGGAGCCATCAGGTGATTTGATTTGTAGACAAACCTACTATTTCCAGAAAATGATGATTTCCGCAATTATTTAAAAAATAATTCCCACGGTTTCTTTTTATGAACATTTTTTATCCCAAATGGCTGCATGAGCCCGACATTACTTTGTCATGCACACCTTATCACAGAAATGGGATGTAAGCTACCCTGTATATTTCCGAACTGCTTTTGCTTTCAAGTACTATGGTTTGAATGATAGATTTACAGGCTAAAAATGCTTTGCTACACTGCTACGATTCTTGCAACAGTACAACGGGAGTTTCACCTGCTCAGATCAGAAACCAGAGCAGCTTCCGCCCAAGGCACTGAGGAAGAATCCGATGTGCTAATAATTAGGGGGACTTCGTTCTTATCCTTCAACAAAGCCAATTATTTCAGTTTTAAATATTGGGGTCACGTTTTGACGTTACAGTTTATTCAAAGAGCTATCTGTAAAATTTGTAAAATTCAGAAGTCCTTTAGTTTTCTCTTAGATTATTCCAAAAGGCTAGACTAGCGCTTCAGATCTGGGGACTTGGGGTTAAAGTGTAATTAGAAAGGAGCCTGGCATTGACAATAATGTTCTAATGCCATTATTTTTTCCTAAGAAGAAAATATAAAGGACATGCTGAGTCCCTAGCAATCAAATCATAGATTGGCAGTCATTACTCTTCAAGATTTAAATAATAGCTACCATGGTAAATTAAAATTCAACCAGACAGTACTGTTCAGGACAACTACTGATTATTAGGTTCAACCAAATGAAATTCCCATTTTTGCAGATCAAAAACAGTTGAATATTGGCATTTTCACATGATTCCAACTGCTAGTTGGATTTAGATAAAATTTTTAACATTTCACATAGATTTCTTAATTTTGTAAGTCATAACTGAAGCCCCTCTAATTTAATTCCTAATTAAATGGTTAATTTATTTAGTATGTTGTGGACTTTTCCCCTAAAGGACACGGTTTGGCACTGAACTCTCCAATAAGTAAGTTAATGAGGATGCTGCATAGTTTTCGCATGACTGTACATCAGTAATTATGCTTGGGTTTTTGTCCCAGGGCTAGAGAAAGCTCACAGATTTTAACACCACCTGGGTTGTTTCTGAGATTTCTATCAATGCTGCGGCAGCCATCCATCAGGGGTAAAGTCCTAGCAACAGAGCCATTTTTATTGTTGGATGAACAAGAGTCATCTAATATGCTATCTAGGGCCCTCGATGTATAATACATTTAAATCTATGAAACAATTATTAAACACTCACTACTTACACGTTCTAAGAACGTGTGTCCTTAGCAGTTTTCATCATCTATAGCACTACTCAGAGTTCACTTCAAACGCTACCCTTAAGCAATGGGAATGAATATTCCTTGAGCAATACAGAAATAAGTCACGGCAGTGGAATTCAGTTAGATGAAATCTGCTGTTCCTTCGTATGGGAGTGGAGAAGCAGCAACGCCTGAAAGCACAATCATGGGACTCCTGATTTGGAACAGGTCCATCACGCTCTGCCCTTGGAAACTAAGAAAGAGGAAGGCGCGCTTTGTGAAGGAGTTTGCATTGTTGCACAAAGAGCCCAAGCCAAACTTGGCCTTCTTCCCTCGGCACTTCCACAAAGATGCACAATGTGTATTGAAGGCTGCAGACAGGAGAAACCTCTCCAAGTTAAGCTCCAGGGAAAGTCGGCTTTGTCTTCCCTGGAAACTCACAAAGATGCCAGTGTGGAGTTTAAGGATTATCAAATCTCCCTTCAATCGGGAGCACGCCAAGTGGCCCAGACATCCCTAGTCGCTCTTGGGTCACAGAAAAAGAAAAGCTGTGCTGGAAAGTTTATGGATAGGACTTGGGCATTTTCCCATTCCCAGGATAGCCAAAAGAGTGCTTCCATCTACTGAGAAGCTGATGGAAAGAGAAGGGGAGAAGGGACAGGCTGAGCTACGAGTCTTCTCCTAGCATTCAGGTGGGTTTCAACTTTTCTTTAAAATTCTTCTTCTTTTTTTTTTGTGTGTGAGGAAGATTGGCCCTGAGCTAACATCTGTTGCGAATCTTCCTCTTTTTGCTTGAGGAAGATTGTTGCTGAGCTACCATCTGTGCCAATCTTCCTCTATTGTGTAAGTGGGACGCCGCTACAGCATGGCTTGACGAGCAGTGTGTAGGGCCATGCCTTGGATCTGAACCCATGAACCCTGGGCCAACGGAGTGGAGTGCACAAACTTAACCACTATGTCACTGGGCCAGCCGCTCTTTAAAATTTGTAACAAAAACAATCTTACTTCTGAATTTTACATTGGAAAAAAAAAGGCAAAACTTACTAAAATCAAACCAGTAAAATTTCAAATACAAAAACAACAACTTGTGCTTCTTTCAGTTTTAAGTGAAGTGTGTCTACAAGGATTTTCACTTGAAATTTTCTTTCTTTCTTTATGATGGAGAAAATATAGTATTTGCCTATTTGATTAAAATATGCATATTCAGACAATATTGTCTGTGAACAGCTCTACGGTGGCACTCAATAATTGATTAAATGACAGATAATGATACCTTTAATTTAACTTGGTAATTAAAGTTCTTTGCACTTTGAACATCAAAGGCAGTTGAATCTTCTCGCAATATGGGTTAAGAAGGAAGAGGAGGCTTAGGGGCAGGTAAAGACAAGTTCCCTCTCCACCCACAATGCAGTTCGGTAGGGACAACAATTGGATTATGCGAATTGGAGGAACTGATCATTTGGTTACAGAATTAAATAAGTTCAACCGCAGAAGTAGAATGATGCCTTGTTACTCGTGCTCTCAGTTTAATTGAGGACTATCTATGGCTAGAACCTTCTCACTGGTACAGAGGCATCCAGAACGAAATTCTCAGAGATAACTTTACAAACACTATATCACTGCTTGTGAAACAAAAATATTGTACGTGACTTTTTAATATCTCCTAGGAGGGACATAATAGGAACATATATTTGCTTTCCAAGAAAACATATCAAATAAGGTAAATGATTAACTATGTAGGAAAAAATTTCCATTAATATTCTTCATAAAGTTGTTTCATAAAAAAAGCTTACATATGAAAATAATTTTTCACCTAAATAGGTTTGCTCTTTGATGTTAATAGACTTAGCTGCTCAAATTAATTTTAAATATTGTGAAAAACAGTATAAAACATTGGCTTTGTTATGATCTATGAAATTATTTTTTAATATTTCTGTGTACCCTTAAGCAATTTAAAATCTATGAAGTAATACATTCTTTCATAGGAAACAATCACTGTGGTGATTGTGAAACCTTAATTTTTATATTAAACAAAAGCATTAGGCTTTAGAGTTTATCAAGGCAACAAAATGAAATATGTAATTGCCTTGCAATATTATCCACAAGTAATAAAATGTTTAGAGTTGACTTAACTGTTTTTAATAAAAGACGTAGACTTTTAATCCATTACAGTCGAGGTGTGAATAGTGTACATTAACGCAGGTAAATGCTTTGGCTAAGAGCTCTCCGGTGAATTGCAATCAAAATTAAGACCTATAATTTAACAAGATAAAGTCACCTCTAACTCACTCTTTGTTAATTTCAAACAAGGGGAATTAAATGTCGTTACTAAAATTAGGCATTCTGGAATTATAACATTCTATTTGTGACATTTGTCAGTAGTATCAATTTAGTTGGTGTTGTATACAGTTATAGACTTTACCAATAAGAAAGAATTCTATTAAATAATTCTAGGATTTCATAAAATTTTCTTCATAAATGGAAAAACTCAGAGCTAACCCTCCAAATTGCGAATATATCTATCTGAAATGAAGATAGTATCAAATATTTCCTTATGAAGTTGCTGTTTTCAATGTGATGTCTTAAAATGGGCTTTGACCACTTTCAGACTCTGTCTTTTAAATTTAATCATAAAGGTACAGACTACTTCATTGACTAAATACAATTCAATAGAATGCAAACTGAAAATATTAAAGTGAAAAACAACGACTTATCTATTGAATAAAAATACTTCAGAGAACAAAAAAGGAAAAATAAATTGACCACATCCACATTTTCAAAGTACAGTGTGAGTTTATGTTGGGATAAAGATATTGTGACCCATTCTGAGATGTCTCTTTAACTGTATCACAAGCTGGTGTTAAGCTGTTTTTTCTCTGTGAAATTTCCAAAACAGTTTACCTATAAAAATATAATTATGCTTTCTTTTAGGTTTTTCTATGATAAACATTGAGATAGTTTCAACTTCTTCTAGAAAATGAAGATAATTCACTGCAATAAGATGCTTGAACTTCATTGGGATTATAGGCCATGCCTTGGCATGTCAACTAATAAAATGCATTGCACTTAAAATTGAGCTATCGAAGACGTGTCTGTGGCATGGATAGATAAACCGTGGGATATATTATGACCCATATTTGGGGAATTCTAGACATTATGCATGTAAATATTTACATTTCAAATAACAAATGTGTTTACCTATAACATATAATTGTGTTAGCTAACTGAAGGAAGATGAAGATGGTTGGCATAAGTAGAATTACATCTGTTATATATTTTAGTTGATTTTAACATAATCAAAAATAAGCAGAATTGGAAATTACCATAGATAATCCCCACATGTAATTCAAAGGCATAGTTCAAATTTCTTGAAAACTCTGCTTGATGCAATGGGACGAGAACTGGATTGGGAGCCAAAAGACAAGGCTGAACTTGGCAGCCCTTTCACCCTCCTGTCGTTTGGGTCCCATTGTTTTATCTGTAAATTGAACACCAGGCTGGACCCTCTGGAAGGGCCTCTTCAGCTCTGACATTTCACAATCCTTTTAGTCTTTCCCTACAAGTCTTTATCTCCAACTTTCATATCCATTTTTCTTTCCTGGTAGGACTTCCGATAGTCAAATGGCTGAAATGGCCAAAGGAAGAGAGAAGGAAAAAAAAAGAAACTAGACAAGTTATTGTTGAATAAACAACCTTTGACAAAGCAAGGATTTACAGAAAACTTCCATGTTTTACAAAGACTTAAAAATATGTAATTATTTTTAAAAATGTGCTAAATTTTTAAAAAGAGGGCAAAGTGATTACTGACAAATAAGTGCCCTTGAATGAACTTGGTGACCTTGACCCTTCGTACTATTGACATCGGCTGCAGGATACTTTGAAGATGCTGGGGCACTCAGTGAAGATAAAAGCACATTAAAAAAGCAGAATATTATATGAGGAAAGGAATTAAAAATTAAAACATAAAATTGGTCAAGCCATAAAAATATAATTAAAAAAGTCCTATGAGGCATTCTGTCATGATTAACGTAAAAAGTTGTAACATTTTCAATTAAAAAGGGAGATAATCCATTATAAAATGAAATGTAGGCCCCTCCACGTTTTACTTCACATGGGTACTTCAGAGATCACCAGGAAGGCTTAGTTTAAACACTATTAGCCATGAAAGAATATTTTGGAATATCTCTATGTCACGTGCGAAATGTCAAATATAATTGTTGTCTATCACCGTTAATATATCATGTGTACTCAGCAAAGGAAATACAGTAACTATTCACTATAAACAATTATTTTGGGGGAGGGCTGGTAATTTTTTCTTCAGTATCTTGATATTCCAAACAAAAGCAGATTGTTTTACTTGCACTATATACCAAACTGACTATAAATAGTCGATATCTTATACTTCATAATCAGAAAGACACTAATTTTGAGACATTCGAATTCCTCAAGGATTCACTTGCCTGTCATTTTTTGTACTGATCATTCATAGTGTGCCTTATATAGAGTAAGTCCTCAATAAAAATGGAATGAAGTTTGTAAAGCCCTACTTTCCTTATTTTAGTTCCCACCAAAAACTGTTCCCAGCTTTATCATTGTGCCTTGGCAGCAGTTCTCAAAGTGAATTTTGTTAATAGGTATTACGTGAATGTGGCCAAATGGGTTAAATGGTGTTACATGTGTTCCTAGCTGGTAGGAATTATCTGAAATATTAATATGTCAACCTACATTATGAATCTCAAGGGGAATAGATAGTAAGTTGCAACCCCAAATAGAATTGTTCTGGATCTCTCAGAATATCTTATTGGATTACAGCTTTGCAAAAATCGCTTTGGGAACTTGGTTCTATATGCTTGATCTCCTTGGCCAATCATCCAAATTCCCCTTCATTCTAGTCCCAGTCCTTCTAGGTGCTCCCAGCACAAGCCATCAAATATATAAAAAATACTGTCTAGTGTCTCCTTTGTTGACCAAACACACAATCCTTTCGAACCCAAGCTGATCTCCTTGATGGGGGCACAATATGCTAGACACATTCTAATGTGTTTCTCTCTTTTGCATTTCCAGGTATATAAGTTGCTCAGTAGTAAGCCCAAGGCATTGACCTGTGTAGTATGTAGAAGGCATTAGAGCTGAGTCAGTAGAAATGAAAGAAAGGAAACAAGGAATGGAGGTAGGGAGAAAAGAAAGGGTCAGTACTCAGATTTTGACGACCAAAATCCAATTTTTCAGTTAAGTCAACGGTCATGAAGGTCAGAATTGATAGAGGAAAGAATTGTTTAAAGTCTTATTTGCTTTCATGTAGTATATTGAGAGCCAAGCCTGGCTATTAGATCTTAGAATTTACTATTTACCAGAAGCAGAGATTATTCAGGATATGTTGTAAAAAATGATAAAACACCATTCCAGAAGGACTGCGAGAAGAGAAAGCTGTGGAGGCAAGAGAAGCAGAGAAAAGCATCTTGACCTTCCCTCTCGATTTCAAAGTCCCAGCAGGCAGGTATGTTAGATTGGCAACGGGTAATGCTGAGGGTAAACAGGCTTTTGACCTGCATCTGTTTGGGTTTTGGGGGAAGAGACTGTTTCAAAGGGTGCCTGGAACAACCTGGGAGGTCCAAACGGTTGGATGCAGTGACGGAACCTGTGGTCTCTACCACATCTAAGCTAACTGAGCTGCTTCTTGGAGACATCCCAAAGGTCCGCTGTGTCCCATCAGGAAGGTGGAGAAGGCAGCTCACGGTGCTGGCTGTGAACTCCTCAGCTCCAACTGTCCCTGCCTCCTGGCTCCAGGGTGATCATATGAAGGGGGGCCTACTGTGAGTTACCTTGACCCCAGGAGGACACGCTGAGCCCGGAGAGGCGAAACCACAGTTCACAGCAGCAGCCTGTATGTCACGCACAAACCTCGACACAACTCAGCCAGTGCACACAGGTGAACCAGCACAATACAAGAGGCAATGCCCCAAGTCCCCTCCTGCACCCAGCCATGCTGAGGGTGGCGGTTGGGGCAGAAAGAGCTGAGATTATCTGAGCCAGAACCTGTAAAGAGTTGAACTTTCCCCACTTATTTCGACTGTTTAAATTAGACCAGATTGAGATATGTTAATCAGCAAGTCTGGATTTCTCCCTACCTGGTACAATGAGAGTTCAAAAAGATCAGATAAGTCCTAGAAAAATAAGCTAAATTTTCTCTGCTCTGTTAACAGTATTCAAATTTTCAATGCTCCCCATTCTCCTAAGACACATGTTTTCTATACTGTGCTTCATAATCCATCTTGCATTGTTAACTATCTTTTTTTTTTTTTTTTGGTGTTGCTATGTCTTATATCTACCCCTTCCCAGTAGTGTAGCTCCTTGAGGATAAGGATACATTATATCTCTCATTATCAACACAGTACTAACACGTCACTAGAGCAAAGAGATTAATTACAATTCTTTTCATAATTCAGTCCAATTCTATACTTGACCATATTTGGATTATTTAATATATACTATACAACAGAATGTACCTAGTATAACTAAAAATTTGATGTTGAAAAAGTATAGTATCTCTTACAGCACCATAACAAAATTTTCAAACAATGTAGAAATGAATGCTGTGCAATTATCACTCATGTAACATACAGTTAATTTTACCCAACAGTGGAAATCCGGCGTCGTCATTATATGTTATAGACAGCTAGATCGGCATTTTTAACAAGAAGCATAATGATATTTCAGATACATTCACTGGTAGGACCTCCAGTACATCTGATTTCAAAGTTGAAGATGTTCATTATAGAAGTAACATAATATAAATCATGAAACAAGTTAAAAATAGACTGTATCCCAAATAACAGATTTGCAAGTCTCTTTATAGTGAAAATCAAACTCAGCCACTTCTGCAGATTTAACCTTTCTGAGTGGCTTACCTGAATAAAGTGAAAAGAATTTAAAAATAACAAAGGAAGATCTCACACCAAAATGGGGATACAGGTTGGAACCAGAGCATCTGTATCGTTACTACTGCCTGAGTGAAAGGATAGAGTTAAACATTCTGTGTTTGTTCACTCTTGTTTTTTCCCCCATCACAGGAGAGGTATAAATAAGTAGCCCCTGGCCTTTTCAAACCTACACTGCCATATTTCATTTATGGCATCCAATGAGGTCAAAAGGCAAAGAATAAAAACCTCCCAGCACGAGCTGACTTTGTCAATTTATGATGTGGTTCCCTATTCAGCCCATTGTTAAGCAAGCTGCTCAAATGATGTCTTGGTTCACACGTCTGTGGGTCTCTGATAGGCTTCAAAGTCTGGGGAATGGCCTATGCAAGTTGGAAATCTAACCTTCTTCACCCTTCCATCTTTCTGTCTCCTGTTT
Organism: Equus caballus; assembly: GCF_041296265.1. Classification (NCBI taxonomy): domain Eukaryota; kingdom Metazoa; phylum Chordata; class Mammalia; order Perissodactyla; family Equidae; genus Equus; species Equus caballus. Next base: position 18,661,831 of record NC_091714.1, read on the forward strand.
TCTGATCTTTTTAATCCAGAATCTTTAATAGAAAAATTCTGTCGCAGGACTGAAAACAGCATGGGGTCAAAATCCCAGCTAGGTTATTTAAAGCAACATCTACAGTCTTTTGAACATTCAAGAGCAATTTAGTTGACCTCTGGGGGCTCTTCTTCAAACATGTTCTATTAAATACACATAAACATATTAAATAGAAGTAAAACACATTTTAAGTTCAGCTTATCAAGAGCCAAAAAGACAGATAAATCTAAATGTTTAAACAAAGACTCTTCAAGCAACAAACTAAATATGTCTCAGATAAATTAATTAATGTAAGAGCAAGAGGTTTTAAACGAGAATGTGTAGGAGAGGATAACAGAATACAGCAGAACTAAATCCAATGTCTTTAAGGAACAACTATTTCTAACAAAACCAATAACCTGAACTAAAGAACCAATAAGATAATCAAGTACATGCTAGATACAGGGAGACTGAATTTCCTATATTCCATGCAAAAGACAGTGTGGTCTAGCCTTTTCTGTATCAGCTCAAAATGGAAGTCAACAATCATAAAAATAAAATAAAGCCATCAGATGTTGTGTATATTCTATTTAAATTTGATTTACAAATCAAACAACTCTTGTTTTTTCCCTGGTAGTCATTTCCCTTCTGAATTGCTTCTCAGCCAGTCTTTTAAAGGAGAAATCATGGCATCGACAACATACCTGGAAAAGCAACTACTCTCAATCACTAACCAACAGAAATAAGTCTGTAAAATAATGTGTCTCTGTCAGTATCGCTAGAAAAGGTAGGAACATATCAGTTTCAGTAACTTAATAAAAATGTTACTGTAAAGTAGGACTTAGTCATCACATTGTGCACTCTGCAATGGACCATCTAATGGACCATTGGACCACCTAATAGCACACGGATCAAGTCACTGTGATACTGGAGGAGGAGACCAGAGGATTAAGGAGGTTCTTGGTAACAATAGAGCCAAAAGACTGGAGTAACATAACACAAGTAGCAAAAACTTAAACAAAATGCCTCTATGTGAGGTTTTACATTTTATCAAAATCTGAATGGAGGATATTAAAAAGACATCTGACAAAAGCAGAAAGAAGTTAAACAAAAAGGAGGAAAAGAAAATCCACATAAAAAGAATTTATGAAAGGCAAGTTTCCAGCAACACTTAATCAACTCTTGGGCTCTATTCTAGACTTGAGAACCAAGTACATTATGATATAGCGCCAAAGTAAGATCTCGGGGAAAAAATTTTAATCAAAAAAAGATTTAACACACACCACTATTTTCAATATAAAGCATGTCCAAAGGCTGCTTGTGCTTTCCAGTTTGCCTTTCGGTTCTCTCAGACAATTTTGAAGCAACGCCACATACCACGATAAAATAAACACTTACCACGCAAATCAACACTCCCTGAAGCAACGAAGAGAAAACACCACTTACCTAGGAAAAGAAGAAAGGAATACCGAGATTAAGAGGCTATCATCTAAAAACAAATTTCTCAAAAAATTAAAAATAGAAATACCATATGATCCAGCTATTCCATCTGAGTATTTATCCAAAGAACATGAAAGCAGTAGTTCAAAAAGATTTATGCACCCCTAAGTTCATTGCAGCATTATTCACAATAGCCAAGATGTGGAAGCAGCCCAAGTGCCCATCAATGGATGAGTGGATAAAGAAGATGTGGTGTATATATATAGGTATACATATATATATATATATATATATATATAGGTATATATACATATATACACACACACACAATGGAACACTACTCAGCCATTAAAAAGACAAAATCATCCCATTTGCGACAATGTGGACGGACCTCGAGGGTATTATGTTAAGTGGAATAAATGAGACAGAGAAAGACAAACACTGTATGGTTTCACTCATATGTGGAAGATAAACAAACACATAGATATGGATAATAGATTGGTGGTTACCAGAGGGGAAGATGGTGGGGGGAGGGCAAAAGGGGTAAAGAGGTACATGTGTACGGTGACAGATAAAAACTAGACTGTTGGTGGTGAACACGATGCAGTCTATACAGAAACTGAAATATAATAACGTACACCTGAAATTTACACAATGTTATAAGCCAATATGACCTCAATACAATAATATAAGAAATAAAGACAATTACAACATTTCTTAGATTATCCTAGTTCTTCTACTGCCAGTATTTTCTCAATGACCATCATTAAATTTTTAGAAGAAAACTAAGTTTTAATTTATTTATGGCATGAAAGGGGTTGTGCGAGAAGCGAGCAAGCCTTCAACAAGACAGCACCATGGTGCAAAATCTCCTGTGAGCTGATTTCGCCACAAGGCACGATTACACATAACCACAGGCAGGCCAACGGAGAAGAATGGTAACCAATTCGAAAGGATAAAAACACGCTCTTTTGTTGTTATTTCTAAGAGGAGCAAAAGATTGTCAGAGAAGCAAGCATTGAGGGTGCTTTGCAAGGAATCTTCATCAGGGGAAGGCAGAGAGGATTGCCTTCATCAGAGCTCTACCCCCCCAGCTTGCAAAGCTAGATTTAGCCAGCAAGTTTGAAACTAATTCAAAGTTTTCTAGGAAGAAGTAATAATGATAGCTTGTTGACCCTCAAACCTCAGATTAGTGATCATGAAACACAGGTATTTATGACTGTAGGTTAACTCTGCTCATAGGTATGTTTAAATGTCCAGTTATTCAAGGTGCAGAATGCTTATAATTTGTATGAACCTTCTAATTTCAGTAGCTAATTAGTTATAAAGTGAAAAAGCTTGGCTCTGTCGCCTCAGTTACATACCACAAAACAGAAGAAAACAGCATAGAAAGTATGGACTAGAAATTAAACTGTATTTAAAATTCATGGCAGCCATAGTCTCCAGTATATAAATATTATTTTCAATCTCAGTATTCTTATTTTAAATGCAGAATGGTCTTTCTTCTGAGTTCTTGCGTCTTGTGAAAGATGAGAATCTATACAGAAATAATGGAACATAGTTGGAAGTGACCTAGAAATAAAGATGAGGAAATGATTTACAGGCAAAAGTCACCTCTACCACTCCATGAAAAGGTCCTTAGTAGCTCCATTCATTTATTTATTCAAGAGATGTTTGTTGAATGTCTACTGGGTACAAAAGACTATGCTACGCAATATACGGAAATCAGACACGTACTTACAAAAAGCAATGTTGACGTCCCTAAGGAGTTCACAGTCAAGGAGGAAAAGGATGTGGGCACACATACCAGGATGGTAGAGGGGAACAGTGGGCACAGAGAGGTACAAATAAAATGCTGTCAGGAGGGTGGGCTGACCTGGGGTAGGGTGATGAGAGAGTTTCATGGAGAAAAGGTGGAGTGTACCCAGGGTGGGGTAAGATGTTGGAGAGAGGGAAGTGAAGTCATTCCTGGGCCACATATGGTATGAGTATAGACAAAGCAAGATCCACCAAATAAACCACAGAGGGTCCAGTTGGTATCAATTTTAATTCACAAGTAGTGGGAGTGACAGGTCAAAGGGCAGTGGAAAGAGGGCCACGGCTGAGGGGTCCTGGAATGCCAGGCTGACTTCTTCCTGCTCTTACCTCCTGAGGGCAAGCTGGTGATGCAGGTGCCAAAATGCATTTCGTCACATACACTAGCTAGTGTGACAGCTGTGATGTGTCTTACTCTTCTTTTGCCTACCCACGGTGCCTAGCATGAGGGTGGGTACTCTAGAAACCGAATCACATTTATTTGTAGGGACATGATAGATTGGCATACATTTGCCCACTTTCTCTTGCTCACAGCACCAGGAGGAGGTGGGCTCACATTCCTGTTGTTTTCCACGCTGCACCGCTGTTTGGTTACCTCTTTCCATGTCCTCGACAGCCACCTCATGTCACCCCTCTCTGATGTCACTTTATTCACCACCCTCTAGGGAGGCTCCCTACTTCTCTGAATGACATTCTCCCATATCCCTGACATCACTTCTAATGAATTCACCATCTTTGATAAAGAATTTTTTTTTCTGTGACTTGGCCATATTTAATCCTTTTAAACAAGTTTTAAATGAGCATCTGATATGTATCTTTACATGGATAAGGAATCATTGCTAGCATAGTCAACAGTCCTTCTGAATGGGAAAATGTATTAGTTTGGATCCTCTGAGAATCAGATGCCAAGACAGGATTAAACATGCAAGGATTTTGTTAGGGGAAATGCCTGTGAGAAAGGGTATGGAAGCCAAGGCTGGGAGGGCGGAGAGACTATGATGCAAGTCCGACCCCAAGGGAAGGAGAGAGAGAGGGCAGCTTCTTAGACTGCAGTCTAAGCAAGATTTGGCAAAGCCACTGGGGATCCTTTAGCCTCTCCCAGGGAGGGGCGATCCTTGGTGTCCCATGCCCTACACTGGGTCACTGGGGAGGAACAGGAGGCCTGGCCTGGGTGACGATCTCAAAGGGTAGCCCTGGCACCTTCTGTCAATCAGAAGGTTTACCAGGTATGTTCTCATGACCTCCAGGGAATCAGAAAACCAGGAAAAGAGAAAACCACTAGAGTTTGAGCCAGTGTGACTAGGAGGATGATATTCATCGAGATGAGTTCAGTTTTCCCATAAGCAGAGTGTGAGACACCAACTGTACATTCAGGGGAGCAGAAGGGGGCTGTGGGGTACAGGTGAGAGGCTGTAATTGAGATTTCTGAGTCCTCTGGAAAAGTGGCTTAGTTCCAGGAGGGTGGATGAGACTGTGAAGGGCCACAGTACAGCCAGAGAAAAGGAGAGACCCTTGTGAATGCCACACACATGATAATAAGGGAGAAGGAACCCAAACTAATGACGTTTTTGGAGGAGAGTGAGAGGCAGGAAGCCAGCTGGGGCGTGGGAGCCTGTCCTGGGAGCTCAGGGAGGAGGTTTTTTAGGAGCAGGGGCTGTCAGAGTTGACTATGCAGAGCCGTCGAGGAGGACGACTTGGCGGGAAGCAGTGGGTTTCCGTGGTTACAGGGACACGCGAGAAGGTGACTGAGGTGAACTCTGAGGCGCCTGAGGTCAGGACGTGGATCGGCAGGTACAGACACTACAGTTACGACTTTCCTGGCAACAAGCAGGAGAAACACAGGAGTTAGGGGAGAGGAACCAACCTATATTCTGAGGAACAATATTTGGCATTTCAAATATGACATCTGAAAGCTTACTGTCAGATAAAATGATGTTCTAGCAGATACAGTGTTTCTCAGCTCTGGAACTGTCTACAAAACATTCTAGGTATCTGTTCTGGGATTCGCATTCTCTGGCAAGATGAAGCAATAGAAAGAAGCCTCAGGAATGATACAAGCATCATATACAGTATAGTTTTAAAGTTATGCTATTTACAATGACTGTGTCTTTCTCTTTCACGGGACAAGAGGATTTCTAACTCTAACTGCTTAACCTCACCATCTCTTCATTCTTTGGCCTAATTGGACATTCTTTCAGTAAGCCCCTTAACATGCCCACAGCTGTGGATGCAGACTTCCCACAGGGAGCTCTTGGCCAACAGCAGACAGAGCAATATCTGTCCATTGTGGAAGACACGGTGTCCCTGCAGCCACCACACTGAGACTCAGATGCTCACACCTTGTGGGGCTTCCCCACACTCCCAGCCCCGCTTCTGCATCTCTGGGGATCACAAACAGGCTGCTGAGAAGGCAGGCAAAGCATTTAGTTACACTGATGTCCTGATGTCTAAAGACCAAGTCAGGGCCTGCCTGGTGGTACAGTGATTAAGTGCACACGTTCTGCTTTGGCAGCCTGGGGTTCACGGGTTCGGATCCCAGGTGTGGACATGACACCACTTGGCAAGTCATGCTGTGGCAGGCGGCCCACATATAAAGTAGAGGAAGATGGGCACGGATGTTAGCTCAGGGGCAGTCTTCCTCAGCAAAAAGAGGAGGATTAGCAGCAGATATTAGCTCAGGGATAATCTTCTTCTTCAAAAAAAAATAAATAAATAAAAATAAAGACCAAGTCAGATAGGACATGCTATCATGTCTCATGTATGTGTGCCTCTGTTTTGCATCTCTTCAGAGAACCTGATGGTTAGAGCTAAACTGACACCCAGGAAATATTAATTCTCCCTAAATCAGAGAGCGTGTGAGCGCCAGAACTCGAGGCGGTTTCTTCCTGGTTCTCACTTCCTTACTCCTGCAGTGTCTCAAATGGAATTCAATACTATCTACTGATAAATGTACCCATTTATAAAAACCACACATGCACACAATCGACACACAATCAATTTTAGTCTGAAATACTTTAAATTGGATTCCAAAGTACCATGTTTTGACCACTGCATTTTAGAAAAAATATTTTATTTTTGTAGATTTTTACTTATTTTTTTTTGCCAGTCTTGTTAGAGACATTTTTCTTTCTTTTTTAAAAAAATTATTTTATTGAACTCTTATTGGATTATAACATATGTAAATTTCAGGTGTACATTATTATATATCAGTTTCTGTATAGACTGGGTCGTGCTCACCACCAATAGTCTAGTTTCTATATACCATGCTCATTGAGTTACTTTGTAACACAAAGGAAAACAACTGAAGAAAAACTACTGGAAGGATAAAACCTCCTACATGGGTTGTTTTCCTATTGTGATGTTCATCTTTTTCTTTTTGTTCAAAAGTGATAATTTTGTGTGAAATGAACAGATATAGTACATTGAAAATAATCAGACCTTATTTCAGTCCGAGTTATTAAATTGCTTGGGCTGTAAGCTGCAATGTGAGCTGACAAAGGCCTCAATGATATTAAACCCCGACCTACTGTTACACGTGCAGGCATCTTTGGAATTCCAATGCCAATGAGAGTTCCAGGGACATAGTGCCAGGCCCTCTGGAGGGAAATCTGCCAAAGCCCCTTTAACCACATGCCTGTAGGAATTTGTGCACCTAATTAAATGCACATACTAAGTAGTTAAACAGCAGAGTCACTGTTTATTCATATACGTATCACTGACTCACCAGATGGCATGTATTGGGGACCCAAACTGCCTGACGGTACGTTACACATCATTCAAAAAACACTACACACAGGTGGATATTGTCTCTAATATTTGTATTCAATATAAATTATATGGATAAGATATAATGAAGAGGAAAATAACACACACAATAGTAAATTGGAGAAAAAGACTTTAAGATGTCTCAATCACTAAGCATTCAAGAAATACATGGTAGAAGTTGACTGAGCATTTGTTTTTAGAAGTCCTCTAAACATGTTATGGCATAATTTAATTAATCACACACTTTCTGAACCATAATGCCACCTTTGACCACAAGATGATGCAGCAAATACAATATTGGTGGTAAAGCAGAACATATGATGATTGCTGATACCACATAAATATTTCCTGATAGACTTTTCAGTTTCTAGAATTTTACCAAGATCAAAGTTCCTCTGTTTAGAACAACAGGTTGTGCCAGAGAAGACGCTTTGCAGCCCACATTTTCTTTCACAGCTGGACTAAGAGGGAACATACATCAGGGTGGCTGGTGAACAAACGTTAAGGTGGCTTCAATTCCTGGTGTTCACGCCCTTGTAAAATGGCCTCCTCTTGAGTGTGATTGGGGCTTGTGATTTGCTTCTAACTCATAGGATATGACAAAGGTGAAGTTACTCTCTTGATTACATCGTGTTATATAAGACTCTGTCTTGCTACTAGTCTCTCTCTCTTTGTTGCTGGTTTTGAAGAAGCAAGCTGCCTTGAATCCTACAGCTGCAAGGAAACAAATTCTGCCAATGACTTACGAGAGCTTGGAAGTGGATCCTTCCCCAGCCAAGCCTCTGAGGAGAACTCAGCCCTGCCTAAGACCTTAATTACAACCTTATGAGATGGTAAAGGTATATTTTTTTTAAGCCTTCAAGTTTGTGGTAATTTGTTATGCAGCAGTAGATAACTAATACAGTTGCTTAACCAAACTATATTGGGAACTTAATCTATTCTCCACTCTGCTGCGAGATACAACTTTCTCAAGTTAAGTCTCAGAATATAGCCTATCCTCAAAAACCTCAGTGACTCTGTGTCTTTCAGGAAAGGGCAAGTCCATTTTTATGTCATTCAAGACCCCTCAGAGCCTGGTCTTCAGCCACACTTGGGCTTCTCTCTTACTATCCCACAGGATACCCCAGTCATACTGAACTACTTGCAATGTTGGGAATAGGCCTTTCTCTCTCTTAACTCCATACTTCACCTCTTGCATCTAATAGCTCTTTGTCATGCTTCAAGACTCTATTCAGACATCCTCTCCTTTTCAAAATCCAGAGTGGGCTCTCCCATAGCCGTGGTGCATGCCTTTTTCAGGTCATATTTACTGCAATGATCATGGTAGTAAGTCTCCCACACTAAACTTTAAATTTTGTAAGGACCAAAAAAACTTGCCCATTTTAGTCTTTAAATTCTCAACATCTCACACAGTGGAAGAACACAGTGGAAATAAATGTTGAATCAGTCATTTAATATTATGGCATAAGTATCGTTCTCTTTAAGCTATTACTCATGCCAACAATTATCATTTTCACAATGGAACTACTTAACAGGATTCCACCTAATAAACTGATGAACTCTTTCTGGCCCACTCACTATAAATACTTGTAAATACAGGTTAAGCTTCTAAAAGCTTTGAAATGAGAAGATTTACAGGAAAACTCTAAGTATCAGTTACTCACTGTTGTATCCTCTACTGGAAATTGCCCTTGGAATCAGAGAACTGTCCTCCCATTTCTCCAGCACCCCACTGGCCTCTATATGGATGCAAAGGCCTGGGCCCCTTGCCTCAATTAGGACTACTCAAAAGAGCCTTCCCGGCTCCAGAATCCTATAGGAGTTCCCTGCAGGTCAGCTTTCCCTCTGCCCAATCTTCCCTTCCTTCTGAGGGCACTCCTCAAGGACATCTTCTGAACTCAACTCCCATCTCAGAATCTGTTTTCAGGAAACCCAGTTGAAGACAACGACCTTGGCTGAGAATGAAATTTTGAAAATCATTAAGCAATTTTTATACATTGTTTTCCACATGATGCTATATTGCTTGTGGCAAATCCGAACCTCAGGCTCCAATATGACTTGGCATCGTGCTGCTTCTGCCCAAGCCAGACAGAACTAGCTTCCTTAAAGAAGCCTTTCTGTTCAAATTCCAAGTTGTACAAGGTGCATGACTTAACAGGGCCCTCTGTGATGTGGTCCCTGTTTACCTTTCAAGTCTCATCTCTTGACACTGATGCTATCCTCTCACAAGCATACATCCTGTCCTGACCTGTGCTTCATCCACAGAGAACCTTTGTAGCTCCTAAGATGTGCCATGCTGTCTAGTCTCTGAGCTCTGCACATGCTATTCCCTCTGCCTGTTCACCCCCTGCTGTCTGCCTGGCTGATTTCTAATCAACCTTTAGGACTCAGCTCAGAGAGCACTTCACTTGGGAATCCTTCCAGGTTCCCACAAGACTGAGTTAGTTCTTTCCTAAGGGATCCTATAACATAATATTCTTACTCCTATAGGAATATGTCCCAGTCTTGATACCTTTGGTAATAATTAATAGAATCCCATTTTAAACAAGGCAAGTTAAAAAATTATTGAAAAAAATGTGCTGGTGTATGTGATGGAACCCGAAGCAAAGCTGAACAACTATGCCTCAAGAAATGTGGTGATCAATTCGATGGCTGGGAAGCCATCAGGGAATAGGGCTACTGATTGCTCAGGCTCCCTCTCTTCCTCTCTTGGGAGTCTCTCAGTGCCTTGCTACTATTTCTCTTCTTACATCTTTCTCTTGAAGGCCAGATTTCTCTTTTAGGCATCTCCATGCCAGGCCAACTACCTGTCCTTTTCTGTCCCCCACCTCCTGTTTACCCAGTTCATGTAATTCACTCTGATATACCAGCATTTCTCAACCCCCAATTCTAAAAGACAAGAAGAGATTCTGATTGACCAGTTGGCATTGAGTACCCATTCCTGGGATAATCCCTGTGGATAGGGGTCAGAGTCCTGTATTTTAACCTGGCTGTTGAGGCCCACCCCAAGGGGAGGGGGCTGGACTTAGACAAGGGAAGACAGGTCATTGGTTATCAACTGCATGGTTATCACACTATCAATTAGTCAATCACTTCTATTAATCTACAAGCTCTATGAATGTACAGTCTGTATCTAAATTTCCACTGAGTGACTATATCTGATAGAGCAGTCAGCACAAAGCAGGTGCTCAATAAATACCACCTGAGTAAATGAAAAGTATTAGATCTTTTTCCTTTGATTAATACTGCTAGAAATAAAAATTCTTTGATTTAGCAATGAAGTATTAGGAACAAAATACTTCTCTTCCATAGTCTTCAAAACAACTAGCTAGAGAACTGAGAGACTAAAGCTTGGCTTAGCACAGATTGGTGATGAATATAACTGATTCACTCCTCCCCATCACATACTTCCTATTTCCTAGAAGTTGAACACAAGTCGTAGGTTCATTGACGACTCAATCACCTCTTGAATTACAAAGAATTTTTACTTCACTTGAAGCTCTACTATTATTCATAAATGACTCAACTTAACCAGCCGTGAATTTTCCCACTGAAAAATTCCCAACTGTTAAAGCGTCTTAGGGAACTTGAAGTACAAGCTCCTAGGAGGGCTGTATATGTTTAGGTATGCATATACACATTTTAAATCTTGGTTTAAAAACAAAGATTTACTCAAGTACCTGAGAGAAGTCCTAGGCAATTTCCAACTTGAAAAAAAAGATGCATGACAATATCAAACCTTCCTAAATCCATGATGGGAAGACATATTCTTCTATAGACCTTTGACTCACATAATCCTGCAATCAGGATAGGCTAGCTCTCTGGTTATTAGCAATATCACCTGAGGCTTCCATGCGGAACTTCCTAAGATGATGCAGACTTTGGTTTGAACCACTCCACCGAGATGCCATTCTTTCTCCTGCTGAGTCCTGCTTTATCACCACAAAATAATGATCAACTCTTCCTGTTCACAGTCTAAGGAAGTAACCTCTCCCTAAATCTTTTCTTGATGTCTTAGGACATCCTCAGCACAAGACAAATCTACCTAGGGATGGTGCCTGAAAATCCTTGTCTAGTGACTTATTGGTCAGCCTACCCAAGTGAGCCTGGACCAGGAAACCTGCAGATGGCCCTATTTCAAGGATGAGTTAGGCTTGCACTGCTATAGGTCGGGTCAGCTTACCTTGCTAGAGGATCTGAATTTCTTAATCTACATGATCTCTGGACTACACCCCTCAGTCAAGAAGAGTCCACGTCCTGAAATGTGACTGATTGAATTTCAAAATAAAAGACAGCTAGAGGTTTTATTTTAAGGCTTTAAATAAAAGACCTGAAGTAATGCCTGATTATTTATTCTTTGTCTGATAAGGGTAAACGGCAGAGACAAAGGTGGGTTGGTAGTATTACCTCTGTTGGTTGTTGAGGGTCGGCTATTGAGTTCCCAAGATCAAATGACTAGTAATTACAACTTCTAGTCTTTATTCATGCCCCTGGCAAGTAGGATCCAATTTTTGTTCACTCCATCGCTCTCTCTCTTTCTCCCCCAACCAGCCCCCAACACGCATACATATACATACAGAGCCTCTGTCGGTGCCCATGTGGTCTGCTCTGAAGACTTGCACATCAGGATTGGTGGTAAATTTAATAAAGGAAAAGTACTTTCCTAAGGCCCCAGGAATATATTGACCTAAATGAAAAATTCCTTCCAAACTCCTTTTGGCATGGAATCTGGTAGTGCTGAGTGGAAGACAGAGGCATAAATTTCTTTTCTACCTGGAGGTTGGAGCTTTCCTGTCTTTGCTTATGATGATTCTGCTGGAAAATCATCCCCTAATTTAACGTTTGCCATGACGGTCATGGTCAGACTAAGGAGGCTAGCGGGCTAAGTAGGGTAAGATGATGGCTCAAGGGCCTTTCCAACTCCGCCTTGGATACTTCTAAGAAAGATTTCTCTCCTCCTACTATGTAGAGAAACTATGGTAACTGTGACTTTATCTGTTCTCTCTCCCAGCATCAGTAGGATTAACCATTCTGGTGCCTGATTTGACAAGGACTGTTGGTCAGCAAAGCAACTACAACACCAAGCAACGTAGGGAAAGAAAGTTGGAAGAGGCCACCAAAGGTTTTCAAATCTTATAACCTTCTTATTGGCTCTCCTGCCATCCCCCTTCTAAATTCCTCAATTCTGTGGCAAGACTTGAGTTTGGCCCCTGGAATTGCTAACGTGGTTCCATAAGACGTAACCTTAACTATAGAATATCTTGGCTTAATTTTTCCCTTTCTACCTTTGCTTCACATTACCAGTCAAAGCCACAGCATCAAAGGTAAAGTTGCCTGTTAGTCACTTTTAAAACAATAATCCATGAGGCCTGGCCTGAAGCTTGGGTAGTCAGGCAGCACCACACTTACTAAAGGGGTAATTTGGCATGTATGTATGCTTATTTAATGCAAGAATGGATCAGCGTAGACCCAGTTGCTTAGCGTGTGGGTGTGTATGGCTTGCATTCTCAACCTGACTATTTGCAGAGAAGTGGCTTTCAGGTTATTCCCTCACATGGATGGAGAATAAGAATGAGAAGAGCCTACCTTTGGCTCATACTCTTTCTTAGACATAATTGATTATTTTTGTGTTAAATACTAACCTCAGTGTAGTAGTTTGAATAGTGGCCCCAAAAAGATATGTCCAAGTGTTCACTCCTGGTACCTGTGGGTGTGATCTTATTTGGAAATAAGAACTTTGTAGATATAATTAAGATCTTGAGATAAGATTCTCCTGGATGTAGGATGGGCCCTAAATCCAATAGTTGGTGTCCTTGTAAGAGAAAGAATAGAGATATTTGAGACACACAGACACAACTCACAGGAGGAACTGTGAGGAGATAGACTTTGAGATTGGAGTGATGCATCTACAAGTCAAGGATAGCTGGAGCCACCAGAATCTAGGAGAGAGGCATGGAGCACAGTCTCTCTCAGAGGCTCCCTAAGGAACCAACCATGCTGACACCTTGATTTCAGACATCTAGCCTCTTGATCTACGAGAGAATAAATTTCTGCTGTTTTGAGTGTCAAGTTGGTGATAATTTACCCTAGGTAACTAATGTATCCAGACACCACTTGATATCTCTGTCCCTGTTGATTTTCAAATCTACTCCACTCCACATTTCCTTTCTTTGCCTGTCACTACTCTTGAGGAAAGCTCTTTTTTTGATCTGACAAATAGAAATGGCAAGCAGTGGGATATATTGGAGTATATGAGGAAGCCATTTGGTGTAAACCTAATTCAGTCTGACTTTGTTTTTCCAAGAAGGCCTGACATGGCCATTGAGCATGCAGTGTATATCTGCTAAGCATTTCCTATGGCAAGAATAAATGCCCTTAAGATAAAGGTGCAACTTCCCCCCACATTGGCATTTCCTTAAGGATAAGCATCTCTTCCTAGACTAGAAACTGATTACTGGGCTCACCTGTGACCACCCAGCTCGAGACAACAGACCTGTCACCCTGCTGTGTCCACTAAGACAGCAGACCCACTACCTGCTGTGTCCATCAATTGCTGTGCCAACAGAGCAATCTCGTGACTATTGTAAAAGGGACATTTCAATCATATGTGAAACATCCTCTTTGAGGGTATATAACTACTCTGTGCACCCCACTTCTTTGGTGCCCTTCCTGCCTTCGGGCTATGGGCCTCATATTTTGGCTCAGAATAAACTCACCCAAATTTTCATTTATAGATTGGTTATGGATTATTTTCATCAACAGATCTTTCAACAGATGTTTCAAAAAACACTTACTAAAGACACATTGTAATGTCTTCCTAATGAGCTCACCACCCCAGGTCCCCTCTCTCCATAATTGGGACCAAACCCACTTACGGCCACAGGACTTCCACTCCTATGGTGCTCTTAAGGAGCTCTAATCTAATAGTTTGGCTTTAGGCTGGTCTACTGGGGACCCTGCTCTGGCCATCCTCCTTTTTTCCCCAGCCTGCTATTGAGCCAGCCCCAGGTACCTCTCACCTTAGTAAGTACTTCCAGTCATGGAGCCCTAGCCTATTTTGCTAGCTAATTAGAACCAAGTATGACTTGGCCCCTCCAGGACTACCACCTTGAACCTGAAAGGCTTGAAGAGGAGGCTTACCTGGAGCTGAGTATACGTACCCCACTAGACTCAAAACCTACTGGCAAACAAATCTTGTATGTGCTTTTGTCACTGACTAGTTACCCCGAGGAACTCAGGGGTGGGTTTGGATATTTTCACTTTTTCCAAATTGTTTTTTCCTTTCGTTATGTAAAAGAGATGCAGTCACCAATCACCGTGAAGCAGACCAAGCCTCACCATGAGAGCTACGCCTATGACCTTTGCCTTATTTTTAATGCTAAGATCTCTCCAGGAGGAGCTTGGGGCTTTTGACTGCAACCTGCAGTGTATGTGGAAGCATGTTTTCCAACTCAGTGTGCGCAAGCGAATACCCACCTCTCCCTTTTGAATATTCATCCCCATCCCAAATAAATGTCCCTGCTTCCTATTGTTCAGGGAGCCATGACTCTGGAAATGATTCCTCATGGTCTCCTATTTGCCGCAAATATACTTTACTTTGTGAGACAACTACTTCTGGTGGAGAGTCTGATTTAACTCGCCAGGAGGGAACCCACTTCGGTTTCGGTGACACTTTTACAGAAGAGAGGAGCTCTCCCTGCGGCACTAGTGGGGCTACTCTTGATTTCCCTGATCAGTTTGGGTAACAAAGGTTTTGCAGCGAAGTGTTCTTTCTCTCCCCCTCCTCCAATAACATTTTTCAATGCAATATGCTTATAATACAAGGGGAACTGTGTCTCCCATCAGAATAAGAGTGGTGGAGGGGCAAGCTTCATTATAGGGTGCATTTTATGGGGCAGAAGTAAATCAGAGGCATATATTAGGAAGCGCCCAGGGGCACACCCATGGCAATGACCTTTAAAGGGCAGTAGTAAGTTACTTGACAGCATAACCAGCAAGTGAATGATCTCACTATGAAAGGTCACCCGCAACTAGAACAATATTTCCTGTTTCGGCACATAATCCTGTACCCCTTGACACATTTCTCTTCCTCAGGATGATCTGATTCCTGTAGAAGAGACCAGATGCATATTCTTTTATTTGTGATGAATGTGCTCCATTTGGGTTCACGGTAATCCTGACGCCTGTAGGCAGTCCTGGCTATTTTGTTGTTTTTAATGCTAGCTATTAAAAAGTGGCATTTGCATTACTCTGGGTTACTGTGAGATGCCACAGAATTTTAGATTCTTTGGAATCAAAAGGGGCCTCTGAAACACCTCAGTCTAATTCAGTCCTTTTACAAAGGAGGACACTGAGTTGGGAAGGAACAAAGACACCTGCCTGAGGCTGCACAGCAAGGAAAGGCTAGACCTGGGCTCCCTACTCTCTAGCCTGCAGCAATTTCCACCCCAATGCAGCATTCACAGGTGTGGCAGCAAAGATTTAGCAGAGTGGATTAGCACTGCCCCACGTTGAAATTCCTGTGAAATTCACGGATAGGTGTCTCCTATAATCCAATTATCTCATATCTTTCTCTTACTTTGTTGCTTTCCCAGTGGATTCCTAAGACCCTTGCTTTGTTCTCCATGCAGATGCCATGTGCCATGTCTGGTAGGTCACCATTTTGTTTTCTAATCCAATTGCATGACTTCATGTTCGCAATCTCTACTCATTGTTCTGGTGTGTTAGACCATGACCATAGCTTGTCAAATCCCCTATCTCTGGTGACCATTGATGCTTCTCAATCCTCTGTCCTATGATGAGATTTTATCCATGCTGTTGGAAGAGAGGAAGTTAGCTGAAGCAAATGTGTAAACCATTGAGTGGCTGTGCATTTGGTCAAAGATACTAATTTAAACTGAAAGGTCAAATATCATTAAGCTGGCTTGTTTTTTTGCCTACCCTCTTCCTCATAGGAAATGTAAAAAATTGATGGATTTCATTCTTCTTTTAATGTGTACTTTAAGATACTGATTTTGCATAATCACAATCATTTTCCTACAGAAATCAATTTCTTGCAGTTAAGAAAGGCAGGTGAGCCACTGAAGAGTTATTCAGATAATATTCAAGAGGCAAACCACTCCTTTTCCTTCCACCCCAGACTCTGCTTGGATGTGTATGGTGAACACTGAAACGAAGAGAAAACACTCTCTCTTTGGCTATTCAGTCATAAATGCAGCTGGTACAAGTGTGGCATGCTTCCCTCCCTCTGAGATTTAGCAACTCCTTAATTCCATCCCCTACCCCAACACACACACACACACACACACACACACACACACACACACACACACACACACTCTTTATTCTCTAAGCTCTGATATGCTCTATTTTCACTTCAAGAAGAAAGTAAAAGAACGGTGTAGGAGGGAAGATAATTTTAGTATTTGCCTGAGTTAAGGTATTATCTTTGAAATTGTTTACCAGGAAAAAGTAAAGTACCCCTAAAGGACTTCTAATGACCTGCCTGCATGCCCTTCTGGGAGGTATTTGAACATTTGAGTCAAGCCAACTCCTCAGGTCCTCCAAGCCATGGCTGGGCCTCCTTGGATGTGAGTCAGGTTCAAGGTGGTCAGCAGGCACTCCCTGGCTTTCCCTCAGCCGCTGCTCTAGGACCTAGCTCGCTGCAAAGGACTCTGGTGCCTGAGGGGTACTGTAGACATTCAATAAGCAATTTGCTATTTTCCTGTTCAACTTGAGGTGGGACTCAGGGGTCTGGAGGATTTGTGAGCTTGTTTTCTAGAAGAAAGAGAATGCCTTTGGGGGGGTTGCCCTCACGGATGGCTGGCCCTCAGCTGCCATTGCCAGAAGTCAGATTGCCTAGGGCCTTTTGGGAGTGGCCCCTTTGTTTCTCCAAAGCTCTTCATGCCAAGCCCCTCAGCTCTAGAAAACCCCCTGCTTTCTGCTTTTGTGATGGAAGATTTGACAGAACTCATGCTCCCACCTTCTTGTCTTGGCCAATTCAAATAAAACCTTTCTCCATCTCCAAGCACCAATGTTTCAGTGTTTGGCTCACTGCATATGAGGCACATCATCTTGAGATTAAGAGATTTGGTATCACAAGTGTCCCTCTTCCATGGAGTAGTCTGGTGCAGGCTCTTGCTCTTTTCTATTAATGCCTCTGTACTTCAGTTTGCTTACTTGTAAAATAGGAATAACGCTTGTCTTGTCCTGTTCCACAAATTTGCTATATATAATGATAAAACGAGGAAGCGGAAAAGTGCTTTTAGCCTTCCAGAAGAAAGAGGCTAATTTAATGCTATTACACAAGAAAATATTACATCACGACATTTCTCTACTTCTTTACGTAAAATAGAAATGAAAGAGAGACGTGGAGGATTTCTTTGGAAAACATTTAGAACTCAGGACAAAGTATTGCTTTAAGGTTTCTTTTCACTCAAAAACACCAAGAAAAATACTATGCTTATTGAACTGTATGTTTCTATGTGCTCTATCTCTACATGATTGCAGATTTTTGATATGCAAATTTCTATGATACCAAAGATCTAGACATTCTTCTCATTGATTGCACAGGCTTTTGTATTATAAAGGTAAATACAGGTAAAATTGCAATTCAAAGAAGAATGTTCTTATCGGAAAGAACAGACTGGTAGCATGTTGCCTTGCTTCGCAGCACAACAAACATTTTTACAACATTCTGCAAGTTAAGTATGAATTTATTGATGTTTGTCATTTCTTGTTCAGAAATACATGGCATCAAAGAGAGAAATGCATTTGTCAACATGATTCAAACAGCCCAAATGTTAATTCCTAGAATGTTCCTTTTGAAACTCAACTGTGTGGTTTAGAATGTAACTAGAAAATTACTCTTAGGGACAGGATTGTCAGGCAAACCTTGAATTTGGATATGTATCCCAATGAACTGAGGTTTTGCAAAGAGAGGACAAAAATCTAGTAAATAATTTTGAAAAATGAGGGTAACACAAGTATAAATGCAAGGTACCTGTGCTTAAATGTGTTTGAGGCTTGGGGGCTGAATGAGGAGGGCGATATTATTTCAGCTGAGAAATAACAGAATTATCAGATCCTCTTTTCATCATCTTAACCCAGTATCCATGTCATTATCTCCACCATCATCACCACCACACATCGTATTTTAAAAGGATAAGAAATAATAGAGAACTTAGGATCACACTCTCTCACAAAGGAAACTCCTTTGCACCAGGAAGGTCAAAATGTTTCTCCAAGGGGCCAGCCCAGTGGTGCAGCAGTTAAGTTCGCATGTTCTGCTTCTTGGTGGCCCGGGGTTCGCCAGTTCGGATCCCAGCTGTGGACATGGCACTACTTGGCAAAAGCCATGCTGTGGTAGGTGTCCCATGTTTAAAGTAGAGGAAGACGGGCATAGATGTTAGCTCAGGGCCAGTCTTCCTCAGCAAAAAGAGGAGGATTGGCAATAGTTAGCTCAGGGCTAATCTTCCTCAAAAAAATAAAAAAGTTTCTCCAAAAGTCTCTTTTTAGAATGTTCTTCTTATAGCAGTGGAGGCGACGTGGCCTTAGATCAGAGCTTCTCAGAGAGAATGGATACGACACCCCACGGCAGTTTTTGGAAATTTGTGAGGGCACTGTTTTTGCTTGTCAAAATGATAGGCAGTTTATAACATTCAGTGGGTAGACACCAACTCTTCTGCGGTGTGCAGGAGAGTTCCACACAATAAAGAGTTGTTTCTCACATGGCTTTTGAATCTTCTAGGGGACATTTATGTAGATGAAAACCAGTTTGTAACTACCTGAGCCCAGAATCCAACTCTGTTTCAAACACAGACACAAATGATCTTTGGCATGGTTTTAAGCTACACTGAATTTTCTAGGAATTCAAGTACTGTGTATAATAAAGAATTGCACTGGGGCCGGCCCAGTGATGCAGCAGTTAAGTTCTTGTGCTCCGCTTCGGTGGCCTGGGGTTCGCAGGTTTGGATCCTGTGTGCTGACCCACATACCGCTCATCAAGGCATGCTGTGGCAGCATCCCACACATAAAATAGAGGAAGACTGGCACAGACGTTGGCTCAGGGGCAATCTTCCTCACCTCCAAAAAATAAATAAATAAAGGATTGTACTTTTTTCCCACTAATTTTTCACCAAGATTTGTTCACCGATTCAGAAAATCACATCAACAGGGGTAACCCCACTAGTGGTATATGAATTGCCAATGTAATCCAAGTGTATCAACCTGAATTTGTGCTGTCACATGTATGGAGAGTCTACATAGCCGTAGTTGTCATAGTTATTGATTTTACATACAGTTGTGAGCATCTGACATCAGTATGTCTTCAGTAAAGCTATATCATTTTATTACAATTTTTCTTTTATTTCCTCATTACATTAAATTTTTTTAGATTGGCTCTAAAAATATATTTGTGTAAGTAAGTTTTATCATCTGAATTACATTTCAGGATAGGAAAGAGAAAATTAGAAAATATTTACATTACAAGAGTGTTGGCTTCGACAGCATTGAGACCCACTGGCATAAATGCAATGGTGCATTAGGAGACCTGATCTCCTCTGATCTTGGTCAACTGTGTGCCGTGCTGGAGAAGTCACGTTATCACCCGAGTCCACTCAATGGCAAGTGACGGGCTGCACTAGATCTCTTCCAATTTTAAACCTCAGCTCCCTGACTTTGACACTACTTTGGGTTTGAGAATATTTAAACCCTTTAAAAAAATGAAAGCAGCTGAGCTAACTGGGCAAAGTCAGTATTTTGGGTCTGGTACAATGTATTGAACGTACTGGAGTGACTGCTCTAGATAAGAACAACCGTGGTTAACCGGAAAGTCTGAGAACGCTCCGGCAGGATTCTATGGAGGAACAGTGGAGCATATATATTCTTTGTGCATCCACTGAAATTATGCAGCCATTGAAATCGTAGAAGGGAATTTTGAAAACATGGGAAATACTAATATGTTAAACAAAAATCAAGAATTAAAATTTTGAATTTGGAGGGAAAAATATGCCTATAGAAACATAGAGGGCAATATCTTTGGGTACTAGAAGTCCTGATTTTTTTTTTGTGCATGAGGAAGATTGGCCCTGAACTAACATCTATTGCCAATCTTCCTCTACTTTGTGTATGGGATGCGCAACAGCATGGCTTGATGAGTGGTGTGTAGGGCTGTGCCCGGGACCCAAACCTGCAAACCCTGGGCCACCGAAGTAGAGTGCGTGAACTTAACCACTATGCCACTGGGCTGGCCCTTTGAATTTTTTAATAAAGTATTATTTTCTCAATTTTACATAGTCTTTCTAATGAGCATTTATTACTTATTCAGGGGAAGCTAGTTAGTTAGTTTGGGCTGCTAAGCAGAATACCATGGACTGGGTAGCTAAAAAACCAGAAATTATTTCTCACACTTCAGAAGCTAGGAAGGCCAAGATCAAGGTGCTAGCTGATTCAGATCCTAGTGAGGGCCCCCTTCCTGGTTTGCAGATGGCCACCTTCTCACTGTATCCTTGCGTGGTAGAGACAGAGAGGAAGCAAGCTCTCTCATCTTTTCTTATGAGGCACTAATCCTATTCATGAAGGCTCCATCCTCAAGAGCTAATCACCTCCCAAAAGTCCTAGCCTAATACCATCCTCTTGGGCATTAGGATTTCAACCTATGAATTTTGCAGAGACACAGTTATTCAGTCCATAACACTGGCTTTGTTCCCTGTTAAGTGGTATTTAATAAGAAAATTTTACTTGACAATTTTTTGTAGAATCATGTTACTAGCCTGAATAAATACAAGAAATTAAACATAGCCTCTCTCGATGGTTAGCCGATCATAAGGCCTCAAGGTCACAATTTTAAATATCATGGATCATCCTGAATTACAGATTTGAAAGGAGTAGGAGACAGGGTTGATTCTGTATTTACCCCAGCTCTTGTTTTAGAAGTTTAATTTTTTTAAAAAATAAAAGCATCTAACCTCAAACGTGGGTTTTATGGATCCATTTTGTTTTAATTTGGTTTGGTTTGTTTATATATATTGAACTTGTCTATTTCTCATGAATAATGAATGCTGGAACGAAATGTGGGGCTCAAGTTAATAAAGAATTTAGTTGATTCTCTTTTTGAGCTGACTTAGATTTTAAATTTTCAGATCAGGTTTATGTTCTGAAAAGCACATGGCCCGTACATGATTACAGCTCATAAATGTCAAATAGTAGTAACGTGTTGAATTTTTATGACTTGGTTAAATTACATTAAATTAGAATTTTAGCCTCAGAGTACCCTACATACCTGCTCATTGCTGATGAACTGAAAATGCAGTAGTCACACTCTGATTATACTGAGATTCTCTTAGGCCTGAACTTCAGCCAAAAAGGCTAAAGTGCTCCTCTTGCTGAACCAGTGTTGGCTGTGATTAGCTCCCTAGTGGAAGTACGGTATGGTCCAGCTTCTCGGCTTAAGGCTGAGTAGGCAAACTCTTTTTTTCTCCCATCCACCAGTTCCTACTGCCCCATTCCCACCCCCTTATACACTAAAACCACCTTGAGGGCAGGAAGTCACCAAATATCACAAGTATATGGAGAAGGGAAGCAACCAGCCTTTGAATCTTTGACCAGCCCCTCTGGCTAAGATGACAGATATTTGTCCTGCATCTCTGCTCTAGGTACCTAGCCATTTCCTCAGTCACAGAGTAGAGAGGGCTGGGACCAACTTGACCATCTCCCAGGCCCCTGCAAGCTAGAAGAAAGCTTTGTGGGAGATTGGGTGTCTGGGCCAATGTGCCCAGCCCCTTCACTATTGATTGTGCCTCTAGTCCTTCCCACCAGTGGCCCAGGTGTCACCTACATTATTAAGTAAACTTAGAGCTCGACTTTGAGTGATCTGCAGTCCAAATACAATTCTGGAACCACACTATGTACTGAAACAGGGCACTACCTATATAACTAGCCCTGGGCATGAGATCATTAGTCTGTGAAAGCATCCTGACTAGTAATTACCTGTAAACCCCGAGTAGGTTTCTTAACCTCTCTGAATCTGCTGTCTCATCTTTAGGATGGTATTTATATCTGCCCCAAATTATAGCTGTGAAACCAAAATCTAAACCAAAAGCATTTTGTAAATTTTGAAGTGCTAAATTAATGTAAATTTACATTATTTCTTTTGCATTCATCCAAGTGCACAGGGCAGAACAAGGCCATGACATAGTCTCATTGATCACCTCAATATAATTATGATAATGACTGATCTTTTTTATTGACAAGCCCATCATTGCCTAAAATGGATTGGCAATGATGTGATATTTACATAAAAATAACTAGCGCCATGCTAAAATTCATGGACACACAAATATAGTGGTAAAGATTATTTATTCAGCATATCAAGAATAGAATTATAAAGACACCCCATCCAGACACCCCATCCAGATTTGCACTTGTTAGAAACACACATTCTGGAGCCTCTATTAGATCCAATTTATTTAACTTTGCATGTTGTTTTCCTTTAGTTGGAACACTGGTGGGCTCCATAAAAAATGTTTGAGACAGACGGTAACTCCAGTTGCTTCTCTATTGGTTTGTTTGCATGTTGGAATTTTTTTTTATCATAGTTACTCTGCGATTTAACAGTAGGTGGCTAATGGAAATGTTATTCGCGGCAGTGGCAGACTAAATCAGTGGGAAATAAGGGGGTGGAGGGGGAGAGTTGGGGGAAAGAAAGAAATGTGTTTACACTTGAAGATGGCACATGAAACAGCTGGAGCCCTGAGCCCTTGACGCTGGGACTGGCATCTTCTTTAAAGAACTCATCTACATTATTACACGCTCCTTCACACTTAGAAATCTATTAATTTACAATTAGTTGTATTGATTTTCTAGTAGATTTGTAATTTCTGTAATAATTTACAGAGTACTGAAGAAATTAACTATGCCCCTTGGAAAGATAAGCATTACTGAAAAAATAGATCCCAGCATGAGTTATCGAACACATCATTGACTGTCTGGATTTTTAGCTTTAAATTCTATATGAATTACAGCAGAATTGATTGGAGATTTCCATTTTACTATGCTAGAAATATCCTTCCTCCTTCTTTCCCCACTCATGCCCATAATATTTCTTTAATTGAAATATGATTGACATACAATATCCTGTTAGTTTCAGGTACATCATCGTGATTCAATATTTATATATATTATGAAATGATCACCACGATAAGTCGTTACCATCTGTCGCCATACAACGTTATTACAATGTTGTTGATTATATTCTCTACGCTGTCCTTTACATCCCCATGACTTATTTTATAGCTGGAACTGAGGTTTGGGATAAAGTGGGACCTACATCTGTAGCTTGAACACAATCGTTGTGAGGTCTTGGAGAAGTCACATTATGGCCCTGAGTGCACTCAATGGAAAATGATGAGCTGGACCAGGCCTCTACAGTATCTTCCCATTTTAAACTTCACTCCATGACTTTGACACTAGTTTAGGCTTGAGAATATCTAATGCTTTTAAGAAGCAAAAACAGCTGAGCTAACTGCGAGGGCTGCTGGGGTGACACCAAGCTGACATGGATTCCTACAAAATGGCTGTGGTCCAATACTGATGATTTCCTTGGCTCTTCTTTAGTAAGACTTGCCTGCTTCCTGTTGTTCTGGTTTCATTTTGTTTGCTTGTTTGGGTGTGTGTGTGTGGTTTAGTACTCTCCCTTTTATTTTAAAAATGTGTTCTCTGGTATAGTGATTGACCCAGGTTTGCAAAGCGCCAGGAGTGGTGACTTTCCTGCCTGATCGCAATTTCTTGCTAGCCTGTCTTTGCTTCTAAACTCTAAGCTCCATGAGGGCACTGGCTGTTTGATAGTATCTTATTCTAGACCAATGTCTGGTTCAGAATAACCACTCAATACATATGTGGTTAATGAGTGAATTAAAGAAATATTGGAATGTCTAAAGGCCTCAATTGAAGCAACTCAGGTTGGAGATTTTTAAGAACGCTTTGCTTTTCCCTGTATTTGTAAAAAATTGTAGCAGAGATAATAACACAGTAGAGATTATACTTTTGGGGAATCTAAGCTGTGTTTTAGTCCTGAACAATTTTCTCATATTTTATGTCATTATCTAACATATTACTGACCACCTACGGTGTTTCTGTATTGTTCCTGAAAAAGAATTCTATTCGGAGATTGGAACGGAATACCACTTCACACACAGTAATGTTCTCCTTCCAGATGTTAGGAAGCTAAATACACTTCTGATTCAGGTACTCTTTTCTTATCTTTCTTGTTATTACCAGCATCAGCTCTTTGGAGTCTTGGTTCCAGGTCATTCTAATGGAAATTTGAAGGAAAATGTCGAACTTGACAGTCTTTTCAATTATATAGTATTAAATAATTTGCCAAAAATGATTTTTAAGTTCAGTCAAATAGACATTGAAAATTAAATCAAATTACAAGCAAGTAAATAGTTGGTGTAAAAGGGACTTAGTAAATATCGTGTGTGATATTGACAAGAGCACTGGACAAGAGGCAGGTCCCTGGATTCTTGGCGTGTTCATGACCTTCACCAACCGCGAGTCTTCACAAAGGCATGTGATCTCTCTAGGTCTCAAAGGAGGACTGACGAAATAATCTTCTAAATTTCTTTTAGCTGTAAATTTTTATGATTTTACATTCCTTGAAGGGTACTTATGAATATGAGGAAGAGAAGCCAACAGAATATGCAAACAAATTCCACTTTAAAAAACAAGACATAAGACTCAACTTAAAATGTACTCCACATGTATTCAGACAATCATCAATATGGTCAGGCCTTTCCAAAGGAAAAGTATTGGTTTCTTTTCCCCCAAAAGATCTAAAAGCAGGTATTTAATATGAAAGAGCAGTAACGTATGAATATTCTGAATGCTAATACCAACGAATGCTTGCTGTGCGCCAGGGTCATAAATCTCGCCCTTCTTCCCACCATAAATCAGCGGGGCATGTTGATGC
This sequence comes from Equus caballus, assembly GCF_041296265.1. NCBI lineage: Eukaryota > Metazoa > Chordata > Mammalia > Perissodactyla > Equidae > Equus > Equus caballus. The sequence goes on from NC_091714.1 coordinate 18,686,822, forward strand.
TCACCGTCTTCTGATATTTGTTCCTGCTAGGCCTGGGAGAATTTAACTGCTGGCGCATGGTTACTCATTTCAAATTTTAAATAACGTCATGGCTCCAAAGTTATAACTCACATTCTAAAAGAACAAGTGGATCTCATTGTGACAAAAAGATTCATGTGCTGAGCACGGCTCCTAGCCTTCCCTGCACATGAGGCCTCTGGATTTTTGGTGGGGCGGACACTTAGCTCAGTCAACACAAACCAGTAGCTCGTGGCTTCTTTAAGCTCTGTGCCTTTGCAGGGCTTCGCCTCCGTCAACGCGACAACGTAGTGATAAATGAGCAGCACTCCTTCCACTCAGCATTCACTGTAAGCAAGAGCCCTCCCTTTTCGGCTATTGACTTATCATTTCATTATTGGTATGGAGGCATGAATTCCATTTTTTAATGGTGTGTAACTTATTACTGTATTTAATTATTTTGGTGCTCAAATGGTCCCATATCTCTACCCACAAGAATCCCCTTAATAGTTGGCTTCTGTGTCCTTGTGGTCATAGTTTTTTGCATTCTTTCAGTACCTACTTAACTTGCTAGCACAATGAGATGTTCCAGCTTCATCCTTTCTTGCCCTACCCTGCAATCACCCATTTCTCCAAGAGGCCCTGGTTGCTTTGAATAGGGAATAAAGATTAAAGATCAAGATCTGGGTGCTACGTGTACTCATTGCTCAGGGGGTGTCTTTCAGTGATGTTGAGTGAGGAATATGTGCATGCATACACACACCTGCACACACACACATACAAGTATACACATATCTACACAAATGCATATATACATGTACATGTGCACATATACATGTATGTGTGTATAGAGTTTTATATATATATATATATATATATAAAATGTCAATACCTATCTATACATAAACAAAAAATATTTTAAAATAAATTGTGAGTTCATGGGCAGGCCTAGTGGCTAAGTTCATGTGCTCCGCTTCAGGGGCCCTGGGTTCACTGGTTCTAATCCCGGGTGTGGATCTACACACTGCTTGTCAAGCCATACTGTGGTAGGTGTCCAACATATAGAGGAAGATGGGCATGGATGTTAGCTCAAGGCCAGTCTTCCTCAGCAAAAAAAGAGGAGGATTGGTGGTGGATGTTAGCTCAGGGCTAATCTTCCCCAAGAAAAAAAAAAAAGAAATTATGAATTCACATAAATACATCCAATTCCCATTCATCCCTACAGCCTCTTTTCTACTTTCTCCACTTCATATTTGCATGATCCTTCTTCGTTATTTACTTATTTGAATAATCCTATATTTAAAATTGTTTCAAAACTGTTTCACTATACTGCTACAAAAATAATAGCACCAAACTTATTAAAGAGTTAAGGATGTGCTTGCAGTTCTGCCCTACCCCGTCTTCCTGAGGATATGCAGTCAAACACTGTGTTCAGAAGTTGTGACTGGGATTCGTTCTTTCTTTTGTCGCTTGAGTGTGGTTGAGATATTCATCTGAAATATAGTTGGGTTCACTTGTTTCGATTGCTTTCATTTTTAGCTTTTTCTAAACTTTCTCATCCTTGATGATTTAATTTTATTTTCTAAATACAGTCATGCATCCCTTAATGATGGGGATACGTTCTGAGAAATGTGGCGTTAGGCGATTTCGTCGCTGTGCAAACATCACAGATACTTACACAAACCTAGATGGTGTAGCCTACGACACACCCAGGCTACATGGTGCTAATCTCACGGTACCACTGCCGTACATGCTGTCCATCATTGACCAAAATGTCATTATGTGGAGCATGACTGAATGTAGAACACTAACATGCTTCTAGACGTTAAAATGATACGAAAAGGTATACTCAGAGAAGCGGTATACTTTACTGTATCATCTCCGTCCTGTCCCGTTCTCTCCCACGCTTAAGGTTAACCAACTTCTTTTTTTCTGGTTTACCGTTCCTGAGTTTCTTCTTTAAAGATAAGCGGAAATATGTATATTTAAAAAATTTCCCTTACTCCTTGTATAAAATGTGGCATATGCTCCTTTGTCCCTCACTGTTTTCACTTGACGATCTATCCTGAAAATCACTCTATATCACTTCCTAGAGATCTTTCTCATACTTTTTCCCTGGTGCATAGTAATCCTGTGTGCTTATGTACCATAATTTATTCACTCACTCTCTATGCTTGGACATCTAAGTAGTTTACAATATTGGCAATTACAAATACTGCTATAATGAATAATCTCGTGCATGTGTATTTTCTTATAATTGGAGGTGTATCTTCAGGGTAAATTCCTAAAAGTGGGCTTGCGGGGTTGAAGGGTAAAAGCCTAGATACCTAGAAATGGACCCAAGGTTATTTCCATCCTTTTATATTCTGCCTAATAGCTGTTAAAGGTTAAACAGGTCACTCACCCGATTTAGCCACGGCACACAGAGGGCATTCAGGAACTGTTTGTAAGTTGAGAGGGCTGGACTGGAAGATGTTTAGGAAATCTTCTGGTTGTACATGATTAACGTGTTAAGGCTCCAGGCCTAAGTCCATTTATACATAAGTTCATTACAAAAAATGGCCTCCATTCTCCACCCCTTCCATATCCATGCCCTTTGCAGTATAACTTTGCAGTTTTTTCACCTGCTAAGGAGTGGAATTTCTTTCTCCATCCCTTGTCTTTGGGCTGGCCTTTTGACTGGCTCTGGCCAACAGAATTCAGGGGAAGTAGTGGTGCTCTGGTTCCTCGTCTAGGGCTCCAGTGGCCTTGCATGCTTCCACTCACTCTTGAAATCTTGTCACTGTCATGTGAAAAAGCCTAGCCTAGCCTGATGAATGACCAGAGACATGTGGCCCAGTTACGAACAACATCCTTCGCCAGCCAGTTACCAGGCAGGTGAGTGAGGTCCTTCGGGATCAGCCAGGCTCCAACCAACACCACAGCTGACAGCTGATGCACGGCTAGCCCATCAGAGATCAGCTGAGTCTGATGCAGATCAGCTACTCACCTGGCCCACAGATGCATGAACAATAACACATGATCATTATATTAGGGCACTAAGTTCTAGGGTAGTTTGTTACACAGCAATAGATAACTGATACAACAAAGGTCATGGCCTCACTTTGGAGATAGCTCTGTCAAGATCTCCTAGAATGTATAAATGGGTGATCTTGGCTGAAGGGAAAGGCATTCTAAGAAAGCTACTGGATTAGACAGGGAAGGGGCTGGCCAGAGATTGCTAAGGCATTTTGCCCCAGAGGTCTCAGGAGGACGGAGCATGGGTCCAAAATTTGGGTCCCGGTTTTGGCGTTGTCCTAAGCAGTGATGTGACAGAGACAAAGTCCCTGAACTGCTATGTTCTTGTGTATAAAATAGGGAGATGGGCGGAATCCCCAAAGTCGCATTCTACTCCGACCTGTCAACAGATGGGTTAATTTCATCCAGTCAAAGTTTGAGGCTCTGATGAGCCGCCCAGTGAATCTTGGCTTTTGAGGGCAGTGGATGGTAATAGGATAATGAGTCAGGCAAGGAAAGTTCTCCAAGCAATAAACATCTCTGCTAAAAAAACCATGTTGTTGCTGCGTGTATGGAGCCAAGCAGATAAGAAAAGGTCCAATGGGAGCTTCCTACTCATTCTTTACAGGTATTTTGAGGAAAACAGGTCACAGTAAAACAATCCACAATTTTATCCCTTTGTAAGCATTTCTGTTCAGTTACTTGCAGGCCTTTAAAAAATAATTTTGCCCAGAGGTAACAGGCTTAAGTCAAAAATGGATAACATTCACCTAACTCGAAGGAGCTCGTGTAGTATTTGACAGAACATTCAATTCCAGAGAAAACATCACAAAGAGATTTATTCTGTTTTTGAAAATGTGACTAGCATCCCCAATTAGTACTGTCTGTCAAGAGGTATAAAAACATCCAGGTTTTATTTATATTCACCAGTGTGTTGAGCATCCTGATAATTGAAAATATCATTACGAAACATATTTGTAAAATTTCTGACTATTTCTCCAGAGAAAATATTACTGGGCCTTAATTATGAGCGATTTGTTGTGTTCTAGAAAGAAAATTTCTTTTCTTTTTTTTGGCAATTTTTGCACAGAGTGGATTTTGTTGTATGTATAGACCAGCCAGTACAAATCATCTGACATTACATAACTCTACTTCACTGTGTATGAGTCTGAAAGAGTCCCCAAACCTGGCTCATCTAATTAACACCCTAGACACCTGTGCATCCAGAGGTTTTTTGGGTCATTTATAATATACACCCCTAGGCCAAGCAAAAGGAGCCTTACCTCTGGGTAACTCACTGTAGGAAATTTTCCCTTCCCCTTGCCATGATTCTGGGTCCTTCCTCAGTGGCATTTTCTACTGGGCAGCAGCCAGGGTCACGAAGGAAACGGCTGGGAAGTACTGAGGCCACTGGCACCCTTGGAGCGAACAGCAGGAGTGGAAACTGTGCTCCCTCCCTCTTTCTCTCTCTCTCAGTCTTGTGCACTCTCTCCCTTCCCACTTCTTGCAGAAACGAAGATCAGCTGTTTTTGAGAGCCGGTGCAGTACGACCTCAGGAGGCAGGTCCCCTCAGAAATGCCACTTGCCAGAAGCCCCATAGGCTAGCTATCGGGGGAAGGTGGTTACAGGACCGGCACCAAACATTGCCTGAGAACTCAGTGCCACCGGGTAGCATTCACTACGGTGAGAAATCGATTCTTTCTATTTAAGAGGATTATCTGTTACTTAAACGGGCTAAGTGTGGTAAGTGAGAACTTAAAAAATCTTATGGATCTCGCTCTTCCTTACCGGGCTGGCGAATGGTCCTTCAGGGATTGGATGATATTTTTCTGAAGTTCTATGAATGAAACAAAATTCTCCAAAACATTCTTCTTTGCTTTTCCACAAAATTGTCACCATAGAGCAAAACATTAAAGTGCTAAATGTGTTTAGATGGGGATAATGAACGCCCCTCACAACGTGCACTGGGTCCACATGGACGCCCGACAGAGTTCCTCTGACACCCCACCAACTGGCTTCCTCACCTTGGACTGAGACCTGTGTTCTAATTCAGCAGTGACAAACTTTTTCTGCAAAGAGCAAGACAGTAAATATTTGTCTTTGTCACAACTGCTCAACTCTTGTAGTTGTCACTGTAGCGCCGAAACAGACATAGATGAGATGTAAACGAATGAGGATGGCTGTTCCACCCTCAAGTTCCAATAAAGCTTTATTTACAACGACAGATGGAACAAAAGAAAAGAGAAAAACAGAAAAAGACAGGTAGCCATATTTTGCCAATAGCTGTTCTAGCTCATTTCCCACCAAATAATTGTGTATTATTTAATTTCTTTGAATCTGTCTTCTCATAAGTCAGACAGGGATATGACAACTCTTCCACCCCATGGGTTTCACAGAGGCCACAGAAACATTTTCTAAAGCATGAAGCACCACACCAATGTCATGAGCTTTTCCTCTCAGCAAGATCAGCAATACTAACTTGGACCTAGTGCAGATTCTTCTAGAACTTCGGTTCACAAACGCAGCCTCCAAGTTCAAGTAAACACAGCTACAAACTGATGGGTTCCCCCCGCCCCCCGCCATCCACAGCAAGGCCTAGTTTAGATGGATGACTACTGCGGGCCTAGCCTGCATTCTGTATTGAAATTATACATTTCACTCTTGGAGCTGCTTCAGACACGTTTTGCAGTCATAATAGAAATATATTTCTCATGCTCAGCACTAGGGTTTGAATTAGGTAAACAAATCCCAGGATCCCTTCTGTAGGTTTTCCTGTCAATGACCCATTACCCACAATTTTCTCCTTTTTTTCAGAGTCTGCCTCTGTTGATTTCTCTCAAGATATATGCACATATGTGTGTCTGTATAAATTTATATGAATACGTCTGCAACATATAGTTTTTCTCCTTCTCTGCCACAAAGTGGTGAAAGCCCACACAGAGACCCAATGATGCAGCTCATGACAGATTAACTTAACGGGCAATAAAGCAATCGTACATGGACACCATGTCAGCTTCGTTACTTGAGTCCTGCCAATTGAAGGAAAGGCAATAAAAAGAATCCCATTTGCTTCCTCTGTCATAAAATCACAATTCACAACCCGCAATGCGTGTAGCATGAGATTTCCACTGTCCCTGTGACACCCTTCTTGCCTTCCTGTTCTGTATCTGCTGGAGTCGGGCCTTTGCCAGCATCAGCCCAGGACATGGAGCCCACCCTGGGAAAAATTTATTATCAGAAACTTTGAAACAAGTAGCTGCTAAATGGAGGTTCAGTAATCGAGTCAAACTCAGCTGTCACCTGCTGCTCTGTTTTGCACTGCAAATGTAGGAATATAGAAACATTTTAAGCAGCTTAGGGGCAGAAATAATGGAAAACTAGTGATTTTGGTAATTTACATATTTATAGAGGCTGTGGAGATTTTACTCAGGAAACAATGAAGAAAACAGAGTTGTCAACAATCAAATGCTGCCTGACACGAAGAGCTAAAACCAGTAATTTACAGCTAAGCTCAGTTACACCTTTGAAATTACTGCAAAAGAAGAAAAATAAAACACCAAAAATGTGCCTTTTGGTTCAGGTTATCAGCTTTAAAGCTCTATAAAATAAACGCATCTGAGCATGTGACATTTCATACAGGTAGAAATACCATTACAGAGAATAACAGCATAGCTGAAAAACCAACTGTGCAAATGGATGATAAGGTTTCACATGCTGCTCTCTTGGGAATATCTGCATTTGTATGGCAACAAAGGCCTTCAGTCAAAGGAATAACTCTCTAATAGTGCAATCCATGGTACCACAGGCAGTGGAAAAGATTCCTCCCACCATATCCCATCCATGCTGGGTCCTGGGCCATGTCCTTACCCTGCTTCAGATCAGTCGGTGGCCACTGGCCATTTGCAGGCTCCATTCTCCCACATTATCTGTCCTAAAAGATAAATTAAACTTCCAAATCACCCACAAAACACAACACCCATGTGGACACAGGGAGAATCTCAGGGTAGATAAGATGGTGACACTTTTATTTCATACCCTGTAGCCTGTTTACAGGGCACTCCTTTAGCCTGGACAGCCATTGCCCATCCTGAATAAAACAAAGAAAGGAGAAGACAATATTGTCTCCTCCTACTATTCGACTTTATCCCTCACAATAGCACTATGAGATGGGTGTTATAATCTCCATTTTACACATGAAGGAAACTGGTTTGGGGAGTTTAGTGAACTTGACCATGAAGCCACAGTGGGTAATTGGCGATACTGGTAAATGGTGTTCAGGTCTGGTTCTCAACGCCATATTTGTTTGGCTCTGTCAGGACACCAGACTTCTACCCTTTTGGACAGGGGCTGTGTGTTTTAGCAATGTATAGGTGATCACCAAACTGGACTGCAGAACTATTTTCTCGATCCCAGGATTTGACTTATATATCTCTCTCCATAATAGTATGAATTGCAGGTTTATGGGAGGATAGCAACAATGATTATAAAATTAGGAAAGGGAGCCTTATAATAGAAACATTCTACTTTTGCAGGCCATTTGTATCAGATTCCATATAGCCCACCAACTTTCTCTTCCTGGACTCCGTGTCAATTAGTCATAGCTCTAACAGTTGGCATTTTAGCACATGAAAAAGCAAATACCTGCAGTGGGCTTTAATTGACTGACTGGCTGAACAACTAAATCACGATAAGGTTTTTCTTGTAAGATGGGAGTGGGGATGACAGCATCCAGATTGTGGAAGAAGGAAACAGAGAAGTGGGGAAAAGGCAAAGGAGAAAAAAAAAACAATGGAGAGCCATGTAGGGGTGGTGGGTGTGTCGGGGACCAGAGGGGAACTGGTTTTAGAGAGGCTGTGGGTACGCTCACCCACTTCCCTGACACCGTGGCCATATGCAAAGGTTTGGGTACAGAATGAGCCAAGCACTGAGGGAAGGTGCTGTGGGTGGGCATTTCCCCAATTCGGAGCCTCATTTTCAGCCAGTTCACTTGAGCTGGATCCGCTTTGATCATCTGTTCAATTTTCTACCTGGCCCTACACATCAAGGAAAGCAAGCCTGCTCCTCACAGTCCTGTCCCCTGTATCCTCAGCGGGCCTGGGCGAGTCTGCATTCCCTGATCAAAGGACTGGCTCACGAGGAAGATGAAAAAATGCCCAGAGAGATCCAAGCAGAATTTTTAAATCTCTCTTAATCGCATAGCATCCTCTCCCATTTTCTACCTACTTCCTACAAATTCCAGCAACATTTAAAGATAGTTTTCAATGGAAAACAAATAGAGGTTCAGCCAGAGGATTAGCCACAGGGCCAAAGGTGTTCAGCAGATTGGTTTCAGGATGCTCCAGAATTTCAATTGCTCGAGAGTGGACCAAGACATTGGTTGGACCCAGGATCTTAAATGGGAAATGGGCCCAATGGCAAGAGCGGAAGCTGACCCAGATGACTGGGTTCTTTCAGAGTGAAAGTGATTCCTGGACACCTGAAGCGTCAGGCAGGCCTGTGCTGAATCTGCAGCATGATCTGAACGAGAGTCTGGAGGTGGGCAGAGCAGGAGGCCCTATTCATTCGCCTTCTGTATTTCTGTATTTCTGTGAAGTCAGTGCCCCGTTTTAATGGAAAAGGAAGATCAATCAGAGGCAGGCAAACCTCAAGCATCAAAACGTTCTGTCCAGGCAGAGGGAGCAGCTACCGGGATGCCTAATACAGGAGGGAACTTAAAAAAAACTATTAGTCAGGCCACCTCAATCCTCAAATTTCAGCTGACGAGCCAAAGTACAAGCGCTTTAAATTTATTTCCACTGAAGTTAAGGCTATTCTCCTACGGAAAGTCAAAAGAAATCTGTTGTATCCATGTTGGAGCAAAGACTTACAAGGCTACCTATAGCAAGATTTTTCTGGATGTTTGCATTGCATGTTATTCGCTTTATTCCTAAGGTAAAGATTTTATGGAAGTTGGTAGGATTGTCTTCCACCTGATCGAGAGCCCTGATTCCCGATATCCTATCAAAAATGTCTGACCAATTATTCTACAAATTCTTTTTCCAGCAACAGTCTCTGCTGAATAAGCATACGGACAGGAGAGTCTTCAGGAATGATTCACAGCTCCAGGCACCTGTCAGCGGCCGTCACCAAATGAATTTGTTTTTCGGCCCGGCCCTCTCCTTCCCTGAGCATCTTTAAGGGCTGCTCTTTTGGCCAGAGAGAGACTCTGTAGAATCCTGGAGTGTAAACGCCAGAAGGGAGGAAGGGATGACAGCGGCCACTGAGTGGAACCCTCTCGTTTCACCAGTGAAGAATGTATAGCCCAGAGGCGGATAAGAAAGAAGGTTTATCCTCACAAAAGCAAGTACACATTCATCTGAAATCTAATTTGCTGTCTGTGGATGAGCTCCAGGCTCTACCAATGTTGGCAAAAGGCAGAAAAGAGGTGAAAGACAATCAAAATAATGAAGAGAAGTATCAGCAGAGAAACACGTGTAACCACGGTGGCAAATTTCCATGTTTTCGTTTCTTCTTCATTAAAAGCATTCTCAAACCTCAGGCAATGTAGAAAAGGATGCCATATTAGTATTTCCCCAAGAAATACTTGAAGATAGGATTTACAAACTGTGCATGGCCAAACTAACTTTAATTTCTTGTCACGCATTCCAAAAGCATTTCCCGAGATCTCACTGTGTGCCAGGCCCTGGGATGTCAAGTGAGAAAAGGCCAGGCAGTGCCCTCGAATTGTTCATCTTCAAGTGAGTTTCACAAAATGGGCTTTGCAAGAGAACTCAGAGTAACTGTGATCCCTTTGGCCTAATGAGAGGCAAACCTCGGAAGATGGAAGGTCTCAGTGTGCGGTCAGGCCTAGCGAAAACTTATAAGAAAATTATCTTGTGGGCCCCTAAATTTTTGAAACTCATCTAAAAGTGGATATTTTTTTTTTTGAGGAAGATTAGCCCTGAGCTAACATCTGCCAGAAATCCTCCTCTTTTTGCTGAGGAAGACTGGCCCTGAGCTAACATCCATGCCCATCTTCCTCTACTTTATATGTGGGATGCCTGCCACAGCAAGGCTTGACAAGTGGTGCGTGGGGTCCACACCCGGGATCTGAACTGGTGAACCCTGGGCCACCGAAGTGGAACGTGTGAACTTAACTGTTGCACCAGGCCGGTGAACCGGTGAACGCGGGCTGGCCCCCTAAAAGTTGATATTTACCATTCTTTAAATCAGTTAATTTCCTGGCACTCTCTGGTAGAAAATTAGAGGAGCTATGGTTTTAAATAAATGTAAGCTTTCATTTTCAACTTTGCCATTTTATAAATAACCAGGAAGTTATGTACTAAAACGTGGACAATCTCTGGGCAGTGACTTTAGAGACCATTTTGTTTTCTCATTTTTCTTACCTGTATTTTCTAAAATTTCTGAAGTGAACACATGCTGCATTTGAAATGGAATAAAATAAACTCTATATTAAAGCCATTGTATTAGTTTTGAGTTATATGCTAATGGAGAATATATACATATAGGTTGATGCAAAAGGTTGGACAAAAATGGAAGAAATTCTTCCAAACTCAGAGTATCTGGAGTTAGATGATGACCAGAAGCAGGAGAAGCCACTCAGAGCCCTGAGCTCCTTAGCTTAGCTTGAGGAGACCGGCAACGTGATGTGAGCAAGGAAGATGAGTCTGGGCAGCCAGGTGTGAGGTGAGTCACAGACTCTTGAGAAAAGGAGGCCCCAACATTGGTGAACAGCTGGCAGTTACTGCCACAGAAAGGATGAATGACAGGGATGAGATGGGTGGTAGAAGTTGGTTAAGCGGTTTCTCCGGGGAGCATAGTAACAATATGCAATGTGGAGAATGTATAGCAGTATTTCATAGAGTGTGCTTCATAAAGAAAGAAATCTGGAAAGACGCCAAACTATAGTACCATCTTGAAAATTCACAATGCCTATTCGTACACTGAATGATCTTAAAACTTTCATAAAAAATAAATCTAATATTTACAGAAATAGCTGCTTAAGCTTTCCAGCATTTCCCACACATATACGACAGCAAATCAAATTCCACTTTTGGGTCAGTCCACCATCTTGAAATGTGCGTTGTTAACAGATGCTACTGGCTGTTCATAGTTTCTGAATCTGTACTGAATAAGGTACATATTTAGCAAAAGCATGCGTTTCCTTAGTCCTCAATGTTACAGCCAGAAGATCTGCTTAGTGTGTTAGAACTGGACTAGGATGAGTTTTTATTTTGTTCTATCATAACCATAAACAATAACCTTGAGGTAATCAATCAGATCAACTTTTTATGTCTTCTTTCCCCATCCATATAATGAGGGCCAAGATATTGACCTACCTTGTAATGCATTTTACAAAATCAACATAAAAGTTTATATTAACGTTATTAATCAAATTAGCAATGAAATGACTAATAAGTAATTAGCCATGAAACAGTGACTCCACTATAATTGTATGCTCAAGGATTTGCCACCTCTCTTGAAGGCCTGACCTCATGGAGGAAATACTTAACATTACTCCTCACCTTTTGATATTATAGATGGCAAATAAGGTCTGGCTTTAAAAAAACTATTTCTGGCAAATGAATCTTTGGAAGGCTTATAAAAACAGATGCTTCACAATTTAGCCAAAACTATTTATTAAGCTAATATTTTAAACTAGGGGAATCTAAAAAAGAATTCTGTACTGTTTCTGAATTCCAATAACATACAGGTGTACACATAATTATGATAAGAATCAGGATGTGATAAGAGGGCTACAGAAAATTTCTGGAAAGGGCAGACAGGGAGAGGATCAGAAAAAGTTTCAAGAAAAACATATTTAAGTTGCCTGTAGAAGAATGGTTAGAAATCCAGTGGATGCAGTAGAGATGGTGAATAAGCAAGGCAAGATCACAGGATATTTCCCACAATTAGAATCATATTAAGAGGAGAATTGTCTTTATTAGCATAATCATAGGTGATAGCTACAAGGAAACGGCCAACTTTTTAGATCAGTTTTCCCAAAGTGTTTGCAGATCATTTGTCTGGTGACAGGTTAATGTGGGTTCTGAGAAAAACAAGACTCCCATGGTCAAAAAGTAAGTTAGAGAAAGATTAGGTTAAATAAGGTTAAACATATTTCATTACTGTGTGCTACTCAGAGCACAAGGATATGCAAATGAGCTCTGTGAATCTCTAAGAGGGGGACGTAGAACAAAGAATTTCCCAAACATAAATCGAGGCCCAAACTTTCTCAGTAATGTTCATTCACATTATACCTACGGATGGTTTACACCTTAGCTGGATTTTGTAATGTTGCGTCGATATTTAACTATTTTTAAATGCAACAAATGTCACATAAATGTAGTTTAGTTCTAACAAGTGTTTAGGGCCATCTCCAAGAGATGCTTGAGGTCATTTGGACAAGAATGTTTGATTTTTCTCTTGATTGCTACACTATTCAAGGCTTAAATGAGAAAATCACCATTAGGAAGCAATGTAATATCAGAAAAATATTCAGGCCTTACGCCACAAGAGGAGACTATTGATTTCTGAAGTAGAAACAATATTTGAGCCAATGAATAAAGAGAAGACAGGGCCATCTGGGATATAAAAAATAGCAAGTAACATGTAGGAGCTGAGAGAGCCTTTGACAACTCAGAAGTAGACTGGCCTCATGGGAACTGAGGAAATGGGTGAGGGATACGGGTAGAAGATTCCTAATGAAGCATAAGAAAATCAACATGAATAAATGAATATGAAGCGTTATTTATTAATATTCTACCTACAAAGGGCACAGCAGGAAGTCATAGCGGTGCCTCCTCGTGCTGCCTATAGAATAAACGCTAAATAAATGAACCACCACGGCAAAGCTTCTCTTCCCGTGGTCCAATTTCTGATTCCTTCCCACTCTTGCTGATGTCGATGCCAGTCCTCATCCCTTCAGTCCCAGAGACTTGGCAGATTTCTGCCTACTCTGAGTGTAATAGAAACTGTCACATCCGAATGTAATAGTGATCTACAAAGAAGTTATTTAATCCAGCATGGAAAAAACTACTTTAGAAAGAGCATATAGTCTCTTAATACATTACAATGAACAGAAGCAGAATAATCTTAAGCAAAGGAGAAGACAACACCAGTTCTTACATGACCACATCAAACAGTCATTTTTGTGTTCTTTGAGAATGACACCTGATGAACTCTCTTATTTATAAAAAAATTTCTCGCCACTTATTTTTTCAATTAACTATCATACTTCTATATCATACTCCCATATATAGTAGATGTGTATAGATGTATAAATCATCAGTTAGCTGACATTTACTGAGGACGTTCTATAAGCAAGGCACTATTCCAAGTTCTTTATGTATATAAACCTATTTAATCTCCATCTCATCCCTATAATGCCGGTGCTGTCATTATCCCATTTTAGAGATGAAGAAACTGAGGCCAAGATGGGAAGTGACTTGCTCAGAGTGATGTGGCTAATACTTGGTGAAACCGTCATTTGAACCCTGACTGTCCACCTCCAGGTCCCACACTCTTAAGCTATGAATGTTATTTCTTCTGTGTGTATATGAATATGATTCCTTCACAAAAAGTAGGTTCTGAGCACTTAGACTGTACCGGAGCATTTAAATAAATTTAGTTATGTTTATGAAAAAAATCCTTAGTTTTCTCTTCTATAATAGAGAAAATAAGCAAAACATTCATAATAACTTTCCAAAAGACAGACTAATAATTTTTTTCTTTTGAAAATAATAATAAAAACATGACAAGTAGCATTTACATCTAATTCGGGCGGGGGTCCCCTGGCCTCCTTCCTTCCTTAGATCTGCCAGCAGTAGGTCGGCTTGCGGTGTTTGAGTAGGCGAGTTGCCTTCCTTCAAAATGATATAGATAAGTGACACAATTAGAGAGAAAATTGAGAGAGTTTCTGTTTTTCCAGAATGATCGAGGTAATACTGCAATTCTTCATTTCCCTTCGGCAGATGACCTGCCGGCCACGCACCCATTAGCCTCCTTTCTCCTATCTCACCTGCTTCAACATCACAGTCCAGGGCAACGCTGTTCATTATGACAGCCGGTTTTACTACCACAGTGCTGCTCATTATGGATGACCTGTGTGTACACTTTTGCATCTCCAGCAAAATGACAAAAGACAAAATAGCAGAACTGGCTCATTTCCCAGTGAGCTCTTGCAAATTCCTTGCATGTTTCGGAGAATGTATCATGCTGATAAACCTTTATCAACTCAACATCAGGGAAATAAACATAATCACAGTTTCATGCGAGACATTTTGGTGCACATAAGCAATATGTCACAAGCCTTCCCTCTCCTTAGATCCGCCCCCTGTGGGCCTGACAGGTGGGGTACACCTTCACTCTGGACTCGCTCTACGGCTGTTATCATTGTTCCCTGGTACACAACTGTGCTGGCTCAAAACCAACCATGCATTCTTGTTGGTGGAGCTCCTGGGGACTGTGGATTAGGACTCTGCCCTCAAGACTTCATGAGAACTGGATCTGTCCTAAAAGAGATGAAGTCCAACAAAATTATCAGGTAGACGCAAGTTTACTTATAGCATCTCCTGTCTACTTTCTTCTTTTTTGTTCCTTCTTTTTCCAGGATCCCTTCACTGACTTGCCTCCATGGGGCTTGGCACAACAGTCTGTCTCCCAACTCATCAAAAACTTCTATCCAGGAAGGCACCCAAATCAATAATTTTACAACTTGGTGTGAATAATTTACTGCTACCTAGGGTATGAGCTCTTCTATCTAATTGTGGAATACAAGCCTTATAGAAGAGGTTTTTGAAAGGAGCAATGTTCCCAGAACCCCTAAAATCATTTCACATACAGGGGTCACAACTCAAATGCCTACAAAAGCTAGTCTGGTAGTGTACATGAGTAGAGCAGACTGGAGTAAGATAAGAGGGAGTGGTGAGGCTTGGGGCACTCTGGAGAACTCAGGTATTCTTTAAATATATGGCCATTGTTGTCATGTTGTTTTTAGGTGCTGTCAAGTTGGCTCTGACTCTTGGAGACCCTACGAATCAGTGATGTCCACAATCTCCTGCTCTCAACAGCCCTACTCAGCTTTTGTAAACTCAAGTCCATGTCTTCTTTTATGGATCAATCCATCTCATATTTGATTTTCCTCTTTTCCTGCTGCCTTCTACTTCTCCCAGCATTATTGTCTTTTCCAAAGCATCCTGCCTTCTCATGATGTGCCCCAAGTTGGACAGCCGCAGTTTTATCATTTTCACCTCTTGCAATAGTTCAGGCTTAATTTGCTCTAAAACCCACTTGTTCTTCTTTCTGGCAGCCTGGATATCCATAGAGCTCTCCTCCAACATCATATTTAAAATGAATCCATTTTCTTCCTGTCAGCCTCCTTCACTGCCCAACTTTCGCACCCTGTATAGTAATTGGGAATATGAGAGTGCGGATAATCTTGGCCTTGGTGTCTGATGAGATCTTCCTTACACTGATGGTCTCCCCTAATTCCTTCATTGCTGCCCCCTTCTCAGTCTTCTCCTGATTTCTTGTCTGTAGTCTTCAGTCAAAATGATGACTGAGCCAAGGTAAACAAAATCAGTAACAATTTCAGTATCTTCATCGTTTATGGTAAAGTTCTGTGGTCCTTCTGAAGTCATGATTTTTGTCTTCTTGATGCTCAAATTCAGTCCTGCGTTGGCACTTTCTTCTTTCACTTTTGTCAAGTCGTTTCAAGTTGTTGTCATGCGAGAATATAATCCCAGCCTTGCCAGATAGGCCATCTTTTTCCATAGCAGTGGCAGATATGTCCTTTTACGTCAATTCTTCTGATTTTTAAATGTTGGTAATCAATTGAAAATCTAAAAACACTCTGCAGGCCTTACAGAAACACACTGTGGGCCTGAGCTATCCCAAGGGCACGCAGTTGGAGACATTCACATTGGACAATCATCTCCTTCTATCTGGTCCTTAGCTCCAAGTCCTAGAACTCCTGCATATTTAGGTTGTGTATGGTGATAGCCCCAAATCTGACCTGGTCAGAGGTGATCATTAACGCCTTTCATGAGGAGAATGCTTTATGGTTTTCAATGTACTGTTAACACACACTATCTTATTTGATTTCACAATCATCAATCAGCATGCTCCTTTTGTTGACTATATGGTGATATATTATTATCTGCTTGATTATGATTTTGTTGTTAGTGGCCTTAAGTCAATCCTGACACCTAGCGACCCTGTGTATAGCAGAGCAGAATCCTGCCTGGTCCTTTTGCGCCATTCTCTCACCTTCCAGTGCTGTAACAAACAATGTCTTGCTGTTACTCATAGGGTTTTTACGCACAATTTTTTTGGAAGTGGGTGGCCAGGTCCTTCCTCATAGTCTATCTTAGTCTGGAAGCTCTGCTGACATCTGTTCACCATGGGTGACCCTGCTGGTATTTGAAATCTCGGTGGCATAACTTTCAGCATCACAGTAACACATAGCCACCACAGTATGACAAATGACAGACAGATGACATGGTTCCCTGACCAGGAAACGAACCTGGGCCATGGAAGTGAGAGCACCGAATCTTAACCAATAGACTCCCGTGACTATGATTAAATATATGTATATATATGATACTATATGACTATCTGCTATAACGTAATATAGTGACAGCAAAGCTCTCTCCAAGTTCTTAAAGGCAAACTACGTAATTTACATACAATTAATAAGAGCAGATTATGCAAAAAGGGACATTGGAGATAAAATATTTCCTAGGTCAGAAATAAAAAGAGAAACAAATTGGTTACAATCTAATAATATGAAGAATTAACACACTAAGATTCTGCTCTTTTGGTAGTGGGGTCATTGGTGAGTTTGGTAGAAAGATTCTCATGTCAGAAAGGAAGTGTCCATCCTCTCTGGGGAAGACAGCACTCTGACTCAAACACAACCTGGCTTGTCCTGTCCTGGAGGTAGATAAATGAATTATTATCAGAAAATGAACCCACTGGTTTACCAGAGACCAGAATCTTCTCTCGTTATGATTCACTGCTCAGCGAGTAAACTTCTGATCATAACTTGGCATTTATTTAAATTTTCTAAAAGACGGTGGATGCATTGGCTGGAAGAAATGGGTATCTGGTCCCCTTGGCAGTCACATTTCCTGCTGTAAATTTATAAATTGGCAACAACGCATGTAAGTTAAAGTCCTAAGAGCATGCTTAGAGTTGGCCTCCGAGGGAGGGTCGGCTCTTAGAGTGCTGGCCAAAATCAAGATTCAGAGCCTCATAAGCCAAGGCGTAAGCCCTCAGCTGTGAGACACTCGTCAAAGTCAATGTCATCTTCTGAAGGCTCCTGACAGCCTGCTGGCTCGGACCTGCACACACCTCACCTTGTCACTTCTTTATAATCTAAATTCCCACTCGCTAGAGAAGAATCTAAGATGGAGGGGATTAGGTGATTTGCCACGAGCCACACAACTGGAAGGTCACTGAGCTGGGTCCTGACCCAGCTCTCTCTCCTCAGGCCAATTCTTTCCCACTACAACAGTTGTAGGCAGTCTACGGTGGCCCAGAACTGTGCAGGGACCTGAGGCCAGGATGCGGTTCAAGAAGCATCCCCACTGCCACCAAGGACACGGTTCAACGCCAAGTTGGGCACAAGCCAAGCAGGTTACCTTTCTCTTTCCCTAGTTTGCATCTAAACCTGAAAGTGAAGCTTGCTTAATCAAGTGTGTGGAGCTGGGGCTATGATCTTTTTGAATGGTATTATCGAGATATAACTTATACACCCCAAAATTCACCCATTTTAAAATGTACAATCAAGTCATTTTTAGTATATTTACAGAGCATAATATAATCTAACCTAATCTCATTTTAGAACTTTTTTTCTGCGTCAAAAAGAAAACTCATGCCTATTAGTAGCCACTCCTCGCCCCAACCCGACGTGCTTTTGTTTTCATTTTGTTGTTAACATTTTTTTATTATTCCAGAGACTTTTTAAAAAGAACACCCAAACTGTAATATTTGAGCCAAGAGAATCTTGACTACTCTTATTTTAATTTAAATAATACTATTTAAAAAATGCGCTTTGTCCCTCTTTCTGTTATTGGGTTCATTTTTGCATGTCCCCTCCCCACACCCACCGCTCCCCCTGCACCAGCCAGAACAGGCTGCTCCTGTCCTCTAGAGGCTCCTGCTAATCTCATGCTTCCCCTGGCGCATTCCCTTGGCCTCCAGGGCTCTGAGATCAGCCCCCGTTTCCATCACTTTCCTCCAAGTGCAGGTAGAACAGATTGCCCTGTCTCTGAGCTCCCACTAGCCCCGGCCCAGCATCCAGTCCCTATCTCAGGGCATTCCGGTCATTAAGTGAGTGAGGCCAGGGACCAGACCTGAGTCCTCTGCTCCCCTCCCCTCCCAGCGGCCACACACCGCACTCAGAAGTGATACAGATGGAATTGAATCAAAGGGCAAAGACACTAATGTAAACTATTTGGAGATTTCATAAAGAAACAGGAAAATAACAAAGTCCCCCAAAGGCGGCAGGTGCACAGTCTACCTGGGGAACACTGAATCTCAGAGAGGTCACAGAAAACCTGAATAAAACATTTTAAGATAAAATAGGTTTGCTGAAGCCCTGCCACGTGCAGCACACTCCCTCTTGCCTTCACTGATCAAATATTAGTGTGTAACGCCAGCTGTCTCTTTAAATCGCCCTGGCTTCAGAGTCCTGTTTTCCAGAACGCCCCTTGAAGTCAATATTTCCAGTCCAGGTTTCCCGGGACCAGCGTGGCTGATTCGGTATGGTGTCTGTGCCCACCTGGAAAGGCTTTATTCCTCTCAAATCCCACTGCTGTGGGGCCTTACAGGCAATCTGATTTCCTAATGCGGCCAAGGTCAGATCAGTGGAATTTGTCTTTGATATTCCATCTCCTACCACGAGGCGCCACACGCTTCTGTTATGATTTTGGGGTGTATGATTGGCAGCAAAGCCAAGCCAGGGTAACAGAATCAAACCCTTCACGACCCTCATTTGCTCAGCTTTACAGTATCTGGATGATGGCAGGGTTAAGAGAGGAGCAGCGGATGCGCCTGCAGTACTCTGTCTTGGGTGCCCCACTTCGCCTTGGAACATCTCCCTCCCTCTGAATTCCTCCGGCAATGTGTCAGCACCTGATTCTGCTTCCATTTTCATTCTCATATTTCACTCTAGGAGCCTGATACATGGCTAGACCTGACAAGAATAAATTTATAAGGATGCCAGCTAGAGAAAGCCTTGAATATATTCTTGTTAAAGGTCCATGGGGGCAACAAAGAAATCATCCCTAACTCATTTTTGAGCACTGTAACAAGGGCATTTTCCAGGGGAGAAAAATCATGTTTTATTGTTGCACTTGTAATGTTCACAGTTGTTAAGGACTTTGCCACCTCTAATGACAAAACGTTAAGGAGAACATTTCAGCATCTGCAAAGGAAGGCAGGGCTAGTGCTGAGGGATGGTCTCAGCTCCTCCTGCCAGCTGTAATTCTCACCAAACAAAATCAATTACTATGTATCTTGATGCTGGAGTTAGGCTATTGGTTTTTAATTAATCAAGTTCTGCAGCAATTCCTTCCCGCAAAATAATTTTTATTAATGAGAGGTGAGATGAGAAAACTCTATTTTGCCTTGAGCAGCCTGCTGATATGCTAATAATTCCTGTTGCTAAAATGCTAATGAGTCAAAATGGAATTCTCAAGGAGACAGAAGTGAGCATGGCGTTTGGAATCTGGAGACCCAGATATGAGTTCCTTCTTCGTCACTTACTGGCCAGGTGGCTTGGAAACAACAAGCCTCAGTTACTTCATTGGTAAATGGGCTTCTCTGCAAAAACTCAGATGCATATTAATATCCTCAGAGATAAACGGAGTTTGTTTTCGTAGTGTTTAATACGGAATTTCCTAAAGAATGCCTTAGAGGAAGCACAATACTGCTTAGCAAAATGTTTTCCCTCAACAGGTCTTGCAGACACACTGCTGGCATCTTTGAACAACAGCCTCTGGACAAGACTGAATCATTCAGGAACTGAGCGGATTTTGAGGTTATTTATCTGGTTGACTGAAGGAGTCAATATTAGAAATGGCGTGTTAGAGACCCGAGAAAGAGAGTAAAAGTCCACTTGGGTGATGGATTCAATAAAGTACCGCCATGCAATGGAATACTACGCAGCCTTGGAAAATGATGTTTTAGAAGAATCTTTCATGACTTGGAGAAATATTCATGATATACACATTAATAAAAATGAGATCATTAACCAAAAATGCATTTTCATATAAATGCGTGTATGTAAATTTATGTCTAGAGAAAAGACTAGAAGCAGTCATCCTGGATTGAACATTTGGGTCCCCTCAAAATTCATATGTTGAAACCCTAGCCCTCCCCTGATGTGGTGGTATTGGGAGGTGGGGCCTTTGGGAGGTAATTAGGATTAGGTGAGGTCATGAGGGTGGAGCCCCCATGGTGGGAGTAGTGCCCTTATAAGAGTCAGGAGAGAGCTTGCCTCCCCTCTCTGCTCTCCGCCATGTGAGGATACGAAGAGAAGTCCACAATCCAGAAGGACCTCCCCACAACCTGACCATGCTGGCACCTTGATCTTGGACTTCCAGTCTCCAGAACTGTGAGCAACAAATTCCTGTTGTTTATAAGCCACCCAATCCATTGTACTTTGTTATAGTGGCCCAAAGTGACTAAAACAGAAATACACTAAAATTACCTGTCTGCAAGTACAACAATGGGGATGACCTGCCCAAGAATAGTCTATCTTTAAAAATTCAATTTTAGATAACTATGAATTCAAGATGAATAGAGTTTATATTTAGCAACATAGATGCTAAAAAAATTTATGCACTCATAATCTGCTGAATAGAAGTATAAGTACAGAACAGATCAAGGATTAGCATCAATATATTCCGGGCTGCTGTGGTAGAAGAAAATGTGGTAGAAGCTATCACAGTTTAAGAGGAGGGTTGAAAAGATAGAGTTTATTTAGAGATGGAAGATCAACAAGCAGAATCTGCTAGTGTGCCATCCAATCCTTATAACAGTCTTGTGTGTTCCAGTCTCTTTTTTACGTTGATTTTTTTTGTGTTAGTTTAGATAATAATGACCAAGAGGAGCCAAGTCCAGTGATTACGGGCATGAGGTCTGGGCTCAGATTCTGGCTTCAAATTCTGGACCTGTAACTTACTAACTAAAGGACTTTGGACTAATTATGTAACTCCTCTAAGTCTTTGGTTTCCTCCTATGTAAAATGGGATAATCCCATTGCTTACCTCAGAGTGTGGATGTGAGGATGTAAAATGCTAATTACAGTTGCTAACACATACCGAACACTTTTAAAATGTTAGTTATTATTATTAAAAAGTGCCAGTAATTGAAGTGGCATAAAGCATCTTTTGGAAGCTTAGAGAGGGGTATTATAGTTGTGGCAATCGATTAAAGAGAGTACTGGGAATAACTCCAATCTGGAGGAATTTAAAGATGTGTGAGTAGGTGGTGTACGTCTCTAAGGACGGCCACCTCGGACCTGTCTCTGTGTGTTAGGGTGCCATCTCCCCCATCCTGTCTCTTATTCCAAATTCTCTGATATTTCCCTTTTTAATTAATATCTGACTGGAGCCATTCACTAAGAATGGAGTAGTACTGAGGCACTTGAGAGATGGGGAAAAGATGTCATTCAAAGAAGGGACCCAAACAAGACCTTTAGGGTGGCAGAACCTCAGATGTAAACTTAGATGTACAGGTCTCTAATCTGAACTTTGTCAGTGCAAACAGAATTCCACCCCAGGAGTTTAATTCATGGTAAGTTAAACCAGTGAGGGCTTGGTTCATAAACCAAAATGTTAATTCATTTGCAATATATAATCCAAGTACCATCAGAAAATACACCTAGAAATTCACCATCAGTTGGTCAGGATATACTCTCCCTGATAGGAATGGCAGGTTTTGTTGTTGTTGTTGTTGTTTGTTTATTTGTTTTGTGAGGAAGATTGGCCCTGAGATAACATCTGTTGCCAATTTTCCTCTTTTTGCTCGAGGAAGATTGTCGTCGAGCTAACATCCGCGAGAATCCTCTTCTATTTTACATGTGATGCTGCCACAGTGTGGCTTAACAAGCTGTGCTAGTTCTGTACCTGGGATCCAAACCCATGAAACTTTGGTCACCAAAGCAGAGCGTGTGAACTTAACCATTACGCCTCTGGGCCAGACCCGGAAAGGCAATTTCTATAGTCAAAAGTTTGATTTCTGAAAACAGACTAAGAATGAAGGAGCTGTTGCCATGAAAGCTTTTCCTTTGTTGTGTCCTCTGCTGTTTTTCTAGCATCTCCACTAGAACAGTGCCTGGCACAGTAACTGCTCAATAAATTGCTGTTGAGTTGAATAAAAGAATAAAAGAACAGAGGAAGGGAGGGAGGGAGGGAGGAAGGAAAAAAGAAAGGAAGGAGGAGGAGAGAGAGGTCGGGGGAAGGGAGGGAGGATGGTGTCATTAAGGAAGGAGACCGGACTCCTCCATCACTGTCACCCTAAGGTTGGCCATTCAACATGATCAGACTTGCTGTCAAGTGCTCAGAGCATCCCCATCACTGGATAGGGCTGTTGCCCCAGTGACAAAATCTTGTTTAAATAGATATTCATTAGGCACTCAGAATATGAAGGAGGTCTGAGCCAGGAGCAATGGGACATCACAGAAACCTTGCCTCTGTCCTTCCTATGCTCAGCATCTCCACCCACAGGGCTCACACAATGTACTTCCGCTCTCCTATTAAACTCCAGATTTTTGTTGTTTTTATTTGGACTCCGTCACTGTGGAAAGCACTGCGTATTTACGACCGATGAACTTTCATCTTAGATCTGGGAAGAAAGCTTAAACGAGTTCAGAAACGGATTTCTCATGTTCGAAACTAAATTTTTTTACATAGATTTTATCATATTATCCATCTGTCCTTAACAATCAGCTGAAGATTTGAAAGCCTCTGCTTTCCCTTATCCTCAAATGAAATTGCTTCTCTTGCACATTTAATCTCATCATTCTGTCCCGAATCCACATTCCACAAGTGAATAATGACTATCACGAAACCTGTAAAATTCTCTTACATTCCTCTAGATCCTACAGTGACCCAAAGCAGAGCACAGGTGTGTAAACCAACTGAAGTATTCCACATGACCTCCACCAGTCAGTTAGAAATCTCAAAACTGTACTTTTTCTTTTCATTCTCCTTTTCACTTTCTTTTTCTTTCTCCTTTAGTTTGGGCTTCAGTTTTCGTATGTTTTAATTTTATAATTCCACAAATAGCACATAGACTATTGTAAGAATTCAAGCAATACAGAGGTTACACAGAGGATGAAAGTCTCGCTTTAGCCAACTCCCCCCCCCGCCCATTCCCAGAGGTAATCCTGGTTGACCATTACATTCACAGCTTTCACTCTTTTTTGAATGCTTTTACATCGTCATAAAAATACATACTCTCATATAGGAACATGTAAGGTTATTTTTGAAAACATAAATGAGATCTTAGTACACATATTTCTCAATTTTTTTCATTTAACAATGCCAGTAGCTTTATAGTTTTCACCAGTATGACACGGTGCCCTGTGCCATTCTCAGTGGATGCTCATGTAGGTGGTTGCCATTTTTTTTTTGTTTCCTATTTTATTTATAGTGAATCCTTCTTTGAAAATTTCTATGCACATAGGCAAATAGGTATAAATACAGGATGGCTGCTAGAACTAAAATTGTTAAGCCAAAGAGCATGTGCACCTAATGTTTAACAGAAATTGCTTCCCATCCCTCCCAAAAGGCTGTCCAAACATACTCTGCTCTCCAAGGTCTCTGTGCATCTTTATTCCCATGCATATGTGGTGACACAGGAATTTATTGATTTTTTATTATTTACTATCAGATAATTGGAAATAATTATACCTCATTTACATTTTCTTGGTGAGCAACTAGATCAAGTACAAATTCACATGTATTTTAGCCTTATATATTTCTTCTTCTGTGGATTTGATCATTATTATCTTGGATTCTTATTTTTTCTTATTGATTTGTATTTTGTATATTTTCAATATTAATCTTTTTTCTGCTACACTTATAACAAATATTTTTCCTCATTGCCTTTTATACTTGCTTATGAAGTTTTTTTTTCTGGTTCAGAAAGTTAAAAAAAAATTTATATTATTAAGGGTACTCACACTATGATTGCCCTGGTTTGCTGCCTGGAGAGGGTTTCTAGGCATGGTGCAGAGAGGGGGTACCCAGGAAGGAGCTGGCGGGCCTCCTGAGTTGAAGTGACCAAGTTGGGAGTCCGAGGAGGCCAGTGTGGCTGTGGCTTGATAGCAGCATAGATGGAGAACTCTAGAGATCTACAGAGGCTTCCCCATGAGGATTCAGCTGAGTGCTGATCAACACATGGGGGGGAGGAAAAGATTTCAGGCCAAGGAAGGAACCAACCCAAAGGATTGGGTTGAATGAACAGTGCCCGGAGTCCACCCAGGGCCAGGGGGAGTGTGTCTCCAACAGCCAGATTAGAAAACCTCATAACCGGAGAGCATTGATTAAGATACAAAGAAGGGTCTTGCCTCAGTAATGAGGAAAAATCTTTCGACCCAAAGGGATCAAAGTGTTTTCAAGTAACTTAACTATTTGCAGAACAAAGCTCAAGAATATTACAGGAATACAAAAATCCAGCAGCGAGTAAGGTAAAATGCAAAATGTCTGGCATCTAATAATTATACAGCATGCAAGAAGCAGGAAAATACAACCCTTAATGAGGAGAAAAATCAATCAATCAAAACTGACCCAGAAACAATACCTATTTTAGAATTAGTAGACGAGGACATTGAAGCACTTATTTCAACTGTGTTCAATATGTTTGAGAAGCTAGAGGAAAGATTCAATATGTTAAGTAGAGGTATAAAGGATATTTAAAAGATTCAAATAAAAAACTTATAAAGATGAAAAACAAATGTATGAGGTAAAAATACAGTGACTGGGATCAATGTCAGATTAGACACTGCTAAAGAAAAAGCAGTGAATATAAAAACACAGCAATAGAAATTGTTCCAAATTAAACAAATTGTGAAAATGACTGGGAGAAAAGCATACAGTATTGGTGGATGGAGGACCACCTCAAGTGATCAAATATACATGTAACTGGAATATACAAAGGAGAGGAGAGGGTGAGGGAATGACAAAATATTCAAAGGAAAAATGGCCAACACCTTTCCAAATATGGTGAAAACATTTGTAGTTTTATAGACCACAGATCCAAGGAGGTCAACAAACCACAAGTAAAAGAACTATGAAGAAAACTATACTAAGGCACCTCAGAATCAAATTGTGTAAAATCAGTGAAAAGAAAATCTTAAAAGTAGCCAGAGAAAAAAGATTATGTACTAAGGAACAAAGATAGGAATGACAGCAGATTTCTTATCAAAAACATGCAAGCTGAAAGACAGTGAAGCAACAACTTAAAAAGTACTGAGAGAATAATACCATCAACCTAAAATTCTTTATCTGGTGAAAGTATCTTTTAAAATTAAGGCTCAATGAGCATGTTTTTAGATACACAAAAGCTGAAAGAACTCATCACCAGCAGATCTGCACTATGAAAAATTTTCAAGTCCTTCAAGCAGAAGGAAAATAATAACAGAATGAAACTTTGACCCACACAAATGAATGAAGATTACTAGAGAAAATCGTTGTGACCTTGGGTTAGGCAGAGATTTTCTAGATACAATGCCAAAAGCATGATCCATAAAAGAAACAAAATTATACATCAAATTTCACCAAAATTAAGAACTTTTGTTCTTGGAAAGACCCAAGTAAGGGAATGAAAAGGCAACGCACAGACAGAAGACAACATTTGCAAATCACATATTGAATACAGGACTTAATCCAGAATCTATAGAAGCTCTCAAAAGTTGGTAATAAGAAAACAAAAACTCCAGTATAAAATGGTCAAAAGAATTTCAACAGACACTTCACTAAAGAAAATATACGGATGGAAAATGAGCACATGAAAAGATGCTCAACATCATTAGTCATCAGTGATATGCAAATTAAAATCACAAGGAGATATTACTATTTGCGTACTAGAAAGGCTACAACGAAAAAGACTGACCATACCCAGTGCTGGTGAGGAGGTGGAAGCGCTGAAGCTCATACACCACTTGTGGGAATGTAAATATACAACCGTTCTGGAAAAGAGCTCAGCACTTTCTTAAAATTTAAACATACGCGTACCATATGACCCACTCACTCTGCTCCCAGGCATTCAACCCAGCGAAATGAAAGCATACATTTATACAAAGACTTGTACATGAATGTTCACAGAACTCTATTTGTTATAGCCCCAAATGTTCATCAATAGGTGAAAGAAAACAAATTTTGGCATATCAATCTAATGAAATATTGTTCAACAATAAAAAAGAAATACACTATTAATATATACTCTCACATGAATGAATCTCAAAATAATTATCCCAAGTGAAAGAAGCAAGACAAAAAAAGTACATTTTAGATTTCTTGAAGACGTAAAAGATAGTGACAGAAAGCGGATCATGTCTGGTAATGAGGGGTGGGAGTGGGGAGGGGCAGAAGAAAGAGATTACAAAGGGGCCCAGGGAAACTTTTTTGGGGCTGCAATTATGTTTTTTTAATCTTTATTATTGTAGTGGTTTCATGGAGTATATATATATGTCGGAATTTATCAAATTCACACTTTAAACACGCAGTTCATTGAATGTCAATAAATGTGTTCTAAATCATATCATTAAAAAACCTTAAACATTAAAAAAAAGTACTGGTGATAGATTCTATTAGCTATCTATTGCTGCCAGAAATTTAAAAGTTAGCAGTTTAAAACAGCACATACTTATTTTCTCACAGTTTATGTGGGTTAGGAGTATGGGCACACCTTAGCTGGGTTCTCTGTACCAAGATCTCACTAGCTACAGTCGAGGTGTCAGCTGGGCTGCAGACTCATCTGGTGGCTCAGCTGGAGAAGCACCTGCTTCCAAGATCACTCAAGCAGTTGGCAGAACTCATTTCCTTGTAGCTGTAGGGCTGAGAGCTTTCGATCTTTTGCTGACTATTGGCTGGAGGTTTCCCTCAGCTTCTAGACGCCATTCCCACTTCCCTGTCATGGGGCCCTTCCCATAGACAGCTTACAAAGTAGCAGTTTGCTCCTTCAAGGCCAGTAGAAGAGGGAGAGAGAATGAATCTGCTAGCAAGAGAGAGTCTTATATAACATAACATAATCCAGGAGCGGGTGGGTTAGTGGTTGAGATTCAGCCCTCACCTCGCAGCCCAAGCTCCCTGGGCTTCTTTCCCAGTCAGGGAACCATACCACCATTTACTGGTTGTCATGCTGTGGCAGCTGCATGTTGCTGGGATGTTGAAAGCTATGCCACTGATATTTCAGACACCAGCAGGATCACCCTTGGTGGACAGGTTTCAGCGGAGCTTCCAGTCTAAGACAGACTAGGAAGAAGGGACTGGCCATCCATTTCCAAAAAAATTGCCCAGGAAAACCCTATGAATAGCAGTGGAGCATTGTTTGATACAGTGCTGGAAGGTGAGAGGATGGCACAAAAAGAGGGAGAGGGTTCTTCTGCTCTGTTGTCCACAGGGTTGCTAGGAGCCAGAATCCATTTGATGGCACTAACAACAAAACAAATCCAGGAATGACATCGCATCACTCTTGCCATATTCTGTTGATTTGAAGCCAGGCACAGGTCCTGCCCACACTCTAGGGGAGAGGATTACACAAAGGCGTGAACGTGAGGAAGGAGGAGGTCACCTTCGAGGCTGTGAGCCACATAGACATTCGCCTCTTAGTAACTTTCATAGAAAATTCTTCAAAATTTGGTTTTGTTTTTGATAGGTGCCCTTTATCAAGTTTTCTTTCTTTTCTGAGTGTGCTTTGAGGGGTGTTTTGTTTTCTTTTGGGTTTGCGTGACTCTTTTTCATTTCACTGCTTTGTTCAGAATTTGGTATGGAATTACAACAAATGCAATTTTGGCATCTATAGAGAAGAGCATACGGATATAATTTTTAAAATCTGTTAAGGTGGTGATGTTATTTCCAATACATTATATTGCAGTGAGTAACCAACGATGATTCATCGATGCATTCCTGGGAAATACCCTTTTCAATACATAGCTGGATTTAATTTGCAAGTATTTTATTTAAGACTTTTGAATCTAAATTCAGAAATAAGCTTGAACTATAGCTTTAGTTTTATTTTATGGTACTTTATTCTGTTAGGCTAGCCTTAAAGAATGAGTTGGCAAGATTTCTAACATTTTCTCTTCTTTGGAATTATTTACGTAATATAGGAATTATATGTTCTTTAAACATATAGAATTTCCCCATGAAACATCTAGGCTTTCTTGCTGCCCAAAACAAAAGCTGAGGATGTAAAAAGGGCCCTCTGGCCAGGCAGGCCCCATGATCATTGCTCCAAGGCGCTCCCCGCTATCTGTGTTCGTTGTTCTTGAGTTTGGAGCATCTCTGTAAAATTCACCCTCCAGTGGTAGCCCTATCCCATATTTCATCCGAGCAGTATTGCTTTGTTTGGCTTTTTTTCACCATCTCTTTTTCTCTGTGGATCTAATCCTGTTGGCTTTTTAAATTGTTTGTAGTCCTCAGAATTTCTGGTTCCCTCATGGCACATTTTCTTGTTTACCACAAGGCTTAATTCCTACAAATTTTATTTTGTTATTTCAAAGACCTTGGGGGAAAACAGAAAACAAAGTATTTTCTTACGACCACCATCTTGATGCAGCCTTATTTTATTTTTAAAGAACTAAGGGTTGGGTCAAACGTAGATGATGAAATTTACTATTACGTGAAGGCTGTAAAACTTTGAATGTGTATCTGAACTTGCTTCAGATTTCCCGGGTTTATACAACACTGTATAAGCTGCCTTAGAATCCACCCGAGACATGAAGGTAATATTGACAGTGCAGAGAACTTTCAGGAAGGAATATATTGATAATTAGACTTATGCAATTAGTTGGCACAGTAAATGATTTTTAAAGCTTTTTAAAAAGTTATTCAAAGTTTCCTGAGTCTTAAGGATTAGATCCTGATTTGAAAGCAAGATCAGTAGCAGCATCGTGTAAGATGCTACCCTATTGTTACATAAAGCTATGGTGAATAAATTTAAGGTTTCTATTCCTTCCCAACATGACAATTCCCCAATCACGCAAATATTGTGACAGTTAAGTCATGCAGTCATATTCAGGTGGTGGTGTGCAATTCAATATTTGGCAGGTAACCCCAAATATTACAGAAGTAAGTTGAATCAGATCATTAGCGTTTGTATAATTAGCACACCTAATATAAAACAATTCAATTGAGATAAGATGGGCCAATCAAAAGCCAACCATATTATGAAGGAAATAAACATGAGATTGAAAGGTTTTTTTATTTATCTGATACGCTTTCCTTCTAGTTCAAAGTGAATGACTTCATAGCAACATCTCATATGCAGACTCAACAATTACCTGAGCTTTTGGAGTTTGAAATTAGTTCAGAATTGTTTGTGATAAATGGATTGTATTAATTATGGGAGGTATTATGACTCTGCAGGCAAGTAGCTAACTGGAATGTCCGTCTGGGGGACCTGAGTTTCAAAACGTTAAATCATAAGCCCTTCCTAAGACGCTGCAACTGCAGATGTATCTGGAAATCCACTTGAGTCAAGTCCTTGCTCTCTGCCTCTTCCATAGCAAAGCGAAGTAGGAGCATCTTGGTGGATGCAAAGGAAGCACATCCCATGTTCACTGGTCTCCACCAGCCCTGGGACCACACCTGCTTACAGGTACTGGCCCCCTCTGGGGAATGGTAAGCTATCAGCTCTCTACCAACGCTAGTCTTGGGCAAGACGCCCCTACTCCTCCAGAAACTCAACACTCTGTGTTGTAAGTCAGGGTAAATTCTACTACTTCCTTTCCCAAGATGGCCAAAGGGAAGAAATGACTGGAAGAAAAAAAGGGACTGTAGAATTAAAGTGCTAAATATTTAATTGTGCCTAATAAAGGAACCATAAAGGAAAAGGAGGAGCTCCTAGACCAAAAACTTAGAACTGGTGGTTTGTGTGCATTTGAACTCTTAAGCAATAACCTTTAATTAATTTAGGGCATCTAATAAAGCAGATTTAATATGATAAACAGGAAAGAAGTCTTAACGGCTCTGAAATAGGAAGAGGCAAATATTCACACCCATTCCCACATTTCAGTGGCCTTTATTATTACATTTTCGTTGATGGTGCAATAAAATCAGAACCTCAAAACCTGTACCTTTGTCTTCACCCTAGAAACTGATTAATGTCAAAATGTCGCATCCTTTTCACTGTCACTAAACTAAACAGAGACCAGAAGCTAGTTATTTCTCTGAGGGCTTTTAACGGTGCAAAAAGAAAAAACTGAATTAATTGATACCTTCATGATCGTTTAGATTTTCAAGTACCTGATTTTTACAAAGGCTACATAATCTCAGAGATTAAGGACAAAAAGAAAGGGGAATGATTTATAGAACAGTTGCTACGTAGGAAGAGCCCACTATACTCTGAAATGTAAAGCTGAGAGGAAAGGGGAGATGGTTTGAGGTTTTAGTCAATCCCATTTCTGAGCTGCTCATCTGTTTTGTTCCTGGGATGAAGTCTTTACAGCCTGTAAGTTTAGAGCATCATAATGCCAAATTACATGACTCAGATGTGCTCCAATCCACTCCGAGGGACAGCTCTGAAATAAAATTAGAAATGGCACACTAATCCTTAGCTTTTTATTATAATTTTATTTTATTTTTAAGTAGCACTTACATTATAACAAAATGCCCCTTGTGTCTGCTAGACTCCTGTATAAATGAAGTGGAAATTAGATACACAAGCGTGCATAGTACATTCAATCACGGAGAACCTTCATTCTTGTGTAAATTAAAATGATCCTCTGCACAGATGCAAAAGAACTCATCCAAGTAAAAACATTTACATGTAATTTACAGAATGTTTTCTCCCTTGGAAGCAATTGCTTCCCCCAGAATCATAAAAACCTACATTTTAAATGTTGACTAATGCTCAAAGACACTGAACCAAGCTAATAAACTGCAGAAATTGAAAGAGATCCAAATGGGAAAATGTAAAATAACCATATATTTTGATCTTCTCAGGAAATGTTTGTCTGACAGTAATTTTAGGTACTGTATTAAACAAATTACTTAAATTATAATTACTTGTCTTCTAAATTTTGTTTGCTAATAGGGCAAAACATATATACACAAGATCTGTATCTTTTAATGCGGATGTTCAAATTCTATGGTAAGTTTTTATTGTAAACATTTTTCTTGGCCCTCACCCTGGCAGGTCCATAATAATGGCTTACCTGACATTAGAGGGTCTGGTTTGCTGAATAAGAGCCTTATTGACACAATGAGTGGCTTTGCCAGTGTCACACAACAGTAACGACAAGTTAGAGCACGTACTATGACTGCTTACCACTATTTTTCTATTCCTTTGTTTATTGTTTGTAACTGACAAAGTTCCCAATGGGACTTTGTTGACTGGGGGAAATCATTTCACCTCCCTCTTCTTTATTCCTCACCTAGAAAATAAGGGTAATACATAGATACTTTTGGGTGTGGGTGTGAGAATAAACCAGATAATGTCTTGCTCCACATCTAGGAAAATATAAAATAATGACAGGGATAGAGAGTGGGATTAATTATATCTCAAGCTGAAGTAAATGAAAGCCATTGCACTGGGAAGGAAATCTAGCCCTGGGCTTTTGGCAGCTCAGGCGAAAAAGGAAATATGATAACGTTAAAGAGCTCTTACTATCTTATAAACAGAAGCATACCCTTTCATCAGAAGAAACACCCTCGTAGTTGACCGAACTCTTAAGAGGACTTTCTCACGTCTTTCTATGGGGCACTGACCAGCATAATGGATGGGACCCTCCAGAGCAGCTCTGTGCAATGCAATGGCATTCTTCACTTGCTCATTTCTCATATCAACCCCAGACCAGAGCCAAGAGCATCATGTTAAATTCGTAGCTCTGTGAAGACATTGCTGGGGGAGGCTGGAGCTACACATTCCAAGCCTGTAACTTTCTGGTGGTCAGACTTGACGAAACTGAGAAATTCCCCAGGAGCTGATGTTTCGGCAGGTTGCCGGGGCTGTTGCTCTCCGCTCCGATTTGATGGGAGCAGACGTTTCGGAATTGAGATGCAGAGCACAGGCAACAGCTATCGCGTGCTGCAGGAAAAGAACTCAGGTGGCTTAGGTCTCTGACAAGCGGGAGTCAAGGCTGACACTTTGCTATGAAAATCAAATGTGGGGGGATTCCACTGTGTGGAGGCATGCTGTGAGGTGACAGGTAGGCAGCGACTCTGGACTTTTGATTCTCCAGGATGCGGTATCATGTCCCCAGGGAAGATGTGACAAGGCCAGTGAAGAGTGTGCAGTTCTGATGTACCACTTACCGACCTCTGCCACAGGGAACCTTGACGTGGGCCTTGGAGAAAGCTTAATTTTGAGTGAGGCGGCCTCTAAATGAACCTGCTGGAATGACTTAGCTGCCAACGTTACCCCCCGATAATGAAGTGCCTTGCCCTGTCGGGTTGCTGTTTATCACTCTCCCTCCGAACGCTCAGAGTTCCTGCCAAAAACAAAAAAGATCTTAGTTCTCCCATAATTGCTACTGAGCTGTCATTTCTGAAAATAACTAACCAATGGGTGCTATTGCTTGTTATGGCCACTCCTGGGTTGTGACAGTGGGATTGGGTCATCCATATGGAAAAGGGTCATCCATATTGGTTCCATCCATACGGAAAAGGGTGTTTATCATCGTATTTGCCATGGCAGGTGGATGTCTGTCTTGGTTCATCTAAAACCTGTGTCAAACTGTTCAAGGAGAAGTTTAAAAGGGAGCATAAATCTAGCCCACGTCCAGGGCATTCAGGCCTGCAGACTATCATCCTTGCAAAAGGAATAAGCCTGCGACAATGAGGTGTGTGAAGTTAAGGGTTATTTTAAAATCAGAAACATTTCTCCAGAAATCTAGTACAATTATACAAAGAATCTAACCAACATTTTGATTCCTACACTAGAATTGCCTTTAAAGAAGTGCCTGTTTAACTGGTGGGACGGCGGAAAGTACATAGGTGTCAAGTCTGCGCGGCAATGAAGAGATGCTAAGGGGGCAGCAGCCGGGGGAGAAGCTGCAGGTTATTCCAGGCAGGGGCCCAGCCAGAGGAAGCAGGTTCCTAAGTGGGATTATCTGAGGCGTCCGGAGAAAGCTTCCAGCCCAAAGCCACATTCTTTAGAGGTTGTGAAAATCCTTTTACAAAGCAATTCTTTCCACTAAGCTTCATCCTCTTTCTGACCCTTGATATTAAAATGCTCAGGGAAGGCACAGTATATTAAGTCTCTACCAATTGAGTGTGGATGTGTTTATCAGATGTTTTCACCCAGGACAATAGAAGTGTTCAAATATAGAGGGGGCCAGAGTGTGTTTGTGTGCGTGTGTGTGCATGCGAGAGAGACAGAGACAGACACAGACAGAGAGAGAGAAAGTCAGAGACAGAGAGAAAGATACAGAGAAAGAGCTAGAGGAAGAGACATAGAAAGAGAGACAGAGAGAGAGACAGAAAGAAAGACAGAGAGATAGAAAGACAGAGTGAAAAACAGAAAGTGACACAGACAGTGAGAGAGACACACACTGACTAGTACTTGCAGAAGAAAAGCTACATGTGAAAAAATGGAAATAGACAAACATGTTGGACCTTTACCTACCTAGACAACCTTGGACTAGTTACTTGACATCTGAGAATCTCATTTCCTTCCAGAGAAGATAGAAATAAAAACTCTTCTTCTTCAATCCATATTTCACAGGATTTTTGTGGAGATTACA
The DNA here is from genome assembly GCF_041296265.1 of Equus caballus. Classification (NCBI taxonomy): domain Eukaryota; kingdom Metazoa; phylum Chordata; class Mammalia; order Perissodactyla; family Equidae; genus Equus; species Equus caballus. The sequence continues at coordinate 18,720,741 of NC_091714.1, forward strand.
TAAGACGACTCATGTAAAACCCTTGGCCCATAGTTGACATTCTACAGGCATTCATTTTATTACCCATGTGGGTTCCCCACTTCATAATTTTGCTGAGAGCTGCCCTAGGAAGAAGCAGGAGGAAGAAGGTGATAAAAAGGTGGCTGGGTAAACCTGGGACGAGAGAAAACTCAGTTTTCTTTCCCATTACTTCCTGTGCTGTGCAAGAGGAAAGAAATCACCTCTAGAGGTCCAACACCATGGTGACAGCAAGCTAATTCATATTTACATACAACGTTTCATTGGGGAGTCAAATCCAGTTGGTTTCTAGGAGAACATGCTTATTTGCACACCATTATTCTTCAAACATTAGCTGAGAGCTAGCTGGTAAATGGTCCTTTAGGGTATGCTTTTAAAAAAACAATCCCCTATTGCTTTTCGTGCTCTGTTTTCCAAAGCCTCTGTTAATAACCGCATTTCGATCAGCTCTCTTAGTACAAACGAACCTCCCATCAAAACTCTAAGGGCAGCCCATGATATTATCTTTGCCAATTGAAATTCTCAAGGTGAAATACATATGTGCTGTAATTGGCACCTTTGAAACACCATTTTCCCATGGAAAGCTTTCAGAGTTGCTGCCAGCAAATGCAGCCTGGCAGGTCCTGAAAGGTGAGGCCTGAGCATGAACGCTTCATTACCAGCAGGGTTTTACCCAGGTGACAGAGTTTCAGCTATCTGTCAATCACGCCCATCCCTGGCCTCGCAGGAATCCAAAGGCACTAAGCTCGAGGCATCAGCCTGTGCAGATAAATAATTACCCTGGCTGAGCCACTTCACGGAAAGGCAAAATTCTGTACCAATATTGCTTGCCCAGAAGTGGCTGTGAAATTCGCAGGTTCTTCAGCAAGCACGGAGAACAGAGCAATGCGGATGGGGTAAGCACTACACGGTGCGTGGTGAGAGTCCCGATTTCAAACATTTTCTTCGTGGATCTGCAAATTCTTTAATTTCCATTACAGGAAAGTGGCTTCATCTGATATCACAGCAAAGAGTCAATACCCAAGCCCTTCCTTAAAATAATTCCATTCCAAAATATTTTTGTGAGCCAAATGCTCAGCTGGATATTTGTGGCTCACTGATACTGGGTGATATACATCATACGAGAGAGATAGCTATGAGAGAGAGAGAGAGAGAGAAAGAGAGAAATTGATTTATTTTAAGGAATTGGCTCGTACTATTGTAGGGGCTGGCAATTCTGGAATCTGCAGGGCAGGCTGGCAGGCAGGAAACTAGAGAAGAGCTAATTTTGCAGTCTTGAGTCCAAAGGCAGACTGTAGTAGGCAGACTTCTTTCCTTCTCAGGGAACTTCAGTCTTTTCTCTTAAGGCCTTCAACTGATTAGATGAGGCCCACCCACAGTGTGGAGGGTAATCTGCCTTCCTTAAACTCTACTGATTGAAATGTTAATCACATCTAAAAATTCCTTCACAGCAACACATAGATTGGTATTTAACCAAACAACTGGGCATCATAGCCAAGCCAAGCTGGTACCTAAAATTAATCATGACACTTGTTAAAACAAATGTGCCAAATCCATTCTGACACTGTATTTCTGTCTTTCTTACATATAACCTCTTGTACCTCCATGCTTCTGTGCTTGCTAATTTGAAGTTGGTGTCTCCGTTGTAAGGTTGAACTAATAAGTTTAACATATACACAATTATGGCAAAATATACAAGGACCATCTTTACACCTGTAATTTATTTGATTACAGAATTTCAGTTTGGCTTCAGTTCTTAAGTTTTGATGGGTCTTAATTTTGAAGTTTTTCTTGACAGTTCAAAAAAATAGTATTCATAAGCTCATACTTTGTGCCAGGCACTGTGTACTAGGATTCTACTTGGATTACCTTCTTTAATCCTCATAATAACTCTACACCAGAATCTATTAATACCCTTATTGGGATACCAGAGCAACTAGGAATGACTAGAACAACTAAGGCTTGGACGAAAAAATTAAAACAATTGCCCAAGGTCCCACTATTAAGTGATGGGTCTGGATTCAGCTGGAGCCTGTCTGCCTCCAAAATGCAGACTCTTAACCACTAAACTCCAGTGTCTGCCAAAGCTCTATTCCAAACAATGACGGATGGCCAGGTCAGCTGACTGTAATACAATGATGCTTATCATTGCAATTGATCTTTGCAAAGTCACTGACAGAGGCAATGTTTGGTTGAAACAGCTGCTTGATCACTCATAGTTGCTTACTCCAAACATTCTATTTTCTACCAGTGGTAGCAGAAATAAACGAAAATAAAAACTCCCCAAAAAGTGGTTTAAAGTAGCCTGGCCCCAAATAAAGACATCTCCATCCTCCCGCAAATCAGAGAGAGTTTTTTCTTTAGTAAAAACCAATATTTTTGTGCTCTGACAATGCGTCATACAGTGAACTGAAGGTAATAGAATTTATTTTCTTTTGTTTCCCTTCCTTTCATCTCGAATCAGTCAATATGTAGTAACAGAAGGATGTGTGTTGAATGAGGGACGTGATTCACCAGAGATTGTCAGCACTTGGTGAACTGAGAATCACAGGAAGTCTATTAAAATGCAGATTCCTGGGCCCCATCCCTCAAGATCATTTGTCTGGGCTGAGGAACCTACAATTTTTAGGAAGTACTTCTCTGTAAACATTCCCTGATACGTTTCTGGAAACAGTGCACTAGAGGCTAGTGACAGGCTTCCCCAAAATGAAACTCACAACGATGGAGTGAGAGACTCTGAAGACTCAGGGCCTCCTCAGGTCCTCCTATTCTTGCCCCAGGACTGGCGTAAGTCGTGGGGCTTGGTGCAAAATGAAAAGGCAGGAACCTTTGTTCAAAAATGACTAACAATTTCAAGATGGCGACTGCAGAGCATTCAACCAAGTGTGGGGCCCTTCTGACTGTGGGGCCTTCTGTGACTGTGCAAATCGAACACCGATAAAGGTGGTTGTTTCCTTCTTGTAGGGTTCTAGGGTTTAGGAGACTCAGATGACAAGAGATTGGAAGAGGAGAAGGCTGAGAAAGTACAAAGGAAAAAATCTGATATAGCTGCTTAACACCTGTAGGAAGGCTGAACCTGGATATACATGACAGATGCTTGGGGGGGAAAGGCCCTCACTCATAGACAGTAAAAGAGTTAAGGGACCACTTCTAGAGCACTGCTTTGATTGGTGCCCATCATTGTCTATTTTTAGTAACTAGAATTCTGCTGGGCTCAGGAAAACCTGGCATTCTCATCACATAGTTCATACTTCTCAAATGATGTTGTTTGGTTTTGAAAAAAAAAAAATAGTGCATGTCTTAACCCAGCATAAACCTGACGAGAATGAAATTAGTGGTTACATTTGAGAAGTTCATTTTTCTAACCACAGAAGAATTTTTAAATTATTTATTATAATTATCTTAAATAAAGAGATTTTAAAATTCAACTTCTAAATGCAAAGACAAACTTGAAAAGGTAAGCAAATGAACAATATGTGGTTAAAAAAAGAGTAACATGGAGGAAATAGGATAATTAAGAGAGTTCATCGCTTACCATTTGGGCATTTTCTCAGAGTAAAGTGACATAGGCCTTCCAGAAAACTCTCAACATGGCTTCACATAATAATCAGCCCTTTTTCAAAGTCTTGCCCAAATCCCACAGACAATATGAATCTGTCATTACAAACATGTACCATCATAAAAGATCAATGAAATCAAAGTAAAACCAAATGCTGAGTATTATCAAATTTGTTTTTGGGAAAAGTCCAAATGCTCATACTGACCCCCCCCAACCCCCACCCCTCCCCGCCCCCGACAAATTCTTGTTCAGCATCTTCTCAAGTACTAACGCTGTGAGTTCTGATTAAAGCACAGAGCCCCTCGGCCCAGATGAACTTTCTTAGCGAAATCACTTGTGCATCTTTCTTTACGGTCCAAATTAAGACATAAGGCCTTTCCTCAGCTGCTGACTTAACAGCAAGCAGGGATGAATAGCCGGCCGAGCGCCGGATCCCGCCGCCAGCTGTCTGGGGAGTGGGCTGTCCTGTGCGAACGCTGAGTGCCATTCCCACACGACATGCTTTTCAGTCCCTGCACAAAAGCTCCCATTTAATGTGGGCTGTAAAGCTAGCCTGACAATAAATACAAGAAAAGGTCATTTTAGATTGAACACAGCTTTTCAATAATAGGAATTATCTGATGCAACACATGGGCATGTTCTTCTCTTACCCATGAGAGCTAGACGTTTGAGATCAATAACAGGATGAAGCAATCTAAGGTCTAATGTGAAATGGGTAAAGACCTTAAGAGTCAGCTATGTAAAATTTGGTAATGACTAAACTATGGAGCCATGATTATGGTTAGTAAAGGAAAACAGAAGGCCATTTTTCCCATCCTAGGAAAAAGGCTTCTATTCTTGCTTAGCATCCTCCAAAGTTTTTTTTGTTTTTTTTTTTTCTGAGGAAGACTGGCCCTGAGGTGACATCTGTGCCCATCTTCTATTTTGTACGTGGGACGTCACCACAGTATGGCCTGAGGAGCAGTGTGTAGGTTTCTGCCTGGGATTGAACCAATAAACCCTGAGCCACCGAAGTGGAGTGTGCAAATTCAACCATTAGCTACTGGGCTGGCCCCTGTCCAAAGCTTTTTGAGCAGTTAAATAAACATAAAATCTTGTTCACTAATAGCAGACAGGAGCACAGATAGATCTCCACTGTATATGCGGTACATTTTTTAAAAATGCAGTAACTTTTGATGACGTAATATAAAGCAATTCACTGATGATCCTGTCTTTCTTATATGTAAGCCTACTACTAATTTGGGGGTTTTGAAATAGCATCGGTAATGCATCGTAAATACTTCCTAACTTTCCAGAAGGTATATAAGACATTAAAAGACTCTGCATGGAAACAGTTGCAGCTAGTTCAATTAATGAAGAAGTAAAGATAAATCTGATAGAAGAAAGTATTGAGTTTGTAATTACAGGGAAAGAAAGCCAAATTAAGTAGGTAGTCATTTTAACTCAGATACTTTAAAATTTCTCTAGTTATAAAATTAGAACCATTTAATAGAAAAATTTATACTTTTAATGGATTATCCATTATAATAACTAATAAATACTATCAGTATTAGTATAATATATACACAGAAAACCTTCCTACCTCATATGGATAATTTAAAGAATTTTATTTGTATGTCTTGGGTTATTCTTTATCTTCTTTGTATGAAACTCATATTACAATTAATAACAGCCTTTTTTTAAAAAAAATCATAGACTATTGAAAAGCCAACTAACAAAATAGTAAGTGAAAATAGATACCACATAAGTGCTTATTCATTCATTTATGCTTTCAATATATAGCTGATTTTTAATAATATTTAAGGGTACAATTATTAAAGACAACGCTACTAAGGTATAGATCAGTTCAGTTAGTCAAACGCTTGTTGGTTATTCACTTGTCCCAGGCACTATGTCTAGCCCTCAAGGTGATTACAGAAAAACACAAAGGAAAAGAAAAAAATTGGACACATTCCCTGTCTTCAAGGAGCTATGGGACTTACTGAGGGAGCAGAATGTGGATTTTGAGTTAGTTCTTTTCAGTATGGCATCAGATTGCACTGCCCCATCCATTCTCATCATTTAGCCCTCATGACTGTGCCCTGCACACAGTACCAGCTGGTTGAGTGTCCGCCACCAGAAAGGGATTTTCTTTATGCCTCGCCCATCAGGGACCATGACGTAGGCAAGTCCATGAGCACCAAGGTAGTCCCCAGGAATCCTCATTCCATACCCCACTGGGGAAAAGCAGCAGAGTGGCGTGGTCCTGCCATGGCTTCAGAGCCAGCTGCTGCCTCTTCCCAGCAGCGTGACCTTGAGTCGGTAACCCAACCCTCTATGTGTTTCCTCATTTGTAAAATGAGGCTGATAACCCTCCCTTATTGGGATGCCATGAGGATCAAATTAGTTAATTCAGGTAAAGCACGGACCATAGCGCCCGGCACATAAGGTGATCCCAAGAAGCATTGGCTATGACCGTTAACCAGAAATAAAGTCGTACATACTGGAAAACAGCTGAGGATTCTTTCAGTAGGTAAGACTACTTTCCCCTTCTTTTCTTAATTAGAGGCATTTGATGTCAGAGTTAAAATAACTTTACTTATATTTTTAATTTTTGAGGGCTAAATTTCCCTTTCTCTAATTACTTTGAGGAAAAACGGTTACAGATTTAATTCACTGCATTAGAAACAACTGGTTGGCATCTGGAAAATAAGATTTGGAGCTTGAGAGGAATTACGAGAGAAGAAAGTCTAAGGGAAACCTGGAACAAGTTGAGAGATTTTTGAATGATGTGATAATGTGTATCTTTTTCTCAATATTGCTGCCTCCCTGTGTCTCTCTAATAGGACAAAGAGGGGACAATATTCAGCAAAAACCATCCCTACAGAAAAGCTCAGGAGTAAAAATTTTCCTTTAGAATAAATTAATTTATGAACACCAGTGTCCACTGATTGTCCACGGGGAAGGAGAGGGGCTCAGGGTACCAGCACTGTGGACGAGCAATAAGCCATTCTTCGTGCCCAAGGAACGAATTGTTATCATGCTGTTAATTTTGCTTTTCTGATCAATTGAATGGAAGGAGAAATAAAAATTCCTAACTTTTTTCACCTTTGTGTCGCTCCTTCTCCATTTCTTTTATTTTGAGGTGCTACTGGCTAATCTTTAAAACAAGGTTGCCTTCTAGAGATTCGTGTTGTCCTATTTTTTATTTCAGTGGGACAATTAGCCTTAAACAGCAGTCTAATAATGTCAAAGCTACAGTGGTGAATTGTATAGTTTTTACAGTTGCATTCTTAAGCCTAAATGTATTCCTTTTGAGATGACTAATTCCGAAAAAGAATACTACCAACTTGTGTCACTTAACAACAGAGATACATTCTGAGAAATGCATCATTAGGCGATTCTGTCGTTGTGCAAACATCACAGAGTGCCCTAACACAAACATAGATGGTAGAGCCTCCCACACACCGAGGCTCTATGGCACTAGCTTTATGGGACTACCATCATACATGCGGTTGGCACTGATTGACATGTCATTATGAGGCGCATGACTGTACTTTTAAAGTCATTGTAACTCCAAAATCCTAGTTTATTTTTATGTGCTTTTCCCCCAGTTAAAGTAAAAAAATCCTACTGATTCTGTCAAGAAATGGAATTCTAACTAAATTATCTTAGTTTAACATAGTCAAAACTGTTTAGATTAGGTTTGTATTAGTGGTAACTTGGTCTGGGAAAACACTCCAGAGGATGTACGATGTCTCATTGGTTGTTTTTGTAGTAAAGCAAGTGATTATACCAGAACAACAGAGTCAAACGTTTCCTTTACAAACTCCACCATGGCTGGCAAGGCATCATATATGCAAATATTTCCACTGCCACCTCCATTCCCAAACCATATGGTTCCTGTTTTACAAAGGTGGACTTTGTCCTTGAAAGCGGGATGACCCAGTGGAGAAACTATGGCGAAGACTGTAATGCTGGATGGGCTCCTGCCTTCAAAGATGCCTTTACCCCCTCCCTCCTATTCTACACGCCCAGCACGGCCCCCTCTTCCTGCTCCCCTCTTTCTCTTCCCCTCACTTCCCCCGTTCTTTTGTTCTCCCTCACATCTCACTTCCGCTCTGTCAGGATCTGTGCACTTTGCTGGTTTTTCCTCATCTGAATTGCAGATTGCACTCTTGCATTCCAGTTAACAAATATTTATGGAATGCGCCTTGTGTGTTAGGAAATCGACATGAATAAGGCACTGACTCTGTCCTCGAGAACCTTAGAGTTGGCTGTAGGGAATCTTGTAAAAAAAAAAAAATCATGAAACCATATTAATAGCAAAAAAAAATTATAAATGCCAAAGAAGAGGCAAGGCAAATGAAGTACTTCTACAACCCAGAAAAGAACAACTTTCTGTCTTGGAGGTGGACAAAAATAAGGGAAGTCCTCGCCCCCCCCCCCCGCCCCCCCCCCCCCCCCCAATACTAAGCTGGTGCTTGCCAGGTGAGAAGGATTCTTCTGGCGTTTGCAATGAGCACCTAGCTTGTTTCTTTCTGGCACTGTAATCACCACATACCCTGGGGGTTTTGTATGTGTTACCTTGCTATCCCCACCATGGCTGGGACTGTAGTTCATTATCTTTGCTCATTCTGTCGGGCTGCACTGTCTAGTATGGTAGTTACCAGCCCCAATGAGCCATTGAGCACTTGAAAGATGGCTCGTCTGAGTTGAGATGTCTTGTAAGTGCAAAATACACACTGGATTTTGAAGACTTAGTATAAAAAATGTAAAATCTCATATTCAGAGTCCCTATATTGATTACAAGTAGAAATAATAATAATTTGGCTATATTGCATTAAATATATATTATTGAAGCCAATTGTATCTTTCTTTTCGCTTTTTAAAATGTGGCTCCTAAAAATTTTAAATTACATATGTGGCTTGCATTGCATTTCTTCTGGATAGTGTTCATCTAGATTCTCTCTGAGTGATTTGGTGACAAAGCTCTGTCCACTCATTGAGCATGTTGGTAATCAACTCCACTTTCTTCATCTGTTCAGGGGCTACTCAAGCGGGAAGCACTTCTGCTTCCAACCTAAGGGCATGTGTTGACCCAGCATGACTGCTGTTGGGAGCACGACCTGGGTCTGTATCTGTACGAACAAAACATCTCCCAGCAGCCCTGGAGTAACTGCACAGCCTTGGGAGGAATGTCCTGCTAGAAAGCTGCAGGAATCCGGGCTCCAAGGGCCAGAGGCTGCTCTGTGCTGGGTCTGACTATCAACATAAGAGGGGACCCTTTTATCTGCAAATTCGTCCCCCATTTAGAGCTTTCAGAAAGTGCTTATTTTTCCTTTGTAATTGACTCAGATATCATTCTTAAGCAGAGGATCAAATAGATTTTTCTTGGAGAAATTTCTAGGATGAAAAATGAAGTGAGCATTCCATTTTCCTTTGTTTACTTAAATGGTCACATCCTCCTGCTCAGTGCAAAGCCATCACCATCTGTTTTCTGTGATCTAATTACAAATGGGATAAGTTCTTAATTCCCCTTTCCATCATTTTCAGATCTATGACATGAAAATGCCTCTGCAAATACTTCCGGAGTCCTTATTTTTTGTCACGTCTTTGATACAACTTAGAGGGGCAAAGTTATTTGTTTGTGCAGAAATAAATTTCACTCTGAGGTGTTTACATGACAGAGACTGATACGCGTTTTCTATCAGTACTCTGCCTGCCTTCTCGATTTGTTTACTGCAGCCTATCTTAGGAAACCAGGAAGAAGTGTATTCAGCAGCAAGTTAAATGCTTTTGAGAATCATGTAAATTTCTCATTCTGTTAAAAATAATTGTCATACACTTGAGAGTCTTCTAAGGCAAATGTTGCTGGATGTGTAACTTGGTTTCATATTTCCTGTACATCAGAGAGTGGCTTTTTTTTTTTTATCATATGATCCTCACCCTTTACCATCTGGGGAATTTGAACTCTATTTTTAGCCATTTCATGAGTTGCCAATTTAATGCATTTAAAGAGTGCAGAGCAGATGTCTAAAACATTGAAGGTAATTAATTAAGTCCCACAATTTCCAGACTACACAAAAACAATTTGCCATTGCCTGTAAAATGGTATAATTGAGTATTATAAATGTTTCCAGGCCAAGTCTTGCTATGAATTATTTAGTGCATCTGTCCTAATTAAAGACCTATTGGAAGATTAATGTCGCGTAACCTGACAAACTACTTTACTTAGTAACAAATTATCCATATAATGACCTCAAACTAAATTTATATAACCCAAGAAGCCATCTGAAAGAACTCACCAGCACACTTCGGTAGAAGGAATTTTCTCTGCATATTTACATTCATCTGCCCAATATTCTCTCAGCTTTGAATAGTTGTAAGCAAAGATCAATCTGTTCCAAAATAAGTCTTCTAATCATTTCTAGCTTTAGTCAACATCTTGTACAAAATATGTAATTCACACTCCCTCTAACCCCCTCACTACACCTGACTTAACAAATTTGCACTAAAGACAAAGATAAGTAAATTTGTCATATTGAGTATATTGGCAATAATGAGGAATCTTTTTTCATTCTTATTCTAAACTTGTGCTTTTAAGATGAGATCACCCTGATTATTTTTCAAAATATGAGAGACGCCAAATATTCAGTCGACAATATCGTGGGCTGAATGATGGACACTGCCCTACCAAAGCTGGAGGGATCCAATGGAAGTACAGTACTGAGGTCGTTTAAACCCAAACTTAAAAACAAACTAGATGGACCAATCCTGCTCTGGCATTAGGAATCTAATGGGCCTGCTACAGCTGTGATCTCCACGACGCTGTCTAAAAAAAATCGATGGTGTGCCACACATCTGACTGGCAGTGGAAAGGGGTCCCTTGGCCTCTGCTGGTTGCATCTCATGAAATAAAGCTGAGAGGGGGAGAGGCAGGGTCAATAAGGCGAAAGCTTAATATCCTTCCTTTTGAAAAATGGAAATCATTCCCGCCCATCAAATGAACTGCCCTTATCATGAACTTCTTTAAAAGGCATTATACATATTATTTCTAAAGCATTAAAAAAAATCTTCCCACCTCAGATGCACAGATTTTTCAATAAATCTGAAGAAGTCTCTCTCTCTCTCCATATATACATATATATATGCACATATATATATACATACACATACATACATATATATGTATATTCACTGGCTGCCCTATTTTAGAGCATAAAATATAGAAACATCATCAGAGTTAAGGAAAAAATTTTTTAACTAGGTACATTAAAGTATGGTTAATTGGCTACAATTGTGAGAAAGTAAACAAGATCTGATTAGATACATAACATTAGCATGGGGTGGGATATATATAAACACACGCACATATATATACATATATATGAAAGAAATATTTGGCAAACTGCTTTACTGTCATAAGTCCAACAGCAGTTTGTTCATAAATTATAGTATACTCTTCACTGAACAGAGAGAGAAATATTCAGAAAGTTTTTCTAGCTTGGATCTTAGCATTTATAAAATCATTGTTGTTTAGCATTCTTTTTGTATGATTTTCTTTTCTACATAGACTTTCTCACACTGGAAAAAAATTCCTTTTCTTCTTTACAGTCCTGATTGAACCATATATTTAAAAATTTAAGTCATAAGCTTTTATAGGAAATAAGCTCAATAGGGTCAAATTGATGGAATGCTACTTTGCAGCTCCCTCTTTCTTCTTTTGTATCTACAGACTATTTGGTTCTTTAAAATGATTTTAGCCAGAGTCTACCGTGTGCAGATGTACAAAAGTACCTCTAGTTGCATATAATGGGCTTACTGACTTTTTTGCCAGATTGTGGAAAAAGGATAGTGAAATTGAGCAGGGAAAGGAAAGAGTTGAGTATTTTTTCATAATATTTGTTTTCAGAGTAACAATAGATTATTGTAGAAATTTGGAATCTAAGGAAAAGTATAAAGAAAAATAATAATACAAATTGTCCATGGACCCATCAACCAATGATAATCTTATTAGCATTTTGGTATGCTTTCACTTGTTTCTATGCATCCATTATGTAATGGAATCTCTGCTCATAGAGTCCTGTATCTTGCTGTTCTACTCCCATTACATTGGAAGCATGTTCCAGTCATCTTAGCTTTTGCCAATCTGGAGAATGATAGCTTCTCATCATAACCGCATGTGTTGTTCGTGTAAAGCAGACAAAATGTGTCCTTCCCATGTAATTAAGCTTCAGACTCCTCAGAAACAGAAATTCAAGAAACTAGCTCTAATCTACTCACTAAGATTTCTGCTGAGAAGCAGAACAAGTTGTAAATTGATCAACAGAAGACAAATGCGGCCGTGTATAGGTCTGGCTGTAGGTATATACATACTGTTGTATTCCTGCATTCTTGGAAGTGGTTGGTTAGAAAAAAAAATCACATCTCACTAAGATACAATGATAGTTTAAAAAACAAATGTTACATGTGGAAGATAAACAAACAAACAAGTAGATATGGAGAACAGCTCTGTGGTTACCAGAGCGGAAGGGAGTGGGAGGGAGGGCGAAAGGGGTAAAAGGGTACATGTATATGGTGATGGATGGAAACTAGATTTTCGGTGGTGAACACGATGCGGTCTACACAGAAGTCGAAATATAATGATGTCCACCTGAAATTTATATGATATTATCAACCAATGTGACCTCAATTAAAAAAAACCTTCCATAAAGTAAATAGAATAACTGCTAAAAACCGTACATTATATAAGTAAAAACCTGATTCTTTTAATTTAATAGCTATTAAAGGCATAAAAGTTTTATTAAGTATTTAATGAAAAATCAGATGTAGAACCCAATTGAAAAACAGCTTTAAAATGTATTATTATATCACACCTTCAGTTCAAGTGTGCTTTGGAAAATGTTTTTTATTAGACTAATAGGTTATCAATAGGCATAAATGCATTTACTGCTCAGAATTGACAATCAGATATTTACTCATCTGTTTAAAATTGGTTTTGTACTCAAAACTTAGTAGGTTTTGGCAAAACACAATGAAAGAGAGTTTTCTTGTTCTTTTGCCTTAGACTACCTCCTGAGAATAGACACTGAAGGTTCAGCCTTGCAAATATTCATAACAATTGTCCTCAGATGGCATCTAGGAGTCCCCAAGACAAACTCTGATTTGAAACATTTCAGAAAATATCAGGAAAACATACACACAAAAAGAGAACCTTTGAAGTATTCATTCATGCATTTATTAATTCACCCAACAATTATGAAATGTCAGGCCCTACAATGATGAAGCAGCTAAACTTAATGTAACAGGGAGGCAAAAATGCACGAATGTGTCTATGCAGCAGAAACGTTAAATGAATCCTTGGTTCAAACAATTGGGTGGCCTGATTCTGGGCCAATCAATCTTTCTTCTTTCTCTCTCCTCTCTGCCCGCATCTCTCTCTGTCTCTCTCTCTTTCACACACACATCTCTACATATACATATGCATGCATATACAGACACACGAAGGACGGTCTGTGTCTATAACGTATGATGACACTCGATACTCCACGGAAATAAGTCTCCACATACCTACTGTTGAGTCTCAACCTCAGTTCCCTCTAAAGCAAGAAGAAAGTGTGATGTAGGGAACACCAGCCTCAAAAGATGCCCTACAGAAAATGGTCCTCTGGTGAAATAAGTTTGGTAAGTAATATATTTTAATCCCCTAGTGGAGATTTATAATACCTATTAGCATAGTAAAGATTCTCAAAGAACTCCTGCAATAAAGAAACCTATTTTTAAATTGTTTGCCTCAGAATGTTTTAACTTGGAAATATTTGTTCTGTTTACTATATGTTATCAACCATAGGGAGCAAGCAATGATACAGAGCACTCAGTACCCTGTGATTAGGACATTTCAAATATTATGACTAAACATGGAATGCGATAAGGTTCATAAAATATCCACCTTTCTCTCTAGGGCCCTTTGAGCTTATCTTATAAAAATTATATAACACAAACTGCAATGTAAAGTCTTTCCTTCACACACCAAAATAAATAAATTAATTAAATAAAGTAAGCGTGGACATCAGGCATTCCTCTGTTGCAACAAGATTCCTTCCCAGGTCTCTGATCTGACAGGTTTCACAAGAGGCCTGGTATTGCTCCTTTCATTCCTGGGGTCTCTGACGGTAACACGGCATTCTGTGACATTCCACAAACACCGCATGAAAAAGACGTCTCATTTTCAACACCTTTCTGGGGTGTTCTGTATGGAGCACCATTTGGCAATGGTAGGTTCACCAAGTGCATTTATTTCCTGACCAAATCTTTTCTTTATTTTCAGAATCTTCTTAACAGAAAATATAAAAAGGCTGTTAAAGCTAATTACACCCACTTCAAGCACACTTAGGGATCTACGCTTTCTCTTAAGATTTCTCAGGGAAATTGACCTTTTTATCCAAGTCCCTCTGCGTGAAAGACAAGCGGGATGCTCCCCAGGGCACAGGAATTCGAGCTACCCAAGACATGGAGGCGAAGATGATGTTTAGGCTCTTGGGTGGCGGGTCTCTGTGTAATCGCCTTGAAAAGAAGAAAGAAATCAAAGTGGAACACTGAAAAGAGACAGGGAAGCAGCTCCTCTTCCACCTTGCAAACACAAGTGCTTCAGTGACAAAGACCAAATAGCTGGTGGGTGTGGTTGGCGGCTGAGACAGTACAGTGACAGGTTAATAGTCAAAGGTAAGATCTTGGGTTGTATTTGGAATGATGACATATATGTTGCCTATAAATGTTGCATACAAAAAAATGCCATAAAAGAGACAAAAGAGGGAAAAAGGAGGCAGGAAGAAGTTGCCCAGCTTAATCCTTAATTCCATTTTACAAGTGCCTGATAAACAACCTTCTACTTAAGTTTTCGCTTTGGTGGCTTTTACAGTAGGTAACAAAATCTTTTAGCTTTACAGCATAACTTGGGGCAGTATCGTGGACTCCTTAAATGGCTAGCCCAGGTGTTCTGCAGCTTCTGTTATGAGTTTGAGTTGGTGCAGAGTTATCAGTCTTATAAATCAAGGCATAGTTATAACATACCAAAGGGGGGTTTTCATTTGGGGCAGCCCTGGCCCCCGCCAGTCCTCGTTTGCCAACGTGAATCATTCTGAAACAATATTCCTGAGGTTCTATGTAAACTTGGGCCTTCAAGTCCCAACACGAGCTTGGAGGACGTGATAAAGCACTGAAGATGCTCACTCTCTGAACTGACTGCCTCATATTTCAAGAAATATTGCTTCTAAAATTATAACCCTTTACCTGTGACACTGCTCCTCTAAGTGAATGATTTCTTCCTCCAAGTCCTTGTCAATAGGACCACTTTGTAAAGGGAAATCATTTAAAAATATGTTGGATCCCACAGTGACCTCTGCTTCCTCATCTGTACCCCTTGTTGTGGCCCCTAAGCTCACATCTCTTGTGCTTTCAGAAATAATCTTCTAAGCTAAGACTCATAGTCAAAACATCTTCAGGACAGTGGACAATTTCTATATCAGTAGTTTTAATTTAAATCAGACTGAAAACTCACCTCCAGAAAGCTCCTTTCTAGAGAACATATGCCACCTTTATGTAAAAATACAAAATCAGACAACTTCACCAAATGCAATTCCACATTTGAGATCTCCTAGAGGCTATCTCTAGAAGAGTGAGTAAAGGAGAGTAATGAATTTTGGTTACCATGTAATTGTCTAATATTAACATACTTTCCACATGTGAGTTCTAGTTGATAAGATAAAAATGCTGCATTTATTTTAGGGTAAATTTTTCATATTGTTTGATACCAGGAAATAAATTCTGAATAATGAGGAAATGTTATTCCCTCAAATCGAGCTTTTCAAAATCCATCCCAGGTCCCAGGGTGCTAGTGAAACTTCTGGATGATTCTAGAATTCATCTCAGAGGTCAGAGAGGAGTGGTTGGAGCCTCTCACATCATGACAGTTCCTTTCATCTTAGTAGAAAGAACACATTTTTGGAAATCTGAAGAAATAAAACATAAGAAAGAGAACCAGTCTTAGCCAAGAGAACTGATACATTCTAGAGAGCTAGAAGTTGTCAGAGAAGAGGATTCCCAGGCAATATGGAAGTCTAAAGATTTAGTAGTGAAGTGGCCCGATGCGACAAGTTTTCATCCACACATCTGACAGGTATTAGAAACACGTTTTCAAGGGAGCAGCAGAAACAAAAGCCAGTTTCCAACAGTCTACCTGATTCTCCAGAGTATTTGGACAGCCAAAAAATAATAACATTTTTTTAAAAAGAGCTAAATGGAACAACAAACAAGAAATTCCTCATCTTATCTCATTTGTCAGTCATGCATGGTGGCTTTGAGTGAACTTTTCTGCACAATTTTTGTACAAAGGAAGGTAAAAACTCAGGAGGGCAAAGGACGCCCCCAGAGAATTCTTCGTGAGGATGCTTTCTGGCCCGAAACTGGACCTCTCCCTTTCTGAGCTGTCATCTCCATCAGGAAGCGTGGAAATGTATCTATTTATGTGCAAGGCTATATGCTCAGCGGCTGCTCTCAGCTCAGAGTCACTGAATAACAGCTGCTGTCACAGAGCCAGGGAGGAATAGCTGCCCCAAGTTCATACAAGGCATCCCTTTAGAGATTACACTTCCGCAGATTTATTTTGGCGTATTTTCCCTTGGGCTTCAAGGGTGGGTTCTAAAAGGAAGATCCGGGGATGGAAGTAGGCCTGAGGGAGGGAGGTCAGGCTGAAAACACAGGATAAAACCCTAATCACTTCTGCAGAAATTTTTCTTAATCCTACAAAAATCCACATTTCCTATTGACTGTTTTTCGAAGTCTGCTAATATAAAAAGTATTCATGAGCCCTGAGCGTCGGGTTGAAAGTGAGAGCTGATGCAAATGAATTTGCCTTTTCTAGACAGATGCCCAGACCGTAAGTGTGGGCAGACGTCCTGGGCCATGACGTACGGGAAACCTGAGGCTCCGACCAGCCACGCAACTTTTGGAAATAAACAACATAGCAGCAGAATGGAGAAGGGGCTTTCTCTGTTCACCCCCAACTAGCTCCCACTGGAGCTGAAATGACAGAAAGATTAAGGTCTGATTAATAGTGTCAGCTGGAAAGGCCAGTGAGCCGATTTCTACTTTACTATTGTTAACTGTTGACCCCGCAGTGGAGAGAGAAATCTTAACTTTTAGGTCATCATACAGATGTTTTCAGCAGTTCAACAGTTACCCATATATTACTATTATCTCAATTTTTATTGCATATTTAGAAGGAAAAATATGAATCAATTTATTCAAACAATTCATCTTCTATTTTGAAATTAGATATTCATATAGAAGCTATCCTTACCAAAAAAAAGTCGTATTTAAGGTTTTGATAAAACAAGCTAATAACACATGGTGTGTGCTTTATTGAGGAAAGCAATCTTGCAGTTCTCTTACTGTTTGTGCTCCTATTAGAAGACACTGGTCCAAGCTTCTAGTATCTAAATGGTCAACTTCTTTTCCAGTTGGTCCCAAGTATGTATAGGGACATGCCCAGCCTGAGGAATTATGGATTCTAAATCTATTGCTGGTAATTAGTGAAACCTTTACTAGTCAAAGATCCAGAAACTTCATTCAAATTCCGAGGATTTCAAAGTAAAGAATAATCCCTATGAATATCTCTAAATGAGTGTCTTAACATATTTGACCTGTTTAAAAATCTGCAATAGGATCAATAGTTAATGTTAAATAGAATCAATAATTAAGATACTGGTTGTCATGGCTAGAGCTGTTCCCCAAAAAAAGACATGTTGAAATCCTAAACCCCATATCTATAAATGTGACTTTATTTGGAAATAGGGTCTCTGCAGGTAAAATCAAGTTAAGCTGAGGTCATGCTAGATTAGAGTGGGCCCAATTCCAGTATCACCGGTGTTCTCATAAGGAGAGGAGAAACCAAAGAGAAGAGACACACAGGGAGAAGGCCATGCGACAGCAGAGGCAAAAATTAGACTGATGTGTCTATAAGTCAAGGAATGCCAAGGATTTCCGGCAACCACCAGAAACTAGGCGAACACAAGGAAGGATCCTCCCCTGGAACCTTCAGAATGAGCCTGGCCCTGCTGACATCTTGATTTCAGACTTCTAGGCTCTAGGACTGTGAGACAATAACTTTCTGTCGTTTTAAGCCACACAGTTTGTGATACTTGTGATGGCAGCTCTCTAGGAAACTAAAACCCAAGTTTAAGTATTATAAAGCAAGTATCATAATTATAGGAAATTAATTTTTTCATTTAGTGACTGATATAAGTAATATCCACTGTATTTAAACATAGACAGACACAAGTTATTTTCTGACTTATGCTTGTGTAATTACCTTAAGCTGCAAAAAGTGAATGCCAAAGACAAATATTCAGCATTTTGATGAGAGGACTAAAAAAAAAAAACTAGAACAAGAACTAATAAACCATGAAAACAGACAGCAGAATTTAGATGCATCCCTAATGAAGAAAATGCTTTTAAGAGTGTTGTGTTATTCATTAATTATCAACATTGGTTCTGTCATTGGCTAGCTATTAGTGAAACCCAAAAGTAAATGAATATTTATAAAATTTATCGCAAAATTGGCTAACTGTTTTATCTTTCGGCCACAAATGCGTTGCCTAATCTCATGTCAAAGTACGAAGGAAAGCCAACAAGCTTTCATCATCTCTGTGTCATCTTTCCTTACAAGCAGCCTTCTCCAAATCCACAGGCATTAGTATCTAACAGAGCTATGCAAGAGAACTTTCATCCATCATCTCTCCATAAGGAACTTGATGTTAAAAAAATTTTTTTTGCCTCTCTTTTTGTTTCCTCATTATAGGCATGGCCAAATGCTTCAAACCAATGTGGAAAGAAAGCAAGACAGAAAATTCAGCCTTTACCATGACAGGAGTGTCCAGAGGAAATGCGGTAAATCATGTTCCATGTGTGCATTATGGTTTAGAGAGCTGGTGGAAACAGAAAAGGCAGCTGAATTCTCACTTCCAATGGGACAGTGTTCAGAGCTGAGAGCGCACCAGGTGTGATGTGATCCTTCCATCCATGACCCCCACCTGTGCCTTCAGCTCAGGTGGCAGATTAGAGCACGAGGGAGGTCCCACATGGGGACTTGGAAACACTCTTGTTGGAATGCCCATCTCCATAGGTCATGAGCATCCACGCTACCGGACAATTCCCACAAACACAAAGGTCTTTCCTCACAAGTCATCGTCACAGTGAGGCACTCCCTGGTCCCCAGCAGAAAATATAACCTCTCTGCCCAAAGTTTCAATCCCCTTTCTCTGCCTTTTCCTCCCTTCTTTAGGTATATCTACATACTAAATATTTTACTTATGTTGTTTATTGTCTTTCCTCTACTAGAATGTAAATTTCAAGAGGGCCTTTTACTCCATGCATCATGGCTCTGTTCTCGAAGAACAATGTCCAGCACTTGGCAGACACTCAATAAGCACTTGTTGTATAAATGAACTACAGAGGAAGAGACCTGTGCTTGCTTTCATTGTTAAGTGTGAGAAGGTTTTAGTGGGTTTAACTAACCAAAATTTACAAGACAGAACGAGTAGAGTTCTCGCTTATGCTTATGTAATTCCAAGGCCTGATGGGGGAGTTCAGTGAGGAAGCAGTAGACAGTTGACCTCTGCTGATGGGTGACTGCTCCCTAGGACACCAATCAAGCATTTATCATCAATTGTACACTATAAGCATTTATCATTTTTGAGAATTGATTATCTCCAACTGCCAAAGCCAGTTTGCTTAATTATTTTTGAAGCTTTTACCAGTGTACAATATCTAAGGACCTCATAAATCAACCAGAGGAAGATTAGGTGTCTTCAGTGCCCCTAAACTAACACAAATTGCTCAAAGAGGACAGAGGAATAAAACTCAAATTAAATAATTCTTACTAAAAGTTTCAAACATAGCAACCTAACAAGATGCATAGGAACAGAAATAAATGTTTGAATAAGGCCCGAGAGCTATACTAGCACCTAAGGGATTGAATTGCAAATTCTAATCTGATCTATCAACAAATTGTTGCTAATTGATCAATGGCAACTTGACCAGGCAAGATTGATCAAGTTCATTTAGGAAATATCGGTATAGTAAACTACCATATGAAACCATCGCCACAATCAAGGTAAGGAACATACTCTTCACCTCAAAAGTTTCACCACGTCCCTTTGTAATCTCTCCCTCCTGCCCCTTCCCATCCACCACTACCACATCACACCCAGGCCCCAGTAACTACTGATTTATTTCCTTTCACAAGTTTAATTTGCATTTTCTAGAATTTCATATAAATGAAGTTGTACAATATGTTCACATCTGTGTCTTGTAGGCTTCTTCCACACACCATAATTATTTCAAAACTCATCCACATTACTGCAGGTATCAATAGTTCATTCCTTTGTATTACTGAGTAGTATTCCACTGTACAGCTATACTGCATTTTGTTTACCTGTTCATCTGTTGGTGGACATTTGGGCTGTTTCCAGGTTTTGGTTATTACAAATAAAACTTCTATGAACATCAATGTACAATTCTTGCATAAGCTTTCAATTTCTTTTGGATAAATACCTTGAAGTGGGATGGATGGATCATATGGTAGATGTATTTTTAACTTTTTAAACAAACTGCCAGACTGTTTATCCAAAGAGGTCATATTGCATTGAATGTATAGACAAATCTGGGGAGAACTGGTATTTTAACAATATTGAGTCTGATTCATGAGAACCATTTATTTTCCTACTTGTTTAGGTCTTTATTTTCTCGCAGCAATGTTTCGAAGTTTTCAGTGTACAGGTCTTGCACAACTTTTTTTTAGATTTATCCCTAAGTATTTCATGTTTTATGCAACTTTAGGTAATATTTTATATAATTTCAATTTTCAATTATCATTGCTAGTATATATACATACACAGTAGAGTATTTTATATTGATCTCTAATCTTGTAACCTTGCTAACCTCATTTAGTATTTCTGGTCGTTATTTTATAGATTCCATCAAATATTCTATATAGATGATTATCCCGTTTGTGAATAAAGACAGTTTTACTTCTTCCTTTCCAATCTGAATTCTTTGTTTGTTTGCTCCAGCGGTATTGTACTGGCTAGAACCTTTAGTAAAGGTTGACTAGAAGTGATAAGAACAGACATCCTTGTCTTGTTCCTGATCTTAGAGGAAAAGCATTCAATTTTTTTTTTTTAAAGATTTTATTTTTTCCTCTTTCTCCCCAAAGCCCCCCAGTACATAGTTGTATATTCTTTCTGTGGGTCCTTCTAGCCGTGGCATGTGGGACGCCGCCTCAGCGTGGTTCGATGAGCAGTGCCATGTCCGCGCCCAGGATTCGAACCAACGAAACACTGGGCCGCCTGCAGCGGAGCGCGCGAACTTAACCACTCGGCCACGGGGCCAGCCCAAAAGCATTCAATTTTTTATCACTAAGTATACTGTTAGTTGTTATTTTGTAGATACCCTTTTTTCAAGTTGAGGATGTTCTATTTCTAGATATCCCAGAGTTTTTAAAATCAAGAATTTATATTTTATCAAATGCTTTTTCTGCATCTATTGAGATGATCATATGGTTTTTCTGTTTTAGTTTGCTAATATATTGAATTACATCAATTAATTGTGACTTGTTAAACCAACCTTGCATTCCAGAGATAAACACCATTGATCATGATGTATTATCATTTCACAATATTATTGGAATCCATTTGCTAAATTTTTGTTTAGAATTTTTGCCTCTATGTTCATGAAGAATAACGGTCTATAGTTTTGTTGTATTCTCTTCAGTTTTGGTATCAGGGTCACTTTGGCCTCATAGAATGAGTTGAGAAGTAATTCCCAGTCATCAATTTCCTGGAAGAGTTTATGTAGAATCAGTGAAATTTCTTCCTTAACTGTTTGAGAATTCACTGGTGAAGTGGGGACTGGAGTTTTCTTTGTGGGAATGTTTTAATCACAAGTTTAATTTCTTCAATAGATATAGGGCTGTTCAAGTTATTTATTTCCTCTCAGGTGAGCTTTAGTAGTGTGTACCTTTCAAGAAATTTGTCCCTTTCATCTAAGTCAGTGATTCTCAACAGAGGGCAATATTACTCCCTCTCCAGCTGTGGGGCATTTGGCAATGTCTAGAGATATTTTTGATTGTTACAACTGGGAGGCAGGATATGGTACTGACCTCTAGCGGGTAAAGACCAGGGATGCTGCTAAATAATCTATGATCCAAAGGACAGCCTTCACAACAAAGAATTATCTGGCTCAAAATGTCACTATTGTTGAGGTTGAGCAACCTTCATCTATGTTAGGAATTTATTGGCATAAAGTTGTTAATAATATTCCCTCATTATCTTTTTAATACCTTTAGGAACTATAGTGATGTCACTTTTCTCATTCTTGATATTGGTAATTTGTGCCTTCTTTTTTTTCCACTGATCTATTCGGTTAGAAGTTGATCAATTTTATTGATCTTTACAAAGAAACGGCTATGCCTTCACTGATTTTCTCTTTTGTTTTATTATTTTCAGTTTCATTGATTCCCACACTGATTTGATTATTTCCTTGTTTCTACTTACTTTTTGTTTCATTACTCTTATTGTTCTAGTGTTTTTTTTTAAGGAAGAAGCTGAAGTCATTAATTTGAGATCATTCTTGTTTTCTAATATAGACATTTAGTGTAATAAAATTTGCCTTACACACTGCTTTAACAGCAGCCAATGCATTTTGAGATACTGTGTTTTCATTTTCATTAAGTTCAAATGTTTTCTAATTTCCATTTTGATTAATTCTTTGACTCATAGCTTATTTAGAAGTGTTATTTCATTTCTAAATATTTGAGGATTTTCCACAGATCTTTCTGTTATTGATTTATAATTTAATTCCTTTGTCATCAGAGAACATACCTCATATCACCAACTCTTTTTAAATTTACTGAGATTCAGTTTATGTCCAAGAATATGGTATACTTTGTAGAATGTTCTGTGCACATTTGAAAAGAATGTGTATTCTGCTTTTATAGGGTAGAGTGTTCTGTAAATGCCAATTAGATCAAGTTGTTCAATAGTGTTGTTCAAATCCTCTATATCCTTACTGATTTTCTGTCAACTTGTTCCATCAGTTATTGAGAGTGAGATATTGAAATCTGACTATAATTCTGAATCAATCAATTCAATTTTAATTCATGTATTTTGAAGCTTTGTTATTTGGTGCATAAATACTACAATTTTTATATCCTCTTGATGAATTGACCCCTTTA
The DNA here is from genome assembly GCF_041296265.1 of Equus caballus. NCBI lineage: Eukaryota > Metazoa > Chordata > Mammalia > Perissodactyla > Equidae > Equus > Equus caballus. Next base: position 18,743,591 of record NC_091714.1, read on the forward strand.
CCATTGTAAATTGCACTCTTTATCCCTGGTATTAGTCTTTGTTCTGAAATCTACTTTGTCTGATATTAATGTGGGCATTCAGCTTTCTTTTTGTTAGAGTTGGCACTGTAGATCTTTTTTCCATCTTTTTACTTTTTCTGGGTATACATTTCAAGTATGTTTCTTGTGGGCAGTACTCAGTTGAGTTGTGCTTTTTTATCCAATCTGAGAATCTCTGCTTTTAAATTTGAGTGTTTAGACCATTTTTATTTAATGTGATTATTGATATGATAAGCAGAAGTCTTCTGATTTTGTTTTGGGGGGGGGGCCAGATTTATCCATGTGAACCGAAAGGCATTCTAATATTTGCCCTTTAACCTATGAGTTGGGACTAACTTTGAATATTCTCTAGTCCAATGCCTTATTTGATGCTTGAAACTCTACCATAACATTTTCACCAAGTTAATCCTCTGAATTAAAAACAAAGGTAATGAAAAAATGTATTGGCAAGAGATATCATTTCAGTTATATGAAAGTATATTTCCTTTTGGGATGTGCCCTTTTGGCCTAATTCTGCCTTCTGAGAAGTCATAGAGTTTTCTAACGAAAGTCCTTTGTAGATATTTGAAGACATGTTCTTGTCCTAAATCTTGTCTTCTCTAAGCAAAACATTTCTTCAGTGGTTCTGACAGCAGGCGCATCTATTGATTAGTTTATTGATTCAAAGCTATTGAGAAAACACTGAATTTTTTTTAAAAAGGACACTTGGTACTAAATGCTCTCTTTGTTTTGTTATAATTCTTCTCTGCTTTCTTTAGTATCAAGAAATTAATTGTTATAATTCTTGTGAATCAAGGATATTATTTTTATCTTCTGAGCACAGAATCAGCAGGATATTTGTAGTCACTATTGATAACATTTTAAATCTGTACCAGAAGTTGTGATGATCCAAGTTATAATGGAGGTCAGTTTGGGCAATTATCTCTCACCTGAATGATGTGAACTCCTGCCAATTTCAAAGTTCTCACACTCTAACACATCCTCCGTGCTGCAGAGTTTTCCTTCTTAAACAAAGGTCAGCTTGTACCACATTTACTACTTAAAAATGTTAAGATATAGTGGTTCTTCACATATGTTAAGATATAGTGATTCCAGTTGAGTAAAATTCAACTCCCCAATATAGCTTTGCAGGCTCTTCTTTGCTGTGTGGTGCTGACCACGCCTTCCTGTCTCCTCTGGTTCTTCCTTTCCCATCTCCCCAAGAGCAGATGGTCTAGTCCTACCAAGGTTGCTTGCCTGTCAAACCTCTTCATCTCATATAGTTGCGCCCATTCCTCCACTCCCGGGAAATTGTACAGTCTGTTTGGGTCTATCTCAAATTTCACATACCCTGTGAAGCTCTCATACCCTTCCCTCAGACTCAGGCCTCCTGATTTTCAACTGGGGCTACACATTACAATCACCTGGAGAGGTTTTTAAAAATACCAATGTCTAGACCAGTTAAATCAGAGTAATGTCTGGTGTATAGTAGGTCCTTAAGGAATATTTTAAAGCAACTAACCAATTCAATAAAATGAGAATAGATAACCAAAAGGCAATAATGGAATGTAGCTTAAGAACACCTAGAATAGTTTTGATATGTACTAGTACTGTTCGATTCTGACAGTAAGGGCTGTTAATGGCAATAGGATACTGTTAGTTATTCAATTTAAAGGCATTATTACATGGAAAAATTCATTAATCATGATGAAGCATTTTATCCACATGCAGCGTTAACTAAAAGATCAGTCATTGGGATAGATATCTCAGAAAGCAATGTTCTCTTTTTTATTGAAGTATAACTGACATACAACATTATAATAGTTTCCTGGGTACAACATAGTGATTTGACATTTGTGTACACTATGAACTGATCTAGTTACCATCTGTCACCATATGAAGCTAATACAGTATTATTGACTGTATTCCCCAAGCTATACATTACATCCTCATAACTTATTTATTTTATAACTGGAAGTTTGTGCCTCTGGATTCCCTTCACTCATTCCCCCCTCCCAAACATCCTCTACCTTCTGGCAACCAGCACTCTGTTCTCTGTATCTATGAGTCTGGGTTTGTTTTGTTTTGTTTGTTTTATTTTCTAGATTCTACTTATAAGTGAAATCATGTGGTATTTGTTTTTCTCTGTCTGACTGGAAATTAATGAATAAAGCTTTTGGAAGGAGATGTTAATTGCTATGTAAAAAAAATTTTTTTCTCACACTCTTCAAAAGGTAATTCACCAAAAGAGAAAAAAATATTATCCAGATAAAACTGATACATTTTAGATCTTTGCTGTTTCTATTACTTTAATAATCCTTTGAAAATGTAATACAACTACCTTCTACGCCTGATCAGATTGGGGATATAACTTAACTGATTTACTTATTTGATGGTGTACAAGAATTATCCCAAAGGTGCCTCAAGCTTGATATTTATTTAGTCCTTTGCTGTGGCTCACAGGTTCGTATTCTGGATTTCACTTTCAAAGGAGCCGAAAGTGGCTGACATGGGATACCTACATTGTTATCACCCTACATTGTTCACAGGGCCTTCCCTCTCTTCCTCGAGAAGCAGTTTTTTCTTAGAATTCCTGTGGCAGGGACCCAAGTGACAGTGCTATTACTGAGACTTAGAAGAAAGAGGCCATGAGAGAAATTTGCTGTACCAGGACATCGATATAGCTGGTTGGCTTGAACAGATTTGACCTGTCAGAGAGCATTGCTTCAAATTTGTCCGTTCTTTAGAAGAACACTGAAGGAGACATCAGAATCTGTACGATCTAACAAACCTTGAATTAAACTTTAGGATACAGATTCTGTTTTCTTCTATACTGATTCTGGACCAGTGAACCAGAAATGAGTTACTTTTTTTAATGTAGAAGAGATGAGAAAGATGGGGGAATGTTTTAAGGGCGTATGAGAAATAAATGTGAATGTTGTACATAACTCATGCTTTTAAATATTTCTAACAAATTAATTAAGAAGTTGGCTGTAATTTAATGCAAATGAATGGATGACGGGAGTGGGGAGGGGAAAAGAGTTAACAGAAAACAGCACTGTGTTGGTTCAAGAGGGTAATCTTTGCTCATCTTTGTCAAGAAATTGGTTGTCTTCATTGCTCATGGTGAGTACGGCTCTTCTGTTACCTATCATACTGATAAAATCACTAGGAGAATTAACATACAGTATAAAGCAATTTTTTGTGGATATCTTTTCAATTAAAATTGAAAAGGCCTAAACTATTATTTTTAAAACTGCTATTGCATTATGCCTCAACTTGCATATAATCAATTCAGTCTCAATGGTAACACTCCCAGCTTTAATCATCTTCTCTTTAGAGAGAAAGTCACATTACTGGAAATATGGGTATCAAGAATTTGTAGAAGAAATTAAACATATATTCATAATACAGTACGTAGGTACTCAAGAAATATCACATAATTATTCTAAGGTCTTCAAATACTTTTCAGTCTGCCTGAATAGAAAGATACCAATACTATTAATTGGCCACATTTTAAAAGATGATCAATACTTATTGATATTATTATTTATTGCATTAACTTTAAATATAGAACTCTATATACACGAAATGTTACTTCAAATGTAACTCAATATACACATATATACATATATAGCTCCATATGCACAACATGTTACAGTTGAAGTAACATACCGTGTATATGGGTATGGTGTATACATCATATACATATGGTGGATATGTAAGTATATCTGGATGATGTATTCAAAGAACATTCTATATGCCAGATAAACGAATATTTGCAGATCAAGAAATGTTGAGGATATTTATGAACTATAAAACTGGTATTAAGTTTTTCTTCAAATGGCAGTTCTTTGCAAAACAAATGCTAGTAAACATAAAAGTACTTGCAAATTTATTTTTGGAGATTTACAATAATAGAAAAAAATATTTTGACCAGTAATTGTATTTTGGACTATAAGCAATTGTCGGGTTTTGTCCTGAAGAGTATAACATATTTGAGTATAACTATAGTATGATTCAGAAAAACATTTGTATATTGACACGCAACATTTTATTTCCTAATACAATTTTAAAGAAATTTCTGGGATACAAAAATCTGACTTTTATTTTTCATTAACATTTTATTGGGATACCCAAACCAATGGGGTCTATTGGATGGCATGTGCTCCCAGATTTGGGGCAGGCTGGCCTGATTTTATTTAATTACCTATCAGTACTCTCTGGGTGGTGAAAATACTCTCAAAAGTGTAAGTATGAATATCCGTTAAGCAGTGTGGTACCAACATCACACAATACTAATGGTACTAAGATATGAGCCTTGATTGTTACTTCTAAGTAAATCAAGACACTTGCATATGAGCCATCCTTAGGAGAAAAGAGTACATATTTCTTTGAGAAGCGGAAGAAAAAAGCCGTAGCACAAGCAGTGAAAGAAATGAGCCTCCTTGATAAATTTGGAATATTTACTAATATTCTGAAATATCAGAGGACATAAAAAACATCATTTTAAAAACAATGCCCTCAAAATTAGACAGCACTTTGCCTCTTTCTGATTGTATCTGGCACATCAACTGCACCTGTGAATTTTTTCTCAATATTTGAGAAATTATCTTTTGATGTAAATTCCTTGATTGTGGCTGGAAATATTGGAACAATACCCAGCAGTGTTGAACCAAGAGCAGATGGGAAATAATTACCTGGAGGTTGGTTATGAAAAAATTAAGTGGCAAGAGTTGAGCTCGAAATGCAGAACATTAGCATTTCTAATTCTCTGGGATTTACTGCATGATTCCATTCACAAGCTTGCACCTTGAAGTTTTATACTTTCTAAATAATACCTATCTTTCAGAGATGATTCAGTGAAATAGTTTGATTCAGAACACAGCACAACCTTATAATAATTAAAACCAACAAAACACTCAATCTAGATTGGATAACTGACATGTTATTTTTATTTTCCTTAGGGTGAAAGTGTCTCCTTGCTGAGAATATACTACTGTAGTATTTTTGATAACATTATTGAAATATTAACCTCCTATAATTAAAGAGTTCTTTTAAAAAAGCTCTCACACGGAATTTTATTTCCTCTAGTAAAATAATAGAAATTTAATTTTAGATATAGGCCTCTGCTGGTTAATTTAAAAACCAGTTAATTTTCATCTCTAGCAAGGCCTAGATTTTCTAAATTTATCATACAATTTTTTTTAACTAGGCTTTATTTGACATCCATAATAAATAGTCTTGGTGTGTTATCATTTAATTAACTCATAATAAGGACACTCTGTATCACATTGTCCTTTCAAAGCCAGAGAACCAGAAAGCTTGCTGGGTTTGTATACATATGTTTTGTCAAGACTCCAGAATAATTAAAATAGCATTCATGATCCTGTTAGCCATTTTGAGTTTTTATATAAAAATAAAGGAATGCAAAGGAAAGTTTAAACAAACCATAAGCATACATAGTCAAGAAGCCAAACGTATCAGACTGCTCTTAAGTCATACTATTGGCTTTCTCTCATTTTTCATCACAACGCATCTTAGTTCACCAAAAGAATGTCACTCTTATCTTCAAACAAATGCCTTTGTCCCTATGTGCCAGAACCCAACTAAAACTTGAATACAGCTGCATGTAGACATTGTCTTCAAATGCTCTACAGCATACCAAATACGTAACTCTTTGTCTAGATTGACCCCCACCTCCAGTCAAACCCTACCCCAGGCTGAACAAAACCCTTAGGTGACAGGCAGAGTCCTTTTGTAGGACTCTACTGATGGTGATTGGGCACAAGCTTTCAGCACCGTAGGCACATACAGAGTTTTGAAGCTTTCTTTCACACAATGAGGCTTGCCTTGAAGTAATTTGGACTAGAGTGCATAGATCAGCAATAATCCAACATTAGTGCTAAATGAGGACATAAAACATAACACTCAAAATCCATTAAGTGCGGTAGCACCAACATAACACAATACTAACAGTACTAAGACGTGCCCTCGAGTGTTACTTCCACATAAATCAAAACCCTTGTGTATGAGCCATCCTTAGGAGAAAAAAGTATATTTCTTTTAGAAGCAGAAGGAAAAAATCCTTGCATAATCAGTGAACAACATGAGCCTCCTTGATAAATTTGGAATATTTACTAATATTCTGAAATATCCAGAGGAAATAAAAGACATCATTGTTAAAACAATGCCCTCAAAATTAGACAGCACTTTGTCTTTTTTCTGATTTCATCTGACACATCAACTGCACCTGTGAATTTTTGCCCCCAAGTTTTAGAAATTATCTTTTGATATAAATGGAAAGGTTCTTTGATTAATAGATCATTTGCTTGTGGTAGATGACTAAAACCCAGAATTATAAAAAATTCATCAGGCAGAAACAAGGAAATTTATTTTCAACTATTGTACCTTTGATTCATCCGAAGCAACCATCACAGAGAACTCCAGGTTATCTTTCTCAGAAGGGGTTGGCAAACGATGACCAGTTTCTGAGCTTCCGCAACAGAGTTGAGTAGTGGTGACAGAGACTTGTTGGCGTGCAAAGCCTCAATATTTACTGTCAAGCCCTTTCCAGAAAGACTTTGCCAATCCCCGGTCTAAAGGATTCAGAACTAGGCAAGATTTCTGACTTTGTATGAGAAAACAATTCAAACCTAAACATCTCAGGGAATTTATGCGTGCTGTGCAGAATAGGCATGACCTCAAAAAGGAAAATGCCGTTGGGCCATGTTAAAGTGCTACCGCTGATCTAACTGTGAACTAGATTGGTTGAAGCTGCATCATGTCCTCACAACGTGTGGGAATTTATGTTTGGAACACTGTGCCTACAGCAATGTAAGTGGACAGCGGGTGCTTTATCATGACACTACCGAGCTACGTCTGTATTAACTTGATAGGCAAATAGGGTTTGGTGGTTAAGAACTTGGATTCCACAGCTAGACAGTTCAAGTTCCATCTCTACCATTTATTAGCCATATTTGTAACTATGGGTCCTCTAGGACCAGTTCAACTAACTCCTCCCTATCAACAGAGTAATTAAGAGTGGTTTTCCAGGAACTGAGAAAGGACCCCTTGTCCAGTTCAGGCCAGTTGAGACCACCAGCCCATTAACTGGGCCTGTGCAAATGCCTGATAAGTGACCCTTTTGATGTCAAGGAGCTGAAAACTCCACGCTCAGATCATATTAACACCACCATTCTGTGAACATACAGCCTATGAAGAGCTGTAAAGATTGATTACACTTGCACAGATCATCAATTACCTGACTTCTCCTCACCTCCAATCATCTATCTCCACACTTCAGGCTGCCCTGCCCTTCATCCCATTAATTGTGCCCTAAGCCCTGCATCGGGAAGACAGATCTGAGAGTTCAGGCCTCCTGTCTCTTTGCAGACTGATCTCACAATAAAGCTTTATTTTCTCAAAAGCTGATGCTGTAATAATTGGCTCTTTACGTGCATCGCGCAAGAGAACCCCAACTTTGTGTGGTAACAAAGTATGTTAGATGAGTTTGTTGACCTTTGAGTTCCCCATATGTAAAATGAGGATATTGAAAATAACAGGACCTTCCTCACTGGGATGCTTCGAGGATTGAGTAAATTAAATGTGTGAAGTGCTTAACAGAGTGTCTGGCATGTGACATATGTACAGTAAACATTAGCTTCCACCGTCATCTTAACTCAAAGCTTTGAGAGAGCCAAGATGCACAGCTTCAGGATGGGGGGCTCTGAACTGTCACAGACTGCAGGATTCTGAAAAATTAAGTATGGAAGTAACTTTAGATCTGGTCCACCCCCTTCATTTTCTAGATGAGGAAACTGAGGCAGATGGGCAATGATTTGCTGAGCTTCTGCTGTAGGGCTCTAGGTTTTATAGTGTAAATGCTCTTCAATATAAGATACTCTTTCCTAGATTTTCTTATTTCCCCCCAAGTCCATCTGTGGTGGAATTTCATCAAGCATATTCTCTATCCTGGAAACAAATTTTTAAACATCGAAAGTTATCTTATGGAAAAATAAAATAATTGTATGGAGAAAAAGGGAATAGTAGATACTAAAGGGATCAAGCAAACATCTGCCTGCTTTCCTCTGTCTCATGGAGATTCAGTAAAAACTGATGGTGTGATTTTCCTCCAGAAATCAAAAGACTGAAGACTCCAATACTCTTGTCCAGGTAAAGTCTTTTTGATCTCATATTTTTCTTGCAAAACAGAGAATTTTAAGATTGATTTGTTATATTCAGGAGTCTATTTTAGCCACCAACTGTTGAAACTTGGCATCAGTAATCTATTTTACTAAGACAGTAACACTGAGGTTGCTTTTAAATTTTTTTTTAATAGAAGACGCTTCTCACTGCATGTTTAAAAATCTTGTAATAGACTAAACCTGTTGTGTTCTGAGCAATAATGCACGTGCTGCATTTCAAGCAGAAGCATTTCCTGCTTAGAGCTAACTGCTTCTTCTGAAAGGAGAGCACTTGAATTGGAAGGTTCTGGAGCTATTCTTACCTAGAAATTATACATAAACCTTTCTAATAAATAGGGAGATTTTTCACTGAAGGAAGAAAGGGATGAAGGAAGAAAGAAAAGAAGGAAGAAGGAAGAAAGGAAGAGAGGGAGGAGGCAGGCAAGCCTTGGGGTTCAAGCCCCAGTAGGCAACCCAGTGCTCAAGAATGAGCTTGTCTTTGCTTTTCTGTATGTGGCTAGCAAGAGGATTATTTTGCTTTGAGCAAAAAAACTTATTCAACTCCTTGATTCCCACCATGACTTATAATAAGAGTCCATTTATAATAGGGGTTTATAGCAAGAACTCTTTTTTTTAAATTCATTTATTTATTTATTTATTTTGAGGAAGATTAGCCCTGAGCTAACATCTGCTGCCAATCCTTCTCTTTTTGCGGAGGAAGACTGGCCCTGAGCTAACATCCATGCCCATCTTCCTCTACTTTATATGTGGGACGCCTTTACCACAGCATGGCTTGTGAAGTGGTGCCATGTGCACACCCGGGATCTGAACTGCCAACCCCAGGCTGGCCCCTATAGCAAGAATTCTTAACCTTTATTTTTTGTGCCATGGACCACCTTGGTAATCTGACAATGCCCATTCTAAGCATAATGCTTTTTTTGAGTTTTGGCTTTTTAAAAGTCTGTCTATTTTGAAATAACTCTAGATTCACAGGAAGACAGGAGGTTGTAACGATATGTACAGGGAAATCTGCATACCCTTTACATGACCTCTCGCAATGTTAGCATCTACAATACAAAAATCAGGATATTGACATTGCTACAATCTGCAGAGTTTATTCCAATTTCACTAGTTATGGATGCGCTCATTCATATTGCATGTATGGGCATAATTCTATGCAATTTTATCAAATATATGTCTTCATGTAATGACTACCACAATCAAGATGCAGAACTGTTTATCACCACAAAGCTCTCTCATGCTACTCCTTTATAGCCCCGCCCCCCAAATCCCTAGCCCTTGGAAGTCACTAATCCATTCTCCATTTCTATCATTTTTATTTTGAAAATGTTGTATAAATGCCATTGTATGTTGTATGACCTTTTAAAAGTGGCTTTTTTCATTTAGTGTAATTCCCTTAGGTCCATCCATGTTCTTGTGTGTATCAACCGTTTGCTCCTTTTTATTGCTACGTAGTATTCCATGGTGTGGATGTACCATAGTTTGTTTAACCATCCTCCTTTTGAAGGACATCTGGGCTGTTTTCAGGCTTGGCTATTGCAAATAAAGCTGCTATGAACATTGGTGCACAAGTTTTTATATGAACAGAGATTTTATATAAACAAAGGTTTTCATTTCTCTAAGGCAAATGCCTAAAAGTAAAATTGCTGAGTATATGGTGAGTGCTTGTTTAGTTTGATAAGAAATTGATGAACTATTTTCCAGAGCAGCTGAACAGTTTACATTCCCACCAGCAGTGTATGAGTAATCCAACTTCTCCCCATCCTGGCCAGCATTTGGTGTTATCACTACTTTTTCGGTCATTCTGCTAGGTGTGTAGTGGTGTCTCACTGTGGTTTTCATTTGCATTTCCCTGAGGGCTAACGATGTTGGACATATTCTTATGTGCTTATTGGCTATCTGTATATAGTCTTTGGTGAAATTTCTTGTCATGGATTTTGCCCATTTTTAATTGAATCATTTGTTTTGAGAGTTCTTTATATATTCTAGATACAAGTCCTTTGTCACACATGAAGTTTACAAATATTTTCTCCCAGCCTTGGTTGTCTTTCATTGTCTTAACCTAACGTTTTTCATAGAGCAAAATTTTTTAATTTTGAGTGATTCAATTTACCAATTTTTCCTTTTATAGAGTATGCTTTTGGTGTCAAGTCTAAATTCTTTACCTAACCTTAGGTCCTGAAGATTTTCTTCTTTTTCCTAAATGTTTTATAGTTTTAGGTTTTACATTTAAGTCTGTCACCCATTTTGAATTAATTTTTATATAAGGTTTATGTTGAGGTTCTTGTTTTTTGGCTATGGACATCTAATTGCTCCAGGGCCATTGCTGCAAAGCCTATCAGAATAATGTTTTTGAAAGCATAAAATACATAGGATTAAAAATTAAACCAATTTCATTGAAATACAATCATCAAAATGTTTTTAAAACAAACATTTTGTGACATTTTAACACATTAAATAACATCTGAGAAAACTGTAACTATCCTTAATTCAAACAGTGATGAGCACAAAAACCTATTTCAAGATATGTGCAACAGCTAAAATTTGATGAAAATCTATGTGATTTCTATTGGTCTCAAAGCCAAAGGTACTGCTAATACTACTGTGCTTAGCTGCCTACATTTATAATCAAAATAAATTCTAAATTTCTGTCTGATGTCACTGGAAATAAAGATGCTTTTTTGCCCCCATCCACTTCAAGGACCCCAGATTAAGAACACCTGATTTAGAAGAAGGAAGAGATTTCCTTTGTATGGTTCTAGAGATGGTAAAGCTAGGATCAACTGGTAGACACTACAGGATGCGTTCTTTCACTTAAATCATAAAAGGGAATTAGGATAATTACCTGTCTGTAAACGCTCCTTCACTGCCTGGTAAGGAAATACATTTCCTTTCTGGAAAATTTCCTAACAGCTTGGGAGAGTACCCACCAGAACACAGTAGGGAGGGTTGTAAGGGACAATGGCTCAGACACCTTTCTACGAGCCAGGAGAGAAAGGGTGTTAGCTCCGTGTACTTCCGGATTTAGTTCTAGACACTACAGTCTCAACCAGACCAACAGGAAAATCACTGCCCGAGGAGCCTAATCCTGAGTCGCCCACCCAAAGGTGTTTGAAAGTGGTTGTTAATTTTTCCTCCCTGTTTTCTAAAGCATTGTATAGATTGCTGACTGGCCAACATCGGGGAACGGTGCCATTTTGATTATTACATGTAAATTAATCTACTGAAAGAAGAAAGCACAAGCGTTTAGTGGGACAAGGTTGTTCTATTTTGACAGCGTTTTAGTTATGGGTTCAAGAGTAATTACTGGAATAAATCATCAATAGGTGGTGGCAATATTGATTTTGTGTCAGCCCCTGAGTAAACTATAACCCAGCCTTGGTCTGGAGCCATGTTTGTTGTCTTTTGTGCTGTATTTTTGAACCGCTGTCCAAAAAAAGGCTTTAGCTTCCACATGAAATTGCCTACGGAGCTGCTTTTCCCAGGAAACCTCGCTGCCCAAGTCACCTCTCCATCATCAGCTCTCACCCTGAACAATCTCCTGGGACCATTTTACCGCACTCTCTTAACTAGTGTGAAATGCTAATACGGATTGCTGTGATTTCCCAACAAAGCGAGAGGAAAATGTGATTACTTGTCACAGGGTTTCATATTAGCACTTGCTTCTGCTAATTTAAAAATAGGTTGGACTGCAGGAAAACCAATTTCCTCCCTTAGCATTAGTTTGTTCTGCTGTTCTTTGTTTAATAAATATCTTCTGGGCCCAAACTCATGTGAATAGGAAAAAAGAGACCTGAGTTCTCGTTCTATTAGATGCAAACTCAAAATCGAGCCTGATTTAATATCGTTGAAGCCCACTTTGAACTTGATCTTTAAACCAAAATAAAACAACTTTCATGGTTTTATTTATTTCTCTTTTGCTGGCTGGCTCAGATAAAAAATCTTTGATGTCCCGAGTTTATGAAGGGTGAGTCAGGTAACTTTGAATGGCGGAGCACTGACTTAGAGTAGTCTAACCTTAAATAAACTCAGATTAAATAGTTTTTGTTTCATACCAAGAAATGCTTCTCCAGATGATAACAAAGGCAGATAATGAAGGAAAACACATAATCAAAGCTTCTACATTTGCAGAATCACAAATTTCCTCTCATTTCGTTATCTCTTCAATTTTGATGAGGACTATTTATGTGTGTATCCTAGAATAATTTTTCCCATTCCTCTTTAATTGTGCTATGTATTTTGAATAAACATTTTTGACTTTTCTAGTTCAAAATCCAGACTCCTTTCCAATTTTTCAACTATTATTGTGCCTCTGTTGATACATGTGCATAAAGCTCTCTTTCTTCACAGCTCTGTGATCCCATCCTCGTCAATCATAAACGACTCATTTTCTCCATTTCCCTTGCATTTACCTCTTCTCATCTCCAGGATTTTCAGAGCATCAAAGAAAACTTACAATAAATATTAATAATGATTTCATTTTGGCATTTGTGCACCATTTCATATTTTACTAAACTGTCATTATCTCACTTGAGAGAGGCATCATCTATGTTTTACCAACAAGGAAACAGTTTCAAGAAATTACGTTACCCACCCAAGATCACACATTTCTCAACAGTGGAGATAATACTTGAATTCTTAGTTTCTACTCCACATCCTTCACTCTTCTGCAACATACTTCCTCTTAAGGGCTCTTTAATTATAAATGTTTTCCAAGTTTCTTCAACTCTTTTATCCTTCCTGTTGAGTTCTTCTCTTTCTTCTGCCTATATCCTGTGTCTTTCTTCCCAAGTCTAATCGTCTATGGTTAGGTTGCCAGGAGCATAGTTGGTTCTCAGAGATAAATTTCCATACAACACATGGACATGCATGTTTGAACTCCTGTCTAGAATAACGCTGTAAGAATAGTTGCCCTTTGTGCCGGCCCTGTGGCCGAGTGGTTGGGTTCGCACACTCTGCTTCGGCAGCCCAGGGTTTTGCAGGTTTGGATCCTGGGGGCAGACATGGCACCGCTCATCAAGCCATGCTGAGGTGGCATCCCACACGCCACAACTAGAAGGACCCACAACTAAAATATACAACTATGTACTGGGGGGCTTTGGGGAGAAGAAGGAAAAGTAAAATCTTGAAAAAAAAAAAAAGAAAAAAGTATTATTGCCCTTGTTACATATGTTCTATGCAAACTCACCTAAAAGATTTTATGTTTTAACCCAGCACGGTGCCTTGCACATAATACACATTCAATAAATATTTGTAGAATGAATCAGTGAGTATACATTAGAAATCTCTGACATGCCTTCTCTAGGGGTGTCAGGCTAATGTAAATGTGAGCGGAAATCTCAGCAAATGTCACAGCCTATAAATAATCACTTGGTCTATCAGTGCGGGGAATTTACATATACAGACGTTTCCTTTGATGAATGTTAAACCTCATGGTGGAAAGGAACGGGTATTTAGAAAAATTAAACATCAGAATACATACAGTGGAAAAACATGGGCTTTGGATCAAAGGCGTGGCTTCCCGTCTCAGCTCAGCCATTTACTTCAGACAAGTTACTGAATACTTCTGAGCTTGTTTCTTCATTTTAAAAACAGGCTTAATAACATCTCTCTCCCATGGTTATTGTGAGGATTGAATGAGATAACGCCTGCCTAGTGCCTTTTGACACATAATAGGCACTTTATAAATGTCACTTCTACCCTTTATTCTCATAAGTCGGGAGGGTCATCTTCAAGTTTGACTTTTTAAGAATTTACAAACCATTGAATTGATCTGGATATCAAATTCTCTATAAACATATCACAAATTTGGAAACTTAAAAAATGTTATTTTAAAGATTTATTTTGGGACACTGATGCCTCTTAAACTGTGATCTGGGCAGAAATGGGACTCTGTTCAATTGAAATCTTTTGACATACATTGGAGACAATGAAAAAAGAATACAGCACGGTCCCTTTTATCAGGAGTTCAGTCTAGAGAGGTGAGGGACACCCATGTGAGCATTGAAATACCAACAAGCAGATAAGTGGCCATATAGGAGTATGGGTGGGGTGGGATAGAATTCCAAGGTGGAAGCCACTAAGGTTGGGAGAATTGCAGATGGCCTCAGAGGTTGTAACATTGAGCTACTCTAGAAATTCATTTAGACTTTTTTCTACCTGCATAAAAATGTTGGAAGTAAATATCAAACAGTGTGATTTATTCCAGGCCCTAGGATGGTCTTGCCTTTGACTTGAAATGTTCAGTGGCTGCCCTGACTTCTCGCATGTGCTTCTTTCTGTAGCCTCATTGCGTGTACGATGACCCTACATTGACACAACCCCTGTCGATAGGTGAAGGCCTACTGCTTGCTTTCTTTACCCACCCTTAGCGAATGTGGCTTACAAGCCCTAGTTTAATAAGGTTTACCTTTCAACCCTGACCCTGGATGAATCTCATCAACCTGTCATCTACCCCTGAGATATGCCAACTCAGAGATAGTAGCACAGATCCAAGGCTACAGAGCTCCCATTCCTTCAGAGTCAGCTTGACTGAAGTAACTCAGGAAAACAGCATCAAGGGAAAAGAAGTTGAGAGCGCACAGCTATTGCCTAATGATAATACTAGAAACGATAACAATAACAGGAGGAGGAGGCTGTGCTTAGTGTCTACTATGTCATAGGCAATATCCTATGGACATTTGAATACATACTTCTCGTTAAATTCTTACAACACCATGAGACAGTATTATCTCCCCATTTCACAGATGAGAAAGCTTGGTCCGGAGGCAGGGCCAAGAATTAAACACAAAAGTCTGTCTGATCCCAAGATCCATGTGCTTAGGTCTTAACTGTGATATTTTCTGCCTCGAGGTTCTTGCCCAACCTCCACCTTCATTCTGCTTTTTTATTTTCTGGTATTTGTCATAATCTTTCAATGGCTAATTGATATGCTTTTCTTAACAGCTCCATAGTTTTGAGGCTTTCCTCTTCCACAGTTGTTGAAATTTATTGGTTTGCGCTTCCAGTCACTGAAATTTCTCCACCAAGACCCTCTGTACTTGAGTTCCTAAATTCCCTTTTAGTCTGTTAAGTGAAGCAAGCACTGCCTTAACAATCCGTATATTTCGATAATTAAATACCCCATATTGAAAATGGTCCACTATACTGTGAGCATCTTGAAGTCAATGACTAGGAGAAAGGGGAGTAAGGAAGAAGAAAGGTTGAAATCACTGAGGAGATATGAGGGTTCTGTCCCTTTGGTTCATCCCAAAAGCCTAATGTCCCCCCTGTGTTTAGAGATGTCATTGACTCGTGTTTGAGTGGAGTATTTTAGTTCTTAGCATGGTCTATCAGTTGAGATGTTTCCAAATGCATTCAAAAGCAAACCCTACTCAAAGAGTTAGGTTCATAAAACAGGAAAGTCTAGAGGTAGGGGTAATTCTGAGTCAACCACTCAATGATGTTACCAGGGACCCAGTTTACTTCCATGTCTCCCTTCTATTTTTCATAGGGTCAGCTTCATCCTAATGCTGGCTTCCATCATGGAAGCAAAGGTGATTGTAGCAGTTCTATGTGTCAATCTACATATCACACAGTCTCGAAGAGGACAGAACATTTCTTCCAGCAACATCCTCAGAAGTCTTTAGAATTCTTCTTTCCTCTATGTCTCACTGATCTAAATTGGGTCATATATCCTTTCTTAAACCAATCACTGTCTAGACTGGCCAAGGAATTCCATCAGCTGATTGGCTTAAGTTTGGGTTATCTGAACCAATCACTATGGTGAGGAGAATCAGATTGTCCTGATTGGTTTAGGCTAACATGTGCCCACCCCTTAGCTGAGGCTGACGTCTTTTCCCAGAAACCATGAGGCCGATGTATATAGAAAAGAGTAAGAGGCAAGTGAACATTGGGTAGACCGTCAACAATCAACAGTGTCCACTTACACAAAAGGAAATAAAGTAACCACCAGAATGTAAGAACATACTTATTGGATCAATACTTTCGGTAACACTGAAGGGCAAATGTACCTCTGGGAAGAGCATATTAACCCTCTCAGCATGTCTGTGGGTACATCATTGTGTTATATGGTTTTTATATGTGTAGTCCGATTCTCTGAGGTTTTTTAGATTAAATTCTATTTCTCTTTTGGGTTCTTCCTAGCGATTGGCAGCCAAAGTCATTATTGACAAAGGAATCTCTTTATATAAACTTCATTTTTTATTTGAAAGCAGTTGTCATTCACTCATTTGACAAATATTTTTGAGCACCTCCTGTGTACAGGATATTATGCTAGGGCCATGAGGGATATATAGAAAAGATACGGTGACTGAGTGTTAAGGGCTTACCATCTAGTAGCGTTGAGAAGACATGTTTTTAAATAATGGATTTAAAGCAGGATTGGTGCACGCTTAATGTAAGTACAAAGAACTCTAAAAGTCTAGATGTAGACAGATAATTTCTAGCCATATATACTAGGCAAGAATTTGGGATGGTAATCTTTTTGAATCTGCACACCAACCAATTAAAACACTCATCAGGAAGTGAGCTATTTCGTCTGATCTGGCCGAAGGGATAAGCTTGATGAGAAATTTTGAATTTAGCCTTCTTTGAAAGTAGTGTGTAGGGAGGAATGTATATGAAGTAGTTACAGTGAGTGCGTTTATTAGTCAGGCTCCAACTAGGAAAACAGAAACCATTCTTTGTATTTAAAAAGAGTAAATTTGGGGGGCTGGCCCCGTGGCCGAGTGGTTAAGTTCGCGCGCTCCGCTGCAGGTGGCCCAGTGTTTCGTTGGTTCGAATCCTGGGCGCAGACATGGCACTGCTCATCAAACCACGCTGAGGCAGCGTCCCACATGCCACAACTAGAAGGACCCACAACGAAGAAGATACAACTATGTACCGGGGGGCTTTGGGGAGAAAAAGGAAAAAAAATAAAAATAAAAAGAGTAAATTTGGTACAAAGACATGTTTACATGGGTAGTGAAAGAGCTGAGAAACAGAACATGGACAGTAATGCAACCTGCAGATAGGCACAACGGGAGGCTACCAGTACCTTCAGGGGAGAAGGATGGAGGGCAGATGTGGGCTAAGAGAGACCAGAAGCCTGTGTCACCCAGCAAAATCAGGAACCTTAGAGGACCTGTTTAGAAGGAACTGGAGCCCAGGAGAAGATGCAACTCCTCCTGGAGATCCTACCTGAGGCAAGAGATGGGGAAGAAATACCCCAGCTTCTTCCTCTCCCTCCCCAGTCTCACTGCAATGCCTCCTCTTCCACTGGCCCAATCCTGCCAGAATCCAGGGGATATGGGGGACTGATGGGATCAGCCACTTGTGATATGGAGCAGAGCAGGGAAAAGTTGGGAAGTGGAGGAATAGACCTCAGAGTAAACAAGCCCAGGAAAGGCAGGTTGGAAAGTGTAGAGTGCCACCGTCTCTGCCAATAGTGCCCTATCTGAAAGGTGAGGCGACCCAGTGGATCTAAAAAGGGCGAAGGCAGAGATGGCTCCTCATGTTTAGACATTGCATATGTGGGTTGGGTTAAGGTAGAGATGAGCTGAAGAAAAAGGCCCCCAGTAATTATTTAAATGAAGTAGCAACTGAGAAAGTAGATTACCCCTCTGAGAGAACGGACGTCACCAGGGGAGAGCACTCAGAGGAGAAGCCTGATATCTTCTCGAAGAAACCAGACAGTGAGTCAGTGGTCCAAACATCACAGTCGTTACACACTTTCCTATCCTCCCAACTTTAACTAGAGTGATTTTTCATTTCTGTGTCAAAATATAAAAGCATCTACTACATACATTTAATTGCATATTTAAGGAGTCAGGTTACATGAAGTTTCCATGTTGGAGTTTCCTACTGGGTCAAACCAATGACGACATTTCTCATTTAGAGCACAATCTCAGATCCCCAAGCAGCTTTTCTGGCCTGGCAAGAGAGCACAAGTTTTTAAATACAGCTGGAAAATCAAGCACAGTCCAAAAGGCCAAATTGGATTGTCTAATTCTGGCTATATTTCATAAAAATGAATACCATAAATACAGTGGTGAGAATGGAATAGGACAACAGCAGATGATGCAATGTCTATAAGATAACCCAAGGGAATACAAGTGAGTTCACGTATCAGTGTCCGAATCGCAGCCATCTAACAGCTGTGTGCCTTCTCATCCTTGTCCTCGCCTAATCACTCAGAAACCTTCTTTATTTCTCACCACTCTGGTGATTTTGAGCCTCATCCCAAAGATTAGTCTATTTCAACAGATTCTTTCAAATG
This sequence comes from Equus caballus, assembly GCF_041296265.1. Lineage (NCBI taxonomy): Eukaryota > Metazoa > Chordata > Mammalia > Perissodactyla > Equidae > Equus > Equus caballus. The sequence goes on from NC_091714.1 coordinate 18,762,074, forward strand.
ACTGAATGCTTCCTATAACATCTTCAGAGAAGATTAATACTGCTTCAAAACAATAACACTGGTTTTGGGGATGACTGTAACTACGTAATAATAGATCAGTCACGTGACCGCACACCCAACTCTCCTCTCATGTCAGTAAAACAAAGAGAAATAAAAAAGGAGCCTTTTCCATGTAGACTTCATATGCTATAACTCATATGAAATGAAACCCCTATTTATTCATCTCTTTTAGTAGCATGCATTTGTAAGTTGCCTGCTCTGTGGTTTATAAATTATTTTAAACTCTTACGCTACTGCTCCAAAATATAAATGCATGTGTTAATATTGTAGACTAGGACTCTGCTGCTGATAATACAGGGAAAATTTAACTAGCTTATAAATGTTAAAATGTAAAAGCAGAGGAAGTCCTGCCATTCATCTTCTCTGCAATATTCAGACATTCATGAAATTGAAAGTTAATGTACCAGGGACTTTCATTATCTGACCCATTCCATCCTATCTATTAGAATCTCAAAGCACTGGAGACAGAGGACCAATATGTCACCAACACAGGACTGGAAAGGTCACAAAAACGAAGCATCAATAAAGTACTACTTCTGAATTAAATTTCACAGTACTCAGCAGAAAATATGTTCCATGGACTAAGAGTGTTTGTAAGAATGGAACTGATAGCTAGACACAAGTTGAAGAAAGTAGAAAAGCATTTCTTGATTTTAGAAAACTATGTTAAGGCTATATATATATACATACACAGAAAAAGGTACGGTTTCATATGCCCAACGCGAAAGAAAAAAGAATTCTGATTGGGAACTACAGCAAAGTGCACAGTCATCAAATTCACTAGCAAACAATGGAGTCCTGTTAAACAACCCTTTTTTTCATCCCTTAAACATTTAGTAGAATACTACATAGGATGGAAAATCAATGTAGTTTTCAATACCTTTCCATAAATCATAGTCTAATGTATACATTAGGCAGTGTATCATGGTCCTGGCTGTTTTTTACTGTCTGAGATATGTAATCTTAATTCACTTCCAAAAATTAATTCACCCAAATCCATGACTTCTCTTAGCTCTCCAAATTTTGAATAATTCTGAATTCTCAATTATTCAATAAGTATATTTTTGAGATTTGCTGTCAATATGGTAATCATAACTAGGTGCCATGAAGATGAAGAGATAAGTCTTAAATGGGGCTTTCATTTAAATTAGCTGCAGGTACAGGAAAATGTGTACAGGCTAGAGAAAAACAGCACAGGCTGAGGGGCCAATGAGTCATACAATTAAAGGGTTAGGAGGTCCCAAGAGGGGACAACTAACAAGGCCTGAAGGGATGGATTGTCAACCAGTGGTTCCCGGCAACATCCTTTCAAAGGATTTGAGGGACTGGCATTGAGTAGCTATATTTTAAAAAAATTAAAAACAACAATGCTGCTATTTAAAATCCTTATTACTTTATTTGTAAAAAGGGCATTTTAACACCAAAAATTTGAGAGAACATTATCTGAGAATAAAAATTACCCGATAAATTGAGCTGACTGACTAGATCACTACATTATTATAAGGTTTTCTTTTATTCGGGGGAAAATTCTTTGCAGACTAGGATTTGGGTGCCTTTGGTTAACTCTAAATGTTAAGTGTTACTATGACACAGAAGTGATACGAGACAGTATTCCCATCCACAGGAGCTTATGGTCCAGGGAAAAAAAGCAACGTATATTGATGTGATAAAGTAATTAGGTAGTGAAAAGTATTCATTATGGAGTAGACTACATAGAAAAGTAGTTAGAGTGATGACAGAGTGGAGTGATCGAGATCTGGGATGAGGTGTGGCTTAGCTGGAGAAGAGGAGGGAGGGGACATTTGAGCAGAAGGGGGATCAGCAGTCAATCGCAGGCTGGAAAGGATAAAGAAATGGGGTTGTCGTATGCCAACTATACTTCAATTGAAATAACTAAACAGAACAACTCTAATATTTTAAAACATATTATTCCACTCTACATAAATTTATACTATGGTACTTGGAAAAAAAAGAGATGAATGGAGTTCGTGATCAGGAGACTGGACAGATTACAGCACGGTTTTATGTTGTGGAATATTGGAGGAATTCTCTTAAATGCATTTTTGTCAATAAAATCAATCAGAATTAAGGACACAGAAAAAGACAAGGAAATTCACATCTTTGTTTATGGCTCTGCCAATTAAGGAGACAAATATCAGTTTAGATAATAATATAAGTAAAATTAAATAGGAACACTCACTTCTGTCCCTAATATCTTAAAAGAGAATTTGGTAAGCATTACATTTAAAAAATATAACTCTCTTAAGAAAGGGAGAAAATATTATGATAAAATGAAATTTACTTTTATATTGAAATTATTTTTATAAGTCCCACAGGCATTTATCAGCCAATAACTTTTATTCCATGTATTGCATTTTTCTTCTCTTCTTGACATGACTGAGTTATTTTCTACCTTCCTTGTTTTTTCCACCATATCACACAATTCGACTTAAAATATTCCAGTAGTAGGACATTGACTAGACAGCTGAGATTCCACTAAAAAAAAATAGAATATAACTTCTTGAAAAATGTGGCATAATATCATTTCTTCTAGGTTTTAATAAAATAAGAGATTAAAATTATCATTCTTTGAAATACAGGAAGAAATAGCCTGATATTCTACCAAAAGAACAGGCTGTTGCTTCAACAGTCCAAATGTCACTGATTCCTTAAATGTCTTGGTCTATTAAATTTAAAAAATCTCTTGGCTGAAAAATTTCAGAGTGTGCATTTAACAATTGTTGTCATAAGTGATCGCCATTCCTTTCCAGATCACTCTTAGGTAGGTAGCTGTCTACAGACTCTCTGAACCATCCACCAAGTTTCCCCTCAACCAGCCTTGGGAAGGAAGATCTTGTAAAACACTTTAAAAATAACTCTTTCTCTCTTTCCCTGCACACAGAGCTGCCACGTTCCCTAAGCCTACGGGTCTGTTTTAAATTCAAGCGGAATCCGGGGATCTTGACAGAAAGGACCCCAGAGAGGGCTTGTCCAATTGACCACAGAGAATCCAATAAGTCTTTTCATCTCAAGCCATAAGATGCTATGTTGGGAGGAAAAGAGAAAAGCAGGAGTAAAGGGAATGCTAACAGCTGAGCAGGTTTAGGGTGAAAAAGTCTCTTTCTTCCTTTTTTGCTCCTCATCACTCACACATGCTCAAATTTACCACTAAAACTTTAAAATGAATGTGTGGTAATAAGCAACCCAAATGGATAGAGAAGTTAGAGCTTGACGATTTGGCCTACCTTTCAACAGATTTGGAGTATTTGATATATTTTTTTCCATATTAAATGTCTTATTTTATTTTTTACGATTAAAAGCATTTGTATTCAACTTTGACTTCTTTTGTGACTTATGGCTGTTTATGTAAAGATGAGGTATTTCAGTCAGATCTAGAAACTTTAACTTCATCCTCACACCAGAACAAAAAAGGAGGTTTTCTACATGAACTTCTATTCCCCCTACCTGTGCCAGAGGGGAAAGCTTTTGTGTTGGTAAGATGTATATAACTCTGTACTTAAATAATTCTCTGGTTTGCAGGCTGTAGATTCCTTTGAGAAAAGTGCATTGGAAAGGTCAAAAGAGGTAACAATAGGAGAAAAAAATACCTGCCTGGCAAGAACCTATTTAAGGCGTTTCCTGTTACTATTCTCAGTGACTGCTATTATGGTTTAATTAGATCTCCTTGACAAAATTCATTACAGAAAATCCTGGCTTTGTGAAGAAATAATAAACTCAGCTCATTCATGACCTATTAGTTATTCTGCTTTTAGGGAACTAGAATGTTTTCCTCTTTCTTTTTCCTTTTCTAGAAGACGTGAATGAAATGTAGCAAGTAGCCAAAGGTGAGCAAATGAAAGCCGCTGGTGAAGAAATCAACAAAGGTCAACAATCCGCCCGTTTTTCATGACATCATCCTCCCCCTAATGAGAAAGAAGTGTAAATGGAAAGGGCTTCTTAGGCAGGAGCAGAATATGAGACCCTACAAACTCTCCTGTATCCTTTCTCTCCATCCCGATTGCCACTGTTGCAAATTTGAGCCCTCCTTTTTTTCTCTCCCATATTAACAAATCACTTCTAAACTAACGGCTCCCTTCGACCTCACTCTCCATCCAGTTCTGGAATGAGCCTCCTTAAATGCAAATTTCATTTTATTTATCTCAGGCTTAAAACTCTTCAGTGGTGTCCCATTACCTATGAAATAATAAACCCATTTATAACAAAGTAATGAAGGCTCCCCATTTTCTGGCATCTATGTAGATTGCCAGTCTTATTATGCTTCATCTCTCCTTTCTGGCACAGCTCACCCTCCCCCAAAGTTCTAGCTGCCCAGATAGAACCATCCTCAGCTGCTCGGAATGAGGACCTCCAAGGCAGTTTCACACCTCTGAGCATTAAGACATGCAGCTGCCTTTACCTGAAGTGTCCACATCTCCATCCTCATCCACCTGGAGAACATTCGGAAATAACAGGGTTCTTGAAAATGTTGCCCTAATGATCTACATGTACACACATACATTACATAAATATACATATTCATGTATCTGTGTATATGTATATAGGTGTATGTACACACCCATGTACTTTGGTGCCAAATTATCATCTACTAGATTTTAGCAAAAATTTCAGAAAAAAATTATGAGAGAATTTGCCACTCCCCCTCTTATGTATAATTGTGAGATTGAGAACAGAAATACAACTATGCCATGCGTTAATTCCATTCCTTGTGAATTAGAAGACCACTGGTCCATCTTAGACTAACACTCTCTCCAGAGGGTAGAGTCTGAGAGCCACATGTTTCCCTTCCCCCTTCTCAGGTCACACACAGAAAACTGCTGGGTGCAGGGGCCCAAACAATCAACCTATTACATTTACCCCGTTGAGTTTGAGTTTTACATGTCTGCTGTATTTGAACTCTGAGAGTAATTAACCCCTTAGTGAACTCCTTCATATGTGGAGCAGTACTTTCTTTTGGCCTAAACTCACCTCTCTCAAGTTGCAAGGAAAGTTTTTTGTAATAATGGGCCAGGTTTGGATGAACAAATTTGTGTTCATCATATTCATATTCCTTACAGGTTTTAGACTTTGACCATAGCTCCCTCGGTCTTTGTATTTAAAGGGCCAAAGACTTGATGGTTTAATCTGTCCTCCTCTGGCATACCTGGCACGCCATATTCCCTTGGGCGATCTTGCTGAGGTTATGATATTTTTCTTTCTTCAGTTTCCCTGGACTTGAGGGTCTTCAGCTTCCCTTGAATTTAATGTCCAGTGACCAAAACTGTGCTAAACCTCCCAAGTGTTACCAAACCCTGTTGTTTTGGGCAAGGGCAGGGCTGTGGTTTGTATTGGGTTACCTGCGTACCCACTGATTCAAACTTTAGGAAAAGAAACGGCCCAGTCCCTTTCCAGGACTGACGAAACAATTCAATTCAACTCAAGAAACAGTGATTGAGCAATGGCCATGAGCTCAACACTCTCATAACTGTGTTAAACAATAGCTAAAAGCCATCATTTTATAAGCTTAGCACAGATTGGGGCATAGAATGTAAGAGCAGTGCTGGGCAGGATTTAGGAAATCAGCAGTTCCAATAGTTTTCAAACTTTTTATAATCCAGCAAGTATTTTCTTCAAATGAAAGCTCATTAGAATGCTCAGCAAACAAAAGTTGAGCTGATCTCCTTGAAGTAGCTGTTCTGGGGACAAAAAGGCTCCCTGTGAGTCTTCTCCACTATATTTACACACACATTCACAGAACACAGAGTTTTAAAAACTGGGCTCAGGCCTCATCATTTAATTTAATTTACAGAAAGGCAACTGAGGTGATGGATTCAAGGTTCTGGGTGAGTCAGAAGACCAAGACTGCCTCTCTCCTGATCTAGTACACATTCCCCTACAGTTCTGGTATTTTCCTCTCATTGAAATTGACCTACATTTTTTCTTGCCCATGTCTTGTAATGACATTCCTCTAGAATGACTTCTTGAGTTTTTCACTTCACTATGCCCATATTTCCTGTTCCTCCCTCTATCCTTCCCTCCTTGCTTCTCTTCTTTCCTTCCTCCTTCCCTTCCTCCCTTCTTTATAAATAAATGTGTTTTTCTTACCTCCTTGTATTTGTTTAACTTTCCAAGTCCTTAAGTTGGCAGAAGCTTGACCTCACGCTTCGAAGTTATGCTTCCAACTCGATCAGGCCAATCGATCTCTATTTGCACTCTGAGCTAATTTGTCCTGAATGCATTCAGAATGCATTTACTTGTTCTAATTCCTTTAACCCACCTCATTTTCCTACATTCCTTCCCCTGATCAAGGAAGATGATCTGATTAGGGTTTCTGCTGAAAGCAGCCCTGTGGTCTCTACAAGTCCCTTTGATACCCTTGTGGGTAGAGCATGATTGGCATTAATAATAATCCCCATTCAGCTCCTTTGTAGGCTGTGAGCAGCTGCTGAGGCTGCTGCAAAATCCATTGCTGCTTCTTTTGAGACCTGCCAAAAAATAGCAACATGCCAGCATACCTGGCAGCAATAAGAGCACAGACCTGATGGATGAGGATGCTCATGGAGCCATAATAACACAACCATGATAACCCCGATTGTCTGTTGTAGGGCCACAGCGCACTCTGCCACGTGACCTTCATTATGACTGTAATATGACACAAATGAATGACAAGCAAAGAAAGATCTTGGGCCACTTTAATTTAGTAGTTGTCCATTTTTTTATGCTGAAAGTAAATATAAGAGACAGACTAGACATTGGATCAAAAACATGAAAACTAATTCTTATCCATCCTCATGATGTTTTGTTATTGGAGCCCATGACCCTCTTTGGAGTAAAGTACATGGTGAGGAAGTTGAAGAGCCATTAGCAGACTATTCTATAGCATCAGAGGCTCCCAGGATGGATCCTGTCCTTTCAAACAGAGCCTGTTAAGGTTGGCCAGACATTAGTTACACGTCTTTTCCTTACAGCTCTGCATTATCCCAAATGATCATTCTAGTCATGCCAGCCGTGGAGGATTACTTCCCCACACTCCAGCAGGAGGGTCAAATGAAGGCAGGATGGAGAGACAGTGAAAAGGGACCAGAAATTGCTCTAATTTCCTAATCCAGTGCATTGTGACTACTAAGCTCGGTAGGAAGACATTCACTGAAGCAAGAACAACACTGCTGCCCACCGTGGAGTCACGTGTATTTCTAATACGCACATCAACGATAGTGATATCACGACTATCAACGCACACATTTAAAAGAGACTTGTGGCATATTCTGCTCAAGTTCTATGTTCCCTGAACAAAAATGTTGCCATGGAAACCTCCACCATAAGGCAGGTGTAGTTCTGCAAAGGACTGTGGGCCACGAAATCAGGTTCCCATGGCAACATTTTTGTTCAAAGCCTGAAGAATCTTAAATACATGTGCCAATACTTATTATTACCCAGCAGGATACACAGGTGGGATTAATAAAGTTCAATATTTGCTCAACTAAAAGTTGTAATCATGGTAAAAATAAATGACTTAGAACCAGTTCCTAAGGATCACTTGTATAAACAAAGTTTAGCGTTGTAACACTATTTCCACTTGAATAAGTAAATATATGTGAAGTATTAATAGATTCTTTTCTTTCATTAAATTCATGAGGCAGAGAAATCTTCACAAAAATTATGGGATTTTTAAATTTGAAGTATATGTTCAACGCATAATTCACTGATGAGATTAAACACTCAAATTTACCAAAGGAAATTAAGATCACATACTCACCTGGAAAAGAACCAATTCTGGTGACCAAACAGCTAAAGGAAAAAAATGTCAGTTTGATTCATCTACGTTATGTGAGCTCATGCTAATAAAAGGCACCAGTTGGGATATTTATGATAATTGCCATTTCCAGAGCCTCAAAACATCCATATAAATATGCCGAGAACCAAATTAAGAAATGCTTTTCCCTTTATCTTTTACAAATAATCCCTAAAGTAATCATCATTCATTACAATAATATATTTCAGAAAACGTATAAAGAAGATACACTTCAAAAGGCAAAGAAGTCATCATATGGAGATGCTTAAGTTTTTAAAAGGAGAACTTATTCTTCATTATCATTTCACATGTTCTAGCGCTATAAAACTTCAAAATAAAATTGATGAACGCTAGATTGCACACTCTATGAGGTCAGAGACTATGTTTGGTTTTGCTCTGCACAGTGCCCAGAACACACTAAACATCCAATAATTACCTATTCAATGTATGCATCCAGAGAACGTGAAATCAATAGTTCAAAAAGATATATGCAGCCTTTTGTTCATCATGGCATTATTCACAATAGCCAAGATGTGGAAGCAACTCAAGTGCCCATCCACAGATGAATGGGTAAAGAAGATGTGGTATATATATATATATACAATGGAATACTACTCAGCCATTAAAAGGACAAAATCATGCCATTTGTGACAACATGGATGGAACTTAAGGGTATTATGCTAAGCAAAATAAGTCAGACAGAGAAGACAAATGCTGTATGATTTCATTCATATGTGGAAAATAAACAAACACATGGATAAGGAAAGCAGATTGGCGGCTACCAGAGGGGAAGGGGGTGAAAGGGTGGGTGAAAGGGGTAAAGGGGCACACATGTACAGTGATGGATGAAAACTAGACTATTAGTGGTGAACATGACACAGTCTACACAGAAACTGAGATATAATAATGTACGCCTGAAATTACACAATGCTATGAGCCAATATGACCTCAATAAAACAATTTTTTAAAATATGTATTGAATGAATGAGTGAAACATGTTATCAATTTGGGTAACAAAGAATCTTAGGTTACCAATGGTGTCTTTCACAGAATTATATAAATAAAATTCAGGTGATTCAATGAAATTTTCCACAAGTTCACATCTTAAATTTAGAAAGGCATTATCATCCTTTTTGATTGTTTTGTAATTAGCATTGGCTCCCAAATCTTTAGCAATTTTTCCTCCTTTTTGGTTAATGATCTCCAATCAAACATATAAATGCACAGGGAGAGCTAAGCACATAAAGAAACCCCGGGGATCTTTTTATAAAGAATCCATTTTTTTAAATGCAATTAACCAATTTCTAGTTTACCTGTTTGGTGAGTTATCTTTTCCTATATTCGGTTTTTTTAGAATGGCACATCTGTCAACACTTGTATATTGAACTCTGATCTTATCTTTTAAAATTTTTAAACCAAATTTCACAGAATTTCTCATTGTTCCCCGAAGATGCCGAAAATTTAAAGGCCTGGAATGTGACCAGAGTTATCAAACTCATTTCCAAAATTTCGTGCATTAGAATTATATTCTGGGGGCTGGCCCCGTTGCCAAGTGGTTAAGTTCGCGCTCTCCGCTTCAGCAGCCCAAGGTTTTGCAGGTTCGGATCCTGGGTGCGGACATGGCACTGCTCATCAGGCCACGCTGAGGCGGCGTCCCACATGCCACAACTAGCAGGACCCACAACTAAAAATATACAACTATGTACTGGGGAGATTTGGGGAGAAAAAGCAGGAAAAAAAAAAAGAAGATTGGCAACAGGTGCCAATCTTTAAAAAAAAAAAAAAAAGAATTAAATTCTGAAGGGAGATCACTGTATCATAACTTTCCAAAGCAACATGTCAGCTGCAGCTTAAAGGCATAGAATTTAAAAACTAGAAGACATCTCCGAGGTGCCCAGGACGTCACCGTGTCTAAGTGTGGAAGGTGGCCAGGCTCTGAGCGCCATGGAAATCCATCCGGCTCTGAGGTTGGGCTGTAGCCCCATCCAAGCGTCCCTGCTCAACCAAGAGACCTCGGGCAAGTCACGGTCCCCTCTGACCCTAAACTCTCTCTTGCAATTTAAAATAGAAATAAAGCAACCTTTAATGCAGAGGGGTTTTGTGAGCAGCAAATGAGATGTGTGTTAAAGCACACCAGGGAATTCTATTTTTTTGCCTCTAAATATATAAATGTAAGCTATTGTTGGAATTATCGTTGTTTTATTCAAAGTCCCTAAATAGTAACTATTTACTATTTTCAGAGTTCCCATGATTTTTAAAAAATAGCATTTAGCAGTCTGCCTCCATCCATTTCTCTACAGCATCAAGTTCCATCCTGCTAGTGCTTAATGATTTTCCAAATGGTAGGGATCCAAGTCTTCAACTTCTATTGCTGTCATTGAAATCCTAAAGAGTTATGACTTTATTTCGAGAAGTCCTGTTTTGTTTTGTTAATCTGCTGGAGTTGAACTCCAACAGTACAAAAGAGTTATGGCAATTCCAATAGTTAATTTTATGAATCTCTTAAGCCCTGGGAAAATTTGGGTCTGGGACAATATAATGCTCTTAGAGAAATAGTTAGGAGGATTAAAAGTCTCCCAAAGTTTATTATGGGTAAATACTTCTGGTACTTTTCAGAAATCCACCAAAAGACCACGAACTTGTTAAAAAAAATTCCAGTAGCTTTATTATTTACATCAACTCCAAGAAAAAATAGCAAAAATATAAACAAATCAAGCACATAAGGAAATAGACAAACGATTATTTAAGGAATCTTCTAAATCAAGCCACATTGATGGTTCTTCATTTATTCGCCCACTTAAACTACATTTATTGCAATGCTTCTCACATCGTGGGGGAGAGAAGATGGGAAGTGTAATTATTGGTTTTGCAAATCCTGTGAAAAATTCAAAATTATGCTTCACCTGGATGACTCCTTACAACCAAGAGTTGACACATAAATAAAATTAGCTCAAGTTTTCCCAGAGAAAACTCATGGGAGAATGAAACCTCACTTGGTGGCATAAGCAAGAAGAATGCAGAAACCTTGCTGTGGCCATGAGTTCCATATTCGTGTCATGAGCAGACATATCGACCTTATATAGTGCATTTACTGTAGGTATAGATGTGAACATGCAAGGAAGAATTTTCCGCATATGGTATTTTAAAAAAATGAATGTTGCATTCTGAGCTGTTTTGTTACGTTAATCAGCTTTTCAATACAAATGGCGATTTAAATTCACGTTGACTGTTCAAAGAAAAATAACCAAGACAATGATGACAACTCCAACAATGGTCCATCATACTCAAAATCCTAAGACTCAAATTAGCAAGAAAAAAATAGGTGCAAACAGATTTTTTTTAAATTCTCAGGCATGAAACCAGTTCCAGCAAACATCACCTCTCACGTTATACTAACATTGTTAGTACCAGTTGTATTGATCCCATAAATTGGTGGCATTTAATACGTACATTTAATTTGCTCTTCTGTTTAAGAGCTTTGTATGTAGGAGTTCATATTTAGTTTCAGATTTGCGAATGTAGAAATAGGTACAAATAGACAATATTAGAAAATACATTTTTGCATCAACCCTGAAGACTCTCAATTTTTTTCTTTTTTAACTTTGAAAGGTGTATTTCTATTACTTCATTCTGAAACACATCTAGATGTTGCGCCAGACCCGAGGGATGCAAACATGTAAAACATCTGGAGGGACCCTCCTCTGGAGGGGTGTCTGGTCTGGAGATCGAGGAGAGGAATCAGTTACATCTATAGACACGTCCATGTAAAAGACGATGTGGTGTGAAAAAAGTGGGAGTCTAGAAGAGGGCGAGACTAAAATGTTTTTCAATTTTGGAGCAACTAAACGAACAAAATAAATTACCTATTTTAAGCTATTAACAAGTAGACTGCAGGGTAACTTTCCCAATCATCGTCTGTTTGACTAGAAAACTAAAGTGAAAATTGCAATCTGTCCGCTGTGGAACATACTGGAGCACGATCTCAGACTGATTACAGACTTGTCGAATCGTATCAGCATCGATTTATGAGGCAGAGCCTGCAGCCTGTCAGTGTGGGGCCGCTTCTGAGACGCGGCTCGCAGGCTCTGGTAGGTGATCCTGGGACAATCCTCCGTGAGCTTTTGTGTGTCCCATCAGGTTGCTGTTGGGACCCTTCAGAGGTTTCTGCAGAACCGTTTTGGGGGCAAAGTGGTGGAGGGGGTACTTGTAGGACGGTGGGATTCTTCACTGAGCTAACATGTTGTCTAGGGCATGAAAATTATCCAACAACTGCCTAGGTTATACAATTTTATTCCTAATCTTACAAAGACATCTACTGAAACAAAAAGTAATTTTATAAGATTATGTATTACTTTTTGCATTATGGGAAAATCATAGGAAATAAACGTTTTAGATCAAAATGAGAAAATCTTTCCAGACTAGAATGGTATGATTAAGTCATACTATTTTGCATCTGTTGCTTAAGAGAAATTTGGTTCATTCACTCAATCATTCATTCATTAATACCTATTTACTGAGTTCTACCATGTGCCAGGCACTATACTGAGCCACACAACATGGCATTAGCTGATAATTATAACTTTAACAAAACTGAGTACATTAAAAAAAAGGAAAATCCTGTTGCTGGACCCGTGGAATAGGGGTTAAGTTCACGTGCTCCGCTTCGGCAGCCTAGGGTTCGCTGGTTCAGATCCTGGATGGGCACCTATGTACCACTTGTCAAGCCATGCTGTGGAGGTGTCCCACATATAAAATAAAGGAAGATGGGCACAGATGTGAGCTCAGGGCCAGTCTTCCTCAGCAAAAAGAGGAGGATTGGCAGCAGATGTTAGCTCAGGGCTAATCTTCATCAAAAAAAAGGAAAATCCTAAAACCAAGATGAGGTACTTTATTTACAGAAATCTCTTGTGCTTTCTGAATAAATTAAATGATGCACACACTTCATCAGATTTTCGTCTGACAAAAGGAGTCATGGGGGTGACCCCAAAACAACACTATTATGAAGCATTGCAATTTCAGCCTCCTCTTTCAGGAAACATTTCTTTCTTTTGACCTTTGCACCAGCTAAGTGACAGAACTCCTTCGTACGGTGTGCAGGTCAGACATCTCTAACGCTGCACAAATGCCATTCAGGAGAAAACACGCGCTTGCCCAACTTGATTACATGGAAATTGGTTTTGTACAATAGAAGCCTTTTTGTTCAGCTCGCTATGGCCTCCCACGGTGTAACTTTCTTTACAGAGCTAATAGGCTAGGGATGGATTTTGAATTTCACACACATATACAAAAGCCTCATTACCATTTACATTTGTGCATGGCTAACAAAAATGAGTGGGAGCTACCTCAAATCATTAGAGGCGAAAAATGAAATTGAACTGAGGTGAGGAAAGCCTGTTTTCTTAAAGCCCATTTAGTAAGGATTAACGTTAATTACACTAGGATATTCCAACCCATAAATAATAATTGTGCTTTGTTTTTTCAGATGATCAGAAAAGTCGGTATGATCCTTGTTTCTTTTTAAAGTTTCAGTATTGGATGCTAGTTTGTCAAAGATTCGTTTCTAATAAAGAAGTCTGAACTTGAAGTGTTGATTTTAATTAGAAATGAAACAAATAGTTTTCAGGCAGGAGAATAAGAAAGAATGAAGGTAAAGAAAGAGAGATAGAAAAACTATACATGCACTTAATTTCTCCAACTGTAGGCAGTGAAGAAATTCCTACTCACTCTCAGCGGTCCAGAGGCCTCCCCATGCCACCTCCACAGACCTGAGATGCTGCTGCCTTGCTCATGTCTTCTGTCCTCTCCATTCAAATTCCATGCTCCTGGTCCCCTCAGCTTTCCTGCTCCCGCTTCTCCTCCTCACCCACGTGCCAGAGTGTACCTGCCTCTGGATGTGTGGCAGTAAGAGAGAAAGAGAGGAAGTCCTGGGAATTATGACTATGGGAGTTATGGAATTACAGGAGGGACACGCCAGCTGACATCCTACCTCCTCTGAGCTGCCTCTGTTTCTCAGGTCCTCTCCTCATCCACTTTGCCCCCAACTCTCACAACTTATATGCCAGTCTTCTTAAATGCCATTCACTGTCTCAGCTCTCGGGCTTGGGCCCAACAGGTACAGATCTGGGAAGTCCCTTGCCAAGGGCCAGGCGCCAGCTGGAATTGTGTCCCAGCTCCCCAAATTGGAAAGGGTGGGACAGAGATTCACAAACGTAAGTTATCTTTCTTTATTGTTAGGACGCTGCTTCACACGCAAGTGGTTGCCCTTTGTTAAAATTCACCTGGAATTTGTAAACTCTTTCTCTTTTGCCCCATTCCTGCAGTTTTGTCTGTATCATTTGCAGTGAGTAAGCAAGAAAAGAATGTATTGAGGACCCAGATAGAAGTAGGTGAATCTGACAGTGAAGACATCAAACTGACCATGCAGGATGGAAGGGTTGCAAGAGGTAACTGGAACTTGCTGGTGTCACAGTCCTACATCCAGATTCTGGATTATAACCAAGATCCTAACTTCATCAGTGATGGGACATGCTGCTCCCTCTCTCTAGGCCAGAGACAGGTCCAGGCAGGTGGACGTTGGTCCTGGAGGCTGAAGGGGCACGCATATGTTTATCACAAAATTTCCCCACTATTTTTCATTTTCCTGGATCCTGAAAAGAATGATGGATGGTTGGAGGAAGGGTACCTGGAAGCACTTTCCAGATTAAGCACAGTGGGGTTTGTGTTAGTTGTCTTTTACGACTCTTCATGAGGGGTGTTTGGGGCTTTCCAATCCAGCACACTAAAATTGTGTTTTAATTATTGAGGTATAATTAACACACAATAACTGCACCTATTTAAAGTATATAATTTGCTAAAATACACAAGTTTTGCACATGTATGTGCCTGTGAAACCATCACCACAATGAAGATAGTGAGCATATGCATCAACTCCAAAATTTTCCTCATGGCGCTTTGCCCAGACACTACAATTTTGAGCATTATTTTAATGGAAGAAACCATTAGCTTCATCCTCCAAAATGCACCACAGGCTATAGCATCACTTCCATTCCATCTGACATTACCCTCCACTGGAAGTCTCTAGAACTCAAGCTTCTACCGGTCCAAGTCTCAAAATGGTTTGGCTTATTCCATTAAAGAGATGTGTGTGCATGTGTGTGTGTGTGTTCACATACATATGTACACACCCTCACAATATACCTTATCTAATGTGATATGCACTAGAAGTAGTGTTTCTTCAAAAAAAAATGCCATCCTTTTTACTAAAGCAAAATTTGGGAATGATTTCTTTGTACTGAAATGTCTTTTCTTTTGCCCATATGGAACCAACTTTCTGGCACAACCTGGTTACAGGCTTAGAAACTAGATTACTGGAACTTCAACTAGCCATTCGGATTAGTATGCAAAATAGTCAACTTCATGGAGTTGGAAGGACACAAACAGAGGCAAAACAATTAGCTTCCCTAACCCTTGCTGTGTGAAAATTGAATGATAACACTCACGACAGGGGTGTCGAGCTCTGTGAACTGGTCGTGTGGATGCTGCTGTCCATGCAGTTCCTGGACACCACACAAAAACCAGGCTCACGTGGAGGTTAAAATGACTCAACCGAATCCTTCACGAATAATTGTTTTCTGGGTAGCATCTTTCTACAAACCATACAACTAAGGTTTAGTAAAAAGAAGTTTCCGTCTTTCTGTATTTCTTAGAGTGACTTTTCCGGAATAACAAGTAGCATGAACTTAGCTAATAGAAAAGACTATTTCTTGAGAAAGAAGACACTGTGGTGCATGTCAGAGGCCACTAACTTTAGGAAGAAACCTCTTCCCTTGCCACAAGGCAACTGGAAGGAGCATCAATCAATCAATATTTGCTGGGATCAGATGTAGCCATTTTCCGTCACTACTGCAGTTGTCAGATTTATAAAATAAACAGTTTGCTGGCATCTGAAATGAAATATTTTCTATTGCTACTGTATGCACAACCTCACACAATATTGGACCATTCACTTGCTCCATAAATATGTATTGAATTTCTACTGTGTTCAAGGCATTGTGAATATGAATGCGACATAATATGGCTCTCAAGGAGTTTACATCATGGGAGAAATGCATATGGCACTCAAGAGAACATTTAACCATGACGAAGATGAAAGAAGAGAAGTCTGGCAGGAAGTCTGGAGCAAAGGTTTTCAGATCTAAGAAAATGAGGGATGAACTAGGCAAGGTTTCCATTTTAATCAAACACTTTCTCTTTGTAACCTGATCAGACCTCCCTTATTAGACCTGTTAGGTGTCCTTGCATATTTTTGTCTACATATCTCTTTCCTGAACTAGCCTAGAGACTCTTTGAGGCCATAGATGAACTTATCTTTTATATCTTGGTCTGAGCATACAGTAGATGCTCTTGCTGTTGCTGAATGAACAGAACAGAGTGGAAACGATATCGTCTTCAATGCATGACTTTCAGGTCAGCCTGGTCCTAGAAGATTGCCTCCTAGGGATGGTTAGCAGCATCCCCACTGTCCTTTCCTGAGGGAGGACTTAGTTCAATTAGCTATTGCCACAATTTACTCCCTATAGGAAAAAATACTTTTCCTGTCTATAAAATGAATGTAGCTTCATTGTATACAGTTTAGCAAACACACAGAAAATCACAAAAAATAAATTATTATCTTTTGTAATCCTTTGCTCAAAGATAACCAAAGCCAAGATTCTGGCCCATTTTCTTGCCTTTTGTATGTGATAATATTACCTAGGTACTCTGTATATATTTAATATTTTATATTCAGTATATATTCTGTACACATTTAATATTATAATACCACTTCTCTCTCTATATATATATAGTAGTATTAAAATATTATATATGTGATATATATATATGTATAGTTAATATTTTGGTTATTTATTCCTCTTTCTAACACATTTGTTTTGGGGGTTTTTTCATGAGGAAGATTGTCCCTGAGCTAACACCTGTGCCAATCTTCCTCCATTTTGTATGTGGGTCACTGCCACAGCATGGCTTGATGAGCAGTGTGTAGGTCCATGCCCAGGATCTGAACCCGTGAACCCAGGGCCACTGAAGCAGAGTGTGCAAACCTAACCACTACACCACTGGGCTGGCCTGTCTAACATGTTTTTATTAGTATAGTCCCAGAAACAAGAAGGTCATACCAAGTTTGAGTTCCAGAAGGAGCTTGTTCACCTTTAATCTATTATCCAAGTATTCATATTTTTCAATCATCTCTTTTTGAACAGAATTGAAGCTAGATTAAATACTCTGCTATTGGTTCTATTTTGAGGATAAATCATGTGTCACTGACCTGAGATATTCAGCCCCTTCCTAACCCTTGGGAGGGAGCCCATGTCACCAAGATGACAATGATACCATCTGTGACATTTTCAACAAAGATCAAGCCCCTGGTCCCTAATAGACACAGAGCACTAAAAAGAAATAAGGGAGCTTAGGAAAGCTCCAAAATGCTTTGTTAAAAGATAGAGTTATTAATTAAAAAAAACAAATATTAGAGCCTGTCATTCCCCTCCCATCCTTTAAAACCCTCCAAGCCTTTTGTGCTTCCAGTCTCTTTCTAGATTCATTTCCCTGTGAGGTCTGCCTCAGCCATCACCCCCATGCAAAGCCTTTCTTGATCCCCATTGCTATTTAAGATAGAGTTGAATACTCCTTCCTTGGTGGCCTTACTATTCTTATACTTGCTTTTACTACCATGCCATGGACACCAGGACACACCAATTTAATTCTGTCTTTCTCCCACTCTCCAACAATTATGTCTCAGAAGGATGATATTTTCACATTTATTTTTATATTCCTATCATCCAGCTTAGCACCTGGCTCACAGTAGGCACAATTAATGTTTGTTGAGCGAATGGCTGACTGCATGAGGTCTGAAAGGGTAGAGGAGACTTGGGAAGGCAGAAGTGGACATGGGGAGCCCACTGCATGATCAGACTCACTGACCTTCAAGAATGGTCACTTTAATGACCCCTGGCATGAGGCCTTGCCTTAATACCTCACTGGGGGATCTCGACAAAAGCAAAAATTTTCTTAACATTCTTCTAAGTCAGTAAGAGTCACCAGAGCTGGCCTCTCAGATAGGCCCTTAACCCCCATCATCCTTCTCAATGCAAAGGCTGACACCTCTTTTCTGTGACTCTCCTGAGCAGGGGATCGTGCACTTCCCCATTTCCCCCTGAATCCAGAGAATTTGGAGAAAACATTTAGGGCCTCACTTCTTGCCAGCTACAACTCCCTCTGGCCTATTCACTGCTAAACATTGAAATTTTCAGAGCAAGTCTCACCAGAAAAAAGGAGCCAAAAGAAATTTGCATAGCAAAGGTACACATATCATTTTAGGCATGCAAATTATTGTTTTTAGAAGAATAAAAGGCTGTAAATATTTTGAGAAGTGGGTCCCTAGTGCCTCTTAAGTATTCTACACTACACTGTGTGCTTCATAATTACGTAATATATAGAATACCAGCTGCTTTGAATGGTGCTCTGGGGTGCAGATGCTATCGGAAAGCTCTCCTCCCCCAGTGAGAGCCATAATCAAGCAAGCGATATGTACAGCCAGATCCAATTGACATTGAGTTGCTGGATTTTAACACACTTTAAAACAGATGTTTAGCCTGTGTGGCGTGGTTGCAGAGGAACATACTTTTGCCTAAAAAAATAGAGTCCTACGAAGTTGTAAACCTATAAATTGTATTAATATTCATCATCTCATTAACAACTGTCTAAAGGGAGACCTACGCTGCATTTGGATATATGTGAATATACTTAATATTACATATTTAAATATTTATATCTTTGCATGCAAATACACACATACATTTAGTTAAAAGACAACACCCTAGATGCTTTTTTTCAACTATGACAAGGAACAGAGACACATGTGAGCTTCTGGAGAAAAGAATAAAAGCATTCTAATGCTTTCCATTGGGCCCCTTGCCTGATAGAATTGTAGCATCTTTTCGAAATCTTTATAAAAGGATAGGTTAATTACTTATAGTCTTAAAAATCCCCTTCCCAGTTGCATATACCCCCAAAATATGACCTATGTAAGAACTTGGTCTATGAAGAGAAAAATGATAAGGCAAGGACATCTGACTTCTCCTTCTAGGATTTCACACATGGCCAAGCCCAACACAGAAATGGTAATTTAACAAAATGCTTTAAAGAGAGAGAGAGAGAGAAGAAATTGAAAGTCTTACAGCCTTCACAATTAAAATTTGGGCAAGGATCTGCAACCATAAGCTTCCCCTTGGAAATCACTGGTATTGAGTTCAAAGAGTTACTTCTGCAATTTCTTTTAGAAAAATGGAAAACTGCAGCCATCCCCAAAGGATAGAGCAAAAGGACTATTGTTTCTTTCAGAAGAAAATGAGTTTTATTCATGCAACTCAATGGAGCAAGTCACTCAGAGCTTAATTTGGCTAACGTCGCCTCAAGACACAAGATTGGAGCCAGCCTGCATCATAGTCCAGCTCTGTAACTTACTAGGCGTGTGATCTTAAGCAGGTTACCTGACCTTTCTGAGCCTCAGTTTTCTCATCTATCAAAGGTTGACAATACTTATCTTGAAGATACACATTCTGAGACACCTCTTGAATCTTAACGGGAAAAAAACCCAGAGGCAAGTCCATCACTACAATTTCTCAAATGGGTAGTCACAAAATACTTTTAGTAATCAACCGGTTGGTACGCCTGGACTGCATACTATCTGCGATTTCAATTTTATTTGAGTTTGAGTAGAAAAATGTACTTTGGAGAAGATTGAGACTAAGCGAACAATTTGCAGAAGGTTAAAGAAATTCCTGGGAATGCAAACTTTGTAGGCATTTGCTTGTGCCTCTCTCTACCTCCTTATCTGCCGGTGTCTTGTGCAAAAGTCCATGTCCTGACTTCAATTTAACTCATGCAGAAAAATCTAACTATTTGAAAATATCTCGCAAAGCACAGATAAGCTGTGTTTACCTACTGATTTAGTGGTGTTGTTCTTGAAGTTCTAATAATTAGTAATCTTCCATGGTGTTAATAGTGATAACTATACGTTAATAGTGATGAGAATATTGCAGATTTATTTATGTTCTACTGCCAATACCAGATACCAGTGGTGTGAAGACAATCATATTAAGAGGTAATGAGAGGCCAATACTGACAGAGGAATAAAAAATTGTTTTGGATAGAAATATCTCATGGTTTAATTTCTCAGCATTCTTTTAACTGCCATACACATCCATAACATATATCCTATCATAGTTACATTAAATTGAGCCCTACATTTCCTCTTATCTAAAAACAATCATCTCACAACCTTGTTTCTCAGTCAACAAATATTTATTTAGTGCTTGTGATAAGCCAGTCTCTCTTTCTTTTCCTCTTCACAGAGAACTTTCATGAACCCATGAGCTCTGTCAGAGCAAACTGCAGCCTCATGGGCTGGGGCCCACCTGCAGACATGCTTTGTTTGATTTAGACAGGGCTTTTAAAAATTTGAGCCAAGATTTTTAAATGTGCAAATTTCACGTCAACAAAGAAAAAATTAGTTTGTCTGTTTCTTTTGAAAAATCAAAACCGCTAGCAACACAGGGCTCACATTCCCATATGGCAACCACTGAGTAGGGCTGAAACAGGGCACGGGCACTTCCACTCACTGTACCCCACATCCCCCATACACAGAGTCACATACCCTTGCACACACACTCACACACTGCTGTGCGCACCCTTTTCAAAGGCTGACCCTCTGAGACTGGAAGTTTCCACCCCTCTTCTATATATCCACTAGAATCTTTTCCCCCAACACTCATTCCTTACTTGCCACAGCACTTCTGCCTCAATCACAGAACAGGTAATTTGTTCTCAAAGGAAATTTGATCCTAATTGTCAAATCTCATGACCAGCCCAACTGGTCCTTCTCTTCCTCCTCAGCCTCTCCGAGTTATTTGAATCCATTAACCAACCCTGCTTTCTGGACTCATCCTCTACCGTGGGCTTCTCGGCTGTCTCTCCCTTGGGTCTCACCTCACCTCCCTTCTGACCTCCTTGTTCTCTCTGGGCATCACTGCTGGTTACTCTACTCCACTCTCTCCATGGAATGGCATCCTTTATCCTTTCTCCAGTTCCGACAACTACATCAGCCTGAACAACTTCTGGATTTCTATCTCCAGTTAAGATTTCCATTCTGGAAAGGAGGTCTGTTTGTTGCATGTCCCCACACAGATGGCACTTGGAACTCAAGATGTCAAGTGTGAACTCATTAGCAATCCCTGCAGCTTATGCTGGAGTTTTCCAGATCTTCATTATCACTACACAACCCTTCCAGTTATTCATTCCACGATCTAAAACTCTGCTTTGGTTTTTCTGTCTTGTGACAACTCCCTCCTCCACCTCCACCGGATCCAGGCAATTCCGTCATCCAAATGACCCTTCTGTTTCCCTCCCCTTTCTCTCTCAGGGCCATTGGCAGAGAAAAGGCCTCATCAGGCCCTCTGTGTACTCCAGGGCAAAGAGCTTCTGTTTGCGTCCCTGGAAGCTGCTCTCTTCCTCTAAGTTCCATCCTGCGTAGGAACAGGAGACAATTATTCCTAAGGCACTGTTGATCGTCTGTTCTGTTCCATGTGGCCTAACAAAAAGTTCCAAATGCCTTAGCCTGAGGCAAATGTAAGGATGTGGCCCCAACCTCCCCTTTTTCCTTTTCTTCTCCTGCACCGTTTCATGCCGCAAAGAAACTAAACTCTAGACTTTCCCTGTTTTCCAAGCTTTCCTGCACTATACTTTTATTTGCATTATTTCCTTGATTACGAATGGAGTGTTCCCTCGGTTAGCAGATAGTTAAGTTTTGCCAATCCTTCAAGCTTCAGTTAAAATATTACCTCCCTGAAACCTCTGGTACATTCAAGTGGAAATAATCTCTCATTCTATTATTACTCTACTACCACATAACATTTATTAAGTACCTGCTATATGCCAGTCATTGTACTTACAACAGTGGCATCTTGTTGTTAGTGCCATCCAGTCAATTCCGACTCCTAGCGACCCTGTGGCCAGCAGAGCGGGACCCCGCCTGGTATTTTTACACCATCCTCTCACCTTCCAGGGATGTTCTGCTGCTATTCATAGGGTTTTCATGGCCAATTTGTTCAGTGTGGCCAGGTCCTTTGTCCTAGTCTGCCTTGGTCTGGAAGCCCCACTGAAACCTGTCCACCGTGGGTGATCCTGCTGGTATTTGAAATCCTGGGGGCATAGCTTGCAGCATCCCAGGAACATGCAGCCGCCACAGCATAACAACCAACAGGCCGGTGGTGTGGCTCCCTGACCAGGTTCTTAATCACTAGACCACTGGGGCTGGCAACAATCTCATACGGTGAGTATTATTATTGTCTCAGTTTTAGAGATGAGAAAAGAGGTTTAGAGAAGTTAAATAAGTTGCCCAGTGTTGCACAGCCAGCAACACAGCACATTATTATTTCCTCTTTCATGGCATTTAACAGGTTTGACTTGGTACTTTGTATATTTGAATTATTTCCTCTATCAGATGCAAGCTCTTTGAGGTGAAGGAGGATGTCATATATGACATATTGTATTATATCCACAGCACCGAGCACATGGCATGCACCCCAATGATATTTATTAAATTAATGAATGATATTAATTAATTTTCCTGTGCCAGAATTTTCTCTTCTGTAAAATGTGGATAACACCAGTCCCTTCCCTGTGTCCTCTTGTTAGGATTGAATGAGTAAATTGAGTAGAGACCCCAGAACAGTGCCTGTACACAGTCTGTGCTGCCTAAACGTGAGTCAGGCTAAGAGCTCTCGTGTTGATCGTTGTCTATCTGTGCCTCTTAAACAGCCAAGATGAAAATGCTAGCCCTAAGAGGAGAAACAGTTCAGCTTTAGGCTGGCCTCCTCCATTCCTTCCATAGCTTTGCTCCCACTTTTATTTGCTGACTCAATTTCTTCTGCAGGTGACTTGGAATCATTGTCTTCCCCAGGAGGTACTCAGGACCATCTCATCATCATGCAGTCCCAACGGAGTGGGGCTAGGCCAGCATCACACCCCAGTGCTCCCAGGCCACGGACTCCTGAGGGCCAGGCAGGACCTACAGAAATTACGATTTCACCAGTCTTTCTGGAAGACACATGAGATATCTCCTAATAGAACCAGATTCATGGCATTCTCAGAAGAAATGGTAAAGATACTGACAATGTCTCTGAAATTCATAGAAACGCATAAATACAATAAAAATTTACTATGTAATTATAACTAATGAAGAAGTAGGAATTAATAATTACATTAAAATTACTATCTTAGTAGTGATAAAATCTTTCCAGAAAAAATATATATCCTAACACCTCTCTTTCTGTAAAAAGCCACATATATATTAACATATTCAGGCACCAAAAATGGTTACATACGGATACTAGTTTCAAGTTTTCGTTTAATCATTTAATGGACATTTGCCAATAAATGCTACAGCTAGACATTGCTAGGGACCAGGGACACAAAGATGAATAATTAAAAGTCCTTATACTCAAGAAATATACCCAGTTTTTCTCAATGGGGGATGATTTTGTCCTCAGGGGACATCCGGCAGTGTCTGGAGACATGTTTAGCTGTCATGTCTGGATGTAGGGGAGGAGTTGGTGCCACTGGCATCTAGTTAGTGAGGGCCAGAGATGCTGCTAAGCATTCTACAATGTCCAGGACAGCCCTCCACAACAAAGAACGAGCTGGCCCCAAACATCAATGGCGCCAAGGTTAAGAAACCCTGAGATAGACTTAGGGTGCTAAAAACATATTCCTGAGAAACCGAATCCAAGACTGGAAGTGAAATGAACATCTACACAGCCACATGCAATAGAAGAAATGAAGGACATTGTTCCACGTTTAGTTTTCTGTTATTTTGCTCAATAATCGGCAAATTCTCTGAATCTATTACCTCCATACTTTATTAATTGCATCTGAAAATCAACTTTCCCTGAGTTTCCCTCCCACCAAGTGACATGGGCTTCACAAACCCTGTTTCACTGATGCCCATGGCTCAAGGGCAGAACCGTGTGGTACATTGTCCACAATGGTGGTTCCTCTGTGAGGTGTGCTCCTCGCTTCAGCTGGGGAGGGCATGGGGCCACCATGCCCAGGCTACAGCAGCTGGCTATCTGTAATCTGTCCCAAAACTGACTTTCTGGATGAGATCTAAATTTCCATGTGAAAGAAAAGCACTGTGATTTTCAGATTCTCCAAACAACATCTGCTATAGAAAAATGAACACAAAAATAATGTAAATAGAACACATAAAAAGAGAACCTCATTTTGACAAACGGCAAGAAAAGATAAGCACGGTCTCCAGGACAGATCAGTGATTCTGGTAATAAATGCCTGTTTTACTACAAGACATTAAATTCTATTTTTTCCCATAACTTACTACCCATGCAATCCAAGATCCATTAAATTAAATCCTAACATCGTAAACTTTGCTTCTGTCATTTACAAATATATAACAGGATTATTTGAAGGAATTCTCATCTTCTCTCCAAAGGACTGCTTAATACGAGTCATTTGGGTTTTGGTTTAGGCCACATACGTTCTAAACGGAACAGGATCATTTTGTCACCACTGCCATCCCTGTGTCTGTGAATCTGTGGTTTTGTCTTCAAACTGCTGGCTTCCACAGAGCTGCTTCAAGCCAGGAGATGAATTGAATTTCATATATAGCTGATAAAATAACATTAAAAGAACTACTATCATTCAATATTGTATACATTCACTTCATTTATTTTAAACTGGAAAGTAAAATAGTTCAAGTTTGGCTTAAAACTAAATTTTAAACAAGCCATTTTCCTAACAGACCTAATCCTAGAGATATGAAGTTAATTTTGATAATACTTTGGAAATTAGATAGTCATGTGTCACTTAACGACAGGGACACATTGTGAGAAATGCATCCTTAGGCAATTTCGTCGTTGTGTAAACACCATAGAGTGTCCTTATACAAACCTAGATGGTATAGCCTACTATACACCTAGGCTCTATGGTACTAATCTTATGGGACGCTGTCATATATGTGGTCTGTTGTTGATGGAAACGTTGTTACGCGGCACATGACAGCATGATACCCTCTTACTTGTAGCTATGTGACAAGCTAAGACTCAGCCATGTAGAGGCCATCGAAAATACAGGACCATATTAATGACCATGGTTGCTACATGGTTGGCCCCCAATAGATGGATGCCTCCTGCCTTCCATGGAATGACCCGTCTCCACTACGATGCCATTCTCCAAAGAATGAAGCCAAATCGTTGGCTGGCATCTCATTTTGGCCTCTCAAGAGAAATGCCTTCTATTTCAGAAAACACTCAAGGTGGCTGAGGAGAAATTGAGAATTACATTTTTATTTCTATTTTCCCACTTGCATATTGCTATTTCACCAAAATATGACAGAAGCATTATCACAATGAACTATTATCTGAGAGAAGCCGCGTGTGTCTGGTGTCTAGCCAAGTGCTGTGTTATGGAAGTCAACAGACTAAGTTCTACAGTCTAATGATTTAGAAGTAGCTTGAATACACATGCTTTTATGCAAATACATGTATAATGGAAAGGAAAATTAGCCCTAGATAGAGATGCAAGTAAAATGTAAAAGAGTGTCTAAATTAGGATGTCTAAGGTTGTAGCAGTCCTCAACATCTTACCCACAAGAAAGATGGATAATTTAAAACTTATCTCCACTTCAGTAATAGTATGTTTAATTATGGAGGTGGGACAAATTATCCCCTTTTTTGTTTTTGTGAGGAAGATTGGCCCTGAGCTAACATCTGTTGCCAATCTTCCTCTTTTTGCCTGAGGAAGATTCTCTCTGAGCTAACATCTGTGCCAATCTTCCTCTATTTTGTATGCAGGATGCCGCCACATCATGGCTTGAGGAGTGGTCTGTAGGTCTGTGCCTAGGATCCAAATCTGTGAACCCCGGGCCACCAAAGCAGAGTGCACGAACTTAACCACTACACCACCAGGCCGGCCCCAAATTATTATCCCATTTTTAATGCAGTACTGTGTGGTGAAAAGAGCAAAGTTTTTTTAGCCAAACTGAGCACTAGTTCACTAAATTCTAAAACAAAGTGCTAACATTCTCTGAGTCTGGTTTTCCTCCTCTGCAAGTTCCTTTCTATACCTGTCTGCTCAATTTGCCATAATAAAATCCCATAAACTAGGGGGCTTAAACAGAAACTTATTTCTCACAGTTCTGGAGGCTGGGAAGTCCTAGATCGAGGTGCCAGCCAATTACATTCCTGAAAGCTCTCTTCCTAGCTTGCGAAGGCTGCCTTCTCTCTGTGTCCTCTCTGAGGTGGAAGTCGCCACCCTCATGACCTCATCTAAACCTAATCACCTCCCAAAGGCCCCATCTCCAAACACCATCCCATCAGGGGTTGGGGCTTCAACATATGAATTTTGGGGGAGGGGATACAGTTCAGTCCATGGCACTCTCAACGTTGCTGAGTCTACTGCACAGGGCTTGGCAGGGAAGGTCTCAAAAACTGGACAAAGCAGGGTATGTATGCAAAAAACACTAAGAGCAAGGAAACAGGGAAAAGGAGATTTGGGCCAGAAGCCAACATTCAACTAGAAGGATCTAGTTAAGAGGTGAAAGTTGGGCAAACACTTAGAAATGATGAAACATGCCTGTACTAGAGGTCAGAGCCCAGCAGGGTGCTGAGTCCCAGCAAGCAGGTGGGAGTAGGTTCCCAAAGTCGAGCACTGAGTCAGAGGCACATGGCACCACAACCAAGGCAGCTCCTAACTCTATTTTATTTTTACTCTGACAGGCACAAACGTTGAGGGCTGAAGTGGTAGCAAATGAATTTTCATGAATGTGTGTGTGGGTTGGGTAGGCTCATTTTTAATGTTTTCTCTTTAATGAATAAGAAGCAGTCTATGTAGCCCTGGTGTCTGTCCCTACATTGGAGTGCCTTTCTCTTCACGTCCCTAACTGTCAGTCTAGCTGCATTTATAATCTTGCCCAAGGCTGTCTGGTTGGCATAAACATACTCCACTGATTCCACCAGCAGACTGAGAGGCCCAGGAAGGACCAGTGTGTTGACACCATTACTCTGACTGTCCTTTGTGGATGAGGTCCATACCACGCACTGCCTGCAGCTCTGCCTGGATCCTCCTCTTGGCTGCTATCACACCCCCACCAACAGATGGTTTCCTGCTTGCTGTGGTCCCCAGGTCAACCCTCTGGCTACACTGGTGCAGCTGATCATAAGGATGAAACCGAGGCTGAGAGATATGCCTCCCAATAGTACTGTAGGCCTACGCTTTGCCTTGCAAATTCCAGAACTTTAAATGGATTTGTTACCTTATATCTGTTACCTCCTCCCATTGAAGGTACTCTTCCACCTTAGGTCAGCAGATTGTGAGTACTCCTTCAGTATTTTTCTTTAATTTTGATCTCTTTGCACTATACCTGGTAAGAAATTCCTAAAAGTGTCTAATCAAGAGTCTTCCTTAGTTTCTGTTGCATTACAGCTTTTACTCTGCCTCGCTGAGCTTATTGAAAGGAGGCTCCTGTATTTCCAGCTGTGTATTGTGTGTGTCTTCAGGATCTAATATAGAGCTGGACACACAAGTTCAAGGTTCAAGAAATGTTTGTGGGCTTGACATAATACATTGATTTCAAGATTTTTTTCTCTTATTTTTCTCTTTACCACTCCCATTATTATCACCCAACTTTCCCTATACTGGGTCTGTTCAAGTCAATTAATTGTTTTCATTTCAATAAAGGAAGTTAGATTTCCGTTCCTATAACTTAACATAATGAATGGAACTTAGTAACATCAGTTGTATGTAAACATAGCTAAGATCAGGTAGGGCAATGGGTGACATTGAAAAAGGCACCCACTGTTGATGTTCATACTGGAAATGGAAGGTCCTGTGCTTGCACATTGGTATTTACAAGCTGCTACTGTTCATACTTAATGCATCTGACTGGTAATTAATATTACCAGAAGCACATATATAAAAGAAAATCCCTCTTAATAAACATCACACAAGTAGACACTAAAGATGTTACATTGATATAAATGGTGTAGAAAATGCTAAAATGCCATGGAATTGACTCTCCTTTGCAATAAGCACCACCTGAAGGGATAAAAGGGAGAGACTGCTAAGAGTATGGTTAAACTCCACTATCGTCTATGTTTTAGTCCCTTTAAGATAGCAAGTACTTTATTTAATTTTCTCCGTCTACTCTTGGAAAGACTATTTGAACTCACCATAGGTAGTTACTGAATACATCTTTTTAATCTCAGCTTCGTGTTTATAATAATTCTTTCTTTTTCATTTTGCTCTAATCACATATGCCATTCAAGGTCTAGAATTTTATAGAGACATAACAGCAGTTATTTATATGCTGGGAGCAATCCACTTTTTGAACAGCTGGCAAAGCAGCTTAATGTCTCAGCCAATCATTTTAAGCTCTAAAAAATTCCACATTCTATGAGCTGTTCAAGAGTAACCTCATAATGCTACTCAGCCCGGGAAACACGACATCCCCCCTTTCTTTCTCTTTTTTGATTTTTGAGTTTTCAGTTGAGCTTTAATCTAGTTTATTACTGTCTGACAGATAATTTACAGTGGGAGATCAAAATTAGGAAAATTCAACTTTGATGCTAGATTGGCAGTAAAACATTTGTTTATTCAACAAACAATTATTATAGACCTTCTTCATATGTTAAGGACTGGAGAAAGGAAGATAAGGAAGATAGGAAGATAAGGAAGATAAGGAAGACAGTCTGTTCTGGAGGAGCTCCAATGAGGAGACAGAAATATATAAACACGTCTTCAAAATAATAAATGAGGAATGTGAGGATGGACCCATGACCAACACGCTGTGGCCAAACAGAGCTATGGGTGATGCTCCACCCGGAGGCACTCAGGAAAAGCTTCCCTAAGGACGTGACGCTTGAGTAGGAACTTGACTGATGAAGAGTCTGCAAGTCGGAAAGAACAGGAGCTCCAGAAGGAGCCATGAGAACCCAGGATGGAGGTGTAAAGGGACAGAAGGAGTGCGTATGGAGGGTGGGTGACTAGGGCTGAGGCAGGAGACAATTTGGGTAACAAAGGCTAGAGGCAGACTCTAAGGCAGTGTGTACAGTGGACACATATTTGGGCTCTGGAGTCCGACAACATAGGTTCAAATCCTGACTTTGTGACTTGCTGGCTATGTGTCTTTGGGCAAGCTGCTTAACAAATCCATGAACTGTCTCATCAATATCTTGGAGGTGAGTAACTGCACTCACTTCATGGTTGTGACAAAGACTGCATGGCATTATAAATGCAAAACATGCAGTCTAGCACATTTTAAGGTTACTTTCATTTTAAATGTTATTATATGCCTTGAGGCATGGGCATGTGAACAGTAGGAGCTGATGAAGGTTTTTCATCAAGTGAGTAGTATAAACATAATGGAGTTTTAGAAAGATAAAGCTTTTATATGAAGGGAGATAGAGGAAAGAACAGACCAGAGGCAGAGACATTGGAAAGGACACCAATGCAATGTCTAGGTGAGAGAAGATGATGGCAAAACATAGTAAGCACAAGTGTAAAGGAATGAATTAAAGATATGTTTTGCAAGTGGAATGATCAGAACCTTCTAAATGATTGAATTTGGTAGAAAAAAGTCAGATATGTGTGAGCATCAATGAAGAAATATATACAACCAACATAACAATTTATATAGTAGCTTATTCATATATATATATACACATATAAGACACACACACACAAAGGAGGATGAAAAGTCTCAGATTGCATAGAGAAAAGAAGTATTTAGAATATGCTTATTTGTCAACATTTACTTGTTTATTTATTGAAGTACAATCTATACACAGTGAAATGCACAAATCTTGCATTTTGCCTAGTTTGATGAGTTTTAGCAAATGCTTATGTTTGTGTAATACATGTCCAGTCAAGATATGGACACCCCCAGAAAATTCCTTCACGCCTTTTCCTAGACAAATGATGCCCCCCAAAAAAGAGACAATCATTGTCATGATATCTATAAAAACTGAGTCTGTTACCTGCTCTAGAACTTTGTGTACATGGAATCTTACCATATGTACACATTTGTGTCTGGTTTCTTGCACTCAGCATGTTTTTGAGATTCTTTCCTTGTGTTGTGTGTGCTAGTAGTTAATTTCTTTTTACTGTTTAAAAAGTATTGCATGGGGGCCAGACCAGTGGCATAGTGGTTAAGTTCATGCTCTTCACTTCAGCAGCCTGGGGTTTACAGGTTTGGATCCCAAGTGCAGACCTAGCACCATTTGTCAAGCCACGCTGTGGTGGGGTCCCACATAAAACAGAGGAAGATTGGCACAGATGTTAACTCAACAACAGTCTTTCTCAAGCAACAAGAGGAAGATTGGCAACAGATGCTAGCTCAGGGCCAATCTTCCTCAGACACACACCCAGAAAGTATTTCATTGTATGAATATGCTATAATTTATTTATCCATTCTCTATTTGATAGATATTTGAATTATTTTCAGTTTACTATCAATAACATTGCTATGAAGACTCTTACACAAGTCTTTT
The DNA here is from genome assembly GCF_041296265.1 of Equus caballus. Taxonomy (NCBI): domain Eukaryota; kingdom Metazoa; phylum Chordata; class Mammalia; order Perissodactyla; family Equidae; genus Equus; species Equus caballus. The sequence continues at coordinate 18,792,542 of NC_091714.1, forward strand.
GTGGGCATATGTTCTCCTTTTTTCTTGGGTGAGTCATAGAGCAGATAGATGCTGTTTAATATTATAAGAAACTGCCAAACTGTTTTCCAAATTGGCTGTATTATGTTATACTCCCGTGGGCAATTTATGAGAGTTCCAGTGGCTCCACATCTTTGTCAACATTTGGTGTTATTAGTCTTTTAAATTTTGGCCATGCTAGTGTTTATATAATGGTATTCATTTTTGGTTTATTTTGTAGTCCTTTCATGATGAATAATGTTGAGCACTTTTGTGTGTGATTACTGACCATTTGTATATTTTCCTTTTGCTGAATTTCTATTCAGGTATTCTGATCATTTTAATTTTTCAAAAATCAGGCATTTTGCCTTTATACAATGAGATTATGGGAATTATTTATAGATTGTAGATATGAATCTTTTGGCAATTATACATATGGTAAACATTTTCTCCTCTGTGTGAAACTTTTTCTCTGTGTGGCATGCCTATTAATTTCTTAACTGCATCCACTAATGAACAGAAGTGTTCTATTTTAATAAAAAAAAAACCTATCATTTTTTTCTGTGATGATTAATATTTACATGTCCTAGGAAATCTGCATTTCCCAAGTCAAGAACATAACCTCCTTTGTTTTCTTCTAGAAGCTTTATAGTTATAGCTTTTCTGTTTAGGCTTATGATTCGTCTCAAATTAATTTTTATGTATAATATGAGGTTGGGGTCAAGGTTCATTTTTTCCATATGGATACCTAGTGAGGCCAACACCATTGATTGAAAGGACTTTACTTTCTCCATTGAAGTTGTTACTTTGCTAAAAATTAATTGACCATGTGTGTATGGGTTCAAGTCTGGCTTCTCTATCTTGTTCTATTGATTTGTTGATCTGTTCTAAAGCCATTACCACAGGCTCTTCTCTCTTGGGCCCCATTTCCCTGAGATGCAGTTTAGAAAATCCAGGTAGAAAGCTGGGGTGAATGTGGAGTTTTCCTTCTCACAAGGATTACATCCCTGTGCTACTGTTGTCCAGTGTCTGAAACAGTTGGTTCATATGGAATCCCAGCACTGACCACTCCAGGCCAAGGTCAGCCCGAAGGTCAGCCTCACCACTTTGGAGAAGCTTTCTTTACTTTCCCCTCCATCCACACCAGCACTGCCCAACACACACCCCATCTGGTGCCAGGTCTCCTTTCAATGGTTCTTGTGTTGGTTCCAGTTTTTACCTCTGTCATGGCTCCTAATAAAAGGTTTTGAACCTCTGTTTTTGATTTTGTTTCCACCACTGAGGGTGAACTCCCCTAAATATTTGTCTTTGTGTACCCAGTCCCAGCAGACTGACGGACCCAAGTAGAAGGAACTCAAAATATAGCCGTTAAATGAGTGACTAAAGTCACTGAAATGATCTAATAGTGATAAAATTAGGATTGCATAAAATAAAAGACATCTCTTTGCCCTGCACTGTCCAGCTTGTCAGGATTTTTAATGATGATGGAATACATGAACAATATTAACACTTGTACTATATCAAGCTTCATTTTAGACGCTATCTAAAGGAGCACGGGCTTCTTCCTAATAATAAGGTTAAAAACAGAGCCATTCTCTAATCTCAATGACACATAAATGAAGGACACTGTAGTCCCATGAAATTTAATATTCAAATCAATTAATTAAATAAATTTAGTTATAAGCATTTTTATATTTCCCTATTAATAAAATAAATTCTAATTCAATCAGATAAAAATCTGGTTAAGAGAATGTTTTTCTTTCATTTTACGAAAATAAAGATTATTACAAAAATGCATATATTTTACTTATAAATTGTAACTCATTAATAGGTTATAAACATTATTTATGCATTTGATACATTGTGAGGACTATCAGTATTATTAATGCTATTTTTAAAACACTAATAACTCATAGGCATTTAAAACTAAACATTAACCCACTAACAATGTTATTTCAAATAATTACTCTGACAAAAATCTATTTAGATCTCTTAAAAATAAAACAACGTGACACATAGTACGTATTAATTCTTTTTATAATGAGTCACGTTACAAGAGATTTCTGGTGTCTAGTAAATACTTCTTTATGACGTAGACCATATCAATCATCTAGTGGCACCACTCCATGTGGGTCTTGCCTTTCCAGAAAGGAGCTCTAAAGGTTCATCTTCCCACCTTCACTGATCTGGCTGCTCTTGGTGTTAGTGTCAGCGTGAAAGACAAATACCACGTGAACCCAAACTGACCTGTTGCAAAGGTGGATCTTTGCAGGCTCTAATACCTAAGGACCCTGGAGGAAATCTTGTACATCTGTCCTTCATAGGTTATTCTGTGGCCCGTGGGCATGCAACTTTTATGCTTCTTACGTCTTACCCTACATAAACATATCATACAAATTCGAACTGTCCAACATTCAATAAAGAAATCCATAAAAGTGCTCCATATTCATTTCATAACTTTATCATATTTAAAAGTATGCATTTATATAGTCACAAAGTTGTGCTTTTAATAAAAATTTAATACTTTCTCAAAATCCACTAGCTTTAATATTACAAAAGTTTAATGTATCCTAGGGTGAAATTAAATGTGTTTATATGGCAGTAGGGCTTTTTACATAATGCATTATTGTGTTTTAAAAGTGTATGAGCTTAAACAATACTTAAAGAAATGATAAATCTTGTACCCGACTGTTATGTGAGGTTAAACTCTGCACAAGGATTGTTTTTTTTAATGAGAAAATGGACTAACTATAAGAATAAGTAACATTTATTGAGTGCTTTTCAAGCTTGAAGCATATTTAATTATTACTGGCTCTCTAATTTAACTCTCTCAACAATCCTGGGGGTAGATATTATAATCATTATATCGTGACATGTTTATCAAAGAAAAATAGGAGGATTAAGGATTAATAGGAGGATTAAATATTCAAATGTATGCATTCAAATAAGTGTTATCCATTATACAAAACATCTGGGGAGGACAAATACATTTGCAACTGCTCAAATATTTAGAGGGTGAATATCTTCACAGTAGAGGCAAATTTTTAAGAATGGATTTGAATCTTTGAAACAGTAAACGACTGGGGCCTGGCCCTGTGGTGCAGTGGTTGCGTTTGTGTGCTCCGCTTTGGTGGCCCAGGGTTCACAGGTTCAGATCCCAGGTGCAGACCTACACACCGCTCAGCAAGCCATGCTGTGGTGGTGTCCCACATACAAAATAGAGGAAGACTGGCATAGATGTTAGCTTGGTGACAATCTTCCTCAAGCAAAAAGAGGAAGATTGGCAACAGATGTTAGCTCAGGGCCAATCTTCCTCACCAAAGAAAAAAAAGAAATTGTAAACAATTGCTGAGAGCCAAGTATAATAATTGAGGAAAAGGATCATGACCAGTAGGCTATTTTGTAGATATCAACAAACTGACTCTAAAATTTACATGGAAAGGCAAAGGAACTAGAATAACCAACACAATATTGAAGAATAACAAAGTTGGAGGCTTCACACTTGAAATCCAATTTCAAGATTTACTGTAAAGCTACAGTAATCAAGACAGTGTGGTGTTGGTGAAAGAACAAACATGGAACAGAAGGGAGAGCCCAAAAATAGACCTACAGAAATACAGTCAATGCTTTTGGTTTTTTTGGGCACAAAATATAAGTATTCAACATTTTCAAAAAGAATGAAAAATAAAATGGAAACAACACAAATAGTCACCCCTAAATTTTTTTCCTGACATTTTTTGCTATTTTCCATCCATAGAATGAAATAGCACTCAGCTCTTAAAAAGAGATAGATCTATGAAAACCAGTATGGAGACTGGCTATAAATGTATACGTATCTGTGTGGATACACATTTATTTTAATTAACTGAACTCCATACTTTATTCGGATTCCCTTGATTTGACCTTTGACCTAATGTCCATTTTCTGTTCCAGGATCCCAGTGTAAATGTAATAGACAAGAAGGCTACAAATAAGCAAGGAGAAAAGGTTAGAATGATCCATATGATAATGGATTAAAGTTGCAGACGTTACTTACGAACCCCTGTTTAGCTTCATATGGATTCATATGCATATAGATAGAAATATTTATACCTATTTGTTTATATACCGATTCCTATACACATATATACCATTTTTTTTTTTGCTTTGTCAGCTGAACGGGCCTAGAAACAGCAATGCTCCAATAGCAACAAGCACACTTCATGTCCAGCTCTCAGTTTCTAATTCTATTCTCCAATAAAAAGATTCAGGGCTCCCTGGAGAAATGGATGATTCTAGGACTGGGACAGGAAATATACAAGATGAGTCTACTGCAGCTTGTAGTGCCAGGAAGTAAGAAAGCGGTGGAAAACAACAACCATCATGGGGGTTCATCAAAGGGCAAAAGGAGCCAACTGAAAGCAATCGCAATGGTCAAAGTTGGAATAATTTGAATAAGAAAAGAAAGTAGTATTGAACTATAACTCAATGTTTAAAACAAATATCTGTGAGTCCATACTGATAAAAATAAAAGAATGAATAAACAAATAAACAGAGGAAGAAAAGACAAATCTCCCATGCAAAGAATTTCAGATAACTTATGTAGATGATCCATCCTCATAAAAGCACAGCTTATCTTCCCAGTCCTTAAGCGTGGGCTGTGGGTAGTGACTTCCATTCAAAGAGCACAGATGGGAATCGGGAGAGAGAGTGACTTTACAGTGGAGAAAGCTGACAAACATTTTCTCAGCCTGGTGATCAAGGTCAACATCAACAATGATGAGTCATGTTGATAGTGTGTACCTTTGACAGAATATGATGAAAATAAACTTCACCTCTGCGGTCTTTATTCCCAAAGCCCATAACCCTGGTCAACTCATGAGAAAGACATTAGACAAATCCCAGTTCAAAGACATTTTACGAAACACCTGACCAGTCCTCCTCAAAACTGCTAAGGTCATCAAAACAAGGCAAGTCTGAGAACTTTCACAGCCAAGAGGAGCATAAGGACACGTGAGGACTAAGTGGGATGTGGTGGCCTGGATGGGATCCTGGGACAGAAATAGGACATTCGGTCAAAATCAAAGAAATCTGAATAAAGTATAGACGTCAATGTTAATAATAAGGATCGATATTTGTTCATTAATTGTAATAAATGTACCAAAACATGTAAGATATTAACAATGGGGAAAACTGGGTGGGGCACATAGGGGACAGAACTTTTTTCAGTAAATCTAAAAGTATTCTAAAGTTGAAAGTTTATTTTAAAAATCATCTCCCTAAAAATTAACTCTCAAAAATAAAAAAAATCCACTATCTGGGGAGAAAAGTATGACTAAGAAGAGTGTTTATAAAGTTATAACACTCCTCTGTGTCTATGGTGGTGATTTGTAATTGGTCCTGAATCCCAATTTATCAAAGAAATCACTTTTGCAACCTAATGGCAGCGTTCTTACACCTCCATTAGTCAAGTGCTAATATTCATGTAGTACTTAATGTCTGCTAGAACGGTTCTAAAAATTTCACACACGTTCTTAACCACTATGCTACACCATCTCTTGCAAGTGACTACCTTGAATGGGAAAATCTTATTTTGAAAGTATATACACAGACTCTTATCCCAAAAAGGCTAGACTCCTATAGGTATGAGCACTGGCATGTTTCTATATTTTTAAAAAAAGCCTTTTTATTTTATAGCCACAGTAAAAAATACCTAGAGTCCTTAAGAAAAAGAAATTAAAAATATTTCATTATTGGGGCTGGCCCCGTGGCCGAGTGGTTAAGTTTGCGCACTCCGCTGCAGGCGGCCCAGTGTTTTGTTAGTTCGAATCCTGGGCGCAGACATGGCACTGCTCATCAGACCACGCTGAGGCAGCGTCCCACATGCCACAACTAGAAGAACCCACAACGAAGAATACACAACTATGTACTGGGGGGCTTTGGGGAGAAAAAAGGAAAAAATAAAAACTCTTTAAAAAATATTTCATTATTAATTGTATAGCCAACTTCCATTTGTCTCTCAATATACTATTCGAGGTTTATGCATATGATGGTTTATTCAAGAAAGTAATATGCCGAACTCTTCAGTAATATCCTCTTGTAGCATTTCTGTTTACATTTTATTAGTACTGTAAAGTATTTCCAGTTAGCACCAGCTTTCAAAATACTTTAGGTAGCCTTATTTATAAGTGCAATATACTTAAAGATCCATAAGGTTGTGTCTCAACATAAACATTTCACACTAAATAATCTGGAAACAAAAGACTAAGAAATGTAAACCTTCAGGGCAGACATCTGTCAGTTCAGTGTCTGTTGTTTCCAATAAACCCACCCATGCAACTCTGATTCCTTAATCAAATAGTGAGCTCAGCTGTTTGGGTTGACATCCAAGCAGACTTTTTCAAATTATTGTCCCACATTAAAAGAAAAGCCTTATTAGTCATTCACCCAATCTGTAACCCTTGATGTAAACCAAATTTATTCCTCTTTGATAGCTGATAAAGAAGCACAAAAGAGACCTGTAAATGGTCAAACGAGTCTTAATTCTATGTAACTAATGATAGTGCACTTAACTCACACAGCCTTTACAATAAAAATGTTATGTTCAACAAGGACACAATGATGCACAACCGTGCAACCAAAACGCCAATGCATCCTTTCCAAATCTCTCTTTGGAGGGGGTACTCTGTGCTTGACCAAGCAGAGCAAAAAAATGTCGTGCACTGGACAGAAGCAAGTATAAGGCTTTCAGAGATTTCTCTCACGACAACAATTCATCTTAATACAAACTGGTCACAACAGCTACTGCAGAAAATTGCCCTCTGTGTGCTGGCAACGTGGGATGCCATCATTACTGACAAGACTGAGAAACCCGTCAATGACAATTCAGGACTCCGACCAGTTGTGGTATCCAAGTGCAATCTAAGTGGATATTTTAGGGCTCTATTTGTGAATCTCAATTCATGTCCACTGGTCCTTGACTTCCATGAAAATTCAATGCAATAAAGGCTTCAGCTCAACTGAATTCAATTTCAGAAATCATCAAAAAGTAAGATTTATAAAGTAATTTTAGAAATTCCTTTGACTATCCTAGGTGAGAGAAAGACACTTGGAAGAGCCAGCATCTGCCTATTTCAGAGGCACTGTCCTCCATCATGGAGGACATCTTCTATTTCAAGTTAACGAGGCTTAATTCCATTTCCATGGGCTATTGGCAAGAATAAATTAGCCACTTCAATGAGACCTTTCTGTAACAAAACCCTTTATGAGTGGAGCCCACACCACAAATTTTAGGTCCTGTCTGTGGATGTACAAATAAATCTATCAGGATAATTTTTGAAGGTTATTTGCTTAACGTGACATCACAACTTCTGGCTAAATTCCTTATCCTTGTAGACTTCCATCATAAACTATTTTTCTCCTCCAATGCACTTTAATGAAATCACTTAATTCTGTATGCAAGGTATTTAACCAAGACGAAAGGCAAATATCCTTGCAAATGTTTTAAATGTTGAGAACTCAAAAGTTTAAGAAATCGATAGGATTTCAGAGTGTGGTTTGTCGTTTGTTGGACTTCAACTACAAGTCAAACATACCAGAATGTTCCTGTCCAGGTGATGTCAAAGACAAGACTCCTCACTCCCACTTTCTGCTTTAGAAGAGCTTAAAAAAGAGTGAATGACGTCAAAATAAATTAGAAAAACATTGGCAGCATATGGACAGCATCAAAATGAGCCCAATTCATGTAATTTAGGACAAGTGAATGAAACCATGTCAACCATATGTTAATAGTCTGCTGGTCTCTGCACCTGAGAAAATTTTCCACATGAGCCCCTCTCCTTTAGCAAATTTAAAGCCAAGGCAAATATACATACTTTGCCTGATGAAATTCAGAAATGACAATTTTGCTGCAGCTCTCTTAACTAGGTATGCATGATGTATTCCAAAGCACTGAGAATATTCATCTAAATTTACCACAAGGGAGACTACGAGCTTACATTCGCCTCACAAAATGAAGTTTTGACTTCCAGATGAATAAATTAGATTGCAGATCACCATATTCATCCATATGGAAATAACATAATACAAGCTTCCAATTTTAAAAAATGTTTAGTGTTTTTCAAGGATAACAGATTACTATGGAATGTTTGCAATTAAATAAACAAAAACATTGGCAATAATAGTAAATGAAAACCACATATTTCAAACTTTAGTTGATGTAAATGTCATAAGGCTATCTAAATCTGCTAAAACAATAGGCAGATACTTGGGGAATATGTTAAAAACAAGGAAGCTAGAGATGAATAGGCTTAGAAGACATTTTACAGAACCCAAATGTCTTAGATTCCTGAAGTCGAAACTCCAAAGTAAACAGAAAATGTGAAAAAGTGAGCACACTTTCCTGCTGAAATTACAGACGCAATTTAATAAGCTGGAGGGGGATGAACGAGAGTCGATAAGCAGCCAGACTACACATATCCACATCGCCATCATTGCAAGAACCACCAGGAGAATTCTGCACAGTACAGACCACAATTATGTGGCTAATTCAAGAAGCAATTTTTATATTTAATTCTTAACTTAGAAATTAGGAATTTGTCAAAAGTCATTATCTGGCAGGAATAAAAAGTTAACAATCTCTTGAGACCTTCCTGTAATAGCATAGTTAATAACCAGGGCCTTTCTTTTCATTATTTTTGCGTTAGTATCCCAAGAAGTATTTTAAACACTAGCATTTATACATTTGTTCATTGTACTCATCAAGCACTCCCTCAGATGTCGCCACTCTATTTACATATCCAATTTTACGTAAGAGTGTGGACATAGCTATACGACACACGCACACTTCTGAAATTATCCTTCCCATTAAATTCTCAATATCAAAGGAAAGTCTGGGCTTGGGTGTCGACCAAGAAAGTTCATGCCTGGGGAATGTCAAAATCAAAGCTGAGGGATTTGGCTGGGATGGCCAGGACCTGAAGATTAGACGTGTGACGGTCTAGCAGGGAAATCAGGTTAATGTCAACAACCCAGGAAGAGGTGGTCCCCACCAAAGGTGAACTAAGCGACGGGGCCCTGGTGGAAGGCAGCGCCGGGGTGGGGGAGGGGGGCGCGTCCCAGAGGTCGGGGGAGTGCCAGAGGTTGGCGAAGTGCAGTGTTTGGGACATGAAGAGCTGGGAAATGGAGCTGAGAAGGACTTCTAGGACAGGATTCCAGTTCTGGAAGGAAGTGAAGCAGGTAAAGAAGGCAGGTCTCTGGCACAGGGGGCCCAACAGTTACCTTCTCTAACTGGAAGCCAGCATGATTCCAGGAGAGTGAGAGGCATGGAGCAGAAGCTTTAATATTTGGGGCTATTTTGGTGGGAGGAAGGATGGTCAATGTATTCGTACTTCTTTTTAAGAAATAGGTAGAAATAACCAGAGCATATGGACGCAACAAGGGATCCTTAATTTTCAAATAATTTGGAGCAATAAATCTAATCTACTTTAGCAATTCAAAATAGCAAAAATAGCAAATAGCAAAAAACACAAGGCTGACTTAAAATTTAGGGTTATTTGAATGAAAACAACTAGTTAAAAGGGAAACTTTCCCTATTTTTATGACCTTAATTTTAGAAGAAGTGTGTAATCACACATACAGTACAGTGTGTTGTGGCTGGAGCCATTGACTTTAAATACAGGCTGTGATTTGCTTGATTTAATAAAGTTCAGGGGAAAAAAAATCTTGATTTCCATTACCAATTTCCTTTGCTCTATAAAAGGAAAGCCACCGTCTCATTCTAAGCTTTGTATTTATTGGAAAGAATTTCGCTTGTGACTAGTTATCACTAGCATTAGACGGCATCATTTGTATTGTCTCCAAGGAAAAATTCAGGGCATTACCTCTGAAATTCAATTCACTGCAATAATTGCTGCATTTGCAAATTTACCAGGGAGCTTAATGTAAAATATATCAATAAAGTTAGTGGAGTCTGGCAGTAAACAAACATATATTCAGATGTCACTGGGGTTAATAAGAAAATTTGCAGTTTATATGGGAAACAAAGCAAATTATAAGACCATGCTGTTTGGGCAGATAACTCAGCAAAAAGCCACAAGTGGGTCAGAACCACTTTTTACACGTGTTGTATGAAATGATCATGAAAGCAGAGAGAGTATATGTGCAGAATGTTAAATTATTCTCATGTCATTTAACCAGTCACAGTTAAACATCACGTAAGGAGATACCAGCCATCTGTGCCTTCTCTGGGCTAGCAAAGAAATCGAACATCTTTTAGTTTAGAAACAATTCTCTCCCAATTTAAGAAAGTTAATTCTGCTTCAAATGGAAATACCTTTAAAATAATTTTTCCCTTCTAGTACCACGTTTGCAGGGGTGGGTGCTGGCTCTGAAAGTACTCAGGGAAGTCAAGGAGAGGAAAATGAGAGCAGTAGGATGGAAATGAGTGCTCTTCTCATCCATGCCACCAGACCACACAGTCCCCTTCTCTGGAAACTGGACTGCCGTGATGGGGGCTCCCCACTCTGTTACTGTAAGGCAGGCATGGGGAAGGCGCTCAAATCAGAATTTTATTTCAGGTTCTATCTCTTAATCTATTAATACGCTGTCAATAGCATTTATTTAGTGGCCCAATAGAGACAATTTGGCAATTCCTAACTTTTTTCTAGGAAGAACATGAGGAAAAATATACCTCTGTAAAAACAAATTCCTCATAATTAAATCTCATTATAAGCTAACCAGAAAGTGAAATGGGGAAATGCTATGATTATTTTTAAAATTGAAAATTTCACAAAGGAGTGGATTTTAAGATAATGTTTAATGTGCTTCGAGGTTCAGTGCTGTTGATCTTCTTGCATATCATTAATGTTGATATTTTTAATATCAACAGTGGATATTACAGCCAGATCCTGAGAATTTTCCAATTTTAGAATCTCGCATGTAGAGTATAAGATTTAATAACTGCTATCAAGTAATGTTTGGATCAAACAAAACATTGTAATTGCTATTATGTTTATTGGCCCAAACAAAGAAAACCAAAAGTCATGTGAAGATATGTACTATATATAAACTGGAAATCACAGATACACCGTAAAATGAAAAGTCCCCAGTATTGCAAGAACTAAATGCTCTTTAATGTTGCTGTTATTTTGGTGTACAATTAAGGATAAAGGACTCCATATTTTAGACTTCAATTACTTACAACAAATTCATCTTCCCAAATAAACATGTAGGGCAAAACAGTTCTAGCACTTCCTAGGTTAAAGGAAGGCAAGAACACAATGGCAGCATATTGCTAGAACATGATTGTTTATTTAATGCTAGTTCAGAATTCATCAGGAAGGGACTATTTGCTGGATCAAGATTTTAAGTTTTGAATAAAAAGCTTCTTCATGAAATGGTCTAATACCTTTCAGGCTGTCTTTCCTAAACCCCAGGAAGTCATGGCACGTGATTTTTAAACAAAGCTTTTGCTCTCTGCCATTAATCCTTTCTGAGTAAGCAAATAAGTAATCCTTTTAATCGCCAGGGCTGATACACCCTATTGGCGAAACATCAGAGAGTCCCCTGCCGATTGCAGGAGAGTCATTTGCACGGCCAGGGAGAAGCGCAGGATAAACATCTCCATATAGGATGTCATGGCTGAATTAAAAAGCACGGCGCTAGGAGCAGAGATGGATTATTATTTTATTGCATTATAATCCACGGCATCATTAACTTGGATGGCATGTTCATATACTCATATCCTTCTCTCAAGCTTCACTTGTGTGCAGATAATTGGCACCCATTTATAGGGGCTGTATGAGAATGAAGAGAGAATATATCTGAACACAACTTTTAAGCATGAAATACTGTGGCTGCCATAAAGTGTTGGAACTTTGTCACATTCTCTAAGTGGAGCCATTTAAATTAATCTTTTTCAACCTTTAGGCCAAGTGCTGAACATATTTATTTTCTTTGACCTCCTTCAACGTGTGACTTCTGGCCATTTATTCCTTTTAGTTGAGCTTTTTTTTTTCTTATCTCAAAGAGCTTGGTAGGATTTTATAAAATAGAATTATTAAACTTGAATGCACTGCATTCAATGGCTCTTAGAGCCATTTTTTAAAAAGGCATACATATGCTTTAGCAATCAAATGAAAACTACTTCCACCGCATGTCATCTTCATTTCAGACTATCCTTCTACTCATCGTGAAAGATAAAAAACAATGACAAAACATTCTCTTGTTCTTCCTTTTTGGTATTATAGGAGGCTAAACATCATTATCATCATCATCATTATCATCACCGGCACCATCATCATGGCTAATATTTATAGAACATATATTAATTGGCAGGCACTGGTTCCAAGCTGTGTGTGTACATAAATTTATATATATATCAGTGTTTATATATGTATGTATACATACTTAAACTATGTGTATTATATATAAATCATAATAAATATAATATGTTGATTAATGTTATATATATAAATATAATATATATAAATTTTTTAATCCTAACAATAATTCTGGGACAGTGCTTCTATTATTAGCCCTATTTATTTAAGGTTATTTAGATTAATCTAAATACATCATCAGAAGCTTTCGGATGGAGTTCAATTATGATGTAGATAGATTTAAATAAAACAAGGAATTTTGCTCTTAAAGTCTCACAGGCAACTTCAAATTTAAGGCACAGGACACAAGTGATTTTCATTGACTAAAATTAGGAGAGTTAAAAGAATTAAAAAACTATGAACACACTGAGTGCATATATTGCGTGTGTGTCTCTTTTTCTGTTGGCTGCCCAGCCTCATTTAAATTGTATTTTTCCGTTTCACTGAATTTGAATAATGTGATTTTTTTTATAGTTAATAAAAGCTAAAAATATTTCATGAAGAGCAATGAAGTATCCGAAGGGCATTTGAGTAAAAGGATGAGCATGTTAGGCTGAGCAAGGTCTCAAGGCCCATTAAAATAGGTCATCAAGTTTTGAAAAGTTCAAAAAACAAATTGTATTTTTCCCTGAATAGCTTTCCACTCTTTAAAAGGAACTTATTATTATATGAAAAGTTAATTATTTTTAAATTTTAGTAGAAAATATTTCATTCTAGGAAAGAAGAAATTAGAATCCATCTGGATAAAAGCTTTTCCATTTCTTTGATTTACAGAATTCAATAATTCCTCAAAAATTACTGATTCACAATGCTTTGTTTTTGAAAAATTGATCAATGTTTGACTCACAGAATATTTCTTTATGGGCTTTTAAACTTTAAAAATATAATTCAAGAATTAAGTTATAAATTGATGGGAATTCTGAGAGAATCTATACACAAGGATATGTGTGGTCCAAAAAAAATAAAATTGAATGAGATAAAGCATGCAAAAATGACTGGCTCCATGTCCACCTTGGTGGCTGAAATAGCAGGGACTCAAAAGTTTAGTTAGTTTGACCTGAATAAGGCTTAAAGTATGTTTTTATCTTTTCTATTATTCTTTTATTTTATGACAAACGTATGAATAAAGACTCATAATAATAACCACCGATATCTGTATTATAATTTACAATCCACTTACATACGATTATAGGTGTCCTCCATGGGGACAGGAAGAGCATACGTCCTTATATTCTCTTTGCTACTAACAGGAAAGTAATTCACAGGGTCTCAAAAATGAATTCCCCAAAGAAATCCAGAACCTGGGCCCACAGGTAACCGCTTCACTGTATCATGCTATTTCTCCACGAGGAACCAAGAAAAAGTATAATTCTCCTTTGCAGAAAATATTGGATACCTTCATTCAGCAATTTTTAGTATATATCTACTAAATAGAAAGCAAGACTTTAGACATTGAGGAGAACGCAGAGCTGCCCAAGGCATTGTTCTGCCTTCAAGGAGCTCAAAATTTAACAGAATTTCTAACCCTAAGTACATTTTTGAAATTCTGTGGTTATAACAGTACATCATTATTTATTACTCATATGCCATCAAAGTCATTTTTAAAACCATTTTAATGCATTTCATATTATAATAGCAGTATTTTGCTCTCTCTTACTCAAGATAAAATTCTTAATGAACTAACAGCAGTTTAAGAGAAAAGTGACTGAGGGGCTGGCTTGGTGGTGTAGCCGTTAAGTTCACCCTCTCTGCTTCAGTGGCACGGGGTTCGCAGGTTCAGATCTTGGGTGTGGACCTACACACTGCACCATCAAGCAACGCTGTGGTGGCGTCCCATGTAAAGTAGAGGAAGATTGGCACATTTGTTGGCTCAGCGGCAGTCTTACTCAAGTAAAAAGAAGAAGATTGGTGACAGATGTTAGCTCAGGGCCAATCTTCCTCACACTCAAAAAAGAAAAATGACTGTATGGGGAGGGCTTCAACAAAGGAGGATTCTGTGAAACTTAAAGTAGCTGCAGCGAAATCATGCATGTTTATTATAGCACCACTAGCTGATGAGTTTGTTTAATATCCTTTCTTTTAGAAGGAAAGTGTTTAACATGGCAGAGACATTTTCAGCTCAAATAGACATATTTTGGTCACATGATGGGTAGGATTAATTTGAAAAATCCATTTTCCCTGAAAAAATCGAGGGAAGTTTACTACTTCTGATTGCCTCATATGTAAAATCTTGATGTCATTGCTTCCTCGGGGGCAGATACCATATCTTCCGCTTCCTCGCCAATCATCTGTTCAACACCTATGTATCGAATCGGCACCATTCCAGGCACTGGGGGACCCGCAGAACACGAACCAGACCATTTCCTGCCCCCACGCTGGTGCAGGGACACAGCTGAAACAAATATCTCTGATGTCAAGCGCTGTGAAGAGCGAGGCAGGATAAGGAGATAGAGAGTGTTGGGGTAGGAGCGATTTTATATGCAGAAGTCCTCTCTGGGCAGATAGCATTTGAACAGAGACCAGACCAAAGTTTTGGGTATATTTTGAAAGTAGAGCCAACAGAATTTGTTGGTGGTACAGGGGGCAAGGAAAAGAGAAGAGTAAAGGATGAATCCGAGGTTTGGGGCCTGAGAAACTGGTAGAATGGAGATGCCATTGACAGCTGTTGGAGTCAAGGAGGAGGAGCATCCTGGCTGGTAGGGGATGGGGACCTTGGAACTGGACAAAAGCTTGGACATTTTATTGTTGAGATGCCTATTGACTATCCAAGTAAAAATATGCATTATGCAATGGCACATATGAACCTAGAGTTTAGGGGGGTTGCAATGGGGCCAGCAATGTACATCCGCGTGTCTGTGGTATTCAGTCAGGAGGCTGGAGGAAATTGCCAAAGGGGTGGAAGAAAACAGTAAAGGGAAGAGACACGAAGATCAAGTCCTCAGGTGCTTGACAAATTTGGAAGACAAGATAGAAACAACAACAATGACACAGCACTTCACACCCTAGGTTGGTTGTTATAAAACAAAATGAAAATAACAAGTGCTAGTGAAGATAGGGAGAAATCGGAACCCTTGCACTGGTGCAGCAGCCATTGTGGAAAACAGTTCAGTGTTTTCTCAGAAAATTAACATAGAATTACTATGTGATCCAGCAATTCCACTTTTGGGTATAGACCCAAAAAAGAATTGATAACAGGGACTCAAACTGATATTTGTACATCCATGCTTATAGCAGCATTATTCACAATCACCAAAAGGTGGAAACAATCCAGATGCCCATCAACAGATGAATGAATAAACAAAATGTGGCATATACATACAATGGAATATTATTCAGTCACAAAATGGAATTAAGTTCTGATATCTGCTACAACATTGATGAACCTTGAAAACATTATGCTGAGTGAAATAACCCAGAATTAAAAGGACAAATATTGTATGATTCCACTTATGTGGGGCATCTAGAATAACAAATTCATAGAGACAGAAAATGGAATAAAGGATTCCCAGAGGCTAGAGGAGAGGAGAATGGAAGGTTATGGCTTAATGGTTACAGTTTCTATTCTGGGTGATGCAAATATTTGTTAGTAGATAGTGGTAATGGTTACACAACATTGTGAACGTACTTAATGCCACTGAATTGTACACTTAAAATGGTAAACATGGGGGCTGCCCGGTGGCATAGTGGTTACATTTGTGCGCACTGCTGGGTTCACCAGTTTGGATCCTGGGTGTGGACCTATGCATTGCTCATCAAGGCATGCTGTGACAGGCTTTCCACATATAAAATAGAGGAAGATGGGCACGAATGTTAGCTCAGGGCCAATCTTCCTCAGCAAAAAAGAGGAGGATTGGCAGCAGATGTTAGCTCATGGTTAATCTTCCAGAAAAAAAAAAAGGTTAACATGGCAAATTTCATGTTATGCATATTTTACCACAATAAAAAAATTAAAAAGAAAGATAGAAGCAACAGAAGAGACTGAGAAGGAGCGGCTAATGAGGCAGGCAGAGAACCAAGAAAGAGTAGAGGCCAAGCAAAGACAGTGTATCATAAAGAAGGAAATAATCATAAGGGTTTAGGCTACTGGGAGGCCAACAGGATGACCGAGAAATTATGGCAGAAGTGGCTGGGCAGTTCACGAAAGCTTATATTATTAACCTAATTAAAATAGTCCTTGTCCTTGAAAGTTTCATTCAATTTCCACTAACCAATGTTATCAGCATAAATGTTGGCATTGTTGGGGCAGGGTCTGAGCCAGAACTGCAGAGGAACAGAAAGTGCAAGAGAGAAATAAGAGAGAGAGACACAGTCAGAAAGGCTCGAGCGCAGACACCATTTTTACTGGGCCTAACATTAATGCTTTTATTCCTTGACCTCAAAAGTATGAAATTAATCGATTTTAAAAGAAAACAGGGGACAGGGTGCTGATTGAAACTAATCAATCAAGTTGGGAGGTGATTAATAGCACGCGCTGCAGGCGTATCTACAATGCAGGTTGAGAAGTGGTCGTTTTATAGTTCATTACATATCTGTGTGATGTTATTTATTGTTTACTTAAGCAATCGCAGTTGAAGCGCAGGCCAATTCCTGGGAATTAATGACCCACTGGGAGAGTCCATTACCTCTGGACATTAACCCCAGTCAGTTCACAGTTTTTCCAGGAAAATCCTTTTGAAGAATTATTTGTTCTCCGTCCCTTGTCACCACATTTAAAAACAACATTTAAAATACTCATTTAGTGTAAAGTCATTGAACTATACTAGAGGTTTTTTGAAAGCAATAGTTTCTTTAAGATAATACGGGTAAAAAGTCTATAAAATCTACTTCTTGAAGGCCTTTCTGAGTTTATTCTACTGTAGACAACAACCTACAGAATACAAGAGAAAAGTGAGTCAAAATTCACTTCAAGATGTTTCAATGGCCCTAGTTCTGAAACTCATATTTTAATTTATTTTCAGCGTTTGAAGACTCTCAAATATCTCCGAACCAGAGCTAAAAGCATGAAGGAGCTCACAATTCTAGTACTTTCTCTTGATAAGAGTACAAGAGAAAAAATAAAGGAAATGTTAACAAAAAGAATTAACGTGATTAAAATACCAGCCCGATGATGAGGAGCCGTCTGTAAGCAGTCAGAAGATCGGCCTGAAGGCTGAAATCGTCCTTAGTGGCTTATGTCTATAAAACCGAAATTCTACCTTCCCATTACATTTCCTGAAACAATAAGCAACCAATATTTACTGAGGAAGGCATAACCCGGATCACGACCAAGACAAGGGTCCAGAGAATGTGAAAGCTGGACGGAGCCTCAGTCATCCTTCAGGAGAGGTAACGTCACTTGCTTAAGGACAAAGAGAATTCAAGTCTTCCCTATGTCTACTCTAAAGTTATTTTTAGTCTAGCTTTGCTGATGCCATTTAATAATAATAACAGTAATAATAATCAAATATATGTACTTTCTATGTACCAAGCATTCTTCTAAGAATTTACCACATACCGACTTGTTTAATGCTCACCACCACACTGTGATCTGTTATTATCAGATATGTTACTATCCCCACTCCACAGATGAGGAATACTGAGGCACAGAGATGTTGAGCAACTTCTGCAAGGCTACCTCGCTGGTAAATGGCAGAACTAACGTCTGGAACCTTGGCCACTGGGCTCCAGAGCCTGTGCCCTTAACCACCATGCAATGGGAACCAAGGAGGAAATTATCTGTGCTCTATTTCCAGCACCTCTTCTCACATTTAAAAAAAATCAACCAGCTCCAGCCCTGATGGCCTAGTGGTTAAAGTTTGGTGCTCACTGCTTTGGGGTCCGGGTTCTCTTCCTGGTCCCTGAACCACACCACCTGTCTGATAGTTGCCATGCTTGGCACCGGCTCACGTAGAAGAACTAGACGGACTGACAACTAGGATATACAATGATGCACTGGGGCTTGGGGGAGGAAAAAAAAAGGAAGAAGATTGGCAACAGATGTTAGCTCAGAGAAAATCTTTCCCTGCAAAAAAAAAAAAAAAAGGAAAAAAATTAACCAACACTTGTATTATGCTTATTACGTGTTCTAAGTGTCTTCTAAATATCAACTCACTGGTCCTCATACCAACCCCGTGAAATGTTCTTATCACCATCTCCAATTTATAGATGAAGAAACTGAAGCAGAGAGAGGTTAAGTAATGTGACCTAGCTCACACAGCTGGGAATCTTTTTTTTTTTTTGAGGAAGTGTGGCCCTGAGCTAACATCTGTGCTCATCTTCCTCTATTTCGTATGTGGGACGCCTGCCACTGCATGGGTTGATGAGCGGTGCATATGTCTGTGCCCGGGATCCAAACCTGTGAACCCTGCACCATCGAAGTGGAGCACTCGAATCCAACCACTAGGCCACCCCCTTGGCGGGCCCTACAGCCGGGAAGCCTCACAGAGCTGGGACGTGCACTCAGCCTGGCTCCAGAGCAGGACACACTCCTGTCTCTTCCTCAAAGTCCCAAACACTCAAGCCAAAGACTCTTCTATCAGAATCCTCTGTCTTCCTTCTTCCATTGGCTCCTGATGTCCCTTAGGCACCTCATCACCCCCACACAAAAGAAGGAAAAGAGTACAGAGGCATTTCCAGACCACTCCAGTATATTGAATCAATTTCCACTGAATTCACGTGTATTTATTTATAGAGTTGTTTGGGAGAGGTGAGTTAAGATGAGGGGAGAGACAGGAGAGGTGCCAGGGACAGAGAAAGTGAGAAGAGAAAAGGAACACTGATGGCTTGGGTTCAAATTCCAGCTACGATAAGAATAGTTAACAGTTATTTATTAAAACCTTACCTTAATAAGCTTAGCCTGGCTGTATAAATTTTATACTCATGTAGATTATTGCAGGTGATTTTCATGACAAATGACAGTTTTGGGGTAGATCTCATTTGTGTTCCTATTTCACAGATGCGAGAATTGAACCTTAGAGAGGTTAATTAACTCGCCAAGGTCCCACAGCTTGAAAGTGACAGAGTCAGGATTTGAACCCAGCTCGTCTGGCTCTAGAGTCTGTGATCTCTACCACTGTACACTGGCCTCCTAGAGACCCAGTCAAGGCTCAGGTCTGCCCACTGCGCCTGAGAACTACTGACTGACGTGTGTAAGCCTAACATAATACATGTCCGGGGCCGGCTCCGCGGCTGAGTGGTTAAGTTTGTGGGCTCCGCTGTGGCGGCCCAGGGTTTCGCTCGTTAGGATCCTGGGTGCGGACATGGCACCGCTCATCAGGCCACGTTGAGGCGGCATCCCACATGCCACACCTAGAGGGACCCGCAACTATAAAATACAGCTATGTACTCGGGGGATTTGGGGAGAAGCAGAAAGAAAGAAAAAAAAAAAAAGAAGTTTGGCAACAGTTGTTAGCTCACGTGCCAAAAAAACCCAAGAAACCAAAAAAAACAAACAAAAAACATAATATATGTCCTTCCCAAGGACTGCCTCCCACCTCTAATTCTACTTTTGACATATACCAAGAGGTGTCCCTGGGCTTGTTTAAGGACTTTATTTTGGGCTCTCTCCCGTGATCTCAAGGTTTCAGGGAAGTGAAAGGAATCATGAGTGTTGGTTGTTCCCATGCATGTGCCAATGTTATTTTAAATTGTGTTATGTTTAAGTTGTGTTTGGGGAAGGTAGTTAGGTTCAAACTCAAGGGTGAAATTGCAGGAAACATGATAAAAAATTGACTTTCATTAAGTCCTTATCGTCTACTCGGCATTTCATACATATTATCTCATTCACTTCTCCCAACTCTTCTACTTTCTTCTCTTTACAGATGACAGAACTATGATTCAGAGACAAAGTGACTTCTCCAAGTTTGTACCATCTATGCCTGATGGAGCTGGTTCTCAAACCTAGCCCTTCTTTCTGGAAATTTACATATAAGGGTATAAGATGAAGTTAAAACTTAATGGGCCTGTTGAGAACTGAGAAATGGATCACAAATACAATTTATCAACATTTATATAGTGTGTATCCCAATATTTCCACATATAGCATCCATCAGGCAAGAATGCATTTCTGAGCCTGCAACGCAGCAACTGAGGGATACTGAAAAGCCATAAGAGGAGAGAGCCCTTGGGATAATGGTGGAAAATGGACCGTGGATGAGAGCCCTGGGATCTCAGTCCATTTCACCTCCAGACAACCGCCACGTGACTTGGTGGTCCTCCTTGTGAGATCCACGCTATGTGTGAACATCCTTCCATCCCAGCAAGTCCAAACATAGCATGCTGAGCACTCAATACTTACTTACTGCCTGAATCATGTGTTTCCAAGACAACTTCTCGCTTAGACACCATTATGGGCTGAATTGTGTCCCCTCAAGTTCATATGGTGAAACCCTAACTCCCAGCACCTCAGAGTGTAACTACATTTGGAGACAGGGCCTTTAGAGAGGTGATTAAGTTACACTGAGGCCATTAGAGTGGGTTCTAATCCAGTCTGACTGGTGTCCTCATAAGAGGAGGGAATTTGGACACACAAAGAGACACCAGGGATGTGCGTGCACAGAGGAAAGACCATGTGAAGACACAGAGAGAAGGCGGCCAGCTGCAAGCCAAAGAGAGGGCCTCAGAAGAAACCAAGCTTGATGACACCTTGATCTTGGACTTCCAGTCTCCAGAACTGTGTGAAAATAAGTGTCTATTGCTTAACCCACTCAGTCTGTGATATTCTGTTACGGCAGTCCTTGCAGACTAACAGAGACACCAAATTTAATAGTCTCCAAATCAGCTTTTAATGTTTTTGTAAGCACTTAAGTGTGAAATATTTACAAATACTTTGATATGTCACCATCTAGGATGAAGATTCTTTCCCATCCTTTCTTGAAGTTCTGAGCATCTCATTTGTCCACCTGACTTCTAAAACTTCTAGGGGTGCCTCCTGTTTCATTTGATGTACACTCACTTTTCCCCTCGGGAAGATTTTTAAATTAAATACCTGCCTAAGTCATCTGGAGTATTCCCAAATACTGTACTTGACATTGGAATGCAAATTGCAAGTGAATATTTAGTAGCAGAGCCCACATCCCGGAACTCAATTACAGTCTTGTGCAGGAGAAGGAAAGGAGACTGATGAAGTCTGACACACATTATGAAAGAAGATTGGACTTAAGTTCATATATATATATATATATATTTTTTTTTTTTTTTTTGGTGATAAAAGAGTATCTCATCTTTTCAGAACAAAACTTTGAAGCATCTAATCAAATTTAGTTCCTTTCAACAAATGTCTATTGAGCATTTAATATGTGCTAGGGGCAGGCATATGACATTTTAATGTAGCTGTTGTGACATTGGGGGCATTTGGATTATGCAAATTTGAGTTGACCCTGAAGTCATTTTTGTGTGTGTGTGTGTGTTTTTTCTCTGTGTTTATTTTTTTTTTTCAATTTTTTTTATTGAGTTATTGATAGGTTACAATCTTGTGAAATTTCAATTGTACATTAATGTTTGTCAGTCATGTTGTAGGTGCACCACTTCACCCTTTGTGCCCACCCCCCACCCCACCTTTCCCCTGGTATCCACTAAACTGTTCTTGGTCCATAATTTTAAATTCCTCATATGAGTGGAGTCATACACAGATTATCTTTCTCTCGCTGGCTTATTTCACTTAACATAATTCTCTCAAGGTCCATCCATGTTATTGCAAATGGAATGATTTTGTTCTGTTTTGCAGCTGAGTAGTATTCCATTGCATATATGTACCACGTCTTCTTTATCCATTCGTCTGTTGCTGGACACTTAGGTTGCTTCCACGTCTTGGCTATTGTAAACAGTGCTGCAATAAACATTGGGGTGCACAGGACTTTTGGGAGTGCTGAGGAAGTCATTTTAATTAGAAATAAAATACTGCATTTTTTAAAAAATCAAGTAACGTTTGCAGTAGAGATTCAATCTCTTATCTTTCCTTTTTGATGAACACAAGGGTGAGGAGGAGGACACCAGTGACTCAGAGATGGGGTGGAGTCGGGTGTGGAACCAACATCTGGAAAGGGTGCAGCTCAGGGTTCCTGTCAGACTTGGTTTTCCACTTGGTATTTGGTGATGAGAAACTTTGAATTTTGACTCAACCCTGTCAAAACAAACCAAATCAAAATGCTCCCTTGAGGCCTGGCCCAATGTTATCCTGGAGATACAGCAATGAATAACACTGACCCTACTACTAAGACACTGGGAATCTGAAACATACAATCTCTACTTGAATCCACTCAATTGACGGCCACAAATTCCCTTCAAATTGGAATAGCAAAAAAGGAAGAGACAGAGGAAGAAAGGGAGGTACTTTACAAGCTATGATTACCAGAGCCTTCATCACTTTTTACAGCCAGGTTAGAGTGCAGCTGCTTTGGGAAAAGGGACGGAAGTGAGGGGGAGGACAGGGAATGGAACCACAATGACAGCCACAGGAGGCTCTACCAGGCAGTAGGCTGTGTCACCCTGGGCATACCCACTGCTCATCTGGAAGTCAGAAAATTGTAGCGAGAGCATTTAGACCACCAAGAGCATCCTTGAGAGCCAACGCTGACATATTTAGAGAAATGTTTTCACCCAGTTGCCACAAACAGCAGCCTTCAGGCCTCAACCTACCATTTTTCACCCCTTTTAGGGGCCGTGAGCACCATTCAGAAACCCGGATTTAGCCTCAAAGCATTTACATGGTAAAGGGCATGGAAAGAAACAGTTAATAAATTTCCCCACAAGAAACAGCTGCTATTTTTAAATAATTTTAGAATTTTAGAAAGGCCAGTCTCTCCATTCTACAAGTCTGTCTTGACTTTCAAATGTCTGAGGATTTATGGTCTACATTTTTATAGTCTCTGTTGAATGGTGTTAACTTCACCAGTGATCACTAATGAATTGTTGGCATCGTTTCCTTTGGTTAAGATGCATACTAGTTCCTAAAGCTTGAACACCTCCTCCTAGCCCACTGAGTTGTCTGAGAGCTGAAATTTATGCTCTAAAAGAAGTTTATTTCTTAAGATGCATTGCAAAATAAACATTCAAAGGCCTATAATAATTATTTTTAAAAATATAAAGCAAATTATCTTAGAATTGACATTGAGTCTCTTAATGTTCTCTTATAAATCTACTCCATTCATAAAAATGATGAACAAAACCCAAAACTCTCAATAAATTGGATTTTTAAAAATCTTAGTGACAGCCCCATTTTATATCAGATTTAGGATTAACATTACCCAAAGAATGGTGTACAAAATCATCCTGGTTTTACGGTTAACTCAATTATTGGCAAAGAGTCAGATTTCCTGATTTGCACTCTCATCACTTAAATCACGCTGATACTCATAAATGAGTATGAACCTAAGGCAGAAATTGTCCCTGTGAGTGGCTCTATGACTCAGATCCTTAATCTCTTTCCCTCTGTGGGAAAGTAGATACTCTTTTACTGTACAGACCTCAATCTAAACCAAGACTAGATCTTCAAAAAACACCTTAAAGTACAGTCAACACTAATGCAAGACAGCAGGGACCAAGATAACCCCAAAAGGCAGCTAATCCAAAATGTGTTTAGCTTTAGCTAAATGGAGATTTAAAATGATAAACTAGGAGCTGATCTGATCATAATCCCCAGCTACATACCCAAGCATTTCTGTTTCAATCTTAAAATCATCCCTTGCTTCCAGCTAAGAAACTAAAGTAAAGCCAGTAAGCATTTAGCCCATTCCCGAGGAGCATATCATTGCACAGCTAAAATGAAGGACGCTGATCAATGACCCCAGGTGTTAGTTACTGTGAGGGTGTCTGGTCCTCACGTGTCATAGGATTCACCCACACTCTACGCTGTTTCAAACTCTCACTACAATTTACTCTTCTGTGATGTTTTAAGCAGACTGAAGGCAGGGAAACTATAATTTCCATTTCCAATTGGAAGTGAGAAAGATGAAGAAAATGGAAACATTATTGGCCAATAGCAAAACAGGATCCTCATTTCTGGCCAAATGGGACAAACTCATCCTAACTCTGTAACCTCCTTAGGCAGAAAATACAGAGCTAAGCATGACAAATGGAAATTCTGCAGTGGTTAGTGAAAGCCTGCTAATACACCTAACTGCATACGCATTATCATTCAGACCTTGGGAACAGTTTACTAGCCTAAACCTTAAAAGCTTATGGTGATGCTTTCTCCTAACAGAGAAAAATAAACATGTACCAGTTATTATAATTTACTAATCTTGTTTTCCCTTCCAAAAGTAAGGCAGCAGAGGACATTACACCTGATTCCATTATCACTGAATAATAAAGTTATTTCATGTGTGTGTCTGGGAGAGAAGATGAGTGGGAAAAATCAAGCACAGGCAAAATGAATAATTTAACTAAATGCCTAAACAAACAAATTTTATACACTGATGTCTATATTCAAGGAGGAAGAGGAAGGCTGGAAATAAGAGACGAGGAATTGAAATGTAGGAAATTGATGGTATTTAAATGAAATAATGGAGTTTTATTCTCAAGAAGCAGCCTGGGAGCACTTGATCTATTGTGACCTTGCTTTTTTTTCAGACTAATATGTAATAACTGCTAACACTTAGCTCTTGCAAGGGCCAGACACGGTCTATGCGTTATGTGTCTGAGTTCACGTCATCCTTCCAGGGACTCAGTGAGGCAGGTCGTATGTACTGTTCTACCTCCTTTACAAAGGTGGGCTCGGAGGCACAGCACATTTAAGTGACTGGCCCCAAATGACCCACCTAGGAAGTTGTGAAATCCGGATTAGAACACAGACGATCTGTCTCTGTGACTCTTCATTCACTTCCAAGGACGGTCCCTTCTCAGCTACTTCATTTGGAACAAGATGGAGCATTTCTGTGCATGCACGATACAGGATCTTTCTACCACTGTTGATCGCTAACATGAACAGAGCACCATGATGGAAAATAAGGTGAAAAAAGTTTACAGCTTCTCAATGGTGTTTAGCATCAAGTACAAGGAGACCGATTTGGTGAAAGGCCATGTGGGTCACTGACTAATTGTCATGCGATTTTTGTTTTAAGCCGATGAGTACTGGGAGATGGGAATGCTTAGAGAAAACATGGTGGATAAGAACTCAAGGGCTGCTGTCAGAGTGGAAATCAAACACTAGCTTTGACTGTGACCATTTACCAGCTTTGACCATGACCGACAGATTTAATTCTCTGAGTTCTGGTTCTATTTCAGTAAAATGGGGATAATAACACCCACTCTACAGGGCTAATGGGGCGAATAGCTAAGATAATATAGTAAAATCATTTAGTACAGTGCTTGGAACACAGCAAGAGCTCAGTTTATCATTATAGTTATTATTATTACTATCACTATTCTTCTTTGAACATCCATCAAGGTTGAATAAACTAAAGGTATTGGTATACCTAGGTGATATATACTACCAACAAAAATAGAATTATATTTAATATTTCACTTCTATAAGTGAATAAAATTTACTTCTTAATTTAAAGTTAATTTTATCAATGTTATATGTGCACATAGCTAAAACCAGTTAGCACTAATGGCTTATAACAAAAAGAACCTTACTGTCCTCAACTATGCCCACCTCACTCTGCCAGTTCTAAATAACTTAGCTGTTTCCTGCCACTTACCTCCATTTTTCTAAATAATATGCTTATACTTCTATTTTTGGTTTGTTTGTTTGTTTTCCTCCCCAAAGCCCCAGTGCATGGTTGCATATCCTAGTTGTAGGTCCTTGTAGTTCTTCTGTGTGAGCCACCGCCACAGCATGACAACTGACAGACGGGTGGTGTGGTTCCGCGACTGGGAAATGAACCTGGGCTGCTGAAGCGTGAGAGTGCCAAACTTTCACCAATAGACCATCAGCGTTGGATCTATCCTTCTGTTTTTAATTTATCAATTTTAGATAGTAAATGCCACATGTGCCACCCCAGCCCCTCTTGTAGGACTGAGGCACTCATTCCCCTAGCTGCTGGGAATGCTGGTGACTGATGACTCTCAGCTGAGCGTCTCTGAGACTAGCGCTCAGTTGTAAAGAGCCACAATGCTCAAGGTCAAGACTCCTCCTGTCTTAGCGTGAGCTGTTATAACAAAAATACCATAGACCTTGTGGCTTAAACAACAGACATTGATTTCTCACTGTACAAGATCAAGGTGCCAGCAGATTCAGTTCCTGGCGAGAGCTGTCTTCCTGGCTTGCACATGGCCACCTTCTTACTGTATCCTCACACTGTGGAGACAGAGAGCTCTCGTGTCTCTTCCTCTTTCTATAGCAGCATTAACTCCTTCATGAGGGTCTGTCCTCATTTCCTTATCTCCCAAAGATCCTCCCTCCAAATACCATCGAATTGGGGATTACGGCCTTAACATATGAATTTGGGTGGGACACAAACATTCAGTCCGTAGCACTCCCTTGCAGCTGCCTACTTCCAATGATGGGTGCATTCTGAGGGTATAATGGCCTGGCTCCCCTGAATTAAGGCAGCACCACTCTAAGGGAGTCATCTCAGCTCCAGAGCAAGATCTTTGTAGTGACTGCATTACCATCGCAATTCAACTCCTCCCTGTGGCCCATCCTGCTTCTTTCAGTCCTTCACAAGTGTTGATCCCAAGGACACGCTTCAATAAACTGCCTGCACACAGTGTGTTTCCCAGGAAACTTCACTAAGCCGTTGTAGACTTGCTGTCATGGTAGTCAGTCTAACACAGGCACACACCTCCCTTCCTCTAATCCTCTCAATGTGGTTATACCGCAACTTTTCATTAAATCCATAGTCACTGTTTACATCACTATGACAGTAAAACACTACTCATTGCAGAGCCCAAGAGCATCCAATGACTACCATTCCTTTCTCATATAAATTTTATTTTGTCTTGGAATTAAAGCTGTTGTTTGTTCATCTACTTAGTTTCTATGAAGTTTTCTCTACTCTCTCACATTGCGTCAATGGGTCTGTCAAATGCTTCTCAATACATTTTGCAAATCTCATACACAATAAATATTCTAGCACCTCTATTTGGTTCTTGAATACTTTGCTCCTGTAGCCCTCCACCTTCCTGCTCCAATATGTACTCCCTGCTCTGTACAGCTGTCATCCTGACAATTCCTTTTAGCATTCTTGTGTGTCAGACCTTCTATTTCACAAATCCTACGTATTCATCTGTCATGGTTTATTCCTTTGTTTTGCTGGAGTCTATTCTCCAGTAGCTTCCTCTACAAAAGTATGCATGGGAGGTATATTTGGGGAGTCCATTCACATCTATTATTCTTCACTCATATGTGATTGACAGTTTGCTTGGGCAAAAAATTCCTGGTTGAAAATCACTTTTTCTCTGAATTTTCAAGTTTTCCCTATCCAGTGTTATTAGTGAAATGTCCACAGCCATTCTGATCCTCTCTCCTTTGGTATGAATGACTAATTTTCTCTCAAAGTTTAAGATAACTTTGTTCCTGGTGTTCTGAAATATTGCAAAGATGTGTTTTGGGTTAGCCTTTTTTAATTCATTGGTCTGGGTGCCTGGTGGACCTGTTTAATCAGGGTTACTGTGTTCTTTTGTTCTAGAAAATTCTTCTTTATTATTTCTTTGATAATTTTCTCCCCATTGTTTCCTCCCACTGCTCAGGAATTCCTTACATGGAGATAATGGACTTCTTAGATTGATCTTATAATTTTATTTTCTTTTTCTCACCTGTCTTTTTTAAATTTTTTTAATTAATTAATTTTCAGATGTACATCATAATATAGTTTGAATTCTGTGTAGATTACATCATGTTCACCACTTGAAAACCATCTGTCTTTTTTCCCTACTTTCCAGAAGAGTTCCTTCATTGCTTTATGTTTCAACCTTTTTTCTTTTGATTACCACATTTTTCATTTTCAAATACCTTCTTGGTCTCTGTTTCTCAAAGCTTCCTGTTCTTGTTTTACAGACACAGTCTTCAGATATCTGAGGATATGGTCTTTTTCCTTAAGTTTTCCTCTGATCCTTGCAAAACTCTGTTTTCTCCAGGTTTCTACTTATCTCTCTCAATTTGAGGTTTTCCTAAAATTTGGGTGATCCTTGATTTTTTTTCCTAATATTTACAATCGAGGCCTTTCTTTATCTTTGGGGCTCACTTCACCATCAGCTGGTGTCCCTGAGTTTCTCCAGAGAAAAGAGCTCCAGTTTCCTCAAAGGAGGATGAGTTTGGGGAGAAGATCTGATTTACGTCTTTTGTGTGGGAACCTTTCCACCAAGGCTGCTCTTCTCAGCCCCATGCCTCACCTCCGTCTTTGAAAATACCTGGTATCCCTAGGTGGCGTTCGAAGGAGCATGGCTCATTCCTTGGTGATACTGTCCTCTGCAGGCTTGGTGGGAATTTCCTCTGTTCTTCAGAAGTCGATTACCATCTGCCTTCTTGCTTCAGCAATGTTTGTTAAAATATCTTCCCACTGTTGCTTTCTCTGTAGTCTCTCTGTCCTTGTGGATTAATATCTTTTTGGTTCTCTTGGTGCACTTTAGCTGGGTTTGGGGAGGGGAAAAAAATGCATACATGGGCATACTGTCATTTTTAAGTAGAAGCCCTGTAATACATTTTATTTCCAAATATGCATTTGTCAGTTCACATGCCATATAATGAAGTAAGAATAGTTTTTAACACAATAATTTATCCTTTCCATTAAAGTCGTCTTTCAATAAACTTTGAGAAGACGGTTCACTCAAGGTGCAAAACCAACAAAGGGGAGTTTGTACTTTAAAGATAGAAAAAAAGGGGAAACCCCCCCAAGTTTTCAAAGGAACTTAGTTTTCAAAGAGTCATAGCTTTATTGTAAAACTCAATATAATTTTAAAAAATGTGTCCAGAGCCACTTAGTAAAAGTATGTAGGCAAAAATATACAATTGTATGTTTGCACAGAGCAGTCAAGCTTAGACATGGAATCTTGACATGTATTGTTCCTATCATGCAAATCTCTCCAGAGAGATGAGCTTCTAAACCAGAAATGCTATCGTTCAGTGCAATCTTAGTGGCAGCAATTAGAACGATGATTTCAAACCATTATGCATCCAAAGAGAAGGCAAGAGTCCAATCTCAACATCAAAGGCAATCAGCAAATAATTGAATGGACATGGTTACATGATTAAATTGTATCATGTACAAGATGTGCAAACAGAAAATAAGAAATGAGGCCATGTGATAAAATAGAGGCTTTCTTTTAAAATTGTGCTCAAAATATTTGCTCTGTGATTTTACATATAAGAAGAAATGGGTGAGAGAGAAATTGAAAGGACTGAAGAATTTGAGATGTGTGTGGGACATTCAAGTCATTTCCAGTAGAGTTACTACTCTGCTGGGTGTAATGACTTCTATAAATTATTGAAACTTCCAGACTTGTAGTAATGATTTGGTAATAAGACCAAATGCATTGGGGCATAAGAGAACATCAAAACATTACACTGAGTGTTAAATGTTATCGTCTGGTCCAGAAATTATTTCAGTAAATAACATCTGGTGAAAATAATTATCCTGCCTTTAAGTTGCAAAATGATGAGATATTTTGGAGAAGATTAAATGCAAACTTCATATTTATTTATTATAAGAATTCAAGAATAATCTTAAAAGTAAAAGTGGAATGCTATTACATGTGCTATGATTAAGGGCAGATCCATCTCTGGCTTCCGGCTTGCCAGGTTTATGTCTTCGTTTTACTGCACTGGTATGAAGCCTGATCTGAGAGCTCAGATAATACGTATACTATGGAACTTGGGATATTTACAATCAGAAATTTGCAGCTTCATCTATAAACACCAGTTAACATACCCGAGTTATTTATGACACATGCTCCTAGTTTGCATTGTATACTAGAATTACATTTTCTCACACTTAAAGCAGTCTGCCAAGTTGGGACTTAGGGGCCCTCTTTTGGATAAAAGTAGTCAAATAAACATCATTCAAAAACAAAATAAAGTACTCTGTGTGTTTGAGTGTGTATGAGCGTGTGTTTGAAAGTGTGTGTATGTGTCTACACGTGTACCCAAGTGTGTGTGCGTACCAAGAATGAGGGTGAAACACATAGAGCACTCATTTCAGGTGAAAATGTAAATGTATGCCCCAAATCTCAGCAATCATGCTAAATAATATTTTAATAGAATATTTTAAAAATCAATATTAATGCAAAAAAAAATCTATGTGCTACAACTAAAGGTAAAGAATCCCAGATGGGATCCTGGAACAAAAAAAAAACGACATTAGGTAAAAACTAAAGAAATGTAAATAAAGAATGGACTTTAGCTAATTAAAAAAAAAAATCCACAGTGAACTACATGTCAAAATTTTAAATAAAGACAATCTGTATCTCTGATTTTCATTTTTGCATCAAACTCCAATATAGCTTGGCATGGCACTGGTGTGTGCTTAAATGTCTTAAAAGGCAGTCAGATGATGACTAATATCTACGTGATATCAAAGTTACTAAATCCTACCAACGAATACTATTATTTATCTAAATAGTTTGTAAATTCCTCAGCTACAGGCCCAATTCCTAAAAACAGGAAGTATATTCTACTGTGCCCATCATATTACCTAAAACTTCAATACTTTACGTGAACTATTAAATATTTTGACTGATACGTGTGGGGGGAGTGAAGCAGTCAACCAGGAATAAAGAGCCCTGAGTGCTGGTTCTGGTTCTGCCACTGTCCAGGGCACAGTGTTTAATCTCGCTGAGCCTCAAGGATCTCGTCTGTTCAGTTCGTTGAATTAAAGATCCACCGCTCCAAAAGTTCACGGATTTGTGATTTGTTTATTTATTTATTTTTTTCAGCTAGGAACAATTAATTAAGGAAACCATATTCAACAAAATATTACAACATAAATACCAATAAAATAATTGGTTTTCCTATGGTTATTCATTTGATATCATCAAAAACGGGATTCGAGGATGTGTATTATTACAGAATCCATGTATTTTTGGTAGGCCAAAAGCTGAACATTGGATTGGGGCTACAAATTGGGAGATCTTGAGAGATCTCAATACCAATTCCAACAGCTGAAATGGACAGAAACACTCCTGGCTTCCCAAATTCATACTATCAGTGGAAATTTCTATTGAAAGTGTAAAAAGATAGTTATTTGATTATTAAGTAGTCCATAGAAGCCTACTTTTAAACTTGTGATTGATTTTACATAAATAGTCTTAGAATCAAACACATTTACAACAATTATTCTATGGGAAAAAGTACTTAAAGTTCTAAAACCACCATAAAAGTTTTATAATATAGCCACTATTATATAATAACTACATTGTAATTCAATATAGGTGATTTTCTAGAAAGAATTCTATACTGTTTTGTAAAGTGTTACAAGAATTGTACTTCTTTATCCACTCAAAAATCGTATCTTGTTTTATATGCTCAGGTCTCTTATTTAAGTTTCTCTAGTAATGTCATACTTAAGCCGTAAAATCATCATTTGTGGATTTCATGATGTAACAAAATAAATGACAATCTATCTCAACACCCAATTCTAACAAGCAAGTTCATTACATTTAAAAAAGTTAATAGTTAACATAATATGCAATAGGATGCTTTAGACTCTCAGGGTATGTATTACACTTGAGTATTTTGTGGAAATGAGAGAAACTAAAGCTAAAATTAAGTAAAACGTTTGAGTCAAAGAGTATTTCTTTAAATGAAGCTTACTTCCTTACAAAGTTACAAAATAAAAGTTCTAAAGGATTTTATTTGGAGAATTGTTCAGAAATTATTTACAACTAGAATTGTTTAATGAAAACTACCAAAGGGATTTTAAACATATTTCACGTTTTCCTGCAGGTAGGATAAATTTTTTTTTGCGCTTTATTTGAAGTCAAAGTAATTTATTTGTCAAATCATCTCCGCCCCTTCCACAAACAAAATGGTAAATATATCTCTGCCTCTTTAAAAAAGAATTTCTTTCCACAAATTCTGATTGAATAAAGGCAAATAGAAGGTTACAGAAATTATGAAGGATGTAGGTCAACGGAGAAGTTTGAACAAGGCAAACGTAGCAGTGTATGCAGAGCCAGACACTCACGAATCATTCTAGATACTGATGTACTTACACTGTACCGTTTACCTACATTCATGTGACTTTGTAAATAGTGAAAAACAATCACTTAAATTCAACATGCGTGTTTTCGATACTGTAAAGTGAACTCCACTCTTTGTGTGTTTTCCCATTTACAGTTCAGCCTTAAAAGAGAGAAGCCATGCTAAGTAATTTGTATGGTACTTAAAATGGCAGCTGGTTAGTTCCTTGCTCTAGAGAGCCAAAACTGATGGCTCTGCTTCAAGTAGGTTTCCTGAATTCGTTAATTCCTTTCATAACATGTTTTTTAAAAGTTACTACGTTACCAAATTTGATGTCTTTTTCCAAGACAGTCAAACAATAACCCAATAAATCCGATAAGCCTTTGGATTGTTGTGGCAGTTCTAGTTATGCTGTGCTTTTCTATAAAGCTATTATTAAGAGACATCCAAAGATAGACCTTAACTGTCCACTGCTACTAGACAGATGGTGGTGGAAGGGAGACCTGTCATTTAAATGAGTCACCATTTTCATCAATATGCTCATTGGTTACCAAGCAAAGCTAAGCTACATGTGAGTCATTATTTTCTGGCCTAGGATGTGAAGAATGACCCATTAATCTACATAGCTAGACATCTAGTTCTTTTTGCTAACTCTGGACGTTTACCTGAAAAGCTGAACTGTGTCATTCATAATCAAGCCATGCAGAAAGATTAGATATAGTCCTGTTCATGTTTCTGCAATTCTGAGCTATATTTGACCCATACATACAGAAGGAAGAGAACAGAAATTGAGTTTTCCATGAGGTTGTACTCCATTCAAGAAGAGTGATGCTTTGAGAATCCACATAGTCCATGTAGTATGAAAAAAATGAAATTGCATTTGAGTTTGGTTTTTCAAACTCCATTTGTGTCTTGGTCCTAAAGAAAGATCATACTGAGGTCTTAGAAATAATCCATACAGAATACACTGATTGCTCCATTTTGAAAATGTACTGCCAAATGCTGACTTCCCTTCATTGACTACAGATAATTCCCCCATTACTCCTGCCTTAGAAACCTAGACTTTGAGAAAGAGTAGTGTATTCTGAGAGTTGGCAGTTTGTATCTTTGGTAAAAAATGAAAAAACAAATGCATACGCGCGCACACACACAACACTTGCCAACAAAGACAACAGCCTCTTCTTTTGATGTATTAATGCTATCACACCATTGTCAACACCAGACTAGAGTTACTGGCCAAAAAGAATATATCCTGGCCTGCACCGAGACACAGCTGCAATTCAGTTGGCCATGCTAGGCCCCATCTGTAAGAGTTGGATGCTTGGTGACACCGGCCATTCTGAAGCCTATATAAAGAAGCCTGAGAAAGCTAGGCAGACAGATGGTAAAGCAATACAATAATGAAGAATATTTAGCTGATGTTGATGCTTATTTTGCCTTCCAAGAGGATGCTGCAACTCCCAAATAACACTCCATAATGGGGCATCTATCACTCATAGACACGCAAACATTTGTGCTCAACCACAAAATATCAGTTAAGGTGGTCATAAATTTCACCATATGTAAACACAACACAACATTCAGCTAATATGACAATTAGCAATACAAATTGCATACAGAAATTATCAAGCGATGCCAATTATTGGCTTAGCCCATCCTCTTTCGTTTCTTAAGCAGATTTTTGGTGGTGGTGTTTGTGTTGTTATTTTTTCCTGCTGTGAGATTTAGTCTAAGTGGAACTAAAGGTATTACAATAATGGGTTACATCAAACGCAGATCAAACATCGGTATGGCCCTCTCTCTCAGGGTACTCCAGGACGAGGGAAGGAATTTTGCAGGAACTGAAGGCAGGCCAGCACGCTGGGGGAAGGTTGCACGCGGGCGGTCAGTCATTTAAGGGGTTGGATATAATCCCAACTGCCACAGGAAGGCACTGATGGATTTGACTGGGGGGCTGTCATGACTCCATTTACATTTTAAGGCTATTCTTCTACTTGGTGGGTGGAGAACGGATTGGAGGCGACTAAGAAAGGCAACAGGAGGAAAGGAGGTTAGGAAATGGTAGCATTTTACCGCAAAACGAACAGTCCAGTTTGGGGCTGATATATCAAAACATTTGCAACACAGCTAATAGGACAGAGGGAAAGGATGGCACCAGCTTGGTTATTGGCTCTCCCTGGCATGCCTCACTTCTTTATGAAGTTGCTTTTTGTGCCTTAAATCTCAGTGCCATTATGATTTATGACTGCATGAAATCTTTTAAATTAAGATTTGTTTGATTGTCTGTTTCTATTAAGGTGACCATAATAGCAATTTCCCTTTTTCCAAACAAATGTTTTGCAGGGCGCTGGAGCTCAGCGTCTGTGTATGGATCATGACAGTGATTAATTTCTGTCGCTAAATTCTTTATTTTCTATAACTAATTTAAGATAGCTGCCACTTTTTAATAACTAAAGGATATAAATCCAGTAGGGTATTTTTCTTAGGTAATTGATATAACATCTTCATATTAGTGACTATAAATTACGGCTCTGTTACCCCATTCTGTCACCCAGCAAAGCTGCTCAAAGTACGTATATCCAGGCTGCCACTGTGCAGTGGTGCATACAATTTCTCCTCAACTAAACAACAAATCACAGAGCCAAACACTGTCTAAACCAATAATTTAGTTAGGATTTCATTCAGTCGAATGAAAACCTCAGTGATTTTGCAATGCTGCTTGGTTTGGTAATGTTTTTAAAGATTAGCATTTACCAAGTTAAAGAAGCCACACTCTAGGTAGAAAAATATTGGGGCTTTAAAGGGGCAGACCATTCACCTATTTCATTTTACCAAAAAATTGCATTTCCCAAATTTCCCTGTCAGTAAATAGGGAAATAAAATTTCTCAAAATTTCTGAAGACTGAAACATGTCTAACTCTGACGAGTAATTTCTTCTAAGTGGAAGAAATTCTTCCCAATGGATTCAAACGCCACTTCCTGAAAGACACATCTACAGACATCAATGACTCTTTGACAGAATCTCTTGCTATGATGTAAAATGCAGCAGAAAACTGAAGTACCAGAATTGATGCCAAATGTATAAATGATTTTTGGATTATACTGGTATTGGCTTATATGTAACATAATTCTGTCCCTTAACCAAATAATGTGTGTGGCGGGGGAGGGGGGAGTTCTAAACCACTCAGAGAGAATGGGGACATCTGTGAGTATTTATACCCATAAAAACATGTCAGGACATTCTTAGATCAAGGAATCCCAGCTGCAAATGAATGAGGATCCCTGATATGATGCTATGAACCTCTCTCAGCCATTGGCAGAAAGGACACCCCTATAGTAGCATCCTGAATACTCATATACAACTGTAATTGATTACATTTAAGTTCATGTGATTCGTAGTTAAATGATGACTGCATGTTTATGCAAAGTGTCTCCATAAAGAAATGAGACTAATTTTCTTCTTGACTAGCTTGTGGAAGCAGAAGAGCAATCATAAGGCAGCAAGAATGTTATGGAAACATGTTTCAACGAGCAGCGGCACTATTTCCAAGTCCAGCCAGTGAACTATCATTTGCTCACAGCTGCACTGAATATTGCTTTATGTCAGAACAAAAATGGGTGATCACTTACAGCAAAAAATTAGTTGAGTTCTGTGTGATAATTCTTCACTATATCCACTTGACTTGCTAAAATAAGCTTCTCGGAATGAAAGAGCATTGCAAGTCACAATTTTAGTGCCAATAAAGTTTTTTTAAAGGTTGTGGAAGATGTTTATGTTGGTATGCAAGATGTTTATCTGGTCAGTTTCTGGGATTCATTCATAAAAGTGTTTAAAATGTCAAAGATTTTGTTTATTTAATTAAGACATAAATGGTGGCTAGAGTTTACATTTAAACAAAGAAGAAATAACCATAAAATATTAGGGCTGAAAAGGATATTAATGGTCATTCAGTCCAGCCTCCTCTTTACAGATAAGAAAACTAAGACCAAAATCCAATAACTGCTAAATGGTAGAATTAAAACTAATTTAACTTGTTCTGAAAGGAATCATGTCATGGGAAAAGTTTCTGGAAAGATTATGCTGTATACGTTAGGTGACAAACAACAAAATATTAAGATAGGTCATTTTCTTTTGTTTTCAGAAAAGAGTAGGTTAAAACCTAATTTTAAAAATTTTAAATAATTTTTAATATAACCTAGATACAAAATCTTCAACATCCTTACTGGAAAACTCCAGCTTCCCCAAGATCCAAAAGGTACATGTATCAAAATTATAGTTGAACACCAAGATTTCTTTCTTGATACCTGGTTTTGTTGAAGCAGCAAGTCCTGATACCTACATAGGCTGCATATTGTACCACAGGGCCCAAATCAGTTTTAAATTGTCAAAATCTTAGACCTATCTCAACACTTAAGGAATTGTGTATGACACAAATACATTGGCTTATACCAGTGATTATTTTCTTTATTACGATAATTCTTTGGCTCAAAACATGGTTTTGGTTTTATCCAAACCTGATGTTAATCTCTCTGATCACAGATTTGATTCACCAGACTTGGCTCCAAATGATGTTTGATTATTTCCAAAATCCTGGCAAATGGCATACATTATCCTCATTTGAGAATGACCACAAATGGCACATAGTTTCCAAAACTGTCCTGAGAAACGGTCCCTTTATTAGAAAAAGTTGTATTATCTGCTTAAGGAGACTACTTTGAAATGGGAAGCATTCATTGGGCAAGGTGAAAAAATGTTGATTTTAGAACTAAGTCAGTGATATATATTTTATAGTTAAATACCTTTTTTTATGTTAGCCCCATTTCTACAGTTTAATGATGAACTCTGAAGCATTGCATCTCCTTTAAAGCTCCCTATGGTCCCTGGAAAAATTGGGTGCTCTGTCGACAGCCTGCATTCTGCGAGGGTCACTGACACAATGACCTTAAACTCCTTCAGGTTAAAGTCTGTCCCCAAAGTCTGGAACTGCATGTAACTGATATTCGGAGTGGGAAAGCTGATGCTCCAATACCGCTGAGCCCAGCAGGCCTCCTGCACGACGGGCAGGGAGGGTAATGCTGCACTGCACAGTCAGAAGATATGGTTTGACTCCCATTCTTTAACAGAAAATTCATTCCATCTTGGAGAAGCAGTTTTCTGCATTTTCCCATTTTTTGGGGGAAAAAAAAAAGACATAAAATTTAGAAGATCGGTGGCTGTGGATGCCATATATTAATGCTTTTATGCCAAAGATTGCTTTCTTACTCCATAGCCATACTCTTGAACATTGAGAGTATTGGGCTAATGAGAGCCCAAAAGCTAAAACTACAGAGAGGGGTGTGTGTGTGTGTGTGTGTGTGTGTGTGTGTGTGTGTGAATTTCCCATTCAATCTATGTTTATGATGTGATAAGCACAGTGCTAGGTCCAGATAAATTCCCCTACTCCCAACCAGAGCCTGCGTCCATCAACACATTTCCCCATGCATGCATGTTTACATCCTGCTGCAGCAAAGGAAAGAAGCGATGACTTTCTGAATGTCAGAATCAACGCTGATAACAGTGTTAATGTTTAAGCAAATGCATTGACTGTTGTGTTTCTTTTTCAAAGTTAAATCGGTCATACTCCCTGTAAAATCAAATGAAACAAGCATCACATTCCATTCGGTTATGTTCTGACAGTTTACTGCTGTAGGGCAGAAAGGCAAAAATAAACGCAGTCACC
This sequence comes from Equus caballus, assembly GCF_041296265.1. Taxonomy (NCBI): domain Eukaryota; kingdom Metazoa; phylum Chordata; class Mammalia; order Perissodactyla; family Equidae; genus Equus; species Equus caballus. Next base: position 18,830,656 of record NC_091714.1, read on the forward strand.
CACAAATTGCTTCCAATTGTCTGAGAACTCCTTAAGTACACAGTAAGTAGCTCTAAAAGCAGAAATCTGGATTCCAAACAAATTCCAACATGCTTCAAATTGCCTCTTCACATATTTCTTTTGGGAAATGTTTAAGTGCTGAGGTCTTCTCTAGCTGGTATAGCTTCCTGTGTTCATTCTCATCTTTTTTTTTTTTTCTATTTTGAGGAAGATTAGCCCTGAGCTAACTGATGACAATCCTCCTCTTTTTGCTGAGGAAAACTGGCCCTCAGCTAACATCTATGCCCATCTTCCTCTACTTTATATGTGAGACGCCTACCACAGCATGGCCTGCCAAGCAGTGCCATGTCCGCACCTGGGATCCAAACCGGTGAACTCGGGGCCGGCTGAAGTGGAACGTGCGAACTTAGCTGCTGCACTACCGGGCCAGCCCCTCATTCTCATCTTAACTGAGCCCGCCATGAGGTCAGATCTCACTGATGTGTCACCAGAGGACCCTCTATGGTGTCATCCTCAGTGCCAGTATATGTAAATATGATACAATTTCAGGGAAATGTGACATAATTAGAGGCTATCATTATGCAGCCCTCTATGAGCCTTAATTTGCATGTTTCCAATAAAAGTACACAGCTCACAGTTCGCACACACAAGCTGTCACATTTTCAATACTATAATTATTACTTGCAAGCCTTGAAAAATCTATCAATTCCAGAAAAGGACTTGAGAGAGATTACCGCAAATGATGATGGAATCACGAACCTTTCTTTCTGCTGTCCAAAAATTTCCATCATGGCAATATATTGAAAATCTCATAAGTATATAAGTCACGGATAAAAATTTATATTATTAGGCTTAAACTTCAGGAGCTAAAGAAAAAGAAAACTTAAAAAGATTGAAAATTAATAACACAGTGAAACATGATTGCATTATTTGAGGCTTGGTATCTCACTCTTTTCTGTGTTTTCAATTAAGGTACTAGTTTGTTTTAAAACTCAGAGTGATATGGGTAGGATTATACACTTACCAGAAGGGCGTTAAAGAGATCATAAATCTAGACTTCAAGAACAAGGTGTTTAGATCCTCAGTTTTACCACAGAAATAGAAGGAGTAATACAGAGATATATCTTTGTACTACAAATATATTTTATTCTATTATATCAAAAAATTAAAGTATAGAGTCAAAGATGTAGCTGGTTTTAAAGTTATGATATAATGCAACAACAAAATCCAATCCATTGATATTTAATATGCACTCATAGATTCTATGGCTATTTATTACTTTCTATTACATTACCTGATTTTTGTGAAGTTATTTATGCACCCTCTTCTATTTATTATGTAAATATGTATTTACATTTACTGGAAGTCAGTTCAGAACATTTCTGGAAAAAATGAACATGCACAAAAGTATTATCCTTTAATCCAAAGAAAAAGAAAAAAGAAAAGTCTTGTTCATTTCTCCCCAGCTAATGAGGAGTTAATTTCTCCCCAGCAGGACCTTAATTCTTTTGCACGTAGTCCAGGGCCAGGCCAAGTCATGTGTTTAGTGGCATCTGGTTTGATCAGGCTCTGTATGGGGGTTAATAAGACCATCTCTTTTACGATATAAACTCCTGAAAATCAAAGATTTTCTCCAAACTCGTTAAGAATTGTGAGCCTTCGGCATGCATTAATTATAACCATCACTGACTGACCATATTTGGTGGTTTCAGTAATTCTTTTGGAGCCCTGTTATAAACTCTTAATTAATCTTGATCATTCATTCATTCAGCAAGTATTTGTTGAGGCTTACTACCGACCAGGAATTGTTCTAGGTGCTGAGGATTCGACACAAAACATTCCAACCAAATATAAACAACCCCTACAATTTGGTGCTTATGTTCTAGTAGGGAGACAGATGGAGAAAAAAACGCTATAAGTAAATAAAGTATATAACATGATAAATTGGTGAGAATAAATGGAAAAACAATAAAGCAGGGAAGAAGGACAGGGAGTATTGTGGGAAAAGAGGGAGTTGCAATTTTAAGTCCAACGGATAAAGAAGCCCTCATCAAAAAACAACATTTAATAAAACACCTGAAGGATATCAGGTGAAGAGCTTTCTAAACAGAGGAAACAGCAGGTGCAAAGGCCCTGAGATGGGAACAAGCCTGTTGTGTTCTAGGAACACAAAGGAGGTCAGTGAGTTGGAGCAGAGATATGGCCCCCTGCCCGACAGCAGCAGCATCACCTGAAAGTTTGTCGGAAATGCAAATTCTCAGACCTATTTTGTCATAAACTGGGGCTGCAGGGGTGCAACGGGGTTCAGCCGTCTGTGTTTTCACAACTCCCTCCCTTCCCCATTATTGTGACCCACACCAAAGTGTAAGAACCTGGTCTGAAGCCAAGTGAGTAAGAGGACAGATATTAGCAGATGAAGTCAGAGAAGTAATGGTCCTTGCAATTTTACCCTGAGGGAGATGGGAAGTCAGAAGACGCAAATGGCTAGAACAAAAATAAATAAATAAACAAATTAAACAAACAAATGAATAAGAAAAGAAAAGTTACTAGGATAAATTGTAACATAACAACTCAAGACTGGGAATATGGAGTCAATAAATGACATATGTTGTTTTCAAGAAATTTAGTCTTGCATTTGCATTTTTTTAACCAAGATGCACACTCTGAATTACTCTGTTATTTAAAGCAGATTGCATATGCAATCTATGCATATACATGGAAGGCCTACCTCACCTGATGTCTATCTTCTGAGTTCTAACAAGCCATCATTTTGCTTAAAAAAACTCTACTCCTCAACATGTTCAAATGTAGACTCTAAACAGGAAGAGACCGCGTTTTCTATTAACTCTGTTGGACACTGCTACGGACTGAATATTTCTGTCCCCTCAAAATTCATATGTTGAAATCCTAACCCTCACGATGACGTTATTACGAGGTGGGGCTTTTGGGAGGTGATTAGGTCATGAGAACAGAGCCCTCACAAATGAGATGATAGCTCTTATAAGAGGGATCTCAGAAAGATCGCTTGCCCCTTCCTTCTGTGTGAGGACACAGAGAAAAGATGCCAACTGTGAACTAGGAAGCAGGTCCAGACACTGAATCTGCTGGCACCTTGATCTTGGGCTTCCCAGCCTCCAGAACTGTGAGAAAGAAATTTCTGGTGTTTATAAGCCACTCAGTCTGTGGTATTTTGTTACAGCAGCCCAAACAGACTAAGACAAATACAAAATTTTACGTCTCCTCTGATGGGAAAGCATCCAGATATGCCGATAATGTTAATGTATTTTATTTTATTCCATATAATGAGCCAGTTTCTGTTTAGTGAGAAATGTAAAGGGCAATGAGTACATCAGGAATAAGAAGGAGGAAAGAAAAGGATAAATTTATCAAAAGCCTGAGTGACAACAATTTGCACAGTAAAGACAACAAGGAGGTTTGATGTAAGAAAACTCTGATTTAATTGCTGTTGTATATATACACTTAGAGACACACGTACACACAGTTTAGTAAGAGAACAGAAAAATCACTTTTCTATTTTGGGGGATTACAACTTTCCTTGTATTAATCATGGCACATGGTTATGAGCATCATGCCAAGATGCTCTCATCACTCTTTTCCACCTTTCATTTTCAGGGTCAATACAGTCCTTTGAATACCATTCAAGGTGCCTCTGGCTTCTTTGTCATTCATGGCTATCATCACTTTTTTACCTGTCCTATTAAATTAAGCAGTTTGGCATAAATTGCCTGAAACATACTCAAACTCATTCATTCATTCAACTTCTATTACTAAAAACTTACAATATGCCATAAGGTTCTTCATCCCCAATAAGATTCCTCGATACATTTATAGTACTGTTTCTATTAATACAAATTATTCACTAACAGACACAATTTGTTGTCAAAAACTTGGTTACTGAAGAAAGTTACAACACAGAAGCAGAAGAGATGCATCTCAGGATGTCAGCAATTGGAGGTTATTAGCATGAAAATATCATTAAACGTCATTAACTCAAATGCAGCTGAGACAGATAGAAGGCTCTTAGCCTTTAAATCAACTACAGTCAATACAGGGAAAGTAGCTTAGTAGCTCCCATTGACTTAATTGTACTGCCAGATCAAATGACTGATTATCTGGGCCATCCAGGGTGGTTCTGTCCTGGCTGAATGCTTCATATGTGAAATTCATAATAATGAATCACTGGCCGTTTGTACCAACTCTGGAATTTGTTTTTCCAGGGAATTGTTGCCTGTTGATGCTCCATGGACTTCACCGCCTGGTGGAGATGAGAAGCAGCATGATGCTGCCATCATCTCTCCTCTCCTTGCTTTCCTTTCTTCCTTCCCCTTTTCATCAACTCTTTCTTCTTTGCAAGTCAAACAAGCTATGGCTCCACTGTCAAACCAGGAGAGGGAGCAAGGACGTGAAGGAGGGTGATAGCCGTTCTCTACTCTTTTCCCAGATAAACTTTCTCCATTTGATAGGCCTTGCAAATAATAATGATAAAATAAACACTTATGTAGTGCTTACCATCCAGGCGCTGCTTCCACTGTACAGCTGAGGAAACTGAGACTCAGAGAGTTTATATAATTTGCCCAAGGTCACACAGCTAGTCGGTGGTAGAAGCTCGTTCTAATTCAAACTATCTGAGCTCTTGAACAACGAAGACACCCCATCCCACCTCCTCAACCACGCATGCGCAAGGAGACTGGTTTCCTTGAGTGATTTTATACCTCTTTCCCCATCACGTGGTGGACTCCATTTCAAAGGCTCCTCATAACCAGACTTGATAACAGATAAACGTGCACTTTTTGAACACTTACTGTGGTGGGAATAGAACACTCCTAAGTAAATGTCAAATTCAACTGAGTTGGGGAGAAACTATGACCTGAGGATTCAGGTATTAAAAGGACAAAGAGCTTTTGCCCTCTGGATATTAAGAACAACTCATCTGTTGTGTTTAAATCAGAAGAGGCCAGAATTGTTCCCAGGGAGAGAAATATTTTCCAAAATCCGAGCATTTGTCCTTTGATCTTTGTGTACTCAGGAAAGACAAAAACAACTATACTTTTGAAAACTTAGTGGCTATTTGAAAACGATTGAAAATAGTCTTAAAAGGAAAATATAAGAGGATAATCTCCAAGGCAAAATAATGAAAACTACATGCTGCCAGAGTTAACATTAAGCTATACTGCATTATGCAATGCATTAAGCTATATGAATGTTGTTTTACAAAGGATTCAATTAAATCAATACTCACTGATAACCAACCCAGTAGTTACAGAAATACACAGATGAATAAAACAGAGTTCCTATCTTCAAATGGCTTATAGAGATAAGATAGGTTTAAAAATCATCGCAATAAAAGGCAAAAACACCACTAGAGTGGTATAAACCAAGATTTAGAAGAAGAGATCATAGTCAATTGGGTGAAGTCAAAAAAGATTCTCTGCGTATCCCAGCTTCCACATTTAATTGGTCAGCAATCCCACTGCCTTTATCCCCTGCACAGCATCCCTCCCCTCCACGTGCACAGCCAGTCCCTCAGGAGAGGCCTTGACCACTTCTGGCCTGGACCACTGTGGACTTCAGACTCACAGAACTCCCAGACACCCTCTTCACTGTTGCCATGAGATCCCTGTGGTAACACTTCCCTAAAAGGACAGAAAAGAAAACCTCTCTTCTTCTCCTCATATTCAAATATTGTAAGACAGTGCACATAAGGATTCTTTTCTTCAAGCTAAACATCCCTGACTCATTCAACTACTTCATGAATTATAATTTCCAGACTTTACATCATCTTCGGTGTCTGCATCCCTCTAAAATATTGGTACCCAGAGCAGGGCAGATTTTTCTTTTGGCATGACAGTCAATAGGCTGTGAGTGTTACTACTATACGCTGTCCATATGGATCAATGGAGAGGGTGTGTTACATAAGCCACGGAAATCCTGGTAGACTCATGAGTGTCACAGTCCCATGACCTGGTCTGGTGACCCCATCATAAAGGACACGAGCCTAATTTTGGGTGGCTTATTCTTGGTGAATCCATGCTGCTCCTAGCGATCCCCACTTTATGTTCTTGATGCTGAGGAAAACGTACTAGTCCTTGATTCCAGGTTACCACTGTGAAACTACTAGTTTCTGAAATTCCACCTTTGCCCAGTTTTGCTGCACTAGAAGCCTTCTGAGATTTTCCATCACACTTTCTTAAAGACATCCGACTAGCTCTTTCAGTATCTTTTGACCTCATTTGACTAAATTTATGCCTCCTCTCATATTTTGGACTTCCACTTTTAACCATGATTGTCTGAGTATTTTCAGACTAAAGATTATTCTACTCGATCAGGTAAGGAAAGCCAAATAGAAAGTGAATACCACAAAACCCCATAATGTGAACCACTGAAGGCCTTAGAAATAATCTAGCCTGTGTGGGTGTAATCAGCACACAACAGAGCAAAAATGTCCCAGGCAATTTACCTGTGTGTTTTACTCATGCATCACAGCCATCCTCTGAATAGAGAAATCTGAGGTCTGAAAGAGTCTGCGTGGCCCAGGAGACCACCACTAATTTTTCACCAAACTCAGAAAAGGAAGGAGGGAGCAGAAGTCATGAAGGCAGCCAGGAAGGACACATGCCTAAGCGCTCATTCTGTGCTGAGCACTGAGGAGACAAAGACAAGTGTGTTTCCTCGTCTGAGCCCTTTGAGGGTCCTACGGTTTCCAGATCACTCATCATTGAGACGACCGAGTGAAACAGGTACCAAAATAGCAATTTTTAGACGTGAAGAAACTGAAGCTCAGATAAAGAAAGTAATTTGCCCAAAGGCGCGCAGGTAGTGTATGAGCTTTTCACGACGACCCACCTGCCTCTGGAAGTCACTAGTGGGTCTCAAGGTGGATGTCACCTACATGCAGTACACCTAGACAGTGAGCACCTTGCTGAAAACACCATTTGTGAGGGTGGTACTTGCCTGTCTCATCCACCCTGGACAATTCTCAGGAAGGGTCTGTTCCATTTTAGGCATCTATCTCCTCAGGAAGATAGACTGCTTAAGAGCACAGAGTGAGTGCACATTATTATCTGCTAAATGGGTATCATAGGTGGACCTACCTCATGGAGTTGTCTCAAAGATTAAATGAGATAACTCATCTAAAGCTCTCTGTAAATGGCAGATATTACTATTAACAGTAATAACTCTGAGAACAGTTTTTCCGCTAAAGACTTCTTCCCTTCTTTTTTCTGTTTAAAATATTTCTTATTATGGAAAATTTCAAACATGTATAAAAGTAGAAACAATGTACAATGAACCTTCATGTACTAATCTCCCAGCTGCGATATTTATCAACTGTCCAACAATCTTATTTCGTGTGTATTTCTACACACACACGATTATTTTGAATCAAGCTCCAGATATCTGTAAATTTCATCTGTAAATATTTGTGTGTGTATCGCTAAAAGGTAGGGACTCTAAAAAAAAAAACACAACCACAATACCATTATCACACTTAAAATTTTAACAATAATTCCTTAATATTATCAAATACACAATTGATGTCTATTATTTCTCTACTCTACAATTTTTTGTTACAGTTCAGTTAGATTATCATCCAAATAAGGTCCATACCTTGTGATTGTTATGTGTCTTAGATTCTCTTAACCCCCAGCTTTCCCTTTTTCCTATCTTTTTTTTTCCCTCGTAATTTTTTGTTGAAGAAACTCAGTCATTTGTTTCATTTGATATAATTTCCCACAGAATCCTGAGAGCTATATAAAAAGCCCTTCTCTCTCAGTATAAGCAATCCTACTTTCCTCTCTCCATCTCAAGGATGATTTTCCACTCATTATAATTATAACAATCATTTTTGTCAATTATACAAAAAATTTGCCTGTGAAATAGCTATAATGATTTTACTTAAACACTTAGCACTTGTGATGTGTCAGTAACTGTTCTAATTTCTTCACAAATATTAGTTCATTTAATTACCATAATATGTCCTTATCCCCTTTTTACAGATGAAATGTCTAAAGCTCGGGGAGGTTAAGGAACTTTCCTAAGACCACATAGCTAGTAAACAGGTAGATAGATTTATTTAAAAACTAAGGCTGGGGGAATAGTAAATGTTCACTTAATGTAACCATTTTTCATAGCCAGAGTTGCATATTTCAAAAGGCACTAGGCCTGAGTTTTGATTCTGACTATTCCACATATTAGTTGTGTGTCTCTAAACAGGGTCCTCACGCTCTCTGATTTCTTGATGCACAATGAACATCAAAAACAAGAGTTTTTCTCCAGTAATCAGGTATGAACATTATATATGAACCAACAAATATTTACTAAGTTGGGACTTTGAATCACAACTAAAATGCTTGGTAAGAACTCACTGCAGGATGGGTTAATTAAAGGGATACCATTATCATCTGATGAAATGTTGTTTAATATAGAGATGAAAAGGAAGACAATGAATATCAATCATAATTATATGCATTTGCTTCAAAAATTATGGAATTTTAGATGAGAAATTTTCTATTTAATATGGCTAATAAAAACAATCTATAGCATGTGAATAGTTAGGAGTAAGTTAAATAGACTGGATTAAAGTTAAACCATAACCCCAAATTCAAGTATACACTTATTATTGATCTTATCGAGCTTGGGTGTTAGCATTCCCAGAACAATTATTTCTAATAAATTGAAGTGTGTGCTCAGATTACTTTCATAAATTGATGGATTGTCACAATAATGGGATATATGGCGCTCTTCAAAAATCCCCTTTAAATTTAGTTTTACAGTAATATAGCAATTTAGAGAATAATGGTTTTCTTGTCTCTCTACATTTCAAGATTTTTTTCAAATGCACTTTCACAGATAAGAGCACCAACAGAATGATATCCTCTACTAAAAACAAGTCAAATTGGTCAAGCTCATTTGATTTTTTCTACTTCTACTTTTTTTAAGGAAAATCATAAATAAGAACTTAATTCCTACTTGAAGAGGGAAAGTCATTTTTAGTTGCTCACCTGTCCTTTAAAAAAACGTGCAGAGGCGTTTGGGAAGAAACCTCATTATCTTGATCTTCTGGAAGCCTTTCTTATATCCTAGCGACCAACTGTCCGACTTCATTAGCTCCTACTGGATGGTGCATTCCCCCTTCAGCCCACTTAAACGGGAGAGGCAGAATGCTTTCTTCAGAGTCAATCTAGATGCTTTCTCAGATAAATAAGGATGAAGAACAGTGAAAGCCCATTATAGCTCCACCATAAGGAAGGAAATGTTTTCCTGCTGTGATTTTTGTTAGTTTGTTTGCATCTGACAATAATTTTATATATCATAGGAACTGCATGGTTTGTATATTATATGGGAATAGCCCCAAGAGAGTTTCCTTAAAATATGCAGGTCACGTGAAAATTATTATTGGTTGTACGTGACTGAGAACCATTTCAATTCAACAGTTAAAAATCAAAAACACCTCAACTGATCCAGAGGCCTATAGCAGACAACTTCTACTGCGCTCGGATGGAAGGAAGCACACGCACGCACACACGCATGTATATGCATGCACGCACACGTACACCCATAAGTGTACACACTCAGGAATGGACAGGGCAGAAGTTGGTTCCAGCCAGAAGAAACCAACGTGTAGCTTCTTCATCAGACCACTACCATTTTATCGTTATTGTATTTTTTGCCTGGATAAAATTGCCTTTCTTTAGAATTTAAAGGATATCTATTAAACAAAAAGGCCACAATCACTGACCAGAATCTTCTCTTAACTTTTATGTATTTCAAACTATGTTTTCAGACTTTGCACTTTGAATGTAAGCTGCAAACTACAATTGGGAAGGTCTTTCACTTGTTTTTCATGTGAACACATACAGTTGTGTGTCACTTAATGACAGGGATACATTCTGAGAAATCCGCTGTTAGGTGATTTAATCATTGTACAAACATCATGGAGGGCACTTACACAAACATAGATGGTATAGCCGACTACACACCTAGGCTGAATGGTGCTAATATTAAGAGACCCCTGTTGTAAATGGAATCTGTCATTGACCGGAACGTCATTACGTGGCACACGACTGTGCACATATACATACCAGAAATAGATTTGCAGGATCTAGTTTTGAGGAACCTAATATATAAACTTGTAGATCTCTTCAAATAAATGCCAACATGATGAACTTTGAAAATATAAAAGAACAGAAGAGGAAAGAAGCAGAGACACATGTATGTACACACACGGAAGAGTTGTGTTTTGTGGTAAAGCAATGCTCTCAGGTTGGGACCATACTAAATATCTGTTTCTTCACATACTCAGGGTTCTTACTCAACCATTTCCCCTTCTGCACAGTTATAATCAGAGGCTGTGTGCTGCCCAGACCCCCAGTAATGGCTCATGGGTCACATGCCAATAATACGTGAGCCTTTATTGCTAAGAGCAAAAACACTAGTCATTTAAAACCACCGTCCAAAGAAAAGCACAACTTCTGTTTGCCTTTCTATGTTAATACTTATATAACATGTTTTGAAAATAGATACATTTCAATAATTCAGAGTACACTAGTCCTAATAAAATCAACATGTTACACATTGAAGTCATTGCTCGATTCAGTCATTGCTCAGACCCCTGCAAACAATATGAAATCCAAGAAAACTTTGAACAATTATCTAGTTAAAAGCTTTGGAAGCTTCATTATCAAAGACCCCTAGGGCAGCAGAGAATGCAAACATCCTGGGAGGGGGGTCTGGTCCTAAGGTGTCTCATTTGTCACCAGCTTCAGGAAGGAGGCCAGCATATCAACCTGGGGACTTTGCACATTCTGCAGACTCCAACACAGGAACGTGTTTCCCCTGGAGTGCCCCCACTTGGGTTTCTCAAACCTCTGGTTTGAAAAGTAGGGTCCCATCTCTTTGCCTCTAGGAGCTCCAATATCCATAGGTCTTACAATAAAATCAGGACTTTGACTCAACTCATGATTCCCTCGTTTCTTCAAGAAGCATCTGAGGCAGAATACCAGAGACATCATTGTATGGTGAATGCTTGAATGTGCCCCTGAAAAAACAAATCTCCCATTTTTCAAAGTAAAGAACACCCTTAATTTTGAAAGCCAGGCCACGCACCATCTAAGGTGATGTCAGGCTTCTCGCGGTAATTCCACCTGCTGCGACCGTTAGCTGGGCACCATCAAGATGCAGCACCAGCCTAATGTCAACAAAGCCTTGTGTGTGTCTTAAAAACAAAGAAATTAGGCCAAAATCCCTATGTAGCCAGGTCCCAACCACATTAGGCGATTCATTTGATCTTATCTACTTACTCACAAACATCTGCTTCTTTTGTCACAAAAATCAACTAACTGTTTAGAAAAAGTGAGCATTTTAAGAATCACCTAGTTCCTCCTGCTTTCATCTGATAAAACATTCTGAAGCAAGGTCTAAATTCCAGAAGAAGAAAGTCACAATATGCCAGGTTAGGCCCGTGTGAGTCTGTAACTTTGGAATTCAAAATGTGAGCTGAATCCTCCGGAAGGGGGAGAGTGGAGGCTCATATGTTAATTAAAAAGAAGTTCTCTCTTTTACCTAAAATGAAACTTCTCCTTACATTTGAATCCCAAGGGTTGATAAGTTCCAGTGGAATTCAGATCCAAGATAAATAATGAAACGCAGTGGGAAATCAATCAAATACAATCTAAAGCTCATTTGGTCTGGTGTTATTTTCAGAAAGACACTTTAATATCAAATGGAGACCTTTTTCCAAAATACCCCTGTGTGGGGCTCTCATCCCTAGATATTTGGAGGGGAGGGGGAATTACCCAGTTTTTCTGATCTACATCCCTGGATAGAGGCCTCTGAGCTGGCACCTACTTGTTTTAAAGAGGTAGTAAGGCACACGAAAAAATCGATAGCTTAAAATAAAGCAAATAATAATGTAATAAACATAAACACTTTTAACTAATATAAATGATGGATAATACAAATAACTTAAAATAATGTATCCAAATGAATGTAAATAACAATTTACAAGAATAATTTAAATTACAAGAATGATTTAAATTATTCTTTATCCAAAATGACTCCCCATCGATTTGCTTCGTAAATCTGTTTCTTCCTACTTCCAGGAAAGAGAAAGACTGTCCTAAAAATTTCTGTCCATTGACCTAAGGAACTGATATACTACTTATAGGATATTAAGTCAGTAGCTGTTCGAATATTCTTCAGCAAAAAAATAAAACAAGGATCTAGGGTTTGAGCAGAGCAGCATCACTGATGTTTGGGATTCACGCATGTTGGACCAGGCATGAGGAAAACAGAACCAGAGACTCTGCACTGCCGTGGACAAAGGGAAATCTGTTCCGATTACTCTGATGCTTTTCCCCCAAACACTTGCCCGTGGACAGGCAGATCTTTTAGACAGTCAGAAGATCTCCCGAAGAATCCACTGAGGGCCTCAGTTTGCCCTGCAAATAGCCCTGATGCTGTTTGTCATTCTCTAAAACAGCAGGTGGCGCAGGCTGAGTCCTGCCCACGGTGGGTGGCTGTGGTGCGCCTTTCGTAGTATATAAAAGAAAAGATTTTGAATTATTTCCCAGAAATTTAAAATCAAGAGCTTTCAAGTGTGAATATCCCAATTAATGGCTTCTCTCTAAAAATTGGAAGTCATCCCATCTCTGGGCAGTCTGCCGCAGTCCTGGGCGTCCAGACAGGCCCCTGGCTCAGGTTAGGGTTTTTCAACCCTGGACTGCTTCACTCATCGGCACACCTTGTCTGAACCTTGTGGACAGTGACTATGTAAAGCCCGCAGGCGGAGGTTTGGATATGTTTTTCAGGCCATTATGGACATTATTCCACCCTCTGCTATGGAAATGCTGATTACTACAATACCTCTTAAGAAACGCAAAATCTTGAGAATAGCAAGCACATGAAAAACTCTCAAAAGGTGTCAGCTGCTATTATATCATATCAACTCCCCTCTCTCTCCATTCTCCTTAGCTTGTACCGTTCGTTTCTATGTGGTTTTTTCTCTTCTGGAGATTAGATTAGGAAATACCAGGGTCCTGGCTTGTGCATCACACATAAACACACACATTCATATGTACACGTAATAGAGGGGGAATTTGAAATATGTCTATGTATGCATATAATAGGATAAGAGGGAAGAGGTTGGCTGGGAGAATTGGCTTGTTGATTCATCGCACTTTATTTCAGCTGGGGGGGCCAAAAAGCCCAACTCTAGCACCAGTCTGTCTTTGTTCCCTTTCCAAACCTATCTCTTGCGTACTTTAAACCGCCTCTCCAGGATTACTCTTATTTTAAAACTTCAGACATTTACTGAAACAAGTAACTTAGATTCCTCCCTGGCCTGAAAGAAGGAGCTGCTCTTATTAGATGTGCCATAAGACAAACATCGCCTTCAGTATTCCGGCAAAATGCCACATAATTGAGGCCAAAATATGCTCCAAAGAAAGGTCAACACATCTTATTACAGTCTGCCTGCGATCGCACGGGACGGCGGGGATTAAATTCACAACTCCAATAACCAGTGAGCCAATTACTTCTCGAAAGGAGTGGCATGATAATACCTAGAGCGTAAAAAAAGGAAATGAAGTTTAATTAAGTGTCGCCCAGTGAAATCTTCCTGGAAGAGCACAGTGAAGGAGGAAAACAGAAGTCCAGCCTGCCCGAGGATGGGAGGGACATACTGCCAAGCATATACGATTCTAACCAGAAAAAAAGGATGTGTATTTATTATACATGATATATATGACATATTATAATACATATGTAATAAATAACATCATATGACAAATATAAGACACATATGTATTCCAAAATTAACCTAACTACAAATTAACCTTCTCATTTTTTTATCTTAACTGAAGTATTGATTTGTCCAGTCTTTTTTGATAATACTACAATATTCATAGAGAAGAATCAAAATCCAGATAGGACTGATGTGCCTTTTGTAGTTAACATGAATAAATGTAAATACTTTCAAACACACCTGTTGTATTTATCAGCTGGCCATATAAAATCAATGGGTTTAAGAATAGGCACCAGATGAAAAATTTGTACCTTCAATTGAGACACGATGAGTTAAGAAAGAAAAATGAGGCACAAAAGAGAAACTCAATTTTTCTGCTAAATATTAAGACACAGGCTTAAAGATTAGTTTTTTGAATATAATACTCTTAGGTTTCCCTTGGTACAAAATGCAACAAATGTGGTCTCTCTTTCTGAAATGGCCTTATGAGTTATCACCCTTAATGCTCAAACCCATCAAAATGTGCTCTCAAGAAAGACTACATCAGGGCTGGCCTGGTGGCGTAGTGGTTGAGTTCTCATGCTCTGGTTTAGTGGCCTGGGGTTTGTGGGTTTGGATCCCGGAAACAGACCTACACACCGCTCATCAGGTCATGCTGTGGTGGCATCCCACATGCAAAATAGAGGAAGACTGGCATAGATGTTAGCTCAAGGCCAGTCTTCCTTGAAAGAAAGAAAGAAAGAAAGAAGGAAGGAAGGAAGGAAGGAAGGAAGGAAGAAAGAAAGAAAAAGAAAGATTACATCAATAATCCATACATGTACGTGTTAATCCATTTCCCTGTGTCCATGTACATTCATGTATAGACTCTCCTGAGTTACACTGCACTTGGTAGCCATTCAATGAATGTAAATTGTATAAATTCTCTGCCATTATGGGAAATAAGACTTGTCCCATCATTTGTGATATTTCAAACATTTCAGATCAAGTTAAGGAAGTAACTTTGTGGTGAAATTTTCAATCATTATCTTAAATGAGTCAATTAAAGAACGTAAAATGGCTATGATTTATTTAGCACTTAGTATAATTATGATACTAATAATAGAAAACACTTACATACCATTTACTTTGTGCCAGGCATTAAGAACCTTACACATGTCGACACATTTAGTCTGTACAACAATACTTCATGAGTTAATAATCATATTATCTTCATTTTACTGATTAGAAAACTGAGACACTGGGATGCTACATATGACTCGTCTGCTGTCACACTGCTGGATGGTGGCAGAGCCAGGATTTGAAGGAACACCGTCTGCCTCCAGAGTCTCTTAACTGTGTGCCAAGTATGACAGTAGAACCTTGTGAGGGTTAATTTTATGTGTCAACTTGATTGGGCTGTGGGGCACCCAGATATTTAGTTAAACATTGTTTTGGGTGAGTCTGTGAGAACCTTTCTGGATGAAATTAACATTTGAAATGGTAGACTTGAGTAAAGCAGATTGCCATCGCCATTGTGGGTGGGCCTCATCTCATGTGTGGAGGGCCCAAAAAGAACAAAAGGGCTGAGTAAGACAGAATCCTCTCTCAGCCCATCTTTGAGCTGGGACATCAGTCTTCTCTTGCTTTTGAACTTGGAGCTTACATCATCAATTCTCCTGGTTCCCAGGCCTTTGGACTGAGGCTGCAACCATACCATCAGCTTCACTGGGTCTCCAGCCTGCCTACTGTCGATCTTGGGATTTCTCAGCCTCTGTAAATGCATGAACCAATCCTTATAATAAATCTCTTTTTCTATATCTCGTATTGGTTCTGTTTCTTTGGAGAACTCAGATTAATACAGACCTTAATGTATATGATCTCACTTAATCCTCACAGCTACCCGACTAGAGAAACAATATTCATCCCATTTTTGTAGATAAGGAAATAGATCCCAGAATGATGTCCAAGGTTGCACTGCTAGGAAGCAGGTTTTGAAGCAAAGTCTAAATCCAGAGTCCACACACTTTCTACATAATTGTAGTACCTCTCTAAACATATGGAAACAGATGAGAAAGTTTCAGGCTAAAAGAAAACATCACGGGGCTGGCCCCATGGCCGAGTGGTTAAGTTTGTGCACTCCACTTTGGTGGCACAGGGCTCGCCAGTTCGGATCCTGGGTGTGGACCTACACACCGCTCATGACACCATGCTGTGGTGGCGTCCCACATAGAAGAACTAGAATGACTCACAACTAGGATATACAACTATGTACTGGGGCTTTGGGGAGGAAAAAAAGGAAGATTGGCAACAGATGTTAGCTCAGGGCCAACCTTCAAAAGAAAAAAAAAAAAACTTTTAAAGAAAACATCAACTACCTGGTCCTTCTAGGAAATACACCAATTCCATGGTAGAGACCCATTGGTCAGCTCTATAGACAAGTGCACACCTTGACACTCCAGTGAACTCCCCTTTGAATGGAAAAGAATAAGTAAACTTGTAAAACAAAATATAAAATAGACTATACAACCTTTGAAACTTTTAAAACTTCATACTATCCCTTAAATTTTAATTAAATCAGTGATCTATCAATCAATCATATTTAGCACTTCTAGTTCTTGTTCAGGAATCTCACCATCTCCACCTCGATTACAGATCCTTTCTCTCTCCCTTGAGGCTGAGAAATCACAGATAAAATTCATTAGAAATACTTAAGGCTTTGAGATGAGTTCTCAGACTTACAGTCAGCAGTAAGAGAGATCAGGCATTCTTTCACACACACACAAAGTAGTTATTTCTGATAATAATCAAAAGCTGCAACAAAAAGCCCTCTTCTAACATCCTATGCCATTATAATAGCTGTCTTTTACAACTAAATACCAAGCAATCAAAAAAATGTTAATTAGTACTCAGCATTTACTATTCATAGAGACAGGCCATCATCTGTTAATTATCAGACCAATAGCAGAGTATTGATCACAATTTGTCAACTTGGAAATAATTGAAACCAGTAAAAGAATAGAATCTTTCAGTAAACAATAGGCCTTCATTTCAGAAACGCTTAGCCAGCTCTTCTTTTACACATTATCCTCTTCATCAATAAATGCTTTTCAGATAATTGTCTCTCTCTTGTTTGTGCTGTTTTTTTAAAACAAAAATTGTGTGGTTTAGTGAGAACGTATTAGGCACCTATATCATTTTGGCAGCACAATACCAACTCATGACGGAATTAAGAGAGTCAATGCTTAGCAGAAGTAATAAATTGGGGCTTCTTAAGAGCTTGCACCTCGAAATACTGTTAAATTTGTTTTTCATTCATTAAAAAAGTTTACTGAGTGCCAACAATGTGCTTTCTAGATATGGATTCAATTACTCAAATATACGCTTTTATAGTCCAAGTCTTAATGTCCATTGCAAAGATACATAAAGCAGCCATCTTCACAGAAATAGGCAAAACCCATTATTTGCTCTGTCTTCAGACTCTTTAGTCAATGTAAGAGCAGCTTTCAATCTAAAGGAAAAAATAGATTCTACTGGATCACTGAACTTAAAACACAGTCCTTAACATATTACCCCTCCTTCACGAATCATTTCTTAAAAACTCTTACAATAATTTCGCAAGGAAATGCAACATGTATGGACTAACGCCGCTTAAAGCCTGGATTTCTGGACAAACTCGCTCTAATACGAATACCTATCGCCATGCCTCTTAGAGCTCCAGGTAGCCCAATATAAAGATTTTTATGTCCCAAGGAAAATTTTACATCATAGGGAAAAAATAAAGTTTTCATTGTAAATATAAAAGTTAATATTGAAATGCTGAATTTTGCCTAATTACTGGGCCTATTTTGGACGGAGGAAGGAGGGCAAGGACAAGTTCAACTTTCAAGGAACTAGAAACTAACTCAAGTTGCTGATAATTAACGTTGTCCCAGGGAGTGAGGGCCCTTTTCCAGTGGGAACAGGCCAAATGTTTTAACTGTGCAGAATCTCGACAGCTCATCTTAAAATTGGCTTTAAAACAGGTTTTCTGCGATAACAATATGGGCCCATTTTCTGCCCGAAGAATTCCCATTTTAAATCCCACAACAACATGAATCATAATGGCAATTCTGACATAACATTAACTAGAGCAAGGCTTGGATAAGAGAGGAGAGAATAAAATAATTGCAGTGGTTATCAAAGTTCTACCTGGAGAATTGGATGGCTAAATGGATAGCACCTTGACCTTTCACCCCTGAGACTGTGGCTGGATTCCAGTCCTGACTCGAGTGACTAAAAAATCATTCTGACCACTGAGGTGAGAAAGACCCAAAGTGAAATTAGAATGAGGGTCTCAGGCCAGTTGTTTCAGTGTGCATTTCCAAATCACAAAACCACAGCAAACGAGTACTTTCTGAGAAGACACACAAAACCCAGGCTTCTAGAAAAAAGGAAAAGGGTGAAAAGCACAAACTAATAGCAATGAACTGTGAATTCCACAAATACACTACCAAGTAAACTCTTGATACAAAGCAGATATACATTAAAAAAAGAAGAAAAAGCCTTTGGTTATTTAATCATCGACATCCTTTCAAACTCAATATTGTTAAGTTATTAATGCATCTGTTATGACCTGCTGTTAATAGAGGAAAACGGTAAATTTATTTGACTATTTAAACGATAAATATTTTCTATTTCAAGTGAATTCACTTCGACTATAAAAGAGTAAAATCTAGAAATGTCAAAATGTCGGCAGCCTGATAGACCTAACTAGGAATGAAATGGAATCAGCTGACAGCCAAAGAAATACACAAAAGCTTCCAGTAATGCTTAAGGCCTTTCTTAAATGAAACATGTTTCAAGAAAAATACCCTGTTAAATTACAAATTACAACCAGCTCTGTGTTTCATTTAGAGTGAATAATTCATTCGTACCTTAAATTCTTTCTCCATATCTGATTTGAAACACTGCTTCCAACAACAGGTGCTTATCCATATAAATTACTCTCCTGATTCTGCTGGAGAATCAGTATGGAGCACGGCTGATCACGAGCAGAGGAGAAGGGAAAGATGCAGCGTTTGTGTCAGAGCCAGACATCCTCTAACAAGATTCCAAAAACAAATACTCTTGCAAAAAATATTATTACACCAGGGAAAACAAGACCCATTCCATCAAAAATAAATCTGGAACTCAGTGGAATCATATCATATTAGTTTTTCATAGCGAATTGCATGCACATCTCTGCCTCATCACTTTTAACTGTTGGAGGAGAGAAAGCTCTTACCTTGACACAGTTTTAATGTTTACTATAGACGTACTGCAGGAATCCAAGCTTCATAAGGTGACAGCAATTAAACCAACAGGTCCCATTAACTATAGATGACATTCTTGGGCTCCTCCATTTCAACTTCCATATTTGATTTAATTAGATTAGACAATTATTAGTGGACCTGAAACACTAGCTCATAGCAGTAATATACGAGAGAAATTACAAAACCAGTGGGCATGCCCCGTGTCTGAGGAAGATTTTCAAGTATTGCTCCTTTCAAGACGCCTGATGAGGAGGATATGATTGCAATCACTAATTCTTTCCTCAAGGGTCACACAATTGTTCAGATGGCCTAGAAACTGCAATTACAAATCAAAACGAGCGATGCTGGCTGATGGT
Organism: Equus caballus; assembly: GCF_041296265.1. NCBI lineage: Eukaryota > Metazoa > Chordata > Mammalia > Perissodactyla > Equidae > Equus > Equus caballus. The sequence continues at coordinate 18,850,044 of NC_091714.1, forward strand.
CCTTTTTCTGAAACCCAACCCACTTTTAAAGTACACTGCTTTCCGATAATTGCTTTTCATCAGTTCTCCATTTAATAGCAATATTTTATGATTATACATTTTCATAGAAAAATCTCGAGTCCACAGGGCATTTGGCTTGTATGAGTTTTCACACCATCAGGGTCTTGTTTTCTTGTTCCAAACCTCAGAATTTCTAAATTTCACAAATACCTTGGTCAATCTGTTTCCTTTGCAGCCAAATGTTTATGTGCAAGTGTGAACACACATAGGTCTTGCTCCTGAATATGCTACTGACATAATTTTTAATCTTTGACAGCCTTTGCTCCACAAACAAAGCAAGCAAATGAATGACAACAAGCCACTCCAAATTCTGTTGGTTGCTATGCTATCGGAGCCAAAACTAATAAATGAAAGAATGAATGAAGGCATGTAGTGTATTTGGGATACTTTTTTGTAGCGGGTGGAGGGGCAAAAGAGAGTCAAGCCTAAACAGTCATTCTAAACGTGGATTATTCACTGGGCAACGGACTATTGGAGAGAGAGTTTAGGGAGACAGAGAGGGTACAGAACACAGAGAATAGAGAATAAAGAAACAGATTTTCAAAGTTTATCACTGCCAACATCTATTTGGCAGCATTGTTTTGCTAAGCGACTAAAAATAAAACAAAGTCTTTTTTTTGCATCACAGCTGCACAGGATCACCCCTCACTGGGTTAATAGGTTATAATGAGGACAGTGACATTTTTACAAATAGTCAACTTAGAATGCTCTGTGTTCTATGTTCTCCTGACCAACAGTGTCAGCCCTAGATGTGGCATCTTGTGCAGTAATGGTGTCATCATAAAAATATTATATTAAATATAGACAAAATGGGGAGACGGTATAGAGTTTGGTGCTGGAGTCAAATATCTGGGCTCCAGCTGGTTTCACCACTTGTCAGCTGTGTGGTGTTGGACAAGTTGCTTCTCCTTTCTGTGCCTCAGTTTCTCCATTTATAAAATGGGAACGATGATAACCTCTCCTTCTTAGTGGGGCTGTGAGGATTGAAAGAGTTATCTAAGTGTTTGGAAGAGCCATACCTGCCACATAGTAGACACTCAGTATTTACCCAGTATTATCATTGTTACTATTATTCTAGAAAGGCAGCACACACAGCAAAAACCAAGGTGAATTCATAAAATAGCATACATAAATAGTAAAACTCCCCTTTTCCCTCATTTCTCTTTGCGGGCAAATTCCTTGAAAACATTGTGCATTTTCACTGTTCCCAGTTTTGCTCCCCACACTTTCTCTTGAATGCACTCACCCAGGCTTCCCCACCCACCTCCATTAAAGCTGCTCCTATCAAAGTCACCGATGGCCACACATCGCCCAGACCAATGGATGATTCAGAGTCCTCATCTTATTTATGTGCCAGCTTACTTCTTGATGCCATACCACCCCCTATTTAAAACTCTTTACTCCCCTGCTTCCAGGTCACCAGAGTGCTGGTCTTCTCTGTTTCTCCTTTCTCAGCCCCCTTTCTTTGTTCCTTTTTTTTTTTTTTTTTTTGAGGAAGATTAGCCCTGAGCTAACTACTGCCAATCCTCCTCTTTTTGCTGAGGAAGACTGGCCCTGAGCTAACATCCATGCCCATCTTCCTCTACTTTATACATGGGACGCCTACCACAGGCTGGTTTTTGCCAAGCGGTGCCATGTCTGCACCCGGGATCTGAACTGGCGAACCCGGGCCGCCAAGAAGCAGAACGTGCGAACTTAACCGCTGTGGCACCAGGCCGGCCCCTCCCCTTTCTTTTTTCTGTCTCATCTAACATTGGAATGTCTTAGGGCTCAGTCCTTAGACCTCATCTCCTTTCTATAAATGCTTAGCCTAGGTCATCTCGTCCCATCTCCTGCCTTTAAATCTCATCCACATGCTGACATCTCCTGAACCACAAGCTGGATGTCCGAAATGCAACATGCCCAAACTGAACTCCCGATGCTCCTCTCCAAACCTGCTCCAGTGTCCTTTATTTCTCCTATTTGGCTCTACCTTGAAAAGATACCCAGAATCTGAGCACGCACCACCTCCTTCCCTGGACCAAGGCTCCTCCACTTCATCTAGGGGATTGCAAGAACCCCCTTACTGTACTTCCTGCTTTCATTCTTGTCCCTCTTTAGTCTATCCTCAATACATCAACCAAAGGGGCTCTGTTAAAATGTAAGTCAGAGAACTGCATGCCCCTGGTGGAAATCCTCCAATATCTCAGCATCTCGTCCAGAGTAAAAGCCAGTCCATTCCATCACCTGCAAGACCCTGCTCTCACTCCCATTTCTCTCTCTCCCATTCGCTCTGCTCCAGGCATCCCAGTGTCCTTGCTCTTCCTGGAACACACTGTGCACATGACCTCTCAGAGCCATTACCCTTGCTGTCACCCTTGCCTGGAAGGTTCTTCTCCAGGCTATCCACACATTTCACCATTTCACCCCCTTTAGATCTTTCCTCCAACTCACCTTCTCTGTGAGCCCTTCCCAGCCACTCTGTCTAAAATTGCAGCCCCTTCCTGACATTGCTTTCTTTTTTTTTCCTACTTTTTATTCCTTAGCACTTATCACTACCTAAAAGACAATATATTTTATTTATCTTATTTATTCTTCATTTCCATGCACAGAGGAATTTTGTCTTTGTTCCATACTTAATCTCCAGCGCCTAGAACAATTCCTGGCACAGAGTTGGCAATCAATAAATGTGTGTGAAATGAGTGAATTCTTTCACTGAGGCCCTTCGTAATATTTCATACGGTCGGTCTTGTGGTGGATAGTCACAAAAATAGTTAAGGGAAACACAGGCCTGTACGATCACTTTTTAAAAGACCACTTTTATCGTATTTATTGTAGAATAAAATGCAGACACAGAAAACCACATGAAACAAATGTATTGCTTAACGAGTTTATTACGAAGCAAACATCTTGGAACCACCATCCAAGTACAGAAAAGGAACTTTGCCAGCCACTCGAAAGTCTCTCCAATCCTGTCCAAATCTCACTCCCGTCCCCCACAAAGGTTACCATAATCTTGACTTTTACAGAAATCATTTCCTTGTGTTTCTTTATATTTTTACCACAAGAGAAAAATTCCTAAACACTTCAGTTTAGGCTTCCCTATCTTAAAAATTTATGTGTTCTTAAGTCTCCTTTAATCTAGGACTCTCCCCACCCTCACGCATCCCACCACCCTACCTCTTTCTTTTCACTGCAGTTTACCTGTTGCAGAACCTGGGTCATTGTCCTGTAGGATTTCCCACAGTTTTCACACTCGTGGTGCCATTTGATGTTTCTCTATATTTCCTGCAAATTGGTAGAGGGATCCCAAGGCTCGGTCAGCCTCAGGTCAATACCTTCGGCCGGAACATGGACTGTGTCTTGTGTTTTCCATCAGGAGGCACATGATACCTGGTTGTCTCTCTTTTTGCGATGTTAGCACTCTTGATACTCAACACCTGATCTATTAACTCATCAGAGGTACAAAACGGTGATACCCTAATTCTACAATTTAATTTCCATTTACTGATTGGAGTACTTTTATAAAGAGGCAACCCTCCTCCTCTATAAGTTGGTTACCCACTGGTGCAGTTCAAATAGAAAAAGCAAGAGAAATGCAAGATTCTTCCCTCTATTTACCAGTTTTTAAAATAATGAACTGGTTCCCTAGGATGCTTTGAATGTGATCAACGAGTTTTCTAAAAAAAATCATTGTTGGTGCTGGTCTGGTGGCGTAGTGGTTAAGTTTGTGCACTCTGCTTCAGCAGCCCAGGGTTCGCAGGTTCAGAACCCAGGTGCAGACCTACACCGTGCTCATCAAGCCATGCTGTGGTGGCGTCCCACATACGAAATAGAGGAAGACCGGCATGGATGTTGGCTCAGCGACAATCTTCCTCAAAAGCAAAAAGGGGAAGATTGGCAACAGATGTTAGCTCAAGGCCAATCTTCCTCACCAAAAATAATTATTAGCTACTCTGGGATAGGAAGGTGGTATCTTTCCAAGGTTTTTTTTTGTCATCTGATGCTTTAGGGAACAGAAATACAAAGAACTCCTTTTATTAGTTGAGGCATCAAATGCAGATAATTGTTTCTTTCACCCTGGGCTCTGGTGAGCCTTCAATAGACAGATCGAAAAAAATGGTCCAGGCACCAGTCTCCAGTGGTGTTGCTGCTGAAAAATCATCCTGGAAGGAACAAGTTTGCAGATGAGATCATAAAGATGCACCAGTGAGCCAGGTTCACTCTCCACATTCACTTACTAATAACTTACTGAGTGCCTGCCTTATGCCAGACCACAGAAATAAGCAGAAAACTAGATAATATAACTGTTCTGAGTGGGAAAAGAAGACCAAATAGACAATTAGCTTCAAAATCATGTGGTGAGGGCTGTGATAGAGGGACACAAAACATTCTATGAACTGTGATAGAGGGACACAAAACATTATATGAGCAACTAAGAAAAGCACCTATTTATAGAAGGAGTGCTTATGCTGGCTTTGAGGAATGTGAAAGAGTTTGCCAAACAAATTAGTAAGGAAAGGCATCTGGACAGAAGGAACAGCCTGTGCAAGGGCATGACCTGTTTAAGAAGTGGAAATAGGGGCTGGCCCGGTGGTGCAGTGGTTAAGTTCGCAAGTTCCACTTCTTGGCGGCCTGGGGTTCACCGGTTCGGATCCCAGGTGCGGACATGGCACCGCTTGGCACGCCATGCTGTGGTAGACGTCCCACATATAAAGTAGAGGAAGATGGGCATGATGTTAGCTCAGGGCCAGTCTTCCTCAGCAAAAAGAGGAGGACTGGCAGTAGTTAGCTCAGGGCTAATCTTCCTCAAAAAAAAAAAAAAGAAGTGGAAATAGATTCCTCTTGTTGGAACAAAATGCGTGTGAGGGCAAGTAGGGAGAGATGAAATGTAATCAATAGGCAGATCAGGAGACTACAGGACACTACATTAAGAACTTCCTATTTGAGCCTGAAAATTAAAAATGTTTGAGTAAGCGAGTGACATGATCCATTCTGTATTTTGGAAATGCTACTTTGCAGTCAGCTATGTGAAGGAAAGTTTGAAGAGAGGGGAGGCTGGTATTAGGGAGACCAATTAAGAGGCTATTAATAAAATCCACGTGAAATGAGATGCCAGGAGAAGTAAGGCAGTTTTAAACTTAATCCTAAACATGAGATAATCCCAGTTCCACAGAGATCTTACGTAGCGATTGAACAAGCTCGCTGTTGTTCGAAGCACTCTATGCTTCTCTCTCGGAATCCTTCTGTCATGCTGTAGGTACTGTTATCCCATAGCACAACTGAAGGCTCCTAGGCAGGAGGACGCTCAGAATGTGCCCAAGCTAGCAAAACTCTGCCTACCACAGAGTCAGGACCCCAATCCTGGGCCTCAGGCTCCAAAGTCCTTGCTCTTCACCGCACACTACACGCAAGTGGGCCGGACGGATGAATGGAGTCATGCAGCAACACCTCAAGGTCCAGAAGATGGAGCCGAGAGCCGGCCAGGCCTGGGAGGAAGGCATGCTCTGAAGCTGCCTGTGAAGCAGAGCATTACCTGAGCTTCCTCAGTCTCAGTTTAAACTATAAAATCCTAAAAGAGTCTTAACATTGGATTTTTGTGGGCTTATCGCCAGGAATAAAATAATATATGTAAATTAGATGCACAATATCTGGCTCAAAGAAAGCACACGTGTAAATTGTGGTTATTCTTATTGTGTTTATTCAAAAATATTCCCTATGTTCTCCATATAGGTGATATTCACCAAGGTAGGAAAAATGGGTGGAGAGGTGGGAAGAAACAGAGGTGGGCAGTATTTAGGGGATGGAAGATGATAATTTCAGGGTATTTTTTATTTGCGAAAAGCCTTTTTCTGGCAGGAACCAGATTTCATTTAATTTCTGGCAGTTTCTGGCAAATAGTAGTTTTTCAAATATGTGCAGTAGGGTTGTATATTGAACTCATAATACAATGCCACTATGCAGGGGGAAAGAAGTCATTTCTTTATTTTATCGATAGCTGATTGGTTTTCCTCACAAGCTCCCCTCCACAGGTTAATAGTGGAAAACATTCTATATTCCTATCCAGTGTAAAGCTTAGTCGGATCCAATAGTTCAAATAATCCTTTCAGGGGATGCTGAGTCTCTCTTTAAAAAATAATCATCTCATCTTTCACATTGTTTCCTTTCTCCTCCTGCCTCTCTGCTTTCTCTCCCTAAAATAGCATCCAGGTGTCTGCTTCAAGTCAGGATAAGCCCACTCCACATAAGACTGCCAGGAAGCAGGCAAGGAGACAGCAGACTCTTCAATCTTCTCACAAGTACTCCTTTTAAGGATAGGTCTGCTCAAGTCCTGCAAGGCTGCTCTTCCTCACCCCACAATGTGTGAAGATGCTGTCTTCTTGGTCCACGTCTGCTTCGTACATCAGGGTATCAATCATCGTACCATCAGCCTTTAGGGGGCCTTCAAGACGAGAAGAGAACTAAAGATCTCTCGCAGCTGGTTAACAACGTGTTCCTTATTAAAGGTTAGACAACAACTACAGATGTTATACACTGCAGAAGCTGCATTTAAAGGTACGTCAAACCCAGTGACATAAAACATATCATAAAAATTTGGAAATAATTTATCTAGGGGATGAAGAAGAAGAAAACTTTGGAATGGAAAATAAATGGAAAAGGGGTCAAGTTATACCTATCAATAAAAAATATGACCAATTTCGAGGTTTCTGACACTAGCCATATGTATGTAGGAAAATGTTCTGCAACAAAATTATACATAACTAGTTCTTTTCTTGAGGCAGAGTTATATGCATGTTTGTCTGAAATTAGCAATAAACTTTAAATCACCAAACTCTTAGGTTTGGGTCTGACATTTATAGGATATGGGAAGTCTTTAAGAAACACTTTATTTCTAAGTCAATATCTTGCTTGGTAGTTTCATCTTTTGAAGATGGAAATTGATTTTTCTCAACACTGCAAATAGGCTGTTCCCCTCCCCTCCCCTCCCCCATCACTATGAAGTGTCAGAAGCACAGGGAAAGCTCCGACCGACTGACCGACCATGGGCAGCCTCATGGTTCACCATTTCAGCATGATCTACACAGGAAACCAGGATAAGGTGACTTTTCCAATATTGCACGTTTTAAAAGAATCTTCTCTTTTTTTATTATTGACAAAAATGGCAGTTAAATAGTACTTTTGTAACAAGCTGTCATAGTTATCTTACCTGAATTTTTACTTCAGGCAACACGTAAAAGGAATTGGCTCAGATCCGCCTTTAAAATAACTCAGTGTATTTGTGACAAGCTCATTTCTGTCCGAAGACTAAAGGATTAATAGTCATCGGGAAAAGTTTGAAATCTGTGGCTATTTAATTTATGAGCTCGCCAAAAATAATCAAGCAAGGAGAATAATAAGCATTTTTTCTGTACCACTTGACTCTCATTGGAAGAATTGAGGAGATATGTTAAAGAGAAATGTTGAGGTGTCTCCCACAAGATGATATGTGGAATTTTTGAATGAGAAGAAGCGTGGCTTAATACAGTTTAAGGAGTGTCTCTTCTGTCCCAAACTTCTGCTGGATGGTAGGCATTTATGTGATTATACCAGGGAAGTTCCACTTCCACTTGGGATTACATTCACTTAACAATGAAAAAAAGGGGAGATAATCTACAAAATGACAACTTTTCTGGAGCCTATCAGAGAGCTGAAGTCACAAGGCAACCAGATGAATTGAATTCCAAAGAATGACAAATTCCTCCAAGGAAAGATGGGACATATAAATTGTCCTGCCATTGGCAAGGTATGGGAAAACCTGGTAACAAGAAGGAAGCTTTAATTCTATGAATTTTTAAAGACAGAGTGTGAGTTAGCATGACAGTTTAGAATAATTGGGAGCCCAGACATGAGAAATCTTGCAAATCTCTAGTGTGAGATGATGAACAAGACTGAAGGCAGGGGAGAAGAAAGAAAGCGATGGCACAAGTGTCAGGAGGTAACTGGCGGCCACTCGGGACAACACAAAAGTCCATCCACTTTCCCAGACCATTCTCTTATATGAAGCAAAAGCTTTAAGCTCCTGGCAGGAAGGGAGGCAGGAAATTCTCTTGTCTCACAGTAAAGTCAAAGATCCAATGCTTCTGCGGGGCAGCCAGGAGCAAAAGACCTCTGCTTCCAGGGGAGGGAAGTATGGAACTTACTTGAGCCCCAAATCCTGCACTGATACTAAGCAGACATCTGTTACTGATAGAAAAGGGCAGAAAACTCTCTACTACTCAAGGTTTGGCTGCCATGATAAGGGGAGGGGAAGAAGGGGCAGGAATGCTGAGAAAGCCCTACCCCCAAGACTCACGCTCACAGGACCTTCCTAAGCTTGAGGACAGATCATGAGAACTGAGGAACCTTCAATCATGCATCCAATTCCCAGACCCCATCTCCAACTCTACTGGTCCAAGCACAAGCCTAGCACTTAGTAACAAGCACTCACAGTCTACTGATAGGGGAAAGACAAGAATGGCGCAGGTGTGTCTGAGGTGCTGCAATCTGAGGATGGAGCAAGAATTTTAAGAAAAATCCTTCCACACTGCAAGATCTACTCTAAGCACAAGATAAAAGCAGCCCCCCATTAAAGGAATATGAAGTTCATGGTGCACTCAAGGTTAATTATAGCAACAACAAAACCCAAACCCAACCCAACTACAGACTAGATCAACTCAACCAACCACACTAATAGCCTGACAGAACAAGAGGTGTGTCCATTTCTGGGTGTTAATTCTATTTACTCTGTCTCTTCTGTTCTATTGACAATGTCTGACATTCAATCAAAAATAACGAGGCACATAAAAAATCAAGAAAAAAAGATGACTAAACAAGTCTTCGTCTTTATTAAGTTCCTGCTTAGGAGAGAGGCTTGTTAGCCAATAGTTAAAACTGATTATAACAAAGAACTGTATTAGAGATATTTCAAAGTGTATTAGAAGTATTACACACATAGGGAAATCAGTAATTACATCTGCCTAGGGGGAGGTGCCAGAGAAAGCAAATAAGAGACATTATTAAGTGAGAGTTTGCCATGAGGACAAATGGAATAAGCATTTCAGTAGAGGAAACTGATGTGCAAAGGCATGGATGGGTGAAATGGACATGAAATATTGGCAATTTCAGAAAGGCCAATAAAACCTAGGGGAAAACAGTTCTCCCATCATTTTTTTTTTTTTTTTTTTGGTGCTTTTCTCTCAGTGTCTGTGAATGTGCATCAATACACAAGGCTAATTGTTCTGTGAAAACAGGAAACCATATTGACTATATGCTAGGGAGCGAAGTGACTCCTTACAATAGTGGCTCCTGAAAGAAGGCTTCTTGAGTACCCTTGAATGCATTCAGACGCTGGTATCAGCAAGGTTGGATTTTCCTGCTACTGGTGATTCCTGATATTTAATTTAAAAGATACTCTTGAATGAAAACATCTGTAATCATTGAAGCCTATTGAGCATCCCAAATACAGAATATCCAAAAAAAAAAAAAAAAAAGAGCCTGTTATCATAAATTTGGATAAATTTCTTGCATTTCTCTATTCACGGGAAATAATTCCAAACATTTCTTTTCTTTTCTTGCTTATTGAAAAGTTGAATTAAGAGAACTGTATGGCTTGGAACACTTCTCATTAATGGTAATTAGTTTCTGTAATCGAAAAACATCATAAACAGTTACATGTGTGTTTTAGTGGGATATAAAAATTATAACCTTTTAGAAATCACCCAAAGATAAACGATGAGAGCTTTTGAATATAAAGCATATTGAAGAAATAGTGCAATTGCACAAAACTTTCAGTACAATCGGCTTAAATTGATTTCCATCATGAAATTTGAATTCCCATAGATAGTTAGCACAGTTTCTTTATAGGCTGCCACTGAGCAGCTTGGGAAGCTGCACAAATACTATGCAATTAATCTTCACGCCCCTCCCCATTTTCTCCATGAGAAACTTGACTCCCTCGGTGCAGTTGTAGCCTCTACACTGGCTAGGACAGAATGGGTGGGTTCCATTGGGAGAGGTGCTGTGGAAGACTTTAATCTCCATGGGCATCACTGATCTTCTTCCTCTGTTTCATCTGGATGAAGAGGGTCTCAGCACTCCAGATTTTGCACTGACTACCTGTGTACTTATTCATTGCAATTCTGCATTCTTTTATCTAAACCTGTGCAAGATGAGCTGGAAATATAACACGGTCAGGGCAACAAAGATTCTATGCACACCCTTGCTTCTCAAACAGGTAGGTGTATTTCCAGGGGCTGTGCAAAGCGTGCTGAGAGTTGAGGCACTAGGATAAGCATGGAACATCTTCCCAGATCATTAGTTTCCCTCCAATATTTTGGGAGAAAACTTTTTTTAGAAATAAATGTAATTATATCATGAATTTGAATGCAAATTAGAAAATGTTTAAACTAAAACGAAAAAATTTAGAAATTGTCTTCACCTTTGCCTCAGGATATTTTCCCAGATCCACCAGGCTGTCTGGCTCATGCTCTTCTCCTATGAGAGGTACCACAGAGGATACCGTAAGAAACTCTGGTACCTGCTTAGGTGAGTTGATACGTGAAGTAAACCATCTGCAGGCATGGTAGTAGTTAATAGGAGGCAGTTCAATGATAGTCATGATCTAATTCTTCAAGAGGTCACAAGTGTTAAGAAATGCATTAAACAAAAACACAGCTACCATGAACTGTCCAACAAAGGAGATGATGCAGCCAGAATTTCTGCTGAGCCTATGGTTTCTCCTAAGTCCAAGAGCCACAGTCTTCAAGTGAATGAATCAGATGTCACTCTCTCCATGTTCTAAACTCAGCACTACCACCTTCGAGACGGGCACTGCAGGGAAAAAGCCAGAGCCCAATAAAACAGCCCAAATACAAGAAAAATGTGTTCATGACATTTGTTTGAGCTGCCTTGGGGTTCAGATGTTCTGATCTCTGTCTTCCCGCTCTGGGTCACGATGTGGCTTTTCCCAGGAAGTCAGCTTTGTGACTCTCTGGAATAGCTCTTAGAGCATCCTTTCGACAGTACCGATTCTTCCCTACAACGGGTGCATGATGCTGACTCAGCAGTGTATGATCCACCTGAGCATCTGTTGAACAGATACGAGCCTTTGGATTCCAGGTTGTTTCCACAGGAGAATTCAGTGTTAAGAGAGACTCTTCTGGCTCTATAAACTGCCTCCCTTCTCCTCTTTACAATAACCATTTCTGTCATTCTCATTGAAGTTGCCCTATTTTGTAAGAGCTGATCGCCCTCTGGGCTATGTCAGTGGTGCGCCGTGCGAGAGACAAAGAAAGGCACAGAGGTCAGAAACAGGGAGATGCCACCTCACCACCCCCTTTACTCTGTGGATGAACAGACCTCTCAAGAGTTCTCTGTGATGCAGGCAAACTAACAAGCTGTCCTTCTGGCAATTAAGCAAGAGAAAAGGCCACTTCTAAAAACTTTGCATCCAGTTCACACCTTCTAGCAACAATGCTGCTATTGAACATGCTTAAACTGTTGATTCCTTGAGGTTTCTATATCTCTCTGAGCCCACTTTGCCTTTGCTCAACCTAACAGAGCACCCTTAATCTTCTACTTCAGCACACTGTGGGAATTGCTTAACCTTGAAATAAAAATGCATGTGGTGGTAAAGACAGACAACTATTCAGAGATGTCTGAGAAGGACACAGTTTGGCGGCCTTCTTGTGCCTTCTTCTAACTTTCTTGCATTTAGCTCAGGAAGCCAGAAAACCATGGAAAGAATTCCTTTTACTATAAAGCAGCCTTCAGAGACATCCCCAGCCTTCACGTGCAATGCCTGACTCAGAGAGCAACTCCATGCACACTCGGTGGGGGTGTGCACCAGTCACAGCATCTTCCCTTCAATGCTAAGCTTAGTGGACGATAAATAAACCACTCTTCAGAAAACTACATCTTCCAGTGTACTCAATGATACCCTGGTGCCCTTAAGAGCTGCTTTCCATCTCTGTAAAAATTAATTCACCTCATATAGTAAGCAATCTACTTCTTGAGAGAAATTTTGTTGTAGGATCAGAGCCAATTCTTTTCACAAAAGGGGAAATTTCTCTTGTGAACTACACCACAAATGGAATCTTGAAGCAAGAACATTTTTTCTTTTACTCCAGATCCTATTTAGAAAATGACAGTTATTATCTCATATTTTCTAATAGTTAATGAAAGGAAAAAAGTCAATATCTTGTTGGTGGCATGTCAAAAGACTTTTGCCCATTTCTTAATTCATTGTGGAAAAATGATTTTTTTGAGGTGCAAACCAGAATGGGTGGGAGGTGAAGGAAAATAGACATTCTGTCAGAGTGATTCTTGAGGAAACCATTGAGCCAGTTCCAAAGACAGATCATCTGAGTCCTGGCCAGAATCCATTCATCACTGCTCCGTCTTATATAAACTCAGCCACTTCACCTCATTGTCAGAGAAGAATTGAGCAATTTTAGGGATGCATAAGAAATCAGAACTGTCCAAGTAGGAGGGCATAAAACCTAGGCAATGAATATATTCCCTGGAGTGTCATAAACATCAATGGGAAAGACCAGTTGTAGGTTTTGGAAGGAAATCCAACCAGACGTACATATTTCAGGTTGTCTGGAATGGATGTTCATTCATTCATTCTACAATTCACCAATATTTTTTGAGCATTACTTTGTGTCAGGTGCTGTACTAGGTTATGGGGACACAGAGATGAGTGAGACAACGGCACTTAACAGGGCTGCATCATGAAGGACCTTATAGGGCAAGATGAGGAATTTAGATTTTAGTCTAAATGCAGTGGAAATCATGAAGGTTTTAGGCAAAGGAGTAAGATGATATGGTTTATATTTTTAAATACAATGGAGAGATGTATGGAAAATAGACTGGAGGGGGGAGGTGGAATTGGGAAATTGTTGTCCAAGTCTGTTGGTTCCGCAATAAGAAGATGCATCCTGGTAACAGGCAAGGGTCAAGATTCAAATAAAGTTTAACGGGAAGAGATAATTTTTCCATTTTTCCTTGAAAAACACAGCATCCGACTTTCTTTTTCTTCTTTCTTCCCTTTCTTTACTGTCTCTTTTTGAAATGGGAGGATCTTTAGTGTTTTTGCGTAGCAAATAGCATCTGCAAAATGCAGTCAATGAACAGGTATTGTCAAAAAAAATTAAAAGAATGTCAGACACAAACATATTTTCTATAAAAAGGCAACATCCTGGATGTTACAAGCTCTGGACCATGAATGAGGAGGTCTGAATTTTGGTTTCATTTTTGCTGTCACTTTACTGCTTAACTTTGAGAAAGATGCCTCGCATTCCTGCTGGTCTGAACAATAGTTTATAAAAATGAGTTATAGTCATCAACAGGAACCAACAAACTACCCCACGCTATTCCTATGAGTAGGGCGGAACAGAGATAACATTGAGCTAAGAGCTCTTAGGTGAATTACTTTCAGTCCCTGGGCTTAGTTTCTTATGTGTAAAATAAGGAAAGTTGGATGTGAATCTCTTTAATGTCCCTTCTTTAAAAGTCTAGGATACAAGTCATATCCCGGATAAAATTATCCAGTTGTTTTCCTGTATCTATTTGATGCTAACATGTGTGAGTGTTGGACCAGAAGTGGGAGGTTAACTTTGCACAGCTAAACCCCAGAATTGCTTTCAAAATATAATTAAGTTGCTTGGCAGAAACCTTCCGTTCAGAATCAAAGTACACTTAGAAGACAGAAGATGTGGAAGATAGAATTGTGCTTCAGTTAAATATAATGGCCATGAAATGTTATTGTGCACTTTAATAACTAGTATTAAAAAATCCTTACAGATTGCACTCTCTAACTGATTAGATGAGAGACGTTTTCTTAAAAAAAAGTCCTTGCTGCCCCAGTAATATCTGTTGGATTTCTGTATGAAAATGCCCGTTTCTTTGCCCCAAGGTGCTAAAGATATGTCGTTAGCTTGAAAGATGGTTGGTGCAGACCTCAGAGGGAGCCCCTGGTGTTTATTTAAATAGAGCTTTCAGTTGGCAAGCAATTAGCCACCCATGACATATGACACTGTAACTGATGTCATCAGAGTAGCTAATTAAGTGTACTTAGGCACATGACACTCATGATGCAAGGAACTCAGAGCACAAACACATTTCCTGGTTTCTGGATGCCACAATCTTACTACTCGGCTGAAACTCATCACAATCTGATTATGAATTCATCAATGACCCCTTTGAAGACTGCAAATCGCTGGTTTTCCAGGAAATTTAATGTGGCATTCCTAGGCTTTACTTTCTGCAATATTTTCTACAACCTCAATTAAATGAAATCAGCTCTGCTACAGACACCAGTTTATAGTGATTAACAAAAATAGGCCAGTGGGTTTGTTTTGAGCTCATTTCTATTTCAGCCTGAAGCACAGGAAGTCTTGGATAACCAGCAGCTGCGGAGAATGACTGCATCAAGACCTGCTTGACTGCATCAAGACGGAGGGAAATATGCAAGGTGGTCGCAGGACATCTTCCTCTACTTGGTCCTTGACGTGGCTGGGAAATGCAAAAGGGAGCGCAGGGTCAGAGGAGGAGCACAGGTTTGGGATCAGGCAGATCCACGCTCTAATCCCAGCACCACAACCTTCTAGCTGGCAGACCTCTGACAGCAGGCTGAACTCTCTGAGGCCCACTTCCCTCATCTGTAATTACAGATCCTAATTCCTGCTTCAAAGAGTTGTCATGAAGATTTAATGAAAGAAACTAGTAGGAGACATCGTAAGCTCTCTATTATGCTAGGCCCCTTCTCCCCACATCTCCTTCCCGCTTCCAGTACTTTCCATTGCTGCCTGCCTGCATTGCTTCCTCCCTTCCCCCCTTTCTTCTTTCCTCTGTCCCTCTTCCTTCCCTTCCTTTCTTCATTCCTCCTTCCATCCTTCATTCCACAACTATTTCTCGTGAGATATGCTCCTCTGTGTATTAGAAATTGGCTACAGACTATATATATAACAGGCAAGACACTGTTCCTGCCCTCGAATACTTACTATCTAGTGGGAAAGACAAGTCATAAGTACTTTTAATCCCATGATGAGTACAAGGGTGGGTGGCTGGGAGGTCAGGGGCGGGGTGAGCACATGGAAGGAACATTTAATCCAGTCCCACGGCAGGCAAAGCTCAGGTTGAGCTGCTGGTGAGCAGTGGGCGGCTAGGTATGGATGACAGGGAGCTTGTACACAATGAGAACATCCCAAGCAAAGGCCCAGAGGCAAGAGGAAGCCTGGAACTGCAGGGAGTTCTGTCCGGCTGCAGGGAGAGCACAAAAAGGCAGTCACAGGAAATGAACTTGGAAGTAGGCAGAGGCCAGATCTTGAAGTGCTTTGTAGACCACGTTGAGGGATTCAAACTTCATCCCGAGGGCGATCAGGGGCGAATGCAGGGGTTTAAGTGGAGAAGAGGCAGGATGCAATGTGTGCTTTGGAAGGATGGTGGAGGAGGTAGGGCAGTGAGTCAGGAGAGGCCAGAAAGGAGGCCTCTGAAGTACCCAGGGAAAAGAGGACGGCAGCCAGCACCAGAGCAGCTAGAATTTTTATTCTCTCTTCTTGAAACAGAGCAGCCCTGGGAACTTCTGCGAAGTTTCTAGCTAGTCAAATAGGCTTACCACTTTTCCCACCTTGCTGGGTGTTAAGTTTATAAGCACGAGTAGTTACCATGATCACTTATATTTCCTTTGTGACTCATAGTATTTAAGTTAGAGTTATGGTCCAGCTGATGGCTGCTCGGAATCAGGCACCTTCCTAGGCGGTGACCAATGTCTTGTTTCTGCACCAGGAGAGCCTTCTAGACAAGACGATCTTAAGACCAAATCAAACGAACAGAACAAAACAAAAAACTTGACCAGCACTCTAAAGAATCCCTGGTTATGGTTAAGATTGTGCATGTGTGTGGAGAAGGAGAAGCTTTCATGAAATATCACCTCCCCATTTAAATGACCTTCCCTAAATACTGCTGCTATGACTTGGGAAGACCTATTAGTGTTTAATAAAACATGCTGCATCAACGCGGTTGAAGGGCAAAGTAATATCTTAAGAAATGTGCCGACTCTGACATTCTTACAAGAAACTCAGGCATCGGAAGAGCAATTACTCTAAATTATAATTTTACTAAACTTCAGATTAGAAGGAATTACTCTTTGGAGGGGCAAAATAAGAAAAAAGAATCTTATAGTTATTCATGTTGAAAAATAGCTTGCAAATAAAATAACTTCTTCTAAAGTTAACAGAGGAATGGGATTGCTTGGCATGCAGAACTGATCTTTAAAAATGTGATTCAGATCCACACAGATACAGTAATGCTGGTTATTCAGGGAGAAGCGTGAGTGAATAGCAGGAGGCATCATTTTAACACAGGCAATTTTTTAAATTATTTGGGCTCACAATATTTCCTCACCAGAAAGCAACGAAGTGTGAAACCAAGCCAATGGAACCACTACGTACATGTTTTTACCAAGGATTCAACATGCAGACACCATCTGAACTCTATCGTTCAAGATCATAAATCCTCATTTGTTAATATTTGGGCTCATTTATCATCCCAAAGGGACAACTGAAAAGGAAAACACAATTGAATAGTCAATCCATAAATGCTCCCATGTTTGCATGGGGCCTAATTTACACAAAAAGAAACTTCTCTGTATTTTCTTCCTAATGCACCCCCATGCCCACACGGGCCTTAAGAAGGCAAATATACATCTAAAAATGTTTCCACTTTTCTTCTCTCTTCTCACCTGTGACCATTTTATTAAACTACCATTTGTTGAGCATCTATATCACATCCTTCACTGTGATAAGCACTTTATAAATAGCATCTCATCTAATTACGACAATATCATGAAGTAGGCTGTGTTGGTCCACTGGGGCTGCTGTCACAGAGTATTACAGACTGAATGGCTTAAACAGCAGAAGGTGTTTTGTCATTTATCTTTTGATCTTGTGTGCATGGGTGTTGTCCGTCATTAGTTGTCTCACAGTTCTGGAGGCCAGAAGTGATCAAGGCTTGGTTCCTTCTGAGGGCTGTGAGGAAAGGATCTGTACCAGGCCTCTCTCCTTGGCTTACAGATGGCCATCTTCTCCCTGTGTCTTCACAACACTCTCCCTCTGTGTCTGTGTCTAAATTTCCTCTTCTTGTAAGAGCACCATTCAAACTGGATGAGGGCCCATCCCAATGCTTTGTTTTAACTTAAATGCCTCTATAAAGACCTTGTCTCCAAACACATTCCTGGTCTGAGGTACTAGGTTAGGACTTCAACATAAGAATTTTGTGGGTTACACAATTCAGCCCATAACATAGGTATTATATTCTCACTTTACAGATGGGGAAATTGGCGCTTGGAAAGTCCAAAGTCAGAAGAGACTATCCCCTGAGTCTGTCTGATTCCAGGCAGCAAGCTCTTATTTACCACCCTAAATTGCTCTCCAGCCCTGACTCCCCCGACCCCCCGTAGAATATCCCATCCCCAGCCTCACCACTGCTGTAACAGAGCGTCAGCTGATGAAATAATACGGAAAAATATTTTCCTACCGGAGGTAAGGAGAAATGTAAACAAAGGCACCTTGAAAGCTTTCATTCATTATCTACTTAACGTGGGATGGTAATAAGCATCTTAGAAACAGAATGTAAGAGAACTTGACCCTGCAATCTAGGAGCTTTCAATTAATGAGGGACAACACCAATGCAAACAAGCTCAAAAGATAAATGATGAAAGCTGAATAAATGTCTACATTAACTAGAGAATGAAAGGATTTCCATTAGACAAGAGCAAAGAGATAAGTAGAGCCAGGAGGAAGCTGAGGGAATTTCATATTTAGATTAGGCTGCTCTGAAGGAAATCTTCATCTCTCTTCCTGTTATTCAAGAACAACAGTGGGAGGCGTTTCAGGAGCCTCAAAAAATAGCTCAGTTTTTTCTCCATTCACTTTTTAAGCCCATTACAGATTTTACATATTTTGCTCATATTCACCTTCAGCAGTGTGTTAATATCACAAATGTTGTAAGCAGGGTTCTAAACAAAATGGCATCTTCACCGAAATTTTTAATTACTTAAATCATAAAAATGAAGTCAAACATCACCTGTTATGAAAGTTTGAATCTATATGAAAAAATCAAGATTAGCTAAAGTGACACCTTGCTAAGTCTTTCAGTCAATTAAAGGCAAGTCAGGAGGCTGGCCCCGTGGCCGAGTGGTTAAGTTCGCGCGTTCTGCTGCAGGCAGCCCAGTGTTTCGTTGGTTTGAATCCTGGGCGCGGACATGGCACTGCTCATCAAACCACGCTGAGGCGGCATCCCGCATGCCACAACTAGAAGGACCCACAACGAAGAATATACAACTATGTACTGGGGGGCTTTGGGGAGAAAAAGGGGACAAAAATTAAAAAAATAAAATCTCTAAAGGCAAGTCAGAAGAAATCAGCAATATCCTTACTATTATATAAACACAAGAAAATGGTCATTTTGTGCATCATAGGCATGTGAATAACTCCTCTTTTATGAGTAAAACTTCTGTTCTTCAAGTGATGCAACATTAGACACAACTTTCTGGCCGAAGCTGGCTTTAACTGAAGTTTGTACATAATCAAATGTTAGTTCATGTTACATCAGAAGTTAATTTGGACAAAATGAAAAGCTAATAGCTCATAGATCTTCGCATCAATGATGAACGGTGTGGACCTCTAAACTTCAGTCCCACCCATGGAGTCACCCACAGGAAGATGGGGAGTCAGAGGAAGGCTGGCTTTCAGCATTGTCCCAAAGAGTTACTTACATTGGAGACCCTTGTTATAGCCTGTGTGTTTAGGGACAATGAATTTGAATACTGTTTTTTTCCCCTTTCTTTCACAAAGATTTGTCAAAAGGTTAGCATCATTGGTCCAAGCCACAGCCATTACCAAACAATAAAAATTTCTTATATTGCAAATCTTGTCAAGAGAGCGTGTGCATACACACATACGCACAGTTGAATGCATTTGAACTTAGCAAAGGGCTTGAGGCTCAGGGCTATAAAGGAATATGATACACAACTGTGGACTGTAAAAAATAAAATACAGAAACAAACATCCAGAAACCATCTTCCCTGTTTCTATGGGTGGGACTATATCCAGTGAAAAATTCAGCCCACTCAAAGGCCTAACGATGGGTTCTTATGTTTGGAAACCATACTTTTGCCCTCCAACAGGAATATATTTTCACCATTTCTCCTAATCCCACTGAAAAGCACAGTGACACAATTCCAATGCCTATGTAAATGATTACTAAGCAGCAGATAATTATGCCCAAATCAATAGCTGGACAGCTGGGTTACTCTATGTCAAAACCCAGGCAATTCAATGAAAGTTCCCCTGAGGAATAGTCTCAGTTGTTATGGTGAATTTTGCTGTTACTTTTGCATTTTGATTGATTAATACACAATGCACCTTGGCATATTTTCTATTTGGAATGCACAACGCTGGTAACACGTGAGAAGACACAGTTGAATTCTCCTACTATTGCTTAATGGAATTTTTCTTTAATCTTTCAGAAACACAGCAGAAATTTTAAGTTTTGTACCTTTAAAAAGACTTCACTTCAATTATCTAAAAATAATATGCTAGCCTAAAGTAGGATGACTATTTAAATGGATAGATGCATCAAGAAATTTCTAGAAAATTATTCCTTTTATAGTATCAAAGCAAGAAGCTGACAGTAATTCCTGGGGATGTATAAATCTGATATTATAAAGTATACAGTTAACTTTAGAGATTGCTACATTATTCTATATGCATTCATGGAAGACAGTTACATATTCTCTACTGATGTAATACATATAATATTTGTTAATCTTCAGAGGGAATGGTTTTTATATAGAAGGAGAAAAACGAGAAGGACATTCAGAACATTAAAACATGTTTCAGCGGCCGGCCCGGTGGCATAGCGGTTAAGTGCGCATGTTCTGCTTTGGCGGCCCCGGGGTTCGCTGGTTCAGATCCCGGGGTGCAGACATGGCGCAGCTTGACAAGTCATGCTGTGGTAGGCACCCACGTGTAAAGTAGAGGAAGATGGGCATGGATGTTCGCTCAGGGCCAGTATTCCTCAGCAAAAAGAGGAGGATTGGCAGCAGATGTTAGCTCAGGGCTAATCTTCCTCAAAAAAAAAAAACAAAAACCGTATTTCATTGGGCAGAAGTGAAATCTGATTCACTTATAAGATTCTGTCTTACAAGGTTCATCACAACCTTATTGGTCTAGTGGGGAGAATTCTAACATCTTTTATACACAAGTGTTCCAGTCTCCCTGTCCTAAATCACTGCTCACAATCCCCATTGTGCTTTCTCAGTGCCAATAGCCATATCCACTGGTGACAAAATGTGGTGTTTCATGCTGGGTGCCTCGTGGGGATGACAATTCCATTTAATTGATGTGCTATCTCCACAAAATTGGCGACGTGATTCAGGGAAGTGACCTGAGCTCTATCTGCTGATTCCCTGAAGAGGAACTGACAGCTTTGACCAAGCACCTTTGACCTCTTGTCCATGAACTATCAACTGACCTAAGGTAACGCTGACTATTACACTCTTTAAGCACCAGTGGATATTTCTGTTTCAACATTGTTTCTTTCTGTTTTCTTTTTTTTAAACACAAGTCTTCCTTCTCTCTCTCTCTGTTGGCTACCATTTGAAATTATGAAGCTCATATCTTTTGATCCTTGCTATTGTCAAGCTTGAAGGGATCTGGTTATCTTTTTCCCAAGGCCATCATCACCCAGGAAAACGATATATTCTTCCAACCTTCCCCACCCCACATCCCCATAACTTATCACAGTCCATTGTTCTGATTTGCATTGGAAATACAATTTGTAAGTGCCTACAAATTAACTATAGAATTTAAATTTCTCTTCTGGGATTGCTTGAATCGTCCAATCTACTTTGCTTCAGTCTCTATTTGACATGAGTATTTAAATGTAATTTTTTCATTAAAGAGATGATGAGTGAAGAACATAATTTACTGGAGTTGTGCCTAATAAAATGAGAAGGGTTTGGACAATAATTAGTAGTAGGGATATTTTTTCCAGAAAATTAAATTTTCAGAGTTTCTGTGTGCCTTTTTGTAGGCAAGAGCCTCTGCTATACGATGATTCCTCTGGCAAAGTATTCAAACTAAGGTGTCCCTGCAGAGTTGAATACAATGCGGAATTTCCATATGCACATGGATGTGTTTTCAGGTATGGAACTTTCAGAGGGTTTACATCTTTCACACCAGCACTGCTCACACGATGCTTCCTACTTCAACTTCACCACGATGAAGACGAGAATGTTCACTCGGAACGTGCTTAAATTCCTGTCCTCAATGTGAAAACATTTTCCTTTCAGCTCCTCTTAGCTACTGTAAAAGAACCGCCTTTTATTCTTCCATAGTATCTCTAAATTGTACCATGTAAAGCATTTTCTTGGTTACGTTTTGTGGTCTCTAACGGAGACAAAGAAGATTGTGGTGTGAACTTTGTGCCTCAAATCTCTTGCCCACTCACATCTCCCAAATAAAGCAAATAAAAGGAGGTCAGAAAAACTAGGCAACATGTAAACCAAGGGCCTCTGTGCTCTGAGGTTCTGCCTGATAAAAGTGTGCCTGTGTGTGGAAATGCGTTCCATCGTTAACTAACGTCTTTAACAGTAGGGTACTGTTTGACCTCCGCAGACAATTGAAAGAATTGAAATGCCGTCTATCGAAACCAAGACTAAGATTAAATACTCAAAGTACAAGAGAATCAACAGACAAGCTATTGTATCATACTATGAATAGAAATACAAAACTAAAAGGATCAAAGTTTCCTTAAGGTCCTTTCTGAGTTCCCTTCTTCAATATCTGGTTACTTAGCCCATGGGAACAAGGGAACAGAATTCAACATGGGAAAGAGAGAGGTCTGTACGTAGATGCAGTTTTTCTGAGAAACACACACACACAATAAAATGCTTCTAACCCTCAAAACATCAGAGGCTGGCAGTTTCACTGGGCCATCATTAATGAGGCCATCTGATGAAACAAAATTAAGAGCACGCAGCACACTCAACAGCAAGAGAGCCTGCACCCAACTGAACTTGTGACATCAAATAAACATCTGGCCACAAAAATGGTGGATCTTTCCCTGTCATTTGTACATGAACTCCTACCTTCTCTGGCTTCACAGTTATTTTTTTTAACCTCAACATCTCTCCCCAATAACCTTCACACACCATCATTTTCATTAGCATGCGTCGTCCCTAACTCTGTAGAAAATCTTTTATCACCAAACAAATCTATTGCCTCTCCTCTATAAATCAGCTCAAACATATGTCACTTCTTATCTATTATTCTGATCATGCTTAAATGCTCAACAACCTCCACAAATGCTCCGTCTTTTCTCACCTACAGTTTCAAAATGTCGCACAACTGGCTCTTACCTGGGGGCCCCTCCCATTCCCCATTCTTCAGTCAGATGCCTCAAATAGTCATAACTTAAAATCAAACAAACAAACTTCTCTGTGGATTTCTTCCACTTTTTCCTCTATGTATTTTCTCCCTATTCATCTTATAAATTAGTTGCTATATTTTCTATCTCTCAAGCTTCATTTTATTCAAAGCCAATATGGAGGACCAACTTGGTTTTGCCAAGCATTTCCAGAGACGCCTTAATTTGCGTATCTAAAAATATATAATTGTAACAAGTGATCATAACCAAACCATAACCCTTCTACTTTAATGCATATTACTCAGTTTTTAAAATATTTTATATCTCCTATATAATTATGTGTTTTATCTAATGTGCATATACATGCTCACATGTAATTCTGAATCTATCATATATTCTGCTATATCAACACTTACAAATATGTACAGCACTGCTAAATAGCTAAATATTTTCCTTATTTTGCCCTTTAATGAGGATGTTGAGATCTGTGTCCAAGACCCTTCAAATTATGGTTTAGTGATTATTATAGTAGAAATGTTATTATCATCCTAACTCTACCTTCCCATGCAGAGGCCCCAGACACAAGTTTCAGTGATGTTTACAGGAAGGAAGCAGCTCATTTTGTTTAACTGAACATGTAAGATTCAAAGACCCCTTTCCACCAGCTAGAAACAATTACAACCAGGCACATTAATGAGACTATTGCTTCTATCCTGATTTATCTTCTTCTTCAATCAGATAACCTTTATTTAATATCTTAG
The DNA here is from genome assembly GCF_041296265.1 of Equus caballus. Classification (NCBI taxonomy): domain Eukaryota; kingdom Metazoa; phylum Chordata; class Mammalia; order Perissodactyla; family Equidae; genus Equus; species Equus caballus. The sequence continues at coordinate 18,873,296 of NC_091714.1, forward strand.
GGCTGTGTTCTGCTGGCACTTGCTCTGGTCTGTTTGCCTAGTGAATTTATTTGCCAGAAACGTAATTTAATCTGTGATTTCAACTTCCCACCAGCAGATCACATTTGCCTTTATCCTTCCGAATAACATTGTTTTAAAAATATGCCAGTTCCTCTGAAATCACAGGGCTAAAACCAAGTATTTTTAATAAAAGAATATAGTGCATACATAGCTGTAACGTACACTGTCTATTACTTCCAGAGATCACGTTTAGCAGAAGGATCACTCAGGTCCAGATGTTTGCTGTTGTGCAAGGAAAACAGGTGCATAGGGCTTGAGACACAGAGGGAGACACGGATCTCTGATGCCAGCTCACACGGGGCATGCTACCCAACATGGTGGTGCAGAACATCACAGGCACAGGAGGAAGATGCCTGAATATCTGAAAAGCCTGAATTTGGATGTCTAGACTCCTCTACCATTTATCTAAGACACACAGAGAAATAATCCCAACCACGCACCTGCTTTACCTTAGAAAAGGTCTGTGATCAAGCTTAATCTCAAGACCGAATTACATGAAGCCTCAATCTTCTCATCTCTAAACAGCGATTTTCCCCCAGGATTGGATGGGGCAAATGCATAGTTCGAAAAACTACATTTACTATTATAATATAATCACATCTTTGGGGAAAAAATCGTATTGTTTTCATGAAATACAAGCTAAAGAAATTGAAGGTTGAAGAAAACAAAGGCAAGGAATATTTTTTTTAATCAAAAGAGAGTCTGGGTTTAAAACAGCCAAAAAACAGTGAAGTAAATTCTCTTTCAGATCTAAGAGCTATGACTTCCCCCTCCAGAGAATAGAATGCTCCACCATCAGCATTTGGCACTCAACATGGAAGGGCTGGTTATTTCCTGTTATTAGTACTGCATATCAGCAGTAATAATGAATTTCAATCTTGCTTTGATTAAATATAAAACATTTAATTCAAATATTAGCCAAACACACAGATAATGCAAACATCCGTTCAGATCCTTGTAGGACTTGGCATCTCCTAACCTCAAACGGCCTCCGTTTGAGAGGCTTGCTCATCTTGAATCATGTAAATCACATCCTGAGATGTTTTAAAGAACTTGCAACTTCTAGATAATAACTCGCTAACCATATGCATCCTGTTTATCTTAAAATCTCTCCTGATGGAGGAATGGGCTTCAGACCAGCCTCACGTGGGCTATCTCCCCTGGCGAATAAAACGTTTCACACTCAAACATTTAATGTTTAAAGATCAGGACTGTTAGTTAAATGAATTAATCTGGTGTGAAAACTATTTGCATTTTTAACATCATCAGACTTTCTTTCACCCCCAACTGTTTAGTTCACTGCTTGCATGATTATAATTAGCAAGGGGGGGGGGAATCATTTTATTCAATGCTAAATGGCATTCAAGAATTCTCCAAAGAAACACAGAACAGGTGGGTGGGGCAAGGGAGAGAGTAGGGCTCTTTCTAGAGAGAAGGTATCCTTTCTGCACGAAGAAGAGCAGCGTCTTCTTAAAACAATAGTTCATTTTCCCATGTGTGTCCCGTATCCAATTCATTCCTGTGAATATTCTGGTAAAATATACTGAGCCCCCACTTTGGACCATGCATTGCAGTAGATGGTGAAAGATACCAAGTCACACCAAACAAGAACCTTATGGCTGAAGGATGGGCAGAAGGTGAGTTTACGTCTTAGTTTGGATAAACATGATTCCATTAGGGCGTTGTTAGAAGTCAGGTTCAATGCACATGGTCACCAGTATCTAGGAGGCGGAGAGGACCAGGAAAACCTTTCCAAGGACTGGCCTGGGTCTCCAACCTCCTTTAATACCACCTTCCCCGGTGCTCACCGCGGTCCAGCCACACCTGCCTCCTGTCTGTTCCCCAACCTTGCTGACCTGATTCCCACCTCCGCACCTTCGCACTGGGCGATCCCTCACAGAAGCCACTGCCCAGTGCCTCCCCTCCTTCGGTTCTCAGCTTCCAAGTCACCTCCTCAGAATTCCAGGCAGCAGCCCCTGTAGTCTCCATCCCCTCATGACTCTCAGTAATCTGGTTTCTACATTTACCCGCTTATTGCGTGCCTCTCGCCACTACAATGTAAAAGGGGTATGTGAAGGGACCTTCTCCAGAGGAGGTCACATCTGAGCTAAGCTGAAAAGATGAGGGGGAGTTAGCTGAAGAACAAGGGAGAAAGGAGAGCAATGCTTTCCAAGAGAAGAGAATATTTTATGTATGTGTCTATATATACATAGACACATACATTCATATGCATATATATGCATACAAGTATGAAAGCACATGGCTATTTGCTTTGAGATAAGTGACTAATGCTAAATATCTTTCTTTCTTACTCAATCTCTGCCCCAGTAGCCTTGCTACTGCCTAAAACACCCTCTGGTATGGCAGGACTGCTTAATGGAACATGCACTGTATGGAAATTCTATGCTGTTTTATGCACATTAACTCATACAATCCAATCCACCTACAACCCCATGAGATAGGCATAGAGATACAAAAAAGTTAACCACACTGCCTGACATCACTCAGCAAACGGAGCTAGATTCCCAGCCCAGGCCGGTCAAACTCCAGAGCTCTCAACTACCAAGCTGGACGCCCCTCCTTCTGCATTTGGGCTTTGAAGGGTCCTAATAAAATGCCAGAATGTTATAGGGATGGATGAAGAGCGGGACTCCTGGTCCACATGCTGGGCTCAGGCATGGTGCAAATGGTCACAAGCATGCCTGGCTCTTTGGTCCCATCAGGTTCCTGGTGGCCAGAGGGGCCTGGGTGGCTGGAGCCCCAGACGACTGCTTCAGGACCGAAGTGTGTTTGCCCCAGGATGCCTGAACAGATGCTCTCATTTTCTACGTCTGCTATCATGTGAAGAATGTTGAGACAGACTGGCTGAGCCATCACTAGACATTCAGATTTAGCAAAAGCTAACTTGTTGAGTTGTGTAGATACCCACTGAGCAGCACAGGAGAGGATGGAACCCAAACCCACAGTGGAGAGTGAAGGGAGGAGCAGAAGAGGATGAGCTTGGGGTGAGGGTCGGGAGGCGGCAGATATATGAATGGGAAACCAGGGAGCACGGAGTGGAGGGAAGAGGGGAAGGTAGAGAGCCCAGAAAGAACTAGACTCCTCAGTGAAAGTCACAAACTGACTATGGCCAGCCTGGCCTGCCTCTCCACAGGTCAGAAGCCAGGGTCGTGTGGAGGCAGGTCATGAGGAAAACTCCACCTAGTTTCTCTCACTGGGAGGTATTAATTTGATAATTCTCAGATCTGGAAAATGAGGAAGAGATGAATTAAGGGGAAGCAGAAATTTTCTCTATTCTTCTAACTACTTTTGGATTACTTATACAATGCAGAGGAGAATTATTAGAAGTCTGAACATATACATATATTTTTTTTTTTTTTTCCAGTTTTGGGTGCTAATTGGCCTTAAACCCTCTGGGGCAAGGACTTTGTCTTATCGATCTGTGTAGACCAGGTAGTGAACACAGTATCTGGCACATAGAAGATTCCAGGTAAATACTGGATGAACAAATGAACGCGAAAACACTTATAGTTGCTTTTTTAAAAGACAAAATGCAAGTCGAGAGAAATGAGCTATATTCCTTGTTTCCACTGGCAAGAATTTAAATAGGAACATACAATCATTTACCTATTTAACGCCCTGATCCACTTATACTTGCCCTGTAGTCTCTAGCCATCAGGAAGCAAAACCATGATAACCTGAATTATCACCCCAAATAAGGAACAATTTGAATATATATGCATTATTGACCTAAGAATAACTCAGGCATTTTGATTTTTAGAGGTTTTACTCTAAAAAATCTTAGAAACTTAAAGATGATCTCTTTGATAAAAGAGAAAAATCCCCAAGGGGAAATTTATCTCTGACAACATTTAACTAACCAACCAGAAAACGTCAATTCAACAAGTCACAGAAGTTTCTGGTCATTGTCCAAGTAGGACAAATGTAATACCTTTTCTTATTTAAATGCCCAAAGTACTCATATTTGTTTCTTGGGTCAAATTAGCTGTGATTTCCAGTGGAGTCAAACTGTAAGAGGGAAAGCATATGGGGTAGGAAAGAGATGGGATGTGGCCTTCAAAATCCAGACTATGGGGGCCCGTCTGGTGGTGCAGGAGTTAAGTTTGCATGTTCCACTTCGGCGGCCCAGGGTTCGCCAGTTCAGATCCCGGGCACAGAACTAGCACCACTCATCAAGCCATGCTGCGGCAGGCATCCCAAGTATAAAATAGAGGAAGGTGAGCACAGATGTTAGCTCAGGGACAATCTTCCCCAGCAAAAAGAGGAGGCTTCGGGGCAGATGTTACCTCAAGGCTAATCTTCCTAAAAAAATCCAGACTATGATAGAACTTCGAAACGCATATGAGCCTTTTCTCTTAAGGGCTGTTATTTACAGATGCTCATTTCTGCCCTTCAAAATCATTTTCCAGGTTATCAAATATAAATCTCTTGCAATCTAAATACTTTTTATTGATTACTGATGGATACAAGGTTTCAGGATTCCCAGGACATCACTACAGAAGGAAGAATCTTCTTTCACAGCTCTGATATTACAGATTATTTCCTCAGTTTTCTGTCTCATATTTGGTAATGTAACACATGCCGACTGAATAAATCAACCACAGTATTAGCTTTACCACTAAAATATTATGTTTGATGAAGAATCCAGGCCTTTCCCAATCACAGCTGGCACTAAACTGTCACATTCCATAAGCAGCACTAAACTGTCACATTCCATAAGCAAAATCATAAATATTTGGGAAAATAAGCACCAATAAATTTGTGACATTATGCCAGTCATAAGGGGCTACTTCATAAGGAAATCACTTGAAAGATTTTGTCTTCATCACCTTTCATGATAAATTTATCTCATAAAATTGAAAGGAGAGACTATCAGAAGAAGGAATTATAGGTTAATTGTTATCACATTACACTTTTAAAATGTTTCCCACTTGGCACCCCTTAACAGCTGCCTCCCAAGCCAACTGTCACATAGGAACAAAGAACTTTAATTTGCAAAGGAGCCAACTCCACGCTGTATTAATAAAGTCACTTCTTGTTGTCTCTTAATAATGAGCTGTCAGATGGCTTGCTTTGATTAAAACAACAAACTTCCCAGTATGAATAGACCTGTTCCAGAGGCAACACTCCCTCCTCTTGGACGGGATGTTCTGAGTCTTTCTGACTCTCTCACTAAGCCAGCTTCGGTTCACCTTGCATGGAATTCCATCTTGAAATCTTTAAAAATCACTCCCCTAGTTGCATGAATCGCAGCCTTCTTGTGAACAAAAGTCTTCATCATGTCCTGTTATAAATAGATTATTATTTATCAAGACCAGCTTTCTATCCCCCATTGAAGACTTCTCTTTCTGGCATCCCCTCGCTGCCCCTTGTTGCCCCAGGGCGGGACACGAGGCTTTGCAGCATATTGCCGTATGAATCTTCCTCAAGTACCCAATTACCCAGCTCCAGCAGCATGTCAGCATCCTGACAGCTGCGAGCTGCGTGCAGGCCAGGCTGTCAGAGGTGAAAGACTGCCCCAGCACTCCTGGTCCTCGCTGCATTTCCATTACAACGCGGAGGAGAAGAGGCGCACACATTGAAAGGAGTTCATTAGGGATGCCACGGAGGTCAAAGACGGCTTAGAAGAAAAGGCTGAGGTGAAAATTAAAAAAAGGAAAAGTGGCAGGGTAGTCCAGACAGGCGCTGGTGCTATTAGACGGAATAGCCAGACTCCTCGCACAGGCCCCGCCGAGCTATTGTGGGAGAGAGCACACACTCAGACTGATTTTAATTGAGATCAATTTCACAAGCACCATCTTCTGCAAAGTCCTTCAATTGATTGAAAACCAAATGAAGCTTTTATAAGAGGGGACAAATTTTCCTGTTGTCCCCTCCCATTGCTCCCTCCCCAATTTTCTGAACTTTTGGAGATTCTGTGCTAAAGGAAACAATATTTCTTCTGGGCCAATCGCTCTCTATTTTTAAATAATTATTATTTGAACTTTATTTTTGTGAATCTAACCTATTAGCTCAATTATTTGTTAGCAGCAACCATTTCTTAGTGGATCAGAAACATAAAAGGCCCCAGAATTCTACCTGTTGCCCAGAGAGCAGCCTCTCTACAAGCTCACTCATTCCCTTGGGGACCACAGGACCAACACTTGTGTCATTGGCCGATAGCATCTTATAAGGTATTTGCTACAAGCTGTTATGATTTAGAGAATGGACTTGGCCCCACACGTATCCAAATGAGTATAAAGATGACTTGTGTCACAGTGGTGATGTCACTTAATAACCAGGAACATACAGTTATGCAGATGTAAGACCTTCTTGGTGTTTATCTAGCCTTATCTAAAACTCCACACAGATTCCTCTCTGTTTAAAAAAAAGCTGCTAAATAAATGATTACGCCAACAACAGATAAAATAAGGCCCTGAAACAAGCGAAAATGCACACTATAGGAAATTCTATGGGTGGTGGTAAACGGTTTGTATTCAGACCAGAATAAGAAGACAATTTCTATTTCAGTGTACCATAATGGATTGAAGATATACAACACAAAGGAGTTACTTATTACAAGGGTTTTGCAGGGTTGAAATACAGCACACTAAGGAAGGCCACGGCTATTCTCATCCAGAGGATTTCACGAACAACGAATAAATAAACATATGAGATGGGGCGCTAAAGTATGGAAAGTTTCACTTGAAATGAGCACAGTAGAATTCCCATATTTCAATAAATTACATCGCTTTCAAATAATCACTCAAATAGTTATTGCAAGAATCAAGTGACATAATGTAAATCATGAGGTTTAGTACCTGGAATACAGCAGGAGGGGTGTGCGTGCATGTGTGCACACGTATGTGTGTGTGTGAAATACAGATATATGTATATCACATATATCCTATCTATATATGAAGACAATATATGTAGTCCAATGATGCTGCAATTGTTCTAATTGCCATTGTTTGCGTTTCCTCTGAATTATTTTCAGAGCCTTTAGCACGTTCTCTTTAGCAAGATTTATGTAGTACTTAATATTGCAGAGAACAATCTTAGATAGACTGGAAAAACTTCCTATGATAGTGGCCTTGATTTCCGGACAGTGCTGTCATTCAGAAGTGAGAGTAATAAGAGTCTAAACAAGCAAGCCAAAATATATCATTTGGGGTCAAGATTGAGATACAGTCTATCAAACAAGGAGATAGGTGCTTGGGCGACTTCCCATCTAAACACAACTCCAAAAGAGGAGCTGCAAGACTGAGTGATGGCAGCTTCGGCAGAGCAAACATGGAACTTCCGGAGCGACCACATCAAAAGCCAATGCTCATTTGGCCGTGGAGACGCTGGGGTTGTGAAACACACATTTCCATTACTTTACCATCGAGCCTCATTCTTGTGACAAACCTAGAATCTCCTAGTAAATCTGAACAGCAGAAAAAAATTAATAATGTTTAGTATATATGTTTATAGGTTGAAGGAGAAGAGGGAGTCTATTAGTGATTGCATAAAATCAGGAAATAATTAGAAAAGCAGTGGTTGGGGTCGGCTAGGAAAGGCTTAAATATGTCCTTAATTACAGAAACCTAAGAGCTGGAAGGAGTCTTGGAGATCACCTGGAGTTCTAGATCAATTCTCTCATTTTCAGAGAGGAAACAAAGGTCAGAGAAGTTAACCGCTTTGTCCAACTACATAGGCTGAAAGAGGAAGGATGAAAAAATTGCATCAGTCTTATTCTGAATGTCCACTCTGTTTTGTTGTTCTAGAAAAGGGATTTAAAGAAGACAAAATTTTTAAGAAAACTTTTTATTAAATACTCACACAAATAAATATCACTTTAAATACCTTTAGAAATCTTATAACTGTGTCTTCGCCACCAAGAAACTAATGACATAATGACCTTGGGCCATTGACAGCAGTATTTCTAGAGCAGATCTCTGGACTTTCTGGCTCTAGCTTCTAGAGCCTGTTCCTTTTTATTCTAGTTCCTCTCTCACCAGGCTTTGCTTCAGGAGTAATCTGACTTCCTATGGACTCCTTCCTACAGGGGAGAGACCATGGTGAAAAGCCCATAAGAAAAGCCTACTTATCCACTGATAAATTCTTTATAATTTTATAAATTTATGATTGTCATTTGGGGCTAGATAGAAAAACTACCTTTATGCATTGTCAAAAATTAGTTTAAAAGTTTCCGTATAAAAAGCTCAGTAAAAGTTTCTATGAAAAAAGTATCAACGAATATCCCCCCATCAGAAAGAACCATTTATAAATGTGGTATTTCACTTTCCCCTTTTAATTTTTGTGCCTTGGGTTAAGTATGATATAGGTCAGCATTAATTTACAAACAGCTAAATAAAGTTTTCCATTTAAAAAAAGCAGTAAATCAAAAAGTAGTAAGTAAAAGTAGTAATCAAATTATTTCACTTGTTATTACATGTAAATATGTTATACTTATTCGTATTTTAATACATATCTAACATTTTAATTGAAAAGTGCACCATTCATGCATTTTTTGTTGTGGGATGGGACATTTTTAAAAACAAAGAGATATTTTTAAATTTCTCTAAAAAGTTCTCATAGGCCCTAATTTGCAGATCTCAGCCAAAATATAACTGTCAAAGAAATAGGATTCTTTTGCAAATTCTCCCCTCTAAGCACTCTTTTTCACATTGGTTTTCCAAACAGAACAACTTTTTAAGAGGTGAAAGAAATGTAAAGATTTTGGATTCAGTCTCATAAGCATCACACAACGGATTTGCCAGATCCCACCCCACAGAGAGTTATATTTCAACAGAGAATGAAATCATTCACCACGTCATTGCCTAGAAAGCCCTGTAGCATCAAGAAACAGAATTATTTTCGACAATAAATGATTGCTCTCTTAAAGCACTAACGTAGTTTCTCTCTTTCCAAAATTGTGTTACTGCCATTTGCAATGTATTATCATATAGATACACTTGTGAAGACGTCTGACTATCTAGAAAAACAATGCCCCCTCGGTTGCATCCTTTTCGATTCCACTGAATTCGACAGGAGAAAGGAAAGAGAATTACCATGTAGAAACACCTGACAGCTTGAATATAAAGCATTGCCCCATTTAATCCCCAACCAGCAAGTAAGGAGTTGGCACCATTTTACATATAAGGATACTGATACTCAGAGAGCTTAATTAGATTTTTCCAAGGTAAGCTAGTATGTTTGGGAGTTTGCTGAAGCCTATTCTTTCTGGGCTGACTCCATGTTAGTACTAAACTCATTTAGAGTAACAGTATGGTAAGTAGCATTGCCTTTAGCTTTCAACACTTTCCAAGCCAAATGCCTTACCTTTGAGACCCTGGTCCCAGGCTCGCACTCTCTTGTTCACTGCCTTCATGCTGGGCCTCATGGGCCCGGAGAAGGACTCTGTCCTGCTCCTCCTTCCTGCTGACCTTCATTTTACGGAAATTTACTAGGACTCTCAACAAACTCCACCCCTCCAACCTAAAGGCTAACTTAAGACACCAAACCAGGAGAACGTGCCAAAGAATGAGTCTGCTGAAAGCCTTCAAGAGAAATGCAACCTCCACCATTTAACACATCAATCAGCATAGAAAGAGTTTCAAGTTGGCCAGGGTGACATCTTGAGCAAGCAGAGCTTTTCGGTGCCTCATAAACTGTATCCAGTAGGTTTCTGATTAGGTTTCTTTTTAAAGAATGAAGCCAGGACTTCTACCTCTGGTGTGGTAGACTAAGTTGTTACAGAAAAACTGTTCCGCTTGGAACAATGTGAAAAGCTGAACCAAAGAAATCTTTTTTTTTTTAAGTTTAGAGAGTTATCAAAGCAGCGAAGACTTGTAGAGCAAAATCCTGAGCCACGGGAAGCTCTGAGAGGTCAGCGTGACATCTGGGGCAGTTTCCCCCTGAGGCCCTCGGGCAGGGCCGGGCAGCTGCAGAGAACTTCCGCCAGGGTTAAAGAGCAGGAAGGGCAAACATCGGATTCTGAGGCCCGCGGGCTTTCAGTGGGGAGCTCGTCTCCCCAAGAAGACTCTACCCTAAGAACAGGCCAGCAGGCACAAGGCTAATGCCAAACTCCACGTCAACTCAACCTTTTGGCTGAAAGGGATCATGACCTGTCTTAACTGTTGCCTGGAAAAGAAGTATGTCCTCTTTGGGCAAAGATAACTATCATTAAGAATCTCAAACTATCTCTACATTTTACTGCACTACTTTTGGCAATAAACCAAAAGCTATCAAGAATACTAAGAGCCAAGAGAAATGAATGAATGAAGAAAAACCAGAGAACGGGGTTTTAAAAATATATGCATATATGGATGTTTGTGTGTACATACACACATACATACAGTAAAATGTAATTTTTTCCAGAATTTATCTATATTTTCAATGCAAACTCAATCAAAATTCCAGTGGTTTTTTTTTTTAATTGAATGAACAGGCTGATTCTAAAATTTACATGGAATTAATACAGGCCCAAAATAGCCAAAAATATTCTAAAGAAGAGTTATTGTACTGGATACCAAGGCTTCCTAAACAGCTATAGTAATTAGGGCTGGCCTGGTGGCGGAACGGTTAAGTTCACACATTCTGCTTCTGTGGCCTTGGGTTCGTCATTTCGAATCCTGGGTGTGGACCTGTGCACCACTCATCAAGCCATGCTGTGGCAGGCGTCCCACATAAAATAGAGGAAGATGGGCATGGATGTTAGCTCAGGGCCAGTCTTCCTCAGCAAGAAAGAAGAGGATTGGTGGCAGATGTTAGCTCAGGGCTAATCTTCCTCAAAAAAAAAAAAAAGCTATAGTAATTAAATTAGTGAGGCATTGGTATAAGGATAGATGAATATACAATGGACATAATAAAGAGACAGAAAGAGACTCACAGTTCTATGGATCATGATTTATAACAAGAGTGCCACTGCACAGCAGGGGGAATAGGATGATCTCTTTAAGGCTGGGTCAACTAGATATCCACTCGGGGAAAAGTGCACCTTGTCCTCTACTTTCTCTCATTATAAAAATAATTCCATGTGATTACAACTGTAAATATGAAAGTATTGTAACAATACAGCATTTACAAGACAATATAAGAGAATATCTTTATGACCTTGGAATTAGTAAAGATTTCTTCAACACAACATAAAACCCACTAACTATAAAGGAAACATTTTTTTTTAATTGCAGTAACATTAGATTGTAGTAATATTTAGCTTTCAGATGTACATCGTAATATATTTCGAATTCTGTGTAGATTATATCATGTTCACCACCCAGAAACTAATTATAGTCCATTCCCTCACATGTGAGCCTAATCACCCCTTTTGCCCTACCTCCTTCCCCTATGGTAACCACCAATCCAGTCTTCATTGCTATGTGTTTGTTTGTCATTGTTTTTATCTTCTATTTATGAGTGAGATCATACAGTATTTGACTTTCTCCCTCTGACTTATTTCACTCAGCATAATACCCTCAAGGACCATCCATGTTGTCACAAATGGCCGGATTTCATCATTTCTTATGGCTGAGTAGTATTCCATTGTGTAGATATACCACATCTTCTTTATCCATTCATCCCATGATGGACACCTAGGTTGCTTCCAAGTCTTGGCTATTGTGTATAATGCTGCAATGAACATATGGGTGCATGTATCCTTATGCCTTTGCATTTTCAAGTTCTTTGGATAAATATCCAGCAGTGGGATAGCTGGATCATGTGGGAGATCTATTCTTAATTTTCTGAGGATGCTCCATACTGCTTTCCATAGTGGCTGCACCAGTTTGCGTTTCCACCAGCAGTGTATGAGGGTTCCCTTCTCTCCACATCCTCTCCAACACTTGTTTCCTGTCTTGTTAATGATAGCCATTCTGACTGGAGTGAGGTGATACCTCACTGTAGTTTTGATTTGCATTTCCTTGATAGCTAAGGGTGTTGAGCATCTTTTCATATGCCTGTTGGCCACCCGTATATCTTTTTTGGAGAAATGTCTGTTCAGATCTTTTGCCCATTCTTTAATTTGGTTGTTGGGTTTTTTGTTGTTGAGATGTATAAGTTCTTTGTATATTTTGGATATTAACCCTTTATCTGATCTATAGTTTGCAAATATCTGCTCCCAATTAGGTTGTCTTTTCATTTTGTTGATGGTTTCCTTTGCTGTGCAGAACTTTGTAGTTTGACGTAGTCCCATTTGTTCATTTTTTCTTTTGTTTCCCTTGCCTGGTCAGACATGGTACTTGAAAATATGCTGCTAAGACCGATGTCAAAGAGCATACTGCCTATGTTTTCTTCTTGAAGTTTCATGGTTTCAGGTCTTACATTCAAGTCTTTAATCCATTTTGAGTTGATTTTTGTGCATGGTGTAAGGGAATGTCCTACTTTCATTCTTTTGCATGTGGCTGTCCAGTTTCCCCAACACCATTTATTGAAGAGACTCTCCTTTCTCCACTGGATGCTCTTGGCTACCTTGTTGAATATTGGCTGTCCATAAATGTGTGGGTTTATTTCTGGGCTCTCGATTCTGTTCCATTGATCTGTGTATCTGTTTTTGTGCCAGTACCATGCTGTTTTGGTTACTATGGCTTTGTAGTATATTTTGAAATCAGGAAGTGTGATACCTCCAGTTTTGTTCTTTTTTCTCAGGAGTCCTTTGGCTATTCTGGGTCTTTTGTTGTTCCATATAAATTTTTTTTTTTTTTTTTTAAGATTTTATTTTTTTCCTTTTTCTCCCCAAAGCCCCCCGGTACGTAGTTGTGTATTCTTTGTGGTGGGTTCCTCTAGTTGTGGCATGTGGGACGCTGCCTCAGCGTGGTCTGACGAGCAGTGCCATGTCCGCGCCCAGGATTCGAACCGATGAAACACTGGGCCGCCTGCAGCGGAGCGCGCGAACTTAACCACTCGGCCACGGGGCCAGCCCCCCATATAAATTTTAAGATTCTTTGTTCTATTTCTGTGAAAAATGTTGTTGGAACTTTGATCGGCATTGCATCAAATGTATAGATTGCTTTAGGAAGTGAGAACATTTAAACTATGTCAATTCTTCCAATCCAAGAGCACAGAATATCTTTCCATTTCTTTGTGTCTTCTTCAATTTCTTTCAACAATGTTAAACACGTACAGATCTTTCACCTCTTTGGTTAAGTTTATTCCTAGGTATTCTATTCTTTTTGTTGCCATTGTAAATGGGATTGCATTCTTAATTTCTCTTTCTGCTACTTCATTGTTAGTGTAAAGAAACGCAACTGATTTTTGTATGTTCATTTTGTATTCCGGGGCTCGACTGTATTCATTTATTGTTTCTAAAAGTTTTTTAGTGGATTCTTTAGGGTTTCCTATATATAAAATCATGTTGTCTGCAAAGAGTGACAGTTTCACTTCTTTTTTCCAATTTGGATCCCTTTTATTTCTTTTTCTTGCCTCATTGCTCTGGCTAGGACTTCCAATACTATGTTAAATAAGAGTGGTGACAGTGGGCATCCTTGTCTGGTTCCTGTTCTTAGAGGGATAGCTTTCAGTTTTTCTCCATTGAGAATGATATTTGCTGTGGGTTTGTCATATATGGCCTTTATTATGTTGAGGTATTTTCCTTCTATACCCATTTTATTTAGAGTTTTTATCATAAATGGATGCTGTATCTTGTCAAATGCTTTCTCTGCATCTATTGAGATGATCATGTGATTTTTATTCTTCATTTCGTTAATCTAGTGTATCCTGTTGATTGATTTGTGGGTGTTGAACCATCCTTGCATCCCTGGAATGAAACCCACTTGATCATGATGTATGATCTTTTTAATGTATTGTTCTATTTGATTTGCTAGTATTTTGTTGAGGATTTTTGCATCGATGTTCATCAGTGACATTGGTCTGTAATTTTCTTTTTTTGTGTTGTCCTTGTCTGGTTTTGGTATCAGGATAATGTTGGCTTCATAGAAGGAGTTAGGAAGCCTCCCCTCCTCTTCAATTTTTTGGAAGAGTTTGAGAAGGATAAGTATTGAGTCTTCTTCGAATGTTTGGTGGAATTCACCAAGGAAGACATCTGGTCCTGGACTTTTATTTTTTGGGAGGTTTTTGATTGCTGTTTTGATCTTAAAGGAAACATTTGATAAATTGGGCTAAATTACATTGAAAAATACTGTAAAGTACTGAAGAGGTAAATCACAGCATCAGAGAAAATATATGAAATACATAACCAAAGAAATACAAATTCCCAGGATATATAAAAAATTCCTAGATGTCACTAAGAAAAAGACAATTTGACATTTTAAAAAGTGCAAAAGATATAAAATGACACTTCACGAAAGAGTATATCCACATGATCAATAAATACATGCAGTCATCATTTTGCATTGTTCTGATACACACAAATTTCAGCAGTCGCCTAACACCACAGTGCAAATTTCAATTACCTTAGATTAGTAACCCTAATTGCACAAAATACAAACTTTGCTGGCAGCTCTTTAGTCCAAAAATCACTAGGTAAATAATAGTTGTGCATCATAACCAATCATGTCACTTCTTCCAAAGTCTGTCAGTGATTGACCTCTGTGCATTTTTTATTCAATTCACACACAGACAGCAAAGCACGTAGTTATGTTGCCTCCTTGTAGCCCAGTGGTAAATCAAAGTGATGTTTTACAAAAATTGGATCATCAACAGAGGGAACTGGTCAATACAGAGGAAATGCAGATAAAAAACGTTAAAGAAAGGAAGAGTGATAATATTGGAAGTGAAATTAAAATTTACTGTAAGTGCAGTTAAAGAAGAGAACACTCAGAAATGTTTCACAAGACTGGAAGTGTGAGGGATAAACTACTAGAAGCTGATCCAAGCTTAGAAAGGAATAGGACAAGTTGCCAAGCTGTAGAAAAGATGCTTGCTCTGTGCCGTAAGTTATACAACGAGGAGGCAAGTACTGTCCAAGGTATTCTTATTCAGTTTTTTTACAAATAAAATACCTTAATTCTCAACGTTTCTAATATTTTAAATTATAGTGACCTAAACAAATTTTAGTTTTTCTATTTTTTTCATTTCCTTATACATTTATAACTCGTAGTAAGAGAGTTTATTTTTCCATTTTGATAAAAAGTTTTAAAGATCACAGACGAATTGTAATTCTCTCCATTGATTATTGAGAGCTTTGCATAATTTCATCTTACGTGATCATTTTTACAGCCCCGTAATAACGTGCAAAGTGACAGCTGCCTGTATAGGAAAGAGATGTTCCATTTTGAGTCATCTGGGAAATGAAAAGTAGGACACCAAACACACGTGCCACAATGCTTAAACCAAACAACGACAGCGATGCTAAACGTTAGCCAGGGTGCAAAGAAACGTGAATTCTCAAGCGCTGTTGGTGAGAGTGTGAATTGCTTCAAAATACTTAGAAAACTTCAGCAGCATCCAATAACACTGCAGGATGGATAACCTATTATTGTTATTAGCCCAGGAGTAGTTCTGAAATGATCTGGGAAACCCTGAAGGTCCTTGAATGCTTTCAGGGGGTCTATGAGATCGAAACATTAAAAAAATAAACCTAAGACATTGTGTGCCTTTTCCTCTGTTGTCATTTATACTAATTGTATAAAAGCAGTGGCTAGAAAACTGCAGACTCCTTAGCACATAGGGAGAAGTGCCACTAACCTGTACTAGCTGTCATGGAATGCTCCTCTGTCATGCACTCGCTCAGGGTGAAGAGTAAGAATGAGAATGATGAGGGGAGGGAGAGAGAAGAGGGGAGGGGAGAGAGAAGTGGGGAGGGGAGGGGGAAGGAGGAAGAGGAGGGAACCCAGTTTCACTTCAGAATGTCCTTGATGAAGTAATACAAAATTAATATGTGATGAATTTGTTATTTTCAAATGAATAAACATATATTTAAAATATTTCTCGGTTTTAACTTCTAATACATACCAATAGACCTAAGTGAGAGGAACAAAAGCTCTTTAGAGTCCTCAATAACGATAATTTTTAAGAGGAATAAGGGATCCTGAGACCAAGAACATTTGCGAACCACTCTTAGGGAACAGAAGATCTCTGATTTCTTTGCAACAATCTCACTTACATGTAAATAAGCACCTTTTGAAGTGTTTGAAGACTTCTGAAGCGGTTAAAATATTCATTATGCAATCAATTCTGTTTGTAAGTTCTATTTGCAGCGGCAGACTCCTTCTCAAATGACACCCAATGATAAAGATCATGGGATGCTGCCCCGTGATCAAGATTTCCCAGTGAAAGGAGAGGAGGGTATGGGGGTGAGGTTACTTCCTGTCAGCTTAGGCAATGAATGAAAATATGGCTTTACAGAGCAGAGACAAGAGGAAGTGGTTACTTGTCATTCAAAAATAAATGTCATTGGTCACCAAGGAATTTCAATGAAGAGCAAAACCCCTCCACACTGTTGCAGCCACAATATATTTTTCATTCAATTTTAAACATAGTTTTATTTATTTATTTTTGTGAGGAAGATTGGCCCTGAGCTAATATCTGTTGCCAATCTTCCTCTTTTTGCTTGAGGAAGATTGTTGCTGAGCTAACATCTGTGCCAGTCTTCCTCTACTTTATGTGGGATGCTGCCATATCATGGCTTGACGAGTGGTGCTAGGTGCGCGCCAGGATCCAAACCTGTGAACCCCCGGGCTGCTGAAGCGGAGCATGCAAACTTAACCATTACGGCACCGGTGAGCCATACACATAGTTTTAAAGCAGAAGTATTATATAAAGTAAGGTATAGCTATAAGAAAGTATGATCTGGGGGCCAGCCCTGTGGCCGAGTGGTTAAGTTTGCGTGCTCTGCTTCGGTGGCCCAGGGTTTGGATCCTGGGCACAGACATGGCACCACTCATTAGGCCATGCTGAGGTGGCATCCCACATGCCACAACTAGAAGGACCCACAACTAAAATATACAACTATGTACTGGGGGGGTTTAGGGAGAAAAAAAAGAAGATTGGCAACAGTTGTTAGCTCAGGTGCCAATCTCTAAAAAAAAAAAAGTATGATTTAATAAGATTTACTCAATGTTTCAAAATATATGAACAAAAAAACATATCAACTGTTACGTCAACTGTAAGGACTGGTGAGAAAAATATAACATAAAAATAAGGTTAAAAAATGTAAAGATTGATGAAGATAATTATCTGCCATTCTTAGCATCCAATTCAGAACCTACTATTTGATTAATTTTGAGGTTAGAATTTTATAAACTAAATATTAAGCCAGGCTCTGATTCTGATTTTTAAAAATATGTGCATTCATTAAAAATAAAGTTCTGTAGCATGGGTTTCCTCAGGGTGTTAATCTGGAAATGAGAGCCAAGTTCTCTTTACCATACGTGGAGGTATTGATGAGGCAAGTATGTAGAGTTTTGTGAGGGTCATGGATTCTGTGGGGTGCATGCTGGACTGACCAGGGCTTAGGGGTGACCAGAAGAAGGTCTCTGGACCCACTCTGGACCAACCAAAGCCCAGACAGACTTCCCATTCTGACCAAGATGGACTAACAGGTACCACATTTACCCTCCCACTTGAAACAACTAAAACATTGGACAAGATATACAAACAACAGTTTTCTAACGGTCATCAGACAATGAAGGACAGTGATCCTTGTGAGGTAGGAGATAAACAAGACGAGCCCTACAGTTGCTGCAGCTTACTATCGAGTGAGAATTCCTGGGCCATGACTTGAGGAGGGGGAACCCAGGCGGAGCCTGACGACCACCTTAAATTGAGGAGATGGAGATGAGAGTCCATGAGGCAGAGGCAGCTAGAGTTTGCAGGAGAGCGTCAGGGTGTAAAGACCAGCACAGGAAAAGAAGCTGGGAGATTTCAGAGGGCTCCCATGTACTCCAGCTGAGCACTGATCAGCGCATGCATGTGATGAAACTATCCAAAGCCAGGGAGATAAACTCACAGAAGGAGAATACGGAACAATCCTCAGGATGCACACAGGGCTGGCACTAGCCCCTGGTCCCACCAGCCAGAGTGGAATTCCTCGTAATTCACGGGGCCTGGTGTCCAGGGCTCAGAGAGCTTTGCCTAAGTGGTCAGGTAAAATTAGTTCTAGGATACACACTGCTTGGGCCCAGACTAACAAGTCTGAAAGGCAAGAACTGAAAGTATTAAGCTGTTTCCAAGTAACTTAATTGCATGCCAGGCAAAGCTCAAAAACACTTATAGAAGACGAAAATATCCAGCACACAACAAGGTAAAATTCACAATGCCTGGCATCCAGTAAAAAATGACCAGTCATGCAAAGACGCAAAAAATAAGACCCATAACGAGGTATAAAACTGATCAAAATCCACACAGAAATGATACTGATGATAGAATTAGTATCTATCATTAAAAACAGCTAGTATAAGTATATTCAATATAATCATTAAGGCAGGGGAGCAATTAAGCAGATTAAATAAAGACATAGAGAACATAAAGATCCAAATCGCACTTTTAATGATAAAAAACAGTGCGTGGGATGAAAAACACCCTGGATAAAATTAGCAAATTAGTTACTACAGAAGGAAGAAATGAGTAAACTTAAAGCAATAGGAACTATCTAAGCATAGAGACAAAAAAGATTTTAAAAAAAAGAAAAGCAGACCAGTTTGCTGTGTGATAACTTTAAGCAACCCAATCTGAAAGATGAATTTGTAGTTAAAAGCTTTCCTAGCAAAAATAAATGAATAAAATGCCATGCCCAAATGGCTTCACTGGTGAATTCTACCAAACACTTAAGAAAGAAGTGCTACTAATTTTATACAAAGTCTTCCTGAAAACTGAAGACGTGTTTCCAAATTCATTTGATGACTCTAGCATTACCCTGATCCCCCAAACCAAAGAAAATAATCACAAGAAGATAAAACTACAGAACAATATCCTTCACAAACACAGATACAAAAATCTTTAAATTTTAGCTAATCAAATCAAAAAATACATAAAACTGATAATAGAGTATGACCAAGTGGGATTTATCTCAGGAATGCAAAGTTGCTTTAACATTCAAATTTCAATCAACATAATTTACCGTATTAACAGACTAGGAAAGAAAAACCATATGATCATCATAACAGATTCAGAAAAAGTGTTTGACAAAATCCAGTATCCATTTCTGGTAAAGACTCCGAGCAAACGAGGAATAGAAGGAAACTTGCTCAACCTGATAAAGAGCGTCTACTAAAACCCACAGCTAACATCTTAGTTAATGATGAAAGACTGAATGCTTTCCACCTAAGACTAGGAGCAAAGCAACGATGTCTGCTCTCACACCTCACATCTATTCAACATTGTAATGAAGGTTCTAGCCAGTGCGATACGCAAAAGAAATAAAGGGCGTCCAGATTGGAAAGGAAGAAATGAAGCTGTCATTATTTGCAGACTACATGTTCATCTATATGTAAAAGCTTACAGGATAGCAACAAGTCTACTAGGACTAATATGTGAGTTTAGCATGTTTCCAGGATGCAAGATCAATATATAAAAATCAATTGCATTTTCCATAGACCAGCAATGAATGAACAATTGGAAGTTGAAATAAAGAAATACCATTTATAATAACATCAAAAATATGAAATTCTGGGGCTGGCCGAGTGGCATAGTGGTTAAGTTCACAGACTCTGCTTTGGCAGCCTGGGGTTCTTGGGTTCAGATCCTCAGTGCAGATCTACACTCCACTCATCAAGCCATGCTGTGGTGGTGTCCCACACACAAAGTAAAGGAAGATGGGCACAGATGTTAGCTCAGGGACAATCTTCCTCAAGCAAAGAGAGGAAGATTGGCAACAGATGTTAGCTCAGAGCCAATCTTCCTAATCAAAAAAAAAAAAAAAGAAAAAATCTATAAGCGTATTTGCTAGATATTAAAAAGTATATATATGAAATTCTAAGGAATGAATCTAACAAAAGATGGCAAGACCTGCAGACTTAAAACTACAAAGTATTGCTGAGAGAAATTAGTGAAGATTGAAATCAATGGAGAGATGGTTATGGATTGGAGAACTCAATATTGTTAAGATATCAATTCTTCCCAAATTCCTTCCCAAATTCTCTATAGAGTCTTTGCAATTGCAATTAAAATTTATATGGGAATGCAAAGGACCTAGAAAATTCAAAGCAACTTTGGAGACAGAAAACAACGTTGGAGTTACACTGCCTGACCTCAAGTCTTATTACGAATCTACATTAATCAAGGCAGTAAACTATTGGCATCAAGATAGACAATTAGTGGAACAGAATAGAGAGCCCAGAAATGGACCCATGGTGTATGGCCAATTGATTTTTGATAACGGTTCAAAGGCAGTTCAATAGAGAAAGCATAGTTTTTTCAACAAATGGTGCAGAAACAACTAGATAGCCATATGCAAAAAAAAAAAAAAACTTTTTCTTCTATTCCTTACATGATATTCAATAATTGATTCAAAATAAAACTTCATGGAGGAAACATAGAAAATCACTTATTTTGAGTTAAGCACAGATTTCTTAGATATACTATCAAAAGGATGACCAACAACAACAAAAAAATAAATTGGACTTTCTCAAAACTAAGAACTCTGCTCTTAGAAACTAATTGTTATGAGAAGGAAAAGATAAGCCACAGAGGAGGGAAAATAATTGCAAATCATCTATCTGCTAAAGGACTTTAATTCGGAATAGAAAAAAAAACTCTCAAAACTCAATGACACAAAAGCAAACAACCCAAGTTAAAAATGGACCAATTATTTGAACAGACACTTCACCAAAGAATATACACAAATGCTAATATGCACATGAAGAGATGCTCAGCATCATTAACCATTGGGGAAACACAAATTAAAACTATAACGAGAGTCCACCGCAAACCGATTTAAGTCTCTACAATTAAAAAGGCTGACCATGTCAAGTGTTGGCTAGGACATGAAGCAACTGGACCTCTCACACAGTGCCAGTGGGAATAGGAAATGACACAATCACTTTGGAAAACAGTCCAGCACTTTTTGAAAAAGCTATACCTATTACTACTATTTGATCCAGCCATTCCACTCTTAGAGAAAGGAAAGCATCTGATCTTACAAACATGTGGGCACAGATGTTCCTAGCAGCTTTATTTGTAATAGTCGAACAACCTGAATGTCCATCAACAGGTGAATGGATAAGCAAATTCTGGTGTTTATATAGCTATATAATTGCAGTATATAGAGCCACACGAAAGTATACAGTAGTACTGCTGAACGATATTCTTCAACAAAAAGCAATGAACTATTAATACACACAACAACAAACTTTTGGGGGTGATGGATATGGTCATTATCTTACTATGGTGATAGCTGCATGGGTACATACATATGTCAAACTTATACAATTGTACAGTTTAAATATGTACAGTTTATTGTATGTCAAGTCTACTTCATTAAAAGTCTTTAAAACAAAAAGAAGCCCAGACACCCAAGCGAAGACTCCCCCTTCCATACACTCCCATTTCTCAAACCGCTCTTTTAGGGCTGGCTTCTTTCTCCACGTCAGGACATCCTTATGCCAATTTCATTTCTAAGTGTCGGAATTTGAATAAAGTTGTTGGTGAGGGCAAGGCACACGTACAGATGAGGTCCTGGGTCTTTGTGCCCACTAGGAAAGAGAGCTTTGATAGGCTTTAAAAAAAAACAAAAACAAAAATAAAAACCTTAAGGAGGAAGAAAATCATCCTGATTTATTACTCATGTTACAGCGAGCGATCTGGCAGGAAACAAAACCAGCAGTTAATCTGCCAAGCAGAAAAAATGCAATCCCTTTGTTGGTTGTTATGAAGCATTCGGCTGTTTTATGGTGGGAGTCTATCAAGCCCAATACATTTTACATGATTGCAATTCCTTAAAACACAAAGATGCTGTAACAGCGTAACAATGAGGAACTGTCGTACTTTGCAATAACAAATTGTGTTATTCTTTGTAAATTCTACTGTTTTAATTTTAATAGTAACAAGACACAAAATGCCGTCAACGTTATTTTAATATAAATGAATATGGGTGCCTTAAGGTGCATATGAAAAGATAAGAATTGTCTTGCCTTCTTTGAGAAGTGTAAGTCAGGCATATAAAATAGCAAGACAACAATCTGACGGGTTAAGTGTATCTATAAATATCTATGATAATTTGCTATAAATTACACATTATCCTGCCCCTGCCTCCACCCCTCAGTGAAGTAAATGCCCTTAACCAAAGATGTAGGATGAGAACAGATTGTTTCATTCTTTATCTTTTCTGCGTAAGCTGTTAACGGCACCCTAAATGGAGCAGCTATTTTCAGGGTAATATAATCTGACACTTCGGACACACCAGGAGCGCTTCAATTATTGGAAAGGAGCCTGGCCTGGAAGTGGCTCACTTGCTCACTTTTGGGTTGGGCCTAAAAGGTGATCATTTACAACACTCGCTATTTGCTATGACCCACCTCCCCCAGCCCCTCGGCCATCATGGTGCCTCTGAGTGCTGATGTCCCTGTGGCCTGACCTCCGGCCTGCTTCTGCTTCTCCTCAGGCTATCTCCCACCACTGGGCACCCTCCCTGCCTCCTCCATGACATCATCCTGACCCAGAGCTCTTGTGCTGCCCATCCCCTCTCTACCATGTGAGCCCTTCACCCTCTATGAGCTTTTAAATCTCATTCTCTGTGTTACACACTAACCACAGGATCAAAATTTTCTTCTGTCTTCTCACTTTAAATGTAACTTAATTTTCCTCAAGCTCAGAACCTTATCCTCAAAATCTTCCTGGGGCAGCTGCTCCTTCTCCAACAGCAAGGCCGGGGGCCAGGAGGGTCTTGCTTTCTTGCTGTCTTGCTCCTCATTGCTGCTTCCAGTCGTTGCTCCCGTTCACCGGACTGCTTCTCCATGGACGTTCTATGGCACCACTCTCTCCCCTTCCTCCACTTTATTCACAAGCTTCAGTGCTGGCTCTGCCATCGTCCTCAGAACCTGCATCACCATTTGAGAGGAGAACTCCTCTAACACTGGGTCCTTCCTGAGCTTCCTTAGCCTGGTCTAATCAAGGAGGGCCAGGGCCATCTCACGTTGGTCATGCACACTTTGGCACTGCTCTCCTCACAGACTCTGAAATACCCCTTGCCAATCACAGTTGACTGTCCCCTGTCACAGCACTTTCCTGTCACCCTCTGCTGCTAAGCCTCAACACAGATTCAGTGTTGTTGGTATGGCCTGCGATCGCAGTCACCAAAATGAAAACATCTAGTTATCTGGACTGAAAAGTTGACATCACTGGTAGCTTTGAAGATCTGGCTTATAAGCTAAAGTCATGAAAATCAGGAAAACAACCACTGTCTTTAAAAAAGAAAATCCTTCTTTGATTTACCAAAGCAAGTCCACCTCCATGCTGCCTTAATTTTTATCAGGCCCTTCACCATCTGTCACCACCTTCCTTCATTCACCATCTCCCTCAATTCTGCATCCCTTCCCACGCCCTTAGCCCTGGCTCTCTACCTACACACTGGCCGCTCTTACTTCCCTAGGTGAGTTGTGCCTTTGCTCATGGTCATCTCTCCACTGGCAGGTTGGATCTCCTCTGGAAATTTCCATCCCTTCTTTCATCTAGTCCAAATGTTACTTTCTCTTTAAATCCCTTTGCCAGCTCTCTTAGGACTATTCACCCCCACTAGTGTATACATTGAGGGCCTATGATGTGTCCAACACATTCTAAGATCTAGGGGTTCATCCATAAACAGGACAGATGAAAATCCCTACCCTTGTGGAACTTACCTTCCAGTGGGAGGAAACTGATGATAAACCAGAAGGACAGATAAAAAATACAATATGTTACTTACTAATAACATACTTTGTTAATACAGGCTATAAACTAGGGTAGAAGAAGAAGGGACCCTGAGAGTCGGGAGGGAAGCTGCAGTATTAACACAGGTGGTCTAAGGAGGCCCCAAGGAGTAGGTGACCTTTGAGCAAACATGTGAAGGAGCTGAGGAAGTGAGCCTGCAGGTGAAGAACATCAAGGAGATCAGTGTTCATTCCTACCATCTTCATGTCCAATGTTGGACTGTGAATTCTGTGAGGGCAGGGACTATTTCTTATGGATGCTTGTGCTTCCAGCTTCCAGAATGGCTCCTGGCACCTTGTAGGGGTTGAAAAAATGGTGTTTGAATTGAACTTAATACCTACAGCATGCTCTGCTTATCCCTGTCTGCATCCATTTCACATTTTCAGGTGATTTTTCTCAGGGATAACATTAAAAATAGGCAACAGAATGAGAGAGGACAAACGTCAGTTACCATAAAGCAGCACATTCCATGCCTCCAGCACTCGTTTTAAAATAAACAGTTCTAAGGGAATGATCCTTGGTGTTGATATATTGAAACTTAAAGCTAAGTTCTTGGCCTTCTCCAACATATTTACAAGTGTCTAATAAAATGCAAAGGAAGTTTACTTCTTGTGCATGGCATTTTCTCAATGGGAATGACCAAACATTTCATGCAATGCATTATCCCTGAACTACAGCGATTCACTGCCGCATGCGCTCATGGAAAACCACCGTCAGCACATTTTAAATGGATTCCGTGAAGGTATTCTAGTTTTCCCCTTGTATAAGACGATCCTGAGATCTATGTATAAATTATATTACTGACCCAATGAACGGCCACGATACTGTATCAAATACAGAAAATTTAAGAGTGAGACCTTAATGACATATGTCATGTATAAGACTCAACCAAAATAAGCCAGAAGCTAGCAAGCAACTGACAACAACTTTTACACACACAAAACCCTTAGAGAATGAGTCAAAGTGACTCATCAAAAAGAACAAAGAAGGGTTTATCCCTACTGAGATGACATCATTCAAGAGTAAAACTGTCGCTAGGATATCCGCGTCAACTGTGTTGTTGGGGAAGCAGCCACGTTTCACGGTGTGGGTGTGCGTTAGGGACTCGCCTGGCAAGATGACCTCCATGCGAAGCAGATGGAACAAGTGCAGGATGTGTCTTTCACATTTTAGAACTTGTGGTTACGATTCTAAAGGCAATCCATGAAGCCAGGCTGGAACCGCTCTCTCATCATAATTAAGGAACTTAGTCCTCTTGTTCCTCTTGTTGGAATGACAGATTATCCCTAAAACCTAAGAGAAGAAGCATGTTCAATGTCTGACCCTCCTGTTGCTCTCTGAATATAACTGTGTTTGTATAAACATTATGCTTTTTATGTCTTCGAGAGGTGTTTGTCAAAGCTGTGGGCAATACAGGACATTCTTGGTACATGCTAATTCCAATCGATTAGCAGTGGCTGGCCAGATCACTGTACAGACAAGAATGTAGGCCAAATCTGCCAACAGAAGACTGCTGTGATCAATTATTAATGTCTGCCTTGGGCGAGGGTGAGTGATATCACATATGCTGTTCTTGGCTTCAAAGGATGCTAACGCGTTATTGCATGAAGCAGCCATGGTGATGGAGGAGATAGTCTAGCTGGAGACCTGAACAGAAAGATGAAACAGCAGGAAGAGAGCAGGCAACTGTTTTGTCCAGCTGTCTCTTCTCACTTGTATTTCCTCCTTCTTTTGCTAAAATCTTGGGTTTATGTTTCTGTTTTAATAAGGCAGGTAACTCCTTTAAAGAGTACAAACAAGCTACCTCTCAGGACATTAAAAGATGAGAGAATGATACTGTTTCTGGGGGGGTTTGGTTAGGAAAGCAGAATCCGCTCCAGGTACTTCAAGCAGGAAGAGATTCTCTCCAGGGCTCGTTAGCAGAACTCAATAATGGAAGGGAGTCATGCACACGGGGTGCGGAGCCCTCTGCGCTACCCCAAAACCCAGGTTAGAATGAACTGGAAAGGACTCAGATTCAGAGACGGTCCATCAGATCTTTAATGAGGGAAACCTGATTTGAGTGTGTGCTAGGAGCACGGGGTTTGTGCCACTGATCTCGGCTTTCAGGTTGGTGTTAGGGAGTGTGAAAGGGGAGTGGAAACGGGTGACTTTTGAGCCACATGCCAGCTTCCAAGCAGCATATCTGCTGAGACTGGCAGCCTGGGCGTCAGCAGCCATCCTCCATCCTGCAACTTGCTCCGCCCCCACCACCTGGGAAAAGCTTAGATGGTGTACTAGGACCTCTGGGGATATACAGCACTTAGGAAATGACAATTCATCACAGCCATTGTCCCCTGTTCTCTCCCACCCAAAAAGAACATGTAAGAGTAGTTTTCTGTTTATATTTACAGCACAACGTTGTGTCATGAATGCACTCATTGGACAATTGTGATTAAAAACAAACTTAAATTTACTGTTAACCTTTCCTGATAATTACAGAGCTTAAAACTGCCTTGTACAGTATATTTTTTTTATTCATTACCCAGATACTTGACGATCCCATTATGCTTTTTTTCAGGCAAATTGACCTCCACTTTTTTTAAAAAATCCTGTTCCACACAGATGAAATCCTGCCCTCATCTTTCTTTCATTTTGCTCTTGCAGACAGTGCCTAGATTTAGGTGAGCTACGCTGAAATCCCATCATTGAGGAATTGATGTTTAAGATTTTTATTTTTTCCTAGTAATTATTTTTCATTTAGACTTCTAAATAGTTAGTCAACATTCAAGGTATTTCTGTAAGAGATGGGGATAAGAACATTACATTATGGTTGCCAATATAATACAATATTATTGTTGCTATTTAACATTATTCTGGGAGGCCTAGCCAAAGAGATAATATGGAAAAAAAAAAAAAAGATGAGAGGCATAGCTGTAGGAAGAGAGGTATCAAAGCTATTATTTACCTTAACAAATCCAGACAAAAGTCAAATCATGGTACACTATTTGACCAGCGATGAAAATGGTACATAGTTGTAATAATGTAAATAGTGGCTATTGATTTAAAAAAACAAACTGTGATCTATATCATTTTGGAGGAAAGGAAGGAACAAAAGAGGTTTAAAAAAGTGAATTCTCACTAGAAAATCTATAGAAGTTGATGTATCAAGAAAGAGCGGTATCATCAGAACATTTGGAAATATGAAGAACAATGCCAGAAAAAAATCATCAAAAACTGCTTCAAGTGGTGGCTTCTGGGGAGGGCAGATGGTGGAAAGAGCTGTGTTAGGAGATTGAATTTTTTCATGATAAGCTTTTTAATGTTATTTGCTTTGATTGATTTAAGAATGCACACATATATTTCTTGGGTGAAAGTAAATCATGGTTATCCACACAATGGAACAGTATGCGGTTTCTCAAGAGATAGGGTACATTCATAGGTACTAACATGAAAACACACCTAACGTAGGGTAAGAAAAAATATCCATGTTGCAGAAATTTTAAAAGTCACAGAGAAGCATTTTCTCTTTTTACTTTATGAATTTAGACTGTGCATATTTTACTACAACATGTATTATTTTATAATTAAAAAATAAGAATTTCTTAACCCAAGAAAATCCACTGAACATCTGCCAAAATTGATGAAAGCGTTTAGAACAAGGTAAACAAAACCAAAATAAAGATTTCCTAGGAATCTTTAAGAATCATTAGAACATATAGTGTGAAAATTTCCCATTCACAATGGTGACAAAAAGTATAAAATATGAACAATAAGACAAATAACAAATGTATACAAGCTATACCATTTTATAGAAAGCTACGAAGGAAAACATGTAAGCGGAGAGGTTAACCACGTTCTTGGTAGGAAAACTCAATACTGTAAGCCCATAAACGCTCCCAAGATTAATTTATAGATTCATTTCAGATTGCAACAAAATCCCTAATAGAATTTTCTATGGAACTTGTCCAGTTGATTCTAAAATCCATCCAGAAGAGTAAGTGTGTAAAATTAGCTAAGAAAATTCCAAAAAAGAATTGAACTTGATGAATGAAAAAGAACTTGGCTCTACTAAATATAAAACGTATTATAAATTTCCAGTAATTTTTTAAAAAATGGCATTAGAGCAGGAATAAACACAAAGATAAATGGAAATGGGAAAGAGAGAAGTAATTCACACTCTAACAATCTGATGGACGCGTAAAAAGATGCTCAATCTCTCTGCTAGTAGGAGAAACAATTAAGTGATGTGCTACTTGTTGCCCAATTTGTTGAAATTCTTGAGAAAAAAATTAATACCCAATTCTGGAAGATACATGGGGAAACTGTGTTCTCATATGCTATTTGTGTGAGCAACCTGTTTCAGCCGTTCTGGGGACAATATGGCAGGAAACCTACTTGATAATGTGTTTAAAACTTGATCCAGAAATTCTACTTCTGGAACTCCATCCTGGAGATATATTCATATGTGTGCAAAAAAGATACATGCACAATAATACTTACTGACAAAAAATCCCGGGGAAATGACCTAAATGTCAGTCATTATGGGAAAGATTATAAACTATGCAGCCATAAAAACAATGTGGTAGAGCCTAATGGGGCTGGCCCGGTGGTGCAGCAGTTAGTGCGCACGTTCCACTTCAGTGCCTGGGGTTCTCCTGTTCAGATACTGGGTGCGGACATGGCACCGCTTGGCAAGCCATGCTGTGGTAGGCGTCCCACATATAAAGTAGAGGAAGATGGGCATGGATGTTAGCTCAGGGCCAGTCTTCCTCAGCAAAAAGAGGAGGATTGGTGGCAGATGTTAGCTCAGGGCTAATTTTCCTCAAAAAAAAAAAATCCAATGTGATAGAGCCTAATATACTGATATGGACAGCTCTCCCAAGGTAGACCTTTTATTGAAAGTAAAAATCAAATTAGAGAATATTATGTATAGTGTGATACAGGTTATTTGTAATCTATACATGTATTACATATATGCATAGGAAAAAGTCTGCAAGAATATACACAAAATATTTAACAAAAGTTCCTTCTGAAAAAAGAGAATGAGATTGGGTAGAATAAACACAGATATTCACATTTACTTCATATATTCTAAGATTTTTGCTTAAGGCAGAAAGTTTTGCATCCATTTGTAATTAGACATATTTTCATATCACAATATTAGAAATATTGTAAACCAACCTACCAAAGAAAAAAAGCCTTTGGCAAATATAATTTTATCATTTGCTGTTTAAGTTGAAACTTTGCTATTATTACTTGGACTTTTTAAAAAAAAAAAAAAGATTTTATTTTTCCTTTTTCTCCCCAAAGCCCCCCGGTTCATAGTTGTATATTTTTAGTTGTGGGTCCTTCTAGTTGTGGCATGTGGGACGCGGCCTCAGCATGGCTTGACGAGAGGTGCCACATTCGCGACCAGGATCCGAACCAGCGAAACCCTGGGCCACCAAAGCAGAGCGCTCGAACCCAACCACTCGGCCATGGGGCCGGCCCCTGGACTTTTCGTAAGAAAGAAAAATTACAAGCAATCCACAATTCAAAATTAAATGTTTAATTTTCAGTGTTATCATTATCTTTTATTTTCTTTTTTTCACTATGGAAAATTTAAAGATTTAAAGATTTTATGGAAAAAGAGAATGGGAAGAGGCAAGAGAGAAGAAAGAAATAAGGAAAATTCCAGAAGACGTGGGAAAAGCCCAGTTGTATTCCAATTGCATAAAATTGTTAGTTACCTCTCCCGACCTCAGAGTGCCTGGAAAGGAGCCCCGGATTATTATAACAAACAGACAGGAATTTGAGTTGGTGTGGATCCCACCACGTGTACACCTCCTGCAGCCTTCCTCGCACACCCAGAGGACACAGACAGGATTGCCCTCTCTCAGCTGTTTGTGCACCCCTTTGAGATTCTGTCATAAAGCTGTTCCAGACCAGGCTTTGCCGTTTGTCGCCCCTGTTATTACATGCCAACGCCTTTTTGTAAAACTGCAGATCGCCATACAAATTGTTAGCTGTGACTATTACCAATTCCTGCAAATTACTTTTTAATGCCTCGCTCCCCTTCTCTAATCAACACCTCACCATAAAAAATAAATAAATGTTGGGAATTCAAATTAAACGACAGCACAACCCCTTACCTAGTGCCTAAGATGTGCAAAACTCTGAACAATAAACCGTGTGGAAACAAAAGATGAACAGACACAGGCTTACTCTCTAAAAACCCTCATAACATAACAGAGAGGACAGACATGTCCACACCGGCTTTAATACAGGCTGAGCTCTGTAAAGGCTTTAATAACGGGGCAGCTCACAGAGAGGAGGGTCACTTCCAACCAGATGGGCTCTAGAAGGCTTCACATGGGAAGTGATGTGTGTCTGGACCTTGAAAAAATGGGGGAGAAGGATAGTCCAAGAAAGACTCACATGGCCAAAGGCTTGAGGGTGAGAATTACTTGAAATTTGTCGTGGGACTTGACGGATGGGGGAAGACACAGGGAAAGGCAGGGAGACACAACTGGAAATCACCCCGAAAAAGAAAGCTGGGGCCCAGGTCCTCAACAGCATCCCAGGAAACTTCTCCACGCCTATTTGTGGACCTTCTGGGTTTTTCTCTGCCTTGGGATTTATTTCTTGTTTATAGGAGCTAGGTAATACCAGGGCTCCTTGGTATGTAAGTGTATTTATTAAATCGGCCATTTTGAATCACAGGAAAAAGACGCGTTCTTCCCAAATCACTTCATTTGTAATCTGATCACAAAAAGAAAGGTTATTCCCACTTCAGACACAGAGCGAGAGTGTGGCTTGCTGGGACCACCAGGGGAGACTGCATTTCAGTCTTCATCTGCTTTCTAAAGCAGCCTGGGACACAGCAGAAGGAAAGGCAGCTCCCTGATGGGGCCTGAGGAGCAAGAGCAGGAGCTTTTGGCAGCCAAGAGGGAAGCAGAAATGAGGACGGACCGTGTTCTTACGAGCAGAGTATGGATGAAGTCATCTGGGGACTCTGGAAAACCCTTTGATTTAATGCCCTCTTCTCAAAATATACATACACATCCCAAAGAGCTGGGACAAACATATCCTATGCAACTCCTTGTTTTAAGTCAGAGTCAGGCAAATTTACTGAATCATTTTGTAATAAAAGCAAAAATAAAAACAAATCCTCAGAGAGAAGAAGAAGACATTTCTTAAACAGGGGAGAATGACAATCCCTTCATAGTCTGTGCTTAAATAAGCAGCCTAGGAGGGCAAAAATAACAAGAAGTTTAAACACTGTTGAGTTAATTTCTAAGACCTCCACAGAAAGGAAGACCTGACAACTATCCTTCTAGATTCTGAAAAGAGGATTTTCACACCAGAGACATCTCCTTCATTGAATGATGGTATCACGTCAAGGATTATCTTAGCAAAAATTATGGCAGTTGACATTTCAGGGACCCAGCCGTGGAAATTGTTTTTGTGGCTGGTTGAAGTGGCAGATTCCAAAAGCAGTGGGAAGTCCCCCTCTCTAATAGGCTTGAACCCTGACCATGGACTGGACTGGCCAAAGGTACACAGTAAGAATTCTGCTAGCGCTTGTTGGCAGCCAGAACCTCAATGATCTGATGTCCATTCTTTCTAAAACAGGTTTGTTTTTTCTCTTCTGATTACAAAAAGACTTCATTGTCAATGTTTAATTTTTATAAGGTACCAAAAAATTTTTTAAAAAAGAAATAAGACTCATCCATAATCACAGCATGAAAATACGCCAACTTTTCATTTTGATGTTTCTCTCCTTTTTTTCCTAGGTTATTCCAACACTTTCAAAACAATTATAATTTATAAGATACATCACAGGGTTTCTATGACTGATGTATTTAAAAAAGAAAGCCATCTATCCAAGCAAAATGAAAAAAGAAGCACGCTGGCAGAATCATATAAACGACATTAAACTATGTTTGTAGATTCAGTTGCTTAAATTTTATCTCTAAATGCAATAAAGGCAATACAGTAGAAAATACAACAAAAACATTCTTTTAGGGGGAGATATTCATTACCAGAACAATGTTCCACAGTAACAGTGCAAATGCCCATTCTAGTTAAACAGGATTGAGCAATTCGCCACTTGATTGTCTACAATCTTGGGACATGATAAAGAAATTGCTACCTAAGTAAATTTTATAAAGGTTACAGCAGGCCAAACTCAGAGAACAAAGGGGAAACAAACCAATAATATTCAAAGCAGCAATGGAAAGCAATGTAATTTAATTCCACCAGCAGGTGCTTGCTTGTGCTCTTTGTTTTAACTTTCGTAGGATTTAGGAATTTCTTTCTAATTGCAAAAAACAACTGAAAAACCTAGAGGCTTCATGCTTTTGAATTTGATACACATATCAAATATATGTTCAGTTTTCAATTAATCCTGCAAATATTCAGTTCAGTCATGAGAGATTAAATGAAATGCCAATTTGATTCACATATGGTGTTAAATGTTTCTGGATTTGTGTTTTTATTTATTTTGAATTTATGGGGATCCTATTTGCTGAATATTAGCATAAATTTTCACTTAAAAAAGGGTCCTTCAATAAACACAATGGCCATCTTTTGATGTGTAACATATTAATATTTTTCAATGAAAGGATCACAAACAAGCACCTCTATGGGCATCAGTGAGAAACTAGTCCGATGAAAGAAATCTTTCTGCAAAGTCCCCGGACCTCAGAAGTATGAGGACAAGTTTGACCCACTCAGAAGATGGCTTATAGTGTACTTATCTCTGCTGGTCTCCTGGAGTTATAATGATTACTGTCAGCAGGGACGCCCTTTCCTCTGACAGAGCTGACACTGCTGAGTACAAATTAAAGGAAAATCAGATTTTTTAGTCTCTGAAAGGGTGGCGGAAATGGGGGAGGGGCAGAATCTTTCCTTCCAGATCTTTCTTCTCACTAGAGTTCGTCAAGGAGACTCAAAATTTACACAGAGATGAGGCACACTGAATGAGGATGTATTTATTGTTGAGTGAAGTAGCCAGAGAGAACCACTGCTGAGAAATTACCCGTGTTCCTTTGGATTTTTCAAACCATTATGGTAACAAAAAAGATAAACCTTCTTTGTCCTTCTCAGCTTATGTTTGTTCTCACAGCTTATTTGTTAGGACTAAAAACGTGATGTTCTGTTACAAATTTCCAAAAGACAGTGTGTAAAATTCTAAAAAAATAATAAATTCCACATGTAAAAAACTTAGAGAAAAATGAATGACAGAAATGATATAGAATTCTATATGAAGTATCAGAAATTCTTATATTAAGGTTTCAGGATTTCACTGCTTGAAACAATGAAGTGTTTTCAAATTGCTGATGAAAAGCTTAACATAATGCAATATGATTAATTCTCATATTCATGTTTTTCTCTGGCTTCATGGTAATTCACACTAAAAATGAAAGACAACCCCTATTCTGACTCAATCCTTAATTGCACAGGGGTAGGCTAATGTGGTAATGACATATTATCAGATGTTGCTTTTACAAAATATCCTACAAGACAGTTACTAGTATACTGTGAAATATTAATAATTAAAAACAAATCACACTTGTCAAAATAAATACATCTGTCTATTATAATATCCTTGTTTCTTTATTTGCACTTGTTTTCCGAAATGGCAGGTGTCAAAGTGGGTCCTTTTGTTGTAGTACATGTTTCCAATTATGCACATGGTGTAGACAAGACCTGACAGCAGAATGAAATGATTAATCGCATGCAAAAGAGTGATGTAGCAAAAGGGGAAAATTCTCTGGAATTCTTGTTCTAGGTTAATCAAAGACAAAATCGAATGAGCCCCAAACTGGAAATATTCCATCAGTGGTATTTAACCCAAGCCTTTGCACCCTAACATTCTCACCCACGTAGACAGGCTGGAGTGAGGGGTCCTGGTATGCTCGTGTGCATTCATCAACAAGGTGAGGGAGATCAATGCTCTGGGAGGATTCATTACGGCACAATTCAGTGACCATGGCCCTTGGTTTCATATTGCACTTTTAAATCCTTCATTAGCTCGAATAATTTTCTTATACATCAAGATGGAAACTAGCCACTTCCCTCTAAGATTCTGCATCCTCATTCATTTCCATTCCAAAAATAAAGCAGAGCGCCAGGTTTCTCCTTTAGAATGAGGCCCTTCATCGCCAAGTGGACCAGAGCGCCCCAAAGCCTAGCCTGGAGCATCTGTCTTTGAAAGGAGAGAGTTACAACCCCCTTTGTTTTCTGTTCCCAAAGTTTGATAAATTACAGACGGGATGAACTCGGAGCTGTTTAACTGAGAAAGGTGATGAAGTCCATAAAATACTATACTCCTTTCATCTTTCACTTAATTCGGACAATTACATCAAGGAAACACTGCTCACCAGTAAGCACGGCTAGTGCGCTTAGTCTTATTCTCCTCCCTTCAGAGAACATGGGTCATCTGCCCTTTGCGGCTGTTGCTGCTTCTTCTTGTGAGGATGTGAGGCATAAAGGGAGGAAACGAGTGGAGGAAGATCATTCACCAGCCTATGAAATTAGGGGGAATAGGGGAAACCACGAACTTAAACTTAGTCAAGGCAAGCTATCTTAGTCAAAAAAATGGAACCAAGTCCTTTCAATGAATGGAGATGCCCCGGTTATCCGTTTCCTATGTGATGGGTTCTGTTCTGAGACTGATTAATAATTTGGCGACTAACAATTTCTTCCAAGATCATAAGATACTGCCATACATCTCAGACGTTTATGAGAACTTTTAGAGGAATCCTTGCCTTAAAAAATTTAAAAGATACTGTCTTCCATTATAATATGATGTCTAATTTTAATCTGTCATGATATCAGGTGTGTGCTCCCCAATATTTTATGTACTTACTTCCAAGTGAAAAACAACACTTTCTTTCTTGATTTTACATTTTTAAATTATATTCTTCAATAAAAAAGTCTGAGGGTGAGGTCTCAAACGTAAATGCTTTTTAAGAATGACACTTATTTGGACTCTTAAGACTCTATTTTTTTTTCACGGCTGTTCTTTTTCCAGGAAAAGAAAAAAGGAGGGCTGGCAATTTGAACAAAGGTCTGGGGAAGAGAGGAGTTCTGCAAGTCACTCTGTAAATCCTGTTTCCCAGGGCGTGCTGGACCTCAGTTTTAGTGTCAAACACTACCATAGTTACAGACAACAACTGCAACTTCCTACACTTGCATGTAATAAATTGTAGAATATGAAAAGAGAGATAGAAGATGGAATAATTTAGATGTTCACACATGGACAGTTCCAATCCTCGCCTGAGCATCCTTCTGCAGAAGGAGCTGGGCCACTTCAGCATGTCATAAGGACAAGCAGACTTCTAATTCAAGGCTGGCAAAGCCCATCAGCTCCACAGCAACCTCAAAGCTTCCTGTCAATGTTGCTAATGGCAAATCTAAGCATTCGAGTGTCTCCAGTCAGGGTGCTCCTAATAGCATCGTGATTGCCAAGCGATTGAGGACAATCATAGGGAGAAGACAGAAATGGCTTATTAGGACTTCGAGGCCATCTTCCTCCCTCCCCACAGAGCTGCTTTCTTTCCACAGGCACAACAGGGTGGTGACTTACAGGAGATTCGTTATAGCTTTTCCTAGTTTTATTTTCAGCCACTACAAATTATGAAAATCTAAGACTTGGGGAAGGAATGGCAAATATACCCTAATGCTATAAATATGCACCCTATTGTTAGACATTTCCAAAGAATTATTCACTATAGTTTATTATTTATACTGTAGATGCTACTTCTCTCATTTTTGTTTAACAAAAGCAATTTAACAGAAACTCCTATATAGAATACACTCATTCTTTTAGACCTTGGGGAACCAGAGAGAAAACTAAGCTTGCTTCTTTTTCTGATCACCTCTAAGAATCCTTTATCTTTCTAAGGACCCACCTCTCCACCATTCAAACCATCCCCCGATCAGGAGGAAGTTGAGCTAGCTTAGAAGGCCAAGGTTGGTGTGCAAAAATTCAAATAGAAATCCTTTTATTTTGGTTTCTTCTCTTCTCCTGATTACACGACCTTTTGGGGAATCTTCTAGGTCATCCCTGATAAATTTACTGACAGCAAAACAATCTATAGTAAAGAAATTCACAGAACCAGGGAGATGAAAAAACCCTCAATCTCTCACACATGTTCCCAGAACCAATAACATGGGAGTTATTATTTTTGTTAATGTTCTGAAAACATGTCCTGTTTCCCAATCCTATTTGATTAGGAAATTCATTTCCCCAAAGACTGTCTATTAACCTATTAACGATGCACAGCACACCCTGTCACTCGCCAATTTTAAAGCTGTTAGGAACACACTGGTCTAAATGTTTCAGCCCGTTCTCTTACACAGTTATAATCTTTGATGTTTTCTATACGAAAGTTTGCCTTTGAGAAGGTGTCTTCTAAACTCATCCTTTTATTCTGTATTAAATGCCCTTAATCTCGGAGTCAAGTGGTTTGCATAGTTCAGGCTCTGGAGAAATTCCCCCTCATTAACTGGGTAAATTATATCTCTGTGCCCATTTCCTCATCTCGAAAGCAAACACAGCGATCAAATTAGCTGGTCCACACGAGTGTTTAGCACGTACCCCACAGAACACTCAATAAATGTTTGCTATTACCGGAATCATCATTACATGTCCAAGGACGACTGAGACCAATCCTTACAAAATACGCATGATCCTCACTCACCTTTAACCCAGTTCTTACCTTCATTCCACGGGCTCAGTGAATGCTCTCTTCCACCCACATTCTGACTTGGAAGTGGGAAAAACCATGTTCTTTCAGTAAGAGATGACAATCTGGAAGCAGGGAGCTGCCAGGCCCTCTCCAAGAGCACCACCCTCCGGAGTGTCCACGTGTTCACCGACCCGGAAGCTCCCCCTTCCATTTCTCTAATGCCTCTCATACTGTTTTAATTAGTAAATCATCTCTAAGTGCATAGGTGGGCAGAAAACTGTTCTAATTCCTTTAATGAGCACTGTTTTCGCTTCCTCACTAAGGTTTTCTACATTTTGAGATGCATAGTGTCGATTATCCCAGTTGCTAAATCAACTCCCATTTTTCAGGGAAGATTCTCACTTCCCACTTTTAGCTGTGGTCTTTCACATCGGGCACTACTTGTTTTGGTGGCTTTAAGTAGAGGGTCTGCCCTCTGCAGTTCACAAAAAGAACTGTGAAATAATACTGATCCTCAAACCATCTTATCAAGTCCTCTGGAACACAATAGCAGTGAAACAGACTTAACGTCCGCAGCATCTCTGGGCTGGGCTGAGGCCTTGGGCTGCTGGGTAGGTGGCTCCCAGGAGGGGCTTCTAGAAAGAACCCTGGACTGACCCCAGAGGCCACAGGACTGGCCTGAAAGGTTTACATGATCCCTTTGAACAAAGTGACAAAGGTCATCTTTTAACAGCTGTGAAAGCCTTCTTTGAGTGAATGTGAAAAACCTATTTTTCCTCATTTTTAAAGGCCTTTAATTTGGAAATAATTTCAAACTTAAAAAATGCAAACGTAAATATAGACCAAAGAATGCCCACCTACCCTTTGACCAGATTCACCTATTTCTAACACTTTACCATATTTGCTTTCTCATTCGCTCTCTCGCTCTCATTTTTCCCTGAACCATTTGAAGGTAGGTTACAGCCCCTTTATCCCCAAAATAGTTCCATCCATCATCCAAGAAGAGAGGTATTCACCCACGTGATCATAGCACATTTACCAACTTCAGTAGGTTTTACATTAATTTTCTAATCTAATCTACAGTTAGTATTCCAAGTTTTCTCAGTTGTCTCGATACATCTCCTATCCCATTTTTCTATCCTCTTGTAGCAGATCTGGCCCAGGGTCAGCTACTTCCTTCACTCGTCATGCTTCTATAGCCTTTACTCGATGGCATTTGTACACTCTTGAATAATACCTCTCAATGTCTTTAACAGAATTGGCATTTTTGGAGAACACAGTTCCCTACACTCTCATTTATTATTTATTTTAATAGAACGTTCTTCATTTCCAGTTTGTCTGATGTTCTCCTGATTATAGTCAGGGATCATTCTAGGCTAGATTGTCGCACAGGTGACATGTCCTTCTCAGTATTGCAGCTGATGGAACAGTGTTTCATTGGTGATGTTAATTTTGATTATCTGGTCAAGGGGTGGCCCAATTTCTGGGCTGTAAAATTACTATAGCTTTTTCTCCCTCACCACTAAGAAGCAGTAAGTGGGAAGACACTAAGATCCCAACATCCTCCTCTTCATTGTCAAAATTTCTCCCTAGATTTAGCATCCATTGATGATTTTGCCTGATCAAATCTTTCCCACGACTTCCAGCTCCTGCTCAGCCCCCTACCCCCGTCATTCATCAGTCAGCCCTCAGCATTCTCCTGGAAGCAGGGCCCTCCTTTCTCCCCAATTATTTATTGTTTTCATTTTTTGGTTACTGGCACGAACTCATGAATACTTATTCTTAGTAGTTCATAATTCATTACCGCACTTAGTTATGATATAAATACTACTGCACATAATTCATTACTGCTCAAATCGACTGAGATTTGGCCAGGAGAAGCCTCTTCATGCTGGTTTCTGTGTCCTTACAGCATTCTTTCATCAATTTTTTTTTTAGGACCTCTTTCCTTTGTGGTATAAGACAATCCAGGTCCTTTTTTACCTATCGTACCCCTGTCCTGCCATCAGCCATTTCTTCACAGATCTCTCATTCTCTGAATGGAATTAGAGACCAAGATACGGAGCTGGGTAGGGCCATCGCTATTGGAGTGTCTTTCCTTCTTGACATGTTTAGCAAGCAGACCAGAAATATATGCAGACGTAAACCTACACATACAATTATACACATAAATACAATTACATATAGACACAAAAATAGACATATTTTATAAACCATGACTTCACCCAGATACTTCCAGTTCTTGTGTACCCCAATGAGGTTCTTTCTTGGCTTCTCCTCTTCCATATTCGTGCATCTATTCCACAGTAAGATCCCAACAACAGCCACACTGACTTACTTGCTCAATCCTATAATAGATCTAAAATAGCTTGAAAATTGCTTTGCCCATTCCATAAACAAACTTACTAAGCAGAATTGAGGATTTTTTGTGACTGCCACCCCACCCTTCCCCGGATTGAGGATATGCATCAAATTCTGTGTTCACAATGCATATGGAGCCTTCCTTCCATTTCTCTCCAGGAGGGTTAAAATAATCATTGTGAAATGCAGTTCCTTTCTTTCAGTTTGCTTCCAATTCTTATTAATTTTACTTTTTGAATTTGTATACATTAATATGCTTTCAAATGTTAAAAATCTATAAAAAGATATACGCAGAGAAGTGTCAATCCCTTCCATATGGCTTCCACCCTACTGTCCACTCACCCTTTACAGGTAAACAACTTCATTACTTTCTGCTTTATTCTTCCTGTATGTCTTTCAGCAAAGATAAGCAGACGTATGTATGCTTTCTAATTTTTCCTCTTTCATACATAAAAGAAAGCACATTAGTGTACTCTTTTGCACATAGATTTTTCTTCACTTAAGTATATACCCTAGAAATCATTCCATTAGAGAGGTCTGCCTCAGAATTTTTTTTACATCTAATGATACTAGAGTGCTTGTATATACTACAGTTTATGCTACCAGTCTCTGTGCTTGCACATTTAAGTAATTTCCAATACTTTGCATTTACAACAAATGCTTCAATGAACAATCTTATGCACATATATATTTTTTGTTCTGTTGGAGGTTTATCTTCAGGGTAAATTCTTAGAAGTGGGATCGCTGGGTCAAAAAGCAAATGTGCATGTAGTTTTGTCAGACATCGCCAAATCCTCCCCTATAAAAACTGTACCACTTTCTAAACCCAACAGCAGCGTCTGAGAGCGTCTGTTTCCGTCCAGCTTTGCCAGAGGGGTATCACCAAGCTTTCAAGTTTGCCAATCTGGTGGGTGACAAATAGCATCAGTGTTGTTTCAATTTGCATTTCTCTTATTATGAGGGATTTTTGACTATATTTTCATATACTCTTTTTTGTGAATTGTTTCTTCATGTCACTTTCCCATTTTTTGTAGGATTTTTGTTCATTTTCCTCTTAACTTTTAAAAGATGATTACTAATTAGGAGTATTAGCCCTTTATATGTGATAGATGCTGAAAATATTTTCTGCCCATTGGTCACTTGCCTTTTAACTTCTTTGTTTCTGGTGTTTTCCTTTTTGAATGTTTTGTTTGTTTGTTTGCTTTTTTGTATGCAAAACTTTTCTTTCTTTTTTTTTTGAGGCAGCTTAGCCCTGAGCTAACATCTGCCACCAATCCTCCTCCTCCATTTTTTCTTTTTGCTGAGCAAGACCAGGCCTGAGCTAACACCTGTGCCCATCTTCCTCTATTTTATATGTGGGATGCCTGCCACAGCATGGCTTGATAAGTGGTACATCGGTCCACACCCGGGATCCAAATGGGCAAACTCCGGGCCACTGAAGCAGAGCGTGTGAACTTAACCGCTGCACCACTGGGCCGGCCCCAAAAAGTTTTCATTTTTAATGTAGCCAAATTTATCTTCTGTTTTGTTGTATTTGAACTTTTAATAACCACTCAAAATCCTTTCCCCACACCCAGGTTTCAGACGGATTCAGTCATGTTTTCTTCTGGTATGTGTATACTTTTATTTTTTCATCAGATCTCTGACACATTTGGAGTTTATTTTTATGTGTGATAGCAGGAATGGATCTAATTTTACTTTTTTCAAAATGTTTACTCAGTTGTGCCCACACTGCTTATTATAAAAAAGACCATATTCATCTCTATGTTTTGCAATGCTGAATTTTATCCTGAATTTCCATATGTAATGGGATTATCCTGGAATTTGTATCCTATTCCATTGGTTTCTGTTTTATGTAGGTGGATGCTGTGTTATTTGGCGCACAGATATTCATAATTGTTACTTCATTGTACAATATGGTTTCTAAAGCTACAAACTGTTTGTCATATTTAATGCTTTTTGGCTTGAAGTCCACTTTTCCTGAAAACCTCTAAGAGTTTTGCATTTACATGACTTTAAATGTCACGTTCATTGTACTCTATGATTAACACAGTTTTTGATCACTAGCACAGCTTTGTACTAGAAAAGTACAGTGAAAAGTAATTAATTGGATGTATGATGTGGAGAGTTTGCAATCTTTTTTGTTTACCTGACATGGTGACTCCAGAGAACCAAGTAGATATTGCAATTAATAAATTCCATAAGTGTTCTTTTTCATTTGATGTGGTGGCTGTAATTATGTACTGCAAGAGCTGACTTGCGACACAAATTCTGATAAATATGGTCACTCTGAATGTCTTTGGGTAGAGATTTGTTTTCCTGTTATTCAGTAATATTTTAGTTTTGAAAAGCTTAAAGGCTTTATAAGAGAAGTAGGCCAAAGTGGGTATGTATGCTTAATTATAGTTTCCAAAGAGAAGATCTATATAAACAACAATAATTAAATTTCTCAGTTTGGAAGAGACATACGTATGACAAAAATGAGGGCCAGCAAGGTGAAGCAACTTGCCTAGTCACATAACTAGTTAACACAAATCACACACGTTGCTTAACAGCTAGTCAAGTGTTCTTTTCACGCTTACGTATTAACTCTATCTCTGTACACACCAGAATGCCTTCTTCACTTTGCAAACATGAACAAAATACAAAACTTTCTGTTGGCAAACAGAAAGTCTGTGTGCCCAAACAAGCCTATGTGACACACAATGCCTTTATTTTTATCCTTCTTTTCACAGCAATTTATACAAAAAACAAAATATTAAAGTGCTCAACCTCCTTCTTTAGGGAAAATGTGGGAAAGGCACAGCAAAGACAGAGGGAAAGAGGGAAATGGATTCCAGGACCCAAAAGTCAAAGTGCTGGGGGCCCAGGATAATGACTGAACAGTGTGATGAACAGCACACGTGGTCCTGACCACTTGGGCTGGTTGTTCTTGTCAATGTAACAGACCCACAGGTGATCGCCACCAACTCCCCAAGCTGGCCCACGATCCTACGGGTTCAGGTAGGAGGATGGACGGCCAACGGACAACAAGCAGGTTTCCAACAGACAACAAGCTGGTTTCCAAAGTTTTAGGAAGGCATTTTGGGACACACA
This sequence comes from Equus caballus, assembly GCF_041296265.1. Taxonomy (NCBI): domain Eukaryota; kingdom Metazoa; phylum Chordata; class Mammalia; order Perissodactyla; family Equidae; genus Equus; species Equus caballus. The sequence goes on from NC_091714.1 coordinate 18,915,259, forward strand.
TGCGCACACACAAATATCTATATATCTATATGGATATAGAGAGATATACTTTTTTTTTTAAGAAAAAATAGTCAAACCAGCCAGGCAGAAAATCACTCTGATGTAAAAGCTGCTAAGAGTCACAGAGAAAAAGAAACCCTCTCCTGCCTTCTGGAGCTTACTGCTTCCTCACAGGCACTTACGTGAGAACAGCAGCAGGAGCAGAAGGCAGCGGCCAATCATAAGGAAAAAACCATGCTCTGAAAAGGCTAAAATGGAGCAACAGCAGTGTCCTAGAAAGGGGAGCCCTGTGTTTTGGTGAAAAAAATAAACCACGTAGCAATGGAGAATTTCAATTCCTGAGAATCACTGAAACAGTACTGGCTCCTCCATTCTCTCCCCCGGTTCCAAACCTTGTAAATCCCCAAGGGAGCTCTTTGTGCAGAGATAATTTCTCAGACTACTTAGAAGGTAAATTCATACATTTGTAGGAAGGCATGTGATGCTAGCGTATTTATGTGTGAAAGAGGAACAAGGAAGCCACTGGTCTCTCCATTTTCAAGGGAGAAAATTCAAAGAATTTTCACAACCACCACCTACAGACCAGGACAATGCCTTCAGGAAAATAAACAGCATTCCTTTCCTGGTTTTCAGAACTGCAATGCAAAATTCAATTATTTGTTTTCAAATCCCTAACAGGATTGTTTCATCCTGCAGGAGAAAGGTCTCATAAGTAAAAGGAATTGCAAATGCTAGCACGAAAGGGAAAAGACAGAAAGGCTCATTACAGAATCTTTGGTATCAGGGGATTTTATTCTAAACTGTTTACTAAATTCTTCTTGTCAATCTTGACTGCATCTTCCAGGCTGCGACCAGCATTGTAAAAGAAGAGAAAGAGCGTGAAGTCTTCTCCACCCCCATGGGAACATCTTAGAGCTCACAGTGGGTTAATAAAGAAGCCCCTGACTCCTGATCGCATGGATAAAGAGCTCAGCAATGGACAGGCCACAGGAAAGCACAAAGCAGTTTCATATCAAAACAGAAGAGAAGGCTTGCCATTTGCAATCATCCAAGAAACGCATGCAATATCAGTTAATAATGGAGAGGAAGAGAAACATTAAAATAGTCTCAGTGCACATGTAAAAGTGCCTTTTTCCAGATAAATAATTCTAGATGAACAATTTTATACACTCAGAGCATCTGAATAATTCCATAGAATTCATTTTACCAGATCTTTCTGCCTAATTACAAGTCTTTGAACCAGACAACGGTATTTGAAAAATCAATGCCTCGCTGCACAAAGCGTATATAAAGGGTAATTAAGAGGACTGCTCGATGGAGCAATGGATAACATGCACATGGATGTGTGAAGTCTTCACATGTACACACTTTCATCTGTGATTTGCGCAATGGAGACATACGCTTCCACCATCCTAAACGTCTTTGGCTGCCATTTTGTAAATGAAACGATCAAATGAAAACGGAATTCAAAACAATAACCTTGCAACCAACCTTCAGATATTTGTCTTACAGCAAGTCTAATTAACTACATCTGGGAGTATTTATTTATTTCTAACACTATTTTACTTCCTATTTAAATCAAATTTGATATGTTTCTAGGAAATATATGGATTTTAAACAGGTGTCATAATTTGTTCAACTTGCTTCTCGTTTTCAAATGCTAAATCAAGACAATAAAATATTAACATCATGGACCACTCAGAAAGTCTGTTTATTCTTTTTGGGAAAGAATATGGGTGAGTGCATTTTTAAGTGTGGGCATTTCACTTGTAAACCAGGAAGTCTGCTTCATCTCTCGTAGGCGGGCAAATAGAAGTTGCTTGAACTGGGTGTTCTCAGTCCTCAGGGGACACGGGTCTGATGAATGTAAGAGATGACAGGCAAAAAAGGCATCTAAGACTGTGGCTGGCACCAAGTAAATAAACAATAAATAGTAAATTAATGTCGACTGGTTAAAATGACAGGATTCAGCAACACATTAGATAGGAGAAGAAAAAGTGTGAGGAGTCAAAAATTGTGAGAAAATGAAAATGCATGTCTTGACTGTACGATAATAGCCTGCTAGAATTGCATGAAGCCCGAAAACCAATCTGGCCCAATACGTGCACAACAAGGAAAGAGGGAACGTGGGTCAGAGAGAGGAGAGACCCCAGAAGGCCACGGAGCTGGACAGTCCTCACCTTCGCCACTACTTCTGCTGCCCCACGGTGTGCCCGATGTCTAGACTCCTCTCGTTTGGTGAGCTTTTATTCAATAACCTTCAGAAAATTAACGGGAGAAACTAACCGAGGACATCAGAATCTCTACTTGGTTCTTTTATATCTGTCTGTTTTTGCTAGGTTGAGAGGAGAACGGCAATTACAAAATGTTTATGACATAGTTTCAAAGACCATTTTAGACACACACACACACAAAACTCTTACTTATTAAACCAGAGGCAATATTTGGACCTTATGATAAAACCAAATGTCTTTTAGTGCAATTAAATAAGGAACATGTAACCAGAGACGCAACACCCTTCGCATATTTGCAATTAAAGAGAAAGATGCAAAGTAACTAAATAAGAACTGCTCCTTTGTCTCTTTTTATTTTCCGTTCCTACATTTTGGCCAATTAAGATGTAGTTATAACACACTTTAATTATCAGTATTTTGAGATAGCAACGGCTTTGAAATGGTAAAAAATAAACAAATAAAAATTGTATTTATTGAAGGGGCTGGCCCCGTGGCTGAGTGGTTAAGTTCGCGGGCTCTGCTGCAGGCGGCCCAGTGTTTCATTGGTTTGAATCCTGGGCGCGGACATGGCACTGCTCATCAAACCACGCTGAGGCAGCGTCCCACATGCCACAACTAGAAGGACCCACAACGAAGAATATACAACTATGTACCTGGGGGATTTGGGGAGAAAAAGGAAAAAATAAATAAAAAATCTTCAAAAAAAATTGTATTTATTGAATAACGAATGTATTAATCAATCATTTCCACAGGACCCTAGGCTGGGAAGATGCTGGACAGGAATGGATGAGCTGTGGCACTTCAACTTGCGCTCTATCACGGGCATAAGCATAACCTTGGGGGAAGGCATTGAAATGATGGTCTTCAGCTTTCTCACCTAAAATACGACACAGTTGAATAAAGAATGTCTTATGTCCCTCACAGCTCCCTTATTCTCTGATTATTCTCCCAATTATTTGATTTTATTCTTTTGCAACAGTTCAACACTAGTAAGACAGCAACTCTCATAGGAGAAATCATACATTAAAGATTAGCAAGGGAGAATGTTGTGGTGGTTACAATGTGTTAGGTTTGTTTGCAGATTTCAATGAACCAGGGGTTCTCTGTCCTCACCCCGCAGGCTGGACTGTAATCATTTGCTATTTTTGTCCAGAGAGCTTTAATTACCTCTCCTTATCATGAAACCGAAAGAACAGTGACTTTTCTAAATTTCATTCTTGGCTAAAATTCTCTTTGCCAATTCCTTTGGACAATAAATTCTGAATAGTGGTATTTTATTTCTCCCAGACAAATGTTTCGTTCATGAAAATGGGTGGGGATGAATGAATTTCAAAATGTCATCATTTTAGCTACCATTTATTCTACTCTATTACCAATTCAATAACCTTGAACCAGAGTTAATAGAAATTCACGACAAGTAATAAAAATCAAACTGGTCTCAAATTCCCATGGCTTCAAATACTGCCTATAAACTACCAATTCCTTGATTTTTCTCCCCAGCCTAGATGTCTCTACTGAGTTCCAGCCAAAATCGCACAGATATCTCTACCTACATGTCCCACTGGAGCCTCAAACTGAACACATTCATCACCTTCTTCTCTTTGTCCCAAACCAGCTCATCCTTCAGTGTTTCTGCAAATGTTTTCACCATCCAGCCTGGTGCCTGAGTTTGGCTCCATGACAATTTCCTCTCCTTTGCCCCAAACAGTGTTGATCCAACCTCCTTAATTTATCCCAATATTTCCCCCAAACAACATCTTAATCCAGCATTCTAAAATGCAAGTCTGATGCCTCTCCTGTTTAGAAATATGACAATGCCCTAAGGGTGAAACCTAATCTCTCTAGCGTCTAGCATCGCACACAAGGTGGTTCTTAATCAGGTCTCTGCCTTCAGGGCCACCCTCATCGTAAGCCACTCCCCTTCCTTCCACCAAAAGTTCTCATCATCCTAAGCCTTTTACAGTTTCCTGATATCCCATAGGCTTTTTCCCCTCCAGCCTTTGCACCTATCACCCCTTCTTAGAAGAATGTCCCTTGCCCCTTCTTCGCCAGGCTAACTCCACTAATCCTCTGAAAGCTACCTCAGCCTTTCCACTGCTCAGCCTCAGCCTGCATTCACTGTCTGTCTGTGATCTCATAATTCGAGAGGCATCGTTCCACCACAGTTGCCACTACACGGCATTTTAACTGCTGTTGGACTGTGAACCCATAAGGTCAGAGTCTGTGTTCTATTTCCTTTATTGATTAGTGCCTGGCATGTCATAAATGTTCAATAAATGTGTAATGAATAAACAAATATGCACACAGTAAAGAGTCTCTGAGGATAGTAACCCTAGTCTGAGGCACCTGGGACCGTCTGGGTGCACAGCTGTTGTCCCAGACACATTATTACAAGCCCACCTTCACTTCCAAGTGTCCAGGTGTGGACAATAAATTATAAGGTCACTGTCTCTGAGTCAACGTACAAGATATACTTCTAGCCTTATTGATAATCAGTGGCATTAAAAGACACGGAATATAAACAGGCACATGAAAAGATGTTCACTATCACTGATTATTAGGGAAATGCAAATCAAAACCACAATGAGATATCACCTTACACCTGTCAGAATGGCTGTAATTAACAAGACAAACAATAACAAATGTTGGAGAGCACATGGAGAAAAGCGAATCCTCATACACTGCTGGTGGGAATGCAAACTGGGGCAGCCATTACGGAAAACAGTATGGAGATTTCTCAAAAAATTAAAAATACAAATACCTTATGACCCAGCTATCCCACTACTGGGTATTTATCCAAAGAGCTTGAAGTCAACAATTCAAAGAGGCTTATGCACCCCTATGTTCATCACAGCATTATTCACGATAGCCTCCACGTGGAAGCAACCCAAGTGCCCATGAACAGATGATTGGATAAAGAAGATGTATACATATACACTGGAATACTACTCAGCCATAAAAAAGACTAAATCATGCCATTTGTGACTACATGGATGGACTTTGAGACTATTAGGCTAAGTGAAATAAGCCAGACAGAGAAAGACAAAAACCATATGATTTCACTCATGTGTGAAAGATAAACAAACACATGGACAAGGGGAACAGATTAGTGGTCATCAGAGGGGAAGGGGGTGAGGGGAGGGTGGAAGGGGTAAAGAGGCACATACATGCATATGGTGATGGAGGAAAATTAGACTATTGGTGGTGAGCACGATGCAGTCTAAACAGAAACTGATATATAATAACGCACACCTGAAATTACACAATGTTATCAGCCAATATGACGTCAATAAAATAATTTAAGAAAAAAAAAAGACATAGCAATACATTCACAGAGAGATCTGGGAAAAATGACCACTGAACTATGCTCTTGCCCAGGTGGGAAAATTTCAAGAGACTTTCTTTCTCCTGTTTGTACTTCCTGTTTGTCTGTTTTTTTGTTTTTTTCCAAAAGATTGGCACCTGAGCTAACATCTGTTGCCAATCTTTTTTTTTTTTTTCCCTTCTTCTCTTTCCAAAGCTCCCCAGTACATAGTTGTACATTCTAGTTGTGAGTGCCTCTGGTTGTGCTATGTGGGACGAAGCCTCAGCATGGCCTGATGAGTGGTGCCATGTCTGTGCCCAGGCTCCAAACCGGCGAACCCTGGGCTGCCGAAGGGGAGCACGTGAACTTAACCACTCGGCCATGGGGCCAGCCCCTGTTTGTACTTTTATTAATTGACATTCCTTTCACTCATTCAGCACACATCACTTTTACAAACATAATCAAGCTACTTTGAAAAAGTCACAGGATAATTCATTTCATGTGAAATTTCTAGAATATTCAGCTTTATCTTCAAGTGCTGGAAAACGCCAAGATTCTTCACATGGGAGGTCAACTAAGCATATGACAAAATGGCCCCATCAGAAAAATAAAAGACATCTGAGGTTTGTGATTATATTCACAAATATGTCACTCAAACCCTCCTTCTACGAAAAATGAAACTAAAATAAAATAAACAGTTCTGGCGGTCAGGATGCCAGAATATCCAGACATTTGGTTTAAAGCTGCTGAATTGGGTCTAGACTTCCACAGCTGGTGATGAGAATAAACGTACAACCAAACTTTCAAATAGGAACAGCATATGGAAAACATTACATGGAATATAAACATCGCGAATCAGAATCCACCAGAGGTAATCTAAAAAACGTCCTCTTGTGCGAATGTGTTTCCACAATCATTTCCACTTTGCCGGGCAATGGCTTTTATCAGTTCGAACAGCTAAAGCTTAATGGAATGTTAGTATGGAGGAAAAGTAATCATGTTTCCATCAAGTTTTTATAGTGATTAAATGTAAATAGTGAAGCATCATTGGTCAGGAACTTTTAACCGGTGCTTAAATACATAAGTTAACAGTAGACTTTTGATCACGTTACATTCCAAATAAAGTTCCAGAGCAATTACTTTCAGTTACTTTCTCTATTTTCTCGCTGACTTGCAGATGCACCAAAAAGAGAACAGGACAAGCACATTTGTTCTGCCTGAACAGAAAGATTTAACACAAATTGACAGATCGTCTCCAACTTTGTGGACCCCAAGTTGAGAAGACCGCTTGCACCTCTTCCAGAGTTGAATACTTCTAGCAGAGGAGTGGTTATGAGGTCTCGTACATCAACTGAAAGGAAGACGATGGTAGCGGGGGCATCTCGCTCAGCCAGAGGCTTTGACCTCCTTTTTGGCTGTGTACTCGGCTATGCACAGATGCCTATCAGCTTCTCTAAAACAGACAGGGAGCTTCAGAGACGGATGTCTCCCTACTAGCCAGGATCAAGCTAACCAGATGATGGAGTAGTGAAATTAAGTCCCAGAGACCTAGGTTCAAATTCTGTCACACAACCTTGATCAGTGTACTTAATCTCTTGTGGACTTCTTACAGAACATTGGGTGTGAGTGAACATGAACACTTTGCCACCTAAATTGCAGAGGCACTACGTGTTTTTTTTTTTGGTGAAGAAGATTGGCCCTGAGCTACCATCTGTTGCCAACCTTACTCTATTTGCTTGAGGGAGATTGATGCTGAGCTAACACCTGTGCCAATCTTCCACACTTCTTTCTCTGTTTTATGTGGGATGCGGCCATAGCATGGCTTGACTAGTGGAGCTAGGTCTGTGCCTGGGATCTGAACCTCTGAAGCCCAGGCCACTGAAGCAGAGCACAAACTTAATCACTACGCAACCGGGTAGGCCCGGCACTATGTTTGAGGTAAGTTCAAGGATACATTTTCAGAAGATGATATGAATTGCTCCAGGAGCAATGATTCTTTAGTCACCTAAATTTTCTCTTGGGAGAAGAATTCAGCGTGATAGTGGTGATATCCCACCAGCTTGGAGGGACATCCTGCCAGGACACCAGAAGCCCTGGTGAGGGCACCTTCAGCAACGCATGTCTGGAACTATTACCCCGAGAGCAATTATGCGTCCTCTCAACACATATCCCACCTTGGCCAACTTGCCGTCTTCTGTACTTTCCATCACCATCTGCACACTTACAATCTATTTGCCCAGCCCAGATTGCTCCCCAGAGTGTCGGATCAATATCACCAACTGACTTCTGGAAATTTCCACTTGTGTGTCCCACTGGCACTTCATACTCAGGCTCCACCCATCCAAATCTGATCGCTTCGTCTGTCCCCTCCACCCAAAACCAGTTCTTTCATACTCAAAATCTTTATGAATGGTTTTACCATCTGCACAAGTAGCAAAACCAGAAGTCTTACCCTCATCTTTGATTATCCTCTCTCTCTCTCACTCCCTGCATCGCTCCATCACCATTGCTGGCTTATCCTACCTCTTAAATGTTTCTTGGATCTTCCTGTGAACTGCACATCACCACCCTGCTTCAGGGCGCTTTGCCCTCTCCGGGACGACGTCCATTAGCCCCCTAAAAGTCTCCCGCCCCTATTGTCACTCCCATAACTGGTGACCTCCTCAGTCTGTTCCTCTACCTTGTGGCCGGAGTGATTATCCTAAAACTCAAGTATCAAGTCATTCCCCAGTTTAAAACTTTGTGCAAAATCAACTCAAAACGGATTAAAGACTTAAACGTAAGGCCTGAAACTGTAAAACTCCTAGAAGAAAACATAGAAAAAAAGTTCCCCGACTTTGGCCTTGGCAATGGTCTTTTGGATATGATATCAAAAGCACAGGCAACAAAAGCAAAAATCAACGGTGGGTCTGCATCATATGAAAAAGCTTCCGCACAGCAAAGGAAACAGTCATCAAAATGAAAAGGCAACCTATGGAATAGGAAAAAATATTTGCAAACCATATATCTGATAAGGGGTTAATATTCAAAATATATAAGAGACTCATACAACTCAACAGCAAAAGAACCAAATAACCCAATTTTAAAAACGGGCAAAGGAGCTAAATAGACTTTTTTTATAAAGAAGACATTCAAATGGCCAACAAGCATATGAAAAGGTGCATATAATGTTGACATCACTAATCACGGGGGAAAGGCAAATCAAAACCACACTGAGCTATCACCTCACACCTGTTAGCATGGCTATTATCAAAAGATAAGGAATAACAAATGTTGACAAGAGATGTAGAGAAAAGGGAACCTTTGTGTACTGTTGGTGGGAATGTAAATTGGTACAGACATTACGGAAAACAGTATGGAGGCTCCTCAAAAGATTAAAAATAGAACTATCATATGATCCAGCTATTCCACTTCTGGGTATATATCCAAAGGAAATGAATTAGTATCTTGAAGAGGTCTCTGCATCTCTACGTTCATTGCAGCATTATTCACAATAGCCAAGATACGGAAAAAACCTAAATGTCTGTCAGCAAATGAATGAATAAAGAAAATGTGGTCAAATTCATAGAACCAGAAAGTAGAACAGTGGTTGCCAGGGGCTGGGAGAGTGGAGAGACCTTGGACAAAAGGTACAAACTTTCAGTTATAAGATGAATCCGTTTTAGGCATCTAACGAACAGCATGGCGATGCAAGCAAATAACACTGTATTGTATACTTAAATTTTCTAAGACAGTAGATCTTAAGTGTTCTCACCACACACACAAATGGTAACTATGCGAGGTGACAGATGTTTAATTAATCAGATTGCGGTAATCATTTCGCAATGTCTACATATACTAAATCATGTTGTACACTTTTTTAAAAATCACATTGTACAACCTAAATATACACAGTTTTTACTTGTAAATCATACCTTAATAAAGCTAGAAAAAAAATCAAACTCTTTGTGCCCACTCTGCTTCTCTCTCTAGATTTATCTCTTGTTGCCATTCCCCACCCCTATCTTGAGCGATCTCCAGCTACACCAAACATCCATCACTTGATAGAAGGTTCCCTGTCCTCTCTCACCTCTGGGATTCCCGCCACGTACGCCTAGAAGATCACACACCCCATCATACCCTCTTCACTTGGTCAACTCCTAGCCCTCCCTCAAACCCCAGGTCCACATCATCTCCTGGAATCCTTCTATGGTGTGCTCCCAAAGCATCTTATCCTTGCCCTCCTCTCCTGTATTTTAATGTGTGTAGACTATAAGCCTGTACATTGATCTCATTTCTTCTCGGATCCCTAGAGCCTAGTCTCTGAAAGATATTATCTATTCAATAAATATTTGCTAATTCACATCTTGGGATTAGGATCCTTCTCCTCTACATACTAGCTACTAAATCCTATGCAAGTTATCTAACTACACTCACCTTCAGCTTCCTTATCAGTAAATCAGGATAACAATACCTTTTCACAAGGTCATGGTGAAGATGAAGGAGCTCCCATATATAAAACACTGGGCACAGGGCTTAACACGTAGTTCACCATTGATGATCCTAGTGTACTGCAAGGGCCAGTTCCAAACTGTGGATGTATTTCATTAGGCTCAAACTCTTATTTAAGATGGAAAACTTTCACACAAAGCTTAAGGTTTTACTTTATCATGAAAACAAGTCTTAAGAGCTGACAGCCCTGGATCTGTATTTCTCATGCCATAAACAGCTAGAGCCAAGTAATACCAACTCTCCTTGGATGAGACAAAGGCCTTAATTTGCCACAGACCTCACTAATCCTTATGCTCTTATCGCTCACCTGCTTCTCAGTTTAAGACCCTTGGTGCTTAAGACTCTTGCTGTACAAAGTCATGGAGAATCCTTTGAGATGAAAAGTGTCAGCATCATGTACAAGATTATACCTAGTACACTGAAATTCAGCGTAACCCGCTCTTTCCCTTCCGCCAGATGGCCCACATGTTTAAGCTGCAGTAAATGTATGAATATATTCAGCTATAGACAAACTCTTTGATCCTAACCTGGGGGTCAGCATTATCACCTCAAGCAGAGGAAGGGACACTGTTCCTTTTGTTTTAGAAATAGATTGCATGAGCTTAGAGAAATGAACTTGGAGAGTGCTTTTCTGAAAACAATTTCCAAACCAGCTTCCACAGGTGGTACTGTCTGGAATGTTGACCTCATAGCCCAGGGGAGCTGGCCTTTGCTCAGTTCTTTGAAAGAAAGATGTCAGACCCAGTGACCCCCAAGTGGGGATCGTTGTCCCTCCTTGCACTTGCCATCAGCTGCTGGTGGCATTTCTTCAAATCAGCGAGGTGTCCTGTTGTGTGTGTGTGGAGGGGGGACCCTAGCTTGGCAGTCCCCCAGAGCCTCTGATTACGGCATCTTCTTCTCAAAGTCCCGGGAGGCCTGGTGTCCCGCATCACATGAAGGGGGCCTCCCATGTGGTCTCTGATGTCCGGTTTTGTTGTGTCTTTTCACAGAATACAGAAAGCAGTCTGTGAGCATCCTGACCTACACTTCTATGTAGATCAAACTTCAACCAGCATGCCTTAATAATGGGCTTGAAATTTAGGGTTACTGGTGAACTCTAATTCTGACCCTGATCCTAATTCATTATTTGATGAAGAGGTTAATCAAGGGACTCCTATGAATCCCATTTCTTTGATGATTTGGAGAATTACCAGGTTAAAATACATGAGATGCATACACACATACATGTATATGCACATAAAATGATTTATAAACATACACACTATAAAATCATGCTTTAACTATAATATAATTGAATGAAAGGACTATGAAGCAAAATGGTCTTGAAAAAATCAATGTTTTTCAATCAAACGGAAGTATTTGACAATGTTTCGATGGAAGAACTAAGAAACATTATTTATTTGTTTTTTAAAGATTTTATTTTTTTCCTTTTTCTCCACAAAGCCCCCCATACATAGTTGTATATTCTTCGTTGTGGGTCCTTCTAGTTGTGGCATGTGGGACGCTGCCTCACCGTGGTCTGATTCGAACCAACGAAACACTGGGCCGCCTGCAGCGGAACGCACAAACTTAACCACTCGGCCACGGGGCCCACCCCAAGAAACGTATATTTATTTTTTTGACCAAGTTCTGACTCTCTAATTATAACTCCTGAAGAGATACTGACATATTGTCTAGGAAAAATTTGCTCCTTCACAGTCTTACAATTTTATTTTCACAAAAGTATTAACTTTATAATTAAAAAAACACATTAGATCAATAGGGAGAGGAATTTTAATAACATAAAACAATATGAGAAGAAGTGTAATTTCTTCTAGAGACTTCTAAATAGCTCTTAAGGAATGTGCATAAAACATCTCTGTCCACTAACCTCCAATGCTTCTTGGAATATCCTTCCCACTTCCTCTCTCACCTCTCCCAACATAAAGACATACATTAATGGAAGTCTTAACCTCAAAAGGTTCTAAGTCTCCTTGCCTCCTCTGATTAGGTTTAAAAAAAAACAGTTTTCTAATTGGAGTGGCATTTCAGGAGCCAATACTTCTAGGCTTGGTGTCTCCATTTTACAGTCAGTAAGAAATATTGTTTATAATTTCATGGAAGGTAAGACATTTCACCAGAGGCAAATATACATCATGCGATGAATCAACATCCAGTCACCTTTATCCGCATTCACATGCAAATAATGTCCCAATTTCCCTACTTGTCATTCTACGTGACATTTAAACCCAGCTGCTTTGGACCTACTGCACTAGTTAACCCCAGGCAAGTTAAGATCCCAAACAAACCCTTGCTGACATGTCAGGAACTCATGATTTCTTTCTTTCTTTGTTTTTAGTAAAGCCTTCCATAAAACCATACCAAATTCTGTGTATCAAAATGCTTCAAACTCTCACTTTACCCAAGCAGAAAAACACAACTTAAAATTGCTTCTTATGGGTAAATAAGCGAGGAGTCTAATGAATTTGGGTGATCTGCCAGTTGGAGATTTTGTCCTCTTCCCTCTAAATGTTTCTTCAGGGTAAAGCAGTAAAATTAAAATCAGACAAGTGGTCCCCCTTTTTTAAACTATATCAAAGTCAAAGGAAGGACAAGAAAAACTACTACAGAGTTGGATAAAATTAGCTTCTTTACCATGTGTTTTAGTTGACCTTGTCCCCATTACCATGGATAATTAACAGAAAAATCTACCCACAAAATTCAGAGAACTGTAAAGCCACATTTAATTGCTAAGCAAAGATTTAATTCTTTTAAAAAAAAATGATGGACTGCTGAAGTCCATAGAAAAATATAATTACAAAAATATATCAAATATAAAGAAAAACACAGAATAGTATACAACACTATAGAGAATACAGAACATACATATATATAATATCAAATATATAGAATATATTTGAATTAGCTATAAACAAAAACAAATTCTTAATTTTTAAAAGAAACATTAACAAATGGAATGAAACATGGTCTTTTCAACTTACCAATCATTTTCAGGAGCTCTCACTGTATTATAATATTCAACTATTCCCCGGGCCTCATAGTATATACTCCTCAAGTATAATTATGTCACCAGTTGGTTCAGTCATTCTACTGAATTACTTTCACTTAAAACGCCTGTATTTCATGATTTTTGTATGGGTGTTTTTCGGTCATTTGATTGAACATCCTCCTTCCAGCCCTTGTTGCCCCCATTTAAATCACTTGGGTTTATCTTTTTATGTGCTGGTCTCATCTGAACAGGAACCTGCGATCTTCTGTTATAGAAGCATATGGATATGATTACTGACTACATAGAGCTTGCTCAGGAACCTTGCACAAGTCATTACATTCTTCTCTGTCGCCATTCTTATGCTTTGGTCAATGGGTAGAACTTTCCATTTGTCCTGCTTACATATAACAAAACACAGCTTGACTGTACTCACAGTGGCACTGATGGTGGCAAAGTTTGTGGTCCCACAACCCTCAGGCTACTTCTCAGTTGGCCACAAAACTGGTATTGCTAATTATACAAAGGAAACAAGATACTCCTATTTGTCCCCTCATGAAACCTGAGGTCTTTTCTTTAGTCTAGCTACAACAGATATTTGAGAATCTGTGAAAACTGTGGACCCTTTTATCAAGGGTATGAGCCCTGTGGACCCCTCCCCATGCACACACAACAAAACTTAGCCTTCAATTTAGGGCGAACCTTGTTACAATAGCTGTTGTCTCGTTTGATGTCATCTTGAAATCCCACAACGTCCCACTGCAAAAGACTATTTAAGCAACTTCAGATTGCTGCGTGTTTGGCAGAGATGTTGGGCTTCAGGTGCAAAGGTCCTGGGGAAGCCCCACCAAATGAAATAGAATGACACCTTCATCATTGTAGGAACATGGAACGTTATGATGGTGCAAAGATTTCATGATTGCTTTTCATCCTTGCTGGAAGGATCAATGAGACTGGGGATATCTCTGGAATCTGATTAAAATTTCTGGCAGGATCGAGTTGTGGGCACAGGAGAGAAGGTCACCATCTCTTTATCAACCCACCTCAGAGTCCTACCTCATGATCTAGGTCCTAAAAGGAAAGGCAGCACCACAGGCGAAAAATATTCTAACAATGGAAAACTGCTTCCACAGTCAGCTGTAGGAGTCAGCAGAGCCATGCTCATTTTGTGTAATCTGAAGGTCTTAGAAAGAAAGACGAGTGACAGAAATGTGATCCCACACCTCTACTCTCATCTCCTGCCAGGCTTTCTCCCATGACAGCTCCATTTCTCTAGGCCAAGCAATTCTTTCCTTCTAATATATTCTTGAGCTTATCACAGGGCTAGGCACAAAGCACCGAGTTTAAAATATAAGTCTCTTGCATATGCAAAATGCCAGCACTAAACATCTTAGTCTTTTAAGATGAAAGGTGAGTAATTATTCACGTGTCTGTCAATGTGAGCATTTGCTGTATCAAATAGTATATCAAAGTGGAGAGCAAGAAACAGACATGAAACAGCTAAGTGCTTCTCCCTAGAAGGATAATGAATAAAATTGTTATGACATCATGATGAGTTCATTTGTTAAATTTCTTGTATCTGGGGAAGGAAGAATATCTTAGCAGACTTAGGCACACCTAAGTGGTGTGTGATTTCTGTTTCTTTTCAGTGACTTTATTCTGGCGCAGATAGCAACCAACCAGCCACTGGGAGCCCGTTCACACCAGCACTGAGCCCCTGCACCCCAGCCGGGCGAGAAGGCAGCGCCGGGGCAGTGGAGAGGTTCCGATCTTAGGAATGTTTTATAGAATTAGCTTTGAGGTTTTGCAGCCTCAGTTGGTGATTATTCATAGTCAGACTGGGGTTGCACGGCTATTAGAAAGAAAACAAAAAGTCAGTTTATTTGCTCTCACATTGCTGTTTCAATAAAACCCTGTTTTGTTTTCCTTATCTGTAAAATGAAAGAGTTGGGCTACAGGACCGCTGGCACGAAATGCTGGTGGATGTCTCTAAGAATGAACGTCTTTCAGGGAACGTGCAAAAGAGGACCTTGCAGCTTGAATGGAAAGGTCACATCTCAAAAATGCAGCACTTCGGCAGGGCGATCCAGCCAAAGTAAGAACTTCTTAACCGCGATTGCTGCCACGATTCTGGCGTCATGTCAAAGCTCCAAAACACCCCTGGGATCACCCAGGATAAGTCTCCCATTTTGCAGATAAGGAATCTGAGGCCCAGAGAGGTGACATTGCTACCAATAGCGACATTATTCGGGACCTTTTTCACAGCCCGTGAAATATGGACTTAAATGCACCATGAACGACAATGAGAAGAATGAGAAAAGCTGGAAATTAAAGACTTTTATCAAACCTTTAAAGTGAGAAAGTCTAAAAGGAAATGGATATTTTTTTAAACTAAGAAATAATTACAAGTGCCATGTACATTCTTACAGTGGGCTGCAATCTAGCTCATTACTTGCCTACAAAGAAAAAAATAATAATGTGTGACGTGTATAATAACCTCATTGTTCACCGCACAGGAAACAAAAGGGAAAGGTTTAACGAAAGGTATAACTCATTATTTTAAGACCTGTACGAATTAAAACAGAACAATAAAATAGGAAAATAAATCAAACATCTTCATGTTTGACTGTCATTGCTATAACAAAAAACTCAGTATTCTAAGAATATGATTTTCTTCTAAGCATTTTATAACTGAATTAAGAGGAAAATAATTTTAGTAAACATATCATGAATTCAAACTCTGGTGAAAAAAGGAAGATTTTTACTGCAAAACTCTAAAAGTTAAGCTGGTCAAAGCTTATAGATAAAATGAATAGATTCAGCATTGCTTGCCTCCCGTCAAATCAGCACTATAAATGTCACCACAGAAGTCTTGGAACAGCACACAGGGCACAAGAGCAGAGAAAGCACACAGCAGGGTTTTGAGACAGCTGGATGTTAATCACGTACAAAACTCTTAAAAATTGAGGATCTGAATCATCATTTAAAAACACACACTCTTTACAGACATTTTGAAATTTTATGATGAGAGTCTCGTCATCCAACCATTAAATTTTCCAGCAAAAAATTATTAAAAGACAGAGAGAGGAAGAGAGAGAGTTGCATAAGGCAATAATCAAGTTGGAGAGACCATCCCGACATCCAGAAAGTTCTGAAATGTACCCCTATTTGTGTCTCTCTCCTGAACACTGCATTTTACCATGTCCAGAAGGTCCATTTTCCAAATAGGGGTGACTTGCTCCATCACACTCATTGTGACGAGGGCCCTTTGACTTCATCATAGCCAGTGAATCAGGGAGCTCTTGGAGCTCCCCAGCCACGGGCAGAGGATTGCACCACATGCTGCTGAAGCCCATTTTAATGGAGGGACGTGGGAAAGGAAATTCTTGGAGGAAATCTTTCAGTGGTGGACCTCCAGCTTTGAATCGACTGTCTTAGCTGCCAGAGCTGAGCTCTGAGCAGGCTGTCACAGGCAGAAGAATTCAGGGATCAGGTTAAAAATCTGGACTTCTCAGATCCTTTGTCTCACCCCGCTCTACAAAGCAACGCCCAGCTATTACTGTCCAACTATTATTAATGTCTACTGGATGTTAAAGCAGGTTACCAGAGGATTAGGGAGCCCGAACTTACTATTATGCAATTTTAAAGTTTCCACAAGAGTTCAATGAATCTTCAAAGGGATATTTGCGGAGCTGAGGAGGCAGAACAAGGGAAGCTAACATTAAATTAAAAAATACTTAATTGCTAAGCAACAAGATAAGCATCTGAGAGATCGCCTTAAAGACAAAGTCCTCAGGTCTAACTTTGTGGGTCATGGCAGGGAGGCAAAATCTTGCATGGCCAGTGGCCATTTGGCTTGGCAACTTTTCTAGATACTTTTTCCGTTTGGGTATTAAGGAAATAGCATCACAAAATTTTGTTTCTTTTAACAAGGAAACTTTGCATTGAATCTATTTTAAATGAGATGAGCACAGTAATACTGGTTTATTTGGGTAAACATTTAAGTTGAAAATGTGCCTTTCTTCAATTCGTGAGAAAAATGTTAGCATTTTAACCAGACTTTTATGTTTCTCCTTAGAACTCAGCTAGATTTGCAGTCTTTGCTTAATTTTATGTTTATCATCCCTTACCATTGAGCCTTTTAGCTGTAATACATGTAGCCTCAGCCAAACAATTCCAATTGAAAAACTAGTCTTTTCTCCCATTTCTACCCTTACAAAAGAACCTGCAATATTCTCGCCCTTTATAGTCAGGCAATAAAAATATTTCCCTAATAAAAAGAAATCAATATATAACTGTCTTAGTTAGAAGCTTTCCCTGTTTCTACACGGTTATTAAAAATTACCTATGCTAAAGGTTTTCGGGTCTGGGCTGCCAAAAACAGAACAGATGCTCGATTCAATAAATCAGAATAACTATTATCTCATGATTTTCCAAGAGTGAACATATGAAAATCCTGCCAAAGATGCAGAGGAAACATTTACAAGCACATTTTTCAGCCCTTCTTAGTCAGAAAGGTGGCAGCTATGAGAGAAGGTCCCGTGCCATATACTCCTGCTACTCCTCCAGACCTTCTGGGTAGCAAAAGAGGAGAACTTTGGTGGTCGGGGGGCGGGGGTGGACATAACACCCACACTCTGCTAGTGGAGCCCCCTGAGATGAGGATGAGCCATAACTCCTCAGGGGACCCCATTGCAGGAGCTCCATTCTTCCTGACCAGCGTGGGCACAGCTTTGAGCTACCCATGAAGCTTCAAGGAAGACATCTCATATTGAAAATATCATTCACACTCATAAATATATACATTGGTTTATAGAATAGAACTTTAATATCCTTATCGTGAGCATACAGATATATTCACAGACTAAACAGTAAACAGTGTTCAGCATTTTTAAAATTAGAAACTTCACTAATTGTGCTTGTATATTCTATCAATAATTCATGTAACTACAGTACTATACTTAGATCAGAATAGTAACACATCAAAGTTAGAAATTCTGGTTTCCTGGCATGGATTCCAAGATTATAAATATTCAAAAAAGTTTAGAAACTGAATAACTTTCATTTGCCAAGTATTTGCAATTTAGAGCTTAAATAATTAACTTCATCTTGAGCATCTTTGGAACCAGAATACAGAGCACAATGCCTCACACAGAACTTGCCAGGTCAACTGATGTCTCTATATCCACCCTAACTATTCTATTTTAGCTGGAAAAATCAGCCAGTACTTAGTCTGACATAAACAAATTAATAAACATATTTGAAAACAATAGCTTACCAAATTTTTAGCTAGTAAACAAATACATTGTTAAATTTTTTTATCAAAGTGCATATACAGATAAAACAAAATAAATTTAATAGCTCTGTCCATGAATTCTAGAAGGTTACCATCTAAAAACAGAAAATCCTGAAGTTGACACATTCATGAAGAGTAAATGTGCATTTAATTTATTCCATTATAGGCTATAAAAGTGTCTGGATTGAGGTGCCCCACATTTATTTACTCAAAGATGACTTGGCCAAACTGCTGGCCACAGCACGCACAGTTACTCAGGCCCACACGTCTCAAAATAATGCCACGCAGCTCAGGGCAGGCCCTGCTGGGCAGAGCTGAATTTCAAACCAGGCTCAGGAGACAGGCGAACATCATCACCATCACATACCAGTCACTCCCGTCTTGCATTCCTAATCAGGTTGTTCAAAGGAATTCCCAAGGTGGCTGTGATTCACAGAGTAGATGGAGAAAATGTAATTACGCTACTTTAAAACAAAACCAAATTGCCAAAGTACATATCTAGGCTGGAAAACATCTTTATGTAATTCCTTTGAAGTCTTTGGTGAGCAAAAGGAACATTTTCAATAGTGTGGATAAATGGACTAATGTTCCTCACTGACAAATTATAAGTAAGTTACATGTGCTGTAACCATCCTGTTTCTTATCGAGAAGCAGAGCATTTTCAGAAATAGTCATTTTTTAAAATAGCATCAAAAGTGACTTTTCCGTTGCTTTACACTGTAGTTTTTCATATATTTGGTGGAGAGAGAGAGACAGCACACGAGCAGGCAGGTATAAATGGTAATGCTTTCCTCTGTAGTCTCTGTTACCATTACTAAGTGTAATTGAATGTATTAGCAGGTCTCTGTAGGAATGTGATATGCTAACACACTCTAATTTTCATTAGTTTCTCAAAGCTGTCATGTGAGGAATTTAAAATATGTGCACGAGAGAAATTAATAAAGGCTCATACTGAACAAAAGTATTAACTGGCTTAAAATGAAAAAAAAAAAAAGCAGAACTTGCCTATGAAAAGGAAGACAGTTAAATCCCACACAGGAAAGTGCTCTGATGACAGCCCACCATCCATTTTCCTGAAAAAGCTGATGTGCCAAAGAGCGAGAATGAACCCATAAGTCCTTATGTCCCCATTATGGTGAATACCCTTTTATCGCTCAGCGGTGGATTTAGAAAAGCTAAAAATGTTGATGAGATGAAGGACTTCTCTTTCTTTTTTCAAAATGAAAAGGTATACAACCCTCAGCTAAGTCTTGCCAGTTAGACTGAGTGTTTTCCTTAAGAGAAGACTGTCAATGAAAAAGCCAGCTTTGCTAAGATGTTAATATGTGGGCATCTTTGGTGACGACCAAGATGGGAGCAGCTTCCTAGTCTTTCATCTCTTATATCCAATAAGGACAATTGGGTTTAAGTCCGTTTATATGCAGTATTTCATTCTATCCTTGAAAGAACCCCAAAGGCTATAGGCAAGTATGATCCTCTCCACTTTACACTAGGAAAGCTGTGGTTCAGAGACATGAAGTCAGACTTGCCCACGATGACACAAGTTCACCAATGATCTGGAGCTGGAATGCGTTTCCTCTGTTCAATGTAAGGTTTACCGACAGCCTGGTGCGTCCCAGACCCTTTGGCACTGAGCTGAATATGAAGGGGCAGTCCTCACCCAACCTGGACTCCCTCTGTTGTGGCTATGGGATCTCCTCTCTGCTTAAGATGGCAAGGGCTTGGCAGATAGAGCCCTGTTGCCTGGTGCGTCTCAACTGGTCCCAGAGAATGGTGGCTGCCCAACACATGGGCTACTCTGCCAATGGAACAGTCCTCCATGGGCTTCCAGCACCCAGATCTCGACCTGCTGCTGGCTGCCACCACTCGTGAAGGTGTCACTTCTCCCTCTTTGCTGTCCTCACATGGCTGGAGCATTACTGCCTGGGATGAGCGATTCTAAGACACATTCCTCTATTCACTCAAGAGAGTTTTTAAAAAAAATTTTCCATAAGCCTATTGTTTGGTCTGAATTAAAGGCATATTTGAAATTAGTCTGCTGACCCTATCATACCATTAGGTAGTGACAGGGGACTCCTGGGTCTCAGGGGTTGCTTATCAAGAGTTTAGGTTATATTGCAAATAATAATATTTAACGTTTGGTAATGGTCTGCCACATGACTGACCCTTTATGAAGATAATTAAGTGAAGAAAAGTTAAATAACATGAGAGGTTACATCTTCACCCAGGTCTCTCTGACTCCAGAGCCCAAAGCCTTAACCACTGGGCAACACCACTCCCAGCCACGATGCTGGGCACTGGCCACAAAAAAATTGGTAAAAAGTGACAGACGCAGAAAGCCAATGGCAGCTATTTTTTTAATCCAGGCCACATGACATGAAAACAACAAAATGATGGGATTTTGTAGTTTCATTCCTGTAGTTTCATGCAAGTATCTTGACCATATGCTCATACCAATGAATTACTTGGGAGATATTCTAATCTTTCAATTTTTGATGATGAATTTCTAAACTTTTGATGAGGGTGTCATCTCTATTTGCTAAAAACATGACGAAAAACCTCATGAAAATGAATATTTCTTGATGTTCAGGAGAGTTAAATCCTCCTACTTATTACATACATTACTTTGCATTTACATAGCCACTCAGCCTCTTGAGATATCTCCAGTCAGTCATAATATCCTCTCCCTGAAACTCCCAGAGCACAGATATAGCCACCTGCTATAGACCTTACCAGATTTTATCCTGTCTTCTAATAATGTATGGACACATCATCTTTCCTGACTAAATACCAAACTCAAGACAACAAAGACTTTCCTGTAGGCATCTTTATCTGCCCAAGACCCACTATAGTGACTGGCATAAGGTAGACAATCAAATTAGTCTTGTTTAACCACAAAATGAATAAAAGGACAAATAGATCCTACAGTCATGTGCCATATAATGACATTTCAGTCAGTGATGGAGCGCATATAGGATGGTGGTCCCATAAGACTAGTACTATATAGCCTAGGTGTGTAGTAGGCTGTACCATCTAGGTTTGTGTAAGTGCACTCTATGATGTTTGTACAATGACAAAATCAATTAACAACACATTTCTCAGAACATATTCCTGTTAAGCAATGCATGTCTGTATTATACTAGTCAGTATTGCCACAATAAGTCTGCGTTACCAAGCATCCCAACCCAGTGGCTTGCAGTGTCAAATGTTTATTCTCATGCTCATGGATTTGCATAGTTGAGCTGACTTGAATCAGCCTCAGGTTGAGGGTCAGCTAGGCTTGGCCCCAGACAGATTGGCTCAGGTCTGCTCCATATGTATTCAATCTAAGCCCCAGAAGGAAGGGACAGTGACTATTTGGGCATCCACTTTTCGTGGTGGATCACTGGTGTATGAAACGCAAGCCAAAGAATGCAAGCACATTTAAGGCTCTAATTACATCATGCCTTTTAACATTCCATTGGCTAAAGCCAATGGAATAAGCCCAAATTAATGTGATATGAGCCCAAATTAATGGGGTGGGAATCAGATGCCACCCACAGGAGGAGCAAGTGGAGTGTGAATATTTGCTAACAGACATCCAAACCACTATAACTATGAAACCATCACAAGATCAAAAGCGACTGAGCCAGAAACTTCACTAAAAGTATGGGAACTGCAACTAGAAATCACTAAAAGAATGTAGGGACATCAGATTCCGTCAAACGTAGTTCAAGTTCCAACCTCACTTTTCTCATATGTAATATTGGGGTATTAACAGGTCCTGCCTCTTAGAATTGTTAGAAAGAGTAACAGGGGGATGGTGTCAAGATGGCGGTATAAGCAGACTCTGAACTCACCTCCTCCCATGGACACAACAAATTTACAACTACTCTTGGAACAATTACCCCGAGAGAGAACTGAAAATTGGATAAAAAGAACCCCCACAACAAAGAGAGGGTGCTGACTGAGGCGGAAGTGGCAGAAATTCCCTTCCAGAGAGAAAATAGTCACCTTTGCAAGCTGTGGCACTTCATGGCCACCCAAGAGCAATCCTAAAGTATGCAGCCTTCCCTGTAGGAGTGGGGGATCTGAGTCAGGGAACGTTTCTGCTATAAGAAGCTTTTGCACGCAGCACAACTGAGACAAGTGTCATAATACACGGCCTTGCTAGCTATTAACTACAACAGGGAATACACTCAGAAAAGCTATCGACATAAAGAAAAGAAAATCAGCTCTTAAAGGGCCCATGCACAAATTCACCTGTTTCAAAAGCAACCTAAAATCACCAGAAAGAAATGTGCACAGTCCTTTGGTGAAAAGAGACTTACCTGATAGGCTCTGGGTGCATCTCAGTGAGAGGTGAGACCTCTCCAGGGACTGAGACATTGGTGGCAGCCACCATTGTGACCTAGTACAGGCCTGCTTACATAGACTTTGGCAGACACCATTGCAGTTCTTCCCCTGGCCTGTCAGCCCAGGGTCTGCCCCACCCACTAGAGCTCCAATTTAACCCAACTCAACCAGGGTAGGCAGCCCACCCTAGGGACTGGCCCCACCCAAGAGCAAGCCCTTGGGCAACTTGTGGGCCCACATAGGTGGGGCACCTGGAAACTCTGCAGCCAGGTGAGGGTGTCCACCTCTGCAGGGCAGGGTGTGTGCGAGGAACAGGTGGAATGTGTGGGCTGTTAGTGGAGTGTCTGAGGCCTCTGCAGTGGGGCAACTGGGTCTGCTTCAGTGGGTCGGGGCACATGCATGGGGCAGGACAGTGTTGCTGGGGTGAGTGGCCCTGTGGGCAGTGGGGCTTGTCAGCTGCAGCAAACTTATGCTTCTCAAACAGCCATTTAGGGTACTGGCCCCACCTTTCAAAGCCTGAAACAATTGGATCCTCCCATGCCTGGGGCTGGCCCCACTCAGCTGCAATCCTGAGAGAGCTGATAATAGCCTTGCAGGCCAGAGGTCTACAGCAATTATAAGCCCCTGAGCCTAGCAACCAGCACACTGGGAGCCTATTGACTTAACAGAAAAGCTGCAACAGGAATGTGCTATTAGATCTTGCAGCCAACTGTGCTGGGGCTCCCCATGCCTGATAAAGTGACTGAAGATCTATAGAAGCCACACGCAGCTGAGCATTACAACCAGCTGGCCAGGGGGACAGCCTAGCCTCCCTGATCATGTGCAGCAAGAGCAACTCTGCCACAACAGGAGGACAAATGTAGCCCACACAGGGGACACTCCTGGAACATTTGGAACTAGTGATGAGAGGGGAGCACACTGCTGGGACTCATAAGGCATCTCTGACGTAAGGCCAGCTATCCAGGATTGGGAGATGTAGCTGACCTACCTAATACGTATATATAAGTACAGAGAAAGAGGCAAAATGAGAAGACAAAGAAACACGTTCCAAGTAAGTGACCAGGACAAAACCCCAGAAAAAGAACTAAACTAAACAGAAATAAACAATCTACCTGACGAACAGTTCAAACAAAAAATCCTAGGGATGCTCACTGATCTTGGGAGAAGAATGGATGAACTCAGTGAGAACTTCAACAAAGAATTGGAAAATATAAAAAAGAACCAATCAGAAATGAAGAATAAAATACCAGAAATGAAAAATTCACTAGAGGGATGCAAAAGCAGAGTAGATGATACAGAAGAACAGATCAGCAAGCTTGATGAAAGATTAGAGGAAGTCATTGAAGCTGAACAGATAAAAGAAAAAATTAAAAAGAATGAGGACAGTCTAAGGGACCTTGGGGACAACATGAAGTGCACTACCATCCATATTATAGGTATCTCAGAAGGAGCAGAGAGAGACAAAGGGGCAGAGAATCTACGTGAAGAAATAATAGCTGAAAACTTTACTAACCTATGGAAGGAAACAGACATCCAAGTACAGGAAGCACAGAGAGCACCAAACAAGATAAACACAAAGAGGCCCATACCAAGACACATCATAATTAAAATGTCAAGAATTAAAGATAAAGAGAGAATCCTAAAAGCTGCAAGAGAAAGGCAACAAGTTAACATGCAAAGGAAACCCCATAAGGCTATCAGCTGACTTCTCAGTAGAAACCTTACAGACTAGAAGGGAGTGGTATGACATATTTAAAGTGCCAGAAGGAAAGAACCTACAGCTGAGAATACTGTATCTGGCAAGGTTATCATTCAAAATCGAAGGAGAGATAAAGAGCTCCCCAGAGTTTATCACCAACAAACCAGCCTTACAAGAAATGCTAAAGAGATTATTTAAGTGGGAAAGAGAAGACCACAAATAAGAATAAGAAAATTATCCAAAAAAATCACTGATAAAGGCAAATATACAGTAAAAGTAGCAGATCAACCACCAATGAAGCTAATGTGAAGGTCAAAACACAAAAGTGCTAAAATTATCTATTTCCATGATAAGAGGGTAACAGATATACACATATACAAAAAGAGGTTAGATATGATATCAGAAACATAAAATGTGGGAGGAGGGGAGTAGAAGAGTAGAGCTTCTAGCAAGAGGTCAAACTACAGAGATCATCCACTCAATACAGATGCTATATACGTAGGCTATTATATACAAACCTCACGGAAATCACAAACCGGAAACCTATAGTAAATACACAAAAAATTAAGAGAAAGGAACCCAAACATAATACTAAAGAAAGTCATCAAACCACAAGGAAAGAGAGCAAGAGAAGAACTACTAAAACACCCAGAAAAAAGTAACAAAATGGCAATAAGTACATACGTATCAATAGCTACTTTAAATGTCAATGGACTAAATGCTCTAATCAAAAGGTGTGGGGTATGCATTGTAATTAGTCTTGGTGTGGTGAACATGATGTAATCTACACACAAATAAAAATGTAATGATGTATACCTGAAATTTATATAATGTTATAAACCAATATTACTGCATTAAAAAAAAAGAAAGAGAAATAACCCATGTAAAATGTTTTACCATAGGGTTCTGATCACCAAGAAATGGCCATTTTCAATAAATTTTAATACGTGTTCAATAAATGTTCATGATGATGATGATAGTGGTGATGACGGTGATGACAATGATGGTGGAAATGATGACGAAGATGGTGACAAGGCACAAAAATTTTCAAGTATTCATGAATGAACTTGTTTTACATTCCAATTTCAACAATTTCAGGATATTTATACAAACTGAACAAACAAACAAAACTGTGTACACAGTTGTCTCTGCCAAAATTCTCAACATAATCTGTGATGAGTACCATAAAATTTTGGCTCTTACTCAAGCTGTTTCTGTGTGTCTATAAGCATCTCTATTTGGCTCTTCCTATTTGATCTATGAGTCTTCTTTCCAAGGCCCTCTGTGTCCCACTAAGGGACTTTGCGACTCTCCTTTGCCATTTTCTCTTTCATACTCATTCAATCTATTATGTCAAGCCATTTCTCTCACTTTCCCTTTCATATCTTCCCTAAATAACCTTCACTCTGTCAAAGCTTTTTTAAAAAGATACGTAACTCATGTTTCCTCACATTTACTTCTATAGCATCAATTCAACAATATTGAACTTGTACTATGTTTCAGGTCCTGTATTATATGTTGAGGAAAGTATAAACCTAGTAGGGGGGAAAAATCCCTCCCCTTAAAATACTTATAATCCAACAGAAGAGATAAAACTTTGATGCTTCAAGAAAGCCAAAGAGCGGAAATGTGGTCTATTTATACAATGGAATATTATTCAGCCATAAAAAGGAATGAAGTACTTATTTATGCTATAACACAGATGGACCTCGAACACACATGCTTAATGCAGGCAGCCCATCACAAAAGACCGTATAGTGTATGATTCTATTTATGTTAAATATCCAGAACAGGCAAATCTGTAGAGAGAGAAAATGATTTGCAGTTGCTGAGGGCTGGGGGTAGGGGGAGGTTGGGGAAAAATGGCGAGTGATCGCTAATGGGAACAGGGTTTATTTTCGAGGTGATAAAAAAGCTCTAAAATTGATTGTGGTGGTGGCTGCACAACTTTATGAATATACTAAAAATCATTGAACTATACACTTTAAACAGCTGAATTGTATGACATGTGGATTATTTCTCAATATAGCTATTTAACAAAAGGGGAAAACAAACGCAGTTTTTTACGCAAAAATCTAAAAAATTCACAAAAGAATGAAAGAAAGAAACAAGAGGAGGAGGGGGAAGAGGAAGAAAAAGCAGCAGAAGCACAACTTGCCAGGATGCTGTAAAAAAAAAAATCATTATCTAAAATTTTCAGATGATATACAAATTACCAGGTCAAATTCAATGCTTTGCATAGAAGCTGTTGCGTGTTGGCTTCCAGAAGAGATTGTTTCCATACCAATATTGGTACTCCCCTTTGCTTGGAAAAATAGCAGTTGTCAGCCTACGGGGGTGTCAGCTTCCTCCCTGAGGCCATCTCTACAAAATGCTAGACTGCGCTAGTGGCAGCGGAAGATGTCCCCAGTCACACCGATCCATTCAGCAGCCAGCAAAGCTAATAATGTCACTGGCAATTTTCCCCCTGGTGACAGAAGGAATAAGAAACCGCAGCCTGAAGGAGCCCCCCGGTCACAAAACTGCACAAAAAGGAGCAATAGTGGGAGGTGCTAGCTGGAATTTTTCATCTTTCAGAGCAAGTAGCGTGTAACCCTGGTGAAAGTTTATCTACAACAATTACTACAGCTTTAAAATAAAGAGCTGGGCACTTTGTCTCAAAAATGTTATGTTTGGTACATTTGGGAAGAAATTTCATCAGGCCTTGGGCATTGAATAAGATGGTCTCTTTTAAGAGAGCAATCAAAAACTAAAATTGCTTCTATTTCTGTCATTTCATTCAACTTACCTCTTCGTCCAAGCGTTACATCTGAACACTGACTGACTAAGTTTTATTCTTTTTGTTTTTATAGGACCTGTGCCATAGAAAATGGTTAATATGTCCTCCTGCTGATGACAAGTGGGCAACTGGGCTGGAGAGGGAGCTCTTGATGGCTGCACAGAAGGGACTGGACTCATGCAATACCCCAGCCCCAAAGGCAGCCTCAGGCACCAAGGAAGACCCCAATTTAGTTCCTTCCGGTACCAACAAGGCAATAGCGAGCTGCATCTGTGAAAAGGACAACACTGCCGTCACCTGTTTCTGGCTGCACAAAGGCGAGCCAGTGATGCCGACTGTGGAACCCATTACAAGCTGAGGCCCCACCAGTTGGCCCACTGAGCTTTGCACAAATTACTAAAAGTGTGCTATAAAGTTTCTTCTTTCCAATAAAGACTACCATTGCATTGGCTCCTTCTCCCATTAAAAAAAAAAAAGGAAGGAGGAAGAAGGTTAAGATGATGGGAAGGAAAGAATGTGGAAACGAGGGAGGGAAAGAAGAACTTACATTAATTACAAGACATTTTAATTAGAATTAAGCGGCCTGTTAAAAATTTAAGGTATGAGGTTCAAATAGTGGAACTGATCTAATATCTGCCATAGTGTCAATTTGGACAGAAGATTATTTTTAAGCCTTCTTATTATTTTTAAAGAGCACTAGCCATTTACACACACTTTCAAATTTTATTACTCAGTATTAGGGTAGAAGGGAGCAAATAATCAAAACCAGTCAGTGTCACAGGACATGTATCAAGCCTGTGGTCTGAATCATCCTTCAGCCTTTGATTCACCCTTTGTAAGGAAAAACCAGGACAATTTTGTCTTAAGAAAATCCAAAGATCATGACTCACTGAAACTCTTCAATGGATGGGAGTTGGACGTAACCTTCCAGAGCACAGCACTGCGGATGGCTAAAATGGCGGTCAGGAGGCCCGCGTCACTCCCTCAGTGCTTGAGAAGAGGTGGTACTAAGAGGAAATTCTGGATGCTCTCCCACAAGAAGAAACCACGTGGTCAGAAATCTAGGGATAACAGTCCATGTAAAGTAAAAGAAAATAAAGACACTACCTCTGACACACAGCAAGTGCTTAACAATCGTTATTCCCATGCTTAATGCCATAGCTCAGGTTGGTTCTGACAATCAAAGAATACAAGATCATTTGTTGTCCTATCCTAGATACTTTTTACTACTCTGGACTAGTATTCACTTTAAAGTCAACGGAAACTCCCAAACTTTTCTTTCTCA
Source organism: Equus caballus (assembly GCF_041296265.1). Lineage (NCBI taxonomy): Eukaryota > Metazoa > Chordata > Mammalia > Perissodactyla > Equidae > Equus > Equus caballus. The sequence continues at coordinate 18,943,668 of NC_091714.1, forward strand.
TACTTGGTGTTGAATTATATCCTGTGTCTTGTATGTATATGATTGGTTTTAATAACCTTAACGGAGGGCTTCTCATCTAAGCCCATTAAATTTCATCCTACTGGATTTCCTTGTCATTCTACCCTTTTGAGACCTGTTTAGGGTCTGATTTTGCTTTCCAACACATTACTATTTCCCCTACCTTCATATTCAGGAATTTTATCATCACCAATATCTTTATCCACCTAAAAGAAATTCATAAAATGAGAAACACGAGAAATAGAGCATGAATCTCCTTGACCTTCCACCGGAGAATGCCGTCTAGAATGCCATCAATATAATAACAAGCACTGTATGGTCATTCAGTCAATGTTGAACACAACCAAAGATGTCATCACATAGGCCACTAGTTTTCCATCTGTTCCCTAAAAAGATTTATGAGTTCCAGGGGCTGTAGGGGGTAAGAGAGTAAAAAGAGAGGGTCTCCTCTGTCCTTAAGCCAACTCTGTCGTTTTTTCTTTTTCTTTCTTCTTCTTCTTCTTTTTTTTTTTTTTTACCATATTGCATTTCTTCATGATCTTTTGTTTGAAAAAAAATCCTTCGTGTTTCAAACAAGTCTTTGAAAACCATGGATTTAGACCAAATTTCTCTACTTTCTACGAGTATATCATGAGATCCTTTGACACATATCTTCTAAAACTGAGATAGACTGAACTGCCCTTCCTCTCACCAGCATTCCAGCAATCCTATTATCAAAGCAAATAATCTTAGCAAATCCATCTTGGCTCCTGGTGATCTGCTTTTTTTAAAAAAAATTATCAAAATATGTTTGTTTAAGAAACTATCTTATACTGGGCTGGAATGGACATTAAGTTTATTATTTTTGAAAATCAGGCCACACTTTCCAAACCATGTAATTTTAGAAATTATTATTTTCCCCAGACTCCTTAAAAAGGATCAATAATAACGATTTTCAAGTTTTTTCAGTATGTTAGATTGTAAATTCATTCATACCAAGGGGTTAAAGTCATTTACAGGAGGCAGAAGCTCTCTTTTAACCTCCTTCTATTTGGGGCCTCGTTCTCCCTTATCTAAAGCTTGTGAGTAAATTAAAGAAACTTTATCAACGTTCGGGAAATAGACAATAAGCAAACCTATCAGCAATATCTATTGGTCCACAATAATATTTTCATTCACAAGGAACTATACGTTTTCACAGACTGAAAATATTTACTAGGCTTTTCATTCAGCATTCAGCAACCAGTTCCAACAAATCCTAGGCATTAGGAGATGGTGGCCGATGTTATTAACCCTTCTGCACAAATCAAAGATGTCGAACAATGATGTAGTGGCAGGGAACATCTGTACAAAAAAGGTGTAAAACATCAGTGGAACGTGAAGAGTGTTTTTAAAACTCTGATAAAACTTCATTTTTGCCAATAGCTTGCTTTCCTTTGAGCCAAATTTCATCTAGGTATAATGCTGGCAATACTTTAGGCTGTCATCCAAATACGATGACATTTTCACTGCAGATTTACTAGATAATACTGCAAAATCTAGACTGGGCATCATAAAGAACACAGAAAAAAAGGAAGGATAATTATGTAAAGCCAACATTTGAATGCATTGTGTGTGGCTGGCAGACTTCCCCTGCCTCGCATTAATATTCACATCGGGCACTGTTTAATGATGCCATTCAGAATGGGGATATGGAGCAGGAAGAGGTGTAGAGGCAATCAAAAAATAATTTATTGCAATAGAAATATTCCTCCCTTTGAAGCATCATTTTAAAAAGAGGCATTCCTCTCCGCCCCCCCCCCCCCCCCCCCCCGCCCCGACCCGTTCCTAATTTTACTAAATAGATTCTTTTCTCTGTCAAAACCCCCAGGGTTCTTTATGAAAAATATAAATTGGTGTGACAAAAAAATTCCGACACAAAATGTATATCACTCAGGTGACATACCACACAGATCCTTTAAAACCATCAAACTGTGCTAAACATAAGCAAAGGCCTTCCTTTGGTCATGAGGTGCTTTCCTAAATATTTTCATCCAGTTTAGCCAGGTACCTTTCGAAACCGGAAAGAAAAAGAAGTGCTTCCTCGGCTGTCTTTTGTACTCCAAATCTGTCCAATATTAATATTCAAATTAAAATTAGACCCAAGGATGAGAAATCTTCAGGTTATTTCCAACATTGAATGTAAAAGTTAAAGCTTTTCCTCCTTAAGTAAATCTGTCCTGATATTTCCAAGGCCATTGCCTTTGTAGCATTAGTACACGGTTGGGGTTTGACATACAACCTAAAATGCTTACTCTTTATTAAAGACCTAGAGAAAGAAAGAGAAGAAGGAAGAAGGACAAGAGAGTTACAATAGCAGTGGCAACAATGTATATTTTTGAGGGCTAATTATGTGCCAGACGCTATGCTAACTGCTTTACACGCAGTAACTTTTTTAATCCCCAAAAGGACCTTATGAGGTAGCTACTATTGTTATTCCCATTTTAGAAATCTGAAAACTGAAAAGGAGAGTAATTTTCCAAGGTTATATAGCTTATCTAAAATGTATAAAATTAACACTAATTCCAAAGGCTAAATCTATGTCAGAGTAAGAAATAAGGAGGTGGGGCAATTAGGAATAAAAATATAGATCAGAAAAAGTCCCGTAACTCTTAGTTGACCAGAAAATATTTTCTAGAAAAACAACTGCAAGCAACTGGAATTTTTGAGGCTGAATAGTGCTTCTATCACTAGGAGGATGCTTTCCTGCAAGTAACAGATAAAACAGGTGCAGTGGCTTAAGTAAACATGGGTTTAATTTTCTTACACACAGCAAGACATCTTGAGATAGGTGCCTGCTAGTGTTGATTCAATAATGTTAGGGCCAGTGACACTGCAATCCTCTTGGCTAGTTCCTCATGGTCACAAGAGAGCTGCTGCAACTCCAGCCATCACATCACATTCAAAGAAGTGTCAAATGAATACATCAGCAAAGCAAAAGCTCTCCCCAAACCACTCCCTTTCTCCCAATGAGAAGACTTCGATTTAGGTCTCATAGGTCAGAACTAAGTCACGTGGCTACTTTTAACTGCAAAACAGGCTAGAAATACGAGCAGATTGTTGTGACTGGTTTGAATCATTGACAACCCACTCTCTGGAGCTGAGCATCCTGCTGCCTGGAACTAAAGGGGGTTCTGTTAGCAAGGATGTGACTGGATTTGGAGTTACCATAGTCTACCACTGTACCTTAGGGGTCTGCGAACTTTTTCTGTAAACAACAGATCATAAATATTTTAGACTTTGAGGACCACATGGAATCTTTGCCACTTTTTTTTTTTAACAACCCTTAAAAAATTCTTAGTTCCCGAGCTATCTGAAAATCAGCTGTGAGCGGGGCAGCAGTCTGCCCGGGGTCTGAGATCCGGCTCCAGGTCTGAAACACAGACTGAAGAAACCCTGATTAGCTAGGACTGTTAATGAGCCTTACCATTTCCCTCTATATCTAGACTTTCATCTTCTCAAAACAACTAAGACTGGAAGTTAGGAAAAGCAGATTCCTAGCCTAATAAATTTACTGATGAATTAACTCATAAGTAACTGTGACAATAACTAAGTAATTTCAGTCACTCACCTAGTAATTTTAGTTCTTTTGGTCACACTGTATTCCACACAGTGAGACTAGACCAGTCCCTTCCAGCTCTGATACTGAGTGACTCTAGCATTATAAAAGCATACACGACAAAATCAACAGCATTTACCACGATGGCTGATGGCTAAAAGCCCCAACAGTGGGAACATCACGTTGGTCTGTATTGACCACAGAATATTAGCGGATTGATTCTATAGTTCCTAGGAAACCCTGGGCCCTTCACAGACATGGGATATTCACGCAGATATTCACCGATATCCATGAGGACCCCTCCACGCCTCCCGCATAAAATCCACATCAATGCAACACCTGGTCTGCAACAAAAGTTACGCATTTCTGGTCTCCCTACGTGAGTTTCGCTGCAACTCCCACCATCCGGCCCTCAGCGACTGGACGCCGAGCTAAAAGAGGACCGCCCTAAACAGGAAGTTTTTAGTTGAATTAAATTTTTTTTTAATTTAAAAAACTCAAGCTCTTCTTGCATTCCTTCTATAATCTACCCCTGTTTGCTTTAACATAAAAATAATGTTTCCATTTACTTCATATTAAGCAAAGCGGATGCTCCCTGGTTCCTGTGGCCTGAGTTTTCCGGCCACTCCCACATCCCCTGGGTGAGGGGTATGGTCGTCCCAACCAGGTCCCATGGCTGGGCCTGCGGGCCGCGCTCCGCTCCGAGGTTCCTGTAACCCTAACTTGGAGGGTTGATATTGTTTTCTCCCTTTTGGTTTCAGAATTACGAAAATTTGGAAAGTGAAATAAGTTTACCCAGGAAATAAATACAATAAAAAAGAAATGTGCATGCCCTCAGTGACATTTCTAATTGAAACACCTTAACTGGCATCTACCATTTACCAACTCTTTATTTCTCTAATGTGTTCAAGCTTACTTAAATTTAACGGCCCTTTGAGATCTTAAGTTTTCAGATACACTTGGCATAGACAATCAGAGTTACAAGGAGCAAAAGCTTATTTTTCCACAACATACTCTGTTTTTAGGAAGAATTGTTGCAAGTATCTGCCGAGTTATATTTTCTTCAATGAAAATGTTCCCAAAGGAAAATAAATCGTGGAAATAGCAAAAATAATATCAGATCACTCCATCTACCCTATTTCTTTGTATATACGCTTCAGTGGGGGAAGAGGCAGAACGAAGACCTGTCACAATGCTAGAGTAATATTCATTACAGTTCACACGCACAGCATGTGTCCTAAAATATGGAGATAGAATTTTTGTGCCAAAGTCCTTTGGTGTTAGAAGGATGATTTAGCATTAAAATAATTTGTTACGTGTGGCTAACTATTCATTAAGAATCCTATTGTGTGTGAGGAGTTACTGGAAGCTAATAGCTAAATAAGCAATAAGAGTAGCAGACACGTTTTGGGGAGTCTGGGCAGCTCCAGGGACCCCTCTCGGTTGGCCCGCCCCCTCCGCCCACATCCACGCACACAGGTGCCTGCCTGTAACTGTGATCCCATTATCCTGGGCAGATCATGAAACTAGGCCAGACTGTCTGCCCAAGAATGTGAGCTTGGGACCAAGTGACCATTCATTCGGGGTTGGTCTTGTGAACGAGAGGTGGTTGGGTGGTCATCTTCCTGCTACGTGGCCTGAGAAGTGAAGCTCGGCAGTCCGCACCAGGCACGAGAGCCAGGAGAAAGTTCCTGGAGCCTTTACCCATCCAGGCCTCCCCGCCTCCTCATTTCTCACATGCAAAAGTTCAAAGCTCCCCGTAGGACCTCTCATCGCCAGCCTCTCCCTTTCTGACCCAAGAAGCAGACAGAAGCAGCTTCGCTCAGATTCCATCACTCCGCTATGCATAAACCCTCGCCGACTACCCGGACTTCAGGGTAAAACAAAGCTCGGCAGCCCGGCATGGAAGACCCTATGTGGTGACTGACGCCCCCCTCCGTCTTCTTAGCCTCATGGCCTGTTGCACCCTAAACACACACACACACACACACTCACATCCACAAATACACACAAACACAGCAACATTCCTGGTTCCTCCTTCTAACGTCGTCTCCCTTGGAACCCGCCCTCGCACACACAATCCCAAGGTCCAAATCTAACCCTCTTTAACAAAGTGTTCTTACCGTCTTCCCACCAGGACACACAGGGTCCGTGATCCCAGCTGCACAGCCCACCGAGGGACGCGGAGCGGGCGGGTCACCTCCGAGGCGCGCGGCCTTCGGGCGGCTGGCAGCTCAGGGGCCGGGGTAGCTGCCCCGCATGCGGGTCCTGGCGCGCTGGGAGGAGCCCCACTCAGCGAGCACCGATTCCTCCCTGAGTCTCTCTGGCTCCTTCCACTAGTGTTTCCTCCCTCCGTAATTCACCTTAGGGCTCTCCCGGCATGTAACGCTTCTGCCTTGAAGCGGAATGGGTTATGCCCGGTCCTATGTGCCCCGCAGCTGTGAGGTCCTGGAAGGTGCAACTCGCGCCCGGCTGTGCCCACAACTGAGGGCAGAGCTAAGCAGAGAAGGGGTGCGAGTGGCTGGCTGAGGGGTCCCACAGGGGGAGGCCGAGGCCAGGCCTAGGGAGGCATTCCGAGTAAGGGGGAGGGCGAGAAGAGGCCCAGAGAAGGGAAGGAGCAAGTGACCCTGCAGGACAGCGCTCCGAGTTGCTGAAGTGGGTCAGGGAGCAGGCGGGGCACGGAGTGGGGAGTTAGTGGAGAGGAAAGGACGAGGTCCACAGCCTTGCCCTGGAGCCCAGGAAGAGCTGTGTCCTTACTCTTTCCAGCAAGGGTTACACGTGGTTCCAAGGATGAAACGCCAACATTCAACTGATTTTGGTTAAATACACTATACTTATACAGAATCCACAACAATTCAAATGGTAGTAATGTGTCAGTAGGCCGTTAACCAGAAAAGAAGGCAGCCGAAGCTTCCCGCAGTCCACTGGACTCCACCAAATCTTCTGTCCCGAATCTACCAGGCACGAGCCTGCAGGGGCTCCTCATCCTAAGGACCTGGGTGCCAGCCTGTGGGGGACTCACACTGGAGGGCAGCCTCCCTCCAGGCCACCTGGCTCCATCGTGGATGGCCTCTCTAGGCCCAGGCTCACAACAACTATGGGCCACACACTCTTGCAGCCTCCCCTGCTTGGAGAAAATGGTTATCTCCAGCCCGCGATCCTGCCAACAGGTTTCCCCTGACTGTCAGCTCTGTTTCTCAAGAGTTTCTGAGGGGGACGATTCTCCCTCACTCTTAGAAATCACCAGGAAGCAGAAATGATACAATTTTTTCTTCCAATTCTTTTATTTATAGACAGAAAACCAGGATGTCTTCCTGTATTACTTTGTGGCTTTAGAAGTATCAAGAAGCATCTTTACTTAAATGTATCCTTAGACGTAGCATATTTGCCATGCTAATATACAGCATGCTTCTACAGAATCAGGAAAGGTTCTCTCCAGATCAAGGTGTGTGGTGTGTGCTTCTTTTCTGTTGGGATATAAGAACTAAATAACCCAGTGCATTTCCCTTTTTACCTTGGCTACTAGGAAGTTCAGATACAAAAGTAGTGTTTACTTAAGTACTTCATTTCAAGTACATGGTGACTTTGTATTTTCTTTTATTTTAGATCTCTTATGTCATATATTTCTTTTAAATAAGGATGGGGAAGATGTTATTTTTGAATCATTTGAAAGCATATCTCCCATTTTATTATGTTTTTGCAAAGAGTTCCAACTTCCTAGTTAGAGACACAGTCTTCTTAGAAGAAGAAGTAACTCCAAAAATATTGGTGGACCATTGGAATGGACCAAAGGAATATGACACTTTGAAGAGATGAAGCCCATAGGCAGACGTGCGTTGCCCAAATGACTGAGAAATGGAATGCTCACAAGAACAAGCTTGGATGGTGTTTTCAAATGTCCCCTCTGTACTCATGAGGTGGCCAGGTGCCCTATGGGGCATGCTCCACATTGGCCAAGCGAGCCATTGGTTCCAAGCCTCAGCAGAAACTGAAGCTCTCCACACTGACTAGCTAAAAGGCTCCCCATTAAGGACTGGGTGTGAGTGGTGCTCTCTGTCCTGACATATGGCTGCTGGGTGGGCGGTCTCCCTGAGTTTCACCTTACTTCCTGCTTGCAGACTTCACCTTGCTCTGTCTGTTCAGTTCCTGATAACTTCCTTTACTTTGATCTCTGACATCTACACCACTGGCTTCAAAGTACCCTCGTAGGTCCAGCCTGCTTCCAAGCCAGCTGCCCAGTGTATGCCCCAGGCTCCCTTTAGTCCCACCTCCCTCCTACGCTCTTGGAATCAGCCCCACTTCCCCATCATTTGGTGCTGCCAGTTGTCCCTCCACCGAGCTCCCCCAGCACCAAGCCATTGCTCCATCTTTAGGCATAAACAGAGGTGGGTCAGTTTCTTAATTCTTGTCTCCCTCCAATTGGACTTTAGTGTCCTTGTGCTCTGCGCTGTATCTGACTGATCTGTGTGTTCCTAGCATCCAACACAACGCCCAGCATATTCAAAGCACTCAACAAATGTTGAGCAAGACATTTAACCTCTTTGCCTCAGTTCTATCAGTTTTCTAACCTGTAAAACAGAGATTATAGGACTATTGTGAGGATTAAATGAGTTAAAACTTAAAAAGTAGAGTGTTCTGGCACATTCTAAGCATTCAATAAAATTTAACCATTACTATTACTCAATAAATGTTGAATAAAAGACCACACAAATATGCATTTAATGACAAAATCAATATTAATAATGAAATGACTCACTTGCCCAGTAAGTGTTGTCTTTTAAACACATTAAATCTATGTCAACAAACCTGGGTGGTAGTTATGGGATATGAGTATTATTATTGTACAAGGCACAAGCCTGTCATAGACAGAGCTGGAATGCCACCAGAAGTATGCACCGTATGGAAGGCACTGGCCAAATTCCCTTTCTCCTAGCCCTGTGCTCTTTCCTAGAATCCAGGCCGCTGTAACACGTTTTGCATGTGACACAGTGCAGAAAGTGACCCCATAAGCTAATGTAACCCAGCATTTGTTTCCAGCATCTGCCAGAGCAATTTCAATTAGCTTCCAGAATAGACTCTGCCGTGGAGCTGAGGCAGCAATTTCCATGTAAAGCACTATGGAGCAATTTCATTTCATAAAGCTACCCCTGCAGCTTAGAACTGAGAGCATGCCACAATTGCGAAGATGGAAATGACATAATTATGTTCTAAGTTGAGTTTATAAGTCACAAGCCAATTCCAAAGGCCAATGAATCAGAGAAGTTGCTTTTCCCACGTATCTTTTCCAGTCACATGGCGGCCGGGGCTGAGCACACAACCCACACAAGAGATCCTGCTTATATTGAGTTCCTGGGTGTTTCTCGCTTGCTCTTCAAGGCATACTATTAATTTTTCTTAATAAGCCTGTGAGTTACAATAACTCCGCACAGCTCCCGTTCAGAGGACAGCATCTTCTCAGCCCAGGTATAAGATTCACTAGAGACAGACTATCCAGTATCCCCCTTGTCTAACAGAGAGAGAGAGAGAGCCACGTGAGGGGAAGGACTTTAACCAGGCAGATCCCAGTAATTCAAATTCACAGACAAGAAACTTTTATCCCCCAATTTCAACCTGCTCTGTCCAACTAGAAGCTATTTATGAACACTGAAAACAAGGGAGAAAAATTATCTGGACTCTCACTCCCTCTCTTCTTACTAATTTACATTCTGAAATTACCATCTGGCAAGTGAATAGAACCATTAAAGCTAAAAAACAACAATATGAGTGTGGCCACTGCTACTGCCTAATCGAGGGATCATAGTGGCCCCAGAACCCCTGGGAAAGGAGGGAGAGGAGGAGGAGGGCACTTATTGAGCACCTCTTGTATGCCAGGCCCTCTGCTTTCAGCTTGTCACAGCATCCTCACAAAACTACACACCAAGGCAGACCATAGCAGCTCAGCTTTTACAGATGAAGACACTGAATCTCAGAAAGGTTAAGGCAGAGAATCAAGGTCACACAGCCTGCCAGGTTGTGGAGGTTGAATTTCATCCCACCTGGGACCCACTTCTCATTCCTGGGTTCCCAGCAGCATTTTCTCTCACTAACATAAAAACCAAGAGGAAAGTCCTAACCGCTCATCCAGAGCAGCAGAGTTATAGCGAAGAAACTGTTAATGTCTTTGGTACATTTCAAACTGTGGCTAACATAATTTATTTATTAAAAAAATATTCATGCATGCACTTTTGGTTCACAAAACATATGAATTGTTCCAGCCAATATTTTCATATAACTCTTTTAAGGAAGGTATGTTTATACTGACACACCCTCCAGGCGTATTTCAAAGAGCTAAACATTTATTAATATTTGGATTTTGCTAGTATAGTGTGCATGGCAAATTCTTCAGCTCTTTCTGGAGGGCGTTTATAAACAAGTTCACAGTCATGAATGAAATATGGGTGCTTTCCCCCTCAAATAAATAAAATCTCAAATTTTCTCAATTGTATTAATTTTTGATGTTAATAAAAATGAGTACTTTTCCCCAAGTCATAGAAAATAGGTGCCAAAAAGGCATAAGACAAACATTATCAGTGATCTATTTTTAAGTTAATAAATATTTAAAGGTACACATTTATTGAATCTAATCTTAAAATCAGAACTGTAATGTATTCGCGTGATGTTAACACAGCCTAATTTTAAATTTCAACAAGCTTATAAAAACCAAAAATATGAATTGTAAAATCAGGGCTAGTGCCTAATGGGCTTTGTTTGACTATGTTGGTATCTTAAATGTACTATTCTACATGTATACTTTCTTCTGCTTAGCTTTTTTTAAATTGCAACATATTTTACATACAGTAAAGTGCAAAAATCTTAAGTGTGCAGCTTGATGAATTTTTACATATGTATACTCCCATTTACTCACTATCCAAAGTAACGCGTAGCAACCTTAAAACATTCCAGAAAGTTCTTATGTGCCCCTTCCCAGGCAATACTACCCTCCAATGCCAGGAAGTGACTTTTCAGCTTCTAAAATCATAGATTAGTTTTGCCTGTTCTTCACCTTCATAGAAATGGGGTCACAGAATGTCTCTTTTGTGTCTGGCTTCTTTTGCTCAATGTTGTGTTTCTGAGATTCTTCCATGTTGTTGCCCGTGTCAGCAGTTCACTCGTTTTTATCAGCTTATCCTTTTGCAGGCTGGTCTCTTGGTCTCAGATGCCACTTTCCCTGCCTAACAAATCCTGCTGATCTTGATGAGCTCACCCAATGCCATCTCCGCCATCAGGCTCGTCTTGACCTCCTCAGAGAAAATTAGCAGCTCCTTCTCCATTCATTCGTTCTTCTGTAAGATGTATTCAATCTGCTTCATGTGAAGCCCATTCTACAGAGCGATCACCAGGAGAAGGACAGGAGAGAAGACAAGACAACTAGTCACTCAGTGGATGAGCGTAAATGGGAGGTGCAGCCACGGAGGACTGATGGAAAGAAATGTTTAATTTAGGCAAAGACCTATTCTCACAATTTTCCCTCCCTCTTCCTCTCTGCCACCTTCTTCCCCTCTGCTCTCGCCATCCCTCCCTTCTCATCCACCTCTTCTTCCTCCTCCCCCAGCCTATTCCCTCCATCTCCCCCTCTGTTTCTCTTCATCTCATTCTCTTTGCCTTCTTTGCCTTGTATGTTCATTTCTTCTTTTCTTAAGTTAGTTAATTCATGTGAAAACATTTAATGGAATATAGGCTACTGAGTTCCCAGAAATTTCATTAACCTTGTGCCCAGACAACAGGCGATGTGTCTGGTCACTGTACAGGGCATCGGAGGAGATAGTAAGTGGCTCAAGTGTGTCATTAGAAGAGAAGAACTGTCAGGAGTGGAAAATGATCCCTATGGGAGAGACCAGGTCAGTCAGGGCTTGACGAGCAGGGCAGAAGTTTGACCTGGGGTTAGAGTGATCTCCCAGCACACAGAGCTCCAAGAAGACATTTAAGAGGAACAGAGGGCTCAGTGAGGATGGAAAGCTAAAGATTCACAGGACAAGGATCCATTGACCGGACGCCCTCCCTCCGCCCTGCACAGCCAGTCTAGAGGATGCAGGAAGATGAGGAGCGGATCACAGAACAAGTGACTCTGAAAGATGTAGTCAGAAAGAACTTTCAAACAAAAGCTGAGGCTTTAAATGCAATGACTTCAGAACAAACAAAACAGTTAGAGAGAGGACTGAGTCCATTTACTGGCTCAGCCCTACAGCAGATACAAGAGGAAGAAAGGAATTTAGATAACCTGATGTAACTTATTTTGTATTGTATTGTATTTTGTATTGTAATGTATTTTGTAAATGACACAGTTGCCCAGAGAGGAACAGTGACTCATCCAGTATGGCAAAGCACTTTCCTCTGTCCTCCAGTGTTTTTTTTGAGGCCACATCCAGCACTGTTCCTACCATATTTCTCAACAAAGAGGTTCGGGAGCAGGATTTAATAGGTAAAGAAATTCAGAGAGCAATTCAGGATAGTAGGGAAGGTTAGAATAGAACACTAATGGAAGAAGAGGTTAGGAAAGTAGTTTAAGGCCAGATTATGAGGTTTTTGCATGCCAAGTAATCAAGTATAAATTTGATCCTTGAGAAGTAGCAATGAAATTAAGGATTTCTTTTTAATCAGAGAAATATAAGGTATAAATGATGTTTTTGGTCATTCAGTTAGTCCAGCAGTAGCACACATTGTGGCTCACTGGGCTGCTTGTGTTGGGTTGGCCAGGTTTCAGAATGGTACGAAACCCACAGCCCTTGCCATAAGTCACCACACAGATACCATGTGACCTCCCCATAATGAAAAGGGCACTTGACCCAAGATCAGCCCACCTACTTTAGCTGGACAGCAATTAGCCAATAGTCCAGCCGACTAGACAAGTACTACCCTTGCTTTGTGAGAATTTGAACTTGAGACATACAAGCATAGATAAGCAATTGGTAGTGGGAGTAGAAGCCAAAAGGCAGATATAGGAAAACAGACTCAGAGAGGGACATAAACTCCATCAGTCGCCCAGCACTAAAGCAAGTATCTATAGCTGTTGTGCTGAGGTGGCGGGAAGATAATCAGAAGGTCCAGCTGTCTCAGGGCCCTGATGATAATCATCCTTTTCCCAGATGACACTGCCCTCTCCACGAGGCTCAATCCATGAGTGCTCCCAGGGTTCTGGAGGACCTATCTGAGTGAGATTCCTGCCACGGATCCTTGTAACAGGCAGCATTACTTCAGGTGACTTTGGGGAGCCTCTGTTCCTCGTATCTGAAGAATTTAACCAACAGAAAAGCTGAGGACTCAGTTCCAAATCTTCAGAGGAGGCCCAGGCACCCTTCCCATTTCCTTCCCAGTATGGAAAATGGAGGTCACAGCTGTTGTCCCTCTCTCTCCTTGGTTGTTTCTGATCAGCTTCCACTTTAATCAGTTCTCAGTCTCTTCTCTCAGATCCCTCTCTTGCACTTTCTATCTGAGTGTGTACCTAGTCACTCCAGAGCCAGGCTTCTTAACTCCTTATAAAGAACTCTGGCTTTTACTGACCCCCATTGGTTCTTTCTGCCCCAATCTCGCTCCAGTAGAGCAGCTGTCTCAGTCCATCCCTCTGGGCCGAGCCCCAAATCCCGATCAAACCTTCTGCAACAATGAGGAAACGAAGGCTAACCTGAACGACTCACCTGAACGACTGAGTCAGGAACTTTGGTCTATCTCATAAGCCTGAGGTGATCACAATGCTCTGAGGGAGCCTCTGTGTGAAGGGCTGATGACAAGGAGCTAGTAGGTGATTCGAATTTCAAAGACATCCTGGCGTTTCTTGGACATGTCCAGCAAGCATCTTACTGTAGTAAACGACTGGTAATGATATCAATTTCAATTCCACGCTTGAATACAATTTTGTAGAAAATATATTGCACAACAGATGGCAGCGGGTAGAGACTGCTAGAGAATCACATCCCCGGGCGCTGCTTACAACCACACAACATCGCCCGGCCCCACAACTGCTCCCAGGAGTGTAGTCATCGCACCAAAGCCGGTCATGTCTTGAATAAAGTCTCTGTTTAAAGGGGACATTTTTCTCCTATTTTCACTCCGGTTGGGTAGACCAGCTAGGAATAATAAAAGTTGCAATGGACTAAATGCTTCAGGTAAATTATCCATCTCCTTCCGTTCCCTGTGTGTTTTTCAGCCAACCCAAATATTTTTCACATATAAATGTAAATGGAAACCTGAACACGCACAGCGTAAGATGTGTAACAAGAGGTATGTGCCCAGCATGGAAAGTATCTCATAAGTGAGAAAATTATGTTCATCGTTTACAGAGCACAGCATACGGCATAATGCGGGATCTTCATGCTTGTGGGTGGCTGTCTTCCCAACTGTTTAATGAAAGCAACAAAAGCCACAACAAGTTGTGTTAACTTGAACTGGACTGTTAGGAGAATTAAATCCAGGTGTATCTAAGGAAAATAACGTTTTATTTGAGGCACACTTTTCCCTTTCACCTACTAAATATGTTCTCCTCTTAGCAATCCATCGAGAGGTGAAGGAATGTCTTTTAGAGACCCGTATGTGTTACTTTGCGATGGCTGCCATAACAAGGTAGCACAAACTGAGGGACTTAAACAACAGAGGCTGACTGTCTTGCAGTTCTGGAGGCTGGAAGTCCAAGATCAAGGTGTTGACAGGGTTGGTTCCTTCTGTAGGCTGTGAAGAAAGAACTGTTCCAGGCCTCTCCTTGGCTTGTAGACAGCTGTCTTCATGTTCACGTGGCATTCTCCCTGTGTTTGTGTCTATCTACAAATTTCCCCCCCCCTTTTTTTTTAAAGATTTTATTTTTTTTCCTTTTTCTCCCCAAAGGCCCCCGGTACATAGCTGTATATTCTTTGTTGTGGGTCCTTCTAGTTGTGGCATGTGGGACGCTGCCTCAGTGTGGTTTGATGAGCAGTGCCATGTCCGCGCCCAGGATCCGAACCAACAAAACACTGGGTCGCCTGCAGCGGAGCGTGTGAACTTAACCACTCAGCCACGGGGCCAGCCCCAAATTTCCCCTTTTTTTAAGGACACCAGTCCTATTGGATAGGGCCCACTCTAATGACCCCATTCTAATTTGATTACCTCTGTAAAGACCCTAACTCCACATAAATCCACGTTCAGAGCTACTGGGGGTGAGGACTTCAGCATATGAATGGGGGCAGAGGGTACAAAGTGAAACCCATTACAGGAGGTTTAAAAAATAACAGCTTTTAAAGGTAGCTCTTACCTTTCCATTTGATATAGGAAAACAAGCTTCCTTTAAAACGTAATTGCTTTCTGTTTTCAAAAAAATTTCAAAATTCCATCAGTTAATAAAAACAATTCTAAAAACTAAAATGCAGACATACACTGAGTATTGCGATGGAAGACCCAGCCTGGGCCACCAGGCCTGCCTTATCTCACTCATGGCTTTCTTGTTTTGTTTTAATAAGTCCAAGGGCACTATTAAAACCTCAACATTTGCTATAACAGAATGAGGAAATTCAGTAGGAATCCAAGAAAAACAAACAAAAAGATCACCTTACAGCATGTCAGAATCAGAACAGGCCCCCAGAGCCACCTGACCTGAACTTCTGTGCATTTTTGGAGCCTTCTCCACGGCACCCAATGCCAGAGTCATCCAGACCATGCTGGGCAGCAAACCCACCCTAAAGGATGTCCATCCCCTTCATGCAGCTGGAAGGCAGAAGATTCTTCCTCTTACTGAGTACAATGGATCCTAATTCTATCTATGGCACAAAACAGAACCTATCTAATTCCTCTTTCACATGACAATCCCCCAAGTATTTGAAGTCTGTTATTCATTCATGCGTTCAACAAATATTTGCTGTGTCCGTACTATGTGGCAGACACAGTCATAGATCAGGGTCTTCTCAACAATAAACACTCTTGTGCCCCAAACATCCCTCATGGGGAAACAGTTTTAGTCCCTTTACCATTTTGGTTCCTCTGCCCAAAAGATTTTTTCTCCTTTTAAAATAGATTGCCCAAAACCAGACACAATCTTAATGGTTAATTTTTTTATCTTTGGGTTCAGCTCATCATTCCACCTTGGATTACTGCACGATAAACTTGCAAAATGTATCAATCTAATTAGTGTAAATTCTGTTGAATTTAAGAAAACGTTAAGGGGGTAAATGGTTGATTGTCATAGAATTTTAATAGGTTTTTGAAAATGGGTTAATATTTTAAAAACATCCTTCCGATCCACCCCATTTTCTGTAAGTTGCTTTAAAAACTGAAAAATATTTATATTTCAAGTAGCTTACATGATTCTTTGGTTTCCAGAATAAGATTAAAACCACAAAGCTTACTTACAGATTCTTCACCATCCATTCCTCCCAATACCTTTTATAAAAATTAAAACAAATTTAAATTAATTAAAAATTAATTATTAAATTAAAATGCTTCTAAAAATGCCTCTAAAAACAGCAACAAGAGCAGGACATTGACCCAACACTGAAAGTGACACACAGATAGTGTCAGAGAAACTTTAGACGTGAAAATGCAACTGGACCATATTTTAGTGGTCAAGCCTCCAATTATCCCACACAAGATATAAATCACTGGCCACAGTTTAGAGCTTCAGAACTTCTTCAGGAAAACATTTTAAGTTCCCTATTATCTTATTTATGTATTTATTTTTTTAAAAAAACTACCCTACTCTCCATGCTGCAGTTACCCCGTAAGGTAGAACCTGGACTTTTCCTAACATCAGCACGTGTGGACAGAAGATGTTCGAGGAGACCTGCGTGGGAAGCTATCGTTAAAGCAATTATGTACTAGGTGAATTCATTTGGTCAATTTGCCAGCTTTGGCTCACAAATTCCATGATACTGAAGCTTAATTAAGTCAATGTGTCAGAGGATCAAAAGAATTCTTCCAACCAAGCTGAGCAAAGGATCCTTGGCACTTCAAGGAAAGATGAGCCGAAACTAGTTCTCCTCTTGAAAACCAGAATTGAAATTGGATCCCCATCCAGTATTGCTGGCACGGGCTGGTGTGTTTCAAAACTCCCCAAACCTGCCAACTGTTTTCTCCCCCATCTTGAAAATGATTTTGTAATTACATAGCACTTAGCCTAACAGGGAAACTATCTCTTGGCTCAGATTTGCTTGGTTGGGGGAAAGGGCATAATTTCCTCACAATCTTATACCAACTGCAGAACACATTTGCTGCCTTTTAAAAGTATATTCATCAAGAACTGCCAGGTCTCTATAGTAGGAAAAATTAAGGGTAGTACTAAAAATGAGATTTTTCACTGATCTAAGCACTAACTCAAGCCATAAGTTTGAGACGCTGCTATTTCAGCATCATTTAGTAGAAAACCAGTTTGCACATATTATGTAAAAAGCAATCTTGCCAGTCTAGCATAAGTCCCTTTGGTGGTTTCGTGAAATCTAAAATTTCTCCAGTTGTCAGTCTTCATGTTAGAAATCAAACATTATTCTCTAATAATATTAGGCCTATATCCCAGATTAAAAACCAGACTTATTACATTTAAAATTGTGTATTTTTAATCCAGCCACTATGGAAAATTAAGGCCTAAAAATATACATGCAGCCTCATAAGCTAACAGAGATCTTTTAGAAAACTTCTTAGAGGCTAGTATTAACTAAAATTAGAAGCACACAGGGTCTAGCGGTCAGCCCCAAGGCCTGATGGTTAAGTTTGGTGCACTCCACTTCAACAGCCCAGGTTCGGTTCCCAGGCACAGACCTACAACACTTGTCAGTGGCCATGCTGTGGTGGCAACCCGTATACAAAACAGAGAAGGATTGGCACAGATGTTAGCTCAGAGCCAATCTTCCTCAAGCACAAAGAGGAAGATTGGCAACAGATGTTAGCTCACGGTGAATCTTCCTCAGCAAAAGAAAAAAAAAAGAAACACATAGGGTCTAAATCCATCCTGACCTGCTTTCAATTCCTGCACATGTGAAAATCTAAACACCCATCTCCCAGCATGGTAGCTTTTCTTATCAAATGGGTTTGCTCCAGTCATAAATATGCTAAATGTCAATTTATCCAAAATCTTTATGCAACAACTTAGTAGAAAGATATTAGGGAACTGGGAAGCCTGAATTCCAGACCTGGCTGTCCACATAACTAGTCCAGCCACACAGCAAGTCACCTACCCTCACTGGGCACCAAAAGAGGTAAAGAGCAGACAGCAATGGAGACACCAGGTCCTGGGGCTTTGGGATACAACTGCTGAGAGAGAGGGTGCCATCTGTTCATGGACCCCCAGCTCAACTTAGTATCATCAGTTTCTAACTACAGCAAATTTGAAACACTGATTCCTATAGCTTTTCTTTCTTTTAATTGCAGTAAGAACATTTAACATGAGACCTACCCTTTTAACAAACTTTTAAATGTACAATACAGTATTGTTAACTATAGTTACAATGTTGCACAGCAGATCTCTAGAACTTACTCATCTGGCAGAACTGAAACTTTATACCCAATGAATAGCAACTCCCATGTCCCCCTTCCTCCAGCTCCAGCAACCACCATTCTATGCTCTGCTTCTGTGAGTCTGATTATTTTAGACAACTCATGTAAATGAAATCATAAAAGCGTTTGTCCTTCTGTTACTGGCTTATTTCATTTAACATGATGTCCTCCAGGTTCCTCCATGTTGCCATATATTGCAGGATTTCCTTATTTTTTAAGGCTGAGTAATATACCACCATATGTATATACCACATTCTGTTTATCCATTCAACTGTCAATGGACATTTAAGTTGTTTCCACATCTTGGCTATTACAAATACTGCTGAAATATACACGGGAGTACAAATATTGCTTCAAGATCTTGAATTTGATTCCTGTAGTTTTAAAGTAAAGATTGCCTTCGGGAAATGCCTGACTCTAATAAAAAAGACAGGCTAAAACTAGAAATCTAATGAACAATATCTCTCTGTTTGTCCATATAAACCCAGATTAACATCTATATAGACCTCCACACACACAAAAATTATTGTATAGAGCACTAAAAATATTACACTTGCCTGGGTAATACATCAGTGATCCTAACATTATGCTTACAATAGACTCTGTTATATTGATAACCTGAGATCTTTTTCTCCCCAATACTCAACTTAATTTCTGTTGTAATTACCTAACAATAACTTCAGTTAACGTATCTGATGTAACTCCCCAGAAAGAAATATAAGATCAGTTTCTTTTTTAAAGAATGCAAATCTTGAACTTAAGCAGCCTTATCTTTTCAATTTCATCTTTACCTTTATGTGGCTTCAAAATTATAGCATGGTAATTTGTTTCATACTTAGAAAATGTACTTCCATTACATCCGTTCTAGTTGATGCTTATCGCCTTCAAAATATACAGCCCCTTTTTCACTAGTCCCCTTCTTCCTCAGCCCACACCCTTTTGTTTCAGCATTCTTGACCTGAACACTTCTCTCTTCTCTCTCTCCATTTTTAATTATCTAACAATTTTCTTTATTCTGGGATTACTCTTATTCTATTGGGTGAGAGTTTTTTGTGACTATGTTTGTTTCCACAAGGACGCCTTCAAACACAGAAAAGGGCATACTTCTGAAATATGACCTAAAATACTATCTCCATATGTAAGTTTTGTTTTGGTTTTTTTTTTTGAGGAAGATTAGCCCTGAGCTAACATCTGCTGCCAATCCTCCTCGTTCTGCTGAGGAAGACTGGCCCTGAGCTAACGTCCGTGCCCATCTTCCTCTACTTTATATGTGGGACGCCTACCACAGCGTGGCTTTTGCCACGTGGTGCCATGTCCGCACCTGGAATCCGAACCGGCTAACCCCAGGCCACCGAGAAGTGGAACATGCGCACTTAACCGCTGCACCACTGGGCCTGCCCCCATATGTAAGTTTTTAAAAGTTAGGTTACTATAACAAAAACTGTAGAATTAATGGAACTAACTCAGCACCGTCATCCTTTCCACTCCAGAAGTTCGATCTGAATTCAAAACATTATGTCAAAAATGACGCACTTTCACAGCAGAAAAAAACAAGCACGCAATCTTTAGCCTGTCCAATCTCAAATGGAAATGAAAGCTATTTCCTAAGTGGGAAATTTTACCAGCTTGCAGGCTGTGATGTAGCTCTCAATCTGTGCTAAGACATTTAAAAGAATGTAAAATACATTTGTGTCTTTTACAAAATAAGACAGCGCAAATGAAATGAGACGAGTTGCTGGAATTTCGTGGGAGCAAATTCAGGCAGCTGCTGCTGTGCTAAAGAGATTGGAGGTTATCTTCCAACCCTGCTGACGCTTCAGCCTCTTCCTTTGGAATAATCGAGTGCTAATTCAAGGGAAGGAGGCAACAGACCAAAATAGTTTTCATAAACTATGAACAGTCCCTAGCACACGTTCCTTCTGGCAGCTGCTTCTTCATGAAAATTCTGAAATGCTTAATCACGGTCACGGTGACATTAGCTGTGTCAAATCTATCGGGCCACCAACATACCGTGATTAATCCTTTAGTACCATAGGTGACACGAATGACAGTCATATACGACAGAAAGAATGCTTTCACTCAATCATTTAATTTTTTTCTTCTTTTAGATCTTCCTAACAGGTTTTCTGATTCATGGCCAGGACTGAGGATTAGAATCTAAGGTATGTTTATGTCCATGCGATGTGGACATGTGTTCATTTGTGAAGGTTTGGAAAGTGTGTGTCCCCAGGATGTACTGAAGTTCCAACTCTGGTTGGAACTTGTTTAAAACAATATTAAACAGACACATGTACAATGGTAGTTTTTAAAGATAATAAATCACAGCTTACGGTTATATACAAATCTAACGCTAAAATAAATTACACAAGATAGAGAAGTTGTTCTGGATATAAAAATAACCTGACTATCTAAACATCTGAATGAAATAGTCGCATGCAGACCAGCAGGAAAATTCCAAGTTATGGTGTTCAGTGTATGTACAATATTGTAAATTTATAATCTGTGAATTCATATGGCAGCAATCTGATGGATTTTGTGAGTTGCTTATTTTGGGATACTTGTTTCCTAATGAACTACTGCCAATCTGCTAGCTATGCCACACAGACCAGAATAAGAGATGGATTGGAAATAAGAAATCCTGTTGGAGAAGCTGTAAAGTCTGTCTCACGTGTCTGAGGGGTCAGCTTGTGCATTTCACAGGACCTATGGGAAGCTAATCAATCTGCCCACTGTTCATGTTATGTTTGTCACACAAATAAAACAATCTTCACAGACTAGTCCCAATCACAATGAGAACAACCCACATTGATTTTTGAAAACTCTACTCTTGTGCATAACTTGTTCTAAGTTTTCGCATTCAAACCCCATTGCGTGGTGAACTCTTCAAACGAACCGTCAAGAACAGAACTGCTGTGGGGCTGTTTGGTTTCCTTAAGGAATTCTGATCTTGGGTACCTCACCTCACCTCTGCCCTCATCCACAAGAATCCATAACATGTTCTCACGCTTCCTGCTTCCTCCAAGTATCTGGAGGGTGTCCTATTACCATCTGACAGAACATAGAGACGCTGCGATCAGGTCTTGACAAGCGTCATCTCATTAGTGCCTTTTTTAATCATCAAGCGTGACAACCCATGATAAATTATGTCAAAACCCAAGATTCTAAATGAGGAGAGGGAAAGTGGGGGAAAGTCATGTGCTCCAAGAATAAATGTGTTTATTCATCTAACTTTGAAGTTAAAGAGAAAGAGAGACAGCGGCTGGCCCTGTGGCCCAGTGGTTAAATTCACACGCTCCGCTTTGGTGGCTCGGGGTTTTGCCGGTTTGGATCCCGGGAGCGGACATGGCACCTCGCATCAAGCCATGCTGAGGCAGCATCCCACATGCCACAACTGGAAGGACTCACAACTAAGATATACAACTATGTACTGGGGGTATCAGGGGAGAAAAAGCAATAAAAAAAAAGAAGATTGGCAACAGTTGTTAACTCAGGTGCCAATCTTTAAAAAAAAAACAAAAAAAAAGAAGAGAAAGAGAGACAAACCTGAGGGCATGGAGTACTTTGAGCTAGATGAGGTGGGAAAGGGAAGAGGTGAGGAGGAATTCCAAATGAAACTCCCCAAAAGGAAGGAAACAAGAAGCCTAGTCATTTCTCAGTTCTACATAGCTACCTTTTTATCTACCAAGGAATAGAGAATTTGTCTGAATCCAAGGGAAAAGAAAGAAGCGTGGGAGGGAGGGAGTAGGAAGGAAGAAAGGAAGGAAGGAAGCAAGCAAGCAAGCAAGAAAAGGAAAGAAAAGCTTGGCATCTCAGACTCTAGTCTCCTGATGAGTGTCTGTGCAGGAAGGCGCGGACTCCTAGCTGAACTGCCTCAGCAGTGGTGGGGTGACAGCAGAGAGAGCTGGAAGAGGAGCAGGCAGGACGATCGGCTGCAAAAATCATTACAGTCCACTGTGAAATGGAACATCCAACAGCAGCCACTCCCCAGGCCCCTTCCATCGCAAGGGAGCTCCTCAGGGCGCAGAGGCTGAATGTGCCGCACCAGCTCTGACCACGCTGTGAAGAAGGTCCATATCCCCTCGTCACTTTGCTTCCACTCTCCGCTAATAAGAGTGGCTCTCCTTCCTAAGAATAGAAGACTCCAGGGGAACACAGGCCAGAAGAAAGAACGGGCAGGTCCCTGAGCTCCTGGTCAGCATCTGTCATAGCCTCACAGGTCAGGCTGGTCCAGGAAAATACGGGTAAATAAGGTCTTTAAGTGAATGACTGACAGACACAGCCCAGGACCAGTTGACGTATGTGGGGGGATCTTCAGCTTTAGCAAGGAGTCAGGCGGAGATGAGCTCATTTTTACTAATCTCCTGTGACAAGAAACTGACTGAAATATGACCTGACAGTGGGTCTGGTTCTCACTGCTTCCAATTGCAACTCAGGAAAGAAACATCTAAGTTGAACGCTGAGGCGTCAAAGATGTTCACAGAAGTGTTTCGATTGGTTCTCTTTCCCAAAAAATACTTCGCTAGTCAAAATATCAGGTTTAATGTGGAAAAAGAGAATTGAAAAAAAGTAAAATAATGCATTTCCCCTCCAACTCTGACAAATGCTATAGCTATATTAGATTGAGATTTATACCTTACTTTAATAATTAAAATTGAGGTGACAGATTAATCGCCATTTTCATAATTTTAGAAATCTTACTTCATTGTAAATTTTAAGTTGTTTTGGCAAGCAAAACTATCTGGGGCATATCAAAATATGCTCAGTCTCCATCTTAAAAAAAAATCTGTCTGAACGCTTCTTGTCTCGTTTACTGCCTTCTTCCCTTCAAAGCCACGCATCTTTCAAGAAATCTCTATGTTCTCCTTCCTATTCGCTTCTCAACCTAGGGCAATTTGGCATTCTTTGCCACCACTCCATCAAGGTCACCAATGTCCCAGCCTTGCCCAATCCAAGAGACACAGAACCATTTGTCACGTTGCCCACTTGCTCCTCGGAGCTCCTCCCTTGTCTTCTGA
The DNA here is from genome assembly GCF_041296265.1 of Equus caballus. Taxonomy (NCBI): domain Eukaryota; kingdom Metazoa; phylum Chordata; class Mammalia; order Perissodactyla; family Equidae; genus Equus; species Equus caballus. Next base: position 18,966,759 of record NC_091714.1, read on the forward strand.
GGCACCAACCCCTGGGGCCCCGGCCTTCTCCTGGTTGTCCTCCCACTCCACTGGTCACACCTCCATGTGGTCCTTACTGACCACTCTCCTTCTGCTCTCCCTTTAAATGCCTCTGTTCCCCAGAGGTCCATTCTCAGCCCTTGGCTCTTTAATTTGCATACATCCATGATTATGACTTCAAATGGGTCCACAGCCTCAACTACTGCCCAGGGTTTTTTCTTCCCCTTGGTCCTCTTTCCTATCTTTACACACCTGGGACACACCTTCAAGACAAAAGTCAACACAGTGTTGGACACATAACGGATGCCCAGTAAGTACCGACTGATGAAGGAATGAATGCACATGTCTGATGTACAGAAGTGTTCTTAACTCTACCAAGGTTGAGTTTCCAAAACGGAGCCTGGATTAGTTCAGTCTCTCAAATGCAGTATCTCTGGGCTACCCCGTGAAGTCTGTATCATCATCATTATCCTCTGTTTCATCTCTGTAGACAGTGGATGGATATGAATTTTTCAAATCCAGCTCTTCCTGATTCTAAAATGAATGCTGTTTTCTGTATATTCTATTGCCCCATAAAAAAAGAGGAGGGAGGGGCCAGCCCGGTGGCGCAGCGGTTAAGTGCGCACGTTCCGCTTTGGCGGCCCGGGGTTCACCAGTTCGGATCCTGGGTGCGGACATGGCACCATTTGGCAAAAGCTATGCTGTGGTAGGCGTCCCACATACAAAGTAGAGGAAGATGGGCATAGATGTTAGCTCAGGGCCAGTCTTCCTCAGCAAAAAGAGGAGGATTGGCAGCCGTTAGCTCAGGCCTAATCTTCCTCAAAAAAAAAAAAAAAAAAAAAGAGGAGGGAGAAAGAATCATTCTTTCCCACTTTTACAAAGGAACTCTGCAGCTTTGCCACCTCAAGGATTCTACAGCATCAGTGGGGTGGTGAGGCTGCACCAGGAGCCTGGCATAATCCAGCCAAAGTCGTATGGCTCCAGGAAGGAGACAGCAACGCAGCAGAAGGAGTGGCTGAGCAGGGCTGAGGTTTTGGGTGGCCTGCAGGGGAGAGAGAGGTCTAAGTGACCAGAGGACAGAGCAGTTCAGCCATGCCCAGAGGAGGATGTCACCTCTTAGCCTCCTAGAAAATGACTCCTTGGGGATTCCCAGATACTGTCACAGAAGGATTGTACAGGGCACCAGGAGTCCCACTTGAGTTTGAAGCAAGACTCAGGGAAAAACAGTTTGCTACACAAAGTTTTGCTTTGGAAAACAGCGGCTCTCGAAGAGGTCATGAAACTTATATGGCTAGAAATATCAGTATAATTTTCTTGCTTTATTGAAATAAATAAATCATGTTTTAGAATGTGATGACTCTTCTCTTTTCAGCTGCAATGTTTAATTTTGTAAGTACACTTTCTGGTGTGGTGAGAGGAAATACATCTGAAAAGCTATTAAGATTTTATCAAATGTTATCAATTCATGACACAGAAGTATGTCACATACGTGAGCGAGAAGGATACCCTGAAATAATTACAAATAGATTTTTGCTCACAGCAAATCCACAACAAGCTCTCTTAATAAACGGTCTCCTTTTACTGTAAAGTTGAATAAGTGAAAGGGATTAATTCATGGTCTGAAAACGCATCCCAGCAGTGCTCAAGGGAGAGTATCTCAACAGACATCTGGAGAAGCCACTGATTAATTAATAGATTAATGAATCAGACAGCTGTACTCTTAGGAGAGAATTTAATTGTTTGAATTAATAACCCTACTAATTAATCCTAAAAATCAACAACCCTACAGTTGAGAAAATGCTGATTTTCTAAAGACCCATCTGTAAGATAAACATCCTTCTCAAATCCTCATTGGCTAACTAGACAATGACATCGCAGGATGCTCAGTGCTGTCAAGAATCCAGCAGATTTTCAGCTGGGTCACCCCTCTGACTCCCTCACCCCCACTATCACAACCCAGCCCCATAAACCCTTATGGCAACAAGAAGAAAGTCCTCAGATGGTGTTTATTTGAAACTTGAAGCACGTGGCACAAAAAGTAAGCCATTTGCTAGAAATAAAGCTCTGAATAAATTTAAAGAAAGATCACCACCAGCTGGTATGACTGGTCCACATAACATTTTCCAAAATGAAATAAAAGCAGACAGACCCTTCGTCCATAGCACCCATCTAACAGAGAAAGCAGAAATGTACAAATATTAGTAAATGGGGATGTTTGTCAAGTCAATAAGAAAAATTATAATTTTAAAGAAAGGTTATTTTATGAAATGTAAGCAACTAGAGTAAGTCTAAATGATGTTTCTAAATCTTTCTTGTAACTCTAAGCAGTTTGAGTAGCAGCTAATTAATAACGGGGGAAAGAGAAATACTATGGTGTTAGATAACTCATTATTCACATAGAATTTTTAGATGACATTCTTGGAGCAAGCAATAATTCCATTTCTCTGGAAAATTTATGTTTAGACAATGGACATTAGTCTCCAATTGTCACTTGCATATACACACAAACTAAAATTTTGTCAGAGTAGCAATTATGGCCATATTAAATACCACTAATTTGAAATAAATATGCAAACAGAAATATACTTTGTCATCAATTTTTTCAAATCATATTAAATTTAAAGACTTTAGAATATTTCATAAGAAAGCTTACAGTATGAGTGTACTGAGATAAAGACACAGTCACGGACCGATAAGTCCATCTACATTATGACATATTGTTTGATGAGAGTAGAGGAGCCATTTGAAAGAAAAACCCTACAGAGAAAAAAATAAACAAATACATAATTCTGGCAAAGAGGAAAAGCCTAATGAGAACAAAAGAAATACTAAAATAGCTGGTTTTCTGGATAACTTCTAGTTACTTTTACATGGCCTTGAGTATCTTTCTTAACTGGGAGCCTGGCAAACTTGGAAAGGATTACAGCTAAATATAAATAGGATGTATCCCAAATATATTTTCCTTTGATATTCATGGCCAGCAAAATCTATTTGCTACAAGTCTATATCACATTCATCTGTCTCATAATAATAAAACAATAAACATAATATTGAGCTGTATAAAGGGCAGTTGTTATCTTTATTTTCCAGATAAGAAAGCAGACGCATAAGGAGTACGGATGACTTGCCTACCAATTGCAATTTAGTAGAGCAACCACTTCTAAAGATGGGGTGGGAAGTGGGGACACCTGGCTCAGAACACACTTGTTCTAAGGGAGGCAGACTAGCAAGGGGATAAGGCTGTGCTCAGTGAGACTCCGGACTCTACTAGCTAACCCTTGGGAAAGTTATTCTAGGCTACAAACTGTCAAACGGGGGAAATAACAGTACCTACCTCATAGGGTAGACGTCAGCATTACCTTATTTATTGCATATAAAGCTTCATGTGCTGTGTTAGTAACAGTAGTGCCTATTATTGTCATTATTATGAAAAACAGATCTCACAGTGTGTGTCAGCATTCCAAATATAGTGGGAATTTTCGAAGGGGCTGCTCGAGGTGCAGTGAGCCTCAGAGCTGGATCAGCTCTCAAGATGACATATTATTTTGTAGTCTCAACAAATAGAGCGAGTTCTAAGGCAGTTTATGAAAATTATTCTACCACATAAAATAAATAGCATCACCAAGCTCTTTATCTGCAGTTTTAGCCAAGTAGAATAAGGTCTGTTTTCTAGTTGGGGTTGAAGAAGGGATATGCTAGGTGAATGAATATTCTGGTAAACAGAACTGTCACATTGGTTTTTTTTTTTTTTTTTTTTTTTGAGGAAGATCAGCTCTGAGCTAACATCTGTGTCGATCTTCCTGTATTTTGTATGTGGGTCGCCTCCACAGCATGGCTGATGAGTGGTATAGGTCCGTGCCCGGGATCTGCACCTGCAAACCTGGGCTGCTGAAAAGGTACGTGCTGAAGTTAACCACTATGCCACAGGCTGGCCCCAGAACTGTGACATTTTAAGGTGAGCACATCACCAACTTCTAAGGAAAGCTTACACAAATACTTAACAAAAATGACACTAATGTTACATGAGTTTTCCTATGAGGCAACAGAAGGTGCTCCAAGATCTTGAATTACCTGAAGACCATCAGGCTGAACCCCAGTTTTCGTCACAGGGCCAAAGTTCAGAGATGGGCCAGTCGGTGACAGTCTCTAGTTAACTGATTGTTAGTGAAGAGTGCTTACGGTTGTCTTTCCAGAGATGCAGCTGCAGCTTGGATGGGCTCTTACTACCCTGCTCCATCCTCCCACCCGGTATCTTCTTCCTTTCACTATTGGAAAGAATCGGCCATCGCAATAACTGTGAAACCTGATTATATACTTTAAAGTGGAAACAGCTATTTACCAATACCCACCTTTATAACATAATGGACTACGTGAAAACTTGTAAAATAAACTCAGTCTCAATTATCTTTGCTGCTCAGAACTTGGCATAATTAAAGCCAGTGGCATTATCTGTAAACTTCATTATAATCTCATTTTACCTTCAATCTTCTCTGCCACCAGAACCTTTTACAAGAGCTGTTAATAAACAGGAAAAGAGACGATTGCATTCTCCCCTTTCTGCTCTTACCTAACCTCTGATCAAGTCTTAACAAGCAAAGAAATGAGTGAAAGATGAGCAAAGGAGGGAAGAAAAAAAAAATCAAAGTGCTCCGATAATGCACGAGCAGACTAATTAAGGCCAGGGAATGGAAGAGCTCGTGGTTGCACTTCAGTATTTGATTCTTGTTGCTTTTTCTTTACTTTCATGGGCACGAGTTTGCAAAGAAATGAAGTAGACCTCCTACAATGGATGCATTCTCTAAGCCTTTGGACATGGAGAAAGAAAGAAGCACAAGAGATGATTATAGAGAAGAGAGCACAATGGAACAGACATTGATGCATGATTTTGCAGTTTGAATTCTTTTGAAAGCCATCTTCGAGTCATGTGAGTGTTTGCAAAAAAACTTCAGATACAGGCAGCCTGGAAAGTGCTGCATTCAATGAACTGCAAATGTCTGGTACCCAACACATCTCTACAAAGTCAGGTCATTATTACTACTTCAAACACATTAACTATAAAGAACACACCAAATTTATTAACCAAACGTTATAGTGTACTGATACAGGCTCCATTAAATTGATAACTTCTTGTATTGATGGTCTTCTTGGGCTTCATTCTAAAGTAGGTTCCAAGCCCCTCCTCCTCACTCTCCCTGTCCACTGGCTTCAGTGTGTTGATCACATATTTATTTGTATGTTGTTGGCCTCTCCACTAGACTCTCCCAGCTCAGTCAGGACAGGGAACCAGGTCTATTTTGTTTGCCACTATAAATCCAGATATTTTCCCAGTGGGTGATACAGAGTAGGCTCTCAATGCTCAATAAAATGAATGAATGAATGAATGAATGAATGGGCAAATGCATGGGTGCTGGATTCTAGTCCTGGCCATAACTTCTGGTGCAACCCAGCGAAGTCACTCCCCTCTATCACAAGGTTTTTTCACATTAACAAAAACACAAAACACCACAGACCCTTAATTATCTGTGTCATATCCCAGGACCGTACTACATAATTTTTAAAAAACCAACCCTCCAGACTAAATGATATTGAGGGTCTCATTAACTTAAGGAGTCTATGATTCTATCTCCGCTTGTAGGAGGTTCAAGATCTCATCATTGGATGGATGTTACGGATCCTGAATACAGTGTGACAAAAAGAAATAATAGTAACAGCTGTTACAGCCAGGCTTGAATGCCTACTCTGTGCCAGATACCAGGCTGGGCACTTTACATTTGATCTCTCAGTCATTCCTCAAGCAGTCTTTCAATATGGATATTATTATCTCTGTTTTGCAAATAAGCACACTGATGCACAGAAAAGCACCTTGCACAATGCTTCACAGATAACTACAGCTCATAATCATCAACAGCATTTGGTACCCATGGTGCTGGGTATTACTACCACATAGATCCAGTCTTCAAGGAGTGTAGAGAAAACAGATCAAAAGAGATAACTTCTGTTTGTTTTACTCATTGTGAGAAGAAGGTAGATCAGCCATCCTGGTCCTGAGTGAGGATGAGGACTTCATGAGTCAGAGAAGAGAGGAAGGCAGACATCAATGGGACCCGAAATGTTTGGGAACCAGGGGGAGTGGTGATGGATAAGGAAGCTTGAGCAGGGGCAGAATGAGAAAGGAGTCTAGAAATATGGATGGGAAATGGATTGAGTGGAGCTTTAAATATCTGGACTTCATTCTTTAAATCCTCAGGAGGCAATCTCCTGGTCCTGGATGTGCTGGAAGTTTAACTTGCATGCCTCCTCCTCTGGGAGGCTTCCCAAACACCTGAGACCATGTCAGGAGCCTCTCCTGTGTTCTCGTGGCAGCTGGTGCCCACCCCTTTCCTAGCACTGACTTCTCCCTATTATAGCTGCCTCTTCATTTCTATGGTGGGGGGGCAACCTTTTCTCTTTAAACGAGAACCAAACGAAGCCACTGGGGAAGTGGATCAATTCATATCAGCCAAGGCAGGGCGTTGTTCAGGAAATACCTGGACCTCTCCTTGAATATCAATGGTGAGGCTCTCTGGGGCCTAAAGCGAGCAAGACTCTACTACTTTCCAGTACTAACCGACCTGTTTTCCCCAATGCCCGCTCCCCCGCCCCCTGGCTGCCCTCCCCCCAAGCTGGGAGAAATTGAAGAGGCCTCTGGTGACAGAAGAGCTACCTGCTGAGGGGCCACACCCCCAGAGCCCTTGTTAGCAATGGCTCAGGGATTCAGAGCTTCATGCTCCTGGAGCATGTGCTACCCAGGGGGAGGAGGTACCTACAAATGTGGGTGCTGATGCTTGTCATAGCTTGTCATCTCCTCATTTTCCAAAAATGTCACAGTGATCCTTACATCCTTATTCTAAGCACAGTAAAACAAATCAGTGAAACTCTCCTCCTTCTAAGTTAATAAAAACCCACATTTCAATGGAAAACTGAGCAGCACATTACCCAGATACATGACTGAAGTGAATTTGTGCTAGAATGCTGATCTTATAGCACAGACCGTAAAACGTAAGCTTTGCAGAAAGTGTCACTTGGTGAGGTCAAGCAGACCTCTTGTTACTGAACTTACGTCCTACGAAACAAGCAGTGGAAAGAAAGAAGATGGTGAAATCGAGCAGGGGCTGACCCCTTGTGTGCGCTGTGACCCCCCTCAATTCAGCAGAAGGAGCCTATAGTCCACTGGAGTTACACCTTATTTGAGGAATGTTAAGGAAATAAAATTTCTCCCAGTTCATACGTGGAAATAGCTCCGGGCCGTTTAAGTGATAAATAAAATCTCTTTCTCCTGGAAAAACCAAACAAAATATTTAAGACCATTAAGCCATCATGATTCTGGCTGTGACTTCAAATAAACAGGATAAATAAGCCCTCCCTTCTCTGCATTTCTAATTGAGTAAACCCTCAAAGGGCAAGTGAATTCCACATTTGCATCATATTCGAAATGTGCTGGCATCCTGCTAGGTTTTTGGAGCGCAGTTTGGCAGCCCTGAATCATCTATTTGGAGATATGAAGCAATCTCTGCCCCGAGTTTGTAATTCTGGGCCCATAGACACATGCATATGTATGCACATATTCAGAATATCTACGATGAATATATTATTGCTGGGATCCGGGAGGAATAGAAACCAAAGACATGGCAGGTAACTGTCCAGTAATACTACTAGGTCTCAGTTACTGAGGGCTGACGATGTGGTAGGCACTTGCATTTGTTCCATATTTCATTCACAGAGCGCTAATAACAATTGCTAACATTTACTGAGCACTTTCCATGTGCCAGGCTTTATTTTAAGCAGCTTCACATAAGTCAACTCGTTTAAGGCTCAGAGCCCTAAGTGGTGGCAGAGCTGGGGTTCACATCCAGGCAGTTGGGCACCAAAGTCTAGGCTTGTAACTGCTACACTACACTGCCTTTCTAAGAAGTGCCATCACCATCCCAGGTACAGATGAGGACACAAGAGCTTGGAGAGGTGAGGTAGCTGGCCCAAGGTCACACAGCCCGTAAATGGTAAGGCTGGGCTTTGGACCCAGGTCGTCTGGCTCAAGCTCCCCATCCTTTATGTCTCGTGGTGTAATGGCTAGGCTGGTTGGTCTCCACAGCGTATATGAGAAAGGAAAGCTTGGTCTTTGAGAAGCAGAGGTGGAGAAAAGTGGGAAATGTCCAAAGTCTAAGGAGGGTGTTCTGAAAGTCCACATAGATCAAATTGATATATGCTTGAGTTACTGTCCAAACTTTTGAAAGTGAAATGGGCGCTGTTAATAAAAATGTCAAGACGACAGGCACAAACCAGGAGGTATGGTCACCCAGTAAGTCTCTGATGAAATCATGCCCCCATTTCCATGAATCTACTTACTAGTTGAAAAGAGTAAAAGGATGTACAGGGAAAAAATAACCTATATGCCACTTTCTCCAAGTGAAGTGATCCTTGCAAGTAACAAAAGTATATCTTGATAAGCAGATTATGTTTTAGTAGTCCTCCAAAATCTGTTTCAAAATCACTTTAGGGTAAGAAAATACAACATTTTAATCAGGGAACTGAAACGATTGCCTAAAATCAGGCAGTATTATTCATATTGTATATTTATCTAAAGTACTTGAAAACAAGTTAGATATATATCTATGTCTCAGGCTCCTACAAAGATGTGTCAATCAGCCTATAATGATTCCTCTTACGAATAAATAAGGAAGGCTTAAAGCAACTTGATTCTGGTCTTTGCTCCTCATCCATCGATTGCTTCACATGGTTGCTTGTTTCACCTTAATTTCTCGGCTTCCATTTTGTAAATCCTATAAAGGCAAGTATCTCTCATCGTAAGGAGTCTATATAGAGAGCTTTAAACTTTAAGAGTGGAAACAGCAGATCCATATTCGTTTTGAAAAATGCAAAACTTCAAACACGGACAGCTTCCGCGTTGTAGAACATCCTTCAGGAAAGTGGATCCTTCCAGTCCAGATCTGCTTGTTATTGTAAACTTAGAGGTGAAACGGAGGTGGGGGGCTATGTTCTAGGAGCTTAAGGAACAAAATATGTAATTGCTCCAGCAGACCAGGAAGGGCAAACTGTATCAGACAGTGGAAGAGAGAACCCAGAACCAGAAAAGTCCTACCCAGTCTTGAAAACGCTACAATAGAAAAAGCAACTATATGGTACATTCAGTGGCCTGCAGGTGGACCCCCGCTGGTATATTAATAGATTCGTTATGACATGAGCGTAGATTCTCTCTTAACCGTATTTATTTATTTTACAAAATTTTAGATTGATTATACTAAATGATATTTTTCCAGAACAGCATGTCTTCAAGCGTCATTGAAAAAATATTTTTAACAAGAATTACAGTTGTTGCAGGGGCTGGGGACACAAGGGTGAAAAAGTCGTGGTCCTCACCCTTTTGAAGACATTTTGTCAACAAGTCAGAGGCTGCCAAGAGAAGCAGTGACAGTGCTCTGCGCATGAGCGTGGGATCCCTATGTAAATATGAAGGCTCCTTGCCCTTTCAGAAGCAGGGACTCAAGCCCCTTGGACTGGCAGATACCTTTATAGCCTTCCCTATAATCTAACAGGGAAGACGTGGACTAAACAAATAAACACACAAATAAACAAATACTCAAAAACGCCATAACCAAATCTAATAGGAAAACAACACCCATTTTATCGGCACTCATATTACAATCAACTTGTCAGGAAAGCAGCTATTCTTCAAGGCTTAAAATAGCATAAAACTGTAGACAACAAGCAACAGAATTAGTGTTAACATAACTTATGTACTAATAATTGTTTACTAGTTCCCATCATTTTGAAATTTTTTCTTACAGCCTTACAAGGAAAGAGAAAGGCAAGGAGCAAGAAAAATGGAAGAATGCTAACGTATTTCTTCATTTCAGCTTTTATTTCACTAACGGGCTTCTATTTTACTTTTGCAGCTGTAGGGTTTTTCACAATTTCTATATCTTTATCTTTCTATCATTTACATCTTCATATTATTATAATATAAATTATAATAGCTGATACTTTAACCTCCATTATTATCACAGACTATGAAGGAAATAATGATTTAAAAAATCTGGGCAATGTGGACTTATTTAAAGAAAGACCATGGTAATGTGGTTTCGTCTAAATGTGAGGTCCGGGCAGAAATATTTGAGCCTCTCCATTCCACAATCTCTCTGTAAACACCCATAGAGCCATTTAACATCAACATTAACACAGATATTTCTTCTCTAGTTTGTTTCTCTTGTGAAAAAGCATAAGCATTTTTATTAAATATTTATCCAAGTGAAATTTCATAAGATTTGGTATTTTTGAATGTATGTACACAAGGCTTTTTCCCCATCCTTCTAAAATAAGTCTAAGATTTCTGTTTCCAAAGCTTTCCAAATACACACATCCTGACAAATTGGTTTGTGATGATATGAAACTAGGCAGTTTGCCCATAATTGAAGACATTTTGCCAACAAGTCAGAGGCTGCCAAGAGAAGCGGTGACAGCGCTCTGCATATGAGCGTGTGATCCCTATGTAAATATCGAGGCTCCCTGCCCTTTCGGAAGCAGGAACTCAAGCCCCTATGACTGGCAGATACCTTAATTAATCATGGCGCCGTGTGATGGCTATCTCACTCCAAGCTAATATTCACTTCCCACCCCATTCTTTGATGTGACCCATTTCTTTTCGTCATGACCACATTGTTCAGAACTGAGACACCAAGAAAATTTGATGTAAATTACAACTCTTATCTCTTTCTTGGTCTTTTCAACAGGATTTATGTCAACACCAAAGTTTTATTTTTTCACTAGCTGTTTTTAGCATTCATAGTGTGAACATATGTATATATTTTCTCTCTCAAACTGAGACGGCATTAGGATTTAAGAAAATCAAAATTCAATCAAAATTCATAATTAAAGACCCCAAATAAGAATCCTGTAAATGAAAAAGAAATGGCAGGTTCTTCATGCTGTATCTGGGGCTTTTCCTCCTGCAAAGAAGAGAGTAAATTGCTACTCTTTGGGAACACTTTTTCAGGCTATTAAGGAGTCATTTCTTATGCCAGAGCAGTAATTTATTAAAGGAATTCCTAGTGGCCTGAGAGGCTTAATGCATCCACTAAACCAGAGTACTTTGTTGCCTTCTCATTAATACTCCTTGCCCATCACGTAAAGTTCCTAACAGGCAGTAGTGAGCCCACCACAGCTCTTAAGAGCAAAATCTTATTCTCTTTGGTGAGATTAATTATGGACTTTGGGGGCATGTTTTCTAACTTAACTACTGGAAAAGGGTTCGTGCTATAACTCCATCAGCTTCATCCTTTCCTGCCTCCATTCCGTCTGATAATATTTACAGTGGTATTTGGAGTTCTATCTATAGCTTTTCATTTGAACCTGTCAATGTTTAAAAATCCTCCACTGGCCTCTATCCCGCTCAGTTAACAGACCCTCCATCTAGTTGCCATGACATTCTCCAGATTCTCAGATCACTATCAGAGGTTCTCAACCTTGTCTGCACCAACACACCTCCATAAATAAGACAGGCTCACTCAGGTGGCTGGGGCATCAGAGGCTAGGAGCAAGGCACATAGAGCAAATGCGGATGGGTGCAATTTTTAGAAGCCCTGCCATATCCCCCAAAAACTTTTAGTGTAAACATATATTTCTACATCTTTGATCTATTAAGAACCATTGATTTGTTCCATCTCTTTTTACCAGCAGCTATTTTTGTAAAGTCAACAATGATTTTCTCTCACGCTCCTTCCTTCCTTTCTGTCACATCTTCTAATAAGGGTTTTATAGCTGATAGCATTATCTGCCAAGGATAACACACAAGTCACATTTTGTCAGGCGCTCATGGAGCTAATCTAATTAGGGGCCTGAAACGCTGCAGAAAAATGTGTGTCCTCATTTACTTACTCCAAGAAGGTATATTACACTAACAATATATCTTATAATTATAATGTATATATTAATTCATCAGTGATAAGATGCCGTGTAGAATTAGGGGAACAAACTCCATGCAAAGCCATGTTCCCACACTGCCTAGCATGGTCCCTGGGCCTCATTATCAAGGAATAAGGAGAAAGGGTGTGGGCCAGGAACCGGGCGGGGCAGCAGCTGGGAGGCCAGAGCAGCCTGGGCTGAGCCAGGTCTCTGGAGAAGCAGACAGAGGACATGGGCTCAGGGCTGCTTCAGGCTAAGTGGCTACACTTAGTGGTCCAGGACTCCAATGCCATGGTCTTTGACGTCTCAGGACAAGGAATGTGGGTGGTGAAGAGTTAAAGATCCAGTCGATCAAATTACAGAGATTTAACAATTCCTTTATCAATATAATATAACATAAAGACAAATGACAGCCTTTGAGAAGCAAAAGGAAGTCTTTAGTTAAGCTATCTGAATGATGTTTATGGACCCTCCATAAAAGTGGATGAAACACTTGGAGTTTTTTTGGTGGGTTGTGTTTTAGTAATCATGGAAGGAATACATGCTCAGCACTAATATTCATTAATAAAGGAAAAATAATAACAATGCCTATAATCATATCAATCAGAGATAAGAATTGTTAACACACTGCCACTGGACTTTGCAGTATTTTTCTTACATGTATAGACTATATATATTTTTACGAAAATCATATATTCTTTAAAGTATTTTAAAGACTTTTTAACCTGACAATCCAATTGAACATTTTCACTCACAGATATTTTAGAAATAGAAGAATACTCAAGATTCTTATCTTTCATTTGTCAGAAGAATCAAGTAGGTTTTTTCCCTGTTTCTTCCATGTAAATTGCCAGTTTTTAGTGATTTTTTTTTGTTTTTTTTTAAAGATTTTATTTTTTCCTTTTTCTCCCCAAAGCCCCCCGGTACATAGTTGTGTATTCTTCGTTGTGGGTTCTTCTAGTTGTGGAATGTGGGACGCTGCCTCAGCGTGGTCTGATGAGCAGTGCCATGTCCGCGCCCAGGATTCGAACTAACGAAACACTGGGCCGCCTGCAGCGGAGCGCGCGAACTTAACCACTCGGCCACGGGGCCAGCCCCAAGTTTTTAGTGTTTTTTAATTCTATTTTTTTACATCATTATCAGGTAACTTATTCTAGAGATAGGGAATCCTTCCATAAATTTCTTCTGCTCTTCATTTTACCACTTTATGGCGCAGAATAGCAAGAGATCGCGAACTAGTTTATGAGGAGGTTTTCATTTCAGTATAGGGCTGATGGCTGCTGCATAAAAATTACCTGTAACCTTCTGGATCTATCTTTCAAGTAGTTATACACATGATTTAATACGCTGGCCCACACATATTCAAGTCAGCTAAATATATGGATTGTGTGTGTCGGCTCTTTCTCATACATAATAATGTTTGTACTTTCTCTCTCAAAACAATTGGCTGCCACAATGACAACTGATTGTAGGAAAAACAAAGAGGGTTTCTTGTGATGGATTTTTAATAGGTTTTAAATAATAAAAATTAGAATGTGGTAAGTTCAAAAGCATAGCAATTACATTTCCCTTGTTTAGAATGTAACCCGAATTCTCACATTAATTCCACGATGCGTGTTGAAATTTTAGTTCACTGAGGCTTCCTGCTTAACCAAACACATCTTGCAGTATTTCTTCCAATATCTAGCTAACTATGCTATTGCATTTAGCAACTATTCCCTTCAGAGCCCTGATGTGGCATCTGGAGAAACAGCTGCTCAGTTTCCTATTGGAAAAATATTCATGTAATGAAATGTTTATGTTAAAACTAGATATGGATTTTATATATCCTGTTTTTATTTAACGAAAGGGTATGTTACTTTAAGAAATCATTAAGTATTTTAATGTTCAGTCATATTTTCATTTTGCATAACAAGATTTTCTTCGAAGCTGATGCCACTGAGACTCCAACACGCCCCGTTTGCCTGCAGCAACTGTGTTTTCTAGCACCTGCGAAGATAACATTTCAGCTGCACACCACGCGGGCGGGCAGGCTCCGCGGACCCTGTGGGCCAGAGACAGGTGCCACTGGGCCTCTGGACGCAGCCCCCATCCAATCCAAGCCTGACTCTCAGCTGAGGGCTCTGCACCTTAGAAATTCAAGGATGTGTTTCATAGTGTTTTTAAAATTAAAACCACACACTTGCAAAAACAAACTGCAGAGAGGAAAAGCCAAAACAATTATTGTGCTCGCTTCCTGCCTTTAATTTAGTCAAGGGGGATACCCAAACCTCCTCTTCGGCTCAGAGCTTCAGGACTGCCCGCTGCTGTGAGGGCCTTCTGCCGATGCCAGCGGCCAGGGACTATAAGCTATTGAACTAAATGACTACAATATTTAATTCCACATTCCGAAAGCCCTGGACCAGCTTCAGAAGCACTCTGATTCGGACTGGGACTCTCTCTATGAACGTTATTTATATTAGCTCAATCCATATATAAAGGTCATGTTAGGAATGTACAGATTCTTAAACAGGAGACTAATTGGATATAAAGCCAGCATTTGGACCGGGCCTCCTTCACCACCATCTACAAGCCATTTAACTTAACTGTGGCCACACCGGTCCTTTCCACCTTAACCTGAAAGTCGTCCTCCCTCTGCCTGAGGTTGATGTCTCTCCCTCCACCTGTTCTTGGACCCTAACCACCTTCCCTTCTCAAGACCCCCCCCTCTCTGGATGATCTTTTCCTCCCCCTCCCACTCGCATCGTCAGCCACTCTCTATGGACCCCTCAGCTTGACCCAACTCTAACCTACCTTCAAACAGAACGAAATCCACAAACCTCCCACCCACCTCTCAGCCCACTCCAGCTATAGCTATTCCAGCTCCCACCTCTTCACAGTCAAACACCTGCTAAGAAGCTGACTACACCCGCTGTCCTCATTTCCTTGCCTCCCACCCATCCCTCAGAGCCATGTCACCTGTTCTCACTGGAATCTCCGCTTTCCATGTCACAGGGCTTAACCTAAGGGATACTTTTCAGTCCTTACCTCACCTTGACCTTGTGACACTGTGGAATGTTCTTTTTCTTGGAATTGTCTCTCTTTTGTCTGTGGTGAATATCTTTTCTTGGTTTTTTCCTCCTATCTCGTTCCAAGCTCCTCTCTCTCATCGATCACACAAACACCGATGCTCTGGCTATGTTCTGTCACCGGCCGTTTCCTCTTCTCAGTCTACACACCGTGCCTGGGCCATCTTATCGTTCCTGTGGCTTTAATTAGCACAGGCCAATGACCTTCAAACATTTATCTCCAGAACAGATCACTCTCTAGAGGTGCAGACACACATCCCACTTCCGATTGCACATCTCACCACAAAGACCTTGAACTCAACGTGTCCAAGATGGAGCTCATCATCTCCCTCGCTCTGCTAACGGGCTCCTTCTCTTGTGCACCACGTATGAAAGAATGACACCATGCATGCAGCTGCCTCGCAGGTCACACAGGACCCCTTCCTCTCCCTCACCCCACATCCATTAACAACCAGGAGCCAGGGAAGGGAAATCACATGACTTTTCAGGGTACACTTTGGTCTAAACACAGCCTCCGCTTCTGCCTTGCAGTTCCTGCCCTGAGGTTGCTCATTTGCAAAAGAGAAGGAGAAGAAAACTGTTCTTTTCCTCAGCTAGAGAGTGGCAAGAGGTAGCTTAAAATAAAAAGAAGCCACAACAGAGCTTCACCCGCAAGGCGGCATCTCTTTGCTGCCTGCTGCTATGAGTGGAAGGCCACGCAAAGGCACAGAGAGCAGCAGGGCACCCTCCTGAGCCTAGATCTAAGTGAGAATTAAAAAACAAAAAGGTCATAGATTAGCTGCACAAGAGAATTTCAGGTACTTTAAAAACTAGAAAAATTGAATGTAAGAATTTTCCAGATATATGCTTGTCAAGGAAACAGAACACGAAATTGGACATTTTTTATGACCCTCTAGACCCATGCTGTCTAATATGTTACTGCTAGCCACATAAGACTATTATAACAATTAATTAATTTAACTATTTAATTAAGTAAAATAAAATGAAAACTTGCATTGCTCAGGAGCACTAGGCATGTTCCGAATGCTCAAAAGTCACATACGGCTTGTGGCTACTGTATCGACCAGGGCAGAATAAAACATTTCCATCATTGCAGGAAGGGCTACTTGACGTCTAGACAAATATAATTACAGCAATGTCAGTGGTAAATAAAACAATGGGAGGTAGGACGTAATGAGAGGAAAAGGCCAGTGGTGGATTTGCAGTGAAATAGCGTTACCTTTGACCTTTATAGTATGAGAGGAGGTGTCAACAAACAAGAGGGAGAAGACCTCAGGGGACACCCAGGGAGGGGTTGCCCGTGACTTCACAGGACCATGGTGTTCAGAGGAACCTGAATGAGATCAGCCTTGATATCAGCCTCTTCTGGTTTGTTCTTATATCACTTCCCTCCTCAACAACCTGAGCAGCAGTTGTCAGTGCTGGGATCCAGACACTCAGAAGAGCTGGTATTGGCTTGAGTGTACTGATAATCTGTTAACAAGTATATTAAAGTGGCATTTGTGCATGACTGGCAATTATGTGCGTTAGGCTCTTCCTAACATAACGAGATTATCATAGATTTGCATTCTGATATGCCTTCTTGGGTGAAAGAGAAAGTAGCAGCCAGCACTAAATGACTCACACCTATACGCCTTGGAAAAACAATCCCCATGATGGCGGGACTTATGTCTAGTTTTTCCTAGCACTTAGAACAGTGCCCGGCACCAGGAAGGGTTCAATACATATTTGTCGCGTGAAAACATATTGGGCACACAAATGCCATCAGTCATATAGCTCGAGAAAGAAAAGTTTAAAAATACCCAGCCCGTAAAATAAAATATGTCCTCTTAGTATAACATTTAAGAATCTGGGCTGCTTCCAAGCTGTGACAGCCATATCTTCCCTTTTACTCCCTTACTCACCCTACACTGCAGAGCTACTGGCCCACGTCCTTTCTTCCACAAAACACCACGCACATTCATCCCGTCACACCCTTGCCCATGAGCCTCCACCATCTGGAAATCCCTTCCTCCTTCACTCCACTCTCACCCCCAATAATCAAAATCCTACCCATCTTTTAAGACTGTTCATCTAAAGTGTATGCTTGCTCTCTTTACGTCCCCAGTATGTACGAGGAATATATTCGGCACTTTGCCATTTTGTTTTGAAAGACACTGAGTTCTCCACACATCCATCTCTTCCTACGGGGGGAAAATCCTCTGTTCTTTCCTTCTTGGGTCCCCTCAGAGCCCCAGTGCAGTCCCTGCAGGGCATACTGCACAATCAATTCTTCTCAAACCGGATTGTTTAGGAATTCCTTGGGCCTTCGTTTATCACACAGTCTTAATAACACAGTCGTCAAATGTGAAAACGAATTATGATGACAACTGCTAACATGTATTGGGCATTTACTGAACGCATGGCACTATACAAATAGTTCACAGAATCTTGAGAAAGGTGAGGTAACTCGCCCAAGGCCACATGGATTTAGGCGGCAGGAAGGAACTCAAACCCATGTCTAACACTTTTCTTTCTAATGATGTACCACGTTTTCTCATCTGTAATAAGTGTGAATTTGTTTGCTTTTTTTTCACTTTGCAGATATTACTTTGGATGTTATGTATAAAATATGAATGATTATTACCCACAAAAAACTTTCAACTTCTGTCATATATGTTTTCCTATGGATACTTAACTCCAAATTCTTTGGAAGCATTTTTAACCACAGAATGTGGGTTATAATCTATTAATATTTATCATTCTCTGTGTCTACTATAATCAATTTTATCATCAAGGGGAAAATTAGGCTTAATTTTCTTCTATAACTAGCTAATGCCCAGAATTATTTTTGAATCATGCAAAGAATAAACTCATCCTTTATTGTAAAGACATATTTATTCTCATATAATTTTTTATAATTGATATGATTTAAAAGCTCCCTCAGGGGGCCGGCCTCGTGGTGTAGTGGTTAAGTGCACACGCTCCACTTCGACAGCCCTGTGGTTTGCAGATTCAGATCCCAGCGACAGACCTACACATCGCTCATCAAGCCATGCTGTGGCAGCATCCCACATACAAAATGGAGGAAGTCTGGCGCAGACGTTAGCTCAGGGCTAATCATCCTCACCAAAGAAAAAAAAGCTCCCTCAGTACCTCCAAGGTGAGCAGAGAGAAGCATTACCCAGAGCAGGTTACCTTTTTAACTTAAGGGCACTCTTCTTCAGGAAGGCAGGAATGAAGGAAGCAAGCACAGTATTTTAGTTGCTCAACATTATTTACTGTTTATGAAGCAAGTCAATTATATATAAATAGACCCAAAACACTCTACTAACAACACAACCAAGCAACATAGTATCAAAATAACTAAACCTGAAGCAACTATTAATTAGAGTCAAAAACTCTAAAGACAATTTTCAAAAATTAATGAACCAGAGGGGCAATAAACTAAATGTGCAGCCCTTTCTTGTCCTTCCTTGTTCTCTCAGCTGTATATAAGTCCACGAATTATAGTAGGCTTTGTAAATGTTTCAACTTCTCTCCATCGTATGACACAGTCAGAGGCTTTGCCCTGTTCCTAACATTGCGTTTAAGAGATCTATCATTTTGATAGATTGAACTTTTGTAATAGTGTACTTGATGCTAGAATATAGCCCTCATTGGTTTATTCTTTTCCAATTATGGGTTGAGATTACACTATGGTTTGTGTTACAAAAACACTCACTTACATTTACATATAAATTCAGTTGCTACATGCCTTTTTTTTTAGTCATTCATCAGCATCACATACAACCTGGCTGTTTTCCTTATTGAAAATGGCTACTTTGGTTTATATCAGTGATGTCTCTGAGGATTTTGAAGTGGAAGTATAGACTTAATTTTTCATTCATAAATCATTTTTTTGCCAACCATTTCCTCACACCTTCCAAATCCAGGAAAGAATGCCAAAATTTTCAGAAAATGTATTTACTTATTCTTCAAATGTACTTGGAAGGAGATTAAAGCATGGAAAAATAAAAGCAGATGAACAGGACTTGTGAGCTAAAAGAGTTATATTCAACTCATTTTGTCGTCAGTTCCAAGAAAAAGAGAAAGACAAAGGAAGGGAGGGAGGGGGGGAAGAAAGAAGGAAGGCGGACAGCCTCAAAAATTTGAGGCAACAATTTTTTCTTACTGGGAAAGATTCGCCCTGGGCTAACATCCGTTGCCAATCTTCCTCTCTCTTGTAAGTTGTTCTAGCTCTTCTGTGTGAGCTGCCACAGCATGGCTACTGACACACGAGTGGTGTGGTTCCCTGCCTGGGAACCCAACCCAGGCCACTGAAGCAGTGAGAGCGCCAAACTTTAACCACTAGGCCATCAGGGCTGCCTCAAGGCAACAATTTTAATGTTTCTCAAAACTATGCCTTAATCAAATTATTGAATAAACTTCTTTGTTTTAATATGTATATAAATACTACCTTGTTTTATATTTGGTAGGGACAATGAAATAATTTTCTAAAGGGAATATTTCTAACGCAGACATTGAAATTTTATCAAGATGACAACTATCAGAAGTTATAGTTTGTTATGTATCCAATTGGATGCTTACTGAGTCATAAAAGTACAGAGGATATTAGGTTGTTTCACCCAAACATCCACTAAAAAAATGTTCGGTCACTAAATTCCTTCCATTTCAGCATCATGGAGAATATTCACAGGCAGTAGGAAGTCCTGGACATTGATGTGAAGCTTCCCACTGGTTTTTCCAATTAAAAAAAAATCAAAGATAATCAATCACTTAAGACAAAATAGGGAGAATCAATTTGAGTAGTAGAAAATGATTTTTATTTCGGTTCAAAAATTCCAAAATGTTTCTTTTTCTCTCAGAATCCATAAGATGATTTCAAATGGCAATTCAATACTCTTTAGGGAATGGAAGAGGAGAAAAGCAATAAAAAACAAATGTAATAAAATTAGTTTCCATTTCAAGCACTCAGTATGTGCAGTGTGCTTCACCCAGTATCACCAGTACTCACGGCAAGTGAGAGCCTCTTGTCAATCTAAGGACACTGAGGATAACAGAGGTGAAGTGAGTTTCCTGAGGTACTTAAACTCTCTGAGCCTTGGTTTCCTCACCTGTCAAATGGAGCAGTAACTGCAATTATGTTTCCGGGCTATTATAAGGATTAAATGGAATTTGTATATAACTTGCTCTAACCAGAGAAAGCACTTGGTATTTTTTGACCAAGTCCACCTAAGCATGAGGAGCTTGGACTCCCTTTCCCCAGGTTCCAAGTCCCAGCCTCTTTCTGCTTTACCACACATACTCTGAGCCCACAAGATGGGAGCCTAAAAGCTCCCAAAGACATTTAGAAACTTCAAATACTTTAACAGGTTCTAATAGTTAAAGGCCAAATAGTAAATTTTGAGCTGCCACTTGGAATTCTAATTACAATGGAGAGCATTTCTGAAGCATTAGTGAGAACAAATTCCTGCTCCCAACAGTGGACAGGTGTACTGTACTCTAGAATCAGGCATTGTCATTAAAAATTAAAATATCCAAATAAATTATTACCATCATTCCATGGGGGAAGGTGCTAAATTCTATAAAATAATATTTAAATCATTGTTTTAAGACTCCCCATGAGCCAGGGATCTCCATGAAACACAGAATACAGTAAGCCAAACAGAAGCAATATGTATTGTGTCTTAAATCATGTCAGAGACTCACTGGAGAATAACGTTAGTGCAGACTCAATTACAAAAAAGAATCAAAGGATGATTGGATAAAAAAGATATGGTATATATATATACAATGGAATACTACTCAGCCATAAAAAAGGACAAAGTCGTCCCGTTCACAACAACATGGATAGACCATGAGGGTATTATGTTGAGTGAAATAAGCCAGACAGAGAAAGACGAACTCTGTATGACTCCACTCATAGGTGGTACTTAACATATAGACAAAGAGAACTGATCGGTGGTTACCAGGGGAAAGGGGGGACGGGGGGAGGGCACTAAAGGTGAAGTGGTGTACCTACAACATGACTAATAATGACGTACAACTGTAATTTCACAAGGTTGTTAACTATCATAATCTTAATAAAAAAAATTAAACTCCAAAAAAAAAAAAGAATCAAAGGAAATTCTTATTCTCAGTCCAACGCAGTTATAGACAAAATTACTAACACGTAATTATCAACAAAGTAGACGGACATAAGGTAAAACAAGATGAGTGGTCAAAAGTTCCTTGTAACTTGACATCAAGCATATTCCCCGGATGTGAATGCACACATTTTCACACTTAAACATGTGTGAAACCAGGGTGGAGAACAACAGATGGAAAACCACAGCTGATTTTGACCGGCAATAATGATGCAGTTGCCACCATGTGCACATACGCAAAAGTGGCTGCCACTGCTGGAGGCAGTGGTGACCAAGGTGTTCTCAGACACGCTGTGTAGCAATGCTCCTGCCTGCCAGATGGTGATGACACTGAGGACAACAGGGGCACGGATGGACCCGAGTCTGAAAGTGATTCAGAAGAGCTTGCCTAGAAAAACGCTGTAGGATTCCCTCAGACTTACTTCGCTCCACTTTTATTTTCATGTATGTCTGAGTGATCAGTCATAAACATCTACGTATAAATAAGTCTAAGACAGCTTTGTCAGTAAGTTGAAAATAAAAATCTCAACTGAAAAGCAGTATTGCATAACAGTTGAACTTCTTTCTCAGTGGCACTTACTGGTGGTCTGCACCTCTTTGGCATCCTAGACTTAAGAAAGGCAATATACCTGCTACCCTCTTCACCTAGTCTCCTCGCCTCTCAAGTACCTCCTCTTTTATGATAAATCCCACTCTCATCAAGCTGCCCTCTCCTACTTCGTAACTTATTGTCCTTATGTTAGGTCCCCTATTAAATTTGGCCCCATAAAACATAAACAAAGGTTAAGAGGACAGGCTTGAAGTCACACTGGTGAGAATCAAATTCCAGCTCTCCTGGTTACTGTCTGTATGGCTTTGCGTACATCATCAAAAACCCATCTTTACCTCCGTTTCCTCATCTGTAGGATGGGAATAATGATCACATCTACCTCACAGGGTCGTTGTGAAGAATAAATGAGAAAATGCATTGAACTGTCTGGGCACATATTCAACGGCTTTTAAGTGATGGTAACAGTACTTTTTAATGTTGTTGTTCTGTAATTAATTCAAGAATGCAACCTTTTGTCTAACATATCTTGCAAACTATTTTAGTTCATGAATCACAAACCTCTCTTCACGTCCACCTCCACCTGTCAACACTGTAGCTGCTGTGAAGCGAGGACTCGTGCTCCTCCAACGCAAGACCTCCTATGGGTTTCTTACACATTTGTTTGTTCCATTTCCACAAGACCTCTTTGAAGGGGCATTATTAACTTCACGTTTCAGATGGTGAAACAGACTGGAAAGGACTTAGTAACCTGCCTAGGACCACTCACCCAGGTGAGGAGAGCTGGGATTTGCATCCAGGTTTTTGTGATTCCAAAGCTTTAACGTTCTTCCTTCCCTTCCATGTAATCCACGCATATCAGCAGAGCAAAACAAAGACAAGGCATGTAATATCTGGACAGCGGCAAGTTTTCTCTTGTGTCAAGCAATCGTAATTCTCAGCAGCTCTCTGGGATCCAAATCCAGGTCTGAACAACCCCGGACTGACTTCTCTTAACTATTCCACTCTTTGTTTGCCTTTCTATTGGTAGAAAGTAGACGTAACCTTTAGGGAAGAAATAATTATTTCCAGGGACAAAATCATGGATCACAATTTATTCTAAATATATCAAAAAGGGAGTGCGTCCAAAAGGCAATGGAAGAGGGAAGTTAATGTTTGCATGGGGCAGGTTATCAAAACATGTTTGTATTTTGTCTAGCAGCACACCACTCACTAGCATGTATGTGATAGGTACGTTAATCACAGTCTGATTCATTTTAATTGCAGGAATAGATTGCTATTTTATTAGCTCTAATTATAGGAATAGATGATATCCATCTCACAATTCAGATTAGGAAAATATGACCAAAAGAAAATCATAATTCAAAGAGTGTGTCATTTTAATATTTGCACGACTTCACAAATTACAAAACAGTATTTAATACATTACTGCAAAAGAAGACCTAAATAAATATGTAAAGTTTTATGTTATGAAATATTTGCATTTATGGTTTTATACAAAAGAAAAAAGAAAGCCAGAGGACCTGAATGACAACAAAACCACACCCCCAGAGGACCTTCTGATAGAGAAATTTGGTTTCCCAGGTCTGAGGGTGAAAAGTATGCTCTTTCAAACACCAAGGTCACAGCGTTCCTCCACGTTTCCCAAAACCAGAAAATGCCCTGGTGGAACCAACTCATACAACCTCAGGGTTCGGTTTCCTTCGGCATGTGAGAAAGTCCATTTAGTCCTTCACCCATTCAACATATTATTTAGTATCTGCAACGTTCGCGAAAACACACTGGGAACTATGGAGGTACTAAAAGGGGAACAACACTGTGTGGTCACAGCCTCTTGCAGGTCATAGGAACAAACCAGGCCATGCCACTCTGTGACTGTCTCTAAAGCACGTGATGTTACTCACAGATACTGTCTGTTTCCCAAACCTTTCACAGGATGTGGTCAGGTAATGCTGTTCACTGGACGCTTTCACAGATGGGAGAGCAGCAAAGATGTGAAAGCAAGAGACTTAGCTACTCAACAGGAAGGGCTTCTGATTTATAGGTCAGGATTAGGAAAAATATGTAAATGTCTATTCTTCCCACAAAACGGCTGTTTTTGCAAATGCTGTTATGTAGATTGATTAATTTCCAAAATGAAGTTGAAGTTAAATTGATTGAGCTCAACGAATAAATTCAGTAAAAATGCACACTGAACATATATAATTCACAATTGGCGCTCATTATTCAACCAAGAAACAGATGAGATTCCACAGACATCCTGTTAACGGTACATGGATGTATTTTAAGATGGAGGAGACTGGCCAAAAAAGTGTCCATAATTACACGAACGCACTCTGTTCTCAGGGTAATTCGGGGGGTGGAGGGGGAGGTGGAGGGGAAGTAAGTTTTCATTTAAAATTGTTCAAGATTCCTCTTTTAAATTAAAAAATCCTCAGTGGGGCCGCATATGGCCTGGAATCAGACCCCAAGGTATTCATTTTCCAGATTCACATGAAAGACTTCAAAAGCTGCCTTATGTGAAGTGATTTTATTAATGATATAAACTAGCCTATTCTTTATCAAGCACTCCTTATTTGGGATCTTTGCTCCATGCACACATATCTCCATTTTAAAAAATACCTTTCAGCGCTGCCCACCAAGACTGTTGACTTTTCTAAATGTGCTTGATAAATCAAGGAAGACATGAAGCATACGATTTTAGAGCTGGAAGATGAAGATTTCGGCCCCTACAGAGCCCTGGGGCTGCTTGGAGCTTTGGCTTAGGAACAGAAGTGTTGTGAGGCTATGTCTTGAAAACCATGGGTCTAAATTGAAATTAAGGCCAGTCTAGAAAGATGACTCTTTTTTTGAAGATGCCACAGATCTCTTTAGGTACACTTTCTAGGATCTGACATCAGACAAAAAGCTGAGACTTGAGGATCTGGAGAATCGCAACTGTCTGCCCCCAACCCAATGTCATCGAACTCTCGGCTCCTTAGTGTCTTAACTGTACCAAATTTCTGACTCAGACTAGGTCATCCGAAGCTCCCTTTTCATTTCTAAAGTTCAAATTTTCACACATTTTTCCTAATATTTACTCTTATATTTACCTGATACCTATATTTATTCATCAGCAGCAAAACATATCACACGATGCCATTAGCACACAGCCCAAAACACTATTAAAAAACTTCTTTGAATTAACATTTTTGGGCTGCTTATCACGTGCTAATTTTTGTGCAAAGCATTGACAATAATTATTCCGTTTGCTCACGGTCCTGAAGGCAGAAAGTGGTCAGGCTGGGATTCGAATCCAGCAGACTCTAGTTCTACTGAGCCCTGAGATGCGCGTATCTGTACGTGAATCACAACAATCTTCGGGGGATGGAGATTCAGGAGCTGTGGGAGGCAGAGCGGGGTCTCCTGTAGAGAAGCTCCATGTAAGGCCTTGCCTACCCCGAACACATCCCGCCACCCCCACCCCGCACTGTGGGGGGCCATGACTACCGGCACAGAATCGTATGCTATCACCCTCAGGAGCACTTTTTAGTCGTAAGTGGGTGGGGGCAGAGGAGAGAAAGCCACGACACACACATACATAACAGTCACCCAAACGCATCCAAGCACACATCATCATGATTTATTTGAATTTTGCAGACAGTGTGGGGAGTCTCGCTTTTTCCTTTCTTTCCAGTCAGAACTGTAATTTTCCCCGCTCATCACCATGCTCAGTACCGTAAACATTCATACATCGTCAATTTAAACAACACACATACTCTATCCCATTCATCGAAATGTAAATGATTACAGAAGACACCAAGGTGGAACCACTTTGAAAGCCATAACATTTATTGAAGAGTGGACATATGTTTGCAAATCATGGCAACGCATGGGAGTGTATTCCACGGTTCATTGTGCTGTTCCAATGAGGCTTCATAGCACCTGCTCATACAGCCCCTTTTTAACACAATAACTGAAAGGGATAAAAAAGTGTCGATTGCAATTACATTTACAAAACCAAATGTCAGCTTTCGTTTAGAATGAATCTGGGCTCGGCTACTTAGACATACACGTGTTCATTTTTCAGCCCCACACACCCATTCCTGTCTGGGCAGAACTTTTCAATGAATAATGGCTTTTGTAACCCAAACAGTAGCTCAGAATATGGTCAAGCTTAGGGAACAGAGCAACAACTTCACTGAACAACAGAATTTCTAACCTGTGCCCCAATCAATGTATCACTTTGCGCTCAAGATATTCAACACAGCATTTCATTTTTGGAATAATAAGGGAAAACTCATCTGACAAAGGGCATGATACAGAATACATTTATAAAAGACATTTTTCACCTTAAATAATGTTTGAAAGTTAACTTTCTTCCCTTTGTTCCAGTGGAAGAAATTTTGGCCAAATTGTCAAAAAAAAAAAAAAAAAATACCATCCAGCTCTTATTGTGGAATTTAACCACCCATTTTCCTCTAAAAGTTATCTTTTAACAACTACAATAAAAAATAAAATTTCACTTCCAGGAATTTAAACAATTTAAAAGAAAATAGCTATTTTGATAAATAAAAAAAGACATTCATTTTTCTGAACTACCATTCTGTTTTTTTCTTTTTGCCTTTCATGGAAATATGTAAAATAATGATCATGGAGTAGAAAGTTGCTTGATTTTACCTCCTTAAAGATTAATAGTATAAAGCTGAAAAGGATTTTCTAATGAAAGAATCTGACAGTGTAAAAAATCTAATGTAGAAATATCTAATTGATGACCATTGAAAACGCTAGAAAGAGCAAAATTAGAAAATTCTGAAAGAGAAAGCCTCGCTGATTTGCTTTGCAGTACAAAACTTATTTTGTTTTATTTAATAAAGCATCTATTGTGGCTTTATTCTAAGCACAAGTTGTCAGCTGATCTCTTCTAAGAATTCCCTGGTACTCGGCCCTTGGTCTGAATGGGGGACTGACAATTTAAGGTCAGGTCCTCGCTCATGTCTCATATATGTTCTTGGGTTTAATATTCGACTCTTTATTCCTTATTTACTTTGAAATTCAGAAATCTTCCACCTGCCCAAACATAATATTTTGATACCTACTTAAATGTTACATGTAAAAATTTATATAAACCATATATTTTGTCCAAGAATTTAATTTTCTTTAACCTCTCTTTTTATTCTTCTTCAACGTCTACGCAAGAGACCTGTTTACGACACGCAGACTCTTCAGAGAGAACAATACAGAAACGCGCATCTTGGTTTGCTGGAAGGTGTTTCCCAGGCACGTCTGGTTTCTCTTCACATAGGAAAGAGTTTGCTGATCCACCATCATCTGCTTCATATCTTGGCTGGATTCGTCCCAGAAGAAGCTGTGGAGGAATGCCCATTCGCACTCCTAATTTGTAAATCACAGTCATAAAATCAGAGGAAAATGCACATATGCCACTCACTAATTTGCACACCAAAATTGTAAATCTAAAGCTGTTATAAAAAGAGGAAAGTTCAAGAAATACCTTTGTATGTGTGTGTGTGACTATTTCCCCCCACTTGAAAAGTGCTGGCTTTATGAACTTGCTCACTGCTTTTAAAAATCACATTCTTTTCATTCAATCAATAAACTTTTACTGAACGCCTACTCTAAGTGGCCACTGTAATCTCTTTTTAATCCTTCCTAAAAGAAAGCAGAGGGGCCCTATTCAGTGAATTTAAGGCACCAATAAGGACATGTCAATTTACGCTTCAGTTTTCCCGTCAGTTTTAAGGTAATCTCTTTTATACAAGGACAAATAAAGAAGGTAGCTGAGAGCAAAAAGGGAAGGGAGAGAAGTCCTCCGAACCTACAATGTGTTGAGCACCCGGCCAAGAACTGTGTGGGTGTACGTTGCAGAATTCTTAAGCCTCTAAAGAACCATAAGAGGTATTTATTTTTCCCATTTAATAGACCAGGATAAAGAGCAGTGACGAGTTTAATAATTGCTCAAGATGATTCCCACGCTACACTATAGCTTATGTTCTTAACAGATTCACCACAGGAAAAAGCTACTAACACGATTCGGGGATTTGAACTAAGGTCTGAGGAACTCTGAAGTAAAAACTCAACGCTTATTGTTTTCGTTGTTGATCTCACAACACCAAGAGGCTGTAAATTTCTCTGCTTGAGAAACTACTCGAGGACGGCCATTCTCTGTTGCTGTAAATGCCTTTGGTGAGGAAGCAGCCCTTAAAATTATGCATTCCCTACACCAAGAAATATTTTACGTGAATAAAATCTTTCTTCCGTCACTCTCCAAAATTCTGTTTTAAGATGAACTGAAGAAAATTTTGCTATAATCCTCCAAATTCCTCGATATTATGAAGTAAAAATCTGTAATTAATCTCTTTTGACGTTCTAGGAAACACAAATCAAGATAATCCTCTTGTTTTGATAACATATTTGTCCCTCAGCTACTTCCTTCACCTTAAAAAAATTAAGGGGCCAGCCCCATGGCTGAGTGGTTAAGATCGTGTGCTCTGCCCAGGGGCTCAGGGTTTCGCTGGTTCGGATCCTGGGCACGGACTTGGCACCACTCATCAGGCCATGCTGAGGCAGCAACTCACACAGCAGAATTAGAAGGACCTACAACTAGAAGATACAACTATGTACTGGGGGGCTTTGGGGAGAAAAAGAAAAAATTAAAAAGAGAAGATTGGCAACAGATGTCAGCTCAAAGCCAATATTTAAAAAAAAAAATTAAGAATATCAAGAATGCTAGATAAAAGAAAAAAAACACTGTGAAAAAATTACTCTTCTTAAAAGTAATTATCTCCAGATACAATTCTTGATAAACCTACTTCCTTTTCTTATATTTCAACTCCTACCTCATTTTGATTTAATGCAAAGGAATTAATGGACTTCCTTTAATACTTCTCTGCTTATTTTGAAGCTTTCTTCTTCTAGCTTTAGGTAAGAAGTCTTTAAAATCCCTTGGCTATTTCACCGTTCTAGATTGTGACTTTTAATTTAGGTAGAGAATTATTATTTTCAACTGCCAACAGGAGACACAAAGAGAAGATTTAAATTTGGCAGGAGAATCAAAGTTAGATGTTTCACAAGTAGAAAATGAAACTTGAAATGACCAAAGAGCCCCCTGGTTGGTTGCAGTAGATTGCATCATAATGCCCATGGTAAAAATAATGGATTTTTCAGAAACTGGGTCTTTTCTAGCAACAGTGCAACAAATGCATGTAAATGTACATCTGTGAAATAAATCTGCCACAGCTGCTGCACCTGGAAATGAGGTCTCGAACAGGAAGCCATTTATTATCATAATAAAGTGTATCTGTAATCTATACAGACCCCCCATTCCTTAAAAAAAAACAAACCCAGCTTGGAAATTTTCAAGACACTAGCTGACTTGAAAAAGAAAATGAGGAAAGGTTGATTAGAGAATAATCCTTATGAAATTGCAAGCTATGTATAAAGGACAACTAATATACACTTTAGAGCTTAATTTTCTTGCATTTGTATTTAAGAATGAGACTGATTTTACCCAGTGCCCAAATTCATCTCTAGAAGTACCTAAACTACGCAAACCTTAGAT
This sequence comes from Equus caballus, assembly GCF_041296265.1. Taxonomy (NCBI): domain Eukaryota; kingdom Metazoa; phylum Chordata; class Mammalia; order Perissodactyla; family Equidae; genus Equus; species Equus caballus. Next base: position 18,996,015 of record NC_091714.1, read on the forward strand.
TTTTAAAGCAGTGTTGTTGTCAAATCGTCCTTGAAGATCTTCACGGCCTGCCCATTCCTAGGGACCAGTATATGCACCAGGAAGAAATAAATGTAAATTTTTCCTTTGAGCGTTTCCTACTCTTGAGCTCACAGTGCTGACAGAAACTTCCATCTCTTATGTACTCCTAACTGGTGCAGGTTAGATTCTGTAATATGGTCCTGCTCTGCAGCTCTCAGAAGCTGCCTGCCCCAGGAGCTTGTTCCACATCTATACCTTCTTTGATGATCTCCTTTCAACTAAGTTTTTGGTCCCATCAACATGGTTGCATTTTCTAAGCAGAAAATAAAACTACCAACATCCAAAGGCAAGAGTAAGAGGAATTAGAAAAACTCCAGATTCGTCTTAATCTCCTCCTCCCACCTCATTCTACTCTCCTTTTTGGCTGTGGTTATTCACGGCTCTTAAGGCCCACTGCCACTGCCACCTCCCTGCTCCCCCAGGCCTGAACTCAGAAACCTGGGGAGTAAGGTGGGATAAGGCACTGCGCCGGCCCTGGCAGTCCCCAGGAAGAGAGGAAAACGAGCTATCCAGCTCATGGCTGGCTCTTGCAAGACATTCTTATTGGTCCTAACACTAAACTTCAGCCACATTAAATTTAAAAAGAGAAGTTAGAAAAAGTTTTCTTCCCATAGTGATGTTCCTTAATTCACCAGCTTTATGATTGTACCTATATATGAAATAACTATATATAAAGCACCTTAAAATAAGAATTCCCTCACCAAACTATTCTATATAGAATTATATAAAATATCTCAACCTATGAAAGCACAGTCCCATATGAAGTGAAAAAAGATGTATGTTAAAATACAAAATTAAAGCTACTATTCTCAAGTTAAAAGCAAATTTGGAAATGATGTAATTACTACCAAATGCCAGACACCTGCTTTTTGTCTTGTGCGGAACTTAAAATTAGTTATTACCCAAACGCCTTAGCCAACTTCATTGATTTCCATCAAGGATTCATAAAATGGAGCGGAGAATCCCCAAATACGCATAAGACAGCATCTCACAATGGTGTGTCTTTTAAAAATGAACCCAGTACTTCTCTACGTGTGATATTTCACTGCCTTATTTTCTAGCTCTCATAAGTTAGTTACCCAGTGCACTAAGTTGATTATTCCAGAATTTTTCCAAGCCAAAAGTTAAGCTGATGAGTATTTCCAGGGTCATCATCCATTCCCCTTTTTGAAAGAAGGCTCTAAATCTGCCCTTTTCCAGTCTTCAGGCACCTCATCAGTCCTCCACGAGCTCTCAAAAATGATATCTAGCGGTTCTGTGATGACTTCGGCCAATTCATTAAGTACTCTAGGATGCCAGCCATGGGGACCTGTGGATTTGAACATATCGGGGTTATTGACGTTCTGCTTTACCCATCCTTCCCTAGTCCATCCTGGAGTCCTGCTCCTATTTTTAAGTCATACTTGTCCCTCTCTGGTTCCCACATGGACTTTTGAAAAACAGCTTTAAGTCTCTGCTTGATATTGATCAGTTTCCTCTTTGAAGGTAATAAATGAAAAACGTATTTTATTTTTCTCAAGCCTATGTTTTGTTGGTCTACTTCTTTTTCCTTATGTGTTTCTTGTAAGAATAGGAAAGTAAAGTGAAACATCAGATAAACACATATCTTGCGATAATTTGCCTTCCTACATCATATCACTCAATACTACGCTTTAGCAACCTAGTCACAGAGTAGTCAACACACTGCAAGACATTCCAGAGGCTGCTTATCTCATGCTCAGAGGGTCCATATCTGTTCAACTTGTGTCTGCAAGTGCTAATTCAAAATGTACCTTCCAAAAGAAAAAAGATTCACGACCATCTTTCATCATAATTATTTGTATGCATAAACAGTAACTTTTTCACATAGGCATTTAAAATGAATAGCTGTGCATGAGCTGGGAAGAGATTAGCAAGGATTTCTCACAAAGCAGTAACCTCGTAGAATTCATTTGTTGGTGTGTGGTCATCTGCATCAGTGTTCTAGCATGGATATTATACTAATTATCTCCCAGCTCTGATTGGTGCTGACAGTTTTAACCCCTTCAGCGTCACAACGATTCCTCCAAACTTGAAAGACAGAAACAGATCATAGTTTCCTGCCCATCTGTCACGGCAAGGCCGTGTGCCCAAGATCCATTACAGATTAGAATGGACAAAGGAGAGGAAGAAAAGGAGAGTGCATAGGAAGAATGAGGACCCCTGAGTCTTCCCATGTTTTTGGATATGACAGGTGAACTGTGTTGCTTAGGTTCAACTGTTTACTTGCCGTTTTTTTAACTAGAAAAGCTTTTGGAAAAGGTTGAATCAATTTTGCTTTCTTTTGTTTTGTTTTTCCAGTCCACTTCTTTCCAACCTTACCCCCAATTTTATCTCTTGCAAAAAAAAGTCATATTGCAGGCATCATTAAAAGACTCTGTTAAAAAACAATTCTGCACATGTCTCTAGGGTACAATAATTTGTTTTAGCACACGCCATTTTCACCCCTGCTCCAATAGCCACCTGCTGATGGCAATATGTTAACTAATATGTCATTATTAATTAGTTGGGGTAATATCATCCAGCAGTAGCATCTAAATGGATAGAAAGTATTATTATCGATGCTCAGGAAGTTTCTTTCTCCAGAGAATCAAGCTATTTTCAGGTCTTTTTTCCCCTGTAACACTAAGTAACCATATCTTACTAGGAATTAATATATTCAACAGCCAATACAAAAATGCATGAGTTTTTTTCACGTTCAATCTACAGATATGCTACAAAAAGAGTATAACCGACTACCCGTACTTGTGAAAATACTTCTCTAGTAAATATATTTCCAAATCAAAAAAATTTTAATATATTCAAATAGTCACTCATACAAACCCACAACCAAGCCAATGCCTCTATTAAAACACTGCCTGTTATGAACTGTGAAAAAGCATGTTCAATTCATCCTGACAAAACTAGGTTTTGTAGGGGGCCAGCCCGGTGGCCGAGTGGTCAAAGTTCTGGCCGGGTTCACGGGTTCGGATCCCGGGCACAGACTTACTCCACTCATCAGCCATGCTATAGAGGCATGCAACATACAAAATGGAGGAAGACTGGCATGAATGTTAGCTCAGGGCAAATCTTCCTCAAGCAAAAAAAAACAAAGAAAAAAAAAGGAAGATTGGCAATGGATGTAATGGCAGGACAAATCTTCTTCACCAAAAAAAAAAAAAAAAACCTAAGTTTTTTGGGATGAGCGATAGGAAGGCACCTTAATATAAAGAAGGCAAGACTACTTGGTTTTTAATGTTCTAGTAAGTGAATAAATGAAAAATATTACACCAAAAATTATATTAACTATATAGTGCAAGGAAATTAGCGATTTCTATCAGAAAAACCAGACAGAGCCCCAGGTTACAGCATTAGGGAGTTACTAAAACCTTAGAAAAACCACAGCTAGGATTAGGAAAAGAGTCACATAGGGAGGAGGCAGCATCCTCATGTGACATTCTTATTAAAGGACAGAGGAGGACATTCTTATTAAAAGGACAGAGCCTCAGACGTCTGCCCAGCTGCATGTAGCTCTGCCTGAAGTCAGGAAGATGGCCTCACCCACCTGTAAAGGTCATTTCATTCTAGGAACCTAGAAAAGTAAAGAAAATGCCTTTGGCTGGGTTATCATCCAGCAAGGGCAGACACCCCCCATATTAAACTCATCAAAGATGAGGACGGACCATGAAGTCATTCACGAAACCAGCATCAAGCTAACAGCCTCCGAAACCTCTTGTCTTTGGTTCAACAGAAACAAATCGCATTCATTAAACAAGCCCAGCCTTGCAATTTGCTATTTTTCATTCTTTGCAGGAGAGGGCGGGAGGCAGACAAACAGGATTTCCGCAGTTGGTCCTGGAGAGTTTCAAGATGTGAGAGCAGTCGCCGAGAACAGTAATTAGCTGAACACATGTTGCTTCACGATCAGAGGAAACGTGAGTAATTTCCCCGTTCTGAATGCTCCCTCAAGCTCTGGCGGCTGACACTCGTTGTGACATCCCCGATCCCGCTCCTGATAGGTCCCCCTCTTCAAGTAGAATAGAAACGAACAGATTTTTAAAATTCTGACCAGATTTAAGTAGAAAGCTGTTGAAAATAAGTCTTATGGACAAATAAGCATTGGCAGTCCACCTCATTTCACAGAGCTGCTCCCACCACCACACGTTTTTCTTATTTCATTTTCCCCCTACATTATCTGGCATACGCCTGCAAAGATAAAAGCTTTTTCTTCACTCCACTGAGAAAAATAATAATCTTTCGATGTGTTTATAGTCTTCTTTGGATATAGCACTACGTTGTCTTAAAAATCACGAGAGGAATTGCCTCAAATCTGGTTCTTTCTCAAAATTCATGAAAGCCGACCTCTGCAACAATAAATAGCAAGTTATATTTTTGGTTCTATTAATGCTCCTGGAGTTTTGTTATTTTTAAAGACAGAGTTTCTAAAAAATGAATGCCAGCCGTTTGTAATGTGCCAAATTATATCTCCCTATTTCTAGAAAAACATTGCCAAGAAGTTTATAGGCCAGTTGGCCTAATTCTCTCCTCTCTGCTTTTGAGACCACTCTTGATCACGAGTTCTTATGTTAGGATCACCCAAGTCTAATTCTCGGGCTGAACTGTGATTTTCTGAGTTTTATTTATTCTAGGCTTTTATGGGGGCTGAGAGGGGTGGGGGCAATTCTCTCATTTCACAGATATTTGGCAATTCTCCTAATCTATGTTAGAGTTCTGATCTGAGAAATAGAGAGGGGCAGAAAAAGTTATCTAATGAATAAAGAAACTATTATCCTGTGGTTAAAAATTAAGATTTATGTGATTACTTTTTTTCTCAGTTGAATATTCTGATTGTTTTACTGACTTCAATTCTGTTAACTCCTTTTAGGCTGCAATTTCCCCCTTAAATAAAGGCAATCAGAGTTATACATAGGCTAAACCATTTAGAAGTCATTTCTCCATTGGATATTATTCTAAAGGCTGTTGCTCCATTGCAGTTGGAGAACAACAGACATAAATTCCCCATTTGATTGCTGGGATCAAAAAATAAAACTCGTAACTGTACACTAATGAGCCATGCAATTTCCTTACAACTAGGGGGGTGCTGTCTCATAGGAAAAAATTAATAACGATGGTATAAATGCTGCCTTCTTTCCTCTTGAATGGCATAAGCGTCACAAAGCTGAACCTTTGGGGGTCGGTGATAAGACACAAGACTTTTTTACCTCATGACTTTCTCAAGCTAAGTTTACCAACATTGGGCCGTGTCACACTGTCCTATCATTTGGGGACCAAGGAAGGCTGGGAATTTGCTTAGAAGGAGGGGGCTTCAACACAGCCTCATTTTACCTGCAAACTTCTCCGAGGGCAGAAACCGCATTTCACACTTCTTTATATCTCCCGCAGCAACATCGTATATAACATCACACACTACTACTGCTGATTGATTGAATCCCCCACAGCATTGCTTTTACATACAATTTCTCACTAAACAAAGTTCCTACGGGGAAATTTTAGTCAAGCAAGTCAGATGAGGGTATATTTTCCTTTGCCTATAAAACAGAGAAAGTATTATCCATCTGTGTTCACTAAAGCCACGTGTGTCTTCATGGTCATCTTTCGGTTCCCCAAAAGGCCTCTGAGGGTCTCCTCTCAGCAGCTGCGCTGGGGAAGGCCAGGCTGCCTTCCAGACCCAACAGGCTGGAGAATGCGACGTTGTTATACAATTAGCTGGCATATATGTCCTTTTTTCTGCTAGAGGAGGCTTACAGGGTACATTCCCCAGGGACTCTACAGACTAGAAAAATGTTTGTCCTACTCCAGAATGATCTACGTGCATTTTCTTTTTTCGACTTCAAACACAAAATACCCAAATGCTATATAAACTGTTCTCCACAACCATCCTATCTGTCTTCATCCTCAGTGTGCCCTTGGTGAGGCCTGATTTACTATCTAGTTCCTGGAACAAATTCAGTGGGTTATAGTAAACCACACTGCTTCTCCCCACCTCCTCTCGACCCACACGGGTTCTAACCTTCACTCAGGATTTATCTGCAGGTTTTCAGCAACTGGAAAATAATCTGGAGAGGCTGAAAATTGTCCTACCCACTTATTATTCAGAAATTTCTCAGAAACGAATTCAGAGATAAAAGACAAAGCATCTTTGTTTATGCCATCCTCAGGGCATTAACCGATTTTATAATTTTTCCAACTGCATAGCTATGTGAATTCCCGATTTCTTAAAGCACGTTGTTATACCCATCACTGAATATTCTGAATATGCTCAATTCCCACCCAGAGAATAGCCCACAGGGTTGTGGTCTGCAAGTGGTAACCAACACCAGGAGACCATGTTTGGAGGGCCAGGATCTCCTCACCACCTAGCGAGCCACATCTTATCTCTACCAGGAAGAAATTATCAGGACTCACTGTTGGGAATTCTGGACCGTTCTCTCAGTCATTTTATAATAATTAACAGCTGGTCACAACATGAAGCTGGGGCTAGGGCAACACTCTACCAAGAAGTTTAACAGTACAATTGAGGAGGCAAAATGGTGGCTGGCAGGGACGGTGTTTTTAAGAACAAAGAGAGAGCTTGGGCATGGTTAAGACTTGAGTGGAAGCATTCCATGGAGAGAGAATAAATGCAGGAAAACAAAGGGATAATTATGGACCGTAAATATTACTTGGGCCAACAGTAGAACCGAGGGGAGGGGTTAGTCTTAGAGGGGAGAGGGGTAGTTCCTCATCAGAAATAGAGGAAAAAAACAGATGGCAAAGCTGCCAACATATTTCGAGGTTAAGGAGAGAGGGAGGGAGGAGCTCATGTGCCCTGGACTTCTAGTTCTCAGTAATGACGGAGCCAAGGCTATCAGCCGAAGGGGAGGTGGAGGGACGGGGGGCAGTTTTAAGGAAGGGGGATGTCTGAAATAGCCACCAAGGGAACTGTGACATCAAGTCTCCAAATACCACCCAAAACAGTGATCAAGGCACAGACCTAGAAATGAGCCATATAAGTCCAGAAGAGAGATAATGATAAACGCTAGAGTGTGCTCAATACCAGTGTGTCATCCTCCGGTGAAGCTCTTTAAAACATATTGGTGGGTCTTCGGTTGAAAGTCCTCTTGATGACTGTCTCAGTCTGTTTGAGCTGCTATAATGGAACACCATAGACTGGCGGGCTTATAAACAACAGAAGTTTATTTCTCACACTTCTGGAAACTGGGAAGTTCAAGATCAAGGTGCCTACAGATCCAGTGTGTGGTTCATAGACACCATCTTCTCACTATGTCCTCACATGGTGGAAGGACAGAGGGAGCTCCCTGGGGCCTTTATCATAAGGGCGCTAATCCCATTCATGAGGGCTCCACCCTCATGACCTAATCACCTCCCAAAGGCCCCACCTCCTATACCATCACATTTGGGGTTAGGTTTCAACATATGAATTTCGGGGGACACAAACATTCAATCTAGAGCACTGTCTGTCTCCAACCAGGCTCATGGGCTGCTCGCTTAAGGGTTCTAGTCTCTCTGTCCCTCCTTGCCTCTCTCTCTCATCCACCTACTCACAGTAAAATCATCCATTATTATGGACAGTGGTCTTTGAAATCACCATTAACACTAATCTGCTAACTCTTTATTATGATTATCAGCAACATAATGGCTATTAATAGCATGTTTACTGTATAAGTATGGTTATTATTCCCCTGGCAACAGTCAACAACTATGTACTAATATTTATTGAGTGACCATCTTGTGTGCCAGGCACTGTACTGAGAACATCACATATTTATCCATAATCTCCTTTACTTCTCACCACAAGCCAACATGATGGCTGTCATGGATCCAGTTTTATAGATGAGGAACCTGAGGCTTTACAGAGTAGATAACCCGGCAGGTCAAAGGGCAAATCAGTGGCAGAGCAGTTCTGTCCAACAGCAAAGCCCAACCTTGTAAAAGTATGTGTGCTCTCCCAATCATGTCTGACTGCAGCTGTGCAGTAGTTGAATAGTGTTCCTCAAAACTCACATCCACCTGGAACCTCAGACTGCGAACTTGGAAATACAGCCTCTGCAGATGGTTCAGGCTGGCAAGACGAAATCATCCTGGACTTAGGGTGGGCCCTAAATCTAGTCACTGATGTCGTTCTAAGAAGAGAGAGGACAGAGGGAGACACGCACAGAGAAGGTCATGTGAAGACAGGAGCAGAGAACAAAGTGATGCAGCCACAAGCCAAGGGACGCCAGGAACCACCAGAAGCTGGAAGAGGCAAGGAAGGATTCACCCCCAGAGCCGGTGGAGGGAGCATGGCCCTGCCAAAATCTTGATTTCGTACTTCTGGACTCCAGAACGGTAAGAGAATAAATTTCTGTTGCTTTAAGCCACTCGGTTCGTGGTCCTTTGTTACAGCAGCCTCAGAAACTAACACAGAACCCTTTCACGGAAATACGTAATTTCCATAGGAATATTTTTAATCACTTCATTGCTTTTGGCCGTATATGAAAATGTGATTTTGAGGCAAAAGCCATTTTATTTTTATTCAGAATATTAAATGTTGTGCATAATGCTTACTTAGATATTTTATTTAACATCATTCATAACATGTGAGGAAAATTTTGACTTCTTCTTATTAAATAAATGAGGCAAACTGGTTAAATTAATTATGTAAGGAAAATATGATTTATAAAAAATACATTAAAACTATATACTGTGTTTATATATGGACTGCATGTATATTAAAATGCAAACTGAGATTTAACCATTTGCTACAGCATCAAAAATAGAAAATAATCAACATTTACAACAATTGCTTTTCTGTTGCTTAACGTCCACTGGTTTATTTATTATTTACTTGAATATTTATGATTTGCTTTAAATTGCAAGTCAAGAAAGAAGGCTTCAGTGGCCATTTGCAAGCATTTCTCTATGAATAACACACTATATACATGGATGTTTTTATTTCCAGTAAGTCAAAATTGAATATAATTGCCAGTATTTTTCTGTTTTCATATTAGTTATTGAAGAATGAGAGTAATGTGCAATGTAAGCATATCTGAGATCTATGAGGCTTTCATTTTAAAGAGGAAAATATTTAAATAATTTTCATTGATATACTAAACATATATAATAAAACAGTCACTATTCTCAACCTGGAAAACTTTACTGACCCTCTCAGCTCAGGAAGCTCCAGCTGGAAACCACTGGAAGATTCTATATCAGCAGTTCTCAAACATTTGGTCCAGGAGCTATTGCACTTTCAAAAACCATCCAAAGAGCTTTCGTTTATACAAGTTTATAACTATTGACATTTACTGAATTTGAAATTACAAATGAGAACTGTTTAAAATAATTATTTAATTCATTTAAAAATAAAAATAGTAAATGAATTCTACGTTAACATAAATATTTTTATGAAAAATAAATATATTTTTCCACAAAATGAATAAGACATATGGCATTGTTGTGCATTTTTGCATATCTCTGTAAAGGCTGGCTTGATAGACTACTGGCTTCTCACATCTTCCACATTTGATCTGTGGCAATACGTTTTTTTAGTTGAAGTCTATGAAGAAAATCTGGCCTCACACAGATGTGTCATTAGAAAAAAGGAAGAGAATTTTAATAGCTTTTCTAGATAGATAATTGAAGATAATTTTTTTGATACCATACCAAAACTTGACAACAGATAGTTTCTTTGGGGCCAGCCCGGTGACACAGTGGTTAAGTTTGCACCCTCTGCTTTGGCGGCCCAGAATTGACAGGTTCAGATCCCAGGTGCAGACCTACATGCTGTTCATCAAGCCACACTGTGGTAGCATCCTACACACAAAATAGAGGAAGATTGGCACAGATGTTAGCTCATGGACAGTCCTCCTCAAGCAAAAAGGGGAAGAATGGCAACAGATGTTAGCTCAGGGCCAATCTTCTTCACCAAAAAAAAAAAAGAGAGAGAGTCAGCTGCAATGAACTTTAAATTTATCTTGTCCTGTTAATGGATCTCTTCCCACATATGATTTGGGAACATCATGTATTGGTCATTCGGAATATATTGAGTTCCTGAGTTAAGTGCATCTTCCAAATGTTAACACATATCATTATTCAATATCAAAAAATAACATTTGTTAATATCACCACCCATCTCATAAAAAGCCTTCAAGTATGGAGAAACTGTCAAGCTCACTGTGACAGATACAAGTTTTCCAAAAATAAAATTTTTACTTGAATACTCAAATTTTATCATTAACAACAAATATTGTCAATTGTTTTTCTGGAAATAGTAAGTTCACTTTATTCACCTTCGAGCAATTATCTGCCAAAACCCAAGTCTCAATAACCATGGTTCGTTCCACAGTTGTTCTTTCAAGTAAAAAGATGTTCCATGAATAAAGCAGTTGATTCAGCTAGCAACTCAAACAACAGCATAAGTGACTGGCAAGAAGATAAGGTTCTCACACACAGACACACATACACACACACACACACACGCGCACGCACGTGCACTTCCATTTGCAATAGAAGTCTTTGTGAGTAGCTCCATTTTGTTACACAGAATATTAAAAACACATGGACTCAAAGGTTGAGATTTAATAAACTTATTAATTTCCACTGCTTCATCAAGGATATTTTAAGGAAAATGGCCTTTTTGGTGCACGGGTGTCGGTGAAGAATAGAGTAATATGGTCTGGTTCCCTCGCCTTGATGGGCACTAATGCGCTGGCATTTTTACCCACTGTTGCTTTTGTGCACCCAGTGCAAATGTCCACATGGTGAAAAAGGCACGCGATGTCACAGTATTGTTACGAAATTATTATTTCTTTGTAGACCCCCTAAAGGGGTCTTGGGGAGCCCTAGGGGTCTGTGGAACACACTTTGAGAACCACTGCACTACATCACTTCTAGATGAAAGAGTCAAGGTAGACGTCATAAGATCAGATCAGCAAGCCTCAGATCCACGCACCATTCTGGAATGCAAGGCTGCCCTTTGAAATCACTAACAAAGACTCTGCCTTTACCCTCCTAGCCCCCATCGGGCTCAGCCCCCGCGACCCTAGGAAGTCTGGAGCCTTCCTGCCATGAAGGTGAGTTGCCTTCCCGCTCCTGTCTGGTGACAGGGTTTGCAGATTGTTGGGCTGGTCAGGAAAAATGCTTCTCTAAGGGACTGTGCATGCCAGCCTTGACAATAACAAGAGCTTTTGAAGTGACTCAGGCAATTCTGAGCACAGCCAGCCTGCCAAATCAAAATAGCCTGCAGGCTCCTGGCGTCCAGTCCCGGTTCCCTGAACACTGAAGCGTGGTCTCCACTGGGCCTTGACCTCACCTGCCAAATTGGAATGGGCAGGGAAGCAAGACAACAGTCATAATCCTCTTTAGCAACTCCTCGGAAAGCACATTTGCATGTTTAGTGGCAGCCAGAGTGAGGGACGATCCACGGGATCTGTGTTGTTTCTATCATTCTACTTCTCTGGTTTTGGCAGGGGAAAGAGGGACACTCTCAAATGTCTCATGAAAGCCACACACTCTGATGCCATCATTCTGGGTCTCAAGGACCATCGGCTAATTGCTTTAAAAGAACAGTTCTTATAAAGTCATCTGAATAATCCTCAAGATGCTGGCCTCGTACAAACGAACTCTGAGGACATATAAATGGGTTACACCAAGCAGCAAATATGTAAATAGGACTGAGCTCCATCATACACTGGCAGTCTTTACCACACACACTTGCTGTTAGGAAGTGACAGTTCTAGAAGGTTTGGGAGCAAAGCCCAGATCAAAGGTCCTTGATGTTACAGTCCATTGTGTCCAAACTAAGCCCAGGGTAGCTGTGTGTGTGTGCAGGTGATGTTGAGGGGTGGGGGCAGGGAATGGAGGACACATGGCGTCCTCAAACCAAACCAGCCCATCCTCCCGGTGTCCCTCAGCTGTCATCACATCCCTTCCTGCCAGGACAGAAGTGAAATCCCCTGGGCGTAGCAGTGCAGGGCTAGAGATCCACGCTCAGACCCTGGAAGGAAAGCCCAGGTTTACTGCTTCCTGGATGGGTGACCTTGGGCACATTACTTACCCTTACCACTCTGTGCTTCAGTTTCCCATGTATAAAATGGGAACAATGGTAGTACCTCCATCTCGGAGTGTTATGAGGATTAATGAGCTAATATTTGTAAGACTGTTTAGAACAGTATCTGGCACAGTGGAAGTCTATATAAGCGTCTGGATGTTTTTTCCAACACCTACCCCACCAAAGGCATGGAATTCTATTTCTTCATTCAATCACAGAGTGATATAAACTCACCCCAAAGGAGGCATAGATCCTCAGGCACAACTTCAGAACAAAAACACACTGGATGTGGGGCACCATTAAGTTAGTCATCCACAAATGTTATTAGAATAAATCATGAGTAATGTGTATGCTTTAAGCACTGTCTAGCCATTAACTTTTAAAAATTTCACTCAGCTTTGTGAAGCATGCCCTACAGAACACAACTACCACGGTAGTAGTTCTCAGCTTGTTCAAGCATGAAGACTTCTTTAATTGTTTTAAAAACACAGACCCTCTCCCCCACAGGGCACATGCATGCATGCGTGCGCACACGCACATATAAAAAAGAGTAACTTGACTCATATTTTTCTTACTTTCCTACTGCCCTTTAAATGAGAAAATTACTGCTTTCAAAGTGACCAAGAATTTAAGAACATCTTCAAATAAATTTATATAAAACATTATTTATGTAGAGATCCACTGACAATGGTTGGTACCCAAACAGGTTCCGGGACTTGTCTTAACTCCTCAAGGGTCTGTGTTTCTCAGATTAGGAGCCCCTTTTCCAGAGGAACGGAATCAGAAGCTAAAATCACATTCTTAAAGAAATTCAAATACATTAAAATAAAAATTGGTTAAGCAAGGGAAAAGCAAACCCCAGAATCCCGCCTTCAATATAACACTGAGGGGTCACTACGTTCTTGATTCGTTAGCGTACAACAGGCAAGAACACTTGAGAGCAGAACTGCAAGAAGTTAAAGGCCAACATTTTTTACGTCTTAAATCAGAATAGTTTGCTTTGCTCTCCACACAATCCTCCACAGTTGGGCCTTACAATTTTTCATTGTTTACTCCTTCGGGCATCCTACCCACTGCAGCAAAGACGTTCGACAGAGAAACTGATAATCTCATGTCATTTCTGCAGGAACTGCGGCTGGCTCCAGAGATAATAGAAGGGACTCAGATTTCCTGGAACTAATACAGATCCATGGAAACAACCTCAAGCAAAAACACAGAAGCTCAATGGATTGGATACTTTTCAGAAAACTCAAAACCAGGATAACAAGAGATTTTAGAAGCCCTCTTCTTTTGATAGGCGTTTCCCCTGTATGACATGGAACGAAATCCTGACTTTGTCCTGAAGATAAAATAGTATTTAAAATAGATATACACAGAATATAGTCAACAATATTGTACTAATTTTGTATGGTGACAAATGATGACCAGTCTTATCAAGGTGATCATTTCATAACGTGTGTAAATGTTGAACAACTATGTTGTACACCTGAAATGAACACAATGTTGTATGTCAACTATACTTCAATAAAAAAAATATGTCTGCCGAAATACATTTAGGAATAAGGTCTTCAATTCTTTCCGTTTTTACTTTTCATTCCTTTTGAGATCACAAGTGAAATAACCTTTCCCATTACTGCCTTTCGCTATCACTTTAAAGAGGAGTTGTTTTTATTTTAGGCCATAATGTGCAAAATCATGCTACTTAACACTAGATTATATTCACACATCATGCAAGTTAAATAAAGACACCTTGCTGATTTCTTAATATAGATTCAGCTAAGATTAGTTATGCATCTGCCACCTTAACATTCAGATTTGGGGGGAAAAAGCCTTAGTTAAAAATCGCACTTGCATTGTAAGTGCTTAGAATTTCATTGTTCATTTCAGAGCAACACAATCAAGAATTTAATTATGTCAAAAAAGAATGGTATCTTCTTAACAACTCAGATTACATCCCTCTCAATTTCTCTCCCTCCTCCTTCAAACGCAGGTCATTTTCCTTAACCTCTATGGACTTGTTTTCTGGCCTATGAAATCAGGAGTTTGGTTAGATGATTTTAAGATACCCCCTGGTTCTATCACGCTGTGGTTTTAAGACTTCTAGGGAATAACAGACTGATGAGGGGGCGAAGAGGAAGCAGAGCCAGGGCGCTATGGGAACTCAGCCAGTTAAATTCCTAAACAAGGCGACATCTCCCATGATGCCAGACAAATGTCCCTCACGGCACTGTCAGTGGACGGGCAACCTGGAGTGGAAGGGCAACAAGGTACTACGGAACCACCAAAATCTCAACTGTGTTTTAACACCTGAACATTTGCCTAATGACATGTTATTCAACCAATCACTGAATCTCAAAAAACGTGGATTCCTCCCAACCAAGACCTGTGTGTGATGGCATCAGGACGGACTGAGAACTAACGACAGGAGATTCATCCATGTGTGTGGGAGGGAGGTCTTATTTTTGCAATAACTAAATCTAACAAAAACTTCCAGGATGAGTAGCAAGTGTTTGTGGTTTCCAAGTTTCTATAAATGCACTGAATAATCCTTTACGCTGCTGAATTACTTAAATGTTTCACCCTGGTGTGGATAATGTTCTGATTGGTTCAGTTAAATGAGGGTCTAACTGGCGATGAGTCCTGTTTCCCCAGCAAACAGAGCCTGAGACAGTTTATTCGGGAATGTGATCCCAGAGAGGAGAAGTGAAGACCAGGAAGACTGAAACAAAGGTGGGAAAGCCAACACAAGGATGCATTATGGAGCTGGCCACTGGGTGACGTGTTGCCCAGTTATGCAAGACCTTCCGAGGAGCTTTGGGAAATGCATCTCAGAACCAGTGATGTACGAGAAGAACGAGGGAAACATTTATCCCTCAGCTTCCATTGCCCATTTGTCAAAGTTTGCCTTGTAGGTGTAAATTTCCCCGCACTTCCTGTTTACAAACCTGAGTGCCTGGTCAGATCCCATGAGTGCATGACAAAATCAGGAGTGCCTGGACAGAAAGCATGAAGCACAAGCCTAAGCCAATGAGCTATCAGGCTGCATCCAAGTGATGCTGGCTGAAGCCTGTGCAAAACTCTTTGCTCAGCAGTGGGTGGAATACAAATTAAGGCCAAGATGGTTTGAACTGGTGCACATAAGTATCAGGCATGTGTATCAGTCAGGATAGGCCGCTGATGCTGCAGTAACAAACGACCCCACAAATTCAATGGCTTACAACAACAAACGTTTCTGTTTCACTCATGCTACTCATCCAAGGTGGGTCTGCTATGGTTCTGTGCTTTTCTTCACTCCAGGACCAAAGTTGACAAAAGAGTCTCCATCAGGAACATTGCCAGTTATTGTGACTTGAGGGAAAAGATTGAATTTGTGAACCATGCACAGTTTTGTAAAGCTTCTGCCGAGAAGGGATCCACATCACTTTACTCACCTTTCATTGACCAAAGCATGCCATGTGCCTACTTGTAGGTCAAAGGGCTGGGACCTATAATACTCCACAGAGAGAGGCAATGCAGGAAGGGAATATGGAGGAGAGTAATAAAATCTATCACAGTGTGCCTTCATTTTCATGGGAGAAAAGCCAAGGGTAGGAGGAACAATTCTCTTTAGGGAACCCTGTGCAAATTCTTTCACAGCACCATCTTTTCTTTGAGCACATGGCCATCTAATATTTAGAAATATTAAGTCCCAATGAAAGACAGCAGTTCTTTTCCAGCAGATCCTTTTCTAATGAGGAAAAAAAGAAAGAAAAAGAAAGCATAGGGGATCTCTCAGGGGAAAGCATTATGTTGTGAATGTCTTCACTTTGTCGACGTTGAGACAGTTCTCAGAAATCACAGATGGAACGACTTCTAAGGAAGTTAATGACAAGAGCTGAGGCTAGGCTTCAATACTCCGTATTCCCATTCCAGGGTAAAGTGGATAGAAAACATTATATGGTCATAATTTTATATTCAAGTTACATGAAAAGTATATATATTTTCCTGAAAATCTGTTTTTGTAATGTTACCAACCTAACATAAAGAAACATTTTTAAATAGCTAGGTTAGCACGACACTGACAAGAAAAAATACAATTTAATTCATTAATAAGTACAACTGTAAATAAGCATGTTACAGTTAGAGCATTTGATTTGCCAGCCTGCTGACCAGAAATATCCAGTTCTTTCTATAAACTTAAGAAGCATCAGAATTGTGTCAGATGAAATAACCAAGAGGCAAGATGTTGGATAAGCCTCGTTTATATAAAGGGAATGCATATTTGGGAAAGGAAAATGTGACCTCCAGGCGTTTACTTAATTTGATGGTGGCAACCAGTGGCAACCATTTCCTTCATTTAGTCATTCAATCACTATTCACTGAGCACCCATGATGTGCACAGCACAGTTCTACGCCCGACGCTTACAGTGAAAAGCGAGGCAGCCAATGTCTCTCCCCTCAGGGAGTATACACTTTAGGAAGGAGATGAGGGATGCAGAGAATAAACAACTAGACATGTAAATAACCAAGATAATTTCAAATTAGGTCACATTCTGTAAAGATAGTAAAACAGTCACATGATATAGTGAGAGGTGGGGTGTTAATCTATAAATGATGGTCTTTCTGAGTGGACAACCATGTAAGAAAATGATTGAACCACTTATGTAAAACTATAATACAGTTTTTAGTAATAGTTTACATTATCCTATAAGGGCTATTATTACTCTATTAAGATCTTTGAACAGATTTCACCTTCTGTGCCTTTGCTCCACTTCCCATTCCCCATAAAATCTCTCTTTTAATTGGCCATTACTATATTTTTTCTTGTATTTATTAAATGCAATTTTATGATTGCAGCTAATTTAAAAATCAAGCAAGATATTTTATATTACCATTACCTAAATTAAGCTGCTTTTAAGTATTTTCTATATATCACGAAGCCTTTGAAAGAAAATTCATACTCTCTCCTCACCAATCCCTGCCACCCATCTTCCCCTACCCACATCTAATTCTTGTTGTAGAAAGATTTCCTACCTTTAAAATCTGTATTTGGGCAAAAATACAGGTTCCAGTAAACAAAAACTTCCTTTCTAACCTATCCTGGGTAGACACATGTACACGAGGCAGAATTCTAAGAATGACTCCACTGACTCTTGCCTTTGTCCAACCCTTTTCATGTGGGTGGAATCTGTGAATGCACCACAAGATGTCCCTCCCAGGATCAGGTTACATTGTATGACAAAAGGCAGATTACTCTGGGTTGGTCTGATCTAATCTTAGTCCTTCAAAGGCAGAGGGTTTCTCTGGTTAAAGGAAGTCAGAGAGATTGGGAGCAAGAGAACTCAGCTCACGACTGCTGGACTGAAGATGGAGGGGCTACACGAGAAGGAACGGAGGCAGCCTCTGGAAGCAGAGTGGCCCATGGCTAACAGCCAGCAGAGAAATGGGGACCTTGGTCTGTACCTCAAGGAACTAACACGAGGTTAGATGCAGATTTGCCCCCAGTCCTTCAGCTGAACCCTTGACTTTGGTTTTAGAAGACCCTGAGTAGTCCAGCTTGCCCAGAATTTTGACCTACAGAACTATGACATAACAAACGGGTGTGACTTTTAGTCATTGAGTTTGTGGTAATTTGTCATGCAGCAATAGAAAACTAACACAACATGTAACCAGCTTTATCAACTGAAGTGCTCTACTGTTAAACAGCTAAATAATGGCTCCTTCCCACCTTCGGAATGCACACCATTAATTCTAAGGAAAGGAAGGGAATTCCCTGGGGGAGAGGGAGGGCAGGGTCGGGTCAGTGATGGAAAAGCAGGACCCAATGTGGGACAGACTAATGGAAATCATACTGAATCACTTTCCCTGCCCAGTTGTGGTGCTATGCTTGTGCTGGACCATGAACTACTCAAAAGGAAGGAAAGAAGGAGAACAGCTAGGATCAACAAAAATGCGACAAGCCACAAGTGATAGGAATTTGGGTACAACCAACTGGTTTTCTTTCCAATTCTTAGTACATGGAGTGGAGGAGAGAGGGGAGATCGTGAAATGGTTTAAAAGATGGCATGCCTTTATGGCATTTTTCCAATTACAAATTCACATGATTACACACAGTTCAGAAGCATTTACATCCTGCAACAGAGGACACACTGTGTGCTCACCTAATACCCTTTGATTTTGCTTTTCCTTGGCACAAAGGCAGGCTATTGTTCTCAGGTTCCTCTACCAACAGGCTGGGAACATTTGATGGAGTTCTGGCCAATGAGATGTGAGTAGAAATAATAGAAGTCATTTCCAGGCCACATTCTTAAAAAATATCCCAAGCCAATCTTCAGTTTTCTTGACCCTCAAGAGGCCATGTGTTGAGGTGACAGGCCGCTAGATGGAGGGAGCCTGGATCTCTGAGTCACTGGATGGAAGACAGCCTCCACTGACACACACTGGACCTTGCAGGAGCCAGAAATAAGTATTTGTTATGTCAAGGCTTTGCGATTTAGGGAAGGGGCTGACATTTTGTTACTGCAGCACAGCTTAAAAATATTAACTCATCCTGAATAATACATATATATCTTTTCATTTGATTTAACAGGTTTAGACAGAATCTCTTTATCTTAGACTTTTTCTTGATTTAGTACAACACCCAAGCATTATACAAGAGCATCAACACAGGAATTTGAATATCAAATTTAATTACTGTTACAAGAAATTCATATTCTGACATACCTGATACTCACACTAGATGATTTCTGTCTTACATAAAACGACAATGAGAAGCATATAAATCCTGATATTTTTGTATATATACATATAAGTTTACACATGTACACATAATTGTTAATAATAAGAATAACGACAAATTCCTTCCTGTAATGTCAATTTATTTATTTATTTATATTTTTTTTTTTGATGAAGATTAGCCCTGAGCTAACATCCATGCCCATCCTCTTCTACCTTATATGTGGGACGCCTACCACAGCATGGCTTGCAAAGCAGTGCCATGTCCACAGCTGGGATCCGAAGCAGCGAACCCCGGGCCGCTGAATCGGAACATGCGCACTTAACTGCTGCACCATCAGGCCGGCCCCTGCAATGCCAATTTAAGCGTAATTATCCTTAACTATATCTCTACCCCTCAAAGCCCCACCCCCAAATCAGGAGAAAGGCCTACGTCTCTGATCTTTTCAGGCTAATTTAAGCAGTATCAATCTGGAATAAAGACAAGTCTAAAATGAAAACTAGCATTTCTTTAACACAGAGAAGGACGCACAATGAGAAGTAAAACTTATTTTCCTGATCATTCAGAAAAGGTGTTAACTATTTATAACCCAGGAGGCAGAAGTGAACACACAGGCCATCTAACCCAGTCACCCATTTTTCCATTTACTTAAAATGATTTTCAAAAGACCTAAGCAGAGACAAAGGGCTAATACGTATTCTTTAATGTACAAGATTATAATTAACCTAACGTCTGTTTCAAATTTACTATTATCTATTAAAGAATAAATAATTTTACAGCCCTCTAATGTAGCTCTTAAGCTTTAAATCACTGACCATAACTAATAAGCAGCTTAATAGCAAGAACACCCTAAATAGAGCCACAGACCGCAATTTCACTGGGCGTAAATCATCATCATTTTTAATGCAAAGGCAACAGCAAATCTCGGTAATTACTGGGTGCATTTTGAATCACTTTTATTATTACTGCACTGGCCCCATTAAAAATCCAAAACACTGAACTGCATGGAATATAAAACTGGAATTATGATACCCTACAAACTCTAATTGAAATCCATAAATTCTCTCCTCGTATTCAGAATTATTTTGTTGCCAAAGAATTTCAGCTATTCAGAATTAAGTTTGAAAGCATTTGCTTTGTCTAGAGCAAGAAGAAAGAGCATCTCACACTGCCAAATTTGGAGAGTCAATGTTAGAGCTAAATTATGTGGATGCTTTCTTATTTCACATGTCTAAAGCAAACCATAATATGCCGAAAATAATAAAAATAAAATGGAAAAATAAAATAGAATATACCATCCACAAAAGGATATTAAATGTACATCCCTTCCCGAACCATTGTCACTCTCTCCCACACTCACCCAATGGCATGTAATGGGGACACAGACATTGCAACATCAGCATTAATCTCCTTACTAAAAATAACAAAGGGATGTCACTAAATTTACCAAAGAGTAACAAGGACAACATTCTTACTTGTGTGCATGTGAGAAATGAACACAGGATGAGTCACCAAGCCATTTTGAAGGGTGGCGATACTATGAACATAACTTTCTGTGTAAGTTTAATGGCTAATGATTTAATAACTGCCTCTTAAAAATATTCTGTAAATTCTGGAGTTCACATGAATGCATGCATGCAGATCTACTATTTATTATCTACATCATACAGCTGAGCCTCAGTGTAATCATCCTATTAAAATCAAATTTCCTATATATTGACTCTTACTAATTTGCCTGATGGCCACAATAGAGTTTATAGCCCTTCAAAACTAACAATTCCCTCATAATAAGGTTGTGCCACCATAGGGAGTCTTTTTATAAATTACATACATTATAATATTCTATTCACAGTATACTGGCATCTTATGGGCCTTAATCTCCATCGGGTATCTTAATTTTACCTCTATAAGGACAGGATTTTCCTCTCCCTAGAACATTCCTTTCCCATTTGACATGTGTGCTTATATGTTAGATTCTTCTGGAAAGCCCCTACTGCTCCTCCCAACTCATATCTAGATCTGACTCAAAGTCCATCATTTGTGTTATAAATTCCCAATCACCCCATTCTGAAGAATTCATTCTTCTTATTCCAAACTCTTAGTTCATTTACTAACCATCCTGACTTCCATCTTTGCTGCCTTAAACTATCACTTAACTTGTGCAGTTCATATTTCACAAATTCCGGTCTTTTCTTTTTCTTTTTTTTTTTTTTAAAGATTGGCACCTAGGCTAACAACTGTTGCCAACCTTCTTTTTTTTTCTTAAGGATTGGCACCTCGGCTAACAACTGTTGCCACTTTTTTTTTCTGCTTTATCTCCCCAAACCCCGCCTGTACACACTTGTATATCTTAGTGGCAGGTCCTTCTAGTTGTGGGACGTGGGTCGCCGCCTCAACGTGGCCTAACAAGTGGTGCCATGTCCGCACCCAGGATCCGAACCCTGGGCTGCCGCAGTGGAGCGCAGGAACTTAACCACTCGGCCACGGAGCCGGGCACCCTGTCTTTTCTTATCACCTATAAATTCATCAATAGAGACCATATCTTAGTGCTGAAATATTAAAGAAAATTGTCCATAATTCTCAACACTTAACACTTCCATGATTTTAGACCTAGATGTCCTTTTTCAAGTTATTTAGACCTAAATATTGTATATTCTGGTCATTAAATCCAAATTGGCTCTATGAAAATCAAACACACAAAAACACCAATACGAAGACTCGGTAAATTTTTAAAAAATTAAAATCTTTTCACTGATACATAAGTTCATTAAGGTCTATAATTCTGACCTTGCTCTCCTTGGAACTGTCTCCAGCAGTGGAGTCTTGTCAGCCACGATGCGCTCATCTGAAACTGTAAAAATGCTTCTAGATGTCAAGATAGATGTTTGTGTTTAAGCAAATCAATGCAAGCCAGGCAAAATACACATCTTTCAACAGAGAAAAAGAATTTTGCAGCTAGAAGGAATGTGACTTCAAATCTTGATTTTGTCAGTCTACAGTCTTGGGACGCTGGTTTAAAAAACTGGGATGGGGAGTAGGGGCAGAATGACACGGGTCAGTGTTCTGAAACCACACTCCACCAGTCCCCAGGCTGCTGGGAGCAGGGAAGGCGAGCTGGCTCCTGTTCCTTGCCCCATCCGTTCCCTCAGACAAGCCACTTTTAGCTCTGATTTCAGGTTTGGGATTCCTTATACGATTGTGCCTCAAAAAAGGTTCTACAGGAAAAAGAAACAATGAAAAGCCCAATCCTTTCACCTCTGACGTGGCAGGTCTCTATAAACGCTCTCACTTTATACAGCAGGAAACTCCAGCTGTACAGGTAAAGGGCTCGCCTCCCTCGGGCCCAAAACTAAAGCAGCCAATGGCAGAGCAGGGATCTGACTGCCACACTCTGCTGGCTGTCCCTCTCCCCCATTCAAGGCAGGCCACATCCACACTGTGGCAGGAGGTGACCTGCAGTCCTAGCCCCTTGTTGTGGTCCAGGCTGAGAACTCACACTGGGGCTTGTGATGATTAATTTAATGCATCAGCTTGGCTTGGCGATGGTGCTCAGTTGTGGGGTCAGAAACAATCTAGATGTTGCTGTGAAGATATTTGTTAGATGTGATTAACATTTAAATCAGTGGACTTTGAGTAAAGCAGATTATCCTCCATAATGTGGGTGGGCCTCATCCAATCAGTTGAAGGCCTTAAGAGAAAAGACTGAAGCTCCACTGAGAAGGAAGAATGAAGGAATTCTGCCTCCAGACTGCCTTCAGGTTCAAGACTGCAGCATCAACTCTTCCGTGGGTGCCCAGCCTGCTGGTCTGCCCTGCAGATGCCACACTTGCCAGCCCCCACAATTGCATGAGCCAAGTCCTCAGAATCAGTCTCTCTCTCTCTCTCTCTCTCCACACACGCGCACACACACACACACACACGCACTCTGTTGGTTCTGTTTCTCTATTGCGGGCGGGGCTCCTCATCCTTCTGGATGCCCAGAGACTCTCTCACTGTCTTCCGCCACCACTGACGTTCTTACGAATCCTGACATCTGTCTTTCTGATCTCGGCCTGAAAGCTTGTTTGATTTCCTAAACGCTCCCCTTGCTTGATTAAAGGCAGGTCCACCCTGAGGTTGAAGCCTCAGGGCTTCCTACCTGGGCTTTCCCAGGCCTTCTCCTAATTGTGTGTTCTGTTCCTTAAAAAGGGTCCCCACAATTTTCTGAGCTTCATCTCCGTAAGACCTGGCTCTGCCCCGGGGCTCGACGGATTGTTCTGGAACCCCACATTGGAGGCTGAGCTCTGAATGTGCCGACCTTGCCTTGGGCAGGGCTGCCAGACTCCTTCCCCGGCCGCAGCCTGTCCATTCCTAGGGCCAGGCTGCACTGCAGTGGGGACAGCATGGGGAGTAAAATATGACGCTCTTTCAAATCTCCACTCAGAAGAACTTCCGTTAACCTTTACTACCCCAAATCCAGAAGCGACTGTAATAAAAAGGCCTCCTCAGTGGGGGGCTGCTAAATATTTACTAACCGGCTCTCCAGGGAGAAAAAGATGTATGCACACATACACATGCATAAATTTATTATAAATTTTACTACAGAAAGGATGTGTAGCACACAATTTACAAAAGACAATAAACTCTATAATATCCCTTATTGCAAATTCCATATCTCCCGTTGATTCTCCCAGAATGCTTTTGTTGATGTGGGCTGAACTCTTATTGGAAGCCAACCTATATTATAATAACGAGTATCATTCTAACATGAATGTTGGTTGATACGTTTATTTACATTAATGAGCAAGATGGAAATGGAAGCAAGTGTCCTTTTAGTGTGAACTCCACTCAGTGTGACATGCCCTGGGTGCTGGCCAGGCACCAGGCATGGTGTCCGGCCTTGGGGCTGAAGAGAAGAATAAGAAATGTGCCTGCCTTCACATTTTATGGAACTAAACAGACTTAAAACATCAATTATCCTGCTAATAATCTAAGATTACAATTAAACACTGCAATTTCAGGCTGTATATTTGAAATGCTTAGTCAAATTCACTTCTACAATTTACATAATCATAACTGACTATTATGACTTTAGTGTAGATTTCATACGTCGACTGGACTTTATTCACATAAACAAGATTAAAGTGTTTTTCTAAAACATCAGAACAAAAATTAACTGAGTGTTTTAGAGTCTAAGGAACCTCCTTGATCTCTAAAGTTGAAAAGAAAAAGGAAAAAACTATTATTTTTAAATCCTTGAAAGTTTAAATGTCCTGGGATAATTGAAATAAATATTGTTTTTTCATGTAGATTTCTCAAGCTATAAAGGATCTACAGTAGGAAAAAAAAAAAGGTGTACGTCTGTTTATAAAACAAAAAGCCAGTTAATGTGCCGTTGTCAAGACAGTAGTTTACAGTTTTAAATAAGGTTAATTCTAAACGAAAGGAGGTCAAGTTCAGAGGTTAACTTGGATTAACTTGGATCTGCATACCATGATTTTGTAGTTCTCAGGATAACAGATTAAGACATCAAATAGCAGAAATTGCAAAGGAGGCTGATTATGCAAAACGCCCAGGGCTCAGAACCCAGAACCTGACTCTTCTCCGGTGTGTGGGAACCACTGGCCTGCCCCACATCTCACTAATTCCTCAACTCCACCCCAAGCCACTTTGCACCCCTCTGTCTTCCCGGTTGGCAATTCTCAGCATTTACAGCAAGTCCTTTGTCTGCAAGGTTTGCGTCTCACTGGTTGTTCTGCTTATTAAATTAATTACACAATCCTCAACAATAACCACAAAGATTTAAAAAACAAAAACAAAATCACAAGGCAGTTGTGGCCGAGGAGGCAGGGTTTGGGGCTGGATGGCATGTCTCCAAGATGCCAGTGAAAGGAAGGAGTTGGTTGGCTCCAGAGGGCAATGCAGGCCACTTCACTTTGTACTTCTCTGCAGAAAGGAAATGAGAACTGACGTGCCCTATCACTTAGAACAAGCTGCCTGCACCTGCCATTTGTGGACTGCACACAGGCCCTGCCCCAAGGTAAATGCCAACAAGCAAAATGGGCATGTGTGCACACACGCACATGCACAGCATGGTGGTAAGTTATCTTATGGCCCCAAAACATTCCTCCGCTAATATTAATGCAATTCTTGTCCATATCACTGATACCTGTCAACACAAGGTTGACATAAGGGAAGGCATATTGTAAAAAAGAAACCATATCGTAACTTTGAATGACCTCTGATTTACTAACCCAGACATGCTCTGTAGATTTTATGGACCCTCTCCGCTGCTATAAGTTGAAAACTTTGTTCTTTTGAGTTCCTTGGGACTGTGATGACCTCCACGCAGAGAGTCTGCACTGATGACTATCATCAATGATGACTGAAAGATCAGGGTATAGGCTGTTGCTCCAGTCTCTGATGCATATCCAGTAAAACAAAGACTATCAGGAATGACACCAGATGGCTACCCCACCTGGAGATGAGATGGAGGCCCCACTGGGATTAGGTCTATTTTTCAGGGACTGTTAAAATTTGGGTTGTCTATACTTCCAATCCTTCTGGTCAGACATCTAATTATAAAATATGCTTTTTAGATGTTTTAGATGTGGAGCAAGAAACAAAATTCTAATAATACAAAAATGTCAGCATGAAGCTTGGAACAAGAGAATATTTCCAAATGAGTGCTAAACAGTTTCATTCCTCTAACCCAGATCTATGCCCTGATTCAGCAGGAAATAGCTAGATCGGTCATTGCCCCAAATCCCTCAAGAATGAGGAATGACCAAAGAATAGGAGGGATTGAAACCAGCCGAGAGTTAGCCATTGATGATTAAGTAGCTAGGAACTAAAGTATTTTTTTCCTTTTGCAGTTACTGATTATAGCTTTTTAGCTGTTTAACCCACTCCTTGTTAACTGTGCTGCTTAGGCAATATATTATCTGACTCCTACTAGGCTCCTGTGGATAACATCTCCCTGGAGCCTGGGTCACCACGGTAATGGGTGTGTGAGCTATTTTCCAGGAATTAGAACTTCTTGTCTGCTCCAGGCCAGTTGAGATCACCAACTCATCAACCGGGCCCACGGAGACGTCCGATAGGCAATCTTTTGACGTCAAGAGGCTAAAAACTCCACCCTCAGATCATGCTAATGCCATCATTTGTGAACGTGGGTCCTCTGAAGAGGCATGGAGTCTGACTACGCTGTGCAGATCATCAATTCCCTCACCTCTCCTCACCTCCAATCACCTCTCCCCACATTCAGACCACCTTGCCCCCATCCCATAAATATCCCTGAGTCCCTATTTTCAGGGAAGCAAATTTGAGGCTCATATTCTCACTTCCTTGCGTGGCTGCTTTGTGAGTAAACCCTCTCTCTGCTGCAATCTCGTCATCTTGGTGTTTGGTTTTCTGGGTGGCGGGCAAAAACGAACCTGGTTTGGTAACATCGCCTCTATTTGTAGTTAAAAATCTAAGGTTAGTTATTACTAAAGAGAAATCTCAAACACAAATATTTCCCTTCCTGCAGTAAAACCACTTCATCTGTTTTTTTGATAGTTCTGTTTATTGTTTTTTTAAGCAGAACCTAAATATCAGAAAAACATCTTCCCTGTACATGGTAGACTAGTCCACTTAAAAAAAACAAAGACTGGGGGCTGGCCCCGTGGCCGAGTGGTTAAGTTCGTGCGCTCCGCTGCAGGCGGCCCAGTGTTTCGTTGGTTCGAATTCTGGGCGCGGACACGGCACTGCTCATCAAACCATGCTGAGGCAGCGTCCCACATGCCACAACTAGAAGGACCCACAACAAAGAATATACAACTATGTACCGGGGGGCTTTGGGGAGAAAAAGGAAAAACACAAAGACTACCCTAAGAAAAAATGCTGAAGAGTCCCAACCATATATAATATTTTGAATGTCCTCTCAACCCGTGTCTAAAACGAATAAACTTTTTTCACTACCTTTATTCTTTAAGACACACGATACAAATCATAAGGATCTCAGTTACCATTTGCATTGTATAAACTGGGAAAACCCTGAAAGAATTATTTTATGATAATATTCAAAACAGTCTTTGTATTACAAAGTAATTATAAATACCCAACTCATTTTTATTAGGTATTTCAAAATGTTCTAAAATGAGTATAGTACCAGCAAAATAAGTGGTATGAAAAGCATTAATAATAAACCGCTTCATTCAAGGTGGAGAAGGTAGGCAGAAAGTACAAAAGATTCAAGAAAATCATTCCTGATGAGTTTATTCAGCATTTTCTACGAGTGCTACCCTTCCTTTATGCAAAACTCCTAGGGGGGCGGGAGGGGGCCACTTCCCAGGATATTACCTACAATGAAGGACAATGGCGCCCAAATACTCTGTGTATCTTAAAAACACAAAGAAATAACTTATTTGTGTGTATACTTCATAAGCAAGACAATTAAAGTTTATTAACAGAACCAAATGGTCAGTTCTAGAAAATAAACCCACCTAAGTTACCTTTAAACTAGGATTCATCAAACTGTTGGATTAACACCAAGGAAAGCTATTCTTTACCAACACTATGGTGTACACAAGAATAAAAAGTACACTTTATTTGATAAGGTTACAAGAAGAATCTTTATGATATTTTAAAAACATTTGGAATATATGAGAAAAATTTCCTTCTGTTGATATAAATACGGCTGCAAAGACTAATATTTTACTAATAGTTCTATTGCTAACATGCCTATGAAGAGATCTACCATTTTCATCTTTATTGACAGCTAACAGTGAATACAGATTCGATTAGTTAACTTTCTGAGTGGTTACTACGTATCAAGCACTGTTCGAAGCGCTTGACATACATTTTCTCATTTAATCCTCAGAACAATCCCATGAGGTAGGAAACATTATCTTCCATTTATAGGTAAGGAGAGAGTGGCAGAGAAAGGTGAAGCCATCTGCCTGAGGTCACACAGGTCACTGGTGATGGAGCCCACTGCATCTGGCTTGAGAGCCTGGCATCTCATCACCTGTGCTGTTCAGCACTGCTTTAGTTGGCGATTCTCTGGTAAATGTCATATGCCATGTTATGGATTTATGATCATCCTTTCCAAACTTACTTAAAACTATTGTAATATGGACCACTCCTGGATTTGGCAGAGACTGAGCTCCTCAGAAGGGATCACTATCACTAGGCAACAATCTAGCTTCATCGGCTTCTGAGTAGCTAGCCACCTTACATCTTAGATTCAAGCTCAGATCCCAAGCACACGTAATCCCGATTGACTTAAATGTCCACCACATGACTTCCTGTCAGGTGGTATAGCATGGCTGGAATGCCTTAGGTCAGCATTATGGGTTGAACTGTGTCCCCTCCAAAAGTAAGATCTTGAAGTCCCAGCCCCTAGCATTTGTGACTGTATTGAAGATAGGGCCTTTAAAGAGGTGATTACAGGAAAATAAAGTCATACGGGTGGGCCCTAATGCAACCCGACTGGTGTCCTTATTAGAAGAGGAGATTAGGACGCAGGCAACACACAGAGTGAGAGGAGACCTGTGAGGACACAGGGAGATGCGCAAGCCAAGGAGAGAGACCTCAGAAGAAACCAGCCCTGCTGACACCTTGACCTTGGACTTCCAGCCTCCAGCACTGTGAGAAAATAAATTTCCGTTGCTTAAGCCACCCAGTCTGTGGCATTTTGTTATGACAGCCTGAGCAGACTAAGACAGTCAGCAATGAAACCCATGTACAACCCTTGCCGGAACACCCCACTCCTGAATTATACGTTCTCACCAATAAAAACAGGAAAATTAATTGATTACCATTGGAGCAATGTAGCAGTTTTTTAAACCAAAACCCTGAGATGGAGGCTTGGGTGGGACACGATAAACTGGGTGCTTGTGGATAAAGAGATTAAGAACTCGTGGGGAGATAACAGGAAAGAAATCAAAGAATGGTAAAAGTATGAAGGAGCTTTGTAAAATAAATAGGTTTAGGCAACTCTGCAGGTCAAATATATCTGACAGGTCCCTGTCACGGAATAAATCCTAAACTCCTTAGCACTACAGGCAAGTCCCTCAAGAACCCAGCCCAGCCCTACGCTGTACCCTACACCGTATAACCACTGGCCCCCATCCTACCATCACCCATGGTGGACCACTCACCAATCCATATTTTGCACTTTCTTTATTCTCAGATTTTGATTATGCTGTTTCATGCATTCATTCATTCAACAAATATTTGTAGCAAGGTGCTGAATACACAAAAGTTTATTAAATAGACAAGATCTTTGTAGAACTCACAGTCTAGCTCCCCCAGCTTCCAGTTCCTAGTCCACACTGGGGCTCTGGCTAGTGAAATCCTATCTACCCTTCACATTGCAGTTATTCTCCAAAGATCCTCCAAACCCCCAAAGTGAACAGTTCTCTCTTTGGTGCTTCCACAGAATTCTGTTTGTTTCATTTTGGCATTCATCTCATACTGAAATGTTATGTATACTTACCTATATCCATATTTACTATTTACGGATTTCTGGATGTATTTGTATGTGTGTGCACGCATGTGTATAGATACAGATACACATACAAATATAAAAATATAGATACAGGTCTTCCTCTAGATTATAAATTCATTAGAGCACAATTTAGACTTTACTGACCTCTGAATTCCCCACCTAACACCTAAGAGTGCTTGCACATTCTTGGTGTTCAATAAATATTTGCGGAATGTAATTAATAATATTAATTAATAATCATCAGTAATATGCTAAGGTGCAGAAACTCATTAAATCTAAGCCTAAAAATTTCTGGGTTTACAGTGTTTTCTCTGCAAAACACTGTTCCCCATTCCCTCTGCAAACATTCATGCTTTTTAGCTG
The DNA here is from genome assembly GCF_041296265.1 of Equus caballus. Classification (NCBI taxonomy): domain Eukaryota; kingdom Metazoa; phylum Chordata; class Mammalia; order Perissodactyla; family Equidae; genus Equus; species Equus caballus. The sequence goes on from NC_091714.1 coordinate 19,025,676, forward strand.
AATTGCAACAAACTCCTTTCGTCATGCCCAAACTCTGCCCAAGGAATTCATCTCCAGCAGGCCATCTGGAGTGTGTGGCATGTAAGTGACACTAATGAAATGTCAAAAGGCAGCCAGGTGTGGTCTCTATGGGTAAATCCAAGGATAATGGCCAAAAGGTTGGACCTGTACCTGCTTGTTGAAATTTAAGATTGATTTAGAGATTGACATCTAATCACCATGATAAAACCATCTAGCTTTCCAGAAGGCGTGCTGGCTTTCTTTGTTGTGCTTTTCTACCTGTAGCTAAGCCTATCAACACTGATCCTACTAAAGAGGCAGAATTTGTCAAGCACATTCAGGGACACTGACAATATCCAGCACTTCTCTAACACAGGCTGACAGATTTTTCTCTCTCTATCAAACTTTGTGACACAGGCTTCAGTTGACTTTGCCACTTTGCCCACGCAGGAATCAACCACCTTGGTTCACACCTCAATTAAAATCTTAACTGCTCTCTTTAGGAGGTTGATGGCTGTGGTTTAAGTTTGACCTCCCCATTGTGACTAACAACAGTGCCAAGTCACAAATGGGGAAAAGAACCATGTCCTTTGTAACCTCTAGCTACCTATGCTTTGGAGATAACTGATTTTACTAAAAGATTAAATACTATTACACAGAGCTGGCTCTTTTTCTAAGTTTTTTTTTCCTTCTGTATTAGTGTTCCATGGACTTTCAAAAATGTATTCCCACTTCCAAACAGGCCAAATGGATGACCAGCACACACCCCTTCAAGGGTCAGCCACATCATCACCTCCTCCATAAAGTCTCCTGCCCTCCAGATTAGACCCCTATTCCCCGGACGCCCAGAGAGGCTCCCACGCCCACTCATGTACTTATCCCAGTCAATGTACTGTAACCCCACTGATTGGTCTGTTGTCACAAGAAGCTCTTGAGGGCACAGATTGAGTTTTATTCTTCAAGGTAATTCCACCACCTCACACAACGTGTGACATACAGAGTGCACAAAAAACAATTTTGAAAGAATGTGGAAATGAGTCTATGCAATAGCACAAGGAAACATTTTGAGGTAAAATAGTAACATTTATCCAAGTTCTTACTTCAGGTCATCAAGAACACATGGAGATCCAACACCTCAGTCCCCTATTACACACAAAAGCTAAAGCAACATCAGTAGCATCACAGATAACATTATTTGAGAACTCACTATGTCCTGGGAATTTTTCTAAGACCTTTATATGTACTATTTAACTAAATGCTCACAAGAAATTTCATATGAGATATGTTGGATTGCTATTCCACTTTACAGATGGAAACTAAGATCCTGAGAAGTAGGGTAACTTGTTCAAGGTCCCTCAGACAGCATAGCATTATCATAGAGATTGCCAAAAGGTTCTTAAATTACATTTTAAATCATTTTCTGAGAACCTACTATATGCTCTTCTAGAGTTTAACAGCATTTTGGAACAGAGTTGTTGTTATAATTTGCATACAATAATTTACCCTTTTTATCTCTACAGCTGAAGTTTTGACAGATGTACACAGCCATGTAACCACAACCACAATCAAGATATACAGCATTCTCACCATCTCAAAAATTTTCCACATGCCCTTTTAAAGTCATTCCCATCCCTCCAGCCCAGCCCATGGCAATCACTAATCTTTTATCTGTCACTATGGTTTTGTCTTTTCTAGAACATCATATAAATAGAATCATACACTACATAGTCTTTTGTGTCTGGCTTCTTTCATTTTCCATAATGCTTTTGAGGTTTAGCCATGTTATTGCAAGCATCAGTAATTTCTTCCTTTTTCTTGCTCAGTAGTATTTCATAGTATGGCTATACGACAGTCTGTTTATCCATTCACAAGCAGATAAAGATTTGGATTGTTTCCAGTTTGGGGCTACTGTAAGTAAAGCTTCTATGTATATTCACATACAGATCTTTCTATGGACATACATTTAATGTCTCTTGGGTAGACAGCTATGAGTGGGGCTGCCTGATTGCAAGGTAAGCTTATGTTCGCCTTTATAAGAAACTGCCAAACTGTTTTCCAAAGTGGTTGGACAATCCTGCACCCTCACCAGAAATGTATGAGTGTCACACTTGCTTTATATTCTTAACAGCACTTGTTGGGTTTTTTTCTCCCCAAAGCCCCCAGTACATAGTTGTATATCCTAGTTGTAAGTCCTTCTAGTTCTTCTATGTGAGATGCCACCACAGCATGGCTTGATGAATGGTGCATAGGTCCACACCCAGGATCTGAACCAGCAAACCCCAGGCTGCCTAGTGGACTGCATGAACTTAACCACAACACCACCAGGCAGGCCCCCAGCACTTGGTTTTGACAGACTTTTAATTCTAGCCATTCTAATAGTGTCTCATTGTGGTTTTACTTTGCATCTGTTTAATGGCTAATGGTGTTGAACATCTTTTCATGTGCATAACAGTAATCCATATATCTTCTTTGGTGTAGGTCCAAATGTTTCTCCATTTTCCTGTTGAAATGATTTTCTTCTTGAATTATAAGAGCTCCTTATATATTCTAGTTACTGGTCCTTTTTCAGAGAGATGTTTTGCAAATACTTTCTCCCAGTGTGTGGCTTGACCTTTTACTTTCTTAACAATATATTTTAAATGTATTCATTAACAATGTAATTTTTTAGTAAACTTTATTTTTTAGAAGAGTTTTAGATTCACAAAAAAAATGAAAAGTACAGAGAGTTCCCATATAACCTCACACCCAGTTTCCCCTATTATCAACATTTTACATTAGTATGGTATATTTTTTATAATTAACAGCCATATTTTAAGTTTCTGAGAGTTGCAACATCCTGGCCATTCCTGGACCTAGTTCTATTGACTGTTTTTTCTCTTGATAGGTCAATTCTTTTTTTTCCTTTTTCTTTTGCATATCTTGTAATTTTTGACTCAATGTAAAACATTGTATGTAAAAGAACAGCTGAGACTGAGGTAAACTGAATTTACTTCTGGAATGCGCATGGCTCTACTGTTGTCAGGCTATTGCTGTGAATAATTGAGTCTACCCAGAGCAGTGGAGGTGGGTTTGTGTTTTGTTGTTGCTATAGTAACCTTCAGTGCAGCAAAAACTGTGAATCCCTCCAGCAGGGGCTTCCAGGCACCTTGTGTTTAGGGTGAGGTCTGGGGTAACAGAGGGTTCTTCTTAGTGTTCCTGCTCCATACCCATACAAAAGAGGTTGCCTCTCTCCATGCTTGTTATTCCAGGCAAGTCTCATGGTGGGGTCAAAAGGGGTTTTCTTTATTCTCCTGCAGCAGCCTCTGTCTTTGACAGACCCTGTGCACCTGAGCTTCAGAGGTAAGGGCTTTCTCAGCATTCCTCCCTCTCCTGCCTGTGAATGACAGCCAGTCTCTACCTTGTATTGTTGGTGGGTCTTGGGTCCAAGACCCTAGCTGTGGCAGACCGCTATTTAGGATCAGTTCAGATCCTGGGCATAAGTGGATTTCCTGCCCCCTCCTTTGGTGGATTTATCTAGCATCAGTGCAGAGCTAGGAGAGTATATTTTCTATCCCCATCCCAACAGCTGCCAATCTTTGCCTGGATCGAGGTGTCTGGGCAGGTTTCTTGCCCATCCCCTGCCTACAACAGCTTTTGCGTCCTATGACAGGAGTTCTGGGATGCTGGCGGATTCTGCGCCTATCTTCCAGGGGCAGTTGATCATGACCTATGCACCGGCACCACTGAAGGGCTCTCTCTTGTTTCCTGCCCTGCTCCTAACTTTCTCATGAGTATGCAGTGGAGGCCTCTGGGAAAGTGTGGCAGGTAGACACAGATCCTCTTTGTGTCTGAGGTTCCTAGGAATTTGAAATTATCACACTAGCCCTTACTACCCTTTGAAAGCTCACAAAAATTTTAGTTGCTTTCTTCATATCTGCTTTGATGGCTGTGAATCCTCCTTCTTGGGCCCTGCCAAAGACAAAAAAAAATAGATTGTCCCTTCGCTCCTTGGAAACTAGGTCACCTGACTGCCTTTAGACCTCAAGTCTCTCCTGGGATGAAAAAAGGCATGACATTGCAGGTTATCCATCTTTTTCTCAGGGTTAAAATGGGAGCATTGTCTTCTTGAGGCTTTCCACACCCTAAGTGAAAGGAGACCTCTAGAGTTTAATATTGTTTAATACAAGTTATTGATCCTATAGGACATTAAATTGTAACCAAATACTTTCTCATTATTTTGAAACTTTCCTTTCCTTCCTTTCCAACAAAATTAAGCCTCATATTCAGTATGTGAGTCTTTTTTTTCACATTCAAATGATCTGAAGGCATCCTAGGCATATTCCCAATAAAACACACATGTCATGCTCACAGATGCAACATGAGCCCAGTCTTACTGGAACTGTACAATACCTCAACTAATTCTTCAGAGCAGGCAAATTCCCTCTTTCACAATTACGGCCTAGAAGACAGGCTGTTTCCCAAGTTTATAATTGCTATTCACTGAATTTCAAATATTTATTCTTAATTTTTAGCAAAATAAGGCCACTCAAATACATGACTCTAAGCAAAGGGGATACTTACTACAAACAATTTGCTTACGAAAGTAAACAAATCAAGACATATACGCAACAAAAAAAATACCTTTAAAAGTAATTTTTGTTGGGAGATTATGCTTATTACAACAGTGGAGCTGCATAGATGATCAAGACATTAATGACTCATTTCTCCCTGGAAAGGCACAATTCTAAGAAAACCAGCCTGATCACTTGGTAATCATATTTTTGTTTTGTTTCGTTTTTTATTTGAATGTTTGGGATTTGGGACTAAAAATAGGACTACCCACTAGCTAATTTGTCTACCCAAAGGACTTTCAACTATTTGCAAATCCCACTTCAAACACCAAATACACCATTATGGATATGCAAAAACTGCGCTGGAGGCTATGAAAGCCACTCAACTCAACTTCAGGAAGTATTCCAAGTAAGAAAAGAATCATGTGATTAAATGCCTGCTTCCCATATTATTCTCCACCTTGTCTAAAGGAAGGAAAGCCTTGGATCTTAAGAACTTAGGAAGTGAAATCACAAGGTTTAGATTTAGCAGAGTCATGAACATGGCAGAAACTCATGAAAAGTTGAACCAAAGAGAACCAGAGTATGCACACACAGTATGTAACACAGTAGCGATCATTTATAGTTACTGATTGCTGATCACTTCATCAGCGGATGCTCAAGATTACCAGGAATTTTTGTCACCAAATTGGTGTGATTTAATTTATATAGGACTTTCTTTCCAGTCCCCTTTTGTTGATCAATATTTGTAATACGTGTTGAAAGAATGAAGGAATTCTCCTTGTCTTAAATCAAATATAAAATATGGATTCATTCTATCATAATGGCTTTGAAATTTACACTAATTAGTATCCTATTTTTTTAAAAAAGTAATAAAAATCTGTAGGACGTAGTCACTCCCTACTCCACATCTATTTTTCATGAACCAAAAGACAGACACAGCCAAATCCCACAAAGCAATGTTTTTAGGCAGAATTGCACAGCAATGAAGACCATGGGCTCTGGGGTCAGTACACCTGGTTTTCAAATGAGATTTGTTAATTGTGTGACTTTGGATAAGTTACTTAAGCTCTGTAAGTCTCATTTTCCTCATCTATAAAACAGAGATGGCAGAAATAACATCTCCCGCAGATGGTTGTTATGAGGATCGAAAAAACATTGTGGTAAAGCATTCAATAAATAACATAAACTGTTATCACTATTATTATTCTGCCTATTTCAAAGCTGCTTCCTTATAGTATATCTGAAGAGGCCGCCAACAGTAGGAAGTCTATCCTAACTTGTGGAAGTCTGACTAAAAAAGTAAATCTAGGTGGGAATGGAAAATAACATTTTAGCTTTCGAAACTCCATGGGGAAAGAGAGGGAGGCAGTTCAAGCAAGAAGAGAAGTCCCCTCCAGAAGTGAAAAGGAAAATCAAACATATCCATAAGTAATTAATATATGGTGGAATTAAGAAGAAGTCTAATTTTCACAATTAACAAAATCAAAGCACAATGAAACGCTTTCAGAATACAGATCGAGTTCACCATTCTAGGAGTTCTTGCTTTTTCAATTTGCCTGTTCTCACAAGAACACCATCACTCTCTTCCTTTCCCGACAAATCACTTTTAATATAATTTAGCATGTGCATCCCAAAACAGCAATGTTGGGGTGATAAAGAATATCATCCTTGCTGTCGGAGAGCAGGACTAATATGGCTCAGCAGTTCAAGCATGTGACTGTCACAGAGTTTTAATAAACGGTCAGAAGAAGATCAGAAGATTCAGTTCACCACCATTTTCAAGATAAGTATATCAACATAAGGGATCATATTAACAGAGATAAATACACTGGCCCAAATTGCTGTGCCAAGAAGTGGCAGTAAAAACTCTGATTTAAAATGACACAGCAATAAAACTCAAAGTTAATGTCACCAACCTAACTCCAACTCTCCACCACCTTTCTGTAATGAAGGAAGTCTCAAAAGAGTAAATTACCTTGCACACCCTCTGGCTCAACTCTAATCTATAATGGATGCAATATGCATATCCTGAATTCTTTTCCTACTGTGTAAGCCTAAGCAAGTCAGAGACACGGTGGGTTTGTGCAATCTCAGAGAGCAACTAATCCCCTCCTTTCTTAGATGCCTTATAATTGACAGGGACTAGAGCACCGACCTTGGGTGCAATTAACAACTTATCAAATTATCGGTTTTTTCTTTCACATCTAGGGAGAGCTACTTCTCACCTTAACCAGATCCTGTAGGAAGCAAGTCCTAAGAATTGCTTGGCGGTTTTTACGTAAAATATTTTCTCTTCATAAAGATTATCTATAGCCTTATTACTTTCTGGCCATGAAAATATTGCTGCTCCTTAAGGCAGTACTATTTTGTCAATCAAGAGTTTCCCAGAGGAGCACTTCATAATCCAGAGGGTTCCATTCGGTGTTGATACATGGTTACTTTAAAGTGGCTATATCTTTAGCGCATGATTGATGGCTAGCTTGGGAAGTGTTGGGTGCATCCATTTCTGCAAACTCAGCTGAATTCAGCACCTGATATAGGTACTTTCTCCAGAAACATACCATTCCAGTACCCCCTCTTTGATGCTTGCTTCAATGATCTTAAAAAACCATTCTATTTGACCTGTCAACAAATGTTTAAATGTCAATCAAGGATTTCTTATAATATTTCTTATAGAGTTTTCCAACTTCATCTTTGTTACACAGTGGGCTGTTGTTTCTATGCAAAGACAAACATTCAAATTAAGATGAATGCCACTTCAGTTTCTTCTATAAGTGTTTTCAATTTAACACAGCAGCTGGCAAGCAGCCCCATCTGTATTTTCCACTAAAAGGTCTGGGGTGGGGTGGGGGCAGGGAGGAGCAGATTAGCTGATCGAGGAGTTGGGGGCAGAGGGCAGTGAGTGGAAGAGTAGGAGATGCTGTGAAAACAGTAAACTCAATAGAGACTCAAGTTAACCCTTAGTCCCCCTAGGAGTCTCTGCCCTCTGGTTCAAAAACAAAATGTCTGGACAAACCAGAAAACTAAACCGTTACCCACAACAACGTGGTGATCGCCTTTGAAGCCACAAGGGTGCAGGGCTGGTCCCCGCCTCTCACCGCTGTCACTGCCTCATGCTGATCTAGCCAGACTGCGACTTCCAAAAAGCTATCGGCAGGAAGGCAACTGTAATAATATCATGACAATAATTGTCGAAGTGATTACGAAACTGAAGGTAAATGTCAAACATTATTCATAAGGAAAAGATGCGTAATGTAAAAGAATGTCATAATAATCTGGGAGTAAGATGACAAAATTCCTGCTCACACTCCAGTTGTTTCAGAAGACATCATTTCATTATTCGCTTCACCTCAGCTATGTAAGGATGCTTTAATACGAGGAAATCTGTTCATGTAATACATCACATTAGGCCCAGGAAGAAAAAGACTCATGTTTTTAAGTTGCTAAAAAGATATTCAGTAGAATCAAACATCCACTCCCAATAAAAACGCCTTCAAAATTAGGAAAACAAAGATTTTTTTTAACATCATGAAGAAGATCTTAGGCTGACCGTCAATGGCAAAATAACAAAATACAGCATTTCCATTAAAATTTGGAATAAGACAAGAATATCTAATTATCACTATTACTTAAGACTGCTCTATAAATTCTAGCCAATGCAATAAGACCAGAACACAGAAATAAAAGCTATAATTCTGGTAAAGTGGGTGATAAAATTATCGTCTGTGTACGATTATGTATAACATTAGAGCTTTATCTTATATCACATATCAAAATAAATTTCAGATGGATTAAAAGTGTTAACTGTAAAAACGAAACCAAAGAAGTTGATTGGAGACATAAGTAAATATTAACTGATTTGGGACTAGAGAAGGGATTTATAAGGATAAAAGTAATCACAAAAATAGAGATCGATTGTCTATATTTCTCTACTCAAAAAAAAAAAAAAAGAAGAACCTAAAAGGCAAATGAGAAATTGAGTGAAATATTTTCAATAGTTATACCAGTTATACCACATATAACTAACAAGTTACATATGCTGTTATTTGAAGAGCTTTTTGAAATTATGGAAAAGAACACTTTGCCTCAACAGAATGGTAAGGACATGAACTAACAATTTAAGAGAAGGCCTTCATATTGAGAATAACCTCACAATCATAACGTTATGCGTATACTACAAACATTAGCCAGATGTTTTGGGTGATTACTACATGTCAGATATTCTTCAAGACCCTTTTCATATACCGCCTCTCTGATTCCTCACAATAGCCTTAAGCAGTCGAGAATTCTATACCCATTTTATAGATGAGGGAACTGAGGTTTAAAAGACTAAACAACTTCTAACTTGTCTAAGTAAATTGTAGAAAAGAATTCAAACTCAATCCTATCTGAGACTGTACCCTCTATATTCCTCCAGCCTGGAAGAAACAACTAAAATTATCGATAAGGTGTAATTCATCAGTGTTAAAATTTTGGAGATCTGCCCTAAAAGAAAGCATAAAATTCTAAGGTAAACCACATTTTGGGAAAAATCTCTGCAACCTCTAAACAATAATGATTATTTTCCTTAATATATAAAGAGCTCTTGTAAAGCAACTAGAAGTGGTCTAAGACCAAGAGAAAAAAATAGGCCAGCACCATGAACAGGTAATCCACAATTACAAATATAAAAAGCTGCAAATATGAAATTATGTTGACTGGCAATCCAAGAAATCGAATTCAAAGGACGATGAAAGGCTTTTTCTCAAACATGATGTTTTCACATAATATAGGAATTAGAATAATCAATAATAACATGAGTAAGGCTTCAGCCCAATAAGAAAATGATTAAATTAATTATGGTGCTAAACTAAGATGGAATACGTCTCTGTATTAAAGTCATTTTTCAAATGGTATCTGCTGACATAGGAATAGCCTTACCCTTATCCATATACAGTGTAATACCAGATCTGTGCATATGTACAAGACAGATAGGCTTACACATAAATGAGTTTTAAAGAAATATAACGTAGTGTTAGAAATTGTAATGCAGACCATTTTAAATTTCTTCTCAATCTGCTTCTCTGTTCTCTGAATTTTCTCAACTCAGTGTGTTTACTTTTCAATCAGAAATATTTTCAAAATGTTATTATAAACATAATGATTTATTCACTATCAATAAGAATGCCTTAAATCTGTAGAGTTCTTTTAGAATTTACAAAGCCACTTCATAAATATTATCCCATCTAATTCCTACTACAACCCTGTGAGATAGATACTTGTACCATTTTATAGAAGAAACAACTTCTCTTAAACTAAAATGATTACATTTCTCTGTGTCTTCCAAGGACAGGCCCAGTTGCAGGAAATAAAGGGGTCCTTAAAAACAAAATAAAATGTTTAATTATAAACAAGACCTACAGACAACTCTAAACAACGTCAGTCACAAAGCACTCCTCCCTAAAAAGATCTTTTCTTGGCCTAAATGCAGTTGTTGTACTACTGTTGAATTTTAATGGTACATACATTGAATTCAAATTAGCATCTTTTTATTACCTGTCTTTTAATAAGCATCATGTTCTACATGGAAGTACACTCAGAGAACTCCTGGTTATACGGTTGGCAGCAACCCACAGACTTGGTTCCAAGAGCCCTTTTCTAGAATAAGTTGGTAAAAGTTGTCCTGTCTGTTCCATAGCTTTGAAATAAACACTAACAGCACCATGATTTGACAAAACTTGAGTTACTTCAATTCTGTTATTCGTATGTGACCAGCTGGCGTTTTTATTTGGGCTGAAAATTCAAAACACTGAAACAGAGCACAAACTGTAAGGCATAAGACTTTACTTTGGTTAACTGCAAATTCTGTTTCATAGATGAGAGATTTTTATTAAATTTGAATACTTTAAAGTTGAAATGTATTTCTTATTTTAATTGTTAATTGCTTTAAAACTAAAGAAGAAATCAAGAAATAATTACTGTGTATTATGCCATGACTATTGCTTAAAATCACTGTGTCAAATAGTTGTGGGATGTTAAAAAACGATACACTGGGGGTGTCAAACAGAGTAGGTACATCTCTAGTCTTATGATAAAATTATGGTATGTTCTAGGGAAAACATCTTAAAATTTGGAAAATCTGTTCACTATGATTTTGGTAAATAAAGAACACATATCAATTATTTTCCCTGACTTTCCAGACATGTTCCAAATGAAGTAGGTCTTACTTTGTATTTATGTAACTTTATGGAAACACAACAGTGAGGTTTTTAGAGCTCGTTAGATCATTTACTTCAATTAGAAGCAGTAACGAAATCTCTTTCAACTATTAGATGTGACTTAGTCTCTAGATAAGATAGATTGTATGTTTAATGCCTTTTGGCATGATCCACAGTTATTTACCCTTAATTGTTTTTATATTGACTGAAAATGAGGATTCCCCTCCTTCTCCTCCCAGGCTTCCCCAAGTTCAAATCAGTGGTTGATCTGAAATAGCATCTTTTCCATAAAATTTAGAAAATAACTGTTAAAAACCTTTCAACTTTAGCGCTAGTAGGAGTAATAATAAGCCTTTGCCATAGCCAAGGACTCGAAGCTGCTTCCTGCTCTCCACAGGCAATGACCTTGAGAGGCCATGACCATCATGGTTCCTGCTATTCCTTCCCTCACGACGCACAACGTTCTTCCAAATACCTTAGGGTAGCTCTTGCTTATTTCAAGGACCAGCCTGGGCCGAGTCCATGTCATCTGACTCATCTTACTTCAAGAAAATTCATTTCCAAACATATTTCTGAAGAACCAGAATCTGAGCACTTACATAATCTGAAAAGAAAAATGCATTTTTTATCAAAACTTACTTCTTTCTTATTTCATGGTATGCCTCAGTCAACCACCTAAGGGCAGACAAGGTTCATGAGGACATCCTTAACACACCAACCCTGTCTTTAGCATCTTTTTGTCACTCAAGAGTGAGGAAGGAGGCATGAGTACAACAATGACTTCTTTAAGACTTGAGATGGTAGTGTAGAGAAGAGAGCTTTCCAAGAACAGCAGGATGAGCAAAAGACAAGCCATAAAAAAACACCACGAGACTACCCAAATCTGGATTAACCCATCGAGTGCTACAGTTTACTAAAACTGTGCACAATTTACCCAATCCCTCCCCTTTGGGGCCACAGGCATCTTTACACTGGTTATCTATTCAGAGTCCATGACGAGTGCCTTGCTCTTTGCAAATACATAGGGAATTGACTTTTGTGTTTGAAAAGCCTTGTTGAGGAATTTCCATATTTACAGCATGGATACACTCTAAGAGCATATTTTTTAAGAATTCAAAAGTAAGAAAAGGATTACAGATATCATAAAATCTAAAACCAGTTTACAAGTCATACCAAGGGAAAAAAAATACTCATTTTGTGGTCAGATTCTGTTTTCAATTTCACATTTTACTGTCTTAACTGTATGATTTGATTCCAAATTGCTTCAGGTATTTACACCAAACTGGACCCACCTTAAAACAATGAAGACTTGCCACCACGGAAGATACTCTAAAGAGTGCTCTGCAGGCCCCAGAACTTCAGAGATGTTTTGAGTAATGGCAACCCTGTCATCTACCCAGAGATGGTTTGGAGACTACAACCTAATTTTGAATACCTACATTTTGAAATGTTTATATTTTTAAAAATCATTTTCATTATTTTATCTTCAGGCATATAATAATGACTGGGAATCATTTGTTCTAAAAATCCAGCACCGATTAATTACCAAACACCCCTCTCATCAGGAATGAGAGCTGGCCCAATGGGCTCTGCTGTACGCAGCAGACACAGGACCACTGCGATAGAGGCTGCAGTGCCCAAGCAAGGCTAAGTATGGGGTGATGGGAGCCGACACAGATGAGCACTTACCAGGAGCCAGGCTATTTACCCGGCAAATGCTTTTTTCTGGATGCCTGTTAACATCCAGCAATTTGCTTTCAGCTGGCAAGGCCAGCAATACACCTTCACTGTCCCACCTCAAGGGAGTACATCAACTCTCCAGCCTAATGTCATAATTCAGTTTGCAGGGCATTGATCGCCTTTCCCTTCCACAAGATATCACACTGGTCCATTACATTGATGACAATAAGCTGCCTGGACATAACAACTACTCTGGACTTATTAGTTAGACATTTGCATGTAGGAAGGTGAAAAATCCAACAAAAATTCAGGGGCCTTCTACCTCAATGAAACTGTCAAGGGTCCTGTGATGTGGGACATATTGAGCGTAAGTTGTTGCATCTGGTCCCTCCTACAACCAAAAAAGAGGCACGATATCTAATGGCCCTCTTTGGATTTTGGAGGCAACATTTAGATGTGCTCCTCCAGCCCATTTACCAAGTGACTCAAAACACTGCTAGTCTTGAGTGGGACCCAGAACAAGAGAAGGCTCTGCAACAGGTCCAGGCTGCCAAGCAAGCTGCTCTGCCACCTGGGCCATATGCTCCAGCAGATCCAGTCGTGACACCCCATCAATGGCAGATAAAGACACGCTGCTTGGCGCCTTTGGCAGTGCCTCTAGGTGAATCACAGTGCAGACGCTAAGGATCCTGGAGCAAGACCCACCAACACCTTAATTTTGGACTTCTAACCTCCAGAAGTGTCAGAGAATGAGTATCTGCTACCTTATACATCCAGTTTCTGGTACTTTCTTATCACAGCCCTAGGAAACTGATACAAATTTTGGTCTAATACGTTCACGAGTATTAACTCATTTAACTCCTAAGAACCCTATGAAGGCATCACAAGTGTTAGCCACTTTTTACAGAAGAGCCAAAGATGACCCAGCATGGCGCAGAGCTGGGACGTGAACTGTGCAGTCTTGTTCTGAGGCTCTGCTCTTCACCTCTACACCCCAGCGTCAGCAGGAGGCGTGAGAAGAATGCACGGTACTCTCTTTCCTGGCTCAACTCCATGGGCTGCCGTAACTCACAGAAACCACGTCATCTCAGTTTGAGAGCTCGGCACGGACTCGGCTCTCAGCCCACTGCTGCTGAGGGCAGGTAGGAAGCATCAGAAGAATGGGTGACCACCTAGTACATGATTTGAGGCCTGCCCACAATGCCCACAAATACCTCATATTTCATGATAAGTGATTTATTGTGTTAACAGCGGCTGTTTGGCCCTCTAGCAGGGCCTAGACTTGCCCGACCCCAAGAATGATCACTTCCTTAAATTTTGCACCCTGGCGCCTCACTTGCCTCTCCCTTGCCCTAACCCTGCTGCAGAGGTCTTTTTAACTTACCTGCAGGAGTAGCATTTTAAGTCCCAGTTCTTCTTTGGTAGCATTTAATGAACAAACATATTTTGATTTTAAATTTCATCACTGATCATCTTTACTCAAGTCTTGAAAAGACAGTTGGTATTTTTTTAACATCTGAAATAAACACAAGTGCAAAATTCTCCAACCCTTAGTATTTGTAGAAATAATATTCAACTTTCATATAGTGAAACTACTACACATCAGGCACTGGGTTAGGCCCTCCACATACACGTCCATTAAATTGAAAGGAGGGACCATGTCTGTCCAGTTCACTGCTGTGATCCAAGGGCCTCAAACATTGCATGTGCTAAGTATCTGTTAAGTAGATGGATGGACAGATGGATGGACAAATGGATAGACAGATGGATGGATAGATGGATAGCTGAGGGTCCACGTCTGTGGAAACTCCATAGACACTAAACTACAAGGAGCAGGAAGAAAATGGCAGCCCCACCACCACCCAAGCTCCTGTCTTCTTTCTTCACCTTCTTTCTACAACATTCCAAGCAGGCACTGAAACAAAACAAAAAAGCCTAGAAGGACCTTGGCTTGCCTAGGCTGAGGATACTCAAGGATATTGATTTGAGTTGGGAAAGCTGAACTTTGCCAACTTTCAGTCTGTCCCTAGTAATTTCATGAAGTAGAGGAATTCTTGGGAGAAGGAATATTTATTGTCATTTCAGCTCTGCCAGGACCCAAGGCAAAACTCCAAAGGACAAAGCATATCTTTGCCAACCTCTCTCTTTCCTTTCTAAATACTTCTTCTATATTTTCCACCCTGGCCCCAGACAGAGAAGCCCTCATGCCACCTCTGTCTCTCCAAATTCCTTCATCCTGGGCCATCTTTCCCAAACGTCCATTAACAGCCCCGTTACCAGAAGAGCCTTGTTACTTAATTAAACTCACACTAAGGTGTGAATGTAGCTGAACACTCCTACCCCATTCTTAAATAAGGTTATATTAACTCAAACAGCTTTAATTGGTAGTGTGTGGCAAGGAGAAGATAGCTTTCAGGTGAAGAAGACAAGAAGCCTACCCCATCCACTATCTACCCTAGGGCCTGCCTTCGGCTTTTCCAAGTTGGCTAGAAGACAGAACACCTTTGCAGCCCCGCACCATCCCACCGACCGCAACCCCCATTCACAAGGATTGTTGAACTTCGTAGGACTCGATAAAACAGCACGCATAGCCTGTAAACTGCACCACAAACACACGAATGATGAGGGTGCCTTCTATATATATGTAGTTATGTATATCCTATAAATACTATTGCGTAATGTTCCTATTTAGAAATAGATCATGATACCTAATATTTGTATATTAACACCGTGTTTCTCCATAACCCTCTAATCTCTCCTTCACCTCCCTCACTGGTATCAGATGGTCAGAGAGAGAAATGAGGGCTCTTCAATGTCACCCCCACGAAGATCCTAGTCTCCTCTCCCATCCTTCCTTTCCCACCCTCTACCATGGAGGCGGCACTCCTGTCCCCCTGGAAGCAAATCCACCTTTCCCTTCCAGTGCTCTGGGCACAATTCCGTCCCACCTCCTTGATCTCTTGGGTCATCTCCTTTCTGCCATATCTCCACTGTCTCCCTTTCTCTGGCTCCCGACCACCAACACTTAGACATGCTCCAGTTTCTCCCATCCTCAAAAAAAAAAAAACCCAACAAAACACACACACAAACTCACAAAACCCTTCCCTTGACCCAAAGTGTCCTTTCTTCCTCTAGCTATGGCCTTAGTTTTATCTTTTTAGTCCAACTGCATTAAAAAGTTGTCTGCGGTACATTCAGACAATGGAACATTATTCAGTGCTAAAAAGAAATGAGCTATCAAGCCATGAAAAGACATGGAGGAACCTCAGATGCATATTATTAAGTGAAAGAAGCCAATCTGAAAAGGCTACATACTATAGGATTCCAAGTATATGACATTCTGGAAAACGCAAAAGTACAGAGACAGTAAAAAATCAGTGGTTGCCAGGGATGAATGGGCAGAGCAAAGAGGATTTTTAGGACAATGAAAATACTCTGCATGATACCATGATGGTGGATACATGTCATTATACATTTCTCCAAACCCATAAAACACACAACACCAAGAGTGAACCCTAATGTAAGCTATTGAATTTAGGGGATTATGATGGGTCAATGTAGGTTCATCAACTGTAATAAATGTCCTACTCTGGTGGGGATGTTGATAATGGGGGGGGGGGGGGTGGCGGGGCGCTGTGCATGTGTGGGGCAGGGGACGTATGGGAAATCTCTGCACCTTCCTCTGAATTTTGCTGTGAACCTAAAACTGCTCTTAAAAAAAAAATGAAGTAAAAAAAAACAAAAGTTGTCTGTGGTTCCTGTTCCCACTTTCTCTCCTTCCTCCCTTTGGTCCCATCACCTAAACCTACAATGTCAGAGGTCCCCAGTGGCATGGTTGCTCCTTGCCATGGACACATTTTAGTTCTTGTCCTACTTGGCCACTATCTGACCAGTCCCACTGGCTCACCCTTTTCAGCTTCCCGCGGAAGTTCTTCTTCTGCCCATCTCCTAGGTCATAGGGTTCTCCAAGGTTCTGTCCTTGTCCCTTCTCTCTTATCCCTCTACAGCTCATTCGTATTCCTTGTTTCAATCCTAAACGAGAAATCTGCAGGTCATCCCAGCCTCTCTCCCCTCGAAGCCCCGTCATCCAAACAGCCATCAAGTTTTGTAAATTCTATCTCAGGCACCTCCACTGCTCCTCCCCCACCATCACTACGCAGTCCAGGCCACCAGCACATCACTCGTGACACTGCAAAAACCTCCTGATTGTTGCCCCTGCCTCCAGTTCAGGGTCCATCAATAGCTCCCTTCTCAAGGTACACTCCAAACTCCTAAATGTGACTTCAAGGCCATCCAGGACCAGCCACTGCCTGTCTCTCCATCTCTTGCCACTTTGTCCAAGCATTCCGTGCTCCAGCCAGACTGAATTCCTTTCAATTCCTGTTGCCCTGTTGCATGCTAAACTTCCTCCCTTTCCTGGCCCTGTGCACACTGTTCTCTCTGCAGAGAATACTCTTCCCCTTATGACCCTTTTCTTCTTCAAGCTAAACCCTCCCAACCCTCAGTTCTCAGACCAAATGCCAGTTCTGGAAAGCCTGCCTTGACCCCACATCCCTACAAACTAGGCTGGAGGTGCCCGTCTGTCCATGACATCAGGCGCTCCCCACCAAAGCAATCATCCCACTTGGTCATTACTGTTGATTCCAATTCATGTCTTCCCTGCTAGGCCCCAAGTTCCCTGAGAGCAGGGCTTCTGCCTCCTGCCAACCACAGGCAATGGGACCCTCGCAGAAGATTCTGGCAGAGAGAAGCCTGGTAAAGTAATGCAATAATGTATGTAAAGCTTTACTTAATCCCCACCCTGTGAAAATATTTTATCCCAAGTTCACTAAGGAAGAAATCACAGTAGTCAGAGAAGCTAAACACAGGCAGAGGAGAGATTCACCCAACGTTTTTTCTTTCAACCTCTATGCTCCTTCCAAGCTCCCGGTTTTCCAAACCTACAGACTTCCTTTGGAAAACAGAGAAACTTACTTTTTACTTACATTTGAATTCACCTAAGGGGGGAAAGTGATAACTGTTGACACGATTAAATGAGCACAGCACCTACTTACTGGAGCAAGTCCCACAATCCTCCAGTCCTGTCAAGTGATTCTTAGGGAAATTCCTCAACTTCCCTTCCTCTGTAAAGATTCACTATTCCCGCCTTGATCGCCCTTGGTATAATCCAGTTTCAAGCCATCGAACATTCTCATCAAAGTACAAAAAATCACAGGGATCCATGATGCAAATGACTATGAAGGAAACATGAGCTCCGCTCTAACACACAGGATTCCAAACGCACGTAATGCACACGACACATTCGGACCACAACAGAGCCAAGGAAGCTGGAGAAATTACAATAATGGGCATCACAGTTTAAAGGAAAAGTGCTAGTACTGTTTGCAAAGAAACAAGCTGCAACAGAAAGCACACTCTTCAATAATTTAAAATCTAAAACTTAAGCAACAGATTCAGAACGACCAACATGATCTGGCACCACACACTTGTAAGCTCAGTTTGGCATACATTAATTATATTTTAGTCTCTATTTCAGGTGTGGGTTTTTCTTGTAACAAATATATAAATAGAGAGTCACGGAATTTTTCTTTAATTAAATTTGTCAGCTCGATTTTTTGGTCCCCAGGTGGAGCATCAACGAAGGAGGTACAAAACACTTCTGCCCCCATATTACTCCTTCATGCATTCAAGACAGAGAATTAAATATGTATAGAAAGTGAATGGGAGTGTGTCTTCATTATCAAACATATTATGGGATTTATATAGAAGTTGACTATTTATGTGGAAAGTAAATAGTATTACAATGCAAGTTAAAATTTTCTTCTAGAAATTGCATATTAATTGCATATAAATTGATATAAAATATCAAATGCACTACTGTATCATGCATCGATCCAGGCAGGAGACCACAGGCCAAGGCCTACGCCCAGACATTTCATGTCCTTACGATCCTTTCCAGCTTCTAAGTTTGACATCTAGGCTATCTCTTTAAGTACCAGAACCAAAATATGTTACCTCCTGCACACCGCTGTCACCTCCAGCCCACACTCTCCTCTGCTCTCTCAGCCCCATGCACAGTTCTTTTCCTGAAGAATAAGCAAGCCCTTGACACACCTTGTTCTCTGCATCCCTTTCTGGCCCAGACTTGACCTGTGCCCTCACCATAAGCACACAGCCTCTCAGCCTAAGCCCCACCTCACTTCCTGGGATGTTAATCACAAAAGTCTGATTGACCTTGAACTCCTCCGACCTGCCTGCCGTCCGTCTCCAGGACTGAACCTTTATAGTGACGGTCAGAGTCCCTCCATCCACGTTAGACATCACTCTAACTCTGCCTGCCTGGGAAAATCGTGCTCTCCATTCCCCTGTTTTGGGCACCCATCAGGAACACAGTCAGGCCGAGTAACTGGAACATGTGTTTAATTTGAGGCAACCTGTCCTCCTGACCTGCCCTCTTTATACAGTTTTATGAAACAAATTTATACTCTCAAGCAGGTTATTGGAATTGCCTATCTTTCCTGCAAGATAACATATGGATCATATTAAACTCTTTATTCCCGTCGGCCCTAGATATTATCTACTTTTTACAGAGTTTTTTGCTTGAACTTCCTTAAATCCAGACACGATGACCTTTACTTAAGATTATAAAGCAATGCAACTGCCAGACTGAGACGAGCACACCATATTTAAATTACCCGCACTTCCCTACTAGGTGCTGTGTTTATGGTCCCCTGCCAGCTGCAGCATCTTGGCCATCATTTTCCCCTGGGTTTCTCCACCTCTTGATTTTCAAGCTGGGTGCTCCTTTTCCCAGGGAACTGCACCCGGGCTGGAGGATTACCTGTGCAGTCTGCTTCTCCCTTTCAAGTCGGGATGCTCTCTCCGGACCGCTACAGAAACCTAACTGAACAGACTCAGCTGGAGGCAGAGCTCTTGTGTGAAACAAGACTTTCTGTTACTTAATTATTCAACACCCCAGTCCACAGTCCAGCATTCCTCACAGAGCAGCTGCCATAACTTCCGGCTCCTTCCCCGAGGCTCCCTCCCCAGGGAATTCCTTACTGGCTAGTGAAAATCTCACTTCCTTCCACATGCCAGTCCACTCAGACTTTCTAGAAGTCACAGTTGTACCTACTTCATTTCATCTGGATTAATACTAAACCAGACTGGATTAATACTAACCCAGCACAGACCTCGGCAGCACATCCTTAATGGCCCCGTAACCTCCTGCGTCTTTAGCACCAATCACCTCCCCATACTTAAGTGGCAAGAACTCATCCCAAGAGGACTGACAGGTGTTTGAGCTTTTCTCCCAGAATCTTCACGTTCCTGGTTCAGTGTTCAAATTTGCGGCAGCGCTGGGATTCGACGTTACGGAATTGCAAGCCGACAGGGCGTGATTTCCCACTCTTTAAAGAGTTCGCCAGTTTTCCCCATGAGTTTCTCAAAAAGGCAAGGAAAAGAATGAGAAAAAGGAAGGTCGGAAATGATGTAGGTATTAAACATTCTTCTGGTACCCTTCAGACCCAAACGCTACCACAGAGGGTATCAGGAATTGCCCGTCGCTCCTGGAGAAGCACCGTGCGTCCGCTGCCTGACAGGTGAGCACCCGAGACCAGTGGAGACTCCGTCTTAGTTTAGAATTAACATCTGGGTGCTGGATCTTATCTTACCAACCACTGGTGACACCAGACAGGAAGGAATAAAGAGCGACTACAGAGAGAACACAGGAGAGAAGCCCAAACACCCAAAGCATACTTGCCTCCCATCTATCACCTGTATGGGCCGCCAAGCCTGGGCTGGGTGCGTCCCCTCCCGCCCCGCGCCCCGCGCGCCCGGGCGGCGCCTCCTTACCTTGCGGGAGTACGGGGGCTTGCTCAGGTGGATGCCGTCGCGGACGAGCTTATCCCTGATCATGATCTTCAGCTTCAGTTTGGGGTAGCTCACCGGCTCCCTGCTGCGGGGGGCGGTCGTCTGGCTGCGGGGGTCCCCGCGGGTGCCCTGGGCCGGGCCGCCGCACGGCTCCCCCCGGCGGCCGGTGGGGACGGCGACCGCGGGCGGCGGCTGCGGCTCCAGGGTGAAGTAGAGGCCCGCGGCGGCGGCGTCCTGCTCCCGCAGCCGGCGCACGGCCTCCAGGATGCGGCGGCGGTGCGCGGGCGCCAGCACCCCGATGGCGTCCAGGTCCGGGTCCCCGATCTGTTTGCACACCTCCAGGTCATCGTAGCCGTTATCCACGAAGGACTCTGCGTACTGCGGGAGCTGCAGCGCTTTCAGCCACTCGTAAACTATGTTGGTGCACATGGTGGGACTGGAACCCCGCCGGCGAACGCCCTCCCAGCGCCCGAAAGGCACCAGTTCTTGGAACTTTTAATCCTCTCCTCCAAGGGGAAAAAGAAACCGCAGTAAAGTTTCCTTTTAAAGGAAAGGACAGGGCCGGAGACAGAAAGCCATCAGAAGAAGCCCGAGGAGGCAGAAGCGTAAAAGCGGCAAAGTGAATTCCCCAAGCAGCCTGGAGCTCGCGGGCACCGGCGGCTGTGCGAGCCGCTCCGCGCCGCCCCTGGATGCGCCGCCGCCGCGGGGAGGGGCTGGGGCGGGCGGGGCCGGGCACACCCCTCGGACCCGCGCGGGCTCAGCGGCGCGCCGGGTCGCCCCCGAGTTGGCCCAGCCCAGACCGTCCCGGGGCTGCGCGCCGCATCTCGGTTTCCGGCCGCCGCCGCTGGCGTCTGAGCGCGCGCCCCGCGCTGGGGAAGCGGCTCCTGCGCGCAGACCCGCGGCCGCCCGGGAGCGCCGCGTCTTCGCGAGTGCGAGTCTCTGTCGTCCTCCTAGTGGGGACAGGGTGTCTCCTAAGCTGCCGGGCTGCAGCGGCTGCCTTGGATGGCTTTTTGCATTTCTTTTTAATCCGATTTCTCGAGCCTGTGAAAATCTCTGCGCTCACTTCCAGAGCTCCCCTGACTCCAGCCTGCGCGCCCGCGGGCCGCCCAAGGGCAGGTCCCCGCGCCCAAGCCGGCTGGGCGAGGCTCAGAGGTCAAGTTTCCCTTCGCCTTTCGCAGTCCGCGTTGGATCCCCCTTCCTCGGAGCCCGCGCGCAGGCCGGAGCCCCGCGGTCTGGCTCGCTCCGTGGACGCCCGCTCAGTGCCCGGAGCGGCGGCGCTTTGGCCCGGCGAGTGGGCGCGACGCGGGGACCGCGGGTGTCCAGCCCGCGCTGCGTGCGGCCCCTCCTCGCTGCAGCTGGGCTCGCCGGGCGGCGGGAGAGGCTGCTGCTCTGCCAAGCTCTCCTCTAGGCCCCCGGGTCTGCGAAAGTTTGGGATGGGTTGCACTTGCCCCTCGGCTGGCGCATTCCGCACGGCTCCCCACCCTACTTGCTGCCGGGTCCTCTCACCGTCGTCTCCACTGTGCTCTCTCTCTGGTCCCCCCAACTTGCATTCTGCCCGAGCCCCCCGGGGTGGCTCTGCCCCCAGGGACGCTTCGAGGCGTTCAGTCCTGGAGTTCGGGGAGCAGAGCCCTCTCCTCCCGCCCCGGGGGCGCGTGGACTTGCATACACCATCACCTAGCTCCCATTAAGGGGGACGCTCGGACATCTCCGCCCAAGGCACTTTCTCTCTAGAGAATAATAACAAAATCAACCGAGTTTCCACATCCTGCCTAATGCCTGAGCAACCGCCTGGGTGGGGACCCGAGCGGCAGGTGGAACAGAGCAAGTACCTCACCTTACGTACCTAACGCCCTCCTGGAGCTAAGAGAATTCTGGTGGAGGTACTCGGTGGGGTAGGTTCGCTGTCTCCTCCCTTTCGGTACAAGGAGATCAACTTCGCACGTGAGCTGTTTCAGGACCTGAACTGGACACTTTGACGGAGTCTCGGCGGGGCGGGACAGCCTCTAGCCCCGATCTTGGGAGGTGGACAAACGATGTCTTTTTTCAGACCTGCGCGTTTGGCCTGGGGCGGGGGGTGGGGGGGGGGGGTGGTCCCTCTTTCCTAAATCAGGAAAGTTTAACCCCTTTGGGGACACAGACCCCTTAAATAATCAGATAGCTTTGGCCCTTTTGCGCAGGAAAACACCCGACGTAGGCACATCCAAATTATTCCCTAGAGTTGCGGGGGAGTGGGGAGGATAGCATCGCTTCCCAAGCCCCAGGACTTGGCGGATCCCACATTAAGAACAGCAGCCAGGAAGGACCTGCCTGGAAGGAACCTGTTGGGGGCGGGGGTAGGGGAAGGAGCGCGAAGAGCTGTGGGGTCTGGGCAGCATCCGCCCTGGGTCACCCAGGCCACCCCTTCCCGAGCCCGAGCTAGGGTCGCCGCCCCGCTAGGTTGCGTTGCTCCTGGGCTCTCGGATGCTGGCAGCACCCAGCCCTCTCGGCCCGCGAGGCTCGCCTCTCGCTCGCCAAAGCGGACTCACAGTGCCCCCTCGCGTTCGTGTGGGCGAATGTTAAGGCGTTGTCGAAGTCCCCCCAAACTCAACTCATTCGGCAGAAGGAACAGAGCTTCAAGGCTTTATACTAGTTCCCCACCTCCCTTTTAAAATACGAATGTTTACATCACGTGTACCTTTGTCCCCCAACTCTCTTTCATAAGGACCTTTGATTTTTAGGAGGGAAATATTCCAGAAGTTAGAATTATGCTGCTAAAGACAGAAGTTATAGCAGATATTTGTTTGAAACTTACTGTATGCCAGGTATCTGTGCATGTATCTGTACATATATGGTAAGTAGTATTATCCAGTATCTTACGGAAGAAGAAATTGAGGCTCCCAAAGATGACACTGTTCACGGTGGAGCGAAGGCGCAAACTCTGGAGAAATAAATTCAGCGCCTGCCTTCCAGATGCTAACCTTGCCAGTCTCCAGCGTGTGCTGTGTAACATGCAGGAAAAATTGGGCTGGTTGTAATAAGGGAGTTTTGATTTTTTTTTAGACTTGGAAACTTAAGACTCCAGGGTGTTAGTATTGCATTGTTTTCTTTCCCGAGTTGTGTGCAAAGTCCAACAGGACTGTTTAGTAGTTTTCGCTTGCCCATATACAGCCTTTTCTTCTCCGGGAGCTGCAAGACATTCACCTTGTCTCATTAATCCTCAGTGAAGGCAGCAAGTATTTTTATTTCCATTTTATAATTAGGCAAACTGGTTTGGGGGAAGATGAATGACTTGCCCAAGGTCATCCAGTAAATCAGGACAGACAAGAACAAACCTGCGTGTCACAGCGGCTCCTGAACAGGCGGCTGTGGTTCTCCTTTATTTATGTGCGAAGTCACCACCCAGTTAGGACATAAAGCATCCTGGTGGGTGCTCTCTGTGGAAGCGAAGGCTTTTATAAATTAATCAGTTGTTAATCAGTCGTAAATAAAACTCGCTCACTATGACCTCTGGAGAAGTCTCACTCTCTGGAGACGTCGCTACTCTGAACTTCAGAGGAGGTTTTCCCGATTTCCTTCTCCTTCGCTTATCTCCTACCCTTGCTCAAGTCTCTCATGTGTGAGTTTCTATATGCTTCCTGAGCATATAGAAACTTTTAATAGATTCAGTTCTAGAGGCTACTACGTGTAATCTCAAATGCAGAAGCTTTATAGCCTGAATGTGCCTCTACCCATGGCTGAAGTCCAAAGTAAAAATGAAAAGAGCGATCCGCTAATTTTGAGATTTAGAACAAGTGTTTTAGAGCCAGAAAGCCATTTGAGATCATCTCAAGCATCCTCATTTACATGGAGGGAGTGGAGGCTCAGGAAGGTCAGGTTACTTACCTAAGGTCACAACGCGCGTTTGTGACAGATCTAGGACAAGAACCCAGATCTGTTTCCTCCTGTCCTCTTCACAATGCACTGCATTATCTCATCTTTGCTGTAAGCGCCTGGCTACTGTCAAAACCATTCATTTACTCATCAAATGTTTATTAAGTAGGCACTTCAGTACCGGGCAATGAAGGAAAAAGAGAAGAGTTTTCTTCATTAATTGGAAATGGAGAGATTTCCACGTTTTAAATGTGTGGCAAATAAACTCATGGCTTTTTATAGGTTCATTCATGAATTAGGAAGATTACAAAGGTGATATTATCTTCTATCTTTAATTATCCAAATTCTGTGAGTCATAACATTAGTCAAAAATTGAAACTGAACTATATTTTGCATCCAGACAAAAATGTACTTTAAAGAACGAGTCGGGAGGGGCTGGCCCCGTGGCCAAGTGGTTAAGTTCGCGCGCTCCGCTGCAGGCGGCCCAGTGTTTCCTTAGTTCGAATCCTGGGCGCGGACATGGCACTGCTCATCAGACCACGCTGAGGCAGCGTCCCACATGCCACAACTAGAAGAACCCACAACGAAGAATACACAACTATGTACCGGGGGGCTTTGGGGAGAAAAAGGAAAAAATAAAATCTTTAAAAAAAAAAAAAAAAAAAGAACGAGTCGGGAGCTGGCTCAGTGGCGTAGGGGTTAAGTTCCTGTGCTCCGCCTGGGAGGCCCTGGGTTAGCGGGTTCAGATCCTGGGCGCTGACCTACACACCACTCATCAAGCCACACTGTAGCAGCGTCCCACATGCAAAATAGAGAAAGATTGGCACAGATGCTAGCTCAGGGTGAATCTTCCTCACCAAAAAAAAAGTGGTCGTCATGCCGCTAGGCACAGCCTTAGAACAGCAAATTAACTTACTCAACACACATTGTTGAATTCCTGTAATTCTACACGTACTTTTGAGTGACATTGTTTTATTAGAGTTTTTTCTTTATATAAAAATGTTCAAAATATTTATTGTGGCGTTTATTATTTAATATGTTTGAGTCCAGACTTTTTTTTGCAGAAAAGACTTCTTGCCTAATGAAAATCAATGGGAAAATAGGTTGTGGAGAAAGTTTCTTTTTAGACACCATTTCAGAACTGTTTTGTAATGGTAATCACTCTGGCAAAATGCCTGTTGATACTCTCAATGTGATAAATTAATGATAATTATCTTCAGATTTTAAATTCTAAATATCAGAAAACAGCTTTTCTACTTTGCTCTGACTCTGTAACTTGATTTAAGAATATAGAGTGAAAAATAATTTGTTCTGAAATTTTCTGGGTGCTGGACAAGGTTTCATACCATTTTATTTTGAAGACAAATGTTCGCACATAGGGAGTGTAAAAAGTAAATTCCATTAACATCTATTAAATGTCTGTCCCCAGGGGGTCTCCCCTTGTAAAAGTCAAGGATATATAATGTTACTCTTAAAATGCAGAATATGTCTTGCCTCTGTTTGAACCATGAGCTAAAAAGCATCTAGAAGAAACAGATGCCATAGGAAGAAATGAGAATAATGGTCTTGAGCGATGTAACAGGCAGTCTGTTCTCCAGCGGCTGGGAGGGAGGCGCTGGGTTGGCAACTTAATTGGGGGCTGGCTGGGTGGGGCATCTGTTAATATGTCTGAGCTGTATACATTATACTTGTGTGTGACAACACGTATGTGAAGAAAGGAGAGACAGGGAGCAGCAGAGAGCAGCGGGATGCCATAAGATTCTCCATTAGTGTTAGAAGAGGACTTTCTTTCTTTAAGAAGGGAACAAAGGGAAAAAAAAAATGTTCAAGAAGTCAGAGACCTGGAGGTCACTAACAGAAAGAGAGTCAAGCAAGAGACTATTAGTGACAGAAAATAAAATGAGATTCGTTAAAAAAAATCTTATCCTCTTATCTTTGGTAATCCGCAAACGTTCTATATTTTAAAATGCGCTCAAGTAGAGGAAGAAAGGATCCACCAGCATTTCCCAAGGTAAGAATGATGGGAGGAATATTTTGTTAAATCATAGGCAGCTCTTAGGAGTCTCTTTTGTTTTTTCTTCTAAATCTAAGTCAGCAAAGTTAACTTTGCCCCTAAAAGTGAGGTTATATACACTCCTACGAGTGAAATGATATTGATAAACACTATTTCAGATAAGTGCAAGTTATTTACATAATGAAAACAATGAAATCACTCAATTTATGACGAGTTGCCCAAATTGAATACATACTAGTTGCTCCCATGTAACAGTTTATTTCCTTCCAGGAGTTAGGACCAACGATTCGATGGAGACTGCTTCTTAAGATCTATTTGGCTCCCGTTGACTGGGCAGTTGGAGGTTGTCTCTTCTGAGGCAATTTTATGCCTTTGTTTTAAATTCTTTGTTACTTCTTATTTGGTTTAAATTTTCTATTGGAATATTTACTCTATAACTCTTGAACCCCTAACTTACAAGAAACCTGCACGTAATTAGAGCTCCCTATGGAGGCCCCGGTGTTGTCGTTTTTCCATCTTTGGAGAGAGGCAGGTGAGCGCATTGCAGTGTTGAAACTGTCTCTGACCTTTGAGGTCACTTTTGAGATATGTATGACATCTCAGACCTTATTTATGGATGTCAACACAAGCCTTGGGTGGAGCATCAGATCCTTAGGTCAGCAAAACCCCGTTCCTAGAAGTGTGGTTGACAAACCAGGGAATATTCGATGTTTTAAAGACATCTTTAAAACTGTCCACCTTATCAATTTCACTAAAGCCAAATTTCAGCCTCTTTCTTGGGGTTGTTCAGCTGTCTCCTCGGGGTGAGCCACGACCACCACAGCTTGGACCATGGCCATGGTCTGGGCAGCCTGCTATCAGCCAGCATGTTCTGACCTCAGAGGACTTGCTGATGTCATGGGCAGGAGAGGGGGTGTCTTCACGGATCTGCCCAGAAAAAATATGTCATACATTCGTTATACTGTACACCAGGACAAGTTACAAATGGATCAGAAATTTAAAGATGAAGGTGAAACAATATATTTATTAAAACAAAACATAGGTATAATCCTCTATAATCTGAGAGTGGGGAAGATTTTCTTAATTTTGGTTCCATTTTCAGAAGCAGTAGGAAAAAAATCGATACCTTTGATTACAGAAATATAAAAAAGTTTGCATGGCAAACAAAATTAAAATTAAAAAATAACTGCCATTAGCAAAGTAAGAAGACAAATGACACCCTGTGGGAAACTATTTAGAATTTATATGACAATCAAGGATTGGTACAACTAATACCATAAAAGCATCTAAAAATAGAAAGGAAAAAGGCAACAGCCTATGGGAAATGGGCCAGAGAGTTTTCAGTAAAAATGCAAATGGACATTCTTTTGAAACCATTGTCTACTTTCCTCAAAATAAGAGATATGCACATGCAAACTATACCAAGAGGTCGTTTCTTACCTATCAAATTAGCAAAAATCCAGAAGTTTAGCAACAAACCCTGTTGACAAGGCCACAGAGAAACAAACATTCTCATACACTGAGAGGAAAAATGCAAAATGGTACAAGCTCTGTGATGGTCAGACTCAGTCAGAAAAATTAAGTTCACATTAGTTCATTTAATTGAAAGAGAATAGTTTGTCATTTCAATACCTATAGCTAGGTATTGAAGAATCTAAAAGACAGGAAGTCAACTCCACAGTTTCCCAGACATAGTAACACCAGAAAGTAGCTATTAGCCTTAAAAATTGAAGGAAAAGAAACCCGGAGGAGAAGCCCTGCTGAGCTGGGACCCAGAATTCTCAGGAAGGTGTGCTGCCTGGTTGGTTAGGAGAAAGGACCCCAGGGGACAAGGACCAGACCTCCAAGGAAGGAGCACCATTGGCTGGTACAGCTACTTCCGGTCCAAGGAGGCCCCACAGAGCAGAGGTTTCTAGGGAGGGTTTGCTGACTGGCTACGGCTGATACCTCAGAGAGGGTTCTAAGAGTATAGAACGTTGGAAACTGTCACCTCCCCTTCCTGGATGAAAAACTATTGCAGGGGTGACCTGACAGGAAGAGGAAACAAAGCAAAAAACTGCAAGTCCCTCATTCTGTTTCCTGCCTTGCAATCTACCTCTACCATGCTTTTTGCAAAACTTGACAGGGAACCAGCTGGTAAAACAGAAATGTGGCTGTTGCCATGTCTCAGTGCCAGCATCTCAAAGTGCAGGATAAAATGGTGGGTGGAAAGAGGAGAGACAAAAACTGACGAACCAGCACAACCCCTCTGGAGGGGATCTGATAATATCCAGAAAATCTCATATTCATTTACCCTTCAATTTAGCAATCCCACTTGTAGGAATCTATCCCAAAGATATACTAGCAAATACCAAAAGAAAATGTTCTTAAATATGCGTAAGATTATTCATCACAGCACCCTTTGTAATAGCTAAATATTGGAGCCATTCAAATGTCCACCGATAAGGGAACGATGGATCATCAACACAATGAAGTACTTGACAACTGTTAAAGGGAATGAAGACTATCTCTATACACTAGCAAGGAGTGGTCTCCAGCATACTTCACTATTTGGGGGAAAAAAGCAAGACAGAGAAAAATACTTATGGTGTGCCACTCTTCATTTAAGGAGGAGGAGGTATGACTAGTATAGATAAATATGTATATATATTTGCTAATATTAAAATAAAACAATGGAAGGTTATGCCCTACAATTTGAGAAATGGTTACCCCAAAAGAGAAAAGTGCAACATGGTGGAAGGGTTGGAGATAGGACCTAAACTTCTTTGAATATATTTTGTTTCATAGATTTGACTGTGAAGCCATGCAAATGTTTTATATAATCATAAAAATAATTAAATTATAAAAAGCAACCTCCCCAAATTACAAATAAAACAAGTGAACTTGTGTGTCTTGTAGTGGTATAACCACACAGAGAAGAGTAATCCAAGAGATTTTTTAAAATAGTAATTTGACCACATGTGCCTGATGGGATTACCCTAAGGGAAAAAGAACAGCGGCAACAAATAGTAAACTCTTTTCAGTAATGATACTGTTGTAGGTAGTATTTGAATTATTATGCAGAGACTGTTACATGTATAACGTGGTGCAGATCAAATGAGCAATTGTTGGTGTTGTTGAGATCCAAGATTTTTGGCACAATTGAAAGGAGATAGAGTTGTAAGATCAATGAGCTAAAAAAAACCCAAAAACCTTTGTAGCCCTAAATTTTAATTTGAAGTGTCAATGTATTGTGTTTCAAAATAAAAATTTTTTCTAAGCACAGTCTACAAAAAGGTTTAGAGAAAATGATTGACCCAATAGTAATGAGACTTCTAGCACCCAAATTGTGTTCTCTAATACCATTTCCTGCCAAAAGGCACTAGGGTTCCTTAAATAAATTCCCAATTCCAGATTTGGGAAGGAAATGAACAAGATTAGTCTGGAAATTTTTGTCATACTAGAAGGCATGGCATGTATTAAAGACTGCTAAATGTACCAAAAGGATTCAGGAGCCAGTGTGAACAAGCTCCCACCAGACAAAGGTGGAATAATTTGAGCATTATCAATAAGGATCATAAGTGTAATGAATTGAAACCGATCAAACATGTTCAAACTCATAAGTTTCTATGATATTTTAATAAAACCATAATTGATAACCTTTAGAGAATATGAGAGAACTACTTCATTATTTTAATATTTTAAAGCTAGTTTCACCTAAAAATTTCCTAATGAAGTGGTAAAAATGATTAATTGTATTAAATCTTGACCTTTGAGTACTTTAAAAAAAAAATCCCATATAATAAAAGCATTAATGCTGAATACTGACCTCTAATGGGTATCTCCTTGGAAACCACTGGTGTGATTGTTTGAGTTGCCAGCTGAACTAGGTGCCTTTATCATGGAACACAATTTTCATGTTAAGTAATGATTGACAGAAAAATTATGGTTATTCAGATTTGAGTATTTGGCAGATATTTTCTTCAAAATGAATGAAGTGAACCTGGCACTTCAAGTAAACAACTGACAACGTCTGTTGCCAGTGGTAAGATTCAAGTTTTCCAATAAAAATTTGAATTGTGGAAAATCTGAATTTGCCACCATGAACTGGACAGCTTCCCAACACTTATAAGCCTTTAAAAGCTATTAATGTTTTCCTGATGTTGAACAATGAAATATGTCCCACATCTGGAAGATCTATATATATCAATGACTCAATACTTCTGAAATACTGTCACAAAGTCATGCATGGGTAAGAGATCCATTAAAAGAAGCAATGGATTTTAATGTAACAGACTATGAACCGTCCTTGACATGGTTTCAGATTTTATACTTCAACTAACCTTTAGGAAACTACCATTTGTCAAGTTGTGGAATGGTATTCAAGAAGAATATCTACAATTATCTGAAAAGGGTATTAAAATAACACTTCTATTTCCAACAACACACCTTTGTGCTGTTGGATTTCTGTATGTACTTCAACTAAAGCAACAGACTGCAATAGATTGAATAAAGAAGCAGAAAGAAGAAGCCAGCTGTCTTCTATTCTATTAAACTAGACATTAAAGAGATTTGTAAAAATGTAAAACAATGCTCCTCTTCTTATGAAATTTTTATTTTGGAAAACATAGTTATCTCCCATAAAAATATATTACTTATTTTAACATGTGAGGGTTTATTATTATTATTTTAAACAAATAAATATTTTAAAGTCCTCTCAGTGGCTGACTGGACAAAAAACCAAGACCCATATATATGCGGCATACAAGAGACACACTTCAGATCTAAAGATACTCACAAACTGAAAGTGAAGAGAAGGAAAAAGATACTCCATGCAAGCAGCAATGAAAGGACAGCCGGGGTAGTAATACTTATATCAGATAAAATAGACTTTAAAGCAAAAACCGTAACAAGAGACAAAGAAGAGCACTACATCATGATAAAGGGAAGAACCCAACAAGAGGATATAACAATTGTGAAAAACTATGCAGCCAACATAGGAGCACCTAAATATATAAAGCAATTATTAACATAAATAACAATAGAAATAGACAGTAACACCAAGTAGTAGAAGACGTTGGCACTCCACTTACATCAATGGACAGACCATCCAAACAGAAGATCAATAAGGAAACATTGGCCTTAAGTGACACAATAGACCTGACAGACTTGGTAGGTATATACAGAACATTCCATCCAAAAACTGCAGAATACACATTCTTTTCAAATGCACATGGAATATTCTCCAGGATTGATCACATATTAGGCCACAAAACAAGTTTCAACAAATTTAAGAAGATTGAAATAATACCAAGCATCTTTTCTGACCACAACAGTAAGAAACTAGAAATAAACTACAGGAAGAAAATTGGAAAAGCCACAAATATGTGAGAATTAAACAAAATGTGCTACTGAACAACGATTGGGTCAATGAAGAAATCAAAGGAGAAAACAAAAAATACCTAGAAACACATGAAAATGAAAATATGACATGCCAAAATTTATGGGATACAGCCAAAGTCATTCTGAGATGGAAGCTTATAGCAATACAGGTCTACCTCAACAAACAAGAAAAATCCTAAATAAACAATCTAACAGTGCACCTAAAGGAAGTGGAACAAGAAGAGCAAAGCCCAAAGTCAGTAGAAGGAAGGAAATAATAAAAATCAGAGCAGAAATAAATAAAATAGAGACTAAAAAGAAAAATAGAAAAATTAATGAAACCAAGAGCTGGTTCTTTGAAAAGATAAACAAAATTGACAAACTTTTAGCTAAATTCACCAAGAAAAAAAGAGAGAAGGCTCGAATAAATAAAATCAGAAATGAAAGAAGAGAAATTACAGTGGATACCTCAGAAATGCAAAAGATTATAAGAGAAAACTACAAAAAGCTATATGCCAACAAATTGGATAATCTAGAAAAAAATGGATGAATTCTTAGAATCATACAACCTTCCAAAACTGAATCAAAAAGTAATAGAGAATTTGAATAGGCCAATCACCAGTAAGGAGATCAAAATAGTAATCAAAAATCTCCCGAAAAATAAAAGTCCAGGACCAGATGGCTTCCTTGGTGAACTCAACAAAACATTCAAAGAAGACTTACTACCTATCCTTCTCAAACTCTTCTAAAAAATTGAAGAGGAGGGGAAGCTTCCTAACTCACTCTATGAGGCCAAAATCACCCTGATTCCAAAACCAGACAAGGACAACACAAAAAAAGAAAATCACAGGCCAATATCACTGATGAACATCAATGCAAAAATACTCAACAGAATACTAGCAAATCAAATACAACAATACATTAAAAAGGTCATACACCATGAGTGAGTAGAATTTGTTCCAGGGATGCAGGGATGGTTCAACATCCACAAATCAATCAACGTGATACACCACATTAACACAATGAAAAATAAAAATCACATGATCATCTCAATAGATGCAGAGGAAGTATTTGACAAGATACAGCTTCCTTCTGTGATAAAAACTGAATAAAATGGGTATAGAAGGAAAGTACCTCAACATAATAAAGGCCATGTATGATAAACCCACAGCTACTATCATACTCAGTGAAGAAAACTTTAAGTTATCCCTCTAAGAACAGGAACCAGACAAGGATGCCCACTTTCACCACTCTTATTTTTTTTTAACATTGGCACCTGAGCTAACAACTGTTGCCAATCTTTTTTTTCCTGCTTTTTCTCCCCAAATCCCCCCAGTATATAGTTGTATATTTTAGTTGTGGGTCCTTCTAGTTGCGGCATGTGGGACACTTGCCTCAGCACGGTCCCACAAGTGGTGCCATGTCTGCGCCCAGGATCCAAACCAGTGAAACCCTGGGCCACCAGAGCAGAGCATGGGAGATTAACCACTGGGCCACGGGGCCGGCCCCTCACCACTCTTATTTAACACAGTATTGGAAGGCCTGGACAGAGCAATCAGGCAAGGAAAAGAAATAAAAGGGATCCAAACTGGAAAGGAAGAAGTGAAACTGTTACTATTTGCAAACAACATGATTTTATATATAGAAAACCCCAAAGAATCCATGAAAAACCTTGAGAAATAATAAATGAATACAGTAAAGTTGCAGGATACAAAATCAACATACAAAAATCAGTTGTGTTTCTATACACTAACAACGAAGCAGCAGAAAGAGAAATTAAGAATACAATCCCATTTACAACTGCAACAAAAAGAATAAAATGCCTAAGAACAAATTTAACCAGAGGTAAAGATCTGTACACTTAAAACTATAAAACATTGTTGAAAGAAGTTTAAGAAGACACAAAGAAATGGAAAGATATGCCATGCTCTTGGATTGGGAGAATTAACAGTTAAAATGTCCATACTTCCTAAAGTAATTTATAGATTCAGTGCAATCCCTATCAAAGTTCCAATGCCATTTTTCACAGAAATAGAACAAAGAATCCTAATATTTAACAACAAAAGACCTCAAATAGCCAAAGGAATCCTGAGAAAAAAGAACAAAGTTGGAGGTATCACACTTCCCTGCCTTCAAAATATACTACAAAGCTACAGTAATCAAAATGGCATGGTACTGGCACAAAAACAGACACACAGATCAAGGGAGCAGATTGAGAGCTCAGAAATAAACCCACACATCTATGGAAAGCTAATTTTTGACAAGGGAGCCAAGAACATACAATGGAGAAAGGAAAGTCTCTTCAATAAATGCGTTGGAAAAACTGGACAGCTACATGCAAAAGAATGAAAGTAGACCACTCCCTTACACCATGCACAAAAATTAACTCAAAATAGATTAAAGACTTGAATGTAAGACCTGAAACCATAAAACTTCTAGAAGAAAACATAGGTAGTGTGCCCTTTGATATCAGTCTTAGCAGCATATTTTCAAATACCATGTCTGACAAGACAAGGGAAACAATAGAAAAAATAAACAAATGGGACTATATCAAACTAAAAAGCTTCTGCACAGCAAAGGAAAGGAAACCATCAACAAAATGAAATGACAAACTAACAATTGGGAGAAGATATTTGCAAACCATATATCTGATAAGGGGTTAATATTCAAAATATTAAGACATAAAGAGTTCAAAATATTAAACATAAAGAACTCATAAATCTCAACAACAGCAAGAAAACAACCCAATTACAAACTGGGCAAAAGATTTGAACAGACATTTTTCCAAAGAAGATATACAGATGACCAATAGGCACATAAAAAGATGTTCGACATCACTAATTATTAGGACAAAGGAAATCAAAACCACAATGAGATATCACCTCATGACCATTCAAATGTCTATAGTTAACAAACAAAAAATAACAAGCGTTGTAGAGGATGTGGAGAGAAGGGAACTCTCATACACTGTTGGTGGGAATGCAAAGTGGTGCAGCTACTATGGAAAGCAGTATGGAGATTCCTCAAAATATTAACAATAGAAATACCTTAAGCACCAGCTATTCCACTGCTGGGTATTTATCCAAAGAACATGAAAACATGAATGTGTAAAGATACTTGCACCCCTATGTTCACCACAGCATTATTCACCATAGCTAAGACTTGGAAACAACATAAATGCATCAAGGGACAAATGGGTAAAGAAGATGTGGTATATATACACAATGGAATACTACTCAGCTATAATAAAAGATGAAATCTCGCCATTTGCAACAACATGGATGGACATTGAGGGTATGATGCTAAGTGAAATAACTCAGAGAGAGAATGTCAAATACCATATGATCTCACTCATAAATAGAAGATAAAAACAATGACAAGCAAACACATAGAGACAGAGATTGGATTGTTGGTTACCAGAGGGAAAGGGGGGAGGGAGGAGGGAGAAAGCGGTGACTGGACACATGTGTGTCGTGATGGGTGGTAATTAGTCTTTGGGTGGTGAATGTGATGTACTCTGCACAGAAATCGAAACATAACAATGTACACCTGAAAGTTATATAATGTTATAAACCAATGTTTCCTCAATAAAAAAAGAAATTTATTTCCCATAAAAATATGTTATTTATGTTAACATGTAAGGGTTTATTACTGTTATTTTAAACAAATAAATATTTTAAAGTCTTCTCAGTTTTAATTTCTAATATAATAAATATCAGAAGCTAAAAGCTACATAAACAAAAGCTCTGGGGGATCCTCAATAATTTTTAAGAGTGTAATGTACTCGTAAGACAAAACGTTTAATAACTACCTGATCTAAGTAATATCAAGGGCTGACACCTCATTAAAAGAGAGACATTCAGACATTAGCATGACTGCCTGCTGGAAGTAGACGTTACTTGTAAAGCAGTCTCACCGAAAGTTATTTTGAGCCTAATTCTGATCCCAGCTCTGCATCTCCATCCTATAACTACCAATTTATAGGAAACACAACAGATGAACATGCGGGAGACGCAGTCAGCAGAATCCAGGCTGAGGGAGACTCTGCAGAGAAAAATGACCAGTCTTATCAGTATTAAAAGGATCTTTTCGGACACCATGCCTTCTCAGAGAAGGGAAACAATAGAAAGAATAAACAAATGGGACTTCACCAGATTAAAGAGCTTCTTCAAGGCAAATGAAAACAGGATTGAAACAAAAAAACAACCCACTAACTGGGAAAAAATATTTGCAAGTCATATATCTGACAAAGGCTTAATATCCTTAATATATAAAGAACTCTCGCAACTCAACCACAAAACATCAAACAACCCAATCAAAAAATGGGCTGGAGACATGAACAGACATTTCTCCAAAGAAGATATACTGATGGCCAATAGGCACATGAAAAGATGCTCATCATCGCTGATCATCAGGGAAATGCAAATCAAAACTACACTAAGATATCACCTTACACCCGTTAGAATGACAAAAATATCTAAAACTAATAGCAACAAATGTTGGAGAGGTTGCGGAGAAAAAGGAACCCTCATACCCTGCTGGTGGGAATGCAAACTGGTGCAGCCACTATGGAAAACAGTATGGAGATTCCTCAAAAAACTAAAAATAGAACTACCATATCATCCAGCCATCCCACTACTGGGTATTTATCCAAAGAGCCTGAAGTCAGCAATCCCAAAAGTCCTGTGCACCCCAATGTTTATTGCAGCACTGTTTACAATAGCCAAGACGTGGAAGCAACCTAAGTGCCCATCAACAGACGAATGGATAAAGAAGATGTGGTACATATATGCAATGGAATACTACTCAGCTGCAAAACAGAACAAAATCATTCCATTTGCAATAACATGGATGGACCTTGAGAGAATTATGTTAAGTGAAATAAGCCAGCGAGAGAAAGATAATCTGTGTATGACTCCACTCATATGAGGAATTTAAAACTATGGACCAAGAACAGTTTAGTGGATACCAGGGGAAAGGTGGGGTGGGGGGTGGGCACAAAGGGTGAAGTGGTGCACCTACAACCTGAGTGACAAACATTAATGTACAATTGAAATTTCACAAGATTGTAACCTATCAATAACTCAATAAAAAAAAAAAAAGACCAGTCTTCTAGAACAAAATTGGTGGCGTGGGGGTGGTGTGGCGAGAGGATCTGAGAGAAAGAGAGACAGAGAGACATTTCTACAACAGAGAGAAAAGGCAGATCAACCAGTTTTAAAATA
The DNA here is from genome assembly GCF_041296265.1 of Equus caballus. Taxonomy (NCBI): domain Eukaryota; kingdom Metazoa; phylum Chordata; class Mammalia; order Perissodactyla; family Equidae; genus Equus; species Equus caballus. Next base: position 19,062,427 of record NC_091714.1, read on the forward strand.
TGGACTTTTTCTGGAACCTAATTCAAACAAATCTTGTTAAATATTGTTATAAGAAAATGTGAATACTGACTAAAAGTTTGTTGATATTATAAAATTATTGATAATTTTGAGGTGTGATAATGGTATTATAGTTACGTGTATTTTCCTTTTTTTTAATGTAGAGATTCTATAGAGATGAAGTTTTTACAGATGAAATGAAATAATGCCTGGGAATTGCTTCAGAATGATCTGGAGAGGTTAAGAGGTGGTAATACAGGAAACAAGAGTAGCCATAAGTTAATTGTTGAAGCTGGGTGATATCAAATTGGGTTCATTATATTATGTTCTTTACTATTTTACCTGTTTTCAAATTTCCATAGTAACAAGTTAAACAAATATATATGTGGTACAAACTCCATATTGTTCTGTGGGATAACTAGCAATCCTGTAGATGGGCGTAGGATGGCCTATTGTAATTAAAACAGAACACTTACATCCCTCAGGGAGGGGGAGTGACACTGACAGATCAGAGAGGCAGAGGGCTAGAGCTGGAACTGTGAAAGGAGCAGTATATCAAGGTTTGTGACCAATGTTCAGTGTGCCAGTAAGGTGGAACTAGAATTGAAAAGTGGGAAAATACTTTATGTTGTTGATTAATTCTTTTGTCATTTAATATTTACTGAGTGTCTCTCCTGATACAAGCACTGTTCTAGGCTTGGAGATACAGAGGTGCCCAAGAGAGACAAGTTTCTGTCCTCATGGAGCTTAAATAAATAACTATTATCACTTCAGATGAAGATAAAAAATATGAAGAAAGGGGCCGGCCCGGTGGTGCAGTGGTTAAGTTCGCACGTTCTGCTTCTTGGCGGCCTGGGGTTCGCCAGTTCAGATCCCGGGTGCGGACATGGCACTGCTTGGCACGCCATGCTGTGGTAGGCGTCCCACACATAAAGAAGAGGAAGATGGGCATGGATGTTAGCTCAGGGCCAGGCTTCCTCAACAAAAAGAGGAGGACTGGCAGTAGATAGCTCAGGGCTAATCTTCCTCAAAAAAAAAAAAAAAAAAGAAAAGAAAAATAAAGTATAGAAAGGAATGAAAAATATCATGAAATATCTGGAGAAGGAGTGTTTGGAGTACAGGGAACAGCAGATGCAAAGGTACTGAGGCAGCACCAAGCGTGGTGTATTTGGGCAGAAGCAAGAAGGCCTGTGTGCTGGAGCAAAGTGAGAGTGGGGAGAGTGGTAGCAATTGGAATTAGAGAGGGAGGCAGGGCCAAATCGCTGTGAGGGCATCGGAGCTTGTTGCAAATGGGATGGAAAGCCACTGGAGTGTTCTGAGCAGGGGACCGTGTGATGATTTGCAATTTAACAGGCCTCCTCTACCCATGGAATAGAGACCACAGGGATCAAGAGTAGAAGCAGAGAGACCACTGAGGAAGCTACATCCCGAGGTGTAGCAAGGTCTTGGATTTGGCCACTAGAGTAGTGAACACCGTGAGAAGCGTTCAGAATCCATGATATGCTAGTAGTACTTGCTAGATGTGGACTGTGAAAAAGAGAGGAACCGAGGTTGACCCCTACATTTTTGGCATGAGCGATTGAATGAATGCACAGCCACATTCTAAAATGGAGAGGACAGAAGAGGAGTGACTTAGGGACAGGGGGTGGACAGGAAGCAAGAGTCTTCATCTGGACACATCAAGTTTCAATTGCCTAACAGATATCTAAGGGGACTTGTCAAGGTGACTCTGTAGCTGAAGGAGAGCAGTAGGGTGGAAATATAAACCTGGGCCATTTCAGCCTGCAGTTGGTATGTAAAGTCACGGGACAAAATGAGATCAGACTGAAGAAGGCCAAGGGTTAAAATTCATGGGATCCCAACGTGGAGAATCTGGAAGGCACTCTGAGGAGCCACAGGAGAGAAGGAGAAGGAGCAGCTAGTGAGGTAGATTCCTGGGAACTGTGAATAAAGCCATTTCAAGAAGGGAATAAGCAACTGTGTCCATGGCTGCCAAGGGTGCGGAGATGTGAGGACTGACATTGACTTTGGGTTTGGCAACAGAGAGGTCAGTTTCTGGCCTTGCCCCAAGCATCTCAGCCAGAGTGGGCTCAAGAGAGATTGAGGGGAGAAAACAGAGGTGACAATATAAGCAATTGCTTCAAGGAGTGTAACTAGGAGGGATAAGAAAAATGGGGCAAGGGCTAGAGAAGGATATGTGGTAAAGGAAGAGTCTTTTCAGCGAGACATTACTGCATGTGGGTCTGCAGAAGGGAGTGATCCAGGAAGGGGGGAACGGGTGCCGCAGGAACAGAGCCCTCTGGTGGCTGGGAGGGGATGGAATCCAGGGCAGGGGTGGGGGTTCTGGCCTTAGGCAGGAGTCCAGCTGGTTCATTTCATTTGTAACAGGTGGGAAAATGAAGACTGTGAGGACAGATGTGGGTGGATTAGTAGATTTGGCAATGGGAGGATGTGGAAGTCCTATTCTGATTGATGACGGAAGGCAAGGTCATCTGCTGAGAAAGAGGAGGAGGGTAAGGGAAATCTGAGATCGTGTAGAAACAGTCATCCTAGAGAGCGGGGGAGTGAATTAACTAGGGAAATATAGCAGAGTTGTCAATAATCCTGGGGTCATATTTGAGTCTTATGGTCGTAAATTTAACGAGACCAGTCAGCACGATTGTGTGTTCTCCTTCAGTCACAGGGAGATGCCCAGGTGCAGGTGCAGAGCTGGTGGAAGGTTCATTTTAACCAAACCTTGACTTAGAAAAAAACAGAGCAAAATGCAAGGCAGGATTTACATATAAGAAATGAGAAACCAAAACAATCAAGCAAACAAACTTAGAGGTTTCTGTTATCCAGCATAAAGCAAAGAAAGAACTGATCTAGGTAATCAATAATCTGACTAACAAAAAACGTTGTTACATAGGATTATAAATTTTTAAAGGATTTGTATAAATAAAATACTGTCTTGATTCAGAAGACAATGTGGTACCCTGGGGTTATAATTATGAGCATCAATTGCTTTGCTAGTGAACAAAATACTAGTCTTAATATTAGAGAGATGAGGAAAGGATGACTATGCTAGACAGAATTTCAGATAACCCAACTTACATTCTCACTGAGATTGCCTTAATATAACTACTACCCTGAAAATGCTGCAGGAAAGGAAATCACAGGACTCAGAACTTTTTTCCAAGGGCTTGAGATCAGCGCAGCAGATGGGAAAAGCCAATTTACAAGTCCCTGTGGGCACAGAGAGACATAAATTTCAGGTACAAAGGAAATAAAAGAAATGAGCACAAAAGCTACATGAAAGGAAGAGTTTCTCCTTTAAATTTTATTGCATTAATTTAATTCTATACCTAGAAATAATGGAAAATGACTTAAGGCAATTTTTATCTTTCCAGAAAATTCTGAAAGATGATGCTTTGGATTGGTAGAAGGAAGATGGGAATGACTTACAAAAATCACCATGAAAGATACATAAAATATAAAAGCTATAAAGTAGACTTTTTCTGAAGAGGTCCAAATTTAAGATCTTTGAAAAAACTATGTTCTCCAAGAAGTTCTATGAGATTCATGGAGAAAGTGCTTAAATTTTTTTTTTGAGAAAAATCTTAGGGTGTCCATTAAGATGGAAATTCTATGAGGAAAATACTAGATGATAAATAAGACTACAACGATAAATTATGTCACCTTACAGGAAGTTATGTCCATCTATCTTCTGGCTCCTTATAGAATTTCTAGGTAAGGACAAATTTCTTTGAAGCAAATGGTGTCAATGTTAGTGTGTAGTAGTGGAAAGATATAGGGCTGTGCCTTTATTTAAAATACAGAGAGCTCCTACACTTTCAAAAGAACTCTTACAGGGGGCCGGCTCCATGGCAGAGTGGTTAAGTTCTTGCGGTCTGCTGTGGCGGCCCAGGGTTCGGATCTTGGGCGGGGACATGGCACCGCTCATCAGGCCACGTTGAGGTGGCGTCCCATATCCCACAACTAGAAGGACCTGCAACTAAGATATACAACTGTGTACAGGGGGGGTCTGGGGAAATAAAGCAGGAAAAAAAAAAAGAACTCTTACAGGATATGATAAGCCACGGTAATTAGCTAATGGTTAAAAAAACCAAACTATTACATAGTACAGAATAATCTACAGCAAAATATTTTAACGTGACTTCTTTTAGTAAAATTCCATTTTTCTTGTAATAGTATTGCATTCTGAATTTCCCTTTCACATAGATATTTCAAGTGTCCTACAGTTAAGTGAAGACAAAAGTACGTTTGTAACCATGGGCCCTCCAGGACCAGTTCAACTGACCCCATCTCTTATCAACAGAGTGATTAAGAATTGCCTTTCAGGAAGTCTGCAAAGTCACATAGCCAGGGCATGCCCAAAAGAAGAAACCGTGACCTGAAATGACCGTGGAACCAAAGATCCTCCTTCCCACGGAACCCAAGGACCGGGACATGACCGGAACGTGAAAGTCGGACTCTTATCAGAAGTGAGGGGTCCCTCATTCAGGAAGATCTGGTGTTAAAATTCCTTCCCCATCTCATCAAAAATGTTTAGAACCCCATCATAAAGGTTTAGAAACTCATCATAAATGTTTAGAACCCTGTCATAAATGTTTAAAACCTTACCATCAATGCTTGAAGCCCACCAATCAAAGCTGTCCCGCCAGTGTTTCTGAGTTCCACCCTCTTCTCCCCAACCTCTTAAATTTTGCCCCAAATCCTGAATTGGGGAGACAGATCTGAGGGCACGTGCCCCTGTTGTCCCTGAAGATCCATCTCACAGAATAAAGCTGATCTCTTTTCCCAAAGGCTGATGCCGTAATTAATTGGTTTATGAGCACTGGGCAAGTGAACCCCAATTTTGTGCTGTAACAAGTTCAAAATATTCTCTGTAGATAAGTAGAAAAAAAGTTGTACATGTCATAATATCAATACAAATTAATGGGCTTTATCAAAGACACAAGTGAAATATAAATTTTCAGGCCCAGAAGCCCCTGCCTAGTCTCCTTCTGACCCTACTGCCTTGCAGTATGGGCCACTGGTCCCTCCTGTCATCCACTACTGTGGCCTTGGTAACACCACGCTGACTTCCTTCCTGCTGCTAAACCTTTCTTACTGAACCTCTTCCTCTGGCCCCGATTTGGCAGACGACCACCCTTCACTGATTGCTACATAAACCTGTTCTCCATAGTCCTCTCAATATACTTCTCCAGGCAACTCACCAATTTAGTCATCATGACTCAAACGCTACAGGTGCAACTCAGTCCCCAAACTCTCTCTTCTGCTTTAAATCCAAAATTCTAGATTTCCTGAAGCACAAATGTACATGAATGTCTCACTACGAATTAACCTAATCATTTAATTCCATCTGCCCCAAATAGGATCCATCTTTGCTCGCACATTGGTTCTTTGTCTTCTGTTCTCTGTTTATTCGAGTCAACAATCTATACTGAGTGCCCCTATGCCAGGCATTGTTAAAGTCCCTCGCACATAAAAGACACTCACTTGCCGCCTGGGAGGCGCTGCCGCACGACAGAAAGCACAGAGACCCAAACACTGAGGGTAACACAAGAAATAAGTGCCGAGCTGGTTGTAAGAATGAAGAGCTGTAACTGCCTAGCCATCTCGGTCCATGCTGAGCAGCTGGGCCTGCAGCCTGTAGGTAGTGATGAGCTATCTGACTTCTGGTTTTAGACCGGATACGCTGATACCAATGTGAAGAATAAGCTGGCAAATGCCCAGTATAATAAGATGCCAAGTATAATTCCTATACTATATGTTGGTACTAGGTGTATATATTGATTTACACAGTCATGCGCCACATAATATTTCAGTCAACGACGAACTGCATATACGACAGTGGTCCCCTAAGATTAGTACATACAGCCTAGGTGTGTAGTAGGCTATACCACTTAGGTTTGTGTGAGTAGACTCTGTGATGTTCCCACAACAATGAAATTGCCTAAGGATGCATTTCTCAGAATGTATCCCGTTGTTAAGTGGCACGTGACTGAATAAAAGACTTCATGCCTTGCTGCGGGCAGGTTACAGACTGGTTCAAGATTCAGCAATTCCACTCCAGGATATATATCCCCCGCAAATTCTCACAAAGGTCCATAAGGATGTTCATGGCAATGTTATTTGTGATGATAGGGCCTTGGAGGTGATGTTCATCATTGAAAGGGTAGAGGGGTAAAAACATGGTGGGTGCCCAGCATGGAGTAGCATCCCCAGTTAGAATGTCTAATGGAGAGACAAAACAAGGAGCTGGGTTTGCAGCTCTCTCATTCAGAAAGGAAGGCACACGGGAGAACTGAGGGGAGGGAGGGGAAACTTTGTCTTGGCATCTCTAACACGGGCTCAGGACAGAAGGCGTGGAGAGATGGAAGCTGCTACGCTCCTAATTTACTCTCCAACTTGATGAGTATTTGTTCAGAAACTAGGTAGCGAGAAGCCAGGGGCCAAAGATCTTTACTATCTGCAGCTGAGAACTACTTGGAACGGTTGAAATGTATCCCTCCGCTACCACCAACAAATCTTGTTTATCCTTCCAGACTCAGCTCTCTGGGAAGAACTCTCCAGTAATCCCACCCTCTCCATGGTGTTTTATTATGGATCCCTCATCAGAGCACCAGCCACAAAGGACTGGAATCTTTAGAGAGGTGGTATATAGAATGGTTAGGTATCTGAGCTTTCAGTTACACTGCCTCATTTAGTGTCCTGACTCTTGATCTCTACAGTTGCAGGACCTTGGGCAAATTATTGAACCTCTCCAGGCCATGGAATTTCCTCTTTAAAATGAGATGATGCTTATAGTATCTACTTCATAGGGCTGCTGGGAGAATTAAACTAGATAAATCGAATGAAGTGCTAAGATAGGTGTTTGGTCCATAGTAAGAGCTCCAGAAATGTTGATGATTATTATTATTAATTATTATTATTATTATTAAGCTTCTTGAGAGACAAACTAGACTTTTATGGCTTTGCATACATATCACTAAGCCAAGTTCACTTAATATCTGTTGATGAAGTTAAAACTTATTTGTGTATTACCCTGACAGTATATAGATTTTAATGCTTATTTTTCTCACAGAATGGTTTAGGTGCAGGAACTAATGAGGCTTTAAGAATAAGTTAACAGGCCACATGCCTTCTTGCAAAGCCCCTTGCTTAGGTTTTTGTATCACATGACTCCAGTGTCCTGCCCCAAATGATATTCCCCAATCCTAGACATTTTTGCAATAGAAATAATTTCATTACTTTATGAGTCAGTAACTACTACTAATTTATTTCTTAATCTATGTTACTTATAATGCCATATTAGCTACCAATTTTTAGCAAATTTTGGTGTAAATAAGCAGTTCTCTCCATGTGAACGTGGACGACTGCAGCGATCAGTACACATTTTCTGTCAAGGGCCCATAGTAAATGTTTCAGGCTTTGTGTTCCGCATAAATATCAGAGAACACTCTGCTCAACGATTCCACAAAGAGTCCAAAATGCTTTCCCCCTTTAAAAAAAAACGAGCAATCTGCATACATTTATATTGTATCCACACTTCACATAAATGTCTCTGATGTAAATGAAATGGAAACATGTTCATATGTTTCCATGATCCAAAGTCAGCCTTTTGACAAGTCATAGGGGATTTATGGGGACCACCTGGAGAACCAAGGTCTTTCAAGGTCCTTGCACATTTGAGGTCTTTCTTTGCAAAGCCCAAGGCCATGACCGTCCTTCCTTATGACAGAGCTAACTTCTTTCATTTTATAGTTGAACTATGTGGATTGATTGTCACTAAATAGAACATAGGGAAATAGACATGACAGAAGAATAGGTGACAGGCAAGACATGACAGAGAATTCTTTTTCCTATTTGCCCCTGAGTCGTAGCAATGAAAAATAATTTGCGGCATGTCAGTCAGGAGTTTGAAAAGGTGAGAGTTATAGGGATAAATAGAACCCACTCCATCAGCCTTTAGAAGGAGCATCACCAAACCTCCCTGAAATTTTTTCAACATGAAAGGTGGTGGCTGTCCCTTTGAATTTGACAAGTTCTTTAAGCACCTGAAAGATGAAAGCGGTAAGAGAGTGCGGATTTCCAAGCGTACATCGTGCTCTTTGTGGAGCGGTGTAGAATGATTTGGTCCTTTGGCGATTCGTAGCTCTACCAGGGGCGTTGAAGGGGAAAGGTCAAGTTTGAATTCCAGCAGTTTCTTGACAGCAAAATGAAAGTAGATGTGGTAAAAATAACACTTCCTAACACAGATTTGCAAACTTTAAAAAAATACAGTAGGTTCAATTCTGCCTTGTTTAAAACAACAAGATAATAGGCTGAAAGCATCACCAGGGACAGGAAGCAAAACTGAAGAGAAATCTTAACTTTCCCATATAAAAAGTTTGAAAATAACAATTATGCCAAGATTTCACTGAGAAAAAAGGCAAACGTACTGAAAAGTACACCAGAAAAAAATTCATGGTTTTTTTTGCTAATTTATTTTTTTTCTAATTACTAAACTAATCCAGACAGGAAGACGCTGCACAAAAGTGTGAATTATAATTATCTTAGGATAGTGGGGTTATGAGGGAATTTTAATTTGTTTTGTACTTTTCTGTATTCTTTCAAATTTGGGGCAATTATAATGTATTTATAAACAATTCCTTTCTTAATATTCATATTATCTCGGGCATTACCTTCTCCAGGCAAGCTTCCTAACCCTTAGAGGACTCTGCTCTGTAACCGGCTTAGAGACTGGAACAAAGGGCTGGACTCCATCTTTGATGTGGGACGCCCACAGCTTCAAGCCTCACCCCTCCTTCCCTGTGTGCAGCATCCGGGCAAGCTGATGAAAGAGCAGGCGCTCCCTGCCTTGGATCCGGTGGGAGATTCAAACCACGCAAACCCCTGGCCACCTGCGAGGATTCTCAGCGGCCCCACCCCTCAACCGCAATGAAAAGCCGCAATTTCCTATCTGTTTGGGGGTCCTACCTTGCTCTCCCCAGAGACCTCAATTACATAAATAAGAACTTTTTCATACTCTCTGGGGATGTGTGTGGTGTTATCTGTCTTGACATCTGAACCAAAATTTGGGTGGGGGTCTCTCCTGCTTTTTCAGCGTAGCCACAACAGGGAACCCCTCTGTTCTGTATTCCCATCATACCTTGCACTAATCTCTAGCCCTGCCCTGCACTGTTCGTGATGTATTTAAATGTCTGTATTCCCCACTAACTAGGAGCTACTTGAGAACAGGGGCTCTTATTCATTTTTCTTCTTTATCCAGCAGTCCCAGGAATGTAGTAGGTATTTGTAAAGATGCAACAGTTCGGAATTGTTCCCCAGTTTCCAAGAGCGTGAAACACCCGTTTCTTTGCTTTTTGAAATCATATCAAGTTACTCCCATGAGCCAGAAGAGGCAGGAAAGATAACTTCTTTTTCAAGGTTGCTTTTTCTCTCTGGTCACTGTGCAAGAACCCAGAGCCTTCCAAAAGCATGCCAAGAAATTAGAGAAAAGCTCAAGCTTTCAGCTCAGCCCCAGTGTGCTCAGGCCCCAGCTAAACACAAAATCTGCAAATGGGGTCTCCACCTCTTCATGGCATTCCGAAAGGTCACGAGTCTTTACCACTGGTAGAACGGGCCACCAGGCAAACATACTCCCCGTCGCACCTCTTCCTGTGTTATCTTTGCCATAACCTCCTCTTTGGGCAAGAAAGCCCCAAACTCAAAGTCCTGGCCTGCCTTCTTGTTAGCAATTAATTTTCAATAAACCTTGTTGCAAATAATTGTTTTATGAGTAAAGGAAAAATTAATTACTTAAATTTCTTAACCCACGCTAAGATTCTGCTTTTACTATTTGCATAGTAGAGGGGGAAGAAAGGAACGTTTATTGTGATAAGCTGTATCTTTTAGTTCAACTTTTGCCATCTTGTTTTATATATTTGTAGGGTTTCCTTTCTAAGTTTTTAAAATTAGCTTGATTTAGTGTCATTTACATCCAATGACATCCACTCATTTGAATTGTACAGTTCCTTGCATTTTGTCATACATATACATCCTGAAACCAGCACCACAATTAAGATAGAGAACATTTCTCTCATTCCAAGAAGTTCCTCCTTCCCCTTAGTCAATTCCGACTCCTGCCCCAGCCGTAGGCCACGGCTGTGCTTTCTATCATGATTCTGCCTTTTGTAGAATTTCATGCAAATAGAATCACAAAACGTGATTTTTTGTGTCTGACTTCTTTCACTTAGCAAAATGAGTTAAGATTCATTCACGTGGTGTGAATCTGTAATTAGTACCTTTTTATGATTGAGTAGTAATCTATTGTAAGAATATACCATCATTTGTCCATTTACAGGATGATGGACATTTGGGTTCTTCCCAGTTCTTGGGAGTTTTTTATTGTCGTTCTCCATCTGACTTATTTTGCTTAGCATAATACCCTCAAGGTCCATCCATGTTATCGCAAAGGGCACGATTTCATCATTTTTATGACTGAGTAGTTTTCCATTGTATATTTATGCCACATCTTCTTTATCTGTTGATCTGTCGATGGGTACTTTGATTGCTCCAAGTCTTGCTATTGTGAATAATGCCGCAATGAACATACGGATGCATATATCTTTTCAAATTAGTGTTTTTGTGTTCTTTTGGATAAATACCTGGAAGTGGAATAGCTGGATCATATGGTCTTTCTCTTTTTAATTTTTTGAGGACTCTCCATAGTGGCTGCACCAATTTACATTCCTACCAGCAGTGTATGAGTGTTCCCTTTTCTCTACCTCCTCTCCAACACTTGTTATTTCTTGTCCTTTTAATAATATCCATTCTAATGGGCATGAGGTGATATCTCATTGTAATCTTGGTTTGCATTTCCTTAATAATTAGTGATGTTGAACATCTTTTCATGTTCCTGTTGGCCATCTGTATATCTTCTTTGGAAAAATGTCTGTTCATATCCTCTGCCCATTTTTTGATTGGGTTTTTTTTTTTTTGTTATTGAGTTGTATGAATTCTTTACATATTTTGGAAATTAACTCTTTGTTGGATATAGGATTTGCAAATATTTTCTCCCAGTTGGTGAGTTGTCTTTTCATTTTGTTTATGGTTTCTTTTGCTTTGCAGAAGCTTTTCAGTGTGATGTTTTGTTTATTTTTTCTTTTGTTTCCCTTGCCTGAGGAGACATATTCAAAAAATATACTAATAAGAAAGATGTCAAAGAGCATACCGCCTATGTTTTCTTCCAAGAGTTTTCTAGCTTCAAGTCTTGCATTCAAATCTTTAATCCATTTTGAATTAATGTTTGTGCATGCTGTAGGATAATGGTCTACTTTCATCCTTTTGCATGTGGCTGTACAGTTTTCCCAACACCATTTATTGAAGAGACTTTCCTTTCTCCATTGTATATTCTTGGCTCCTTTGTGGAAAATTAGCTGTCTATTGTTGAAAGAAATTGAAGAAGACATAAAGAAATAAAAAGATAATCCATGCTCATAGATTGGAAGAATTAACACAGTTAAAATGTCCATATCACCTAAAGCAATCTACAGTTTCAATGCAATCCCTATCAAATGTTTTCCAGTTCTTGGTTTTGTATGAATACCACTGCTATGATTATTTGAGCACAAATCTCTGTGTGGATTAATGCTATGGTTTAATTTCACCTAAGAGTGGAATTGTTAGGTCATATAATGAGTAAGAAGAACTGTATAAGGAATTGCCAAACTGTTTTCCAAAGTCACTGTGTGACTGCATCCCACCAGTAATCTGGGAGAATTTGATTTGCTGAACATCCTCCACAACACTTGTCATTGTCAGTCCCTCTCATTTTAGCCATTCAATTTCGTATGTGGTGGTAGCTCACTGTAGTTTTAATTTGCATTTCTCTAATAGCCAATGACATTGACCATCTTTTCTCGTACTTATATGTATCTTGTACTTATATTTTCATGAAGTGTCAAATTTTTGCCTGTTTTATTTTATCACGTTGCTTTAATATTGACTACTGAGAGTTCTTTATAAAATCTGGGTGCATGTTCTTTGCCAGTTATATGCTTTGTAAATAATTTCTCCAGTATATGGCTTGCCTTTTCATTTTCTTCACACTGTCTTTTGAAGGACAAAATTTAAAATTTTGTCCAGTTTATCAATTTGTTCTTTTAGGGTTCATTCTTTTTGTGTCTCATTTAGGAAATTTTTGCAGAACTCAAGGTCTCTAAGCTTTCAGCAGTTTTCTTCTAGAAGTTTTGTAGTTTTTTTCTTTTACGCTTGGGTCCATGATTCATTTCAAATTAGCTATTGTACATGGTATGAGGTAAAGGTCAAAATTCATTTTTTAACATATGAATATCCAACTTTTCCAGTATCATTTATTGACAAGATTATCTTTTCCCCATTGAATTGTCATGGTATCTTTGTTGGAAATCAATTGACCTGTATACGTGGGTCTACTTGTGAACTCTCTATTCTACTCCATTGACTTATATGTCTATAAGCAGGCCAGTTCCAAACTGTCTTGATTACTATTGCATTATGGCAGGTCTTGAAATCAGATAGTGTAAATCTCCCCCATTTTCTTCTTCTTTTTCAAAGTTGTTATGGCTACTCTAGATCCTTTTCAATTCCACTTAAATGTTAGAATAAGCTTGTTAGTTTCTAAAAGATAATAATAATAATAAAGCCTGCTGGATTGCATTGAATCTATAGATTAAATGGGGGAAAACTGACATTTTAACAATTTTGAGTCTTTCAATCCACAAGCAGGATATATCTCTCCACTTATTTAGATTTTCTTTAATCTTCATTAGCAATGTCTTTGCAGTTTTCAGTGTCAAGCTCTCACAAATTTTTGTAAAAATTTGTCCCTAATCATTCCATATTTGTGTTGCTATTGTAAACACTGCTTTTTAAAATTTCAATTTCTATCATTCATTGACATTATAAAGAAATATGATTATATTTTCTTTTTTTACACTGACCTTGTATCCTGTAATCTTGCTAAACTCACTTACTAGTTTTAGTAGGGTTTTTTGTGGGTTCGCTAGGATTTTTACATAAATGATCATGTTATCTGAGAATAAACAAAGGTTTTCTTTTTCTCGTCCAAATTATACATCTTTTGTTTCTGTTCCCAGTGTTATTACTCTGGGTAGGGCATCCTGTACCCTGTCGAACATAAGTGATGAGAGCAGATATCCTGGCTTTGCTGCCTCATGAGGATATAGCAACTTCTTGGAGGTTCCAGATCTCCTAGAATTCTGAAACTACGTTTGGTTTTCTTTGCAGATTCCTCTTCCTCCTCCTGCCTTACAAATACAGGCATTTCTGATTTGCACGTCTGCCAACCTCTCCCCCCACCTATTTGGATGGTCATGCTGCTAATACCTTAAGCATAGTTTTTACACTTTCAGGTGACCTCAGAATCACCACTGTGTTCCAACTTTCCATCATCTCTTGCCAGGATGATGGCAGTGGCCTCCTAACTGGTCTCCTTGCTTCTGCCCCTGCTCTTCTACCATCTGTGTCCATCCAGCAGCCAGAGTGACCTTGTTCAGAAGTCAGGCCACGTCACTCCCCTGCTCAGTGTGCTCCATTCTCACCCTAGAACTTACTATTATCTGGCATAATATTCAAAGTAGATTCAATGACAGCAAAGATTTTGGGGGTAGGGTGTAGTGGCTGTTTTGTGTACCATTCATTCTCATTATTTAGAACACTGCTTGGCACATGGTGAGTGTTTCATGAATATTTTTGGAATGAATGAAGAAATGATAAACAGTGGTAGATGTTCTTAAAAAGATCAGTAAAGACATGCTTGGCAGAAATATCCACAAGGCACTTCTAGACCTGGCAAGCTTGTGTTAAAGAGTTTGCATACTTCCTGCAAATTCTTGGTAACGAAAACGTTTTCACTACATGCATAATTAGAGTAATATACATTACATTTATACATTTATATGTAATATACATTTCCAAATAATTGCAAAGACATACATAGTAGAATTCAAAGACATGTACTTATTAGGATTTTTAAAGGCTTCTATTGAAGTTATCTGGCTCTCTTGGCCTATTCCTCTGGCTTATTTTATTTTGAAAGATTCACTGTCTACTGTGTTTACAATTTATAGCAGAATGATTATAGCAGCCTCAAAGAACTTTGCAATAAAATGGAAATTGGTCTCATTCTTTCTAGCTCTTCCTAATACTTTTCTAATTTATCTCTGTCATTCCATTGTTTCAAGGGTAGCAGCCTACACTGCACGCTCTTCTGCCTAGAACCGTGCCTGTACCCTATAGATAAACTGGGAAAGAATAAGGTGCTAATGTGTGGGCTCCAGAGCATAGTTGCATTTGGGTTTTAGCATAAACTTAGAATATTAACAAAGAGAAAATAGCAGATTCAATTATAGATGTGGAAAGCCTCAGAGACACCAGGAGGAAGGGAAGACAAAGTCAGAAACATTACAGTCTTAAGATAATAATTGTGTCAGTATTTCACTGTACAAAGCGCCTTTGAGAACTTTATCTTTTGTGCAACTGGTTCGCTATCAGCCTTGAAATAAGTATTTTTATCACTTTAAAGGAGTGGAAACCAGGGCTCAGAGAGGCTATGGGTCATTTGTAGTCACATAACTATTAAGTGACAGACAAAAGTTTATCAGCGTCTCCCAGCTCTAAATTACGTGTTCTTTTCACTGCAGTAGGTTAACATACTAATTGATCCTTGATCAAAATTATCAAAGCACCTGAAATAAACTGATTTTTAAAAACATTCCAGAGGCATCTGTGTGAAAGAAATGGTGTAAAACCTTGCCAAGAGTAGGCCTTCCATAATTATTTGAATTAAAGAAAGAGGTCGAGATGCAGAAGGTAAACCAATGGTCAGTGTCAAAATCAAAAGTAATGTCAAAATAAACTACTTTAGGGGAGGAAGACAATGTCTCATTGAATTTTCAGTTCCTTCTTTGCCTTTAATAATAATCACAATCATTTTTGGAGTGTTCACTAGGTTCCTTAGCTCAGTCATACCCTCTGTTTACACTGGCTCCACAGAAACGCTGACAGGACACAGAGGGGCCTCTTCCCAAATGTGGGTTCGTCTGGCCGGAGAACGAATTAAATTCACATGAGACAGAATAGCAAGAGAAAATTAAACAAAGCTTTATGAGGAACCATGGCCCGGGGCCTTTCTTCTCGAAGGAAGAAAGGGCACCGAAGAAGTGGGGTACACAGAGTGGTTATATACCCCCAAACAGGGTGTTTCACATGTGATTGAAATGTCCCTTTTACAATAGTCACGAAGCTGCTCTGTCAGCACAGCTCTTGATGGAAACGGCAGATACAGGTCTGCTGTCTCAGTGAACGCTGCGGGGTGGCAGGTGTGTTACCTTGGGCTGGGGGGTCACAGATGAGTGCTGCAATTGGTTCCCAGCCTAAAGAAAGATGCCCAATCCCCAAGGAGATGCCAAAGTTGGGAGGGGGAGGGAAGTCAGTTATAGGAGGTTACCAGACAAGCACAATAAAATGCAGATTTAAGTCCTTGCCTTTCGTATTGATTAAGAGTTTTTAGAGAGAAGGTCATCGCCTTTCTTCTTCCTGGTACAGAGAGGGAGGCACCTTTACAGATAGAGATTTACCTTGCAAATGTAAATGTGTCCTAACAAAGGGCAAGTTCCATTCCTCAGAGCCTCCTTCCCTGTCCCAGTTTATCAAAAGCAATCAGCCTCAAATAATCCTGATGCCAAAGAGACATATCTTGGGGTGGTCAATTTCAGGTCCCTACAGTACAAACGAGAGACCTCACAGAGAGAAACAAAGATAGAAATAGTGGAGACAAATGGCCCCTCTGTGTCCTGTCAGCGTTTCTGTGGAGCCAGTGTAAACAGAGGGTATGACTGAGCTAAGGAACCTAGTGAACACTCCAAAAATGATTGTGATTATTATTAAAGGCAAAGAAGGAACTGAAAATTCAATGAGACTCTCCATGTGGTGAGTTGTTAAGCAGTCTTAATAATGTCACAATTTATTGTATTTCTTTACAGCAGTCTTTTGAAATATTTCAGATTTTCTTTTTTACATTATAAAGATATTTGCTTGGTTTTATGGCTATCATACTCAAAATCAATGCTCAGAAAAATAAGGGACACATGTAATAAATTTGGACATAACTAGCATTTAAAAAATAAAGCCAGCACCTTGAAGATGTGAAAAATATTTCATTCATGAATTGAATGTCTTGTGAATTTTTAAAAATACAAGAAAATAAATATTTTATAAAAAATAAAGTAGCAGATCCTGCTGTTGTAGAAAGTTCTATACCCAATATAACATTTTTCTTCTTTAATATTTCAGAGGAAAAACCAGTTGTTCTAGAAGATAATAATGAAAATTAAATTAAATATAAAATCATTGTGTTGTTTGTGAAACCATTTATAATAGAAATGAGTTTTTGAGAGATATATAGGCTTATTTCAAAATTTTCAAAGCAGAGTATATCATAAATTAAATATACGAGGATAACTTACACATTTGTATTCTAGGCATCTGTTTTTCTCATCTGCTTGACTAGATACTAATTATGAGTTTTAAGCTGGACAACCTACATATGGCAGAATTATTACACTTAAGATATTAACAGAAGTATTTCTCAAACATTTGGTTTATACACGTAACTTACCACAAAGCATTTCATTTGATCATAATTCATATATTTAACGCAACTTTTGTAAATGTTCGTAACCTCACTTGATTGACTTGTTATTCATATGTGATGCTTGTAGGTCTAGTAGTGAGGTAAGCAGTTCCTTTTTTAAAATAAATATGGTCTGCAAATTTTATTTTTCAATCTTTAAAATGATATACTAGGTGTGAGAATAAATATTCTTCTCTTAAAATGGTGAATATAAAAAACGGAAATTCTTATAGACATACGTCTTTTCTGGCTATACTGTGCTTTCATCGACAAATGAGAATTTTTTTCTTAATCCAACTATATTTAGGAGATGATTCTCATGAGGGATAATATCTGCGCTTATTTGATGCGGCTTTTGACACTTTCACATGTTTAAAAAACTAGCTTTCTTAAACATATTTTAAGAGAAATATATGCTCACATTAAAAATTTAGAAAATAGACCATGAAGAAGGAAATAGCACCTATTCATAATCTCATTAACCATGGAGAACCTCTGTCAACATTTTAGCACATCCCACTTTTATACATACTGTACTGATAAATTGTCTTGTTAACTAGTATGAATAGACATGCAATAAACAGTTTTGTATATTCCTCTTCATTCACATTTCTGATTAGTTTCCTAGTTTAAGTTCCTAAAAGAGGAAATGCATCATTAAAGTGGCTAATCCATACTGCAAGAATTACTTTCCATAAAGATTATACAAATTTCCCCTCCATCAAAGATATATGTCTTACCAAGTTCTAAGCAATAGAAAGAATTTTTTTTCTATTTTGGCAGCTGAAATTAACATATCAATATGATTAACATATTCATCTCTTTGATTACTAGAAAAATTACATTTTTTCAAATATTTAGTAATAATTTGTATTTTTTCTTGGTAAACTATCTGTTCATATACTTGGTCTTTTAACCTACCAGGGCTAATATTTTCTTATTGATTTTAACGAATGCTTTACTTATTTATGATAGCATCCCTCAGTTTCTCTTTTAATTTTGTTTGAAATTTTTTTGGAAACAGAAAATTTAACATTTACATTACATAACATTTACAGAAATTTAGCGTTTTCTGTAGTCAGCTCTTTTGTTTTCTTTCTTTACTTTAAGATTAGGAAGTCTTTTCCTAATCAGAGGTGAGCTAATTAGGTCAAGAGTCTCTCCTAGTTTTTATATGGTTTGATTTTTTTATATTTGACTCTTTAATTCATCTTAATTTACTTATAGCATATTGTTAAGTGAGAATATGAAGTTTTAAAAAATAACTAGCCAATTTCTTGGTTCACGTATTGAATGATTCTTCTTTCTCCAATAGTTTGTGATGTCAACATTTTCAAATTTGGGGGTCTGTTTCTCCCTTTTCTGTTTCATTCACCAGTTTATCTGTTCTTATGCCAACACCATGGTAATTTAATTTTCATAGGTTTTTTGTTTTTTTGTTTTTTTTGCTGAGGAAGATTAGCCCTCAGCTAACACTTGTTGCCAATCTTCCTCATTTCTTTCCTTGAGGGAGATTAGCCCTGAGCTAACATCTGTGCCAATCTTCCTCTATTTTTTATGTGGGTCACTGCGACAGCATGGCTAATGAGTGGTGTAGGTCCTCGTCAGGGATCTGAACCTGTGAACCTGGGCTGCTGAAGTGGAGTGCACCAAAATTAACCACTACGCCACAGGGCCCACCCCAAATTTAATTTTCATAAGCTTTTAAGATGTTTAATGTCTGCCCTCCTTTTTCAAATAAAAAACTTTAACCAAGCCTATATATTCTTCTTAATGTATTTTACAATCATTTTATTAAGTTCCTTTAAAAAAATAAGATTTCTGAATATGAGTGCCTTAAATCAGTCTTCTAAGTGAGGGATAGCGTAAGTCTATCTTGCTTTTTCTTTTAGTCACTTTCAGTAACATGTGTATTTTCCTTCCCATGGCTCCCTCAAACTTCTCAAATGAGTTGCTCTTACCTTCTTGCAGGCTTTCTCTGTTGTCAGCAAAATGGATGTCCCTAAAATCTCAAACCCCAAACATGATTCAATTTGTCTTACTCTTTTTATCTCGAATTCATTTATTTTGTGGTTTCCCCAATCATTTGCATATAGAAAAGGAGTTCTCTTCATTTAAGGTAACCATATTACTTAAAGATTTTTAATCCTTCCAGTTGACATTGTCTCACTACACCCTTCTTAAGTAGGAGTTGCTTTCTCTTACAAGCCTCAAGTACTAAATCTTGAAAATAAGAGTGGCGTCCTCCTTGCTCCCCTTAATTCCTTGTGAAAATAGATACAACTCGCTGAGAACCTACATACAACAAAATTTACCCACCGACCTGCCTGCCCTTCTATTTCAGTGGAGAAATAGTCCATGCCTGCCACTCCACCCACCCCTCCCCTCCCCCACATCAGTGCTTTCTCCATGACGTCACTCCTGCAACTTCCCCTTCTCCCCCCTGTATCAGGTTCTCCATTTCCACTGCGTTAGTCTCATCTGCACACAGACTTCTCTCATATTTCCCTTCTTAAGAACACTTCCTTGACCCTCATGACCCTCTCTAGGTACATCACTCTTTCCTGTTATTCTTTACTGCCAAATAATCAGAGTTATCTTTATGCGTGATTTCCACTTCCTCGTTTCTCCTTAGCTCCTCCCAGGCAACCGTCCTTCCTCTGTACTCTCTTGAAAGGTCGCCGATGATTTTCACGTTGTCAAATCCCAAGGGCTCTTGCCTGTTCTCTCGGCAGCATTCAGTGCAGTTAACCACTACTTTCTCCGAAAATACTTTCTTTTCTTGGTTTCTGTATCACTAAACCGTCCTGGGAAACACACAGCAGGAAAGATATCCTGCTTTCTAAATCTGGGCAAAGAGGGATGGAGTTTAAAAAATGCCCATGGACTTTCTCCGCAAGTGATCACGTGGTGTGGGAACCGAGCACGTGGAGGCAAGGAGAGTCAGAAGGCTCGCGTGTCTCATTCTCACGTTTTGTAGATTGTGCCAGCTCTTGAGGAGCTTGGTGACCCAGGGCATGGTCCTACCAACAGCAACAAGGAGTCCTCTGGACCTGGGACACCAGGCGAGGGCATGTTGGAGGCAGGATACAAGAAGCAGATAAATCGTTCTTCTTCCAGAGCCCCTCAGAACAGTCTCTGCTAAAACCACCTGGAGAACAGAACGTTCAAACTTTGACTTTTCTCGAGGGGCTCGCTACTGCATCAAACGTGGCAAAATGGATCTTTTAAGGCTGTATTTGTGGGTGACAATCCTACACATGTAGGATAGAGTCACAGACTTTGCTCAGGATGTCCTTTAGGCAACGACCATAGTGCGGGTTCAAAATCTTTTACCGACCTGCATAGTCTTAGATCAGCATGATATACTGTTTGTGTTAGATGCTGTGACTGCACGAGTGGGTCCTAGAAGCTAACCAATTAAGTGCCTTTTGATTGGAGTGAAGTGAGAACAGTGAAAGAGGCTAGATTCCAATTGGCTTTTAAAGGTGATGGAGTCAGACTGGTGGGAAGGGAAGTGTTGAAGGAGAAGCTCATGAGGGACCGAGAGTAGACTCCCCTCTCTCCTCCCAAATTGGGCCACTTTCTTTGTCAGAGAGGAATGCTTGTTAATTACGGAATACTCATAAATCTGCCTCAACTTAAGTCCCCAAGAGCCAAGGATAATGGAAGGAAAAACAATTTAAATCATATTATGTAGCAAGCAACTGAATAATATATTTTTGTACTGTCTCAGTGCATTTCATTACTTCAGAGCCAGATTTTCTCCTGCAACTTCAAATGGCAGAAGAAAACCACACTTTGGGTTATATTGTTCTTTATGATTCATGGGTTCTCAGCAATAAACAGAGTGTTTGCTTCAAGAGGATTTTTTCTTTTCAATGCCTGCTGCCGATTTATTGTTTGGTTTTTGAAGGGCTTTGAAAGTGTTGAGTCTGCTGAAAATATAGTTACTTCTGGAAGTTATCAAAAATTTTAGGAGAATTTCTATGACCAACAACTTTTGTGTGTGTGTGTGAGAGGGAAGATTGTCCCTGAGCTAACATCTGTGCCAATCTTCCTCTATTTTATGTGCGATGCTGCCACAGCGTGGCTTCATGAGCGGTGCATAAGTCTGTGCCCGGGATCCAAACCTGCGAACCCCAGGTCACAAAAGCGGAGTGCGCAAACTTAACCACTATGCCACCGGCTCATCCCCCAACAACTCTTTTAAGGAAATACAAACCGTGTCTTAAAAACAACAACAAAAAAGGCGTTAGTAGTAGCTACAACACTATTTTACCTCTTCTAGGTACTATTAAAATCCATGGAAAGAAAAAAAACCCACACAAAAGTAGAAACTTTAGAATATTTTATTTTACTCATAATATTTTGAAATGGAATTGCAATAGTCATCAATCAGATCTACAGGCCCCAACATAAGAAGAACTCCCACTATAAGAGAGAAAATGAATGAGCTACTCAGGTCAGAGAAAAACTATACTTTTGAGTAAAACTATCTCGTCCCCACTGATGTAAAATAACTCTCTGAATGTGACTAATAACTATTAAAGTTCCTGTTCAATTAGGAATTATTGCATCGAAGGGTCATGGACATTTACAGCTCGAAAGGTCCATAAAAATAATTTAGTCTGGTCTCCTCGTTTTTCACAGAGGGAGTTAGTAAGGCACAGAGAGAACGAAAGACTCACCGAAGGTCGCACTGCTAGGACCAGAATCAAATCTGTGCCTTCTGACTTCAGCTGGAGTGAAATTAAAGAGACATTAATTAGGCTTCATGGCAGGCAACATTGCAGACTAAATTTTCAGAGGAAAGGGAAATCGCTGTATCATTTTGTTGTAAGTATTTCATAATGCATGGTTAAGCTGGCAGAAAAATACCAATAATAAGAAGAGCAAAAATGATAAAGTCCGAATTTAGAGTGGCATGTAAGTGCTGGAGTGTGGTTTGTCCATAATATTTGTCAATCCCTGGGGGTCAAGATCCTGGGATTTAACGAGCCACATAGAAAATCTGGAGCTTAAGCGAGTGGGTATTGGGACAGTTGACCCTCACATAAATGTGGAACCTACATAGGATGAGTACTTCAGTAATAGAGAGAAGTAGAAAACTATTACCACATGGAGGAAGAGAGGTAGCAAACATCTCAAATTTGGCTCTAAGTGGAGAGGAAACACAGGCTTCTCCAGAAGATTCCTAACATTCAGGTAGGTTTGGAACAGGAATGCATGCTTCCTATGTGGTAAAACTCCACCTGAAAATTCAGGTCCAAGTGATCGTGGGTGGCAGTGTCCCCAAAGATATGGGAGAAGCAAACCCATGTGCTCTCTGAACATCTGCAACCAAACCTTACATCATTCCTGCAATTAAAGTTCCGAGGAGCTAAAAGGAGGAAATAAATCTCCATGAGAGAATCATAGAAGAGAACAAGCGAGAGAAACATACCCGTGGAGACTTCAGATATTGACATATTCAGATACAGAATAAGTTCCATATTTGATGGTTCTAGAGCTGATCATTTTTTATGTTAGAAAAAAAGAGATATTAAAGCATGAATGACTAGTCCAATATGAAAAAAGATACAAACAGGACTTCCAGGAATTACAAATATAGTGCTTTCCCCTATGTTCACTGTAGCATCATCCACAATAGCCAAGACTTGGAAACAACCTAAGTGCCCATCAATGGGTGACTGGATAAAGAAGATGTGCTATATATATACAAGGGAATACTACTCAGCCATAAAAAAGATGAAATCTTGCCATTTGCAGCAACATGGATGTACTTGGAGGGTATTATGTGAAGTGAAATAAGTCAGACGGAGAAAGTCAAATACCGTTTGGTCTCACTCATAAGTAGAAGATAAAAACAACAAACAAATACATAGATACTGAGATTAGATTGGTGGTTACCAGAGGGGAATGGGGGAGGGAGAAGGGCAAAAGGGGTGGTAGGGCACATGTGTACGGTGATGGATGGTAATTAGCCTTTGGGTTGTGACCCTGATGTAGTCTACACAGACATAGAAATATAACGATGTACACTTGAAATTTATATAATGTTATAAACCAATATTGCCTCAATAAAAATAAGTAAATAAATCAAAATACAGTGCTCGAAGTTAAAATTCCATGGATGTGGTGAACAATACAACAATGAAATGAAGAAAAAAATCTCATTTACAATAGCATAAAGAGAATAAAATCCAAATAAATTTAATAAAAGAAGGGCAAAACTTACACTCTGAAAACTGAAAAACATTGCTTAAAGAAATTAAAGAAGATCTAAATAAGTGCAAAGACATTGCATATTCTTGGTTCAGAAGACTTAATATTGTTAAGATGGAAATATCTCCCAAATTCATCTACATATTCAGCACAACCAAAATTATGGCTGGCTTCTTTGCAGAAATTTACAAGCTGATCCAAAATTTGTATACAAATTCAAGGAACCCAGAATAGACCAAAAAAAAAAAAAAAATTAAGAAGAAGAACAACGTTGGAGCCCTCTCATTTCCTGATTTCAAATCTTACTACAAAGCTATAGTAATTATTGGCATAAGGGTTGACATAGAGATCAATGTAATAGAATTGAGAGTCCAGAAATAAACACTCAATTTACAGTCAATGGATCTTTGGCAAGGACGCAAAGGCCATTCAGTGGGGGAAAGAATGGTCTTTTCAACAAATAGTGCTGGAACAACTGGATATCCAGTGTAAAGGAATGAAATTGGACCCCTACTTTATATCACATACAGAAATTAAGTCAGAATGGTTCAAAGTCCTCAATGTAAGAGCTAAAGCTGCAAAATGTTTTGGAATAAAACATAGGTATAAATGCTTCATGACCTTGATTTAGATAATGGTTTCTTAGGTACGAAGCCAAAAGTACAAGAAACCAAAGACAAAAATAAATTGGATAAGTTAGAAAAAAATAGGTAGCTCATCAAAATTAAATTTTTTGTTCTTCAAAGAACACCATCACAAAAATGGAAAGACAATCTATAGAATGGGAGAAATATTTGCTAATCACTGATCTGATAAGAGACTCATATCTAAATTCTATAAAGAACACTCACAACTCAACAATGAAAAGATAAATGACAATGGGCAAAAGACTTGAATACGCATTTCTTCAAAGAAGTTATCTGATGGCCAATAAACATATAAAAAGATGCTCAACAAAACATGTTAGCCGCCAGGGAAATGGAAATCAAAATGGCAATGATGTATAACTTCATACCCAATATGGTGGCTATAATTTCTTAAAAAGTAGATAATGACAAGGTGAGGATGTGGAGAAACTGGAACACTTGTACAGTGCTGATGAGATTGGAAAATAATGCACTTGCTTTGGAAATGAGTTTGGAAGTTCCTCAAAATGTTAACACGGAGTTACCATGTGACCTAGAAATTCCACTTCTAGGTACATACCCAAG
Source organism: Equus caballus (assembly GCF_041296265.1). Taxonomy (NCBI): domain Eukaryota; kingdom Metazoa; phylum Chordata; class Mammalia; order Perissodactyla; family Equidae; genus Equus; species Equus caballus. The sequence goes on from NC_091714.1 coordinate 19,086,547, forward strand.
AGAAATGAAAATATATGTTCACACAAAATATTGTACAGAAATGTTCATAGCAGCATTATTCATAATGGCCAATAAGTAGAAACAATCCAAATGTCTGCCAAGTGATAAATGGATAAGTAGAAAGGGTTGTATCCATGCAATGGAAAATACTCAGTAATGAAAGGGGTACTGATACGGGCTACAATGTGGATGACTCTTGAAAACATTATGATAATTGAAAAAAGCCAATAACAAAAGATCACATTGTATGATTCCATTTATAGGTAATTTGCAGAACAGGAAAATTTACAGAAATAGAAAGTAGACTAGTAGTTGCCTAGGACTAGGCATGGAAAGATTGGAGGAAATGGGAAATAACTGCTAAAGGGTAAGAAATTTCTTTTGGGGATGATGAAAATATTTTAAAGTGATTGTAATGTTGGTTGACCAACTCTGTGATTATACAAAAAGCCATTGAATTGTACACTTTAAATGGGTGAACTTTATGGTATGCAACTTATATAACAATAAAGCTGTTTAAAAAGTCAATAGATGTGGGGGCTGGCCCCGTGGCCGAGTGGTTAAGTTCGCGCGCTCCGCTGCAGGCGGCCCAGTGTTTCGTCGGTTCGAATCCTGGGCGCGGACATGGCACTGCTCGTCAGACCACGCTGAGGCAGCGTCCCACATGCCACAACTAGAGGAACCCACAACGAAGAATACACAACTATATACCGGGGGGGGGGGCTTTGGGGAGAAAAAGGAAAAAATAAAAAAAATAAAATAAATAAATCTTTAAAAAAAAAAAAAAGTCAATAGATGTGGAAAGACAAAGAAGGATCCAGTTCCAGGCAAGATGGGGTAAGCACATGCCACTCTCTCTCCCCTACCATATGCAACTATACAAACTGGAAAAATGCGTGGAAAATCTATTTGAGGTCTCTGAAAAATAAACAGTACTGGGCAGATTGGAGAAGAACGGAATTCAAGGTACCACCAAACTGGCAGTTAGTTTACCATTTGTTTCCTCTGGTAACTTCCAGCCTGAATACACTGCAGCGTGAAACCCGGAACTGGGACCCGAGGAGCAGACAGAGGAGCTTTAGGAGCACCCTTCTACTTCTGCCTCAAGGAGCAGGAAGAGTGCAGAAATATCCGCTTCTTTTTCTTCACTTTGTTCAGTCACACTCACGTCCCGAACTGACAGCCAGGGGGCTTACCTATGGGATTGATAGGAGTAGAGCTGCAAAGGCTTTGAAAATGGGACTGACATCGGAACCCAGCCACAGAAGACGAGTTGAACCTTGTCACCTGGGCCTAACTGGGTCAATTGTCTACTGAAACAAAAATGTCAACATTCTCTGTAGGATTTAAACGAGATGCAGAGTCGCATAACACGATATTAAAAATGTCCAGGATACAACCCAAAATTGCTCAGTATATGAAGAACCAGGGGAACTTTCACAGGGAGGGAAAATCAACAGATGCCACGGCTGAGATGACACGGATCTTGGAAGGATCTGACAAAAACTTAAAAGCAGCTACTGTAGGGGCTGGCCCCGTGGCTGAGTGGTTAAGTTCGCACGCTCCGCTGCAGGCGGCCCAGTGTTTCGTTGGTTCGAATCCTGGGCGCGGACATGGCGCTGCTCATCGAACCACGCTGAGGCAGCGTCCCACATGCCACAACTAGAAGAACCCACAACGAAGAATATACAACTATGTACCGGGGGGACTTTGGGGGGAAAAGGAAAAAAAAAGAAAAAGCAGCTACTGTAGAACTATTCCAAGCAGCAGTTATGAATATTCTGGAAACAAATGAAAAAATAGAAAGCCTCAGCAAAGAAATAGAAGATATAAAGAAGAACCAAGTTGAAATTTTTAAACTGAAAAATAAAATAATCAAGATCAAGAACAAGATCATACATACGTAAGAAAAGTAGGATGCTTAGGTAGCATACTGATTGGAAAGTAAGCAATAAAACTGTCCCTATTTGCAGAAGGCATGATTGTCTACAATAAAAATCCCAAGGAATGTACAAAAACACTTCTAATACTAATATGGGAGATTAGCAAGTCACAGGATAGACCACAAGGTCGATACACACAATTGGATCATATTTCTATATGGTAGCAATGTACTGAAAACTTTTTTTAAAGTACCATTTACAATAGCTCCAAAAATCAAAAAAGAAAAATTTAGGTATAGATCTGGGAAAACTTACACAGAATCTGTTTGCTGAACACCACAAAACACTGAGCAAATTCTAGCAAAGGATTTGACTTGACCATAGAAGAGATGCAAGTGGGAAATAAGCACGTAAAAAGATATTCAACCTCATTAGTGATTAGGGACATGCAAACTAAAATAAAAATGAGATACCATCACACACCTACTAGAACGCTATAATTTAAGAAAGCTGACAATACCAGTGCTGATAAGGCTGTGGAACAACTGGAACAACTCTCATACATTGCTGAGAGTAATGCAAAATTTTACAGCCACTTGGGAAAACAGTTTGGTAGGTTTTTACACAATTAAACATACACTTATTATACAACCAGCGATGCCGGGTGAAATGTTGGAAAGCAATAGACGACCAATACAAATATCCAATCAAACAGCCAGATGCTCCCTAGTAAAGAGAGGGAACCAAAGAGACAAATTGGCTTCCGTCTCAGATGTATAGGGAGGACTTACAGGCTAACCGGCCAGATTAATTTAGCTAAATCATTTTCCCTCCAGGGATGACTATATGCTACTCTGATGACGTGGACCTTGGGAATTATTGATTATTGTGTTCCTCATTGTAAATCATCCCAACATGTTTCCAGTTTGCCACTCCATCTCTTGTCAGTACCGTTTGCCTGATCACTTTGGGTGAACCGATTAAGCCATTTCTGAAACTGAAAATTTGAGAACTGGTCTGTAAGACACAGCCCGACAGCTGGTTGTACTACACTGAACCATTGGTCCACAGGGTCGCATTTGATGGCAGGGGGCTTTAATGCAGTGGATGCCGTAGGCACAGCGCCTGGGGCTTATGAAATTTTCAGGGTACCGTGAAATGTTTGTGATTTTAAAAAGAGAGATTTCATATTTTGAAGGGAAACTGCTGAATCAAATTAATAAATGTCAACAAACATTTGGGTAAGTGTCTGTAGAATATAAAATTATGTCAATTAATCATCTGCATCTAAAATCAACACTTCTAAAGATAAAGTAATATATAAGATGAGATGTGGGGGACACTCCTTGGGGCAGTGCCTAGGGTCCATAGAGATTAAAAAACAGTGGAAACAGTTGAACCATTGTTTTGTTTGATACTGTGAATGATTTTCAAAAGCACGTTTCCTCAATTATGTGCCTACTTGGGCTTCAGTTCCGGTTCAGCAAATGCCTATTGGATTTGAACTATAATCCCACTGAGATCCCTCAGCGTAATGAGTTTAATGGATGGTCCAACATCCCGGTTCCCTTTCTCAGCGCGGAATCTCAGTGCCGTGATTTCCAAGCTCCCGAGAACTCAGTGGTGGCTGCCCCAGGTAGCTGGGTGACCTTGGGTTCTTAGCTAGCAGTTCTTGGACTTCCACCTGAGAATCACTCAAGTCTGTGTTTAAAATGCAGATTCCACAGCTCCTCTGCCAGATATTTTGATTTTGTAAGTCTTGAAGTGAGCCCAAGAATTGCATTTTAAGCAAATTTTCCAGGTCATTCAGATGCAGATGATCTGTTTGAAATACACGAAACTATCGAGGTCAGTAATACCACAGATTAACTGCAGTGTTCATGTATTGCTGAAGAGCCACCATGGCAGGGCACTGTGTCCCTTCCTTTGGGAAAAAACAAACAATCAAAATGAACTTTTCTGCAAGGAACTTTGAGCCTTTTAAGTTCCTTTAGAAAAGGAGTTTCAGAGGAAGGGGTTGGATAGAGCAAAAGGTTTTCTCTCTAAATAGATTTTTCTGAATTCGTTTAATTTTCTGTGAGGGCTTCCCTGAACTAGAAGATGTGTATCCTAGGCTGAAATTCTCTAAATTAAGCCCACTGCTCTATTTAATGAGATCCAGATGTAACTTCTTCATATTGCTGTGGAGACGAGATGAAAAGCAGGAATAGTCATGAAAATGATATGATTCAAAGGAAAGAGGAGATGGAAGGAACTAGGGAGAAGAAAATGAGTTGTACTTTGAACCTAATCTCTAAAAGATTAGAGAGGATTCCCATGGTGTGAGTCAAAGTGGATCTGCTCATTCAGATTTGAGGCATTGTCACTTATCTTGAGGTGAAGTGTTGGGAGGCAATGGTGATGTTGTGAGAAGAGGAATGGAGACAAATCCATTGGGTGTAAGTCCAGCTCTGACTTTTGCAGACTATGTCATCTAGGGCAAGCTGCTCAAAATGTCTCAACTTGTTTTTTTCCAGCTGAAAAATGGCACAAAAGCAAACCATATTGTGGATTTGCTGTAAAAATTAAGTGAGAAAACACATGCCAAAATCCATTGTAAAATTTAAGTAATTTAAGTCTTATCAAAATTAGAGAATCAGTGCTTTTGTTTTTCTTTTTTTAAAGATTGGCACCTGAGCTAATGTCTGTTGCCAATCTTTTCTTCTTCTTTTTTTCCTTCTTCTTCTCCCCAAAGTCCCCCAGTACATAGTTGTGTATTCTAGTTGTGGGTCCTTCTGGCTCTGTTATGTGGGACACTGCCTCAGTGAGTGGTGCCATGTCTGCACCCAGGATCTGAACCGGCGAAACCCTGGGGCACTGAAGTGGAGTTTGTGAACTGAACCACTCAGCCACAGGGCCGGCCCCTAGAGAATCATTATTTTTATGAAGTAATTGGCAGTTTGCTCCAGATAAAATACTTAGATTATATTTCCTTATAAGTACAGTGAAAAGAACATGGAAGCTTGAAATCAGAAGTTCTGGAAACTGTGGGGGTTTTGCTCCACATAAACCTGAGATTTTAGGCAGCAAACAATAGAGCTGGTAAAATTAGAACTCTCAAGAAAAGGGCTTTTGTTGTTTTCTGGGAAAAAGAATTGATAATTTCTCTTGGAAGCAATATCAAAGGCATCCAAAAAAATCACAGTTAATAATAACTAAATAAGTGCCAAGAGTTTCTGAAAATCAATCAAACGAAGCCTTACATTGAGTCCACTGAGCCAGAGGCTTGGGTATAATCTGATGAGTTGAATAGATGGTCCAACATCCCAGCCACCTCTCCCAGAAAGCCTAAATCTCAGTGCAGAGGTTTCCAAGTGCTTATTCAAGAGAACACAATTTCTATTTGAAGTCAGAATGTCTTCATTTTATGAAGCTTTTTATAGCTATCATTGAATATATTTTCTGACCAGCATTTTTATTATTGAGAAAAAGGCTTTTGGTCTATGATTCATTCAGACAACTCTTGACAATTCACCAGAGTATTAAATACAAAAAAAAAAAAAAAAAAAACAAGCATTCTAGTGGTACAAAGCCCAATTTCAGAATTGACGTAGAGGATGCGAAGGTTTTCAGATCAAATGAAGAGATCCAGGGAGTCAGGAACAGAAGATGTGGGTAGGTATGAGGGTGTGCTTGGGGCTGGGGGTGGTGACGGACAGGGTATCCACAAGTTACACCTGTTTCCTGGAGTAATTAGTAAGTGAACCCCTTTCAATCTTGGAAGAATCCTCAATTTTGCAATAAATTGCAAGTCACTTTAGTGACAGGTCAAATTGGAATTGTGAGTTTACTCTGCCTACTGTGACAAATGCAATTATTGAATTTTCCATATGTTAACTGAGGTCCTTTCACCCCTAGTCTCTGGCCCCTTATGACTCTTTTGAGGGGGTCTCCAGCTCCTGTGACATCAGCCTTCAACACTGCCCCAAAGCATCTTGATTAACAGTTTAGACCTGCATAAGGACTCACACCTAACTTTTAGTAGCATTCACATTCCAAGCACACCCCAGGAAATCGGAAGACCAATGTAGTAAAATTATACCAGCATTCTCTCTACCACACACAAGACACATCTCCAAACCTTAATTAAAAGAACCTGTCATCTGGATTAGGATGCCATTGGGTTTATTTGTTTGTTTGTATTTACCTAAATACTTTAGAGTCACTTCTCCAGTCCTGTGCAGAGTTATGAAGGATTAGAAGTATGCTGTAATCTTCCATTCCTCATTTTATCAGAGAAACCACATTCCCATTTGTTTCATGCGTTGGGCACCTTATGTAGGGTCTTATATTGGAAGCAAAGGGTCCCCCTGCTTAAAAAAAATTGCCACTGCCCAGTCTAAGGATGATTTTGTTAGGTGGAGTGGAGACTCTTTGTATCCTTCTGACAACTCCTATCCCTCTTATTACCTAGTTTAGTAGGAATTTCAGACGGACAAAATCAGGGACAGTCCCCAAGAAGGCATAAATGAATAACACTAAGGTCATTTTTGCAATATATCTCTGTTTGGGAGACTGGCATAGCAGGGTCCCTGGTAATTGAATTATTTTTGTAATGATACCTTCAGGGCCCTGCTCTTGTGATTGTCCCTTTCTAATCATAACAACTCATGAAAATGACTGGATGGTGAAATGAGTTTACTTGGATTTAGGTATTTCTTTGAAAAACATTAGTTGAATAGTAACTCTTTGGGTGGTCCCCGGATGACACAAGGGTTTTCATGTGTTCAGTTTTTTGATAGAACATGTTATAGTTGAACTTTATATCCTAGAAACCAGTTGCTTATTATGTGCTAAGTTCTGTTCTAAATACTTCATGTATATTAACTAATTCAGTCCTTCAACGATCCCATGATGTAGGCAGTATTATTATTCTTACTTTTTTAACAAAGGAGAAACTGAGCTATACACAGTTAAGTAACTTACCAAAGGTCACATAGCTAGTAAGTAGAGGAACTGAGATTTGAATCTAGCCAGTATAGCTCCAAAGCTCCAGAGGTGGAGCCCTTAACCACCACAGTGTCCTGCTTCTATGGAGATAAGATCTAGTGTAGTGTAAGAGGAGTGGGGATCAGAATTTGCCACCCCAGAAAGTGTCTCTTTGGCTTGATTACTTTTAAGAACAAAAGACTCAGAGAGAAACTGAACTTCCACCTAACTGCCTAAAAGAATTTAAGATAGAAGGCCTGTCCCAGGAAGGAGCTAATACCATAAGATAACTATTGTATGATATGAACCAGGTGTGGCAGACAGAGAGGAACTTAGCAACGCCCATTTGATCAAAGTCCTCTCATTTGTTTATAAACATAAACATTTGTTTACCAAACATTTGTTTTTCTGTCTTCATGTGAATTGCCTCCCTCCCCTTTGAAGTCCCAAACCACTACCCCCAACATCTACTTTGTCTTTAGGTGAAGATGTTATTTAAGGTGGTGGCTTCAGTCATTTTGGCAAGTCAGTCAGTTTTCCTGGGTTTCTTCTGGGTATACATATTATTAAGTTTGTTTGATTTTGTCCTGTTCTTCTGTCTCATGTCAATTTAATTCTTAGACCAGCAGAAGAACTTAAAGGACAGAGGAATAGTTTTTCCTCCCCTACGGGGGTGGTTTGCCAATCCTTTAACACTTCTCTATTTCCTCCTTCCTAACAGAGCTTCAATTCTCTTGGACTGTTCACTATATCTCATACTTTAGTTTCCACAGAGAAGGATGACTCTATCCTCTGGGATGGACCTAATTAACCTAAGAACAATCCACCCCTTACAGTAATGTTTAGTTCAGGGATGGACATGACCCAATGAGATGTGATGAGGTATTTGCTAAGACCAAGAAAATTCTTCCTCACTCTTCTGGAGAGAGCCAACTGAAGCCTCTCAGGGTGGTTGTAAATGGAGCTGAGCCTGGGAAATGCTGCAGTCATTCAGCTCCCAGCTCCAGAATGAAAGCAATATATGGAGTTGAAGAAAGACAAAGAAATCTTGGAGCCATGGAGCTGCAACCAGTGGGCTAAGTCAATCTCTGTAGTATGCCCCAGCCCAGGAAGTCTAATTATGTGAGCCAATGAACTTCCTTCTTCATCAAGACAGCAAGTGTCAGTCCTCAGTCGTTTTAGAATATGACTTATGAACAATGGGCTTGTCATTCCCTAGGCCTGTAACAGAAGCTCTTGTGCTTGTTCTTCTGTTGGCTGTGACAGCATGAGCTACAATGATACATACGCAGGCGGAGCCATCAGTATGCAGCACATAATAGGAGACAGCTGGTGTGATTCCAGATCATGTACAGCACATCAATGCTGCGTATTTCCCACTTACAAACACATCGTTTTCAGGGTATTCGTGGTGGACATCATCACTAATTCATTGTGATCTATACCTATTTGTGGAAAACTTCTAAAATTCCAAGAGGTGGTGGAGGGCAATTAATAACTTTCTAGAACAATAATTATATTTGGATTTGTAAAGAACTATTTAAAGTTAATTTTGTCAGTGAACTTACATCTAAAGTGCTGCACATATATGGGAAAGCCCTCAAATCCCTAGAAGAGCTCTGCACTTTGGAGAATACACCATATATAATGAGTAATTTCCTTTCAATGAAGTAATTCACGTTGAATGTTTTCACTGTAGCAAAAAGAGTTTGTTAATACATACACTATTGGAACAATGGAGGATAATTCGATGAATAAAAATTTTCAACAAATAACATATTATTTCATGTTTATTAACATGTTCAATAGTCTATCTTAAGTCATACATTAAATACTGATAGAGAGGAACTTTTTACAGGAATAATTAATCTTTGGGCCATTGAATTCTGCTAATTCTGAAAGTTAATTCAGTAAGAAGTGAACTCAGTGTCTCTAAAATTTACCGAGTGTCCCTAAATTGACTGGGTGGCTTAACTAACAGAAATTTATTTTCTGACAGTTCTGGAGGCAGGAAGTCTGAGATCAAAGTGTCAGCAGGGTTGATTTCTTCTGAGGCCTCTCTCCTTGGCTTACAGATGGCCATCGTCTCCCTGTGTCTTCACATGGTCTTCTCTCTGTGTTTCTCTACGCCCTAATCTCCTCTTATAAGGACACCAGTCACAGTAGAATAAGGCCCACCCTAATGACTTAATTACCTCTTTACAGACCGTATCTCCAAATACAGTCACCTTCTGCGGTATTAGGGGTTAGGACCTCAACATGTGGATTTTGAGTGGACACAAAGCAGCCCATGACAATTGGCAAGAAAAAGGTTTTAATAAATTTTTAAAGAATCACCACTCTACAGTCTAATTTAAACATGAGCTCTGAGTGAGGTAGTTTATCAGCCTTAGAAAGTGAGGCTTTTACTTTTTTTCCTACGTTTTTAATGTTTGTTTGGGGTTGACAAATTCTATCAAATGGTTTGATTTTTATTAAAACCAAGTGGCAAATAGTGATCACACCAGGGGGAAATAAATAGGACACAATTTTAATTAACAATTTCATTTCTACTAATTATAGGTCTATCGATGTCAGTCTAATTTACCCCAGCAGTCCCTCCTGGACAATGATTTCTCAGTGATTCTGAAACCACGGGCTGTGTCAGTGCTTTAGAGCTGCTCTGCTCCTCGGGGCCTCATCTGCTGTGCGTCTGTGGGGTGTGTTGGGGGTTCACGACAAGGGCACAGACAGCCCCAGGAACCCCCAAAGCGGGGGGAGCCTGCCAACATAAATAAGTTGAATGTGGTCAGGTTTTTGAAGCTGCAAATGCATCTCATTATTCGAATGTCTTTAGAGTCTCTAGTTCTAATCCTTTTTATCACTCATCTTTATTAATAGAGAGTTTTTGAGCACCCAATCCTATGTGGAAGTATCTTTTTGTTTATAAATGTATAAATATCACAAAAACAGAAACTTTAAAAACAAATACACAGTTCACCTAATATTTTCTTCTTGCCCCTCATTGTTCTGTCATGCACATTTCCTGGGGAGCAGGCACCCCATTTCGGAGTCCATTGCCTCAGATCCCTTATGACATTCGTCCAGGTGTGGATGTGGATGTGGATCCGCACCGGGAAGGGACATACAAGTCACTTGGTGGGAGGGAGTGGTGTGTGTGCAGATTTTCTCACAGGCCATTTGGCTTTCTCCAGATCCACAGATTCCGTGGATAGAGGGGACAAGTGTTCCCTGGTCACCAGTGGTCTTCCCATACAAAAGTGGTACTTTTGAATCCACATCTTTAAAATGAAGAGAATTGTTGATTCGTTTAATGCTCATGCTGCTAAGAGACTCCTCCTAAAACTGTGTGATGCTATGTCTCGGCTGTTGCCTCCTACAGAACCTGCCGCAGCTGCCATCTCTCCTGAGGACGCCACTATGAGGCCTCCTACGGGGATGTGCTTGGGAAGAGACTTTGCCAAAGTCTGGAGGAAGAAGGCATGATTCTCACTGCCTTCTACCTCGGGAAATCTCCTGTTGGAGTCTTATGTTTTCTCAGAGGCCAGTATGTAAAACATGACCACAGAGGGGCCTGGGCTCTGCTGCTCACTCCACTTACAGAGCCGGGTCCGCACATTCTCATCATGAGCTGCGTCGTTCTGGAAGATGAGTTTTCTGGATCAGTTTCTCCAGAAAGAAGACAGACTTGGCAAGTAGTCTTGAGTTGCTGTTTTTAAAATTCTTATCAGTAGAGGAAGTGGCATGGACTTTAGTCTATACTGAAAACTATATGCTGGCCCTGACTTTGACCATAGATATTTTAATAGTTTGTGGGCAACTCAAAGAACTGTAGACATTAATTGCAATAGGTATTTTTGTGCATAGGAGTATGAACATATGAGTGTATTTGTATGATGCCATGTGCATATAACATCATGCATGTATGACCAGGGCTTACATGCATGTATTCACTATCTAATCATTTTACTTCTATGGCTTTTCTATTTTAACTACAAATGTTTTCTTTTGGCAAAGCGGTAAGTAGTCAACAGATCTGAAGCTTCAAGGATAATTTCTTTGTGTTTCTTATTTTTCCCTATGAGCAATTTTTCACTGTATATATTGTGAAATATAGGTTCAGTTAGGTTTGGTTTTTCTTGTGCTCCCTTCTCACAGCTGCCAAAGGTTGAGAACCAGGAGCTCTTTCTCAAAGATAACCTTGACTGGCTGGCTGGCCAGGGTCTTGGCCTTGCTGGTTGCATTACCTCTTTTTTGCTGCCACTCAAAGCTTCATTAGCCCTCCTGACAATGACTGTGTGATCATTCTGGTATTGTCAGGCTTGCTACATATCAAGCATCACTCACCACTCTCTTCTGACTTAAATGTTCTGGGTGATTATAATGCAAAGGGATTTGATGTACTCCCATGATTTGAGGCTAGAGGGACCTGTTTCTGGGCCCAATGCTATTATGAAGGCTTTTCTCTTAGAAAATCTTATCCACTCTTGCCGCTAAAATATCGTAGCTCTCCATTTCATACTTTTAAGCTTTTTCCTTAACCCCAGAATAATCTGTAAAGCTCAAAGCTAGGCTTTTCGGATCAACTTTTGTTAACTAAGATACATGTATTTTTAAAAATATTTTTCTAACTTTTATAAAGAATAATGACATTCTACTACTTGTCGAAATTATGGTGTTTACTGTAACAAATTAATGACACTGGAAATTACCAAGAGGAAAGCAACAAATAACCCAAATTCCATCACTCAGAAATAATCAGGGTTGACATTTGATAAACATTATTCTAGACATTTCTCGCTGCATTTACACAGATAGAAAGATGGGTAGATACAGTCAAAAATAATTTTATAAAAATGGAATTATATAATGCAGGTTATTTGTAATTAGAAAGTACCAAATTAAATTTTGCTTGAACTTAGAACAAGAAACTGAAGTAAAATGAAAAGTATTTCTGAACTTTAATTATTTGTATTCTCACTACAAGAGATATTCCTTTCTAAAAGAGTAAGGGAAAAGCTTGTAAAAGCATCAATAAAATGCAGTTATTCCCTTTCTGAACTATGCATTTCAACTTCAGATAGTATTCATTGCCACTCTGCCGAGAAAAATAAGATTAGCACTCATAGTTCCACCCACCTCTCTTACCCACTCTCCTAGTTTTTATTACTTACTGTATTATTTTCATTTTGATGGGTGTCAATGAAATGGGCAGAGTTAGCCATTGATGATTAAGTAGCTAGGAACTAAAGTTTTTTCTTCCTTTTTGCAATTACTGATTATAGCTTTTAGCTGTTTAACTCACCCACTGTTAACTGGCTGTTTAGGCAATATGCTCTCTGACTCCCACTGGGCTCCTATAGATAACATCTCCCTGGAGCCTGGGTCACCATGGTAATGGGTGTGTGAGCTGTTTTTCAGGAATTAGAACCCCTTGTCCACTTCAGGCCTGTTGAGACCACCAGCTCATCAACTGGGCTGCGCAGATGTCTGATAGATGACTTTTTGACGTCAAGAGACTAAACCTCCACCCTCAGATCATGCTCATACCACCATTTTGTGAACACGTGCCCGGTGAAGAGGCATGGAGTCTGACAACGCTTGCGCAGACCATCAATTACCTCATCTCTCCTCACCTCCAATCACCTCTCTCCATGTTTCAGGCTACCTTGCCCCCATCCCATAAATATCCCTGAGTCCCTGTTTTCTGGGAAGCAAATTTGAGGCTCATGCTCTTGCTTCCTCTCATGGCTGCCTTGTGATTAAATCCTCTCTCTACTGTAATCTTGTCGTCTTGGTGTTTGGCTTTCTGGGCAGTGGGCAAAAACGAACCTGGTTCAGTAGCATCAAGAACTGTGAATGTTCTGAGGCTTTACTACTTGCAAACTAAGTTGGGCTGCCATCACTGACAGAAGACAGGAGACTCCTGACCAGAAACAAAAGACTATTACTCATGCAGCAAGCAGCATGAGTCAGCATATTTGCATCAATTCCACTTGCCCTCAAGTCCCATGGGGGCAATTCAGATGTGCCTAGATAAATGCCTGTAACTGCAACAAGTTGCATTACAGGGGAGGAACCATGAACTTAGGAATCTCTAATTGTTTCCAATGGGCATTAAGCATGGTTGCCCCTTATTGCACAGGAAGACATTATTTCTATTTCTGAGGCTATTTGCTCTCCCAACATCCTTGAAAATATAGTCCAGGACGAGGTGGTCAATGCCACTGCTTACAAGAAACATGAGAGATCCGTGGAGAATTGTCTCCCAACAACAGAGTTTTCAGCATTTACATTCTGAAGAATAAGGATAATTTCTAGTTGTTTAATCTTATTTCTATATGTAAATGGATTGAAAGTTCACGCTACTTCTTTTGTATTTTACTTCTCTCCATTCTTTTTTAACTTTATTTCATATTTGGCTAGATTTTATTAGGTAGTTTTTTCTGTCTGAGCTTGTTTTATTTTGTTTTCATCAAGTACCCATAGATACCATATTTCCAGACCTCTTTCATGTTTAAGACCATCTATTGTCTTTTTGCTTTAATGACAAGATGACTGTGCGTAGTATTCTTGGAGCACCCTTTTCTTTCTCTTAGAACTTTAAATTTTCCAGTGAATGCTGTGGAGAAATTTGAGGCTCACTTTGAACACCTCCCATTGTCAAATAGATTGGGGTAAAGAGCATCAGTGGATGTTAAAATGGTAGGTGAAAATTTAACCAGGATCAGAACATTTACATAGAGAAAACTCTTTCCCTTGTAATGTTAACAGAAAGATCTGAAAGGAAAACTCCTGGTATTTACCTAGTCTTTTCCTCCAGACCCTGGTCCTCCCATGCTCCACATGCCAGGTAAGCCCTCACTTTCTATGTAGCATCTTTTCAGATCCCATTTTACATATCAAAAGACTGGGTTCTCTCAAGCTTACAGGAAATTACAAAGGGCAGAATAAAAGAGCTATTCTAAAGTAATTAGTTGGGGACAGAGGAACAAAAAGAAAGTCATTATAAAAATACAGAGCATTCAAGGCACTCAGGCCTTGAGGGATGTTGTCAAATCCCATAGGATTCACTTTTTTTTTTTTAACTTTTGGTCTAGTTCATCCAATTCCATGTGAAAATGTGGCCTCCTTATGATTGCTATTAGTAAACCTCTGTCACATCAGAGCTTACACCTTTATTTTTAGTCTGATGAAAGATTAATTTTCTAGTTTCCAAAGTGGAAATAAGCACAGACTTTTCTTTTAAATTATAAATAATGGGCCTTTACAGTGAGAAGGTTGACTCACAGAGCATGTGCAAAACGACCTTGAAGGCTGCCTCCCATCCTCCCTAGGTCTGGTGCCATGGAGGCGGGTAAAGCCTTCATTTCCCACTACTCACGCCTGTATGGCACAGACCCACAGTGGGGACATAGGAGCCCTGCCTTCTCTTTGTCTGGTCTAGGAAGGCCCAGCAAGCCCTTCACTGGCTCCCAGTAGCTCGTTCTTCTCCCTCAGGATGCCCTGGGGAGGGGTGGAAGGGGACAGCCATAGGGCCCTCACTTTTATGAGACTAGCTAGCATCTGTCTGTTCTCATTGGGAGCAGCCCCACATCAGGAACTGTGCTACATACAAGTAACTAGTAAACCTCAACAGAGACTCTCTTCTTGACCATAATTGAGTCGGGCTCTTCTGAACCCTCTTCTCAACTAGGCCCTGACTTGGCACTCTGTCCTTGGCCTGCTTAGTCCAGTTTTAGCAAGAATCTTCCTGGGCCAGTTTAGTGAAAATCCCTCACTCTGGATATCTGATCAAATTTGCTATCCCCAACTTTCCACGTCTTCTCACGCTGGCCTGCCATCAGCAAGAATCCTGTTGAGTCTGTCTAACAAGAATCCCCTCCCCTTGATGTTTCCTCTTAGAAATTTTCCATCCCCTGACCCCACCCTGTTCCTCGGCTGTAAATTCCCACACATCCTTGTTCTGTTTGGAGTTGAACCCCCCATTGCAGGGGTCCCTTCTTGAACAAAGTCTTCCTTTAACAAGTGTCATGAAAATTTTTTCTTTAACAACCACAAGTCCCTTAAATAAGTTATGCTAAAAGCTAACCTATGCTTACATTTCAAATGTGATGGGGAATTCTTCTCAAGAGCCCATCAATGCACCTTTTTTGATTCTGCTGTCTCATGATGAAGGCTTTCACCACGAGGATTGTGGAGAAGAATTTATTCCCAAAATGTGGCTATGGTTTTTAAGATTTTTTAAGAAGGAAGTCTCAATGGGTGGGGTCACTTCTTGACTTATTAAATTGATAAATTTGGTTCTGGTGGGAGATGTGTCCCTGGGGTGTGTTGTCTTGGGCTCCACAAGCAAGATGATAGTACAATATATCTACCAATTAGAGAGTCCCCTAGTGTTCAAATGACTGGCGCAGGTTTGGAGATGGAAGCAGAGATGCCCTTGACATGCTTTTCTATTTGAGAGATTGTAATCTGATAACAAAGAGCGGCAGTATTGCTGTGAAATAATTCCATTAAGTGCTTAATACTAGAGGAGAATATCTAATGTTAAAAAACAAAATCCAACTGAGTAAATTTTCAAGATCTTATTGGCTTTATTCAACAATTCATGAATCGGGCAGCATCCAAACTACCAGATAGAAAGGGGCACAGAAGAGTTGTACAAAGATGAAAGACTTTTATAGGCTGAGGGAGTGGGAACAAGGAAGTTGTACCAGGGAAAATAGCGGGTTGGTTATTGCAAAGTTCCTTTCCTTTAGGGGATGGCAGAGGTCTATGAGGCAGATTACCAAACTAATGCTGATCGGGGATTCCTGATTGACTGGTCTAAGATTCCATTTCTGGGAGAGCCCAAATTGTAATTAAGTTTGGTGATGTGGGGCTTAGCATAAGTGACTCCATTTTGGGCCTGTTGTCTTGTTTTTAACAGTAAAATGGGATGCCCCCATCAAGATCATAGCTCGTATCTATTTAGGATTCTACGTTCTATGCTTTTTGCTTCAATATAGAAGGAAAGGCTCTCAGTTTACAGATGCAAAGAATAGAGATGATTGACGTCAACATGCCCCATAGCTCACAGTTTTAGGTTAAATTTTGGATTCAATTACTCTCATTGAATTCAATAAATCAAAATGGCTCTATATTGTGGGCCGCTGATCTGCTTTCCACTCTTTTCAAAAGCGTTGGGTCCTCATTTCCAGATGTTGCGCCTGAGTGAGCTGAAAGAGGGGGAGTCTGGGTTAATTGCAGCACAGATTTGTTTTAGCTCCGACACAGAAGGATCCAGGTCCAGCTACCTGTGCTATTATTCAAATGCAGATGCCTCACAGGGACACGCAGGGACACGAAATAAGAAACCAAAAGCAGCAAAAGCACATCCCTTTCAGACTAAACAACCTCTCCCCTGAAAATACGCACCCTCCTTGGTAACCTCTCTTCCTCAGAGCAGTTATCAGTAAGTTTAAGCTATTTAAATCAGCTTAAGGATATAGCCTGACATTATCTCTTATATATAGACATATATAAACTTTTATTTTATGTATAGACTATTTCATCTTCTTTATCCTTTACCATATTTGTCTCACTTTCATTTTTCATTTTAGTATTTTATCTTATTTTTAAATCCTTTATTTCAATGGCAAGTTGATGTAAAAGGAACAATCCCCACATAGAGTCTATATGTCTTTCTTCCTGCTTCCCCCTCAGCTCCACCCACACCCTTTCCAGATCCCAAAATAAATCTTCCAACCCTGTCGTGAATTATTCTGTTGACCTCAAAGTAGTCTTTATGGGAAAGATTCCCAGCCTCAAACCTGAGCCACTGTTCCTGCAAAGCCCCAGTGGAGCAGCAAGCCCCGGCCCCAACCCTAGACCCTGAAATCTGTTAGGACTCAGTGGCTAAGTCAGTGCCGCAGAGGGCTGGACATGAGAGCTGCAAGAATGAGCCCCGGTCCAGGGACAGCACCAGACTGCGCTGGACACTGTTGACCACGGAGCCCTGCAGGATGTTCCACGAACAGAACGCCCTTCAAGAATTGAAGCACGGAGGTGTGGAAGGACCGGCCTTTTGCTAGAGAATTCCTTGTAAGTGCTGCCTATTTATCCTTGTTGAGGGGGTGGGGCTACAGGGAGAGTAGAGGATAATCAGTACTAGATGGAGTAACAGGGATCCTGCTGTTCTGAATTCTCCAGAGGACGTGGACCTTATCAAACCCTCCTTGCTCTGCCTTGGGTAGGTGGGGACTTGGGGCACATCGTTCTGATAGTACCACCAAGAAAATCTGTCACCATTACTAACAAGGGTACATGATTTTCCTCGGGTGTGTTGGGACATAAAACAGATGAAAATCTTTGCTGTGGAGTTGGGGAGTTATTTTTTGAGATGATTTAAGGAAAGACTAGCTCAGCTGGATTTCCATAGAAGGTACTAGATCACTTTGGCTGTTATATACAGGATGGCCAAGAGATAAAAGCGGGGATAACAGAAAGCTGTTGTAATAACCCAGGTAGGGGTGTCAGAAGAAAGCAGGCACTTGGGGAAAAGAGATGAAGGCGTAAATTCTAGAGATGTTTAGGAAGTAACCTGTAAAACAGAACCCAAAGAAACACTGCCATTAAGATTCCTGTGACTCTAAGAAACTGCTCTGCCCATTAGCCAAGAGAGAGATTGAAGTTCCAGTCTTAACTGACATAGTTATTAGAGGAACTCAGTTTCTGCAAGATAAACCCTTGTTTTGAGAATGGGTATTAGAAGGACTGAGAAATTTGACCCCGCTAAACTTGCCTATTACAAATACTCTACAAGCCACGATTCTATTGCATTAGAAGAGATTAAAGTCCTGGTGACCTTTAAGCCACTAACAGAGTATTATTTTGAAGCGGCAGAAAACAGAGTATACAAAAAGACAAGAAGGTGGGCCATACCTTCTGGAGAAAAAATTTAAGAACACATCTTTTTCAGAAAAAATTGCTTTTGGGAGTGATTTTTTTTTCTGGCAGAAAGTTGTCTAAGAGGTGGTGAATTTGCTAAGGAGCCTCATTTTGTCCTCATACCCCAAGGCACACTTCCACATCTGAGATTCTCGTTTAAGGAGGCTCCTTTTATGTGGCATAATAACTTTGCAAAATTTCAATTGACCCAAAATTTTTGAGCTCTTGAAATATACAACAGAAACTCATACAAGAGAAAATACCAAATCCATCCTCTTCTTTCCATTTATTTATAGTTTTATTTTAAATAAAGACTATTAATTGGTTTAAGTGAAATTCCCATGTCTCGTTCCTTGAAAATGCACATGAGCATACTGACAGCCTGGATCTTGCTGTGAACAGCATGGGTTCAAAACTCGGCATGTCTGCAATTATTCAAACATGGTCATCTTTCATTAGTTACTGATAAATTAGGCAGGAGGACAAAATTTTTAACTAATTTCTCCAAAAGATGGATGGTAAGTGCCCATTGCAGAAGCAGTTCTCAAGCTTGTATTGCAATCCAGAGGTCCTCCAGACTGGCTATGCATCAGGAGACCTGCTTTTAAAATCAGATGCAGCAGGTCTGGGATGGGACTCAGATATCTGAATTTTTTAAAGTCGAAAAGGTGATTCTGTTTATCTTAGGGTTTGGAAACTACTATTGTGATCAATGAAATTTGTTAATTATTCTATCTTGCTAAAGAGATAAACCCAAGCTTAGTTTTCAGCATCTATCATAGCTCACACATGACATTTATCGTAAATCCTACATGATGTGACAAGGGTGTCATGGACCAGAGAAAAAACTTAAATAATTTCCCTGGGGTTATAAATATGCGAACGTCAAAGCCACAGCCAGAACTCACAGTCTCCGCATTTCTAGCCCGCTCTATGAGTGAGAGCTACTGTTCTTCTTCATGTCCTCTCTGAGACAGTCAAGTGGAATGAGGGTAAAGAAAAACAAAGAACTTCTTGGATGTTTGTGTTCTGAATCTTCGTTGGTAGGTTTTAGTTACAAGTCAGAGTCCCAAGCATGATGAGTGCTTTTTAAATTTCATTATTGCAAATAATGAAACTATGAATTAAAAATAATTACAGAACAAATTGGGGCCAGCCCGGTGGCACACCGGTTAAGTTCAAACATTCTGCTTCAGTGGCCCGGGGTTCGCCGGTTTGGATCCCGGGTGTGGACTTACGCACTGCTTAGCAAGCCATGCTGTGGCAGGTATCCCACAAATAAAATCAAGGAAGATGGGCACGAATGTTAGCTCAGAGCCAATCTTCCTCAGCAAAAAGAGGAGGATTGGTGGCAGATGTTAGCTCAGGGCTGATCTTCCTCAAAAAAAAAAAAAAAAAGTAAGAATTATGGAACAAACAGAAGTCTAAAATTTGAAGAGACCCCAAAGCTTGATAATAAAGCAGAAAAGTACCCAACTTAAGTCTAATGACAGAATACAATTACTAGGCCAGGAACAAAATGGCAATAGTTGCGCCAAGAAGGATGACGTAACGGAAGCAAGCTTGCAAGTGAAGCAAATCCAATTCACTTTGGAAAATAGAAGGATCCTATTCCATGTGCTGCTAATATGAATAACCCACGCACTCGACTCCTGGCTGACGGATACACATCTACATATACACTGAATGTACACTCACACACAATCTGGATTGAACTGCATTGGTTAAGATTAGTGCGAAACTATTTCAAGTTTTTTAAACTATGAAACAAAATTAAAGTTAGAAAAGTGCCTTTAAAGTCGGTGGCCAGCAGCACAGAGCTGGCAGAGCTGACCGAGCTGACCCTCGGTTTGGGGTTTTGCTGCCCTGATTGAAAAGAAATTAAAGTCCCAGTAGTCATGGGACCAAAGAAGGATCTGAGCGCGAGTGGACAGCAAAACATTGCTCTGATCCAGAGGGAGGGCTCGGCCTCTGAGGCTGGCAATGCGCCAAGCGAGCCCAAGAGATTTTCAGAGGCCACAGTAAAGCGGGAGAGCGGAGTGGGTCCCAGCTTCCATCGACTGCACCCAGGAGTCTGGATTCCTGAGGCCCAGAAAGGAGGGGGCGGGGCTGGCAGGGCTGTCCTCCCCTCCCCCCTTCCCCTCCCCCTCCCCCGTCCCCCCTCCTCCCTCCCTCCACCATGGGGCGCCCAGGCAGGAGGGGGAAACTGCGCAGGCGCGGACTAGACTGCTCCTGGGTCGTGGTGGGAGAGGGGGGAGGGGGCAGGGGCAGGCAGGCTTGGGGGATTTGGGTGGGTGAGCCCCAGGGATTTGAAGAGGTTCCCAAATTCCCCTGTGGTAGTTCGTGATGGAAAGAAAGAGGAGCTTATTACCAAGGAGCAAGGGAATCCATTGGGGTTGGGGTGGGAATGGGGGAGACAGGTTCTCAAGGAACAGCTTTTGAGCTGGCCTTGGAAGAGGAGTGGGAAAGTGCGCAGTGCGCTGTGGGAGGGGAGGAGGGAGGAGGAAAGATGTTGGCGCAGTTGCTGGGGGGATAAGTTGGGAGTGTGTTATGAGGTGACTGCATGTATTTTAACACTATTCTAGGCATTGTGGGCCAAATATAGGTAGCAGAAAGTTTCCACACTAAGGAACAATCCTTGACTTCAAGAAGTTTTTCTTTCTTTTACAACACTCACTATTAAGTATTAAATGTGTGGTTTCAATCCGATTGTAGCTTAAACTGCTGCTCATCCTCAGCGTCAAACGCGGGTAGGCATGTTTGGAAGGTGAGTGGGGTGTCTGTGTCAGGGGTTGTGTAGCAAGACGGACTGAGGTGCCTTGTGAGAATGAACTCAATCTGAATGAAGAATCAGTCACAGCCGAAAAACTCGGGGCCGGGGGTCAGAGTACACAATCTTCTGTCGCACAGAGTGTTACAGGATTCGCATCTGTGTCCCGGGCCTAGGGGCCTGGCCCAGAGTCTGGGAATGAGCAGCTGAGAACGACAATGAGGGCTGTCTTATCAAAACGTCTGAGAAGTGCTGATTACAAGGTGCGGCCAGCCGAAGGGAGGCCTGGCACAGGCAGCTGTGGGAACTCTGACAGTCCTGTGGCCGCTGATCACTTCACAACAGCTTCTGCAGCCATCCGTGGATAGCCTCGCAGTGAACATCATCAAAGGATAAGTGGAGCAGATGAATAGGAGGAGGCCCAGGAAGCAGGGAGGACCCTGGAGCGGTGTGGCCGGTGGCTGAGGGCATATGCTGAACGTGGACATCCCAGGTGACACCTCAACATATCTATTGCTTTTTAAAAGGGAAGTTGAAAGTCCTACGATTTCAGGAGAAGACAGAAACAGACAAAGAATGCTTTTTTCTTACCCCGGTGTTCACCTGAGCTGCCGGGACCTGCTAAGCTTGGCTGCCACAGGAAACGGAAGAGTAAGGAGGTTAAGTGCTGACGCAGGCGGGAGTTACGAAGAAGGCGGCTTTGAAGAATAAGTAGCAATTTGGATCAGAGGAAAGTACAAATGAGAGTGTTCAAAGCAAGAACAGCCTCACAACCCAGTGGTTCTCCAAGTGTGGTCCCTGGACCAGTGGCAGAAGCATCACCTGGTGATGCTTGCTAAAAATCCAGATTATTGGAACAAATCTACTGAATTAGAAACTCTGGGGGTGGGGCCCAGAGCCTGTGTTTTAATGTGCCCTCCAGGTGGTTCTGACATACGCTCATGTTTGCCAACCACTGGCATAACCTAAGGCCTTTATTCCCAAATATAGGCGTGTGGTTTGACCTACTAGAATCACCTGGGAGCTTTAAAAGGCGGATTCCTGAACCACGCCACAGAGCGACTGTAGTTCTGAGGGTCAGAGCTGAGTAACTTAGATTTTTAGAAAACTCCCCAGGTGATTCTCTTATGCATCAAAGCTTAGAAATGATCATCTTTCCAAGACATTGAGGCCAAAATGAATTGCAAAGCTTTGGCCTGATTATAGAGGAGCTCATTTAGCAAGTTGTGGAAATAGCATGGACCCAGACTAAGAATATGGAGAATACTAAGAATACTAAGAAGACAGACTTGTGACAAATTCCCAGAATTACTCTGAACATAAGTGTCCTTACTGGTAAATTGGAAATAAAAATAGGCCTACCTAAAGACATTGTTATAAAGATAATTCTTATAAAGCTACTTAGCACAGTGGTTGGCATGCTGTAATTTAGCTGTTATTATAGTAATGTTATTCTTTTGAAATGAGACTGGCTGTTAGGGTGGGGTCAAATTAAGGGAGACCTGGAAAGCTAGATGGAGATTGTATTAGTCAGGGTTCTCCAGAAAAACAGAGCCAATAGGATATATTTTTATATAAATATATATATGTACATATGTAAAGAGATTTATTCTAAGGAATTGGCTCACATGAGTATGGAGGCTGAGAAGTTCTAAGATCTGAAGTTGGCAAGCTGGAGACCCAGGAGAGGTGATACCCAGGAGAGTCAATGGTGTAAGTTCTAGTCCAAGTCTGAAAGCCTGAGAACCAGGAGAGCTGATGGTTTAGATTCCAGTCTGAGGGCAGAAGACCAATGGCCCAGCTCAGACAGTCAGGCAGCTGAAGTCCCCTCTCACCCAGTCTTTTGTTCTGTTCAGGTCTTCAATGGATTGGAGGAGGCCCATCCACCTTGGGCAGGGCCATCTGCTTTACTCAGTCTACCAATTCAAATGTTAATATCGTGTGGAAACTCCATCACAGATACGCTCAGAATAATGTTTGACCAAATGTCTGGGCCCCCCATGGCCCAGTCAAGTTGACACACAAAATTAATCATCACGGAGATATCTAGTCCGAGCCATTAGATATTTTTGGCGTATAAATGGTGATATATAGAAACCTGTGTCAAGAAAGGTGGTGAATCATTTAAAAACAAAACAGAGGGGCCGGCTCCATGGCTGAGTGGTTAAGTTTGTGCGCTCTGCTGTGGCGGCCCAGGGTTCGGATCCTGGGCACCGACATGGCACCGCTCATCAGGCCACGTTGAGGCGGAGTCCCACATCCCACAATTAGAAGGACCTGCAACTAAGATATACAACTATGTACCGGGGAGGGGGGCAGGGGGGTTTGGGAAATAAAGCAGAAAGAAAAAAAAAAAAGATTGGCAGCAGTTGTTAGCCTAAGTGCCAATCTTTAAAAAATAAATAAATAAAAACAGAAAACTCAAAAGTTAGCTTGAATCACTTAGACTTTATATTCCTTTAGAAACACACTATTAATTATAAAATAAATCATGCATGTCAGTAAGCGGAGGAGGAAGTGAAATACAGTATTTGACAAGAATTCTATTGCACCATAGTCATAATAGGGGCAAAGCATAATTTGTGCGTTTTGCTCTTTCGGCAGCTCCATTAGAAAGAAGCCCATCCATCAACAGGAGGAATGCAGGAAGTCAGCAGAACCGGGTCTCAGCTGAGAGATTTGAGGGCGCGACAGTTTACAATAGATGTAAAATCGTGAAGAGGCACAGCCAGACTCTAAAATGCATCTAATAAAGGAAATATTTTTAAAGGAACAGATGTCAGCCCCGAAGATAAATGAAGACCGTGTACTCTTATGGAGAGAGGATTATGGAAACATTTGTCTTCATTCATTATCTGGACCTTGTGAAATACTTTCTGCTATCATTCAGTACTAAAGATAGTCTTGGTGCCTTAATGTGCAAGCAGTGCATTCAGTTAAAGCGGTCTTCAGCTTTATGGGGCTAGTTAAGAATTTAAGAATTCTTCTCTTCCCCTCCAAAATATAAATTTATAAATTTGTAAAAATTTTCTAAATTTATAAATTTGAGAATTGGACTTGTTTCTATAAATATTTTTTGTAAGTTTTTTTCCTATAAATGAAGTGGTAGAAAAGGTCATCCGACTTATTATCAGCTTATTTGATAGTCCGTGAGTGGTGACCTGAAATGGCTATAGTCACCCAGCTAGACAGTGACTGAGAAAAAACCTATGGTTTGTGATTCTCCTTTTCTGTTTCTAATGTGTCTTTAATAAGATACTTGGAATTTAGCAGTTACTCTCACGTGGCTGACACAATTATATGTTTTTACACACATTTTCTTGTTTAGCCTTCATGACAATCCTTGAAATGGGTGTGGTTAAGATTTTCAATTTCCTTTTATAAATGAGCAAACTGACGTAGAGAGAAAAATGATTTGCTCGTGGGCACACAGAGCTGGAAAGACATTCAACTAAGATTCAGTCAATTATCTTGCCTCTAGTTCTTTTTTTTCCCCAAAGATTGGCACCTCGGCTAACAACTGTTGCCAATCTTTTTTTTTTTTCTGCTTTATCTCCCCAAACCCCCCCATACACAGTTGTATATCTTAGTTGCATGTCCTTCTAGTTGTGGGATGTGGGACGCCACCTCACCGTGGCTGAACGAGCGGTGCCATGTCCGCGCCCAGGATCTGAACCAGCAAAACCCTGGGCCGCCGCAGCGGAGCACGCGAACTTAACCACTCTGCCACAGAGCCAGCCCTGACTTGCCTCTAGTTCTAAGTGGTCTTTCATTACCTCCCAAGACTGAAAAAGAAATTAAGTTGCACTTGGGGACAGACTTGGTTTTACCTTATCTTTTCTTAATGGTAACATGGTACTAATTTTTTTCAGCGTTAAAAAATAAATAAAGCCTTTAACTTTTGCTTGATCAATGGTAGTTTTTTTAGATGTGGAAGTAAGTAATTATGGTGAGGAGAATGTTGACAATAGACTAGGATACTCAAACCATGTGGGCTGCCTGGCTAAATTCTGTGATTGATCACGGAGGAATCAGCAGATCACCTGCTCTTTCTTATGGATGAGAGATGATGATAATGGTTATTGACAAGGATGCTTGAAATGTACATGGAAGTACCAAATTTATTTTTAGGTATATGGCAACATGATCTACTTTTTCCCCCTCAATTTATGTCCATTTTAATTTTACTTGGTTTTTTAAAATCACAAAGTAATAATGCTTGTCACAAGTGGGAGAAGATAAAGAAGAATAACACCCAATCCGGAATACCCACAGCCTTCTCCGTGCTCACGGACAGGTGAGCATGTGCAGTTGTGTGTTTGTTTTTGCCAGAACAGAATTGGACTGTGTTCATTACTCTATAATTTGTGTCTTTTTTTAAATTTGACAATTTTTCTTGGGCATTTCCACAAGTTATTTCTTTGTAAACACACAAATTTTATATGTGGAATACTATCAAGTGTGCTTTTTTCCCCTAAGTTCAGCCTTTTTTTCTCTTTTGCTTGTCTCTCTACTCCTTTTCTCATCCTTTACTCCAAACACAATGCCTCCAAGCTGTGTTAACAAACTGGCCTGTCTCCTTCTACTTTTATTCAGTCCGTGTACCATGTACACACCTTGTATCCCATCAGATCTGAGATGAGCCATTTTTTCACATTTTTAACATTTCTGAAATTTCATCTTACACTCTTAGATTTAATGAAATTTGGTATGCATGTATCTATTTGGGAGCCTTTTCCCTCATTCTTTGCTTTACAAAAAACATTTTACATACTTTTCTACATTTTTCTCTCTCTTTTACTTTGTGGAAATCCCTCTAAGAAAAGTGATAAAATGCTAATCCTTTCAAAACATCATATGATATATTTGCTATTTCTTTGGTGATGGGCCTCTGTCTTTTCCCAATTTTTTTTTTTTAATTCTGCAACAAAAATGCTATCATAAACATTCGTGTTCGTATATCCCACATACTGGTGTTGTCATTTCCTTGGGATCAATTCCAAGGAGTGGTATATCTGGTTTGAAGGGTGTTATATTTTCATTTTAGTAGTGTTACCAGGTTCCTTTTCATAATGGTAGTAGCAATTCACTTCTGTTCTGATTATTCATTCCTACATAAGAAACCACCTCAAATCTTAGCGGCCCAAAACACCACCGATCATTTACCTTACTCATGAATCTGCAACTGGAGCAGAATTCAGTGGGAGATGATTTGGTTTTCTGTTCCACGTGTGTCTGGGCTCACAGCTGGGGTGACTCGCATGGCTGGGGTCTACATAGCAGGAGGGCTGCCCAATCTCTCTCTCTTTCCATGTAATCTCCGAGCCTCTCCATGTCATCTCCAAAATAGAGGTCTCTCCAACATGGCGGTCTCAGGGTGGAAGCTGCCAGGCTTCTATAAGCTAGCATTTGCAGCCTCTTTCAGCCCCTTCCTCCATGTTCTATTTGTTGGGCAAGTCCCTGGAGGCCAGCCCAGACTGAAGTAGGGAAGGAGCACAGGGACCACAAATCTCGTTGGCAGTGAACACAGTACTTGTTCCTGAATCTTCTCCAGTTGAATCTTCCCATTTTTTAAGAGTTTTGTCAATTGGACAGGTGAAAACTGGCAATTCATTGTTACTTTTATATTTCCATGAGTACAGGTGAGATGAACATCTTCCTGCATGCCTGTTGGCCACCTGGATCACTTCTATGAAATGCCTAGTCATATATTTGTTTGTTTTGAGTTGTCATTTTCTTGATAATTAGTAGAAATTGCTTACATATTAGAAATATCACTTTTTGTCTTGTCATATGTGTTGCAAATATTTTTTCCTATATATTTTTAAAATTTTGACTTTGTTTTATGGTGTCTTCTGCTGTATAATACAGCTTTGCGTGTGTGCAGAGATAAATATGTCTGTTCTTTAAAGGCCTTAATTTCCTTTGCTGTTTAGGAAAATATGAATCACCCCACAATTGTACACGTTTAAAAGTTTCTTTGAATATATTTATTTACGTCTGTCTGTTTGTTTATTATTTCAGATTTAATTCATATCTATCTGGAAATTACAGACGTCTGTGATGTTTTGTTTTAGTCTGAAGAAGAGTGCATAGCTTTGGTATTTTGTAGTGCCGCGAGACTGTGAAGCTACTGTTAAGAAAACCAGCCAGAAAGAAGTGAGGACCTTATTCATTTATTTATCACTTATTTGTTTAGCACCTACTGTGTGTCTGGGACTTTGTAGTTACTGGAGATACGGGGCTAAGTAAGACAGATAAGGTCCCTGCTTCACCAGTTTACTGCTATGGTCTGAATGTTTGTGTCTCCTCAAAATTCATATGTCGAGGGGCTGGCCCAGTGACATCATGGTTAAGCTTGTGCTCAGCTTCAGCAGCCTGGGATTTGTGGGTTTGGATCCCAGGCACAGACCTACACATGGCTCATCAAGCCAAGCTGTGTTGGTGACCCGCATACAACACAGAGGAAGATTGGCACAGCTGTTAGCTCAGGGCCAATCTTCCTCTTGCGACAGAAGGAACAGCCAGCAAGATGAGTGAGATGCAGGTAGGCTGGTACATTTTGTGGTGGGATGACGAGGGAGTTGTCATCTAATTGTTTCTTATTTTCAAGGAAGTAAGGAGAGCAGGCAGGATGCCTATCCATTTCTAGGCCCTTAGGAACTTGGAAGATGAGGAAAAAAGTAGCTTCTACTTAGAGGGCTGCAGTGAGAAGTGTCATCAGGACACAGGTCAAAAAGTGAAGGACATGAACCCTTTGAATTGTCGGGACATTTGCTAATGATTGTGAGTTTTAGGGGACACAGGGAAGGGATTGGGAAGGTGCGTGTGCACGGAGCGGGGGTGCCTATGGAAGGAGTGGGGGACGAAGCATGGGAAGAGAATCCTGGTGGTCATGGAGGTCTGGCCCTGTGCTCACGGGGTGACAGAGGTAAAAGGGGAAGGCTGGAGCGACGGCGTAGGCCTGCGAGTGTCTCCAGAAGACAGACGGGTGGCTCAGCTCCACTCCCGGTGGAGTGGAAATTCTGCCACTGGAGAGGCTGCCTCCCCGGGGGTCACAGAGCCACGATACGCTTCTTGGGGTGCCTGGCCTCTCGGAGCTCACAGCGCAAGCCGTGCAGCCTCCCGGGGTCTCTGGGTTCCTCAAATATAATGATATTGAATGCTCTCTCAGGTCCTTTCCGTTTCCGGAATTCTGGATTCTAAGAAAGTGCTTGCTAAGGGATCACCTATGTGCAGTTTGAAACTGCACCGTGTGTTTTAGAGGACTGTCAATATTACTCGAGCATATCGATGTCTTTGGATACTTTTACTTGAAATTCAGTTTTGTTAGTATAAAAAAGTGTTATGGAGGCAGTGCTGTATGACGGGAAGCTCACAGGAGTTTTGGAATCATATAGATTCTGCATTTAAATCTAAATTCTGTCCCTTACCAGCAATGCAAGCCTGGACAAGATGCTAAATCTTTCCTTCAACCTCAAGCCTCCTCATCCATTCAGTAATTTCTCGCGTGTGAAATAGTTAAGAGTGTTAAACGAGGACCTTGGCGAGCACCTGGCCCACAAAAATGATGAGTTGGCTTTTCTTCTCTGTCCTGAACTTGGAAGTCTCAAGAGACATTTGCAAAAACAGCAAAGAAATAGACAACAGGTCAGACAACACGGAAAACTTCTTTTTTTTAAAAAAAAGCTGTTGGAATATTCTGAAATGAGCTTGGAGGGGGAGGAAGCGGAGCAATCGGGGCGGCTGGTAGGACAGAGGGAGGAGGATGAGTAATAAGCCCAGGGAAGCATGAAGGAAGAGGCACTGGAGAGGTAATTGTGCAGAGGAAGCTAAGCATACACCTATATTTCAAACCAGAGCAATTCATTCGGGAAAGGGAAATTGAAGCAGGGCCATGCAAGAGATTAAGGCTGGAGTGGCCCATGCGAGAACGGGAGGTCTGATCAGCATACACACTCAAGTTCAAAGTCAGAGTGACCCCTCAAGGCGGGGTAATTAGGAAGGGGGCTGAGAGCAGAACTCCCAGATGTGTTTGAAAATACATGGCTCCACTGTCAGACCAGAGAAAGACAAGGAGCTTTAGATGATTCTGACGGAATTGCTGCAATGAACGAATCTGTGATGCTGTCTGAGCATAAGGAAACATATTAGTGATTGATCTGAATATTAGGACTGGAGCATGATTTCTAGTTTATGTTCAAAAAATGACAGATCAAACTTGATTACTGCTGCTCTGGGATTTTTCCCAGTCAGAACTGCATGATGTTTAGGCCATTGTCATAGTTTGGGAGGTCAAAAGAGAAGTACAAACCGTGTGGAGGCTGCCCTCCCATGCACAGTTGTGAAGCGTGAAGCAGAGCAGATCTACGAAGCACCGTGACCCCACGCTCTGCACCCCAAGGGATGCACAAGGACATGCCACCCCGCAGGAGCCACCGGGAGGGAGACAGGTTTCCATCACCTATTGGGAAATAACTACTGGCACTAGGAACGTGAGCTAGAAGGGACCAGGCCCCAGTGCCCTGGAGAAACCTAGGGGTCTGCCTGGTAAATCCCACTAGGGAATTCTCGTTGGGAAGATATGCGCTGTAATCATGTACTTTTAATAGAAGGACCACTTTAAGGAAAAGAAAACTAAACATCTAAATAACACAGCATTTCCCAGACGAGGCAGCCAGGACGTTCCCCTCTCCATGCTGGGTTTCAGATCCCAAGAAAAGCATCAGAACTTTGGCATTTATGTGGTGATAGGTTCAAAGTGAAGCACAAGCCCCAAGTCAAAAGGTTGATTATGAAACCCTGGAGGAGGTGGATAAGGGGGAAGAAAAAGAGGAAGGTTACAGTGGAAGAAGGGGACGTGTGCTGACAGGAGAATGCGAGGGAGGCCGATGAGAAGTCTAATTCAAAGAATGACCTTCAACCAAGCCCTAAGGATGTGCCAGCCGCTGCGCTCCAGGGCTGCACATGGAAAGGAAAGGAGCCATTGCTCCTCAAATTCTGTGACTTTGGGGCACAAGCAGCATTTGGCCCCCATTTCAGCATCTAGTACAAACAGAGGCAGCAAAAGAAGCAGCGCCTCTTGGCGCACCACCCCCACCCCCCAACATACGGACCGGAGGGTGGCGCTAGGCTTTGGTAGGTGGCAGAGATCATTGCACAGCTCCGGCCTCAGGACGAGGCCTGCTGGGCAGTTTTTGGGTAGTTCCATGTGTTATCAACCTGACACAAGTTGGAAGGAAAGAAAATGGCAGGTGCTGTAAGGAGGTCACATAACTTGCTTTTGAGATGCTAGTGGGCAGGTGGAAAAATAACTGGGGAGAGGAAGAGTGGATTTCACAGGGGCCTGGATGTCCCGAAATAGTGGTTACAGGCAAGGTTCAGTGAGAAGCTTATTTAGTTTTGCTTTTTTAAAATTTGTTTGTTCCAATTTGCTTTTAAGCTATATTTTCCTTTAGAACCTTGGGTTATGTGGCCTGCAACGATGACATCACAATACATGAACCGTTTATTTACTGATCAAAATTCTCACTGAAAACTTTAGTCCCTAAGCAAAGTACATAGTGATTTCCTTGTTCCCAATGGACAGAGATGCCCACACTTCTGAAAGAAGAGCCACGAAAAAAGTTCAGTTTCATTCTTTGACTCAAACGCTATAGATGATCGTAAAGGAAAGAAATATGATGATCTTATGTTAACTAAGATGTATAAGGACAATCAGAATGTCACCTCATTAAAGCAAATTGTAAAGGGTACAATTTAGTTCTTTTGGGCGGTATGAGGTGGGTGACAAATAGCATTAGTGGCTCTGAGAGTTAAGCTACTAGAGGCTCTGGAGTCAAAAGCTTTTCCTACTTAAATATTCTGAGCCTCAGTTTCTTTATCTGTAAAATGGGAATAGTACTATGACTCACTCTGTAGGGGTATTGTGAACAATTCAGTCAAATTGTGCATTTAAAGTGCTTAGCACATAATAGTACTGAATAAATATTCACTATTATGGCATAATTCTAAAGCCTTCACAACTGTCCTTGATTAAAACTACCCAGAAATGGAATGGGTTGTCCAGGCAGGTGATCAAGGATACAGGTAGGCTCACTTATCGCTTCCCAAATTGGTGATGTCCTCAGGTAGAAGGATCCATATTGAATAAGCCTGCAGTTCTCAGAAATAGTCTCCTCAGTGTCCATATTTTCTGGTTTGGGGTTCTGTGGTACTTTTGGAAATTCCCTTGACTAAGTGAGATAAAAGGAGATAGTGGGTATAAAAGCATGGGGATCTAGTTCAATTCTCTTCCTTCCATAAACAGAAACAGCAGAGCGCCCACGGAAATGACCTCTCCTTTGATGGGTTCCTGGTCCTTCAGGAAGTGTTGGGGACACCAGCTTGATTGTTCTTCATACCCTCCTAACTTGTGTGTCTGTTATCATGAGAGATGAGTTTCTGTTCTCTTGCTGTTATTGATTTCTGCTTCTTTAATTATATTAATGTCAGTGCAATCCTTCTAAATTCATTAAGAATTACTTTAAAGTGGTGGATATGGTCTGTCTTGGTGAATGCTTCATGTGCTCTTGAGAACAATATGTATTTTGCTGTTACTGGAAAGAGTGTTCTGTCAATGTCAGTTAAATCCAGGTCATTGATGGTGTCATTTAGTTCTTCTAAATTGTTCCTGATTTTCTATTCTATTACTGACGCAAGAGTGTTGAAATGTCCACTGATAATTGTAGATTTATCTATTTCTCCTTTCAGTCTGGTCAGTTTTCTTTATGTATTTTGAAGCTCTGTTGTTAGGTGCATGTCCGGTTGGGATTATGATATCTTCTTGAACAACTAACCCTTTTGCAGTGATGGAATGTCCCTCTTGATCCTTAGTGATTTCCTTTACTCTGGAGTCTATTTTGTTTGATGTTAACATAGCCATCCAGTCTTATTTTCCACTCATGTTTTACTTTTAAATCTACCTACATCATTAATTTGAAGTGAGTGACTTGTGAACAGCATATAGTTATGTTTTTTTAATCCATTCTGACATATTCTCTCTAAATGGTGGTTAGACCATTTACATTTAATGTAATTATTGACATGTTTGGATGTGAGACTGTTGTTTTATTATTTATTTTCATTTGTTCTCCAAGTTTTTCCTTCCTTGTTTGTCTTTTGTGCCTTTTTCTGGGTAATTTGAACAAACTTTAGTATTCCATTTGGATTTATCTACTGTGATTTTCATTATATTTCTTTGTATCATTCTTTTAGTCATAGCTCTGGGGATTATAATGCACATACTTAACTTTTCTTATATTCCAGAATTAATATTCTACTATATCAAGTGTAATGTAGAAGTCTTACTATATACACCTTTTTTTCTCTCTGTTTGTTATAGTTGTCATGTATTGCATCTAAATACATTTACATAACCCTTAGAAAATGTTATAATTTCTATTTTTAATCATTAGACATATTTTAAAGAACACGGGAAGAGCAGAATAGTCTATTATATTTACCCAAATGTTTACATTTCTGTTGCTTTTCCTTCATTCCTGATGCTCCAGATTTTCTTCTGGTAGCATTTCCCTTCTATTTTTAGCAAGTCTTTGAGAAAATGCCTTCTGGTGACAAATTCTATTAGAGTTCTTTCATTTGAAAATGTTTTTTTATTTCACTTTGAATCCTGAAGGGTATTTTTGCTAGATATTGAATTCTAGGCTAATAGCTCTTTTCCTTCAATATTTCTAAAATATGCCACTTTCTTCTTATCTCCGTGGTTTCTGATGAGAAATCTGTAGTCATTCAAATTATTGTCTCTCTGTAAGTAATGCATAGTTTTCCTCTGGCCGCTTTTCATATATTTTCTTTGTGTTTAGTTTTCAGCAATTTTATTTTGATGTATCTGGGCAAGGATTTCTTCGGGTCTATTCTTTTGGGGGTTCACTATCCTTGAATATGTAGGTTTATGTCTTTTGCCAAACTTGTAAAGTTTCCAGCTAATGTGTCTTCAAATGTTTTTTCACACCACATACTTTCTCCTCTCCTAAGACTCTGATGATTCAAATATAAAACTTTTTATTCCCCTTCAGGTCACCAAGGCTCTGATCATTTTTTCCAACGTTTTTCCTCTCTGTTGTTCAGATTGGATTATTTCTGTTGGTCTGCATTCAGCTTCACTGATTCTTTCCCTCGTTGTTACAATTCTCCTATCCTATCATTTCATTTCATTCACTGAGTTTTCTGCTATCATATTATTTTGTTCTTTGTCAGTTTTTGTTTACATTTTTTATTGAAATTTTTTTTAACTTTCTACTAATTTTACAATTGTTCATGAGTGTTTGTTGGGGCATTTGCAGAACAGCTTCTTTCGGTCTGCATCAGATAAATCTTTCTTTCCCTGTTCTTGCTTCTCTCCCCAGTAGACTGTTATTTTTCACTCGATGGTTGCTGGCCTGGTGTTGCAGGAGTGGTTTGTATTCTCTCTTGTACTGGTTCAACCTCCGTATTTGGCAGGCTCTGTGTCTCTTGGTCTCTGGGGGGAGAGCTGTCCCACTGATCCTGCTTCTCCTCCAGCTGCAGGGAATATCAAATAGCCTGGGCCCAATATGGTTTCTATCGCCTCCCAGAGACAGTGTTTTCTGTTCTCTTTCTCCCAGCTTCATCTACACCCAGGTCAGGATTTGATGATTTTTCCACACTTGCTTGAGACTTTTGTGCCATAGAGAATAAGGATCCAGGTGAAGCTTTGTGTCTTCTCATGGTGGTGACTTCTCTTCTCCCCAAGACCTGCCCCAGAAGGGAACCATTTTCCTGTCACTCATCTCTACCCTGAACCATTCTTTTTAAAAAAAGATTTTTTAATTTTTTATTTATTGTTTTTTTTTGGTGAGGAAGATTGGCCCTGAACTAACATCTGTGCCCGTCTTCCTCTACTTTGTATGTGGGATGCCACTGTAGCATGGCTTGATGAGTGGTGTGTAGGTCCACGCCAGGGCTCTAAACCCACGAACCCTGGGCTACCAAAGTGGAGCAAATGAATATAACCACTACGCCACCAGGCCTCCCCCTACCCTGAACCATTCTTGTGAGCAGAAGACGGGGTCTGTGGAGAAGCAACTGTGAGCAGATGTGGACTCGCTTTGTTTCTGTGGCTTCCAGGGCTTCTGTACTCTCATGGTTAGCTGTCCTTGGCCTTTAGCAATTCCTTAAGAGTTTAGCTAAAGTATTCTTGCCCACTGTATGCCAGCCCTATCTTTCTTCACTCTGTGCCCAGGAAAGCTGGTGCTTGCCTCCTGTCCATCCTGCGAGGCACCTGTCTTTACTCAGATTTCAGACTAGTTGTTTGCCTTGGACCTTAGCTCTCTGATGAGTTTAAGAAAAATTACGATTTTATAGATTATCTGGCTTTTTTTCATTGTTAGAAGGGGGGACATACACTTTCTAGTTTTCTACACCTTAAGCAAAAGCCACACAGCACATTTTATACAAAATAGGCTGGACTTTCATGTTGAAGCCAGAGTAGATTTTATTTCCTCCTGTATTGAATCCACTGAATGGCTGAATCCGTTCTGGTACCAGGGCAGTCTTTCTAACCCACCTGTCTAATCTCTTTACTTTCCAGCTAAAACTTTTCGGTGTCTTCCCATCCTTTTCAGGCTAAATCCAAATTCATGAGCTGTCCCTCATAGGCTTAATTTTTGGCATTTCTCTCCTTTCGTGCATTCCAGTCTCTCTGAACTACTTGCAGTTTGCAAACTGACCCTGAATGTTTAGACTGACATTACGACGCTCCAGTTTTTGTATTCATCCTGTGGATTTTCTTCATACGGCTCCCTTTGGGGATGCACTACCTCACTTCCCAAGGCCAAGTGGGTACCTCTCCTCAGTGCTTGATCTTGCCCTTATTGATGCACTGAACACACTGACTGTGTTTTGTTCACCTCTATACTTCTGCCAAGGGACTGAGATCTCCA
This sequence comes from Equus caballus, assembly GCF_041296265.1. Classification (NCBI taxonomy): domain Eukaryota; kingdom Metazoa; phylum Chordata; class Mammalia; order Perissodactyla; family Equidae; genus Equus; species Equus caballus. The sequence continues at coordinate 19,121,061 of NC_091714.1, forward strand.
CGAGATCAGGAGCTCTGTCTAATTAACCATCTTCATATGTTCATGGGTGAACGTATTGCTTGGCATATATTATATGCTCAGGTATTTGTTGAATGAATAAGTGAATGAATTCATAATTGCATGAATCTAAGCTGCACACATACAGAAAATATTCAGAGCGCAGACTTTGTTTAAACTCAGCTCTTTGGGGAATGTACTGAGCTCTGCTGTACCACATGTTTTACAACCATGAGACATTTTCTACACTTTATCTTCAGATTTATATAGCATCTTTCCTTCAGATACCTTCAGATTCTGGCCTGAAAATGTGTGAGTCTTTAAATAGGAAAAAGTAGCTAAAAACGGAACAAACCCCAAACGCAATCCAGAGTACTTTAAGTGGTAAGAGAAACGGGATTCGAAGCACTAGAGGAAGAAGTGAAAATGAAAACAGAAAGCGAAGCAGGACAGACACAAGGGTGGGAGGGGTCCGGGATGTTACCGCGTGTAGATACCCTGAACCCTTCAGCACCGCCGTCGATGTCTCCCAGCCGGTGGCTGCCACTCACTGTCAGTTTTCCCAGACCCTAAACAGACCTTTCATTTGAGCCACATCGGTCTGCTCCTTTCGCCTCCTTTTGTTAGTGTTTCTACAACTTCATCTCTTTCACCAGAGTTGCCTTTTTCACGCTGTTCACACGTTCTCGTCACCCTTCCAAACGATATTCAAAACTGACCCTGGTTCAAATTCTACACTTAAAAAAAAATGGTGGTTAGGGGCTGGCCCCGTGGCCGAGTGGTTAAGTTCGCGTGCTCTGCTGCAGGCGGCCCAGTGTTTCGTTGGTTCGAATCCTGGGCGCGGACATGGCACTGCTCATCAGACCACGCTGACGCAGCGTCCCACATGCCACAACTAGAAGAAGCCACAACGAAGAATATACAACTATGTACCGGGGGGCTTTGGGGAGAAAAAGGAAATAATAAAATCTTAAAAAAAAAAAAAAAAGGTGGTTATTGTGGATATATTTTGGAAAGGCATTTTGAATTCCAATTAGCATTTCTTTTCCTTTGTTTCCTCAGATCTCTGGGTATTAAGTTCTATAGTAAGTTACTCTAATTTACGTGATTATGTCACTGGGGATAAGATCTCATAGAGCAGCGCTCAAGAAATTTTTAAAAAGAGGGGGCATCCGGGGATCGTTGAAATGCTGGGGGCAAGAGTGCACCCTGAGGACAGGAGCTGAATTTTTCTCTGAAGGAAAAGATGTTCCCGTTTCAACTATTCTGGGAATTAATTAATCTAAAGGCAGAAAATGAGGGGATGGGGGAGACAGGGGACAGAGAGGGAGTCTTGACTGTGTCTCTGTGCCTCCGCTTGGCGAGGGAGCCGTTTCCTGCCGTGGATGGGCGTCCCTGAACAGACAGAAATAGTAGAAGTAAGTGGTAGCACTAAGCTTCCTCGAGCAGCGACGAGAGAAGTCCAGTAATAATCATCTTTAGACACAAAGCAAGCATTGACACTGCAGCTGAGGAGGACAGTAGGGTCCAGGCGAGAGTGAGTTTGATGCTGGAAGCTCCCCGGACCCATCCACCTGGGTGCTCGGATCCAGCCTCAGCGGAGATGGTAGGTGTGTGAGATGTAAAAGGATCGCTGAGGACAGGGGCGCTTGGAGCCCAGCAGGTTTAACGTGTAAGTAAGTCTGGCATGGGAGAAGTGACCCTGTCATTCCTGGAATGGCCACCGAGGCCTGGCCCAGTTGGCGGGGACCTGCCCAGGGGCTAGCGGGGCAGCAGTAGCAGAACTTTTCCCTTGGTCCTGTGAGCTGGCAGCCAAACGCGCAGGCTCCGGAGGCGGCCAAGAGGGCGGCGGGGGCGGCGGGAGCTGCGCTCCCCTGCTCAGCCCCTGGGGGCGCCCCCGGGGCACGGGCGGCCCGCTGGCAGCGGGCAAAGATGGGGCTGACCCTCGGACACAGAAGCAACTTTGGGAGACCCTCGGGTATCTTTGGCAAGATAAGCGCTAGAAAAGACTGGATTCCTTCTAATTGGGGCAGATGGACAACTTAGGGCTACTGTCATTGAACATTGAAGAAAACGTGACTGTATTTGCACCCTATATTGACGAAGTAGGGCACGCTGCTTACTCCGGTGCACACTGGTGCACCTCTTCGCTATGCCGATGACCAGCTTCTGATCTGATTGCGCCGGTGCTTGTCCTGATACGAAGACGACCCTACCCTACCAGTTGGAAATACTTTGGATACTGCTGAAGATACGCTCAAGTCTTTTTCCTGTGTATTGAATGCATTCTCACCTCATTTATGCCTGCGCAATTTCTCATTCAATATAGCGGTTAACCAGAAGTGCCAATTAGCTAAGAAAATGAGAAAGGGAGATGTCAACATGCAATCAAAGCCCTGCTTCTATTTAAGTGACGCATAAACCAAGGGGAGTTTTTCAGCGTTTTCCATCAAATGAGAGAATTAAAAATTTTATGACTAGAAGATCAATTAGAGCTGTATATTAATTCAACTTCTTAGTCTTATAGATAAGGAAACCCATACTAGCTGGGCCACTTGTGATAAGGACCCAACTAGTGGTGTAAGGAAGTGGTTATTGTATCGGAGAGGTCACTTACTTGTATAGTGCTATGCTTCTATTTTAAGGAACTTTTACAAATATTATGTGCTTCCTTCTCTCAATAGCCTCATAAGGAGGCATTGTCGTCCCCGTTCCAAAAACGAGGATATTGAGGATCATACCATTTGTGGTTGGCCCGAAACTCAAAGCTCCTTCTTCTAACTCTAAGACTGATGCTCTTTCCTTATCCCAGTTCAACTGGACCAAGTCCTAGGAGATCTCAGTTCATTCAATAAGCAAGATTGCCTCGTGCCTGACCCCATTCTGGCCTTAGAAAAACATCAGGGAACAACAGAACCCAAACCCCTGCTCTCATGGGACTTATGTTCTATTAGATGGGGCTGGTAAACTAAAAAATGAATAAACAAGATAACTTTGATTGTGATAAGTGTTTGAAGACATTGAACAGGGTTCCCTAATAGAGGTGACCTGATATGGTGGGTGGGGTAGGGGGCAGGGTGAGGTTACTTTAGAATCTCAAGTTCAGACACAGAGGTTGGGAAAGGAGGTGACATCTAAACTGAGACTCGAAAGATGAGAAAGAGCCAGCCATGTGAACAGACAAGGAAGAGTGTTCTTGGCAGAAGGAACAGCAAGTACAAAAGTGCTGAAGTGGAAACAAGTTGAGTGGGGGTGAAGAATAAAGCGGGGGTTCAGACAAGAAGAGGCGGATGTGTAGAGCTCTGTAGACCAGGGATATTTTGGATTTCACTCTAAGAAATTCTAATGTCCGCTTTGCCACTGACTAGCCCTGCGACTCTGGACATATTACTCTGAATTCTTTTGACATCAGACCTTTCCAAGTTTGAGGCTTGGAGTCCTATGTCTACAAGGCTGCAGAGTGATTTCTGTTCCCCTTGCATCCGTTGTAATGACATCTAAACTATAGTTTAAAAAATTTAGTTTAGCATATCAATTATAATCATAAATAACAAGTCAATCCTACATATGGAGACAAAGTAGGACTTTCCTAGGGAACCGTGTTACTGCCTAGATTTTTGGTCATGTAGGATTATGGGAAATTCTTCTAGTCAACCAGAGTTATCTTACATCATAACCCCCTCACCCTCACCCCAACCCAACACAGCTGAGTTTAGTCACTTGGGAAGTTATGGTTTGTTAAAGACAAGACAGAGCTGTTTAGATCTTCAATACAGCCCATGATACCCATTTCTCATTCGTTTCCCCCATTCAGTTCTACCTGACTTTAGACTCCAGTTTCAAACGAGGGTCTCAAGTCTTTCCATGGGAAATTATTACAGGCTAATGAGAAAAAAAGACAATAAAAGAAATAAGACTAAAGTAATTTTGCTGCAAATTGTGCTATTCTAGTTTCTCATCAAAAAGGCTGAATTGAAATGGTCTTCTCTGAGAAATTAAATAGTGATCATGAAACAGAATGAGGCTGCGATTCCTCGCTTCAAGCCATCACATTGCTTGACTTGGCATTGCCTGGAATCTCGCCTCTGACTCAGCCATTTGACTTGTGTCATATTAACCATGTAGGCAATCTTATTTAAATCAAATAGAGTGTTAAATATAGACACACAGTGCAGAATACAAAGTGTGATAAAATTAATAATAAGCTTTCAGAAATCAGTCAGGTTTTCAGTGAAAACTGTCAGAACTATAAAAACCTTCAAATGGGATATTAGTCCATTTAGAATAAAGGACAATTTTATATCTATGGGGACATTTCAGAAGAAACAGTAGCTACTGAACATTTGTGGCAGCAATATACATATTATCATTTAGATGAAATATGAAATATATAAAAATATATGGGCATGAGGATATATATGAAAGCTTATGTATACATGTAAATTATACATATATATAATGCATACTCTTGAATTTTGTCAATTTAGTAACAAATATTAATTAACACCTCCTACTTGACAGGTATTATGCCAGATACTGGAGTTACAAAGATGGATAAGACAGTCTCTTTTCTCAAGGAGCTCATAAGCCAGAGAGGAGATGGATGCATGAACAACTCGCTGGACCACATTGTGATAAGGACCCAGCTAGTGGTGTGGGGAAGTGGTTATTGTATCAGAGAGGAGAGAGTAATTAATCATTCTTGGGGGCATGGAAGGCTTCCAAGAGAAAATGGTATTGCAGCTTGGCCCTAAAGGATTAGTGGAAATTTTCCAGGCTGAGAAAGAAATGAAGGGTGTTCTAAGCATGAACAAGAGCATGGAGAATTGACAGCACGTGTTGTTAGGGCAGGAGGTAATTGCAGGAAATGAGTTTGGAATGGTGCGTGGAACCAGAGTAATGGGATGGAGAAGGTAGAGTGTTAAGGAACCGTGTTGCCAAATTATAGCGTTGAACTTCACTAGAGGTCATCGGAGCAGCCTTTGAAAAGAGAACAGCTTAATGGGAGCTGGGACAGAATATACTGGAGAGCGAGGAGGCTGAAAAAGGTACACTGGTTAGGATACAATCAATAAGATGCATAAGCGGAGGCACTCACTGGGCAGGAAAAAAAGACACAGAGGATAAATTTGAGGATCATTTGTGAGGTAAAAAGGCCGTATTGGTGGCAGATTGAATGTGGGTGTTGAGGAAGAGAGAAGAATGGGTGTTTTATTTATTTATTTTTTTGAGCAAGATTAGCCCTGAGCTAACTGCTGTGAATCCTCCTCTTTTTGCTGAGGAAGACTGGCCCTGAGCTAACATCCGTGCCCATCTTCCTCTACTTTATATGTGGGACGCCTGCCACAGCATGGCTTGCCAAGCGGTGCCATGTCTGCACCCGGGATCCGAACCTGAGAACCCTGGGTCACCGAAGCGGAAGGTGCGAGCTTAACCGCTGTGCCACTGGGCCAGCCCCAGAATGGGTGTTTAATAAGTATTTATGAAGGGATGTTGCGATGTTTTCAGTGATGTATCTCCTCACTCCACATACGCAATTCCTTGTTTTCCCTTGCTGGGCAGCAAAGGCACTGCGCCCTCCTTGTCCTCAAGTTAGTGTTATTACTGAAGAAACAGATGGAAAGAAAAGTGCCACTGTCCCAGGGTAAATTCCAGGGTAGGGTCTTGGTTTTGTTCTCTATTTCCAATATTTAGAACAGAATCTGACGTTTTCTGGTGTCCAGTTATCTGTTGGATTTTTTTTAAACCCCGTATTTGAATTTTAAGATGGAATTTTGGAGCTTGTGGTATAGACAATAGGTTTGAGGCAAAAAAGAATTTTTGAGTAAATGGTGGCTTAGGTTTAAACATCAAGAACTGGGGTTCTGGCCTAAACAGGAAGCATATAGAATGATTTTCTCCTGTCTGTCTATCTACATTTTTTATCTTTTTTGAGGAAGATTAGCCCTGAGCTAACATCTGCTGCCAATCTTCCTCTTTTTGCTGAGGAAGATTGGCTCTGAGCTAACATCCATGCCCGTCTTCCTCTACTTTATATGGGACACCTGCCACAGCATGGCTTGACAAGCAATGCATAGGTCCCCACCCGGGATCCAGGCCGGGGAACCCTGGGCTAATGAAGCAGAATGTGTGAACTTAACCACTGTGCCACAGGGCCAGCCCCTCCTGTCCGTCCATCTAGATGACCATCTTACAGGCTGGGTGGAGAAAGACGACAGGACTCTGAGCTTGACACCCTTCAGGGGTTAGCTCAAAGGAGAGTAGAGGAATGATGGAGCTCGCTGAAAATCTTGAGGGTCTCAGAGTAGGGAGGACCAAGGCTCTACTTCCCTTTGGAATTCAGAGGCCTTCCCCACACCAAGATGCTGTGATCTCAGAGATGTGCGGATGGCGTGGCTCGGCAGAGGGCCTGAAACAGCACTCCAAATGTCTGGCAACCCAGAGCAACACAGAAGAGCGTCTTACCTGAGACTCAGGAGGGGAAGAGAGAGCTGAGGTCATTCTTCTAAAGGCACATCTGGGAGTGAGAGTCTCAGGGATGAGAGGGAGAGCATGTTGAAGGTTCTGGCATCTGAAAGGCCTCAGAGAGTAGGCAGTGATTAAAGATTCAAAAGGAAAAGTGCTAAGAGAAAGGTCTTGGGGGGTTTAGCATCTTCTGCGAGAGTTGAATAAAGAGTGGGATTCTTTTAAAATTAATTTTCATCTTATATTCTGCTTCCTGAACCACCACCTTACCTAAGAGGGAGCCGTGTGAGTCCTGGTTTAGTGGCGTCACATTAACAGGACCCGTGCCCAGGAAAATACTGAGGAGAGGAATTTTTAGAAGGTCTTTCCTGCACCCCAACGTAGTTCATCTGGGATTGCATGTGCTTATGAGTAAGAGGGAGTCTCATTTCCCAGTTCTCCTAAAAATGGGAAACATTTGAGTCCTCATTAGTATATTTCATCAATTCCTAGACCCATTTTCACATGGTTTACATCTTGAAAATCAGGATATATCTTATAAATATAATTATCAGCATTTTTGTTCATAGACCAATAAAGGTGTATCTTATTATCAGTGGCATCTTACTTTAATGGGATGCTACATTCATCAGATACTATCCCGAGCATTTCACAGATGTTAGTTTAACAGTTACTACCATTTTACAGACAGAGAGATTGAGGCACGGCTAAGTTTAACAACCTGCTGAGGCTGTGCATGTCCTGGAGCAGAGATGAAAGTCTGTCTCTTTGGGGCCCATGCTCGAGTTTGGACGCTGTGCTGTCTCTCAGGCTGGAGGGCAGAGGGCGCCCAACAGCGAGGCCCCTCTGCTGTGTTTCTCACATTATTACAGGGAGTCCTTAAAGCAATGCTATACAATTAGTACTGCTTTTATTCTTATTTAATATTCTAGGGAACTAAGTGTTTAAAAAAGGTTAAGTAACTTAAGGTCACACTGTTGGTTAATAGCAAAAAAGGACTTGCACCGTTGGCCTGATCCAGTCTCTTTCACAGGCTCTGTAGAAAGAAAGTCTTTGAAAGGTCCTCTGCTCTGTGAAATAACAGGAAAGCAACATCCTAACTTCAGACAATTTTTATATTTATAGAGATATTTCATAAGTGATCTGTGAAAAATATATGTTAACTATGCTATGACTAAACACCAAAAAGTATTTACTCTCTAAAATACTTTGCAGAAAAAATTCAGATTTATAAATTTGAGCGTATTTATAAAAAGAAGATTGCCAGGCACTGGGATTCTGGTGGTTCTGTTTGGAAAGGCAACTACATATTAATTTCAATAAGATCTTATATTTTGATGATAGTTGGCAATAAATGCATCCTGAAATAGCTCCCTGGAGTAGCACACTACAAAGATGAGATTCAGTTGAAACTAAAGGTGCTTATTAAATTCAAACATGTGTTAATTCATTGATCTCCATTAATTACTTTATTAAAGACAACGTATCAATGGTTTTATCCTGATGATAGCAATTTCAATACTGCCTGATTTGCTGATGCTCATACAAGATTTGCTGCTTGTTCTTTCCTATCCAAACATATTTCTGACTCACAGAGCTTCTAAGGGACTAACATTTTTAACATCATAAAGCCTTGGGTTTGTGTGCTGATTTTGTTTTCTAATGACTTGCAGAGATTTTTTTCTTAAATCTTTACAAGTACCCTATGAGGTAGGTAATATTTAGATCCTAATATTTAGATATAATATTTATATATTTATAACATTTCATATTTGGATCTAATATTTAGGTCTTTGTTTTGCATATAAGGAAACAAGCAAATAGCCGTTGAGTAAAGGTCACTGGCGTAGCTGGCATTAAACTGAAGGACGATACTGGCCTTCATACTAACGCCAATGTGCTTGGCATTTGAAAGGAGCTAGATTTTTTTTTTGAGGAAGATTAGCCCTGAGCCAACATCTGCCAATCCTCTTTTTGCTGAGGAAGACTGGCCCTGAGCTAACATCCGTGCCCATCTTCCTCTACCTGATATGTGGGACGCCTACCACAGCATGGCTTGCCAAGCAGTGCTATGTCCGAACCCTGGGCTGCCCAAGTGGAACCTGCACACTTAACCACTGTGCCACAGGGCTGGCCCCAAAAGGAGCTAGATTTTAATGCCCACCTCTAATGAACTTAGAATGAAATACAAGGCAAATCCACTTCCCCAACAATTAACCAATAATCACTCATTGAGTTTTGGTTATCAGAAGGAGTCAATCAAGTTTCCAATAGACTAAACATTAGTAAGGTTATGTAATAGAATCTTACAAATGAATTCTTGTCTATCTTATCAAGAGGAGTTTTTGTTAGGAGAACCACCCCCCCCCCCCACCCCCCCTACCCCGGGGCGTTAGGATTTGTGAGCTTCAGGCACAAATTTACAAAGATAAGTCCTGGCTCCCATCCACTCTGAGTAGTTCAAAAGCATGAATTAAATGAAGAAGAGAATGTGAATTTATAAGAGGAATTAATACAAATACACTGAAAATCCAAACTAGCGTTTAAGTAGTCTAGGCTTCTTTCTACACTTTCTTACGTACATCATGGCACAGCATTTAGGAATGTCTTTTTGACAGCCTCTCTAGAGGTGAACAGATACAAGAAGGATGAGTCCTGTGACTGGTCTTATTCTCTGGGCCAGGGGCCCACACGCAGAGGGTGGGTGTGAGTGCTCGAATGGGCGGGAGGTCAGACGAGGGATCACCCTAATGGGAGTGATTTGGAAATCTGTGGGCTTTTCTTGTTGTAATTCTTCTGGTGTATAACCTCAGGATTTACACATTGAAATCCTTGTTTAAAATTATAAATCATATGTTTATTTCATATCTCTGGTGTATTAGGACATTATATCGATTTTAAAAAATTACAAGTATAGGCAAATATATTATCTATGCGTTTCACTAGAGGACAGTAAAGGAAACATCCATAACAGCAGTGATGCAAAGGGGAAACTGGCTCTAGGGCATTGCTCTAGATCAGGGTTCTCACAGTGTGGTCTGTGGACCCACAGCATCAGCATTCCCTGGGAAGTTACAACAAGGAGTAGGGGTGGCATTATTGTTTATAAAAATTATTTACAAACCCACCCAATATTTATGGGAGGACCCGGAGAAACACAAAGAATTACAGTATTTCCCCCCTAAGTCAGCAATGAAATGTGCTTGGTTAAAATAAACATTACTACAGAGTAAAGAGATTTGGGGCAAGAGGCCTTGGGGAGAGGAACAGAACTGAAATGGAGGGAGGAGAGAGAGAGGGAGAAAAGTGGGGAAGAAAGATTCAGAGAGAAACTCAGTCACGGAGAGATGCACAAGGGGTCTTCTGTCTGGGAGGAGACACGCACACACACTCACACACCCCCATTGGAAACAATAAGGCTGTTAACTGTCTCTAGAGTACCTGTTGGGACTTCAGGTCTTCTATGGGTGACAGAAATTTGCAACAGACAAGGAAATTAAGAACTTGAGTTTGATATTTACATGAAGCCCTCAGACTTCTTTACTTTGCTAGTAACAACATATTCTGTATTATCTGAAATTTTATTGTGTATCTTAATGTCGTTTTTAAAAGCAGTTATGAAAGGCTATGGGGTTTTCTTTTTAAAAATAGTATAAAATTACATAATGTGACCCAAACTAAAGGTGGGAATGTTTCCATAAGTTTTGAGTGAATAGGATATACTAGATTATTGATGTTAAACAGATGAATAAAATTTGAAAAAATAAAATGACTTAGAGAAGACTTTTCTTCTTTAAAAGATCGCGTTTCTACAAAAACTAAAAAAACTATAATGACATAGCAATCATATTATCTTTAAATGGAAGAAAATCAGAATCTTCCTATAAACTCCTATGGAGAGTTATAATGACAAGTCTATCTAAAACTGTACCATTTACACAGGAATCCTAATTGAGGATCTTTAAAAAGCCATGAACAAAGACACGACAACAATCTTTCGTTTTTAAAATTTATCACTTTATGCCTATATTTTCTGGAAAAATACTAATATGTCTTTTGAAAATAAACCAGATCACTCTACCAAACGATCTATATCACTTTATAACAAATAACTTAGGAAGATATTTTGTCTGTTTCATATCTAGGACCTTAATAATTCTAGAGAAGAAGTATCTATCCTGAAAATTAACCTTTGCAAAGTCTGCAGTTTCCGTGGTTACAAGGGGCTGTAAACTAGTCTTCTTAAAGGCTCAGACAATAAGGTGAGACATGACTGCCACCGTGTGGTCAGGAAGAGAATATAGACTTCAAAATCAAATAAACCTGCAATTTAATAACAGAATTACCATATTATTCTGAAATGCAATGGAGACATTGATCAGTAAGTACTGTTTGGTCGTCTTTGAGTTACATTATTCTGGATCCATGAATGTGATGCTCGTCTTTGGTACAAGTAGTTGGACGCTGATACTGACAGTATCAACTAGCAAAATGCCAATTACGGAAATTACTTACAGCCTTACTTCTCAGGGTGTGTTCCACGGACCAGCAGCATCTGCATCACCTGGGACCTTATTAAAGATGCAGAGTCAGACCCCACCTCAGATGCCCTGAATCCGAATCTGCATTTTAACAAGATGCCCAGGGAATTTCTGTATACATCCAGGCTGAGAAGCATTATTCACCTACAGCTAGCGCCTACCTCCTTGACTCTCACCCCCCACCCAACGCAGGGGCACGTGACTTTTACCAAAAAGTCCAGATAGTTGACAAAAATATATAGGTTTTTTACTTGAATTACCTGATTAACTTGGCTTTCCCTTTGCAAATGCAGAGATCTACCTTATCTATTATTTATTTAGGTTAAACTAATGGGTAAATTCCACAATCCAGAGAAAAAATTAAAACAAATTTTCCAGAAGAAAGGGCTTGTTTAGTTTCAGGAGAGATTAGAGTATTTTATTTTGCCCAATCAGAGCCCTTCAGCATAAAGAGACATTCGTATACATATATATGAACATTTTCCAGAAACATTAATTTATAATACATTTTTTTAAAATACCAGCTTAACGGTATTTATTTACAAAAATATTTCATTACCTAATTTTAAACCTTTTGCTGTGATGACAGTTTGTAAAGTACAGGAATGCAAAATAACTACAAAGGTAACACATTTTTAGTGTTTGCAGTAGAGTTTTTTGTTTTGTTTTTGTTTGCAAGGAAATTACACAGAGATGGGTTTTTTTTTTTTTACCGTATTTAAAAATGCATATTCCAGCAATTACCTTTGAGATAGTTACTGGACTGAGCAAGATTTAAATAAAAGAAATAAAGTGTAGCAACTGAAAACGACCTGCACGTACAGGTTCAGATATACACAAGCCAGAGCTCCATAACACGCATGCGAGCCCCTCTGTGGACACGGTTAGAAAAACTGAATCTTGCTCTTTTGAATATTGTTTTTGGTGATGCATTTACAATGAACCAATAGTGTAACTAGAAAACAAAATGTTTTTCCGGTTCTAACTACCACGTCAAGCAGAGGTCACACCTAAAATATCACGGTACTGTTTATTTACCAAAAAAAAAAAATAATAAATTAAAAAAATTTAAAACACGATATACCCTCTTTGCATTGCTTTCTATTGATGTGTTGGGTCTGTTTTCAACTTCTTACACTGTCTTCAGTTGAAGCAAAGTTTAAACAACACAAAACACATAGCAAAAGTATTAAAAAGAAAAAGTGAAACTCCCAAATAGTATTCCATTGCCATTAGCCTATATCCATTTTAAATGCCTGAGCCAAACAACCTACATTAAATTAATACCAATTTATTTACATCTCACACACTATAAAATTTTAATTTAAACTATGAGCCTCATTGGGAAATACTGGCAAAACTGACATCCATGATTTTTCTGATGTAAAGACTGCAATAAAAAGAGCAATCACACGGTAGCCCTGGACTACTGGACTCCATTTGTAAATGAACTGAGCCCAAGAATTTTAGACTGTATTAGTAACTGCAGAAAGCAATGTTATAACCCTGATAATTGCGAAGTTATGAAAACCATCTAATTCAGCTGAGAAAGGTAGGCTGAAGTGTTCCCTTTAATTTTTGTTGTTGTTGTTGTTGGTATAACTATTTTCTGTCCACAGAACCTTTAAAGCTTCTGTGGCAGCTGTAAGATCATTAATATTCACAGGAAAAAGAATCCCCATATAGCGCGTTACAAGAAATTGATCAGAGTGATGAAAAGTGTAATTAACAAAAGCTGTCAACGGTATTTTCACATTCATTTTCAAATGAGAAAAAATAATTTGTGGGCATAAATTTCAATCCAAGACAACAAACACCCTAAAAAGGAAAAGAAAAAAAGGAGGACACACTTACGAGAGAAGAGTGCTCTTTTTCAAAGTAAACACAGATTAAAAAGTCTAGGAATATCGATCAAGTATCAAATGAGAAGGAACAAATTCTATAAACTACAAAATAAAAACCTTCATTGACAAAAATACATAAACTCTGTTTTTATTTTTGGAAATTTATTTTTAAAAAAGGTAGAAGAAAATACCTGGAAAACTATTTTAAATATATATATATCTTCAAACAATAGTTAAGGTAGGCGTCCAACAGCAAGCTGCAGCTACTGAGAAAGATCTCGCAATTATTGTTGTGGGCATTTTCCCCAAAATGAAATTAATATTTGAAAATGCTCAATCGAGGGTTTTTTGAACCATAGTAATGATCTCTTTCCTGTCATGTGTGAAGACTTTCGAATGATATATGATTCTTTAAAATTAATTGTATCTCGATATGAGATACCAATATTTCTTATTATAAGCGTAAAACATAACTGTTTGTATGGATAATATACATACTTTTTAAGTACTTTGACTTAAACTTAACAAGTTCACCATTTTTAAAATTAAAGAGTACATTTATAAAAATCTCATTTTAAAACTAAAAGTATATTCTCTAGCAGTATGTATAAATATAACATGTTACTGTATGATCTTAAAACAAATCTGAAAGTGTTGCAGTAATTTAAGACCTAGAACACTGAAACAAACAGCAAATAATCTGATTTTTATCCTTGAAAACTATATAAAACCCTATTTTTTTTAAAATAGGTTTTAAAACTATGATCGGTTTGTTTAAGGTGCAGCTAGCAGCATATTCATGATTTTGGTATGTTTTATACATATGCATCACTTGATTTGAACTGAGAAATGTGGATTAAATGATAATAAAAAGTTTTCGTTACCTAAAAAAGTGCAGAAAAAATTCAAGTTTAAAGTTCAGTGCTCTTTATTTTGCAAAAACAAATAAACAAAATCTCAAAAGTTAAAATGTAAAATAAATCTTTGCCACAAAAAGTGTACCTTTGGATATAGCTTTTCTAATGTCACATGAGAAAATGCCTTAAGCAAAACATATATGGCATATGGAACTCAGGGTAAAACTTGGAACTCCGTGGTGTCTTCCACGTATTTTTCCTTTCCTTAGCTGTCTCCCCACCACCTAAAAGCATGTAACACTTTCAGACTTGTTTAAAACACTAACATATCTACATGAAATAACTTCAGAGGAACCTACAATTAAAAAGTTCTAAGCAAAAGAAAGGCTTCTTTCTTGAAAGTATTGTACTTAATTAAACTGTAATATACCACACAGGATAACACAGACAAATAGCAGCATTTTTCACATCCATAAAAAATCAAATTAAGAAGTTAGTAATAGCTCAGTTATATCTATAAGCATTTTTGGAAACACTGTACAACTGAAATGCAAACCAAGGGCATTAAGCTGATGGAAAACTGCAAATGGATGTAATACACAGAATTTGTCAGGCTATCAGAATTCAAATAACTTTCTAAGAAAATACATATGGATTTTAGCTTGAAGAGTGAAATGAAGTAGAAATATGGTAGATATAGGGAAACCACTTCCTATTCACAAACTGCTAATCGATGAATACTTCGACTGTGGAGCATTGCACACACGCAACAAAGAGGAATGCTGGAGGAGACAGAGGAAGCGCATGAGTATCTCTCATTTTTCTAATATTTTCTATTTTGACTTTTTTTTTGGTTTGTTTTCCTGAAATCTTGGCTTGCTGGTGACTATTACTTTTTGCATTTAAAAAGAAAAAAACAGAGATGTTATCTCACAAATTACAGTAAATTCCCTGGGTTAGTTACTCCTGCAGACTGTTTCTCATCTACAGACTGACTCAAGTATAACTCTGAGACGCTGACTTCTTATTCTCAAAAATACTTCAAGCTTTCTAATCCTAAGTGAGCTTCTAGTTTGCTGTGCATAATTTGTAAAATGAAACAAAATAACTCAAAATATTGATTTCAGATTTTCTTATAAAATCCATCTCAGGTAAATGTATCTTTCTCTATTTGAAAATAATTACAAGATTGGTTCATTTTATATACAATAGGTAAAATGACAGTAAAAATGAAGCTATATACAATTAACACAAAATAACACAGCAAATTAAATAACTGGAACTAAAATGCCCTTCCACATGAAGACGGAATCGACCAGTATATTACTTTACTTAGTGCTTCTCAGCTTCAAATCCGTAACTGTTGCTTTTACTGATGACATTCACAAAACTATACCTTTAAAAAAGGGCTTAATACTTCCCGTGATATATCATGGAACAATGGGTTTATTAGATAGTATATGATACAAAACAAGCAATTTGTAAATTGCTGGATGTTCATCAGACAGCTGACACGAACTAAACAGAAATAGGTTATTCATAGGTACTTTCTACAAATTGAAAAACTTTTGAAAATGACTGTATTTTTAAAACATCCCTTTTGGCTTGATCAATTATCTCTATCATATATATTTAGTCCCTTCCTAATGATATTTAAAGTAAATTTTCATGTAAACTTTTGTCTCCTGTAGTGCACGCTATAAAATGTAAACAGAAAAGCTTTATTAATGGAAAGAGTAAAGAGGAGAAGACGCGTAACAGACTGAAATTAAGGAGTCCCACACAGACCTTGAATGACCACATGGAACAGAAAAAGAACCATCATGTCTGCTTTCCATTTGTGCTCTGATTATCTCTTAATGAAAAAAAAATTGTTTTAAACAACTTTTTCTACAAGAAAATATTTCAATTTCACTAATATTAAGTGTAATGCTTCTATTTTGCTCTTCGTTTGTTGCTTTAAGAACAATCAGCAATAACCTCAGATGAGCCTGCATTGTGAGCTTCCTTCCTTCCAGGTCTGTCTACCAGGTTGGCTCTTTCCTGTCTGCAGTGCTGTTCAAGAACCAATCCGTGATTGTCGACTGGTGGTCTCATTTGCATTATACTCCAATAAAGAAATAATTTAGTTACCAAAATGCACATATTTTCCTTTCCTTTTGGCTTTGTAAAACCTTGAAAGGACATGTACAGATTTATAGTATATTTCTACAGAAAATATTTTGTAGGTCATCAGACTAGACTCTTATATAGATAATTATTAACAACAGATGCTTGTAGTTTTCCATGCGACAGCATGTGCACTAAGATTTAACTGGCTCATCACCTGAGTGTACTGGAGCTGTTAGCAAATAAAGGGCACTTTAAAAAGGGAGCTGAGCATTTTACTGAAATAATGAAACATTTTTTTAAGCAATTTTAATTAAATAATGCAAAGGTACATTTGGTTAAACATTTTATAAAAATTCAAGCAAAATTAAAAACTTAGCCAATTTTAACAGTTCTACAAATTTAACCAGTAACTATTTTGGTCAAATCCACCTTGAGCTGAATTAATGAGAACAAAGACAAGGGACATTGAAGTATTCTCCTCACCACAATGGAGGTTTTTCTCACTTTCCACACTGCATAGCCACTACATGGAAACTTCCAGAATGATGAGCAGTTCAGTCATGCTCTACACTTTTCTTTTCAATGAAAAGTGATGTATCGCTTTGTTTTGCTTTTGACAAAATATGGACTAAACACAAGTGTACAATAACAAGAATCCAAGAGTAGCCCATACACACGTCAACTATGTGTATGTTTTTATTATTTAAAGCCCACCATTCAGCTTATCTGTCTAAAGATATGGTAACAAACAGTTTGTTTCTTTTTCACTAATGATACTGATGACCAGTCAGTTTCAGGAAGGGAAAGTCCAAGACAGCT
This sequence comes from Equus caballus, assembly GCF_041296265.1. NCBI lineage: Eukaryota > Metazoa > Chordata > Mammalia > Perissodactyla > Equidae > Equus > Equus caballus. The sequence goes on from NC_091714.1 coordinate 19,137,696, forward strand.
GTTTATAATTCAGTCAACGACACAAACGTAACTGTTTCGGCTCCAGGACTCCTGACTTATTGCCTCTCCCTCAAAGAGGTCCAACACTGATGGCAGACGCAACAGCACGGAATCTTTTGGCATATGAACGTTTAACACAGGAGTGGTGCAGGGGTGGTCTCTGCCACGTCTCCGCAACGTCCCCCTGTGCTTCTTCGTCTGTAACTTGTGACCCGCTCAGTTCCCAAACTGTCAGCTCAGAGCTGGCACACGCCGTGTGCTCCACGTGGAGTGTGCGAACACCCCTCAGGGAAAGCTGCGTGACCGAGGTGCAACAGCGCCTGATTGTGCTGGGAAAGACCAGCATCCACTGAGGAACATCCCTTAACGTCAACTTTCCTAAAGCAAAATCAGTAAAATAAAAAAGGAAAATTCTTTTTCCTTCTGGCTGAAGTTAGACTTATTGGATTTCTGGTTGTCAGAACTGGTACCACTTCTTATCTTTGTATTTCAACATCATCTAAAGGGGAGAAAACACAAAAACACGTTTTAAAAATGCCAGAACAACAATATTTATAAGTTATAACTGTCTTTTATATTATTCCAAAACAAAATCTCATTCTGAAAAGTTCTGTAGTGTCACTATCTTGCTTACCTCAAATCAATTTATATTGAAAGCAATAAGTAGTAACTGTTTCATTTAGGAAAACACCATAACTATTATGAACTAGCCTAGAAGGTCCTCACATTTCTTAGAGACGTGACATAATTAAATTTTGGCTCAGTGCATTCTTTGGTGACCTAAGCTAATAACTTACAAATAAGGTAATTTTCAGTTTTCTAATTTGAACTAAAAATAATGTTTAAAGAATGTGGGGAAAGAAAGGTTGAAAACACTACTACTACTGCCATCTAAAATTTACTGGGCACTAACTCTGAGCCAGGCTCTGTAGGATGTGCTTTCCCTACACGATTTCATTGTGGCCTCACGACAACTCTACAGGTTAGGCATCATTATTCTCCCCATGGTATAAAGAAACTGAGGCTTGTAGGGGTTACGCAGGGTAATACACTGGTGAAGCTGAGATCTGAGCCCACGTAGTCTGATTCAAGAATCCATGATCTTAACCACCTCAACGTATTGTCTTCCTCAGATTCATAAATGTGGCTGGAGAACAACATTTGGTAGAGGGGGAAAGCTTTCAGTTCGAGACTGAGCTCTTTGTTAAATATTTAGTGTGGAGATATTCTGAACTTGACTGAAGTGTTCCATGCCTTAGAGACCCCAGTCAGGCGCAGGCGTATGCCAACAAAATTTTTAAGCTAGACTGAAGGCCAGTAGCCTGCATCTGAGGTTTGTGTCGGCCTAGTACAAGGACCCACAGAGGATCTCTGAATCTCTTTGAAGCTCAGGACAAATCTCTCCCAGATCAACTACCTCTTTCCTGCATTCTAGGCGTCAGCATCCTTAAGTAAGGAAGAGATGACTTCTGACTGAAAAATTTAAAGAAGAGCTACTGCTAATAGACTGGGTACTTAACTATAAAAATAACCTTAAAATGGTTTCTTTGGATAACAAACTCAGAACGTTCTCAAGGGCTAGGCTAGGAGCTAAAGGTGTGAAGAAGCCCAGTGTAAAAAGCATCAAGGAGTGGCAGACAAGTGTGTCAAAATAAAGAACGTGTATTCCACCCACAGGCCTTTAAATTCAGTTTTTAAGTGTGTATTTGTAAGATGGCCCGTCAGGGATCCCCACTTCATGGAACCCGTTGCTGGCTCCTCCATGACTTCCTGGTTCGTGCAGATGGAGTCACTGCAACACTGCATCTCACTGCCCCTCTGTGTGAACTGCTCTGCAGAGAGATTCAGTATTTCTTATTTGAACAAAAACGTTTGCCAATTTTAGTTACTTAGGTCTACCTAGAGAATCAAGAGAAGTCAATTATTTCCTTCTCCAGGAGAAGTTGGTGGTAGAATCTGAGGCATAAAAGGAAAATGAGCTTTGTTATTGCATTCCCTCAGAAACAGCTGCAAAGCTGCTGGCTTTGTGGACAGAAAGCCTGAAGGTGAGCAGTTCCTTCAAAATTTATCAACTTCAGTAAGAGACCAAAGGCTACTGAGACATTGCCTTGTAATGGCTCCCTCTGGTGGCAAAAATCGGGAATGTGCAATTGTATAGAGGTTACACGAAAACATGTGTGGAAATACAATAGCTATGAAAATGCAGTAATTTTCATACTCGCTTTGCCTCAGAGTTTTGGTTTAAATGTTTGTTTGGTAGACATACCTCATGAGCATGTTTGGAAAACGCGTCCGCACTGGACAGCATGGCTGCAGTCCTTTCTTCCAGGTCGCCGAGTTTCTGTCCTCTCTCATCCAGAGCCAACCTGGCCCGTGCTAATTCACCGACGACTCCAGACGCTGCGCCCTTCACACCTTCGATGCCACCAGGGCCAGGGATATGCTGTGCAAGACTCCTTGAAGCCTTTCCAGAGGATGATTCTCCAACTGAGCGGTTTGATAAATGAAAGAGTAACTCAAAAAAATGAGAATTTTATTAATATGAAACCCCATTACATGACAGCATTAAAACAGAATGTTTAGACTGAGTGACAACATAATTGAAATATTTATATATTTCACTTTATAATACGTTTTTCTTTTATTATGATGGTTTTAATTTTAAGATACTTTTTCAAACATGCAAAAACAATGTACATTAATAAATATTCTATTCTATACTAATTCATATAACAGGACTTGTGTAAAAAAGCAACTGGTAATTATTTGGTGAAATGAATAATGCATATACTGATACCACTTTATGTTACAGTAAAAAACTGCTCTTTAGTGTGCAAAAAATTAAACATAAATTGACTTAGAGATATTTAAATTCAAATATATAGATTCATATTTAAATATACAGATTTGATTCAGTTTACTTAGTCCATGCTTTCTCTTACTTAAAATACTATGCTTAGGCTAAGAAGTAAAGCAAAATGAAGAATTTATTCAATATTCTGTTTGCCTCCAGAAGCTGTAGATAAGCTTGCTTTCTCTCCATTTATCTTGTCACTTACCCGAATAGATAAAATTTTTCCTTCAAAAGATCTCAGGAATCTTTTGCTTCCCCTCCCTTTGTAATCCAGACCCTGATTGCCCTAACACCTAGATTACTGCAAAAGTCGTAATTTCTGTCCCAGACTGATGCCATATTCTCTCTCCTCTTAATATATATTTCCTTCTTGAGAAATATAATTCACACACCATGAATTCTGCCCCTGAACAATTCAGTAACTTTTAGTTTATTTAGAAGGTTGTGCAGCTGTCATCACTATGGAATTCCTGAGCACTTCACCACTCCGAAAACCCCAGGCTGATCAGCAGTCACTTTCCACTCCCTGGTCTTCTCAGCCCTGGGCAATCAATAACCTACTCTGTCTCTCTAAATTTTCTTGCTCTGAACATTTGATATAAATGGACTCATACACTATGTGGCCTTTTGTGTCTGGCTTCTTTCACTTAAAATTATGTTGTCAAGAGTCAACTATGTTGTAGCATGCACCAGTACTTCATCCTTTTTAACGACTGAATATCATTCCACTGTATGGACATACGACATTTTGTTTCTCCACTCATCAGCTGATGGACATCTGAGCTGTTTCCACTTTTTAGTTATTATGAATATTGCTGCTATGGACATTTGTACAAGTGTTTGTGTGAACATGTGTTTTCTATTCTCTTGGATATACACCTAGGAGTGGAACTGTTGGGTCATATAACTTTATGCTTAACATTTTGACGAACTGCCGAAGTTTTCCAAAGAAGTTACACCATTTCACATTCCCACTAGCAACGTACGAGGGTTTCAATTTCTCCACTTTCTTGGGAATGTTAACAAACACTCCCAACACTGTACGTCTTTCTGATTACAGCCATCCTAGTAGGTATGAAGTGGTATTTCACTGTGGTTTTGATTTGCATCTCCCTAACGACAAATGACGTTGAACAACTTTTCATGTATTTATTGCCTATTTGTATATTTTCTTGGGAAAAATGTCTACTCAAACCCTTTGCTCATTCAAAAATTGGACTATTTGTCTTTTTATTGTTGAGCTATAAGAGTTCTTCACATATTCTGGATACTAGATTCTTATCAGATAGATGATTTGCAAATATTTTATCGCATTCTGGGGGTTGTGTTTTCACATTCTCTTTTCCTTTGAGGAAGATTGATCCTGAGCTAACATCTGCCACCAGTCCTCCTCTTTTTGCTGAGGAAGACTGGCCCTGAGCTAACATCCATGCCCATGTTCCTCTACTTTATATGTGGGACGCCTGCCACAGCATGGCTTGGCAGGTGGTGTATAGGTCCGCACCTGGGATCCAAACCGATGAAACCCACACTGCCAAAGCGGAATGTGTGAACTTAACTGCTGCACCAGCAGGCTGGCCCATTTTCACTTTCTTGACAGTGTTCTTTGATTTTTAATTTAGATGAAATCCAATTTATCTATTTTTTTCTTTGGCTGCTTGTGATTTAGGTATATCTGAGAAATCATCACTTAATCTAAGGTCACAAAGATTTATACCTATGTTTTCTTCTAAGTTTTATCTCTTACATTGAGGTCTTTGATCCATTTTGAATTAATTTTTGTGTATGGTGTGAGGCTGGGGTCCAACATCATTCTTTTGCATGTTGCAGTTGTTCCAACACCATCTATTGAAAAGACCACTCTTTCATTACTGAATTTTCCTGGCATGCTTGTAGAAAATCAATTCACCATACATGTATGGGCTTATTTCTGGACCCTCAATTCTACTCCACTGGTCTCTATATATCTATCCTCACACCAGTACCAAACTATCTTGATGATTACAGCTTTGTGGTAACTTTAGAAATTGAAATGTGTGAGTCCTCACACTTTTTCTTCTTTCTCAAGATTTTTTTTTGTGTGTGTGGCTATTTTGGATCCTTTTCATTTCCATATGAATCTTAGGAACAGCTTGTTTCTTTCTTCAAAAAACTAGCTGGGATTTTGAGAGGGATGGTGTTGAATGTATAAACTTGGGGAGTACTGCCACCTTAGCAATAGTAAATCTTCCAATCCACGAACATAAGATGTCAATCCATTTATTTATCTCTTAATTTCTTTAAATGATATTTTGAAGTTTTTCATGTATGTTTGACACTTCATTGGTTAAATTATTCCTAAGTATTTTATCTTATTGATGCTATTATAAATGGAAGTTTTCTTAATGTAATATTTGGTTTCTTCATTGCTAGTGTATAGAAATGCAATGATTATTTACATTGATCTTGTATCTTGCAATCTTGCTGGACTTGTTTATTAACTATAATGGGTATTCTTTGTGTGGATTCCTTAAGATTTTCTCGATGCAACATTATGTCACCTGTGAACAGAAATAGTTTTACTTCTTCCATTCCAATCTGCTTGCCTTTTATTTCATTTTCTTGCCTTCCTGCCCTGCTTAAAGCCTCCGGTACAATTTTAAATAAAAGTGGTGAGACCTTCCGAATTTCTGTATAAAATTTAGAATCAGTTGCAAAATTTCTGGGAGGGATTTTGATGAGGACTTAAGTGTACATGTGTATGTATATACATACCTCAGTTTTGGGAGAACTAATGCCTTCTACAGCACAAACATGGCATACCTCTCCATTTATTCGGGTCTTTAACTTCTCTCAAAAAAGTTTTATAATTTTCTATTTTCCCCAGGAAGTCCTAAACATCTTAAGATTTATTTCTAGATATTTGATTTTTTCTTTTTGATACTACCGTGGTGGGTAGAATAATGACCCCCCAAAGATGAACTTGTGAATATGTTACCTTATAAAGGAAAAGAGACTTTGCAGATGTAATTAAGGACCCAAAGATAGAGGGATTATCGAGAGCTTTTCCCAGCCCTGGGCAGACACAGAGAGAAGCAATAAAGTTGCTGGCTTGGAAGACTGAGGAAGGGACCACCAGCCAAGGAATGGGGATGGCCTCTCGAAGCCGAAAAAGGCAATGAAACCATTCCCCCCTAAAGCCTCCAACCAGGAACGCAGCTCTGGCAACATCAGTGAGAGGCGTGTTGATCTCTAACACACACAACAGTAAGATAATAGATTTGTGTTATTTCAAATCACTAAGTTTGTGGTGATTTGTTACAGCTGCAATAGAAAACTAATGCAAATAGTATTTTACTCCACAATAATTCAGTATGCATCTGTAATTTCCCTACAAATAGAATACATTTTATGAACATTCTGTGTGTGTTTGAAATGAATGTGTATTCTACAATGTTCTATATCTGTTCTTTGGTTTAAGTTCATTAATTGTGTTGTTCATGTCATCTACATCCTTAAACTTATTTTTGGGCTGCTTTTCTCTCTCAATCAATAGGCATATTACGAGTTCCCATTATGATTGGGAAACTGCCTCTTCTGGTACTTACATCAATATTTGTTTTTTATATATTTTGAAGTCAAAACATCAGGTGCATTCAACAACATCAATGTTTACTCTTTCTGATACTAATGCAGTTATACCAGCTCATTCTTCATTTGTGTTCATGGTTTTCTTCTAAAATTTCAATCTTTCTGTGCCTTTATGTTTTAAACATGTCTTCTGTAAACAGTGCACATTTCTTTCTTTTAAAATTGAGTCTGATAATCTTTGTCTTTTAATTGGAACATTCATTCTACCTATATTTACTCTGGCTATTTATATTTAATTTACATCTACCTTCCTTTATGTGCTTTCTATTTATCTCATCTTTTTTGTGTTCCATCCCCCTCCTTTTGGAAGGAAAGTGATTTTCCTGCTCTTCAGCTGAAAGTTAGGTACTGCTTTTATAGGTTATAGAGATCATCCTACAAATTATAACATGCATCTTTAACCTATTAATGCTAACCGATACTTTTTACAAGTCTCTTGAAAAATGTAAGGATCACAGATCACCTTAAATCCATTTATCCTTTCTAACTCCCTTGATTTTATGTGACTTTTTGGGATTATATTGTTTATTTGTGTGTGTACATGTGTACACACATACCACAAATCTTTGCTTTACAGTTTATAAAGATTAATTCTATTTATTGTTTTCTTTCCAAAGTGTTGTTCCCTACATCTCTGACATTCCGTCGAGGATTACTTCCCTCCATCGGAAGTGCCTCCTGGAGCTCCCTTTAGTGCGGCGGCAAGGCTTATTTTATGTATTTGTTCATTTGTCTAAAAGTGTCTCATTCTTGAAAGACATGTTCTTTGAGTAGAGAATTCTACATTAAGTACTACCTTCTGTCAATACCTAGAAGATCATCCTACTATCTTTGGCTGTTGAGAGGTCAATCTATAGTTTGTTAAAAGGTACCTATCATTTTTCTCTAGCCACCTTAAAGATTTTCTCTTTGTCTTTGATATACTATATTTTCACATGACATATCTAGCTGTGAAGTTTGAAAAAATGTCCTTCTTGGAATTCATTAGGCTTCTTGAATGTGTGAACTGGTATCTTTTATCAATTCTCAAAAATTTCCAGCCCTCTCTCTGTAGATTCTTCTTCACAGTCTTTCCTTTTTCCTCTTGAGACAGTCTAAACATACGTTAGATCTTCTAAACGCAACTTCTATTTCTTTTATCTTCCCCTCTATACTTTATATTTTTTTGTTTCTCTGTGCTACATTCTGGATAGTTTATTTTGACCTAATTTTAAGTTACATAATTCTCTCTTCAGTTGTGTCTAATTTGCATCTAAATTCATCCACTGAGTTTTTAATTTTGGTTTTTGAACCTTTCAGCTCTAGAATTTCATTTTGTTTTTTACACATTTCCTGTATTGATTTTTTTTTTTTAAAGTTACTAATTTTTTTTTTTTTAAAGATTTTATTTTTTCCTTTTTCTCCCCAAAGCCCCCCAAGTACATAGTTGTGTATTCTTCGTTGTGAGTCCTTCTAGTTGTGGCATGTGGGACGCTGCCTCAGCGTGGTCTGACGAGCAGTGCCATGTCCGCGCCCAGGATTCGAACCAACGAAACACTGGGCCGCCTGCAGCGGAGCACGCGAACTTAACCACTCGGCCACGGGGCCAGCCCCTTCCTGTATTGATTTTTATAGTTTTCAGTTGCCTGATAAAACATTCAGGTGTGGTACTTATCCTCTTGAATATAATATGCATAATTATTTTAAAGTCAGTGACTGATAATTCCAATATTTTAAGTATCTGTGATTCTGTTCTGCTTTTTCTGTTTTATTTTTCATAGTGTTGATTCCTAGTGTTCCTGATTATCTATGCTACATCTTTGAAAAATCCTTTCTAGAAATAATATGAGAACTTGGAATATGTTATCTTCCTTTAGAGAACATTCTCATTTGCTTCTGCCAGGTGCTGGGGACTTCAGCAGTCTGCAAAAATCTTAATTGAGGTTGAAAGTTTTCTGGGCCACTCAGAGAATGTGAAGCAGAGCTGAAAGTCTGAGTGTGGGTGAGGGCTGATCTACTTCCACTCACCTTTACTCTTAAGCTGTGGCCCTTCAGGGTCCTTGCAAAGAGGAGTTCCTGTTTATCGGGGCCCACACCCTTGCCAGTTCTGTGAGCCCACTTTGCTAGTCCTAAAACAGTTCAGTATCTCAGCCTCCCACTTGGAATAGCAAAGTCCTCCAGGGCAGAAGTGGCCTCAGGTTGCCAGGCTCACCCCTCGGAGTTCCCATCCTTCCCCATGGAGATTGCCCTTACTATATTGTTAGCTCTTTGATGTTTTTAAGAATTAAAAAAATATATATTTTTTTAATATATTTTTTTAATTCTGTATAACTTTATCAGTTATCCTTGGCAAGAGTGTTATTCCAAATTATCAGTCCCCTATGACTGGAAGAACAGTCTTCATTTTTTTAAATGAATTTAAACTGACAAATGCGCATTACTGAGAGGACTGACCGATCACCTGGGTAACTCTGTACAGTGAAATTGCACTGCACTGCTGCTTGCTGATATTCAGTCTTACAGTTTTTCTAATTAGTCAAACAAATACAAAAAGAAAATTCTAAAATAATTTAACAAAAAACAAAGATAATAAAAGAAAAAAATTCAAGGACCGATAATAGCTCCTATTTGGAAGAAAGGTCACACATTCCTTGATTCATTAGTTCATTCAAGGACCAATTTCTAATTTGTGCCAATTATGTGAAAGATAAGTAAATAAACCAGATTTTGCTATTTTATATATCTTTCTAGTGCAATTAGAATAGTTCTGGAGGTTTTCTAAGATAACATAAATATTTAAGTAAAAACTTTTTCAAAGGGGGCCAGCCCTGTGGCCAAGTGGTTAAGTTTGCACACTCGGCTTCAGTGGCCCAGGGTTTCACCAGTTTGGATCCTGGGGGCGGACATGGCACCGCCTATGAGGCCATGCTGAGGTGGCATCCCACATGCCACAACTAGAAGGACCCACAACTAAAAAACATGCAACTATGTACTGGGGGGCTTTGGGAGAAAAAGGAAAAATAAAACCTTAAAAAAAAACTTTTTCAAAGTTAAGGGCATTGGTTAAAGATGCCCTTAATTATATAATTCTATAATTATCTTAATTACAGAATTAAAACAATAATGAAGATCACATTTAATGAAAATTAAAAAAATACTTCTAAATTATTCATTAAAGTTGTGAATCTTCCTTTTTAACCACCTAAAGCTGTTATGATTTTGGTTTCCTGAGTAAAATATTCCCCTGATTTGGGTTAGGGAGACAAAAAATAATTTTAAGTATTTTGCTAAAACACGGATATATTGATTGTTGTGACAGAGAAAAAACGTGAACATAATTTATACATGTAAGAAAAATTTATATGGCTTGAACATTTCTGTTTTATAGATATATTACCCAAATTAAATCAACTGACTTACAGAGTTCTTCTCGATCGAGAGACTGTGCGCCGCCCCCAAACAAGCCTTTGAAGAAGCCCCTGTTTGGTGCTTCGGGGGTCTCCACAGGAGTGAAGAGCTCGCCCAACATCTCCTTCAAAATCAAAACAAAGTGTAATTGTTAAAGTGTCAGGCAGACTGCACTATAACTCACAAAACCATCACTGTAAACTCTTTAACTCAAGCTTATAACATGACCTGTTGAGATTCACAAACAATTAATGTGCACACTTCAAATGACCAGATCCAGGACATACAAACGTAGTCAAACAGTCAGTTATTAAGACTAAATTGACTAAGACTAACTTGCTGCTTGCTACTTTGGTTAGATCACTTTCCTCACATTTCAAGCAAAGATATAAGGAGATTCCAATCTTTATGACAAAATTTTCACATAACTCTTATTTTCAAGAACTGGTGATTAGATTAATAATTACGTCTTCCTACATCAGAAAGAAGAGAGGTTACTAGGAAGTAAAAAAGTCTAGTGCGATAATAACGATATACAGTTCAGTTGAGTCAGAAAATTAGTAATTTAGAAAGACACACTGACTTCCTTTTTCATAGACATATGCCAGGAAGATAATGATGCCCACATACACCGGGAATTTCAGAAAGCTGGCAGGGAGATGGCAAAGCTTCTTGCTGTATTGTCAAATTTTTCCGAAATTACTGTCAATATTCTTCAGAGCACAGAAATGGTAAAAGTCAGTCGGGAGGCAAGAAAGGTTGCCAACAGGTAACTGAGTTTTAGAGAACACATACAGAGGGAAGAGAGGGCTCCATAAGAGAAGAATGGTAACGTCCTGGTTGACGAGACAGCTTTGGGAAGCTTGAGAAGCAAAACACAAGTATAGTGAGGCTCTGGGACTGCATTTCTGCCCATGGAAGAGAGGGAGCCATGACACAAAGGACACAGTGTACTTGTGTGCTTGTCTGATATCCTTTAAGTTCTCTTTCATTCTTTTTTGCTGATTTTTTTAAAATCAAGAATGGATGCTGCATTTTGTCACTTGCTTTCTATTTTTTTAGTTTATCAATATGGTGAATTACATTATTGATTTACAAATGTTACATCAACCCTGCGTTCCTGGGATAAATCCCACTTGGTCATGATGAATTACCATGACCTGAATTTTCTTTCTGATAAATTGTTGGATTCAATTTGCTAAAATTTTGTTTAGAATTTTTACGTCTACATTTATTAAGTCTGACAGTCTATCTGTAATGGTCTTTTCTTGTAATGTCTTTGTCTGGTTTCGGTATCAAGTTAATGGTAGCATCACATAATAAATTGGGAAGCGTTTTCCTGCTCCAATTTTTGGAAGAGTTTTGTGTAGAACGGGTATTATTTCTTCCTGAAATGTTGATAAAAGTCACTAGGGAAGCCATCTGGGCCTGGAATTTTCTTTGTCCAAGGTTTCTAGCCTCAACTTCAGTTTCTCCAATAGACACAATGCTCTTCAGGTTATCTGCTTTTCTGGGGTGAGCTTTGGTAATTTGTGTCTCTCACAGAATTTATCCATTTCATCTAAGCTTTTGAATTGACTGGAATAAAGTTGTCTATAATATTTCCTTATTATCCATTTTAATATTTGCGGAATCTATAGTAATGCCACCTCTCTCATTCTTTTCTTTTTAATTATATCACTTTTTTTGAAGAGGAAGTTTGGCCCTGAGCTAACATCTGTTGCCAATCATCCTCTTTTTCTTTTTCTCCCCAAAGCTCCAGGACATAGCTGTATATCCCACTTGTATGTCATTCTAGTTCTTCTATGTGGGATGCTGACTCAACATGGCTTGATGAGCACTGTGTAGGTCCATGCCCAGGATCCGAACCTGCAAACCTTGGGCCACCAAAGCACAGTGTGCAAACTTAACCACTTGGCCACAGGGCCAGCACCTCTCATTCTTGCTATTGATATTCTCTCTTCATCATCAGTTTGGCTTGAGATCAATTTTATTGATTCTGGAGATCAAGTTTTTGGTTCACTGACGTTTTTCTATTGTTTCCCTATTTTCAATCTCATTAATTTCTACTTGGATATTGATTATTTTCTTTCTTCTGCTTACTTTGGGTTTAATTTGCTCTTCTTTTTCAGTTTCTTAAGGTGGAAGCTGAGGTCCTGATTTGATGAGAACCTCTTGTCTAACATAGGTGTTTCAGTGCTATAAATTTGCCAAGCTTAAACCCTCAACTGTTTTTTCTATTGCTATGCTTTCGAGTTACCTAATCTTTTCTTCTGCAATGTCTAATCTGTTGTTAATCCCATCCAGTACATTTTTCATCTCAAACACTGTAGTTTTTCATCTCTAGAAGTTCATTTTCAGTCTTTTCTATCTTCCACATCACCACTTAACTTTTTGAACATATGGAATACAGTTATAATAACTGTTTTAATGTCCTTCCATGCTAATCCTGACATGTGTGTCAGTTCTGGTTTGGTGTCTATTGATTGATTATTATTCTCATTATCAGTCATGTTTTCCTATCTCTGTGCATGCCTGGTAATCTGACTCAATGCCAGACATTTTGATCTTTACCTTGTTGGGTGTGGATATTTTTTATTTTCTCTAAATCCTCTTAAGCTTCATTCTGGGATACCAGGGAACATTCTGATCCTTTTGGGCCTTGCTTTCATGATTTGTTAGGCAGGTCTAGAGTAGAGTTCAGTTTAAGGCTAATTATTCCTCACTAATGAGCCAAGACCTTTCCGAGTACTCTACTCAATTCCCCACTGGGGTACACTGAGTAAGGGCCATCTAAAGGGATCAGGTCCCAATCCCTGGGACCTGCAGATGTTACCTTGTGAGGAAAAAATGGTCTGTGCGCTTGTGATTAATTTAAGCATTTTGCCATGGAGAAATTATGCTGGAATATCTGGATGAACCCTAAATCCAATTACAAGGGTCCTTTAAAGAGAGAGGCGCAGAGGGAGATTTGACACCTGCAGAACAGGAGGCGGCAATGGAACCAGGAGGGAGAGATAAGAGAAACACAGCCACAGTCAAGGAATGCTGGCAGCTACAGGAAGACCGAGGAGGCAAGGATCAGCTTCTCCTCTCGAGCCTCTGGAGGGAGCACGGCCCGGCCAACACCGTGATCTGGCTCAGTGAGACTTATTTCACACTTCCGGTTTCCAGAAGCATGAGAGAATGAACTCAGGTTGTTTTTGGCCACCAGTTGTGGTGATTTGCTACAGCAGCCGCAGGAAATCAATACACTCACGAACTATAAGTTGTTTCAGTCTGGCTGTTGGAACAGGCACTGTCCCGGGCCCAAGCGTGTTTCCTGTGAATCCTCCCCTCCCTTCCAGATGGCTCTTTCCCTGCTCAGAGGGTTTATCCACGTGCCGGTGCTGCACAGTACTCTGTGAACACTCCTGGGGGACCCTCCACAGCTCTCCAGGCTCCTCTGTCTGTCCTGCTCTCTCTCTCTCTGCTACTCGGTTCTAAGAACTCGAACTTGCTTGGTCTTCCCAGACTCTTGGTTCCGTCTGCTCCACTTGGGAAGCTGGTCAGACTGCTTCCGTGCCTTCTCTCTGTGCCGTGTTCTGGAAACCATCAAGCATTGCAGATGGGCACTTCCTTTGCTTCCTGCCTCTCAGGGATTACTTCCCTTCACTGCCTGATGTCCAGGATCTTGAAAACTGTGGTTTCAGGTTTTTGTCTGCTTTTTTTGAGTTGCTTTAGGCGGGAGGGTTGACTTGGTTCCTATAATTCCATCTTGACTGGAAACTCTATTAATGTTTGTAGGCATTTTATTTTTTTTTGATTAAAGTTAAATGAATGCACAATGGAATAGAGCACTCTGGAAACCAAAGAATAGTGTTTATAAAGTTCATAGTATTCTTCATTCAACAGATTTTTACCCAGGCATTCTTTTTAGGCACTGAAAATGTAGAGGGAAATAAAATGTCAGTACTGCTCAAAGAGAACATTCTATCACAACTCCTTGAACAGAGTCCGTTTTTCACTTATCTTCATGCCATGAAGGCACATAGCAGACAGTTATTAAAACAAATAGAGTGTATTACTAAATGACCATTTCATTTAAACATAAAGGTAAAGTGTACTGCAGCTGCCATTGATTTTTACTAAAATAATCAGAGAAAACACTGATCAAAGGGTAGAATACACTGATCCCAGAAAAATAATGAAGTTCAGAATTTTGAATAGTTGAATTAAGACTACACTTCACATTAAAATGAATTAAGAATATATTCAAGTGTCCAAATTATTTCTTAATAAAGTAACACTTTACTAGCAAAAGGAAACACTAAACAAAAATTTTATCTTTCCCATAAAGAGCAAAAGTTTAATTTGGAAACTTAGGAATCTGTGAAAAACCACTTCCACCCAAATGTAAACGGGAATCTAAGTCTCAAGTATCAGACAGTGTAATTCTGTTCACGCTCAAGGTCTGTAACAGCTTCATCAGGAGTGTGCTTCCAGCGCAGCGTGGCTTACTGGCACTGCCACGGACACCTGGCTCTGAGCACATCTTCTGTACTGAGCACATGCTGAGCACTTCATGTGCACCGTCTCCTTCCATCCACACCTAACTCTATGGCACAGATATTATTTTTATCCTAATTTTAAAGATGGTGAAGCTCAGAGAAAATAATTGTAATTGCAATTGTGTAATTAGCAAGGCCTGGACTTAAATTCAGTCTTCTTGACTCTAAAGCTAGTGTTCTAAAAATAAGCCACAAATTCAAATTTACAGACAGGTAAAACAGAGCTAATTGCAAAAACAAGCACTATAAAGTTCTCTTAGATAACTGCTTCCTCTAAATAGCAAATATCAATTAATACTTTAGCAGTACTTTTATTTGAAAAAGTGGAGCTAAACTGATCATTTCTAATATATATGCAATCACATAAGGGACTCAGATATTTAAGAAAGACAGTTTTGTATTTAAAGAATTTGTTTGAAGTCTCTCACAAACAGACCAACAAAAATATTCAGAGGAAAACTATCAAACCTTATTTTTTAATTTTTTTTGCGGAAGATTAGGGCTGAGCTAACATCTGTGCCAATCCTCTTCTTTTTTGCTGAGGAAGACTGTCCCTGAGCTGACATCTGTGCCCATCTGCCTCTACTTTACATGTGGGACGCCTGCCACAGCTTGGCTTGACAAACAGTGCTTAGGTCTGCACCCAGGATCTGAACCAGCAAACCCCGGGCCACTGAAGCGAAACATGCGAATTTAACTGCTGCGCCACTGGGCTGGCCCCCAAACCTTTTTTTTTTTTAATAGGTGTATACATCTGTGTGAATACAGAGTTTATGAGAAGGGATGACACAGTTTGCCCTAAAACAGACACAATTATTTTCACATTAACATATTTCTTTAAAAAGGAATTTTTGGTGCACTGTATAATAGATATTTATTTTATGTGGAAAGTTGGCATAAAATGTAACATTTCATATTTCTTCACCATCACTGGAGAGAAAAGATATGGATCAATGAGATGACTCTTATAACAGGAGTCAGATGAAGACACTTTATCACAAGTCTCAAAGCACGTGCTCTGAAAGTTCAATAAAGGCTCTGGATTTTCAGAGCTAGGCTCATCTGCACACTCCTGAGAGTGTGAGGGATGGACAGTGTCAGGGTCTTAGAGAATGCTTCGCCTCTGAGGAAATCACGGCAATATCCTGCTGCTTACCTGGAGATTTTCACAGGTCTCCTGACTGTAAGTGAGTCTCTGGATTTCTGTAGGTGAAACAAGATACAATGCTTGTCCATTGTTGGTGAAGCAGAACGTTCTGGCTATCCGCATATTGGTAAGGGGCAAGTAATACACATCCAATAGAGGCCTTAAACTTGGCAAACTTGAGAGAGAAATTAAAAACTTGTTAATAATAAACAAGGTAGGTTTGAGTCTTGAACAAAGCATCACAGAAGGTAAAAACGGCAGGGACCTCATAAACCTCATGACTCAGTGTACTTGAGGAGGAGGTAACACTCAACAGTGTTCCTCACAGACTTTTCACTACTGACTGAATGAAAAGAAATTCTCAGTGCACAAGACGAAACAGTAAGAGCATTTCTTTTAAACTGAATATAATTCTGTAATACTATGGTTTGAGGGATGAAATGCTGTATTTGTGTTTAGAAAAATATCTAACTCTTACCTAAAGGTCATGATGTGTCCGTTGGCACAGAAACAGGCGAGGCAGATGCTGTTACTCATCGCCACGACATCCCCCCGGAGCACGAACGAGGTCTCTGTGATGTTCTGCTTATAGGCGCAGTTCTGAGTGGGCAGTGAAATCACCTTTGCTTGCTTTTCAGAACATATCACTGCGTACTGGTTTTCACTAATTTCCTGAGAAGAGGAGGGGGATACAGAGACAGGCCGTCGTTTTTTCAATTTCTCCTTTTCGTCTTTTTCTTCAGGAACGTTGTGTTCTCTCCAGGATTCATATGCAGGTGGCACTAGGCAGCCTGTGGCATCCAGGAATGCCATTCTCAGGATCGCCCCTTTTAACCTCAATATAGTACCTAAAATGCGTAAGTTTAGTAGACAACAAATATTTTAATCCACACAGTAAATATGTTTATTCCAACTTTGACACTCAAAAATATGCAGAACGTATACTAAACTGAAATTGTACACTAGCTTATTGATAACTCAGGATTTGAACTTCAAGCATGATATCTGAATCTGGAAAAAGATATAATATTACAGGCCCCAAACAGATAAGTGCCACCAAACAGATAAATGCTAGGATGTCTGGAATCATGTCTTCTCTCACACCTGGCAAATGTGCCACCGAGTATGAGAACAAGTAGATGGCACCTAGAGTTGCTGCCTAACATGGCAGCCGCTAGGCATCTGTGGCTAGAAAACACTTAAAATGTGGTTTGTCCAAATTGTGGCGTGCTGAGAGAGTAGAATACACGCTGGATTTGAAGACAGTACAAAAAAATTTAAAATATCTCAATAATTTAAAAATACTGATTACATGCTGAAATGATAGTGTTTTGCATACACTGGGCTAAATAAAATGTTATTAAAATTAATTTCACCTGTTTTTCACTTTTTTAATATAGCTACTAGCAAACTCAAAATTCCATATGTGGCTCACATTGCATTTTTAACAGTACCGATCTACAGGGCCAATGAGGACAAAAAGTCCACATAATTCTAATCATAACTTCCTTTTAAACTATTTGCTGGTAAATGTCAAATATATTAAAGACATTGTTTGGGTCAACTTAGAGTCTTAATTTAGGGGTTATATTTCTTGACTTGCTTAGTTAATGAGATTCCTCTTCCCTTACATCCCTCAAAATGTAAATATGCCTAATTAATGCTCCTTTCTAAGCAAACGAAACGATAATATTAACATTAAGGATTTGGAAACCAACAGAAGGGATGGCATAGAACTGATTTAGTTCAGTTCTTATTTTAAAAGAATTTTCATATCTTATTACTTTATACTTCGATTTTACAGTTTGCAAGAATTTTCCATATAAGAGGAAGAGTTCCCAATGTTTTCTCAAAATTTTTCTTAGAAGGCAAAATCATATTTCCTTTCTTCTTTATATTCGCATATTTTTATCTACAGCAGAGTAGCCTGATAAAGCAAAGGACGCCCAGTTAAATTTGAATTTCAGATACATAATGAATACTTTTTTAGTATAAGTATGTCCCAAATACAGCATTATCTTTCCAAATACTGCATGGGACATATTTATATTAAAAAGTATATCTGAAATTCAAATTTAACTGGGCACCCTGTATTTTATTTGCTGAACCTGGTAACTTTAGTCTATAGTCCAGGTTTGGCAAGCAGACAATTGCATTATTTTAGATGATTCACTATAATTTGGGAATTGTTCATAGTACATAGGAACATGTATGAGATACAGTAATTCCCGTATGTGGATTTTTTTAAAAATGTCCCAAGATAATAGTTAAATACATGCTTGTCCTGTAGTCGGCAAGGTTTTACTATGTTTTCCAGCAGAGTAGTGATAACTGCTGGGTTCTCCTCTTGAAGGGAAAAAAAACAATTGGGGACAAAGTAGACCATTCCAGGTTCTTAAGCACAGGAACCCATCTGCTTGAAAAATATCCCTCTTCTCACAGTTCCAATACCGACAACACGATATGAACACCATTGTTATATTTTAAAACAGGCATCTTAGGAAAAAAAATAAACCTCAAAGATTCCACCACTGAGAAGAAAACCAAAGGTTCTTTCTTACATATGAAAATTATTTTTATATAGAAGTAACTTTATAACTAGTTTGATTTTATTGCAGGTTGGAAAACATCTTAAACATTTTTTTATGTAGTTAACAGTAAATTATCTATACTTAATCCCCTCTCTCATTTTTATTTATTGGAAACATTTATTTTCTTATTACAAACTGATACATGCTTGTTGTAGAAAATTTAGAAACTACGAATCAGTAAAAAGAAGAAAATAACAATTACTCACAATCCCATTCTTCAGGGACAATTACCACTAACATTTTGATTTTCATCTTTCTAGTTTTTTTCCTACGCATGTGATGCTTACTAATAACAGACGAGGTTAGTAAGAATATCATTGTGTAACCTTTTCTAACAACCACGTATGCAGTATACACTCAAATATTTAGTGAGCTGAATAAGTCAAACTTTCTTTAATGTAAAGATAGTTCAGAAATGAACATGAAAATCAAAACTACATTTTAATTCTCAATTCCAAGTATTGTTAAAGTCTACATAAATAAGAGATACACTAACAAGCAAAAGTGTGGACTTTTTTCTGTCTAGATCAGCATAAATTAGTAATGGAAACCAGAATTCTGTTATTTCCAGACCTATCAGACTCCACACACTTGAGAAAAGTCAATCTCATTTTCAATTATGGAGACTGTAAAGTTTTTCTTCTTAAAATTTGCTATTGTCACCTTTTCCTAATACATGAAAGAAGAAAAATAATCTATTTTAAAACTTCACTCATAGAAATTCAAAATAGCCAGGTGTATAATGTTTAAAAATATACTTTTCTGATTTTCTTCTAAATATGAACCATTCTTTTGTTTATAGAACCAAATATTTTGAGGTACCCTGGAATGCATTAGAACAACAGTTTTTTTCCTTCATTTTCTTATGAGGTAATCGTTTTAAACAAAATCCTAGAGTCAAAGAAAAATGCAAAACCTGAATGGCTGTGTAAGTAAACAATATTCTGGAATCTTATTCCATGTATTCCTTCATTAGAAACATAAGACTGTAACTATCCCCATTTAGTTTACATTTTAGAATTCTTAGATTGATTCAAAATGAAAAGCAAAGGCTTCTATTAAATCACAGTAAATCAACCTTCAACATAAGTACAGCCCCAGAGCATACATACCACTGGGAGACACGATTACCGGCTGCAGAAGTCTCTGCTCTCCTCCGGGGGGCAGGTTCAGTGCAATGACAAGCACTGTTCCCAACGTGGTACCAACCCATAAACACGGGGAAGGAGACGAATCTGCCTTTCGAGTAAAAGTTTCACAGAAATGAAGAGCAGAGATCGCTTCTCGGGACTCTTTATCAATGCTGGTTACACTCGAACTCCGTGATCGGCTGAAGGAATTATCTTTTATATCTGAAATGATTTAAAATGTTGTGAGATTGTTCAACCTACAAAATATCATGCTTTTTTGTTCGGTATAAATTTGGTCAAATAATTAATCTGCAAAAAGATAAAATCTATAGCATATTTAATTTTTTTCTTTTTTGAGGAAGATTAGCCCTGAGCTAACATCTGCCACCAATCATCCTTTTCTTGCTGAGGAAGACTGGCCCTGAGATAACATCCGTGCCCATCTTCCTCTGCTTTATATGTGGGACGCCTGCCACAGCATGGCTTGCCAAGCAGTGCCATGTCCGCACCTGGGATCCGAACCAGCGAACCCTGGGTCGCCGAAGTGGAACATGTGAACTTAACCGCTGGGCCACCAGGTAGGCCCCCATAGCACATAATTTCAATTGGCAAGAAAAACAATTTACTTCTTTGCTAATAATTTTTTCCTTTGCTTAAATGTAAAATCTAAATGCACAAATCCCCACTTCTCAGAACTGAGCTGGGTGCACCCCCGTGCATTTTTGGCTGCGTGATCTTTACGGTTTTGGTGCAGCTCTGTTGGCATCCTGGCTGCTTTTCTCATCTCAGCCCTCACCACCTTCTCTTCGCATGGTGCTGTTTCTTCCTTTGGTAACACAACTTCATGAATAGGCAGAACTAGAGAAGCGTGGGTCTTTTCAATTTTCTACATTTAAAAAAAGCATTTAGAAGTACTCTGACCCTAGATTCCAATTTATTGTAAGACGGACTTTTTTTTTTTCCAAATCTGTCCATATGAAAACCTTTAATCCATAAAAATTTAGCTTTCATTTTTCTTGAACGACATTTTAACTGTAATCAACATTCAGCTACAGCATTTTTCATCAAAATGCATAACTGGTACCTGGCTCCTGCTTACCTTGATGCAGGTACGTCCCCTCACCTGCTCTGTCTGAAATGACAGATTCTCAGGAATCTCACTGACAAACCCTCTCTCGTCTTCAGCTACCTTCTTCCCTGTGGTCATCCTCAAGTCTGTCTCAAGCTCTGGCCTCTTTGCTTTTGGACCTGCATTTCAAACGCTTATGGGGATTTTTTCCTGTCATGTCTCACTACACAAAATCAACACACATCATTTCGCCAAGGCTGTCCATTCCCCCGACGGCACTGTTTATATTACTCGCAGCCCTGGGAAGAACACAGGCAGCCACACCTAAAACGAGCTGCACTGCAGTCCTTCCCTTTCCCATCTGAGCATCTAACGGGATGCCAAATCCCATGTTATTTTCTTCCGATGTTCTGTTTCCTTCTTTCCATCACCAATCAGCTCCCATCACCCTACGTCAGGCCTTCGTCGCATTCATCTAGACGACCACACGATCCCAAGTGATCTCCCCACCTCCACTCTCTCACGACCCCCATTTTCTAAGGTAGAGTTATAATTCTATCACCTCTACTGAAAAAACTCTCAGTGGTTCCTCTTTATTTGATCACGCTTATGATCTTACTCAAAAGCTTACGACTCCCCACAAAATACCTGCAACCTCCCCCCGGCCCTGTCTCCCAGTGCTTCCCCGCTTCGGTTCACGGAGGGAAACACACCGAGCCACTCAAGTTCTCCAAGCACACCCTGCATGGACCTGCTGTTAGACCTCTGCCTGCGATTTTCTTTCTGATTGGGGCCCCTGCCTCATCCTTTTCTCTACCTGCCAAGGTTGTGCTTACTCTTCAGCTCAGGCACTGTCATACTTGCGAAGTTTACCCTGATTCCTAAAACCATATATACTTTTTCTCTTTTTTGAATCTCGATAGCTGTTTTTCTCTCCCATGCCACTAACAGTACATTCGTCTTGTAGTTATTTCTGACTTGTCTTAGGCCTTGCTCTAAAGTGACTGCCAAGTTTGTTGAGCACAAGGGCTATGTCATTTTGATGCCCTGCAGAATTTAGCAAACTGCCCTGCATACAAAAGTATTCAATAAATACTTGCTGAAGACAGATCACTAGTTGAAAGTATCTAAACCAATGTTCCTGCCTTACCACTGGGCTCCATGACAATTTCCAGTAGCTTCTACTGTTCACAGCTAATAAATCATTCCTCAAATCACATGCTTTCAATGCTGTCGTGAAAGAAATGACTTCATAATGTGAAAAATAACAAACACGTTAAAGTCTTCTAAGTGGTATTTTATTAAAAAAGGATAACTGAATCCTACTTATACCCCCGAAAAGCTTTTTGTAATCAAATTTAGATTCACAGATTGAAAATGTTCTCCCAAGTAATTTTATATACAACATAATTTTGATTATAACTAGCCTCTGAAAACAACAAAGCTACTAGTTCTGACAACAGCGTGGGTCATTCCTAACCACAGTTTCTAAAAATGTCTTTGTTTTGCCTGAGATTGTACTTCCTGTTACAGATTATGACACAGAGCAAAGAACTACTTACTGTAAATGAAACAACTTTCATTAATGGACGAGTCTGCAATACGATACGGATTCCAAATGTTAACTCTCTATAGTCTCCCAAGTTATTTTAGTAAAATAACAGAAGTTTTAAATTTTCCAATGATAAAAATACTTGTTACTTTAATAAAAAATACACATACAAGGTGAACAAACATATCTTCAGTTGTGATCTAGCGACAAAAATGGAAATCAACAATATAAGAATATTTGATAATATAAATTTCAAGGTAAATTAACCAGTGTAAAAACCCTTAAGGATATCTATTAAAATTACAATAGCTGATTCACAACAATCTATACTTCAAATGTTAACTCATAGGCCAAATAAACAGTGTTTTAACTTAATGGACTAATTCAACTATATGATATTTATAAACTACAATTATATTTTTATTATATGACTTCTCTACAAAAATTAGTTTACCAGCTAGATCAACATGGGAAAAGAACGAACTGAGTCAGAATCAACGTTGAACTCATGGAGTTGGGCTGCTTATTTTATCTGCCTAGAACTATCTGAAAAGAAGTGACAGTTTTTAGCAGTTCATGAATTACAACTTCCACTGACCGCTATTAAATTAGATGTTGTGGGTCTCTGTGGCTTGAACTTTGGAAATTGGGCAAGCTAAACAAATGGAAGAGAAATTTTAATTTTAATTCTACTAATAAAAACAGAAATGAAAACAGCTACTACTAAGCAAGGATTGCTATGTGCTACAAACTATCATAACTCTTTACATTCATCATTTTATTGAATCCACCTAAAAACTCCGAAAAGTATTATCATCACACTATAACAAATAAGAGGCTCAGACTGGTTAAATGCCTTGTCCGGGATGACAAAGCTGGTTAATGCAAGAGTTAGGATCTGTGCCCAGGTCCAAGCCTAAATCATTCTGTTAGGCAACACCACATAGACATGGGGTCAGTCACGTCACCAATATCATACGAGCGGAGGGTTTTGGTTAATATCGAGTATTAAAGTTCGTCTTTAGATACAAACAAAAAAACCCCACTTGACTTGATCACGTGGTCTTTCTGGCAGATCTAAACTCAGATAAAATTTGTCATTAAAGCCTCCATCCAGCTCTATGTGATTCAAGCACATCCTAAAATAATCGCTTTCATGACACTCTCTGGATGCCTGGGAACAGTCTACTTGTATGTATCACTCTCTCCTCTCCACGTAGAGCCTTACGCAACAAAATTCTACATTTTCCAATCAAAGCACAATGCCAAGAGGTGAGTTTGGTCAGGGTAAAAATTAGGACAAAAACTCATTCACAGTGAGGTATACAACAGTTTACTGTTTTGCCTCCTGTGACCGACACTTGAAAAGCGACATCAGAAGTCTAGCAACATCACCCACGGTTCCTGAGCTGTGGGCCATGGAATCTGGGATGGTGAAGTTACACTGAAAACGCAATGCTGCACAATTTCCCCATAAGCAAAAGTGAATTCTATTCACAGAAGCTTCCAGAGCTGGAGGACAGTCCAACAGCCTCAGCTGCTTTAGCAACACCCGGCAGTTGGAGCCTATTGACATAGTTGTTTTTCCCCAATGACTCCCTAGCCAGTGTCGGACAATTATCAGCTAAGAATCTCCATCAAAAAACAGTTCAGCAGCACAGTGACTTGAAGGGAAATTACTTAGGCAACACGGAGACTATTTCAAAGTGTCTATCAATCAAAGTTACCATTGGCTTAGGGCATTGAAATACATGGGCACGCAAGCTAGAACATAAACTAAATAAAGATCTAGAAAAGCACGGAGTACATACTTTGATTAAATTACTTACACAGTTTATAAGTGTGAGTATTCAAAAAATAATGATATTTTTACTAACTTTAAAAGTCCTTCTACATGTGTTTTCTCAGATTTTTAAGATACGAAAGGTACAAAACCATTCTAACTCGTAGTATTTAATGTTACTGAAATCATGGGCCTCTTTGAGAGTCTGATGAAAACTCTGGGTCCTCTTGTTGGGAAAAACTGTATAATGTAAGCCTTCAATGCACTTGGGTTCAAATTATGTCTTTCACTTTCACAGTGAAGGAAACGATGCCCTTCTCAAAGTATTTTTATCCTACATTCTGGGTTAACTCTTCTTCCCTTAACACCAGGGGTACATAGGGTTCTACTAAACTGTTTTTCCTCCCTTCAGGAATGGAACCTTTTACTGATGGCAGTGAAAGATGCTCTGCCCACTCACTCATAATCACATGCTTCCCATCAGTATAACTGAGCTAAGACCACGATCTGAAAATGCCACAATTAATATGGTGAAATGGACCAACGCCTAAGTTTGTATTATGCACAAAAAGGTTAGTTAAGGAACCTAGAGGATAAATAGTGAGAAGATGAGGTGCGTGAGCAAAGCAAGGGAGAAAATCTAGTGACTTCTAAGACAAAGATGGGTAAAACCATCCTTATGCAGTTATATTTCTCCTTCAACTAAAGGTAACAGAAATTCCTGAAGTTAAAAAAAAAATGATTTTAAAAAGAAACCCTGCTTTAGATTACATGAAATCTTTTTTTTTCCCCCAAAGATTTTATTTTTCCTTTTTCTCGCAAAGCCCCCTGGTACACAGTTGTGTATTTTTTTTAGTTGTGGGTCCCTCTAGCTGGGCATGTGGGACGCTGCCCCAGCATGGCCTGATGAGTGGTGCTACGTCCGCGCCCAGGATCCGAACAGGCAAAACCCTGCGCCGCCGAAGTGGAGCGCTCAAACTTAACCACTCGGCCACGGGGCAGCCCCCATAGATTACATGAAATCTTATTTTTATCTTTATTGAAATGTTATTGGTGCTTATCCTGGAATATCAGGGGGCTGTTTTTGAGCTGGGCATAAAGCAAAAGGAATGTGTGAATATATTCATTCTGCTTTCCTAATGGATTAGTTGCATAGAACATGCTGTAGAAAAAGAAGTATTTTCCAACTTATCACCAAAAAGTAACAAAAGATTCTTGATATGATTCACTGTAACACAGAAAACTAGTAATTTATTTTGAAAATATTAAATTCTTATAAGTTTATAAATTGTAGAGTTCAAAATAAGTTTTCAGATGGTTAAATGAGACACAACTTTTAATAAAAATTAGTCTGAAACAGCACACATTTTAATCTTACACTAAATTTTGCTTAGATATAAAGGATGAGAGAGCTGAGGAGATATATTATTTGGTTGCTTGAATTTATATTATCATTATCTTCCATAATTTACAGATGGCATTCTAAAGGCTCTTAATCCTTAAACATCTCAGTCATTTTAAACTTGACTTCTGGTGAAAATCTAGTCTACGGTAATTTTAAATCTTCTGATTTCCTTGTCTTCCCATTAAAGGGAGTTTGCTGTGGATTTTTATTGACTTATTTTACTTACCTAAGTCAGGCTTTAGGTCAGTAGGCAAGCTTAACTTCCTTGACATCTTTGCTGAAAAACAAAATGCATTTTTAAAGTTCGGAAAAATATTTGATTCATATTTCTTAATACCAACTTCTCGTCAACATAGAAGTGAATTTTTTTATTACTAAGTCTAGACGCTAGGGTAATTAAAATATGATTAATAATATTATGGGTGGAAAGTAAATCTTATTTTCAACTTTTTAAAAAGTTTGTACTTACTTGATGTAATACATCTTTGTGGGCTTGAAGCTCGTACTTCAAGGAAGCCTTTTAAATTCTAACTGTTAATTATTTCTTAGGCTCATGGGAAGGGTTAGGCTTTTCTAAGAGAAGCCAAGTCATTTCTCAGAAGGAAGGTGTTGCAGGTAAGGACAACAGAGGCATAAGACTGCGTTTGGGTAGGTGACAGAATAAAATCTTTCCAGCTCTTCATTTTCATAGCTATTTGGGCTCACTATTTTTAAGTTAATCTCCAGAATATAGGACAAACCTATATCTACAATCAAATTAAAGTATTTGATTACATCATAAAAATATCTGGCTCAACCATTCCTTGATATAAGTTAACACCTCTATTTACATTTCAGTGATAAACGAAACAACAAAGTCACACAATCTAAAATTACAGTATTAATAAAAATGTAAACTACAGATATTTCTATTTCGTAGTAGAACAATAAAAAAGCCTATGTATAAACTTTCTGGAATTCACTTTCCATCCTCAAAATCAGTTATTGCCTTAATCTATGAAGTGACTGGAAGTTAGAAGCGGTTTAACTGTATCTACATGGTTAGTGGCAGTGCATGCGTAACACAATACTGTTGCCTATGTGACACTCTGAGAAAGCATGTTTGTTAATACATGAATGCATATTTTGGGTTAAATTTTGGACTGTTAGGAGATATTTAAAGCACAGACCCTGCTAGTCCATAAGGGCGCCATGTAAACAAAGAGAAATCCAGTCATAGTACATAACTTCCACATCTAAAAAAATGACAAATTCAGCGTTAGGAAAGAGGCATTAGGCAAACTGGGAAGGGATGGGGGAAAATCAATTTTTTACTTCTAGGCTTCATTAATCTAATTAGCATCTTTAAAACACAACAATGGATCAAATATATGAATCAGTCTTATCCCATTTTCACCCAGACTTCATCAATCTCGGTTAACAGATGAAATGTAATACAAGACTAAAAGAGTCAAATGAAATCTACGGCTAGTTGACCTCATGTAAATGGTTGCTATTGTATTTAATATCCAAGTCCCTTAAAATCAGAAGATGATATGCCCCTAAAACCATCTTCTAAAATGCAACATTAAACACTTTTAAAAGAACTCACAGAGGTTTTCACCAAGTATTATAGGTACAACGTACACAGACTGATAATATCTATACAATGTATATCTATCTGTAGTAGAAACATCAGTCTGGTATGGCCTAAAGAAACTCTCAGAATCACATGATGTGGATGCTTCTCCAGACCCCGCTACTGTGATTCGATCTAGTTTTCTAAGCCTTTGAGACTGGCGCTTATTAAACTAGAATGTGCACACCAGTCCTCTGGGGATATTGTTGAATGAGATTCTGATTCTGTTCTCCTGGACTAGCGCCTGAGATTCTGCCCTTCTGACAAGCTCCCCGGAGATAAACGACAATGCTGCCTGTGGACCACACTTTAAGCAGCAAGGTCCCTAGACTAAAAGCAACTTCAGGATAGGAACCAAGATTAATTCATCAAACTCAGTATGTATAATATCCAGTAAGTCTACAACAAACAATTCTTGAACGAGCCTGGATATCTAGTTTGTAAGATGTGAAAGTGTAAAGTATTGTAGTTAAGGCTGGATTTGGAATCAGATCAAACCTGAGTTCAAATCCACTTCAACCAACTACTAGATAAGTGACCTTGGGCCACTCACTGTCCCTCTCTCTAAATCTCAAATGTCCTCATTTGTAAAAGGAGGACAGACAATAATGCCAATTTCACAGTTGTCATTAGATAAGATGATGTGGGCAAAGCACTGTCACAACACCTGACACAGTATGGGTTTGACAAATGTTATTTATGAATAATAAATAGTATTTTTTTCATAAACTGTAAAATGCTACATAGATGAGCTACTAATACACTTGTAAACAACTGGTGTTCCTTTATCTTATTCTATGGTGGTATTCCAAGCAACTAAAGCAAGAAAATTGAAAAAAAAAAAAACTTTAGGACAAACACAGAATGGCATGCACCACTATAAGCTCAACTGCTTTTCAGTTCATTCCAAAAACTAAACTCAATATATAGCTAAACGAAGAGAAATAACCCGAACAATTTGCAAGCCTAATCACATTACTCATTAAGTCCACCCCTCATTAAATTAGCAAATTAAAATTATGAAGTAAATACTTTATCAATCAGAAATGTATCTGTTGAAGCTTTCATTATTAACCATACATATATTTGTCAAAAAAATTTCACTAGGATAAAATTCCCTTCTGAATTTCATAAGCGTATGCTTTTAATCTCCCTTAAGATTTCCACTAGAAATTGTTTTATATAACTTCTCAAATATTTTACAAGTTTAAGTTAGTTCTTCCCATGAGATAAAATTTTTTGTCTAGCACTACTTAATTTATCATGTAAAAAAAACTTCATATAACTAACCAGCTTTCAAATAATTCTTCAGTTGGTCTAATTTTGACATTTCATTGAGAGGTTAAAATCACACACAAAAATGACAAGGTAGATTTTCTGAATATAGCAACTTTACCGTAAATGTCACATGACTTAATTATGAGTCTGTTATTTCCTCCAGAAAGACTGCAATTGAAGACCCATAACCCGACCACCAACTCCATCACAGTGTTCAATCAAAAGACAGACACTTAAGCCTCACTGCGATACATCTGGACACAGTTTTAAGCAATCTTCTTGAATATGGAACTTGACAAATGTTAAAAGATTAACCTTTGCTATTTTGTGTTAATTCTAGCTATCAATATTATTTTAAAAAGTTACAGAACTAAGAGTTTTGATGAGTAGAGAAACATTTTTGTTACATGTGGTAGTGGGATGGGGCTACCTACTTATTCATCTATTAAATATTTATTGGGCACATGCTACCAATGTGCCAGAGGGCAGGGATTTCCTGCCCTCCAGGAGCTCACAGTCCATAGGAGGAAGCAAATAACTGCAATGCAATGTCGCAAGTACTACTTAACCCAGAGGCGAGCACAAGGTACTAACTAGAGTACATTGGATTTATATCCATCTCAGTTTAGAATACTTATCTAAGACTATGGGATATCAAGACAAAGCCCCAAGGAATAGTTTAGACTTTGCACATTTTCACAAAACAATATGGTCCTCAAATATTTTTTTGTTGATAGTATATTTCTTTTGATGTAAAATTTATATACAAATGTATGAATCTTAAATATATATTCACTGAATTTTGACAACCTATATACCTGTGTAACTCAAACCCTTAGCAAGATATAGAACGTTATCATCACTCCAAAATGGTCAATCATGCTCCTTTCTGATCAATTCCATCCCCACAAACAACCACCGCTCTGATGCTTTTTCTACCATCGATTAGTTGTGCCTATTCTCGAACTTCATATACATAAAAGCATGATACAAACTCTTGTGTAAGGCATCTTTTACTCAGGATAATGTTTCTTATCTTCTTCCCAAAATATTTTAAAGCTTACATTCTTTTTTCAATGCACGATATGAGAATTCTTAGATGAAAAAATACAAAGTCTCAATTAATAGATTCACAGGCAATATCAGATTAACATTTTCTTACTGTTCCTCTACACATATGCATTTTATCTTTAAGCTTTTTTGAATTATGTATTCTTTACAGAAAACTTGGGAAATATGAGAAAATAAGGCCATCATGAATGCCTATAATCAAGAGGCAACATTTTTGCATATTTCCTGCCAGTCACTTTTTAAAATCTGTTTTTATTTATATAGTTGAGACGAACTATCATATTCAAATCTGTACCCTGCTCTTTTCTACTATTAAAACAAGCATTTTCTTATATCAACTGTTAGTATATTTTAATGGCTGCATAGCTATTTATATGAACACCTATTTTCCAATATATATACGGCAATAAAAAATGTACATATTTACATATTTTTGGATTATTTCCTTAGGACAGAGTTCCACAGGGGACAATCATTGTCTGTACAACTCCCTCAACATTCTACAGTATGTCTTTAAGTAGTATTTTTTTTCCTTGAGTTGAAACGACAGGCACATAAGCATAATATCTTACAAACTTTGTTTGGATGGAAACAAAGAAAAACATACATCAGAGAAAATTTGGCAATATGCAAAAGTTCTGGCTCACAACTGTGACTCTTTAAAACTCGAGCTGTCAGTTTTTTTCTTTTTCCTTTTTTGAGGAAGATCAGCTCTGAGCTAACATCTGCTGCCAATCCTCCTCTTTTTGCTGAGGAAGACTGGCCCTGAGCTAATGCCCATGCCCATCTTCCTCTACTTTATATGTGGGACGCCTGCCACAGCATGGCTTAACGAGCGGTGCGTAGGTCTGCACCTGGGATCCATATCAGCAAATGCTGGGCCGCCGAAGTAGAACGTGTGAACTTAATCAGTGTGCCACCGGGCTGGCCCCAAGTTGTCCCATTTTTTAATTGTATTGAGTGTACCTGAGACATCTGAAGCTAGATTGATCATTGCCTACCTGTGAACGCATCTTGTCTATTTCTCATGGATGCTTACGGGGAGGGAGAGACGGGGGGAATTTAAATCCTTGGCGTTTCATACTGTATGATTTGTATTTATCTGTCTTCAGGTTCCACCACCCTTCCCTCTGCAGTCTCCATCCAGGGACACTAAACCCAGCAAGCAAATCTATCATTTCAGATACTGAACTTTTTAGTACTAGAATTTTCATTTTATTCATCATAAAGTTTCTATTTTCTCTGCTGCTATTCTCCACCTGTTCACTCACCACGACCATTTTTCCTTTCAGTACTTGAACATATATGGCAGGCGCTTTAAAATCCTTCACCACTAATTTCAACATCTAGGTCACCTTGAGGTCTGTTTCTACTGATTGATTTTTTTTATTCTTGATTATGGGTCACAGTTTCCTATTTTTGATTTTGAATCTTTACTTCACATACTTGGGACCTTTTGATTGAATGCTGGGCATAGTGGATAATACGCAGAAGGGAGTCTGGATTATACTGTCAACCTTAATAGGTGTTGAGTTTTGTTCTGCTATGCAGTTAAATTACTGGTGGATCCTTTTGGTTTTATCAGGTTTGGTTTTACTTGTTTGAACTTAGTTCTAGGGTATGGTTTTTAAGCTAAGACGTGAACCTTACTCTTAAGGAGTGGCCTTTTTGGGATATCAACAGAATGACCAAGGTGCTTGGCAAAGTCTAAGTGCAACAACTCCTAACATTGCATGACCACGGGGATCACTGGTCAGCTCGCAGCCCCACAGCGGGTGGCTGCTACAAGGGCTGGTGGAGTCTTGCCCACTTGCTGCACAGCCCTGAGCCAAGGAGCTGGGCTGAATTCCTGCACAGACTTCCAGGAATCCCCTTCTGAGGAGCTCCTTCTTCAATTCCAGGCACTTTAGCACCCAGAACTCCAACCTCGGCCTCCTTCCCTCCATGAGATTGCAACTCCACTTGGGTTCTGCAGCAGAAAGCGGGGGAGATCATGGGGCTCACCTCGTGCTTCTCCTTTCTCTCGAGGAGGACGGTCCTGGAATGCCTGTTGGTCAATGCCTGGAACGAAGGCTAGTCCCAAACCTAAGGTCTAAAACTGAAGTTTAGGATAAATGTTTGAATCTTTCAATTTTTGTGATGACTTCCGGAGAACATACTTGTTTTCAGGTCTGTTTAGTCAACCTGCTTGGTGGCAGGTCCACAAGAGGGAGACGCACCTCTGAGAACCGCTGGTCAGTTGTCCTGGCTGATCCCCTCTACTCTGCCATAGTTTGTGATGAAGCAGCCTTTATCCAGCAATTTTCTGATGCCCACATTTTTACTTCTCAGGAGTCTCAGAAGCACTTGCCAACCCAGTTACCTTGCCAGCTGATTTCGGCGCACTCATAAAGGAACTTCTGCTCATGCTTTGAAGTTACTCAACTTCCCCTGAGGACTTCAAACTGAGGACATGACTTGAATGAGTTCTTGGAAGACAAACGGTCTCTCTCTCCTTCAACTGTGTATTCTTCAACTCTTGCCCCGTCACTCAGCATCTTCCTTGCTTTGAAATCCTTTGTCACTGCAATATAAACTAGTTCTCTTTTTCTATGCCTCTGTCCACAGCAGAAACAATGGGAACGGCAGTACAGAAGTTTCTTCAATCTGAGGACAACTGCCGTCAGAGATATGTTCTCAGCAGGCTGTTAACCTGAGTCTTTGTTCTGTCTTCCTGTAAACCCGCCTGAGAACATCAAGCCGGCTGGCTGAGTAAGCAGGGAAGAGCTGCATCTGCTTGGCAGGAATCATGAGGTTAGACCTGATCACACCAGCCATGTCTACGGTGGTAGTTTCAATACCAAAGAAAGAAGATGCTCAGGAGAAGCAACCCTCAAGGCCAGAGGACTGCCTGGACCGTGATACCACTGACAAAGCTTCATTATGGCTGATGCTTTTTAGTTCTTTGCAACTGTAGAAATCTTATAAAGTTTCTCATTTATAGAGATTCATATTGCTTCTTTGAAATTAAACAGATGTTTTATAATTTTCCTTTAGTTTTTCTACCCACAGTGTTCCACATCTTATATTTCTAAGGAAAGTTTCTTAAAAGAAAGGAAACCGAAGCATAACTTCTGCTTTTTACGATGTGACTTTTATAGTAAACGGCGTACCAAGAATAAAAGGGAAAACGACATATTATCAGGACAGTATGAAAAAGACGTGAAAAAAGGACACTGATCTTGGTTTACATGGAAAGCTTCCATAATTAGAATAGTGACAATATCACTTTTCCTGCCACCTGCAAAGATTCAATGCCACTCTCTTCAAGGATAATGTTGAAATGTATGCATGTTAAATAAAATAATCAGAAGAGTAAATAAGACTAAAAGTTAGCTTGTAGGATATGGCAAGGAATCCAAGGGGGAGAGTGGAACCAAGAAGATAAGAACCAAGTTTTTATCACTTATCACACATTGTTTTAATAGCCATTAGAACTAACAAAATCAGCATCTATTTCCCATGCTAGACTATAAATTCCATGAGTTTAGGAACAGAATTTATCTTGCAAAATACTGCGTCTACGTCTGTGTCTAGCACTTAATGTGTGTTCAATAAAGATGGTGATGAATGAACAAGGAAATGAACAAACAAAAACTGTCCCTGGAATTTTACTTCTGTAAAAAGAAGCTGAATTTCTTCACAAACACAATGAAATAGAATAAGAAGACAAATTAAATATCGGCGTATTAATCAAAAGGATGACTTTTGGAAATCCAGAGCACATATTCATCACCTGAAATGGAAGGGAATCTGTAAACAGATACTAATACTTGTCTGCTAAAGATTTGGCTTTAACAAGTTCTTTTAAGTCTTGAACTCCTAGAGCTTTTGTCTTCAATATTTTCCATAAATTCATAAAACTTAGTGTCTAGGATATCAGCATAATCAATCTCAGAGAGCATTTTCTACAGAATAAAAGGTATCGCGTAAACTTAACATAGTAAGCATTATAGCCTGACTTATTCCCCCCAACTTCCTACGCTGAAGCCCCCAATCCCCAGTACCCCAGCATGTGACCTTATTTAGAGACAGGGCCTTTAAACAGGTGATTATGTTGAAATGAGGTCATTAAGGGTGGACCCTAATCCAGTCTGACTGGCTCTTATAAGGGGAGGAAATTCAGACACCCAAACGCACCAGGGGTGCACACGCATGGAGGAAAGACCACGTGAGGACACAGCGAGAAGGCGGCCATCTGCAAGCCGACGAGAGAGGCCTCGGGAGAAACCAGACTGCCCACACCTTGATCTTAGTCTTCTAGCCTCCAGAACTAGTCTAGAGAAAGTAAATTTCTGTAGTTTAAGCCACTCAGTCTACGGCATTTTGTCACGGCAGCCTCAGCAGACTACTACGATAAGCAATGGCAGAACAAAAATCGCCACATTAATAGTTCTGCTCAAATAATAGACAGCAAAGAAATGATTTCAGTAATGTAGCTTTAACTTGGACTGGTTTTCTTTCTGTTAGGAAGCTAATGGCAAGTTATTTCCAGTAAGATCATGTACATCCTCCTAACAAGACAAAGACGCTTCTATAGAGATAGACGCTTACAGTAAGAAATAAGATATAAAACACAGACTTTGCTCAGCAGATTTTATTACGAAACTTGACAGAGAATACATTTGGAAATAGAATTAAAATCTGAATACATATTATGCCATACAGTTCAAATTTTAGTCATCCTGAAAAAGAAATCATTAGAGGAACTCAGACTTGTATAATGGTTTCAAAGTACCTGCCTATGAAATTTACTTCTTGACCAATTAAGGGCAAGTAATAATCTTCTTTCAAAGCAGAAAATATTAAAGTTACCTGTAAAACTGGTATTACTGCACACTTGACTCATCTTCTCTTTCAAGATGAGCTTCTATACTTTCAACGGCCATATCGTGGACTAAATATAAAAACGAACTTCTATAGATTTAACAGCCACATTTTGCATTGAATATTGGGGAATATAAAGTAGAAATATCACTACTAATTTGAGTTTTATGATGAATTAGGATAATTTTATATATTATATAATTATATATATATAACTATATATAACAACATACTACTTAATTTGATACATACCTTTTCATTCATAGGCAAACTCTAAATGGACTTTTGAGAATTTATTTTTCAACTTGAAATTATAAAAAAAGTCGGAAGACAGTACAAGAAAAAGAGACCACACAACATGAGAGCAGGTACACGCCACAGGAAAACAGAGCTGAGAGACCTGGATCCTGGTCCTGACCGGATCATCACCTTGGAAAATCACTTTGTATGTGACTTTAACTTCTTTGAGACTCAATTTATTTTCTTGAAAAATAAAGGGGTTTGAGCTGCTTTAAAATTGTAGAATTTAATGAGTTAGTGATTTAGAATATAATGACTAAGAATAAATTTGTGTTAGAAGACTTTAAAAAAGGAATCACTGGGACTCACGTACAAGAGAACTCAGGAAAACAGCACTTGGACTAATGAACATTATCTTCATTTAAACTGACTTCAAAAACTACTTCAGTTTTTGCTAAGAAAGAAAATTAATCATTACCCAGGTAACTTCTAACTCAGAATCTGAGAGATAAAAAGGGCCTCGGAGTATAATCCTCTCTGTACTAACAAATACCACACGGAAACAATCTAGCACAGAGCCTAGAACTCAGGAGGTGTGTGCTCCACAGAGCTGTCACTGCCACTGGCTTCGACACACAGTGAAGTCACTACACCTTCGAATCTTTACTCTTTAGTCTGTAGTACTGTTTCCCCCTCACAGCTTCACCTAACCAGTTTGATAATCATGCCTTCTACATGAAAATTAGTAATAAAATGGGACATGGGCAAGGCTGTAGACTATAGGCTCCAGTTAGAAATCTACCGTCAGAATGAAATGGAATCATAAGCAAACAGAACTAATGATCTTTGGAAAACAAATCATGTAGTTTCAAAATCCACCGAACAACGTTAGTATCTGGACTATATCGTACTAATGAAGTATTAATCAAATTTTTCATGATATTCTTAACAAAGAGATAGCTTTTAGGATTATTTCTATACAAACTTAAAATAACAAAAATCTTTGCACAATTTTATACTTTCAAAGTTTTATAAAGTATAAATAATGAGCAAATAAAAAATTGATAACCAATCTTATTTTCTAAATGATTTATGGAAATTGCTAATACTACAGGAAAGTTATTGATTTTGGAAGTGCTGGTCACTAAGATTTTACTAATAAAAATTAATCAAGAACAGGCAAAGCAAATCACTCTATGTGTATGACATGCACAGATCCTTCTTTAGGGATGCCGCAATTGCATTATATTCTACTATATTTTTGCCGTTAAACTCATAAGACTAAAGTTTTGTCTTTTCAGGCTGCTGTTCTTACACACGAACAACGAAGTCACCGTCAGTATCGTCCCACTGAGTTAGCCGCCGGTCAGGAAGCAGAAGCTAGGCGGAAGCGGGGCGGACGGGTTGGGGCTCTACTGTTCACTCCAGTAAGCTTCCCTTGAGTCTCGTCTTTGAGGAAGGGAGACCTCCAGGCACTGGACATGGTTGGGTGATGGGGACCAAGATAACATCCATGATCTGGTGCTGGAACAGAACTTCTTATAAACCATCTTGTTTTTCAGGTTACCATGTAGACAGAACAGGGCTATAACCAGATTATCTAGTTACAAATCACACAACGGACTTGTTTCTGAATCCTTACAGCCGTCAGTAAATTGTCTTAAGAGGTAAGAGAGAACAGTGTTGAAGAGGACACACAGTGGAGTCGCTCTCCCCGGGTGAACATCCTGGCTGTGTCACTCCATAGCTGGGTCACCAACAGGTACATCACTTACACTCTAACTCTCAGTTTCCTCATTTGTAAAATAGGGAAATAACAGTAAGTAGCTCAATGACGTTACTGAGCGGATTAAATAAGAAAAATTATGCATAAAGGGCTGGCACAGCGCCAGGAAAATTGTGATTGTTAAGTACCCTTTAAAAAAAATTATGGTCATTATCTCAGCTATCTCAGATGTACTGTTGGGCAGTAAAGAATAAAAGCGTTCATTTTCCATGCTTGGGCTAGACTGTTAGAGTGCGAAGGGCATCCTGCACCCCCTCCCGCGCCCCCTGCCCTCTCCGACGACACCAGCAGCAGGTACTTTAAAAGAACAGGCGACACTCAGAGACAAAGTTTCAGAGCCAAGACACTCAGCTGGCCTTCCACGCAAGGCGGTCCTTCCACCAGCGCACACCTTGGCCCCTGCAAAACTGCCTGAAGCTGACACTACAAATGTCTGTGGATCGAGAGAGGGCGGTGACCATTTTCTGAGTTTCGGGCTACTTCAGAGAAAGTGCGGGACCCGACGATGGGGAACACGGTGAATTCAGAGTGCTCACGGAGTCCTAGCACTACTGTGAGACCACAAGCCCCACACGGAAAACACGCCTTACAGAGAGGGCTTCAGGAGGTGCCATGAAGTTTATTCCTACGTTTCATTGACATTTTATGTGTTTTTCAATGACATATTTTATGGTCAGTCTTATTACAACACTAGACACTAATGTAGGGAGACTTTTTAAACAGTCATTTTTTAAACTGCAGAAACTCTTACAGTCTAAAATGGGGCAGTCTCCATTTGAATGAAGAAAAAATTAAGAAGCAAGCTTTCCTTCTATGTACTTCGGGATACTCTTGGGATTAAAAAACTCACTGAAAAGTTCCAACCAAAAACAAACAAAATTATATAGAAGAGATATAAAAGTGGTTTCTGAAGATGAAAAATAATTATGTATAACTGTGTAACTAACATAAGTTTGAGAAGTTGAATAAAGTTGACATTTCCCAAAACATATTAACTACAGAAACTGGCATGACAGAAGAAAAACTTGCCAATAACATAGTAAGAAAGCAAGAATGTTATCAAAGCACTATCCTTCCAATGGAGTCCTCAGTCCTAAGAAATTTATTAATTGAAGGCTTTCAAATATTCAAGCTCAGACATTTCATATTTCATATTCTATTCAAAACACAGGGGAAAAAAGAAAGTGAGTCAATACATTTAACAAAGCAAATGCAGTCCCATAACCAAAAATCAGACAGAGAAATTATTCAAAAAAATTTAATTATGTACAAAGTCCCTTTCATGCAAGGTAAAATTCCTAGGTAGTTAAATTCTAGAAGTTCTTTGGTAAACTACGTGTGGGAAAGTCCCTTTAACTTTTTACATTATATGACAGTAAAAGAACCTCTAATGGACTCTTAAGATAGAACATATCATAAAGGGAACTGGTTGAAAAAATATTTTGCTATAGTGCTAGTACATAATTAAAGTGATTTAACTACTGCCAATTAATTCACTAAAAACCCACAAATATAAAGAGGTAAATAATCGATTTTCCATAAATGAAGAGCCCTTTGCCCAAGAATAAACCACCTTATTTAAAAAATGACCAGAGATGCTAACAGTCAGCCAGCGTTAAAATGACTAAACAGGGTTCAATTTACAACATGCAGACAATACAGATGCTACTTCTAAACATTTTTGCATTTTACTGTATATTAAACTTTATCAGTTAAGAAAAAGTAAAACTAGTCCAGCTGCCTAGAAATTCATCTAATTTAATACAATTCAAGGAATATGTGGTGGGAGTTTTGGGGGAAATAAGTAATATCATAACAGTATAGTCAAAATTCTGGATCCAAATCAAAGATTACATTTATGCTTTTTGTAAAACAGTGTTTCTCAAGCCTTCATAGAATATGCAAATTTCTATGACCAAAAAACCCTAGCTTGATTAAGTTCTCAAAATTTCATTACATATTTAGACCCTCAATTTTAAACTTTGAAAACCTTGGACTGAATAACTCATTTCAAAGTATATTCATAAAAATAATCAAAAGGATTATTATAAAATACTCTTTATCAGTCATTTTTACTTGGGTGGGGGGAGGTCATAGAAAATTCTCATTTAACCCAGGGGAAGCACAGATTACAGACTAAAAGAGTCAATCTTTTACAGAACCATTACCTTGAAATTTGGGGTATTGAAAATGTGAAGAAAATGGAATAAAGGTAGAAAAAATACAAAAAACACTAAAAAGAAAAAATATTTCAAAACTTAGAAGTATAAAAACTGTACTATTGATGACATAAATTGAACCCTGCTTTATTTTAAAATAAAGCAAAAATAAAAATTAATAGAACAATTCACACTGTAAGTCAGAGGAAGAACGGCAACCCCAATTTAACTGATTTTAATAATTATTGCCCCAATGAGTTTAGAAGAAACACAGCCCAAGAGATTATTGTTTAGCACAGGAATAACAAATTAATATATACAAAATGCAATGCACGAGATAATTTTCTGGTGTTGAGTTAGCATTGCATATAGCAAGGATGAGAAACAAAATAGAAATTTCTATTTCCTACCTATATCACTGGCTACCATCTTGGAAAACTTTCTGCTTTTGGTCTTCACTGAAAATAATATTTTGATATAAAATGTCAAAATCTATTCAAAGTAAACTAAATTAATTAAACATAATTAAAAGAAAATACTTTAAAATAAAGATACTATACCCTTTTCTATAAAATTATTCATTTTTTGTTCATCATCTGAATTGTGTGGTGATGAAGAACCTACACAAATGAAGACAATGGAAGGAACAGGCACATGGTCAGTCACAAACACTGAGTGGTCACAGGGAAAAGCACAAGCAAAACAATGTGGTGACCTCTAAAACAAGTTTCCACACTACTGGCCACAAGGAAATGTCCCCCCACCCAAGTTAATAACAATCCTCATAATATTACAGTAAGAATAGTAATCAGTAGTGCATTATCTTTCACAGTAAACCAATTCCTAGTTTATATAAACATTAACTCTAATCTGTAATAATTTTTGCATAAGTCACAACCATTTGGCAAAATCTTGGTATGTTAGAGAACAGATAAAAGAAAAATATAGGTAGCAGTTAATTAACTGTTTCTGAAAGGAAAGGTAAAAATTCTTGATATTATTTAACTGAATAAGATTTATCTCGTAGAACTAAGAATCCTGTACAAGTACTATATTTAAAAAATTTATTCTAGAGAGTTAGCTTTCTAGATACAAACTTTAAAATCATATATAAATTCTACTATTACCATAGAGATCTTTAAAATACTGAGGATAATACTTAAAATTTTAGATAGGTTCAAATACATATTTACTTAAATTTAATGAGGTAAGAAATATTTAATTTTATTTTGGCTGTAAGTTCCAATAAGTTTATCTAACATTTTTATAATTAAGATTTTATTTGTCCTTTTTCCTTAAAAAATGGTGTTTCTAATTTTTCATAGTATTTCTTTAATTTCTAACATAAAACTTTTATTATGAATGCAATTCTAAGTAGCATTCTAGTTGACGACTTTCATTAGAATCAAACTATTCTTTATAACACATCCCAAATGATATCTCACCAATTAAATTTTTTGCAGTCTCCCCAGGTATAAGTCACTTCCCCTCCTTTGAACTCCCATAATATCTATCTGTATACTTCTCTTATGATGTTAATCACTAATACCTTATATTTTAAGTATAGACACATCTGACCTTTGCCACTGGACTGAACTTCTGAAAAGCTGAATGAATAAAGCTTTCCTGCTAGAAGCAAATACCTAGAACACAACTGGAAGTAAATAAAAAGGTTTTTCTGTACTTTTTTCCTTTTTATCTCAGTGAAAGTGCTGAACCTTAATAAATAAACAAGGTCAAAATCTGACCTACCCATCCCCTACAAAATTGTACCTTTTCTCTTTGGCCAGGTGGCCAATATCGTTGTAGTTTCTTATCAGACTAAGTAAAGTCTGCCAACATTGGCAGGATCCAGCCACTTCTGTAATAGTCTTAAAAGATTACTCTTTAAAAACCAAATACTTTTTGCTAAATAGCATTTATAGATCCTCATAAATCCTATATCCAAAAATATCACAAAAGTAACACTGAGCTCAGTAATGTTTGAAGAAATAAAAATAGGCATACTTACTACGTCAGAAATAATTTTAAGAATGAGGAATATTGAGAAGTCCATTTTACTTTAGTCCCTCATATTTCAGTTTAGCATTTTATTAGATCTAGGACTGCAAAAGCTTTTGTGATTTTTTAAAATTACATTTTCCTGATAATGCACAAGTTAATCATTTCTTTTCTTAAAATATATCCACCTTCTGGTTTTTTAATCTTTAAATTTCATATTTAAGTTCACTCATTAAACTAATAAAACATATGGAGCCATAGGAATCTCTCTCATAATTAGCACCTAATATTAAGTCTGAATCTTGGTAGAATAAAGTTGGAATGAATATTCAATATGGAGCAAGTAACTGTATTTCACATCTCACAAGACTAGAGTTATTCTGAATTTAGAATTATAATATCTTTTAATTATTACCCTTTTATAGAAAGTGGTATAGTATCTTTATTAAATAATTGATTTAATTAAAATAATTAAAAATTATTTTAATTTTTTAAAAGATTAAAAAATTATATTTTAAAATAGCTTCCTCCAACTGCATATTAAAACTACACTGTTTTCACAGGGACCAAAGATAACAACATACTTGAAAATGGTGAACGATATTGGAGCTTCTCAGGTATGAAGAAGAAAGAATTTGGAGGGTTTTTACCTTTATGCACTTTTTATATTTATATACTTAGATTTAAATATACTTTTATACTTATCTACAATTACCTCTTTTAAGGTTATTTCAAAATTGTTAGATATATACACCTATTGAAAGTTTGGCTTAGAATAAAAAGGAGTGTTAATTTATTTGGGCTGAATCTTGCTGTAACACTTTTGATGGTCACTGAATATGTTAAAAGATAAGGTATTACACGTCCAAATTATCCAGTTTGGCTTATAGCCTTAACATGTTGACAACTGCATTCACAAGGCCTTTATGGAAAGAGAGACGATCAGAACCGTATTATATGCAGGATCAAAGTCTGTCTAAAACAGTGCTACTTTATGCAAAGATCAATCTTTCCAGGAGAAAGCTGATGACAATTCCCAGCAAGAATTATCTAATAAATACAGTACTTAAAATTATAAAGTCGACCTTATTAAAAAGATTAACAAAATTTCAATCCACCAAAAAAATAAATAAATTCAGGATCCTCTTAACCTTTAAGGGGGCTCAAAAGATACTAAAAGTAATGCTCCTCTGAAAAATTAATATACACACAGGTCACATAAGGACTATACACGGACAAGAAAGGACAACTGCTTTAATATAGCTCTACAATTGTATCAGATATTACTTTGATCAAAAACAAAAACAGATATAACTAGACTACAATTATTCTGTCTACAGTTACTATTAGGTTATAAGTGTTAAAATCTTTCCTAAGATTCAAATGGACGCTATTCATGGATAAGAGCACTGTTCTACCAGATGATGTCAGGCATGCCTCTGGCAGATAACTAAACCATTTGATCCAACGGTAAGAAGTAAAATATATTTTCCCTTAAAAACTGTAAATATTAGAAAGCTAAGTAAACAGTTACATGACTCAACAGGTAATAGCTGTGGATTTCTTTTCATTTAATGAGAATGCAAAGAATATAGTTATCATTTTAAGAATCAATATAGGACACAAAAGTTCCTTGTAGGTGTATTTTAAATGCTTATCTATAAAAAGGAATATTGATATGCGATATTGGCTTGTGTAGCATTATAATTATTAATGAAATAAAAACCAAATTACCAGAAGTCGGAGATTTGCAGCGATCCTCTGGGACTGCCGTCCCTTCACTGATATCGCACAGACCTGCTGAAAAACAAAACCAAAAACCAAATCACACCACAAGTTCATGTGAGTGCAGCTTCACCTCCCATGTACAGTCCATACTTAATGATTGTCCGTTCCAACAACCCAGCAGACCGACAGACTGCGCTGGCACTGCGCTCCTCAGTGCTGAGACAGGAACGGAGTAGCATCGTGATATTAAATCAACTCCAGCTAACACAGCAGCCATCAGTTAAACAAATTAGACACAACTTCCAAAAGAGAGAGTTTGCTATTCTTCAAGGACATTAAACATAATGCAGGACTTTGTTTAAAAGCAGTAAGAAGGAATATGATATACTTCTTATTGGGTTTCTCTTGAGGGAGAATAAATACCTGGTAATAAATTGGGTAATTTTTACATCATAGGGACCAGACCCTGAACTCAAACCTCAAAGTGGGCTCCCGCTAAGTATGTCTCAAATACCTTCCTTAAATATTTTTGAATAATAATTAAGAAAATACTTTATACCTCTAAGTCTGGAATATTTTACATATTGCACATTACTTATCTTGTAGGGTTATACATCTTAAAAACTATACCATC
Source organism: Equus caballus (assembly GCF_041296265.1). Classification (NCBI taxonomy): domain Eukaryota; kingdom Metazoa; phylum Chordata; class Mammalia; order Perissodactyla; family Equidae; genus Equus; species Equus caballus. The sequence continues at coordinate 19,180,175 of NC_091714.1, forward strand.
ACATTTTTTAAAGAGCTCTAAAGAAATACTTTCTTTTCACAGATATATATGAATTATATGAAACCAACCTATCTTAAAGGATGGCCTAAATTCTTAGGAGAAACCATAGCAACATATTTAATGCTGCAGACAAGAACTAAAAGACATGGCAAAATGCAAAGTAAACAATTAGCATGGATATTAATTTGCTTGGTGACTGAAATGAATTCTTGCAAATTCTTCAAAAATTATAAATAAACACACATCAAGAGTTTCGGAAAGCTGGGTCACAGACAGGGGCCACATGCCTACGCCTCAGAGAAGTTAAGTATCACGTCAACATATGTGCACATACGACCAGAATCTGTTTTTCCATTCTTCTGGTAAAAGACACAATGTCACAACCTCTACAGTTGCTAAGAAAGCTTTTACAGTAACATTTTCAGAGAACATCGAGCACTGAATTAGCTTATGAGAACTGTTTTCTATTTAAAAATATTATTTATCTTCATTGGGTATGAAGTTTTTGAATGACAACTAGTTTTTTCTTCTTCTTAACTTTCATCAAACTAATAGTTTTGGGGAGAAAACCCTAGTTTTTATAGTTTTAAGATGATAGATGTAATTATAGGTATGCATTTGATCTTTGACAAAATATTTATTTATATAAATGAACTTTTTCTTGATAGGACACTAAGATAGCAGGTCTTTAAATAGTATTGGTACATGAAAACAACCTAAGTGTCCATCTATGGATGCACAAAGAAAATGTGGTATATGTACATATAATGGAATATTATTCAGCCATAAAAAAGAATGAAATTTTGCCATTTTCAACAACCTGGATGGATATCGAGGGCATTAGGCTAAGGAAATAAGTCAGACAGAGAATGACAAATACCATATGATGTCACCATATGATCTCACTTTTTGTGAAATCTAAAAACAAAAAGCAAAAAACCAAAAACCCAAGCTTATGCATAGAGACAGATTGGTGGCTGCCAGAGGTGAGGGGTGGGGGGTGGGAGAAACAAATAAAGTGGATCAAAAGTTACAAACTTCCAGTCATAAAATAAGTCAGTCATGGGGGATATAACATATAGCAGGTTGACTATACTTAATACTACTATATTGCACATTTGAAAGTTGCCAAGCGAGTGGATCTTAAGAGTTCTCATCACAAGAAAAAAATATTTTTGTAACTATGTAAGATAAGGGATGTTAACCAGACTTCCTCTGGTGACCATTTTGCAATGTATACAAATGTCGAATCATTGTACGGTAGACCTGAAACTAACATAATGATAAAAATCAATTATACCTCCATAAAAAAATAAATACATGGTAGTGATAATAAACTCCAGTATTACAATGAGCCTAGTACTGAATAAAAATAACCAATTTTGAAATTTTAAGCCTTCAGTATTTTGTCAACTGCTACTAAACACTATAAAAATGTACTATGTGATATAATTTCCATTCTTAAAATAGTCTAGGAAGAAACATTTAGGAAGCTAAATTAAAGAACATGACAGAGATGATTTAATTTAGATATTAAATTACTGAATGAGCCAAGAACCACTTCACTGCCTTCCATCTGACTCAGGGTAAGAGCCGATGTCCAACCCTCCATGACTGGCTGATGGATATGATCCTCTGGTACATGGCTGTGGTGTAGCTCACTGTTCTCTCTGACTTGACCTCCTCTCCTTGCACCTGTGTGCGCCCCCATCCCTCTCTCTACCCCGGCCATGCTTACTCCTCACTGTGCCTTGGACTCCCCGTGTATACTGCTTCAGAGCCACTGTACTTACTCTCTTCAGTTTGAAGTGTTCTTTCCAAGGACCTCCTCATGGATAAGAGCTCTCCCACTTCCTGTAAATCTTTACTCAACAGTCACCTGGATACTCTATCTAAAATTTACCACCAGTGTCACTGATATCTCAAATCCCCCCTCATTTAATTATTTTTCCCTTTAGCACCATTATGCAACTTACTATATATTACTTATCTTTTTTAATTGTCCATCTTGTCCAGTAGAGTGTGAGTTTCACGAGGGCAGAGAGATTTTTGTCTGTTTTATTACTCGTAACAGTGCATAGCACATGGTACGTGCTCAGTTAATATGTGTGGAATAACTGAATGAATATATACAAAAGAATTTCACAGCATATATTCTAATCCTTCTTCTCTGTTACTGCCAGATTCCCTTCAACAAATATTCCAGCAATACAGTGATCTACGCTTTGCCCAAATGCATCCCAATCCAATTAGCTGGCTGGTAATAACCAACATTTACTAAGTGCTCATTATGTGCCAGATTCTGTTCTACGTGCTTGAGCCATTTAACCCTCACTGGAGCCAAGGAGGTGGACAGATTATCCTCTTTTTACAGAAGAAGAAACTGAGGCACTGAGTGTTTTAGGGATCTTATTCAGTGGCAAACACCTAATTACTTGTACAGACAGTCAATGTCTTTGTCATCATCAGAGAGATTTTAACAGTCGAAAGTTGTGCACAGTTGGGTAAAAATTTGTTTTCTCTATAACCTGCTTTCAAAATGAGGAGGAAACACAATGGGTAATTGAAAATCTTCTACACTTCTCAAATAAGTATATTCAGCAGTTATGTCACATTACTGGCACACATTGAGTTGTGGTCACTAGTAACAGAACAACCACTTGAGTGCCAACAACGCTCCACTCACAAGATGTGGTACGTTACATATGCTGCCGTCCCACTTGTTGATTACAATAGTAACTTTATGAGGGGTGATCCACCCCACTTTACAGATAAGGACTCTGAGCCTCAGAGGAGTATCTTCTCTAATATCACACACATAAAAGGAGGGCTGAGATTTAACTCAGATCTGCCTAAACTAACATCAAACCTCCAAGCGTGTTCACATGAACTAGTCTTGAGCCAATTTTCTATTCAGTGTGTATGTAATAAATCTTTATAACCTAAACACAGGATTTAACATTTACTGCTGATAAACTTCATTTCCTTGGTTTAATTTATGATTTCTACCTACAACTATCTTTATGGGTCTTTGCCATCAAATGTAGTAGTTACCCTTTAAATAAGGACAGTAAGAACGTCTTCTCTTTCAAATGTTTAAACAGGAAGCTTACTTTACTATTTAAAATGTTCAACAAAACATAATCATACGTTATTCAACATAATATACCCAGTAGCTGAGGAACACTAGGTCAAAGCTACTGTCAGGCCACAAACTGACCCACTAGGTTCTGCAGTTTAATCCAGGGGTTGGCAAACGTTTTCTGTGAAGGTTCAGATTGGTTTTTGGCATCAATCTGTCGCAACTACTCAGCTCTAACATTGGAGCACAAAAGCAGCCATAGATAACACACATAAGCAAATAAAGGTGGCGCTGTTTTAACGAATCTGTACTTGCAAAACAGGCATGGGGCCACATCTGGCCCACAGACAGGGTTTTTCGACTCCTGGCTTAATCGTTCTTGCAATCATCAAACTGAACTAGGTATGTAAGTCACTTCCACCTGTCTGGTTCACAAAAGCATCATGGAATTCTTATCAAATACCTGGTTAACTTCAGGAACACTATGCCAACAGGCTGCCATGAGCCATTAATGCAGTTACCAGATTAAAAAGTAATGCTGATTTCGGCACAACTTACTTTTTGTGAATTCCTGCTGTCTTTTACCCATATCTCTATTTTCAATACCCATACAAGGCATCAGCTACTTAACAAATCATTCCAGAAGTTTGACTGATTTGTACATCAAATTTATTGATTTGTAGAATATCTGACTTTCATCAACTGGGGGTACCATTTACAAATTCTCTTGAAATCTTTTTATTATTGCTTGGTCTGCTTTATTTACACAATGTAGCTTAGACTTTAATTTCTCTTTATTATTTTTCATATTTTCCAGAGAGAAATGTCATTCTTCCTAATGGAGAGCTGAGAAACAAAGCTATTTAATCCTACATTCTGTTTTTCAACTATCATTTCAAACCATCTCTAAAGCGGGGTCCTAATCCTTCTTTAACTATATTTTCATTGTAACCAAACATTTTGCTATATTTCCAATTTTTTAGAAATCAGCCTTAATTCAACACAGTACTTAGTGATCTCTGCAACATTTTTATCCATTCTTGATTGTATCCCTTATTTCTTATATAGTATCTTTCGTTTCTTATAATACACAAACACACAGAGAAATTTCAACTAGCACTACTGGGCTCCATAGCTATTTCTCTTTTGTGTCTTATTGAAGATACTGAAGACTTGAAAGTAATTGCCATTGTACAGTCAAAAACTTCATTTTTAGATCCTCCTCTCCTTAACTTTTGAAAATATCTTTCTTAAAGTCTAGATACAGCTTTCTGTCTCTAAATTTCTCTCTTTATAATTATCAACTTCCAAGACTAAGCAAGCACTGTTTCTCAAGCGTCTATCGCTTCCACAGGACTAATTAGATCTTATTTGGGGTTTAGAATTATATTCAGAATAGAAATTTCCCTTTTGTGTCCTTTATTGAGTGAAAAAGTGGCCAGCAAAACAAGACATAAATTATCAGGTTTCACTTTCAGTGCATTTAAGACTTTCAGCAGATACACAGGGAGCTGAAATACTTGAGCACTCCTTGTCTCTGTGACAGTTTCATAATTTTTATCACGACAACACCGTATATATTTCAGTCAATAGGTCAACTGTATTTTAATACAGCCAGAAAACTTTTAAACTTAAAAAACAATGCTTTATCTTATAAAATAATTTCAGGAGTGACATCTTATTCTTTACGAAGATATATCAGCATCTATTAGTAGCAAAAAATTTCTCCATTCAAACTGATCTATAAAAAAGACAGAAGAACAATTTGATGGCATTTGGTCTACGTTTCAAGAACATATTATAAAATATACACTTTAGCAAGAATATAATTTTTTATATGAATGTAATTAAAGAATTTTAGTACCAATTATTCTCTAATTTTATTCTAAATATAAATAACCATATTTTATAATTAAGGCCCAAATATTCTTAAGATGTTAAAGCATATTTTAAAATAATTTTCTTTTAATTTTTATTTAAAACATAATCCTAGATATTGTTAAAGTGAGCACAATAACCATAAGTAAATATCTTAACTTGATAAAGAAAAACTCAAATAGTTCTCGTGTGCCTAAACATCTAACTCCTCAACATAAAATGAAACAAATAATAATATGAATAATACTTTGGGGTTTACTACAGAATAAAGCAGGAGGCAGTGAAATTTAAGAAAAAGACATTTTTTAAATCACATGGTAAAATTGGTCTCTATCCTTGGATAAATTTAGGTATTTCATTTCTAGCAATTTTATGTAAACTATAATGAGATCTCAAGGAGAAAAGAAGTTAATTTTAGGAGCAATAAAATTTACCACAAGTTTGTTGTAAAATTGTTACAAGTATTTCTTTCCCCCCAAAAACTTCTTCTCTATCATGACAATGCTCCAACTTACCAACACTAAACATTAGTTTCTTTGCTTTATAAAGAAACTGGACTGGAACACAAACACTTCAATAGCTGTGTTCATATACATATCATGAAATGAACTTAAGTAATGAGTATATTATTTTCGATACAGAATGTTCTAATAAGCTCTTTTAAAAACAATTGAGAAAAAATAATGATTTTACAGACAACAAACAAACACGTCGTGACTTTACTGACATGGAATAAATAACTTACTTAAAAAAGAGGAACGGAGTTTGTTCACAGATTCAGAATATAAGCTAGAAAGGCCGCACATGCAAGAAGCCACAAGCAGCACCCCTTAGTGCAGCAATGAAAAGGGGAAGAAAAAAAGGAGACAAAGGTACTAGGACGGTGTGGCTGGGACAGTAATTTCTGCTGAAGATAAGACAAGACAAAATGATCACACACACAAACAAAAATGGAAAATAAAAAGTTCAACCCTCAAGCCAAAGCCACAGTAAGGTCCAGATCCCGTCCCCTTTTGTTCCTTCTCCCATGAACTGTGACCCAGGCAGTATTAGCTGATAATGTCCGAGAGCACTGGAGAAATGAATCCCACAGAATTCTCGTACAGAGGGACTGAGTCAGGAGCTGCAGACAGAGCTTCCCAGTGTTGCACAGCACCCCGACATTCTGCAAATGCAGAGTCGGCCCACGCGGTTCCCACCAACCCCTGGGCCAGCTGGGCAGGTCCTGGGGAGACTGGAGCCTGCAGGCCAGTTGTGCTGGCACCTCATGAACATACCACATGTGCCAGAGATCCAGTGCCCTTTTCTGTGTATGCCGTGAGGTAAACAAACAAACAAAGGCGAGGAGTACTGGTATAGACAGCCAACTATACAGTACTGAAACATTTAAAATTGACACAAATTACCTAGAAAACACAAAAGAATGCTATAAAGAGAATTCTTAGTGGATCTGGGTACGCACTGAATCAAGGCTATCTGAGAAGACTATATTTCACAGAATTCAAATTCACTTTTGAATCTCCTTTTTTTCCACATGGGAAATGATTCCTTTGAGTTAAATAACTGAAACAATGAATTGTTGGTCTCACAATACCAAACAATAAAAGGGGCAAAACTTTGAAACTAATTTTTGTTCTGTAATAACGGGAAGAATTTTCCTGTCATTATAATCCAGCTAAAGACGTCAGACACTGTGGTTGTTTCCCAATGTTAAATATAATCCTAACACGTTAAAAACAAAAGCAAAAATCTAATAACAATACAAAACAGACTCAAATCTTTTACTATTTCTGATAGTTTATACATATAGACTAAATTAGACAAGCTATTTACCTAACCTAAGTACTTATATTCACAGAAGTAACCTCAGCATTTTCAAAAATCCTAAAACTCAGGATTTTTTCTTTTTACCTCCTGAGGGTTGTCGAGATTTACGAGGAGACCGGGGTTCTCTCCGATAAGGATCATTGGAGCCATATAATTCAATAGTGCCCAGGTTGAGGAGCACTGCTTTCTGGAGGTAGTCAACCATTGCAATGCCATTACAATTGCCAAAAACCACCCTAGAAATAGGAAAAGAACAAATATTTTAGCATAAATAATTACAAGAAAATGTACTGTACTCTCTACGGCTGAAAAAGCAGCATGATGGGTCTTTCAGAAAATTTCTCTTTGAAACAGAAGATGAGCACAGACATGGAAATACAGGTTACATATGCCTTCTCATGGAACTCTGCAGATCTTCTGCAGGTATTATGATTACAAATCAATATCATTATAAAAAAACTTGGCACAGGAGTTGAAATTTGATGAGGGACACAAATCCCCATGCTGGGCAATACAACTATTTTTCTGACTTGGGGGCATTCTGAGCTCCTCAACCCAAGACATTCCCTTCCACTGGGGAAGAGAGGACTACACCTTTGGGAAAGCTTGGTAATCCCTACAGTCAAGAGTAAAGAGGGGAAAGCACAAATCTTGGAGGCCTCCCTCTGGAGTATGCCCAATACCTTCTCAATTATGAATCAGGAACCACAAACCAAGCAACTATGAAGAAAGGAATTTTACTCTTTTTAAATCTCTTAAGCCACGAGTCAAAAACTGAAATGTAAGAGGGGCTACATAAGTGAGTAAAACAGGCCAAATAAGAGCTGGGCGAGCTGGAGAGTGCACGACCCGTGCGAGGAGGAAAAGCTCGGCTGGGCTCCCGCTGACTGCTGCCTGCAGGAAGGGAGACTCCGTCAGAGCACCCCTTCAGCGGAAGCTCTACATACGGATTTTCACATTAAATAATCTTGGCAACTAGTTCAAATTTTAAAAATACACAAGAAGAGCTAAACGAGATACAACTGTGAGCCCAACAAGGCTTGAGATCAACTGATTTGCAACTTCCTACTGGTCCTTTTTCTTATATCCTGTTTGTTTCCTTCATGAATGTGGGCAGTAAAATATTAAACAGAAGGCTGTGTTCTTACATTGCGGGGTAGCAAATAAAGGACATGAGCGAAGACTATCTCAGACCGAGCCGGTCTTAGCTGGGCGCACAACTGCAGGAGACAGAGTTGGTAGCAGTGGCTACAAGGAGGAGGAAGACTGATGACAGAGTCCCTCAGGCTGGCATCATGGAAGGAGACAGTGACCCACACATGATCAGCAGCCCTGGGGCTGAACAGTTAGCATGTGGTCTCTCTTATACTACAATGTTGATTTTTAAAACAAACCAAAATAAATACTTTCTAAGTCTAGCATATTATAATAAAAAGTATGTACAATTAACACTATACACTTGAAGGCAGGAGCTGATAAATAAATATACCTGTAGCATAGATGAATATTTTACTAAACTATTACTACGTCTTTACAATTTACTCAAGTTAACTTTGTTAGACTTTCATTAGCCTGAGTACTACTATGAGAATTATTTCTGAGAGTATATATAGGAGAAGATATATTGACTTTAAACGTTTATCTCAAATAATTCATTGGTCCCTGAGATATTTAACTTTTCATCAGGAAGGAGTATAAGCACACCCAGAGTAAATTATTCAGTGCAGAATTATGTTCCAAATAAACATGAATTTGGTCTAAAATTAAAGTTAAACAACAATGTTTTTTTTTCCTAAAGATTGGCACCTGAGCTAACAACTGTTGTCAATCTTCCTTTTTTTTTTCCTGCTTTTTCTCCCCAAATCCCCCCAGTACATAGTTGTATATTTTAGTTGCGGGTCCTTCTAGTTTTGGCATGTGGGATGTCGCCTCAGCGTGGCCTGATGAACAGTGCCATGTCCGTGCCCAGGATCCAAACCAGCGAAACCCTGGGCCGCCAAAGGTAGAGTGCGCAAACTTAACCACTCGGCCACGGGGCCGGCCCCTAAACAACAAATTTTTAAGTGATGCTATAATAAAGACCATTCTTTTTTAGTTTTAAAAATAAAAAAATACTATAAAGAGTCTGAGGAACACATAAATGATACTCACAAGCCATAGGAAGAATTGACTGCCAGGCTGGTTATTTGTTGTGGTGGTTCTCCACCCACCCACACCAACTGAATAACTAGTTCAGTCTGATAACCTGGAGACTGTTTAAGTGGTGAATTTTTAACTCTGTAATAAAGGAAAACATATTACCTTTTAACTCATCTTCAATTATCTTATTAGGCTATGTAATTATAAAGCCATGCATAAATAATATATAAAAATAACTTTATACACAAAATAATGCTAGATATTAAAAAATGTAAAAATTGGAATCTTGTCCTCTAGAAGCACTTAATCTAGTTGAAGATGAAACATGTACATAAATAAGAAACATAAGAGATCATACGTAAGTTCCACTGTTAAGTGGGGGACAGAGTGAGACAGGGAGAAGCGGGGAGGGGGGAGAGCAGGAGGGGAGGGGAGAAGAACAAAGAGAAGCAGCGGCCCAGGAATTAAGAAGAGGAAAAAAAGTTAGAAGAAAAGTGGAAGTTAGAAAAGTAGACTTAAAACTTAGAAATATGGTCTAACTCAACGAAAACGGGCTAAAAACATAATGAGTTAAAGAACAAGTAAAAAAAAAAAGTGGGAAAGTAACTTGTGTGTGTGTGACCACTTCTATTATAAAAAAAAAATTGACTTTGACTTTGAGCTGATAGAATTTTTGAACACACAGACTCTTTCCAAAATAACTGCTGAATAGTGCTCAAAAAAATACTGCTTTTGCAAAACATAAGCAAACAAGATAAAGTAAAAGACCCATAGTCAAAGATTAACAAGTATGTAAGTGTGGTTACAGTGGAGGGGTGTGCGGTCATCAGCATAGCAAGATAGGCCAGGGCTGGACCCTGGAGGGCCTTCAAGGCCTGGCTGCAAAGGTCTGATGTTGGCAGAAAGAACTCGGGCTTTCGAAAAGCTGGAGTGAGAGTCCCGGCTCTGCCACTTACCCGCCACCTTCTTGTCTAAAATTGGAAATATTACCACCTAACCATGATATGAGGACATTGTCAGCGCCTAGGAAAGAGCCTTGCCAATGGTCAAATTGCACAGAAGCAACACATTTTCATTATTAAAGAATTAAAGCCAACGAAGGTTTGGAAGAACTATTTGGGAAGATGAATTGGGTGCAGGTGAGCAAGGTGAAGCAGAACAGCGAGTCCAGTTAGGAAGTTCCTGGGATTCTCCTGACGTGAAACAGTCAGAAAAAGCTGGACTGGAGACACGTCATGAAGCAGGAATCAAAAAGGCTTGTAACATCCACAAAGGCAGAAACCCTGCAGCACTTTTAACACTTGAGCACAGAGAGGGTACTCAGTATTGAGTGGCTGAATGAATGAGCTGGAGGCTGACAGAGGCAGAGGAGGGGAGAAAAAGAAGATGGAGCGATTCTACATGGCCCGTCCCCAAGCCCGCCAAAAAGATGTCAGGATGAAGAGCTGGCTTTACAGGAATATATGTTAAGTCTGAGGTGATGGTCGGGTCTTCAAGTGAGCTATCAGCAAACGGTCAAATGTGTTCCCCAACCTCACGCACACTGAGTAAGTTCGTACAAAACTTACACTGGTTAAACTCATGACAAGCACGTGAGGGGGAGTGTCCAAGGGGTTTATAAGGGTGTGAGACTTTCTAAGGAATAAAGCTACTTAGACACAACACCTCTAATACTTGATCAGTAAACTTCAAACAGATTGGAAGATAAAATTTTTTTTAAAACATGAGCAATTTATTTTTTCTGTGACTACTTACACTATAAAAAAAAAAATCTGCTTTGACTTTGTGAGAACATATTGATTGCACAGACTTTCTCCAGTTATTGCTCTTGTAAAACACATGCAAAGCCTGCTTACTTCAACAACTCTTGAGGCACCTGCCTTGGAGTGACAGTGTATGGAAGGACATCAGGAAGACTATTCAAATGTTGAATCTCCTGACACCAAACTCAGAGGTAAGAACCCTTTTGAATCATTTATTTGGTACTTCCAGTGAAGAAGACCATGACACCTGACCTTTGGCTGCGATATTTGCTAGACTCACTCTAAGTAAGAAAAGGGTCAGTATGTTGCCAATTTCAGGGTAAACATGAATCACTGGGGGCACCCCTAATACGAACTGAGTTATAGTCACTTCTGCCTGTGCAAAGTCTGCAAGGCAATATACTCAGAACCGAACACTGGTTGGGGCAGAAGTTCTGATTCTTCTCAGGGAAACACCCACTAATCAGCTGCAAGTGTCCATCTCAAGAGAGAGCGACAGACTGAGTAGCATTTCATCTCCATCACAGAAAGCCTCTGTTGATATAAGCACAGGCCGAAGGGTGTGAGTGTGCTATTTTCTCGTTGTATGAATTGGGTAAGGCTCAAGGTAGTGCCCACCTTCCCTCTGGGATAGTTATTGTGCACATTAGATTAGATTCTCAAGAGCAGGAATAAGCATTCGGGATAATTTTAGAAGTGCATACACGGACACATTTAAGACTGAAATGATGAAGACACACAGAACTCATGCAATTCTTATTCCACTTAGTATAAAGAAACAAAAAACTTCTTAAGCAAAAATAAGCCAGCCAAATCTGCTGCAAAATTCCCAATTAGGAAAAAAATTAGAAACCAGATCAAGGAATGACAGAATATGTTAGATTTTAAAAATACAAAATGGGGGTGGTAGATGTTATGTTTTTATACCTACAGTGGTTATCATTTTAATATATGTAAATTAATTTGTTCCCTTTTTTTTTTTAAGATTTTATTTTTTTCCTTTTTCTCCCCAAAGCCCCCTGGTACATAGTTGTATATTCTTCGTTGTGGGTCCTTCTAGTTGTGGCATGTGGGACGCTGCCTCAGCGTGGTTTGATCAGCAGTGCCATGTCCGCGCCCAGGATTGGAACCAACGAAATACTGGGCCGCCTGCAGCGGAGCGCGCGAACTTAACCACTCGGCCACGGGGCCAGCCCCTAATTTGTTTACTTTTTAACGTTAAGGGGTTGAATCTTTATAAAAAGCTCCATAATTTGTACAAATATATTTTAAATGCCAAAATAATGTTTGGAGACTTTGCAGTTTCAAAATGATTATCCATTCTCATTCTTCTGTTGTGACAACTAATGCCTCCAGACATGGCCAAATGCTTCCTGAGGAGCAAAATCACCCGTTCGAGAACCACTGGCATAGAAAACACAAGCTCGAATTTATGTAAACATATATAAAGAAGATTTTTTTAAAAAAGCTATACCTTTTAAATGATTATAATACAAAGAATCTGCCTTATCTAATGCATTTTTGATCACACACTCTCCACAGTAACTGTTGAACTATTCACCAATAAAAGAGAGTCTAGCAAGTTGAAGGAAAACAGAACAAAGCCTGGTTCTTTCTAACAAATGTCAATCGTCTCTCTTACCACCCTCCCTCCCTCGAATCTACCACGGTCTGGCTTTTGCCCCCCAACTCTTATACTGAATCGCTGACATTTTCCACAACCACTTCGCAGTCATCATCCTAAATGAGTTCTCTGTAAATGTAATACACTTTTAATCACAGTCTTCTTGAAATTCTGCAATAATTTTAACTCTTTCTTCATTGTTTTATTTCTCTGCCATATTTAAGGCTCATGTCTTTCAAAAACCTTAACCACTCAATAATATAAATTGGACAGGAAAAAGGAAAATAAAACTTTATTCAATTTGTTCCTGTATAAAAGCAAAATGTATTCAAATCTGGAATGCTACAATAAAGGTATTTAAACACCACCACTGTGGTGCTTGAGCAGATTCAGGAAAAGTTAGGAAAATGATTACAAAATGCCTAAATCTCTAAAAACTGAAAAAAACAGAATTTTCAGAGTGGTAGAAAGCAGTCTAAACATACATTTGATCCACATATAAATCAAAAATCACTGGATTTAGAAGACTGAGCTATATACAGGAAAGATCCATACTGACCTACCAGTGTGTTTAGAGATCAAATCTTAGCACGTTAAGGACAAAATCATGAAACACAACCATATTGCTCTTGATGTCACAAAAAAATGAGTTGGGTTAACCACAGCAAAACGAAAAAAGGTGCTCTTATGGCATTTTACTCTATCACAGAAAAATGTTACTGTAACTTAACTAATGCTTACCATCTAAATGAAAAGACTATTTTCGAAACATCTATTTTGTATAACTTACTTTAAACAAGGGACATTGTCACGAAGCCCGTCAGATGAACTACCACTGCTGGAAGGGTGAGCCTGAGGCGGGCCGGGCTGAGGACTGGCCCCGACCACTGGGGTCGGCACAGGGGCTGCCTGCTCACCCTCCGGGGACTCCACATCATCCATCTCATACAGCAATCGGACTTCAAGCATCTGTCGGAAAAGTGAAACAGTTTACCCACTCCTAATAATTATTGCTCATTTTATTACAGCTTATATACACAGACGTATACTTCAGTGAAAAGAACACATTTAAAGGTAAAAATTTGCAAGATTTCTAAATGTAAGGATTTAGCAACGAAAAAATGTTGATTCTGACTCAGCTTTTTAAAAAAGATTGTGTGTATGTGTGTCTGTGAGTGTACACACAAGCATTATGATTTTAGAATTCCTGGCACTCCTGTAAGTACCTAATTAGAGTGTGCTCACACTCATATTAACTTTCCTCAAATGAGACATGCACTGTCCTTAAGGACTTAAATGTTCAGTAAGAACATATGCATAAAAATTGGCTATTTTTCACAACAGATGGATGGCAATGTGAATACTGAGGTGCCTTTAAAAAAATTCTAGACAAAACTGACTGCAAATAGTCTTCTAAATAATTCAAAAATTTTAAAATGTCAGACATCTGACATCGAAAGTAATTAAGAGATTATTACCGGAATGACTTCTGTGATCACCTCCTGTTTGCTGAATCTATAAATGATGACGTGAGCCGAAACTCCGGCTATGCACAGCATTCTACTTTCTGGACACCAGGAGATGATCTGAATGGCATACGGATCTTCATCTACAATGTCTGTGTTTGGTCTGTCATCTTTATTTCTTGACTTTTCAAATACTTTAGATGTCTTCAGTTTATATAGTACTTGCAGAGTTACTAGGGAGAAGATAATACATATTAGATACTTTAATACAAAAAAAACAAATATAAGGTAACATTTAATTTGTCATACCATGTAAGGAAAATAGCCTATATTTATTTGAACCATATTTTCACTCCTAGGTCTACATTTCTCTATTATACTTTTAGATGATGCATTCACTGTACTCATTGACCAAAAAAAGTTGTACCCATTATACTCATTAAAAAAAGATTCACCATCATGATGAATTTAGATAACCTGAAAAAAATGAGTAACAAGAAGATTTTGTAAAAAAATGTAGAAATATAACAAATAATAAGGAACAGATTTTGCTTTCTAAAATGATTTTCTACATATTGTCTCTACAAAAGGTACCAATATTATCTAACACTTCTACATGAGGAAACATAATACATCCTGAGTTAACTGAATTCTTAGTGCTTGCGATGTATGTTTTGCAAACATTAGCCACTCAAAGTATTCGTCCTGTTTCTGCTATTATGTAACCACCATATATATTTCACCAAGATGATACAAACTTTTGTGACCTAAGTTCAGAATCAGGCATTATATTTATTCTATAAAATTCTGTTGATTTGAAACATATTCCCACTTCTACCTCTGAGTTAAGAGGAGAAGATCTGAAGAAATTTTGAAGAATTTGAGTACTTCTGTTGAGAATTATTCTTGATTTGCTAATAATATCCTTAAGAATATCTTTAATCCATTAAAAATTCTAAGCTGATATCAGTGGTAAATCAGGTATTACATTTACAGCCTCCAAATTTCAAATTAAACGCAGCTTATACAGTCATTCTAAAACAGGTAGTATAAAAGCAATGACTGTGCAACATACAACAAATAACATTCCACAGATTTACCTGCAGAAGCATCCCAGAACTTCACCGACCCATCAGCGTGCCTATGAAACCAAATGAGTTAAGAATGTGATGAAGAAAAAAAATGACATTTTCTCTTTCTCTGAGGTCAAGTATACAAACAAGACAGTCACCAAAACGAGGAAAAAGGTAAAATTTAGGGTAAATTGGCAGGTTCTAGACAATAAATTATTTTTTATTATGGTATAGCATAAAGGAAAGCACTAGCTGCCCAATTAATTAACATTCATGTGTTCTTGATTATATTTAGTTATTATTGATTTATTTGGTGAAAACAGTCTTTTACTTACCCTGTAATAATTATTTCTGGGTAGCTTTGAGTACCCAAGCCCCAATTACCTCCATTGATGGGCCATTCCTATAAGAAAAGATTATTGTATAAAGCAACTTCCAAGCATAAATACATCTTCATATATATATGTACAACAACAGTAAATGATATACTTTACTTTCAAAAAGGGTTTCCTATACATTTTCTCTAGAAAAGCTATCAACATTATCAAACACTCCAAGATGATGAATATAAAATACTGAAATGTAACACTAAATACTAGAACTCATGTTCAATACCTTTTTGCTGTAACCTTGACGTTTCTGTCTAGCTCCAACAGAATAAAGTGCAGGAATAAGGTCCACGGGGCAATCAGCAAAATATTCGCAACACGTCACAGGGGATTCATGTATACTCAAAGGGTAGGGGTTTTCAAATATAGGATACCTTTAACAATAGGAAAAGAAAAATATTTATTAATTTAATGAATCATTACCCATGATTAATACAACAATGAAAACTTTTAAGAAATATTTACAGCTTTAGAATGGAAAAACTTTTTTAAGTTTGATTAATTTAAAATTAACATCCTTTGAAGGTCCACATAATATATTATCTGAACTTATATTTTAACTTTTCAGATAGTGTGTTCTTCTCTATAGTTTTAGAAATTACATACATTCCATCACAGATATTTAATAGATTTAACTTATGCAAATACGTAAAAAGAAATGATGTTTATAATGAAAGGTGCTCAATTAGAATAATAAACAGAAAAGCTGCAGCTGGACCTACATACCATGTGCCATACACTGGACTTATCTTATTTACTTCTTGCACCAGCTTATGATGTAGGCATTTTACTGAAGAAGAAAGGCTTAGGGAGAATGACGTGCCCAAGGCACGCCAGCTAGCAAGGAGAAGCAGAATTTGAACTGCATTCTTAACCATTAAGCTATACAGTCCTCAGTGAACAGAAACCACATCCTTCTATCAGTAGAGCTAACACAAACTGTCAATTCTCCTTTTTTCCTCCATCAATGTAATGGCTAGTGTAATATTTAATCTAGAAATGCTCTCTTGTTTCAGTGATAATCTAAATAAAATTGTACCTAAAATGTTTTCTACTTATGAAGTTATCTTATTAAATAAAGTAAAAAAATGCTTTCAAAAATCAAAATTAAAGTAGACTCCTAACTAATTACACAATGATATTTCTTTTCTGGTTTTAAAGTCCTTAAAATTGAGAATGGTTACTTAAAAATATCTGGAAAATCAGAAACCAGCTAAATCTGCAAAAATTAGATGCACTGATCAGTGTACTACTGACAACAATTTTAAAAATTAAAGGAGAAAAATTTCAGAAAAGTCTTTTCTATACTTCAAAATGAACCCGACTGTCATCACTCCGTCCTCAACCATACACAAAGACAAAACTCAAACAAAACATGCATCTAAAAAATGGCAGGCAACGTTTTTCTCTTTATAAACACACTTTAAAATCTTTAGTTTAATGATTCTACTATTACTATACATTTAACTGATAAATTTGCTAAATAAAATGCCTATTCACAGGTGACTTGCACAGTATTTTCTTTAACTTAAATGTATCTCAGGACAGACCATGTGTGAAGTCTATTTGGAAACTTAAGGAAAAAAAATCATACTAAGAATAAGTTATTTTAGGACTGTCATTTAGAAATAATGTTTTTAAATTCCTTTGTTCCACAATAGTCTTGTTATTTAAAAAAAAGAAAACACACAAAAAAACACAATAGATTATTACAGGTAGCACATACTAAGTTGATGTGAATTTGGGAATGCCTTAAAATAAGGTAAACGTATTGCTCACTTTTTACTTCCAGATTTTCCAATCTCAGTACCATTCGCACTGGGATCAGATAAGTCTGTATTGGGGGGGGGGGGGCTGCTGTTCTGCGCCTTGTGGACATTGAGGAGCATCCTAGTCCTCTACCATTAGATGCCAGCAGCGGCACCCCCCCTCCCCCCTGCAATAAAAGATGTGTACACAGACATTACCAACACCGCCTGGAGGGCAAAACTGCCCCCAGCTGAGAAACACTGAAATACCGAATGGGTAAACTCAACTGAAACCATATTTAATGATGCTCTCTCAGAAGATACAAATAAATACAGTGCTTTTCCAATCCAAGAATTTGTAAGTAAACATACTATCATCTATGTTAGAAAACACAGAATATGACAAATACTGCAAAAAGTTGCAAAGGAGCTATGGTGGGAATTTATAAATCAGATATAAGATATCTGGTTAAGAGAGAATAGGAAAAGCTAAAAGAGGAAAAGGCGGATGAGCTTTTTTTAACGTGGATTTTTGATGGCTCTAAAGCAGGTGGAGTGTTTCAGCTGTTGGGAACCAACATCTAAGAAAAGACATGGCAGTATGATGTTTTGCTTAAGAGACAGTTCAGTTTTTCCAGGGAATAAGGCTCCTGTAGGAAGACAGTGAGAAACCAGGTGGGAAAGGTACCTTGAATTCCTACTGTGTAGAGCAGTAGGCTGGGAAGGTGTTTTCAAATCAAAAACCAGCAGAGAACCATAGTGGTTTAGAGAAGAGAGTGACAAGACTGGTGCTGCAGGTAAAATTAACCTGACAGTGGCATTGGGGACACACCACAGCAGAGAGGGAATACGGATGGAGAGACCACAAGAGCTTGTCTGGAGCAAACTGTGATGGGATCAATTTTGGACATGCTGATTCCGTGTGCCCCAAGGCATCCAAACATTAGGTTGAATCATAGGAAATGGCAGAAATTCAACCAATTTTGACTTAAAAAATGTAAATTCTATATGATCAACACACTAGAGAAATTTGCAGGTGATTAGAAATGTGCATCTGGAGCTCTAAAGAGGTCAAGGTTATGGATATAAACGTAGCATTTTTCAAAGATGAAACAGCCAATCCTATGCTAAAAAGAATCTTTTTTCACCACACACTAAAATAATTGCTCATCAAATTTTCTTTCTTACCCATTTTGTGCAAGGTCTATAAGTACTAAATCCTTTTCTAGAAGAACAACCACAGCATATGGTTCTTGAAAATCTGGAATAGGAAAACAATGCACGAACAACAGTTTTAAATATGCAAGAGGACAGCAAATTAGATAATAAACATTTCCTGTTTGGTCTTTATTTTATTTTGTTCCATTCTCTCAAGTGTTTAAGATTCTGATCTTATACTTCATATAATTTAAGGCTAGTATGTTTTAAATGAGATAAATCTATATAATAACCCAAACAAAATTATTTCAGTTTTGTAAAGATGAATAAGATAAGAAGCTCAGGTAACCTCTATGCTATTGCATAGTCCAAGGGAGGACATGGAAAACAAACTCAAAATTTAAATCTGAATACCCATGAGAACAACCGTCACTTTTGGATCTCAAAGGAAACCAACAGAGTATTACTATAATGGTATCATCTCTGTCTTGGATATTTCACGTGTGTCTTAACTATAAAATGCATTACATCTCCACATCTCAATTACCTTCAAAGGAAGTAAAAAAGATCCAGATTTAAATTCCTTTTGAAATAATATATGCTAGTTGTGATGGTTAATTTTGTGTGTCAACTTGTCTTTGCTCTGGTGTCCGGCTGTTTGGTCAAACACCTGCCTAGATGTTGCTGTGAAGGTATTTTTCAGATGTGATAAACATTTAAATCAGTAGACTCAGAGTGAAGTAGATTATCCTCGATACGTGTGTGGACCTCATCCAATTAGCTGTAGATCTGAAGAGCAAAGACTGAGGTTTTCTGAAAAAGCAGCAGATCAGCCTCGGGATGGCAACACAGAAACCTGGCTGAGTTTCCAGCCTGCAGAATTCGGACTCAAGACTGCAACATCAACTCCTGAATGTTCGGCCTGCCAGCCTGCTCTGTCAATTTTAGACTTATCAGCCTCCACAATTGCATGAACCAATTTCTTAAAATAAATTCTCTCTCTCGTATTTCCTTTTGGTACTGTTTCTCTGGGGAACCCTGACTATTAAACTAGTATTTTATGGAATTTTTAAATATTTCTTAATGGGGATAGTTTTGTTTATCCTTCAAAGGCACTTACTACTGATACATAATACTAAATAGATAAAGGTTATTAAACAAAATTAACTTCTGAAATAAAATCTGCAAAGTTATGAAAGTTCTCTCCCCCAGAAGAATTAGTGCAATAGGATAAGGAAACTACTTAGATAGCATACATATACAGGTCTTTGTTCTGAATAACAGAGAATGAGTTTTAAAGATGCAAAGCTTACCATTTGGGTATGGTGTTTCACATAGGGTTAGAAAATCAACAATTGAATAGTCCATTTCTAGCACTGCAGTACTTTTCCCATGCATAACTGTTAAGCAAGGTCTTCTTCCTACAGTATCATATGACAGACCTCCTGATAAAATAATAAAAGGTTCCCTGGAAATAAAATACATAGTTAAGATTATAATTAGCATAGTGGAGACGAAGTATTTTTTGCTGTATCATAAATTTTTTATTTAGTGAAATAAAATCTTAAATTCTAACATTTTTATGCATCATTTAATTGAATACTTGCATGTGATTTTTTAATTGCATTAGGTAAAACCCAAGTGACTCCTGAAAATTAACCTACAGTAGGAATGAATATTGACCACATCTCACTCTCTCTGAGAGTCCTCCCTTTGGTCCCTAAGATTTTTTCCTTTATCCTCTTTAAACCATTGTCAAAAAAATCTCTCTGGCTTTCTGCTGGTAAGTCTCCTCAATTACTGCCTTTATTTCCAATCCTAATAACCAGGCCGCAACAGAAGTTCCAAGAGAGGACGTGAATGCCCGAAGGCAGCCATTGTATGTAATGAATTAACTTCTCACCGATGCATCAAGAATGCACAAGCTACAAATTACCCTTGAGAATAGTCGCTCAAATCATTTTCTGTAGCTTAATTCCCTCCCGGAACCTTGGCTGGTGTGCTTCAGAATACAGCTCCCGCGCATCTGTCAGCTGCCAACTTGCCACTTTTGATGAGCTCCACAACCTGTCTCCCGATCAGTCATTATTAATTTTAATGATTTATCTAGACCCACTTCATAAAACTGCATCTCTAAATATGCAAAAAAAAAACCCCATGAAATACCTTTTCGTATGTTTTGGTCTGAGTGTATTTCTTTATCTTTATTTGCCTAGTTATGTTTTTTGTCCATATTTTCATTGGATTAGTAATCTTTTTCTAACTGGTTTGTCAGAGTTCTTTGCCGTCTAAGGAAATTGGCTCTTCATCTGCCATCTGCATCTTCTTACTTGTTGGTGACGAAGTTGCTTCTGGTGCATTACACAGATGATTTAAAATGTTCTGTATACGACTTCCTTAAATGTCTTCATTTATGATTTTTCAGGTAGTTTCTTCCTGCTTACTCTAAGGCCAGTGTATCTATCTCCCCCCTCTTCACAGCTAGTACAAGCAGTATCTAACCATACGTAATGGTTAAAAGTGTTAATTCTGGAACTAAACTGTCTGCATTTAAATCTCAGCTCTGCCTTTAATTTCTGTGTGATCCTGGACAAGGTGCTTAACCTCTCTGTGCCTAGCTTCTGCATCTATAAAATGGAGCAGAGTAATAAGTAACTACCCCCAACAATTAAATTGAGTTGATTAACACATGCAAAGCACTGGGGTCAATGCCTGGCACACAGTACAACCTTAGTAAGATTTACTTATTATTATTGTCATTATCATCAAATCACTATAATCTATTACAAACGTTTCTCTTCTTGTGATATGTGGAAAGAAACATTGAAACTTCTAAATTATATTTATTTTTATCTAAAACAAGAATAAAT
Organism: Equus caballus; assembly: GCF_041296265.1. NCBI lineage: Eukaryota > Metazoa > Chordata > Mammalia > Perissodactyla > Equidae > Equus > Equus caballus. The sequence goes on from NC_091714.1 coordinate 19,201,192, forward strand.
AACCCCCACAAAAATTTACTTAGGGTAGTAGTGGTACAGGTGTGTAATTTATAAGTAAGTATCAATATTAGGTCAAATAACACAGTTTTTTAATACTTAAACATTTTACCTATTTGAAATACATAAAATAACATATGTGTAGATATGTGTGTATGTACAGTATTTCCCTATTTAATACTGCACCCTCATGTATCCCTGTTTTCCTTATTTTTATCAAAGCATTTATCGCTAAAACTAATTTATTTATTTTGCGTATTGCTTTTCTCAGGAAAATGCAGGCTTCAGAAGGGCAAGTGGTTTTGTTTGTTTTGGTCACTGCTATATCCGAAACAGCGCCTCGTGGGTAAATGAACGGATCCATTACATTAACCATGACTAGCTTACTATCACTCCAATTGTTCACCACTAAACTGACTTGGGTCATTTTATTTTTCCAGCTAAGTGACAGTAGCAAGAGCTTAAAATTTTGTCCTGAACAGAACTACACCTATACATCCATTGTTCCAATGTCTGAGCATACCATGATTATTATGACTCGTCAGAAAAGCGTATTTAATTTTCTTCCACTCTGTATCACACATAATGAATAAATGGGATATAGCTCCTCTCTTCTGTACTTTGAAATACAGCATACAACTGGATGTAAAACACTAGGAAAAAGGGCGAAGAGTCCGACAACTTGAACTTTTACAGAGTGGGGAGCCTGGTATTTTATATGTAATATTTCAAAGATAGGCTGATAAGTATGTTTCTACATAAAGCCAACTTAAAAAAAATGTACTATTAATATAAGAACCATGAAGAGAGAGATGCTCAGCTATGTTACAGAATAAAATTTCCATGCAGATACCAGGTAGGTGACCAGGTTATTACATGATTAAACCGTTAGCATGGTATTATAAAACCCTGGCCATCAGGTAGATTTACCCTCAAAGGGCAACTAATACATAAATCAGTCATAAAAACAATGATAAAGTTAAATATTTTAAAGCTAGACAATGAAAATTATAAAAATTCAAAGCTTTTGTTGGCATTTGGAATTACAGTAAAAGTTCTAGGGAATCTAGATTATTTCTGGGTAATATGTGAATTATGGAAGTAGAGAATGGTCTTTTTTTTAAATAAAAGATTAGCCTTTGTGATGTTATAAAAAGGTCGAGAAGTAGTATAATTTTTATTCGATTACTTTAAGTAAAATTTAAGTAGAAATCCTTTCATTAATGTTGGGTGTTACCCAAAACCCACATATTTTGAAGACATCCAAGTTAGGAAGGTGTTTATTTGGACATTTTATCATTTTGATTGGGATTTTTAAGAGGCTAGACACTTCAGGGAAGTATACATGCTTCCTTTTTCTGATTAACCCCCCTCAAGGTGGCCTTGACAATAAGTTTGGCTGAAGCTGTGTTTCCATAGGAAGCATTCTTTACTTAAAGGAGGCACTTCTACCCCAAAAGCCATTTGTATAAGCAATGTGCTCAACTCAGTCCCATAACACTGCCCATTCATTCACTCGAGTATTTTTTCAGCACCTGTGTTCCTGAGAAGAAAACAGAGCTCTCATGTCTAGTCTAGGCAGACAATAAACACAGTGTGATGTGTTGTGAAGAAAACAGAACAAGGCAGAGTGGTGGGCTGACTGTGAGGAGCGGCTAGAGGGGTTACTGTAAGACAGAGAGGCCAGGAAAGGTTCCTGCGGTAAAGACAGAAGAGCTGGGACGAGAACGAAGGGGAGCCAGCCCCTCAAAGGTCTCGGGGTTGGGGGAGAAGGACGCACATTCTAGGCAGCAGGAATAACCACCTCAAAGACCCCGAGTCAGGAATGAGCTTGGGGTATCCGAGGAACTGAAGGGCCATGTGGCTGCAAAGATGAGTAAAGCAACCCATGGTGCTGGATGACATGACCCTAAATCTCATAAACACATCTTCTTCACTCTGTTAGGATCTCGGGAACCCGTTTCCATTTCATCCCCACAATTACTTTAGTTCTGGCCCCAATAACCTGCAGCTTACCTTAGAACAATAACATTTGCACAAGTTGCTCACTGACCGAGATGCACTTCCCCTCATTTTCGTTTGGCTAATTCCTACTCCTCCTTTAAACGTCAGTCAGTCCAGTGATCTCCTCAGGAAACCCCCACTGACCCATGGGCCCTGACTGAGCCGGGTGCCCTGCCCGGGTTCCTAGGCGCTCTCCGCATGCCTCTTCTCAGCGTTCACCACACTGAATTGCCATCGGTTATCTACTTTCCTTCCTACTCTGAGCTCCTTCAGGACCCAGAATATGGATTTTACCTGCAGGACCAGGCCCTAGCTAGCTATCCCCAAAAGGGTGTCAAACACCCATTTTAAATACCACTACCCTACTGCCCTGCCGGTCACTGGTGCTGGACTTCCTGAGTCAGAAGCGCTGCGGGAGGGCCCAGCAACTCAGGTGACTCCAGCACAGGGCCGGATGCGGGAAAAGCTGTCTAAAGAAGCATGAAATTTAACTGTTGTGCTGTTCTGAAGCTCCTTCCGCATAAGTAGACTCCTACCTATGTTATTACTGCATCTATATATTTTTTAAATTGGAATTTAAGCTCTCAGTAGTCAATCTCATATACCACTGATTTACATTACTAATCCGATTAAATCCCCCAACTTTTTTCACACAGAAATATGCCATTCTATTTAGAGGGAACACGTGTGTATCTGGTGAGCAGGACTGTACCTTAGCTCTTGAAAGCTACCTGGTAACAAATACCTTTTCTTTACCACTCTAATCCCAGTGCTCAGCAGGAAGTCCAAAGACATACAGATTTATTGAAGGAATTAATAAATAATGATTGATTTTTATGAGACCCTATATCAAATTTCTAACACTCTCAGTTCAAATTTCAAATGTAAATTATGATTATCTAATTCGGATAGTCTAATCGAAGTCTATGCAACTCTGACCTCATATTTAGTGTCAATGTGTCTATTTTTCACATAAAAGTTAAAGTTTAGATTGTGTTGATTACATGTCAATTATTATAATAGCTTCATCTGCATACACAGCTAGAGTGGAAAACAAACTCTGAAGCACACTTCAAAAAGTAATAATGAATTCCTCTAAGTTTTTAAAGCTGCAAAATCAAAATGGAATAATCAAAAAGAAGGGTTTTAAAAATCGAATGTTTAATTTAAGGGCCGAGAAGCAAAAAAGAAAATAAAATTGAAAATATCGGGAGATGAATTAAAGGAACTCTTCTCATCATATAACCTGCCAGTCTCGAACAACACTTCTCAAATTATCTGTGGCCAAGAACTATTTTTAAAAATTTTCAGTTCGTTGAAAATCTCTGCTTTTGTCAGATGTGTATGTGTGTGGAGATGTGGCGACGTCAAATGATATTACAGCTTCTGCACTCTTCCTCTTGAGTCCTGCACTCCTGTACTTATTTTGTCTCAGCCCAGTCAGCAGATAGCACCACGCGTTGCGCTCCGAGCAGCAGTAGTCCTGAACCCAGGCTGCCGAACCTTCCAACGACAGTACTTGTCCGACCCGCTCATGGGGGGAAACATGAGGGTGTCACTGAGGTGCTCACTCAAGGCCCCACACCTCGCACTCTGTGGAGTTCAACCAGGAACCATAGAACTCATCAGGTGGGCCTGTCTGGGTAGAGGGCCGATCCCAAGAGAACTACGGCTTAGTTATGACAAGTCTTCATCAGGGTCCTCTTTGAGTGAACAGGAAATAACAGGGTACCATAAGAATAAATTATTAGGATAATGAAGTGAGTATGGAGAATAAAAAAAAGCACAAGGGACCACGGCCCAGGCTCTGGAAGCGGACATGTGTGTTCAAATGCCAGCTCTGGCACTTTGTACCTATAAGGACTGAACAACTCTAATTTGAACAATCTGAGCCTCAGTTTGTAGCAATACCTCACAGAGTTACTGTCAAGATTAAACGACATCATATATAAATTGCTTATCACAGTGCCCAGTACACAGCACATTCTCAGAAAGTGACTCCCCTTCTACGAGTGTGATGATGATGATATTCCGGTGTCTTTCTCGTTCAGACCTCTACCTTTGCAATTTTAAGAGCACCCTCTGGAAGTAGGGGAGCCATCTGCACACCACCTTTCACTAGGGACTAACTTTAATATTCCTTTGCTAATACATATGAAAAGACATAAGTTTGGGGGGAAAAAAGAAACATATTTAGACAAGTTCCTGTTCATTTAATGACCAATTTAACAATGATAATACAGCTTTGGTAGAGAGGATTGTATATTATAGTATTTGCATAAAATATGTTAAGATTTTAACATAATTTTACATTAAATGTTTTATTAATATATTTTTTGTTATACTAAATTAAACTGTTATAGTAATTGGACTTAATACATATCCTTTTAGGTATAAAAACTGTGGACTCTCAGGGCTGGCCTGGTGGCGCAGTGGTTAAGTTTGCACTTAAAGACTTTCCTCATGAGAGCAGTGGTGATATTAACAATTTAAAAATATACTATATATAATGAAATGTGTCAACACTGGGAGATATGAATGACTCGCTGAGTCAATACTCTCCCGATGACCTGTGCCATGATGCTACACAAGCATGCATGGGAACAGAGTCACTCAAAGTGCAGATAGATCAATGGATTTTAATGAAACAGAGAACACAACTTTACTGATCTGGACTCAGGTTCCACACTACAGCTAATCTTTAAGAAGCTACCACTTGGCAAGTTTTGGTGTAGTATCAAAAATATTTACCACTACTTTAAAAGTCTAATCACATATTTGTGTAAAAGCTGGATTTTCTTCATACATTTCAGTTAAAAGAAGATGTCTCAACAGACTGAATGTAGAGGGAGCTCTGAGACTCCAGCTCTAGTCTATCGTATTAGACTTTAAAGAGATTTCTAAAATAAAACGAGTCCACTATTGCTTTTCAGAAATAAGTTATTTAAAAGTATTTTTATATGTTAACATGCAAAGAGTTTTTATTTTTAAATGAATTAATAAATGTCTTAAAAAAAGACTAAAATCCACATAAACAAAAGTTCTTTGGGGTTCTTAACAATAAGACCAACTTGTGACTGTTAGCATACTCCTAAAAATTAAGCCCACACAGAAGAAAATCTGCAATAATGACAAGTTTTCATTTTAGTAAAGGTTATAACAATTAATTGGTTATTATAATTAAGAGGTTATATAATTATAAAAAACAGTATTATAACTAACAAAAGTTACAATAGTGGGCTTAAGTTTATTAGAAGGGATTCTCTCAGTTTCATGCAAAGAAATAAAATGGCATTCTTCTCTAAATTATGATCTTTTGACCACTAATACAGTGATAAAGATTTTTTGAAGTCTGTATAATTTCTCTTCATACTAGCCAAATTTTAGTGTCTTCCCTAATCATTTAAAAATTTAAGAGCTATTTAGCATCAGTCCTCTAACATCTGAAATCCTCATTTAAATGACTAGCTGACAAGCCACAGTTTGGAGATAAGAGCAGAAGAAGAATCCATGAATTCTGAAGTCCTCATTTAATTATGAAAGCAAAAAAAGATCTCAGAACACCTCCCCTATCTTGGAGGATAGAAAGAAACTTGCTTAAGTGCCCTATAAGCTGAAAATTTCACAAACCTTAATAACTTTAAAAGAATTATAGTACTCTCTTGTGGCCAATAAAGGCTGATAGTCACAATAAAAGTTACCACGATGAAGCTGCCATGTCTATGGCAACACGACTTTTCTCTACCTGTGCTGGGCAGGACAGAGCATCAATTGCAGTGCTCAAGTTAAACTAGAAAGCGAAACAAACATTAAGCGTCAACCTGAGAAGGCAGATTCAGAGTTGGTAGACCTATCCTAACCATATCAATTCTACAAAAATTATGCTTTGGGATTGTGATGTATGATAATTTTAATATGCAGGTCTGTTAGGATGCATGAGATTTATAAGAACATAAGAGCAATTCATAGCAGTTCATTATTTTGATTTCTTTCTAGTATCAATATAAATAACAGAATTTATGTAACAACTAGGCATTTTTTCTAAAAGAAATCTAAAATCTTCCATGTAGTCTTTGCCATGTGGAATTAACTTGTGATTAAAGGCACTGTATGTCAGGTTCACAGTCAAAGCTTCTGTAGGAAAGAACATTGCATAGTTTTCAAAATTAGTTACTGTAGACAAGGTCCTACACGGATTTGATGCCTGTCCTCTAGATAAACATAATCTAAATCTACAAGCTGATATCAATATATATTACAAGCAGACAAGTAAAAGGACTAGAACAATCAGCGAGCCACCACCCAGATAAGACAGTCCGTGTACATACAGATCATGTGAAAGCATCTTAGGGATGGGAAAAAATGTAGATTAGGATGAACAATGATGGCAATCTACCCTTAGACGAGCTCGAACAACCCATAAAGCTTTAAGGATACACCAGGAAACCAATTTAGCTGATGAATAAGGCGCGGCTCTAAAACAAAAAACTGTAGGCAAGCTCAGAATGAACTTCAGTAGGAGGAAAAGCAGGACGAACTGCCTGGAGGCAGTGTAAGAAGGGGTATCTGAGGAGCCTTAACAAATAAGCACAACTCTGAAAACAATTAAGTTTGAAACGAAACTGTGCCTTTTCATAAATAACACATATTCAACAACTACAAGGTTTTAAATTCTATTTTAGGATTTCAGAAATGGAATAACTGTTACCAAATGAATATTAACCACTAACATACTAATTTTGTTAAATTCATCAGAGAGCTTCTAGACACAGGGGCACAGGCTAGCATATGAGTAATTTCTGGTCTCCGCCAAAACACAAAAGCTTAGCTGGACGATTGCTTGCAAGAAATTAAACTGGAAAGTTTCTAAGAATCACTGCTGCTTTGCATGCAGATACAAACTCAACTTCACTGCCTCTGATCCTGGCAGGCTGCCTTTCCAGCAGCGGCAGTCATTTAGGGGTTCATATCAAGGTTACAGCATTTAAGATAATTCTACAGCACAAACGCTGACTTCTGAGGCAGTGAATTAATAAAACAAAAATCACCCCACATTGATGACACTGATGAAGCTATTATATTTTATACTCAGTTCTTTAAAGTATACACAGATACTTTCAAAAAGCAACATGTCAGTTTGTCGAGATTCATAAAAATCTTTTATCTTCAAAATTTCACCACTGGAAATTTACTGTTAAAAAATAGTGTAACAGTAAAAATATTGTTTTATTATCTATATCAAAAAAGAGAATATGTTCACTAGTATATTTTTATTTAAAATATTAAAAACCTGAGTATCTAAAGCTAAATGTTAGCAAAAGAGGAATGTCTGAGAAAACTACACAGCTTTTAAAAGTATTTAAAAAAAAAAACTGATAAAAACTAGTAATACTTTAGACACGCTAAGTAGGAAAAAAACACCAAACTGAAAATGCTCTAAAAATATAATTAAGTGAAAATGGAGATGTACCTGAAGAAAGACCCAGGGAAACACAAATAAAAAAGAATAGTTTTAGAGTGGTGGAGTTAGAGGTAAAATGCTTCTCTGTGAAGATTTTACTTAAGGTTATAATTTTTTTAAAAACCTAGATACTTCCAAAAACACTTCAGAGAATAAGTTAATAACAGTGGCTAAAGATGAAATCAATATAACAATTGCGACTAATCATACTCTTTTTTACAGTGCATTTTTCCTATGAAAACAGTTTGCCAATTTTTAATGTCATTTCCATATTTGTCACTACTCTTTGTATTAAAGTACTGCTAAAATGTAGCTTATGCCGGAGAATTTCCTGCTTCCTAGGCCACTCAAGAACAACTATACAAATGAAGTTAGACTATTACTGTGATTCAATCCTTCCACATCATTTACTAAGTGCTTCACGCGTGCTGGCCCCTGCAGCAGGGGCCAAGAAGTCTCCTTTTCCATCACTTCATCGCTCTCACTTCACGCCATCCTTTAGCCAGCACACTCCCCTCTCCTCCACTTTTTGTCATCTACTTCAATGTTCCACTTCAGGGCCCAAAACATATCTTAATCCTGAGACTTTTGGCTCTGTGGCCAAAAATTTTTCTAGAAGAATGTATCTGGATCATTTAATCATATGACAATGCTTTCAGTATTTAAGAAGGAAAGGTATCTTCTGTATCTGTACTTTGGAGTCATCATGAGAAATTCACTCTCAAACTTTCTTCCAAAATTATTCCCTTTTCATTTTCAGTGTCTCCTATTCCAGTAGCTCTTTCTTTTCTGCCATTAGTCATATGGAGGTCTTCCCTTACAGTAAAAACAAAAGTCTGTGTCTTACTCTTCCTGATGACACAATTGCTACCTGCATCTACTGCTGAATTCACTGAATGCATGCTCTAAACCCAGTATTTTCTATTGTGAATCCACCCATTTCTTTTTCTTTCTTTTAATGTCCTTACATCCTGGCTCATGTTTGAAATGATGCTAATACAATTAGTACTCTTATAAATTAAGGCTTCCTACAATATCTATCTCCAACTCTTTCTTCTGTTATCATTCTAATCAATCTTTGATTGCAGCAAACAATGCCTACTTACTCTCTCCTACAAACATTTCAAGGACATGCTATCCTGGGTTTCCTGTTTTTCTGTTCAGAATCTGCTAGTCCTCCTTCATACTTTGTTATTTTGGTGTCTTAAGATAAAATACCAGTGCTAGGAGCCCTGGCTCTGTAGGGATCTGAGCTGTCAGGGGACCATTCTATGTGCTCCTTTTCTCATATACTCAAGCAACATCACCTCCACTTTAGCAACCACCACTGGTTAAAAGTACTTCAAGGGCTTCATACATGTTGACTTGCAAACAAAGTTAACAAGTAAAGCCTGAAAATGATATAAAAACTGATTTGTGTATCAGTAGACAATTAAATATGTGATATCAGTTTCAATTCAGCAGCATTAAGTTAAAACTGATACAGGGAAGAGCTTAAAAGCAGAGGGATCTTAGCACTTTAAACTGAAAGAAGCCACAGACAAAACCCAATCTCGCGCGTGTACTTACACAGCTACTAAATGAGGATTCTAATGTCACAAGACAGAGCTATGGATGGAGTAGTCTTAGTCTGCTGGCTATGTGGGATTTTACCATAACAGAGTTAAGGCGCTGTAAGTCAAAAGTTATCTCAAAATCAAGAAAATGAACAGCAACTTAGCCTAGTGAGGGATGAGATTTGGAGTATAAGACTGGGAGAAAATGTGCTAATTTTGAGACAATGAAGATAATACAGATAAATCTGTGGTGGGTTATAAGAACGTCTCTGAAGACAGTGATAAAATGAGAATCAGCCAATTTAAGACTGACACTTTCTGACCAACATGGTAAAAGTAACACGGAAACAGGGAAGGCTACCTGACGAGGCACTTGGAATTTTAAGAGTCCACGGACACAAAGAGGTCTTCTCCCATGAGGTGCAATTAAATATAAATCTGCCTGAGGGTTTTTCCTAAACTGTGTAAGACCAAGCACCACGACCACAAAGGGAGACCATAAAATCTACACCTGGACCTCATCAAGTTAGAAGTAAGCCTGTAGCCTCGAATGACCCAGGAAGCTCTCCAGTCCTCTGAGCAGCTGGGGTTACTTGCAGGAAGTTATCCAGCCCATGAGAGGCACAGACACATCTCTCAGTTCACGGTAGTGTGATTACGTGTGCTGAGTACGATTTCATGTTAAATTTAAGATGATGATCTGATAAACCAGCAAACTTAAAAGAGAATCCAGTTCTTGGCAAACTGAGTGCCCTGCGAATAGTCAGGAGATTCTATCCTAGCCCACGCTACCTGTGAAAACATTCGAGCTCCGGAGGCAAGATGAGCTCGCATGCCAGCTCTACTACCTCGGGGGGCAAGTTAGCTGAAGCGCTCTATGACTTACTGTCTATATCCCTAAGGGAAGATGATCAAAGGACCCATTTCGGGGCCAGCCTGGTAGCGCAGTGGTTAAGTTTGCACGTTCCACTTCAGCAGCCCAGGGTTCGCTGGTTTGGATTCTGGGTGTGTACCTATGCACCACTTGTCAAGCCATGCTGTGGTAGGCATCCCACGTATAAAGGTAGAGGAAGATGGGCATGGATGTTAGCTTAGCGCTAGTTTTCCTCAGCAAAAAAAAAAAAAAAAAAAAAAGAGGAGGCTTGGTGGCAGATGTTAGCTCAGGGCTAATCTTTCTCAAAAAAAAAAAAACCTACGTGCCCATCAAGGGACAAATGGACAAAGAAGATGTGGTATATATACACAACGGAATACTACTCAGCCATAACAAATGATGAAATCTGGCCATTTGTGACAACATCAATGGATCTTGAGGGTATTATGCTAAGTGAAATTAGTCAGAGGGAGAAAGTCAAATACCGTATGATCTCACTCATAAGTAGAAGATAAACCACAACGACAGACAAATACACAGCGATGGAGACTGGATTGGTGGTTACCACAGGGGAAGGAGGGGGGAGGGCAAAAGGGGTGATGAGGCTCACATGTGAGGGGATGGACGACAGTTAGTTTTTGGGTGGTGAACATGATGTAATCTACACAGCATTCAAAATATACTACAATGTACACCCGAAAGCTATATAATGTTATAATCCAATGTTACTGCAATTAAAAAAAGAGGATAAAAAAAGAATTTAGTGGAAAATAAATCTCAAAAATTAAAAAAAATCGTAAAACCCACAATAAAGGACATAGCTTAGAAAACAAGAAAACAAAAAAACAAAACCAAAAGACCCATTTCATAGTGCTGTTATGAGAATGATGAAAGATAATACATTCAAATTGCAAAGCAGAATACACAACACATAGTAAGCAAAAAATGGATGTTAACTTTATCTACTAATTTTTTTCCTCTTGATGCTTGGAAGCCAAGCTATTTAAGTAAGGGTCTTGAGTCCAAGATAGAAGATACTATTTTTGTCTCAAGTAAGGATGTGAGAACTGCTAAGACAATGCAAAAAGGAATTCCTTTGGTTTCTCAAAGTGGGCAGGCTATCCAAATGAGCTTCTCTTCGTGTTGCTATGGCGTAGCAAGAATTGGGATGAAGGAGGGAGAATGAACATGGAACACTTGCTGATTCTAATACAGTGGTGGCAAGAGAACTGAGAAAAGCAGAGGCTCCATGTACAATAAAAGGAGACAATAGACATGTATTGATGTACAGACTATAACCAAACCTAGGATTCCAAAACACTGTTCTCAATGGTCAACAGATCTGTGAATGGACTGGGGGCGAGTGTCTTCACCTGCAGCTTCAGCAGGTAGTGTAGCACAGCAGCTGCCGCTGGGAGAGCTGCAGGTGGGAGAACAATCTTGGGGATTGGTGGGTAATCTCAACAGAGAGTAGGTGTCCTTAAAAAGCAAGGACAGCGTGGTTAAGTGTACAGACTTAATTAAACCTGGGCTCTTCTGCTTATGAGCTGTGTGACTTTGGGCAAGTTACTCAACCTATCGGCTTCAGTTTCGTCTGTAAGACAAAGATAGTAATATGTGACTCGTAGGGGTGTTGCTAAAATTAAATAAATTAAAATGTGTAAAGCACCAAGTATCTGGCACACAGTTCCGCAGCATAAGGTTAACAGATATAGTCATTTAAGAACAACCGACAGTTAGGAAGGAAAGAGCCACAGAGAGTGAGCCTGTGTTCTGGGGCAGCCGCGAGCTCTCGGCACGAGGGAGCTGTTAGGGGCTGCGGAGAGTTAGGACCCTCTCATTGGAAACGCGGCCCTGGAAGCAGCGGGGGAAACAGCAGCAACAAGTTTGTGAGCATTACTGAAATAGGCCTTTAGATATTTTCAGAATCAGAGTATCACAAATGTACCCTGAGTTTTTATTGTAGTCTGTGTTTTTTCATATTCTTATATAGGTAATCCACCCACAGCTTTCAGTCCACATATAAAATTTAAGAAATCATCTTACTCACTAAACTACTTGAAAACAAACTCTGGCACCATGGTGGGGGGGTGGAATAAGCAAGCACAAAAGCCCAACAAGTTTATCTTTCATTAAAGACAAACTTAAATACATCACGTGCGTGGATATGTGTGCACAGCAGGTGTCATCGAACTACAGCCCACTGCTTATTCTTGTATGGCCTGCAAACCAAGAATGGTGTTTACATTTTTAAAGAGCTGGAAAAAATACACAAAAGACTATCTCCTGACACATGAAAATTATATGAAATTCAAATTTCAGTGTCCATAAATAAACTTTTATCGGAACACAGCTGCACGCATTCGTTTCTGAACTGTCTCTGGCTGCTTTGGGGTTACAACGGCAGAGCTGAGCAGTTGCAGCAGAGACCTGTAAGGCTTGCAAAGCCTAAAATATTTACTCTCTGGCCTTATACACCAAAGGTTCGCCATAGCATATGTTATGATGAAAGGGAATAAATTAACCTTTAGATGTGATTCTCCAAATGTGACTAAACTGCCATATTTAACTCTGGTAATACTCACTTTTAGTTCCCTACCAGAAAGGCTTCCCCCAAATCCAGTGATTCTTTGAATGGTGGTGTTTCTTAAGAGAAACTGACTTCTAATGCTCCACAGAGCAATACTCTACGGAGTTCAGCTGACCACCTCTTGGAAAACCTGAACCCATCCAGAGCTGCATCCTGCTGAAAATTCGGCCCTGCCTACAACCTCCTATAAAATGAAAAGTGTAGAAGAGAAAAGGAACTAGAACTCATTAAACACCTCCCACGTGCAAACACATGGCATTATTTCTTTCAGGTCTTCACAACAATTCCATGAAGTGGGAATTACTGTCCCCGTTTCACTGAAGTAGGGACGGGTTCAGTGAGGCTAAGCAATTTGCCAAAGATAACATAGCCAGTAAGTCGCAGAACTGGGATTGGCACCTAAGTCTGAGAGTGCAAAGCCTCAGCTATTTCCGCTAAATCAGAGGCTTTCAAATGTTATGAGCATGACTCATAGTAAGAAGTGCATTTCACCTCATGATACAGCACACAGATATGTAAACGCACACAATTGAACAAAAGTTTCCTGAACCAATGCTTAGCCTTAAAACGTGCAGTGTGCTCCAATTCCTATTCTACTCTATAAGTTAAAAATTGATGGTTACAACCAAAAAAAGTATTTTCCAATGATTCTCAATCTGCAGAAGAACATGAGTGAGGTTCTTTAGTTACTATGAAATCTGATCACACTTGCTACTTGCACATCGCTTTGTAAAAGCGAAATCAGAATAACGGCACTTTACAAGTCTGTCAGAGGTTATCAAATGCTGTTTTGAGACAAGTGATATGTGAGACAACTGGTTTAAAGAGCATGTTCCCAGTGCTTTATGTATGTTTGTTTCATCTTTATATAACTCTATGAGGTGGATACTATTATTATTCTCATCTTACAGATGGAGAAACAAGCACGGAAAGCTTAGCTGACCTGCCCAGGGTCGCACGAGTGAGCAGCCGAGGCAGGATTCAGACGCAGGGGACTGGCTCCAGAGTCCACGCTTCATCACTTTACTCATGTTCCAGTCGCTGCAGGACCTCACACCCAGGTCACAGCAGTTTTTCACAGAAACAACTTCGACAGAATTGACTTAGCATTTAACTTTGACTTTCTATTAAGAACTGGCCATGTAAAGAATAGTTCCACATGTTTACTAAAAGTGCTATTAAAACGCTATATTAATTATACTGTCACTGTTCTCTATGTAAGGGAAAATCTGGTCTCTCCTGGTGTAATAGAGGCTTTATTTTTTTAGAAAATAAAAGTTACAGAACACCTTGATCCCATTTTTTGTCAGTTTACCTTTGCCTGAGAATTAAATTACGCATTTATCATTAACATATAACAGCTAACTCTTCGTGGCTATGCTCTTCCATACGCCACCCTTTCTTCTTTGTCCTTACATTCAGCAGCACTATGCTAGGACAATTAGAAGTGAGACAGAGAGGTCCGTGGTTTCATGGAGCTAGAATATTTAACAGGGGAGGCATGCATTAAACAAGTAATTTCATTATTAATGACAGGTGTTAAGTTCTAGAAAGGAAAAACACAGCATGCTTTGAGAGTTTATTACTTGAGGACCCAATCTAGTCAACATGGCCAAGACATCCTAAAGGAGTGACGTTCACGCTGAGCTATGAGAGATGAGAGGGAATCCTCCTGCCTAGAACGATTTCTAGGTAAAGGGAAGACAATGCAGAAGATCCCGAGGAGGAAAGGATGCTCTTCTAACAAAATCTGGTTACTCGCCACCGGGAACTGGCAGAAGCCCTGCCCAAGACACTGCCAAGAACAGGAACGGGTGAGAGCTGCCGAGCTTACTACACGATGGGGCTGATCCGGCTCTAGATGGGAGGGTGGTGCAGCAGTTCTCAGAGTTGGCTACACACTGGAATTCTGAGAGGCCACGTGAAGGAAAGAGGCCAAGGAGTGAGAAAAAAGAAAAACTTTAATTTCCTGAATGTCCTACCCCAAGAGAAAAAGAAATTGGGAAGCTGGAGAAGACTGTTACGAGAGGGCGAGCCTACTGATCTTTTTAATGGTATCTACAAATGCATATGAAAGAGTCAGGCTTTTTTTTTTTTTTTTTTTCCACTTCTCATCTTATGAAAGGAAAAGTATTGCTGCCATCCTGAAGGAACCGGGAATCATAAATATGACCATTATATAGGAGTGAAAAAGGGAACAGGTAGAGTACAGAGAGAAAAAAAAATCCTCCCTGAGCCTTTGCTGCCAAACGAGATTTGTTAAAATGAATACAGAATTCAGATGACAATTAGTACTGATAATTTAAACGTTTAACAATTCATTTGAAGTTTTTTACAAACACAGGTTTCTTTCTGGTTCCCTGCCTTTTTTTTTTTTTTTTTTGCTACAATGCTTTTCCTATTTACATTCCTTTGCCATAGGACAAATATGGCAAATAAAAATCAATTGGTGGTAGGAGCTCTCCTAACAAAAAATAGGGGCAAGTATTTATAGAAAGTTTATTATGTACTAGGCAGTGTTGTGAAATGTTTTGAATACATGATTATCTCATTTAACGCATCACAACCATCTTTGACCTACTGTCACATTTATGTCATAAATGAGGAAGCTGAAGCACAAAGAAGTCCACTAACTCTGTGCCAAAGGTCACACACACAGTGAGGGATGCCACAGTCAGTTCAACAGATGCTATTCCTCTTGGAGTTCATTCAACCTACTGTCTGAACACAGTATATCTTCTGGATCCCAGAGGAAGCCTAAAGAGGATAAGGGAAAATAACAGCCATCTTATGATTCTTCAGCCCACTGTCATTTCTCAAATGAGAACAGGGCTGAGTTGAATTAGATGGGGAGAACAGATTAAAAAGGGAAGTACCCCAGCCATAACAACCAGTGGTTATAAACTGGTATACAAAAAAATACACCAATCGTTCTAAACTTTAGTGTGCATCAGAATCTCCTGTGGGTCTAGTTACAACACTGGGCTCCACCCACAGACAGTTTCTGATTCAGTATGTCTGGGGCGGAGTCTGAGAATTCGCATTTCTAACAAGTTCTCAGCGGATGTTGCTGGTCCAGGGACCACAATTTGAGAAGCCTGCACTATACATACCACATAAATTCACTCTCTTACAACGCTATAGTGAATAAAACCACACGCTTTTCCCGGGGAACTACAACAGAAATTAAAGGGCTCCTTCAGAGGTTAAAGAGATGGGGAATTTTCAAAGAAACATTTAAAAATTTTTTCATTTATTATATTTTTAAATATAACATTTGGTACATACAAAAATATGTGTAAAATATATAAATTGTAAAAGCCATATAATTCTCATACCTAATTCATACAGTGGCAATCAATGTCTTCAAACACAACTGACAAACTTCCTTTAATATTAAACTATTTATTTTTCTAATTGTCAAACAGGCTTATGAAATTTAACTTCTGAATACATAACATTCATAATTAACATATATAGTATAAATAGGTTAAATTTTGCCTTTTTTCTTCATTGCTTATTCCACAGTTTTCACTAGTGAATAAACACTATTGTTACTGAAGACTAATCTAACTGAACATATGAAGTTTGACAAAAAAATAACTCAAACTTTCCAAGATATATTGTAAAACTACTAAAGACAGAACACAAAGAAATGTTTCACCCCAAATTTACCAATTTTAGTTATTTTGTTAAATTAAGAGAGCACTACAGACCGGGCTACACCATTCTAACGTGGGATTTCAAAGCAATGATCACACAGCCTTCAGTGCTATTTGAGTAATTACAGACAATCAACATTGGCAACGAAGTTAAAATCTTACCCAGATCTAGTCGTTTTGAATTCCACCTTGAGGATAGGTTTGCACGGTTCTGGCTTCTTCCCATCCTTTAACTGTTTTCCTAAAATATATTTTCCTGCATTAAATTCTAAAATTCTAAGTTAATCTAAATTCTTACATTGATAGTTTATAAAATGAAAGTGAAATATAATGAAATCCACCACGAAACATTTTAAAGTGATTCTGAAAGAAGTACTTAATACAAAGTAAGATATTTAAAATAATCAAGTAAGTTAATTGACATTCCATGCTAAAAGGTAACTAAAATCAATAACTTAGTAACATGTATGTGATAAAATTCTAGTAAGAAGTTGATAGTCTTCTCAATGTTCTTAACTGCAGGTAAGCAAAACAAAAGTTCAATTAGCTAAATTAATTCAAGTTTTAAAATAGCTTGATTCAAGAAAAATAAACCTAAATCATATTTTCACACAAGTGTGACAGGCTGCATAATTAAACCCTATGCTAATAAACCCATTTATATTTATTCCCCTAAAGTAAAACCCATCCCTTGTAACGTCCAAAAGACTGCTGAAATAAACCAACCTCTACAAAAGGTGTCAGAAACTCATACTGTCAAAGAATTTTGATTATTTAAAAAAAATGTTTTTTGATTTGTTACCTATTTCTACATGTTCATTGTAGAAACAACTCAGAAAAATATAAAGAAAATAAAACATGCATTTCCACTTCTTAGAGATCAGTCATTCTCAACATGGTACTGTTCCTGGGGACTGCAAACCCACACGCACGCCCCAGCCCTTCTCGTCCTCTTTCCCAGCTTTCTCCCCCACAGGACCTCGCTCATTCTAGGACCCTGTATTTTATTTTGTTTCTTGTTTGCCTCACCAACAAGCAAGCAAATTCCATGAAAGCAAATGTTTTTAAGTGTGTATGTGTTTTCTGTTGCTGTATTCCTGGAGACACTGTTTGGCACAGAGTGGGCACTCACTAACTATTTAATGAGTGAATAAATTAATGATTTTTCCTTAGGATTAATTCTAGAAAAAGAATATCTGGGTAGAACTGTATTTCAGAAAGCTCGCACCAATTTGTATTTCCACCAACAGTGTAGGAGAGTATTTTGCTACATTCTTCCCCAACAATGCTATTTTTTTTTCTGATTTGATAAGTGGAAAAGGTATCTCATTTTAATTTGTACTGTTTTAATCCATAACTCTGAACATTCTTAGGCTTTTGGGTCATCTGTATTTCTTCTTTTAAAAAACAGCTTGTGTCCTTTACCCATGTTTGTATGTTATCTTCTTTATATTTAAAAGTAAATTTAATATTCAGAGGTCATTAATATTATGTCCGTTATATGTTGCAAATATTTTCCCCAGTGTCATTTGTGATTGAATACTCAGAAATTTTTAAAACCTGCACAGATGTATACATTTAAATAATCAAGTCTATGAGTCTTAATCATGTTTCCAGTTAAAAAAGCTTAAAATCTAAAATGCCAATCCTTCCAAAATCAATTTACAAATGCAATATAGTTAGAATTCCAACAGCGTTTCTTGGAATGGCTAAGAAACGAGGGAAGGAGACTGACTTCCAGAATGACAGTGAGAACCTCCGTGAACTCGCTCTCCCACAAAAATTGAAACACTAGTAAAGCAACTCAAGTTAACCACTCCAGACCTCTGGAAATTAACTGAAGCCACAAAACAAGCGGATCGTACAGTCTCCCCACAGAAACGACGAGACCTCGGTAAGATGGTAGACTGGGATGCTTCCATGGAGGGCTGTTCCCGGCCCCCTCACTTCCCAGCTTAGTGGCCAGTGGCCTCGAAAAGGCAATAATGTTAGCCATCAGAAAGGACTGAGTATTTTTGCAGTTCCATTAAAACCAGCTTCCCGAGAGCAAAAGAGCTGTCTGTCCCAACTCGCAGCTCCCTGGAAACTCTATTCCCAAGGTGGTGTGGCCATTTCATCCGAGAGAGACCCCAGCTCAGGAGGGAAAAGGCCCTCCCTCCAGGGCATCGCAAAAACAGCAGCCATCTGCGGGCACCAGGCAGCTGCCTAAGGCTGTGGTTTCAGCTGAGGCGGATAAGAGCCAGGGCAGGAATGAGAAGAAAATTCTGAAGAACTAGACATACTCCTGGGATCTAAGAGTCTGCACAGCTGTGCAAGGCTGCGTGCATGCCCAGGGAGGACCTGCTGGGAAAGGAAAGGGCCCAGCCACTCATCTCTGGCTGACTTTGAGACCCTGAGCACACAGGAAGTAAAAAAAAAAAAAAAAAGTAAAATGGTGGAAAGTAAAATGAGCTATAATATCTACTGCTGCCAGGAATGTCGGGAAAGAGCCACTGATCCGTGGCTGCTAGAACTGCGAAGGATACAGTCTTTTTGGAAAGCAGTGTAACAGCATTTACTACAAACAGAAATACCTAAAACCCTTTGAGGAGAAACAATTTTACTCTTGAGCATTTGTATATAGAAGCAAAAGGACCAATTCCTATTGAATAGGTACAGGAAGGTAACAGCAACATAATTTGTAGTGATCAAGAACGGAAAATAAAGTGAATGTCCATTAATTTGAAAAGGCTGAATAAATTGTGAAACAATCTATTACCTTACCATTAAAATGAAGGAATTAGAGCCATGCCAGGTGACACAGAGAGATCTTCCTAAAGCACAGGGGATTAAGCACAGTGGAAAAGCAAGATGCAAAAAAAAGACTAATAGAAATGGGGCTGGCCCAGCAGTATAGTGGTTGAGTTTGGTGGCCGGGGGTTCGCCAGTTCAGATCCCAGGTGTGGACCTACACACCGCTCATCAAGCCATGCTGTGGTAGGTGTCCCACATATAAAGTAGAGGAAGATGGGAATGGATGTTAGCTCAGGGCCAATCTTCCTCAGCAAAAAAGAGGAGCATTGGCAGCAGATGTAAGCTCAGGGCTAATCTTCCTCGAAAAACAACAACAACAAAGACTAACAGAATTCTATTTTATGTAAAACAATGACCAAAAAAATCTCCTAAGTTTATCTATGTGTGTAGGGATATATATGGTTTTAGAAATATATATATATATATTTTGGAAGAACACCTGTACGATTTTTGACATAGCTTACCTGGTGGGGCACAAAAGGGGACTGGGCTGCTGACGTGGGGGAAGGCTGAGGGAGAAGGGACTGATCCCATTTATGTATGATGACACACACATGTGTATGGATATGTATAAAAAGCCAGCAGTCTTTTTTGTCATTCTCCTCTTTGGTTCCATGGTTAGGAAGTTCTTCTCCACAGCAAAATCATTTCAAAAGATTTTTTTTTTTTGCAATTTCTTGCAATTGCACTATAGTATCATTTATTACATTTAATTATTTTCTGAAATCTATTTTGGTACAAAGAAGGTATTTTTCTTCTAATAATTTCAGCACTATTTTAATAGTTTTACTGAGCGATAACTGCCAGACAATAAAGTGCACACACATACTTAACGTGTACAGCCTGACGAATTGTGATATAGGAATGCACCTGCCAGCGCTATTTATGGAACCATCATAACTTCCCCCACTGATATGAAGTCACCTTTATTACATTAAATTTTTATAAATACACACCTGTCAAGTGGTATGACAGTAACTAATCCTGCCTTAAAGTCCTGGGGGATCGCCTCTTCCTCTCTGTATGCAGACAGCAGAATCCTGAACCTCCAGCCTCCCAATTTACAAGACCCAAGAAGTGCCGGGTAAGAGAGGGAAGCAGAACAGCAGGCCAAGAGACCGCAAAGGACTGCCCGGGGGAGGAGACTGGTTTGTTGAGGTGGGAGAGGGAATTGAGGGAAAAAGGAAGGTATAGAAAAAAGGAGGCTTAAATCTGAAAAGTAGACCCTCGAGCAGTGCGAGGAACAAAGTAAGAATTTCAACCTGTTCAGAGAAACACGATCTTTTAGCGAGGAATTTCCATATCTGCTTTGAAGAAGGCCAGCATCAGCCCTGGATCCATCTTCTACACCCAAGGCTCTGATTGAGAGCGTCAGACTGATGTAATTTGGGCTTATAGATGCAAATTTTACATTTATTCTCAAAAATTATTTTGTTGTATGCATTTTGTTTTATGAAGTAAAACAATTTTTCAGATATAACTTCATTTGACTTATTTCGATATTCACCACCAATCTTTCAGTGGCTGGAACCATTTTAAGAGCATCGGGTGATGTATTTACTGAACCTTTCCAAGTCGGAGCTTCTATATCTTGTATAAAACCTGGCTAGGTACAAAGTTCTTAACTTTTGCTTTGCTCAATAGTCTTGATATTGCTCTACTGTATCTAGCACTTAAACTTAGAATAAAGTTTAAAGCCGATCTGATTTTTATTTCTTTATAAGTAAACTTTTTTTCCACCGCATGCAAGGATGCTAACAGAGTAGTTTCATTATCTCTGTAAATCACAAACGCTGCAGTTTTTATAGTGATCTTTCCTCCTTAACCTTGCTTGGAAATTACTGAGTCCTTTTGATCTGCGTACTCTGATCATTTTTCAACTCAGGTTTTTAAAATTACGTCACCAACTATTGCTTGGGTTCCAGAAAGGTTAATTTATTCAAGTGTAATCCTAGACTAACCATTTTCTAAACTGAATCAAGCAATAAGGCGCTAGCTAAGATTCCATACAGCACACGTAAGTCAAAGGATGCTTAAAGGATCGCTGGATTTCACCACTAGGTGTCACTTTTCTCCTTACTCGCTATGCCACCTGAGTAGCAAAAACCTGTGCTAGTTTTTTCAACTACCTGTGAACTGCCTTGATATGTCGTTGAAAAGATCTGGTTAATTATAAAACTTGACTTAATAAATCAGGTAAACCCCCATGTCACATCCGATTTCTTCTGTCTCTTATTATGACTTGCTCCCTATAAGCCACTTGGCCACAATGAACTTGGTTAAGTCTTGGTGAATCTAATTCCAGAATTTTATGTATGTACGTCCATTTCTTCCCATTTGCCGTCACAAGTGAAATCTTCACTATTTATTGTTTACAACGGCTTTCTAACTGGCCCTCCTCTTCTGTGCCTAGCTCCACTGACGCAATACCATCAGAGTAGTATTTCCAGAATATAAATGTTGTTTCTTATGTAAATCATTTACTACATCTCCATCATGAAGTCCAGACTCGTTAGCATAGTATGATGTATAAGTACTCTTGCTTCCATACACGGTTGTGTCTTCACTTCCTGCTACCTGCCCAAAGGAATTTTAAATGCTGGTCATATTAACAGTTTTCCAAGATTACCTGCTTTGGATTATGTCTTTGTATCTTCTGACTAAAATAACCTTGCTCTGCTCTTTCCTATCTCATAACATCCCATTCATCCTTTAAGACCAAGCTCATATAACCTAAATTTGTGAAATCTTCCTACACCCTTCATCCAAAAACATACCCACTACTTCTGTTTCCACATCATCCTATGCATGCCTTTATCAGCACTCATCATACGCATTCTAGTTATCAGTTTATAGATCGTTTTCATTCACTGGACTATGAGTTCTCCAAGTGCATCATATTTCCAGTATTTCATCTCTGGTGTACAGGAGGCGCTCAATAAATGTCTGTTGAATGAATGAATGAAGATACATTAAAAAAATGAGTGAGGATCATTGACAAAAACAAGTGCTTCCTTAGTTTTTAATTTTGCCATTTAGAATGGAGAACGTATATTCTAACTGATACAGTTGTCACACAGCAGTGATGTTCTCAGCCTAGAGCTGGCCATCTAGCATGGCAGCCATCACTCCCACATGGCCATTGGGTGCTGAAATGGGGCTAGACCAAGTTTAGATTTGTTATAATATAAAATACACAACAGAGTTCAAAGAGTACAAAGAAAGAATGTGAAATATCTTAATTTTGTATGTTGATATTTTGCATATTTTGGGTTAAATAACATTTTAAAATTAATTTTACTTTTTTCACTGTCCTTAGTATAGTTACTAGTAAATTTAAAACTACACATGTAGCTCACATTATATTTCTATTGAACAGCGATGCTCTAGAAATTAAAGTGATTCAAACTGGCAAATCGCATTGTTAACAACACTCGTCTGAAATGGGGAGAGGGTTCTTTCCTTAATGAGTATGGAGATAGTTAATTCACAGCTGAACTGAAGACAGCTGGACATCTGCTTTTTGACTCTTGGCCAAGGGCAATGGGATTTATGATGTGCTTGTTCAAGGTCCAAAACTCCCCTAGTGACTCCCAGGGTAGCAGTTTTACTGATGGTTGGCAAGTGGCCTAACTGGTTTGGCAAGACTGGCTTGATCATTTCAAGGGCCTCCCTGAGAGTTTCTGAGTTCCTCAGAAGCCAGATCTCGGTGGGTGGAGCTGGAGACTCAGCACAATCCTTGCGTGCACTTCAGCACCTGCGGGAGCCCGCATATGGGATGTCGCTCAGAATGCTGACCCGCATTCTCTTTCTCCCGCTGCACCACATCCTTTGCCTTTAAATAAAAGCCTTATCTGAGTATGTTCTGTGGAGTCCAGTAAGTCCTTTCAAATACATAAACTGGGGAAAACCTCATAATGAACTATTTAAACAACTGCAGTATGGTTTTACTATTTATTGAATGTTTCATGCTTCAGCTGAATCTTAAAAGTAGATTAATCAAGTTTTTTGTATGTCACATCCTTAAAATATTACATTAAGCTGACTTTTACTTATGTGAACTTTGATTTTAT
The DNA here is from genome assembly GCF_041296265.1 of Equus caballus. NCBI lineage: Eukaryota > Metazoa > Chordata > Mammalia > Perissodactyla > Equidae > Equus > Equus caballus. Next base: position 19,224,202 of record NC_091714.1, read on the forward strand.
TTTTCCTTCAGTGACCCTTAATAGAATAAAAGTTCCCTAATCTTGGTTTATTCCTTGATAAGTGGATTGATTGTACTTATAAGTAAGCTCCAGAAACTAAATTTTAAAATGTCATTTCCTATAATGAACACCTATTGATTTTGACCGTCTATCATCTCCATTTCCTTTGAGAATAATCTGATTCTGGTGAAGATAACAATCTCTCTCTCTCTCTCTCTCTCTCTCTCACACACACACACACACACACACACATGTAGGGTTACAGGGGAGACCCTGCAGGGCCCTGGGCCAGCAAATCACTTAACCATGAGGATTGCTTAAGGGTAAGTATGTGATCCATGCCAGGACTATCAAAGTTCTTCCTTCCTAAATAAGGAAACTCTACCTGCCATAGGAGAGAAAGAGGCCAAAACAGAGAGAGAAGCAGAGCTCACTCCCCAGGCTTACCATACAGAAATACAGAATGTGCGGTCCATCAAGATGAAACGACTTTGCACAGTCAACAGATGGAACAAACCCTGCTTAATTTCCCTATGTTCCCAAAACTCTATACCTTAAAAATCACTTTGTTCAATCCTGCCATTTTACATACGATAAAACTAAGTCCCAGAGAAGAGTAATTATCTCCACAAAGTATTTCACATACAGCAAAGCTAGAATTACATTCCGGGTTGTCGGATTGCCAGGGAAATTCATAAAAACTAGATTAAAGGGAGCTATCAATTTTGTTTGTTTTAGTCAGAAATTACCTCTTGAGTAATTTCAGACACACAAATGAAGACTTTCTGAAAAAATATAATTATAAACCATCTTGATATGCATAGTAAATTATTCAGTATTATATCACAAAATTATTCTCCTTTGCTGGCCATCTTATCATCACTATCTAGATAACTACTATGCCCCTCAGGGTAAGAGTCTACCATCAAACACCGTGAGCAGGAAAGAGGCCATCCGAGGGAAGACTGAGCATAGACAACAAATCTGGAGAACTGCCTCCTAATTCAATTACAGTCCAAGCGCCAGGCCATCACCTCTCAGAGCACATTCCATGGAACACTGGGGAACCACAAGATGTTCTGAGAACAAACAATGCTAAAGGCAAATAAGTTTGGGAAAGCCACATTAAATAAATGAATATATAAACCAATATAAATAACAATACATATATGCATATATATCCTCCTTCTTAGAGATTCATGGTATATATTAAAGGTTAAGAAGTCTTGCAGTGAAGACAATGTTCAACTTTAAGTCAGCATTTCCAAAACTTTGACCCTAACAATTTTTCACCAAACAACTCATTAAGAAAAACTAGTATTGTGAAATGTATTTTGGGGAACACTACTCTAATCTAAAAATCTTTTGGTCCTATCCTACCAGGTAAATAACGTACCCAGATTTACATTTACTATAATTGCATATGTACAGCACATCACAATGTCCAGGTACTTCCACTTCCACTTTGCTCATTTGATGCAGGCCACAGAACAGTGCCCATCACATGGTAGACCCACTATTTGTTGAATGAATAAACAAAAATAGTCCCCACAACAACCATGTGAGAAGACTAAATTTAATTATCATCTCTACAGAGGAGAACGCTGAGGTTCAGAAATGTTAACCAACTTCTTAAAGGTCACAGAGCCAGAAACAATGGACCCAGGGCTTGACTACAAGTCTGGCTTCAAAATCCCGTTAGTCTGATGGAGTATTAACGTCTTCTGAACAGATTCTTCAAGGACGTCTTAAGCTATTCTTAGGAGTAAACATTAAAATAAAGTGCCGGTAGGAGTCTTAAAGTAAAATCAGTTCCTGCCTATTGAGGTAATACTTATAAACGTTTTTTTAAGAATAAGATACTTAAACAACCATTAGATGCCTATTGAGGTAATACTTATAAACGTTTTTTTAAGAATAAGATACTTAAACAACCATTAGATGGGTTTAAATATGAAAAAATCCAAAATGGGCAAAATTTTAAAAGTCTAGTACATTTAAAGTAATTTGCTGTAACTGCTAAAAAGTAAGAGCAAGAGACCATAACAGAAGACAGTAATAAGAAAAAACCCTAAATTTCAACACATCAAAGCAGACATTTAGTATCCTGAAAATTATATACCATGAATATGGTACATATGGAATATATGATAACTTGTTATGGTATGGAAAACACTTTTTTTGTACTTTAATGTATAAAAATGCATTTAGTTTGCCACTGAGCTCAGCTACCAACATAAATTCAACTTTGGTAGATCACCTGCCACTAGCAGTAAGCAGTAAACATTACTACTGGTGAAAATAATGCATATTTTATAAATAACGACTACTTCTGATCATCTACAGTTTTAGACTGCTCTATTGTGCAACAAATACCATCTTACTTTTTAACATCTGCCACAGAAAAAATTTATTTACATTTTGTTTGGATTCTAATTTTGGGAAAAAAACGTTAAATCAAATATTCTTCATCTTGTTTCTTTAAAAATAATTGTAGCTAGTGATCCTCTTTTGCTAAGATACCACAAACTCTGTAGAAACTTATTTCTGCCACTTATAAAAGTCTGCTCTCAAGGATCTAGGTTTTCAACATAAAAAAAGATCAAGATTAAACAGAAAATCACCATTTGGCAACCATCACAGCAATAATTAATCCAGCCAACAAACATCAAAAGATGCTAAAACCAGAGGGTCAAAGCTGGATAGGGAACAGTTTGATTTATAGTCTCAAAGTACTTCCTTCAGATCAAAATATTTGGTGATTACAGATACAAATCAAAAATACTTATTAATTTCAAAGGGAAAAGAGTAAAGTTATAATGGAGAGACCCAGCAGACAGCAGCTTAATCAAGGAATTAAGGCATGAGACATCACCCATATAGGACAAATCAAACACAGGCTCCACCTGAGAGGAGGCAAAAGGAACTCATCAATCCTTTGGGGATATTCCTGAAGAAAATGTGCAACCTGAATCTAATCATGAAAAAACATCAGATAAAACCATACGGAGGCACATTTTAAACATAACTGACCTACAATCTTCAAAATTGTCAGTTATAAAAGTCAAGAAAAGGCCCAAGAACCATCCCAGTTTGAAAGAGACTGAAGAAACCTGACAACCACATCTAATCTCCATACAGACCTTCAGAGAAAAGGCAAAACCTGGTGACACAGGAGAATGCCCTTGTTAATAAGAAACAGATACTGGAACATTTTGGGGTGACTGGATGGTATGTCAACAACTTACTCTCAAATGGTTCAAAAGAAAAAACTCTTTGTACTATTCTTAGGAAAAAAGATAAAACTTCAGGTGAACTTAAAACCACAAAACCAATAGCATATATTTCTACCGTCTTCAATACTAGTTTCATTTCTTCTGGATTTGAAATGAAAGGTTTTTAAACGAATCATCTACTTTTTTAGTGTTCTGGATTCCTCGGTTCCAGTGGGGTTGGGAGATCCTAAAATTTATGAAAATTCTCAGGCGTACCACTAAGATTAGGGATCTAGCCACTAACAGAAGGAAGATCGAAAATATATTAAGAAAAAGACTGGAACCTAGTATCCTAAGGGCTATCCTCTGGATGCACGCATAATTAGATCTGTAGCAAATTTAAAATAAGTGCTTTTCCAGAAGATGACCGCTACCACAAAGCAGTGGTAAAATATACCAAAATATGTGGCTTCAAGAATGGTTACTTTTACCAGAAACAAACAAGTCTGAAAACCCATACTGCCCGAGACAGATAAATTTTTAATTTTACTGTTTCCTTAATTTCTACATTGCAATAATTCAGAATGTACCGACTTTTTAAAAAAGCAGGCAAGCATATTTTAAAGCAAACAATGAAACATTCACAATAGTACAAGGATACTCTTCAATATGTTACCAATTTAAAGAACAGTTCCTTTAATTTCCCTAAATTTGCTGGTTAAGAATCTCTTACGGTAGAGCTGGAGAATGCAGATTAATAAAAAAAAAAAAAGTACATTCATTTTTCCAAATGAATTTGGCTTCATCCAAGACACAAAGAAGTCCTTTATAATCTGTTCATAAACACCCTACTAAAACCTTCTTTGTAGGTTTTGTAAACATACTTGTGCAGAAAAGAGTTAACATAGCAGGCTTGAGCCTGTTTTCCCTAGAAAGGTCGGCCTCCAAGGTCAGTTCTTGGTTGGCATCTGGTAAATTGGCTTTCGAGACCCTTCCACAATTCCCAGACTGATAAGGATGGCACACTGTGCCTAAGCTGTTTGTACAAACAGTACAGTTTATGATGAATCCCTGCTTTTCCTCTGGGCATCTGAAATTTTGGAACGTGCTAAAGCAGAGGGTGTCTACGGACTTATGCCAATAAAATCTCTGGGCTCCTGGGCTCAGGTGAGCTTCCCTGGTGGACACCATGTCACACATGCTGGCAATAACTCATTGCTGGAGGAAGTAAGCACGTGCTGGCAGACTCCCCGGGCAGAGGACTCTTGGCAGCTTGTGCCTGGCTTCCTCCAGACTTCACCCCATGTGCCTTTTCCCTTTGCTGATTTTGCTTTGCATCCTTTTGCTCAGTTCTGTGAATCCTCCTAGTGAATCATCAAACTTGGGGTGATCTTAGGGACCCTTGACACTACATTTTAATGCATAAAATTACTTTCTATAGAGTTCTGAGTGTTTCAATACACGGTCATATATACATTAGCAACTTGCAATTGATAACTTTAAGATGACAAAAGCCTAAAGTCCTATATCGCTCATAAAATTATTTACCTTTTTGACTACTGGAGAAACAATACTCAAAAAGATACTGTAACAGTCGTTTTCTCAAAGTTCAAATTTGCAATTTCAACTACAAATATAGTTAATTTGAGATTTTATTACCTGGTTATCGCATACTATTTCTATATGTGTAATTATTTTTAATTCCCTCAAAATGAAAGAAAACTCATCTTTATCCTCAAAAACAAACAAATCCAAATGCAAACTCCTGACAGTTTACTGTCCCTCACAATTCGGATGGTATTTAAAAGGGATGCATTCTTACCATGTGGAGCGATTGTCTGTAGCGGCTTAGCGGACGACCTCACGTTCCATATGGTCAAGGTGCCATCCGAATGACTGCAGATGAACTGTTTCCCTTCGTGATGCCAGGCAGCAGAGTGGATGGCCTAGAGAAGATGGGGAAGAGTCCCATTTTTAAAAACAAAAAGCAACTTAAACACAAAGCTATCCATAATTGGTGTTGTAATTAATTTTCACTTTAAACTTTTTCATATTTCCCAAGCTGAAGTCAATATTTTAACTTGGCATTCCCACAATAATTTAGCCCTCTTGCAATACAAATGAGATTTAATTTGGTATTGACACTATTTTAATTCTTTTAACTTACTCCTTAAGCCAACATAAGGATGATACAATAGCCATATATGCATTATTGACAAGTTCAGGAAAACAAAATGTATTCTTATAGTTTCTTAGAATAAACCATACCTAAACATAAATTACTAAGTAATTACAACCAATATCCCCTCAAAAAAAATAGTTGCTTTGACAGATCAGAACAAATTTTAAACATTAAATAAAATTATAAGAAGATAAAAATGTAGATTTAAGATCAATTAAATTAAAAATTAAGATAAATTACAAATATCTCAGATTGAGCTTTCAAAACATGCTATCAATTTCTCAAGTAATTATTCAGGTGATTTTTAAAATCTGAAGGGACTCTCTTTTGACTAGAAATTTACTTTATACCGCTGCACCTCTTAAAAGCTATCTGAGAATATTTTTATATGACCAAAGTACATTACCCTCCAATTTTTTTGTTCTAATATTTTCTGTTCGTAAAAATTTTTTTAAAAAATCACTCTCCTAGGTCCTCTTTAAATTACGTCTTTTCAACTTAAGCTGATACACTTCTAGTTCTTAACGGTCAGCTGACTGTAAAAGCTGCCCTATGGGAGCGTCAGGATGCAGAGCGCAGCACAAAACCACGCAACTGAAACTTGCAAGTTCAAGTACGCAGTCAACATTTACTATCACCTCGTTCAATGGCCATTCATTTGGGTTCCTCATATGCTTATAAGTTTAAGTTAAATAAAACAATATTATGGATCATATTTTAAAATTTAAATTACGATGGATAAAGACCATCAGCTGCATTTCTCAATGCCAAGACTACACAATGTTTTAGGTTCAAAGTATCTCTAATAAAATTCTAAATAAAATCTTAAAACAGTAATAACCTTAATCCAAAATATACATATGACATTCTACAAACTCAATCTTAAAATAAGCAATCCTTTAGTAACCTTAACAGACGAAATTATTCCTGCAAAATACGAGTAGTGTTAAGTAGCTATACACAAAGCTATTTATATTTTTCAAAAGTGATAAAGGAAGGACAAGAGAAATCTACAGTGTTGTCTGGAATCTATAAATAAAAACATTCTGATCTTATCATATGTAAAAGTGTATATCATATACATAAATATATATCATAGAGAACTAATATTTCTACTTTGCTTAAAAAATACATCTTTGTTTAAAAGCATCTTTTACTCCTAAGATACTATTAAACTGTTAAGCCTTCCAAAAATAAAATATTAATTATAGGGACCAGTTGTTCACCACTATTCTGAATAACAAAGCGAAACCAATAACACAAAAACTCCATAAAAGAAACAATCAAATATAAACTTTTACATGCAATAAACATGCACAATTTTTTCTTAGTTCTGCAATTTTCTGAATACAAATCCAACTTGCCACAAGATCTCATTTTTTTCTCACAGTCTCTAATACCATTACATGTAATACTACATATATGAAGTAGAAATTTATGTAAACAAAGTGGGAACAGCAAATCTCACTAACCAAATCTGTCACATGCTTAGGATCAGAAAGTAGGTTAGGAGCACACCTGAATAATTTACAGGAGAAGATAAGTGATATAAAGTAGGTAGCATAAATGGGGGTTGAAGAACTTTGTATGTTGGTTGGCTTGTTTATTTTTCCAAGATGTAAAATTTCCAGACGACTTTTAAGTTACCAAATTTTTAAAAAGTGGAAAACTATAGATACAGATGAGTAAGAGAAATAGGTAGGAAGAGAGATCAAGGGCAGAATGAATGGAAATCAGAAGAACAAAATAAACAAGAAATATACAAAAGTTGTGGAGGAACAACAATGAATTCAGGGTAGAGAGAAAACGTGGAAAGAGAAGGAAGGGAGAGGATATAGCTACTGGCATAAGCCACAAAGCAACAGTATACACAATTCTAAAAGTTCTTTTTCAAGATGCAATTGTCTGCAAGAAATAATAACTATTATAAAGCTCATGAGAGAGTTAATGGATTAAGGATCTGACATTAGTATTTTCATCTTTGATAAAACAAACAAACAAAAAGCTTAAGTACTGTATACTTGAATACACTTTTTAAAAAAGAGTAATATCTAGTTATTAGGCTTTGGCAAAAGTAGTAGATAAGATGCTTTGTGCTTTCTTATCAAATAAGAGGGCATCTTGAAGCACAATTTTCTGGAAAGAGAACAGGCTATTTATCTATGAAATTTTACAATCACTAACTCAGAATAGTGGGAAAATTGAATAAACTCCCTACCTATTGATTTTGCAAACTAATCAGTATTATTAGAATCACTTCGCAGTAAAGCTGTGTATAAACCGTAGCCCAGCTGCTCTTATATTACACATATACTGATTAACGTTTCTAGCAGACTCACACCAAAAGCAGTTTTTCTCCTACAAAATAAGATTTACCTGATATTCAAAAGCAATATTGATAACTAGTAGTTATACTGGGAATCAGCAAAATTCCCAGCAATTGGGAATTTGCCAAAACCCTTAGAAAAATGTCAACGAAATGATTTTGACTTTATAATGCTTGCAAATACATGGAGAGTAAATAGTAAAAATACTCATTTTGTTTTATTATTCTCATGTAACCAAATAAGAAAGCGAACGCTTAGAGCACTGAATGAATTATTTCTTGCACATATAAATAATACATTAAATTGTGCAGCGTTCGCCCTAGTACTTCAACTTGTGAACATTTCAACATTATTTCTACTATAGAAGGGAAGTGACAGTGACACTATAACTGAACAAGATAATGAGTGAATAATACATTTTATAAGATAGATGATAAAATTATTACATATTGGACATTAAATGATTTATAGCTTCTCTCTCTAGTTAAGATTTTCACAGGCATAAATTGAAAAAACTGCCATTTCCATTAAAAATAAAACCCAAGAGGAATTTTCTTAAATATTTTGAAAATGTGAACAAATTATTCATTCTTTTAAGTATTGTTTCATCTTTGGAGTGTGTGTGTGATCAATCAACAGGAAATAAGCTATCTTAAAAAGAACCTGTCTAAACACTGAAGAAAAGGACCTTAGAGGAATAAATACTTCAATTAATATTGGTAGTATGAAAAATAATTTCTTTAAAGCTGTTATTGATTTCAGCGCTATGAGTTACAAATATATCCTATTTTGATATTCTTTGAAAAAAGACTTCTGACAGTCTTGAGATACAAATGGTACTCACATGCCAGCAAGGTACAAACTATTATTTCTTTGTGTTTAATTACCTATATTTCTATCAGTCGCTTCTCAGTCTACTAGGAAAAACTAACATGAAACCAAAATACAAAAGTCACTGACAAATGACTCTCGAGATATGACAAAGAATAACTATTAAAATAAAGAGGTTCATAAGTATTAAATAATTGTCTTAAAACATCAATAATGCTGTATTTCATTTCTGCCAACATTTTGGTTACTACAAAAAGAATACTGATATTTTAACACTGGTTATAGCCTAAAAGGAATAAAATGTCCCCTGTAGAAATATAATTTTACACAGATTGAAATACTCAGAAAATATCTGTAGAGTTAGGAATACTACCCAAGTATACTCAAAATCTATCATTTAGTCATAACGAGGTGAGAAAAGAGTCTGTCAATTAAAGAGGTACTAACTATGGATATGAAACAACAAAAGCTTAAGGGCAAAGATGGATTTCTGTTCCCATTACTCTCCATCCAACCACCCCAAGAGACCAAATGAAAAGTGAAAGCTGTACCACATTGAAGTTTCATTATATTAGAAATGTTCTGAATTGATATCATAATGCCAGTGAATACATCCTGTGCTAGGGTAATGAAAATGAAACTGAGCGGAGTAACACACTATTGAATACAATGTAAACATCGGGGTGGACAGAAGACAGAGGTAGTATTTTGCAACGGCGTTAAATTTTTAACCCTCACTAATGAGAATTAAATCTATAATAATTTCTTGACTGCCTAAAATTGTAAACTTGGTAAAACCTGCATTAAGTATCATTTTTACATGAACAAAGAGCCTGATAAAATAGCATGAACTCATGGAAATAGAAATCTTCACTCAGTTTACTTTAGAACAATTCAGAAGTTAAAACTTACATCCATAGCACTATCATTTAACCGTAAGAGTTAGTCATTATGTATGTTAATACTTATTCAGAACAAGTTTTTTGACTTTGTATCTCTGTTGCATCTCTGTGCATCAGTCTGAAGTTTTCCCACAATTTCCTTTTCGGGTTTTGGTATGAAGATACCGCTGGCCTCATAGGATGAGTTGGGAAGTGTGCCTTCCTCTCCTTTTGGGAGGAGTTCGGGTACAGTGGGCACTATTTGGTAAAATTCACCAGTAAGCCCACTGAGTCTGGAGTTTTCTTTGTGGGAAACATTGTCATTAAAAATTCAATTTCTCTAATAAATAGAGAGCTACTCAGGTTAACGATTTCGTCTACAGTTAGCTTTAGCACCTTCGATTAATTTGATGTCTTTCAAGGAATTTGTCCATTTCATCTAAGTTGTTGAATTTACTGGCATTAAATTGTACATATTTCCTTATCAGTCTCCTTGTATTTCTGTAGAAATTGAAGTGATACCCCCTTTCTCATGCCTGGTATGGGTAATTTATGTCTTTTTTTTTTCTCATCACTTTATCTGTTTATCAATTTCATCGATCTTCACAAAATGAAGCTTTTAATTTTATCCATTTTCTCTATTGTCTTCCTGTTATCTATTTCATTGATTTCTGCTCTTTACTATTTCAGTTCTTCAGCTTACTCCAGATTTAATTTTTTGTTTCTTGTAGTGGAAGCTGAAGCCATTGATTTGAGACTTTTATTGTTTTCTAATAGAAGCATTTAATGCTATAGTGAAGGCTTTAGCAGCATTTCATGGACTTCAGTATTTGATGTTTTTTATATTTTTCTCAGTTCAAAATACTTCCTCATTTCCCCTTTATTTCTTCTTTGACCCATGGGTCAAAGTATGTTGTTTCACTTTCAAATATTCACAGATTTTTCATCTTTTAACATTGATTTCTAATTTAATGCTTTTATAATTAAAAAAACATTTCTTAGAATTTATTGAGATTCATTTTATGGCACAAAATACGGTCTGTCTTGGTGAATGTTCCATGTGTACTTAAAAAGAATATGTATTCTGTTGAGTGGAATGCTCTGATATCTGCTTTGCTGATGTTAATAAAGCCACTTTGGCTGTCTTTAATTAGTGCTAACATTACCTCTTCCATCTGTTTTTTTCTAACACATCTGTGTTGTTATACTGAAAGCAGGTTTCTTATAGACAGTATATAGTCGGATCTTATAGACAGTATATACTCCGATCTTATAGACAGTATATAGTTGGAACTTATAGACAGTATATGGCTTTTTAATCCAATTTGACAATCTGTGCCTTTTAACTGGGGGTATTTAAGCCATTTACATTTAATATCTCTTAAACAGAATTAAAAAATAAAAGGGCTTTTATATAACCTACATATTTACCATTTCCAGTGTCTTTCATTCCTTTGAGTAGATCCAAATTTCCATCTCATATCATTTGCCTTCTATATGAAGGACTTCTTGTTTTTTTGCTGAGGAATACTCACCCTGAGCTAACACCTGTTGCCAATCTTCCTCTATTTTGTATGTGGGTTGCAGCCACTGCATGGCTGACAAGTGGTGTAGGTCTGTGCCCGGGACCCGAACCTGTGAACCCAGGCTGCCGAGGCAGAGCACGCCGAACTCAGCCACCAGGCCACAGGGCTGGCCCCTGAAGGACTTCTTTTAATATGTCTTGTAGTGAAAGTCTGCAAGTGATGAAGTCTTTTGAGTTTTTTATGTGCACAGAGTGTTTATTTTGCCTTTGTTTTTGAAAAGATATTTTTGCTGGATATAAAATTCTACGCTGACAATTTTGTCTTTCACTGCTGTAAAGGTGCTGCTCTACCATGTTCTGGCTTGCGTGGGTTCCAAGGAAACCACCTGCTATCATTTTTATCTTTGCTCCTCCGATTTAAAGTGGTTGTTTTTAAGATTTTTCTCTATCACTAGATTTAGTTTTAAGCAACTGAAATATGATGAGCTTTTGTGTAGTTTGTTTCCCCTGCTTTGAGCTCATCGAACTTCTGGGACATCTATATATTAGATACTTAGATATCCTAGAAGTTTGCAGGGTTATAGTTTTCATTAAATGTGGAAATCTTGGGGCCATTATTTCTTCAAATACATCTTCCGTCTAAGCCCCCCTCCTGAGATCCTATTACAAACACACTCATGTGCTGATGATGACGTTTCAGTCAATGTTCAGTCAGTTCTGAGTCTTTTTCTATTGACTGCATTTTCTCCTCATTTTGCATGCTATTTTCTGGCTTCCTTGCATACTCATAAATTTTTATTTGGATGCTAGCCACGGTGACATTTATGGTGGGTTATTATTATATTCTTTCATGCATTTTTGAGTCTTTTTTCTGGGATGCAGTTATACTACTTGGAAACAGTTTGGACTTCTCAAGGCCTGCTTTCAAGATCGGTCGGGCTGGTCTTTAGTGCAAGGCTAGTCTGGCAATACCTCTCTGAGGACTCTTGCTGATGCCCTGCACACTGAGAGGTTTCTCCACTCTCTTGGAAATGTGAACTCTTCTCAGACCTGTGTGTGCTGAGAGAACTGCTCCCCCTACTCCTTCCCAGTGGATTTCCCAACCCCCACCCCCCTGCACTAGTCAGTGTTCAACTGAGGACTCAGGGCAGAGGCTCCCCGCAGACTTTTAAAACTCTCTCTCTCGGCAGTTCTCTCCTCTCTGGAACCTTGCCGAGTCAGCTTCAGATGCCCTGGTCCCACAATCCCCAACTCTGTCTCCTCAACTCAGGGAGGCTGCTGGGCTTCTGCTTAGGTTGCCCCATCATGGGCTGAGACCTGGAAAGTGTCTCCAGGCCACAAGCTAAGGCAATTGAAGCACTCACCTTGTTTGTGCCCCTCTCGAAGGAATCTCTGGTTCTACACTACCTGCTGTCTAATTTCTAAGAACTGTTGTTTCCTATGTTTTTCCAGCGTATTTGCTTAAGGTGAGATGGTAAATGCAGCCCCTATCACTCCATAATGTCTAAGCCAATATCACTACTTAAATTTACAAAAAGTAAACCAAAAAAGTCAATCTTGTAAATCTTCTTTCATTTTAATGTAGAAAGTAGATCTTCAGGCCAAAACTTCCCTAGAAATGGCAGATTTTTGTTTTTTACTTAAAATATTAAAAATACTCTTTTTTTATATTTCAAGATCTTGATTAGCGAGCCACACAATGCTAACTGAAAAGCTTTAAAAACAAAAAGTAGACAGCCATGAAAACAATTCTCTTTCAGTTATGCTTACCAAGATAACATGCAGACATTGACAAAGTATTCCAAGTATTGCTATAGTTACTCAATTTAGTCTGCCATTCGACTAACTGAAAACATCAACGTGAAGACGTGATATAGTCTATCTTAAAAATAAGCAAAACCACTAACACATTTCCTAGCTCTATTGACTGAATTGGAAATTGTGAACACTCCTAGTACCAATATTATGATTTAGTGGCATTTCACACCGAAAGAAGCCACAGTTTTATGGACAAAGATCTTATTCTAAGTTTGGGACAGAAATATACAAGATTAATAGGTATCCTTTGTTATAACAAATAGCAAGGAAGTTATCCAAGACTATTACCACCAAAGGACTCAGGAACCAACTAGGGGAACAAAGGCGGGACAATGTGAAAATCAATACGGATTATAAAGTTAATGTACCGAAGCGCATCAAATGTGTTTAAACCTTTGAGCACATAGTGAAACTAAAAACAAGAAAAAATTGGTCACTACCGAGATTACTAGAGAACAACCCCTTTAGAGTAAATACTGAAACGAAAGCAAAGAATCAAGCATTTATCCTGCCTTTCCTATATGAACTGTACTACCGTATAACCAATTAGTACATGAGAGGAAGTTTCTTTTTACTAAAGTATACTAGCTAATACAGAAGGAATTATAGAATTAGAACATCCCCATTTTGCAACTGCTATGCACTAACAGATCCAGGCCTTGGACATCACTGGCTGCTAATATCAAAACAGACATTAACATTCCACCTAACAGGAGAGCATCATCTGTGAAGCAGTCTTCCTAAAAATCAAAAATGAACCTGAATTTGATGAAGCCTCAGTAAACAATCCCATTTATAGGAAATCTAAGGGTAAAAAGAGATGTTAAACACAAGAGGGATACAGCCAGAAAATGCTAGTCTTTGGGAAGACTCTAGCTTCATCAAATAAAAGGCAAAAAAGAAGGAATGAGGTAAAGAAAGGCAGGAAAGAGTAAGAGGAGAGTAAACAGTTTAAAAGAGACTTAAAACACTTACCAAAATCAATCACAATCAATCTTTATTTGGATCTTAAAGCAAGCAAACTATAATGTCTACATTATACCATCATTTGTATAAAATAAAAAATAGAATACCTTTATTAATTTGTTTATAAATGCACAGAAAGCCTCTGGAAGAACACGAGAAACTGGTTAACACTGGTGCCTGGCGTAAGGGAACTGGAAGGCCAAGTGACAGTGTGGGGAAGAGGTTTTTCTATCTTTGGAGCTATGTGATTATCTGCTATATATTAAAGAAATTTCTGTTATTGCAATTACAAAGGTTGCCTAAACTAAAATCACCTATTAAGTTCTTAGAGGAGCTGCTCTGAACTACAGAAACGACAACAGCTTTTGATTAGCAAAAATAATGTTATTACCTCATCGTACGTGTATCTGTAGTCGGCTTTCTTTGATTTGAGGTCCCATAACACTACTGTTCCAGATTCAAAGCCAATCAAAAGCTGTAATAAAAGAAAATGCCACATTATCCAGGAATGATATTAATTATATGAAACATGTATTTTCTGACAGTAAGGATAACTATTACCATTCATACACTTCAAGTATAAAATTATAATATAATTCAACACCTGCATTGCTAATTACTAATCACATGGATGACAAATGAGAACACTGATTGCATATTTATATACCTTTGACGATTAGGGACTCAACAAGTATCATACAACTGATTACTCAAAAAGAAAACAGTACCATTCTGAAGTCCTGAGTATGCACTTTCATTAACTGATATAATAAATTACTAATAAAAATTAACATTTGTGTGTGCTTCAGAGTTTACAAACTTTCCTAATTCAACACATTTCAGTCAATCTCATTTACTCATCTATATACCGATTAGTTCCAAATTATATCCAGCCTAGACCTCTCTCATGAGATTCAGACTCCTAATTCCAGTGGCCACATCTCCACTTATTTACTCCATAAGAACCTCACAGGAAACGTGTCCAAAGCGGTTCACTATTTTCTGGTATTCTCTGCTGCGGTCTCTTTCTCTCAGAATTCCTCATCTCAACATTCATTAAGTCACTCAGGCAAAAAGCTGGGGGTCGTCCTTAACTCTAGTCTCTTACCCATCAGGTAAGGTCATCAAGTAATTTTAAAACTACATTGTAATATCTGATTTCCTTTCCTCCATCTCCAACACTTCTCTCCTGGTTCAAGACACAAAGATGTCTCTTCTGGTCTCTGGTCTCCCTGATTCCAGTCTTCTTCCTTTTTTTAACCCACTCCACAGTGTAGCTAGAGTAATAGTTCTAAAATGCAAAGCTGCTCATGTAATGTATGCTTTTATAGAAAACTTTTTAACGTTTTACCATTAGTTTTAGGATAAAGGCTGAACTGAATAATATGACCTACAAGATTTGTCATGGTCTGACCTCTGCTTACCTCTTCAGCTCCATCCTTTACCACATCCTTCTTACCCAATACACTCCAATACATCTTTCAGTTCACGCTCTCTCTTACCTCTGAGCCTTTGCACATGCTGTATTCCTACCTGGGCCACTCTATTCGAATGTCATCCTCTTTGACTGACTAATCCTACTAATCCTTCAGATGTCATTTTAGCCATCACTTCCTCCAGGAAGCCTTCCTTGACCTACTAAATGTAAGTCAATGCCCTTCGTATGTGCTCCAACAGCACTCTGTACCGTTTTGTAATCTGAAGGGTCACTACACATATAATAACGGCCTTTTCCTTATCTGAATTCTCCTGCAGACTATAACACTGGTCAATTTAGGCAAGGACTGGTGTTATCTTGTTCAGCACTGTAGTTCTAACATAAGATACAGGGCCTGAGCAAGAAGAAGAAATAAAAGGAATCCAAATAGGCAATGAAGAAGTGAAACTCAATGTTTGCAGATGACATGATCTTATATATAGAAAACCCCAAAGAATCCATAGAAAAACTATTAGAAACAATCAACAACTACAGCAAAGTTGCAGGGTATAAAATTAACATACTTAAATCAGTAGCATTTCTATACTCTAACAACGAACTAACAGAAAAAGAACTCAGGAACTCAATCCCATTCACAATCACAACAAAAAGAGTAAAATACCTTGGGGTAATTTAACCAAGGAAGTGAAAGACCCATACAAAGAAAACTACAAGACTTTCCTGAAAGAAACTGATGACAACATAAAGAGATGGAAAGACATTCCATGCACATGGATTGGAAGAATAAACATAGTTAAAATGTCCATTCTACCTAAAGCAATCTACAGATTCAACGCTATCCCAATCAAATCCCAACAACATGCTTTACAGAAATTGAACAAAGAATCCTAAAATTCATATGGGGCAAAAAAGACCCCAAATTGCTAAAGCAATGATGAGAAAGAAGAACAAAGCCGGAGGTATCACAATCCCTGACTTCAAAGCATACTACAAAGCTACAGTAACCAAAACAGCATGGTACTGGTACAAAAACAGGTGCACAGATCAATGGAACAGAATTGAAAGCCCAGAAATAAAACCACACACCTATGGACAGCTAACCTTCGACAAAGGAGCTGAGGGCATACAATGGAGAAAAGAAAGTCTTTTCAACAAATGGTGCTGGGAAAACTGGACAGCCACATGTAAAAGAATGAAAATTGACCATTCTTTTTCACCATTCACAAAAATAAACCCAAAATGGATCAAAGACCTAAAGATTATACCTGAAACAATAAGTCTTCTAGAAGAGAATATAGGCAGTACACTCTTTGACATCAGTTTCAAAAGAATCTTTTCGGACACCATAACTCCTCAGACGAGGGAAACAATAGAAAGAATAAACAAACGGGACTTCATCAGACTAAAGAGCTTCTTCAAGGTAAGGGAAAACAGGATTGAAACAAAAAAACAACCCACTAGTTGGGAAAAAATATTTACAAGTTATACATCCGACAAAGAGTTAATCTCCATAACATATAAAGAACTCACACAGCTCAACAACAAAAAAATCAAACAACCCGATCAAAAACTGGGCAGGGGACATGAACAGACATTTCTCCAAAGAAGATATATGGATGGCCAATAGACACATGAAAGGATGCTCATCATCACTAATCATCAGGGAAGTGCAAACCAAAACTACACTAAGATATCACCTTACACCTGTTAGAATGGCAAAAATATCCAAAACAAAAAGTGACAAATGTTGGAAAGGTTGTGGAGAAAAGGGAAACCTCATACACTGTTGGTGGGAATGCAAACTGGTGCAGCCACTATGGAAAACAGTATGGAGATTTCTCAAAAAATTAAAAATAGAAATAACTTATGACCCATCGATCCCTCTACTGGGTATCTAACCAAAGAACTTGAAATCAGCAATTCCAAAAGTCCCATGCACCCCTAGGTTCATCACAGCATTATTTACAATAGCCAAGACATGGAAGCAACCTAAGTGCTCTTCAACTGATGATTGGATAAAGAAGATATGGTATATATATACAATGGAATACTACTCAGCCATAAAAAAGGATAAAATCATCCTATTCACAACAACATGGATGGACCTTGATGAGTATTACGTTAAGTGAAATAAGCCAGATAGAGAAAGACGAACTCTGTATGACTCCACTCATAGGTGGAAGTTAAACATACAGACAAAGAGAATTGATTGGTGGTTACCAGGGGAAAGGGGGGGTGGGGGGAGGGCACAAAGGGTGAAGTGGTGGACCTACAACATGACTAACAATAATATATAACTGAAATTTCACAAGGTTGTAAACTATCACAATCTTAATAAAAAGTTTAAAAAAAAAAAGATACAGGGCCTGAGATGTTGTACGTACTTACTACACTTTTTTGTGAATAAATAACTTCCAGAATGGAATGCATGTTCTTGCCTCACAAACTGTCCACTGTCTATCCAGCCTCTGCTGCCCACCACCCCCTGCTCCAGCATTTTCCAAATCTCAGCATTCCCATTGCTTGAAACCTCCTCCCCTCTATTATCATTCACTGAGCAATCTTCTATTCATTTTTAAGTCTCAATTTAGCGTTGCTTCCTTGGGTCAGCCTCCCCAATTCCTCCAGACAGACTAAGATGCTCCTTCTCCTATGCTACTACCTGCATTTTCATCTTCATGTCTCTAATACTGAATATATTGCCTAATACACAGCAGACACTCAATAAATATTTGCTTAATGAGTTCACAAAGCATTAGAAGGTAGCCAATACTTGCTCATGTAACCTGGGGATATAAACAAAGTTTGGGGCAGAGCCAGTAATTTTAATGAACTAGAAATTTAGTTGATTTCAGACTACAGGTAGTGGGCATTTAGAGGGGCCAATCACTGAAGTTAACAAAACACATTTTCCCACCTTGGCAGAGGGTATAGTTAAATTTTCCTAACATAAACTCTTCTTTCCTAGGCAATCAGACATATACTTCTGGGAAAAACTGGTATTTGTTTCCTTTACCTTTCCCAGTCCTTCTCAGTATCTTAGACATGAGACATTGCATTTTCTGATGGGGAAGTAGGAGAGGAACTTCAGCAATGAGGAAAGAGACGGAAAAGGATACAATTTAAGAACTGATGGACAGGGGCAGGCCCCGTGGCCAAGCGGTTGGGTTCGCGAGCTCTGCTTGGTGGCCCAGGGTTTCACAGGTTCGGATCCTGAGCATGGACATGGCACTGCTCATCAGGCCATGCTGAGGCACCTCTCACATGCCACAAGTAGAAGGCCCACAACTAAAATATACAACTATGTACTGGGGGGATTTGGGGAGAAAAAGCAGAAAAAAAAAGAAGATTGGCAACAGTTGTTAGCTCAGGTGCCAATCTTTAAAACAAAAAAAAGGAACTGATGTACAGTGTAAACAGCACCAGACTATACTCTGGACACAGGTAAAGTAAGCTCCAGTCTTAGATCTGCCACTTGGTAGTCATGTAACTTTAAGGAAATAATTTTTCTCATCTAGATCTTAGTAACATAAGAAGGTTAAAGTTTTACCTCTCTTATCAGATCTAACGTCCTAAAACTGTTAGAAATCTGGGCCAATAGGTTAGACTTTAATTCCCATAATCTCCTAAAAATGTTACTTAAACTTAGAAAATTCTTTCAATGTTTACTCCTACTAGAATCTTTTATAACTCAGACTGAGTTAATTTATGTACTGTTGACTGGTTTCCTTTTAATTTTTCTCTCATAGAAAGCATTAGTGGGTACACTGAGTATGGATACGGCTCTCAACAACATCAATAACTGATCACATCTTCCAGAGGAAATACAGCATGATGGACAGTACTCTGGGGTTAAACCAGAGACATCAGTGTTTAAAATCCCAGCCTCACCAATATCTAGCTTTGTGCCTCTGGAACACATACTCACAACAAGTCTCTGCCTCGTCATTTGCAAACCAGGGAGGAAATCCAACAAAATTTGTTGGGAGGATCAAACCAAATAGTGTATATATACAGTGGAAAGCACAGTGCCTCACACAAAGTAGAATTCAGTAAATGGAAGTCATTACTGTTACTATGGTAAGCAACGTTACACAGGTGCCTAGGACCTTCGCCTCGCGTGGTGGCAGCCGGGGGAAGCTGCCCTATCACTTCTGCTTTCCTTTAGTGACGCAACGTCACAGAGACCTATGGAAACAGGGAAGAGTCATCGATGTAGTTAACCTGGATTTTTCTATTAGAAGTCAAAGGTTAGACAATATAGTCTATTCTAGCACCCTAATATTTCAAAAATGTGTGAATGAGATTGACTCTGGGAACTAAGGAGAATAATCCACCAGGTCTCCAAAAATGAGGATGCTATCAACAATTATATATAATTTATACAATAAATTAATTACAGGAGTTACTATTTATATTGTATGTTGGGTGCTATGGGAAATGTAAAGCTCGTAAATCTTATCTCTGTGCTCGAGGAGTCTTTTGAGATCAGGGGAGCTGAGACATGCACGCATTTCTCATACAAGCCAACATGTGGTAAATACCATAAAACTTGTACAACTAAGGTGCTAATGAATTTTGAAGTGAGAGAAAGCACTTTCTGTGAGGATCACCAGGAAAGATATCATGAAAGATATATATCTATCTGAGTCTCAACATAGGGGTAGGAATTCAGCAGAGAACATGAGAAAGAACTCCAAGCAGAGGGACTCACAGGAACAGGGCACGGAGGCAGCAAAGAGGAGCTCACACTGGGGAAACAACAGCTATTTGCTTCAGCCCAGCATTCAGGGAAAGATGTTCTGAAAGATCATGAAACCTGGGGCTACGCTTTAAGGAAACTTTATTTTATCTGTTAGACACTGCAGAACCACTGAACGCTTTCGAGCAGGAGAGTGTAAGATTAAAATGGCACTCCGGGAAGACTGATCTGGAAACGATTCAAGAACGAGTTACAACACCTTGAACTTCATGGTCACAGTGAGCCTGAATAGAAGAGAGACACTGCAAACGGAAGGACTGAAACGCTTAGTGACTGATTCGAGGCAGGAGGGGAAGTTTTCAGTTCTGCTGCCGCCATGCTTTCCACTCAAAGGCTTGGCTATTAAGTGGGTATCTTGTACCAAAGAAAATAAAGTGAAGATACAGGTTACTGTAATTTGCTTCAGGTAAAGCTTCTCTCGAAACACACAATTATATGATTATAAGCTAACTCCAAACAGGACCATT
The DNA here is from genome assembly GCF_041296265.1 of Equus caballus. Taxonomy (NCBI): domain Eukaryota; kingdom Metazoa; phylum Chordata; class Mammalia; order Perissodactyla; family Equidae; genus Equus; species Equus caballus. The sequence continues at coordinate 19,244,614 of NC_091714.1, forward strand.
ATCCTTTGGTTTTCCCAGTGGCAAATAAGAGAACAGTGTTACCCAACATACAGGCTTCACCACTCCCACAACTGAGGAAGGAAAAATCTGGGTAAATGTCTTCACGAAATCCAGAGGTTTCATTTCACCGATTTCTGATAGTGATAAACTTCCTGGTATTTATGTAGGCTAATACCATAAAATTCAATAAGCAGAAAAGTATCACTAAAGAGAACTACCTGAAAAATTGGTTTGAATTAGAAAACAGAGATTCACGGGAAAGGAAATTTTATCATTTTTAAATGTATTAATGAACCTAAATTAACAATAGCTAGATAATGGCTGTATGAAACATTTCAGAGTATAAAAAAATAAAGGAATAGTTTAAAAAATCTCTACATTATTAACCTGAGCTCTTTATGAAGATGAGAGACAGAGACAACTTTGATGGAAGGCATTATGAGGTAAGTGCTACAAAGACCGTACAACCAAAGTGTTAAAAAGAATCCAAAACCAAAAAAACCAGTTTTTGTCAGGATTATCAGAGATCAGGGGAAATATTCTAAAGAAGCCAAAAATAAACTAATAACCTTTGATTGTATTTATTAAATTTTAAGTGTTTTAGGGTAAAACTGTAAATGAGTCTAACTCTTTCACTTGTTCTACATGATGTATAACTAAGCCATTAAGTGCATACGATATACAACCTTCGTTAGCAATCTCAACTCTGCAAGGGAATTGTGGCTCTAGAATAGTTTGCATATTTTTTAAAAATACCAAAATTCATGCATTTAAGTAATAAACTTTTAGAAAAAAATTCTACCTTTCCTTCATCCATCGGATTATCACTTATATGGACGACAGGTCCTGGGTGAGATTTAGATGAGCTAAAAGAGAAAAATAAGATTTTTTTTCTCAATTAAAAATTCAATACAACTATATATTCATTACAATAAGAATAATAAATTGAAAATAAAGATATATTTATAAATGAAAACATTTCAGTAAAGGATCAATGAGAGATGTATAGAGGAAAAATAGTGACGCTTGTGTTGATACAAGTCAACAAAATTTACAATAAAGCATACTTTCTGTACAGGAAAGAATCTTCAATTCACTATTTAGCACAGAAAATCTATTCTCATGATAGAATTCTCAGAGTTACTATCTTTAACTAAAGCAGCATCTAGAATGTTGCTATCTTATTGTACTCAATTCTAGCCTCTAACTGGGGCCTCTCATCCAAAAACAAGTTCACACCAAAAACAAGAAAAATTCTATTGTTTAAAAAAATATCAAAAGTAATGCCACCTTTACTTGCACAGAGAAAAAGAAATACAGGCAAGAATGCAGCAAAACTGATGTCTCTACAGTGGGAATAAGCACCTCCCTATGCATAAAGTCTGTGGGTGCAGATCGGTCCACTTCATGAGAGCCACCATCTGCGAAACCACAGACACCCGCACCAGGCCCACCGACTAGACGCTGCGATCAACTCAAAAAACAGACCACGGAAACCCACCCCTGTACCAAGGGACTGAGCTGACACAGGAAGGAAAACCAGGCTTAAATATATATCACAGCTGCACCAACTCATTACTTAAGAGATATGCCACAAATTTATCCTTATGTCAAATTCTGTGGAATGCAACGATACAGAACTATTTGTTTAGAAACAAAAACAGTGAAAGTGAATCTTGCCAATATCCTTAAATTTTGATTTTTATGTCTAAATAATAAAAGAAAAACTTAGAGAAAGAAAGAAGACACAAAGATAAGATTCTAAGACAGAGTGAAGAGTTAGTGTTAAAGATCCCTAGGGCCCTACAGCTCAACGCAGTCTTTGTTGTTGTTGTTAAATGAAAACAGCCATCATTATATCAAAATTAAGAAAAATTAACTGTCAAATTAATTCTGCAATGTTACATTGCAAACATTTCCATTATATTTGCTGATCATTAAAATATAAAGTAGTGGTTTAGATCAGCGTTTTCCAAACATTGGTGGCAACCCATTAGTGGGTCATGAAATCATTTTAGTGGGGTATGATGAGCATTTTAAAGAAACATAATTAGAAGATAAAAGAACAGAAAAAAATTGGAGTTTTTTTTACCTAATAAGAATAATTGTTTCATTAAACTTGTGCTACAAGTTTACATATATGTGAACATACGCATATATAATATGTGTATATATCTATATATATATATATATAAAGCTTTTAAATTTACAAACTGCAAACAGGAAAATGCAAAAAGCTAATAAATCTGTATTTAACATCAAGAATGTCTGACACATTTAATTACACATGGATTTACTGATTAGCTATTATACAATTTTATCATACATGGTACTGATACTTTCAGATATGGAATATTTGCTCAGACTCACAGTTCAATGGCTTTATTCCACATAATGACGTAGCCTGAGAGTGTGAAGGACTCCACATTGACAATATGGATATTACCTCGCTCGGTGCCCACATAGAGCCACTTACTCTGGAAAGGCAGATGGCAAAATGTTACCCTGCAAGAGAAAATACATCCAAAAAGGAAATCAGCAAAACGTCTGGTAAATTTTATTAACTGTTTTAGAGGATTAATCATGATATATATATATATATATATATATATATATATATATATATATATAATTTAGGTAAAGCAAACATGATATACAACCATCAGATTTATCTACTCATTGTGGTTAATATTTAATTATGCTAATTCAACTTATATGTCAAACATAAGGCCATACAATAAATAGACAGCATGGCTTGACAGAAAGAAGATGAATTTTGAAGTTAGTAAGTGTTGCAAATCTGGCTATGTCCCCGACTAATTGCGCTACTTCAGGGATATCACAAATTCAACCTTTAAGCCACAAGCTAGGAGTCTAATATCCACACCACACCTGGGTACTACTGTCTTTCTCCGGAGTTATTAAACACACTAATCCATCTTAGGACCTATGCTTACTATTCCTTCCAGGCAAAATGTTCCTCCAGCTCATATTTTTCTTCTATTCAAGATTCAGTTCAAAGATCACCTGCATTCAAACTGCTGTCCCAATACTGTGCATCTCTAACAGGCCGGCCTCGTGAGAGAGCCGGGGTCTCCCTTCCTCACCAGCTCGCAGGGCAGAGATCCTCTGTCCTCAGCCCTACACACGGTTACTGAAACATGCCCGAACTCTCTCCTCCATGTCCTGATGATATGGGAGGCCCTGAATAACAAATTATAATGATTTACATGCATATCTTAAACTTTATTATCATTCCAACAATTTCAAACATTTTCTGTACTAGTTCTTTTGATTTCAAGGTAAACAATGGAAACTCTCTTATCTTAACCTTTTTGTAGCTCTTATTTTTAGAAAAACGAAAAGGCAGTATGTTATGAAACCATATAACGCTCTGTCTCAGATTACCTATTGTGTCTCTCAAAATATACTACTCAAATTTTCAATAGAAATAATACAGACTTCAAATAACACACAGTGATAATTATCACTGCTAGACAGTCAGTACCGACAGCAGGCACTAGGCAGGATGTGGTATACAGAAAATCCACTAACCCCATTAGCACAACTTCATTACCGAATTTTTCAAGATGAAAATACTTCTCAAATAAATGGACATGCAAGTAACTCACGACCTCCCTATTTCCTAGAGGAAATGTTCATTTAGACACTTATTTAAGGGCTATCATCTGTCTTTTTTGTTGAGTGTTTTCTATAACATGTCTTTTTAAAAGATTTATGTAAATTTAACAAAGCACGGGAATGTCTAAATGATGACAGAAATGTCAAAACATTTTATAGTACCTTATTGTTTCACAAGGCAGAAAGTCCACAGTACCTTTCTAAAGACTTTAGGGCCATACAGGTTTCAGAATTCAGAATTTTCTAGATTTTAGAAAGGTATGTAACACATACTTTGTATACTACCCAACATAGGGGTAGTATCTAGTAAACACACTGAACGTTTTCTGAGGTATAATTTTTGGCAGTTTTTTTAACTGAGATATAATTGTCACATAACATTATATTAGTTTCAGGTGTACAACATAATGATTCAACATAAGTATAAACTGCAAAATAATCACAATAATTCTAGTTAACATCCATCACCACACATAGTTAGAAATCTGTTTTTTCTTGTCATAACTTTTAAATCTACTCTCTTAGCCACTTTCAAATATATAAGACAGTATTATTAACTATAGTCACTGGCAGTTTCTTAAAAAGTTAAACATACACTTGCCATATGCTCAACCCATTCCATTCCTAGGTATTTACCCAAGACAAAGGAAAGCATATGTCTATATAAGACTTGTACACAAATCTTCATAGCAGCTTTGTAACAGCCCCAAACTGGAAACAATCCAAACGTCCATCAAGAGGTAAATGGATAGAGATTATAACACAATACTATTCAGTAGTAAAAAGGAATAAACTACTGATACATGCAACAACATTGATGAATCTCAGAATCTTTATGATGAATGAAAGAAGCTAGACAACAAAAGATGTGTTGTATGATTCCATTTATATACAATTTATAGGCAACAGAAAATGGCAACCAGTCTGTTGTAACAGAACGCAGCATCAGTGGCTGCCTGAAGATTGTGGGCGTGGAGGCTAGTGACAGAAGAGGGGTGGGATGACCACAAGGAAAGATTTTGGGGTGATGGGCAGATTTGTTATCTTGATTGTGGTGACAGTTTCACGGGTGTATGCATGTGTCAAAACTTAGATGGCACACTTTAAATATGTGCAATTTATTGCATGTCAATTACACCTAAATAAAGATATTTTAAAACTCTTTGTTTTCAGAGCTCTGTGGATTAGGAATTATGAAAACAGACTGTGATTCTGATTAATACACAGGCACGACGAGCTCTGGAGGGAGGCCGCCTGGATTTAGTTTCCAACTCTGTCACTCACTAGCACGTGTGTGACCTTAGGTAAACCAGCCAATCTCGCAGAGCCTCAGTTTCTAAGCAATGAAGAACATCTGCCTCACCGTGCTCACCTGAGGATCAAATAAGACAGAGCGAGGCAGATGCTAAAATGGGGCCTGACAGTAAGTGTTCCATTAACGACAGCGATTTCTGAAACGAAGTGATATTCCGCCAGACAGAAGCCATAGATGAGTTTTAACTACATGAAGTAAGAAAAGTGGCAATAGCATGCCAGATATAGAGTGAACAATGCAATGCAAACATCACAAAAACAACTATTTCATTTGAAATGTGCCTTAAACTAAAACACGAATATAGCTAAACATTTTGAAAGTGCAAAAATAATTTCAAAATAAATAAGCCAAAATAATGACAGGTTGACCAAAAAAAAAAACCCCCAAAGCAGAAATAGCCAACATCCTGATCTGTTCTATTTTGCAATTCTCCATTATTTTTCACTCTACAAAAGCAGTAGCTGATTTGTTTAATACAATTACATGACCCATCTCTGATTTTAACACTAACAAAGTTATTTACGTATGCTTAAAAAATTTAAACTTAACTCCTTAAGGGCAGAGATTTTGGATATATTATACAATATCTTCTGTTGCTAGCATAGCAGCTGCATACTGCTATTTTTTCTGTATTGTTTCTTAAATAATTTTAAAAATGAAGTAAGAATAAATTCACTGCTGAGGAAAAAATCTAGAACTTTTCCTAGACTCGCTTTTTCAATATTAGCTACCACCATAAGATTTTTTTTCTCAGTCAACTGTAAAACCAACTTGTAGCAATGGGAAATTTTAAGCATCTTTACGTTTTTCAGAAGTGAGAACCATTTAGCATTAAACATTTTTAGAAGGAACTTAAAATGCTCACTTAATTATCTGGCACCAAGACTTTAATATGGTCCCTAGAATGAGTTTTGTACACTTTTTAAAAAATACAAAACACAGGACTGTATCTGTACAATATATCACCAAATTTAAAAATTACTCTGCTCCATAACTACCCTCACTATTTAAGTCAATTGAGAAGGGGGAAGGTGAAAAGGTTTTTATCACAATTAGCTTGAGAACTTCTCAACTAGTAAATTTTAACGGCTCTGAACATGTGGGAATAGGAATAGTGAAAAAACTAAAATTCCATGTTGCCATCAAATGAAATCATGTCATACAGTGACTTAGGGAAAGGCCACTAAGAAAAAGTGGTTCCCCAAAACATACTACTAGAAAAGCTACTCAGCCAGCACGCCCCACGCAGAACGGCATGATTCCAGATTGTGGGCAATCTGACCAGTCAGTTACCAAGATGTGAAACTGGGAGTCGAGACAAACTGGACTTGATTTACAATACTTAACAGTGTTCTTTCAATTTGTTATAGAAACACAACCTTATTTCCTTGTTTACAAAGAATCTTAGCCTTCTTTGTTGCAAGTTTAAAGAATAAAGAATATGCAAGCTTTCGTGTAATAACTAAATTGATGAAAAATTATATCGATTGATTATGTAAAAGGCGTCATGTGTATTGGAGCACTTAAAACCGTATATACATAACACGTGTATATGTGTAAGTGCGAGTATATATGTAGAGACAGAGAAGAGAGATTTGCTGTTGTCATTTAATGACTATAAGAAAGTGATCCATGATAGAAAGCTAGTATTTTTCTAAAAGTCGTCATGAAACAAATGGCACTGAATAGCCTTGGGACAAACAGATTTCAAACTTAAGGAGTTCAGATCAATAGATGCAAAAAATACTGAAAATTACCACAGTAATTGCCTCCAAGAGATTTCATCTCCCTCCCTGTATCCTCCCCAGGTATAGTCTTCCCCCGACATGGATTCTGGGATTGATCACGTGACTTGCCTCAGCCAATGGAATATTAGCAATTGTGCCATAAGCAGAGTTGAAAAGTGCTTGTACTTCTGGGCTTGCTCTCTTATGCTTTTGGAACCCAGGTGCCAGGTGATGAAGCCCAGACTCCAGTGTTGGAGACACTGGCCCAGTCCATAGCCAGCCCCAACCACCAGACATGTGAGTAAGGAAGCTAGACCATCCAACACCGTTTCATAAGTGACTATAGTGGAAGACCACTCCTGCTGAGCCCAACCCAGGCTGCTGACACACAGAACCGTGAGCAAACAAAATGGTTTTAATTTTAGCCTCTTAAGTTTTGGGATGATGTGATATGCAACAATAGATACTTGATCTTTTACATAATATAATTCTATTCAACTAACATCTTCTCAGTTGAAAACGAAGAAAAACTATAAAAACATATGGAAAAAAAATCCTTATACTTCTACAATTATGTTAAAAAAAAAACAAAAAAAACCCAGGAAAACTTTTTAGGAATGCAAGCAGTGCATGTCTCATGAAGCTAAAACAGTACCTTGGATTAAAATCAAATTCACAAGTACTGTTTTTCATATACTTTATTACAAAGATTAATTTTATTTTAAGGTGGTATAGATCATAATAAATGACAATGACTTCAGTTTTTACTGATACCAGGAGACCAATTTAAGTTTATTTGCTGACGTATTAGTAGAGCATCAAGTTATACCAAAAATAATTTATAATAATATATTGAGTCACACTAAAACTCAGTAAACATGAATAAAGTTAAATATTATAGGAATGGCATATTAAATTGAGCCTGAAAAGGTACCTTAAAATGGATAAGTTGAGCCAAAAAAAAAAGACTGACTGAAACAAATGTCTTAGAAATACACAGATAATGAAACTGACTTTCCTCAGTGTGTCTCTAAAGAGAGCTGCATTCTAAATCCTTATATTGGACTTAAACATAGATATACTTACCATACATAGGGTGTTACGAGAACATAAGTTCTGTACTTGCTTAAGGAATTTTTGAAAAAATGTGTAACATATTAAGTGTTAGGGAATGAGACATACACCCTACTCACTATTTAGCCTCAGTAGCAGTCTGCCAAATATTATGTAGTCAACAAGCACCAAATTTGGAAGATTTTATTATTACCAATTTTCTTTAACAAAAGAACATGTACAGCCTCCTAAGTAATGTTGAAGTTAATCACCCATAAACAAGCGTATAATACACAGATGATTACAATTTAATCCACAGAAAGAAATATGAACCAATACGCTCATCTGTATGACTACATCCCCATAAAATCAGCCCAACATGACAGGAAATAGTCATCATTTTTATATTCTCAGCAAATATCACACAACATTGCACCTAATAAGTACTCAATAAATATCTGTGAAATGAACTATACAAAGTGTGAGGATTTATTATGTTAATTAACAAAACAATCAGATATTCCTGACTCACTCCCTCTCCATCCTCATGGCCTAGACCTAATTTAAACCATTATCACTGATTGATTTGACAGTTCCAAGCTGCCCCAAGAGTTATCTGTCCGAAGCCAAGAGAGATCACCTGTTATCTTACTTGAAAGACTCTAACGGCTTAGCTTCCACCATAACGCTTCTTCAGCAATGTTTAGTGACACTTTGTGGTCCATGTCTAGGAAAAGGGGGTAGCGATATGAAGTGTGCAGGATTTGGTCAAAGCACCCTCTTTCACATCCTCCTATACGCCTTCCCGTGCTGCAGACGCCAGAAAGCTAAAACTTACATTTCCCAGACTCTCCTACCATTAGAGTTCTGGATGAGATTAAGTTTCTACTAATTGACTATGCTTGAGATTTGTTGGCAGAAGTGGCGCAGAGACCACCTTTCTGTTGCTGTTTCTGCTGACGAGGACCTTCTTGGAGACCTGAGTGTAAGATGCACTTAGTGCAGCAGTGGGAACCCGACACAGCATTCAAAATCTCCCTGAGATCCATGTGTCGAGAGGCAGTTTGATGGCAGTAACAGTACATTCTAAAACGCTTGTTCTGGCAGCCTTTCAGACATTTTGTAAACAGCTACGTCCCTGAATTAAACCCCTTTATGCTGAAAATATCTAGAGTTTCTGTTCCTGCATTGAACCCCGACCTATACAGCAATAACATGCAGCTAATCTGCAACTTACCTACTATATGATAGTCTATAGTGACAAAAAAATACCTACTTGTAATGTGTCTTGCTCAGAAAATGTTATTCATTTCATGATTTAAAGTTGGAAAAAGGTTGAGAATATAACTTTCTTATAATTGTATAAAAGGCCTTTCATGAAGTAGATCTTTTCCACCTTTCCAAAATCATCCTCTCTGGACAACACCCCTAGCAATGGCTAACCAGATACTCTGCCTACACACGTGAGACTGCTTCACGACTGTGCGTCTGCACATAACGGAAAGTCCCTTCGCCCACTGTCAGTGTAGGAAATTCCTACTAATCCTACACATCTGTTCATACAGCCTGTTTTATAACGCTTTACCTAAAATTCCCAAAACATGATGATGCATCTTGTTTCTGGTTAATCTTTAAAATTTTCATTACATTCATATTGCATCAAGTTTTCCATTGCATCGTGATTTGCCACATTTTCTCAGACAATTATAACTCCCATGTCTCTTTGGAATTTATTACAGTATTTGCATGGACCAGAATCTCAATGTTTATCAAATGAATTAATGCATAAGAAAGTTTTCAAAAAGCTGATATTATTTTGATTCTTTTGTTAAATTAACTGTACTTTACATTGTCCTGTTATTAGATGAAAATTTACTCGCATTAATGAACATGGAAATGTGTTAAAAATAAGAGCAGAATCAGCTGAAAGTAATTTATAAATCTGTTCAAAGGATTTCCTTTCTATTAGTAGTTCCATTTGTCTTTTCTGATAAACTGTCACAGCTACTTTAGAAAATCGTCATCATATCTATAACCCAGCAGTACAATGTAATAAATGTTTTGAAAAATAAGCTTCAGAGATCTTTGAAGGTCATTTTACATTTGTATTGATTTACTAGATTCTTTATTAATTACATCTCAATTTTCATAAAGCATTTAAGAACTTTTAGAAATATGTCCAAATAAATCATATTAACCTCTCTTGTGAAATGAGACCTTACTATAACTCTGTTGACGACTATCAAAAAAGCTGAATATAAGTAAAACAGTGAATATCAAATAGGAAAATAGCATATCAACTACAGAACGAATGAATAATAACATCTGAAAAAACTGCTCCCTGTTCTACGGGGGATTTCTTATAGTGCTGTTTTTAATGATCTTACATGATCTAAATGATGATGGAGAATGAAGACGGCAGAGGTCTTTATACAACAAATGCTGGGATGAACAAAAGCAAACTGGTACTCACCAGCAATTGTTAGGTACACTTTTTTTCCATTGATATTAGATTGTCTTTTATTATACAGAGAAGGTGTACTCTAAATACGTCCCAGTCTATGGTTTATGTCTTTTTTTTATTATTAAAGAGGTCTCTCTCTCCCCCACCCCCTCTATATATATATATATATATATATATATATATATATATACAGGAATCTCACTCAACTCATTATATGAAGGAAGTGCACCCTGATACCAAAATTGACAGTAACAGAGAAAAAAAAAACTATATTCCAATCTCACTTAAAAACAGAAGTAAAAATCCTCAAGAATATACTAACATTTAACAGTATAATAAAAAATTGTCAGCTGTATTAAAAATTCACAGGCCTACAAGAATGCTTAGTATTAGGAAATCTATTAATGTCACAGATCAAATCAATAGAAAAGAGGGAGGTGAAAAAAATCACACGATAATCTTCAAAAGATGTTAAAAAGGCCTTCAATTAAAATTTAACTCCCACCAGTGACAACCAACTTTTAGGGGGAAAAAACTCTCTTAAACCAACACCCTACATTCTGCTTAAGAGTAAAACCCTAGAAGCAATATTATTAAAAATATTACTAAGAAAAAGATACTTGCTATCAACAATATCATCAAGCACTGTTCTGGAAACTCTTCCTAATACAGCAAGTCAGGAAAAGGAAAAACAAAACCATCTTCAGCCTGAAAATCACTGCCAGATACTTACAGACAAGAGGTCTGCAGTACCTCCCAGGCGTGCTGGTTTAGTAGAAAGAAATCCACTGCCCAAAGCTTTTTATTCTCCCATCTCACTCTTTTTACAAAAAAAACGAAAAATTTTAAAAGCTTTGCTATGGGCCAAGAAGCAAACAGCACTCCAAGGATAATCACATAACCACTAGTTCTGGATAGATCAGTGGGAGGAATAAGGATTATACACAGAATTAGCCCTGAGCAAATACTCTCTTTTTATTGTTTGAGACTCTCCCTCTTAGAACCTATCTCCCAGGTAACAAGAGTCTGCGGAGGGCCACGCCTCCTAGAGAAAAGAGATTCCCCTGTTTCAGCAAAGGCAATGAGGTACCAAAATGTCAACAAACTTTTTTTCAAGCATTTACTAGATGTCAGGCGTTGAGAGTGGTGCTAGGAAGAAAACGATAAAGAAAACAGACGCGGTTTACACTTTACCGGAGAAGACAAGCAACCAGGGCAAGTACACTAAGCATGGGATGTGCTCTTTCAGGGAGAGAGCATCACACTGTGGGGTAACACAAACAGGCACAACACCCAGACTTGGGAACTTTACAGAAAAACCTGTAAAAGAAATGACGAGACTTTAAAGATGAACAGGGTTAGCCATGAAAACAGAATCCTAAGTGTGTTCTGAGCAGGGAGATCAGCACATATAAACGGGCAGGAGACAAGACAGTTCACTAAAACACTGACAGGTCAGGGCAGCTGGATTATAACACACAAAGAGAGGGAGAAGGATAGCGAAATGAAATTACCGTGCTAAGAAGCAGAGTCACAGATCTTGCGAGACCTTTCACAGAGCGCTATATATTTAAGAGTTTCAACTTCATTCTGAAGACTGAGAAGTACGGTGGACACTGGTTGTTCATCTACCCACCATCCATTCCTCAGTCCGTTTCTTCCTAACATGATTCAGTTGTTCATTAGTGTCCATACCTTCCTCAACTTACCCATATACTATGGATACACTTGAACCAAACCGAGCTCCAGAGATGAGCCAAACCACGCAGGTAATTCCACTCACTTGTGCCATTTTAAGTTAGGTAATAAAAGACTAAAAGCAATCAGATAAACTCCCTACACGAAGGTCAACCGATTTGGGATCTCAATTACATCTGCAAAATCCCTTCACAGCAGCGCCTTGATTAGAATTGACTGAATAATTAGGAGAAGGTGTGTGTACACCAGGGGGCGGAAATCTTGGGGACCTTCTTAGAATTCTGCCTTTAATTGCTAGCCCTTCAGCCTCCCAAGATTCACATTGCACCCAAATGCAAAACACATTCACTCATCCCAACATCCCCAAAGTCTCAACCAATTACAGCATCAATTCAAGTCCAAAATCTCATCGGCTCAAAAATCCCAGATCTCATCTAAATTCGTTGCAGATGAGGGTCCTGAGTATAACCATTAAGTACAGCTCCTGGGCACAATTCCCCTCCATCTGTGACCTATGAAACTCAAGAGACGAATTATCTGCCTCCCGCACTCCCAGCATTCAGTGATGGGACAGGCATAACATCACATTTACAGAAATTCCCAAAGTGGAGAAAGTGGATGGTAAATAGGAGTCACTGGTCCATAACGGTTTTAAAATCCAGTTGGGCAAATGTTGGGTTTGGTACCCTAACCCTAGGTTTCAAGGCCCAGGAATAACTGCCTGTGTGGCTCTCAGCTCTGCCTCTTCACCATTCTTCCTTTTTCATAAAAGGACATCTGTTTGCAGCTGAGTACTTTTATCATCCTACTTTTGGCTGCAGCCTCCTTCCATTTTATACCGCCTCTTTCAGTCCAAGCTGGTAATGCTTCTGCTATACAATTTTCGCAAGAAATTTGTGGGTCTTAAATAAATTTCACTGGGTTTTACTCCATTAGACAAAAGTCACACCCACACATCTTTTTGGGATAATCCTTTCTCTGTCTTGGCTCCTGCTGAGAGGCCAGAGGGGTGACACTCTCCAGCTTCACAGAGGCTCTCTGGTGTGGCTGAGAAGATCTGTGGGGCACACCCTTAATCTCTTAAAAGAGGCCTTGTGTGACTGAGCACTCCGACCTTTTGGTCTTCAGATTTTTAGGAAAAAGGTGTACAGCCACACCCTTCTGTTTTTCTCTGTGCCACACTTTCAGAAGCAGTCTCTTTTGCCAGCTGGATCACGGTAAGAATTTCCCAAATCATTAAGTCCTGGTTCCTTTAATAATTCTTCCCTCAATTTACTTCTCTCCTCTTGCATTTAAAGCTTCAAGAGAAAGTCACCTTCAACCCTTTCCTTGGAAATCTCCTCAGCTAACTATGAAAGGTAACCACTTACACAGTGTGGAGGAGACACTTCTGTTAAGCTTCCTGCCACTACATAACAAGGAACTGCTTCCTCCAGTTTCCAAAAGCACGTTCCTCTGTCCCTTCTGAGCTCTCCGTGGCAGCAGTCTCCAAGACCAGAGTCCCACAAACAGCGTGTTCAAAGCAATGCAGGCTGTTCTACCATGCTCCTCAAGATTCTTATAACTGTTGTGCCAGTCACATAAACACTAATCTTTCTATATGTATTCAAGATTTTGTTCTCATTATCTATAAACTAAATCAGGGTGCAGGGTGTTGCTCCGGTCTCTGATGCATATCCAGTAAAACAAAAGATTATCAGGAACTAAGATGAGAAGTCTGTCCCACCCGGGGACCAGCCTACTGTGACTGGCCTGTAGGCTTGGTTCTGTAAGATGGGCTTTAAGGACACTAGGCTGCCATCTTCCACCTTCGCTGGCAAAACCAATACACCCTTTATTTCACTGACTTGCCTCCTGGCTTTTTGGCCAAGTCTTGCAGAAAGCAGAACAAGCCCATTGCTCAGTAACATGGCCTCTACCCACTGCCCAATTCCAAAGCAATTTCCACATTTTTAGGTATTTGTCACAGCAGGTCCCACTTCTACGTACCAAAATCTGCATTAGTTTTTTATTGCTGTGTAGCAAATTAACACAAAATTAATGGCTTAAGACAATACCCACTTATTCTCTCAGTTTCTGCAGGTCAGAAGTGCAGGCAGTGCATGACTGGGTTCTCTGCTCAAGGTGTCACAAGGCTGAAGTTCAGGTACCAGCCAGGCGTCCCTTTCTGGAGGCTCTGGGGAGGAATCAGCTCTCAAGCTCATTCAGGCGCTGCTAGTCGAACTCAGCTTCTTGTGGTTGTAGGACTGACTCTCCCTTGCAGTGAATCCCTCTAACGCTTTGAACCTTTGTCAGGAATAGTCCATTCCCTTTTAAAGGCTCACTTGATTAAGTCAGGCTTATTGAGTTTAACCTCCCTATCTTAAAGTCAACTAACTGGGACCTCAATTACAGCTACAAAGCGCCTTCATCTAAATGAGTGTTTGCTGGAATAATGAGGAGAGGGTGTGTATACCAGGGAGCAGAAATCAAGGAACCCATTTTAGAATTCTGCCTACCACACATATATGTCTAGGAGTGGAAGCGTTGGGTCATGGAGTATGTGAAGACAACCAAAATATTTTCCAAAGTGATTGTAACACTTAAAACTCCCACCAGGAGGTTATAAGAGGTTCCAAATGTGTCACGTCAGTGTCAACATTTTAGCCACTCTGATGAAAGTGTAGTGGTATCTGGTTACGGTTTTACTTTGTATTTTCTTGATGACTGCCTTTGTCTTCTTTTAAAAGCAGTATGTTAAAAAAAAAAAAGTTGAAAAAGATTGGATTAATTATGCTATCACGTGTGTTTAACACAAACTTTTCAAATGGCATTCATCCGTATTGTATTATGGTTATTATATGTCTGGGTCTCTGCTTTAATATAAGCTATTCATGCATTTTATTCATCTTTCTTACCCCAATAGGTAGCACAATCCCTGGCACGCGGAAGGCACCCAATTCCGCATTTCAGTTTAGTGAACTTACCTTCTAAAATGCAATTTTTTCATTTCCAAATTTGAAGCACGACTCCCCCTCTATATTCCTCCTAAGCCAGCCAATAACGGTACAGGAGTCAGTCCTTTCAGCAGCCGAAGACACTATCTGTCTGAGCCAGTACTGCACTGGTACAGTTAGAGGAATTACATATGTCCTAACTCTGTCTACCATTAATCCTTAGCTTTCTTGCCCTAAACATTAAAATACAGTGTTTTCATTCATTATTTTTCTCTAGTATTTTTCACAAGGCTTAGCTCATTAGCAGAGCTAAATGACTCTTATATCACCTTTGATTACGTACCCCCTCCTTCCATATAATCTTTTTACACCTGAGTACATTGTAAAGTCCTTGTGCAACTAGACTAGTCTCTTTGAATGTCTGTCCCAATGTCCTTGTCAGAATTTCTTAGTTATTACGGATAATTTTATTCTAGGAAGTTACCCAACACTTACTGACCATCTTTCCTTTTACAGTCTCAAGGTCATCAAATCATAACTGTCTTTCCTCTGAACACGGAGAACTTATTTTTCTCTTTTCTTATTAAAGTTTGTCTCAGTGCATGGTTCTCCATACTCAGAATACCCAAGGTGATTCTTCATACCCATATCAGCAAGCAATTCTCTTTGTGGATTAGAATTAGGTCCAGGGCAGATTCCTCTCTCTGCCTTGCTAACATTTTCACTCCTGTGTTCAAGTCCTGAATTTCATTCCACCAAACTGCTCTCATTTCTAATGCTTGTACAGTTTTCATAAAGCTGCTTTCAAAGAAAAATATTTTGTCGATATGATGCAATTACCACAAAAACTGTAATTCTAGGTCTCTAATTTGTTCCAATATTATGATTAACTTTTTTCTTGTTAAATATGTGCAGTGAATTAATTCAAAATCTTTGGAAGACCTGTAGAGATATTTTGAGGCTTGGTATCTAGCCAAAGACTCTTTTGCAGCTATGCCCTGTTCATACTGAGAAATTATAAACCTCATAAATATGCAAAGTACAACATTTAGGTAATATTATAATAAGAGTATAATGAGATAAATTAGTTTTTGTTTCTATATTAATTTATGCTACTAAGAAAATCTGACGCTAGGGCAGCAGTCAGTCTCTAAAGTAACCAATGGGCACCAACTTCCCAGTGCGGTGCTGGTTCTGAACGGATCACTCCATTTGTCAAGTAGGTTTCTTTCTTAAGAGGACTTTGGACAGTGATAATTGTTAAGTTACAATTTTATTAGTGCATTCCATATAATATCGTATTTTCCTAATCATTACTTTAGAATGCAGGCATGCTTATTTTATTCTTTAAATAGACACATCTATCATGCAATGAAAAAGCTGTAAATCAGTGTGTTAGAATAAAGGAAAAGCATATCTTTAAAAGAAATATATTAATTTCAACATAAAGACTCAGCTATTCAGGTGTCTAACATATTTATGGGGAAAAAAATCTATTCTCTGAACTTTCACTTAGGGGAAATTTTTCTTGACCCCTGAGAATACATAACATTTATGTGGAAGCATTTTATAAACATACAGTTATACAATTAAGGGATATAATTATTAGAAAATATTAAGTCCTAAATAGGAAAGCCCACAAATATAACTTAGTCTTCAGTCTTAAATGCTTCGTATTTAATGCTGTTATTTAAAAACTATTATGCAAAAATTTAACATGGTTGAGAACACTGGTCACACTAACTCAAGGTGATAAAAAAGGACTAGCAGATAGTTGTAGTTGCTTATAGACCCGTGACTTCCTCCCAAGTAAACTTCTTTTAAAGGAAAAGACAAAGTAGAAGCTAAATGAGACATACTCTGATAAGGCACCTACCTTATCAGAATTTCACTTTCAAATTCTCAGCTCCTATCAAAGCCAAAGCCCTGCTTTACAAGGATAAACCCAAGGGCGTAAGAACAAGGCTCACCAACATCAAGCAAGAAGAACAAAGGAGATACACATTAGACTCTGGGGCTGCCAGAACAAGTTACCACAAACTGGGCAGCTTAAAACAACAGAAAGGTACTCTCTCGCAGTTCGAGAGGCCACCAGACATCAAGGCGTCAGCAGGGCCGTTTCTCTCTCAAGGCTCCAGGGGAGAGCGTGTTCCATGCCTCCCTCCCAGCTTCTGGGATCGCCAGCTCTCCTCAGCATTCCCTGACTTGCAGATGCGTCACTCCAGTCTCTCCCTCCACCATCACATGGTGTTATCCTGTGTGTCTGGGCCTCTTCTCCTCTTCTTATAAGGACCGTGGTCATATGGGATTAAGGCCCACCTTAGCCTCATATTGACTTGCTCACATCTGCAAAGATCCTACTTCCAAATAAGGTTACCTTCACAGGTACCGGGTGTTAGCACTTCAAAGTATCTTTTTGGGGAATACAATGCAATCCATAACAGGGGATGGGGCATTAAAAGCCACACCACCTCTGAGGTTCTCCACTATGACACACTGCTACTACCAACTCCCTTCATGTAGCAGGGGATTCAGACGCTGTAGCTACTACCACTGGCAAATTCATTCTTACGGTAAAACTGTATGACAGACGAATCCCTAACTGAAGAGGGACCTGGCAACCGGCACAGTGAACTGCATGCCAGCCAAGGAAGATATTTAAAACCTTGTTTCTTCAACTTTCAAATTATGTTTACTTTTTCTTCTGTTTGGTGATTTTTAAAAAAATTTCTATCTTGTATCCTGGTTGGTTTTAACCTACTTCTCTGTTAGGGACTGAACTGTGTCGTCGTCCCCCCACCTCAAATTCATACGTTGAAGTCCTAACCCCAATGCCTCAGAATGTAACTCTTTTTGGAGATGGGATCTTTAAAGAAGTAATTTAGATAAAGTAAGGTCACACGGGTGGGCCCTAATCCAATATGACTGATGCGCTCGTAAGAGGAGGAAATGGGGACACAGACACACACAGAGGGAAGACCACGTGAAGAGAGAGGGAGGGATAGGATGCTCGTCTATAAGCCAAGAACAGACAGCAGAAGAAACCAACCCAGCCGGCACCTTGATCTCGGACGTCTAGCCTCCAGAACTGTGAGAAAATCAGCTTCTGTTGTCTAAGCCACCTGGTCTGTGGTACTTCTTATGGCAACTCTAGCAAGCCAATACATTCCCCTACCTATGAATATAAACACTCTTCAAGATGCACTGTCTTACTCCCTAAAAATGGCCTGCACTTATCATGTCTCAAAAAGTAGAACTGTATGTTGGAAGTGGAAGAGGGGTAGCTACTGTTAACTTCAAGCTCAGAACTGTCTACAATTTAAATAGATTTGATATAGTTAACGTCATCGGCTCTAATGATTTTCCTTTTTCAATTAGTTGTTTCTATAAAGAACCGCCTAAGACAAATCTCTGGTTTAGTTAATGCAGATATTTCCAGTTACAAAATTATTACCTTAAGTAAATCCAATATATTAAAAAAAAAACAGCTATATAGGTGATTTCTATGTACTAAATACTGTTTTAAGTGCTTTATACATACTACTTATTTTATACATATTAACTTTAAAATATGAATCTTAGGGTTTTTTAATAATGATCCATTTTACAGATAACAAACTGACACAGTTAATAAGTGACAGGGCTATGAACTAAGACCCAGCTCAGGCAGTTTGGTTCCAGGGTCTGCACTCAGAACCACTATGGTGTACTGCTCCCCAGGTGATAGAGAAAATCATATCTGAAGGTAAGTAACCAACACTGGGAAGGACTAAACTTGACAATGAGTAGAAAGTGGCTGCTAACCACGAGGGCATTCACAAGTTTATGTTATCCCCCAACTCAGAATCATTCTATGGAAACTGAGATACATATTTATTTAACACAAACAAATGTCATTTTATTGGGCATCTGGGAAGCTAAGCTTGTCTTAACTTTGACTAAGATCCTAACGGCAAGGTCCCAGTCTGTCTTGTTTCCAAATGCAAGCTCAGCAGCCAACATGACAAATTAGGAAACCCACACACAAGGCAGTAAAGTAATACACCCAAGTTCATAGCGAAACCAAGACTTGAGACTCCAATTTATCTATTTTTTCTTAAACAGCATAAAGTGAAATCATATCAAAATACCCACATTATGTGGTTGCACACAATGTGAATGTACCTAACATAACTGAACTATATGTACACTTAAAAATGGTTAAAATAGTAAATTTTATTTTTATTTTAGCACAATTAAAAAAATTAAAACTAGAAAAAATCCACATTATGAAAAAATACAATTTAAATCACTACAGATAATTACATTTATATAAATTTCCACTAAAATAAGAAAATTTGACCACTTATGAAAATGAGGGAATAAAACCTAAGTTTAAATTATTTAACAATGGTTCGGAATGTAATGAATTACCCTGTATAAACTTTTTATATTTTTCTTACCTTTCCTACTTTCAGAAATATAAGTGCAAATAGCATAAAAGTGAAACAGTAACTCAACTATTAAGTTAGTGCCAACCGCCTGAGGACGGAGGGCAACACTGACCAGGCTACTGCTTACTGTACCGCAATGGCGACAGCAAAAATAAGCAGCAGTCGGGGCGTCAGTATTAAATATTCACAAACAGTCCAGCTTTCCCTCTTCCTGGTTATACGACTGAAACTAGGGCTGGCCATGTGGCTTGCTCTGGCCCGGGAAACGAGAGCAGAGAAAGATGTATCACTTCCAGGCAGAAACTTGAAGGGCCAACATGTGCGCCGCCACATTCTCTACTATGTAGAGAATACGCAGAGCAGTGATTCTCTACTATGGTGACCGGCAATATTGTAAAGACTGGCTGTTCCTTAGCCAGGATTCTGGAATAAAGACGATAATGAAAAGGAAGAGTTCCAGCAAACCCACAGAGGACATATAGCATTAGCAAAAATAAACTGTTGCTAGACTAAGTCATTAAGATTTTGAGAGTGTTTGTTACCACAGCATAACTCAGGCTATCCTGACTGCTACAGATATAATCACTGAATGGAAAGCAGTTGTAGAAAGAAAAGGATGGATTCCTACAAATGAGAAGGACAGGATTTTGTCCCTCTGCCTGCCTGGGCAGCCATGCCAACAGAAAGCTTCCATCAGGGTACAGAGTACAGGGCACATGGGAACTCCTGAACGACACAGAGCTCAGGGTGAGAGGCAGAACCAGCCTTGCTGCCGTGGGCAGGGTCCCAGAGCTGGGGGAAAGCCTCACTCCACTTTCCCTCTGAACCTGCAGCCAGGTGCTGAGGAAAACTAAGCTCCTCCCAAATGCCACCCCTCTCCCTGCTGCCATTTGAAGAAGTCTGAACTTTAGTCTGGAGAGAATATAACAAGGGTCATCCATGAGGCCCCACGCCCATTTCTGGGCATTCCACCAGCTGCCATCCAAGTTTGTAGCCATCCCAGAGGACTTCATCCAAAGGAGACACTGAAGGACCAGGTGCTCACGCTACAGTTCAGTTACTGTCGCCTAATGAAGGCCCAAGGGCAGCTGAGCTTTGAACGGACCCCGGGAGTTTCTGGTGGTCAGCCGGGTCTTGTTTACAAATGCATGCTCAGCAGCCAGCACTCAGCTGGCACATAATCAGCTGTCTGTGATTTTCTATCAACTAAATGGGGATAGGACAGAACTCAAAACTAGGAACTTCATCAGTTCATTTCACTTGTAACTTTTAGGACCCACTGCGGACAATCGTGCAGGTTGTGCCCTACCTAACAGCACCCAACCAAGGAGGGGGTGGTGGACTCTGTGAGGCTGCAGCCACCAAGAAGGGCGACTTTACTTGTACTTCACACAAAGGCACCTTATAGACTAGCTTACTGTTCCTCACCCACCTTTACCAGAACTTCTGGGAGACTATCGTCAGAAGTACTACAGAGGAGACTCACTCCATATCTGACCATCATCAACTCCTGCCTCTGGGATTCCTCGAGGTTTGATCCTTTCTCCATGAAGATTTACCATGATAACCTGCAGTATATGTGAACTTGGACCACACACTGCCAAATTACTGTGTTCCGGTGAGGAATACGAAGATACCACAGGAAAATAAGGTGTCCGAGGTATCCTTCTCCTGGAATTCTACATCCTGGCAGGACCCCTGCAGTGGGTGGTGGTTTAAGAGAACTTCTACAGCGCTACTCTGACCAAATAAAATCATTTAATGTGCTAGAGTCCAGGGTTTCTTAACTCTGACACTACCGATATTTTGGACCAGCTAATTTTTCGTTATGGGGGACTGTCTTGTGCGTCGCATAACACTTGGCAGCATCCTCGGCCTGTATCCACTAGATGCCAGGAGCACTGCTCACCCTCCTCCTCTAATTATGACAACAAAAAAATGTCTCCAGACACTGTCAAACACTTCCTAGGGGATAAAATCACACCAGGTTGACAACTACTCAGCCAGATCCACATTTCCACTTCCAGCAGGTGGTGTGAGGCTGACACCAAGAGGACATGTACTGGAACCCAGACGCCCATCACTATCTCCACCTGCTCTATGGCAATGAGGCTGACAGAGGGCTCCTCCTGAGATCCCACTGGCAAGCTGACTGAGGAACTCTGCCCAGCAAGTCAAGGGGCTGGCCCTCGTCCCAACAGGTAGAAAAGAACTAAACCCTGACTTTTTGCTTGCTCTTCTTCCCTGATCTCACCCCTCCCTTCTTCCATTAACTCCTCCTTCACCTCTGCCCTTCTCCTAGGAGAACCGTGATTCAACTAAAGCCACTTAGATGACTTTATTTTTCCCATACAAGATACAGCCCAATAGCAAACTTTGCTACTGACCCCTGCCAGCTCTGGTCTCTGTCCCCCATACAATGCAGGCATGCCCTGGTGTTGGCTAGAGAAGTCTGAACTGCTATGTTCCCAGCAACCTCTTTAGCTTGCATACTCAGAGGGCCATTGTGGGCAGAAGCCCAGACTCACAGACTGACCTGTTTATATAACCTGAACAGATTGACACTTATCAAAGCAGGAACACAGCCTGAGCCTTGCACATGGTCATGGCCTGAAGACACTAACTCCACTGCATTTAGATACTATCTAGACCCAGATTCCTTAACCTTGACACACACACACACACACACATATATATGTACACACTCATATACTCACATACATCTATACACACACACATACACATACATATTTACATATACAAATAAAAAATATATCCCACAAGCAATGCGGGGGAGTAGGGACTATATTCTTTACTCATATTTCATACCAAAATAACTTCCACGTGAATCAAAGATTAAGCATTAAAAAAGCAACTTTGAGAATATTATAAAAAAAGAGAATATTTAATAAAATTGGGGTGAAAAAGGCCTCTCCAATCAAAGCACAAAACTCCTAAGTCATATAACAGATTTCTGTGACCAAGCTGTTCCTCTTCTACAAATTTCTCTCGCAGATTTGTGTAAGCGGACAAAGACATACGTAAGATAATATCACAACAGAGCAGAATGAGGAGCAGACTTAAGACGATATAAATGTGCACTGCTGAAGACTGAGTGAATAAATTATAGCCCTCCCAGGCAATGGAATATCACGCAGTTATGAAAATTACTAAGGAAGATTTAAACGTGCCAATATGAAACAATCTATCAGATATAGGGTTAAATGAACACAAGTTACAGAAATAATACACAATGCATTCCCTTTTATGAAAAAAAGGGAGCTTTATAGAGATTTTTGCTTATATATACAGACTGCAATTATTTCCATGAGGACACAAAAGAAGCTTATGTGGTTGCCTCTGGAGAGGAAGATGGGTACGGAAATGCAGGAAACTTGCTTTTTACTGCGTAACTTTTGAAGTTTTGAATTACTTTTTAGATTATTCATAAAGTCCATCACAAAAAATAAAATCAAAGAATAAAGTTCAAAGAAAATGTTTCAAAACAGAATAGCAAATATCCTATATATAGGATAACTGAATGAGTTCTTACCTTTCTCTGCAAAATTTAAGTGAATGTAGTATGGCAGGTCTCTTTTGACGTAAATTCCACAAATGTAAGGTGTCGTCAGCCAAGGCACTGACAAGAGCTCCCTTAAAAACAGAGTGTAAGATATTTTATACAGAACACATTTTATAAACATTAAAGCTACTAAACAGCTGCCAAAAAACTCCACCCCAAATTTCAGAACTTTATGCCAATAAATTTAGTTTTGAGAAACATTTGCCTCACCCAAAGTCTAAAGAGATGTAAAAGAGTGTCTTGTGTGTCTGTGTGTAAAAAAGGTTTTAACTTCTTCAATAATTTAAAGTCTAATTTAGTATCTTATAAACTACAACTATACTAGGATCTAGTTGGATATTATAGCTGATAACTAGCTATGTAAAATTAGAGGTCGGACTGTATGTTTCTTGGTCACTACTGTACACACTTCCTTGACTAAAAGAGCAAGATATGCTGTGAAGAAACCTTCCCATTTTATTTGGCTTAACACAAATCCTTACGAACGTACTAGGCCCCAAACCTAATTCTACCACTAGAATAATACGGAAAATAAAGATAGCATTCAGCACTCTGTAACTTCAATGTCCAAAGGGTTGAAAAATATGACTAGTTTAGAAAGTTAAAACATCTGATACTATTAAATACTATCAAGTATGGAGAAGAACATCTCTGGGAACATGTGAGAACCACGCAGGGGCTCAGCCTCACCCCAGAGAATCAGAATTTTCAGAGGAAGGACTTGTGCAGGAGTACTTTTTTTAATATCCAGAGGTGATTCTGATGTATGACAGGATTAAGAATCTCTAGACTAAGGTTGATTTATTAGGATATATGAACGTTTTTCCTCAAAGCAGTCAGATATCCTTCATCTA
The DNA here is from genome assembly GCF_041296265.1 of Equus caballus. Lineage (NCBI taxonomy): Eukaryota > Metazoa > Chordata > Mammalia > Perissodactyla > Equidae > Equus > Equus caballus. The sequence goes on from NC_091714.1 coordinate 19,268,319, forward strand.
CACTGAGAGAATAAGACAAAAGATGCAACATGAAGAATTTATGTTAATTTCAAAATGGATTTGCCATTCCAATCCTTTCAGTTACTATGAGAAATCTTAAAATATCCTTTTAAAATAAGAGTTTCTCATTTATCCAAGAGGATTCCAATAGCTTTGAAGACAAAATTTACATTAAACGTTCTCTGGAAGTCCTTTCCACCTTCGAAACTCTATTGTGTAGCTCCTACATAAAGTCCACACCCTCCCTTTCACTAGAAAGCATCCTCTTATCTGTATCACTCTAAACCAGAGAAACTCAAAAGACTCAGAGCATTAAAGGTTTGTACTCTTCATTCTTCTTTCCACAAGTGTTTCAGACCACGCCGTCTTCTTTCTCAAGATGTTTGCCCCATCTTAAAATCTCAAGTAAGAGGAGACGTAGAGCCAAAATGGCAACAATAGGTGACCCCTCCCATGGTGGCTTCTTTACCTACATGTGATTTCCCTGAACTGAAGGGACACAGCTACTCCCAACTGTCAGATTTCCACAGCCACCCCCATTTAAATACTCATGTTTTGCTATGCATTTTTTAAAATAGCAACACCGTTTTAAAGTATTTAAAATGTAACACTTAAGCATGTAAGACAAAATAGTCACATCAAAGAACTCTATGATGAATCCTACTGAAGAGAAAAGAATTTCTATAACATGAGTAACAGCAGCATAAATTATTTAAGATTTTTAAAATTTAGGGGTATCAGTTATCAATTTGCAATGTTATTTACATAGGCTCACGTACTGCTGTAAAAAGATAATCTTAACACCAGTATCGAGATGGAGAGCAGCTCAGTGGTTGCCGGGGATTAGGGGCTGAGAGCAGGAGGGGGTGTAATTATAAAGGGTCAGCCTGAGGAAATTCATTTACAGTGATGGAGCTGATATGTGTCTTGTTTGTGGCGAATCTATAGATGTGATGAAACTGCAGGACACTGCATACACACACACACACACACACACACACACACACAAAATGAGTGCTTGTAGAAACTGGTAAATCTAAATAAGGTCTGCAGTCTAGTTAACAGAGTATTGTGCTGACGTCATTCTCCAGGTCTGACATTGTACTACTGTCATACAAAATGCTATCATCGGAAGAAGGGTACACAGGACCTCTCTATCTTGAAACTTACTGTGAGTCTACTTCATAATAAAAAATTTGTAAAAACAGGAAAAACAATGAGTCTTTACACACAGGTTCAACAACTTTCTATATTGTGATTTTTTTTGTACTTTAACACTTTACAATGCTTAATATACGGTTATACACAAAGGCCACAGTTCTACACAGAAGTTTTTTTTAAAAATACTTCCTCTGATCCTGAAAAATCTATACAATTATATATTATTTGGATCATAATTTTACTGAATTTTTTACATTATCATCTTCAGCTCTTTACACCCACGATTCCTCTTAAATCCTCTGATATGAAGAAAACTATGAAAAGCCAGAGGTATCAAGTATTTTTTCTCTCATATATATTAAGAATTAATTCCATGAATCCCCACGACTTAGGGGCAAAAAGAATGTCCACAAACTATCCTCCCATCTAAGAAGAGCAGAGCCTTTTCTGGAGGGACGTCCTTCCTCCTTCCATGACCAGCTTTTCCTGCCTGTTGCCACTTGCAGTGAACATCTGTTCTCAGAGCTCCTAAGGCTTTTACGAAACCTGCAAACACATTGTTTCCTCTGCTGATAAAATGGTGTTTCCTCTAGCTCCTTCCATACTTTATACTTTATCAACAAAGGAAGGCATCATCAATTACTTCAACCAGTAAAGGACACAGAACTCTTTGGACACTAACCACTTTCTAATGGATTTTAGTTTCCTGTTTATATTTCAAAACGACTCATTAGAGAAGTATATTTTGTTACTTATAATAAACTCAATGTTTAAAAAAAATTTTAATTTAGATTTTTATATGTTACTTAACTTTCAATATCCCTGAAATAAAATGTAAATGCAGCACCTTGTACCAAAAAAAGATTTACCCTACACCATTCTATGTGCAACACTGTTTCTGAGAAACATCTTCCATTATTTATGCAACTGTCCATGACGATGCCCTAAATTACTATCTCTGGCCTGAGATTCATTTTTGTTCAAATATTTAAACATGAATGCACGCAAGATTTCTCAAAGACAAGATGTGGCCCTACTCCACACATAAGTAGGAGAGATTAAAGCAATTCACTAACCTCATTAATCAGGAACTGGAGCTGGATTACCGCAGCTCCACTCTCATGCTGACAATAACACTCTACTCCTGGACGACCAAAGCTGTCATTAATTCCATTAAGGAGTTTACGGTATGTGTGGGCTTTTTATGCAAATTGATAAGTTATATATTACACAAATATTTCAACACAGGCTATTTACTGATGTTGACATTTAGAGGTAGGTTTATTACACGTCAATCTAACCAGCTAGTTTCTGCTGATAATCACAAAGCTCAGACACCACAGGTCTAAAAGAAATGAGACAACTGTTCCTTCTAGAAAAAGAAAAATGAAGTATTAAAAACAGCAACATTCAAAACCAAGGTAATATACAGTTAATACACTTTACTCTGGCCCAATTTTTTTTCTTTCACTTAAAATAAAAAGAGGAGAAGAGGTAGTTGATCTGTCCAGCATCTGATTCTGCCCAAGTCAGCAAATCTGAAAAGTAGACAAGCGTCATTGTGGAATACTGCTTTTCGAAACGATAACCTTTTTACTGGCATTTTTCATTCCTGTAGAGTCATTTTTAAATAGTGTAGGCTAAAAATGTAATGAAGAAACACATAACTATGTTTCTAAGTGTGGCTTGATGTCTTATCACCAATGAATATATCAAGAGACTTGATTACAGATGAATAAGCAAATTTCTACAAATCTACATATAATAAGCAAACACAGCATTTTCTATGTATTAGGCATTATATTAAACATGTTATACATATTAAGTTATTTAATCCTCATAACCCATGAAGAATACATTATTCCCGCTATATGAACACATAAGGGAACTGAAGCACAGAGAAATTAAGTAACTTGCCCCAAGTCACCCAGCTAGAAAGCAGCAGAGACGGAATTTGAATAAGCATTCTGGCTCAAGAGCCTATACTCTTAATTAATAAAGTATGCTAGTAAAGAACAAAACAAAACGCACCTGAATACTTATAGAACTCACTACGGGCTGTTAGATGCTTTTTACCTTCACAAACTTGAAATTAGGAGTTAGGTGTTTTAACATGGTGCTGTACTAATCTGCTTTTCATTAGTTAAATATTAATAGAAAATAGAAGGCTAAATCTAGAAATAAAATTCAACAGGATTTAATAAAATTACAGTCCTTTTTAAACAAACCCACATTCAGGTGTGTGACTCTGTATTCTATTAGTACCTGTCTTAGGGTTCTTCTTAACTAAAAATAATTGCACCATAGGTTAAATTCCTATTTTCTACGCATTTTTTCCTTTGGATTTCTAGAACTCTTTCCAGGTGATATTTATTTCCAATGGATTTTTTTCATTTATTACTAGCAATTAACTCTATTATTTTATAAACTAATAGACTAATTGAGCATGTTTCACTGATAGTATCCTACTTTTTAAACACCTGCAATTACTATTATTAGCAGCAGCAGCGGTAGTATTTTTTGCTCCATCAATTGCTCAAATGCAACTACAGGAAGCAAGATCCCACAATGCTAGGACCAGCGCTCGGTAGAGCCAAATTACACCCCTTCAGGCCAAAGAAAGAAATGCCCAGGCCTCTGTTCATCCACGTCCTACGTCAGACACCTGCTACGCAGTAAAGGGAGTTTAATTCTAATCATTGCAGTTAAAGTATTCTTTCTGGCACCAATTAGCACAGTCCGTAATTCCCATTTTATGTGAATGGAGTAAAACTTCTCCTATCTGATCAGAACAGAACTGATAACTATGTTAATAAAAAAATACAAGATATTGTGGAGAATCATAAAAATTGTATTTACCTTACATATTATTTTATCACAAAACATATACAATTTTGTTAATCTCTTGATATTAGCCAAAGACATTTTAAGTATGGATCTATTAAATAGAGTTCAGAGCTGTTTTTCTTGCATAAAACATAACCATAACTACCTACGTATAAGATTTCCAGTTTAATTTTTTTAACAGAACTTTAAAGATACTGCCAATGCAATCTAGGTGCAGAATTCACAGTGGGATTTTTCCAGTTGTCTACTGTTATCTCACCCACACAGCATCAGAGGGGAAATTTTAAGCGACTGACCTTCATGAAGTCTTTCCAAAGCACTCATCTCAGATTATTATACCTCTCGACTTGCATTCATATTTCAGCAGTTTATATATTATTAAAATGAATTATTTGATTATGATATCAAATATAACAGGCATAAACAGATTTGGGAATACACAAAACTGATTCTTAGTTAGTAAATAATAAGTAAACAGCTCTCTCTACTAATTTGGGCCTCCTGGGAAATAATGTACTGGTCTTGAAACTTCAGTATGCTGTGGCCATCAACGCTTTATTCACAGAGAATGAAAACTATCTGTAAATCCAGAAAGTCAGTTACAGGGAGGCCAAGAAAGGTTTTATTCTTACAGTATGTATGGCACTGCGTTCCAGACAAAAGTGTTCTTTTTTATGACATTAATATTAATATATTCACCTTATGTCCAGCTAAAATGATAACTATATTTACTTAATGTAATAATAAGAACCGCTTACTCTCTACTAAGTTTCAGGCACTGTCTTAAATACATAAATGTACTCAATCCTCACAGCTGATTCTGAAAGGTAGTTATTATCCATATTTTACAGACGATAATTCTGAGGCTCAGAGGAGTGATTTTTCTCAACGTTACTACTGATTTCTTCCCTTTCCCTCTGGACAAGGTTGTCCTATGACGCAGCTGCAGCCTGCCCTGATGGACCCTAACACTAAAAACGCCCTATGGAGTGGGGAAAAAACTCATAGTAAATCATTCCTTCATAACAACGAAAAGTTTAAAATTAAATTTTAAAGGACAGATATGCTTCTATATAATCAAGAGACAGCAGTGTGGCAAGAACACAGATTTCAGAGCGAGCCGTTCCCCCTCCCGCGGGTGTCACACCCGGCCCTGCTGCAGGCTCGCTGTAGCTCGGGCGCCCAAGAGGCCTGGAGGGGCATCTTTTTTGTCTTGTTGTTGTTGTTACTGAGGTGCCCCAGGAACTTCTGAGGCCTCTCCTTCCAAGCCAGTTCACACACCGCCGCCGCCGCCATCACTTGCCAGGATCTGAGGACAGCCACTACACCTCTCAACATCCTTCTCTGTAAAGGGCAGAGACCCATCTCCTTTAGCTTGTGGAACCGTGGTGACAACTAAAATTATACAGAGTGTACTCACCAAATGGTGGCCATTATCATCATTTAATGGAATGTATTCATTACTTTAACAAGAACTAATGTTACCTTACTGTGGACATAACATTATAGCACAGGGAAATATCAACTTTGAATATATTAGATCACAAAACAGCATGTCACAGACACAAATATTCATATCCTTCATACCTACAGTGAGTACTGCTTCTTGCATATACGGTTCATCCTAAAATTGTCAGCACTGAGAGTTAACAGTTTATTTAGAAAAGGATCAAACTAACAAAGTTCTCCTTGGTCAATTATCCCCACTTATTGTGGCTGTGTTCAATTAAATGATGAATCAAAGCGTCTGAAATTAAAATGAAGAAAACCCAAAAGGAAAGAAATTACATATTGAACAAGTCTACAAAGATATTCGTTAAATGGAGAAATACTCATTTATTATTCTGTCTGCCCTTTTACATACGCGCGAGGCAGCTATAAGGCAAAGCCAAACTGTAAGGCTACACTGAATATTTCTTGGTGTCAACATATCTAGTCTTCTAATTCTGAACCCCAATGCATCCTTTTAAAAATGGTGAGATCTTCCTATCTTGCATATCTTTACTCTCAACTTTTCTACTGCTTGCTTATGAAGAGCTATGATATCTACCTAATCCTACTAGTCATCTTTCTCTCTGGAGTAAACCAATTAATTTATCTGACCTGTGACACATGCCAGATACTTCCTGCACAGCTAGACTCATGCCTTTTGTCCAGACAAGCAGCTCCTGAACTCCACAACTCCTGAAGAGGAGCTGCAGAAGGCGGGAGCAGGGAGCAAAGTCTTTGAACGCAAGTCTTTCAATTTAGACATGATCCTCTAAGTAAGCAACAGGGGGAAAAGTGCTTCAGGAAAAAAAATAACATGATGAAGTTAGAAATTAATGAAGAGTAATCAGGAAGATGTACGCAGGCTAGATAAGCAGAAACAAAGACCAGGGCCAGTAAAACCTTTTATTTTACAAAACTTACCATCAAATTCAAATACAAAATAAATATTCATTCAATTGCCTTAAATGGTTTTTGGGTTTTTTGTTGTCTGGGAAGGGAGGGAGAAAGGAGGAAGCAGCAGGCCTCCTTGCGTCGTCACCATCGTGGCAGTTTAAGGTTTACTGAACACTTAATGTGTGTCAAGCACTCTATATGTGTTACCTCATAAGAGTTCTCTATTACAAGCTCTGTTCTTACAAAAGAGGAATCTCAGGTACAACAAGGTCAAACAACTTGCCCAAGGCCATACAGCCAGTTAGTAGGGAAGCTGGGGTTTGAACCCAGACAGTCTAACTTACATATATATAGGCTAACATACATATATACACACACACACATTTATATGTGTGTGTGTGTGTATATATATAAAAATCACCAAGCCTTACTGCACAAAAGAGAGCAGATTTTCACATGTAAATGTCACTTCCTGACTTATTTTAGGTCATTTTAAAACTGGAGAATGAACATAGAGGAAATATAATCACTCCTTGGCATATGAGTACATAATAAAGTCAGACTGGCCTAAAACTATAGAACTGGATTAAATGTAACTTTTAGTAGCAAGTAAACACCATAAAACCAATTAGGCAAAAATATGTCAACCAAAAAAATTTTTTTTTAGACTCATTTTTCTTGTTAGTTCATGGTACTAAATACCTGTTAATTATGATAATGAAGCGCTATGGCCCAGCAGAACAAGCACAAAGCCGGAGCTCTGGGTTCTAATTCTAGCTGAAATTCTGAGACGGCCTCTTTACAAATGCCTTCATGTGTAAAATGATGAGCTGACAAACTTTTTTGAGACTTCACCTCTGTGAGAAGAACAGTTCTTAGCAAAGTTAAATAAGATACTAAAACAAGTAAACAACCCTATCTTCAAAAAACTCACGGAATCAAACACTATAGTAGTAGAATAAAGGACAAAAACTACATGATCATCTCAATGGACACAGGAAAAGCTTTGGACAGAATCCAACACCTTTTCACGATAAAACACTCAAGGAGAAGGGAATTTCCTCAGCGTGACAAAGAGATCTATGAAAAACCCACAGCTGGCATCATACTTAATGCTGAAAGAATAACGGCTTTCCTGCTAAGCTCAGGAAAAAGACAGGATGTCCACTCTCACCATGTCTATTCAACATTATCCAGGATGTGCTGGCCAGGGAAAACAGGCAAGGAAAAGAAATAAAGTGTCCAAATTGGAAGAGAAGAAGTAAAACTTCCTCTATTCATAGATGACATGACCTTGTCTGTGGAAGATTCCAAAGAATCCACTAAAAAACTATTAGAACGAATAAATGAGTTCACCAAGGTTGCACAACATAAGATCAATATATGAAAATAAACTGTACTTCTGTACACCGGCAATAAACAATCTGAAAAGCGAAATTAAGAAACTATTCCACTTACAATAACATCACTAAGAATAAAATACTTAGCAATAAATTTATCCAAAGAAATGCAAGACTTGTATACTGAAAACTAAAACACATTGTTGAGACAAGATTTAAGTAAATGGAGAGACATCTTATATTCAGGAAACAGAAGACAATATTGTGAAGATGGCAATATTCACCAAACCGCTCTACAAAACTAACACAGTGTCTATCAGAATCCCAGCTGTTTGCAGAAACTGAGAAGCTGATCCTAGAATTCATCCAGAAATGCTAGGGACCTAGAAAAGCCAAAATAATCTTGACTAAGAAGAACAAAGCTGGAGAACTCACTATTTCCCAATTTCAAAACTCACTACAACATCATAGTACTCAAGATAGCGTGGTATTAGCATAAGGCTAGATATATTGATAAATGGAATGAACCGAGAGTCCCGAAATAAACATTTATGATCAACTGACTTTGACAAGGATGTCAAGACAATTCAATGGAGAAAGAACAGTCTTTTCAACAAATGGTGCTGGGACAACTAAATATCTACACGAGAAAGAATGAATCTGGACCCCTATCTCATTTGTATATACAAATATTAACTCAAAATGGAACAGAGACCTAAATGTAAGAGCTAAAACTATAAAACTCCTAGAAGAAACATAAGAGTAAATCTTCGTGACCTCAGCTAAGACCACGGTTTCTCAGATATAACACCAAAAGCATGAGCCACAAAAGAAAAAAGTAGATAAACTAGACTTCATCAAAATTTTAAAAATTTGTGCTTCAAAGGACACCATCAAGAAAGTGAAAAGACAATCCATAGAATGGGAGAAAATATTTGTGAATCACATATCTCATAAGGATTTAATATCCAGAATATAAAGGGCTTTTACAACTTAACAACAAAAAGATAACCCAATTTAAAAATGGGAAAAGGATATGAACAGACATTTCTCAAAAAAAAAAAGATATGCAAATAGCCAAAAAACACATGAGAAGCTGCTCCACACCATTAGTCATCAGGGAAATGCAAATCAAAACCACAATGAAACAGCACTTCACATCCTCCTGTGTGACTATAATAAAAAAGACAGACCATAACAAGGGGTGGTGAGGAGGTGGAGAAATCAGAACCCTCACTTATCGTTGGTAGGACAGTAAAATGGTGCAGCCACTCTGGAAGATAGATTGGCAATTCCTCTATGTTAAACACAGAGGTACCATATGACTCAGCGATGCCACTCCTAGGAATATAAACAAGAGAAAGGAAAATATACATATACACAAAACTTCCACACAAATGTTCACAGCAGCATTATTCATAAAAGGCAAAAAAAGAAAAATCCAAATGTCCATCAACTGATGACTGCATAATAGGCAGTGTATTTACACAATGGACTATTCAGCCATAAAAAGAAGTTACTAAGGCACGCTACAATATGGATAGCCTTGAAAACACTATGCTGTCATAAAAGACCACATATTACATGATTCCATTTATATGAAATGTCCAGAATAGACAAATCCACAGAAACAGAAAATCGCTAAGTGGTTGTGAAGGACTGAGGGGAGAGGGTAACGGGGAGGACTGCTAACGGGTATGGGGTTTCGTAATGGGGTGATGAAAATGTTCTCAAATTGAAAAGTGTTAACGATAGCATAGTTCTGAAAATAATGAAAAGCACTGAGTTGTACACTTTAAAAAGGTGAATTTTATGGTATGTAAAAATATCTCAAAAACCTGTTATTTAAAGAAAAAGAATCAGCTTTTATAATGATAACATAAATAGGCAAAAATAAAAAACTATCATATGAATTTAAGGCAAAAATGATAGCAATTATTAAGGAAACAAGTTAAAACATATTAGATTCTTAAATACAATTTAAAAATCCCTTTTATCTGGGATTTAAAAATATCTTTCATAAGCAATGAATGAATTTAACTATTTAGCAACCTAAATGAAATGCAGTATTGTAAGAGGAGAGAATAAGACTACAGTTTATCATTTTTACAATTAAGCTTCTTATTTCCTTGTATCCTACACTTAATTTTTTAAAAGTTTTATTTCATTCAAGGTTTAAATGCAGGAAGTATTTAACAGATGAGAAACAACGACGAAAACGCAGTGTTCTCTTAAATGAGAACTTTGATCATACAATGAAATAGTATGGTTTTGGAAATACATATAAACCAGAATCCCCTCGAAATAACCCCTAAAATATACTGATGAAAATTATTCAGGAAATTCCAGTTCAAAATTATAATAATTAAAAAGTAGGGAAAAGAGGCTTTAGTTCAAGATAGTAAGCTGAACAAATATGTTTGCTGTCACTCTGTCCCAAGAACCTATTAAAAAAGTACAGTGAAGATAAAGAACTTGAAAAATATAAGGGAAAAAATATGCAATATAAAGGATTGTTTTAGAAGATGTAATGTTTGACAAGAGAAAAAAAGAAGTAAGAAAAGTTATCAAAGAAGTAACAGAAGAAAATATATTTTCCTTAGGTTCTAAATAACATGGGTCTTCAGATGGAAGTACGCAGAATGATAAATGAAGTAAGACCCACACCTGAATACCCCACTCTCAAATCTTATAGAAGGAACACTTCAAAAGAGGACCCTATAGTTTACCAAGCCAGACCTGGCGGCGCTGTAGTTAAGAGCCGGTGCTCTCAACACTGTGGCCTGGATTTCCGGGGTTCGGTTCCTGATCAGGAAACCACACCACCCAGCTGTTGGCTGTCATACTGTGGTGGCTGCATGTTGCTGTGATGCTGAAAGCTCTGCCACCAGAATTTCAAATACCAGCAGGGTCACCCATGGTGGACGGGTTTCAGAGCCTAAGACAGACTAGGAGGAAAGACCTGGACACCCACTTCCGAACCATATGAATAGCCGTGGAGCACAGTCTGGTACAGCACTGCAAGGGGAGAGGATGGTGCAAACTGGGCAGGGTTCCGCTCTGCTGTCCACTGGGTCACTAGGAGTCAGAACTGACTCAACGGCACTAACAACAACATAGGCTGCTAGGAAAAAAAAAAACCAAAGAGGTCACCTGCAAAGGAATGACGATCTAATTGACAAACTTCTCCTAAATAACACCAGTTGCTAGAAAACAGTGAAGCAACGCCCTCGAGAGTTATGAGGTAAAGCATTTCAATTTAGAACTCTCCATTCACTCAAACCACTGAAAAAGTTTAATGAGAAAAGAAAGACTTTTAGATAGGCAAGGCCTCAGACATCTTATCCCTTTCTTGGAAAGCCATTTAAGATTGTGCTACAATAAACAGAAGAAGGAAACCAAAAGAAAAAAAAAGCAATGATATGGGATCTAAGAAACAACTTCTCTGGATTGAATTCAATCCAGAGAAAGATGAAGGAAAAGTCCAGGAAGACAGCCACGCAACTGACATAAACAGCACTGGTCCAGACGGGAGAGGGGCAGTGGGGGATGGAGGAATGACAGATATATGAGAGCAAGAGGAATCCACAGATGGGACCCCATCCTTGAGAAGCTGGAGGAATTTAAGCAGGTGATGAAAGCAGCCAACGTGGGGAGGAGGAAAGAAGACAACTGTACAGGAAAGAAAATGCACTCAGAGGATACTACTTAGCTGTAGAATAAAAAATTGTCATAATAGGAAAAATAAGTCATAATACACTTTCAACTTTTAGAATCAAACAAAAAGTTTATATTAACATACATGACAGCTACTGGGAAAGGAAATGAGGAAGGAGAAGGAAATAAATATGGAAAGAGTGATGGGCTAATATTTTCACTGTACAAAGTAGGGAGCCAAGAACTAATATGGATAGTTGATGGAGCAAGAAATAAACAACTATAATACAGTTATGGAAAGTTACAAAGGTAACCAAGAGAGAAAGTAAAAATAGCGGCATGACTATATTGGGAGGGGAGGGGAGATATGAATCAAATACTCATTTTTCAAGGCAGGAAATCAACAGATAATTTCTAAAGTTGATGAACTGAGAAACAGTGGCAAAGCATGTTATTTATACCACCAGCAACAGGACTAGAAACAGTCCCTCTGAGGAGCAGTGGCAGGCCTGGGCACACCAGGGCACACACTGCTACTTTCATCATAACCCCCTCTGTACTACTTACTCTTTAAACCATCTAAGTATCTTTACAAATTTAGTTTCTTTTAATGTGTTTTTAAAGTGGAGAAAACCCACGTACCATTAGGAAACTCATTTGGGTTTACTTCATTATGTCACTATACTCATCTAAATGACACCTCAGCAACACCAGAAAAAGTGAATTGAAAGCCCCTCTAGATCCACACCAAGGAGAACCTTGTCTTCATGCCATCTTATATTCTGGAACAATAGACCACTTGCCTGCTCTAACTCTCTTCTCCATAACCAGTTTCTTTCCAACTCTACCTTCTTGCATTCTTATTTTACAGATTTGGGTGGCAACAATAATGGGCAAATTAAGGGGGGAAAAAGCAAAGCTTCTTGTACTAAAGATCCTTCTTTGTCTCCATGTTTTCCTATCTTGTAGCTGCTAAAAGGTAAAGGTGGCAAGCAATCAAATGATATTCCTTAACCCTGTTTGCTGAACCAGTTCCTTTAATTTTTCTTCATTGCGGACTTTAGTAGGTATTGGGGATATAAGTCATAGTCCCTGTTCTCAGAAGTCTTAAAGTCTACTAAGAGAAGTATAAAAGCAATATAGCAGTTAGGTGCACAGATACTCCCAAATAGTGTTCATTTTGTAGGATGAGAATTTAGCTTGAAAAGAAAAAATATTTTCCAATTATTTTCACCATCGTCAGTTCATTTAGGGGTTAGCCTGTCTTTCTTACACTATTCTATGTCCTCGCTGTTCTTTTGTTTTCCTCCTTGCTTATTATATAGCCATACTGGATTCTGTACATATTTCCTTGTTTCCTTCAAAGGGATCATCTGTGACTGAATTATAAGATTATTTTTAAAAGCCTTCCACATAGGCTATCTAGACTATTAAGTCTCAGGTAATAGGAACATGGTGATCTTCTCTCATCAGCCCAAGAGCCTGGCGAAGTGCTTGGCACATAGTAGGCACTCGATAAATATGAATGAATGAATGAATGAATAAACTTTTTCTAAATCTAAGAAAAATGTTTATGTCCAGTCATATCTTTTCAGGTAAAATTAGCTCACTTTTCAGAAAGCCAACAAAAAGTGTAGGGTAGTAGAAAGATGTTCTAGTTCTGCCTCTATCAGGGGATTGGACTAGATCGTTTCCAGGGTCCATTATAGCTCTTAATATCCCAAGAATCTACAAATCCAGCCTATTCGTTTTACCTTCCAATCATCTGTTAGGTTGGTATTGCAGTCACAGCATAGTTCCTCTTAATGCTTATGCTTCCTTCCGGGATTTCTACTGCACTGTCAGCAAAGTAGAATAAAAAAATAGTAAAAGAAGCAGGCAATGGGAACCCAGCCAGTGATAAGTTCTGAAAGAACAGCTCCTAGGCAAGTTTTCATTCCTGTCACGACACTGTGTATTATACACATATTTTGACAAACTCTACTTCCATGAAGAATGTGATAATATCCAAGATTGGTATATACTTAGTAAATTATTAAGATTTTTAAAAGCTTATGTAGCTCCTCAGAGAATCTGTTCATCAATCTGTGTCCATGAGGAAAAGGCAAAGAAAGGACAGGCATTATTCCAACCTCTACAGAAGTGACATATTCAGTTTTCCAATCTAGGAATGGAAGATTGGAGTACGTATAAAATGGAAAGCAACTGGAGACCTTCGATATCCTGTACAGTTTCTAAAAATACAGTTATATATCCTGCAAAGTTTAAAGATGAGAATATGGATAACCATATTTTTCATGAACTCATAAATGATTATCGTACAGTATCATACATTTACTTATATAATATTCTGTGAAAGTAACTTTCTTTGAGCAGATATTCTGCTAATAAACCCAGAAAGACTTTTAAGGATAGAGTGCTCCTTCCTGTTGCAGTAAAAAAGGGTAAACTCAAGAGCATAATTTTAATCCATCAGAAACCCTGAAGATTTCCACTAGCTCTGTTACCATTTCCTTTAGTACATTCTCATATTTTCAGCCAACAAGGTAATTCACACCTCTTTAAGTATTCTAGCAAGCCTTCAAGGTGTTACTACTCTGAATAAAAGGTCAATGGATGATTTTTATTTTTAATGGCTAAGTTAGAAAAGATTTAACCAAAAATAATGTGATTATTTTTCAATAACAAAGTTAAAAATCTAATACCACCATACCGTGGTCAAAGAATATGATGGAAGCATTCTTAAAATGAAAAGAGCACGAGCGTTAGCATCAGACCAACTCTACCATTTACTTTGCGCGAACATAACCAACCACTTAGCATTCATTCCTCTACTTGTTATCCCACACTGTTATGAGGAATAGATGAGAGTCAACAAATAAAAGGAGCAGAACATCATCCATTTATCCTACTCAAGATAATACAACCTGATAAAAAAAACAAAATTTCTAAGGTAGCCGATTACCAGGAAAAAACCGGAAACATGTAAAATGATCTGTGATTAGACAACCTATGTGTGCTGTAGGTTTGTCACCTGTGAGGTGTGTCGCCTGCCTCCTTCACCTGATCAGTGAGAGGATCATCTGAAGTTTAAGACTAGACTTTGCAACCTCATCATCAGACTACAAGGTCTCTTTCTGCTGTGGGTTCTCGTGTCCACTGATACACTGCTAGGAAGGGCAAACATCCAACCCAAACCTGGAACTACAGTGCCTTTCCATCGTAAACATTTCGTGCATCACAGTTCCACAGCCCTGTCTCCAAAGGCAACGGCAGAGCAAAGGGTCAGCTTATTTCCTCGTGGTTCCACCACACATCTCAAGATGCTCGATTGTTTAAAATGACATGCATTGAATATGCTTCTTATCTGCCTCCTGCCTCACTAAGAAGACTGCTAGCCTGCCTGTCAAACATTTAACCGGTGTTTCTTTTTTTTTTTTTTTTTTAAGATTTTTATTTTTTTCCTTTTTCTCCCCAAAGCCCCCCAGTACATAGTTGTCTATTCTTCGTTGTGGGTCCTTCTGGTTGTGGCATGTGGGACGCTGCCTCAGCGTGGTCTGACGAGCAGTGCCATGTCCGCACCCAGGATTCGAACCAACGAAACACTGGGCCGCCTGCAGCGGAGCGCGCGAACTTAACCACTCGGCCACGGGGCCAGCCCCTAACCGGTGTTTCTTAATTCCGGCTCTCATTATAAACAATCCACGGAGATTTAAGATTAAAACATTACAGATGTCCAGCCCCACGCCAGACTCACTGAATCAGAATGTCTAAAGAAATCCAAGCATATGTTTAGGCCTTGCTTATGTGTTCTGGTTTTTTTCAGCTCCACAAATTATTCTCATCTGTAGCCATGATTAAGAACAACTGGAAAACCTTGTGGGTATATGTATAATTAAGCATTATCTCCCATAAAATTAATTTATATACATACAAATGATTCATTAAATAATTCCTTAGACTTCCCTTCTTCAAACAGAATCATGAATTCGCTTAATTTCTCTTCATAGGTCTTATTTTCCAAACTTCTAATAATTCGCTACTTCTATCTGAACTAGCTTCTAACCAACTTGATAGGACTATGTCCAAAACAAAACTTTAAAAAGTCTTTACCAAAGTTTGAGAAGAACATTTCATATTTTATGACCTACGAATGTGTTTGCAATACAAAGCCTTGTCAAATAATTATTTACACATTTATAGTCGAGTGCCCCTATTCTATAGTTTCACCTACTTGACAAATACCAATTTTAAAACCTCTTTCTGAAGATCATGTATTTTTTCACCTACAAAAACTAACAGACTTCTGGTTTCTGGTCCAGCACATAAGCAGTTTGGAAGTTGTCATTCCACCCTAACAACAAGCAAAAAGCTGAACAGACTAAAAATCAATGACTCTTCTTAGATCCATAAGACAAGTGAGGTCACAGGGCAAATCGCTGCCCCCAAAACTGCCGAGACAGACAGGACAACACAGCTCACCAAGACCAACCAACTGGCAGACACCTTTGCAGGAATCAGTGTGGGGTTGGAAAACCTGACTGTAATTGACGAATCGCTAGAGGCTTAAAGCAGTCAAGTCTGAGAGTTAGAAACTCCAGGGGACCCAGTCATAGGAGGGGTCCCCACACGTTAGTATGTTTTGCCTCCGTGAGCTCCACCAGGTTCCCACGTGAATATCTGAGAAGAATCCCCTGTTGCTTCCGGTAGGGGGAGGGGAAAAGCAACCATTTTTAAATACACTGGAGCATTCTGTTCTTAACAAGGTCTGCCCTCAGGAGAAACAAACTAGAACCCAAACCGCTGGGGGTTCATCAGAGCCTAAGGGTCCTAAGGGAAGGGAAATACCCAACTGTAACTCACCGTCACCATTCTAACTCACTGGGGGAGGCGGGAAGTGGGAGGACAGAGAAGCACTTGTGAAGGTCCCAAGTCCAGAAGCACAGGCTCACTAAAGACTAAGACCTAATCACAGGACTATCGAATACTTCCCATCCCCCCACGCCTTACCAACAAAAATGAATCTAGACACAGACCTTGCACTCTTCACAAAAATTAACTTCAAAAGGATCACAGAACTAACTGTAAAAAAAAAACTATCAAGCTCCTAGAAGATAACAGAGAAGGAAACTGAGATGACCTTGTGTACAGTGATGACTTTCCAGAAACAAAACCAAAGGCATCATCCATGAAAGAAATAACTGATGACTTCATTAAAATTAAAAACTTCTGCTCTGCAAAACACAATGTCAAGAGAATGAGAAGATAAGCCACAGACTTGGAGAAAACATTGGCAAAAGACACATCTGATAAAGGACTATTATCCAAAATATACAAAGAACTCCTAAAACTCAACAATAAGAAAATGAACAATCCAATTAAAAAATGGGCCCAAGACCTTAACAGACACCTCACCAAAAAAGATATACAGATAGCAAATAAGTATATGAAAGGATGCTCCACATCATCTGTCATCAGGGAAACGCATATTAAAACAACAAGGAAATACCACTACAAATCCATTAGAATAGCAAAATCCAGAAGTGACAATACCAAATGCTGACAGTTCTGTGGAGCAACAGGAACGCTTGTTCATATCGCTGACAGGAATGCAAAATGGTACAGCTAATCTGAAAGACAGTTTGGCAGTTTCTCACAAAACTAAACATACTCTCACCATATGATCTCATAATCACGCTCCTTAATATTTACCCAGTGGAGCTGAACACATATCCACAGAAAAACCTGCCCGAGGATGTTTATGGCTGCTTTTTTTCAGAATTGCCAAAACTTGGAAGCAACCAAGATGTCCTTCAATAAGCGAACGGACAAATAAACTGTGGTGCATCCAGACAATGGAATTCTATTATCCACTAAAAAGAAATGAGCACTAAACGAGAAAAGAAATGAGTGCACTAAAAAGAAATGAGCTATCAAGCTATGAAAAGACACAGAGGAAACTTAAATGCATATTACTAAGTGAAAGAAGCCAATCTGAAAAGGCTACATACTCTACAACTCCAACTATACGACGTTCTAGAACAGACAAAACTATGGAGACAGTAAAAAGACCAGGAGTTGGGGAGAGGGAGAGATGAACACATGGAGCACAGAGACAGGGCTCCTGACCACTTACAGGAGCCCTATCAGCTCTTCTGATAACATCAGGACTAGCTATACACAGTGAAACTATTCTGTATGACACTACTACAGTGGGTACATGTCATTATACATTTGCCCAAACCTACAGTATGAGCGACACCAGGAGTGGATGAACCCTAATGTAAACGATGGCCTTTGGATGATTACGATGGGTCAATGTAGGTTCATCAATTGCAACAAATTATCCACTCTGGTGGGGATGTTGATAATGAGAGAGGCTATGCCGAGTGGGGTCAGGGGTAAAAAGGAAATCTCTACCTTCTGCTCAATTTTGCTGTGAACCTAAAACTGCTCCAAAAATGAAGTTTATTAAAAAAATTAATATATTAAGAAACAAAGCTAGCCACATCCTCATGATTATAAGGGTCGACATACTTAATTTTCATTGCTGACCCACAATTCTAACAGTCTGCTACTTAAGCAGAACTATAACATGTGCTATTCCTGCAGTAAATTTTAACAAAATGCTAAAATTAAGCGTGAAAGATGCATAGGGTCAACATTGAAAACTTCCTTAACAAAACACAATTGTAACATTTTACAACAAACGTTCAACAATATCAGAAAAATTATGGCAGTCAACTGCTTCCTTTTCATGTGAATGAAACAAACATCAAAACAAAAAAGTAATGGCAGCATCTAGACTAACATGTAATTATAGTATTAACCGGGTTGAAATAGGCCTCTAGTTACTTCTTCCACTATTATTTTGAATAAGAATTTTTTTATTATTTATAGACAAATTAGAGTGCTTGAAAAAATATTCATCATCACTATTTACTGTTTGGGAGTCAGTATTACCTCTAAAGGGGTCAAAATGAATTATATGTATTATCACAGGCAATTCTTCAGAATGGCTTTTGATATATAAGTACACTTTTAAATGAACCACTTGTTCAATCTACTATGAACTATAGTCATAAATAATAGAGGTCTTGGGTTACAGAAACACGAAGGAACGTACATTCTCACATATCAAGTCAAAACAATCTTTTCTTCCAGCATCCATTCTCAGAGGCTTAATGGCAAAGTTCTTTTCTCAAGTATGGCAAAGTGAATTTTAAAAGAAAAATGCAACACATTATGAAAAATATAGTACAAAGATGGAATTGACGGTAAAATCTGTCTTAACACTTTTTCTCCTTTTCAAAAGACAAAAAGGACAAAATACACAAAAGGAAAGCAATTTAGCAGAAAGTACCGCAATAGCTGATGCCACTAGATTTATAGGCACCTTTGTCAGAGGACTGCTGTGAAAAAGCAGAGGAAGTGCTATTACAAGAAAAGATTATGTACTTTCAAGAAAGGGTAGAAGTAATCACTCTTCACCAGACAACCTCACCAGGCAAAGCTTCAAAAGTTCTAGACAGCACTTACTGAAAGGAAAACACAAACAAAAACTCTTATAAAAACATCCTCAATTTAAAAAATAAAATTTTATTATTTAACAATAACTGTCATATAATTTCTAAGACTATACAGTTTGCAAATAACACGTTGTTAAGCAAACCTTAATTTTCAAATGATTGTTATAAAATGAAAAATATCAGTTGTTTTAAGTTAAAAACCTTTACATTCTCCCCCATTTCAAGGGAATCTAAGCTATTCTAGATCAATGCTCCTTTTCAAATCACAGCACCAGTAAAAATGCGCTCATCATTTCATTTATTTGCCTTATATAACAACTTCCAAAAGTATTAACACCAACTGGAAAAATGGAATCAGGTAGAAATTAGCCTTATTTACCGAATAAAATTATATCTATATTGACTCCTACTGGAAAATGATGCAGTGAGCAACTATGAAAATTTTCCAAAAAGTGAATATAATTACAGTTTCCAATTAAAGTACCATGTCCATTCTTTCCAAGAAGGGGCATGCAATCTATCTGATGCTAAAGAAAGTA
The DNA here is from genome assembly GCF_041296265.1 of Equus caballus. Lineage (NCBI taxonomy): Eukaryota > Metazoa > Chordata > Mammalia > Perissodactyla > Equidae > Equus > Equus caballus. The sequence continues at coordinate 19,287,777 of NC_091714.1, forward strand.
ACTATGCACCTGAATTTGCTTGTAGCAGCTTCACTAGGTGTTTTTTTTTAAAAAAAAAAACACTATTTTTATTATTTTCAGGTTTTCTTCCACAAATGAAAATGAGTATTTTTAATCAAAATTTGCAGACATTTAAGAAATCACAGTATTTTAGTAAAGTGCTTACATTCACTTTTATCTTTAAAAATGTATCTACATATCTCTATATAATATTAATGAAAATACTAAGAAAAAGCTATGAAGGGAAATATATTTTTAATTAAAATTAGAAATTGGAGGTCCCAAACAAGCTGAATATTTCAATAACAGAACTGACTGAACTGCCCCCAAAGGACACCTAATTAAGTACCTTCATTATCATACTAATTATAACTCACTATAAAAACAATGTCTCTTTCACAGAATCAAAAAATACTTACGAAAATAAGTGAACTCGGTATATAGCAATATTACGTATCATTAAGAAATGCTGAATCTTTCCTGGGGCCAGCCCCGTGGCTGAGTGATTACAGTTCCGCACACTCTGCTTCGGTGGCCTGGGTTCGCAGGTTCAGATCCCAGGCACAGACCTACACATCACTCATCAAGCCATGCTGTGGAGGTGTCCCACATACAAAACAGAGGAAGATTGGCACAGATGTTAGCTCAGGGCTAATCTTCCTCAAGCAAAAAAAGAGGAGGATGGGCAACAGATGTAAGCTCAGGGCAGATCTTCTTAACACACACACACAAAAATTAAAGATTCTTTCTTATAATATTTTTCTATTTATAACTAAAAGGTTAAATCTAAACTGATCTGCAAGTGTAATTTATGACTTAACTATAAAAATGTCAGTAAAGGGGCCAGCCCAGTGGGTTAGGTAGTAGTTAAGTTCACATGCTCAGCTTTGGCAGCCAGGACTTTGTGGGTTCAGATCCCAGGTGTGGACCTACACATCGTTCATCAAGCCATGGTGAGGTGTCCCACATGCAAAATAGAGGAAGACCAGTGCAGATGTTAGCTCAGGGACAATCTTCCTCAGGCAAAAAAAAAAAAAAGTCAGTAGGAATTCCTTCCCATGCATTCCTTTCCACACACAATTTAAAAACAAGGCAGCCTGATAAACTAAAGCAGGATTGGCACACTGTGGCTTGTGGGCCAAATCTAGCCCACTGTCTGATTCTACCAAGTTTTATTGAAACACGTCTACACTCCCTCCTCCACAGACTGTCTATGGCTGCCTACGTCCCTCACTGCAGCGGTGAGAAGCGGTGTCAGAGAGGACAAAGCCAAAATATTTACATCTAGCCCTTCACAGAAAAGGTTTGCTGACTCCTGAACTAAAAACAGAGATCTTCATTACGTTAAAGGCGCGCACACACACCCGCCTTCTCTATGGTCTTTAGCAGAGAACATATTAAGTTGATCATTTAAGCATCTGTATGCTCCTTCTGCTGTGATGTTATAATTGTATACTGACTACTGCCCAGTTTCTGGATTCTTGATAAGGCAGAGGACACTGGCTGATTCTGACCTGCATTGCTTTGGACTTCTCATACGCTGTAACGATTCTGACGGTTTATTTTAAAAAGAAAAAACCACTCAATATTATAGCTATAATTTCCAAAAGGCCTAATTTTAGACACTTAATGTCTACATGGTATTACTTATAAAGAATGGTAATGTAGAAATTTAGCTTTTAAATGTTAAACTAAGAAAAAGATGGCCACATGGATGGAAGTGGGGATGGAATTAAACCAAAAATACATCACAAAGATCAAGGCACTGGGCTGTGAAGATAAGAATTATTTTAACAGGGAGAAAGTATTCTAGACTTAAGGAATCTCTGAACGCACAGCCCACCGTGGAACACTGCGGAGTAAGGAGTAAACGGTGTCAACTCTTTCCCCCACCTCCTCCCTCAGTCTACCTTCCACTCCTAGCCCCCAAACTTTTTTAAAATGTCACACAGTAAACAGAGCTAGTCTCCAAAATTTCTCTAAAACGCAGAACAAGGGAATGAGAGATTAAGGCAATTTGGTGTTGCTAAATCTGAAAGTGGATGACTGCTAGGTATTTAAATTCACTATAAATTATACTGATATACAGAAGATAACTAACTTGTCTTTCTTCTTTATTGTTGCCAAGAAAAATCAGGAGTGGGTTCAAACTAAAGTAGAGGATAATTATATGATATAGAAGCCCGAACGTCTTTATAGGGAGACATCTGAGTAACTAAATCGGAAAGTACCACTTCTTCCCCTTAGAACGATTCACATCACGTGACTAAGGGAAGAGAGATGTATCAACCACTTTGTTTTGCTTCCCAAGAAGTTTTGCAGAATGAGATTATATTTAAAACCTACCTTAATAAAAGGCCTTCAAGGTAGTATACACACACACACACACACACACACACACAGAAAAATGCCCTTTTCTCTACATCATTCTTTTATATTCTTAAACAGATGCACATCTCTTTAGGTCCAACCTAAAACATTTCATTAATCTGAAATCCCAAGATGCTGAGTATAACTTCTGATGATGATAATATGCAAATCAGGAAAGGAAATTCTCATTTAAATATTACAAATCAATAATGACACCGATTATCAATTTTCTTCTTGTAAATAATGTGCCACTTCCAATACATGAAGTTAAAGCTAAATAAAGACAACCAGAGCTTATCTTTTACGTAGTGACACTCATCTGTATTGTCCAATTATTTACTGTCCATTGCCAGCTATTACCATTCCAAGTTACCACACAATTACCAAATTTAGCACTCAAATTACACCCCAGCAATTCAAGGAAGACAGTCTCTATACTAAATCTCTTATATAAAAAATATTTTAAAAATTAATAAAATCATGTGATTAGGAACCTAGTATTATTTTTAAGTAATTTCATGTTAATTTTACATCCAGACCATTAATATTTAAGAAAAGAAAGTAAACTTTGTTAACAGTATTAAAAATGCCCCAAGTTTCCTATGTCATAACAAGACTCATCTGTTGTACGAAGAAAATGCAACAACCCGCCATCTTAGTATTCAGCGTGAGCTGCTGTTTCAACAACAGAAAAGTCTGTTTTTCACATGCTTTTTCTCACTCCTTTTTGTAAACAAAGGTTTACCCCTATGCATCTACCGACTTGGATAATGAATGCAGTGAAGGGATACAAAGTAAAGGGCCCACACCCCGATGGAGTCTAACAATTCACCCTCTTTCACAAGGACTCAGAACAACGTAGCAGAAGACCACTCTAGCCTGAGATGTCCAGAGCATTCCAAAACCCTCCACAGGAAAAGAAGTTGCAAGATCTTAGAGCTGGAAGGACTCATCCCGCTTTCCTCATTTTACAGGAAAGGAAACTGAAGCCCAGAGATTCTAGTTGGCTTATCCAAAATTGGTCTGAAGACTAGAACGCAAATCTTCTAATGATAAGGTAATTCTTCCAAAATCCCTTTACCTTTTTCCTTCAGGATGGCAAAGTCAGGTTATAATTTTAAAAGCAAATTATACTAAAAAAACAAAAGGAAAACAAAGAGAGCACCAAACAGAAATAAAAACCCATCTTAAAGCAGAAAGGCTTTCCAAGTAAGAATTGATTCCCCAGTAATTAACATACCCCTTTCCAATTCCCTTCAGATCCTATTACACTTTGTTTCCCTCTACAAGAAATTCACTGCAAAATAAGTGCTTCCAGGCAGACACCCTTTCTGGCTGTTTCTAAGTAAATGTGTGTATTCCTCCCACTGCAGAGTCCATGCTGAGGGTCACAACCTACAGCTGACACAGTACTCTTTCTTCCTTTTATACAAAGTCCTCTTTGATGAAGAGCTAAGAGTCGAGAAGTAAAAGTATTTGAGAGTCCTTGTCTCTCCTCTACAGGCAGAATTCCAAATGACCAGAATTCTTCTATGAACAAAAAGGACGGCGGGGGAGAAGAACAGATAAAAATCGGGCTAAATTCTAGCTAAACTGTATCACTTTTAACTACTTCGAACAAAAATCCTCCTTCCAGATCTTTTCCCCAATAATGTCATTATGTTTTGTAAAATAAAATTAACTCATTAATTTTAAGCAAGCTAACCACCCTATTGCTATCTTACAAGGACAAAGTCATTAAACAATCGTTTATCACCTACTATGTTTAACAAACTTCAACATATATTATCTAATTACATCTAAATAGCAATTTTGCAAACTTGTGCTTGAGAACACAACCATCTTAAAGACTTGAAAAGAAAAACAGTACTTTACAAGAACTTTTCTTCAAATACTGCATCAGCTCCAAAAATAAATGAAATTAAGGCCTTCCTACAGTGCCTGGCACCCACCTGCCTCTCAGCAAGTAACTGCTAAAATAAATGAACTGAAGGACCTGAAAATTAAAACCACAAAAAAATTCTCTCATTAATGATAATATCAGATGTTGAATATTCACCAAAACAGTCCCTGCATGGTCTTAAAAGCTACACATACACATTATCGCATGTAACCCTGATGCTAACTTTGTGAGCTAGGAAGGGTCATTATTCCTGTTGAACTCGTGGAGAACTTGGGCCAAGTGCAGTGGTCTCAACCAGGAGCTACTGGAAGTGTGTGGGGGAGTCTGGGATGCCACACCGACAGCAGAGGCAATCCTGGCATTCGGCAGGTGCGAGCCGGGGATATTAAAGAGCCTGTGATGTGCGGGACAAACGCACAGCTCAAAATGCTGCCACCACTGAGACGCTGACCAGGGATAAATGGACAAAGCCAAACAGCTAACAGTGACTTTCGCTCAACTCAAATCCAGGAAATCAACAAGGATGAACCCAAAAGAAAAGCAAATAGAAAAGCGTATCAAATTCTAATGCGAAAATAAGAAGTCAAAGCTACCTTCTCAAAACGGCAGTAGGACAAAAGTAAAAGATGACAGAATTCCAAACTCCACGTTACTCTGCCACCCTCTTTACCAAGTTTTCTATTGCTGTCCCATAATCGCCCCAGTGCAATATTTGCAAAATTTTATTCTCATCTTTAGTTACTGCCGCTAAGATTTCACAAAGCGGTCCTCAAGGCTTTTTCCAGCTCCCATTGTACAACCTATGTTTTAGATCCACTTTACTACCTTTACTACCACATGGATAAAGAGTTACACGTGAAGTTTCACTTGCTCTATTCTTTTCATCCATGACACCACTGTCCCATTAACCATCCTGAAAACCACACTGTTTTCCCGTCAGCATCTCCTTACCTAACTACAATGATTCCCCACTGAATAACGCCCAGACAACTCAGGTTTACATTCAGAGTTCTCCAACTGGGTCCTTATTTCTCCCCTCAACCCAACCAGGACCACTATTCCAACCAGTCTCTTTAGCATTCCTCTAAACTACTGCGATAACACCCTTTTCTCTACTTCTGCCCACAGTGCTTGCCTAGAATAATCTGAATGCCTGCCATTCTGAATCCTTATCTGCTAACGTGTAGAAATGTCATCCAATACAATGAATTTACCTATAATCTGACTTGGCGACATGTCAGTTGACCCCTAAATAAATCTCTAATTTCAGCTGCATCTATCTAGCGCTAGTCCTGCAGTAAGGACTGCAAACTTTCTGAAGGTAAGAATCAAGTTTCCATTTCTTCTGAATACTCACCTGGAACAACATATAGCTACCTGGGATCGCAGAATTGTTTCTTGAAGAAATTATCTAACCGCACCTTCATTTTAAAAGTAAGAAAAAAACAAATTCAAGAATACATAATTCTTTAATGGCAAGACAAAAACCAGAATTCAGGCCACAATTTATAATGTAATTAACATTTAGTAAGTGCTTGCTAAAAAATGAACTGCAAGGTACAAAAACTGTTCTGTAAACCTGTATTCAGCAACATTACACTGTAATTTAAAAGACAGTCTGTGTCTTACCAAAGCAGAGACTGCCCTTATCCTGTATTTTCCCCAAGTCAAAAAGACAATAAATGAGTAAAAACTCAAATTTTTACAAAAATTCAGTAAAAGTGAAATTCCATTTTTCTGCTTAGTCCTTGAAATATTCACACATAAAATGACCCCATTGTGATTAAACAAAAATGTCTTAAAAATAAGATCAGAGTAGCCCATGGTTATAAGAGAGTATGAAGCAATTTGAAATTATGCTGGTAACCCAGGAGGCTAAATTAGGACAACAGCAGCATTACTAGAAATGCCTTCATTTCTCAGTTAGAACCTTTTTTTTCCCCTTTTACTTATTCATATGGGAAGAGATAATCAGATCATTTGATCCCAAGAGTTCTGATCCCTAGATTGCTCATGAGAATCAAATTTTACCTATTTCTACATGGCAAAAAGAGGAGAATTAAGATAATTAAATCACGTCACTACTCTATGACTTGGTATATAAAATTATGCTCTCCTGCTCCCCATCAGAAGTACATTCCAACCTCACATTCTCTCCAGAAGCCAAGAAAGTTGAACACAAAGCATGTTTATAATGATATCATCAGTCATCTGCTATACATTAATGCAGCAAATACATTAAATTTATCTTACCTCATTATTGGTTAGATGTCATTTCAGGATTTAGATTTTCACTAACTCTTGTCTATAACTTTAGATATTAAGATATAACTTTCTGATCTAGGGTTTTTTTTAACCTCAAAGTAGATAGATTAACTTAGTATAGTCTCCAACACTTAGGAAGACATTCTATTAGTCAAATTACATATGCATTTCGAATTCTAATAGCCCAGTCCTACCTCTGAAAACCTACTTTCTGCTCCACAGTTAAATGAAGGCAAAGACTTCATCTAGAAGTACATTTCCACGCTAAAGAAATCTTTTAGGAAAAATGTATTACAGGCTACAGTAGTCTAATAGGAGAAGAAAATTTTTAAAAAGACTAAAAGAAACTAGTTGCAATAAAAAAAACATAAAAGAACAAGGGCAATAAAACAGACTTGTAGTAAATCTGCATCTTAAACCCATATGGAGCTTTGAAATTAGAAACTATAAATTTTAGTTGTCTAGCTTTGAGAATAACAAAGAATAGAGACACTAACATATATCTTAAATCACATGTGGAAATTAGATAAAAATAAAAAGGCCTTAGTCATTTTCTATAAATCAAAGTCTTAATAAATAAAGTTCATAAGCTTATCTGCTCCTTTAACCTAACACAAGGCATGACTAGGTGGTATTACTGGCAGGCAAACCAATTTATCACTCTAGAACATTCGTATAAATCTCATAAAAAGGGAAAGTAGAAATACATTTGGTAGTTTTCCTGGCTTCATTCTAAATATAGTAAGAGGTTTTAAAAACAAATTTAGAGTATAACCGTAAACTATAATTACAGGTTCACTTTCATTCCTACAGTATTTAACCACAAAAAATATGGATAAGCAAAAATCACAAACAAGTGATGATTTTAGACACCCAATCCTAGCTTTTATTTGGCAATTAGCATTAGGCCTAACATTTTAACTCCTCCATTTGTGTCAACTTGCTAATTACTCAAATGCATTTGGGGAAAAAGGCTTGTCTAAGAAAAATATTTGGTTTTATACAATCAGCCTTGTTGGTGGTACTCACTTATAATTAGATTAAGTTATAAAAGGGGCAGATTGGCTGTTAAAAGGAACAAAAGTTATGTAGGATAAGAAAATTGAGACTACATTGGGACAACAGTAACAATTGAACCCATTTAAAAGCAAAACCAAATAATCTAAAAATAACTGATTTAATTCAACTCTATGTTTTTTCCTTTTGGTCCAGTGGTAATATTCTTTTGCTGGGAACAAAAAAGTCTGCTTTCAGTTCCAAACAGTCTATCTAGATCCAACAATGCACCAGTCCTGTCACTGCAGAGTGTGCTACACACTTAGTACCCACACTGACAAAATGAACTTTATTTCCATCTTCACAAGGCTAAAATAGGAGCCCTAAACTAGAAGGTATTGATCACTGGATACAGGAATAAAAGTATCCAAACAATCGAAGTCAAAACATTCTAGTCTCAACTATCTAGACATTTGGGCAGGGGCCATTCAGACACACCGACTTAGAAATTCACAGATTCAGATCTATCCTGGCTGATTTTACCATTTTAACAGGTTCGAGCGCACTACTGGTATATCCTGTGAACGGTAGACTGCGCTTAGGAACACAGTTCAGGGCCCATCTGAAAACGTGGGTAAGCATTTTGAAGGCAGCACTCTCATCACAAATGAAACTTGCTGTGTATCCTGATACCACGTATAGTGCTTCTTCAAAATGAAGATTTTAAAAGCTCGTAAGAAAAATGCAAGGCACGTGTTGAACTCAAATGCAGGTTCCCCTCTCCCTTCTCAGGAGCCACATAAATCTAAATCGCGAGGGGTAAAGCTCCCTCATCCTCCGTTTTTGTTTTTGGTTTTCTGACAACAGCAATGTCTACTGAGATCATCTACTGACTTTTTTTTCTATTTGCTACCAATACATTACTTAAACAACACGGAGGAAGCAGATATTCTACAGAGATAGGAACAAAAAGCATTTTTAAAAGCATGCTCTTTTAAAAATCTTATGTTTAAGTTTAAAAACAAGGATATTTTGGTTAAGCATGGTTAAATGTCATAGTAAATGCAAACATAATTTTATTTCAAGTTAAATAGTTTTACAAACGAAGTGAGAAGTATTCTCCATTGTTTAGAATAAAAAAATGATCTTGAAGAATGAGTAGGTATTTGGAAAAACCATGACAAAACTATTATAGTTCATGCATAACCAGGAAAAATAATTCTCTCTATACTAATACTTCAGACTATTGCTGACCTAACAGCTTTCACATCCACAGAACAAATGGAGACGACAAAAGGGAAAACACATCAAGAGAGTACACTTATCCATTTGTGTTATGAGGCTCTAAAACTTCTAGAAATAGCAACTATTCATATAAAATTCATTGGCAACATTTGTCTAATCTTTCCAGATAGACAAGTCAGAAACAACCAATTCAACCTCTAATTTATTAGAATAATAAATAGGTCATAAGTTCAACACCTACCATGCACAGTATTTTTAAAAAGGAATTAAAATGTGCCCTGTGCTATTGTCTTTAAACCTCATTCTTAACGTATTCAACAGACCATCGGTATAAGCTGATATATTTCCCCTTAGAAACTTCTAGCTCCTTGCAAAGACAGTAGTTACTACAGCAAAACTTTCTACGTAGATACATGTTTAGCAATGAACTGAAAGCTGAGAAACACACCAACATATAACCTGACTATATGTATAATAATCGAGGGGAAAGCCAACACCACATGATTTCACATGACATATACCCGATGACACCATTTCTTTGGAATTAAAGAGGAGAAGGAACTCATCAGCAACACAGAAGAACCGGGGAGAATACAGTAGAAGTTGAAATAATAAAATGAAAGGATACAGCCTTAAAGCACCAGTCTGAGTGCCCACTGCCAGGATCTTCTGGACAGGATCAAAGGCCAGGGCCGAGGGTTGATAGGGAAATCCATGGCGAACAGTCTAGGGATGGGCAGGTGACATCACAGCAGCCGGGGCAGCAGGCGAAATTTACAAACAGAAGTCAACAGAAGCATTAGAATCTAGAAGCAACTACAACTGATGCAAAACACATATACAACCACTTACCGCTTTGAAAACAAACAACGAAATCTACATTAACAAAAAAAACTTATTCACATAGAACCTGAAACAACAAAAATAACCGATCCCAGGGTTACACTTCAATTTCTGCTCTTCTGTAATACCGGTATCCTACAGAAGAAAATTTCTTATTAATATTCTATACTGTTACGTCTGAGACCAAATTATTAAACTTTGCAATGGTCAAAAATTCTGCAAATTCATTTAAAAATGCAATTCATGCTCTATTTCAGGTGTGACAACTTTATCATTACTTTAGTTGGAGGCTAAATGCAAATAATTCTAAGGAAAAGCTGTCATATAATGACTTTAGGCAAGGATTCAGAAAAGCTATTATCAAACATGTACCCCAACATTTTGCAGTTTCACACAATGAAAACGAGTACGACATATATCTTTGTATTTTGCTTTTAAATCCTCAATATTTTTAGGGCATTAGGACAAAAGCGTGTATGTACACACTTTTAATAAATTCTGACATATGAACGCATGGTAATTATGAGAAAGGGCGGTATTAACAACAAGACAAGTTTGTGTTTCTCGTTGAGCAGCTGGTGAATTAATTCGCTGCATCATTCTTTCTGAATTACAGACCGCTAAGGCAACTGTCGTGCCATTAACAGGTAAAAATCTCCGTACTAACTTTTTAACCAAACACAGTGATAAAAGGACCCTGTGATTTCATATTTTAAGCTTCCTAGCACATTTTAAGGTGAAAGTGATGAGCAAAGATCTGGTTGAACAGGTTTGGCTTTCTGATAAACAAAATTCATTAGACACTGCTACCAAAGGAAACTTCCAAGTTGGTGAATTACATCCAAATGCTCAAATACAAAAACCTACAAGATAAATAAGAAGACGAATTAAAGGTCAGCGTAAGACGTTACAGGCGAGCTGGAAAGGATTGCTGCCTAGGAAAAGGGGAGAGGAAAAAAAAAATCAACGAAAAGGAGTAAGATGATGTCAATCTCCAAAATAACCCAGCAAGCAGATGCCGGCGGGAGGAGAAGCGAGCCGTGCACGCGAGCCGCGGCGATGACCGGCGCTCTCTGCCCTCGCGCTCCCCCGTCCAGCCCGGGGTGCTCCCTAAAACGACCCCGTCTCCGCGGGCTGCGTGCCGCGCTCACCTTGCAGAGCTGGAAGTGCTCGGACTGGAGCGTTTCCTGGATCTCGGGCTCCCGGGTCCCAGGCGGGTGCTGCTGCGGCTGCTGCTGCGAGGCCGACGACGAGCCGGCGGTCAGGCCGTCCAGCACCTTCCTGATGTTGAATTTCCTCATGGTCTCGACGGGGCGCCCCCGCGGCCCGGGAGGGGAGGAAAGGGGCGACCCCGGGCGGGGGCCCGCGCCCGGGCCGAGGGCAGCGCCGACCCGGGCCACGCGCGGAGGAGCGGGAGAGCGCGGGAGCCGGAGAGGAAGGGGGCGGCTGGGGAGAAGCACGGGACAATCCCGACAGGAAACGCTGCGCCGACGACAGCGGCGACCCCTCTTGCTCCGAGGCCGCCGCGGCTCACCGCGGCTGCTGTGGCGCCGCTCCGGCCGCCGCCGTCTCGCTCCGCGGCCCGGGAGCCCAGCGGAGGCGGCGGCGCCCGAGCCCGCTCCGCCCAGCCTCACCTGGCCGCGGGCTGCCGCTGCGCCGCGCCGCCGCCCCGGCTCGCCCCCGCCGCGTCCATGGCCCGCCGCCCGCCCGCCGCCCGCAGTCCCCGGGCGCTCGCTCCCGCTCCGGCTCCTCCTCCGCGCGGGGTCGCCGGCCCTCGGTCCGCCGCCGCTCGGCCTCGCCGCCGCTCAGCGCCGCTGCCCGCCCGGCATCGCGCGGGTGGGTCCCCGCGCCCGCCGCCTCGCCCCGCCTCGCCCGGCCCGCCTCGCCTCGCGGCTCCCGAGCCCGCCGCTCCCCGCCGCTCGGCCCGGCCCCAACGCCCGCCCGGGCAGCCGCGGCTACAGCGTCGGCCGCGGCGCTGGCGGCAGCTGGGCCTCCGCGGAGCCGGGCTGCCGAGCCTGCGCATGCGCGCCGCACTCCCCGCTCCCCCGCCCCCCGCCCCTTCGCGGGAGCGGAGCTGGGGCTTAAATTATCCCCTGCGAAAATCCCAGATCGGGGCTAAATTTCTCCCACCCCACTCGCCCCGCCAGCGGCTGCAGCTGCTGCTCCTGCAGCCGGGAGGGGAAAATGTGGCCGGCTAACACGCAGCAGGAAACCTTTATTTCAGATTCGGTCATTAAAGCGTGGGTTTCTGCTCGCGCCCTTTAACGAGGTGCCCACTCCCGGCCGCTAGCTGCAATATGATCTTTGCTGCTTTGTGCATTGGGCTTTGTTTTGGATTTGGTTTTGGAAAAAGCGCGTCTAGACAACGATTATGTTGGTGGCAAGAGGATGACAGACTTCAAGGTACTAGGAAAGGAGAGAAACCCACAGGGGGAAAAATGAATTCTTTCCTGAAGCTGTTCGTGTCGGTGGGCTTAAAGCGTGGCCGTGGCAGGTAGCTGCTAGGATAGAAGAGGCTGCCAAAGGGGAACCGCTCCAGGGCTGGGTGTCTGCCCCGACCAGTGACACACCACCCCTGGATTCAGTCCGCACGCTAGGGTGGGTGGTGATGGGGCGGGAGCGAGGGTGGAAGTAAACACCGCGCTGCCACTCATTTTTCAGAACCTTCAATCCGCCCTGTAATGCTGACTATCCACTAAGTAATCCTCAGTAGCTCCATCCACTCTTGCAAGGGGAAAGGAGGGAAGGGGGAAGTTTTTGCTGAGACCATTCCGCTGCTGCACTGACACAAACTCGTTTGTAGGCTGAGAGACAAATGTCTGGCTCAAGTTTGAAAAAGGTCGAGAGAGATTCCCGCTACGGCTATCCTGCCGGAGAGTGCGTTCAACAGGGAAAGGTGGACGGGCAGCAGAGGCACCTGATTAGGAAGGATGTGATAACTAGGAAAAACGAAAGGAAGGATGGAAGCGCATAAAGACTACTTCTAATTCGTGGAGTCGGGGTGAGAAGGGACGAAACCCTCCGGGGTTAATGACTTCCCGCCCCTGTCGGGGCTGCGATGAGCCACAGAAGACCTACGACGGGTTTTTTCTGAACCGAAATCGGGAGTGCCCGCCCTCCCCTTTGTGATTGGCCACCTCCTGCCCGTGCCTGGAAATTCTCGTCACAGTATTGGTTGATGTGACAGTCATTCAAGAACAGTCCGCAAACCAACTATGACTGGGGCTCAGGCATTTCGGGAAATGTAGTTCTCTGTGGCGCTTCCGCATCCAGAGGCGGTCTTACGCTTGGAACTTATAAAATTATTTTATTGTTTAATATTTATTGACTTAGTACGCTCACTGGGTGCAGCGAACAACAAAACAGATTTGAAGATTTTCTTAAGCTATTTCCAAGTGGCTCTGAAATTTTTGTTTATTAATTTAGTTCCCTGAAACACATTTTACTGAATGTGAGACGTCCTGGGTACTGAAGACAATTCTTGCTTTCAACAAGCTCACCACAGTGTAAAGAGGGCAAACCTCACATAAATAAGAAATTGTAAAACAATGTGATGAGTTCACTGATGGACTCATGCACGAGGAGGACTGGTAGAGGGTACTTTAACCTGCCAAAGAAGGGCTGGAAATGGTGATACCACAGTTGAGTCCCGATGAATAGGAATTGATCAGATGAAGAGGCGAGACAGGAGCGCTGGAAGGCTGGTGGGGAGGAATTACCTGGAGAGTTTTTTAAAAATACAAATGCCTGCATAGGGGGAAATTGCAAAAGAGATCACTTCCCCATGGAATTTTATGATCCATCTTTTCATCTAGGTTGAAAATAAATCTTTGGATAATTTGTCGTCATTGGATTATAAACCTCTTTGGAGAAGGAACAGCTTCTTGCTGAGAGGCCTTGTGGGGTAGTGGAAAAATCCTAGGCTCTGTTGTCTCCCAGACATGAATTTCATTCCAGGCCTTGGGAGTATGTGCAAACTTGGGCAAATTCCTTACTTTTCTTAACAGGCGGATTCCCCCTGTGTAAAATGAGATTAATACTACTTTCTTCCTGGGGTTCTGTGAAGAAAACTGGAAAAAAAAAAAAAAAAGGGAAATTTGTACTACATTGGTTAGCACTCTGTAGATACTCAAAAATGTCAGTTTTTCCATTCTACTTCCAGGGTCTTTGAAGTGAAAGAGACTTCAAGAGATCACCAATTTAAGCCAGTCTCCATCATTTTTGACTTTAGAATTTCTGTTTTGATTTTCGTACCTCATCCCTCTCATCAGATTATGAACCCATCCTGGCATTCCCAAAACTTTGGTTCATAGAGGACATGTGGAATTCTGAAGGTGGAGCATCTCTGCTAATGTAGGTTAGCCTCATGAATTTGTAGTCTATCCTCTCCATGCTCCAGGAGGCCATGACATATTCAGAATTCTGTAGGTAAAAATCAACACTGCCCCAAAATATCTACCTTTGTGATAGGCAAAATAATGGATCCTCAAACTCATGATATTTCATGTAATTCGGTTTCAATTGAGCATTTGATTTTTTAAATTAAGATTGATAGATATTTTAAGATTTTAAATTAAAATTAGCCATTTTAAGTTTAGAGTAAAATGTTAAAATTTTTAATAATTTATATTATTCATTTTAAAATTAAGCACAGAGCAGAGTTTTACCCATAATAATCTCTCAACAGTTTTATTTATTTTTTTGTTTTGTTTTAATAAATGAATTAGTGTGTTGATTCCAAGCAATTCAATAGTTTCCTGCCTTTGGGCAAGTGACATTCTCCCAAATGGAAATCTTTCTTACCTGCTTACTGAAGAATGGATCAAGAGATGATGATGTGACAGTGCATTCCGCTGACAAGTTATAGATAGCTATATTACGTTTAGCTGAGTCAAGACAGCTCCAAACAATATTCAGTTAATAAAATGAAAATAAAAAGGCAAAAAGAAAAAAGAGAGTCAACATACAAAAACGAAAGCAGCTCATTAAATTATTCGGCATGGAAGGCTAAAGATCGAGAATTCATAACATTCCTGAATATGCCATTCCTCATTGTCTTGTTGAAAGGCTACCAGAGGAACAAAGGCTCTGTTATTGGTCTCATAGGGGCAGCTGGAATAAATAAAATAAATAAATAATAAAAGAAAAAATAAACATTCCTTTTATTGAGAAGAACAAAGTAGAAACTGAAAGTACATATTTTAATGAGAAATTATGTTATCGGTAAAAATTTTCTGGAAGACAGACCAAATCTACCTCACCTTCTAGCATTTGTTTATATTGACTTGATTTCAGTTTATTGAGTCCCAAAGGATGTATGTGTGACAATAATTGATTCACTACACCGCTTAACAGAATATTGAATTTAAATTATTCGTAAATTGCAGCAAGATGTTAATTAGTTTGCCTAGTTCATGTGCCCTTTTCTGAATGGGTCCCTTAGGTCCTGCTGAAATGCTGGGGCTGGGCAACCGTGTTTTGATCAGGTGACCAAGAGTCCTAGTCCACACTGACTGGATCAGAGGCAGCCAGCTGAAGTAAGCCAAGCCAAGAGATCATCTGGGAATCTGGAATTGAATTATAAAGATGCTAAATACTCTGAACTAGAAAGTCTTGTAGAGCTGGGACTGAAGCTAGAAGTGCCCATACTTCGATGGAACACGGGAGAACGGAGCAGACACAAAAACTAGAGACAGCTGACTCTGGACAGTTGGAGAACCATTTCTCTCCCTGACTTTCCAGTTTCCAGTCCTTATTCCTCATGAAATCTGGCTGCCCTTTCTTCCCTTCTTTGTTTAAACGAGTTTGAATAGGTTTCTGTTTCTTGTACTCAAATATTCCGACAAAAATTTAGAAACAATCTGCCCCAGCATGGAAAGGAATGTAGAGATGTTGTAGCCATCTTTCGCTGCCATTTTTTCCCTTGCTCGCAATTCTCCCTACAGTTAGGAGGCTATTGCGATAATCCAGCAAGGAGTTGGTGGCTTAAACTGGAATGATTAAAAGTTGTGGTTGTGGTGAAAAAGGGTCAGATTCTGGATTGTATTTTAATGGTAGAGCCAAGAGGATTTGCTGATAGTGTGGGGGGTATTAGAGAAATAAAAGAGGCAAGGATGATGCCTCAGTTTTTGACCTGAGCGCTTCAAAAAGCGCTGTTGCAATTTAATTTCCACATTTATGACTCCTGGATAATTTCCAGTTACCATTTGTACCTGAATGGACTTGACAAATATCATCTGCTAAGTAAACAAGGTTGGGAACAAGCAGGATCCACTATGTTGTGATCTTTGTCAAGCTCTGGCCTTTCTAGAAAAACAGATTAGAAAGATATTAATGAGTCTTCATGATTCCATAGATTACTTCTGTCACTACTTAATATTATTTATAAGAGTATCATTAAACAATATACAAAAATGTCTGGACAAAGGTCAGTAAGTTCAAGTGAAGAGAAAATTCCAGAAGTGCAAAACAAAACTAATGGAACCAAATGAACCCTTAAATGTAAAATATGAGGCATTAATGTAATATGAATGAAAAATATTGTCAAATTCTTAAAATTTAGAAACTGGGCAATCAGGAATTCCTCAATAAATTCTCCTGTATTTCAAATACCACTTCTACAATGGGAACAATGTTTCTACAATGAGAACAATATGTGAGGTAAGGAATAATGCTCCCAGTATTTTAATTTCAGCATCTTATTTTAGGGTTTAAATATTGTTGTAAATATTTTGAGAATTTTGCTAAACTTTTGCCAAAATTTCAACTTTTCTTTTCTTTTCAAATAACTCCTTATAATTGATTTGATGACTAAAGAGCTGGAGACAAAGTTTGTACTTTATGTACTTACTCACAGTTAATATACCGTGGTAACTGAATAAGCTTTGAAAAGCAGTTAAATTTAATATTTTGTTCCACCCACCACACCTACTGCTTCCTTCTGCTCCACCCTACCTATCCCCCGCCTCCAATAGCTACCCCCACCGCCACTCTCCACAGCACACACACAAAAAAAGAAAGAATAAATTGTATATCTTAATACTTCTAAAAAGTATTTTCTTAGGGCAGGTCAAGCAGAAGTGTGATTCTGAGGGAATTTCCAGGCCACACTGGTTTTTTTAATTAAACACTACACAGCACACAGGTCAATAACTAAGTGCCAGCATGCTGACGGAAAACTGAACACTTTTCCCCTCAGAGAGAGTCACTTGACGTGGCAGCCCTGTGAGATAGTGTCAGTTGCAGCTGACTGAGGCGACAGGGCCTTCCGTCTCAGGCTCTGAGGCTGGACACATGCTGGGTCACATCTCTTAGTCATCTGGCTGTAGAGCTTTCAGATCCAACTCTCCCTTCTTTCTCATCAACCCTAAAGACTACCACCTGAGAAATCAAAGGATTAAAACAAAAGCCTTAACGTAAGGAGAGTAGCAGCACTCCTCTCCCCAAGGACTCATCTGAGCCAAGAGAATTGTCCTAACCATGAAAACATGCAGGGGATGCTAATTAACTCTCGAGGTTTTATGTAGAAAGTGGGTATGCACAGGGATGGAGTTCTTCCAAAGAGGACCAGGTATCTAGCTTTAAACTCAGAATGGATTCCTTGACCGCATTTTTAGCAAGCACTGTACACTTAGTCCAACAACAACATGCCTACAAACCTGTAATTGTAGTATCTGCTTCCGCCAGCTCCAGGTCAAACATCTTCAGCTTTCAAGGAACCTCTGCCTCATGGTCATCTGCTCTTTTTGCGTTACTCTACTATTGTATTTCACACACCCTTAGTCTCAATTCTACCTCCAGTGGCCACTGCACTCTTCCTGGTTCTATGACCAATGGACAAACTAAGTTCCTTTGAACAAAGACTATTCTTCACAAGGGAGGAACAAGGAGTGTGACTATGTACACTTTAGTCATTGAGTTCCAATTTGTTCCTGGCCCATAAATACGTCCAGAGAGATAATAATCGTGATGCTAGGGACATAGAATGACTAAGGTCTTAAAGCAAAGGAGAAAGAGAAGAAGAGCGCAGCATTAGTGCCCTGTCCAAAATAGAGGATCAAGAATCTGGATCCTGATGCTTACGTTTACCTGCCACCAGCATGATCATTAGTGTTTCATTCCACAAACCTTTGTGACAGGTACTTTGCCAGATGTTATGGAGAATACAAACATGATATGACTTGGGTGTGGCACTCCATGAGACAGCCATATAGTGATAAGGAAGGAAAATCCCTAAAAGAAATGACAAAAACCAATGCTGAATGCATTTTTTAGTCTCCTGAGGATTATTACCATATATCATTTCAAACTCTCCTTAGCAGCACTCTCCCATTGAATTTGTGCTCATTGTCAAGGTACCTTGTCCCAGAGGATGGGCTTCCCTTGCAAGCAACACCTGGGGTTGAGAAACATGGAGAGTGGAGGAGGAAAGACACTAGAATCACTCAATTCCCTATTATTCATACAAAACCTTCATCTACTCCCACTAGGTTTTGTCCAGACCAGCATCACCCAAATATTTCCGCCAAGACTTAATCTTGTTGAACAGGCCCTAAATACAACTTCCGTTGCTTGGTTTCCTCATAACCGTGATGAGGGTGTAACTTCAAGGCGTGGCTTCATAACTGGGGCTGGTGGAGGTTCTCACTTTCCCGTACAGGTTAGTTCCTATCCACCATTCAGTGTGGAGTGATGGGCCTCTCTTGATTTTTGTGGTAATAAAATAAGTCATGATTCCTTTTAGCCCAGGCCTGTAGGAAGGAAATGAAGAAGGATACGAGGCTTTTGTTTGCTCCATATTATTTTTCAGCAGATGGATATGACTGCACTTTAGAGAAGCCAGTGGAATCCAAGTAGTTTGAGACTATGAGTCAGCCAAACACGTTTTACTTAGGGCCAATACTTTGGAAGGGTAAATGCAACACCATAAGGATTTTAGTGACATTGCGGGTCACATCTACAGATGAGTGATAGTCTCTGTCTCTGCTGTTTCAAGTGATTCATATCCAGTTTTCAGTCATGAGGTTTGTTTCCTTTGATTTCATAAAAGATTTGTCCAGTGTCCTGTAAGAGCCTCTAACCTTAGTGACTTGCAGATTCCTAAAATGCAATACAGACATTGATGCATAAATTCCTGCGCAGCGGCTGCCTCTTCATCTGCTCTTAAACAGAAATGTTCTGCTTATTCACGATGAGAGAGTTAAATTCAGGAAATTGAGGAGGAAGTTTCATGAGAGTATTATCGTGGTTCACCAGCCTAGCGGTTTCCTTAAAGAAATGTCTCCCTGCAATTGAAACTTAGAGCAGAGTGCCCGTCTGGTCATAACGTTCGTGCTCATGTGCAGCCTGCTTGGGTAATTCTACTGCCCCTTGCACTGTTCAGATTGCAGAGCTGATGTTCCCTCTTCTGTATTTCTATTTCTTATGTCGTGGCAGAACAGAGAAGGCTTGGACCACTGAGGCAGGCACACCTGGCTTCTGTCACCAGCTAAGAAGCATCAGAGAAGTCTTTTAACCCTTAAGTTTCCATTTCCTCTTATGTAAAATAGGTGTACAAACACCTACCTAAGCAGAGTGTTGTAAGATTAGAAATAAAAAGTATAAAGCTCCTAGCTCAAAACTTGTCACATATATTGAAATTAAATGGCAATATTCCAAGCATTCTCTGTGATGTCTTTAGCCACCTTCAAGGTGATGCTATCCTGTTTTTGTGACTTAAACATTATCTGAACTTTGATGACACCCAAATTCGTATGGCCATCTCAAACCTTTCCCCTGCACTCCAGGTTTGATTCATGTATTCCTCTTTGACGTGTCCGCTTGGATATCCAAAGGGCATCTAAAGTTTAGTGTTCAAACTAAATTCTTCACTTCCAACAACACATTATACTTTACACCTCCCACAATCTTCCTTTTGTCTGTTAATGGCGAGCCCTTCAGATGCTCAGGCCCACACAAGTAAATTTGGACCACACACATTCCCACTCTCTCCCCCAGCAGACACACAACACACACACACATCTCTATTTCAAGTTCATCAGCAGATCCCATCAGCACTGTCTTTACAGTACATTCAGAATTGACAGATTCTCACAACTTCCACCTTCATGCTTTAGTCCATGCCAGAATCATTTTTCATCTGGATTATTGCAGTGTATACGAAACTAACCCCCTCTCATCTATTCTAAAAAGAGTGAGCAATTTAAAATGTAAGTCAGATCACGTCTGTTCTGTACCTAACCTCCTCCAGTGGTTTCTTATCTCACTCTAAGTAAAGGCCAAAGTTCTTTACAATGGCCTATGAAGGCCCTGCAGGATCTGGTCCGCACTTTCACTCTCTGCCTTATCTCCTCTCACTCTCCTTGCTCACTCCACCATAGCCACACTTGCTCTCACTTGTACACAATAAACACACTCGTGCCTTAGGGTTTTGCATTTGTTGTTCCTTCCACAAAAACCAGGAATCAGCAAACTTTTTCTTTAATGGGCCAGGCGGTAAATATTTTCAGTTCTATGGGCCACACACAGCCTCAGTCACATGGACTCAACACTTTCAATATAACACAAAAGCAGCCATAGAAAATAGTTAAGGACTGAGCATGGCAGTGTTCCAATAAAACTTTATTTACGAGAACAGGTAGTGGGCGGGATTTGGCCAACCTCTGGCCAATACTTCTCTTTCCTTAGATATTTGTGTGATCCAGTCCCACATTTCTTTCGTGTCCCTGCCCAAATATCACTTTATCAGTGCAGGCTTCTTTGACTGTTTCCCACACAGCACTGCTCATCTATACCTATCCTCTTACTCTGCCTTATTTTTCTCCATAGCACTGACACACTACACTTTTTTTTTTGTAAGGGACTTTGTTTTCTTCTCCGCTGTGTCCCTGAGGCATAGAATTGTTGATTGAGATAGAATGAATCAGCGGGCTCTGGGTCAGAAAGCAGGAGAACCTTCAGGATTCTAGTATGAGCCAATATAACCCATTAGCATGTCATTTAACCCCTGAGGGTCCTAATGTCCCTCTGTAAAAAGGGGAAAATAGGACATGCTGTGAAGATCAAATGGAATAGTAAATGCAAAGAAAAGAACCTCAAAAATCTATGAAAAGTAATAGAAATGTAAGTTTTGTTTGTTAATTGTTGCACTCTAATTTCTTTCAGGGAAAATATAAATACTCTTCAAATTAAAGAATGTTGACCAATTCAAAGTTCTAAACGACCAAAGTAATTTCTTCTTTATGGTCATTTTCTCTGCTTCAAACTTTATATATAAAGGAAAAAAGTGGAAATCTTCAGGAATCACTTGAAGAGTCAATCTAATTGATTCCTTAATAACCTGAGGATCTACCACAGAGATCAGGCAGAGGCTATCATTTGGAACTCCATTTTATAACCTAAGAACTAAAAGTTATTAAATTTTAATTAATTAAACCTAGAGTTATATCATTGATCCACCTGTTTCAGTAATTTGATTTGCAAGCTATGATTTATATTTATAGGATCTTTAAAATGCAAAGATCATATGGCAGAATATTATTGTCCAATGTTTGTGACTTCTAGTTCCTTGTGAATTAATTCTATTTGCTCTTATTAATTCTAAAGTGATCAAGTTTCAGAGAAGCACAAACTCTATCCAACTGCAAACCCTCATCTTCTCCCACAGAAAGCCCTGGCCTCTCCGGATAGAGTGGAATGAGTGTTTGTTATACCTGGGTGGAGAATTGGGGTGCTAATCCCCAGGAAAGTAGCTTTCGGGGTCAGAGTACTTGGAATGAGGGGCTAATCAAAAAGTAGAAGCCTAAACAATTCCAGCAGAATAAAGCCCATTTTTCCTTCGTGCCCCGAGCATGAATTGTTACGTCCAATTAGCAAACATGGGATCTGACATTTTCTTGGCTGCCATTCAACTCAAGATTGCTGCTTTAGTGGCAGCCAATTATCCAGGAGCATATTTGGGAGAAGGGCAGAGATCCCCAAAAGAGCATACTTGAAACATGATTATTATAGCAGCTGGCACAAAGTTCACGGTGTGCAAGACGTGAAACTTTCTTCATCTTCAAATACTAAAATTGTTTTCTGATTTGAAGCCCACTCTCCCTTTTTTTTTTAACTTACTGTGGAAAATTTGTCTTGTCACATCAGGTGAACTAAGGTTTTTTTTTTTAACCATTTCAGGTTTTAAATTCAGTCATTTCAAGGTGTTTGCTTTCTGTCCGCCTCTCAGAATGCTGCCGTGGTGGGGAAAGGGAGAAATCTTGACTTCTCAGCCTTGGTTTGACTGGCCAGGTCTTCAGCACAGGAAATGAATCACAATCCTTCAAATGTCAAAGATATGGTCTTGGGAAGGCAACTTGAGTCCCTGCAGAACTGTACAGTCTGCTGAACTGTAGCCATGGACTCAACAGATTTAGAGTGAGGAATGCCCATAGCATTTCTGTCTAATATGACATCCCTTTGTTCAGTGGTAAGACCCAAACCAGGGGCAGGGGCTCTTTCTCCAGCCCCCTCATGGCTACTGTCGTTCTATGTTTGTACTTTACCAGCTGCACCAACTGAATGGGGGTGGGTGCTTCCTTTTCTGGGAAGTTTGCAGTTTCCCTGAAGCTCACCTAGAGCAGAAGGCACTGGTTTTCTACTTGTGGTCATCAGACATAAAGGGAGCGAAGGGAGAAGGAAGATCCTTGAAGAGATGATGTGTTTGTGGGGTGCCCTTCCTTAGCTCTCCACTCCACCTGCGGAAGGAAGTGCAAGGTATAAGGCTCCCCACATTTACACCTAACTCTTCAATCTTTCTCTTCCTTCTTTCCCTTCTCATATCTGAATGGGGGGACAGAAAGAGCAGGCAAAATTCTTTGCTTTTTTTCTGATCACTTTTGTCTGCCTCTTAAGTCTTTCTATTTAAAATTTAAACTTAAAAAGTAAGATATGGTCTCATTTGATTGCCAGCAAAGTTTTCAGCCTCCCAGTGGGCCAAATAGGGACCCACCTCTCTGAGCCTAAAGAGACGAAGGTAGCTGGAAGGACAGACAATGAGTAAGAGGAAAATCGTGCTGATTAATATCTCAGTTTTCTTATCCGACCATATTACATTATATTCAACATCCTCGTACAATATAATTATTATTATTTTGGCATATGTTTTTATATAATCTCTAGAAAGAAGTCACCAATTTTATTTTAAAATATTATCACAAAAATGCTAAGAGTTCGTTATCCACATTCAGCTTGGTTCTCTCCTCCATTCTTTGAAAAGTGTCACCCTGTTCTTTCTCTCCCCTTAGGGGAAAAAAATGTTGACATCCAGGTTATCCAAAGTCATGGATTCAAGGTAAGGCACACTGTCGGCAACATAACATCCCTCTTCTTTTTGTTAACATAACATTACATTCATAACATTCATAACATTACACCACATAACATTCCTCTGACATATAATTAAAGACACCCCCTCCATTGACAGTGGCATGTCTGAACCTGTGTTCCTCTGAAGAAGTTTAAGCTGCCCATCTATCAAGGTCTTTATTACTCCCCTCTCATTTTACTTAGGAAAGAGGGATATAGGAATAAATCTCAGAATTTGTGACAAACGAGCATTATTTCTTTTTCTCCACTTTTCAATTTCCATGTCCCGTTCCATTTTTAAAAACTATCTCTTGAAGTATTGTATTAAAACATTTTGTTAGATTTTTTATATTAGTTTATAACCTTGTGGAGATGACTAGAATTTAGCAATATACCTACTCAGTGAAAATTTCAAGATTCTGAATCAAAGTTATAAGCAGCATCAATAGCAAATATTCTGTTAATTCACCTTGACTTTGTCTTTCCTCCTAGGTTTAATTAACCATTTTCCAGGGGACAGTGTTCTTTTACTAGATTTTCATTGTATTTCACTTCAATTCACTTGTCAAAGTTTTTAGTTGGTTTTCTACCCAAGTACTGGAATAAATATAATTCCTCCTAATATCAATTATCTCTGCCTTTGTGATTTCCCTTTTTTGGCACTGACTTTTTATTTGTTTTTTTGATTAATGACTTTTCTAAATCAGTAGTTTTGAAAATGTTGCATACACTCTTGATTGCTCACAATCCAGACAACTAGAAAACTTAACTGACCATAACAATCTGAAAGTTCAGCATCATAACTGGTGGCCGTAGCGATGTTACTGTGTTGGTGCCTAATGTTGATGTTTCCATTATCAATAATCTGTAATTAATTATTTCTCAAAATGTTTATGAATAGAGACATTTATTCAAAATGTTAGAAAAAAACCAAAAAATTAAAAAATATGTATAATACTCACTCGAGTTATTCCTTCTTTTACTGTACCCTCTTTTGATGAATCTACTCTAGGTACCCGCACAGAAAACCAAAACTTCTTTTAGGCTGCTTTCCCACCGGCCGTCATATCCCACCCTCACTGGCTCAGTTCCTCTGTCCTCTTTTACTCTGGACCTTAGCTCGGGCTTTTGTTCTGGCCCTAATGGATATGTTGTGTGATTCTCTGCCATGACCCGTGGCTCTGGCTTTGCATCCCCTTGGGCACAGCATATGATACTTTCCCACTGACTTCAGCCACCACCTCTAGAACTAAGAGGCACAGACTGGCCACCTCTGCTTCCCCTACCTGACATTGTGCCATATCAAACCTTCGGACACTGTCACAGCTGAGTTCACCATGCCATGGTGGTGAGGAAGAGGATTAGACCTATGACATATATAGTAACCTTCAGTTAACCTAAACTTCTCCGAGATTTATATCCTGAGATCAGAAAGTAAACAACAACTTACCAGAATATACATTTATTAAGCTGGTCACTTGCACTATCTGTTGTTAGGTTGCATCTCATTCCAAGTTCAGGCTTATCCCTTGCCTGGAGTCACATACAAAAAATAGATTCCATGACGGGTGATGGGCTGGGTTGGTTGAAAATTCTATTGGCGTAGGACTCGGTGACCCCAGTCTATGGGTTGTTGAAATGCGGGCTCAGGAATTTAGTTCTGCCTCAGGCTAAGAAAGGCTTTCTCTCTCTGTCATCTAACTGCCTTTCTACTTAAGAATTTCAAAAGCTTAGCATAACTGCATTCTAAGCTGATGCCAAGATACTTTGTTATCTCAACAAGAAAAAAGATCAAGAAAAGGAAGGATAATGTTCAGGGACTGAATCTGAAAATAACGCAGCCAATATCTTTCATTTGTATAGCATTTTACACTTTCAAAAGCATATTATCTATTTAATATTCACAACAATACCTACATACCATTGCCCCTATTTTAGGATTGAGGAAATAAAGCTCAGGGAAGAAGAGGGATTTGTAAAGTCACACAGCCAATAAATGGCAGAGCAAAGGGGAAAACCCAGCTCCTTGGACCCTCTGCCCAGAATCCTTTCTTCTACACCACACTGCCTTTGTGAACAGCCTGTTACAAAATGACAAAACACACGATTATGGGGAACATGTTTCGTTTTGGCTTTATTTTAAAGATTAGTCCCCATCTTCTATGAGATTTTCCCCATTCCCCTCAATATCCTTTTTCCTGTGAATTTTTCTAAGCCAAATCTAACTCAGCTCTAAAAATTCCTCATTCTCCATCCACCAAATTTTCTTCTCCTCATTAAAAATCTTCTTTAAAGCCCAATTAATATGACTGTCCCATAGTACACTCTTAAATTTTTTTTGAATATTTGAATTCAGGAATTAAATTTTTTATACAGTGTCCTGTTCCATGTTAATACTCGAAACACATTAAATAATCTTTATGAGAAAAGTTTCAGGGCCTAAATCTGTAGATAGTGCTGACTTCTTCCATCGTGTAAGGTACCACCTCATGCGGATCTGGGGGGTTTAGATTACTCAGCACATGAAAACACTTAGAACAATGCCTTGTGCATAGTATGTACTCAGCAAAAATTGTTTTGTTATTGCTATCATTTTTACTATTATTTGGTATACAGTGAAG
This sequence comes from Equus caballus, assembly GCF_041296265.1. Lineage (NCBI taxonomy): Eukaryota > Metazoa > Chordata > Mammalia > Perissodactyla > Equidae > Equus > Equus caballus. The sequence continues at coordinate 19,313,364 of NC_091714.1, forward strand.
TATGGAAAACGAATCCCTCTCAGGTCAGACTGAGGAAGATTTAGAAATACTCAATTCTACATGACAATTATATGTTGTCCTTCTGACTTGTATATTAAAAAATTTAAATCACTGCCTTTGTTTGGGTATTCTTTTAAAGTAAACATTTTTATTAATTTTTACAAGTAAGAAAAGGATTCTAGCCTGGTAAATTTCTGTTTACAAGCTATAGTTTGCAAAACGTGTTCTACCCCTATTGTCACCAGTGGCGAAGGTTGGTTGCTGGTATAAACATGCTCATTGTACCAACATTTTGTGGCAGAAATACTATAGTATTGAAAGTGTTCTGGATTCTTTTCAGTCTCATTTTATTTTTTAATCACTAAGGATACTTGGATGAAAATAATTTCCTTGTTGTTCAGGCTCGCTTCTCATGGAGCTTATTTCTCTCACCTGAAATAGAAATGTATTTTTAATTACTAAAATATGTGTGTTTAAGCACATTGTCATTATACTTGAAGACTTGAAACAATATAAGTAACCACACTCACATTAATCCTGGGAAGAATGCATAATAGACTATGAAGTAATTAAACATTTACGTCTATCTAATAAGTCTCAATATGGGGTGGTTTTACATGTACTCACAACTCATATAGTTCAGTAGAGCAGTTACCATTATTGCGTGCAGACATTATATCGGGAGTAGTAATCAAAACGGCTTCCCATTGAAAGTTTCAGCTGTGATCCCCTCCCTCTACTTCTAAGATCCAACATTTTATCTCTCCACAGTTCTCCTTTCAACTGATTATCCCCCTCCTTCCTACAATTCCTCCTTCCTACTCACGTCCTCCTTCCAGGCTGTTACTTCTATGTGGAAATTTCTCCTATTCCCAGAAATCCAAACTCATCATTCTATACTTAGCTAAAATTTTGTGTCCTCAATGAAGCTCTTCTTGATGGCTTGAAAGGGAGGTGACTGTTTCTCCATATTTTATATTGCCTCCATGTGCAACTCTCTGAGCTCTTTATTCTTCAAACTACATATTTTGATATTTACATATTTGTTCATGTTAAATCACTTTAACCTGAAGGGGGTTGTTTATGTCTGTTTGCCATTTGATATTTGAAATTCTCTAAAATCTCTTGGGTGACGCATAGAGTTTTATGATTTTTCTGGAATGCCTAGCAGAGGGCTTCATCCAGTCATATTATTAATGGTTTTTTGATGCTAGTATAGCAAGATAGCTAGTGGTTTATTTGTTTTTCTTAATTGGATGTGTGCATATTCAGCCTCATTTGTGTCCTTTGCATGAACGAATGTGCTAGCCAAGCATCCTTCTGATCAGAAAGAAGACACATGTTCTATCCTGGCAGCATTCTCCAGAAAAGCAGCTGACAGCGAAGGGATGACGCCTTAGAAGACAGGAAATTCTGTTCACCTTGGTTCAGAGCCAGCAGAGGTCTTTCCCTGCTCTCTGGGTGAAGCTCAACTCTGAGTTGCCAAGCCCACTTCCCTCTGCAGGTTGCATGGTCCTTGATGTGTGTCTACATAACAAATACAGGGGAACTTAGATCCTGAAGCACCAACTCTATGTCAGTGGAAAAGAAATGATCAAAATATCCAGTTTTCATCAGAACTTTTCCACGTGGATGCCACACAGGCACAGCTAATTCAACATGCCTAAAACAAAGCTGCTCATCTCTTGCCTGGAACGTGATCCTTTTCTTATGTTCTTTCTCACAGAAGAGACCACCATTATCCATCCAGTGACCAAGCAGGTGGCCTGGGTAGCCATTCGAGAGTCCCAGGATTCCTCCTTCTCAATAGCTCTTGGTCTGTTTCCTCCTCCCCTCCCCATCACACCACTCACCCTAGTGTGGGCCCTCATTATTTTCACTTAGATTATTGCAATGTTGAGTTCACGGGCTTCTTGTCTTTAGTATGGAAACTGTCCTTGCTACCCAAGGATTATTTTCCTAAAATAAAAATCTAATCATGTCATGTCCTTACTCAAAGATCTTCATGTCTCTTGGTTCCCTGTCTCCAGTATAAAAATGTTACTGTCTCTATCCTCACCATCTGGTTCCTGCCTAATTCTCCAGTTTATCTTTTGTCACTACTCAGCTTGCATTTTACTTTCCAGAACCATGGAACACTGTCTTCTCTTCCCCAGTCCTGCTTTTGCTCACGCTTGGAACGTATCTTCCCTTTCATCCTGCCGGTCTCAAGTACGGTGTCATCTCACCTGTGAAGCCTCCGTCACTCCCACAAAAAAACCGGGGGCCTAGTTACTTATGCCCCAATGGCCCACCCTTCTTTCTGTTTTTGTAACTTTTTATAGGACTGTCAAGAAACTCCATGTCATATCATTCATTTCTTAGTCTACTATGTGGATGGCCTTCCTGGTGCTAATGCAGTAAACAGCACATATGTCAGTAGAGAGTGGCCCTGACTATTTGCCTGTCTGCCTTTAACTGTTTTTATCTCCAGTAGCTAGTACCAATACCTGGTCAGGTGTTTTGTAAATGCACATTGGATATATATATATCTCTACACACATCTATCTGTCTATCAATCTTCTATGTATCCACACACATGCACACACTCCCCTGAAAAATACTTCTCCTACCTCCTAGGGTACGCAGGCATAAAATATAGAGACCCATAATATTAAAATTTAAATTCAATTAAATCCAATTGGATTAAATCAATACAAATTAAATTAATCCAATTAAATCTCCTTCAGTGTTTTCATAGCTTACAGTTGGAATGATTAAAGAATTTAGATTTTATAGGAAAATTCCATTTTCATTTTATTTTGTACTTAATAAACTTTGGTTTTTAGAACAATTTTTGGTTCACAGCAAAACTGAGTGGGAAGTACAGAGAGTTCTCATATACCACTTGTCTCCATACACACACAACTTCCCCCTTTGTCAACGTTAGAGTGGTACATTTGTTACAATCAATGAACCCACACTGACACATCATTATGCCCCAGAGTCCATAGTTTACATTAAGAGTTCACTCTTGGTGTTGTACATCCTATGGGTTTTGACAAATGCATAATGATCTGCATCCACCATTATAGTATTGTACAAAATAGTTTCAGTGCCCTGTTTTCATTTCTTTTTAATTTCTGAATTCAGACATTACTTTTTATTTTTTTTCCCCTGAATGTTTTTTATAAATAGTGGATACATTACACTTTTCCTGACTTTTTTTGCTGTTCCTTACTAGAAGATGGCCCCAGTGGTACCATTGGAAACCTATGTGAGTGTGATTGTGAAATGGACAGTTTGCCCACATTTTTTACTCTCTTTGGATCAGCGACTCACCAAATCCCTTCCTCACAGAGCCTACAACTGGTTGAGACCGTCTCTTTACTTCCTAGTTTATTTGATGAACTTAGGCAAAAGGAGACACCTGGTCTCCCAGCTTTCTTTCTCAGGCTGATTTGTCTGTTATTTTCCTTCTTGTTGTTTCAAAAACTATACTGAATCTTCTTTTTAATGCTGCTTATTGGCTCTTTTTAATTATAAAAATAGCTGAGACTAGTGTTAGAAAGTTTTGAAAATAAAGATAAGATATACACATATAAACCTAAGTAACCTGCAATACACAATGATAAACATGTTAGCATTTTGACGTATTTCCTTCTAGTCTTTTTCCTATGTATGTGCATATACATATACATATATACTAACTGAATAGGCGTAATTATTTGAAGCATACTGTCTAAATAATTTTGTATTCTACTTTTTTTAATGAACATTGTATAGTAGTCAATTTCTTATGATTGTTATAATTCTCTGAAAATAAGTTATTCCATTGTATCTACCATGATTTATTTAATGAATTTCTATTACTGGACATTTAAAGTTGTTTTATATATATATTTGCCAGGATGAATAACATTTTTGGATATTAATTTTGCAATGTTGATTATTTCTTAAGGGTAGATTTCTAGACAAGCACTCCTGAGTGAGAGGATGGCCACACTGACTCTGTATGGTATTACTTCTACCTATGGTGCCTGAGCAAAGACTCTTGGAATATTTGTGGTCTTTCGGGTCTTTATGTCATTTATATAGCAGTAGAAAGGAGAAAAGGCACTATCTTTGGTGATGCTCCAGAGTTCGAGTTCCAGCTTAAGTTCTTACAGGCTGTGTAACCTTGGGAAAGTTACTCAACATCTCTCTGCTCTAGTTTCCTTACTTCTAATATTAGGATATTAGTATTCCACTTGTAGCGTTCTTGTTAGGAATATAAATATACTGAATATATAGGTGGTATCTTTTCAAACTTGTCTAGTGGCTAGTGGAGTTGAATTATAGCTCTAAGGCTGGAGCATTCTGCTGAGCATTCTATTTTTAGCATTCGATGCTAGCTATGGCAGACATGTCCTAAGGATGAAACTGGCCAAGATGCTGTGACGCCCATGGCATATTTTTAGCTTATTTGAGATCACACTTAGTATCCTAAAGCACAGTCTTTTAGATCTAGTTTTATACTTTTCTTACTCTTTGGAATTCCAATATTGAAAGCTGACTATCAGATGATAATGGTTAATTATAGCTAGGTAATGATACGATCTCTCTGGTACCCGGTTAAAACATGTCTTATCAAACAACAGCACAGGGTTAATGTAAACAAAAGACTTTATAAGCTTCTGCATTTTCTTCTTTGTGCATAGCAGATGGAAGCTCCCGGATTAGTGGATTAAGGAGGCATCCTCTTGCATTGAAGTATTTACCAGATTCAGAAAATCATCTATTGCTAACTACTTGGATCAGATTCAAAATTCTTTCTTTTTAGCTTCTAATTTTGATATAATTATAAATAAATAAAAGTCACAAAAAGTGTTACAAAGCACTCTATAATGTCCTCTACTCAGATTCAACAATTCTTAACATTTTGCCCCGTTTACTTCAGCATTTGCTCTTTCTCTTGCTCTCTGTCTCCTTTTTATGCATAGGTGCTTCAACACGTATTTCCTAAGGACTCGCTCTTACATAACCAAAGTACTTCCATCAAAATCAGGCAATATAGCATTGGTACAATATTATTATCTAATTCATAACTCTTTTTCAAATTTCACAAATTCTTCCAATAATACCTCATATAGCTTTTTTCCCCCTTCAATTATTTTATTGAGGTCATAATGGTTTATAACACTGCATAATTTCAGGCGTGCATTGTCATTTGTCAATTTCTGTATAGACTGCATCGTGCTCACCACCAATAGTTTAGTTTTTATCATCACCATTATATGCCTTTTTGTCTTGTCCGGGGTACAATCCAGGATCACAGGCGGGCTTCAGTGTTGTGTTTCTTTAGTTTCTTTTAGTCTAAAACAGTTCCTCAGCCTTTCTTTTTCTTTCACGATCTTAACATTTTTGAAGAGTAAAGCCGGTAACTTTGCAGAATATCTTTCTGTTTGAATTTCTCTGATGTGTCTTCACAATTACCTCAGGTTGTGTATTTTTATCGTAATAACAGCGAAGTGATGCTGTGTCCCTCTCAGGATATCATATCTGGAGGCACATAACGTCAATTTGTCTCGTTATTAGTGACGTTAATCTTGATAGCTCAAGTAAATTTGTGTTTGTTAAATTAATCTACTATAAAGTCACTATTTCTTCTCATAATTAATAAGGAATTTGTGGTGATTAATCTGAAACTATGTAAACATTTTCTTGCTCATCAAACTTTCATCCACTATTTCTTGCTTTCATTAAGCTGGATCCTCATCTTGTTTTGACGTGTCCCTATCTTAGCACTTTCATACTTTCTAGCACAACAAAAAGTTCCAGGCTCGTTTTAGTTTCCTTGCCCCAACCCTGGACTCCACCATTTCTCTAAGGATCCCTGGTTCCTTTTAGTGAAAAATAGTACTTAGACACAAAGCTCTGGGTGTCAGATATGCTTGTGGCTCTCGTGGTGCTTTACTTCTAGGCCTATTTATCTGACACACCTAAGAAATATACACACACAGATACATGTATTTATACCTCTTTCTGTAAATTCATGTATGTATTATATAACATATAATTTTTATATGTAAAAATATAACATATATGTATATAATGCATATACAGATTATATACATACACATATATATGTATACATATATACATATATAAATACACATATAAATTATATATTTAAATGTATATTTTTATAAATGTATACATTTAAATATAATGAGTTCATACTGATTCATTTCCAATTCAATACCACAAGGGTCACAAAATATTTAAAAGGCAGAATAGACGGGACTTGATATTAATTGGGTGTGGGGGGAAGGGAGAGGAGGAATTCATGGGTGACCAAAAATTGTAAATGCTGGTACGGCATTTCCAAGGGCTCAGTGTAACATGTTTCTTGTGCCGACATTTTTAGTTGTGTGTGCCAAACCTGCCAAGAAAGGCTTCGGTTGTGTTCCTCTTTTAGCAGCTGTTTCACAATGTTCCTGCATATGGATCTTGAGGGCAGATGAAACTTGAGGTCTTTTTATATTAACTGTTGTCAAGCAAGGTGTCCTACCACTTTTCTTATGAATTCAATTGTTGGAAACTATATGCTTGTATTCCTGTGAAATTTTATCTGGTTAGTATTAGACCATTGTTTATTCTCTTCAAACCCTTTTAACCCTGGTTTAGCTAATATATTAATTGTCCCCACAAAGTATGTGTTGTACAAAGGTTTTGTAATATGCCTTCTATGAGACTGGGAGGGTCTCCTCCACAGAGAAAGCAGAGGGTCAAGACTACAGCATGCTGTTGCTGGGGGGGCGATAACCCCAGAATTGTAGCTGGAAATGGGGTCATTTCTTACCACAGTATTTTATGTTATGAAGGAGGCCATCAAGAGTCAGGTTATCAAACGCTAAAAGGAAAGTTGAGGGGGGCAAGATAAGAAATGTGACTCAAGATCTGCAAAAAGACAAGGAGATCGCCCTGATGGCTGTCACATAGCCAGAAAAGGACTCTTAGGACGTCACTTCCCTCCTTGGCCTTCTTTTCTTCTCACTTTAAGCATTCTTCCTAGGTAATCTAATCCACATTCATGGCTCTAACCCTCCAACTATACCCTGTAGCTGCTGTTTCTTCCATAATTATAGAACTTAGCTGTTTTGTGTCAACTAAACTAGGAATTGCATTTCCTAGGCCCATTACAGTAGGGATGGGCACGTGGTTGTTCTAGCACAGGGAACATGATTAGAAGTGATATATGCAAGTTCCTCCTCACTCAATTAAGAGGAAATCTCTGTCTTCATACTTCCATTCTTTCTTCCCAGCAGAGAGACTAGAGAAACCACATGTTGAACATGGAAAAGCTGCTATCAACCTGGGTTCCTGAATAACCGCATGAGGGAGAGCCCCCCACCAACCCGAGATACCTGTCCTGGAATTTCATGTGAGTGAGAAATACTTTCCAATGGTTTGAGCGATTACATTTTTTGTGTGTCTCTCCTGAGCACCTTACTCATATATTCAACTGCCCACTAGGTGCTTCTACTTTTGTATCTCACAGATGCCTCAAATCCAACATATTCCTCTTGAACCTTACTTCTCCTTTCAGACATTATTGTCTTTCCAGATGACCAATGCAGAACCCTTGGAGTTAGTATTATTGACTACTTCCTCTCCCTTTTGCCCATATCCAATCTGAACAGCAACTTCTGGGTTCTGACACCTTTATTGCTCATCTATGCAACCCGTTTTCTCCACCCTCTGTCTACTGCTTTAGATTCAATCCCAATAATCTCAGGCAGGAATTAGTGCACTACTTGGTAGCCGGTTTTTCTGTTTCTAATTTTGCTCTCCTCAAATTCATTCTTGGCGCTGGTTCTATTGCTTAGTAGCTCAACGACCATCTGAAAAGTGAGGGATGCTACCTCACGACTTTTTGTGAGAATTAGTCGAGATCATGCATGCCAAGCATTTAGCATGGTTCCTGAAATATAGCCTTACTCAAAAAAGTTAGCTACTTTTAATACTATTATTAGCATTTTCATATCATAACTCTTCTTAAAATTCCTTAAAGGATTAATATTGCCTCTAGGATAAAAATCACATCCCTTAGTGAGCTTGGCTAACACTCTGTAATCTGGTCCCTATGGAACTTTCCAGATTTATCTCTTGTTGTTCTAACCTTCAAACTCTGTACTTTATTTATAGTGAGATCCTACAGTTCCCTCAAGATGCCAAACTCTTTTATATCTCTTATCTTTGTACATGTTGATTCCGTTGCTTTAAACACTCCACTTCATTGTCTCTCTCTAGCTTATTATTCATTCATCCTTCAAGTCTCAGCTCCTATATTACCTCTGCATGATGCTTTCTGGTCTCATTCAAGTGCGTGTTCTTTGTGCGTCCACAACACCCCGTGTTTTCCTTTATTGTGGCAACTAAGAGAATGTTCTATAAATGTTTGTCAACAGTAGACATGTTTTGTGCGTTTGCCTTGCCCCTACTCCTTTCTTGGTGGGCTTTCCATCCTCACTTGGTGGGCTTTAGTGGCATTATTTATATAGGAGCCTTCACGTTGTTTATCGTATCTGATTGAAACATGCCCAAAGACTAGGCTGAGTCAATTTGCTACATCTACTGAAAATTTGAATGAAGATAAAATTATGACTGGTTAAAATGGTGCTGGATTTGTAAAACATGAAAATTTAGGACCAGAGTCCAAGCCTTAGAAAGGAAAAAGGGAAGAAAAGCCTACAGATACAAAACCACAGACAGAAGATGGAAAAACGGGGATAATGAATAAGCAGAGAAAGTGGGTCTTCAGAGAGAATTGAATTGATGGTTGGAGAGAAATGGAACAGAGACCATTCATCCCTCTGAGCAAGAGAGCAGCTGTCTCATGAATTTGAGCTTGGATTCATTCGTTCAAAAATCTCTGTAAACTACATTTACAAAAAATCTTTGTAAATGACAGAGAAAAGAACCATATTCCAATAATACTTTGACTTGCTTTTTAACTATACGACTTTATAATAAGTAATAAAGACCCAAATGGCACTGATTAATAAGGTAACTCCATAAGAACTGTGTTACTGGTCTTACATTTATACACATCCATCTTGAGAAATTCAAATATAGCTGAAATTTATGTTATTTTTGACTGAGACCAAGATTTTCTTATAGTTATTTGGTCCAGAATCACAACCAAAAACTAGTGGTCACACACAAATTGATTCTTTCTACAGCCAGCATAGAATAACAAAAGCAAGTGGCTGCAAAAGTGTTCTGTGTTTCAAATGTTGTTATTAGACAAATTATAAATTCAAGAATTAATCTGCTGAAGGTCAGCCTTAGAAATTTTTTGAGGACTCGAGCCTAAGATTCCAGGAAATATTTTTTTATGAATTTTTTATGATGTGATTTGGAACTTATTACATCTTTGCTTTTTACCTCCATCTCTTTTTTCTTTCAGCTCCATTTTGCATTCCATATAGAGTTGTTTATTTCCAGAAAAATGAACAAATTCATAAAAGTTGAGAGATATAAAAACTGAATGACCAGAAAGTTAAGTGTTATTTGAGGGGCATTCTACTAGAAAAATATTCAATGAGTCATCAGAAGGCCAAATTTCTAGACAAAGCTCTGCCATTATTTGACTATGTAATCTTGGCTAAGTCAGTTGACTGGAATTCCCCTCCGTTCAGTGAACTCATCTCTAAAGTAAGGATCATAATCTCTTTCTTGCTTACCTTGGAGGTGTGATGATCAAATGTTCACTTTGAAAATGTTAAGGGCGTATATATCACAAGGCCTCATAATATTCTGCAGTAGAATATTGGCTAGGATTGACTGGAGTTGATTTCTCGGTCCAAAGATATTACGCTACTAGTCACCAGTTTTATCTACATAAGAAAGAATGCTTCCCATTCCAAGAAAGACACAAATATCTATATTTGGAACCTAAGAGAGACATATTAAATTATTTATCTACAATATGGCAGCATACATCCATGTTTATGCACCTAGGTAATATTGTTAGCAAAAGAAAAAGAATTGCAACTCAATGTAAAAGGATAATAAATCAAAATATTTACAAAAAAAAAAAAGAATGAAAGATGCTTCCAATTATGTGCTACAGTTATCAAGAGCACAGGTTCTTAGTTTTCTCAACTGTAAATGGGATAATTATATATATAATGGGATTATATAGAATTTAGCACATCTCCTGGCACAAAATAAGTGCCCGAAGAATGTTAAGTGTAGAAGTAAAATTTAGCTCTGATCTTTGACCCAGAATAGACATGGGAGAAAGAGATTACTGATAACAAGTGTGAAGCTGACCAGGTGTAGAAATGTGGTCCCAGGTGTAGAGTTTCGCAGCAAGTCATCTCTTTACGTTCCTGTAACACTCGAGATATAGAAGGATCTGGCTCCTTGCATTTGTCTCCTGCGAGATGGATTGTTATTGGTCATTAATTCATGTTAAATGTCAACCAATCAGATAACATTTCTCCACCCCTCCTTTCCCGCCAAAATTTTAGATACAAATGTTTTTAACCAATGTTTTGATGAACCATTGTAGAACCAATCTAGTACAAAGCTAGGAAACATTTAACCAGACTTTCCTAGTTTATTTAATGTCTTTTCACAAATATTTGCAGAAAATTATCATTAAAACCCAACCAATGTTCTAATATAATGGTGAATAGTATGCATGATAATATTACATGGTTATAGCTTTATCTAACGGTGTACTTGAAATGTATGGAAAAAGTAATGAAAACTTTGTGTATAATGAAAACTCCTTTAGATATTCATTATCTTAAATGGACTGGTGACAAGAGTTCAAAGGATAATTTTAACTTTCTTCGTCGTTCTAAATTATCGTTAACTTAATTTTTACTATTGTTCTGAATACATTCATAATTTCCTATAAGATGTAAATGTCCTGCATAGTAAAATGAAGGGTAACTAGTTGACTAAAAGGAGTAGCTATCATTAAGAAAACAATTCCAGTTTAATGTAACAATAGTAACAAACTATACATACTAGAAATGTAATACGCAGAGATACTTCACCATAATAATAATCCCGCGACAATGTAATATTGTATTCACTTTCGGAAAACAAGGAGAAATAGCTCCTTCGTAATGAAACATTGGGCATGAATCCTTGGGGATTTACCAATCATTACTGCTTTAAATTAAAACGGGTTTTCTTTTTTTTGTCTTAAAACAGAATCTCAAAAAAAGCTGGAATTTACCCACGTAGCACAGAGTGCCAGGTTTGTACTGAACAATGCTGATGGGGAATAGTGTCTGCAGGACAAGGAAGAGAGCCAAGCAAATTAGAATTCTAGAAGTTTATCCTATATTCGAAATGCCATTTCCTGGCTGAATGCGTTTTAGAAGTAGTCATGTTTCTAAATTTGATATACAATTTAAAATCTAGCCTATATTAATGTTTCATTTGAAATATGATTTTTCTCTTTAGATTAAAGAATAAATAAAAGGAAAAGTGGTGTGATACAAATAACTCATCTTCAGATGATAGCTGCTATGTCATTCTTTGGATTTGAAATGCCCTAGCCTTTACGGACAATCTCTTCAGAAACACGACAGGAGTAAATGCCAGCTGTACTTCTAAATGCAGCAAAACGCAGCTCCTTAGATCTAATACCAGCTGAGTGCTTTCACTGACTTTTGATAAGATTCGTTCTTGGGTCACTTCTCAGGATCCAAAGCCAGATGAGAAAGTGACTATGAAAAATCACCAAATGCACGTATGTGACAGCACAGTTAGAATTTATCAAGCAATTTATAGCAGATTAACCACGCAAGTCTGAGATTTTAGAGTATATCAATTTTTGAATAAATTAAGCAGGATGGTTTTCCCTATTCCGATAGTTTCACTTGTATTAATGTACATAATAGATCCTAGACATCAGGGTTCTTGTTTATAACAATCCCCTGAGTTGTGTGTTAAAACTACACATACCCAAGTTCTAAATTCCCTCCCCATCCAGTAGGTCTGGGGTGACACACAGAAAAAAATATTTTAATCAATAGACATTACTAGGTTTGGCTTCAGCCCCTGTGTACCGGGTACCCCTCTGTATCCAGTTACATGTTTACTTCTCTCTTTGAGCTTTGGTCTTCATTGTTAAATGGAGGGCGGTATGTGGACCCATTATTTTGAATGTGCCTTCCCAGCCTATGTGGCTCTGTGCCTCTGCACTTCTGCTCCTCTTGGCTCCTGGGTTGGGTTTCAGACGAGCATAAGGCAGCTGCCTAGCAGCACTGGATAAGATCGGAGTGGAAGTAGATGTTCTTCTCAATCTTAATAAATTCAATCAGCATTATTTTTGAGAGTTCATGATTGTCTTCTCCTACCTTGAGAAGGGAGAATTTGGTAGAATGAAAGCATGGTGGGCCTGACAATTTTATTTATTTGTAGGAATATAGAAAAAAAAAAAAAGAAAGTTATGGAATCTTTAAAGGGCAGATTGTATTTTGAATTTCATTGGTGTGCAGATATGCTTGTGCCACAGCAAATGAATTTTGCGTCATCATTTACTATTCATGAGCATATGATTATATCAGTAAAACAGATAAAATGTCATGTGACCTTCTGTTTTCTCTGTTTCTAGACATTCCAAAAACATTGGGGGTAACTTTCAAAAACACAAAGATCTCCAGAATCATTTACAGTGAGAACAAACTTGAAAGAAATGGCATGGCAGCTTATATCTAGCTCAAGCATCTGTCAGTAAGTTTCATGCTTCACTAACCCATAAAAGAGGGAAATAAAGGTCCTTTGATTTTTCTACCTTCCAACTCTGGAACAGAATGTCCCTGACTTTAAAATGGATGACCTCCCAAAAAGGGAAAAATGAAAACAGAGCTTGACATACTATTAACTGCTAGTATTTTCAGTATTTCAAAAACTTGCTGTATATACTCCTCTCATTGAAATATGCAATTATGACATTTCTAAGAAGTGACGGCATCTGGTGCTAAGGACAAAATAGTGGGAATTTACCACAAGGAGCCTGATTCTCCCTCCTGTTCTGTCTGAAAAAGAAAGTTTTTTTAGGCCACTTATGGTGTCTGTAGCTGTCTACTGTGAGATAGACGTATAAAAGTTTGTTACTTTTCAACCAATGCTATGATTTGTGAATAATAATAGCAAATAATTATATAGCACAAACTTAGATTTTAAGTACTGTATGTGTGTGTGTGTACATATATTCATGTAACTGTCATGATCTCCATTTTACAGAGGTGAAACTGAGCCATGAAGAAATTATACCCCTTGGCCAAGGTTGCATAGCTGGTAAGCAAAAGAGCCAGAATTCAAACCCAGGCGAACAAGTTCCAGAGCTCATGCTCTTAACTAGTATACAAGACTACGTCTCAACTTCAAATTCATTGTCCTGTTGAGTAGCTGTCCTGGGAGGCTGTACAGCTCCATCTATGTTGGCATTGCTGGAAACATTCCTGGACTTTCTTTGATACGCCTGATTACTGATACATTAGAAGCCAATCCAAACAGAGAGAAATCCCCCCAGCAGCTTGGTCTGGCAGTATAAAAAGGAAGTGAGCCGTCCCTCTGGCTAGACGCAGCCCACAAACATGCTTGGTTTGGTCTGTGGTTTTGGCCTGATCAGCGTTTTACATTTTAATTAGTTACCGAAATAAAAACAATGAAATATAAAAACCTTATGTACAAATCTGAATTTCTGCTCTCCCTCAGAAAATTGGACTCTCTGCATTGAGCTCGTATCTTCAGTTTCCCGCAATCCTCATCATCTGTGTACCCCAGAAACTGGGGCTCCTGCTCACTTCCCGTTGGTACCCAGACCACTTCATTGGTGTATTTTACTTGCCTAGCTCTTGTAGACATTTGATTTTGTGACACTTGAAACGAAAACATTGTTTGTCAAGGAGTTTAGAAACAAAATAATTATTGAAGCTTGAAAAAGGGAACCTCAGGAAGGTGGCTTTTAGGTTAGAAGGATGTTTATTCCTGGAGCTTATCTATGAGGAATTAAAGGATGAATGCAGAGCATTATTTGGAGAAAAAAACTAAGAGAGATGAAAACCTTGGGACACGTAATTCCGACCCTTCCCTAATTTTCTCTGTGCCCTGAAACAAGTTCCTCAACTTTCATGTAGAATGGCATATTTTCCAAATTCTAGGTAGTATTCGCACTATGAAGTGACAAAAAGAAATAGTTCCATGCCGTGGTCAATGTGCGCTATTCTAGAGAAAATCAAAATGTTAGCAGAATGAACAGAAGAAAGATTCCACAGCAATATTGCAAACCCCTTCTTTCCAAGGATTAAATCATTGATTCTCCAGGCTCTATCAGAGTAACCACAAGAACAGACACTAATTTGGTAATGTCTGCTAGATAAGAAATGAACAAATGTGTTTCTCTAATGTGCTGCTATTTTTATCATGTTTAGAAATGTGTTCACCGAGAACTCTCACGTACCAAATCCGCTTTAGACCATGTCTGTAAAAGGTTTGTCTTTATCCTTGATACATACAAACTCCTTTCTGCTTTTGTTTTATCTGCGCTGTCAGGATCCGTGCAGCCATACACCCAAACCGCTGGTTAGTTAGTTATTGGTTCATTCATCCATTCTTTTGGAAGATATTTACCTAGTGCCTACGACATGCCAGATAGGTTCTCAGCTTCATTAATGTAATTTGCAACCTGGGACATGGTTGGAATAAAGGATATTCATGGAGACAGAGGATGCTCAATGTGCTCATTGTTATATTTTGTGGTTTGAATGGGGTTAGTGATGTTACTGAGGAAATACTTCCTCACATTTGAGTTCCAAAATTACTAGCAAAGTAGCAAACATCTTAGATGTATATTGTCTTCTGAGTGGTTTGTGACCCAAGCTGGGGGAACTGTTCCCTAGTAATGGAACATCTCAGCATCGTCAGCGGCCTGGCGCTGTAGGGGAAGGGAGGATGAGACTCTAAAGTACTCAGTATTATTCTTTGTGAAAAATTGCCAGCTTGTTTTCCCCCTCTTCTCATTCCTCAAAGTCTGCTGCAAGAGCCACTGGCGTTCTGTTGCGTTCTACTTGGCAAACCCTTCAGCGCATGCTGCATGCTTCTTTTATTTTTCTTCCAACTTTACCCTTACTCAGTCATGTTAGAGAAATGTTTTAAAGTCAAATCTACCAGGACTTCCTTCAAACAATACATAGATGATGTCAGTGAGTAAGAGTGGAGAATATCTTCAATTCTTTCATCTTAGAATAAAAAGGTGTGTAATCTATGATTCTGTTTAGATCTCTTAAGGTTCTAGAATTTCCATTCAGACAAATTTTTTTTTACGTCATTATTTATAAGCCTGCCACCTTTATTTCCTAATGTTAAACCACAGTTTGCCTCTCAGCCACTTGTATGCTGAGGTACTGCAACAGGTTCCATTTGACGCTACCAGCCAGAAGCCCGTTAATGCCCTAATGAAAGCAATTTGTATCAACTAAGTCACAATGAAGACACAAGAGGGAAAAGGTTAACTCTGGCCAAATGAGTGTCTTATTGAATTAAACGAAAAACTACAGTTTACTCTTTCCCCAGAATCCTGGGTGATATTTAGAGATACAAGCTACATTGGCTAGAAGTATTTTTGGATTTTGTTTTCTTTTCAATGTGTGGCTTAGCACATGCTCATCTGAAAGCTCTTCTCTACTTTTATTTCGCTATCAAAAAGTTTCTCCTCTGGTACAAACTTCCAGCTATAAAATAAATAAGTCACGAGGATATAATGTACAGCAGGATGACTATAGTCAGTAATACTGTACTACATCTTTGAAAGTCGCTAAAGAGATCTTGAAAGTTTTCTTCACAAGTGAAAAAATTTTTGTAACTTTATATGGTGATTGATGAGACTAATTGTGGCGATCATTTCTCAATATATACAAATATCGAATCATTATGTTCTACACCTGAAACTAATATGTCAGTTATATTTCAGTAAAAAAGTTTCTCTTCTGATTCTGAATATACCAGGAGGGAATGACTGAGGTGTGTGTGTCTGTGCGTATGCATGTGTGTGTGTGTGTGTGTGTGTATTCAGGGTGGGGGTGGAACCCTGGGGAGAAGGAAATCAAGAGAGTTCTAAAGTTCCATTTTTGTTAACCGTTCAACCAAAGAGCATGTGCCTTATTGGGTACTTTCCAAACTCCCAGACTGTACTATCTATCTATTAGGCTCAACTTCATCAAAGTCTATCTTGGAATTCTTAGAATATGGAAATATATTTTTGTAGGGATTTATTTTCATTTCTCTGAGAAAGCAAAGTGCAGATAATGCCCTGTGGATTATCATCATCTTCAGCGTTCGTGAGCACCTGGGATAAGGATATTGTTCTAGGTCTTGGAAATACAAGAATACAAGGGAGCGTAAGGCATTCTCTCTCTCTCTCTTCTTAAACCATCAGGAGCTTACAATTTATTTGAGGAAGAGATCACGTACATGTACATGTGCAGATAATTAAAGATATATTGGTAAGTGGTACATGTAATAATGATGTAGGAGAGGGTGAAATAGGAAGGTGAAATGGAAAGTTCCATAGGGAAGTATTAATATTTAAGCCTTCTGAGGATTAATGCTCTATGGCCTGATGTTAACCAGAAGAATGACGACTCTTAGAAAGGATTTTGAAGAAAGTCCTGGGGTCAGAAAACATTAATTTCTTTCCTCCCAATTCCTCTACTAGGGATCTGACAATTTCCTTTGGCCAGACTACCTGGACTTAATCCTCTTGCCTGATGCTCTTTGCATTGCCCCAGCTAATTGCTTTAGAACAAGCGTCAGTGAACTTTTTCTGTAAGGAGAGTCAGAGTAAGTATCTTAGGCTTTGTAAGCCACGCAGTTTTTGTCACAATTACTCAATTACACACTTATAGCACGAAAGCAGCTGTAGACAATATGTAAAAACTGAGCCTGATAAGATTCCAACAAAGCTATATTTATGGACACTAAAATTATAATTTTATATAATTTTCATGCATGGTGAAATAGTATTCATCTTTGGATTTTTTTAAACCGCTAAAAAGTATAAACCACTCAGCTTGTGTGCTGTACAAAAATGAGTGGTAGACTGGATTTGGGTCACAGACTGTAGATTACTGACTTCTGCATTAGAAGACTTCAGCATTTACCAACTTCTACCCGATCTTCAGCTCTGTTCCGTTTCCTCATCTGTCTGATAGTTTCTATCAGAAACCAGGTGCCGTTGCTATCTAGACATTAGGTTCTTGAGCTCTTCAAAGTAGAAGGCTTAAATTAATGTAATGATTTATTTGATAGTAAATAATTGATGTAACTTCAGATCAAAGGAAGTCTCCTGGACATATTAAGCATCAAAGACTGCTGTCCAGGGAAAAGCAGAGTGCTTAGAACGTAGGTTAATGGATCACAATCTGTATAACTAAGAGTGGAGCCTGGGTCCACTTCCTCCACTTGACCACCAGCCGTGTGCCCTTGGGCAGGAAACCAGAGAATTCCTCTTTGCAGAAGGGATCGGCTGGAAGAAAAGACTTAATGATACTGATATTTGTTAATTTCACAATGAAATTTCTTCAATGCTCCATATTATTTTGAAATAAAAATAACAGCTTTAAATATGGAAAGTGGATGCCTGACGGGAGCAGGACTTGAGGTTGGGGAGAGATGGAACAGAGAACATACTGATTTTTTTTAAGGCTTGTAATAATTGAATTTTAAAATCCTACATACATAGTTTTCATAAATATAGTAATTTAATTAAAAAGAAAAAAGAAAACCAAACCCTTTGGTGACTCTCAATGCTTATAGAACAAGTCCAAACCATTTGGCATGTCACGTAAGACATTCAATAACTTGGGCATAGCCCACCGTTTTGGCTTCACCACAATCACTCGCCAGCACGCACCAGGCAAAGACCTATTCTATCCAACCCACTTTTACATCCGCGTGTTCTTGCCCCTGTTGCTTTCTCTCTTTAGTGTCCTTTCCTCACTCTCTGCCTGGTGAACTACTTACCCTTCAGAAAATACCAGCTCTCTGTTGCCTGCTGCCTGTGCCTTTCACAGACCCCACAGGAATCATTAATTGGTTCATTATCTGTGTATTCTCAGCACTTCTGACAGGTTTATATCATAGCACTTAGCACAGAGGATTATTTATGTATTGGACTTGCATGCTAGTTAGACGGTAAGTATCTCAAAGTAAAAATCAGGTCTGATTAATCTTCAAATCAGTATTTCCTGCACGTGGAAGGTTCTCAGGCAGTAGTTTCTGACTTAAAGATGGATTTGGCTTCAGCCAGATTCTTAATGAAGGAAGAAGCCACACGATTGATTAGTGACCAATTGGATGTCACTGTGGAGGCAAAGGTCAAAAATGATACCTTTGTATTTTTAAATAGTTGGTAGCTAGGAGACTGATGTTACCTCTGATAGAAGAAAGGGGAGGAGCTTCTTTTGGGGCAAATGTGACAAATTTGGTTTTATTTTTCCTGAGCTGTGGATTGACAGTGAGTCATCTAACAAATATTTCTTATCAGAAGTTAGAGAAATCAGTTGAATTCAAAAGAGAAGCTAAAGTTAAAAATATAGATTGTATTGTCATTAGCATGTTAGGCCATCTGTGAATCCAAGAGATTTGATGAGATTTCAGAAGTAGAGAATTGCTTTAAATAGCAATTCTCAACTTCAGATGTGCACACGAATCATCTGGAGTGCTTCTGAAAACACACATTCTTGTGGCTCCACTCCTTGAGGTTTCAGTTCAGAAGGTCTGGGATGGGGTTCAGGGATCTGCATTTTTACAGGCACCCTTTTATGATTCTGATGGAGCTAGCCCACATCTACACTTTGAGAAATTCCTGGTATAATGGGAAAAGAAAGAGGCTGAAGAAGCTAATTTGGGAGCGATTTGGAAGGCTGGAGGAAGATGTGTACTCAAGGAAGGAGAGAGAGATACATGTCAGCAATTTGGAAACGGCTTTGCCACTATCTGCAGAAAACAGAAAACACTGGAATTGGAATTTACCAGTTACTTTATCTGTCTTCAAAATGACTTCTTATGATTCATGGCTTGAATTTAAAAATGTCTTCAGGTCACAGACCTCAAAAACAGCTTCCTATAAGGACTGAATGTATCTGGGGACTCCTATCACTTTTCAACCTATGTTGATTTAGAATTCTACGGCTCTAAGTATCATGCCTTTTTTCTGTCCCTTACTGAATGCTTTGCAGTAAGAAAATCAATACATTTTCAGATTTAACATCCTTTTGTTAAGCAAATTATGTAAAAAGTCTTTACAGATAAGATCATTGTTTTTCACTATAAAGAACACCCTTTGGTGATGACTCATCCTTACGTGCCAAACTCAAAGAACCTATCATTTACTGTACAAATTACTATGGAAAAGTTTGCTTTTACTGCTAACTCTGGAAATGAATAAAACCTTGTGAATATTTTCCTTAAGAATAAAACCTTGTGAATATTTTTTACTAGAGCCACTGCTAGTTCTGTAAAGGAAACAAGTCCAATGGAACTTTTAATGATAAAATAATAATTATTTATTAAATCATTTACTTGTCCCACATGTCAAGTAGAGGAAGATGAGCACAAATGTTAGCTCCGGGCTAATCTTTCTCAAAAGAAAACAAAAACCAAAAAAATGCCCAAAGAAGCTAAGTCTCAAAAGGGAGATGAGTAACAAAAATGAGGAATTCTGTTTTCGGTAAAAAAAAAAAAAAGAAGAGATGTCATTTATACAGTAATGAGACTTAGTAAATTAGAAAGCAATACATATTGACCAAACATATGTTACAGTTAAATTTGCCAATGGCTTCATTACAATAAATGATTTGAAGCATGAAAATTATCATTGCCTGCTGCATGTGGAAATAAAGTCTAGCCAAATGAGAACAAGCAAAGGTTATTTATTCACAGCTTGTTAGAGCAAAGGCGTCAGCCACGATTACTTGTGTTTGCAGAGGAGCTGGAAAGCTTTATACTGAATAAAAGAAAGGCTTCAGGTGTGCCCTGACTGGAGGCTGTTGGTGTGGGGAAGCTGTAGGAGGGCTAATAGAAACCGGCATCCTGTCTGATTGGTTGGGACGCATATTTGGCTTTCTCTGGTTGGTCCAAAGTTGGAAGCCAGGACGAAAGTTAGGGAGCTCTCAGTTATTAATCAGTCCTGGCCATTTGGGGCTGATTGCTATAGGGATTATTGTTTGGCTTTCTGGGCCAGTTGATGGAGATAGTGGTCTGAGTTCCTACAAGTCTGACTTATAGACAGCAGGCTGGCTTCCTGGCTGGTTACTGTAGCTAATGGGTTGCTTTTCTGAGCTGGTTACTGTAGACTGTGGGTCAGAGGTCCTTTTTATGTACGATCTGGCCACTGTCTCTACAGTCAATCTCACATACACAATGATAGCTATGAGTTTTTAAGGCAAAATCATAGATAAAGTTGGATAGATCTCCAAGACTTACTCTAAGGCAACAAAACAAACTGAAGATAGGTACATACGTTATTATTTACATTACGTAAAAAGAAAAGGAAATAAAAACCTATGTAAACAATATGGTAGGTGTTTGGCAAACATATAATGTTTAGCAAGTATTAGATGTGAATGTTTATGTTTAGCAAAAGTCCTGGAATGTTATACCAAAAAAATCACATGCTGGAAAGCCCAAGAGAATCACTGAGATACTGAGGGAAAACCTATAGTTTAATCCCAGACCCACAGTGCGGGGCAGAGGGAGCAACTCTTTGTGGAGATGTCCACATCTGTGTAAGGGACAGTATTGCATGTGGGCAGGAACGTGATGTGGGAGGAGAAGGGGAGTGGGTCGCTCTCGCTTGAACTACACAGTCCAGGGAGGAATTCTAAGACTTTGGAATTCAGAATTTTTATTTATAAATTTTTAAATTCATGTTCTAGATGGCTATTAAGGTATATTGTAGATTGGAGCATAAAATATATTTTAATAGTTTATTAGCTTGGTGCATAATTTTTAAATATTCCAACATTTGGTGTGGGGGCCTCCATTTATTCCTCAATTATTAGTGGCAGGCCTGATAATGCCTCGACGGTCCTAGAGCAGGGGGAGGACTGAACGTCAGGGCCGAAGCTGGGTGCCGTGCGTCCAGCATCCACGCAGAACCTATTTCTGCCTTTCTCCGTCCCAAAACCCCAGCCCACATAGTACAGTCTATCTGTGGCCACGTAGAGGGCTACATTAAAAACAGCTGCTTCCTAAGACCTCATTTCTGGCCAAATGAGAAACAAACTCCAAGAATCTGTATCTAAGAAGGACAACAAATTGTCCCACAAATTATATTTCCTCGAATACTTTAAAATTGTTCCATTCAGATATGTCTTTTTGTTTTAAAGAAACAAAAATGGAATGGAAAACTAGGAGAGGATTAGGAGAAAGGAACTTTCACTATTTGGTTTTGTTTCTTTTTTCCTTATTGGAAACAATTGTAAGCTTACTGAATATTTGCAAATACTACACAAAGAACTTTCTTCTTCCCTGAACTATTAGTGTAGGCTGTCCATACGATGCCTCCTCAACCCTGAATACTTCAGTGTGTATTTCTCACAAACAAGGACATTCTTTCACGCAACCAGAATGCAAACATCAAAACCAGGAAATTAACATCGCTACTCTCTAATCTTCAGGCTCCATTCAGATTGTGGCTGGGGTGGGGGGCGGGGTGTCATTCAATTTCTCTGTAAAGGGCCCACAAGGCAAGGCGTCTTCTGACCTCTGTCAATCTCACAGGCCTCATCTCCCATCAGGGCCCTGGCTCAGGAAGCTTCTGCTACCCTGCTGTGTTTCCATACCTCAGATGCATGGAGTTCTTTTGCACCATTTGCCTTTGCCCATAACTGTTCCTTCTGCCTAGAACACTCCTCCTCCAGCACTTCACCTGCTAAGTCCTACTCTTCTTCCTGTCAAAACTGGTTACTACCTCGGAGAGCCCTTTCTTAACTTCCCTAACCTAAGTGAACCCCAGTAAATTTTCTCAGAAAACCCATGCTTCTCTTTCATTGCACTCCTCATAGAGTGTAGCTACGATTTTATTGGTGAGATTATTTCTGAAACGTCTAATTCCCCTCTCTGAGTTTTGTGAGGACAAGGATCTTAATTTTTCACTTATCAGAGTGTCTGGCACATAGTAGATGCTTAGCAAAAATTTAATGCATGAAAAAATGAATACAGTGTTGTTATTCTGTTGAGTGTTTATACAAATGAAAGTAATATTTTACTCAAACTTTCAATGGCCAAATCACAGAAATGAGAATTTTAGAAGTTGTGGACTTCTCAAGAGAGAAAGATAAGAGGATCTGTTATAAAAACAAAGACCAATTTATTTATTGTGATTTAGTATTAAGAGCAATGATTCCATCAGACAAAAAAGTACGCATGTATTTTTTCTTTTAAATGTATCTTTTATACATTCTAGATATGGCTATGTATTATATTGCATGCTATTATGGTTTATTTCAAAGTAATTTTAGGTGAGACTTATAATGAGTGGATTCTGGTAAAATATACTTAGGAGTGTTTGCTCAAAGTTTCTTATTATATTTAAAATTATTTGAGAAGCACCTTTGTATATTACAGACATATCACTGTAAAATGATCATTGTAAAAGTTATGTGGGATATTTTATAATGTGATGCATTGTAAATAGACACCATAAGTTGAGAAAAATGCAATATAAGTCCTATACAATGTTTTTTTAAACTAAACTTGAATTTAAAATTTTGGCTGTTCCTTCTACAAAAATTAAAGAATACATTTAATAAGAATATGTTATTCAAATAATTGTCTTACTAAAAATGTCTTTTTAAATGTTCTATGAGTCTTTAAAAAGTTCTAGTGACATTCCATTGAGCTCCATACATTTAACTTAGAAACTCCAAATACTAACTCTGAAACACAGCAAATAGGAAGGGAATTTGATTTATTCAACTCTTAGGGGGAAAATAGGAGTACTATTTCAATCTTACTGTTTTCACGGTCATTGGGTTTATAACAAGAAGCTCTTCCCTGGTATAAGGACATGTCTAGACATATGTAGGATTTGTACTTGAAATATATAATAATCTTGTTAAGAAGTATAAATTATAGATCCACAACAATGGATCTGTTTATGTAGTATTTACACAAACTTGTTTTATAAATAGAATCCTTGTTTTCAATAATATGAAACAAGTTATCAAGGTAGAAAAGAACAGCTTCCTTCCTACCCTACCCCCCCAAGATAGAAGATAGAGGTAAGTTACCGCTTTCTGCTGCATTTTGTGATCATTACAATATACACAAAAACAATTAGTGCTCACACACAATTCTTTTTTTTTGCTGAACTGTGCGTGCGTCTTTGTGTGGGCTGACCCTCATAACTGACTACTAAAACTACAGCATATGTCATGATGTTTTGTGCAAATATGCTTCGAGAAGCGGTAGGCTTCTCTATTTTTCTCCCTGGAGTAACAAACTGGGTGCATTTAGTGCAATGCACATGTGCTAGAGTATAATGTAAGCCACACATATAATATAAAATTTTTAACTAGCATCATTAAAATAAGTAACAAAAAAACAGGTGAAATTAATAACATTTCCTCAACCTGCTATATACAAATTACTATCATTTCAATGTGTAATGAGTATAAAAAATTATCAATGAGATATTTTACATTCTTCTTTTTTATACCAAATCTTTGAAATGAAGTGTGTATTTTACACTTACCATACATCTCAATTAGGCTTAGCCACATTTCATGGGCTCAATAACCACATGTGGCTAGCGGCTACCATATGGCACAGTGCAGGTAGAGTTTATCCGAAGGGAGAAAGGAAGGACAGACAAACAGAAAGAAACAAAGAAATTGGACACAATTCCTTCAAAGTGGTAACTATTTTTTCAGAGGAGAAAAGTAAGCATTAATTGTAATTATAGGGCTCAAGGCAAACAAGCGACTGTGTATCTTAGGTTTCCTACCAGTGTCTTGAGTGTCTCCCATAGAATATGAAGTGCTTAAGGGTAGGGACTTATCGTATTCATCTCATTATTGTCAGAGCCTAACACAGTGCCTGGCATATATTAGATTCGTGTATATTTGTTGAATATGTGAATAAATGAATCAATGGCAGTATTATATCCTAAATATGTTTATTTTAAAAACTCAAGATTGCCAGTTAGTCACTTACATCTTAGCAAGGGATTTAGCAGAGTATGTTGGATCTCCATTTCAGAGAGAGGAAGAGAAGTTGTGGTTGATGCCTTGTGTCATCAATACTTGTGAAATCATTTCAAGAGACTAAGAAGCATAAACATAAGACCATCACAATACAGCATGTATTTAAAAAGCAACTTTTTAGAAAGGCCACCCTCAGATGCCTAACTTCAGAAGATCATTGCCAAGTCTGCAAACTAAATAATATGGTTAAATCCTTCATAACGAAATTTTTTTATTGAAAGAAATACTTTAAAAAATATAAGCTACTGTATCTCTAGTTCATATACTATTTTTATAATTTCTCTTTCTCTCTTTCCTTTAACCTAATGTATTAATTTCATAAGAGTGTGACTTAAATTCTGAAAAGGATTGAGTTCCCCAAGAATAAATCAAATTCGTAGTGTCTCAAAGAATCAAATTGCTTGGGTTTCAAGGACAAGTGAAGTATGTATTTCTCACTTACAAGGAGACTCACAATGTCCTCACCTATTTTCTGTAACTTGAACTCACCAGATATCACTTTGAAAAAGGGATTTTACTGAGTATGACCCTAAGACATCTTTAAAAATAAGAGTTATGGTTTCTTTTCTGACTTAAAAAGTAATTCCTCTTTATGATAAAATATTTATAGAAGACTATAAAGGAGAAAGTTATAATCACTCATAATCCCACTATTCAGAGATACTTGAATATTTTAGTACATTTTTCCGAAGTCATTTTTAAGAAGATAAATATATGACTTTTATAAAAATATTTATGCTATATGCTAGATATATATATAACCTTATGTCCCACTTATCATATAGTAAGCATTTTATATTCATAAATATCCTCTGAAAATAAGATCTTAGTGACTGCATAATATCTCTAAAAATTGTTTGATATGTGCAATGAAGTGAAAATGTTGTTCGTGCCATTCTACTTTTTATGGAAGAAAGCATTGATGATTATTGGTAGAAAGTAGGCCTTTACAACTTTCTCCCCCTTCCTCCAACACCCAGAGGCTTAATCCTTGTTGGTACAAAGGTTTCAGAGGCATTGGTAAGTTGCTCCGAGTGAGACAGGAGTATGGACCTTGTGTTTCGCTGCTGAATAGAAAGAGAAGATAGGAACATAGGTGGAAGCCAGTTAAATGGCAGAATGTAATGTCATGTGCATCTCTAGCTCTTCATTCGTTCGTCTATTAGTCATCCCTGATGGTTAATATCATCAGCAGATTTCTACTAAACTCAGAAATGTTTGGGTGTGTGTTATTTTTATGAAAATTGATGATGATATTTGATACTGAAGGTTCTGGTTTAGGTTGACATGGGGGAGATAAACACGACATGAATAGATGCAGGAGCTAGTGTCAAAGAGTCATGAGAAAGTAAACCCTTGGGAATTCAAAGATATGGTAGGAGGATTTTAGGCCACTACTGGCTCTGTGGCAGGTAAGATCATTGTCTTTGGTCCCAGGAATTTCTCTTTGGAGTGGACACATTTATCTTTGATTTTCCTCTACTTTTCTCATCTATTTTCTCCAAGGGGAGCTATCTCATTCTCTTTCACATCCTCCTCATATCTCTCTCAGACCCATCATCTTTGATCTTTCCGTCTCAGTTGTTTTTTGAACTCTTTTCTACTTGCACCAGCATTTTCAAAGCTTGGAAGATCCTTCCTCTGGATGGTTCCTGTCCACACCTGTCTGGCCAAAGGCTTCTGACCTCTCCAGGTTCTGCTTGTAACCTGGATCAGGATGACTGTGCTTACCCAGTTCCCTTCCTGGCCTCATAACGTACCACTCATCTACTTAAATCAAAAACAGAAACAACGCTTTCCAGAGCTTGTGTCTGTGTTTTAATTTCAATTCAAATTTTTCATTTGTCTCTACCACGTCCTCTAAATTTATAATGATCTTCAAGTTCAAATTTATTCTTGGTTTATAGGACTTTGTGGGGAGATGGGAAGAAAATTAAGGAATTTATAGAGTCAGATGAATTAATCCCACGATCAGTATGGATTCTTAGGCTCAATTTGACATTTTGTCTAGAGAAAGAAACACTTAAGGATGTATTTTCCAGTGCTTATGGTGAAGTTAGAGGATATTATAAAGCGTCTATTATACAAACACTATCAGAATATAAAAATAACTCACTTAGCAAATGGTCGTGTGTTTAATTTGTTCCTCCTTGGTGCTTGTTCATGCCTGAAAATAGTGTTGTAAGGAGCAGTTCTGTGCAGCGTGGTTGAGGGCAAGAGCCTATCGTGCATGGCTCAAGTTACTTCATATCCTTCTCGAAAAGCTGTGGTCTGTCTTATCAAAACGCTTTCTAACTGCTGTGAGCAGTCAGTTTCTCTTTGCAACATTTTAAGGAGACTTACAGTTGCTTGGAAGTTTGTTGTAAGGGAAGTGTTGGTGTGAGCTAGCCTATGGAAACCAGTCCTGGCTTCTAGAAAGAAAAGAAAAACATAGCAAAAAAGAAAATTTACTTCAATCCACACTCAGGTCTAGCTATTTTCTCTGGATTTTTTTTTTATTTTACCAAAATATGTTAAACAAATATTTATTGAATGGCTACTATGATCAGATACGGTGTTAGAAGCTGGAAATAAATAAGATAAATAAATAAAGAAGTCTCTTTGTGGTAAAATCAGAAGATCCATGTTTATATGTATTTGCCTGGTGTCGTGGTGCTACCAGCTCAGCATTTAATTTTTTTAAGCTGCATTTTCATTGCTCCACGGGCCAGCCACCAGTAATCAAATGATTTGTAATATGACTTGGTAGATTATGTATACATTTTCTTGGCCAGCCTGCAAAAAGCATTCGAAGAAAATAAATCTTCTTTTAGAAAACTCATACACCCTATACGACCTGAATGAATTGGTCTCCAATATTTAGACCAAAAAAAAAGTTAAATTTTTTTTTAATTTTTGAAAATATGGTACACTCGGTAGTAGTGAGAATATAAGAACACAACAATGCAGAATAAAGGGTGCTTTTTCTGATGGTGGATTTCTGATAATAGAGTTAAAGATTACCGTATGAAATAGAAGGAGACAATGAATTAACTGTAAGACTTAAATGGTTCTGGTGTGCTGCATGAACCAAGTCCTCTGTCCCTGGGTAAGAACCTTATTCCCTTGTGAGTTACTCCAGTGATGTGAAAGACTGAGATGTATGAACTAACCTCTAAGCACAGAAAAATAAATAAGAGTCTGCCTCCTCATGTTCACTTTGAGCCCAAGTTATCCAATTAGGCTCCCTCCATTGATGAGGCTCGCCTGTTAGCCAGCCAGTCAGTTGATGTTTTGGCTATATCATATCTTTCTTCTAAACAGTTTTCAGAAATCATTGATCAAATCATCTAGAGAATAGCTTGAACTCTAATTGTGGTTTGGACATTTATGCCAACTAATCAAAAATGCCATCTAAGACCTAGTGGGTAGATTTACTTATACATATAATCCAAACATCACGTGGCGCCAGAGGAAGCTTTTATACTTTTAAAAGAAGCATTTAAAATTCAGAGACTCTTCTCTGTTCCAAAGGTCTTTTAAAGTATTTAGAGAAAATAAGTAATTCTAAGCAAAAAGCAGTCTCGTGAGTTCTTTTTCAAAGGCTTTGTGTTTTTCTTATTTTAGTAACTTCTTTAGATATAACACCTTACTTTTACATTGCATATTATATTTTGTCAACCTACTTCTACGTATCATCTAATATATTCCTTATGACAATCTCATGAGGGAGACAGGTCAATGTTCCCCAAAATTTGCATGGCTAGTAGTTTATTGACAGAGTAAAGATTGGAGCTCGTGTACCTGGGCTGCAGGTTTGAGGTTCCTGAAATAGTGTTATACAGGCTGGTCCTTTATTTTAATTCCATACATTTCTTCTAGAGGAACAAGATAAATAAAGGAAGAATTGATAAACTTTGTGGAATGTACCCCTAATACGCAGTAGTACGTAAGATTTTCTTTCCCAACCTAATAAACGAAACTCTATTGGTACCTTAAAATAGAACAAAATATCAAAGTCAAGGTTTAAAACTAGCTGAAGAGAGATTCTGCTGGATTACAGAAATCTCCTGGCTCAAAAACTACATAAAAGCTTCTCTCAGGAGTATCTGTGGTGATATCCAGAAACTTCTGAAGAAGTCTAAGATAGGTCCTTGATCACTTCCTTCTCAACCTGTTTCATTGAAAATGCCTCCAGAATATTTATGCACTACTTCCTACTTTTACTCCACTGGGAGCAGGACATTACACTGGGACACCAGTATGTGCTTATGTGGGGATCTGGGGATGATGCTGGTAGAACCCGTGGCAGAGGAAGAGTTATATCTGTGACCAACCAAAATTTGACGTCACATGAGTGTTCCCAACTTCCTCTCTCTTCCTGTCTTCCTCTGTCTCTGTCTCTCTCCTTTTCTTTTACTCATTTATCTAAGGAGGGTTCATTTAGTTTTTGCGATGTGAGAAGAAGGGTGAGAAGGGCTCAGGAGATTCAGCAGTTTGGGAAAGTCACAGGGATGGCTCTTGCATATGGTGAAAGTGGACAAAAGAGGAAAAGAAGATTCAAGAATTAAGAATTACTGAGACTTTGCAGATGAGTTTGGAAAGATGCGGCATGGTTGTACCATCTTGTTCTTACCTAGTCCCAACATCCAGCCCATCCACCTGTCCTGAGTGGAGCTACAGCTGGGGCTGGGGCAGACAGGTGGCTGGTTGTCAGGGGTCTCCCAGACTCTTTGGGTGGCTTGCCGGGAAGTGCAGAGGAGTCTCCTCTTTGCACAGGACCACAGCTTGGAGTCCAGCACTGCAGGGTGCTGGTGTAAGAAATATAGAGGATTCTGAAAAGATGCCAATTCAGAGATCCGTAGGTCCTCAGGAAGAAGATCAATATCAGCCCAACTTGAGTGAGCCTGCTCTCCCTGGCACTCAAGGAGATCAAAAGCACCTGAACAGGTAGCTTGATGCCTCTCTACTTCTGATGCTGGGAGACCAGACAGACTAGGAAGCAGAGAGGTTTTTCTCTGCTCCCAAAGAGCGAAAGATAAAGAGATCAGCTGGGGTTAGAAGTGCCAAAAGCCGTGGTGGAAGAGAGAGGTCTTTAGCGTTCGCTTCCTCTTCCCTTTCCTGTCTTCATTGATCTCTATTTGTCCACTCCATTCCTAGACCTAGACTGACCCACCCTTAGAGAAGCAGAGAAGAGAGCCAAGAGGAATATTTCAAGTGTAGGTGTTTTCATGTGCTTGACCACATTTAATCCAGTCTCCAACCGACGTGGTAGGTTTGCTTGTCCCAGATTTATGTATGAGGAAATGGAAGTAAGGAAAACCACCATCCCCACAAAGTGCATCTCCCTGACCCTTGATAAGTTGATTTTCCCATTCATGGGAAATGGAATTTCTCATGCTTGTGGAGTGGAGTTGCTGGAGGAGAATGGGATTCTGGTACAAGCCACTGGAGAGAGAAGGTGAGATGGGAAATTCTGAATCTGGAGTGGGAGGGAGGGGAAGGGGATTTGTATATGTTTTGTATGTATGTATTTCAGAGTTTACCCATGTTTATTATCTCCTTCCACTAAACCGGAAGCATCCCAAGGAACTGTATTCCTCTTGCCATCTAGTACACTCTATAATTGTGGAAGAACAAATGTTGAACTTGAGAACTGTCCATGAATCTATTATCACAGTGTTATTGGCACATATGGAAAGAGCTACTGAGAAAGTGGCAGGCATTAGGATTCCCAAATTGCTGGACCAGGTAAAGTTTGTGGTTGTTACCTTTTTGAGATCAAATGGGTAGGAGATAATTCTTCATGGGGGAACATGGGATAGGTGGTGATAGCACGTGTTGCCCCATTTAAAAATTAGCCCTACTTAAAATTTACTAATGTGAGTTACACTGAGAGATATGATGAACTGTTTTGAGGTGAATTAGGTAGAAATGATGTCCCTAAGATGGTGAATCATTTGTCTTTTAAAATTAAATTGGAAAAAATTGAAAACTAGTATTAGAATAACATTTCTGCTGCTCCTTCCAATGTTTATTCACTAGAGGGGGAAGGAATGGAATTACACACAGGTCACAGTGACTAGGGTCTGAACCTCCAGAAATCTTCAAGTGTGAGTGTTAGGGTCAATGTCATTGGCGGAGAAAATATTGAGAACTATAGATTCTTATCTGGTGTTTGGCCCTTATGGAATTATGCTTTGTATTTTTCATCATCTTTTACATGCTCCTGTCATCTTTCATTTTACACGGTGTGCAACCTGGGATAATTCTTGTACTTTTTTCTATACTTCACAGTTGTTTGCATATGCTTGGTGCCCAATGTAACCAGAATACAATCATCAAAATCAGGACATCAACAATGATGCATTACTGCCCTTTAATCTTCAGACCCCATTCAAGTTTTGCTAGTTGCCCCAATAATGTCCTTTATAGGAAAAACGCAGGATATAGAAGGACACTCATGATAATGACTTCTGTCAACCTTATTTAACTATCTCTTTCTCCATTTCTATTCCATGTAAAACCTGAACACTCCACACAAAATAAATTGCAGCTTCTAACCAGGTGTTAGTCTTAATATAGAGGGTGTATACAATATGTTTAACCAGGCACGCCCTTAAAAATCAGCCCTGTTTATGTTTGCAATGAACAAACAGGGTTGAGTCAGCATGTATTGAAAAGAATTTCAGTAATACAGTTCAAACAATCTTCAGGATGTTCTTTTCTCAGGAAGTGTTAATTTTGAGGCTCTGAGTCAACTCATTAGAGTAGTGCAGTGCTGACCAGAAAAAATCCATGAGTCTTAAGAATAAATTGCTCCAGTAGGCTGCCAGGCATCTGCGCATTGATTCTCCAAGGCAGACGTTGTCTGGAGAAGGAGTGAGAACAGGTGATGGCTGGCAGGCCCTGGGTCTGTCCTTCACCTTGCCCCCTCCCTCTGCTCCATCATAGGAGGGGGCTTGAAGCCTCGAGAAAGTATTGAATGGTGTTAAGACACCTGCCTGAGTATAAACTGAGAGGCTGAAAACAGGCTGGCCTAGAGTGAAGAAAGTTGATTGAACCATAAGAGAGTGCTACTGCAGGGTAAGGGGGCCATGCATGGCAGGAAAGTGGAACGTGGATGAAATATGGGGAGCGGTGACAGTTCGTGTAAATCTCTCTGCCCCAGAGAATTAGAGAGGGCAGAGTAGAGGACAATTTAACTTTCCATTTTAGTTCTGAAACACTAACAATAGCATCTGGTCAGACAGATTAAAGTTCAATTTCAAAATTATTCAACCAAAAGTTTTTTAAACTATCTTGCTAAGAGGGAAAAAACCTTTGATAGAAACATATGTTTTCTTCATTGGATTATAGGTATGACTGCTCTCATTCTTTTTTCTTTTGAACACCCCTGTTATGTCAGGAACTGTTCTCAATGCCAGGCATCCAGGGATGAAACACAAGGGCAATGTGCTCAAGAGTTCACAGAACTTGTCATCTGCCAAGGAGACAGACAGGACAGTAACTAGTACAGCAATAGGAGAGCATGAAAGTGTGAGCAGTGTTCTGGAGACTGGCTTTATAGTTTATGAACAACTGTATTTCTCATTTTTATGTTTCAGAATCTTTTTGTTTGCTTCTCTATTAGCTTTATTAATTTATCAAACTTAAGAAGTATGTTTACATTTACTCTTAGAACTTAGTGTTTTCTGAATTTGGATTGGGGCACACCTATTTAAATACTTATAAAGGACACTTTTTCTCTCTCTAAGTTATGCCCATTCTTACCTGTGTGGTAGAAAGGATTGCTGGACGGTCATTTCCAAGAGAACGGTGAAGAGATGCCTGGGTGAACTGCAAGCGGCCTCAGCAACAGGCTTTGCACCTCTCTGGCAAAGTACAATGAAGCCTGTTCCCACAGGCCACACGGAATGTGTGGCCACAGATGTGTTGGGCGGGTGCGTAACATAAGAAGTGAAGTCTCAGGAAAGGGAAGGTGGGGAATGTTTGGAGAGGGGTTGGCTTTTCTAGAGGAAAATCAGATGTGCTTACACTGTTATCAAAAGAAGGATGAATGGAGAATGACCTCTAGAGTTAGATTTCCTGGGTTCAGATCCTGCTTTCTCATTACTAGTTGACCCCTTGGGTGAATTACTTGATATCTCTGAACCTCATTTTCCTCATGGGCAAAATATAGTAGTTATAACATTAAATATGTAGGCTGTTAGCTCAGTGTCTGTTTGCTAGATGGGGAGGAGCAGGATGACATGATGAAGGTGGTGATGATGATAATGACAAAGCGGTCCTAAGCCTTATGTGAGGGATTCATGAGGTGGATGAAGTAGATGTGGTCTCTGATCTGCCAAAACGTACAGACAAGGAAAAAGAATTACAACGCAGTAAAAGAAGTGCTGTTGTAGGGAAGAAGAGTGTTCTGAGAGTGTGCATGCGGTATCTCATGCCCACACTTGGGAGGCCAGGGAAGAATTCTTTGAGGAAGCAATATCTAAAGAGAAACTTTCATTCGAGATAAATAGGCACAATCTAAGCAAAGGAGAAGGACCTTGGGTGCGAGAGAATAGAAGAGCGTGTGAGAAGGTATGGAGGAGCCGAGAGCAGAGTGATCTCCAGGAACTAGAAGATGTTCTGGAAGGCTGGAGTAGGCAAGTGCAAGGCCCCTGTGAAGTTTTAAGCAAATGAGAAATGACAATATTTGCATTGTTGAACACTCCCCCAATGGCATTGTGAACTGCCGTCAATGTGAACTAAAGGTGTTAAGCAGCTTTAAACTTCCTTCGAGCTGCTCAGAGCGCACACCAGTGACAAAATCACCCGTGGAGAGTGCGTACGGTGAAAGGAGGACAGCCACTAGGAGATCTGCGGGGAAAGCAGGCATTTGAGGAGGAGGAATATGAGGTGGATCTGAGGCGGAGGCGGAGAAGCATGACCCAGAGAAACAGAAGGAAAACTAAGAGGGGGCAGTATTGCGAAAGTCAAAGAAAGAGTGTTTCATAAGGCAAGAGTGGTCAATTCCAAGTGCTACAGAAATTTCCAGTAAGCTAAAGTCTATAAAGTATGAATTGTTTGGCATAGAATCCATATTTCAATGACTAGATAATGAACGTTAAAAAACAAAATTCAATTGAGTAAATTGGAAGGTTGAATTGGCTTTTTTAAACAATTCATGAATCGGGCAGCATTGCATCTAGTGACTAGAAGGGCGCTCAGAGGGATGGTATAGAATGAAAAGTTTTTATAAGAAGAAGAGTGGGACAAGGGAGTTATTAGCAAAAGAAAAGAAAGGATTATTTTTAGGCTAGTCCATCTCCTCTTGGTGGAAGGGAAGCAGGGATCTTAATCATACAGATTGCTTCTTCTTCTAGGGGACTGAGTGGGCCCAGTGACAGATTACATTATTGGTGCTTGACCAGAAAATTCTAGACTGTGACCAGTGTAGATTGAGTCTAGACTAAGATTACATTTCTGGGAGAGATGGAAACTGCAATTAGATCAGGTATGACATCTAGGTTTCGTGTCATGGGCTTTAGCAAGAGTGATGCCATTTTGTGCCTATGGTTTCCTTTTTAAGATGAAAAATTGAGACAGTAAAACAGACAGCCCACTAAAGACACAAGACTGGACAATGAGTGTTTAAAAATGAGAAATAAGAGGAAGTCTCAAGGGGCTGGCCCTGTGGCTGAGTGGTTAAGTTTGCGAGCTTGGCTTTGGTGGCTCAGGGTTTTGCCAGTTTGAATCCTGGGGGCAGACATGGTACCACTCAAGCCATACTGAGGTGGCGTCCCACATAGCACAACTAGAAGGACGTACAACTAGAATATACAACTATGTACTGGGGGGCTTTGGGGAGAAGCAGAAGCAGGAAAAAAAAAGAAAAGAAGAAGATTGGCAACAGATGTTAGCTTAGGTGCCAATCTTAAAGGAAAAAAAAAGGGAATCTCAAAATTATATTTAGACAAGACAGAACCGGTGTAAAGTTGAAACATTTCTTCCAGTTAATTAGGGAAAGTTTTATGGTTTCAAAACTAGATGAATTGCTGTAGTAGAGAGACGAGCTGAGGCACTTGTTGCCCAGCAAAGAGGCGAGATGAAATGGAATAAGTAGAGGAGGATCCCATGAGTAAAAGAAGAGAGAAGAGGAGCGTAGGGGATGATACAGAAATTTAAGAACTCCAGGGGCATATTATTTAAATGCAAAGACAAGGTTAAAACACATTAAACTAATAATGGACCATAAAATGTTGATTTGCATGGAAATGAGTGTAAGTGCAGTAAGAAGGCAGGTAAGTGGGAGATCAAGGATTACCCACTACCATGAGAGAAAATCAAACTTTTAGAGGGGACGTTAGCGTTTTAAATCCATGTGGTGCAATTTCAAGGATGATGGTGTCTTCTAAATATAACCTGGTGTTTGTGACAACTTTGTACAAAGGGTTTGGCTCTGTATACACTTCTAAAGTGCCTTCCATAAAGATGCATAATCATTAACTATCTTTGTTGTCTGTACCCCAAAAGGTATCAAATTAAAGTGGCTTTTTAAGTACTGAATGATCCAACTGAAAAAGCACTTAGTCCATGTCATTTTAAGACATATTTTATCATTTAATGTAGAATTCTGTGTCTCCCAGAATAGTTCTATTTATCTCATCTGCTTCATCGATTGCTGTGAGGACAAATAGGAAAAATACGGTTTTAAAAAACCTTATTTCAGCTAGAGAAGATTGAATTTAAAAACAAGACTATAGATGAAAGAAAACGCAAAGTTACCAATGCAATAATTAGTAAATCAACTTTGTTTTCACATAAAGCATTGTCTGAGTTTGTTTTTGTCTCACTACAGTGTACAGCCAAATTTAGAGGCTTTGGTGTTTTTCCATTATGAACTCATCCTTTGTGTAGTAGAGATTTGGTTTTCTGTAGTGTCAGCAAATAAAAGTACAGTCGCAAAAGTATGTTTCTTCTTAGTTTCTTCTATCATCAATCATCCTTGATGAGAGTTTAGTACAAAGTGAGTTTAACATTCTTATGCAGACTGTTTCTAACAAAGAGCCTTTGCTTTCATTTTGGAGTTAACTTTACAAGTTGAATTTACTCTTAATTTATTAGCTACATTTTATAATTTGTTCTAATTTTTAAAATTGTGATTCATTCTTTTAGATGCTACAGCTGCCATCGAATAGGTTTCTTTTAAGTAGTCACCCACGTCCTTGTATTCTTGCACTTAATTGTTCTTCATATTTGCAAAAGATATTCCTGTGTCATTGCTTGTACTCATGTTTCATAGTTGAAATGTTGAAATACCGGATTTGTTCTAGTGTATGTTTATTTATTTTAGTATATTTTTACCTTTATTAGTATGCAAGATTGACTTGTCATAAACTTACCGGTCAATACTGGTGAACTAACTACATTATATTAGTTCAATTATGGTAAGGTTAATTTACTATTAACAGTGATGCATAGTAAAAATGGCATCCAAAAACGTATTCTTCCATAAAAGCAACAACAACAAAAAACTGGCTAAATAGTCAGAATCAATTTCTTTCAAGACTCTGGAAATTAACCAAAGACTTGTAGCAAACCAGGAAACATTTATTCAAGAAAAGCTGCTGAATGTTGGTAAGAACAGCACTCAACTCTCCCACTCCCCAGCTCACCCTTAGCCTTGAGGCAAAAGAGCCCACCTTCCCGGGTACTTGAAGGAGCAGAACAGAGCTAGAGTTCTTTCAAAGCTGCGTTCCCAAAGAATTGCTAGTGTTTGATCTGTTAGATGTTTCCCAGAAAGACCTGTGAGAAGCTTTGCCTTTATCTGATCTGACTCAAGTTTGTCCAATGCTAAAAGCCTCTCCCCAAGGGTCATTTGTGGAACATATTTACGGGCAAGTGTTTTAAAATCGCGATGCCTGAGATGATGGTTAATAGTTGCTGCAAACAACAGATTAAAAAGCTGGAAAAGAAAGGCTGAGGAACGAGGTGTTTATAGGGGTTTTGGAAAGTGTTTACGTATTCCTGGGAATTTAGAAGTTCATGCACACGTGTAGTGCTGTGTGCATACTCAAGCAGAACCTGAGAAGGCCCTAAGCTCTCACCTCTGGCTGACCTTGAAGGGAATATCTAAAGCAGATATACAATGCATGCTCAACAGCCATGGTCAGGCCCTTTTGGAAAGACAAGGTCAGGCCGAATTAGGTTTATACCAAATGGCTTCCTCATATTCTCCAATATATCCTATTGCTTGCCATTTTTATTTGTCAATAGTTTTGTATACCAGAAATGAAAAATCCTAAAATGAAATTAAGAAAATAATTCCATTTACAATCATCAAGAACAAAATACTTATGAATAAATTTGTCCAAAGAAGTGCAAGACTTGTACACTGAAAATCACCAAACATTGTTGAAAGAAATTAAAGAAGACCTAAATATGTGGAATGACACCCCATACTTATGGTCACAATACTCCCCAAACTGATCTACAGATTTAAAGCAATCCTTACCAAAAGTCCAACTCCCTTTTCTGCAGTAATGCACAAGTTAATTCTAAAATTCACATGGAAATGCAAGTGACCCAGAATAGCCAAAACAATCTTGAAAAAGTAAAACAAAGTATGGAGGTCTCATACTTCCTGATTTCCAAACTTACCACAAAGCTATAGTCATCAAAACAGTATGTTACTGGAATAAAGATAGACATATAGATTACAAAATATTTAACCTGAGAGTCCAGAAATAAACCCATACCATCTTTGGTCAAATGACCTTTGACAAGGATGCCAAGACAATTCAATGGAGAAAGAACAGTGTTTCAACAAATGATGCTGGGATATCTGCATATTCATATACAAAAGAATGGGGTTGGACCCTGCCTCACACCATCTACAGATATTAACTCAAAATGGATCAAAACTATATGTAAGAGTTAAAGTGATAGAACTCTTAGAAGAAAATGTAGGGGAAAGTATATGTGGTCCTAGTTTAAGAAATAGTTTAAAAAATATGACACAAAAAGCATGAGCAGCACAAGAAAAAATAGATAAATTGGAGTTCAAAATTAAAAATTTTCATGCTTCGGGGCCTGGCTCTGCGGCCGAGTGGTTACGTTCCTGTACTCCCCTGGGTGGCCCAGGGTTTTGCCAGTTCAGACCCTGGGCACAGACATGGCACTGCTCGTCAGGCCATGCTGAGGCAGCATCCCACATGCCACAACTAGAAGGACCCACAACTAAAAATACACAACTATGTACTGGGGGGCTTTGGCAGAAAAAGGAAAAATAAAAAAAAAAGTTTTTCATGCTTCAAAACACATTATCAAGAAAGTGAAAAAATGACCCAGAGAATGGGACAAGACATTTGTACATCATAGATCTGATAAGGATCTTGTATCTAGAATATGTAAAGAACTCTTGTAACTCAACAATTAAGAGACAACTATCCTGATTAAAATATGGGCAAAGGATTTGAATAGATATTTCTTCAATGAAGATACGCAGATGGAAAATTAGCATATAAAAAGATGTTAAACTCCATTAGTTATCAGGGGAATGCAAATAAAAACCAAAATGAGATTTCACTTCACATCAACTAGGATGGCTATAATAATAATTAAAAAAAAAAAGGGAAAATAACAAGTGTCGTTGAGGATGAGGAGAAATAGGAACCTTCATACATTCCTGACTGGAGTGTAAAATAGTGCAGCCACTGTGGAAAACAGTTTGGAGTTCCTGAAAATGTTGAACATAGAGTTACCATATGACCCAGCATTTTCACTTTTAGCTGTATATCCAAGAGAACTGAAAACATAGGTTCGTACGAAAAATTGTACTCAAATATTAATAGCAGTGTTATTCATTATAGTCAAAAAATGGAAACAACCTAAATGCTCATCAACTGATGAATGGATAAGCAAAATTTGGTATGTCCATACAGTGGAATATTATTTGGCAATTAAAAAATGAAGTGCTGCTAAATGCTACAGCATGAATGAACTTAAACACTAGGCTGAGTGAAAGAAGCCAGACACAAAGGCCACATATGGTGTAATTCCACTTATATAAAATATCCAAAACATGCCAATCTATAGAGACAAAAAGTAGATTAGTGACTGCCAGGGAAGGAGGGAGATGGAGAATGGGGCATGACTATTAACAGGTACAGGTTTCTTTTTGGGGTGATGAAAATATTCTGGTATGTGATGGTAGTGATGGTTACACAACTCTGAATACTCTAGAATCCGTCGACTTGTACACTTTAAAATAGTGGATTTTATGATATGTGAATTATATTGCAAAAAATTTTACTATTTGATATCGGAGGTGCTTGAAATTAATGCTTATGTCACTATTTTAGAAGTGAAATGGTATCTCCAGTATTTTCAATACTCACATAATATTTAATTTGCTTTTTGCCATTCTTTTAAACTTAATCTTGAGATTCATTTTATATGTGTATCTACTCAACTATGTTTGTAAATATTTTGATCTGTTATTTTAAAAATCTGTTTGTATAAATCTTTTTTTTTTTTTTAAAGATTGGCACCTGAGCCAACAACTATTGCCAACCTTCTTTGTTTGTTTTTGCTTCTTCTCCCCAAATCCCTCCAGTACATAGTTGTGGGTCCTTCTAGATGTGGCATATGGGATGCTGCCTCAGTGTGGCCTGATGAACGATGCCTTGTCTGCCTAGGATTTGAACCGGCGAAACCTTGGGCCACCGAAGTGGAGCGTGGGAACTTAACCACTTGGCCATAGGGCCAGCCCCCTGTATAAATCTCTTGATGTTAGTAACAAAAAATCAAAATTGTTTTACATATTTAAATTTTTCTGTTTCTAACCAATAGGAATAGAGTAGAATTCTCCGTCTTAGAGTGAAATTTATTAAAGGCAGATTATAATATGTCCTTGGTTTTAAGTGTGGCATCAGCTTTTAAAACTGTGTTCAATTTGCAAATCAGTTAACTTTTGCTATACCAGAAAACTATCCCAAAACTTAATGGTCTAAACGTCAAATAATTACTGATTCTCATGTTTCTGTGGGTTGGCTGAATGGTTCTTCCAGTCTGGTCTGGCTGGGCTGGGGTGGAACTCATTCACGTATCTGAGACCTCAGCTGAGACAGCTCACCACGGTGTCTCTTTCTGCACGTGGTCTCTCAGCCTCCAGCAGGCTGGCCTGGGCTTGTTCACATGATGGAGGAAGAGTCCAACAGCAAAAGAGAGGAAGCCCACTGTATGAACACTGTGATGGTTAGCTTTATGTGGCAACTTAATGGGGCCACGGGTGCCAGATATTTGGTTAAACATTTTCTGGGTGTTTCTGTGAGGGTTCTGGATGCGACTGACATTTGAATCCTTAGACTGAATAAAGCAGATTACCCTCCCCGATGTGGGTGGGCCTCATCCACTCTGTTGGAGGCCTGACTAGAACAAAGCGGAATAAGAGAAAATTTGCTCTCTCTGCCTGTTTCTGAGCTAGGACATCGGTCTGCACGCAGACTGGAACTTACCCCACCAGCTCTCCTGGGAGTCCAGCTTGCAAGAGGCATTATCTTGAAATTTCTCAGTCTCCATAATCACACCAGCCAATTCCTTATAATCAATAAATTTCTCTCTCTCTCTAAAAAGGGAAAGAGAAAGAGAAAGAGAAAGAGAGAGAGAAAAAGAAGCAAATGTGATGGAAACAGCAGAGTGAAAGATGCTTTTACTAGTTAGGCTTCTCCAGAGAAACAGAACTAGTAGGTTTTACATGTATAAATAATATAGATATAGACTTTATATGCGTATATATTATATAATAATACAATAATATATTACAATATATAATAATATAATAGTAAATATATTAAATTATAAATGTATACCTATAAATAATATTATATATTAATATTATAGCATTGATAATGTAGTTTAGTATAACAAAAATATTAAAATTATATATTAATATAATTTTACATAATGTAAAACCTACTGGTTCTGTTTTTCTGGAGAACCCTGACCAGTACAAGTGAAAACCCTGCTCCTGTCATCACACTTGCTATTATTCCATTGGCCAAAACAAGTCACATGGTCAGAGCAGAGTCATCACAGGAGGGGCCTCCCTATGTGCAGAGAGGGGTATTCAGTCAGCCATTTTGCAAACAATTTGCCAAAATGGGCAAAATTCTCCTTAATCTGTTCCACATGGTAAATCCCACAGTTCGTGAGTGACTCTCCCACGGATGATAATAGTTCTCATGTTGGTTATTTCCCTGGAAACTAGGAGCATAACTTGAGTTCATCTTCTCTATTCCTTAAAATATTTTCAAGCACAGTTGCCTAAAATATATTAAATAAAACTAGACTTATAAGCCTTTTTTTCTGGGTAATCAGAAATGGAGGAGTATGTGTTTAATTAGGAAAGGTGCTGATAGCGGTCTGAGGAAAAAGATGGTAACCTTGCGTGTTTCTAGCATCTGGGTTGCTTACATGTTTCAGAATTACAGATTCTATTAAGTCCTACAGTGACACAAGCAGTACCACACCTGTATTTGGTACCATTAATTACTGTAACAAACAGCAGCAGCAGAAGCAAGGACAATAGTATCATTAATTGAATGATCAATATGTTTCAGGCATGATTCTAAGTGCTTTAACTGAATTAACTAATTCAATCCCCACATCAACCCTTTGAGATTGGTCCTATTATTCCCATTTTAAAGATGAGGAAATGGAAGCACAGAGAAGTTGTTTCAAAACAGTGGAGAGGAAAAGACTTAGTAGGTTCTTTCTTGAGAACATGGTGAAAATAGTCTTTGCTGTTTAATACGTCAATCTGTCCTGAAATGACCCCTTGAAGCTCTGGTGTGGAGTGAAATGGACACCCAGGAAATGACACCCCAGATTTCTGTCTCATCTTGAGGACTCAATGGGGGCTCTTGTCCCAACTATCGTCCCCCTCATACCTAGAACTTCCTCTTTGCAATATTTTGTTCTCTGGAAAATGGGTCTGCCTATCCTTAAATTCAGAAGGCAAAGGTGCATTCCTTTTTGAGAAAGCAATCCCCATTCAGGTTGTGAGGCCAAACTATAATTTCCCTAGGCCGAAGCTGTCAGCAAAATGGGACACTGTTTGTGAGTATGAAAAGGAAGGGTTATTGGACCGAGAATGATGTCAGCAGAAGTAGAATCTTCCAAACGTTGGAGAGTTTCATCAGTTGAGGATATGTCTTATTTCCCTACATTTTACTAGCTAAACAGGCAAGTATTTAGCGTATTTCTGAAATGAGACTATAATGGGGTGAAATACCTTTACGGTGAGTTCCATTTGACATCGTTCAAATGTTTATGTCATTAGAAAAAGAATATTGGCTTTTCTCATTCTTACTCAGTCTTATTCAAGTCATTTCTTGAAATTGTGGATAGTTTCAAACTTAGAGTTTCATTGAAAAAATCGTAACTTAATTTAGAAATAACCCTCTAGAATGTATTACTTCATGTATTAATTTGTAAAATGTACGTCAATTTTATTAGAATGAAATTAATGCAAAATAATTCTGTTCAGAGGTCTTTTCTAAGGAAAAGTACATTCTTTATTGGGCTGTAGCTGAAAATAAACATTTTCAGTGTGTCTTATTATGCATATACTAAGCCTTCCTGGTTTTAATAAAAGTTCTATTAAGATGACTTTAATAATAAGTGTGGATAATTGCATACTATTATTGTAGAAAGAATCATTGAAACACCTCAATGAGACGGCGGTTAAAAGCATAAAATAGAGAAAGTTCATTTCTGTTACATATAAATTCTGAAATGCAGCTTCTGAAAAGATCAGTCAAAATTCATTTCTTTCTTTTTTTTAAATGTGTGATTCATTCTTTTTTTTTTTGTAAAGATTGGCCCTGAGCCAATCTATTGCCAATCTTCTTTTTCTTCTCCTTTTCTTCTTCTCCCCAAAGCCCCCCAGTACATAGCTGTTGTGTTCTAGTTGTGAGTGCCTCTGGTTGTGCTATGTGGGATGCCACCTCAGAGTGGCCTGATGAGCGGTGCCATGTCTGCACCCAGGATCCGAACTGGCGAAACCCTGGGCCGTGGAAGCGGAGCGTGCAAACTCAACCACTCGGCCATGGGGCTGGCCCCCAAGATTCATTTCTATTTGGAGCACATGTTCCTCCAAATATAAAATTGTGTTTTAAAGTTCACATGTATTCAGAAGAATTAAAATAATCAAAAAATGTCAAATATTTACATATTATTTACCTAGTATTCACTTCATATCTTCCCATTTTTTTTCCCTGGTAAGGGCTACAGAAAGAGAACTTAAAGACCAAAGTAAGTGAGGAATGACATAACTACTTAGAGAAGAAAATATAAGCTTATATTTGCTTAATTCCACAAACAATGCAGAGTTTTCCTTTAGTTTGCTTTTCAGGTGGGGAGAGAATGAGGGAAAGTGTCAGAGCAGAGACTCCAGTGGGCCAGGCAGACACATGTTTTAAGAAGTCAAGGAAAACACTGCAGAGAGGAAGCAACAGGCCTGAGGGACACAGGTAGAAAGAGAGCAAAATGGAAGACATAAGGGAAAAGAGGAAGAGGAGAAAGAAAAAGGAGAGTGACCCATAAACAGAGAGGTAGAAAGAAAGGAAGGTTGGGTTGGGAGACACAGGGAAGAAAGAGTTTACCTATGCTTATTGTGGTAACCATTTCACAATATATGAGTCAAATCATTATGCTGTACACCTTAAATGTACACAGTGCTATATGTCAATTATATCTCAATAAAACTGGAAAAAAAGAATAGTACCTGGAGAGAGGTATGGAGGTAAGGCCCATATCTGGAAATATCCACTTCAAATTTACACTGAGGGAAAGCCAATTTCAGAACTACTTTTAAAAAGTCACGGTCACATATGTACACAACTTCAGCAGGTCTTGGTTTAAACGCCATCTCGTCAGAGACGTTTCCAGACCACCTAACTAAAGCAGTAGCCCCTCCCCCCCCACCGCCCCATTACAGTTATTTGACCTTCTTCATAGTGCTTATTATTTCGAGAAGTAGTCTTATTCATCTATTTACATGTTTATCTCCTGTTTCTCTTCTCTATGAGTTAGGGATGTTTCCTTGATTCCACTGCATCCCCAGGGCCTACAAAAGTTCCTGGCATATAGCAGGTGCTCAATACACACTTCATGACTATTGGCCAAGAGAACATCTGTTTACTTTTCTCATGAGTTTAAGACTATATACCTTAAATTTGGGAATAATACAAAAACATGTATGTATGTATGATACTTGGAAAATTTCTCCTTCTTAGAGAGACTTTCAGGATTCACTCCCTTTTAGAATCTCTTCGGAGGCTAAGAACTGCCGGATGTTCAATTCCTTCCACTGAATCTCAAGGCAAGGTCCTTGCTTCCGCTCAGGAACAGCCATTCGTAGTAGATTGAACTCTATCACTAAGTAGTTTACTGAATGTTTCCTAGCCTAAAATTTTATAAAGACACCAAGGAGTAGAGATGATTGATTCCCTAAAAACTAGGCCTTCTCCTGTGCGTATTTACAATAAGTAAAATCACAGTAACTAGGATTTATATAGGGGAACAGGAGGTGAATGGGAAGTGTCAAGGGGTCATTTTGGGGAAACACTTAGTAGAATATTATTCACTAGTAGATACGAGAAGGAGTAACTCATTGCAACTACTCCCCCTAGCCTGACATGGCTGGCCCAGCATTGTCACAGTACCTTCTACATAGTGACTGAACTCAGCTGTCCGGAGCCTGACAGTCAACAGACTTCCTCCGGGGGTAAACCGAGGACTCTCAGATGCTGTATAAACAGGCTGT
Source organism: Equus caballus (assembly GCF_041296265.1). NCBI lineage: Eukaryota > Metazoa > Chordata > Mammalia > Perissodactyla > Equidae > Equus > Equus caballus. The sequence goes on from NC_091714.1 coordinate 19,357,428, forward strand.
TTCTCTATAAACTTAATGCCCGTGATATAACTTAAAAAAGAAAAAGGAAACTACAGTTTACTTAGCACTTCTCTACCATGGGATGAGTAGATTTCAGTCTGCCTTAGCTTGGGGCTTAAAAAAAGACACCCTATCCCTCAACATCACCTTTATTTTTTATTTCGTCCTTTTTGGAGAGGTTTGCTCATTTCCATAATGGCTTGTTCATTCCTAATACCACTTTACGGAATAATAGCATGATATAAAAAACAGCGTGTCGGGAGAAGAATATTTTTGAAAGTTTAAGGATTTAAACTGAAAGACACTGACAATTTTGCATGTCCCCAAGAGTCAAAGGGGTTAGTACAAGAATCAGACGCGTGGCATGGAGAGGGAATAACCAAAGGATCACTCTACCTACCCAAAAATGCAGCTACTTGTGGGGTGAACACTAGCAGAAAATACAGTATTTTGACTATTGTATTTAATAATGAAAAAAAAGGAGTTCAATTAAAATTGCAAAGGCATACATTGGTAAATGGAGTAAAATTACCCTGGTTGAGAACTGGACAAAATACCATAATTACAACTTTGACCTAAAGTTGCAAAAAAAATTTTTGAGAATATTTCTGAGCCTCTATCTTGAATCCTGCACTCAGCAAGCCAGACTGGAACCAGCACAGTAGTGGGATCTGGAGCAGGGATGGTGCGAGTAGAGGAAAGAAGGATTGTGGGTACACCAGGGTAGTTCAGTCTTAGGAACTTGTCTTGGGTGAGTCTTTTAAAGGGCCTGTATTCAGACACCAGATTTGGATCACATTGTATGTGAAGGTTAATTTTAAGTTAGGTCTGGTATGGTCAGGAAAGTTAGGCTGTTAACTCAAAGATTTCTTGGTTTGCCTCAGGGACGACACATTTATGAAGTTTGACTGTAAAATAACCTCACCTTTATAGAGATTGAAGACGACCAGGGACAAACTCAGATTTATAGGGTCCCTGTGGAGTAGACCAAGACACCTGAGATCAGACCCAATCCAGACGCTGGATTGGTTATAGAATCAAGCCAGCTTCCAGAATTGGAAGTGAGGCAAGGTATAAATAGCTGTGTTATCTTCTCTGCTATGTTGTCTCGTGGTTCCATGGGAATCCAGCATATCCAATATGTGTAACCTTGATTTTACATTTAATTTCAAAAAGACCCATCAGCTTAAAAATATGTTATCTTAATTTAAGTCCATATGTCATTTGATACAATATACGATAGCAGTTGTCACAAGTACTATGTTTGAAAGAGTTCAGGTACCACAAAATTGCTTAACTTCTTTCTGTAACTGACTTTTAGATGCATAGGAAGGCAACCCAACCCAACCCAACACACACACACACACCCATCAACCATAGACCCCAAACTTTCAGTTGCATAAAGTTTTGTAAGACTTGTGAATTACCAAATATATTAAAGAATTATAAGGTCTATAAATTGACTGCCCTTGCCTTTTCCCTTTCAATCAGAACACACTCTGTAGGAATTTTGGCAGGGTGAATTTTGGTTGAGAGGAATTTTCAGGTTTCAATCTGGACACAAGGCTAGTTCCTTTCACCAGTCACCAGAGGAAGCCTGTTCTTATCAGTGAACAAGGCAGGAGCACTGAGCTGATCACCAAGTTACCACATCCCTTTGTACCTTACCAAGAAGAGAAAAGGGAATGCTCACACTGAGTAAAATAATGGCCCATATCTTCCAAATGTGGGTTAAAGTTGGCTCAGGGTAGTATGCACATGGAGACATTTGGTATGGGGGAAGGCCCAGGAGCTTGGGGATAGATGAGCTGGCTTTGAACTTAATGGCTTTGAGTGCTTGAGAACTGGTAAAATCTCAGTCTTCTTTCACCTGTATTTCCACCTGCCCCTTCTAAGTCCAGGGCTGTTGTCACTAGGTATTTTAGGATTTTGTGAAGAACCATAAAGCTCTAAGGTATGCTTATATTATACTCATATCAGATTCTAGATACGCAAGGCCTGAGAACCCTGAGAGGGAGATTTGTGGCACGTGACAGAGAGTGTGCAGAGAAGAGATGAATGGGATGAACGATTGTATGCAAACAGCTTCTTCAAACACTCTGTGGTAGGGGGACCTCAACTGCCTGTCTCTACTGTTCCTTCTCATCTCTGCTTCATATTCACCTCCAAGCCCCTAAAAGCATAGGCTTGACGAAAGACTTCAGTTCACAGAGGTACATGTCTATGTCACAGTCGGGAGGGAAGGACCAACTTCCTGGGCTTATATAGAAAACTATTAGATGGCTGTTTGAAAACTCATATTGTTTAAATATGTCCTTTAGTTGTCCCTATTATAACTTGGATTTTTACCTTCACATTTGAAAAAGAAAACAGTATCACATAAAATCTACTATGCACCGTGAAGTTTGTTAGAAGAGGATTTACTTGAAAGAAACTAAATGTGTAAATTCTGACTTCAGAAGGCAAAGAATGAAACACAGAAGACGTAAGTGATGTGAAATCTCATTTTTATTAGGAAAATAGTCATGGGTGGATTTGTGCTACTAGTAAGTCAACGTAATTTGTGACTGACCTCTTATTTTTTTGGTAGGTTTTCATTGACTATAAAGGGCAACTTATCCTTTGATCTATAAATCAGAGTGCTGAATAATGGCGTATTTAGAGTGTTAGGAACTGTCTATTGAGTATAAAAGCCATTGACAGCCACCAGATTTCCTTGCAGGCAAATTAAAGTGGGTGGTAAAGCTGTTGAACATATCAGATCAAGTTCAAGGAGGGAAGAGAATCAAGATGAGTTGAATCAAGTATAAGAATTAGACCAGGGTTAGTTGGAGCAATGATTAAAAACATTGAAGTTTTAATAAAATCCTGGTAGTTGCTACATATTTCTTGTATTAATTGCCTACCAAATAAAAAAAAATTCTTAGCAATGCTGGTTAATGTCTTGGATTTTAGGTTTAATATAATAATAGTTCTGTCTTTAAATTTTTTCTTTTTTAAAAGACAGTTTTAATTTTAGGACAGTTTAAGACAGAGTTCCCACATATCCCATACCCATTTTTCCTTATTATTAACATCTTATATTTGTACACTTGCATGGGACATTTGTTGCAATTATTGAATCCATAGTGATATGTTATTTTAACTAAAGTCTATAAGTTATTCCGATTTCCCTAGTTTGTTGCCTAATGTCCTTTTCCTGTCTGAGGATCCCATCTAGGATACCACATTAGATTTAGTTCTCATGTGTCCTTAGGCTCCTCTTGGCTATGATAATTTATCAAACTTTCTTTGTTTTTGACAGCCTCGGCGGTTTTGAGGAGTACTGGTCAACCATTTTGTACAAAGTTCCTCAACTGGGATTTGTCTGATGTTTTTCTCATGATCAGATTGGGGCGATGAGTTTCGGGGAGGAAGACTAAACAAGTGAAGTCCCATTTTCATCACATCACAACAAAGGTACATGCTGTGAACAAGTGTTGATGTTGACCTTGATCAACTGGCTGAGCTAGCGTTTGTCAGGTTTCTTCACTGTCAAGTTACTGTTTTTCCCGTTTTTTTTATACTGTACTCTTTGGAAGGAAGTCACGTTGTGCAGCCCACACTTAATGTGTGGGGATTTATGCTCCATCTTTTTGAAGGCAGAATATCTGCACTAATTATTTGGAATTCTTCTGTGTGGCAGATTTGTCTACTCTTCCTTATGCATTTATTTGTCCAATTATTTATATGTATCAGTATGGACTCATAGCTTCATTTTTTAGTTTGGGTTAGAAACCGATACCACTTTACTTGTTGTGTTGCTCAGATTTTCCAGCTTGACCATTGAGAGCTCTTTCAGTTGTCTGCTATGTCCCTTTGCATACTTAATCATTTTTTTAAAGCATTTCCTTACTTTCTGGCACTACAAGATGCTCTAGCCTCATTCTATACATTTTCTTCCCCAGTCCTAGAATAATTTCTTTCTCCAAGGAGCCCTGATTCCTTTTATTGGAAAATGGTGTTAGAGAACAAGATCCATGTGGTAGGTGTGCTTGTTGCAACTGAGTTGTCATTGCTTCTAGGCCCTCTCCGCAGACAGAGCAAGGAGTTTTATGTGTGTATACTAACCCACTCATATACACATATCTATAATTATTTCTATGTGTAATAGTGTGTGTCTATACTAACCTAAACATGAGTTCATACTGATGTCTTTGACTCTAATCCAATCCATTACCACGTGGCTCATTCTAGCCTCCTCCCTTGCTTTCTGTAATCTTCCACCCCAACATGGAGAAACCTGATTGCCAACATCCAGCACCCAATTACTTAATTGTTCAATTCCAATATGTGAATATAGCAGTATCGAAATTCCTTATATCCCCATGAGAAACAACGTTATCAAGTAGAACACAGTGCTGATGTACAGTTTATCTTGCTTGTACAGTTTATCTTACAGACTCCATTCATTTCCAAAGTCACTTAGGTCACATTCCCCACTCCCCCTTCCATGAGGTTATTACATACATTTGTAATACAGTTAGATTTATTTCATACATTTATAATACAGTTAGTTTTATCACACTCTGAATTCTATCTTGGAATACTCTGACCTCCAAAATGTATTTTTCTTTAATTTTCATTTCATTTCACTTTTTATGCTAGAAAGTTCTATGGGTTTTGACATGCATAGTGTCATATATCCACTATTACAGTATCATACAGAATAGTTTTACCACCTTAAAAAAGGTGCCTCATATAGTCAACCCTCACCTAACGTCCCCACCCTGAGCCCCTGGAAACCAGTAATTTTTCACCTTTGCCATAGTTTTGATGTTTTCAGAATATCATATAATTATTATTCTTTGTAAGCATAATTATTAGCTTACATTTATTAAGTATTCACCAGGTGGTTATCCCTATGCTGTGTGCTTTTCAGGTACCATTTTTTTTTTGAAAAGTACAAGAAGATGGAAGTACAATTATTATCCTTAATTTACAGGCAAGGAAACATAGATTTACTAAGAACTCCTCCTAAAGTTGAATATAGCTAGTAAGAGGTCAGTTTAAAACAAGGACTATTTGGCTCTGAAACCAGAGGTCAACCAATATGTTATGCTACTAAATTCATACTCACAATTGAGAAAATTAGAAACAGGATACCTGTTTCAGAATGCTCCTTCACTTTGATAGTTTTGTACACAAAATAATGGGACTCCTTTACAACTCCAAACAAGCATTACTTTGATAGAAAAACATGTATATACTAAAAAGAAGGAAGATAAGAAGAAGAAAGGGAGGAAAGGAGAAAGGAAATCATATCAGGAAAAGGATCAGTAACTCTGTTAGATTTCCTTAAAAGCCATGTCTTTCCCCCTGAGGGTGAGCTGGAGTGACCATTCTGTGGGCTCAGAACTCCCTCAAGTTCCACCAGTCTGGAAAGGGTAAGTCCAGAGGAGCACATTTGTTTATGACTCTTTCCTCAAAAGAGACTGTGCTGTTCGACATTAATGCATTTTATTCACAGTCTCAATTTACTCAAGAACACAGCAAATGTTTAAATTTTAGTTCTGTATATTCTTTGGTAATGTGGCTATTAATATAGATCCCAACTATGATTCATGCCACATTTTTGTCTTCTTCACAAAACCTCAAATAAGAATCTTCCACCATGCTTCCCATCAGACTCCTTAAAATTAGCCATTAGATCAGTTATTGATTGTTGTGAAAATAAAACACTGTCCTGATATCTGAGAATGTTTTAATGTGAATTTAACCATGGACTGATGGACAAACAATGCATTCTGAGTATCTAGATGTGTCTTAAAAGCCCAGAATAAAAATATTTAAATGATCACTTACGAATCAGGCATCAGTTTTCTGGTAGAAAGGGAAACATTCTCTCCAGAAAAAAATATTAACCTTTTTTAGCAAGTGATGGCAACGTATCAGGAAACATAGATGTAATATCTTTGTAAAATTATTTGCAGGTGTTCCTCGTGTGGCTATGAAATCACAGGTGAAAGTTCAATCTAGCTATTTCGCTGTGAACTGGCTTTACTGACATGGTGCCCCATGAAAGTGTTGGGAATTGCTTTATTCATGAGCAAGAGGCTTAGATTTGTTCTAAGATTTCTTGAAGATGCTTACATTAGTTCCCAGGGCTGCTGTAAAAAAGTACCACAAGTTGGGTGACTTAACCGACAGGAATTTATTGCTTTACAGTTTTGGAGGGTAGATGTTCAAGATCAATATGTCAGTAGGGTTGGTTCCTTTTGCGGGCTGTCAGGGAAAATCAGTTCCAGGTCTCTCCCAGGTTCTGGTGATTTTCTGGAGATCTTTGACATCCCTTGCCTTGTGGATGTATCACCCCAATCTCTGACTTCATCTTTATATGGCATTCTCCTTTGCACATCTTCATGCAGTCTTCTCTCTGGGCATGTCTGTCTCTGTGTCTAAATTTCCACTTGGTATAAGGACACCAGTTGTATTGGATTAGGGCCCATCTTAATGACATTATTTCAACTTGATTACCTCTGTAAAGACCTTATTTCTGAATAAGGCTGCATTCTGAGGTATTGGAGGTGAGAACATCAACATATCTATTTTAGGTAACACAATTCAACCCATAACAGTACTACTGAGGTCTATTTTGCTAATACAAAGGCAAAAACCTCTACCATGCTAAAACCATGTTCCTTTCTCCCATCTTTCCCATTCTCTCTCCTGTCAACAGCAGAATTTCTGGATGACTTCAGCCTGCTGGATGAATCTGAGAAGAGAATGAGGTTGGGATTTACATTGAGCAAGAAGCTGGGATCATGTGAGGCTAACTAAAAACTCAAAGAACACAAATTTCTGGGAAATTTATATTGAATCTGTTCCTTGACTCACATGAGAAGATGTAACCCCTGAGAATGTTAGCTATGATACATTGATTAAGGGATAACTCTTGGTCTCAACAAAATATTACCAAACTGAATTCAACAATACAGTAAAAGGATCATACATCATGATCAGTGGGAATTTATTTCAGGAATGCAAGGATGGTTCAGCACCCACAAAGCAATCAATGTGATACACCACATTAACAAAATGAAGGATAAAAATCACATGAACATCTCATTAGGCGTAGAAAAAGCATTTTACAAAATTCAACATCCATTTATGATAAGAACTCTCAACAAAGTGGGTATAGAGGGAATGTATCTCAACATAACAAAGGCCATCAATGACAAGCCCACAGCTAACATCATACTCAGTGGTGAAAAACTGAAAGGTTTTCCTCTAAGATCGAGAACAAGAAAAGATTGGCTACTCTTGCCACTTTTATTCAACATAGTCTTGGAAGTCTTAGCCACAACAATTAGGCAAGAAAAAGAAATAAAAGACATCCAAATTGGAAACAAAGCAGTAAAGCTGTCACTATTTGCAGATGACATGACATTATATATAGACAACCCTAAAGACTCAACCAAAAAACTGGTATAACTACTCAACAAATTTGGTAAAGTTGCAGGATACAAAATCAATATACAAAAATCAGTTGCATTTCTGTACACTAATAGCTATCAGAAAGAGAAATTAGGAAAACAACTCCATTTATAATTGCATAAAAAAGAATAAAATACCTAGGAATAAGTTTAAGGACGTGAAAGATCTGTACACTGAAAACTATAAGACTTTAATGAAGGAAATTGAAGAAGACACAGATAAATGGAAAGATATTCCATGCTCATAGATTAGAAGAACTAATATTGTTAAAATGTCTGTACTACTCAAAGCAACCTACAGATTGAATGCAATCCCTGTCAAAATTCCAATGGTATTCTTCATAGAAATAGAACAAAAAATCCTAAAATTTGTATGGAACCACAAAAGAGCCTGAATAGTGAAAGCAATCTTGGAATGAAGAAAAGAGCTGGAAGCATCATTTTCCTTGATTTCAAACTTAATTACTAAGCTATAGTAATCAAAACAGTATTGTATTGACCTAATAACAGACACATAGATTGATGGAACAGAATAGAGAGCCCAGAAATAAACCCATGCATATATAGATCAATGGAACAGAATAGAGAGCCAAGAAACAAACCCATGCTTATATGGTCAGTTAATTTTTGACGAAAGAGTCAAGGATATACAATGAGGAAAGGACAGTCTCTTCAATAAACATTGTTGGGAAAACTGGACAGCCACATGCAAAACAGTGAAACCGGACCCCTACTTACACAAAAATCCACTCAAAATGGATTAAAGATTCAAATATCAGACTTGAAACCGTAAAACTTCTAGAAGAAAACATAGGCAGTAAACATATTGACATTGATCTTGGCAATGAATTTTGGAGTCTGACAGCAAAAGCAAAGGCAACAAAAACAAAAATAAAAAGCTTTTGCACAGCCAAGGAAATCATCAACAAAGTGAAAAGGCAATCTACTGAATGGAAGAAAATATTTTCAAATCATATATTTGATAAGGGATTAATATCCAAAATATGTAAAGAACTCATACAACTCTATAGCAATAAAACAATCGAATTAGAAAATGGGCACAGGATCTGAATAGACGTTGTTCCAAAGAAGACACATCAATGGCCAACAGGTACATGAAAAGATGCTCAACATCACTAAGCATCAGGGAAATGCAAATCAAAACCACAATGAGCTAGCACCTCACACTTGTTAGAATGGCTGTTATCAAACAGACAAGAAAACACAAGTGTTGGTGAGGACTTGGAGAAAAGGGAACACCGATGCTGGTGGGAATGTAAATTGATGCAGCCACAACGGCAAATGGTGTAGAGGGTTCTCAAAACATTAAAAATAGAACTACTTTATGATTCAGCAATTTTACCTCCAGGTATATTAAGGAAATGAAATCACTATCGTGAAAACGTGTCTGCACCCCTATCTTTACTGCAGCATTATCCACAATAGCCAAGATGTGGAAGCAGCCTAAGCGTCTATTGATGGATTAATGGATAAAGAACATGTGTTGTACAAATATGCAGTGGAATATTATTCAGGCATAAAAAGAAGGAAAGTCTGCCATTGAGACAACATGGATGATATTTGAGGGCATTATGATAAGTGGAATAAGTCAGAAGAGAAAGACGTATACTTGTGAAATCTCACTTACATATGGAATCTGAAAAACCCTAACTCAGAGATACAGAGAGTAGATTGGTGGTTATCAGGAGATGGGAAGATGTTGGCCAAAGAGTTCAAACTTTTAGTTATAAGACGAATAAGTTGTGCAGATCCAATGTACAGCATGACTATAGTTAACAATACTATATTGTGTATATATACCAGAGTGTTGTAACAGAGTAGTTCTTTGATGTTCTCACTATTAAAAAAAGCTAAGTATGTGAGGTGATGGATGTGTTAACTCACCTTGTTGCGATAATCATTTCACAATATACATGTATCAAGTCATCACTTTGTACAGCTTAAACTTACACAATGTTATGTCTCAGTAAAGCTGGAAAAAAATTAAAAAATAAAAAAGAAAGCTGATGGAACACATAAATATGCCCACAAGAAATGACAGATATGTTACATATAAAAATTAAAGAAAATGTAAGAATGTGGATGTTACAACTCTAAGCGATATAGAAGAATTGAACAAAGGTCATTCTATTGTTCACCAGACTGGCTATGTGGTAGGAACCAAACTTCACGAATGAAGTTGATTTAGAAGATTTTGCTCCATTCCAAGCACTTACTGTATGCCAGGACATATCATTAATAGCTGAGGGTTAAAAGACGAAAAAAGTCATCATCCGTGACCATAGGGTTCTTTGAGGGAAAGACACCCAGTAAGATACTTTTTAGTATATGGTAAATCCTAAGAACATCTGGCCAGAAGGAGAGAGGGACGAGGTGATTTTTAAAAGATAAGAGTTATCTGGTTAAAGAAATGAGGAATGGGGGCCTGGGTAGTCAGAGCATTATCAGGAAAGGCATGGAGGTGTGAAATGGAAGGTGTGTCCAGAAGAACACCACGGTTTGTTTAAAGTATGAAGTAGAGAATGATGGACTCAAAAATACTGACTAATCATTGAACTTGGAAGAAGAGGAGGGACACAGCATTTTATTACATTGCTGGATTTTATGCATTATTTAAGACTTTTATATTAATATTCATTAATATAGAGATATTCTGTATTTTCCTTTTCTCATATTGCTCTTTAGTTTTTTTTTGTTTTAATCAAATTATACTAGACTCCTAATATAATTTATTTGGATAGTTCTCTCTTTTTTTCAATTAGAAGAGTTTGTAAGATTGGAATTATCCATCCTTGAATTTTGGTAGATTTACCTGTAACACCATCAAGGCCTCATGCTTGCTATCTGGGAAGATTTTCTATTTCTAATTCAGTTTCTTTGGTACTTCTGAGTCTCTCCAAGTTTCTGTTTCTTGTTGATTGATTTTATTTGTCCCTTTTATCTATGCTTCCAAATGTATTGACATAAAGTTCATTATATCTGATTTCCTTGTAAATCCCTCTTGTAGCTCTAATTGTGTTCCCTTTGTGTTCATTTCAAATGTTTACTTTTGCCTTGCTTCTGTTTTCTTGGTCAATCTTGCCAGAGGTTTGTCAATTTTATTTATCTTTTCAAAGAACCAGTTTGGCTTTGTTGATATTCGCGCTATAAGTTGCATCACATTTCCCAGGGTTTTGCTTTTCCTTTTACTCTTTTCTTCCTTCTGCTTCTGTGTGTTTTTTCTGTTCTTTTTATATCATTTAGGATTGCATGCTTAGATGATCTATTTTCAGCCTTTCTTATTTTCTACTCTCTGGACATTGTTTTAATTTTACATTTATTTATGCTGTTATTTGATTAATGACTTTCTCCCATTATAGACTATATGCTCCTTTAATTTGGGGGACCAGTTCCATTTTTTGCTGTAATTTCATATCCAACATTTAGCACAGTGCCTGAGTCTTAATAGTGGCTCAATAAATATATGCTGAATGGATGAATCTTTAGTGTGATGTATAAACTGCAACACCCTACACACATTAAATTATTGATATATTTATCTGAGCTGAAGATAGTATAGTAGCTTGGAGCATATTAGAATATCAATGCAACTGTCTGAGAAAAGTTATAGAACCATTATTTTTGAGAGCTATTTTTATTTACAACCTAAGGGAATAAAAATGTCTTCAGGCAAACACTTTCTGAACTGCTGAGTGTTACAAAAACAGAAGAGTCAGTCATCAAAAGTGTTTATGAGGCAACCTGGAGACTATCATCTGCCTTCTGTTTCAGTGAATTCTATGTCCAGGGATCCTTGCTCAGATCAGGATGCAATTTTCAATTTTTACCACAGTAACTAACAAGAAATTATCCTTAATTTCTGTTAAAATGTCGTAAATATTTGGAGTCAATAAAGCTAGAAAAAAATAAGAAATAAAAAAGCTCGTGGAACACGTAAAGATGTCCATGAGAAACGACAGATATTTTACATATAAAAATTAAAGAAGGGCTGGACCGGTGGTGCAGTGGTTAAGTTCCGCTTCCGCCGCCTGGAGATCGCTGGTTCGGATCCTGGGTGTGGACATACGCACTGCTTGGCAAACCGTGCTGTGGGAGGAGTCCCACATATAAAGAAGAGGAAGATGGGCACCGATGTTAGCTCAGGGCCACTCTCCCTCAGCAAAGGAAGGAGGATTAGCAGCAGATGTTAGCTCAGGGCTGATCTTCCTCAAAAATAAATAAATAAATAAATAAATGAAATAACTTTAAAAAATTAAAGAAAATGTAAGAATGTGGATATTATAACCATAGGTGATACTGAAGTACCAAATGCAGGTCATTCTATTTGTTCATCAGACTGGATATGTGGTAGAAACCAAACTTCAAATGCCAGCTGTGTTCCTAACTACCTGTGTGACGACAGGCAAGTGACTTTATCCCTCTGAGGTTCAGTTCTCTGATCTGTAAAATAGGCATAATAATTCTCTCCCTCACTCTATTGTGAGAATTAAATGAGATAATGGATGGAAAGTGCTTAGCATGGTGTCTGGCACATGGCGGGTACTCAGTACATACTATTTGCTATTGTACCTGTGTGAGTTCTTCATGGAAGAGACTATCTTATGTATCTTATATCTAATTGTAACCCCAATGCCTAGCCCAAGCATGATTGCAGCACCAAACTAAGATCCTCATATTGACCACGGTAGATGATAAAAAAGAGAGAGGCCATTGAAGAAAGGAATTCAGGCTTTGTAATTATTCAGCCATGTGCTTCAAATTCGGGTTAAAAATACATGATGGAGAAAGAATCTTTCTAAATATCTCCTACACATGGAGGTGGATTTAACCATTTAAACTGAGGCATTGGCAAAAATATCCTAGGGAGATAAGGATAATATATGCAACAAAATGGTGATATTTACTATCGCTTTGTTAAAAGTAGACACTTTCATTGGGAAAATGTCATCTAAAAGCACTTTCGTATGTGCAACTCTGTGAGGCCTTTTTATAATTCCTGTGGGAAAACTGAACTGAAATCATGCTATTACGAGTTTACTCACAGCAGATAATGCAGAGCACCACTTGACCTCCGGAGTGACACGTGCGTGGAATGATTAGCTGTTTTAGAGGAAGACTCTCTCATGCCTGGGTCATGTGGAACTGTTATATCAGAAGGTCAGGGGCAATGCTATTTCTATTGGAAAATTTTCCTTTTTGAAAAAAAGAAATATATTTTTAAAATGACTTTCAGTATTGACATAAAACATAAATACAAAAATCTGTCTTTATTATAACTAGTAAAACCACTTTTTTGCACCACTTATTGTTGTAATTTGGTCTGAATAATGCCAGCTATATTGCCACTCTGCTGAAGTCCTCTTTTTTGAGCCTACAATGAACCTGTAATACTTATGGAAAGAGTTACCATAGCAACCTACATTGATGTCACAAGCTCAGGCTTCTGACTTCATTGCATAATGCAGTAGCAACTGGATTTGCAGCAGAAACACCCTGCTAAAGAACAAGTGTCTTGGTTCACAGCAAAGAGGACAAAGAAAAACAGCAAGTTCTAGGGGGTTGAATGCTGGATTGTGAGTCAGATTGTCTGAGTTCTTATTTTAACCCTGCTTCTCACTTGTTGCCTTGTTTTCAGCAATTGTGTTTACATGTGTGCACTGAGGTTTGAAGCAAGAAATCTCCTATCTATGGTATAGACATAGAAGAGGAAACTCAATATTTAATGTCTTAGCATTTGGTGGACATCTTAACAAAGCTAAAGCACCCTAAAAATAACTTGGAAAGAAAGGAATTACTAATGTCTAGTAGTAGGTATCTAGCTAGCTCACAAAGATAAAGAGGACACTTTGAAATAAAAAAGAATCTAGCTAGTTTTTTTTTTTTATTTTTTGAAATAGCAATGGGTAAAGGACAAGATTGATGCTCTAATTTTAATTTTAGTAAGAATGTAGACAACTCATATAAATATGTCATGTTATATAGCTATATCTAGTTAAAGATGGTTTTGTATGTTCAGAGCAGAGAAGTGAAAGATTAATCTGTATCTATTAATGGGCATGATGCTTCTCATGTTTATACTGTGTACATCAAATCATGAATGTTTCTTAATTTTTCCATGCAAATGTTCATTCTCATTAGAAAGCAACTGAATATGTGAAATGGCTTTGCTAATTTAAAACGAAATTTTAAAAAAATCCTAATGATATCCTCTTTTAGAATGGCCTAATCTTTGCATTGGAACCTATTACCTGTTCACTATGTCAAATGGTCTAGGTTTTTCATTATACATTAAATTTCAAAATTGAGATAGAAATATTTTGGAATTTGACAAGGCATTTAAACTAATAAACTTTCTCACCAGAAACTAAGGGGAAAATATGATATAGCTTTTTACTTTATCTAAGATAACAAGCTAGAACATTTTGATAGAACTATGGTTCTTTCCACCCCCTCTATCCATATGCTTCCAAATCATTCCAAAATATCAGCAAAAATTTAACAAGCTAAAAAACTTCATTAACTAAATTCAATGTTCAAAACCCCACAGAAAGGCACAAATAATTTGTCAAGTCTTAGGAAAGTTTTAAGTTACCATTGAAAAATGTAGAGCAAGGTGGAAGTTGTGGCTATGTTTTTGATAAGCGCTTAATTGCATTTGAGCTCCACCTCATATTGCAGCACAAGCCATTTGTAGGAGTCGCAAAATCTTGCAAAATCATTCGAAAACAAGGATTTAGTATACAGTATTTTATAGAATATATAAGAATGAAAATTAGTTCTTTCATTGTAGGCATTATGTCTATCAAATAGCTAATGTGGTATTTCTTTTATATGGGGAGAAAAACTTTTTGTGTGTGTGAATTTCATTCAACAGATTAACTTTATTGAAATGAAAAGGTTCTGAACATACATAGTAAAGTTTTGTGAAAGAAAGGGCAAGTTAGTCTCCACTTTTTTCTTTTTTCATCTTAAGCAAAGAGAACAACCAGTCATGGTTGGTGTCCTTCTGAACTCTACTCTGTTCCTTGCCCTAAATTCCACCATTTCCTAAGTATAAGCCCTCTAAAAATCACATCATGGAATCATAGGTATAGAAAAAATTTCAGGTTTTTTTTTTTAATCCAACTAAAATCTGGTAGATTTAAATAACTTTCCTAAAGTTAACTGGTGGGAGAAGGCATACCGCAATCAAGTACTTGTTCTACCTCATCAGATGGCCCTAATCCTGCTTTGTGGCTTTAATCCAGTCACCTCCCTTGTATATAGTCTGATGTATCGTCCTTTTTTCTCTTTCTTTAATTGGGGTATAATTGACATATAACATTATGTTAGTATCAGGTGTACAACATAATGATTCGATATTTGTATATATTACAAAATGATCACCACAATAAGTCTAATAGCTGAGTCCTTTTTTTCTTAGTGTTTTGTGTTGTTTTCTTTTCCCTTGGCAAATATCACTGGCGATTAGCTGGTCTGGTCTGGAGAGTCAAAGATAGTTTGACTTACAGGCCTTGACAAGGAAAACTGGAGGGCTGAGCTCAGCTGGGGCTCTCCCTCTATCCATGAGCACAGGGCCTTTCCACATGGCCTCTCCAACAGAGTATTAAGACTTCTTACATTCTAGCTTGGGGCTCTCAGAATGTTGCAAGAGACAAGAAGTAGAAATTGCAAGTCCTCTTAAAGTCTAGACCTGCAACTGGAAAGCATCACTTCTGTCATATTCTTGATCAGAGCAGTCAGAGCAAAGATTCAAGGGGAGGGGAAATAGAGATGAGTCCTATCAATGAGATGAGTGTCAAAGAATTGGGGCTACCTTTTTCCCATCACATTGATCCTGTGTTATATTTTAGTTTTCGATTTCAGTAATATATTCTTTATTTCATCCTTCTGTTTTCTTTATATATATTCTATCATTACCTACCCCTCAAATTCTTAAGTTGGATATTTAAATCATTAATTTTCACCATTTCTTTGCCTGATAACATCAAAGTGTAAAATTTTCCTAAATTATTGCCTTTCAAAGTTTAGCTATGTTGGTGTTTTACTCTTTGTTCAGTTGCAAGTATTTATAATATTCCATTATTATTTCTTCTATGACCTGTGAGTTATTTGGAAGTGTGGTTTTAAAATTTCAATCATATGGGGTCTTAATAACGTATCTACTCGGGATTTAAAAGGCGTATCCATCAAATACAATGTATGATCCTTATTTGGATTCTGACTTGAAGAAACTTAAGAAAACATGAGATAATTGGGGAAATTTGAACATCGACTGGATATTTGAGGAAATTTTATTTATTTTTAAAGATATATAATGGTATTATGGTTGTGTTAAAAAAAGAGTCCTTCTTTTATAGAGTTACAGAGAAATATTTATGGGTGAATTTGCTTTAGAAAAATTTAGATGGGAGTGGGTGTATGGATAAGAAACGATTGGCTCTGAGTTGAAAAACTGTTGAAGCTAGCTGAAGGGCACATGAGCATTCTATGTCTATTTTATTTACTCTTGTATGTGTTAGAAATTTTTCGTAAGAAGATGTTAAAAATTTATCTCTTTAAATAATGGTTTCTGATTTAATTGCATTGTGGCCAGAGAATGTAGGATAAATACAGTCATGCACTGCATAACGTTTCGGTCAATGACAGACTGCACATGTGATGGTAGTCCCAAAAGATTGGTACCATATAGCCTAGGTGTGTGGTAGGCTATACCATCTAGGTTTGTGTAAGTACATTCTATGTTGTTCACCAAATGACAAAATTGCCTACCAATGCATTTCTCAGAACATATCCCCGTCCTTAAGTGATGCATGGCTGTATATATAAAATGAGTTTTGCTTTATAGATTAATATATTCAATTTTGATAGATGTACCATGTGTTCTTGAGAAGAATATGGAACATCTCTTTCTTTTTCTCACTCCCTCTCTCTCTCTATTTTATATAGAGATACATGAATATCCATTAAAACAAATTTGATAGTTAAAAATATCCATATTTTAACACATTTCTTTCTTCTTGAACTATCATTAATTGAGAAAGATGTGTTTTATTCTCATATTATTAGGGGGATTTGTCAGTTTCTTTCTGTACTATGATTGTTTTGCATTATGTCTTTCAAGATAGGTTCATATTATATATCTAATTGTTAAATCTTATTGGTGATTTGAAACTCTAACCTTAAGATAGTATCACTTCCTCCTAATAATTTTTATCTTAAAGATCTTTCATAATATTAACAGCTCCTCCATTTCTCTTTGGGCTATTTGACAGATATATCTTTCAATAATTTTCTGTCTTTATATTTTACAGTGTCTTTTATATAAAGCATGTAGTTGAAGTTTTCTGTTTGTCTAGCCTTAAAATTTCTGTTTTTTAACTGGCAAGTTTGATCCGTATACATAAATATCGTGATCAATGACATTTAATTCTTGATATTTTATTGGGTGTCCATTAACTTAAAATGCCTAAATTTAATCAACCATTTACACCCTCCCCCTTCTGAAAATACAAGAGTAACAGAACAATATGCTTCCGATCACCCCTTCTGACTTCCATGCTATTACTCTTTAAGATCTATCATTTTAGTTAATTTCCCAAATTAGACATTTTAACTATTACTTTATAAGTCAAAGTTTATTTAGATTTACCTACATGTTTATCAATTTCTGCTCACTTTTCTTCTTAGACTTTCCTTCTGGAGTAATTTTTTTTCTTCCAGAAGTATATCTTTTAGAAATTTCTTGTGAAAGTATATTGTTTCTCTCTTAGATTTTGTTTATCTTAAAATGCTTGCAATGTATCTAATTCACTCTCAATCTTGAAGAAATTTTGCTAGGCATAAAATAATGGGTTGATGGTTATTTTCTTGAAATAATTTCTTGAGGAAATTACTTTTATATTTCTTGAAGAAATTATTCTACTGCTCCTGGCTTCCATTGCTGCTATTGAGAAGTCCACTTTTAGACTAATTATCATTACTTTGCAAATGATTTCTATCTGATTACTTTTTTGTTCTTTTACTACAATATATGTAGGTATGGATATATTTCATGTATCTTTCCAAAAGTCTGTCATCAGTTCTGGGAAATTTCTAAACATTTTGTCTTTGAATGTTTCCTTTCCTCCATTCTTTGTATTATTACTTTATGAGATCTTATTCTATTCTTTGTGTCTATTTATCTCTTTTTCATGTATTGCATTGCTTTTCCTCTATCTGCTTGACTCTGTGTAATTTCTTTAGGGCAATCTTCCAATTTCCTAATTCTCACTTCAGCTCTATCTAAGCTGTTTACTCATTGAGAAACTTTCTAGTTTCAATGATTGTTTTCATTCTGAAAACTTTATTTTTAAAAGTTGCCCAATCTTTTTTAAAAAAGTAATTTCTTCTTAAATGCTTGCTTTTTTAAATTTATCGTTTACTTCTTTCAATATTTTATTTAGAGTTATTTTGTATTTTATATCTGATAATTCTACAACTTGAGGTTATTGGGGATCTAAATAGGTTGCTTTTTTCCCCTGCTGATTCATACTCATGGTGGACTTCTTCTTGTGCATTTAGTCAATTTTTATGATGATTTCATAATCTATGGGAATCCTTGGTGTTGTGATTGAAAACACTTTTCTCTAGAGAGGATTGAGTTTGGTTGTCCTGGGTTCTGTTGTTGCTACTAACCTAGGTCCATTTTGCTCACCATCAAGGGCCTCTTCTTAACGTTGGAGCTTCAGATTCTATTCACCTAACCTTGAGGCACAGCCAAGGCTGAGTACCTCAGTACCAACCTTGCCATCAAAGTAAGCCCAGGTTTTGCCTTTTTTGTTTATTCCTCATCTCTCCAGTTTCAATGTTCTCTGGTAGTGCATCGCTGAAGTGTTTCTTTACTTTATTGTGGATCCAGAAAAATATTTTCATGATTGTGAGCTGTAGTTTATCCAATAACTAGATAATTTCAGCCTTAGTATCTTGACATCCAAACTATCTGGACATGCTAAATTCTCCAACCTTCTGTTGGTTGATTTGAATTGTGGTCCATGTTTTTTAAAAATCTGATCTGTCATGTACTACATATTGTAGAAATTATCAAATTTTTCATCTTTTAAGGAAAACCTTAAATATTTTTTCTAAGATAAATACATATTTTACCTTTAAATTTTTTTCTTTAGTCATTTCAATGGTTTTTTGAATACAGGACTGTTGAACACATGGGATAAAGTTAGTGTTCTTCAAACTGGAAATCCATAAATTGTTTTAAGAACAAGGCTTGAAGGTGAAATTCTAGTGAAAAATAGCATAAAAGATGAAGCTGAATTTAATATTGATGGATTGATGAAGACAGGAAAGACTTAATGTTACATTTAGCAAAAAAGTAGAAGTTATCAAACTTTCCCCATAGAAGAGAAAATGATATAGTGAAGTCTATTGGAGAAGGATGGCAATTAGGAATAATACGAATTGAGTTAGGAAGAGACTGAGATCAGGGAAGCCAGATTAAAAGCCCTTTTTCAGTTAATAAAATATGATGGCTAAGGGCTAAATTAAGATAATGCTTAGGGACTAGAAAAGAAAGGCATTGGCTGAGAGACTTAATAAGTTTGGTAGCATCCACCGAGGAGATGAAGGAGAGAGAAGGAAGCAATATGCCAGTAATAATAAGACTGATTATGTTACTACTATTGGCAACCCAAAGATGTAATCCTAAAGGTTTAATATTATTTTGATGCCGTTGAGAATAAACACAAATTGCAAAGCATCTTTATAGTATTCTTGAAAGAGTATCATTTGGGATAAGAAAGCTTGGGTTTTCATGCTAACTCTGCTACTTATTAACTGTGTGACCTACAGAAATTTACTCAACCTTCTTTGGAACTCAGTTTCCTCATATGTAACATGCAGGTGATAATGTGAACCTTCTGGAGTTATTTTTAAGGTTAAAAATATATGAAAAGTTTGTAACATAGTGGATAGGGAAGGTCAGTGGATTGTTTGACCGGGAGTCTTGGCTGGGTCAGAGTTGAGGCTTAGATATGCTAGTCCGTGGAATTAGGCGAATGCCCAACATTCAGCCACATCCCCTGATTTGCATGGTGTCCATGAGTCCATTGGGAAAGAACTTGAGTCTTCCACAATTAGGTCTATACATGCACAGGCGTGTATGGACTTGTGAGGGAAGCAGGGCAAGAAAAAAGTAGACTAGTCAAGTGGTAATGCACAACGGCCATGAACTGAGAATAGAATCACAGGCAAGGGAAAGAACCATGTGTGAAACAACTCTCCATTTGCAAACTCCTAGAGAATCATGAGAAAGGGGAAAAAGACTTAAAGTCTTCTGCTTACCGAGTATGGGCTACAGAAGGAGAAATTGTTAAAATGGTATGAATGAGATCATGGGATGCAAGAGAAAAAGTTGTAATTCTATTTCTGTGGAAGGTCCGATTGAAGCTAGATGCGATATTTTCCAGCTGTGCTTGTTAGATCAGGAACATGAATGAGGGAAACAGTGTGGTCTGTTAATGTTGGAACTGGAATACTTATGCACGTATGTGTATTAAATATGGAAATAGAAGCGTTTATTATAATTAACAACAGGCGGCTGGCTGGGTAGAGAAGCATGTAGCAAAGAAGGTCGGAAAGGGAATGAGGACTGTGACAGAGGAGGGCTGATGAGAGAGAAGAGCATGCCCAGAAGGGAGAGGTAGAGATAGAGGTGACAGAGGTGATAGACAATAGGAAGCGTAATGGCCAAGGAGAGGCATTTCAGAGCTTCTGAAGGGGAAGCAGTTAAGAGAGATGGTGAGGTTTAAGGTGTGGTTTATTATTAACTAAATGGAGTGGAGTAGAAGATTCTAGTGTTGACGTGGTTGAGGAAGTGCTAGAGGATTCTTGTCTATGATCGTAGAGGAAAGATTGAGCGCAGAGGAGTTAAAATCAAGAAGTTAAGTGGGAGAAAAGCGTCATTTTTCATTTAGCAAAAAATTTATTAAGCTCCTTCTATGTGGTAGGCACTATACCGAGTGCTTAGTTATATTGACAAATGAATGAACACAGTTTCTCCTCCCTCCCCGACTGAATTGAGCCATTAGAGCATGGTGGCTGCCCTGCCACCTTCTCTCTTTATATCATAATCTACTGTTAATCAGCTTCATCTCCTACTTTTCTATTTCCCCATCTCCCCAGAGAGGAATTCAATTTCTTCTGCTTGTCTCTTCAAACCAGGTCCAGAGTCTTGCTTATTGGCTCAGTCAGTGCATCTGCAGCCTTTGTGTTAGATGTCCATCTCTGTTCAATCCTCCCTTGAAAAGTAGGGAGGGTTATTTGCTCTGGACATGGCCATGTCCGCTCTGCAGGGCCTGTGATGTGGGCAAGTGTTTTAGCTGACAACCCCAGAAAGCAGGGTCTGTTGTAAGAATTTGTGCTACTTTTTGTGTTAAGGGAGGCAGGAGAGAGTCTAAAAAGAACTGAGTTAGGCGAAGGAGGGAGAGCTCATTGAAAGGTGTGATGCTGAACTAGTTAGCACTACATTATACCGCTTCATGCTGTAGGACTGTCCCATGAAAAGCCACATCAGCTGCTCTCAGGACCATGGATAGTTGAGAAGAGAGAGGAAGTATCCATTTTTCTTGTCTGCCACTGGTTAAAGGTTAGCTCTACTGGCATTTAACTCCCCTGAAATTCCAGACTGCATTGGTGGGCACCAAGCAAGACCACTCACCCCTCAGTGTGAATGAGAAGTCCTGGGCTGCTGAGAGATGCGTGGTATGGCCTTAAAGCAAGGCATTGTCAAGTTCTGCCTGAAGGAAATCATTCCAAACCCACACAGGACTGGTCACTGCAGTAGCCATTGAAACAAAAGACACATGAGGCTGAGAGATGGTGAACTGGTGATAGGAAGCGTTGGGTACAGAAGGCGATGATGGGCAAACTAGTCAAGGGCATGAGGGACTGGCCAGAGGTGGAGGAAGCAAGGGGATCTCATCAGTCCCAAAGCTTCAAACAGAATAATTCAAAGGAAGCCCAACAGATACTTTTTGAACCTCTACTATCTGCAGGGAACTGAACTTATATCCCCATTGGGGATATAAAGCTAAGCGAGAAGCTTTACCAACAAATGGGGGAAATAGATGAGTATAAATTTGTGATACAAGATATCATGTGTTAATGTCATCACCTACACACAAACACGTGCAACAGAAACATGGAGGAGATGGTGAGCTGTGCGGGAGGAGCAGGAGGTTCTTTGTGGAAAATTAAATGTGGCTTTCACGATTAAAGTTAAAAGTTTAATAATAATGTCAGGGCTATTTCTTTATAAAATATCTGCAACAAGCCTTCAGAACAACTTTATGTCTGCATCTTTATTTTATCAAAATGACCTTTTTATATTTTAGATAGTTCATATTTAAAATAGAAATTAAAAATTTAAAATTTAGAAACAACTTATTTTTCCTTTTTTGGAAAATGAATAGTATTTTTTTTTCATGTTACAGCACAGTGCATCTGGGTTGATTTTAGACATGATATGCCAGATTTCTTTACAAACTTTCTTAGAATGGAGTTAATATTAAAAGTTGTGTGTGACCTGTACATGTTTATTGTCATTGATTTAAAGATTTTCTTCCTCCCTCCATGTAAAGAGTAAAGGAGAGAATAGGTGAAGAGTCGAATGGAAAGAATGAGGGTAGCAGGAAAATAAAATATAGATCTTGAGAGAGATTAGAAAGATCAGGTGTTAATGTTGGTGGATCAAAATCTGATGCCACGGTCAAGGAATGCTTTCCTGGTCTGAATTCCTTTTCTGGAAGAAATAAAACAAGGTTGAAAAGATGCTGTAAATGGGACCGACAGGACCCAGACTCTGAGAGACAGAAAGCTTGATGAACAAAGACAGGGCTAGATATGACTCCTGGGCTAGACTAAACGTCACAGTGACTTGATTGTGCCCCCCGACCAAAGCTTTGTCTTAATTTCTTAAAATGTGAATGTGTCTCTGAGGGGTAGAGACCTGGCTGGTGGGGCTCACCATTGACTGCAGCCTCATTTTAGTAACACAAAAGCAAAATGTGGCGTAGTGCCCTGTTTGCATTTAATTAAAATATATTTAACACATGTAAATACAATCATATTGCTTTGCAAAATAAAAAATATGTTAAAAAATTAATAAATAGTGCAGGCTATTCCACCAGTTATTCCACTCAAAGTGTCCATGGAGAGGGAAATCTTCCCTCTCCTCAAGTGGTCTCACTTCATTTACTTTTTTCAAATTACGAGCATCTTGCTAATTGGAATATGAATCTAGTATCAGAATATGTATATGTGATTTTCTTTTGAGATAATATAGATCTCAAACTCAAGCCAGCTTGTTTACCCAGACTCAGCTAAGGAAGAAGCAACTTGTCCCAATAATGGAGGGAAAATGGCCTACGCTGGACTTGCTGAGAGCCTGTACCCATGTGATTCCTTCCTGAGGGATTTTCAAGGGTAAATTTGACCGGATGAGATTTGCACTTTTACTTCTGACTTTAGAACCAAGAGATAACTTGTACAGAGTTTTCAGATATAGGAAGGTCTATGCCCAGAAGAGTAAATGTTGGAATGGCTTAAGAAGAAAGGGATGTGGCAATATTGAGTCAACGTTCCCATGGATCGCCTTAGCCTTTCTTTTCCGGCAGCAGGAAAGGCGAGCAGATCTCCTAAGATGGAAAAGCACCATAGTTGTTTGAGGATCCAAAACTTCTAGGGGAGAAACTCCTTCTTTTCCCTTACAGTTAGCTTCTCATTTCTATAGCTTAGACATTGCTCAGACTTCATCTTTTGGTCCAGGTGAAGGCGTTTGAGTGTTAACCATGTTCTAGGCATTGAGTCAAGCGCTTTACATAGTTTACCTCGTTAAAAATTCGTAACACTGTCAAGAATTATTCTTATCCCCAATTTACAGTTGAAGAAACCGAGGCTCTGAAGTCTAGGTGATTTACTCAACTCATAAGTGAAGGAGGTAGGATTGGGATGCAGTTAAGTCTAAGTGTAAAGCCTGTCCTCATTTCAGCCTACACACATCCTATCTCTTACGTTTCAGACCCTCTGTCTTATTAGGGTTTCTTAAGGTTGACTTAGGCGCCCTTTGAAGGACTAGGGGAGTTCATTTGCTTTCACCCTTATGTGGGGAGTCTTTCTGAGAGCCCATGAATTATAGGGCTGAACCCCTTCCCACGGCATTGCCTAAAGTGGAATTAGGTGATGGTACCAGCAAGGAGCCTGTGCCCCCAATAGTGGCTCAGTTACATTTTCCTTGATATTTGTTTGGACTTCATCAAAATCTTTTGTCTTATAATTTTGGTAGCATTTAGGTAAAGCCTATATGTGAAAGTGAACGGTTTAGTTTTCCTGATGGAAAGTTTAATTTAGCTCTCCAGTATGTTGCTTTTAGCTTGTTTGTAGATATAATCGTTTACTTAATGAGGACGCAGTCTCCCTTCCAGAGTACAGACTTTAAAATGAATTTCCATAGATTTGCATAGATTCCCTGGGGACCACTATAAAGTGAGCAAAGGAAGAATTGCCCAGCTGTGCATGGATTTAATGGAATTATGAAGCTTTAGGGTGTGGGCTCTGAAAAAGATATCTAGGGGAAATAGTTACTCAAACTGTTGGAGAAATAAACCATTAAATGAATTTGCTCTCACTCCGAAAGAAGATGTTTTTAGAAGCCAGCATCAGCCAAAGTTTTAAACAACTCATCTTAGGGAAAGCTAGTGAAAATGCTGTGCATTTCAGAAATCACCTGTTATTTCTGAGAAGGGATGTTAATATTTTATGATAGCATTTTTTTGAGTAGAGGCTTTTATTTTAAAATAGTTTTGCTTAAAATGGAAAGAATTAGCAAGTGCCCTGTATCTCACACTGTCAACTCAAAACCAACAGTATCCTCAGATACACTTACCTTTAAATTTTACAGGGGTTTCCAACTTCCTCTGGGCCAGGTCTATGTTCTTCACACCTCAATCCCTTGTCGGTGATGTGGAAAGATCTAAGAAGACATGAGCTTCTGGGGCTCAGGGATTCTACTATCTTTAATCTCCTGTGAATCTTTCTTTAGATGGCGGTGTCCCAAGTACTCGGTTTTGTACTCTGTGGCTGGTTCTGTAGGTTGGTTAGAATAACATAACTGCAAGGGAAAGACCTCACGATTCCCTTGGCTTTGGAACATAGCATTGTGAATTATGTCAGTTTGAATTATGCTGAGATGATACCTCAGCATTGCCCAGCTGTCTATAAATGCATATCTTTGGTTCAAAGAGGCTTATTCAAGAATATGAAGGGATCGATATTAATTTATATTCTGTGTTGGAGAAACAACCACTGGTGGTGAGTCAATAGGTCCGTCTCTGTCCATGAATATATAAATCAGTCAATAAGTATTTAGTAATATATAGAACACACTCTAAGGGGGATGCAGAAAAGGAAGAAATGTTTGTCCATGGCATTGAGGTTTTAGCATCTATACCAAAGAAACAATAATAATAGCTAACGATTTTTGCACTCATTGTGTGCAGATTTTCCTTTTGTCATCTACTGTAGACTTCACAATGACTCTATGCCTTAGGCACTCTGATTATCCCATTTTACAGATGAGAAAATGGAGTCACCGAAAGACTAAATTTCTTGCCCCACAGCAAGTGTGGGGGATAGCCAGGGCACCAATTGTGCCACTTTGACTCCAGACGTTATGCTCTTTTTTTTGAATTCTTATTGTGGTAAAATGTGTGTATCATAAAGCTTACATTTTAACCAATTTTTAAATGTACAGTTGGTTGGCATTAAGCCCATTCACGTTGTTGTGCAGCTATCATTATGATCCGTCTCCAGCACTTTTTTCATGTTCCCAAACTGAAACTCTATGCCCGTTAAACAATGTCTCTATATTTTCTTCCCCCCAGCCCCTGGCAATCACCTTTTTCTTTTCTGTCTCTATGAATTTGGCTATTCTAGGTGCCACAAATAAGTGGAATCATATGGTATTCATCCTTTTGTGTCTGGCTTATTTCACTTAACAAAATATCTTCAGGTTTCATCTGTGTTGTATCATGTATGAGAATTTCCTTCCTTTTTAAGGCTGAATGATATTCCATTGTATGTATATACCACATTTCATTTACCCATTCATCCATCAATGGGTCCTTGGATTGCTTCTACCTTTTGGCTATTGTGAATAGTGCTGCTATGAACATGGGTGTTCAAATATCTGTTTGAGTTCCTGCTTTCAGTTCTTTTGGGTATACACCAGAAATTGCTATAACCTATGGTAATTCTATATTTAATTTTTTGAGGAACCACTGTACTGTTTTCCATTGTGGCTGCACAATTTTACATTTCCACCAGCAATGTGCAAGGCTGCAATTTCTCCAAATCCTTGCCATTTTTCTCTACTAGCCATCTTAATTGTATCTCATTGTGGTTTCGATTTGCATTATCCTAATGATAAATGATGCTGAAAATCTCTTCGTGTGTGTATTGGCCACTTGTAACCCTCTTTGGAGAAATGTCTATTCAAGTCCTCTGTCCATATATAAATAGGGTTGTTTTATTGTTATTGAGTTGTAGAAGTTCTTTATATATTATGGATATTAATCTCTCATCAGCTAATGGTTTGCAAATATTTTCTCCCATTCTGTGGGTTGTCTTTCACTACGTTAATAGTGTCCTTTGATGCACAAAAGTTTTTAATTTTGATGAAGTGCAATTTATGTATTTTGTCTTTGTTGCCTGTGATCAGACCCTGTGTTCTTAATGACTACACTGAAGCATTTAACCAAGATTGCAGCATGCTAAATTATTTGGTACCGTCCATACCTCCTGATGATGAAACAAAGATGCAGGTCTGTGTTGTTGGGGAATTTGTGAAAGAAGCCATGATACCTAGCACGTTGTAGATGTGTGTAGTGCGTATTCCTTGATAAGTCTGTTTTTGCATAAAATTTTATTGAAAAGAATAATGCTGAGTCAACTGTGTGGCATCTCCCTGACTTTTCCCATGTATTTCCTGGGCATTCCTTAGGGGAGGGGAGAGATGGGGAAAGGGGATGGGTGCCTGGCTGGGAATGGAAATAGATCTGCCAATCTCGTAGCTGTGGATACCCTGCCAGGACGATGTCTGGTAGAAGTTTTATTCAGCCTAATTTAAAGAGCTGGAATAGCATGTCTCTGCAGTCTCATTCACTACCTGCCACTGCAAGCTCCTTTCCCTTGGAGCTTAACTGAGAGAGAAAGTAAAGGAGGGAAAAAGAATCCTTTCTTTTGCCTTTTCATCTCTGCCCGAGGCGGTACTAAACTCTGTCCTCCTGGGGATTATGGGGTGGTGGGGATGGGCCGAGAACTGAGCCCACATTGTCCACCTTCCTCTGAAGAAGGTATTGCACATCTGATTCCTGTTTCAGAGATTTTTGCTTCTAACCGCATACCCTCACATTTCTCTTTTAGTTTTTGGACTTAGGATACATGTGAGATAAAGTGTTTCCCCCATACTGTTCGTGAATTATTAATTCTATGCCTCAGTCTCAGAGGGTGGGCAGGCATGGATACTGTAACAACAACAATCAGTGCAGCAAATAATAAGGAAAGTCCTTCTCCTTCCGATCCAGGTAGATGAATGAGCCCCAGGTGATCACAGTGGAGGCACAGGCTTGCTCAGGCTCCTAACATTTTGTATGTTTCAAAGAATCTTAAAAAGGGTTTGCAAGCACAAGGACGATGGTTTGATAGCTGTCAGGAAGTTTGCAATAAGAAGAGCTCGTGTGTAAGCCCCCCCGGAAGAGGGCACAGCCACAGCGTTAGTGTAATACTTTCTTCCTCTTACAGTGCTTTGGGTAATAGGGCTGAGAGAGGATTGTAATGAAGACGGGAGAGCGTAAGGAGAGACTTCTGGACCCTCCTGACTGCGTTCCACATGACGGTCTTGATCCCAATCAAGACACTCTGCAGTCTAGGGGTCATTCCTCCCTGGAAGGGTCCTGGTGTGCCTGGTCATCTCCAGACTCCAGACGATTTCATCACCTTCCAAGGGCTGCTTTAGCTTGACTTCAATCCTCTTACACAAAAAACTAATGAGGTCTCTGCTACGTATCAAAGGCCAAGAGAAAGAGTTATTTTGCAAGATAACATTAATAATAGTAACTACTATTCATTGTGTTTATACTGTGTGCTAGGTGCTGACATATTTTGCTAAATTCTTGTAACAACCCCAAGATAGATTTTATTATTCCCTTTTGCTCTTGAGGAAATGGAGGCTGGGGAGGGGAAGTGGATTTGCTTGTGGTGACGCGATGTGTGGAAAGCAAAGCCCACAGTCTGAGCTGGTCTCATGGTCCACAGTCCACCCTCCACCTGCTCTGTCCGGGCAGGGACGTCTTCCTGGTCTTCTCTTGATGGCCTATAACGCTTTCCTTCCAAACTCTCATTATAGATTCCCAGAAACACAGGGGAAGAAAAGGGATGCTTTATCTGATATTTGTTCACTGAAATTAGCCACAATTATCACCTCTTGGAGGAGAGATTGTAGAATGACAACATTAGGCTGGGTCCCATCCAAACATTGGATGATCATGTTCTCATGATAAATGAATCTAGTACACACTCTGTTTGGTGTAACTGTCATCTCATCCACTAGCACAGTTTACTAAGGAGATGTTAGATGCAGTTTTCACACTGCTGATGGAAACTGCTGGTGGAAAGAATTGCTACACAGGTGGAGATAATATCATTCAACTGCAATGAGGGGCAATTTGCAAGAGAGAATCGCTCCTGTTCATGCTGAGGCCAAAGGCAGAGTCTTGGCTTCTCATTTTGTGGCAGGAACTACTTCCTGGCATATTTTTTCTTTCTGCAGCTCAGTTGTTGGCTTATTGTACTTGTTTTTATCAGCATAATGATTTTTTTTTGTAATGTCAGTTTCATGACATGATTATTCTCCTGCCAAATCCAGTAATCAAATGAATTAAAAGCATTACTTATTGATTTTTAGAGAGAATAGGTTTATTATGATGTATTCATTCCTGAATAGGCTAATTTGATACCAAAAAAACCTATTAGGGTTAGACAGCCCCTTTAGTAAATATAATTTACCCAATAATTTAGAGAATGTTATTTTCTTAAATATAGTACACATGTCCCAGTTCTAATCATTTTCAGAGGATGCTGACAAAACAGCAAGAAATGATTTGACTTTGCCTGGTGAAAACTATAGTACAGGTGCTTGGCAGCTTCTTTCCTGTCAGTTTTTCTTGAACAAACTACAATCAGGACGAATCTGTTCCACTTAGTAGCTGTCATCACAATCTACATTAGATATAAAAAGGGCAACCATATAAGTTTCTTAGAGGGTCAGTGGACACCAGGAGATGGGGCAGAGAGCATGTTCTCTTGCTGTAAGGTTTTTCTAAAGTTAGTGCTGGGTGGGGCGGGGGGCGGTGTGTTATCATCACCATCATCATTGTAATAATAATAAATATATTTCATCCCAAGGTGGTAGGCATTATTCTGAGAAATTCACTTGTAATAATTCATTTAATCCTCATGGTAACCCTGGGAAGTAGAGACTGTTATCATCTCCACCTTACAGGGGAGGATACTGAAGCACAGACAGGTTAAGTAATTTGCCCATGATTACACAGCTAATAAGTGGGAGAACCAGAATACCTATCCAAATAGCCCAGCTCCAGAGTTTGTGCTCTTAACCACTACGCTACATGACAACACTTACTGAGGTCATGCCAATATGCCGTCTATTATGCTAGGCACTGAGACTGGAGAGAGAAGAATTCCTCAAGGGGTTTACAGTCTAGAGCACGTGGATACAAGTCTATCTGCTTTCCAGCTTTAGAGGTTGTGTTTAACGTTTCTGAGGGCAGGGAAAAGATCTCGCCAAGTGTCAGTGATTTGTGCAGCCATTAACAAGAAGCACTGCTCTCCATGATGGAAGTGGCACAATGATGCCCTTCACTCGGAGTTAAAGCAAAGCATTGACAACAACAGCTGCACCAGTGACTGTCTATTGAGTGCTCCCATAACATAGGCATTGTGCTAGACACTCATACGTAGACTCATGGAATGCTCACCACTGGATGAGCTGGGTCTCATCTGAATGGATCACCACCCCCAACCCCACTCCTACCTTCTTGCTTTTGGGTCAGTCTTGTTGGACTTCTTCTCAAGCAGCATTTTGAATTGTGCCTTTTGTCACAGGGCAGCGAAGGATATTCCCTTGCTGGTTTTGTGGTTTCAGCTGTAAGACCTCTCTTTTCACATATAAGCCAGAAATCACACCCCAAACTCGAGCTAGTCTATTTTCACGAATTTTATGGGGAGAAAAGTCAGCTAATTTCCACACTCCCCTGATCCTGTTATTTTTCTTATCACACTTCCCAGCATTTCCTAGTTTCAATTAGGACTGAAAACAATGTACTAAAATCGCGTGAGCGTCCCTTCTCAGGGTGCTCCCTCTCCGCAGAGGGGGACAGCTCTTCATCTTACCAATGAAGAGGTCAAAAGGCTCATCAGGCTTCTTGCTGTTTATTAGATGGGCAGACTCTTAGAAACTGGGCAACCTTTGGAAACATCTAAAATTTGAAGTAAATATTTCAACTAAACTTCAAAAAAATTTCAAGTTTGCCTGTTGATGTCTTTTTTCAGTTTTAGCAGCTAGAACTGTGGAATGCTGAATTGGATGACACTGGGCTATAAATATCCATGATTCCTATTTGAATAGCTTAAAGATTTCATCATAAGACAGTTGGTTCAGTTAGACCCTATGTGAGATGAGAGTGAGAGCATCCTAAGTCAGAAGACTCCCACCTCTACAAAGATCCATCTTTAGCTGCTATAAAATCTTCCACATCAGGATCTGAGAACTTTGGCAATAAAGTTTGAAGAGTGTTTCTTTCTCTCCATCGCTGTCTCCATGTACATAAACATGTGCACACATACACACACTTGCAAAGGATTCACGAAGACCAGAATCAAGGGAGAGGAGAAAATGCAGGATATGCTTATGGTAATTTATACTTTGGCATATTGGAATCAAAAAAAGTTCATATTTCTTTTGAAATCTTATAAATGCTTTTTAAATAAGGAAGTACATAGTTCTAGAGTACTTGAAGAAAAACTTACATCCTCTTTGTTGAGGATGAAGAATGCTCCCAGGGGATATTAGCCATTACCTCTCAGAGGCTTAACCTTCACTTGAACAAATGTCTACATTTGTATAACCAGGTACTAAAATAATTCTCATGTTAAAGCAATCATTATTTACCTGCCACACTATGTGACACAATAGTTTTTAAGTGATTTTATAATTATACTTTTTTAATGCTGTGCTTTCGGCTGCCAAGACAGACCTGCCAATCTAATGTATATTTTTACATAATTTTGTGTGTAAGCAAAGACTAAAAATAGGTGATTTTTAAAAGTTTTTCATCTCACTGTGCCATCCTTAGTAAAATGATAGCTCCACAATGGCTATTATAAAGACATTTTTCACAGGACAACGTTCTATAGCAATATCACGTCTTTGTATGCAAATATCACAAGTGTCTGGATCATTGACAGAATTTGAAAGAAAAAAGAAATGGCCTAAAGCCTTTGGAATCTTTTAATCAGATCTGTTTTTCACAGTCACACAAATGCAAGAACGCATGTGATTTTGTTTTTAAATAAAAACAATTCTTACCTATAAAAGCGCCTGGTTTCCCCCTGCCCATGTGGGAGACAGCTTTAGCTGGGAGGAAAATGAAGTTTATCTTCACAGTGTCTGCTTGCCTTCTTTGCCCTTTGGATACTTGCCCTTTCTGGCTCTAGAATATTTATGGGTCCATGCACTCTTTTTGGAACGCCTCTGATAACCTCGTTTATACTTAGATGTTCATATCTGATGGCATGTTATCTTCCTCCCAGGGAATATGTTTTTAAGTCAAAGGGTTAAATCTCTAATGGATGAATATTGAACATCAGGAAGTAAGAGACAATTTGGGAGATCATTTCCCATGTGTCAGAAATCATAAAATGAATATATATTAGAGTGCACCTTTATGCTTTTTGAATTTTTCCATAAAACATGTTTTGCTGGTCCTGTTAGAGAGAGAATGCAGGTTGGATGGATTCTCTATGTATTACATTCTGGTAGAAAATACTTTTGTGTTCTCTTTTTGTTACATTTTATTTTTGCCAATATCATTATCATAATTTTAAAGTTCACATTTTAACCTGTGAGGATTTAGAATTAATTTGAATTTAATTAAAAACAAGGTAGCTCAAATAATATTTTATTTCAATATCTTAGTATTTAAAACATTCAAAAACTTAGAATCTTAGCATCTCTCTGAAACAGTAAATGATATAGATAATGACAACAAAATATTTATTGAGCACTTACAATGTGCCAGGCACTGTGTTAAGTTCTTTTTTTTTTTATGGTTTATCTCCCCAAATCCCCCCTGGGACATAGTTGTATATCTTAGTTGTAGGTCCTTCTAGCTGTGGCACGTGGGACGCCACCCCAACATGGCCTGACGAGCAGTGCCGTGTCTGCGCCCAGGATCCTAACCAGTGAAATAAGTTCTTTTTATGGATTGTGTTTTAATGTTTGCAAGAATCCTATGCAGTAGGAAGTGACTCCTCTTTACAGAGGAGGAAGCTGAGGCTGAGAGAGCCCCCCAGATTGATTCAACATCCGAAGCTGGTGAGTGGCAGAATGAGAACTGGACCCTGGTTCTGTTTCACTCCACAGCTCCTTGCTCCTAATTATTACAATCTAGATCTAATGATACACCATGCCCATCTTTATTGAGTGCCAACTGCATACCAGGCACTGCCCTTAGATACTTATGTATCTTCCCCCTTAAGTGGCCTGTCCAATTCTGTACAGCTTAGAAGTAGCAAAGCAGGGGCTCATATCCAGGTTTTATGATTTCAAAGTGAGTAGTGTTTCTACCACACACAGCTAATCCTCAATCAAGCCAAATACGATATAACGTAGGGAGAATTCTAGAGGTGGGCTATTTGGTGACAAGTCACCCAGAAAACCCTTAGTTTGACTCTCTTTAAAACAAAGAGAAGTATCTAATTCACTGTTTTGTACTTATTGAGTAAGGCATTAATTTAAAATCATAATGAAACTTTATAGTTGTCATGCATAGTTTCTAGGTTAAATGATATCTAGCCTATATTTTGTAGCATTTTACAAGAGGTTATTTTGGTTTTATTTGCTTGATAGAACTCACAAACTAAGCCCTTCATTGATTAAAGTGATTTATTCATCATTAAAGTTTATCTGTTTAGGGTATTTTGAATGATGGGTGAGGAGCAGGAATGTTCTAGTGTAATGACATAGTAATTGAGAAGTGCTGGTGTGTTTAAAGGGAGAAAGGATTTAAAGAAGTAATTTTCTAGACTAAGGAACGAGGTGAGTATAGCTGTAGAGAGAGAGGACAAATATATCAGGAACAGACTGGTGACCTAAGATATCTTGGGTGGGTCTCATTAAGATGACACTAATTCTCAAACTGGAAGACTGATAGCAACTCCAAGTCACCAAGGTTTGCATAATTCTGCTTTAAATTTCCACGTTTCTCTACACTTGTCTCCTTTGTCTGGAACTATTCACTACCATGTCCCTAGCAGCTTCAAAAAGAGGCCCCCCATTCACCCCGATCTTTTGCCAAGCAGGAGCTCTGTAGTATACTGTCTACTCTAGTAAGGAGCTTCACCTCCAGCCATTGCTGAGCCTGGAGAGCTCTCAGACACAAGGAGCAGGTGAAGCTCAGTGAGTGGGGGACTCTCTCTATGGGAAAGGAAGATAGGAGGTACTCTCTGTGTATCTGGGATACCAGATTTGTGGTGATTTGATCAATCAGATTAATTACATTCCATGACACATATTTTTTAAGGCAATCACATTTCCTAACGCAATTTTGAAATGTAATGTCCATTGTATTAGTTTCCTAGGTCTGCCATAACAACGTACCAGAAATTGGGTGACTTAAGACAACAGAAACGTGTTCTCTCACAGTACTGGAGGCTAGTAGTCTGAAATCAAGGTGTCAGCAGGTCCGTGTGGCTCCCTGAAGCTTCTGGGGAAAAATCCTTCCTTGTCTCTTCCAGATTCTGGTGGTTCCCAGCAATCCTCAGCCTTCCTTGGCCTGTAGCAACACGGCTGCAATCTCTGTCCCGGTCTTCACATCTTCACATGGCCTTATTACCTGAGTCTGTGTGTCCTCGCCTCTTCTATGGGGACACCAGTCATTGGATTTAGCACCCACTCTAATCCCCTATGACTTGATGTTTATTTCCAAAGAAGGTCACAATCTGGGGCTCCCTGTGGACATGAATTTTGGGGGGATACCAATCAACCCACTACAGACTGTTAGTCTATATCAGGCATTAGTTTGGCACTCACGACACAACCATGAGCAAAAACCAATATGGCGTCTGCCCTCATAGATATTATAGTCCATCATGGAAATTAGGTAAACATCAAGAGTGCTAAGTATGTTAAAGGACAAGTGCCCTTTGAGAGCATATAGCAGGAAAATTGATCATGTCAACATGTTGGAAAAGCCTTTCTCGATAGTGAGGTTTGAGTTGAAATATGCAAGATGGGTGGCGATAAGTAGGTGAAGAGGGGAAGGAAGAGTGTTCCAGACAGAGGGAAGAGCAAGTGTAAGGGACCTATGGTGGGAAGGAGCACATTCAAGGAACCAAAATACACCTGCTGTACTTGTACTTCTCACATTTTATAGCATTAAAAATCAAAATAAGCCCAAACTCTGGTCCTTACATATAACGTACTGCTAGATGAAGACAAGGTACTTTGGAGAAATGTCTAACTTTTGCTTTGGAGTAGGAAATACACTAGATATCTAAACTGGTATACTGAAGAGTAAGGAAATCAATGGACTACTGGAGTAGTGTCAAAAAAACCTAGGAGCTAACTTTAACAGGCTCCTACTAACCAAAGATGGGACAGTCTGAGAATTAATAGGAAATTATCAAAATAGACAGGAACACATTATGTTAAAATCCATGAGTACAAAAGATATTGAAAAACTCACTTTTAAATTTTATTGGATGCTAGGGAACCAGTTCATTATTCTGAAAATTAGTAAATAAGAGGAAAGAATCAAGCATGTATTTGTATTTCCTGTGTGAGTTGTCTTCAGGATAACCATAGAGTTGATGAAGAAAGATTTCTGTCCACAGAAGTCTGTCAGCCAACAGAAGACAGAGGAATGATAAAAATATCACCATATTTTAAACCCCTCATGAAATAATAGACCTAAGCAATGATCAGTTATGGCCATAAACATCACTAAAAGAGAGACAACTGAGTATTATGTACCTCTACAAACATTTTCCCCCAAATTTGAAGCTGAATTAAATCATGCTTCTAGATCTAACTATAATTTATAGGAACATGTTAAATGAGGTGATAGAAAGGCAGTCAGCAAAATCTTAGAGTATGAAGAACTCTGCAGAAATAAATTACCTGATTTCTTTAGCAAATGTATTGCCAGAAGAAAAATGAGCGAGGAGGGATCTTTCAATTAAAAGACATAAAGGACCTATCAGACAAGTGCAATGTGTGGCTCTTGTTTGGATCCATAACCAAACCAATCTAATGGTAAAAACAAACAAGCAACATTCATGTGTTATACAATAGGAGAAATTCAAATATAGGCTTGATATTTGGTGACATTAAAGAACATTACTCTCTTTTGGGGGGCAAGAGAATAATGATATTTTGACTATGTTTAAAAAGGAGTTCTTCTCTTTTTGAGATGCATACTGAAATATTTATGAGTGAAATAAGCTAATAATGAGGATTTGCCCTCAAATATTCCCATTGTTGTGGGGAAGGGATGAAGCAGATGGTGGAATAGATGAAACAAGCAGAGCCCTGAGTCGAAGGGTTTTGGAGCTGGGTAACAGGTGCGCGGGAAAATTGTATTTGACTTTTTTTAGTGTTCTCTACTTTTGTCAATGAAGAGTAAAAGGAGGACAAAAAACAATTAGGAAATAGAAAAGAACACTCCTGGGTGAATTCCCGCTTCTCTTTCATGTCATCGTAAGTGTTTTTGTGCTCTGCTCTGGGTAATGCTCACTTCCTCCACAGTGGTCACCAAGGTAACAACTCTGTTGTGTCTTCAGGCAGGGAACAAGGTAGAGTTATGAAGTCAGGATCCTCCGAGGTCTTTTAAGTGTTGAATTACCAAGTACTATAGGAAACTGTGAAAGAAGATGAAGACCATAGGAAGTTGTGAAGAAAGCTGTGTACCTTTTTCCACTTTTTTTTTCAATCTGCTTATATGCTTTCCCAAGGAAAGATAAACCCAGGAGAGGATGTGCGTCACATACTTAAAAATGGAGACCATATTTCTTTTTTCCCTGAGCATAGCCAATTTAAGCTAAAAATTAACTCAACAATAGAAACAATGACTACTTGACTTTTTAAAAAAAAATATATTAGGTTGACACTACCTTTGAGTGAACAATCAATGTTTGTATAGAACATTGCTTATATCATTTTGAATGCTCTTTTTATTTTCTGAAATTAATTGCTACTGGAAACTTCAGTCAAGTTGGAGTTGATGTGTTTGTACGTAAATCACTTGTGTTCCTTTCACATTGTCTGATGACTCCATAAGTTAGATTTGTTGTCATTTTAGAGCCTAGCAGGAATATCTTTTGGTGAAGAAAAGTTCCTTATGAGTTATACTTACTGCTAAAGGCACAGGAGGACGATGGTGAATTATTGCAATATATTAAGCACATATGGCAATCATAAAGGTAAACAAAAATCATTAACTTTTTAATCAAGATATACTATCAATAAGTGTGCCTTAATAAAATACAACTCGTGGAAATCAGTCAAGAAAGTAAATACGCTGACAACACTCAAATTTATTTCCAGCTCCAACCTTTCTCTGGAGCTCTAAAATGGCAAATTGACTTCTGGACATTTCCACCTGGATGACCTTCCCACAAACAACTAAAAATCAATATGCTTAATTGAGTTCAATTCAACATTTATTTATTGAACCCGTTTCAGGAGATGTGTTAGAAGTTGGGGACACAAAGATGACTAAGATCCAGCCTCTGATCCAAAGAGGTCACCAAAAAAACCCACAATTTTTTTTAACCAAAACTTTGACTTTCTTCTAAGTTCCGTGTCTCACTTGATGGCAACACGCAGAGCCTAAATCCAGAAACATTTGAATCGTCTTTGACACATTTTCCCTCCCAACTGGCATTCAATCCATTGCCAAGCCTTTTAGATTCTACTTCTAAAAATTCTTTGATGCCTTACCCTCTCCTTCAGTCCTGCTGTTAATGATTAGTTGTGCGCTTTGTCATCTTTGTCCCAGACTATTGCAATAGCCTCCTAACTGGTTTCTCTGCTTTCAAATTGTCCCCTCCACCCTCCCACCCATCCCCCTTCCCCGTCAGAGTTGTGTCACGGAAACAAAGATTGGATCATGTCACTCTCCTGTTTTAAAACCTTTTCTAAAGGCATTGTGCACCTTGGAAGTCTCCAAGACTTTCTGCAGGGGCCACACACAAGCTTACAGAGGACAAGCAGGTGATACAAACAAGAGACGGGCACCAGGTGGGAGACTATGAAGACCCCATACCCTATCTGAAGAGGTGGAACACTCAGCTCCAGCTTGGGGGGAGTGTTGGAGGGCTGGGCCCACTCTTGCTAAAACTTTTACTTTTTTTTTTTGCTTGCTATCAGAAGCGAGGAATCCTGATTTTTACTGAAGTCTCTTGGTTTTAAAATATTGGCTCATAGTTTGAAACCACTTTGTAAGACAAATTATATCTGTGGGCTAGTTTGTGACCTTTGTTTTTTTGCTTTGACCCTCTCATCATTTATTCGTGGCAAACTCCTACTCATTTGTTAGGGCACAGATCAAATGTCCCTTAACCTTTGAATCTTTCTCTAATCCTAGTCAGAATTAATAACTCAGTAGTCTAAACTTCCATCAACCTTGACTGAACTTGACTTTAATAATAAACGTGCTTGATTTACACAATAGGTACTTTAACATAATGGCAGTTTACTGAGGAAAAAATTTGTGCCAACGTCAGAAGAAAAGAGAAACTTTTGATTTTCTCATGCTATTCGAAAGTTATGTAACAAATGAATAAAAACTTCAGAATAAATAACAATTTTTGAAAAACAAGAGTTTGAAATGGGGGAAAGAGTGAATCTGTTTCAAATGCCCCCCTCTTCACCAAATGTACTGCAATGCAAATAAAACATAAGAAGAAAAAAGCAGAGACATAGCTGGACTTATAAAAAGATGGACATCGCCATCGCGCAGATTTGGCACAAATGTAAAGTTGGGCAGGCTGGAAGGCAGACTGGGGTCCCGGTTCCCAGCGGGGATTAATGGTCCTGTGGAGTGCAGGAGGCCAAATGCACTCAGTTCAGTGGGGAGAACCACAACCAGGCTCACTGCTCCAGAGAGGGAGGGAGGAACAAATTACAAATATTTCAGGCATGCAAAGACTAAGAGCATTTATTCTGCCAATGACTCAGCAAAAAATGAGCAAAAGTTATATGTTAAAGAAAAGTGAACCCAGAAGTCAGACATGGGCTACAGAAAACAATGAGCACAGAAAATGATAAAAATATGTTGGTTGACTTAACTATTTAATATAAAAATAACAATTTTTAAAAAGAATAAAACTAAAACCTTTAAAGACAAGATGATGGGGACTGCTTTGATTTTCTTTAATTAGCTAAGAAGCAGTCACGAGGAGAATGGAAACACTGAACAATTGTTGATTTTGTTGAAAAAATATAGATGAGTTTGCTTGATAAAATTTAATGGTTAGCCATTAAAATAGAGACAATCTATAGCTTCCCTACTACGAGAAGAAAAATGAGGAAAATAAAAATATTATATATGCAATGGAAGGCAGGAAAGAAATAAAAAAAAAAACAAGGAAAAAAGAGGATAAAGAGAAGACACAAAATAAAACAGTAGGTGTAAGTTCAAGTCGGTTAGTATTTATAATAGACGTAAGTAGACCAAAGTCTTCTGTTAAAACATAGAATTTACTGGAATGGATTTTTTTAAAGTTCAGCTATATGATATTTATGAGATATACCTAAAAGAAAACTATATAAAAAGAGGTATATTATAAAAACACCAACCTAAAGAAAGCTGGTATAGCCATAATAATATCAGAGGAAAGCAGAATTTAAAGCAAGTCCTTTAATAGACAGGATGACTTGAAATGATGATAAAATGAACATTCCACCAAGAAGGTAGAATTAGGAACTTGTATACTTCTAACAACGTAGCCTTGGGCAACACAAAATGCAAATTGATTTAAAAGGAGTTATCGATTTTGGACCAGTATAGTGACTCATAATCAACACCCAGATCAAGCTATAGAGTGCGTCCATCGTTGCCCAGAGTTCCTCGGTGCTCCCTTCCAGTCAATTCCCACTCTCCCCACCCCATAGGCAACTACTGTTTTGATTTCTATCACCAGAGATTAGTTTGTTTTTCCTAATCTTGAAATTTATATAAATGGAATTATGCAGTATTTATTCTTTTGTTCATGGCTTTTTAGGTTCAACATGTTTTTGAGAACCATTCAAGTTGCTTTTTATATCGATAGGTTCTTATTGTTTGTTGCCGATTGGTGTACCATTGATGGCTACACCATAGCTTAAGTATTTTCCTGTTGATGAACATTTAGATTTCCAGACTTGGGCTATTATAAATAAAGCTGCTGTGAACATACAAAAAAAAATAATTCATACAAATTCATACAAAAAATGAATTAATAAAAGGGGATATTGACTAATCTACAATCTTACTGGATTACTTATATATACCTCAATTAGAAGCAGACTAAGCATGCCAAAAACTAATGAGAATTAGGAAACCTGAACAACACAATTGACAAGGTTGTCATTTAGATGAGTATACACATATGATCATAAAATCTTGCGCCCAACATTAAAGAATATACATTCTTTTCAAGTTTGCATTGAACATTTACAAAAACTGACCCTGAATTAAGTCACAGTGCAAAGGATTCTCTATAACTGATATCACAGAGACTAGAATCGCAAACATTGTAATTAGATTAGAAACAAGAGAAGATAGCTTAAAAAATTTATTTGGAAACTTACAAAATTCACTTTTAAAGATTTTTTATTTTATTCCTTTTTCTCCCCAAAGCCCCCTGGTACATAGCTGTATATTCTTCGTTGTGGGTCCTTCTAGTTGTGGCATGTGGGATGCTGCCTCAGCATGTTTTGATGAGCAGTGCTATGTCTGCGCCCAGGATTGGAACTAACGAAACACTGGGCCGCCTGCAGCGGAGCGCGCTAACTTAACCACTTCGCCATGGGGCCAGCCTCCAAAATTCACTTTTAAATTACACAGAGATTAGAAAGGAAATTACAATAAAAATTATAAAATATTTAGAAATGAACTGCTGCATTTCCTATATGTAGCAGAAATGCTACATTTTATAGTCTTTTTTCTTTTTTGGCTTTTTGCGTTTAAATTTTTAAAAGCTTTGACCTATTTGGAAGTTATAGAGCAAAAAAGATTGGGGTCCAGCTTTTAATTGTTTTAAAAATGACTGTTTTTCAAATTGTACCAATACCATTTGCTGATTATAAATGCAACCTTTTTATATGCATGATTCCCACATGTACTTGGGTCTTTTATTGAACTCTTTGTTAATACTCTACCAGTAAAACAGTACCAAATTAATTTAGCATTAAAGTTCTATGATAAATTTTAATGGGCTAATTTCACCTTATTATTCTTGGTCAGAATTTTCTGGAATGTATATTTTTCCTGATTAACTTTAATATTATTTTGCAAAGCTTCCAAAAAATTTTAATTGAATTTTGAATTTGCACAGAATTTTTGATCAATTTAGGAATAACTGATATTTTGTGCAATACTATGTAGCCCATCTAAGAACAAGAGCTGTATTTTGATAAATTTATGTCTTTTTTTGTGTTCCCTAGTGGCATTTTAATGTTTTTCTTATGTAGATCTTCTGTAGTTCTAACAAACTGATCAGTTAACAAACTGATTCCTAGGTATTTTCTCTTTTTGGTTGCTGTTATTGCTGGCATCCTTTCTCTTATTACATATTCTTTTTTTGTTTGCATTTAGACAAACAATGGATCTACTATACGTTAATTTTGTAACTAGGTACATTATTGAATTCTCTGGTTGTTTCTAATCTTTTTCAGTTGGTTCTTTTGAATTTTTCAGAATTATAATAAAGCTATCTGAAAATACTGAAAGAATTTCCCTCTCCTATCTTATATATTTGGTCCTTATTTCTTACTCTTCCCTCACTGCATTGACTAGTTACCTCCAGAAAATAATGTTAAGTGAAGATTAGAAGGAGTGGTATTGGTAGCATGCTTCATTTGCTCCTGATTTTAGGGAGAATGCTCCCACTTCTTTCACCATTAAGCACCTCCCCCAGCCAATCGATAACCAAAGGAAGCATGCTAATTAGAAAATAAAAAATAAGATGACAAAATTAAGACCAAATTTGCATGTTAAATCAATACACATAAATAGTATAAACTTACCTGTCATAAATTCGTTGTCAGGTTGGATGAAAAATCAAACTGAGGGCTTTATACAAAGGGTATATTCAAAACCAAGAAATTCAGAAAGGTTAAAAAGGCAGAGAAGGAAATAAGAGGTGAATGCTAAGCAAAACAAGATGGAATTATGATATTAACCTCAGTCTATCAAGGCAGAAGTGCTACATGAGACCAGGAAGTGGACTTTCAGAATAATAAAGGGTAAAAGACCCACAAATGGTTGTGGCTGTTGTAAATTTCAGGCAGCAAATACCCAAATGAGAAACCAAAACTGATACTCAGCCCGGCCACCCTTGTGAGGTGTGTACATCCTACCCCACCATCGGAGAGGAAAACCTTCCCTCTGCGATAAACCACAAAAAAACAAAAAACACTTTGAGTCCCCTCCAGAAATGAAGCCTCGAGGCCCTTTCCTGTAGAAGTTGCTGACTCCGTGAGAGAGCGATGTTATCTCTGACATCTGAAGATCGCAGCAATTCTGGCAGAAAGGATGTGAAGGAAAATGGCCCTTTACCACCAATGGGAATAACAAACAGATCAGCTGTAACTTTGTGCGTTTTAATTCTTTAAATAGTAGCTACATCCTTTACCCAAGAAACAGTTCTGAAGGCTGGACTCCTCTATCAACCTTGCAGATAAAAACACTTTCTAAATGCTTCAACTTTTCTTTGAATTTTCCTTTACTGCAACATCAAGGTATATCAATCATAAAAAGCAGGAAATGTAACAGAAACACATTTGGACAGAAATGGACAAATGTGTACAGAAATGGAGAGAAACACAATGATGATAACATTAACTTACTTTTTTGGGCCCACAACAAACTAGGGAGACAAAAATAAAACAAAGTGTATAACATTTGAAAAATATGATTATATTTGTACTTAAAAAAATATATATAATTATCTTTCTTCCTTTCTTTCTCTTTCTTTCTTCCTTCCTTCCTCCCTTTAGTTCATTTTTTGGTGAGGAAGTTTGGCCCTGAGCTAACACCTATGCCAGTCTCCCTCTACTTTGCATGTGGGACACCACCACAGCATGGCTTG
The DNA here is from genome assembly GCF_041296265.1 of Equus caballus. Lineage (NCBI taxonomy): Eukaryota > Metazoa > Chordata > Mammalia > Perissodactyla > Equidae > Equus > Equus caballus. The sequence goes on from NC_091714.1 coordinate 19,399,628, forward strand.
ATGAGTAGTGTATAGGTTCGTGCCCAGGATCCAACCTTGGGCCACCAAAGTGGAGCGCATGAACTTAACCACTATGCCACTGGGCCAGCTCCTAGTTTTACTTCTTTCTCATCAATTTTGTCACTGTTGAAGAAAGATAAAGAAGTTAGTGCACTTAAACTACCTTCTACCACTAACTCCACACTTTGTTTGTTTGTATTATATTATATTGTTAAATTGATAATATTCATAGTATTTCCATAACCATTTTCCCACATGTTTATTTACTGCTCACCACTAATCCCTTCATGGTGGGTTCTCTAGTCATCTCTTATTTGGCTCTCAAGTAGTTTCCTTTTTTCGAGAAGCTCTTGTGGGCTCTCTCTCCCCTGAGTTTTCCAGCATTTGAAAGCGCCTGCCCAAACCTGGGTAGTGCAGACGCCGAGAGTTTAGGCTGCGGGGCAGACATCTTAGGTTTGAATTCTAGCTTTGCCACTCACTGTGTGACCTTGAGCAAGTAACTGTGCTCTCGTTTCCTTATTCTTAAAAGAGGGACCCCTATAAGTGCTGTTCATTGTGTTTGTTGGCCCCTCTACAACCCACCCCAGCTCCACTCGGGCACTGCTCTGCCTCATTCTGTACCCCAGAAGGAAAACCACTGCTCTCTGCACCAGCTGGGCTTCCTGGCCCACTAGCTTCCAGCCGGATTGGGCCAATGGGAAGGGCTGACAGGAAATCAAATGGCGGGGGAGGGGAGAAAGAGTGGGTATTATTTCCTTGCTTTCTCCCCACTGCAACCCTTGTAAGGACTGTCCCTGAAGCTGGCCACTCTTCCTCAGCTGCAGCTCTCACTGGACTTCCAGAACACTGCTTTCTTCTTTTGTTCCCTAGTCCCGAGAAGGGTAATGGTATTCCACTGCTACGTTCTCCAGGTATCTCGATGGACCTTGTTGTTCCTCTAAGCTTGCCTACCTTTCTAAGCAGTTCCTTTGTTAAAGTCTCTTCACTTGAAATATCTGGGGTGAACTGTGTTGCCTGCCAGAATCTTGACTGATACAGTCCATAGGACCAGGAATGACCCTGGAGATGGAATTCTCAGACTGGGTTGCTAATATGGTAGTAGATTCATGGGAACACAGGACCTGGGCAGTAGGTGGCCTGCTGGAGCATCCTGATCTCTCCAATTACACTCATAATGGTAGGAGATGGAGAGCCAGCCAGGTCAAGGCATTGCAAGATCGCCAGGCTGATGTACTACTCCCTGACATTATGACAATGATGATGACAAATGCTGCAGGGGATGTGACTTGCTTCTGACTGTGCCAGAGAGCTTGTGTAAAAATAAATATATTGCTTTACTTTCGATTCAAGACAAAGTGGAGAACCAGACATGTTCTACGGAGGCATTAAGAGAATCGCTTCTTGCCTTGAGCTGGAGAGCAGACATGAATAAAGATCAGGCCTAAAATCGAACTGCTCAGCTGCAGAATTACAACTCTAGTTAAGCATGCAACCTTTGAAAGTCTCTTGTGCTAAATTTAGATGACTGGTTGAGAAGGAAGGAGACTCTGAGCCTTCAGATAGGGACCTTTGTGCAGACACGATATGAATCTCCGAATCACCCTGAACCTCCTTTGCTGTTGCAAAGAGTCTCCCCTCCCTGTCTCAGGATGTCTCCCTGTTCTTTCACTGACACCTTTCAATGATACTCCCTGAGGCAGTTGCTCTGCCAGGGCATGCCTGTTTGTCTAGATCCACCCACAGGGCCTTTAGGCCCCTAGCGAGAGTTCAATCACAGCCTGGCACAGGGAAGAACTGTACATTCCCTTCCAGGGGGAGAAAGTAAATGAGCCAAAAAACCTGTGGGTACTTTTCACTTCTTTGAGATGGGCCGAAACCTGGGGAGGACCTAAGAGAATGGATTCTAAGCATTAGACCAGGGATTGGCAAATTTTGGCTTGTGGGCCCATGGCCCACCACCTGTTTGTGGATGGCATGCAACCTAAGAACGATTTTTGCATTTCTAAATGGTTGGAAAAACGAGTATTTTATGTCACGTGAAAATCATATGAAATTCAAATTTTGATGTCCATTAATAAAGCTTTATTAGCACACAGTCATGCCCATTGGTCTGCGGGCGCTTTTGTGCTGCAAGGGGTAGTCATGGCAGAGGCTGGCTCTCACAGCTGGAACTGTGTATGACCTGTCCCTTGATAGAAAGAGTTTGCTGAGTCCTGCTCCATAGCATGGAAATGATAGTTGGAGGTGCTGCCATTGAAGCGGGATCCCAGTTTTAATGGGCATAATGAGATTCTGGCTAGGCGGAGGCCAGGTGGCGATGATTACCATCAGAGAGACAAAGTGGGCACAATTGCCACACTAGGCAGGGTCAGAGGGGCCAACTGTTTTGACCCACTGGATTCGGTGGTGGTGGTGCATTGACCATGGGTCTGTAGGAATGAAATGGATGTAGTCTACTAAGATACTGATTGAGCTATATGATCTTATAGGCAGAAACGTGATTAGACTCTCCATAGAGGGAATTCACAGGCTACCATCAACTCAACCAAGCCGGGTCAGACCTGGAGAGGTGACTGAGGGGAAGCTGGACCCCTGTGGGGAGTAACATAGCCACAAATGTATACTGTAAATCTTTCTCTAAGCATTTCCACAGGCCATTGATAGGGTGACTGTGCATTGGTGAAAGGGAATTTTCCAGACCTTCCATATATTGTAAGATACTGACCCTGGGTTGAGGGTGATCACGAAGTACCCAATATACCATTGTGACCCACCAATCAACATGGGGGCTCATGGAGGTTAGATAGATGGAATTTTTTTCACAAGTTATTATTATGAAATAATTTCAAACACATAGAGAAGAATAAAGACTGGTTATAGTGAACCCTATGTACTCAACCTCTAGCTTCAACACTTATCAATATTTTCCTATGTTGTTTTATCTAACCACACTAACACTTAACCCCACCCCTGGGAGATCTCTGAAAAATCATCATCCATAAATCTTTCGTCATGTACCTCTGATAAGGACTTTTTAATGTAACTACAATATCATTATCACACCTAAAAAATTAACAAAAATTCCTTCATATTATCTATTACACAGTCCATGTTTCAATTTCCCCAAATGTATTAAAAAATGGCTTTTTCAGGTGATTTGGTTGAATCTGTACCTAAATAAATTCCATACATTGTACTTAGTTGAAATATCTTAATCCTCTTTCATCTATAACAGCTCCCCCTCCCTACTTTTCATGACATATGGTGAAGAAATTGAGTCATTAGACCTGTAGAATTTCCTTAGAATTTCCCTTATTCCAAATTTGGCTGATTGCGTTTTCATCAGATCATGTAATTAGTTTCTCTTCCCCCTCCAACTATCCTCATCAGGCCAAAATTGTAAACCAAGAGGAGTGCAACCTCCCTGGGGGAAATTGTGGAGATTGGGGCCACATTTCTGCTTAACGTACTTGTGTGGTTGGTCCAAAACTTAGATGGATCTTGGGGAACGACAATGGTGGTTATCATAAACTTAAATAGTGACATCATTGTTGCTGCTATTTACATATGGCATCTTTCGTGGAACAAATCAACACTCTCCCTGCTCCTGGTTTGCAGCTACTGACCTATCAAAAAAATTCATATGGGGCTGGCACCTTGGCCGAGTGGTTAGGTTCGCGCGCTCTGCTGTGGCGGCCCAGGGTTCGGATCCTGGGTGTGGACATGGCACTGCTTGTCAGGCCACGTTGAGGTGGCGTCCCACATCCCACAACTAGAAGGACCTGCAACTAAGAAATACAACTGTGTATGGGGTGGGGGTTGGCGAGATAAAGCAGAAAAAAAAAAAAGATTGGCAACAGTTGTTAGCCCAGGTGCCAATCTTTAAGAAAAAAAAAATTCATATATCCAATAGTAAAGTCAGAAGCAATTTTCATTTTTATAGCAAGGCATATACTATATATATATATATATATTTTTTTTTTTTTTTTTTTTGGCTGAGGAAGATTTGCCTTGAGCTGACATCCACTGCCAATCCTCCTCTTTTTTTGCTTGAGGAAGATTAGCCCTGAGCTAACTTCTATTTTGTATGTGGGTTGCCACCACAGCACTGCTGACAAGTGGTATAGGTCCACGCCTGGGATCCAAACCTGTGAACCCAGGCTGCCAAAGCAGGGTGCACCGAACTTAATCACAGGTCACAGGATGGGACCCTATACTATGTTCTTAATGGACTACGTCGACTCTTCTGCTTTCTGCTAGAGGCACATTGACCATCTTGATGTCCCACAGAACGTTATACTGATGCATTATATTGATGATGTTTTGGTAATCGGATCTGGTGAGTGGAAAATAGTGAATGACTTACACCCCTTAGTAAGACTTTTGTGCATCTGTGGGTGGGGGATAAACCCCATGAAAATTCAAGGATCTGCCATGTTGGTGAGTTGCTAGAATTCTAATGGTCTGGGGTCTATCTGGATACTCCTTCTAAAGTGAAAAACAAGTTATACCTTGAACTGCACACCACAAATAACTCTTGGCGAGCCTCAGTGGATTTTGGGGGCACTATGACCATCTTTGTGTATTTTACTCTGGTGTGTTTACTGACTTGCTCATAAGGCTGCTATTTTTGAGTGGAGACCTAATGAGAGCTCCATAGAGGATTCAAGCTGAGGTGTAAGCTGCCTTACCACTTGGACCTAATGATTCTTGCTGTGTATACAGCCTTCAGTAAGCCTCAATAAGAGGATCACTGTATATCAGCTCTCATGCCCTAGGATTTTATTTATTTATTTTTTTGTGTGGAAGATTAGCCCTGAGCTAACATCAGCTGCCAATCTTCCTCTTTTTGCTGAGGAAGACTGGCCCTGTACTAACGTCTGTGCCCATCTTCCTCTATTTTATATGTGGGATGCCTATCACAGCATGGCTTGCAAAGTGGTGCCATGTCTGCACCCGGGATCCAAACCGGCAAACCCCGGGCCGCTGAAGTGGAACGTGTGGACCCAACTGCTGTGCCACCGGGCTGGCCCTCATGCCCTAGGATTTTAGAGCAAAGCTCTGACTTTTTCTGCTGTTGCTATTCTCTGTGTGAGAAGCAGTTCCAATTTTGCTATGGGATCCTCAAAGAGATGGAATAGCTGATCATGAGACACCAAGTGACTATGAAACCTGAGAAACTCCTCATGGTCCGGTGTTTTCTGATCTGCCATATCATAAATTACATGGCAGCAATCCATCAATAACTAAAACTGGGTCTGGGTCTGAGCGGGTCCAGAGCGCCAAGTAAATCTGAGGAAAAGGTGGCTCAGACTCTCAGGTATCATCATTTTCTCCTTCATCACCTTCCTTTAACTCACACTTAACAGCCTTGTGGGGAATTTCCTATGACCAATTAACAGAAGAAGAAAAGTTGAAAGCCTGGTTTACATGTGCGTGTGTATAGTATACTGGCACCAGCTGGTAGTGGAGAGTGAAAATATTTTTACAGACTTAAGAGCATCTCTATGGTCAATGGGGAAGGAGAGCTTCCCAGTGGGCAGAACTTTATTAGGACCTCTGGTGGTCTACTCCCTATAGAAAGAAACGCAGCTTAAAGTATGGATCTGCATTGCGTTGAGGTCTTTTACCAATAGGTTGGCTGACTGATCAGGGTCTTAGAAAGAAATGATTGGAAGGTTGGTGACAAGAAGCTCTGGGAAAGAGTGAATGCCCATTCAAAGCAGACTCTCAGCAATGAGCCGGCGAGTGACCTGTGCTACAGATGTCAGCCGCCTATACCAGCCACCACGGTGCTTGCTTGAAAGATTCATTTATGAAGTGGGCACAGCATCAGGGATGGAAGATATGCATGGGCTTAACAGCATAGACTCGCCCTTACAAAGGCTAGTCTGACTACTGCTATTGCTGAGTGTCCAACCTATCTACAGCACAGGCCAAAGCTTTGTCTGCAATATGGCACCATTCTCTAGGAGAACCAGTCAGCCACCCAATGGTAAGTTGAATATGTTGATTTTCTGCCATTGTGGAGGGGGGAAGCTATCTTTACAGGATTCATATTCTGGTTACAGATTATTTGCCTTCCCTTCCCACATTTTTTCTGTTAGCACTACTGTCTACTATTGAGGGACTCACACAATGCCATGGTGTTCCTTACAACATCATCCCCAACCAACAAACTCATTTCATAGTGAAAGGTGTATGGCAACGAGCTCAGGCCCCTGGAATTCACTGGTCCGCCCACTTACTCATGAGCTAAGAGCAGGTAGACTAGCGGAACAGAACCAATAGAAAACTGTGTAGGCTGAGTTACAGTGTCAGCTCCAAGAGAGTGCTCTGTGATGTTGTAGTGATGTCCTACAGGGAGTAATCTATACTTCACGTCAGTAACATTTGTGCCCCCTAGCCAGACTATATAACCTGGGAACCAAGGAATCGAGTTATGAGTGACTCTTTCCATTTCTACAACCTTGGTCTTGCTGAGTTGGGAGTCTTATCGCCTCGGGGAGGGGTGCTTCCATTAGGTGATACACTTGTGTGGCACTAAATTCGAGAGAATGCCCCCTGGCCATCTTAAATTCTCTGAGGCCCTGAAGCAATAGGCTGTGATGCCTAATCCTTGTTACCAAAGGGAAATTGTGTTCCTTTTACGGAGGGCCTGGGCGGGCTAGGGAGGCACTGGGGCAGCTCTCGCACTTAACACCACCTGGCCCACTACATATTTATTTAGTGTTCCACTAAACTGTAAGGACCATGAGGATGGGACCATCTTGTTCATTGCTGTATCCCTGATTCCTGTAGTTTAGTAGTTGCTGAAGAAACTATTTGCTGAGTGAATGAATGTGCACTGGTGGCTCTCCCAACTGGGAGTTAAACTATTAGCCTCTGGAGTCTGGGTTTGTATCTAGGTTCCATTAATTCCTACCTCTTTGACCTTGGAGAACTTGTGACCTGAACATTTCTCTGCTTTAGTTTCCTCGCTACCACAGGTCCAAGTGTCTTATCCGCAAATCCCAAAAAGTGCGAAATGCTCTGAAAACCCTAAGTTTTTGTATCTTTGGCACAAACTCATCTGCGGGCAAAACTTGACCTGATTTGAATTTATATGAGCTATTTATAGAATTAATTTTTCCAATTCGTGTGAATATTCATAGATTTAATTGAAAAATTTAACATGTTTGAATATAGGATGCTTCTCCATGACCTGTGGATTTTGTGTCTTATATGGCACATGTATCTTATTCCTTGTCTGAAATCTGAAAAAAAGTCTGAATTTCAAGACATGTTTGGCTCCAGGGTTTTTGAATATGGAAGTGCGCCCCAGTAAGAGGACCTACCTTATTGGGTTGCGTGGGTTCAATGAATTGGTATACATAAAGCGCTTAGTGTCTACCACACAGTAAACAATAAATGCCAGCTGTCATTCCTATTAGAAGACCGTCTGTTTGCTCTAACATTGTGGGAGTGAGATCTCTTTAACTCCTTTCTTATCACGTTGGAGACCAGTTTGTATCTTTTAGAGCTTATCCTGGGGGCTGGTAAGGTGTGTGGTGCTTGTTTTCTGTTGTGGGAGGCACAGGGAAAGGAGGGGGCTCATTAGCCTTGTGGGAAGCTGTGCTCTGTGAGCCTGGTTTCTGCTTTCACTACTCCAGTTTGGTTTGAAGTCCTGCCCAGAGTTTACCGCACCTGTGCGAGGTCCCCTCAGAGGCCTGGGGAGACGCACTTTAGAGCGGATCCTGGAACCTGTTCTTTACACAGAGACAAGCTGCACCTTCTTCACCTGCTTCTCCCCGACTGCTGGTCACGTTACCAAAAATTAGGATGACATTCGTGGGCTGGACCCACAGCCTCATCACCTGCTGGGAAGAAGTGGTACTCCCCAAGGTGCCTTGTGGCTTCTTCACCCTGGGCCTCTGGCTCCTTCAAAGGAGCTTGTTTCGGTCTCTTCTGTTCATGTTTTCTTGGCTTTGGGTTTGCTTTGTTTGTTAGATACGTATAGATTTTTGGATATAATTAGCCCTAGGTCATCACGAATAGACTGCCTTCTCTTTATAGCTTTGTTCTCAGCTGGAAAAAAACAAGGCACAAAATAGACAGTGAGCTCTGGAGATTCTTTCTGACACTGGGGAGACACACGTAGATTTCTATGTTTCTCCTCTTTGGACGTTCTATACCTTTCGTCTTTTTCCTACTTCAGAAGTATGTTTTATGTGTATATGATTTTGTCTTCTTTTTTTTTTTTTCTTTTTCTATTAGTATCTATACCAATTTCTGGAAAAATCTGTCTCTCTCTCTCTCCGTGCTTCTCTCTTCAGCTATGCTTTTCACAGAGTAGGCATAAAGCTGTGTTTCTTCTTATGTTTGATTGCTACTAGTTTATTTTTTTGCGTCTTGTTTTCCTTAAAATTTGTAAATTTCTTTAGTGTGGTGATAGAGAATCTGTGATAGTTTCACTCTGCCAACTTACTCTGAAAATCTCATCTACTACATTATCTTTTACAGCATAAAGATATGTTGCCCTATAGCACAGTTCATAGGTATTAATGGATAAGAGTAACTAGACATAAGGCAGTTAAATTTTTGCATGCAGAGGGAGTCAGAAAAAGCCCCTAGAATTAAGCCCAACTATGTACCACCATGAGATACTGCCATTAATTAAGGTGCACCAATTCCATACATTCCAGTTTTTTCTCTTCCTTTCTGTTGGATATAGCAGATAAAGTCTTTTTTTTTTTTTTTTGGTGAGGAATATTGACCCTGAGCTAATGTCTGTTACCAATCTTCCTCTTTTTGCTTGAGGAAGACTATCCTTGACCCAACATCTGTGCCAATCTTCCTCTATTTTGCCTGTGGGATGCCACCACAGCATGGCTTGATGAGTGGTGTGTATGTCCATGCCCAAGATCCACACCAGAGAACCCTGGGCTGCAGAAGCCAAGCACGTGAACTTAACCACTACACCACCGGGCCGGCCTCTAAAAGTCTTTTAATGACTGGCATGCTCAGAAAATTGTGTTTCAATTCTTCACTTCAGTACTCATGTATAGTATAGCCTGAAGAGGCTGCATACTTTAAAGCATACACTCCATACGTTCGTTTATTCTACACATATTTCTTGAGCACCTACAATGAGCTGGGGGCCTGCAGATAGAGCAGAAAAAATGAAACAGATGGAAATTCCCGTGTTCATGGCGCTTACATTCTATCAGAGAGAAACAGACAATAGAAAAAATAAGTACATTGTGTAGCTTGTTAGAAGCTGTAAGAGTGATGGAGAAAAATTAATCCAGGGAGCCTCGCAGACCTAGAGGCAGGGGGAGCAGTGCAGTTGCCCCTATTTCGGGAAGATCTCCTGAGCAGTTGCCATTTGAGAAAAGATTTGAAGGATAGGAAGAAGCAAGTCATGCATATTCCTGGGGGAAGGAACATTCCAAGCAGAGGGACCAGAAAGATAACATTTTTCCCTCCTCCTTTCTGCTGGATAGAACAGATAAAAGTCTTTACTGACTGGGCTGCTCCGAAAATTGTTTCAATTCTTCACTTCCAGATCCACGTACCGCCTGAAGGGGCTGCATACTTTAGAGCAATTATTAACATTTGTAGTCGAATTTAAGTATTCCTTTTGGCTATACAAGAACGAGTATGCATAAATTAGTAACTGTCAATAAATATATGTTGTAATAAATTTAACCTAGTGCTTGTTCTTTCAGTTAGCACGTGTATGTGATTGGCTAGAAACCCAAGCAGAAGGCCTGAGTGGTCATCAGAGAGGAGCAGCCAAGAGTTACAGAAGATCTCCCGGATTCTTTCCAGGAAACTTCCTTCTTCATTTCCGTTTCTGTCTGGTTCCCTCTTTGAAGAGTCAAATAGTGGTCTGGGTTTAATTGCGACTTCCTCTCTAGTCTCTGCATTGATCTCTACTTCATAAAGCAGAGGAATGTGATCTGAAAGGAAACGAACTTCTGCTTCAATGAGCTGGATGGTTTTATCAGGTGATTTCAATCTGAAAGTAAATTGTTCTCTGGAGAATAGATGCTTATTGCTGGTGTTATTTTGAGAAAGGATTTAACAAATAACTTTCAACATATGCCCCGTTCTATTTGAAAAAGACATAACAAAACAGTATTTGGGATCTAGAACAATGATCTAAAAATAGCTGAGAGATGTACTCCTATTTGGAAAAAAAAAATCGCCATGAAATGATTTTTGCTTCTTATTCTGAGCATTGCGTAAAGCAGAACCAATTCACAGCAACTAAAGCATACTCTCAAAGAGAAATCTCAAGTCATTTTCTGCTCAGGACCCTGGAGACCTCATTAAACTGCCATTACAAAGAGACCCGCAGCACGCGGTTTACGCCTGTCTGCTAGGGAGTCAAGCAAACGGCACCGAGATTGCTATGCAGATATGTCTATGAGTTGCCAGATATAGATAAGCCCGGTGTACCCCACTCTATGGAATTAATACTTTTTTGAAAAATTGTGTTCTAATTTAATTACATGTTGGAAGTTTTACATTAGTGATTCTCAAAGGGCACACACCCTGAGCAGATTTATCAGAATCTCTGATGTTGACAGGTCTTTTTGAAAAGTCCCATATAACCACCCCACTCCTCTGCTGCTATATCCTTTGAAGCAGAATGGGAGTTCCCCACCTCTCGCTTCCATGGAGAGTAAGAATCTCCGCTGTGGGGAATTAGTGTTCTTGGCTGGAGTCTACAATGGCCCTCAGAATTGTTGGAGTGGAGACTAAGTTGAGAACTCCGAGGGTGTTTCCTCTTCTGTGGTCCTGCAGGATCCAGTCTGCACTGCAGTCTCTGGCAGATTCGACAGGGCATTGGTATTCTCTGTTCCTATATGTGCGCCCTCCTCCTAGGAGCGTCTTGAGGGTGAGAGTGGCGATTGCTTGTTTTGTAACACCTCGTACACAGCAACTGCTCAGTAAATATTTACTGAATGGATGAAGGACTGGTTTTAAAGAGGCTCTATTTCAAGGGATCAAAGTAGTATACGACCATCTCAGTCCTTAAGGGATTTAAAATCTAATTAGTAGAATAAAGCACACATATGTAAGGGGGAAAACAAATCTTGGGTTAAAATACAGAAGTTTTAAAGAAGAGCAAATTCTGTTGAATGAGAGATCATTTTATTTGGCTGAGCACCTTGATGGATTTGCGTATGCAAATGTAGGTCTGATGCAGATTTGGAGAGTAAGGACTGCAGCGAATTGAACTGTGCTACCAAACAGAATGAAAAAAGTTAAAGTTTTTAGAAGGTGTTCCAGAAGGGAGTGGGGAGGAACTGAGAATGACAGAAGCGGGTGAGTGAGAGAAGAAAGAGAGAAATCAAGGAGGTGAAGTGAAGCTGGGGTGCTACATGGGGTGAAATGGCCAGTGAAACCCCCAATATGAATCCCCAGATTTTAATATTGATTGTGTCGCCTTTTTTGGATTGTTGTGATGTAGACCCCTGCTCTGTGGCCCCAGTTAGTCAGTAATGACTGTTGAATGTGGATCCGTGACTACAAGGTAGCCACATTCCTTGTAGAATATACATACCTTGGCTGCATAGATATCTCTGTGCCACTTGCCTATGTATACACACACACACAGACACATAATATATATATATTATATTATATATTCATGTTATATATATATACTCACACACATTTCTGAATGAATATGGTACAAAACAGTAAATGACTAGGCATTTCTGTAACTGTGATAAATGTTTCTTCTATTTTCCAAACTTTGGGTTGAGTCTATCATTTATGTAAAATCTTATATGAGTGCTGTTTATTTGCTTATCATTGGTTGATTTTGTTTTGTTGACATCAGGGAAAGGGGCTGAGTTCCACTTCTGGATTGACCGGAGGCAGAATAGGAACAGCCTTTATAATAGAGGAAGATGACCCACACTCTGAGTTAATTGCACAGAAGAATGGGTTCAGAGTCAGAGATGACTATGAGCATAGATGCGCCCCAGGAATTTACCAGAATCTTGTGGTGTGTTAAAGACAGGCAGGAGTGGGGTTTGAGATACACTTAGAGAGGTCTTAATGGATAGAGAGGCTCTAGCTAACGTCTGAGTTACAGATACATGAAAACAAGAAAGCAAAATTACAACGCAGTGTTTTATAAATGTCAGATGAATGACGGAATAGATAGTAGAGAAGTTCAAAGTGGGGGCAGTCGTTTGAGCGGAGGCAGATAGAAAGGTTTTTTCTTGTTCTTTTTTTAGAGATTGGCACGTGAGCTAACAACGGTTGCCAATCTTTTTTTTTCCCCTGCTTTTTCTCCCCAAATCCCCCCAGTATATAGTTGTATATTTTTAGTTGTGGGTCCTTCTAGTTGTGGCATGTGGGATGCCACCTCAGCATGGCCTGACAAGGGGTGCCGTGTCTGTGCCCAGGATCCAAACCGGTGAAACGCTGGGCCACCAAAGCAGAGCCCGCAAACTTAACCACTTGGCCATGGCGCCGGCCCCGAAGGTTTTTTTTTTCTTTTTGAAAGAATTAGAATTCAGTTTGAATCTTGTGAAAGAGAGAAGTGAATTCCTGATAAGGGATTATTAATTCATTCAACACATGCCACTCATTTATTTGGCTCCTAGAATTTGTCAGGCACTACGCTGGGCTGTCAGATATAAAGATCCTTTAGACATGATTCTTGTCTTCAAGGAAGACATACCGAAAGGTGAGAACAGTTTACTCAGCAAGTGACGATGATATGTTATAATGTGATGAGCCTACATTGGTGCATGAAGAGGATCCTGTGGGAGAACACACACGGCCATGGTTCTTTCTGCTTGCGTTGGTTCAGGGAAATTGCATTAGGAACTTGCCTTTTGAACTGGGCCTTGAAGGAGGCATAGGCTATAACTAGTTAGAGAATGAGCAAGGGCGTTTTAATCAAAGGGACTAACGTGAGCCATGCTGGAAGACCTGAAGCACATGGGTATGTAAAATACAGCGAAGTCGGCTTGGCCGGAGCACAGGGAGTGTGTCGGGAGAAGGCTGGAATGTCACCTTGGGGCAAGGAGGTGAGAGGCTCGAATGGCATTATTTATAGACAGAAGGAGCCTTCACAGGTTTCTGAGCTGGAAAGCACGAGCAAATTTATTTTGGGAAGATAATTGAATTTGGGAGGAGGATGGCAACAAACAAGGAGAATTTGATGGCTAACGCTTGCTCTTTAGTTGGTACTTACGCTGCGCTAGGTACATTCTAAGTGTTTGACGCCTGTAACTACTCAAGACCGTGCAAAGATGTAGGTCCTGTTATTAACTGCATTTTACAGATGAGAAAGCCATACAGGTTCCATAGCAAATAAGTGGTAGAATCAGGTCTGAATTCATTGGTCTGACTGCAGAGTTTATACTTTTAAATGATACAATGAACTGCCTTTTAAAACTACAAAACAAAGGCAAACTTCAAGGTGGCGATCATGAGATGCTAACGTAGGGCAACGTGTACAGGATGGTAAAATGAGGATGGAACCCAAACCACCACAGGAAGTGTGGGAGAAAGAGGTGAGGAAGATGAATCAGTTTCTTGTTTGGATTGCCTGATAAATGGTGAAGCTATTAACCAAAAGAGACATACTGATTTACTCAGAAAATAAGAAAAATGCAGCTTTTCAATAGATTGTGATCTTTATGCTCTCAAGAAACATTTAACCAAATGGTGGCAGCCCCACATACCGCTATTTCAGTATGTACAGACACATTCACGGAAATGCTGATGTTACAGCTGTCAGATTAAACTGAAATCTGTGATACACATGCCAAAAATTCAAATACAAAGGGAAGGTTCAGTTAAGCAATCAATCACTCCATTGTTCGGGGTCATGTAACAACATCTGGAAGACTGACTGAGTCTCACTTTTTATATAGTTTCTTTGCCTTTATGTCTTTGCCACATTTAAGAAATGAGGCCAACTTCAGAGATATGTATGCAAGGAAGCAGGCAGTAATAGCCTCTGTGGCTGTTTCTGGATGGTAAAAACATTCTTAGCCCCTGGCGTGTGCATATATATGGCTGAATTTCATGAAATAATAAAAATAATAATGCTTCCTATTGCTATAGTTCTTTACATAGTTTTCAACACTTTCTGAGGAAAAAGATGCAAAACCCAATATGCATTCCTAAATGATTAGTGATACGGCACTAAGTGTGACTTTCTAATGTTTCTTTATGTGTTTCTTGAATGTTCGTAACGTATTCGGAACTGAAATGTAAGGATTAAAGGGACTTCAGTAGATTCTAATCACACACGTTTGTTCCTTTTATATTTTCTAAACCAGGGAGAATGCCAGGATATTTTATTTCCTACAGGCTGAACTATTTAGAAGACATCTTCCCTTACATGTTGCTAACACGCTTTCTACTTATTTAGAAACTATTTAGTTTCTAAATTTGTTTATTCACTCAGTGTTTGTTTAGTGGTTTCTGTGTGCAATAGTACAGTGTGGGAAGTCTACACTGGAAGCCACTGGAGGACAGGGAGCCCATCTGTTCCCTCTTGATGCACAGCCTGGCTCACAGAGGCGGACAGAGGCGTGCTGGATGAACGACTCTGCTTGCTGACAATATGATGAGTAACCATTTCTGATTCCTATGTGTAGATACATGTAATATACTATGATACATGATAACTGAGGAAAAAGATGCCTTTGTTTTACATCAAATATTCAGGAAGGGGCAGAGAAGTTAAACCTTCATCTCTATGACATTTAAAGAATAGCACCAGATCATTGTAGTTTTACATAATGATATCATCAAGAGCTACCAGCTATTGAATGTCTGCCCTGCCGTGCACTTTACAGATGAAAGTGCTAAGCTTTGAAAATTTTTTATTTAATTTAATATCTACAGCAACCTAATGAGGTTGTAATATTATTCCTGCTTCATAGAATAAGAATCCAAAGCTTAAGGAGATTGAGTAACTTTCTGGAGGTCATACTATTAGGGACTTGAAGGCGGTGTTCTTTTCACCCACCACCAACAGCCATGTCTGAGCGTTAATTACATCTCAGGAGACCCAGCAAGATTTGAGGGATCGAAGACCGAAAGAACTTTATGGAACCAGTCCTACAGTTAGAATACAGAAGCCATTTACACATCGTTATGAGTTAAGCAAAGCCCCCAAACACTGCAGTTATGATGGATATTTATTTAACTCCCATATATCTGGACTTAGCCACTTATCCATTAACTCATTTAATGAGCTTGGGGAAGGTAAATTATTTGCAAGTACTGTTTGACAAAGTACAAAAAAATAGTGAAAACAAGCCATATTTGTACCAATTTACTTAAAGTCTGTTTCTCTCTATCCAGTTCCACACATAACTATTAACTGAGCATTTATAATGTGCAATTTTATTGTGCTAAGCACTATGGCAAGGTTTAAAAAACAGCAACCAAAAAAACCCATGGTTGCTCCTCTCGTTGAGTTTGCCAGGGGAAGACTAGACTAGTTGGCCCCTGCCTTTCTCGTTTTGCTTACCCACAAAGCATATTTGTTCAGATATCTTCTAGCATCTTTACTCAAAAAATTCTAAACTCGAATTGCAAAGCACTGGATAACTCTTTCAGTTTGGAGCAATATCATAAAATTTAATGAATGAAACCACCACACAATGGATACACCTAGGGCAATATTTGAGAAAGTAAGCCAAGAGATTGTAAGCATGGTTACAAGTGTGGTAACACACAAAATGCTGAACAAAATCACCTGAGAGGAAGCCCAGGCCTGAAATAGAATTAGAGTCAGGAATCACCTGTAATCGGTAGAAATTTCATAGGGAAAAACTTGAACTTATAAAATTCAAGTTCAGGGGCCGGCACTGTGGCTGAGTGGTTAAGTTTGCACACTCTGCTGCAGGCAGCCCAGGGTTTCGTTGGTTCGAATCCTGGGCACAGACATGGCACCTCTCACAGTGCCACGCTGAGGCAGCGTCCCACACACCACGACTAGAAGGACCCACAACTAAGAATACACAACTATGTACCGGGGGGCCTTGGGGAGAAAAAGGAAAAAAAATAAAATCTTTAAAAAAATTAATTAATTAATTAAAAAAATTCAAGTTCCAATTTGGAACTAAATTTTTAAATACAATCTGGGTTTGTTGGTTTTTTTCATGAGATGCCATTTTCCTTAGATACCAAATACCTAAATTTGTCCACATCCAGGTAAACTTGGGCAAAGTAATGACTATTCTGGTCATATACTTGGTCAAGTCAGGGTTTCTCTTGCTTCCCATTATAGGGTTGTGTTTAAGTTCCAGGAGGTTTCCAGCAGGACCTCGGCATTAGTGAAGAGTGAGGCTCTACTCCTTGAACATTCTCTGTCTACCTTGGTCAACGTCATACGGCTCACACTGTTGGGTTTTGGCATCTGCTCCTGATGTCCACAGTTCCTGGATTCCAGGTCCAAGACTCTGAAGTTTCCTCTCTCAAACTGCAAGCCCCACTCCCAACCTTACCTACTTCCTCTTTGAGGGGTTGCGAATTGTCTTCATTAAAACACTCTAGGGTGCCCACGGCTTTGTCAGCCTGCCTGTAGGCTCTAGCTGGCTTAGTCAACAGCGGCCGTTTTACTGCTCTGGCGCCATGTTGGATGGAGCCTCCTTAAGGAAGTCTGAAGCCTCTCTAGGCTACACTTTGGGAAGGGAGGTGGGCATCTTGTCTGTTCAGGGATACCAACAAACTTATCTGGCTTTTATATTGTTTCCACACGCTAGGCTGAGCTCTTTTTGAGGGCCACGGTACAGGGCCCGCTCTCTCAGAGAAACTTACAAGAGTTAGCTAACTTCATTTCTTTCCTCTCCATTTCTGGACATTCTCCTCGCTACCCCAGAATCTTTTCCCTTGGGGAGATTGGAAAAACCTGTAGAGGCAACTATCTTTTAACCCTCTTTTTTTCGGTCCTTCAGGATTTCTGCTCTGTGTTTAAAGCCAAGCTTTTGGTACTTAAACACTTTATTCTTTAAAAAAGCTTGATGCTTGCAAATCAAAAACACCTTGGTTTTCAAAACTGTTGTTTTTGCTCTGAGTTCCAAAATCTATTTATAAACTCAATTGACTCTTATGTTCTCAGCTCTATCTATCTTTCCACTGAGGAAACAAGTGCCAAGTCCTTGAAGGACAATCAGATAAATGCTGAAAAGAAAATGCTTGGTATAAGTATCTGTTTGAGTCCCTGTTTTCAATTTTGGGGAGTTTTATACCTAGGAGTGGAGTTCTTGGGTCTTATGATAACACTATGTGTCACTTTTTGAGGAACTTCCAAATAATTTTCCACAGCAGCTGCACCATTTTACATTCCCACCACTGGGAAAGTGAAAGTTTCAATATCTCTGTATCCTAGCTGACACTTGTTATTTATTTTTATTATCACCATCCCAGTAGACGTGAAGTGGTATCTCTGTGGTTTTGATTTGTTTTTCCCTAGTCACTAAGGATGTTGAACATCTTTTCATGTGCTTATTGGCCATTTGTATTTTTTTTTGAGAAATGTTGATTTAAATCTTTTGCCCACTTTTCTTTTTCTTTTTTGCTGAGGAAGATTTACCCTGACCTAACATCTATGCCAATCTTCCTCTATTTTGTACGTAGGTCACCGCCACAGCATGGCAGCTAATGAGTGGTGTAGGTCCATGCCTGGGAACTGAACCCAGGCTGCCAAAGAGGAGTGTGCTGGACTTAACCACTAGGCCATGGGGCCAGCCCCCTTTGCACACTTTTTATTTAGTTTTTTTTTTTTTTGCTTGTGTTTTAGTGGTTTAAAAAAATATATTTTGGATATTAAGTCCTTATCAGATACATGATTTGAAAATATTTTTTCCCATTCTGTAGGTTGTCTTTTTATTTTCTTGATGATGTCCTTAGATGCAAACAAGTTTTTGAATTTTGATGACGTTCAATTTACCTATTTTTTGTTGTTGCTTGTGCTTTTGGTGTTATATCTAAGAATACTTTGCCAAATCCAAGGTCATAAGATTTACTCCTATGTTTTCTTCTAAGAATTTTACGATTTTAGCTCTTGTATTTATTCTTGATCCAGTTTGAGTTAATTCAATTGACCATGGATGTATGAGTTTATTTCTGGATCCTCCATTCCATTCCGTTGGTCTCTATGTCTATCCTTATACCACATCCTCTCAATTTTGCGTCATTTTGAACAGGGGAATTGCTCTTAAATCTTTCTGCTTTATTTTCAACTCTATCTTTTATGTATAGACTTTTGCCTGGTAACTTCAATTTTTGTCCCTGGATTTTCAAAGCCAAACATCTATAATGCAATAATGTTGTTCTCTCTCTCTCTTTCCCTTTTGAAAAAAGAAAAAAAATGTGGCTCTTTCAAATTACATTCCTCTTGTCTTTCAAGACTATGTTCTCCACTAGGATTGTTTTAAAATCTATCTAGAATCTAAGAATTTTTAAAACATCTCTGGACTGGAGAATATCTGAATACTTTTGTGTTGTTTCTTCCTGTGGCAAAAGAATGGACTGTAGAGCAATGGAGCCAATTTCAAAGGGGTGGAAGGGGCCACCAGAAACTTACTGGGGGACAGGGGAAATCTCAGTAATTATAGTGAATTTTGTCCTGCCACAGTCACTTGCATTTCTTTGGTGAAAGAACGTATGCATAAAAAGAAACAATCTCTTTAGAACAGACTGAGAGTTTACAAAAAAGAATAGGAATGAGGAGGAACAAAGAAAAATAGTGAAAGAAGAAAGTAAAATCCAATATACAACTGATGACTAAATATTTTCTCGGATACACTTGTAAACAGTGTCAAAGTTTTTAGTATGAATCTAAAAGCATGGCATTGCATGTCATATGAAATTTAATAGAGATGAAACTTAACAGGGCATCATGGTCAAGAAACTAGTAATGAGGAACAACACCCACATTTGACTGAACCACTTGGGCAGAGTTGACATTCTAATAGTAGAACACTATCCATCTGCTTCTCTAGGGAGCCTCAGCTTGCTTGTTAGCCTATAAATTGTCAATGGATTAATTAGCACCTCTGTATCAAGAACATGGTCTGAGGTCTTATGAAAGTCTCAAGATGCAAACCGCTGAATTTTCTCAGGGCACCTGTGATACTTTTAAACGACAAATCTGAATTCAGGGTAACACTTGCTTTGCATTTTTAGGTTAAATAAGGTTAAATAGCATTGGAAGCAAGAATAATGAAAAGTAAGATCTTCGATATGCACGAAAGATATTTACCTGGTCATGTACAATTGTCATTCTAACATTACAAACGTGCTGTCTTGTCCACCCTTATCCTTTTCTCCACCCCTGATGAGACTCTGCGGGAGGTGTCTCAGAGAATACCGATGCAAAGATGCGTCTACTTACTTTTGGAGAATTTGACTCATTCTTTGGCTGGTCACCACGTAGAGAGAAAGAAACTGCTATAAGTCTTAGAAGTTTATTAAAAAAAAAAAAATATATATATATATATATATATATGTACATCTATCTTGGTCGGGGAGGGCAAGGGAAGGGGAGGGGAGAATTTGAGGACAAAAGCAAGAAATCAAGTAATGGTTGTCATGATGCAGACTTTCCATTATTTCTTGAATTTTCTTAGAAAATATTGGTCTGGAGCAGAGGTTATTCCCTTGAGTCAATACATCTTAAGAAGATTAATAGATAAACTTTGGGAGTGCCCAAAACTACCTGAAACAGTATGAAAGTAGTTTTTTGCATTTGTGAATTTTTCTAGGTAGAGTGGTCATAGTGTTCTTGAATCTTTACAAGTGTATCTGATTCAAAAAAGCCTGAGAACTGGTCTAGAGCAAAGGTGGCAAATAGATAGCATCTTAAGCACCAAGATGAACTTTCAAATAGTGGTTTCCTGGAGTACTGTGATGAGGATTCTAAGGTCCAGCAGAACAGACTGATTAGCAATATTTGTCAAATATATGTGTGCTGGAAGAAGGGTTTGCTGTCCCTAACTTAAAGTGAGTTTTTCCAGAAGACTCAGCAAGTCCTGTGTTCTTAGGATTATTTAAGAAACATTGCCTAGCATCTAAGGAGAACGCAAAACAAAAGACAAATTCAGCTTCATCTGTGACTGAGTTTTAAATTCGTTTTTAAAATACTTGACCATGGATTTAGGTTGTTAGTTTCCCTTTCTTCATACTTTGTATATTGGAACCATTTGTACTCCTTGAGTAATACTT
Source organism: Equus caballus (assembly GCF_041296265.1). Lineage (NCBI taxonomy): Eukaryota > Metazoa > Chordata > Mammalia > Perissodactyla > Equidae > Equus > Equus caballus. The sequence continues at coordinate 19,419,836 of NC_091714.1, forward strand.
AAGACATGTATAAATGTAGCATCAAGTCAAAAATATTCCGTGGTGGCAAATCCAGTTTTTAAATGCATGAACATAGCTCCTGATTAATTTAATAGCAACTGTGAGCGTGCATTAAAGACCAGAATTTGGCTCTTTGCGTCTCGGATTATGAGGCAACAACATGGATAAAATATGAAACTCTATTTTTAGGAGAGTCATAATAGAAATGAAATGAGCTCTACAGTTAATATCGCCTAAGTCACCATCTGCGGATCATTTGGGTCCTCTGGGAAACGTATAAGCATCATCCTTTGTTCACTCAGTGCTCTTGGCTGCCTCAATGTCAGAGAGTAATTCAGATCTCAAGGAGAAGAGAGCTTCTTATCCTCACCATCTCTTCATAAGGGTAAGGGGGGAGTCAAGAATGGACAAACATAGACACAGCTTGCCTTTATCTCAGGGTATCGCATCTTTCATTAACAAGAGTTCTAAGAAATGATGTAACACTACAGGCACTCGCCATTCTTCCCACTTCCCACTGGTGAAGGTGAGCAGTACAAGCATTACAGAAAGGCTGTCACTTCCATTCACTGAATTAACCATGAGCTTAGTGCATTTTGTAAGTAACATGTTTAATCAACACGTTCTTTGCTACGTGCCCTGGAAGAGGAGATCCAAGCCCTTGAATTGAGGCTTCAGGTGACCAACAAAATTTACGGATCACAAACTGGGGGCAAGACATGGGGCTTGGTGGTGGGGACACAGACATGAATCAGTTATGGGTTCTGCCTTCAAAGCTCTTTCAATCTAGTAGGAGACCTAGAATGTATTTACTAATCACTCTAGTAGGAGGTGGAAAGCCAAGTACCATCAGAGAGTGCAGGTGAATGATTACAAGAGTTCAGAGGGAGGGAGGACGATCTCAAATACACTCAGAGGCTGGCCAGTTCTCCCAGTTTGCTCACTGGCTTTGCTCCCTCAAGCCCATGTGTGCGTGGTTATGGGGCAACTCCTATTCTGGTCAGCCATCTGCGAAAAGGGCTGTCTGCTCAGCTGCCTGAGTAGCCAGAGAGCATCAGCACTCATCTTCTGGGCTTTGGTGGAGAAAACTGAACTCGACATGTTTTTAGGTATTACAGGTATTTTATATAAATTGGCTGTTTATTTAATACAAGCACTCTTGAGTTTGTCTTCATGGCAGAGTATTTTAATGATTCATTGTCTTAGTAAAGTGTCATGCTAACTTTATTTTCAGTGGAGCTAAGAGTTGACTCTTTTGGAAATATTATATATCTGATACAGTCAAACTCTGCTAATTGGAAGATGGCAAGCGAAAATCAGAGAATTGTCAAATACTTGGTAGATCCCTTAACATAAAAATGTTTCCCCCAGTATATAGAAATGATTAACATTCAACAGCAATCCCTAGCAAGTAAAACAGGATGATTAATTATAATTTTTAACAGGAGTCTTACATAATATTAAAAAAATAGTTCTTAAACATATAACAACTTATTCCTGGACTCAGAAATTGATAGCCAAACTCCATGGAAGGAATTCTTCATTTCTTGAGACTTTAAGAGGATCATACAGAAAAGAAATTGCATACCGTGTACCTAAGAGTGAACCAACAACCATGATCTTTTAGCTCCAGGACACTAGGAGGAAAACCAGAACTTGGGGAGTTAATATCCACTCCACCCTCACGTGTATGTTTGTGTCATTCTCCTCCTTGTTTCTTTTGGAGGCTAGCTCCACCCCAGACTGACAACTTTCACGTAGCTGTCATTTTTGAGGAATGCAAGCAAACCAGTTAGTAGAGTGAGCTGAGATTGCTGATTGTGACTCCTGCTCATAATGACCTTTACATCGTACATTTATGTTGGGAAACTATTGAAATGAACAGAGTCAACAGTCTGCAAACAATGTGGTATAATTTGGTTTGGTTATCTTTGACCTTCTTTGTATGTCACATTTCATTATTTAGCTGCTTTTGTAAACAGAATCTATTCAACCATTCATGCATGGACACAGCAAGAAACAGGTTTGCAGGATGTTTGACAGCTCAGGGAAGTGATGAAACAGTGCTGTCAAACAGCTACAAAAGGCCTAAGAAGTCCTAAGTGAGCTGTCGTCAATAAGTGATAACATTGCTGTAAAATAGCAAATCAAAACATTTTGGATGTGAAAACACCAAAATCGTAAATTCCTAGAAATCTTAGAACTCAATCCCTTGGAAGCCTAAGGATTTATTCAAAAACTGAAACTTCCAGAGACAAAGCGGGAAATGCACTGATGACTTCGATTTGGATCCTCATTCTGTTGGTAAGGCTCTGTGATGTTGGAGAAGTCATTGAATCTTTTTTTATTTTCCTACTCTGTAAAATGTCACTGATGATACTCTCTACCTACCTTTCAGGGTTGCTGTGAGAGTCAAAAAACAGAATGTGTGGAGAAGGGTTTCATACACTCTAAACCGCTGTGCAAATGGTAGTTATTCTGTCTGGCCTTCCACATAGGGAACAGGGGTTCAATAAGTCCTTGAAAAGTAAATGAAGTGTGGGCCTAACATACTTGGAGCTTTGAAACCTTAAAAAATTGTGTTGGTCTCAATAATTGTCATGATAAATTAGAAAACTAGTTTAACATATTTGCTGGAGAAATGAATGGCAAAAGGAATCATAACATAATTTGGTTTCTCCAAACATCTCTAATTATTCATCATAGATCAGAATGTCATTCTGACATGCAGATTTTGAATAAAAAATATCATCTTGACTTAGGGATGTTTTGACCTAAATCTAAAAGCTAGTTCTTTTATAATCTTAATTTCCTTTTCTTGTGGTTAAAAAATAAATAAATAAAAGATAATTTGACCTAGTCAATACATTTTCCAAACACCAAACCACATATACATTATTTTGCAAAGCACTTTGGAAAATATGACTCCTGCCTTTAAAGACTGGGTGTGCCCTAAGCAAGGCAGGGCATATACATTATAAAAGAAAGTTAATTCAAACAACTAGATGGGTGCCAAGATGGGGGTTATAGGAGGTCATTCAGGGCAGGCAGCAATATTGAGGTATAATTGACATATAACATTATGTTAGTTTCAGGTGTACAACATAATGATTCTTTATTTGTATATAATGGGAAATGATCACCACCGTAAGTCTCATTAACATCCATCACCGTAAATTGTTGACAACATTTTTTTTTCTTGTAATGAAGACTTTTAAGATCTATTCTCTTAGCAACTTTCAAATATGCAGCACAGTATTATCAACCATAGTCACCATGCTGTACGCTACAGCCCCATGATGTTTATTTCATAACTGGAAGTTTGTCCCTTTTGACCTTCTTCATCCATTTCCCTGCTCCCATGAACACCTTTGCCTCTGGCAACCACCAATCTGTTCTCTGTAACTATAAGCTTGCTTTTTGTAAGATTTTACATATAAGTGAGATCATACAGTATTGTCTTTCTCTTATTTCACTTAGCATAATGTCCTCAAGTTCCATCCATGTTGTCACAATGGCAAGACTTCATTCTTTTTTTAAGGCTGAATAATATTCCACTGTATATATAGACATATATCTATATATATACCACCAAATATGTGTGTGTGTGTGTATATATATATATGTATATACACACACACACACCACAGTTTCTTTATCCATTTATCCATCAATGGACACTTAGTTTGTTCCCATATCTTGGCTATTGTAAATAATGCTGCATTGAACATGGGGGGTGCATAGATCTTTTCCGGTTAGTGGTTTTGTTTCTGTCGGAATAATACCCGGAAGTGGAATTGCTAGATCATACGGTATTTCTATTTTTAACTTTTGAAGAACATCCATACTGTTTTCCATAGTTACTACATCAATTTACATTCCCACCAATAGTGTATAAGGGTTCCCTTTTCTCCACATCCTGTCCAATACTTGTTATTTCTTGTCTTTTTGATAATAGCCATTCTAACAGGTGTGAGGCAATAGCTCATTGTGGTTTTGATTTGCACTTCCCTGATGCTTAGTGATGTTGAGCATCTTTTCATGTACCTGTTGGCCATTGGTGTGTCTTCTTGGCAAAAATGTCTATTCAGATCTTCTGCCTGTTTTTTAAGTGGATTGTCTGGGTTTTTTGCTATTGAGTTGTATGAATTCTTTATATATCTTGAATAGTAACCCCTTATCAGATAGATGGTCTGCAAATATTTTCTCCCATTCTGTAGGCTGTCTTTCCAGTTTGTTGATGTTTCCTTTGCTTTGCAGGAAACTTGCATTTTAAGGGAAGAACTATGACTGTTACGTTTCTATGAGTATTTGTTATTTTTGTTGCCACAGTTTGTTTTCAAATTAGATAATTTTTTTTTTTCAAATGGAAATGTCAGCTCTTGACTTAAGTATTGCATTGTGATTTTCAAATCTTATTGATATTAGCATTTAGCCTCTAATTCATGATATATTGAGATATACATATCCAACTTCATTTACTTATTACTAACTTTTGCCACATTTCCCTATTAACGTAAATTCATTGTTTAAAACTCAGCATGGCCTCAGGTGAAATTCCACACTTACTAAAGAATTAATCATGGCAGCCCCCACCCAGATGTTCCTCTGAGATTCAGCAGGTGTTTTGCTACCATTTTCAAAGTACTGATGGAATTTCAAACTGTGAAAGTCCAGCGGTGTATTCATTAACTCTCTCTGGGAAAGTAAATGCAATATGATCTGATTCTATTTCACGGGTGCAACCTTGAATCTGTGCACGTTTATTCCAATTTTGAGTTGTTTTGTTGTGGTAAAATCACTCCTGGTTTTTCACTGACAACTCAAAGCAAGTGTTATTTTTCTCAAGAGGTCCGTGGCAATTCCATTTCCCCTCCTCAAACTGTGCTCCATTGGCTTGCGTGGTTGCAAATGGCAGCTCTCCATAGGGACGCCTCACCTCACTGCTCCAGCAATCAGGACTCTCTTCTCCAGTAATTCTAATAATTGACTGTTTCTTACATTCTACACGACATGACACATAAACACCTGGCAATAAACACATATTGCCAGTTTTAGGCAAATCACTAAAATCAAGCATCAGGGACTCATTCGGATGGGGAAGGAGGGAGTAAAATGGAAAAATACAAAACGAACCTTAAGAGATTGAATCTGAAAGGGTCAGAGGCCTCATGCCAAATCAAATTCATCTTGAGAAGGTTTGTTCCAGTTTTTCTAAGCTCCCAATTTGTCCCTTTTTCTGTCCTGGTTCTTTGTAGGTTTGTCACGTTTTCTCTCTAATCTTCCTCTTCTCTCTCCTTCATGACTGGCTTCTCTGAGGCTCCATATAGCCTTGCTTAACTTGCAGAGAGGAAAAGTATTTAATCAGCTGATTTTCCTATAACGACAAAAAACCAGTCCGAATTTTTTAATTGAGATAATTTTTACTCGACGTGACCTCTATGAGGTAGAGGGTTATGTTTGACAAGAAGAAGCTTTGATCTGAGTTCTAGTCCAAGTTAGATGATGTTGGACCTCAGTTTCTTTATCTATAAAGTGGGACTAGAAAGACATAATTCATGGAGTTATTGGGAGGATTAACATCTTAATGTATGCCAAGTGCTTTGTACATTATAAAGTGCCAGATTAAATTTATTATATTTAACAGCTAAAAGGAGGCAGGCTTAGCTTACACGCAGCCTTTGCTTGAAAAGAGGAAGCCAGGCACTTCCCTCGGCTTTATTATTTACATGAGAAGTAACGTAAAGGGATTTGCTGGAAACATCTTATAAATAGGACAGAACATACTGGTTCAAATGGAACATTTCCCTGAGAAGTCTCTCTGGGGTGGGCTGGTTCTGTTGTTAAGAAAACATCGCCCATACTGGTTTCTCCTGTCACAGCTGGTCAAGAGACAGAAAGAGACTTTACAGTTTATCTCCCATTGATCTGGTTTCCTGAATACACTTGCTCCGTTCCTGTTTACAGGCATTCTCTTTAGAAGATTCGGGGCAACTGGAGTTTATGTAGTTATATATACGCCCTGATTCTCTCTTCGTGGATTTGTACCTGCCTGTTAGCCACACAGTGTCCCTCTGTCAGGTGTGTGCTGGGCATATTGATGGCTCCAATAACGGGAGCAGGAGGCCAGGCTTACAAGCACTTGACCTGCTTTGACTTGGCTTCTGTGCCAGTGTTTACCCGCCTGCCAGCGGCAGCTCAAGCAATAATGTTGTCTTTGAATCTGCTGCTGTCCCCTTTAACTTTAATATTTTTTTAACAGCTTTATAAATTAGGACATTTTTCTTCTTAGCTGAGCACATTGCTAACGTCTACACATTATCATTTAGTTGAAGGTGTAGAGAGGATTTATAGCTAATTATTCAAGACACCCACCTTATCTTACTCACTGCCACGCAGCCATTACATCCAGGGGCAAAGCTTTTGGAGGAGTCGATTGATTCATCAGGACTGCGCTTTCATTTATTCTTTAGACACTGGGTCCCCGCAGATGGCCTCTTTACCACGCCTACTTGAATAAGGTTGTTTTAAGTAGTGTTTTGAATAGTATTTCTGGAACCTGACTCCCTGGGTTTGGAATCACAGTTCCATTTCTTACTGGCTTGTTGATCTTGTATAAATTAATTCCTTTCTCTCTATTTCAACCTTCTTATCTGCAAAATGTGGATAAAAGTAATATCAAACTTGTGTTTTGGGGGGAGAGAAGAAATGAAAAAGTCCTTATAAAGTGCATATCAGAGTGCACGGTATGCAGTAAATACTCAATTAGCTTGATTATTATTATTATTTAAGAAAACCCAAGACACAGAACACAGTGAACATCCCACTGAAGTAGAGAGCAGGTGTCCTGATCCGGATGTCTGAACTCTTAGAAGTCTAAACTTTTGCCCTTTTTCTGGGCTATAGATTTGGGATGCCCAAAGGTGTTCCAGTCACTATCAATTAAGACTGTATTCAAAGCTTTTAAGTGTTTGGTGGGCAAAGGGGATCTTGAGGGAGCTTATGATTTGGATTGTGTTTATGAAATTAACAAGTTAATTCATCCAGTAAGTGTGGACTGAGGGCTGTGGTGTACCTGGCTCAGACGTGAAGAATACAGGATCCCTCTTTCTTTGGAGACTTCTTGCTCATCTTTGAGACACATACTCTCCTGATTTTCCTCCTTCCTCACTGGAACCATTTCTTTGCTGTATCTTTATTAACACACCAGGTGGTTTTCAGCTTTAAACACAAGCTACTTAAGATGCACTGATGATTCCCACATTTACATCTTGTCTTGATTTTTTTTTAAAGACAATTTTTCTAGAGCAGTTTTACGTTCACAGCAAAATTAAGAGGAAGGTACAGAGACTTCTCATAGACTCCCTGCCCCCACACATGCATCACTTCCTCCATTATCAACATCCTCACCAGAGTGGTACATTTGTGACAATTGATGAACCTCCATTGACAGATCATAATCACTCAAAATCTATAGTTTACATTAGGGCTCACTCTTGGTGTTGTATATTCTATGGGTTTGGACAAACGTACAATGACACATGTCCATCATTATAGTAGCATACAGAGTATTTTCACTGCCCTAAAAATCACCTGTGTTCCACTTATTCATTCCTCCTCCTCCTTCAATCCCCGGCACCCATGATATTTTTTTACTGTTTCCATAGTCTTGCCTTTCTTAAAATGTCATATAGTTAGAATCGTACAGTATGTAGCCTTTTCAAATTGTCATCTTTCACTTAGCAATATGCATTTATTACTTTTCATAGCTCGATAGCTTATTTCTTTTTACTGCTGAATAATCTTTCATTGTCTATATGTGCCACACTTTCTCCATTCCCCTCCTAAAGGACATCCAAATTTTGGCAATTATGAATAAAGCCACTATAAACATGCATGTGCAGGATGATTTGTAGACATGTTTTCATCTCCTTTGGGTAAACATCAACGAGCATGATTGCTGGATTGTAGGATAAGAGTGTGTTTAGTTTTGTAAGAAACCACAGGCTGTCGTCCAAAGTGGCTGTACTATTTTGCATTTCCCTGTAATCTTCTGGCAACTCCCCGTGGGATATTATATTAACTGTGTGCTTATTTGCTTTGGGATTATTTCTGCCCTTATCTAGAATGTAGGTGCCGCAAAGGCAGAGGTTGTCAGTTCACCTCCGCATGCTCCTAGGACAACCTGCGTGCCTAGGTTCACATGAACTCTCAGTAAACATTTCTTAATGAAAGAATGCCTCCATCCAGGGCACTGCAGTGTGGGCTCAGACACTGCGTTGTCATCACTTCCTTATGTGCCCCCCATTTCCTGGCTACTTTCTCTTCCTTAATACAGAACTACCACCTCTAACGCTTCTCTAGGGTGAATGAGACCACACGTGCAGTGGGTGCGGGGAGGCAGCAGCTTCTCGGAGACTCTTTGATCTGTGGGTCAGAGCCGTGGGTTTGGGTAATCCTGTTAGGAAGCTGTGCTTATTCGGAAGGTTTCAGCTTCTGATTTCCAAAATCATTTGCACCCAGAGATGAAGTCTCCAGGCTGTGCCATCTGGTCTCAGCGCCAGGTTGTGAAGAACACCCTTCCAGCTGGATGCTCTGCGCGCGCGTGGGGGCTCACGGGAAGGGAGGTGGACTTGGATGGGTTTCTTTGTGTGCAGACTCTTCCTGTTCCTCGGGCAGCTCTTCCGCTTTGAGTTTTGTTTTGTTTGTGCTTTCTCATCATTTTTCTTTTTCTGAATGCTCGTAAATAATTTTTGTTTACAATTTCATTAAGTAAAACTTTCCATTCCAATTTTTATTCTCTCCAGTTTTCCTGGCTCATAGAAGGGACAACCTTTCAGGGGACAGGAAGTGAGAAATGAACATTTGGGGGAAAAGTAACAGTGAACCTCCTACGATAAAAATCTTCACTTCCTCTGAATTTAATCCTCTATTTGATATAAAAATAGTTTTCAGATATCCTGTCCCTACAATGATATTAATTACTAACATTTACGTGCAATTATTATGTGCTAGTCACTGCTAAGTGTTTGACATCCCCACAATAATCCTAGGAGGCAGGTTTTATTATTCTCTCCATCTTAGAGATGGGGAAGCTACAGGGAGGAGGACTGAGACATTAATTGACTTCCCAAGGTTATCTGCTAGTAAGTGGGTTGGCTGGGACCTGGACTCAGATGGCCTGATTCCAGATCTGCGTTCCCAGCCGCCAAGCTGTGCCAGAGTTTCTGTAGAGCTAACTGATGTTCTTGTGGATTTTAGGTGAAATATTGGTATCATATGAACTTTTCTGGTTCTCTTGAATGTAAGCACGTATTTTATGCAAAACTTTGTTGAAAAGCCTTTTAAAAAAGCTCCCCCACTTCCTTAGATTAAGACACAATTCCTTAACCTGGTACTTGAAGAACTACCCACTAAAAACCATTTTGTCTTCCTTATTATTATTCCTTTACTTTTTCTGTCAATTTTGCCTCTTCTATTTATAAAAGCACCTGGAGAATTTTAAAAAGTGTAATACATTGGAAACGTAATTTAAAAATTCCATATCATAATTAACTTATATTTTCTAGATGTGGTGAGTTGTGATGATCAAAATAGCAAGTATTATTTGAGGATATTTTTGATGCAAAATACTGTTTATATATGAAGCTATTCAATGTATCATTTCTAAAAGAGAATTTATATTCATTTTAATTTAATGCCGCTATTAATGAATTTATCATGTGCCTGTTCTACGACGATTATTGTGCTTAGAATTCTGGGGATTCTAAATAATCTATGACATGGTCCAAGCTATAAAGGAGCTTAAAATCTTATTAGACAGAAATGTTTATAGAAAATTATAAATTACAAGTTTGTAATTAAAAATTACAAAACAATTAGGGGCTGGCCCTGAGGCATAGTGCTTGAGTTTGGCTTGCTCTGCTTTGGTGGTCCAGGTTGGCAGGTTTGGATACTGGGTGTGGACCAACACCACAAGTCAGCCATGCTGTGGTGGTGACCCACATATAGTGGAGGAAGACTGGCACAGATGTTAGCTCAGGGCTAATCTTCTGCAAGCAAAAAAAAGAAGAAGATTAGCAACAGATGTTAGTTCAGGGCTAATCTTCCTCAGCAAAAATAAAAAATAGAAAAAAACCCCACCCGAAACCATTAAACTACAAAAAATATGAAGCAAAGATGTTTTATTTGTTTATACTCTCAAATTTTTTCTAAAAAAGATTTGAAATGTCTACGATCTAGTATACTATTTTTACATCTCCTTCTATAGATTTTATTCATTCATTCAATATTTACTGAGCAAATATGTGTAGAAGATGGCCATAAATTTTTTCAAGGAATCCTGAGGTTCTGTGGAATAGAGTTTGACAGTGATTTTGACAAATAATAAAGATAATTCAATGTTTGGAATATCAAACAAGATTATGGCTTCTGCTTCCATTAACATATTTTTAGACTGGTATTATAGATAAAATTTTTTTAAGTCAAACAGTAGACACATATAGGGCACCTAAATTAGTCATTGGGAATTTAAAAGACTAAGATACTTTTCCTGAACTCAAGGAAGGGAAAAAAGGGAGAATCCACAATTGATTACAATGCCATGATGAGTGCTAAAAATAGAAGTAAGCAGCAGGTAGCAGGGGAGATGGAAGAACACACCTAAATACACCTGGGAGAGGTCAGCAAAGGTTTCTGGGAAGATGAAACCTTAAAGGGGAAGAGAGAGAGGGATAGAGAGGATTCTGTCATGGAATTGAGAGAAAGCCTGGCTTATTTAGGTTTAGGTTCACTGTAATAGTGGGGAGAGAGTGACAGAGAGTTTGTGTGTTTTGGGAGGACTATTATAGGGAATTATTTATTTAATTTAAGTTCTCAGTGTGAACCACAGAAACAGAAAATTATTTGAGTCACTATTTTCTTGGTTCTCCCAATGATGGTGTATAACTAGTATTCTAGATGCTGAGGAGAAGTTAATCCACTCGTTACACACCCTAGGATGCCTAAGGTATTAGGGCTTAAGTCTTGGAGTAGTTCCAGGTGAGAAAGGCTGAGGATGAGTAAGATGGACAAAGGCGACTGTCGAATGTGACTCTTGGGTGTAAAGTTTTTGAATTAAAATTACTTTTACTTTTGATTTTGTTCTTATTTCTTCTAGCATTTCTTCTAGATTTTGGGATATTGTTCTCTTGAGTTGCTCTCTCTCCCTTTCTTCCTGTCCTTCCTTCTTATTACTTTGAAGTAGTCCTCAAATAATTGGCCAATTAGGGCGTTCTCCCCTGTGTGGGCCAAGGGTTTCTGTTCAAGTCTTTAAACCTTGGTATAAATCCTGTTCTGTTGTCCTCATTCACATCCTCTGCGTTAGATTTTAAATAATTTTTTTATTTATATATTCTCCTTTTTCTCCCCAAAGCCCCCTGGTACATAGTTGTATATTCTTCATTGTGGATCCTTCTAGTTGTGGCATGTGGGATGCTGCCTCAGCGTGGTTTGATGAGCAGTGCCATGTCCGTGCCCCGGATTCGAACCAATGAAACACTGGGTCGCCTGCAGCACAGCGCGGGAACTTAACCACTCGGCCACGGGGCCAGCCCCCTCTGCATTAGATTTTAAGCAAAATTTTCACAGCCAGAATCAAAGTCATGGAATCCGTCATGGTAAAGATGAAGGGTAAATTGGCCCCAGAGAGGTGGTATTTAGGCTGATTTGAGAAAAGACCTTCTTTTCAAGGTGACTGATTTTCCAGAGTAAATTTCTTTAACAATTTTCCAGGCCTTTAAAGTGAAAGAAGCTTTTCTTCCCTCTTTTTTTTACTTTTTTAAAGGTTAATGTCTTCAGATGTCCTCAAAACAATGTGCTTTGTGTCTCCTTATACATTTTTGCAGTTCTGGTTCACTTCTTACGTTGCTAGGTAGGGAGTTAATCGGTGTCTCTCATAAATGATAAGCCACTCATTGGAGAGCAGATAAGAGGCAGCTTCCGCACTGTGACTCCGCCAGCATGCTTTCTGCCAGTCGGGACACAGTCTTCCATTTCGAAAGCTTCCAACCCTTTGTTTCAGAGGCCTCCTGGCACGGATTAGGAACAGGCAGGGCTGGGTCCACAAAGGTTGGCCCAAAAGTTGGCATCTGCTCCTTACAGTTCTGCGTACAGGCCAAGAAAGGCAATTCTTCTGACCTCCTTTTGGTTTGTGCCGTATTGCCATAAAGAGAAAAGATTTGCTGTGTAGGAGAGATACTTGTTTCTTCATCTGAACCCTGAATATGAGTTCTGCACAACACACAGCATTATCCAGGAAACTGGAGCCCAGTGATTTTTTTTTGGAAAAAATCAGGGTAAAGGTACTAAATTTCATGCCCCAGAAAGATAGTTAGTGTAGTCATCCGAGGAAGATGGTCAGTTAATTAGATAGGGTCAAAATTCCGAACAGTCACGGCTTATTTTCATGACTGCCTTGTGTGGACCAGACCGCATCTTCCTCTAGTGTTGTTCCTCAGGCTATGCTTTGATTTAAAAAAAAGTGGGGGCGGGGAGGCTTTGCCAGTTGAATAAAGCCACTGTTGGAGAAATGAATACAAAATCTTTTCCTCTTACTGACAGAGAAACAAACTGTTTTCTCACACAGATTATCTATTGACATATTATTAGATGAAAAAGGTTGAGTTCAAAGGGCCACAAGACTGACCCATCATGGAGATTCCTATGTCCCTATGTATACCTGATTTGCTTTCATGGGCCTGTTGCAGTGAGGTGATGGCCTGCCTTGATGTAAAATGAAATCTGCATCCCTTTGTTTTTATCTTGACAGTTTCTGGTGCCACCATTGCTTTTTGGTAAATCTCATTATGTGATCTGAGCATCTAAATGAAAGGTTCTTTTCTGCCAGTGTACTGAATAAACACTACTCCTGCTTCTGGAATCCTTATGAGCTCTTCTCTGCATCAAACAGCTGCATCAGCTTTATCGGAAATGAGTTTGTTCCTGGGCTGGTATTTCTCAGTGAAGGGCATGTTTAGCATGGTGAGGCTAGCTAAGAAATCACTTTGATAAGTGACACAAAAATCTTCATGACAGCACATTTTCCCAAAGTCTCCTTTCTTTCTAAAGCAGGTAAGTTAGATCCTGATTCTCCAAATATTTACAGTAGTAAATTGTATGCTTTTCACTTTTTGAAATTTCATGCTGCACGATTCTCCTGCCGTTATTGGGACCAAATCTCATTTTCCCATTTCAACTGCACTTTCATTCAAGTCATCAGGAGTTCCATATAGAAATTGAAATAGGAATCAAGACTCTTGCTATTAAATAATTCTTTTGTGACCCTACCTGATGTTTAGATATGGAGCAAATTCTAAATGAAAGGCTATATTCAAACATTTCAGTGAAACTAATAATGCCACTATTTTAAGTTATTAACACGTAAAATTTCATAATATGTTTTCTTTAATACATTGGCTTAAAATGTTGAAATGATACCCCAAGGGCAAATTATTGTGATTTTATTTATAACAACTGGGAGCTGTATCTTTTTGTGGCTATGATTCACAAAAATATATACAGCTCAGTGGTTCCATCAGATGACTATAACTTTCACATTTTCACATTTGTAACTTGTCACATTTGTGTGATTCTAGCTAGCATTTATAAGCAGCAAGGATCTTATACTTCAAAGCACAGAATCCTTTTTATCCACAAAAGAACCCAATTAAAGAGTGTAATAAGATTTTGAAAACTGAAAAAAAAAATGCTCAGGCCATTGACTTATAATGGTTCACATAACAGATCACATTCAATGAGGCATGTTTGAATCCTCGTTTTCAGTTCTAGGCTATTATATCTTGTACTAGATTTTAGAGAGGCGGAGCGTGATGGCGTGAGAAATTAACAGGAGGTGGACACGGGGAGGGTCTGTAGAGATGAGAGCTCTCCAACTCCGAAGGGCACGATCATTCCCAAGGCTACATTTCCCACGGAGACACGACTGCTTCAGTGCCACCCATCCAGCTTCCAAGCTGACTTGTACACTACCACTTTTCCCACTGGGCCCACAGCCTCAAACTCATCACCATGCAATTTTAATTCTTTGGTTTGAGCACACAAATTGGTGTCTGAAAGCATATCAGAACCTTGATCTCATGATTTCTCATTTGGGTCACTCACCACTTTCAGTGGCCACGTTTGATGGCTATTGACGAAGAAGTCCAATAGTTTGGTGGAGATATACAATTTCATACATCCTCACTTGATTTTCTTTTCTCCTTCACTTTCAATGCATTTTAGTATGCAAATGGAGCTGGGGTTCAGGGAGTTCCTACGGGCATGCTTGTTTGAGAAAGTCTGGTTGGCTTGTGGACCACCATGGAACTAAAATGAGTACAAAGTCATAATCGCTGCAATCTGAACTTAGGGTTTCTTTTTCCCTTTTCTGTTAAAGGAGAAATAATATCTTATCTACCTATTGTCCGATGTGTTTTGGAAAATAACATGCGATAATACATAAAAGCAAGTTTCTAAAGGCTATAATCAAATGGAATGTCATCATTTTTAGTATCATTATTGTCATAGAGGCCATAAAACGCACAGCTGGCTAAGCACTTTTACTTTCAAAAAATGATTGTATGAGAAAAGAAGTCATCCTGATTCTCCTCCCTTCTTTCCTATATTTCCACTGGGAACCAAGAAGCCGTGAGTGCTGTGTAAACCTCTTTCAGATTTGGTTTAGGAAAAAGAACCCAAAATATAGGGATTGAGGTGAGCGTGTAAATGGCACAAAATTTTCTATACCCATGCTATGTGCCTTCTGCTTTTGTAGCAAAGAAAATAGTAAGTAACAGTTACCACTTACAGATTATTATCCCTCATACGCTGTCCTATATACTTTCTCTGCGTTGTCTGAATTCTTACAAGATTCCTGACAGCAGCTGCTATTATTATTCTCATTTCAGAGATGAGGGGATGAAGCTCCAAAGGGGTTAATTAGCTTGCTGAGTCTCCCATAGCTAGTGGATAGTTATCTTAGAAAGAAAGCCTGCATTATGTGAGAAGTTGCACTTTAAGATATATTCTCATTCCATTTTTCTTTGTAATTATATGAAAATAAACTACAGCATCACTCAATATTAGTCTGGAAGGATCTGAAATTAGACAACAGCATTTGGTTAGTGGATAACCAAACACAGCTGTTGGAGGTGTGATGTCACAAAAACACAGAAGCATCTAGGGAAGCTGGAATAATTAGTCAATAATGATTAAGACACTGGGCATTTCCTAAGGGAGTATTAACCAGCTGGACGGAGTTGATGGACCAAACCGTGCTATGGGTCATTAACTACAACAGTCATTATTTCTGGGAAATGTCTTATTCTGAAGTTAATACTCTGGCTTGTATGTGCGTATTTAAAGTGAGCGGCTTGATTCTTCTTGTGCTGGATGGGCTGGAGATGCTATGACAAGGGAAAGTCTATGAGAGAAACTGATTGTAGTTCCCTAGAGCAAAATATGAGAGCAAAATTATGTATGTGTGGAAAGGGAAGCATATTTGAATATTTAGACTTCATTTCTTTGTCACAGGAATTGGAATTTACATATCATCCCTTTTTTCCCCCACTCCAATGGGAAAAATAATATCCTGCCATTAAGATCAAATAAGCCAGTGTTCACCTGCAGAACTCAGCAAAGCAGTGCTGCCAGGGCGATGCTGAGCTGAGATAAAGACCAAAGATCAGGCAGAGTGCGGAAGAGGAGGGAGAGAGGGAAGGGAGAAAGGCAGAATTTCAAAGGAAGTCAGCAGAAAGAATTGGCAAAATGGAGGACAATAAAGCAAAGATGTGTAGATGACCTCAGAGAGAATTCTAGTCACTTGAGATTACCCTCTTCTCTCATTCTATCAGCCCCTTGTACATTTGCTGTCTTCCCTACCTATTGGTTTCACATTTCTCACGGAATCTGTCATCATTCCCACCGCTGTCTTCAAATACCCCAGCCCACTCACCATCATCTGGCTCCTCACCAGATCGTTTCCATTTCTAATGGAGGCCAAGATCTGAGCACCCCATGCAGGCTGGTGGCTTGGAGCCTTTCAAACCAGTGTTGTTTATGTAATGGTTAAAGAGGAAGGAGGGGCTGGAGCCAAGCTCAGCCTGTCTTCTGTTATTCCACACAGTTCCACCGTGTCCCCAGACCTGCACACCCCACTTGGCAGAGCAGCAGCTCTGCAGGTCCTTGGCTTCCTATCTTAGAAAGCAGTTTAGCCAACTTCTCGTGTTATTACTTGAGCATGAGCCTGGCTGGCTGAGGGAAAGATGTCTCGCTTTTCCCTCCTTAAGAAGCAATCAAATTTGCCTCCCCGTCATATATAATACTGTGGTCTCTCTTTGAGAGAAGTTTAGGTAAAAGAATTTTCTCCAGTGACATTTTAATGCCTCATATAGATTGAGCTCTTGGGAAGCTTTAAGCTCTTCTCGGTAATTTTACTAATCACATGGGAACTCCCTCACCTTCCGTCATTTCCTTCCTCTTTTCGAATCTACTCCCACCTCATATCTCTTTTATACATACACACTTATAAACTTAGTTCTTTAAAAATCAACTCTAATTTGTCATGTATGCTCTTGATTTCATCCTTTTATATCCTCCAGGACTGTACTTGATCAATTACAAGCTCTATTTCTACAAACATTGAAGCTATAGTCTATAATCATACTCACTTTTCAAAATTAAAACGTTTTTCTCTTGATCTTGTGCCCTCCTGTAGCTATAATCCTGTCTTCTTATAAAGCCATAATTTAGATACTACTATTAATAATAATTTATATTGATTATCAAATATTTTATGACCGTCTCATAATAGTCACATGTAATTAGTGTCATTTCCCTTTTACAGATGGGGAAACTGCCATCTAGAAAAGTCAAGTAATTAAGTCACACAGAAACTAAGGGGCTGAGCCAGGATTTCAACCCAGAATTGTCTGGATCTATAGCCTTTTAACAGTTATAGTGTTCCTCTCTGTACTTGCCTACTTTCCAGACCCTGGGAGGAGAGTGATGACATTCTGTTCATACCGTCTGGTAGCCAATGCAGTGACACTTCTCGGTCTTTATTGGTCTTGATTATTCTGCAGTACTTGGCACCATGAAACATTCTTTTCTCATGGTTTCTATGACACCATTTTGTTCTGGGTATTTCTGTCTTTCTTTCTGTCATTTTTTTTTTTTTTTAAAAGATTGGCCCTGAGCTAACATCTGTTGCCAATCTTCTTGTTCTTTTTTCTTCTCCCCAAAGTCCCCCAGTGTATAGCTGTATGTTCTAGTTGCGGGTCCTTCTAGTTCTGCTATGTGGGACGCCGCCTCAGCATGGCTTGACAGGTGGCACTAGGTCTGCGCCCAGGATCTGAACCAGTGAAACCCTGGGCCACCAAAGCAGAGTGCGTAAACCTAACTGCTCATTCACGGGGCTGGCCCCAATGTTCTGCTTCTTATTCTCATCACTCCTTCTCAGTCTCCTTCATTGGCAACTTTACTTCTCCTACCCTGTGAACATGTGTTCCTCAGGTTCCAACCTTGATGCCAAGGATCTCATGTATGCTCACACTGCCAACTCATCATTCACAACTCTATCTCCAATGTAGACTTCTCACCTGAATTTCAAAATATTGTATCTATGTGCCTACACGATATTTACACATGGGTGTTTCACACAGAAACTAAAAATGCAACAGCTAGAAAGTTGAACTTCTTCCCAGGACTGCTGTTTTTGGGAATGTAAATGGCATCATTCATGCTCTTTTTACATCCCCAAGCTCGGTTGACTTCCTAGACACCTTCTTGGTCCCCACAACTAATAAATATGCTCCATATCTGCTAAGGGCTGAATGTTTGTGTCTCCCTTAATTAACATGTTAAAGCCTTAATCCCCAAAGGGATGGTATTAGGAGGTGAAGCCTTGGGAGGTAATTGGGATTAGATGAGGTCAAGAGGGTGGAGCCCCCAGAATGAGATTAGTACCCTTACAAGTCATGAAGGGACCAGAGCTTTCTCTTTCTTCCATGTGAGGAAACAGTGAGAAGGCAACTGTCTGTGAACCAAGAGGAGGGCCCTCACCAGGAACCTAATCATGCTGACACCCTGATTTTGGACTTCCAGCTCCCAGAACGGTGAAAGATAAATATTCATTGTTTAAGTCCTCAGCCTGCACTGACTAGGACAACATTCTTCCCATTTTCTCCAGTACACCCACTCTACTTTCTTCAGACTTTTGTTATCATTCTCTTGAACCAGTGGCCTTCTTCAAGAATCTTGTCCTGATCCCACCCTACCCCTACAACCTCTTAAAAACTCATCCTAGAAACAGTCACCAGAGGTAATTTTCTAAAATAAGCACCTGATTATGTCATGGTAGGCAAAAGAAACAGCATGCGGAAAGCTGTAGGTGTATTAATACACCTAGAAACGTTTTTGGGTAACTTCAAGTACCCAAAAGTACTCATCCCTTTGTCTAGCCGATCCATACTGTATACACTACCTGCTCATTAGTCACTTAGTAGCCATCTGGGTTATCAGAATGACTGTCATGGTTTCACAGTGCTTGTGTTCCAGTAACCCTTATTTTGCTTAATAATGACCCCAAAGCACAAGGGTAGCGATGCTGGCAATTTGGAGACACCAAAGAGAAGCCATAAAGAGCTTCCTTTAAGTGAAAATGTGAACGTTCTTGACTTAACCTGGAAAGAAAAAAAACTGTATGCTGTGGTTGCTGAGATCTATGGTAAGAACAAATCTTCTCTCCTTGAAATTGTGAAGAAGGAAAAACAAATTTGTGTTCGTTTTGCTGTTACACTTCAAATATGTATGTATAGGAAATATGGTATACGTAGGGCTTAGTGCTATCTACAGTCTCAGGCATCCACCCGGGGTCTTGGAACATATGCCCCAGGGATAAGAGGGGACTCCTGTATAGAGAAAAACCCTTAACTCCAGGAATTTCATGGATTGCTTCCCAGTGGCAATGAGTCTTTTAGTAGAAACTTCAGAGAACAAGAGCTAACCACTTATAGCAAAAGTAGTAGAAATGGTAGTTGCAAAGGTCCAGAGGTGCTAATGATCAAGACATTACTTACGGCTGCTTTATTTTTACACACTTTAAACACCTAAGGACACATCCAATAGAATGCATCACATTGAGATATTTTCCTCTTGGCACCGAGAGAAAAGATCATTGAGGAATCTTTCCTAGATACCATTATACACTTCATTGGAAAGCCCTTGCCTTTTCCTAGAGTGTGGAACTCTCCTTATTAGTATACTAAAAGGCAAAGTAATTTCTTTGAGCTAGAACAAAAAATACCCTGTTCCTGTTTGCAGGATGTTTCTGAAATTTCTCACCCTCTGCTTTGTAGAGTCTGAATAGACGATTGTTGAGTAAATAACATGTTCAAATACTAGAGTGGATGTTGGTGGTGGAGCCCGCTGTTCAGAATGCCTTGGGAGGTTCTTGCTGGGCTGTATGGATTTATTTTTCTCTACGTTGATCCTAAAGTGAGTTTGAAATCTCTTGTGAAACTCCTGTACCAAATAGGCCTCCTGGAAAAAATGTTTACCAAACCCATATCCAATGTAGATTTCTACTACTTTTGATGGTTACCATGGTGAATTTTTCTAATATGCATATATTATATATAGAAGTTTTAAAACATCAACTATCACTCTCATTTACGTACTCTCATAGACGGATGAACTTTAAACTCTAGACTGAGAATTTCTCTAAATTTTCCAAGTATTCCTTTAGGAGATGCAAAGGTTAAGTTCTGTTTTTGGGTGTTATGAATATATTGGATTACCTCTATTATTTTTTATTAAGATATAATTTACAAATAATAAAATACATGTCTCAAATGTTCAGATGTATGAGTTTTCACAATTGTAAAGACCCATGTAATCACCACCCAAAGCAATATACAAAACCTTTCCATCACTCCAGAAGGTGGCTCCTTGTTCTTTTGCAGTAAATCTCTTCCACTCAAAGAGGTAGGCACTTTCTGAACTCTATTAACATAGTAATTTTTGCTGTTCTTGGATGTCATATTAATGGAATCATATAATACATTCTCTCTTATGTCTGCCATCTTTTGCTCAATATAATGCTTTTGAAATTGACCCATCTTGCTGGGTATATCAGTAGTTCAGAACTTCTTATTGTTCTCGAATATTTGAAACTATGAATGTATCACAATTTGTTTAGCCATTTTCTTTTTTATAAAGATATGGGTTGTTTCTAGTTTTGGGATATTGTGAATAAATCTCTAAGTTGTAGATGTATATTTTAATTTATTTTGGGTAAAAACCTTGATATGGAATTTCTAGTTAATAGGTATTAGGAGTAGAATTGCTGGGCCATAGATCACAAGCTATGTATTTAACTTTAACAGAAACCACCAGACAACTCTTCAAAGTGGTTGTACCATTTTACTCTCTCACCAGCGAGCTGCAGTTTCACTACATTCTCACAGCGTTTGGCATTGTCATTCTTTTTGTGTTAGACATTCTAATGGTTGTAAAATAATGTCTCATTGCGGTTTTAATTTATATTTCCTTCATGATTAATGATGCAGAGCACCCTTTCATCTGTTGATTGCCCATATGCATATCTTCTTTTGTGGAGTGTCAAACCTTTTGGCCATTTTTAATTGGATTGTTTATCTTTTAATAATTGATTTGTAGGAATCTTTATATATTCTGGATATAAACTCTTTGTCAGATATATGTATCATGACTATTTCTTTCCACACTCTTTGGCTTGTCTACTTTTTTACTTAAATAGGGCAAAAGTTGTTATTTTGTTGAAGTCCAATATACAAATTTTCAATGCTTAGTGCTTTTAATGTTCCTTCTAGAAAGTCTTTGCCTACTCAAAAATTATGAAGATATTCTCCCATAAAATCTTCTAGAAGCTTGTGGTTCTAACATTTACATTTAGTTCTATGACCCACCTTGAACTAATTTTGTGTTTCGAATGAAGTAGGGCATAGAAGTACTTATTTTTCCTATTGCTGGAATCATTTTTACAAAGGATTCCCCTTTCTTATTGACATGACTTGTGCTTTGTTAGAAAATAATTTTCTTTGTATATGTGCATCTTTTTCTGGACTTTTTATTCTTTTCCATTAATCCACAAGTCTATCCTTCCAATAACTCACTGTCTTGATTTTTTCTTTTTTGAGGAAGATTAGCCCTGAGCTAACTGCTGCCAATCCTCCTCTTTTTGCCAAGGAAGACTGGCCCTGAGCTAACATCTGTGCTCATCTTCCTCTACTTTATATGTGGGATGCCTACCACAGCATGGCTTTTGCCAAGTGGTGCCATGTCCACACCTGGGATCCAAACCAGTGAACCCCGGGGCCCCAAGAAGCAGAACGTGCGAACTTAGCTGCTGTGCCACCAGACCTGCCCCTCACTGTCTTGATTTTTTTTTTAGTTATATATGTTTTAATGGCTTCTCAAAGCAATCCCTTCTGAAGATCTATTCATTAATTTTTGGGCCTAGTACCACCGTACTATTTATCGTCACTTTATAAATGTTTTAATATCTAGCATGGAAAACTCTCTCATTATTAGTTTTCTTTTGCAAAATTTCCTAGATATTTTTGTCTTTTCTAATATGTAAATTTAGAATAATTTCATTACTCTCTTTTTGGAATTCTACTTGGGCTATTTTAATTTGGGAAAATTAAACATTTTTACAGTATTGAGTCTTTCCATACACTATCCTGGTGTTTTTTTTTCACGCTTTACTTAGGTATAATTGACAAAAAATTGTAAGATATTTAAAGTGTATAAGGTAATGATTTCATATACATATACATTGTGAAAGGAACTCCATCCATCTAGTTAATTAAGCAATCTACCACCTCACATACTTACTTTTTTTTTGGTGAGAACCTTCAAGTTCTACTCTCTTAGCAAATTTAAATTATACAATACAGTGTTATCAACTGTAATCTGTGTGTTATACATTAAATTCTCAGATTTTATTAATCTTATACTGAATCACTGTCTTGATTACTGTTATGTTACAGCAATCTTGAAATTAGATAATACATGTCTTACAATTTTATTTTTCAAATTGTTATGGCTTCTGAAAGGTTTACGTTTCCTTGTAAATTTTTGAATGGTCTCTCAATTGCTCCAAAAATATCTGAGAGAGTTTTTATTAGGATTATGTTGACGTTATAGATAAATCTTGGTAGAAGGGAAGTTTTCACAATATTGAGTCTTCAAATCCTTGGACATAATATACTTTTCCAGTTACTTAGGTCTCCTATATATCTTTAAAATGTTTTGTAGTTTTTGGTGTAGTGGTCTTGCATATCTTTCATTAGATATGTTTCTAGATATATGGTGGTTAAATGCTAATAAAAATGGTACAGTTTTGTGAACTCATAGAGGCAGAGATTAGAATGGTGGTTGTTAGGGGTTATGGGTGGGGGAATAGGGAGATGCTGGTCAAAGGATACAAACTTTCAGTTATAAGATGACTAAGTTCTGGGGATTTCATGCATATCATGATGACTATAGTTAATAATACTGTAGTATATACTTGAAGTCTGCTAAGCAGGTACATCTTAAGTATTCTCACCACGTGCACACAAAAGTTAACTGTGCGAGGTGACAGATATGTTCATTAGTTTGTGGTAATCATTTCATAATGTATACGTATATCAAATCATCATGTTATGCATCTTAAATATATACAGTTTTTCTCAACTGCTCCTCAACAAAGCTGGAAACAATGGTACTGTTTCGTAAATTTCATTTTCTATTTCATTGCTGGTATATAGAAATACAGGAGTTTTTGGTGCACTGATCTTGTACCCTCCCGTCCTGCTAAACTCGCTTACTGATTTTAGTAGTCTTGTGTGTGTTTGTGTATTCCACAAAGTTTTCTCTGTTCTAAGGCATGTCTTCTGTGAATAATGACAGTTTTCCTTCTTCCTTGACAATCTTTATGCCTTCTCTTTCTTTCTCTTTTCTCACTGTACTAACTATGCCCTTAAGTAGAACGTTGAATAGAGGTTGTAAGAACAGACATCCTGTCTTTTTTCTAATCTTAAAAGTGTTCAATGTTTACCACATATATTAGCAAAGTTTTTTTTTATGTCTGTTATCAACCTGAGAAAATTCCTAGTTTGGGTTTCTAGTTTGCCGATAGTTTTTTTTCCTAAATAAGTTTTCAAATTTGTCTCATGCCTTTTCTGCATCTATTGAGATAAGGGCTTTTAAAAAAATTTTCTATTCTGTAAATCTGGAAGTTTTTCATTCACTTACATGTAATGTAATTATTCATGTGCTCAGAGTTCAGTCTATCCTCTTTGCATTAATTTTCTCTTTTATTGTCATGTCATTTGTTCCTCTGTTCCACTTTTATTGCCTCCTTTGGAATGAATTGAGTATTTTTCATATTTCAGTTTATCTCCTCTATTGACTTCTTATTATGTATCTTTGTGTCTTTCTTTTATTGATAGCTAGAGACTACAATACACAGATTTAACTTACCACAATCTATTTTCAAATAATATTATAATGCTTTATAAAAAGCTTAAGAATATTTAACAATAGAACTCCATTTGTCCCTTTTCATATACATTTTGCTCCTGTTTTCATTTATTTTACTTCTACATATTCTAAAATCTCCACAATACAATATTACTTTTGTTTTAAACAGTCAAAAGTCATTCAAAGAAATTTAAAATTACAGATGTAAAAATAAACATATTATACAAACTTTCATATCTACTTGTTGATATATCTTTTCTAGTGCTCTCTTTCCTTCCTAAAGATCCAGGCTTCCATTTGGTATAATATCTCTTTCACCTGAGAAATTATTTTAACATTTTTGGTTTTATCCTGTTTTAGTTTATCGCAAAGTATCTGTATTTTGCCTTCATTTTTGATAGATATTCTCACTGGACCTAAAATTCCAGCATGATTTTTTTCTTTTAGCACTGCAAAAATATTTTGTTTTCTTCTTCCCTGGGTTGTTTCTGATGAGAAGTCAGTCTTGATTCTTATCAATGTTTCCTTGCATGTAATGAGCCTTTTTCCACTCTGAATGCTTTAAATTTTTTCTCTTTTTCTTTTGATTTTAGCAGTTTTGATCATAGTGAGCCTAAATATGTTTATTTTTCTCTTTATCCTGCTTAGGGTTCACTGAGCTTCTTATTTCTGTACATTGATATCTTTCATTAACCTTGAAAGACCTTTAGTCATCAGCTGTTCAAATATTCCTTCTGTTTCATCCTCTCTTTCCTTTCCTCTAGGTTTTCCAGTTAGGGCACACAAGTTAAAATGTTTGATGTTGTCTGCAGAGATTGGATGTTCTGTTTCATTATTTTGCACTGTTTTCTCTTTGTTTTTTTATGTTAGGTCATTTCTATTTATCTGCCTTCAAGTTCATCGATCCTTCCTTTTTCTGTGTCAAATCTGCTCCTAAGTCTATAAAAAATTCTTTATTTCTTATATTGCATTTTTTATGATTAGCATTTCTATTTTCTTGTTTGTTTCTCTCCACTGAGCTTCTCCAGCTGTTGATATTGCCTACTTTTTCAACTTGATCCTCTAACATATCTATTGTAGTTGTTTAAAAACCTCTGATAATTGCAACTTTTGGGCTGTCTCTGGGTCTGCTTTTATTTTATTGTCTTTTTCTTCTCTTGAACATGAGTTGCATTTTCTTGCTTTATTTTCATAACCTGTAACTTTTTGTTGTATGCTAGGCATTGTATATAAAAGTGGATATTGAAGTAAATTATATTTACACTTAGAGAATGGCACAGCCTTCCTTTTCAGGCTTTGTCAACCTAATTGCAGTTGAACTGAATATTCACCAATTTGCTACTGGTTTAATATGTTTTGAAGGAACGATCAAGACTTTGACTTCAGTAGAGCTTGCGACTTGAGCTCCAGTGACGCTTTATATATCTTTTTATGCTTCAAAGCTCAACAGTCTGCTTTCCCAGCCACAGGAGTTTCTCTCTGCTTTAGAGGTCAGCTGTCACTTGGGACTCGCTAGCGAATCCTCTTTGCTTTATAGGTCCACTTCTGACTTTACTCAGCTTGGGAGATCTCTCTTGACCCTGATGCCCTGCCCTCAAACTTTGGAGGGCCATTGGAACACACTCGATAAACACCTGGAGTGCTTTAGAGATGTTACCTGTAGTGCTCCTGACTCTCTTCCAGCTTTCAGTGGGCTTCTGCCTGAACCAGGTGTAGGCAGGCCTAGAGTACCTCAGAGGGATTTCTCCCTACTCTCTTCTCATCCCCAGTCTTTGACATGCCACCACATGCATTAGTGAAGGCTCCTCGGAAAGTGCTGGAAAGTGAATGCAAATTTTCTCTGTGCTTGAAGTTCCTCAGGATTCTAGTCCATCTTGTTAACTCACATGTGGCTGTTAATAGAGTGTTACAATTTGGCAGGTTTCTTCTTATCCCATTTGTTGTGAATTTCTCATCTCACTGGTGTGCCAGAACTAAAACCACCATTATCTCTTCTCTCCTGAGAAGGGCTTGTCACATTTTGAAATTTAAGTCATTTAGATTCTTTACATCTCAGCTCTTGGATGGATTTAAGGAAGACTATTTTTAAAAAATTTTTGTTGTGGTAACATTTGTTTATAACATTATATAAATTTCAGGTGCACATCATTATATTTCATTATATTTTGACTTCTGTGTAGATTGCATCAAGTTCACCACCCAAAGACTAATTACTATCCATCACCACACACACGTGCCTAATCACCCCTTTCGCTCCCCTCCCTCCCCTCTTCCCCTCTGGTGACCACTAATCCAATCTCTGTTTCTATGTATTTGTTTGTCGTTGTTTTTATCTTCTTCTTATGAGTGAGATCATACAGTATGTGGCTTTCTCCCTCAGACTTATTTACTTAGCATAATACCCTCAAGGTCCATCCAGGTTGTCACAAATGGCTAGATTTCATCATTTCTTATGGCTGAGTAGTATTCCTTTGTGTATATATACCACATTTTCCTTATCCATTTATCCCTTGATGGGCACCTACGTGGCTTCCAAGTCTTGGCTATTGTGAGTAATGCTGTGAGGAACATAGGGGTGCTTGTATCTTTATGCACTTGTGTTTTCATGTTGTTTGGATAAATACCCAGCCATGGAATAGCTGGATCATATGGTAGTTCTATTCTTAGTTTTTTGAGGAATTTCCATACTGTTTTCCATGGTGGCTGCACCAGTTGGCACTCCTGCCAGCAGTGTATAAGAGTTCACTGTGCTCCACATCCTCTCCAACACTTGTTCTTTCCTGTCTTGTCAATTATAGCCATTCTGATGTGAGTGAGGTGATATCTTATTGTAGTTTTGATTTTCATTTCCCTCCTAGTTAATGGTGTTGACATCTTTTCATGTATCTGTTGGCCATTTGTATATCTTCTTTGGAGAAATATCTGTTCAGATCTTTTGCCCAATTTTTCTTGGGTGGTGAGGAAGATTGTCAGCCTTCCTCTTTTCTGCTTGAGGAAGATTGTTGCTGAGCTAACATCTATGCCAAACTTCCTCTATTTTACGTGGGATGCCACCACAGCGTGGCTTGACAAGTGGTGCTAGGTCTGCACCCAGGATCCAAACTTGCAAATCCTGGGCTGCTGAAGTGGAGAGCACGAACTTAACCAGTATGCCACTGGGCTGGCCCCTGCCCATTTTTAAATTGGGTTGTTAGTTTTTTTGTTGTTGAGATGTATGAGTTCTTTGTATATTTTGGATATTAACCCCTAATCAGATACATGGTTTGCAAATATTGTCTCCCAATTGTTAGGTTGTCTCTTTGTTTTATTGATGGTTTCTTTGTGCAGGAGCTTTTTAGTTTGATGTAGTCCCATTTGTTTATTTTTTCTGTTTCCCTTGCCTGGTCAGATATGGTACCTGAAAATATGATTCTAAGACTGATGTTGAAGAGCGTACTGCCTATGTTTTCTTTTAGAAGTTTAATGGTTTCAGGTCTTACATTCAAGTCTGTAATCCATTTTGAGTTGATTTTTGTATATGATATAAGATAATGGTCTACTTTCATTCTTTTGCATGTGGCTGTCCAGTTTTCCCAGCACTGTTTATTGAAGAGACCTTCCTTTCTCCATTGTATGTTCTTGGCTCCCTTGTCAAAAATTAGCAGTCCATAGATGTGTGGGCTTATTTCTGGGCTCTTGATTCTGTTCTGATATTAGCTGTGGGATTGTCATATATGGCCTTTATTGTGTTGAGGTGCTTTCCTTCTATACCCATTTTATTCAGAGTTTTTATCATAAATGGATGCTGTATCTCGTCAAATGCTTTCTCGGCACCTGTTGAGATGATCATGTGATTTTTATTCTTCATTTTATTTATGTGGTGTATCACGTTGATTGATTTGTGGATGTTAAACCATCCCTGCATCCCTGTAATAAACCCCACTTGAGCATGATTTATGATCATTTTAATGTATTGTTCTATTTGATTTGCTAGTATTTTGTTGAGGATTTTTGCATCAATGTCAGTGATACTGGTCTGTAATTTCTTTTTTTGTATTGTCCCTGTCTGGTTTTGGTATCAGGGTAATGTTGGTTTCATAGAATGAGTCAGGAAGCTTCTCCTCCTCTTCAACTTTCTGGAAGAGTTTGAGAAGGATAGGTCTTAAGTCTTCTTTGAATGTTGGGAGAATTCACCAGGGAAGCCATCTGGTCCCGGACTTTCATTTTTTGGGAGGTTTTTATTACTGTTTCGATCTCCTTAGTGGTGATTGGTCTATTCAAATTCTCTATTACTTCTCAATTCAGTTTTGGAAGGTTGTATGATTCTAAGAATTCATCCATTTCTTGTAGATTATCCAGTTTGTTGGCATATAGTTTTCATAGTGTTCTTTCATAACCTCTTGTATTTCTGAGGTGTCTGCTGTAAGTTCTCCTCTTTAATTTCTGATTTTATTTATTTGAGCCTTCTCTCTTTTTTTCTTGGTGAGTCTAGCTAAATGTTTGTCAATTTTGTTCATCTTTTCAAACCAGCTCTTGGTTTCATTGATTTTTTTCTATTATTTTTTAGTCTATATTTCATTTATTTCTAGTCTGATTTTTATTATTTCCTTCCTTCTACTGATTTTGGGCTTTGTTAGTTCTTTAAAGATGATATTATTGTCTGGCTTTTCTCATTCTAAGGGTGGGAGGGAGACACAGTCTCATGCTACTTTCTAAATCCTCTCAATTGTCCCTTCACATCTCTCCTTCATCCTAGTGTGCCTCTGTATATTGCAGATACTGGAAAACTGCAAACTACAGTTAAGACTTCTTTGTAGCCAAGTTTCTAGGTGTGATTTAGGTTTGGCTGGTTAGATGCACTCCCATGAGATACAAAGGGACAGAGTGATTCAGAGTTTGTCTTTCTGTTACTTCTCCTTTTTCTTGCTGTCAAACATGGTCGTGGGGGCAGTGGGTACTTCTGCGATGGTTAGCACAGGTCCATGTGACTCATCGTTAGTTTTGTGGTTGTGGAGAAGCTGATGACAGGATATGAGCCATCTATTTATCTGTTATGTGACTGGCTCTGAATTGATCAATTCTGTGGTAGTTTCCTGATCCACGGACTGTAGTTAAGATAGTATCTTTCAGAGTTAAAGCTGCAGAAGTGACTTCCTGATCCTCTGGCTTCTCAACAGCTGCAGAGGTGGCAAATGTCTTGATCATCCAGTGTTACAGTGGTGTTCTGAGAGTCATTAGTTTTCCTTTGCTGTTTTTTTTTGAGGAAGATTAGCCCTGAGCTAACATCTGCCACCAATCCTCCCTCTTTTTGCTGAGGGAGACTGGCCCTGAGCTAACATCCGTGCTCATCTTCCTCTATTTTATTTGTGGGATGCCTGCCACAGCATGGCTTGACAAGTGGTGCGTAGGCCCGCACCTGGGATCCGAACGAGCAAACCAGGGACTGCTGAAGCAGAATGTGCGAACTTAACCACTGCGCCACTGGGCTGGCCCCGAGAGTCATTCTTAAAGGCTATTTAGAGCCTGCTTCTCTGTGCTTCCAATGATTTTGTAAGAACCTTGAAAAATACCTTTCTGCTTAAAATACCTACAGTAGTTTTTCTTATCTTCAACTGATTCCTGACAGAGTGTTAGTATAAACTTTTTCATTTCTGTTGACTTTTATCATTTACAAAGCACTTCTACCTACATTATCTCATCTGATGCTGCTGCATATACTATGTTTCATTGAATCTAACATACTGTAGATTACAAATGCGCTTTAGAGAATGTACCACTATGGGGGCCGGCCCCATGGCCAAGTGGTTAAGTTTGCATGCTCTGCTTTGGTGGCCTGGGGTTCCCTGGTTTGGATCCTGGTCAAGGACCTCCACACTGTTCATCAAGCCACCCTGTGGCAGCATCCCATATAGAGGAACTAGAATGACTTGCAACTAGGCTACACAATTATGTACTGTGGCTTTGGAGAGAAAAAAAAAAAAGAGGAAGATTAGCAATAGATGTTAGCTCAGGACCAATCTTTCTCAGAAAAAAAAAAGCATAAAAAAAATTACCACTGTGAAAGCAAAGCATGATTCTATTTAGCCATGACAAAATGTTTTTAATCACCTAGAAATTTTATTTTATGCGTATTGTAACTGTACTTTGAGTCTTTCTCTTAGCCCTAGATGAGTTCACTAATTATTCTCTACGTGACTTATAACTTGAAGTATCTGCAATAGGTGTGTTATCACAGCAGACAGGTAATAGAACTAAGTAATAGATCAAGGAAATCTACCTTGGTCTGTGTTATGCTTGCCCCACATGACTCCCTGAGTTTCAGTCCAGAGGCTTGCAAACACGGATTCAGCAGAGAGAGAGAGGTGTTAGAGCAAAGGGACTATGTGAATATAGCCAAGCAGATAGGTTGGGAAGGTGGTGACAGAGTCATGAGCAAGTACTCACCTTAGCAGTTGCTTAGCTCTATGACTCCTGCAGTCCAGGGTGGGGTGGCTTTCAGCAGTAGGTTGGTCCCAAACACTAATGTGGAATATTGAAAGCAACCATACAAATTGCAACCATACAAAATGCAAATTGAGATGCATCTCAATTTCAGTTGCTAACATCGAACAAAATGTGCATCTTATAATCAAAGAATGGTATTTTTATTACCGTTATATAAATGAGGAAATCTAGGCTCAGGAATTTTAATGATTAATAGTAGCTAGTAAGAAGCAGGGTGCCAGGAATTAGGCTTGAGTCTTTCCAACCTAAATGCCACACTTTTTAGACCCTGCCATAACTGCTTCATATATGTAAGCTACAAATCTGAAATCGTAAACTTAAATTTTCAAAGACAAAGTCCAATAAAATTTGCCTGGATTCTGTGGCAGTTCCTTGTTACTTTTTCTTAAATCACTTAGACAAGAAATTCTCAACCTTCAGGGCTCAGCTCAAAACGCTCAAATGGATGAGGATCTGGAAAGTCATTTTCCTCGAGCCTTTTCATATCTTTGAAAGACTACTTCATCCAAGGCTATGGGCGTGTGACGATATCATCCCACAGCCCAAAACAGAGTCTATTTCAGTGATGCCTTGAATTCACAGAAAATGAAACAAAATCCCAGATAATGACAACCGTTTTAGAGTCTATGGACTCCAGGAATCAAATCAAAGGGCTCCGCAGCATGTCACCGAGAAGGATTGACTCAAGAATGAAGCGGATTTCATGGTACCTCCTTACAGTAGAGACGAAGCGCTGATTTGCCTAACACGTCTCCTGTCCTGGCTATGCTAGGTCACCTCTAATTACTTTTCCCTTTCTGGGCTATATATAGATAAATGCTTGGGATATGAAAATGCCTTGTAGGCTGGTTATTTAACTGCTACAGAATTGATTTCATGAAGGAAAGAAAAACAGATTAGAGTCTAAGATGTAAATTGTGCAATGTGACAGACTGCAGTGTGTTGCTCAAGTCTGTCAATAGAACTGTCAGCCCACGGTTTCTAGCTGGCTGCAATGGCTCCATGGAACATGAGAAGAACACAGTTGACAACCCTTAGAGCAAGTGTAACTGCTCTTGCCTCCAAAATAGCAAGAAATGGTGTATTTTTGTCTTCTTGTTTCTCATGCTATCCAATATATTATATATTATCAAAATAATTTTAGACTGGAATAACTTCCCTGTTTGCTCATGAAATATTCATCCTTTCTTTGTGCTTTTTATTTCC
Source organism: Equus caballus (assembly GCF_041296265.1). Lineage (NCBI taxonomy): Eukaryota > Metazoa > Chordata > Mammalia > Perissodactyla > Equidae > Equus > Equus caballus. The sequence goes on from NC_091714.1 coordinate 19,451,072, forward strand.
TTGTTTCTTCCTCAAGGAAGATGGGTGGAGATGATATGTTCTGTTTTGGACACTAGAGAAGCAGATTCCATATTCTCGCTGTGTCCCATGGCTACAAACCAGAAAACACAGAAAATCTATTTTTTCTGATTTCGGTCTTGGAAAAATCTTGCCATTTCAGACAAACTGGAGGAAAGGATAACCAAATAACAGAAAATAGACTAGTACTGCTTTAAAATTCATTTATTTAACATTCGTTTGTTCAACAAATTTCTATGCTGCTGTGGATTCAATGACGAACAACACAAAGACCTTGTTCTCGGCTTTCTTTCTTTCTAGCTGAGAGGCACATCCAAGGTCACTATATGTGTCCTGAAAGTATATTTTAAACATATTTTTCTTCATTGTTTGTATGAAGGTAGGGTAGTGTCTTAGTCTGCTCGGGCTGCCATAATGAAATGCCACAGATTGGGGGGCTTAAACAACAAAAATTTATTTCTCACAGCTCTGAAGGCTAAGTTCAAGATCAAGGTGCTAGCAGGGCAGCTTTCTTTTTTTTTTTTTTTTTTTTTGAGGAAGATTTTTAGCCCTGAGCTAACATCTGCTGTCAATCCTCCTCTTTTTGCTGAGGAAGACTGGCCCTGAGCTCACATCTGTGCCCATCTTCCTCTACTTTATATTTGGAACGCCTGCCACAGCATGGCTTGTCAAGCGGTGCCATGTCCACACCCAGGATCCAAACCAGCGAACCCCGGGCCCCCTGAAGTGGAAAGTTTGCACTTAACTGCTGCACCACTGGGCCAGCCCTGCAGCTTTCATTGTGAGGTCTCTTCTCTTGGCTCATAGGCATCCACCATATTGCTGTGTGCTTCCATGGCCTTTCTTCTGTGCGTGTCCAGAGAGCGAGAGGGCTCTCTGATGTCTCTGCTTGTAAGGACACTAATCCTATTGGATCATGGTTCAACCCTGATGAACTTATTTAACAGTACTTACTTCCTTCGCGGCCCCATCTCCAAATACAGCCACACTGGTGTTAGGGCTTACACAGACAAATTTGGGGGACTCATGCATGCAGTCTATGACAGGTAGACTAAAGAGATACGGTGTGAGGATAGTCAATGCTGTGTGTGTTGGTGGAGAACTGTTGTATGAAGATCATCATTGATGGCCTTTCCAATGAGGTACCCTTTGTGCAGAGAGTCAAATGAAGGGGGTCAACCAGCTGGACAACTCAGGAAAAGTGTTCTAGGGATTGGAACAATAAGATCCAATGTCCTGAGGCAGAAGTAGGCGTGGTGTGTCTGAGGAGCAGCAAGGAGAGCAGAGGGTCTAGGGTGAGCAGGGGAAGACTGGTGGGAGATGAGGGCAGGGAGGTTATGGGGTCCAGCGCCATAGGGCAGTGCTCTCAACGTGATCAATCTTCATGCTCCATTATATAGCAAATATTTTGTAAAGACTGCTTTTTTATTCTGAAATAAGATTCCTGGAAAACATAATCTACCTATACAAATATATTTAGGAAGACCTTATAGTAGGCATTATATAACATGTGCAACATAATAGCTTAAAACGGGCACTAAATAAAAGTTGACAAAACTTTGTAGTGTCTTAATGAAGTTAAAGCACTTGCTTTTCTCAATTGCTTGGATATGAATATTCCTACTGAACCTATCAATATACTTTAAATTGTATACGTAAACAGAGAGCATAAAGGTAAATTTATGTTAGGATATAAACCCTTCAAAATTTCTGATGAAGTGAGGTCTGAATTAATGGCATTTTCCTGAATCAATTTCTTTGCATGGTGCTCAGATACACACTAATCAGCCCTTTATTGTGTTCTTTACTCATGTGATAGAACTTGTAAGCGTTCATATCACCCCAGTACAGGAGACACATTGTTTTTCCTTTTTGTTGGCTAATGTGAAGCTGCACATTTTTGGCATAAATGGAGGAACAGCCTGTCAAACTAAATGGAACTCTGAATTGGAATTCTGAAGAGAGGTTGGGGAAAGGTATGTTTGAAATGAAATGTACGTATGAAATGAACTTTCTAAACTGCCTAAAAGTTCATGAAAGGTTAGGGAAAGTGAGACTGTGAGGAAAGTTAAATGAGCACAGAACATTCTTGGTCTGGAGCAGAGCCGACTGGACGGAGCCTAGTGTCCTTTGAGGTTGAGGCAGTTCTGCTGTGGCTTCCGGGATGACCTGGATTTGGGATGACTTTCCACGGCTAGGGCGATATTCACCTGCTGTCCGGGAAAAATAGCTGGTGCCTGAACACACAGGAACGTTTCTGGCCTATTCTTCCATTGCCTGATACGCTGGGCTTATAAGAAGTAACATACTTCATAATACCCATATGCCTGGGAACTCTGGGATGTTACTAGGCTTGAGAATGATGAAATGGTATCTAAAATGACTCAATTCTTTCGATTTGCAAATATTTGTTTGGAAATTTATCCTAATATATATATTCAAAAACTTCTAAATGATGACTGATGAACCATATGTCTTATGGTTGATTTTTAATTCTCTCCTCCTCTTCTTAATATCACCTGGGCAGTTAGAGCTTGAAAAACAATCCCACTTCATGATTTGTGGGAATTCAAACCCAACAGCCAAATTTTCATATCTCTGTTTCCATATATATATATAAAATATCAAATCTAATTATATATTATAATAATTTATATTATTTAGATTATTAAATTTATTATATATTTATATATAAATAATGTAAATTATTATATAATATATAATTAGATTTTATATGGGCAGCTAGATTAAATTGTGACTATGCTTTAAAAATTAAATGTAGTTTAATTAGTGGCTTCTTTCCTGTCAGGATTTTATATTTTGGAGTTGGAGTCGGAGGCTTTATTCAATGAAATGAATATATAAGAAGATATGTTAAACATTGAGTACTTTTTTCCCTTCAAAAATTAGATACCAGCTCCATTGTAGCTATAAAGTTCATTGTAAACTTTGGTTAAAAAGTTGCAATCACGTGGTTGAATGCCACCTTTTGCCTATTCTATCTAGATGCATCATATGCTTTTTGGACTTATGGAACAATTTCCCACGGCCCTCGTGTCTTGGGTTGGCCAATGGCAGGCTACTGGGATCAGTTATTTCTCGAAGAGAAAATGGGAAGGACAAGGCTGGATATGCTTTCCAAATTTTTCCTTCAAAACTAATAGGACTGAGTTACTCCTACTGCCTTGAAAGGAAGGAGTGAAGGGGAGCAGAGAGGCTAGGAGAGTTACATGAGTTGGCTGCCCTCCCTGTGGAAGGAAGCCTGCAGCGTGGGCAGAAGCAGCCCTCCTGTCACGAGGAGGAAGCCTTTCTGCCTACAGTTTGTGAGTCGTGCTTATGCTCTGCCGACGAGTAACGAAATTATGTGGTCATCCAGCCGTGGTCGTATTCAAAGAAAGGCAGAAGATAACAAATGGATTCCTATTAGCAGGGATGCAGTGACTTCTCCTTGACTGAAGAATTAACTATTAGAGGCAGAAAATGTTATTTCACAGAGGTTGAATCCTGATGAACCGAAAGATATTCCAAGTACTGAAGATTTTACCTTGAGGCCATTCTAGCTTGAACAGGCTTTGAATGGATCAGCTGGACCAGATGCATTTTTTTTTTTTTGCTTGGTCATTAGATTTTTGTATTACTGCAGTGACAAATAAAATAAAAATCATTTCAGAAGAAGAAGTTCATTAGACTTCAGCATTTTGATTATGAGTAACCTACTTTTTACTGTGATTTAAATATGAATTTAAACACTGCCAAACAGAAAGAGGAAATACTAAACTTCTGGTTACTTATGATGTAGGACTAAAACCTCTTTTTTAAAATAAGTGAAAAGAAAGTGAACATATTAAGTTTTGGAGATCAAAGCTTTAATACATTAAAAGTTGATATATAATCCCAATTTTATCCCATTAATAATAATGTTGATTAGCTCAATTTTGGAGCGTAATATTTTTTCCCTTATATCTGTTATTTCTCATGGCTGTGTTCCATGGCCAAAGGTTTTATTCTCCTAATCTCATACAGATATCTCAGAATGCATCTCACTGGTCATAAGAGGACAAAAAAAGAGGAAAGGGCAGGCATCATGTGTAATAGAAAAGCATGAGGCCTGGAGTTGGTTGGGAAGCTTACTCTACTACTCTGGGTGCTCCTTCCAGCAGCCACAGAGCTTCTCAGGGCCGGAGTTCTGTTGGGTAAGGCTTTTAGTAGCTCCACGAAGTAGGAATAACTGCCATCATCGGATTACGACTGTCAAAATTAAAATGGCCAGGTATGTGACTGTGCTTTCCCAACTCTAAAATGCCAAATAATGGAGATGATGTATTATGAATCCATTATTGAAAATTCAGCATGATTCATAAAGTGGGCAAGATGCGTTAAAACACCCATGCTCCCAACGTGGTATAGTTCACTTGCGTTAACTTCATAACCAACATGGAGAGTAATAACCAAGAAACACATTACTTGAAAATTATTGCCAAAAACACTAGGTACATAGGAAACTGGGATCACTAAGAGGAAAACCTCTGGGGCAACTTTGATGCTGCTAATTGGCCACTGGAACCATTACACACTTAGCTATGGTCTTCATAGGTGGCACGCAGGGTGGTAGCATAGAAAAATGTTAATATGATTAAAATTGAGCAAGAAGAGAGAAATGCCAGTGGGTAGCGTTAAGTGTAAGATTTTTTTCTAGGTACTGTCAGGGAAATCCTTGTGCTTGCTACTCTTCTAAAAAGAGAGAGGAGAGTAAGTGAGGGAAAGCATGCACACCATTTTATCCTTCAAAAATGCATCTTTTCGTTCATACGGAGTAATCAGATACCACTGACTGTGCCTGGCTCACAAATCATTTGCAAATTGCCTGGCCACCACTCACCTTGTTTCATCCTTGTCTACACAGTTGTCAGCCATCAGAACCACCTACAACGGCTTCCACTCAAATAGCAGGGTTACTAACAAATCTCCTCGAAGTGAAAATAAATGTGCGCAGTCGGGTAACACCCTGTCTTTCTCCCCCTTCCCCATGGCTGGGGCCCATCTGGCAGGAAGCATCATGCTGTCCAGATGGTGGCCACTTCTCTGCTCCTGCCTGAGCACAGTCTCTGCCAAGGCACCGAGCGCCAGTTTTCCGGTGAGAATCTGCTTGCAGGAAGATAGTTGCCTGGATTATGTCACCTCCTTTGTAGTCTACAAACTGGGGCTATAGTGAAACAAGTATGAGGGCCAGAGAAGAGGGAGGGGGCAGGCAGAGATGAAGTTTGTATGAAAAGAGGGAATTATCTGGGAAATGGGATGCACTCACTCACCTGTGTAAGCTTCGGTAAGTTATTTGAACTCTCCGGACTTGAGATATCTCATCTCTAAAATAAAACAGTTGAACTGAATGATTATCTGTCACTCCTCATCTCTAACATTTCTAAAATCTTGTGGCCATTTAGTGTATATGCTTCAGGAGGGTGCCTCTGAGTAAGATCCATTCTGCATTACAGTGATGACTATACCATGGCCAGCCAGCAATTTGGGGGAGGAATAAACAAGTTTCAGAAATATGTGGGAGGTAGCTTCTTTATAGCAAAACTAGGTCTGCCTGATGAAACATTTCAGTGAGATCCTAATTTCAGACTGTCACGTTCTTTAATGTTGAGAAGAGTTTTCTGGGCAAGTGCAGATTTCGTATCTAATTCATATTGTGTTTTTGATGCAGGAAAATATGATTTGCTGGGTTTCTACTGTAAATCAGGCATTGAGGACATTGTGGTGAATAATTTTGAGCCTAATGTTCATGGAAGAGGCGGTGCAATGGCCCACACCAGCCAACCGCAGGCAATCTTTCCACAGAGTGCCAAATTATTATATACGCCCTTCAAATATTTTTACTGAGGTGGAGGCCATTCTGAAAGGCCCTCAGAAGGGTCTTACCTCATCTTGTCTCCCTACTCTGGCCATCAGAGCACTGGGAGAGCGCTGGGCAGGTTCTGCACCTGTCCAAGCTTCCGAAGTTCCAGAGGGGGAAACTGAAGCAGTGTCATCTGGCTCTGGGCTCTGGTTCAACTCCACTCTATGCGGTGTGGCTATAAATATTTCTTTGTAGATCCTGTTATCTACTACATAAAAATGTAGAAATCGAGAAAAATACTTGAAGTAAAAAGAGACCGCTGCTTTGATATTGAACTTATTCTTATCCAAATTATGAATCATTCCTCCATCAATATATATTTAATAACTGTTTTGAATATACAAGAACACTGAATATTATGTCATGATCTACCCACTTTTCCGTTCCATTTAAAGTTTCAGCTTGAGAGGGTGGTGTGGGTAGAGTTTTTCAGAAAACCTTTGTTTTTTCTCTTTGAGTATGTTGGAGTTCTGCATATAATTCTCTATTAAAATGGGTGACGGTCTTTTGCTTCCTGTACTTTTCATAGGACAGACGTTTGTTTTCCCTGTGGCATATACTGTGTTGTGCACAGGAATAACCCAGGACACAAGAGTCATATAAGGCTTAAAGCTAGGGACCTTCAGGTGTCTGGGTGTTTTCGTCTCTACTCAGGCTGCCACAGGCTGAGTAGCTTAAACAACAGAAACTTATTTTCTCACGGTTCTGGAACCTAGAAGTCCAAGATCAAGGTTCTAGCTATTCACTTTCCGATGAGGATTCTCTTTCTAGCTTTCTGATGACTGCCTTCTCACTATGGCCTCACGTGGCCTGTGGGGAAAAAGAGGGATCTCTCTGGTGTCTCTTCATTAAGGACACTACTCCTGTTACATCAGTGCCCCATCTTTCGGAACTTATTTAACCATACTTACTTCCTTAGAGGGCCCATCTCCAAATACGGCCACACTTCAAAATATGACTTTGGGGTTGGGGGGGGGGCAGGATGCAAACATTTAGTCCATAACAAGAAAATTAGAGATTCTCAGGGGATGCATAGTGTAGGATTGCAGGTGATATAGCTTAGTGGTTAAAGAGTATAGTCTGGATTCAGTCACATCTTAGCTTGATTTCTGGTTTTGTCACTTACTGTGTGACCTTGGGCAAGTTCATTTGGAAATCATTTGTTAAATATATTTTGAGTATCTGCTGGGTCCTATGCTGGGAGCTGGTCATAGAGCTGTAGATATGACAGAAATAAACAGTACTGTCCATGTTAGATCCCTTGAAGAGTAGATGGAGCATGGAAAGTATTTGGTAAATGGTAGTTAGTTTCTAAGATTTCCTTGTTGGTCTGAGTATAGAAGATACAGGTCTTTTTTTGTTTCTACTCGTTTGGAATTCCCAGGAAGTGAGTCAGTCTCCCAGTGGGACTCTGCTTTTGCAAACATTATGCAGTTTCTACAGGCAGAATTGACATCTCTAAGGTTTCTAAGTATGTGCATGTATGTGTGTGTATGAGGGGGCATGTGTGTAGGTGGGAAGAAAAAGTCTGGTCTAAGACCACATGAGAAATACCACTGGATGTAGACTGCAAACACTGGGCACTGACTGGTGAGGCTTAACCGTCGCAGACTGTTCCACAGGAGTGATGGTTCCCTGATGGTCTCTTGAAGTCACCCACTGTCTCTGAAATTCTTCCAGGTATAGGATAAGCTACAAAGGGCTTCTCTAATTGGCATTCTATCTGGATTTGCCCAGTCTGCTTTGTGGGGTCTCTTCAACTCTGGGATTATCAAAAAGTCAGGATGTCAATGTAGTAACCAATCCAGCAGGTAACATATTTCTCTTCCCCACTCAACAAATAAATGCATATACTTATGTGCGCACACTTATGTGAGCTTGTTCAAACATGCACACACATACATATATACTTTTTTAAACCTATGATGGGGATTTGGAGGTATAAGAGCATTGAGAGGGTAAATATTAATTTTGTTTTCTTCTAAGGAAGAAGAAAGTTTCATCTGTGTCCTCTTATTGTTTAGAATCACAGATAACATCTTTTAATTCTTTATTGACTTTTAAATTAATTTGTTATCAGAACAATCTAAAGGCATCTTAAAAGCTATCCTCTAGAATCTTCCATTATACTCCAAGTACAACCACTGATTTAGAGCTTTGTCAATCACTTGAAGTTAAGTTAATTCTGGTGCCATCAGAATGTTGCAGAAAGAGCAACTGGCTGAGAGTTGAGAGGTTGGGTCCTAGTGTTTGGACAGCCCCAAGCCAGTAAATACCTTGAGAAAGACACCAACTGCTTCTCCTAGAAGAAGGCTTTAATCTTTCAGTTCAATTCATCTTTCTGGGACTTAGTCTTATTTGTGAAGTGAAGGTGTTAGAGAAGATGACCTGAAATGCTCTTTCTATTTGATCCTTAAAAATCTCCAGGTGAAAATGCCAAAGATATGCTAAGTGCTTTATATGCATTTTACCACTTAATCTTCATGATGACCCCTATCACTTACATTTACAAACAAAAGCCTAGAGACGCTTAAGAAGTTTGCCTTGAGATCTCAAGGCTAATAAGTGGTGGCCATCCCCAGCCTAAATTCTTAGCTGTCATCCCAGTCAATAAATTAAGATAGCCTCCTATGCTCAGATTTGGCTGTGGCACTGTGAGAGGACACCATCACACATAAGATAGATTCTTCCCTATTTCTATGAGTTAAGGTCAAATTTGGGAAACAAACATACAAACTACACAAAAATACATGAAGCAATTTAGTTCTAACTATGTGTTGCTATCTAAACAATAGTTTGGTAAAAGGAGAAAGAAGTTTAGGCTTGAAATCTCCAAGATGGGGATGGGATTGGGGAGGTCTTCAAACATGGGTAGGATCTGAATAAACAAAGGAGACACAGAGGAACCCTAGACTGTGAATATGTCAAGAACAAAGGCAAGATGGTACAGGCAGTGGGGAGGGTTTGTGTGAGTATGAGGCCTGCACTGGGAAATTAACTTGAAAGATACAGAGCTGGTCTAGGTATAAGAGACCTTTCAAACCTTTGGAAGGGAAGTTAGGAATTGTGGGTGAGTTTAAAGCAGGGAAGGAACCTGAGCATATAGGTTTTCATGGGTTTGGCCAAGCAGTGTATGCAGGGGACAGAGAGAGAAACTGTGGTCGATTTGTGGACTTGGACTAGAGAATAGGAAAAGGAAAGAAAAGGAATTCCTTCTGAATGATGTTTGAAGGACAAAATTAGACTTTGGGACAATTTAGTTATAGGAGATACAAGAAAAGAAAACATCAAAGATGATATTTTTTATCATTTATTTTAAATTTTTTACTGGATTTCTAATAAATGTTAACATTGCCATATTATTCTGTTTAAGAAATAAGAAGGAATTTGTGAATGAAGGAAAACAAAGAGGGGAGACCTGTAGAACATTTTGGGAGCTGGGACCCACTTAATGGAAAAGGACGTTTGAAGAAGAAAGATATCTAATATTCAGGTTTTTTTGCGGGGGGGGGGGGAGGGTGGTGGTGTGCATGGACATGTGCATTGCTATGATATAAACTCCTTCTGTTATTCCAAAAACTTATGTGAAATCTGCTATACATAAAAGGATTTCTGAAGGCTTCTTTTTGTTTCTTTGTTTCCTTTTTGTTTTTGGTGTAAATGGTGAATTACTCATATGGTAGATATTGTGTAGAACTTAACAGTTTATGAAGACTGTGAGATGAACCATACACTGAGCTAATCTAGCAGAAATAAGAGTTTGGAGGTAGGTCATAACAAGGGAACCTACCCTCCCCACCCAAACACACGTTCCCATCTTACCTCCTACTTAAGGCTTGCGTTAGACTTTCAATACAACGTGGAATGGAAATTAGTCCAATCTTACCTAGATTTGAAAGGAAAAAGATGACCATAGCTGATGAATGCATTACATATGGAACTGTAATCAAGAAAATTAGAAAGGAAAGTCAAATCTATTAAAAGCAATCTAAATGAAGTGGGACGGTTCTAGTCCTATGAGATCCATTCATAGCATAATTACTAATGGATTGGTTTATTTAAATTATCTTTTATGTCCCTTTGTAAAGCTCCATGGAATCCTCAAAAATGAGGAAGCTGGGACAGAGACAAATTCTTTTAGAGCACTTTCTGCCAGGTTTTCAGGAAACTTTGTATTTGATAGTCGACATTTATTGAATACCAGTTACCTAAATTGGGGCATTATGCTTGGTGTTAAAGGAACATTGTGGTCTCTGACATTGAGACACAGAGTTTGCTTCAGACACATGGGGTCATTTTCTATTGTGAGAGAGGATATTATGAATCTCAGCTTCTGAAAGGACCTTAGACTACTTGTGCTACTCTTATACTACTTAACAATTCTTATACTACTAAAGAAACTTACACTCTTTATACTACTCTTTTCCAAATCTGCAATTTTTTCTATATCAAGAGAAGATGTTCCAGCAGCACACTTTAGCTTCTGTTTTTAACTTAAATCTGAAAAAATGTCTTAAAACTTTTTCAACTGATTTAGAAAGCTGGAAAAATTACTAAATCAGATTCGGATTTGCAAGCTATTGAGTTTTATTCCTATGCTTCATTGGTAAATATATTCTCCATGACCATTTGCCCAAATGATACATTCAGTACAAGGCAGCTGTACGATTTCATTTGCAGAACAAAACTATCATAGACTGGCACAAGATTGAGATTGTCTAGTCTGACCATCATCCCCACAAATTTTTCATTCATTCTAAACCTTCAAGAAGGAGAAACTTGCTCCCTCAGAGGCAGCCTAGGACATCATTGGAAAGCTTGGACTATGTAAAAGGTTCTAAATTGAGTTGAAATCTATCTGCCTGTAACTTCTGTTTATTTATACAAGTTGATTATTTAGAAATACAAACAGAATAGGATAATCCCATTTCATAATAGAGCCCTGAAATATTTGAAGCTTTTATCATGTTTAACCAACTCCCATCCTTCTCTTCTCATTCCCTGTGTATCCTCTTCCCTCAGCTAAAAGTGCCCATTTTCTTCTTCCATTCTTCATACGATATGATTTGAAGGTTCTGTCATCGATTAAAACAAATTCAGTGTGCCTTTACCCTTCTTCATTGTCATAATTAAGACACAATATTTCAAAGGTCATTCATTCATTCAAGAAAATATTTACTGAGTATCCCATAAGTCAGGGCACTGTGCTCGATACTGGGGATAAAGCAGTGAACACAATAGATTAAAATACTTATCTTCATGGAACGTACATTTAAGTGGGAAGACAGAAAATATTTGAGATAAATAATATAAAGTAACTCAGTGATAAGTGTTTGGAGAGAAAAATACAGCTGGATGGAGATATAAGATGTAGGTGGGTGAATGGTATTATAGTCGTTGGCTAAGATGACCAAGAAAGTCCTCACTGAGAAGGTAAGTATGTTAGTCTGGGTCTCCAGAGAAACAGAATCAATAGGATATAAGGATATGTTTCCCCTTCTATCTATCTATCAAGAGATTTATAAAAGGAATTGACTCACGTGGCTATGGAGGCTGAGAAGTACCATGACCTGTAGTTGGCAAGTTGGAGACCCAGAAGAGCCGATGGTGTAAACTCCAGTCTGACTCCAGGTCCAAGTCCAGTTCCAAAGGCAGGAGGAGCTCAAGGACAATCAGGCAGAGAGAGTGAATTCTCCCTCACTCAGCCTTTTTCTTCTATTCAGGCCTCCAATGGCTAGGATAAGGCCCACCCCCATTGGGGAGGGTCATCTGATTTACTTGATCCACCTATTCAAATATTAATCTCATGTAGAAATACCCTCACAGACATACCCAGAATAATGTTTTACCAAATATCCGGCCACCCTGTGGCCCAGTCAAGTTGACACATAAAATTAACCATCACACTAAGATTTGAATAGAGACTTAAGAAAGTGAAGAAATGAATTATGTGAGTATCTGGAGGAAAAGAATTCCAGACAGAGAAAACAGAAAGTTAAAAGGCCCTGAGGCAGAGGCAAGGCTGGTATATTCAAAGAACAGCTAGGAGATCAGTGTGGCTGGAAAAGGATAAGCTGGAGGTGAAGAAGATGAAGTCACAATGCGATCAGATTATTAAGGACTTCAGCTATTACCTTGAGAGCAATGAGGAACCATCAGAACAATTGGAGCAGAACAGTGACCTGATGTTATTTTTAGCAAAAACATTCTGGTTGCTGGTGGTGTTTAGACAGAAAGCAAAGCAGCATGAGGACCAGTTAGGGGGCTATTGTAGCAATCTAGGCAGGACACAATGGTGGGGTGTGGACCATGAGGTGGCACTGGAATTGGTGAGAAACAGTTGAATTCTGGATACTGTTTGAAGCCAAAGTTGACAAGATTTGCTAATGGATCAGATGTGGGTTGTGAAAGATGAAGTGGTGTCAAGGATAACTTTAAGGTTTTTAGTCTGAGTTTCCATTTACTGAGATAAGAATGTCTGGGTGAGGAGGTGGTTAGTGGATGACAATCAGTTCAGCTTTAAATTTGTCAAGTTTGAGATGCCCAATGCCATCCAAGTGGAGGTTGGGGTTGGAGATAGACATCTGAGAATTATCAGCACATAGATGGGATTTAAATAGAGGAGGTTGGATGATATCACCAACAGAGACAGTGATGTTACAGAAGAGGTCAAAAGACAGCCCTGAGACCCCTGGGTGGATGACCCACACAGAATCAGAGAGAAAGCCTCTTATCTTCTTATATATCCTCTTGTTCTAAAGCCCCCTAAGATCACTTTAGTCGTTAGGGAAGCTCCCCCATACTGTGAACTTGTACTGTGCTTTCTATTTCTGACTTTTCCCATTCCATCTTCTGAGTTTTTCTTATGTGTGCTACTGCTAAATTGCATCCTCTTCTCCCTGCCACCCTGATCTTGCATAAGCACATGGACTCCCACCAAAATTTGATTTGAATGCTAAGACTGATGATACTACACACACACACACACACACACACACACACGTCAAGAGGATACAAAAAACGTTTATTACTTACATAATTAAAGTCTCTTAGGAGATTAGGGCAGGCCTCTCAAGCAGGTCTGAAATGGCTTGAGAAAGCAAGGAAAGGAGACTGGCTCCTGGTTTTTATTTTGGTTAGAGGTTGGGGCTGTGAGGATTCCCATGCCCAGGCAGGGGCTTGTGTGGTTTGAATCTCTTGTCCAAGCTAAAGAAAGGAGCACCCAGAATTTCTTAAAAGCTTGCCCAGATGTGGGGAGAAACGGGAAGAGAGAGGGGTGAAGATTAAAATATGTCAGTAGTCAAGCATCAAAAAATAGAGTCAGACTTCTTGTTATTATCCCGTTTTTGTGCCATTAATATTTTGGACTTGCATTCTTAACTCAGTCTTGTTAAGTTCAGTCCATTTTTCCAAGCCACCAAAATCCTTTTTGGTCCCAATTCTGCTGAGTAGTGTTTTTCAATACTACCAAGTCATTTATCATTGGAAAATACAATGACTATAACCCCCAAATCTTTAATGATTAATAAAAATGTTGAACATCGCAAAGCATTGTTGCATCCATCTCAGCTATTTCCTCCAGTTTGGCATAAACCATTAATGTCATTCAATGTAGCCAATGGCTGACTCCCGAAATTAAACTAGCATCCAAACCTGATTATTTCAGCTTGTCTCAAAAACATTCTGATCAAATCATGAACAACGTGAACCCTCTTGTGTAAGGCCAGATGACCTACCAGATTAATAATGATTTATCATATCAATAATGCTATCAAAAGAGGAAATGTGGTTGTATTTACTTTTTGGTCAGCCACTCAGAATGCTGCCAGGAAACAACCACACCTCTCTGTAGATTTTTGAGTTTGCCGTTTTTGTTCTTTCATCTATTTCTAGTCTTCTAATACTGTTTTTAGTACCCAGAATCTCAATTGCAAATTATTTTTGTAATATGGTTTTTAATTCCTCATTATCAGCAGATATGAATTCATTTAAGTGCTGACCAATAAAGTCTTTACCCTTATTGGGCTTCAATTTCTTCCTAATAGTATTTAGCCTCAAATTCGTGGCTTCTCTTGCTCCAAATAAAACTATAAGTTACTTTGGTATTTTAATTTTTTTCTCAAATCTCAGCTCACTTGGGACCTTCATCTCCCTGACATGAGTCTTACTGGCCCTACCATTCTCATATTCAATGTTCATTTGTTCATTCATTCACTCATTTGACAATGCTTCTTGACTATTGCCGTGTTCTTGGCACTGCATTACCAAAATGATGAACAAAATAGATACGGATATTTCTCAGTTGTATTTTTTTCTTTTTAAAATATCTGTAGCTACAGTTTTTTTTGGTTTTCTTTCCACTTTCCTCCTCATTTTATCATTTGCAGTTGCTCTCAAAATTGCATTTTTGAGAACATCATAACACTTTTGAGTCATAATCTCTTTAGGAGTCTCATGCCATGAATAATGCATATCTTTTCTCTAAACATTTTGAAGACACTCACATAGTCTAGAGTGTACGATTCATGCTCCCTGGTCTTCTTTCCCTTGGAAAAATAAAATTCAAGATAACACAGTCAGTTTCTTTTAAAGTCCATATTACTTTGACTTTACCAAGTAATTCTTCTTCTTGTCAGAACTAGGTCCCAAGTGGTCACTTCCTCCAGTTGTTTCCTTGTTTCTTTAGCGATTAAATTATCATTAATGATATTCAAGCACCTGTTACATGGTTGGCTTTTAGCCAAATAAAATGTTTAGTCTATTCTTGGACTGCTGATAAGGACAGGAATCTCCCCTCTCTTGTTCACCCCTAATTCCTGCACCATGGCGGGTGCTCCATAAGGACCATCATTTTTATTATTACGTACTCAGTGCTCTCCAGGGCACTTCCGTTTTCAGGAAATGGAGATTTCCATGCAGATATTAATCTTCTTGACTTTTAGCACTACTCATTTCTCCTCTTCAAAATCTGTTTCTTTTGAGAAAGACAAGTCTTTCTATCATCATGTTCTAATTTAGAGGGTAATTTCATCACATTTTAGAGATTCGTTTTTAATATATTCATTCATTCAACTAATATTTATTTAGTACCTATATAATAATAGCAATAACAATAACTAAGCTATTGAACGTGAACTCAGTCACTTTTTAAAGCACTTTACACAAGTTAATGAATGTCATCTTTAGAATCCAGCTGAGACACAGAGATATTAAGAAAAATTTCCAATGTCACATAGATTTTAAGAGGAGGAGTGTGGCAGTATTCTGGGTACTGATGATTCAGTAATGGACAAAATGGAGAACATGCCTTTTCTTAGGGAATTTACATTCCAGGAAGGAATGCAAATGGTAAATAAATAAACAAGATACTCTCAGGTAATAGGTACTATGAAGAAAAATAAACATTGGAATTTGATGGAGAGCGACTGGAGAAGGATAACAACTTTCATGAGATGGTCATGGAAGGTCTCTCTGGAGAGGTGGCTTTGTGACTTTCAGCTGCGAGTAGAAAAAAAAAACTGAACACAAAATACTTTAAGCAATGGAGGAATTTGTTATCTTACATAAAAAGATGACTTAAGGTAGAAGGACTCTAGGATTGTCATTTTTTTTTTTTTTACTCATTTCTTGTTTTTCTTTTTTTTTTTTTTAAGGATTGGCACCTGGACTATCAACTGTTGCCAATCTTTCCTTTTTTTTTCCTGCTTTATCTCCCCAACCCGCACCCCCCCCCCCCCCCCCCCGTACATAGCTGTATATCTTAGTTGCAGTTCCTTCTAGTTGTGGGATGTGGGACGCCGCCTCAACGTGGCCTGACGAGCGGTGCGATGTCCGAACCCAGGATCCAAGCCCTGGGCCACCGCAGCGGAGCACGCGAACTTAACCACTTGGCCGCAGAGCCGGCCCCTAGGATTATTTAAGCAAAGGCTAATGGTTGTAAGAGAACATCAGTTCTTACATGCCCATCTCAGCATGTGGACTAGCTACCTCCTTGCTTGCAAGATGGTTGCCTTACTTCTACGCATCCCATCCTTGCACACCTTAAGCAAAGTCCGTAGGTAAAAAGAGACAGTTTCTTCCCATAGATCTCTTTTTTATCAGCAAGAAACTCTGTTCCCGGAGACTTCGCATAACATTTTATTGTCCAAAATTTTGTCACCTGCATGGGAAATGAAATGACCATGACTGGCCTACAGTCTAAGACTTAGTATAATTCAGATTCGGCACCTGGAGCTTGGGTTTTGGTCACGTTTCTTAAGTACAAGAACGACCAGAGAAGGTGAAACAACCAAAAAATTAGGGAGAAAAGAGGGAATAGATTTGGATAGAAAACCACTAATGCCTATACTAAGCTGAGTCCTGAGGAATGAGGAGTCAACTATGTGAAGGGCTAGGGGAAAGAGTATTCCAGAGAAAGGAGCAGCAGGTGGAAGTCCTTGAGAGTAGGAACTAGGTCAGTACGTTCAAAAAACAGAAAGACATGGAGTTGAAGCACAGCGCTACAAGAGAGAGGGGCATGGAAGGAGGTGAGAAGGGAAATGTACAGTGTTTAAGAATCTAGGTTCAAGACTCCTTTTCTTTTGGAACCTCGCCTCTAGTGCTTTAGGTTCAAATAACAGAACTGCCATTTATTATTTATTTGGCTTTGCACACATTAGCTAACCTATCTGTGTTGCAGTTTCTGTGTCTTTAAAGTGGGTATAAATAATAACCCACTACTCATGGAATTATTGAAGGATGAAAAACAAAACATAAACAACAATTAGAACAAGGCCTGGAATATGTATGTGCTAAATAAATGTTAGCTTATTATGCTATTATTATTATGTCATTGGTTCAGAGTTCAGATCATGCAGGGTCTCGTAGACCATACAAGATATTTTGATTTTGTTCAAATTAAATTGTAGAGTCATTGGGGTTTTTAATGCAGGGAGTCAACTAATATGATTTGAAATTTTAAAGTTTTTTTTTTTCTGCTGCAGAGAATGGGGGAGGGGAAGAGTTCATGCAGCATAGTCAGTAGGACTTTGTCATAACTTACATCAGGTAGGTTTGATTAGGGTGAAAGCATTGGGGAGGGAGACAGAGCTAGCAGAATTTGTTAACAACTTATATTTGAGTTTGCGGTTAAGGGAAATAAAAGATTCTGAATATTTGACTTGGAAAATTGGGGAAATGGTGACATTCTTTATTAGGGGGGTCTGCGGGATTCACAAAATTGCCAAAGGGATGGAACAAAAAGATTACGAACATTTGAATCTGTTCTTCCATGTTTCTTAAGAGAGTTTTTCCTTTCTCTTTCCTATCTTTTAGGAACTCACTTTCTTTCCATTTACACACTTGATCTGATAATGAAACAATTTGTGAAGATAATCTTTGTCAAACTGGTTTACCACAGAGCAGAAGTGAGAACATAATGAATTTAACACTTGCTTGTTGAATATGTCCCAAGCCTTTCAAGGCCCAGCTGTTCAAAATTAGTAAGTGACTCTCATGAAAAGTGATTTGTAGTTATTTTCGTTTTTATTTCCCCTATCTTTTCCTTCCAGCTGTTAGAGCCTATTTTTTCCTGTAGGTGGAAAATAATTTTAATTTCTTTTGTTCTCAAAGCCAAGTTGAAAGGTGGACAGAATGGCCATTTCAATTTAGCCCTATTGTGTTCCTTTAACATGGTCCAGATGGCCTTCAATGATGGGTAGATACATGCCCATCTTCCATGTCTCCCTCTTCTCTAACGATATCCTGTGAGCATATAATCTATGTAGGCATCCAGCTTTGTATACCACAAGGAGTTTTCTTTCTTACATGTTTTGCTGAAGACCAACAGCATTGAAAAAGGAAATTCATAAAGTTCTTGCAAATGACTCAAACCTTGTTGTCTTTTGAAGACAACAACAACAACAAAACCAAAACCTGTTAAATATAGCTGTTTATTGGCAAGGACCACTTTGTGTGTGTTTGGCTCAGCCAGTACTGTAGCTCAGAGGATGTATATCGTTGCCCAACATACCTAAAGATGACATCATTGACATGCCACTAGTATTGGGCACTGAAATTATTTTTCCAGTAGTGATGATGAAATGAGCTAAACCAACCCTTTCTGCTCTTTGTCCTTATGGTGAGAATTACTGTTATCAGTCAAGATCTTTTTGGTTGCAAAATACAGAGATCCAACTTGAACTAGTTTTGGCAGAAAATCTAGGCTTCAGCATCAAAAGAAGAGAGAGAGCAATTTTTACAAGGCAAGGAGCAGTTCCAGGAGTCTTAAGGATTGACTTTGAACCCCATAGCGCTCCTTTTCTTTCCATCTCTCATCTTTTTTTTTCTTTTTCTCAGCAGAACACCTTCTTCCACAGACAGCTTTAATGCTGTATCTTTCCAGCTTTAGCATCAGAAAGGAAAAGATTCTACTTAGTTCCACATGGAAAAATCCTAAAGAACAGTGGTCAGGTTAGGTCAGAAGTCCAACCACGGTCCAATTGCTAGGACCAGGGAGTCAAGGCAACAGAGTAAGATGGTGGCCCTCAGACCATGAATCTAGAGTAGGTGAAGGGGCAGTTCCCCAAAAGAATGTGGGATGCTGTTCTCAGAGGAAGAGAAGGCTCCTAGACAAAAACAAAACAAAACAATTAAGAAACACAAACAACACGTGTTTACTAAAAGAATCCATTTGCAAGATAGCCGGCGGGAATTAGAAGGTAACTCAGCACCTAGGGAATAGAGCTCTGGTCCAGGAGTGGCACACACTCTTCTTAGTTTTCAGTCCCAGATAGTTAAACTCACTGGGTGATTTTCTTAACAGACTTAGATATCTGATTCAAGATCAGCACGTTTTCAGCAATCAAATCTCACTGAATTGTTTTGCTTTCTTTATGTCTTTGTTTTAACTTAGAGAAGTCTATTTTGCTTTGTCCATGGTGCTTCAGGGACTTTCCTTTTCAAGAAGCCATTGACTATATAACCTATCTGAACTGCTTTGGGGTTTACTCAGTATTTTCTTTGTATACTTACAGCTTGTTGATAGACTAGAAAAGAATTATTTGGAATGAATAACAGACATATCTAGAAGGGATTTTATTTATAGCTTGAGTAATCCCCATTTTATAGACAAAAATGAGACTTGAGAAGGGTAAGTGATTTGCCCAAGGTCACATCTCTTATTACCAAAAAAGCCGGTATTAAAATCCCAAGACCACCTGATTTAGTTTTGTGTCATTTCCACTGCCTCAGGCTCAGTGAAGACAAAGTGAGAATAAATTCAATAATAACAAATGTGAAGATCAGGTTGGATCATCCCAGTCACTTTGAAGAACACTTGCTGCCCTTAGGACTTAGAGTGTAAAGATGGCTTGATAGGTGAGGGGCAGAGAGGAGGGGGCTTGGGCCGAGAGGTGCTTGCTTCCCTCGTGCAGGCAGGACCCTCAGTGTCAGGAATGCTGTGGGGAGCATATATACAGAGACAGGGACAGAACATAGATTCCTCTCTTTCCTTTCGACTCAGGCTCAGTTGGATTCTACTCATCGTGCGTCTCTCCAAGCAGCCTCTTTTTGATTTGTCACTGCTGTGGCAGCAGTTATGGTCCCTCTCATTCTCTCTGCCTCCCAAACAGCCTCCTTCCAACCCATCATCACCATAGTGATCTGTCTAAAATGCAAATTGGATTGTGTTATGCTCCAGCTTAAAATAGTTCAATGTTTACCCCTTCCTCCAACCACACAGAATAAAGTTCAATTCCTTCACCCCAACGTTCCTCTCTGCCTCTTCAGTCACTATACCTGCCAGCCTTGGTCCCTGATTTGTTAAGATTTTGAACTGACCAATAATTAGAACTCCTAAAGATTAGGGCTATGGAGCCTTATTCCTCTTCGTGTGTCTAGTAATGCCAAAATATTTATTGAACTGAATCTCTTTTGAATCTAGACTAAGTCTAAAAATCAGAAGAAACAAATCCACTTAGTGAATAAGTCAATATTTTGTAGATAAAACTGTAACTATAAGTCATTGCCCTTATATTTTACTTTCTTAGTCTTCTGAAACTAGATTCACTGCCATTGTAATATTATAAGCAACTAATTAAGTAAATGGAATTTGAATTTTGCAATCTGATTTGCAGCTTGAGAGAATAGCTTGGTGCTTAATGCAAGGCAAAATCCTACTAAATCCAGGCAGAGAACTTTTCTTATTTGGTTTTTGAGCTCTGGGACTAAGTTTTTGCCTTTTGGGATCTCTTCTTATGCCGTTCGGTTCCAATTTCAGTTTTGAAAAAGTGTGAATGAAACAAAAAAAGAGCAATTGTTACTAAGGAGCTGAAGATGGTAAGCCCTGGTAAACACAGGAATGAGCCACTGCTGGAGGACAGATGTAATTCTATTAGGGCTATCTGGACGGGCACTCACTGACTCCGATGTCTGGGGACCTCCCTAGAGATGGAGAGTGCTGTGTTCCTCAGTTATCAATTAGAAAGTTAAAGCTGAGGCTATCCTTTTCATTGAAAAAGTGAAGATTAATTTGAGGTTGTTAGTGATATGTTTCTTGACATATATGTGAAATCGGGGAAATTTTTGCGTAAATTTACTGCTCTCAGATCCCCCTTAAATTAGAATCCATAAAAGATTCCTCTGAGTGCTTTTATGTAGGAAAGTTAGGGATCTAGAAAAAGATAGTCTAATTTAGTAGTGTTAACTCTGCTCTAGGGAAACTGAACATTTTTGGTTATGATCAAATTATAGAGCGAAGATAAGCTTGGAAGATGAGGGGAAGCTTTGACAGTGGGCGTATCCAGGTGTCAACTTCACCGCATCAAGTACTAGCTTTGCTGCAGCAGGACTGATGCTGGAGCCTGCCTTCCTATACTAACTGCATTGGTCTAGATTGTCCCTGGAACTAGGTGAGGCTGGGCTGTCCTGGTCAAGCATCAGGGACTCTGAATGGGTAGGAGGCAGAAGCTGAGGTCCTCATTTCCAATTCGTTGACTTTCTCTCTGTCCCCATTCCCCAGACTGTGTCTGGCACACAGGGACAAATCACAAAAATGTATTGCATAAATCATAACTTACCATTTTCCTCAGATATGTAGTTCAGAAAACAGAGCTTGTTTTATAGAGAGGTATTCAGAGGAATTCTTAATTTTAAAGACATTTCCCCTCCTTCCTAAAGCCCCCCCCCCCCACCATTGGCACCTGTGACTTATTATCTTCAGGTTATGAGCATCTCCAAGATCAAGTCCTCATCCTCCAACTCTCTAGATGCCTTCTGCTCTGATGGCTTCCACACACATCAGGGCTGTGGCGCCCACACCTACAGTTCCATCCCTAAATGTTGCCCACAGGCATGCCCATATTACAACCTGTCTAGTGTAATATTCCTCTGGCTCCCCTCTTCTTGGCCCATTCTTTATAGTTCTGAACTCCATTTCTACTGAGCCCCAAGGTTATTTTCAAGCATCCAGGCTTACCCTTGGATTCATGTGTTTACTCATTAGACATCTTTCCTTATATCCAGTCAGTTAATATGTCCTGCTCATCTTCCTTCAGATTCTTTCTCATTACTGTTTCTTTTTCATTCCTCTGTAGTCACCCTTGCCCAAATCCTTTTTGCCTCATTATTACAGCCTTTATAGGTTATTACAGCCTCCTGCAAGTTTTTCCTGTCTTCACCATTCACAAATCATCCGGCATTTTGATGTAGAATACTTTTCCCTGAACAGATTTTCTCAAGTTACCAGCTTGCTGACTTATATATGATTTTAGGTCCCACTGTTTGCCAAAGTGCTTTTCAAACCAGTGGATGCTTTGTTCCTGCAAATATGTGAAGCTCCATACCTTTTCTATGACTTGGTTTATGATAAAGCTCTTGCCTGGAAACTCTTACTTTTGCTCTCTGCCACCTGTCGGGGCTCAGGTCAAGCATCTCTTACCACTTTGATGAAATTTTACGTGACGATTCCACTCTTCACTGATCACATCTGCAACCTCTGGAAGCTGTGCTGTTTTAGATGGTTTACTCTTGTTTTACCTGTAATAATGTGTTGTAAATTCCTTGAGATTGGAGTCTTACCTCACATGTCCTTGGGGATCTCCCCAGCATGAGCCTACTTGTTTACATTCTATGGGCTTAATAAATATGTGCTGTGCTTTAAAAAATACTCTTGGTACATTCATTTTGTCATTTCTAATTGCCAATCACTCGATATTTAAAATCCTAAAAAGATACCAATTGTTATTTGCTGGTGTTTTGTAGTCCTTGTATTTTAGGATATTTTGGGTGGACTTCCCAAAGTATAAAATGGCGGAAGAGAAAGGATTCCTTCTGTGTTTTACTAACTTATTCTGCAAACATGCCAAGCTAGTGTTAATTCTGTAATCCTCTCTGTAGAGAAACAATTGGCAGGGATGATTCAGTATCCGGGAATTTTATAGTCATCGCTTTTATTCTTACATTTCTATACTTGAAAACAAATAAACTCTACTAATTGCTCACATATCCAGAGTTTTCAATGTCGATCCTTAGTCACTCGGTAGCAGTGGTAGAAGGAGTAAGTAATAGTAACTGGAAAGGTAGAAAAAGCAGAACAGTAATACTACAATAAAAATGGTAGCAGCATCAGTAGAAGTAACAGTAAAGTCCACCATATATGTGTGTATTGTGTACCAGGCACTGTGCTGGTGTGATGCATACATTATTTCACTTATCTTTATAGAACTCTGTGGGGTATTGTTAGTCACCATTATAAGATCAGTAAACTTGCTCAGAGAGGCTGATAACTTGTCAAAGGACTACAGTTAGTAATTGGTAGATATGGAAACCAAACTCAAATCTGTCTAATTTCAAAGCCAGACTCCTATAATATGACTTAACTTAGTGAAATCAATAGAAAAAGCCTTTTTTAAAAACTATAAACTTTTACATCCATTTGTTGGGGTCTTCTTCTATGCCATGGCTGCATGAAATTAGTTGAATCGTGAGTTTTCTGAAGGTACTGATGTATGGTCTATGCACAGCTGGAGAGTGCATTTGAGCAGTTCAGAGATCTAACACAGTGACGTCAGCTTTTCAACTCCATCGCCCCTTCATCAGGCATTTAGGTTTGAGTTTTCGAGATATTTATATGCACGTGAACCAAATGTGCAATATGCTGGAGCTTATCTTAATCTTCACTTTTCCAATCTGGAGTAATAAGTCCATTCAAAAACTTATGTGAGAGTCTTGGGCATTTCATAATATAAAGAATTTACCAGTATTTTTTGAGTATATTAAAGACCGAGATTGTGGCACTTAAATTATTGAGGCAATCCTAGCAGTAATTTTGTCATTTTTCCCTTATTTAAGATTTCAGTCAGAATGTGCTCTTTGTGGTACAGCTGCTGTGTATGTTGAAGCTGTAATGTGTGAAGCTCATCCTTAGTTGAACCAGTCGCTGTCTGACAAGTTTGAAGCTATTTGCGGTTCATTTCATAGTTCTATGTGATGTGTGCATGATTTGCTCTTGGCACTGATTCAGAAGATGAAAAACAGAAACATTTAACATACAAATGAAAGAATACTTTGGGTTGGCCTTTTGGAAGCTTTAAAATTGTTTAGTCATTTCAGGAGTGTGTGCATTTTGTTTTCACCGGAACACACTGGTTGAGCGTTAAGAGGGGTACAATTATAGAATTAGTGTTTCTCTGACTTCACCTCTCCCTACTCTTGTGGAGCCTTCAATTTCCCTTTACAGGAGTCTCTAGGTGGTGTCTAAGGATACTCAAGAGCAGTCTCTCTTTCTAGTTTTGGTGCCATGATGATGAGGATGGTGCTGGAAAACTTCTGCGAATGTGCCTCTTGCCTTTGACAAAACTGCAGCTTCCAGTAATTGTGGATGCCAAAGCCACAGCTCCAAGAAGTCAGAAGCTGTTCCAGTCTTTCAAAGCTGAGCATCTGACGCCCTTACATTGTGCCATGTGTCCTATTAAATGGAGAGTCTTCTTTTTCTACCTGAGATACGTACTCCCCAGTCCCAAATCAGAGCCACTTGTGTTCCTGATGGCTCGCGGACACTTCAGTTTAGTCGCAATCATTTATCCTAGACTTGGGCCAAGTTTATGGGCTCTGGGGCTGAGGACATATCTGAATATCAGTTGGATATTGTACTTGAGATTGGTCCTCTTCTTCAGCCTGAGGGTAAGTTCCTTTCCAAGAGACACTTAGATCTCTTATGCAAATTAACCTCTGGACAGGAGTTCCAGAATTTTCCAGATTTACCCTTTGGATATAGGCGAGTCTTAATGTCTTCATAAGTTAGGTCTGAGCTAATTCTATATGCTATTGTCAGCTAAGCATTCCTGTGCCCTATATGTGTTAGCAAAAAGTGCATCCTTGTGTGAAATACATTAGTCATTATGTTCTAGTAAATGCAAGAAGAATTTAAGGTAAATTTAAGTGGTCTTCGCGATAGTTTTCTCCTTCCTCCCTTCTTCTCTTCCTTCCTCTTTCTCTACTTTCCTCCTTTCCTCTTTTCTTCCTTCCTTCCCTTCATCTCCCCGCCCCTTCCTTTCTGTATTAACTTGGTTTCCCTGTGTGGGAGTAAGGGTGAGACTTTGGGACAAGTCGAAGTTTATCTACCTTGGTCACATTCACAGCATTGCTGTATTAGAGATCTTATGCCCTCTGACTTTTGTTGGCATTTGGTGATAACATCCACCATTATTGTTTCAAATCTATAACAACTCTACTTCCAAAAAACACTGCCCATGCCCTGCTAGTTGTCACAGGTAAATACTGCTTTCCAGTTCAGAGGAATGCATCCTCGTTTTCCATCACGGTCAGATCACACAATACATTTTGCGTTGAGATTCTTCTCAAGTTATGAGGTTTGGGATTGTGATATGCTGCGTTGCACCCAGTCTTTATTTCAGTCAGAAAATCAGCATTGGAAATCTGAAGTGGCTGAGTTGTGGCATTTTGTGAATATTTATCTACAAAGTTAGAATGTTTTCAACAGAAGGATTGACTTAACTGAACATTCGGTATTGAGTAATGAGCAAACTCATGTAGAAAAAGGAATTGTTATGTGTCAAGTACCATTCTGGATGCTGGGGTACAGTTGGGGATAGATCAGCGCTGGCACTCCTGCAGCGTATAGTGCAACAGGAAGACGTTCATTAAGCAGGTAACTATGAACACAGGATGTCTTGTGAGCACAGAGATGGAGGATCTAACAGAAAGCTTGTCCCCTCACTGTGAAATCTTAAGACAGAAATAATGTGGACATTTTAATTTTGATATCTAGCAGCAAATATAAATATTTGGTTACATGTACACTATTTTAATCATGAAAATTTTGAAATGTAAATTATTTTTAGATTGAAATGCAATGTTCTCCTGTAAGTACCTTTAATTTGTTGTAAGAATTAATCTCTTCTTCTTATATGGACAACCACATCATGAACAACAGCAAAACATAAAAATATGAAAAAAAGAAAAATAAACAAACAATAGAATGAGCTATTGGAAAATAGTTTTGTAAAGACTTGTTCCCTAGTCTCATCTCTACCCCTACTTCCCATATCTGGTGCCTCTCTTGATTGCCTGTTATTTAGTGAAATCCTACATGAACTTGACAACTGCAACATAATCCTTAAAAGACCTTTTAAATACACCTAATTTACAATTAGAAAGAGATCAAGCTTAGGCATCTAAGTGAGAATCATAGACTTATGGCTGGTATAGCCTGGCCAACCCTTCTGCCTCACCAGTGTTTAGAGTAGCTTGCCACCCAGTGTATTGTCCCACATGAAACATTCAGAAATAGGCTCAGCTATTTGAGAAAGCCATCGATGACTATGGCATATGGGAAGATTTAGGAATAAAATACTGAGAGAAGGCATTATTCTTCAGTGCATTCAAGTGTAGGCACATGGCTCAGTTTCAGACTCCTTTACTAGGAGTACTTAAATTAAAAAAAAAAAATCCATGCAAGAGAAAATAAAATCTTTGTTTGCTTTTGGACAAACGCCTGACTAAACAGATGGACTTTGCCTAATGCCCTAGACTGCCAGCTCATTTGTGTGCTTTGGACCAGAAGAGAAAACATTTTCAGAGTACTACCACCTTCAAAGAAGAAACACTGTTTTATTACCTGCTACATCCAATTCTAGAAATTTTCATCAGTCTACGAGAAGAAAAGCATCCGCAGATCAGCAGACTTGAGGTTTCTTAGACTACGCAGGTTAATGATCAAGACCTTCAAGTGTACGTGGAGGGAAATCATTTGGCAGGCTGCAAGGCACAGGTGTGAAGCCAATACACTACGCTAATTAAAAATTTTCTAAGTGATTTTCAAACAAGCTGCAAATATTGTACATCTTATCAACTTAGTCCATTGTCACTTACATTAAATGAAATAATAGATTTCGCAAGGCAAGCAGCACTAAACAAATACAAGGTATTACAATTGTATCCTTATGCAGGTAATTCATATGGTAGTTGCGTCTCTGTTTATGTCTTGGAAGAAACAACCATGAGAATGTAATTGTCCCATAGTATGAGCATGCATTTGCCTGATTAAATTAATTTTACAGATTAAAATAATCCCCCTCTCCCATTCTTTCTGAAGCAGTGGACTACATCACTTGCTAGTTACCCCAATTGTAAAGTTTTTGTGTCCCAGGATGGACCACATACTATTATTAATTTGGTGATCTGGGAAATCTCACACCATGCGTGAGTACGTCAAATGAGTGTCTTTGGATGAGACAACTGTGTCTAGGAGGCAATCTTTGTTGAATCTCTGTTTTGCCTTCCCCAGGGCACAGCCAAGTAGGAACTAGCTCTTTCTAGGACCTTCCCTATCCAATATCCTATACAAGTATTTAACATTATTGTAATAGACAGTGGCTTGGAAGTCAGAGACAATGGAGCTTGTTTTTCAGCCCTGTCAGTTATTACCTGTGGTCTTTTGACAAGTTGTTTACCTCTCTGGGTGAGTTGACTGATGCATATAATGGAGACTGAGAAGGAGCTTGTCAGATGGGTAGGAGGAAAAGTGAGGTAGGATGATGTCCCAGAAGCCCTTGTAGGCTGTCTCCTTGAGAATTGTTGAATCCTCAATCCTGACTTTCCTAAAGATATTAATGTCTGCTCTATATAAATTGTGTCGAATGCTGCCAAATGGTTGATGAAACATCAATCAAATGCTTGACCACTGAGAAATGAGATGGATGCTACCGGGGAAGAGGAGCCAAAAGAAGTGCTTTTTTTCCCTTTTATGTTCGAAGAAATAACAGCTTTATTATTTTGTATTGGGAATCAATCAATAAACAAAGAGGGAATAATTGATGATATTAGAGAGAAACGAACAAAACACTGGATATTGAATAGGATATTAAAGGTAGGTGAGTTGGAATATAATGTTCAAGAGAAAGTACAAGTCTTTGCCTATTATCCTCCACAATCTGTCCTCAAGTAAATTAGTTTTGTTTTGTTTTTACAAAGTGCAGTTTCACCTCTGTGCTTCTATGGTCCCCATTTCCTATGCCTGGAATATTTCTAACACTCATTGTTGAAGGGTAACTCTTTCTTCAAAACCAGTGCTAAATTTTCTCTTCTTAATGAAGGCTACTCCAACCTCAGAGACCATCTAGAAAAAGCAGCAAGTATATGCTACTGCACACCTAAGATCATAACTAAAGTTGGAAATGAATTTGGATTTGATTTTAGTTACCTTGTCAGCTCAGCAAATATCATGTCCTATTAGTTTACGGAATTTTCATTTTCTGTCACAAGAAAGCTTTCCAACTGCACAATTTACATTTAAATTTATTGAAATGAAATAAAATTAAAAACTCATTTCTTCAGTCACATTGGCCACATTTAAAGTGCTTGTTAGCCACATATAGATAGCGGCTACAGTTTGAGAGAATGCTGATCTATAACATTTCCATTTATTGGAGAAAAGGCTGTTGGATAGCACTGGAATCATCTTTAAACTGGTCCAGATATAGTTAGGACACTCCCGTATACGATGCTTGATGTCCCACAGTGATGCAGAAACAGATCCTGTTCTTGCCCCCAGGGAGCACACAATCCATGTGAACAAGACAAACAAGTAAACATAGACACGTATGAACACAGAGGTGCTTCTAACTAGGAAGTATCTGCAAGCTTCATAGAGAATGCATTTGAGAAGAATTTTTAGAAGGAATAAATTTTTGGTTAGGGAAGGGAGCGATCATTCCTAATTGAGGAAACAGCGTGAGCAAAATCATCGGAATGTGAGAGTGCACATGAGGAAGTTTGTGTGTGTAAGCATTTTAGGTGATGGCTTGATGCTATTGAGCTGTATTATGCAAAAAAATTTTAAAAACCCAAAATAAAACACACTCTCCCCTCAAACAAATGGAATGCCCCAATTCTGTCTCAACTAGTTATCCTTCTTCCCTTGAAATTCCCAAAGGGACCTATGGGAAGCAAGATGTCATTGATTACTTGGGTTACTGCCAATGCTTGTGTTGACTTCTGATGAGGCTAATTTGGAACATGCAGCTTATAGTGAAGGCTAATGATAATCCTTCTATTTTCTCTTCACAAATGTAAATTCGAGGACATTTCCATACTCAGGCCAGCTGTTCTGTAAAGTGAGCTGAAGTGACGCTGGCATACTTAGGCACACAGGTGAGCAAGGGAGATGAGCCAGATCCTCAGTCTCAGCATGTGGAGGAAATAGGAAGCAGACGAGTTCCTGGGCTGGACATTGGCGATGCCCTTTTCCCTCGGAGTGACCTCGTCCATTTGTAATCATGACCCAAGCGGTGTTCTAGCTTTTGTGTATGTTTTATACATGCAGAAACCTTGTTGAATGATCTTACATATTCTGTAAAGTCTAATCATCTATTTACTGAGGTTTTCTCTAGGTAATCATGCAACCTGAAAGGAAAAAAGAAAAGGGAATTTGTACTTGTCTCCTCAGTCTTTCTATTTTTATTTATTTTTTATTTTATTATTGCCTTGGCCAATACAACACTGCATAGAAAAGTAATAGTGCAGTTTTTTTTTGTTGTTGTTATAGCTGACCTTAGAGGAAAGATTTTCAAAGTTCCATTTTTAAGCGTGATGCTCACTATAAAGACGTTTGTAAATACATTTTCTCAGGTTAAGACAGTTTCATTCTAATTATAATTTAACAGCTTTTTAAAACCAGGGATGAATATTGAATTTTATTACCTGCTTTTGGGCTTCAAAAATATATTCAGGTGATAAGATGACTTTTCTCCCTTAACCTGTTGATATGGTGAATTTTATTGACAGATTTTTCTTATTGCTTAGTCACTCTTGTCTTCCGAGAAAGGATAAAAAATTACATGTTTGTAATCATAGTTTTAATATGACCTATTGGATTTGATCTGCAATTTTTTTTTAATTGAAGTAAAGTTGACATACAATGTTATGTTGGTTTCAAGTGTACATCATAGTGATCTGACATTTACATGCTTTACAAAATGGTCACCACTATAAGTCTAGTAACCAGCTGTCACCAAGAAAGTCACTACAATGTTAACTATATTTCCTATGGGGTATATTACAGCCCCAAAACGTACTTATTTTACAACTGAGAGTTTGTACCTTTTATCTCCTTCACCTATTTTACCCAACCTCCCACTCCCCTCTCGTCTAGCAACCTCCAGTTTGTTCTCTGTATCTATGAGTCTATTTCTATTTTGTTTTGTTGTTCATTTGTTTTGTTTTTTAGATTCCACATATAAGTGAAATCACATAGTATTTATTTTTCTCTATCTGACATTTCACTTAGTATAATACCCTCAAGGTCCATCCATGTTGTCATAAACGGCAGGATTTCAGTCCTTTTTATGGCAGAGTAATATTCCATTATATATTATTATAAACATATAATGTGATATATATATATCTCTCACATGTTTATCCATTCATCTACTGATGGACACTTAGGTTGCTTCTGTATCTTGGTTACTCTAAATAATGCTGCAATGAACAAAGGGCTGTACATATCTTTTTGAATTAGTATTTTTTTCCTTTGGATAGATACCCAGAAGTGGAATTACTGGATCGTATGGTAGTTCTATTTTTAATTTTTTGAGGAACCCTTGAACAGTTTTCCACAGTGGCTATAAGATCTGCAAATGTTTTATTTGGCTACTTAGGCATATTTCATAAGTAAAATTAGGCAATGAGTTTATTTTCTTGTGTTCCGACGGTTTCAATATCAGGGATTTATTGGCCTAATAAAATAAACTGAGTGGTTTTTATTATTTTCTATTTCTCTGGAACGGCTAGTATAAATTTGGGGTTTGCTGCTCCTTGAATTTTTGTCCATTAAGTTTTTTTGAACCAGATTCCTTGATGTGGAAATAGACTATGGGATGCTGGGAGAAAGGGGAAATTTTGGTCACTGTTTCAATTTATTTATTTGGTTATGGGTATACAGATTTGCTATATCTTTTTGAGCCAATTTTGGTAATTTATATTTATTGACATAAATATTGGTATCCCTGGCTTTCTTTGGTTACTAATTGCCTAGTACATCTTTTTTCCCACTCTTTAATTTTAAACATCTGTGTTACTTTATTTCAGTCATTACTCCCGTAAATAAAATGTAACCAGATATTTAAAATACTGTCTAAGAATATGTATCTTTTAATCCATGACTTTTAACCTCCTCCTTTAAACATCCCATTCAAGATACCCAAGAGCTTCTGGAGTGTGATTTTTCTCTACTTTATTTCTTTTTAGAAACTTCCAGTAGCTAGATATACACACCGACATCATCTTATGGGCAATGTCCAAGTGTAGTGAAATTCCTCATGGACTGAGTCAAGCCCATTCCTTCAATTATTTTAGACATATTGATTTACTTATTTGTGATGTGTTTGGACTTATTTTTGCCAACCTATTTTATACTTTTCTTTCTTTATTATAACTTTTTTTCCTTTCCCTTGCTTTTTGTGGAAATGATCCCTTTTTTTAATTTTAAAAATTACTCAATTTCCTCTACCAGTTTCAAAGTTCCAAATTTGACTTCTATATTTTAACAAGCATACCTAAATTTGCACTTTTCTGAGATATTCTAAAGTCAATAAACATCTTTTCCTTCTTCCCAAACTAGACAGATTTTTACTTTTGTCTCAATTCCCTTTTCTATTCCCATCTGTCAAGAACTATGAAAGGCCTAGAATTTTACTCTTTTTGTAATCTTTTTGTGGCAAGTGAACTTGCCACAGCTTCCTGGATGTTAGCAGAAGACACAACCTGTGTCAGAGATGAAGGACTTTGTTATTCACAATAATAGCAATAGCCAGAGCATCAGCAATTCCTTTTCCAGTTCCTGGAGCTCCAGTTCCCAAAGAATGACACCAAGAGGACCAGATGACATCTGTACACAGAGTGGGTTGCATTACAGGAGAGACACTCTGAACTTAGAGAGTACAAACCTTTTATAATGGGTAGTAAGCTTGAACACCCTTTGCCCTGGAAGAAGACACTGTCTATTTTCCAAGGCTGTAAGGAAAACTGCCCTTTGCTCCAGAGGGAGATGCTCTGTGTATCTATCAGTTAGTGCCTCTGCTTGCAAGACATGCAGAAATGTAAGAAACCCATAGAGAATCATCTCCCAGAACCATCTTTATTTGTATAATCTTATTTGCTATTTTTAAACACATAAAAATATGGATATAGTTAATGTCAAAATAGTGGATTTGTCATATTTTATCAACTTATTTCCTCACATCTGCTTCTGGCATTTTGTTCCTTCCTGTTGTACTTTTTGTTCTTGTTAAATTATATCTTTAGTGGTGTTATCTGTGGAAGACTGTGGCTAATAGACTTTCTAGATGCTTTATTTTTTTAGGTAATTCTTGATTTATAGTTGAACTGGGTATAAAATTCTAGACTGATAGTTATTTTCCCTCAGCACCTTTAAGATATGCCATTGTTTCTTCCGGTATCCACTGTTGCTCATTCGAGTCTGCCCTCAGTGTTAGGGTTATTATTTTATAGGTTTGCTTTCCCCTTTGTAGCCTTTTTGAATTTCTCTTCCTCTTTGATGATCTGTAGTTTCACCACTGTCTCTATTGCTGTACACTTTTTTAAAAAAATTCATCCAACCTCAGCATTCACTGGATTTTTAAATCTGAGAAATCAAGTCTTTTTATCAGTTCTGTAACATTCTCAGCTATTGTGTATTTTAGTGTTATCTCTCCTGCATGTGCTCTACTCTTTACTCCAGAAGTGCCTATTAGAAAAACATCTGTGCTTTTTATTTATCCTCTTTATTATTTAATTTCTTTTCTACATTTTTCATTTATTTGTTTTTGCAATGTTATGGGAGAGATTCTTAATTTTATCTTTCAATTCAATTAAATTTATGTTAACCTATATCAAGTCCACCATTTAGCTCATCTGTTGGGATTTTCATTTTAAATGACAACATTTTATTTCTATAATTTCTATATTTTATTACTGTCTGCTTTTGTTTCACAATTGTCTGATTTTATTTCACAGGCGCTAAACTCCCTTTGAAAATTTTAAACATATCTCTTTCAAAATATTTTTATATCTATTTTCTCAAATATAGACTTTCTTACTCATATGTCTGTCAATTGTCATTTACAGCAATGGAATGCCTTTTATATTTTCTAATTATTGCACAGTTTTGCTCCCTGAGGCTTGATATTCATGTAGGTTTCAGCCTCCTACCATTTGTGGGGTGCATGATTTTGTTTTCAGGCCTTCTGTTTTTGTCAGTGCCCCAAACCTCACACCCCATGCATGGTCCCAGCTTTCATGAGTCTTTTTGTTTCAACTTTTGCTTACCTCTGTGGAACATTCTTTTGTTTATTGCACCTCACATTTTCTCTTTTTGGCTTTGGAGTCAATTAGATACTTTTTATTTTTAAAAATTATCTCTATGATTTTGTATATTTTGAGAAGAGAGTATATTGTGTCACTACGTGTATGATTGGCCGTATTTATCTTAAATTACTCCCTAAAGAAGATTTGCGATGAAAAAATGTACAATAAAAGAACCATCAGGGCCAGCCCCAGTGTCCTAGTGGTTAAGTTCGGCACACTCCACTTCAGCACCGTGGTTTGGTTCCCCAGCAATGACCTACACCACTCATCCATCAGTGGCCATGCTGTGGTGGCAGCTCACATACAAAAAGAGGAAGATTGGCAGGAGATGTTAGCTCAGGGTGACTCTTCCTCAGCCAAAAAAAAAAAAAAAAAAAAAAAACACCAGGGGCTGGCCCAGTGGTGGAGCAGTTAAGGCTGCATGTTCTGCTTCGGTGGCCCAGGGTTCACTGGTTCGAATCCCGAGTGCGGACATGGCACCACTTGGCAAGCCATGCTGTGATAGGTGTCCCACATATAAAGTAGGGAAAGATGGGCACGGATGTTAGCTCAGGGCCAGTCCTGCTCAGCAGAAAGAGGAGGATTGGCAGCAGTTAGCTCAGGGCTAATCTTCCTCAAATAAACAACACAACCAAACAAACCAATCATTTGAGAGGAAAACTAGTAAATAAAAGAATTTCCAGAAGACAGGAGACTTAAATGCATTTGTGGAAAGAAATAATGGGGGAACCAGAGAGAATAATTTCACAAAAGATAAGAGAGAGAGAGAATCATAGAAGAGACTGAAGGGGATGATATCACAAGTCTAAGGGAGCCTTTTGTTGAACTCAAAAGATGAGGACATAGATTTGGCACAAGTGAAGCTGGGCAGACACTTCAGACATCATTCAGTGAGGTTACGCTAAGCCATGGTCAGATGATCAATTCTTTAGAGGCAGAACTGTGATTATGTCTGTATTGTTTTTTTTCCCCGCATTAGCCTAAAATTCAACTCAATTCTGACACTATCTACCTGGAGTTAGTGTCAGATCCCACAAGTTAAGGGCTCAGTCCCACAAGACCCTCTCAGCACAACCACTTCAGACACCAACTGCAAGTTTAGGTTGTAACCTGTGCTTCTGACCAACTGGCTATAAGACAGAGATTCCCATGACCCCTCTTCCAGTTTGATAATTTGCTAGAATGGCTCACAAAACTCAGGAAAACAGTTTATGGAGCAGATCACCAGTTTATTATAAAAGGGCACAACTCAGGAACAGCCAGATGGAAGAGATGCATAGGGTAAAGTATGGGGAAGGGGTGCAGAGCTTCCATGCCCTCTGGGAGAGCACCATCCTCCCAGCACCTCCATGTGTTCACCAACCCAGAAGTTCTCCAAACCCCTTCAGCTGGGATTTTTATGGAGGCTTTATTACGTAGGTGTGTTGATTAAATCATTGGCCTTTTTTGACCAAATTCAATTTCCAGCCTCTCCCCGCTCCCCAGAGGTAAGGGGGTGGGGTTGAAAGTTCCAGCCCTCTAATCATATGGTTGGTTCCCCTGGGAACCATCTCTCAAGCCCCATCTATAGGGGCTATCCAGGAGCTCCCAGTTATCTCATTAGCATACAAAAAGACACATCACTTCAGAGATTCCAAGGGTTTTACGAACTGTGTGCCAGGAAATGGGGACAGAGACAAAACATGTGTTTCTTATTATGTCACAATGTCAATAAGCACACAGATAACCTGTCTCACAGGGGTGAACTCTACCAGTTCAACTCACAAGAAGTTGGTGTGTAAGCCAGAATACCAACGTTTTACAATGGGTAATATACACGCTGCAATGACTGGAATGTTTCTGTGGGCTGATCAGCATATTCTCTCTCTATAAGAAAGTTTCCTAGGAAGTCAATTATAAACAGCAGGTTGGTGGATGCGCACAGAATCAGAACAACAGTAAATTGGATGGTTTTAATGGCTATCAAGCTAGGGTGGCACAAAGTACTACATAGGAATTTACCTGTCCAGAGAATCGGCTAATTTGGATTTGTCGGTCAGGGACAGCTTTACAGCACAGGGTCACACTGTCCCTTGATGTCAGGTTGCTATGCCTCATGCTACTTGCTCTTATTTACTTATTAAAATGAACAAGGACAAACCATCGCTACAACCATTAACAGAATTTTTAGAGCTAAAATTCCTGCCTCCATTTCTTCCTACTGATACTTACTGTGTACAGGCTGTATATAAATTCGCTCACCCAATCTTCACAATGATGTCAAGTATGTACCAATAACCTTATTTTACAGATGAGAAAACCGAGGCATAGAAAAGTTAGATAAATGGAGCAAAATTACATAAGAAGTAGTTTAGCTTGAATTTAAAATCTGTCTGTCTCCAAATCTCATGGCTTTATGATCCAGTTGATGAACTACAAGCCTACATAGGCTAATGATTTTCTGAGAGGATGCTGGGGGCGCTGAGCCTGGATGTTCCTGAAACACTTGAGCCACTCATTACAGAGGGACCTTCCTTGTACAGATGACTAATCTCGTTAATTACACTTCTCCCAATTTCATTCTCAGCATGCAAACTAGAAGTTATGAGGAGCATCTTGCTGACACCCCCATCTGCCTTACTAGAATATCTCTGTAAGTGAAAGAGACTCATTTACTTCTGAAACAGGAGTCAGAAGGAAAGGAAAGGGAATGGGTGCAACAGTGAGAAACGGGGAGAGGACAAGAGGGAAGTCAAAGAAGTTTATATGCAGTAATTTATGTGTTCTCAGTGAAGTAGTAGCTAAGGTCATCCTTTCACTCTGGCCATGAAAATTCCATTTGTAAAGTCAGTGCCTTTAGTGGTGTTGATGAAGTTTAGACTAGGCAATACTGGGGAAAGAACAGGAAATAAACTTATAGGTGAGAATAAATTTGTAGAGATCCAAGAGGCAGAGACACAAAATCTACGGTAGTAATACCTAGCGGCGGAGGAAGTTGAGAGAGCAGTCAGTGAGTTTACGAACACAGAGGTGCCCAATATGCATGGATAGCTGTTCTTGGATTCAAAGCTGAGTTCTGGACTGGAGTCATGGAGTTGAGAGTCATCAGCTTGACCAGTACTTGATACTTGAAGTAAATGCAGTGAATGAGATGGCCCAGCCAGAGTGTGAAACCAAGAATGCAACAGGACAGAGTGGAGTCTTGGAGATGAGGTAAGGTTTGGGCAGGGAAGGAGTATCCTGCAATGGAGACCAAGAAGGAGCAGCGAGAAAAATGGAGGAAACCCACAAATGGAAGACAAGGAAATCGATGTTTAAGGTGGTGGACATAGTCTGTGTATGTCTGATTCATCATCATAGGCACTTTTTAAGTAGTACACACACATAATAAGTCTGGATGAAATAAATAAATCAATGATTTTATTTTATAACAAGTCCTTCAAGTAGCCATGGAAAGAACACTGATTTTTACAGTTATGAACCCTAGGCTTAGTCTTAGCTATCAGACATTCAGTGTGAATTTGTGACCCACTTTCTCTCAGCGGAAATATTTGTGACAGTGTTTTATATACAGAATGGCACTATACAAAAGGAGATTTTTATTTAAAAAAAAGCAGTTTAAAGTAAAAAGCTTATTTATTTATATTTAAATTTTATTATTTAAAAATTTATAATTTGTGATAGGGAGAGATTTTTTAAACTGTGGTTTCATGGGCCAATGTGGTGTAAATAAGATGACAGTGGAGATCACTTCTATCTTGAAACCCTAACTGGGTTTTACATCAATAAAAGTTTAATTTATATAAAAATTATATTTGAGAGAATATTTTATTCTCTATTATTGGGGATATTTCTTTTTGAATTTCTGTTCATTTTTGTTCTATATATTTAAAGGCAATGTTATAAGGTGCATTTAAGATCATCTTCCTGGGAAACTGCCTCCCTATGCTATTAAAAGTGACGATTGCTTTCTTTATCTCTAATACGGCTTTGCCTAAAATCTCTACTGCCTGATATTAATATTGCAACAGTAACTTTTGTTCCTTTAGTATTGTTTATCTTTTCCTATTTATTAAATGTAATCTGCGTAGTCGTGTAGTAAGTATGTTTTGTGTAAACAACAAATAACTGTTTTTTTTTTTAATTCTATCTTAGAGTCTCGGTTTTTTAATGGTTGAGATTCATTCATTTATCTTTCTTGCAATCACTGATTTGGATTCATTTTGACTACCTTAGTTTATCTCTTCTATTTACCATGGGTTTTTGTTGTTGTTTTGCTGAGGAAGATTTGCCCTGAGCTAACATCTGTACCAATCTTCCTCTCTTTTGTACATGGGTTGCTGCCACAGCATGGCTGACAAGTGGCGTACGTCTGTGCCCGGGATCCGAACCTGTGAACCCCCACTGTCAAAGCAGAGCGTGCAGAACTTTAACCACTTGGCCATGGGGCCAGCCCCTTTTGTTGTTCTTTTTGCTTCTCTGTTTTTGTTTGAAAACTTATTTTTGAATGATTACTTAGCTTTTATAAAAATGTAGACTGACACATATTTTCCCATTGTCTTGTGGTTTCTAGTTTTGCTCCTGTAAAATCTGTAATCCCACTAATTGTCATGCCTTTTTAGGTGATCTCTGTTTCTCCAAGTTACTTTTAAGATTTTCTCTTTGGTTTTGTATTCTGAAATTTAACTCTGACATGCCTTGGTGCAATTTACTTTTTTATCCTGCTTAGGATTTACTATATTTGCTTAAATTGTGGACTGCTCTTCTGTTCTGAAAAGTTCTCCACTATTATCTTTAAATTTCTACGTTGCCAGTATCTATTCTTCTTTCTGACACTCCTATTGGAAGTATGTTGGACTTTCTCAATTTGCTCTCCATGTTCTAACTTTGCATTCGTATTTTCTATTTTTTGTTGCTCCGGGTAATTTTTCCAAACTATTTTCCAATTCACTTGTCTTCTTTTTGGCTATGTTTATGCACTGTTTTACCCATTTCTTGCATTTTAGATATTAGTGACAATGTTTTTTTCATTTTTAGAAATATGTTTGAATCTTTTAAATCTTTTTCTAATCAGCCTTTTAAAATAGCATCATTAATTTTGTTAGTGCTTTATTTCAAACTCTTATTTCATTTTATTTTTGTTTAAAGATTGGCACCTGAGCTAGCAACCATTGCCAATCTTCTTTTCCTTGTTTTTCTTTGATTCTTTTCCCCAAAGCCCCCCAGAACATAGTCGTAGATTCTAGTTGTGAGTGCCTCTGCTTGTGCTATGTCAGATGCCACCTCAGCGTGGTCTGATGAGCGGTGCCATGTCCGTGCCCAGGATCCAAACCTGCGAAACCCTGGGCCACCGAAGCGGAGCACGTGAACTTAACCACTCGGCCATAGGGCCGGCCCCTGAAATTCTTATGTTTTTAGTTACTTAAATACATTTATTTTGGAGTCTTTTTGTATTATTTCAATGTACCATTAATTAGCATGCTAATTATCCTCTTGAATTTGCCAGCTTTCTCATAGTGACTTGTATGGTTTATAATTTCTTAAAGTTAGGTCACCTTCACAATTATTTATCTGCGGGAGTCGTACGTGATCTGGGTTCTTTACCAAGTATTATCTTTGGTTGTTTATCTGTTTACTTCTGTGAGAAATACTAGTTTCCATTGATCTAGGATTAGTATGTTTTTTTAAATTCACTTCCCAAATTGAGTGTCCTGGGCCAATTGGGTAGTACACATTTAGATTTCACACCTAATTAGACAGACAATTTTAATTTCTCTTGGGAAATTTAACTTTTCCCTATCCAATGTTTTGAACAGACTACAGCTTCCTTGCCACTTCTAGGCTCCTTATCATGGAAAACAGCTATTTGAGGGTCCTGGCTTTCTTTAAATGTTTTATTTCCGTGTCTCATGTTGTGGGATAACCTTTTTCGGTGAAGATCTCTATTGGACTCTGATGGGTTCTTTTCTTCCCACGGGCAGAGGCATCTCTTATATTTACTCTTTCACTTATGAGCCTCGTATTTCCTTTAAGGTTAGTTTTGTATTTTAGAAATATTTACCAAGTGTTTCTCTATATATTTGGAGTGGAAGTAGTATCTGTAACAATTGAAGCAGTCATATTCTCAAAAGAGATAATATGTGTAAGGCTAATTTTAATTAATACGTATCTTTGAAAAAATAGATCTATTTTGAAATACTTTACAGTTTAGTGCCTTTGTCTAGGTAATTTATTATTTCCTGCCCATTTTTTCTGAAATATAATGTAGTTTAAAACTTTTGGAGTGGGTTTCAGGAGTATACACATGGCTTTATTTTAATGGAAAAATTTCAACCTTGGTAGAATATGCTGTAAAATTTGCATTAAAACTACACACTTTAGCACCAAATCTGAGAGAAAGTAATGTACTTATTCTTCTGTTGTTTTTCAGACCTTGTCTCATTGGACCTTACTGGGAATTTGACACTGCTACCCACTCCCTTTTCTTTTTTGTGTGGTAGCCCCCTCACCCCACCCCTATCTGCAATTACCTTCAGTCAACTGTGGCCCAAAAATATTAAATGGAAAATTCCAGAAAAAGACAATTCGTAAGTTTTAAATTGCATGCCATCCTGTTAGCACGATGAAATCTTCCTCCACCCTACTTGGGACATGAATCATCCCTTTGTCCAGTGTATCCACACTGTATACACCACCTACTGGTTAGTCACTTAGCAGTCATCTTGGTTATCAGGTACCGTTGAGGTACAACAGTGCTTGTGTTTAAGCAACCCTTACTTCACTATATAATGGCCCCAAAGCACTAGAGCAGTGATGCTGGTAATTTGGATATGCCAAAGACAAGCCGTAAAGTGCTTCCTTTAAGTGAAAAGGTGAAAGTTCTCAACTTAATAAGGAAAGAAAAAAAATCGTATGGTGTGGTTGCTAAGATCTTTGGTAAGAATGAATCTTCTATCTGTGAAATTGTGGGGAAGGAAGAAGAAATTCATGCTGGTTTTGCTATTGCACCTCAAATATGTATGCATAGGAAAAAACATATTATACATAGGGTTTGGTACTATCCGTGGTTTTAGGCATCCACTGGGGTCTTGGAGCATACCCCTCACCCCAGATAAGGGAGCGTATTGTACTCAGTAACACCACATTGGTAATATTTCTTGGTTTCATCCTGCTGTTTCTCGCCTACCCGACTCTCGCTGTCTCCTCTTATTGGACGTTTGTCCAGCCTTTCCTTCCTAAACACCTACCCGCCTCCTACTGCACACGCACCCGCTATGTAAGGCTGCTCCTCTGGGAGGCAGCGCCATAGCACAGGTGTTTTCTCGTTGGAGAAGGATCAAATGAGTGGAAGGCATTAACATCAGCAGCTGGGGTTCCGCAATAAGCTAGGCTGAAGTCTTAACCCTCAGCATCTGTGGATGAGAACTTAGCGTGAAATCAGTTCTTTGTAGATGTAATCAACTTAAGATGAGGTCCTTAGGGTGGCCCCTACTGCAATATGACTGTTGTCCTTATAAGAAGAGGAAAGTGCCCTGTGAAGCCAGAGACACACAGGGAGAACGTCTTGTGATGACAGAGGCGGGGGCTGGAATGATGCCGCTGCAAGGTAGGAGATGCTAAGGATTGACGGCTTCTTCCAGGATCTAGGAAGAAACAAGGCAGGATTCTTCCCTACAGCTTCAGAGGGAGCGTGGCCCTGCCAACACTTTGATCCAGGCGCCTGGCCTCCAGAAGTGTGAGGTAATGAATTTCTGTCATTCTAAGCCCCCCAGTCTGCAGCACTGAGTGACAGCAGTCCCAGGACACTAGCACAGGTTCCTTTTGGCAAAGAGAGCCTTCTTTTTCTACATTAAAGAGCATTGAAGGCTCTTAAGCCCTTGCACACGGTGAAGATCACAAAATCCTGTTCTCTGACTTGAAAACCTTTTACAATGAGTATCAGCTTCCATTTTTGTCGTTTTTTCTCTCGTAACTGGTCATCCTTGCTTATCCTGCAGGAGAGAATATTCTTATTCCGTGAATAAATGAGATAGCCCATCCTTTCTTCACATGGTCTGGATCACTGCAGAAGACTTGCTTTGGGCTGCTGTACCCTGTCTACCCCACTGTAACATCTCTCTACCCCCCCAGCCCTGGAGTTCAGTAGAAAATAGAACGCTGAGATGATTTAAAAAGATGCAGCAGGTTATTATTTTGTTCCTGTTAAGTTTTCCCTTAAGATATTTTCCCCAGCGTATCTGTTTATGCTATAACCGTAATGAGTCAAACAATAACCACCCCATTTTCCTTGGAGTCCACCACCTCTATCCTTTAAAGAAAGTGTGTGCTGACCTCTCCGAAACTCTTTTTAGATTATAGCTCCCACTACAGCCTCCCACTACCCTCTGGTAGGCATGAACCCTTATGGATCACTTTAAAATGACTTGGAGTGGGAGAAAAGTGGAATCATCCTGCTC
The DNA here is from genome assembly GCF_041296265.1 of Equus caballus. Lineage (NCBI taxonomy): Eukaryota > Metazoa > Chordata > Mammalia > Perissodactyla > Equidae > Equus > Equus caballus. The sequence continues at coordinate 19,492,286 of NC_091714.1, forward strand.
TTCTCATGAAGGTCAAAGTGACTGACTGCCTCAAATGATCACACGTATTTTACTTAGTCATTTTTTCCAAACAACTATGAATATATTTCTGATTTCTTTTTTTCTCCCTGGCCTCCATCCTCCCACTTACCACCTTTTCTTCTGAGTTTTGTCCTTGCTGCCTCATTCACCTACCTACCTCCAATCAATTTCTAAAAGAAAGCTTTGCATAAAGGACATGCCTATTAATAATAAGGATTGTATATGATGGAAAGCTATGGCAGGGAATGAAAGCTGTTTGTCAAATGTGAGTCTCTTGGGAGGGGAGTGTGCCAAGATGGGAAACTAAACATCCTTATATCTCAGAGCATGTACCCTCTCTGCCTTAACTTCACTTCAGACCTCTCCAATTATCGCCTTGACAGGGCCTCAGGGCCTCAGGAGGAGAAAGCTAGAGTCAGGCTCCCCTACTCATCACATCCTCTTCCAGCACAACTTGTTCCAATTATCCTTTTTGAGAAGCTTGTATTAGTCCTTTCATTTTGTGCACAAGGTACTAATTGATGAGTAAACTTTCAGGGTCTTCCTCTTCCGCGTGGGGTCAAATCCTGGCTTTATCAGCTGTAAACAAGTTCTTTAACCTCTTTGAGCTCCACCAAATTTCTTCTCTGTAAAGTAGGAATGGTAATAGCTACCTTGCTGAGTGGCTGTAAGGATTGAATGACATCACTCCTGGCCTTGAACAAGCACTCACCAGAACAGGTCACTGGTTATTGGCGTTGGTATTGTTGATAACATTTGGCTCTATGCTCATTTCCAGCCGGCTGTCAACATTCTGCTTTATAACAGATTCTTGTGTAGACCCATCAGGAAACAGAAATCCTTGTCTACCTATGAACAATCGTGCTGTTGCTTTCTGAGATTTCTTAAATGCCATCCACCTTTAAGAGGCGGTGTTGAAGGAGCGGAAGATGCCTGGTTCCTTTCGTCTGTTGTGTGTCTGGGAGGCCTTGTTGACGTGGGAGTGCAAAGACTGACTTCCTTGGCAGGTAAAAAGGAATCAGGCTGGAGCTGGGATGGAGGGCAATGAGGCTGTAGCCGTGAGTGGGCCTTGTGAGGAGGTGAGAGCACACAGCACAAAGGCACGGGTACCAGTGCTTTGGTGCCAGAGCTCCGATGCTCACATGCTTACTGATGCATCTTTTCCCCCAACACTTCTGTGAAGTCGATATTATATTAATCTTACAGATGGAGACCCAAGGTGCTGAGCTTGCTGTCTCCAACGTCAGCCAACCAGCTAGTGGGAGGGAAAAGGTGATACCTAAGGAATTTCTTCCATCTTCCATATAAGGACAAATGTTAATGGTACTTAAATAAATGACTCTATGTCACTCCAAAAGGAATTTAAAATTACATAGAAATGAATAAGCTTTCCATTTACACTGAAATGGGGGAAATTTCTGTCCCTTTAAATTGAAAATTTAGAAAATTATCGAGTTATGTTTTATGTGTTATTCGTCAGTTGGTGAGGGAAAATGCCAGTTAAATAAATTAGTTTGAATGACCCATAGTTTATCCTTTTGTAAAATTTTTTTCTTTTCTTACATTTCCCTTTCCTACATCTGTTAGCAGGTTTTATGGAGCCCATGACTTTCTCCCACCCTTTTAATAATACTGTTTTTGAAATAAAGAGCAAGAGAAAGCAAGTAGGAATTCCCTTTTCAGATGCTAATTTCTTTCTGTCTCTATTTAATCAGTGGTCTGCTGGTTTGTTAACTTCGTCTTGTCATGGGATGAACGTGAAGTAAGTCTTTATAAAATATATTATTGATTTTACCTAACTCTCAAAGTCAATATGAAAAATTATATAAGCCTTAAATATCTTGGGCTTGGAGAAATGCCAGGGAAAAATTCAGAAGGAACAAAGGCTATGTTTAACCCCTGTTTTTACTGTCTCTCTCTAGTGTACTGTGGTCGAAGGAGCAGGCAGCTTGGAAATAACATAATTGCCCTGAATTCCAGAGCTGCCCCTTCCCAGCTATGAGAAATTGGGAGTCATTTAATTTCTAGAAACTTCGATTTCTTGCCCAAAATATGGTAGAAGTTGTAACTTCTACCTCATTGGCTCATTATGAGGAACAAGTGAGATAATATGTATAGTAGAACTTTGTAGACCACATACAGTGATGGTTAATGTTATGTGTCAACCTGGCTAGCCCATGGTACCCAGATATTTGGTCAAACATTATTCTAGATGTTTCTGTGAAGGTATTTTTTAAGATGAGATTAACATTTAAATCACTAGACTTTGAGTAAAGTATATTACCCTCCGTTATGTGGGTGGGCCTCATCCAATCAGTTGAAGGCCTTAAGAGAAAAGATTGACTTTTCTGGAAGAAGAGGGTATTCTGCCAGTAGACTGCCTTCAGATTTGAACTGCAGCTCTTCTCTGAGTCTCCAGCCTGCTGGCCCACTCTGCAGATTTTGGACTTGCTAGCCTCCAAAATCCCATAAGCCAATTCCTAAAATAAATCTCTCTCCATATGTATACACACACACACACACACACACACACACACACATCTTGTTGGTTCTGCTTCTCTGGACCCTGACTAATACACATACCATTATACAAACCATAAAATATTTTTTATAATCATCTCATTTTCTCATTAAAATATTTAATTTTCCTTCATTTCTTGTTTTCTATTTCTGGAAAGGGTATAACTCCTTGATAAAGAAATATTTTTCCTTTTATTCATTTTTCCTTTTATTTTTTGGTAAGCTTTATTGATTTATATACAATAAAATTCACCAATTTTGTGTCCAATGTGATGGATTTTGACAATTTATATAGTAGCACAAACCACCGAGATCGTTATACAGGACATTTCTATCACACCATAATTTCCAATTGTCCTTTTGCAGTCAATTCCATTTCCTAACCTTCTGGCCCCAGTCAACCACTGATTTGCTTAGTATCATAACAGTTTTGCTTTTTCTGGAATTTAATAAAAAATGAAGTCATAGAGTGCATAGTCTTTGCATTACTTGACGTAATACTTTTGAGAATCATCCATATTGTTGCATACATCTGTACCTTGTGTTTTTTTAATAGTTGAGCAGAAGAGTAATCGCGTGTTGTTTATCTGCGACTCAGCTGATGCATATTTGGATTCTTTCCATTTGGGCTACTATGAAGGAAGCTGCTGTGAACATTTGCATACAAATCTTTGTATGGATCTGTGCTTTCTGTTCTCTGGGTAAATATACAAAAGAGGAACTGCTGGGTCATGGAGTAAGAGCATATTTATCTTTATAAGAGGTGGACGAACTGTTTTCTAAAGTGTTCCCATGTGCAGTGTATGAGGGTTTGAATTGCCTCACATTCTTTCAAATACTTGGTGATTTCAGCAATTGTAGGGGGTGTGTAGTTAGTGTCTCATTGTGGTTTTAACACGCGTTTGCTAATGGTTAATCATATTGAACGTCTTTTCTTGTGCTTATTGCCATGTATATATCTTCTCTGCTGAGCTTTCTATTCAAATCTTTTACTCACTGTAAAAGTGGGTTATTTTCTTGTTATTAAGTTGTAAGAGTTCTTTATATATTCTGGATACCAGTCACTTAATAGATTTATATTTTGCAAATATTTTCTCCTACTCTGTGAATTGCCTTTTTTTTTGCTTGAGGAAGGTGGTCCCTGAACCAACATTCGTGTCAGTTTCCTCTACTTTGTATATGGGATGCTGCCACAGCATGGCTTGATGAGCAGTGTGTAGGTCTGTGCCCAGGATCTGAACTGCAAACTCCAGGCTGCCAAAGCAGAATGCATGAACGTAACCACTATGCCACCTGGCTAGCCCCTGTGAATTGTCTTTTAATTTTCTTAAAAATATCTTTTAAAAAATAAATGTTTTTATTTCTATGAAGTTCAATTTATCAGTTTTTTGTGCTGAATAAAGAAATTTGGCCTAATTCAAGGTCACAAAGATTTTCTTCTGTTTCCTCCTAGAAGTTTTGTAGGATTAGTTCTAAATTTGTAGGTCTTTAATGCATTTTTTGTTATATTTTATATGTGGTGTGAGATAAAGGTGGAGTACATTTATGCTGTTTTGACCTTGGATGTCCAATAGTTCAAGCACCATTTGTTGAAAAGATTGTCGTTTCCCTACTGAATTACCTTGTCACCATTGTTGAAAATCAATAGACCATATACATGTGAGTTTATCTCTAAATTCTCTGTTTGGTTCCATCCACCAGCATGTCTATTTTTACACCATACCATGCTGTTTTGAATGCAAAGGTAGTGAAGCAAATCTTGGAATCAATGGACTATGTCCTCCAACTTTGTTATTCTTTTCCCAAATAGTTTTGGCTAGTCTATAGAAATTTTATAATCAGATTGTCAATTTCCCCCTCAAAAAAAGGTTGATAAGAGTTTATTGGGATTGCATTGAATCTATATTAGTTGGGGGAAATTATCTTTAAAATATTGAGTCTTCTTTCCACCAAAAAATGTTAGAACCAATAAATGATTTCAGGAAAGTTTCAGGATACAAAATTAATATACAAAAATCAATTGCACTTCTATACACCAAGAGCAAAGTATGAGAAAGAGAAATTAAGAAGACAATTCCAGTTAAAATAGCATCGAAAAGAATAAAATACTTATGAATAAATTTAACCAAGGAGGCAAAAGATCTGTACACTGAAAAAAAAAAGACATTTATGAAAGAAATTGAAGAGAACACAGATAAATAGAAAGATATTCTGTGTTCATGGATTAGAAGAATTAATACTGTTAAAACGTCCCTACTACCCAAAGTAATCTACAGATTCAATGCTATTCCTATCAAAGTTCCAATGGCATGTATCACTGAAATAGAAAAAACAATTCTAAAATGTGTATGGAACCACAAAAGACTTCGGAGTTCCAAAGCAATCTTGAGAGGGAGGAATGAAGCTGGAGGCGCCACACTTCCTGATTCAAAACTCTATTACAAAGCTATGGTAATCAAAACAGTATGGTATTGGTATAAAAACAGACAGATTGACGGAACAGAATAGAGAGCCCAGAAATAAACCCATGCAAATATGGTCAATTAATTTTTGACAAAGGAGCCAAGAATATGCAATGGGGAAAGGATAGTCTCTTCAGTAAGGTGCTGGGAAAACTGGACAGCCACATGTTGCATCACTGACAAAAGTCGACTCAACATGGATTAAATACTTGAGTAAACCCGAAACCATAAAACTCCTGGAAGAAAGCATAGGGGGTAAGCTGCTTGACATGGGTCTTGGCAATGAGTTTTTGAGTTTGACACCAAAAACAAAGACAACAAAAGCAACAATAAACAAATGGGACTGCATGAAACTAAAGCACTTCTGCACAGCAAAGAAAACTCAAGAAAATGAAAAGGCAATCTATGGAATAGGAGAAAATATTTGCAAACTACATATCTGATAAGAGATTAGTATCCAAAATATATGAGGAATTCATATGATTCAATAGTAGAAAAACAAGTAACAATTAAAAAATTAGCAAAAGATATGAATAGACAATGTACCCTTGGTAGAAGGGTACAAGCTTTCAGTTATAAGATAAATAAGGTCTGAGGATCTAAAGTATAACATGGTGACTACAGTTGATAGCACTATTGTTTAATTGAAATTCGCTAAGAGAGTAGAACTTAAATGTTCTCACACACATGAAAAGAGGTAAATACGTGAGGTGATGGGTATGCTAATTAACTTGATGGAGGGAATCCGTTCACAATGTGTATGTATCTCAAATCATCACATTGTACACTTTAAATATCTTACAATTTTATTTGTTAGTTATACCTCAGTAAAGCTGGAAAAAATATTGAGTCTTCTGATCCACATACTATATCTCTGTGTTTATTAGGGTATGCTTTAATTGCTTTCAGCAATGTTTTCAACAATAGTGTATCACTTTTATGCATATTTTGTTAAATTTCATATTTTTGATGCTATTGCAAGTGGTATTTTAAAGTAAACTTTATTTTTAGAACAGTTTTTGATTTAAAGAATAATTGAAGATAGTACAGAGAGTTCCCATATATTCAGCACCCATTTTCCTCTATTATTACTTTTTTATTTTTTATTTTTTTGCTGAGGAAGATTCTTCCCGAGTTAACATCTGATGCCAATCTTCCTCTTTTTTTGCTGAAGAAGATTCACCTTGAGCTAACATCTGTGGCCAGTCTTCCTCTATTTTCTATATGAGCTGCTGCCAAGCGTGACCACTGACGAGTGGTCTATGTCCGTGCCTGGGAACCAAACTCTGGCCACTCAAGTAGAGTGTGCTGAACTTAACCACTAGGCAACCAGGGCTGGCCCAATGTCTATTATTAATATTACATTAATATGGTTTATTTGTTATAGTTAATAAACCAATATTATTACATTGTTATTAACTAAAGCCCATACTTTATTCAGATTTCCTAAGTTGTAACCTAATGTTCTTTCTCTGTTCCAGAATCCCATCCAGGAAGCCACATTATATTTAGTTGTGATGTCTCCTTAGGCTCCTTTTAGCTGTGACAGTTTCTCAGACTTCCCTTGTTTTTGATGACCTGGACAGTTTGGAGGGGTAGAGGTCATGTAGTTTGTGGACTATCCCCCAATTGAGATTTGTCTGATATTTTTCTCATGATTAGCCTGGAGTTATGGGTGTTTGGGAGGAAGATCACAGAGGTAAAGTTCATTTTCATCACATCATATCAAAGATACATATATGGACACGACAATACTGTCGATGATGATCTCAATCACCTGACTCTAGTAGAGTTTGTCAGTTTTCTTCACTGTGAAGTTCTCCTTCTGTCCTTTTTCTGTACTGCACCTTTTAGAAAGGAGTCACTCTACACGATCCATACTTAAGGAGTGGGGAGTTATAGTTCACTTCACTGAGGGTGGAGTTATCTACAAAAATTATTTGGAATTCTCCTGCACAGGAGATTTGTATCGTCTCTCCGATTTGACTATTTATTCAACCATTTATTTATATCAATATGGACAAATGGATATTTATCTTATACTTTGGATTAAAATCCAATACTATTCTATTTGTTTTGTTGCTCAAATTGTTTCAGCTTTGCCCAGTGGGAGCTCTTTCATTTGGCTCCTATGATCCTTTGCCTGTTTCTGTCATTGCATTTTTTTGTTTTGTTTTGTTTCGAGCATTTCCTCACTTTCAGGCACCATGAGATGTTCCAGGCTTGTCTTGTATATTTCTCATCCCGGTTTCTAGAATAAGCCCTAGAATAATGAGCCTTAGTTCCTTTTACTGAAGAACAATATTAGGAACAAAATCTATATACTAGGTGTGCTTATAAATAATATATACTTAAAAAATGTAGTTTCCAATTGTTCCTAGTTTATAGACATACAATTGGTATTTGTGACTTAACCTTGAATCTTATTAGCTCTGGTAATATTTTTGTAGGTTCCTTGTGATTGTATACATAAAGAGTCACAGTGGGGGCCAGCCTATGGCTGAGTGGTTAAGTTGGCATGCTCTGCTTTGGCGGCCCAGGATTTTGCCTGTTCAGTTCCTGGCACAGTTCGTCAGGCCATGCTGAGGCGGCATCCCACATCACACAACCAAAAGCACTCACAACTAGAATATATAACTGTGTACTGGGGGGCTTTGGAGAGAAGAAGAAGGAAAAAAAATTTTTTTTAATTAAAAAATAAAAAGAATCACGTTGTCTGGAGTATAGACATTTTTCTTTCTTCCTTTTGAATCTGTATGCCTTTTGTATCTTTTCCTTACCTTCTTGCAATGGCTAGGATTTCTAGCATGAAATGAGCAGGGTTAGTTTAAGGAGAGTGGTGTGAGTAGACTTCCTTATATTGTTCCTAATTATTATGAGAAATATTTAGTTTTTCATAAGTACGACTTTAGTTGCAGGTTTTTACAGATGTCCTTTACAAGACCGAGGAATTTCTCTTCTATTTCCAGTTTGATAAGAGTTTTTATCAAGATATGTTTTAAATCTTATCAAATTCTTTTTCGGCATCCATTGAGATGGCATATTTCTTTTTTACACTTTTGATGTAGTGTATTACGTTTATTTGTGAATATTGAAATAGCCTTGTATTTCTAGAATAAATTCCACTTGGTCATATTATATTACCCTTTTTGTATATTATTGGATTCATTTGCTTATAATTTACTAAGGATTTTTGCATCTATGTTCATAAAGGATGTTAGTCTTCAGTTTTTCCTTTCTTCAGCTTATTTTGGTTCTCATTTGCTTTCTTTTCTTAATGTGAAAACTTTGATCGTTATTTGAGACCTGCTTTTCTTACATTAGTGTTTAATGCTATAATATTTCCTCTAAGCCCTGCTTTAGCTGCATGTCATACATTTTAATATTCTGTTTTAACTTTTATTTATTTCAAAATATTTTCTGATTTCCCTTGTTATTTCTTCTTTGACTCACAGGTGTTTATAAATGTATTGTTTAACTTCCAAATATTTGGGGGATTTTTTTCAGATATCTTTCTGTCATTTTCTAATTTAATTCTATTGTGGTTAGAAACCACACTTTACATAGTTTCAATCTTTTAAAATTTATTTAGAATTGTATCATGCTACATACTATGGTATATTTCAGTATACGTTTCACATGTATTTGAAATGAATATTTATTCTGCTGTTATTTGTTGAACTGCTCTATAGATATCATTTTGATCATATGGTTTGATGTCTTGTTCATGTCTTCAAAATTGTTACTGGTTTCCTGTGTCTTGTTCTATCAGTTATTGAAGTAGGGATGTTGAAATGGTTAACTATAGTTGTGCATTTGCAATTTCTCCTCTCAGTTCTCTCAGTTTTTGCCTCCTGTATTGCAAAGCTCTGTTATTAGGTGCATACTCATAGAAATTTTATGTCATTTTGATGAATCGAATTCTTTTTTAGAATAGAGTATCCGTCCTGACCCTGATAATATTCCTTCCTCTGCAATATACTTCTCTGTTATTTCCTTTATTTTTTTACTAATATTTGCATGATGTATGATGCATCTTGCATGATGCATCTTTTTCCATTCTTTTACTTTTTGTCTTTGTATTTAAAGTGAGTTTCTTTTAGAGGGCATATAGCTAGATTTTGCTTTTTTATTCAATCTGAAAGTCTCTGCTTTTTAATTGGAATGTTTAGACAGTTTAGAGTTAATGTGATTATTTATAAGATTTTTCATTACATCTACCACATTACTATTTGTTTTCTATTTGATACATGTGTTCTTAATTTCTTCCCTTTCTCTTTCCTTGCCTTTTTGTGGATTTATTGAGTTTTAAAAAATGTTTCCTTTTTACTCTGTTGTTAGCTTATCAGCCATGTATTTTTTCTAGCTATCGCTATAGAATTTACAGTGTAACTTATCAACATCTACTTTCAAATGATATTATATCATTTCATGTATTGTGTAAGAAACATAAAACGGTACACCTCCGTTTTATTCCTCCAGTCCTTTTTGCTATTGTTGTCCTATGTTTTACCTAGACATTTGTAACAAAGCCCGCAAAAATAATTATTTTTGCTTAAAATCAGCAAATGCTCTTTAAAGGGATTGAAGAAAATGAGGAAAAATATGTTTTTTATTTACTATTTTCCTTATATTTATGTTTTTGAGTAGATTCAAATTACCATCTTGTATCATATCTTTTTGTTTGAAGAATTTCCTTTAACATTCTTAAAGTGGTGTTCCAGTGAAGATAAATTCTCTCTGCTTTTGTTTGAAAAGGTCTCTATTTAAACTTCACTTTCGAAACATATTTTTCTGACTATTATATGTGAGCAGTTTTTCTTTCATTATGGTAAACGAGTCACTCTGTTTTCTTCTGACGTATAGTTTTTGATGAGAAGTTTGCTGTATTCTTCTCTCTGTTTCTCTGTATATAATGTACCCTTTCTCCTTTTGGCTGCTCTTAACTATTTTCAGTCTTTAAAAAAAAATTGGTTATGATGTACCTTTACATGGTTTTCTTCGTGTTTCTTTTGTTCTTTTGCTTGGGCTTCGTTGAGCTTTTTGGATCTGTGTGTTTAATTTTTTCATCAAGTTTGGTCAATAGCTCTCAAATATTTTTCTCCTCCCACCCGTTTCTACTTTCTTTCTGGAAATCTCAGCACACATATATTAGATTATTAGATATTTGTCCCATATGCCACTAGAGCTATGTTAATTTTTCTTTCATGTGTTTTTAATCTCTATGTTAATTTCTCTTACTATATCTTCAAGTTCACTTCTCTTTTTTTCAGCAGTCTCTAATCTGTTGCTCATTTCATTCAGGGTATATTTTTATTTCAGAATTTGTCTTTTTCATCTTTAGAAGTTTGATTTGAGTCTTTTAAAACTAATCTCTTCCATTTCTTTCCTCATATGTATAATTTCTTCTACTTCTTTAACATGTGGATTAATAGTTTCTTTAGTATTTTTATCTGCTAATTCTATTTATTTCTGGGTCTCTTTATTGATTGATTTTTCTCTTGGTTGTGGGTGCTATTTTTCTGCTTTTTTGCATGTCTGACAATTTTTTATTCGATACCAGACATTGTGAATTTTCTATTATTTGGTGCTTAATTTTGTTGTATCTCTTTTCAGTTAGTTTTACTTGGAATCAGTTAGATCATTTCAAGCTTACATATGAGGTTTGCTAGGATCAGTTCAGAGCAACTTTAAGGCTAGGGTTGACTTGTCCTCAGTGCTGAGGCACTGTCCATCTGAGAAATGTACTCAGTGCCCCATGTATTAGGAGATCTTCCCGTTCTGTCTGGTGGGAATTCACATTATTCCTAGGCCTGCGTGAGATATGCTTATTGTTCTTCCTACTCCATCCTAGTGGGTTCTTTTTCTCATTTGTTTCCTCACATGAGCGGGCTGATGAGTGCTTAGCTAAAATTTGGAGGGACCCCTTCTGTATATCTCTGGAACTCTCTTTTCTTGCTTTTCAGTATTTTGCTCCACAATTGCTAGCTGCTCTGGCTTCCCTTAACTCTAAACTTTATCCTCTCAATTCTACAAGACTGCTGGGTTATTTTTGGATGTCCCTCGCCTTCATGGCTTGGAAACTCTTTTGAGGCTGTAAGCTGGAGCTGTGGTAGTATTTACTTCATAACCCTGTGCTGCCTATTGTCTAATATGCAGAACACTTGTTTTATATATTTCATCCAATTTCTTAGTTGTTTAATTTGGGTAGGTAAGTCTGATCCTTGTTATCCCAATATGACCAGGTGTAGAAGTTACTAATTATGATTTTATGACATTCAGTCTTTAAGAGTATCAATTCACAGCCATAAATAAATAAATAAATAAATAAACAACCTTACCACAGTGTCAGTGTGCTTGGATTCGAATTCTGGTTTCTCTACCAATAGCTCTGTGATCTTGGGTAATTCCCTTCTCTCATCTTCAACAGTCTCCTTTATGTGAGGAAGTATTGTGATGTGATACTTTCCAGATCACCTCCACGTAGCTCTCTAGCTATGCTGATGCAGAGCCTCCAGTCTTAGGGCATGGAGATTACAGGGCTCTCGGACACATCCTTGAGAGTCAGAGAGGACAGGTTATGTCGTGGCTGATGTGGAGCATCCCTGTAGAAAATACAGGGCGGGGCACAGAATAAAGTCCTTTGCTTTAATGATATGGGCAAAAGCCAAACTCCCAGGGTCACCAGTTTTCACAATTCAGCACCAGAAAATGATATTCAATCAATATCTGTGTGTGCCATTTTCTGGAGTTGTACAGCACAACCCTCGCTGAAGTGCACTGCAGACCTGAAAACACTGGGCTTCAATTAAACAGAATCCTTATTCAACTGATTAGGACTTAGGTGGAAAATAGGAGGACGTGTCTCCTCTCAATAAGCCATCGTTCTTGTTTCCTCTAGGTTAATGAGACAAACTCAAGATGGTCACTGAGGTTAGAGAGTTAAAGGTCAAGAGGAGCCACTCTTTGGATGTGCTGGGGGAGAAGTGAAATAATTGTCCATCTCTCTGCATGATGAACCAATGTGTGAGGTTATCACAGGTCCTAAAGCCAAACTGTACAAATTTGGATCTTGCCTCTCCCCCTTACTAGCTGTATGGTCTTAATTCCTCTATGCATCAGTTTCCCTATCAGTAATATGGGTATAAAAATCATGTAGTTGTTGTAAGGAATACATATATGAGTTAATACATAAAGAAATACATAAAATGAACTGACACATAAAGTCATACTTGGAGGAGTACCTAGCACTCAGGATACATTCAAATGTTAGCCATTTTGTAATTATCTTTTTTAAAAACTATTGATAGCCTGTGAGATGGGTCCCATGCAACCTCAGGAACTAAAGAATTTTCCTTGGTTATGTCTGTTTCGGTTCCTTTACCTCCATTATCTGTGCCCAGTCCTACAGGGCTTTGCTGCCAGCTAGGCTTCCAAGATGCAAGTTGAATCGATAGAATAATCCCCCATGATGACTTAAGATGTTTCTCCTCCCAGGAACATTTGCATTTTTATAGGCAACTCTGGAAGATAGAATAACTTTCTGGTTCTGATTAATTATTTGCTGTTTCAGGCCATTCAGGCAGGGCTGCTATACTGCACAACTCCAGGGGGTGCCCTGCTAGGCAGTTAATGCAGGAACTAATTTGGTACAGTGGATTTCAGACCCTGCTCACTGGAATCTCTAGGATTATGGAGGGAATAGAGAGAGTACACGAAGGACCCTATTTCTCCCTACCATTTGCAGGATCTTTTATCTAATTTCCATATAGGACATCTGTCTACTTTAAAAAGAAGGTTTGAAGTTCATGGGTTTAGGGTAGGATACTTTTTTTTCATGAATGATTGATAGTAAGATATTTCTCACTAGGAGGGCATCTAAATCCCTGTGGCTTTGACAAAACCATCCTGATTTGGGATAATGTATGGAATCCTCGTGGTCAAGTAGCCAGTTACTGTTTACAACACATGCCTTCTCTTTATCTTTGCCAGGTGATCTGGACCCTGTGAGGCTCAGTGGAAACCAGGCGTCATTGAGTGATTGACACAGTGAATATTGAGACAGCCGAGTTTCTCAAACGCCGACACTCTCCTGAATTTCCTCTCCACAAATATGTTTACTTTGCAAAGCCAAAGGGATTTGCATGAAACTTTTTTTTCTGCTTATGAAAACAACAGAACAAAATTCCTTACATTCTCTCTGTTTTCTACTTTGACCTTCAGGATCTTACCTTTCAGTCTTTTGTTCCACATTCACACAAATGCACACCTTTTAAATATGGCCAATCGCTGTTAGAACTGGAAGAGGTCTTATAAAAGGCATCTTGAACAAGGTCCCACCAGGGAAGAGATTTTTTTTAATCATGTGTCATAGAAGCCAACATTTTAAAGCGTTGTAAATGGAAATATATTGTAAAATTTCTTTAAAATACAGAGCACATCTTATAGAGACTGGCATCTGAAAATTGCCTGAGTTAAGTTACATAAAATGCCTGAGGTGGTGTAAGGTAAAGGTTGAGTCCCCAAGTAAAAATGACAGGAAATATCAGCAGTGGAAGGATTGCAGGGGTGGAAAGGATGCCTGCCCTACCAGGTATTGTCTTCTTTCATCAAAGGCCTTATTTTCTCTTCCTGTGAATAGATCTAATCCCCATTCACTTTTCTCATTCAATCAATTATGTTTACTGCTTCTGATACTTTCTCTGCTTCACTGGCCTCCAGTCATGAATCATTAACACAGAACACAACAAGCCCTTATTAATTTGTATCCGGGGATGGCTGGGCCAAAGAGCTGAGTAGGTCGTTGGTTGTGCTTTCCAGATGGAAAGAGATCAAGAACTGGCTGTGATCCTCAGTCCTGATCAGTCCTTTAAACTGATTCAAAAGGGAGCTATGTGACAGGGGCTTTTGGGGTAGTGAACGGGGCTGGGGTGTGCATGGGCTGTAGGAAATTTTTGTCTGTCCTCCCAGTCTTGGACTAAAAGTTGGTCATTTCAGTCCCTTACCTTAGATATACACATTGGTTTGGTCACAGGCTAAAGTCCTCTAGCCAAGGCTGTATGAGGCCCATCAGCTGGGGAGATGGCTCCTTTGAATTGGTGGTGACCGTGGGCTCATCTTAATTAATATGCTTCATGGGGTTACCAAGAAAGAAGCAATCCAAAGTGGGATACTTGTCTGAGACAAAAGCTAAGAAGAATATACTACATGGACACGTGGGCTTTGACATTTTTTGTTCTTTACTCTCATCCTCCACCCTTTAGTACAGTAGCCTAAGTGGCTCTTAGCCTTGACCCAAGACAGCACTCCTTCAGAATGGAGCAAGACTGAGACTACTTGAGTACCCCTAGAGGGAGAACCACACAGCCAAGACAGGTCAAGTTTGTATTCATATCAAACTCAAGACAGTATGGTCAGATAAAGGGAACAGCAGAACTCCTTTTCCTGCCCGTCCCTCGCTTCCTCCTCAGGGCTCACTTCCCTTTCCTGTTCACCTTTTAGGTAGCTCAGTGCTCTCACACATTCTCCTTCTTGCTCTTTGGTTCTATTAACTTAAGTCAATTTGTTGTCTTTTGCTCTTGGTTTACGAGTGAGTTTTACCATGGTTACCATTCTCAGAGAGGGCCCTCACATTTCAGTAATCCTTTATAGCACTGTTGAAAGATGATTAGTGTTCCATAAGTTGTTAATAGGTGTTCTAAGAAAGAGGGTTCTGCCATCAAATGTCTTCTACAAAGCTATGTTCTACACGTATATATATTTTTTACTCTTAAAAGTGATCAAAACTGATCTTAAACAGATTTAAGCAAAAGGCGGGGGGAAGAGTAGTTGGTAATTTCTTGACTTATATAACTGGGAAATCCAGAGGGGGAGCTGGCCTCAAGGACTTCACCAAGAACCCAGACTGTGTCATCATGTCTTCCGTGTCTCTCTTCACTGGCACCCCTACTCTCGAATCTTTTAGCTGTGCTTGTACCTGTGAATTTTGTAGTTTTCTTGTGTGGATGGCTTTCTACCTTGCACTGGAGTGATGGTGGTGACGGGAGGAAGACATTCACAGAGATTTTCAGGCTAACACCATCCCAGTTTAGTGACTTCCTAGATGAAACATAGAGCCTTTATAACCAGGAATATGTATGGAAAATCCCAGGACAGGCTCTCGCTTGCCTGACTTGGATTGTAGTCTAAATCCAGGCCAGCCACCACAGCCAGCATTACTGGGGTACTGTGATTTGTTACGATTTGGTTCCAAGGCCACTTCTTGTGACCAGGGAATCAGCTTATTATGATTGGCAACTCTGCCAGGAATGGGTAGAAAGTATAAGGGGAAGTTCATCAGAGGAAAGAGGTTATTGTAGACAGAATTGGGAGACACGATGCTGAGCACATAAAAACAGCAGCTGTCCCTAAATACCTTTGCACATTGAAATCACTTGGGGAGATCTAAAAAATACTGATGTATGAGTCTCACCCCCCCATGATTCTGATTTAATTTATCTGGGATGTGGCCTGGACATTGGGGTTTTAAAAATTCTCCTGGGTGATTCTAATGTGCAGCCATGGTTGAGGACTCCTTGTTAATTGCTTTTCCAGGTCATCATTTTACAAGGTGCCAAAGATTAATCCTTCTAAATCTCAGTCCTCTGTTCCAAATAAAGCCCTGACTCCAGATGAATGTATCCAAGAGTCACTAAAATTGAATTCCAAACTCTCTTTCCAGTCTTATCTTCCACTACTATTTTATTTCCACTTTATGTTCCAGCAAATTGTAGGGTGTCCATCGGTCCCCAAACATCTCTAAAACACCTGCAGTTCCCCATGTATGGTCATCCCATTTCTTGAGCTTCGAACAGAGCTGCCCAGTAGAATTTTCTGAAGTGATGGAAATGTTCTTCTACTCTGTCCACTGTGGTAGCCACTAGCCACAGTGACTATTGAACACTTGAAATGTGGCCAGTGTGACTGAATTTTTAACTTTATTTCAGTGTACTTAATTTAAATTTAAATAGCCATGCCACAACTTGAAGGACCCGCAACTAAGATACACAACTATGTACTGGGGAGATTTGGGGAGATAAAGCAGAAAAATAAATAAATAAATAAATAGCCACATGTGGCTAGTGGCTGCTTGGATAGGGCAGATAAAATGCTTTATCCAATCCATCTCTGTCAACATTCTGTCAAAATGTGCAGGGTTAATTTTGTGTAACCCTCCTGTCCTGACGTTTTCTCTGATTTCTCCAGCTGAGAAACTTCACTTCTTCCTGTTAATTACCGAGCACTCTAATTGGACCCTAGCAGTGGCCTATTTATATTGTCCCATATTGTTCTTTCTGTCACCCCTGCCCCACTCCAGATGTTAGAAATTTCTTGAAAGAAGCGACTGATTAGAGGGTTTGTGCTTAATAAGCATTTGTTGAATAAATGCAGACAAAATTGCACCAACCACAAACGTCTGTATGCACTGCGGAAGCACAAAGACGTATATATTGTGAGGCAACAGACAGATGCACGTTAGCTTCCTCTTTTCGAAAGTGTTGCCAGTTAGATGGGAAGGCACATGTCCTGACTGTGGGCGAGAAACTGGGTCAGTAGAAGAGGTGGGAGAGAATGACTAATCCATAAAGTGACCACAGAGGGTTAGCCTATCTTATCTGGCTTGGAGGCAAAAATAATGGTGGAGATGGGAAATACTAATGATTTTCATTAAAGTAAATGAGGGGGCGTGGCCACTCAGCGTACACTCTCAATTAACACTTCATGAAGAATTCTGCAATCAGTCCTGGTAAAATGCGTAGTTATAAATTTGTCATGACCCACGTTTTTTTCCAGAATTCGTTTGTAAAATGATGAACTCTCACTTCCTAAATTTTCCACAGATGCTACCGTTGCCGGGGAAATGTCACTGTTAGAGAATAGAAAACTATTATTCCAAAGAGTATTGAAGACTGACTGAATCAGGTCTGGAACATTATTGAAATGGTAAGATAAACTCAGGTACTCTCTGGTAAAAGGAAAATTCTTTTTTCAAAAGTGTAGCCCCTTCTGAATTATGGCCAAATGTCACGGAATCATTTTCAGTGAAATTTTATCTATTAACAGCGAGGAGAAGGGAGGATGCTCTGCGCTCCTCCGGGAGCCCTGCAGCTGAGGTTTCTCTCCCCTGAGATCCATGGTAATGGAAGCAGCTGAAGCTGGAGGTCATTAACATTTTGAGAACACCGCAAACTGACACTGTGTAATGTTATGACATTTCTTCCCAAGACATTTAATCTCCTTTAATCAGTGTTTATGTTGAAGATACTTCATAGTTATTTGCTTTCACATAAAAACGGAACACTTTGGCATGTCATTAACATAAGAGTAATTTACTTATTACTCATTGCAATTATTTCTAGAGCTCTCTCTCTCCTGTCCTCTCCTCCATTCCTCTCTCCTTCTCTCCCTCCCTCCTTCCCTTCTCCTTTTCTCCTTTTTCCGTGTCTTCATTGTTTCTGGCTTTTGTTTTCAATTGTACTATTTTTGAAAGTGCTTCCAGTTTTTCCTTCTGCAGATAATCTTCCTGGCAAGTTGGTAGTCTTGGGGTTTTCGTGCCCTCTTCTTGGTAAACTTCAGAGCCTGGAAGAAAACTAACCTCACCTCTCTGAGAAATGCTCATGGTCCCCATTGTCCTTGGTCAGGAACGGCTTATTCTCTGCTGAATGGTGCTCCATGGATGACTTAGCTGAACATCATTTTCTTCTCCCTTGCTTTCCTCCTCTCACTTGCTTCGGATATTGTTCTGAGCTTCTAGCATCTGTCTTCTTGCCTCCATTTCTCTTTCCTTCTTGTGTGGGGGTTACTTTATCTTCCTTTAAAGCTACTTCAGCTTTTCTTCCACCCTCAAAACTTTTCAGTAAATGCAAAACTGATGATTGTTGACTTTTTTTATATCAGAGAGGGAATATATTCCTTAGCATAAACAAGTGGTTGCACATTTCAATCCATGAATTAGGCATAATTTTCCTTATTTTTAAATAAATGAACAATTTCTATTATAAATCTCTTATTATGCCAAGTAGGCAAAACCTGATTTCAGTTTAGGGAAGTGTTTCTCAACCTTGAGATCACTGATATTTTGGGCTGGGCCATTCTGTGTTTTGGGAGCTGTTCTGTGCACTGCAGGGCGTTCAGCAGCATCCTTGACCTCTGCCTACCAGATGCCAGTAGCACTTCCTGTTGTAACACCAAAACTTGTCTCTAGACATTGCCAAATATCTGCTGGGGGGCAAAATAGCCCCACACTGAGAACAACTGTTCCTTTCTGTGGAGTTATGTCTAAGTTCTAGGGCAAGATTTAAGGAGGGTGGAGAAGGCCTTTCCTTGAAATCATTCTTCATTTGCATAGACTTATCTGAGGGGTCCCTATTCCCATTGTGACTTTGGGCCCCTGGTGCATCCACCATGATCTGACGAAGGGCTCTCACAGCGGCTGTCTCACTCTGCTGTCGGGCACAAGGGCTGTTCCTGCGTTATTGCAGGATGCTCTGTGAGGTGGCCTCAGGTCTGTCCCGGTGCCATGCTAGGGAGCCAAGCTGATGGACCAGGAATGCAAGCATCCTGCTGACTCCAGACTCTCCCCTGGGGCTAGGGGCCCTGTTCCGTCTGATCTTGGATTCTCAGTTCCCATGGGGAGGACTTCCTGCAGGACACAGAGTTCAGGGCCCACTGTCATCTAAGGTCTGCTTACGCTGTGGCAGCTCTCGTGCCCCATGGTCCTGACCATCTTTACGTAGTCTGAGGACAAGCTCACCTGGCTCTTTATCTGGTTTTCCAAATATAATATTTTATGGCCTAGAAGTTATGTGCTTCATAGTTATACTTTTAACACCAAAAAGATTTTCTCTGCTTCTCTGCTGTATTATCCCTTCCTGGAGGCAATAAATTCTGCTGAGGGAATGGGTAGAAAAGAGGATACAAGAAAATAAGAGAAAAAAGTTTTGGTCAAAATTTCAATTTATATAAAGAAACAGCATCGCTTGCTTATTCCAATGCTACAATTCTGTAGGAATAGAAATATTTGGAAATCTAGATGAAGAGCCATCTTATCCTCAGCCTACAGAAGGATGGTTAAGACTGTGGGGAGCCAGGAGATTCACAGGGAAGCGAAGAGCTTAGATGACGGCGGGCTCCTGAGCTGGGGGGCTGTGCCAGGACTCCCACGGTGGAATTGGCAGTCCAAGATGACATAGTGTAATTTCACCTGCATACTACGGTTTTGCTTTCTTTTAATGAGCCAAGAGTTCCTTAGTAATCCTCTGCGTTTCTGGTCATCTGGTGGTCATTGGTCTTTGCAAGACCTTTGGTCCTCTTTTCTAATTTCTTAATATATATTTGGTTTATATTCATTTACTTTAAAGCTTTAGTGCAAACCATGCATTATTTTTTGTAGTTTTAATTTACATGCATTGTCTTGTGTTTCTTATTTTTTTCACTCAACACTCTGCATTTAGCATCTGGTGGGTCTAAAGAGATATCTCTTTTTTGTTTTAATTTGCATTCCTATGATTACTAATGATATTGGGCATGAATCATATATTTTGTTAAAACTTTGGGTTTCTTTGACTATGAAGTGACTCAAATATCCTTTACCCATTTTTAAAATTTGGGATTTCTATGCTTATGCATGAGTTCCTGGTATAGTCTAGATAATAATTTCTTTGTGATTTTAGACACGATAAATATCATGTCTCTGCAACATCTTTGTGCTAACTTTGTTCACAGAAATTCTTAATTTGATGCAATTAAATCCATTAATGATGCTTTTGGAATTTTGTTTCAGAAGTTCTTCCCTAACCCTGGGGGACATTGTCTTCTGCCTTTATGATTTCCTTTGGTTTCTTTCTTTTCTTTTTTTTTTAAAGATTTTTTTATTTTTTTCCTTTTTCTCCCCAAAGACCCCGGTACATAGTTGTATATTTTAGTTGTGAGTCCTTCTAGTTGTGGCATGTGGGACGCTGCCTCAGTGTGATTTGATGAGCAGTGCCATGTCCGCGCCCAGGATTCGAACCAATGAAACACTGGGCCGCCTGCAGCAGAGCACGCGAACTTAACCACTCGGCCATGGGGCCAGCCCCCCATTTGGTTTATTTCTTTAGTATATTGGATCCCATCTTTGTATGTGGTAATAGGTATGGATTTTTCTCCATAATAAACAACTTCCCTATCATCATTTACTAAACAGTCTGATTTGCGGCGCTGTCTTTATTATGTAGTAAATTTGAGATATGAGTCTATGTCATCGCAATCCTGATCTGTAGGTCAATTTGGGCTTTTTGCATTAATATCATACTGTTTTAAACATTATGACCTTTCAGTGAGTCTTAGTAGTTGTTAGGCCAAGTGTTCATCTCATTTGCTTATCATGGCAATATTGTCTAGAAACATAATTTAGGGTTGCTTGTAAGTAAATAAATATAGACTGTCAGACCACACACCACTTTTTTGGAGGCTAAACCAATGGAGGTACAGTCATGTGTCACTTAATGATAGGGACATGTTCTGAGAAGTGCATCATTAGGCGATTTCGTCATTATGCGAACATCATAGAGTGTACTTACACAAACCTAGGTGATCTAGCCTACTACACACCTAGACTATATGGTACTAATCCTATGGGACCACCATCAGTATATTACGTGGTCCGTCATTGACTAAAATGTTGTTATGCTGCCCACGACCGTATAAGTCTTAGGAGGTGTTGGGCCTTTTGCATTCTGGGGCAGAGAACACAAACTGAGTTGGAATCAACATTAGATTCTGGGATAGGAACTCGGACTTTGGGCTACATGGCTTTTAAGCCACATGATTAAAAAAGCACTAGTTTATAGAAATTCCAGAATTCAAAAACATAATAAATGAATTTAAAGCTCAATGAAAGTGTTATATAGGGTAACAGAAACAAATAAATAGAAAATTAGTAAAGTGTAATATAGATCTCCAAACATCTTATAAAACACAGAAGATAGACAAATAGATGGAAAATATGAGAGGTTGATAAGCATGGAAATTGAATAATAGGGCCAACATCTACATAGTCAGAATTCATGAAGAACAAAATCTATATAATTTTGTCTATATAAATTCATGATAATAATAATAATAGTAATGTCCAATTTGTGGAGTGAAAACAAAGCAACAAAGAGCTAAATGTTTGGGCAACAATAGCTAGGAACTGAGAGGAAGGGACTGGAGTTATGTTTGAAGGTCATCGTATTCTTGGGCAGAGGATAAAGGTACTGATCACTGTCAGACTTTTCTAAGTATGTACATTAAAATTTCAAGATAATCACTGAAAAAGAAAGATTGAATGTTTATATCCCAAAGTTGTAACAGGAAAAAATGGAAAGCAAAATGGAAAAAAATCAATCTGAAAGAAGACATGAAAAGAGGAAAAAATCACAAAGTTTGGGACAAATAGAACGTACAAAATAGGGTGATAGAAAGAAATCTAAGTATATGAGGAAACACTGGAAACTGACATAGATTGTCAGACTACATGCTTTTAAAAATTCAAGCTACATGCTACATTCTGTTTAGAAGAGACATACCCAACACATAAGCACACAGAGAACAACCAAACTGACAAAGCTATTAGATTGAAACCTCTGAAGTTGCCAATTTTGAGCTACAAAACCAGCAATTTTCCATGGTTCTAACTAATATAACAGTATCAGAAACATAGACCTTAAGACAGAAAACATCATATGAGATAAAAAATATCATTATATATTATTACAGGTTTGAATCCACTAGGAGAATGAAATACCTCTTAAGAATACAACAGCAAAGATTAAAAATATATAAAGCAAAAAACTGACAGAATTACAAGAAGGAACAGAAATATCCGGAATTGCAGTGGGATATTTCAACACATCTCTCTTAGTTATTGATAACTGGGCCAATGGCTATGTGAAACGGTTGAATAACACAGTTAAGAAGCAACATCTAGAAGACAATCTATTTCTCTATCGGGGAATGGACTTAATTTTCTAGACCACAAAGAGCATTTTTGAAATCAATCATATTTAAGACTATGAATCAAGCCTTAATAAATACCAAGGGACCTGCATCATAGAGATAAAAAGTTTGTTGACCATAAAGCAAGCAAACCTCAACAAATTTCAATGAACCAATATTATGCAGACCACGTATCTGACAGCAGTGCAATTAATCAAGAAATCAATAACTAAAGAATAATTTTTTTAAATCCCATACATTTAGAAATTTAAAAACATGTGTTTGAATAACTCAGATGAAAAGTAATATTAGAAAAGAATTAGAGCATATTTAGAATTAATAAAATTATAATTTTAAAACTACTTCTCAACCTTGTAAGGATGCAGGGCAAGCAGTGTTTAGAGACAAACATATAGACTTCAATCCACTTATGAGAAAATAATAAAGGTCCCAAATCAATAGCTAAGCATCATCGTCAGAAGTTAGAAAAGGAACAAGAAAACAAACTCAAATAAAATAGAGGCAAGCATATAACAAAGATAAGAGTATAAATCAGTAAAATAGAAAACAAACATGTTGGAGAGAATCAATAAGCCAAAATTACTTCTTTGGAAAGGAAAAAAATATCATCAAACTCTGACATAACTGATGTACAAGTAGAAAAGATAGAAAACCCAGATAAACAACATGAGAAATCCCAAAAGAGCTATCATTAGAGACAAAACAGAGATAAAAGATAATAAGTAAAAAACTCTGGAAAGCTTTTTACCAAAAAATTAAAAATTTAGACAAAATAGACAAGTATAAGGAAAAAATATAACACAAAATTCCTTCAAGAAGAAATAGAAAACTTGAATAGATCTATAACTGTAAAAGAAATTGAATCAATAATTAAAAATCTTCCCGGGGCTGGCCCCGTGGCCAAGTGGTTAAGTTCGCACACTCTGCTGCAGGCGGCCCAGTGTTTCGTTGGTTCGAATCCTGGGCGCGCACATGGCACTGCTCATCAAATTACACTGAGGCAGCGTCCCACATTCCACAACTAGAAGGACTCACAACTAAAATATACAACTATGTACCGGGGGGCTTTGGGGAGAAAAAGGAAAAAAATAAAAAAAATCTTCTTTTTTTTTAAAAAAAGAAAGAAACCAAAGGAAATCATAAAGGCAGAAGACAATGTCCCCCAGGGTTAGGGAAGAATTTCTGAAACAAAATTCCAAAAGCATCATTAATGGATTTAATTGCATCAAATTAAGAATTTCTGTGAACAAAGTTAGCTCACAACGAAGAATATACAACTATGCACCGGGGGGCTTTGGGGAGAAAAAGGAAAAATAAAATGTTAAAAAAAAAATCTCCCCACAAGGAAAATACAAGGTCAAGATAGTTTATAAGGGAAAGCTATGAAAATTCAAGGACTAAATATCTTCAAGCTTATGGAAATTCTCCCAAACCATGAAAAAAAAAAAGCAGCATACTTTCAACACATTCTATAAGGCTAATGATAACACTAAATCCAAACAAAGACAAAGAGTTATCGCTGGCAAGTTCTGAGAACTCAGATACATATAGAATCATAAATGAATATTAACAGGTGAAATCCAACAGTGTATTAAGAAAGATAAGGTATCACTACTAATTTTTATATATCCCATGCATACAAAAGTGGTTTAGCATCAGATAATATAGTACATTAACAGATTAGGGGGGAAATGTTCTTATCAATCATTGCAGTGAAATACTTGATAAAATTCATAAATAAAATTAAATCAATCAAGTAAATAATTCATAAATAAAAACTGTTGAAAATTGGGAATAGAAGGCACATTTCTTAACCTGATAAATGCACATATCAAAAATCTACAGTGAACATTGTACTTAATAATGAAATATTTTAGGCATTTCTTTTGAAATCAGGAATGAGACAGTTGACCACTATCACTATTTCTGTTGGTTATTGTTCTTGACATTCTAAGTTGTGCATCAGAGAAAAATAAAATAAAATATAAAATGATTGGAAGGGAAGAAACAAAACTATCATTAGTTTTTTGCACAGTAAACCCAAAATGACATACCGTCAAATTATTAGAAATATGCTAACTTAGCAAGGTTCTTGAATGTAAGATTATTATCTAAAAATAACAATAGAGTTTAAAAATTAATTAAAAAGATGATTTAGCATTATAAAAAACAACATATAGGAATAAATCAAATAAATCATGTGCAAACCTTTACTGAAAAAATTTTTTATACTACTGAAAGACGTTAAAGAAGATAATGTGTGTGCTGTGTGTATGAAAATAAACACGTAACAGAACAGCTTCACAATTAATGATACTCAAAAGAATAAAGATGACAATTCTGATCTAAAGATAAATCTGACCTACAGATTACTCAAAATACCTGATGTATTTCTCATGAAACTTTCTGAACTAAAGCTAAAATTTTATAGAAGATTGAATGTCCAGGTAAAGAGAAGATACTCTTGCAGTAGAATACAGCGTGTATTCAGTAGAATACAGCTTTCCGGATGTCAAGATTCAGACAGTGTTGAAACGATACAGGGATGGACCGACACACCAATGGGAGAGTGCCCGTAAATAGACCCACGTATACACGGAATCTTGATAAATGACAGCGGTGACACTTTAGACCCACAAGGAAAGAGTGGACTATTTAATAAATGGTGCTATGATCATTTGGAATCCATCTGAAGAAAGAAAAATTGTATCACAATCTCCAAACAAATTGAAGTGAATGAGAAAGGAACAATAGTATTTTCTTACCAGGTCAGCACACTTTCTCCTAAAGGAACATAGTAAATATTTTAGGCTTTGTGGATCATAAGGTCTCTGTCACAACTCTCGACTCTGTCATTGTATTGCAAAGCAGCATAGACATTATACAAAAAAAATAGGTGTGGCTGTGTCGCACGAAGCTTTATTTACAAACACAGGCAGTTTCCTGCAGGCTGTAGCTTTCTGATTTCCTCTTTTAGAAGACAATACAAGAGACTATCTGTAATCTCAGGATAGAGAAAGACTCTCCCTGCAGTGTTATTAAGGTATACTTGGCAAATAAAATTGTATATATTCAAAATGTGCAACGTGATGATTTCACATACATATACATTGTGAATGATTACCTGCCACAATCAAGTTAATTAACGCATCCATCACCTCACCTAGTTAGCTTTTTGTGTGTGTGTGGTGAGGATGCGTAAAATCTACCCTCGGTAAATTTCAAGTATACAATACAGTATTATTAGCTATAGTCACCATGCTGTACGTTAGATCCTCAGAACAATACTCTCTGACCACCATCTCCCCATTTGCCCCAGCCGCCAGCCCCTGTAAACCACCATTCTACTCTCTGTTTCTATGAGTTCAACTTTTTTTTTTTATTCCACATATAAGTGATACCATACAGCATTTGTCTCTCTCTGTCTGGCATATTTCGCTTAGCATAATGCCTTCCAGGTTATCCATGTTGTCAAAAATGGCAAGATTCCCTTCTTTTTTATGGCCAAATAATATTTCATTGTACAAATATATCATATTTTCTTAATCCATTCATTCGTCAACAGATACTTAGGTTATTTCCACATCTGGGCTGCTGTAAATACTGTTGTAATGAACATGGGTGTACAGATATCTCTTTGAGATACTGATTTCATTTCCTTCAGCTTTATACTTAAAAGTGAAATTGCTGGATTATATGATAGCTCTCTTTTTAAATTTTTGAGGTGCCTCCGTACTGCTTTCCATAATGGCTGTACCAACTTATATCCCCACCAACAGTTTTCCCTCCTCACTAATAATCCATCTGTTCAGATTTTCTATTCATGACTTGGTCCTGGTAAGTAGTGTGTTTCTAGAAATTTCTTTCTTTAGGGTCAGTGAGTGGAAAGTTGTGTTCCTTTAGTGGTGTCACGTTTCCTTGATTTTCCATGTTTCTTGAAGTCTTGTGTTGCTGTCTTTGCATTTGAAGAAGAAGCACTTCCTCTGTCTTGACTGACTGGGTTTGGGAGGACATCTTCACCGTCAGTCAGGTTTAGGATTCCAAGGCTTTCTAAACCTTTTCTCTGGATACATGGCTCCACACTTCTGGTTCCCTCTTGGGGGAGAATTCTTAAGATTGTATCCCTTCTCTTGCTCCCACAAAGCCCGATGCTGTGAGCTTCCTGTTTGTTTTCCCCAGGGAAGTGCCCGGAAATGCTCAAGTTTGTTAGCCTTCTCCCAACCCCTCAGAGCCAGGCTAACTTTCTGCGCTTGCTCACCGTCTCCAGATTGGCTCCTGCTGTCTGCGGGAGCACACCTGGAGGCTGGCCACTGGGAGGAGGAGAGGGTATGAGTGGGGCACATAGAGCATTGGGGGTGCCCATGGGCCAGTTCGGGGGTCCCCAGCCAAGGCATCCCCAGCAGTTCGTGGGTGGGTTTCATGATGGAGTCCATTAGTCTGCAAGTAGGAAGAACTGTGAAGCTGTTAGTACTGTCCCTGAGATTATTCCAAACCCTGGCTTCTGTGCTTCCTGCTTTTCCCAACCCCTCAGCCCTGCAAATCACCTCAGTAATCTGTTTAAGGTGAGAAAGAAGTGGGCCTCTTGGGCAGTGTCCTGCACAGTTGGGAAGCCGGAGTTCACTCATACATACTCACCTCCCTCCGTGGGAGAAAGTCGTGGGTGAGGGCGAGGGGGTCTCTCCTGGCACCGAGCTCTGCGGCCTAGGGGGAGGGGCTACACAGGCAAAAGGAAACTGTGCCTCTCATCTTTGTCAGTGTGTCTATTCTTGGATTTTCTTTTTTCTCCAATGATGGGCTGGAATGTCTCTGCTGGACTCCTGACTCCCACAAGGTACTCTCATCAGTGGGTGACTGCCAAACTTGAAGTTCTGTGGGGGGTCTGAGGGTAGAGAACTGTTACACCGTCTTGCATGTCTCTCCAAGAAGGACTCTTAAAGGAAGAAAAGTGCACAGGTGAGAGAAAATATTGAATAATCAACAGTATTAAAAAGAATTTCTGTTTATCAAAAGATTTCATAAAGAAAGAGAAAAGACAATGCCCCAAAATGGGAAGAGAGACTTGGAACACAGAAACAGATTAAGAGTTAGTATTCAGAATATATAAAGAAGTCGTAGGAATTAAAGAGAAAATTAAAAAAATGACCCACTAGAAAAATAGGTAAAAGATATGAACAGAGTATTTCACAGAAGGGTAAACACAGTGGGCATTAATTATAGAAAACAGCAATAAATTTATTAAGGTTAGCGCAATTTAAAAGCACAATGAATTACCATTACATGCTTGCTCTATTAACAAATATACAAAATCTGACCATACCTAGTGTGTTAGTCCATTTGGGCTGTTATAACAAACAGCTCAAACAGTTTGTAAATAGCAGAAATTTATTTTTCCTAGTTCTGGTGGGAAGTTCAAGATCAAGGCACCAGCAGATTTGGTGTCCGGTGAGGACCCACTTCCTCATAGATGGTCACCTTCTCACTGTGACCTCATATGGCAGAAGGGGTGAGGGAGCTCTCTGGGAACACTTTTATAAGGGCAATAATCCCATTCATGACCCAGTCACCTCGCAAAGGCCCTACCTCCTAATACCATCAGCTTGGGGGGTAAGATTTCAACATATTAATTTTGGGCGGATACAAACATTCAACCCATAGTATGTAATGATAGAGAGTACTTGAATCAAGGGAAACTCTTAAATGTTGCTAGTGAGAGTGTACACAGATACAACCATTATGAAAGACAAGTTGGCGTGATTTTGTAAAATTGAACATGCGCAGTCTCCATAACTCAACAATTCTATTCCTGCCTACACCGTATATCATAAAGAAATACTTGCTCATGTATCCAAAAGAGGACTATCTGCATCAGCATCATAACAGCAACAAATTGGCAAGAACACAATGCCCTTAGGAAAATGGATGGACAAATTATACAGTATTCATATGATGAAACACCTATTCAGTAGTGAAGTTGAACTACAATGATGTGCATCACTATGTGGGTGAATATTAAAAAGTAATATTGAGTTAAGAAAGCAAGACTCAAAAGAATGAACATAAGATGTCAGGTTTATAAATTCCAAAAAATAAACAAAACTAAAATATATTAAAAGAAAAGGGTGTGGTGAAAAATTAAAACTCAGGGGCCAACCTAGTGGTGCAGAGGTTAAGTTGGCATATTCCACTTCTGTGGTCCGGGGTTCTCTGCTTTGGATTCCTGGTTTGGCCCAATGCACTGCATGTCAAGCCATGCTGTGGTAGGTGTCCCACGTATAAAGTAGAGGAAGATGGGCACAGATGTTAGTTCAGGGCCGGTCTTCCTCAGCAAAAAGAGGAGGATTGGTGGCAGATGTTAGCTTAGGGCTAATCTTCCTCAAAAAAAAAAAAAAATTAAAACTCAGGCTAGTGAGTTCTATTGGTGTAGAGTGAGAAAGCAGAAAAGGATGATGAAGAACAAAGAAATGGTGTTAATAATATTTTCTTTTTTAATTGGTGGTGGTTCATGGGTGTTTGCTTTACTTTTTAAGTGCATAAGTTGCATATATCACATACATTCCTTTCACATATCAAATATTCCAAAATAAAAAAGTCCAAGGCAAAAACCCTTTATCTCTGTATTAAAATGACACAAATTGGTCAACATGTGCTATTTTTCCACACATTCTAAATAAGCCCTCTTTCCATGAAAATCATTTTCTATCCTCTTTACCCCTTTTTTCTTTACTGTATTTATTTTTTATCAAATTTTGTTTTACATTATATTATTTTACTTAAATTTTTTAATCTGTTTGATCTTTCTTGATGGTAAGATCCATGTGCCAATTATTTTCCATTTGACTCCCTTCTACCATCTTCTGTTCTTGTCGGCTCTGCACTATGCTCTCAGAGGCTGAAGCCTACATCACCTTGACTCGCTTGCTCTCATATTTCCAGTTGAGTTTAGCCAATGGGAATCCCTGGTAGGAAACTAGACTGTGGGAGGAGAGAGAGATGGGGGAACTTCTTCCCTCAATTTCCTTGTCCTTGGGCAGAATCCCTCGTGACCACATCTTCTTCCAGGAAGCTCTTCCTCCATTGTCTTCAAGTCTCATTGGTGTCTGTAACATTATGTCCCCCATGCTCATTCGACATTAGATGTGGCAGTGGCTTCTCACTCTTGCTGGTCTTGGGGTGCCTCAACTTCCCTTGTTTACACCCTAAACATTTCCCAAAATACATAATTAGCTCTTTGATTAAAACCATCTAATTTGGACCAGCTGGGGTAAATTTTTATTCCTGCCAGAATCTTGTCATACATTTGGTCGGTCTCAGGCACTGCTGTTTTCTCAACATCTAGAAAATTACCCAGCACACTAGTAACAAGAAGAAAGAAAAGAAAAAAGTGAACAAATAAAAAAGACAGACTCATAATACCTTAGAGTTTGAGAGGAATTGTGATGGACGTGTGATTCAACTTTTCCTGTTACAGATGTGGAAATGGGGCCTTGAAGAAGCCAAGTTTACTGGAAAGGAAGTCTGGGCCCCTGCCCACAGCACTGGGTAGTTATAGACAGCTTCTTGAACAATAACCCATCAAGGACAATTACCACACGATTGTGTCCCACCTGCAGCAGCTGATTAGGCCAGGGCTGGGAAATTGACTCCAGAATTATTGGCTAGTAGCAGCCTGTGAGATAGCTGGCATGAGAATTTTGCCCAACCAAAATGATGGTGATTAAATAACACTCATCAGATTCCCTTGCTTGGAGGATTTGAATGCAAAATACAAAGAGAGTGTTCCAGTTGGTAACGAAGGCTGATGCTGAAAAAGATGCAAATGTCAGACATCAGAGACGATAAAATGGCAGTAGTCATGAGAGACGATGAGTATGTAGGGATTGTGAATTCATTCAAGTTCAAATCACAGATATCATGACGAAGCAGAAGCTAAAAGATACCCAGCTGTAGAGACAGAGAGAGGAGCTGAGTCATGATACCGGCAAGAGATTGTCTAACTAGAGAGTGGCAAGTTAATGTTGATAGTAAAATGCCTGTGGATCCTTTTAATTCCCAACATCTATTCCTTTCCTCTGAGGTCCAGAATATGCCTGCTTCTGGGGTTAGCAAAGATTCCCTTAGTTCTTTTTTCCATATATGTTTTTACAACAAACCCTCATTATCTGAAGTTCTAGCAAATACAAAAAAGTGGAAAAACCAACGCTCTATCTCTTTCCACCACATCATTCACATGAAGTTATCAGTCAAATTTGAATCTTATTTATGATTCCTTCCTAGTCCAGCTTAGTTTAGAAAAGGATCAAAATCCGCTCTTTGATAGTTTTGCTATGCAATGATTGCTGTCTAATATTTCTTTTCTTTCACATTATATGTGTGAGTTTTGCAAAACATCGGCAACAATTAGAAGGTAATCTAAAGGGTAAACTCAAATTTCCCCAAATTCATTATGTATATATTTTTTACAGATGATCTAAATTTTAAGCAGAGAAATAGAAAAATATAAATGTCTGAGGGTGAAGATTACATAAGAGATCAGTTATTTCATTCTTCCAAAATGTCAACCCCTAATATCCAAACTCCCAAGCAGGATTGCTCTGAGAACAGAACCTCAGGTGGAGAAGAATCTCCATAGGGGACAAGACAGAGAATGAAGCGATGGGGCATGGAGCAGACACAGCACTCAGGGCAGCAGCGTCAGGGCTGTGTCAAGAGCAGCCTGGCACAGAGGAATACATTCTTTCAGACAGATTCATAAAGGGGTGATTAGCATGAGAGAAATGTAGGGATGCCATTTATCTTGATTGTCCCAAAGCCCTTGACAGAATATTTTCTCTGAAATTCACTCTGAACGAGTGAAGACTCGTTCACAAAAAGTGAACTCAAATTGCCTTGAAAGTTAGCTGATGAGTCCAAAATAAAGAAAAAATGATAAATAGCAAATGCATCTAGTTCCAGGAAAGTGGCTGAAAATCACAAAGAAGTTGATATTATTTTTTAGTCTTCTCACATTTTCAAAAGTTGCCTGAAAGTAATTTTAAAAAAATATGTGGGAGTTAAACTTACCATGTGTTAGGTACCTGAGTGCAGTGGCCATATATTCTGAACCCAAATGAGGAAGGCTTTATGTTGCTTCTGGGTGCAGGAGATGGAGAGATGTCATTTGGAGGATAAGTTATTAGAATTTCCTGCATGTTCTTTATTGTATACGGGAATTTCAGGACAAATTTTTTTTCCTGAGGAAGATTAGCCCTGAGCTAACATCTGTGTCCATCTTCCTCTATTTTATATGTGGGACACCTGCCACGGCATGGCTTGAGGAGCAGTGCTAGGTCCACGCTTGGGATCTGAAGCCTCAAACCCTGGGCCACTGAAGCAGAGTATGTGAACCCAACAGCTACAGTGCCAGGCCAGCCCCAGGACAAACTTTTAAATCAAGATAAGTCTAGAAAATTCTGGACATAAGTTATCAAGCAGTGCGATATGTGATTCCTGATAACAAGGAGCTTAGAGTCTAGGATAAAGGAGTCGAAACATGCTCACACACACTTTAATCGTGATACAATGATGTCGGAAACCTGCCAGAAACATTGACAGAGCGTATTAACTTAATTTCCAGTTTCTTTGATTCCTTTTTCCTCCCCACTCCACCCTTTCATCTTCTTGCTATCTGAGAAATTTTAAAATGTAAATTGGATCATGTCATTAACCTTAAAACCCTTCAAAGACCTTCTGCTACTCTTTGAAAATAATTTAGAGATCTTGTTAATCATCGTGTTTTCCACCTACTCCATCACTTACAGATCTGGCACATTGTAGGAACTCAATATCTGCTGAAAAAAATTAAAGGAATGAATGAATGATAAGTACATACATACAAGGTATAAAAATATTGCTGAATATTTAGCCTGAGTTTTCTTCTGTTTTTCCTTTGCGATGCCTCTTTCTAATATAGTTGTAGGAATGTAGTGACAACTCCCAACAATAAAAATGATTAATGTGGCTGACATACAACACAGACTTGAAAATATCAGGTTGTATTTTTAGTGCCTGTGTCTGATTGGTTCACCAAAACCGAGGATGCATTTCATTTTGACCACCTTACAACTGTTAGGCCCTTTAAAAGGTTATGCAAGTTGTGATCTGCACAACTTCAGGAGGTACACAGGGGTACAAGGGGAGCTTTCACGTCCGTGAGAAATCTGTGAGTTTTCAGGGCCTTGAAAGTAGCTACTTAGCTTTATTCATCTTTCTATTCCCCACGGTGTCTATTGCTATACCTGAGATTGAGTTGGGGATCAATCTGTATTTATTTGTTTAATAGATCTGTCATAAGTGTTCTTATACGTTCTCAATTTGAAATAATTCCAGCTTGCAAACTAATATTTTAATAATGCATAATTGGTCAGTTTATTTAAAAAAGGGAAAGTAGAGAATCATAAAAATTATTCCCATATACCTTAAAAATTTTAACTTTTAAGGCATGAAGTGTGCATCCAATCATCAGTCTTTTGAGATAGCGTTCAGGCCTGTTCTTTGAGTCCATTGATGAAAGTTCTGATTTATCTTTATTACATTAAACCCAAGCATACCGATCTTAACTAACTTAGGGTGTGACTATGGCTTTAAGATGAAGGAGAGCAGCCATTATATTTGTGAATCAAGGTCCTTTGTACACCATTCATTTAAAAAAGTGATGACTTGAAGTGGTGACTGAAGGTGGTTTTCTAGAGCAAATGGAAGAAGTGTGAAATTCAAATATACTTGTGAAATTCACAATCATTTACGCTGTGATGCTAATGGTGTTGATGAAAATAACTCTTGCTTATAACACATTTAAAAGGGTTTTCAGGAACATTATCTCATTGGAGCCTCATATCCTGTGAGCTCAGTACTGTAGGTAAAATCATCACCCTAGTTTCTGAGATAAGGGAACTGAAGCCCAACAAATTTAAGTGATTTGTCTAAAAGGTTTTACAATATTAATGCACAACCATAACTCAAATCACAGCACTTTAATTTTTATTTTTCCCTGCTAAAGCTTGTTGT
The DNA here is from genome assembly GCF_041296265.1 of Equus caballus. NCBI lineage: Eukaryota > Metazoa > Chordata > Mammalia > Perissodactyla > Equidae > Equus > Equus caballus. The sequence continues at coordinate 19,525,351 of NC_091714.1, forward strand.
ACGTTATGTTGTCTTGAGCAGAATAAATTGTCTTCCTTCAAGAGGAAAAAAAGAGAATTATTACTATTCTTCCCTTAACTTCATTACTACGTGCTTACTACCCTAAAAATGCATTTCTCTGTATAGGTTTGTCTTCCCTACAGCCTGTCTTCCCTTCAACCCTACAACCTTCTAAGAGGAGATGAAGCCAGTCCTCTTTCTCTAGAATGTGTCTGGTGACATGTTAGTGTGGCTGAGCTGAATTTTAAGAGACAGAGCTTTACCCATTTTAGGAATAAGAATACATTTTAGGAGCATATTGTGTTATTTCTAAACAAAATTTTCTATCTTGTAAAAATGGAAGAAAGAAAAACTTGGAGATTTGAAGAGGAAAAATTCAGTGTGTTTTCAAGAGAACCTCAGGATATGGTGATTCATGTTATTACCTTCACATTCACAGTTCTTGCATTTACCTATTAAATCTATGGTTCTTCTATTTCTAATTCATTATTTTATTCTTTATTTTTGATTAATTCCTTCATGCTGATTTCTTTATATTTTAATTATTATTTTTCCAACTACTTGAGTTGAACGTTCATTTATTTTATGTTTTTTGAAAATATTGAAAATGTACAAGGTTTTGAATTTGTCTGAATATAGATTTGATATGTCTCACCAGCCTTTCTTTGAAAATTAAGAATAACTTTATGTATCTTTTTCTGATTATAAAATTCATTCAAAACAGAAAGATAAGGACAAGAAAGTAAGAGTCATTCATGGTCTTAGTGATAGAGCAGAGGTCTGCAAGCTACACCCCACAGGCCAGATCCAGCTCAACAGATATTTTTGTAAAAACAGCCTTGGGGCTGGCCCAGCGGTGTAGTGGTTAAGTTTATGTGCTCTACTCTGGAAGCCCGGGTTCACTGTGTCGGATCCTGGGTACGGACCTACACACTGCTCATCAAGCCATTCTGTGATGGTGTCCCACATACAAAATAGAGGAAGGTTGGCACAGAAGTTAACTCAGGGCCAGTCTTCTTCACCAAAAAAAAAAAAGTTTTATTGAAACATCGTCATGTCCGTTTGTTTACATGTTGTCTATGGCTGCTTTTGCACTACAGTAGCAGAGTTAAGGACCTGTGACAGAGACCAAACTGCTTGCAAAGCTCAAATGTTTTACTGTCTAGCCCTTTACAGAAAAAGTTGGTTGACTCTTTGACATTGGTCTTAGCAATATCTTTTTGAATATGTCTCCTTAGGCAAGGGAACCAAAAGAAAAACAAACAAAATTGAGCTGCATCAAACTAAAAAGCTTCTGCATAGCCAAAGAAACCAACAACAAAATGAAAGGCAACCTACCAGTTGGGAGAAGATATTTGCAAATCATACATCTGATAAGGGGTTAATATCCAAAATATATGAAGAATCCATACCATTCAACAGCAAAAAGGAAAAAAAAAACCCAATCAGAAAGTGGGCCGAGGCTCTTAAAAGACATTTTCAAAAAAAAATATACAGATGGCCAACAGGCACATGAAAATATGTTCAACATCACTAATTATTAGGGAAATGCAAATCAAAACCACAATGAGATATCACCTCACGCCCATCAGAATGGCTATTACTAGAAATACAAGAAATAACTAGTGTTGGAGAGGATGTGGAGAAAAGGGAACCCTCGTACACTACTAGTGGGATTAGAGAAACAGATGCAGCCACTATGGGAAAGAGTATAGAGACTCCTCAAAAAATTAGAAATAGAAATACCATGTGATCCAGCTGTTCCACTTCTGGGTATTTATCTAAATAACATGAAAACACTAATTCAAAAAGATATATGCACTCCTATGTTCTTTGCAGCATTATTGACAATAGCAAGACTTGGAAACAACCTAAGTGCCTAATGGCTGATGAATGGATAAAGGAGATGTGGTATATGTATACATATACCACATACCGTATATATATACAAATAGAATGCTACTCAGCGATAAAAAAAGATGAAATCTTGCCATTTGCAACAACATGGATGGACCTTGAGGGTATTATGCTAAGCAAAATATCAGACAAAGAAAGCCAAATACCATATGATTTCATTCATATATGGAAGATAAAACAAAAACAACAAACAAATGCATAGACACAGAGATTAGATTGGTGGGTACCAGAGGGGAAGCGGGGAGAGTAAAAGGGGATATTTGAATGGTGATGGATGGAAACTGGACTTTTGGTGGTGGACGATGTAGGCTATACAGAAGTTGAAATATGAGGATCACACCTGAGTTTTACGTAATGTTATAAACCAATGTTACCTCCATAAAAAAATAAAGAGGAAAAAAATTTTGATGATTTTTGACTCAGGGAAAATCAATAACATTTTGGTCTCTCTATCTCAAATTTATTCATCTTTGATGTCACAATATTGATCAGTCTCTCTCTCTTTTTATTGTCTATGGTAACTATCGTTAGTGGCCCCTGTAATGCCAATTCTCTCCCTTCTTTCTTGTTTTTAGAACCTTGACTGTTTGAGGGAATCAATGTCCCAGGTAAAAATAATTAATATTCTAGACTCTCTTCAATTAAGAGTGATGTTGGGATATAGGTTTGAACAATGAGGGTTCATGGATTACTGATTTCTATAGAACATACAAATTTAGCAGCTTAAATAACAACTATTTAAAATGTCGAGACATTTCTGGTAATCTGGGTCTGTTTTAGCTGATCAAGGCTGGGCTCATTCCTGTGTCTATGGTCAACTGGGGGGTTGGCTGGGGGTTAGCCAGGCCAGGAAGGCCTCCAACGGGACTACTCAGCTCTTCTCTGTGTGTCTTTCATGTCCCTACAGCTGCCTAGCTGGCCTTGTTCCCATGGCGGCATGAGCCGTGCAAGAGAGAAAGCAGAAATACGCAAGAGCTTTTTCAAGTCTCTTCTTGTGTCACGTTTACTACTTACTGTCCTGATGATCAAATCAAGTTATATGGCTAAACTCAGAGTCACAACCAAAGGGAATGGATGTGGAAGATGTGAAAAATTGAGTTGAGAAATGCAACTGATTTACCAGATAGATAGAGACAGAAGTCCATGGACAGGGCGTCCTTTCCCAGTAAAAAGAGAAAGTATTTCTTGTGCCTGGAATAGAGATGTGAGGTTTGGTAGTGTTGTCACCATCTTGGGACTATGAGCTGACAAATATAAGGACAAAGACCTATCTATCTGTTAATTATGGTGGAACAGAAGATTGAAAGATCCTACATTCCTGACGGCATTTTTGAGCCTCACGAGTAGTTGTAGAATAAAACTGTTGTAGGAGACAAATAAGTCCTTACCTGCTTCTCTACATAATAAAGTAAGTTTTCTGTTACATATTGCCAACTATTTTTAGTCAATAATATATTGATGTAATTTCTTATTAGTACATATAACCTAGCTCATTTTCCAAAATGGCTTTTAGCATATGACTATACTGAAACTTATTTGATCAATCTCCTCTTGAGAGACATTTATTTCCCAGATTTTCACTATTGCAAATAATGTGTCAGCGGTCATTCTCGCACATACATCTCTGACCGCCTTTTCAAGTGTCTTGTAGCATACACTCCTGCAAGAGAGATTTTGGGGAGAACGAACATATTCACTTTACATTTTTAAACATATGGTGCAATGATCTTGCAGGAAAATTGGCAAAACTTACCCTCCTATCAACACTTTATGATTACTTTCATTTTTCCACAAGTGCTCCAAAATTGAGTATTGGCAATCTTTAAAAATTTGGCCATTCTAGTAGAAAAATATATATATTTCATATTTCTTTTCATTGGTAGTGTTCGAATTTATTAAGATTGACTCCTTTTCACTCATTTATTTGTCATTTATATTTCTCTTATACATTCCCTGTTTGTATCTTTTATGCGTGTTTGTACTGGTTTGCTTATTTTTTTCTTACTATTCTTTTACTTTCTGTCTATACAACACAATTCCTGATCTTTTTTTGTTTTATACAATGTACGCATATTCTCCCAGTTTATTTGCCTTTTTCTTTGTTAACGTATCTTTGCCATAAAGAAGTTCATTTTTGTTTTTTAGAAAAAATCTTCCAGCTTTTGATAAGATTTCTAGGTTTTGTTCATACCTATCAGTCCCTTTCTTAACACCATGAAAATATTTTCCATATTTATTCCCACTACCTTTGTGGTTTTTAAATATATCTAAGTTTTTAATTCATTTGGCATTTTTACATGTGTATAGTGTGGATAGAAATACAATTTAATTTTCTTGCAATTAAATGACTATTAGTAAAATCGATCTTTGATTTGTGTGTATGTGCATGTTGTCTTTGTCAGGTTATAATACGAACTTATTTTAGCTTTGAAAAAGTAATGGGACGATTTCATCTTTCTTTCCATGATCCAAAAACATTTAAATAGTATAAAAATGATTTCTCTAAAGATTTGCAAAGATTTTCTATGAAAACTGGCAATGTGGGGGAATAACTTTATTTTACTTACTGGTTTTGGTCTGTATAGGTTTTCTATATTTTTTGGATTTTTTATACCATATTTTCCTAGAAAACTATCAGTTTCATTTATGGTTAAATATTTATTTTCAGAGTTGTATAAAATCATCTTTTACAGATTTAAAATTTTTTTGTATATTTTATTATTTGCTCTTTTATATCCTAACGAGCATTTGTGCTTTTTTTCCCCTGTTTTCCTCTTGATGGTTACCTAGTGGTATGTCTTTTAAAATAATTTTTCCACTCTCCTGCAATTTATTTTCATATACATTTACGGTTCCAACTTTTGTTTTCTGTTTTCTAATTCATTAATTTCTGTTTCATCTTTATTCCTTCCTTCATTTTGCCTCCTTTTGGGGTTTTCTTGTTGCGGTATTTTTTCTAAGTTCTTGAACTGAATGCTGTATTTAATTAATACATTATTATTTTGTAGTGTGTTTAAGGCTATAAATTTTCCTGTATGTACAGCTTTGATTATGTGTAATTTTCCTTTGTGTACAGCTTTGACTACATGTCTTAGTTGTGAAAATGTTTTCATTTTTAGTATATGATAATTATTCTGTAATGTGAACTTTTATTTGCTCTTTCAATAGTAAATTTTCTGGGAGGGAGTTTTTACATTTTTAAAAGGTTGATTTGTTTGCTTTACATTTCAATTCTGTTTATGTTATTATTTGCTAGGCTATTGAATTTTAGGTCAAGAAAAGTGATATGAATTATTTGAATTTTTGGTATCCATCAATGTTTTCCTTGAGGCTTAGTACATGGTCAGCTTTTTTTTTTTTGAGGAAGCTTAGCCCTGAGCTAACATCTGCCAATCCTCCTCTTTTTGCTGAGGAAGACTGGCCCTGAGCTAACATCCGTGCCCATCTCCTTCCACTTTATATGTGGGACGACTACCACAGCATGGCTTGCCAAGTGGTGCTGTGTCCACATCTGGCATCCGAACCGGCGAAGCCCGGGCCGCTGAAAGGGAACATGCGCACTTAACCGCTGTGCCACTGGGCCGGACCCTATGGTCAACTTTTACAAATGATCTACAGATACTTTATGGTGAATTCTCTATTTTTATGGCAATATGCAAAGTATATGATACCATAAATATATATATATATATGTTCACATATACTTTTATATCTATCTTATTGTGTTTTGCCATAAAATAGATATAAACATATATTAGCATTATATATAGGTAACTATATTCATATATATCTATCAGAATTATTATGTTACTTAGCATTATCCTTGAATTCCCTTTGTCTGAAGAAGGTCCCATGATGCTGTGAGAGCAGATTTCTAGGCCCCCTTCCTAGAGATCCTGGCTGAGTGAGTCTAAAATCCAGAGCCTACTGCGGGTGAGCCTGCCCCCTGCTGAGTGGGGGACTAGGCTGACTCAGGGGGAACCCCTGGGCATTCAGATCCTTTCTTGGACATTTGGTGTTGACTTATGCAGCTCAGTTAGCTTTGTTTAGCAGCAGCAAAAGTGACTACATCTTTTTCTCCTCCCCCTTTCTGATCTTCAGGGTGTTTCACAGAGTTAGAGGTATTATGATGTATTGAACTCTGTCCCCTTTGTCAGTTTTGTTAAAAATTAATTGCTTGTGCTGTAGCTATTTCCTCTTTCATTGGGATGAAGTGTTCGCAGTTTACATTATTTTGCTGTTTTGGTGGTTTCAAAGAGAGATCATTTGCCCATCTTTTCTCAGAAGTTCTTCTTTAAAATTTTTCCTTAATTCTACTACTTATTCTATTCAGTCAATGACCTTGTCTCGTCTGTTATCTATTGCTTTATAAAGTCTATGTTTCCTTTAATTTTCTTGAGAGCGTAAAGCATTTACTCTCAAAAAAATCTAGAATCAATTTTTTCACTCTAGCTTTGGTAATCTATAGTACTTATTTCCTCATTTTTAAATACTCTCCTTGCATAGTTTTTCCACACTCCCTACTTTATTGGAATAACACAAATTGATGTACATTTGATGCCCCTTGTCCCCACATAGTGTGGTTTTATTCTCGGGTTCACTATCTATTTCCCAGGAATTATTCAGATCCTTCTCTTAAAATATAAGTTGGATAAGGTAGCTTTATCAGACATCAGATAGTCCACATTTCAGGGATTCAGCAGCCAGAGAATGGTAGAAGGAAAGTTGAGCCCCTTGTCAGTCACAGCTGGGTAATTTCATAAAATTCTGTGACGTTTTCTCAATGTTTGAATAACGGCGCCAGGATCCATTTGGGAAAGGCAGAGACTATCCTTTCCTGCCAAGGGGCATAGACATCAGTCATGAATTCACCTTCTTCGTGGTGAACCAATCTCATTAGTGAGAGGGTGCTTGAGAGGAATGTCCCATGGTCTGTGGACTTTGTGTTTGGGAAGCTGTAATGTTTTCTCCAGCATAGATATCTGCCATTATTGCTCTTGGTTGGGAGCTGTGAAAATGGCAGAAATTCATTTAGTCTCTTTCCCATGGTCCATCCTTATCTCCAGGCTCTGCCTCTTTAACAGATGTTTTTAAATTTAGAGATGGCATGTGAACACAGGCAGTCCAACTCTATAGCTTGGGTTTTTACCACTTTGTAAAGCTTTCTTTCTAATAATATTTATTGACTGCTGATGATAGAAAGCCCTGAGCTGACAGGACATCGTAATACAATTTCAGGGATAGCACAGAATTTTTAGATCTACAGGTAATACATAAGCCTCATTTAGCCAAAGTGCTTCCTACTCCCTCACTTTTATGGGTCTCTCAATTTGTACACTTGCTGATATCGCTCCCTGCGCATTCTCTCGTGGAAGTGCATATGGACACCATAATAGCTAAAAGGCACTCAGCCAGAGAGAGCAGAAGAACAGGGATATGAACCGTCCACAAATGCAATAATCAACGCCTGGATAATTGCACATTGATTAAATAGTATCGTGATTTCTTTGTTCATTTTCTAGGAGATGTACCCAAGACTTTCGAGGAATAATTTAAGGTAGGATAGTTGTTTTGTAGCTTTTTCTCTAGGCCTACTCTTTTAGGTGCCTGCTAAAGATATGATTAAGATGAAGCTGTTAATTGATCAAATACTCTGTTCAGTTTTTCCTTTTATTTCCTAACTGAAGTTGATATTTTTCTAGGGTGCAAGAGCACCATGAGTCAATTGGCTCAGGCAAGCAAACAGAGCATTTACCTATAACTACTCAGCTAAAGGTCAGTTGCTGGGATTTTGCTGTTCATCCCCACGCAGTAAATTCATTTTTTTTCTCTTTTCTTTAAACTTGACACCAGTATGAGGCAGTTCAAGTTCCCTCTGCTGTTTGCAGTGATTGATTTTTGAAGCAGCGGAAACATCCTTTTACTGCATGAAGATTTGAATCTACTAAGGCTTGTGGGGACACAAAGCATTTATCCCAAAGCTTGTTTCAGAGAGACTTGGGAAAAAGTTTAAAACCTACCCATACAGCTATGCAAATGCAGTCTAACACCCACAGACTGCCAGGGATGGCGGACACAGAGTATCTAACCCCTAAACCCGATAAAGTTCATTGGTGAGGTTCTCTTGACTATGCTGTGCTCACATCCAGCCTTTAAATTCTTTTCAATCTCCCATAGGCTAATGGCATACTCCATAAAGCTAAGACCAAATAATCCAATAATGCAAGTAAGCAGGTAAACAAACACCTGTTGACGCCCTTGTGTAGAGCAGCAAACCACCCAGGCAGCCCTTACATTTCTTGACTTTTCCTGCCACATACACAAAAGCTCTCAACTGTCTTGGATTTTGCTATATTGCTTAGTTCCTTCCCTTATTACACAAATAAGAAAACTTAACTAGTAATCATAATTATACTTGTTGCAAATACTGAATGGAAGTAGAATGCAGGATATCTTGATCTGTCTTGAACTTGGCTTCTTGATTTTGATTGTATCACAGTCTGATTTCCTTTATTCCCTTTGGATTTCCTTTCACTTCCTGGTCCTCCTCTGCTATGGAGATGCTACAGTATAAGAGCAAATACTATTTAATAAGAACTTACTATGTTCATAGGCATTTTAGGTCATGACATTTAATCCTCTCAAGAACTTTAACAGGCATTTATAATCTCTTTCAGAAATAAAGAAATTGAGGTTGAACTAGAAAGTCATGGAGCCCTTATATGAACCTATGACTTGACTCAAAAACCCATCTTCCTTTCAGTTCTCTCTCATTTAGAGTAATCATGGAAGTTTCAACTTAGATAAAAAGAAGAACCCTCATGGAAACAGTTTGCAGGGTTTGGGCAGGATATACACAAAACTGCCATAGACAATTTCATTTAAATATTTTTCATGTAGGTTCACATTTAGGTTTTTAGAAGCTTTTCTTGCTAGATTTTTGCTTTGTGCGACCTATTTCTATGTAGCATGACATGAAAGGAGTGAGTTAATATTCAAAATCTAATGACTCTCGTATCAATAAATGCAGATGTCAAATCCAGATAGTACAAGTCCCTATGATATTGGAAAGGAGAAACAAAGAGGCAACATTTATGTAAAGAGTATTAAAGAAATTTCCCCAAACTCCAAAAGCAAAAGGGAATCTCTATTAGCTGTATAAACAAGAATGAAAATTTGAGCAGTTCATACATTGTAAATCCAGTCTGTCCCTTTTCCAGGAAACACATGGATTCTCTCTCCAGGGGGTGACTAGCTGTGTGGGGATTAGTCAGTGTCCGTGTTTCTTCTTCCCCTTCTTCCTTTTTTTCTGCTAAAGAGTTTACAATTACCTGCACGGTCGACCCTTGGTATACTTGGGGGACTGATTCCAGGAACCCACTCATACCAAAACCAGCAGATGCTCAAGTCTCTTACATAAAATGGCATAGATTTGCATATAACCCATATACATCCTCCCGTATGCTTTGTCATCTCTAGATTATTTATAATACCTAATGCAATGTAAGTGCTATGTAAATAGTTGATATACTGTATTGTTTAGGGATTCATGACAAGAAAAAAAGTCTGTACATGCTCAGCACAGATGTAACCATCTTAGACCTTTCAATCTGCAGTTGGGTGAATCCATGGATGCCGAACCTACAAATACAGATGGCCAACTGTATTTGGAGGTCTCCTCTATAATGATGTGACATCTGGCATAGGAGGTAAATAGAAAAGGAAGGTAAAATTAACATTGGGAGCAAGTGAAAAGGTACTCAGGACTTTCAGAAAAGTAAAAGAATTGTAATAACTTTATATCCCCAAAGTAAAAGGAGAACATTTCAAGAAGGGGCTGATTACTGGAGTCAGATGCTATAGAATGTCAAAGGTAATGAGAACTGAGAAAAGGGCCATTGATTTGGATGATTAGGAGGGCAATATTCTCTTCTGATTATACTATTTTCATATTTTAGTGATAGAGACAAAAGCTGGATTCAAAGAGTCAAGAAGGGAGAAGTAAAAGGGTTACACCCATGTGGACTGTGGTTATATTTACTCTATTATTTCATCATCCTGATATTTTACTTGATATCCAACTTAAGGTCTGATCCAAAATTGATTTACGTGCATATGTGGTTACCGACATTGAGATGATTTAAAATAAGTTATAGAAATGCCTTTTCTAACTAAGGCTAATTTTTTCCCCTCAAAGCTGAAAAGATTGCATTATTATAACCATTTTGAGCAGAGAATTTACTACACAAGGCACAATGTCCCTGGGTATGCTGACTAAGTAACCCTGATTAGAAGGAGATTGATGGTTCAGATACAAGAGGTGAACTTGGAGTAAAGAAAACAGCAAATTACAAATAAGATGCATTACCTACTTTGAGTTTTTTTCTTTTTCTTTCCCCTCACTCCCTCCACATCTATAAAACACAATAAGCTTAATAGGGTTAGGTGTTCACAGTTTCCTTTTATGGACTGTCAAACGGAACAGACCCAGAAGTTCTGTAGCTGTAGATTATGCTCCAGAATAAGGTAGGCTGCATTTCTACAGGTGACAACACTGATCCTACCACCAGGTGACCTGCTTTAAGGAAGGTGGCAGTCAGACTTCTAGAGCATGTATTCATCTAGTTAGAAGTAGGAACTAATAACAGATAGAGAAATGACAATGACTAAAAATGAGGCTTTCTGATGGCTAGGGAAAATTATTCCAGTTGACCAGGGCATATTGACTGTAAATCAGGAGATCTGAATTCAAGTCATGGTGTCACTTATGTGATCAGGAAAAGTTACTTCTCCTCTTGTGTTTCTTCCTTGCACAGAAGAGTAATCACATGATGACATCTGGACCACCATCTTACAGAACTGTAGATAGAGAGAGCCAGCTGTAAAACCTGAAGCAACTACATGTGAAAACTGTTAGTATTTATGTTTTGGTCTCCCCAATGCTTGAGTTTATATGTCACTTTACAAATATTTTCTGGACAGATGTGCCAATGTTAGTGACCGAGAACTCTTTAGAGATCATCTTTTCATTTAATACCTCAAAAACCAAAAACATGACCAACCCAAGAACAAACAAACAAAAGAACTCAAGTAAGAGAGAGGTCATTTGTCAAGTAGTAATTTATACAGGTAGTGAATGGGAAACTCTAGAAAAAGCCACATTCTTGGACTTCCAGACTTTTGCATACTCATACAGCGTGATCAAAGCAGGTACTTAAAGATTAGTTATGTTAACGAGAAAATAAAAATAAGGGCCATCTTTTTCAAACCCAGGCAGGACCATCTTTCTGTGAAATGGACCCACAGTCTAACATTTTGTTCCCCCATCTCTCTTCTCTGAGGACTGCTATCCGGCTGCATTAGGAACAGCCATATTAAGCCCTTATCCTACTCCCTTGAATGGGTCCACAGTTGAACAGTCCAGAGACTGTTGGGTGACTGCCCCTAACAAAAGCCTTGGGCATTTGCTGTCTGAATTCCTAGGGTATAAGTGATGAAGCTGGGCAGCTGTCAGTGGCCACATGTCCTGCCATAAATTTCTAGAGACCTAGGGAGGTGGTTTGGAGAGAGAAGAGGGGAGGAGAGGACAGGAGAGGAGAAGGAGAGAAAGCTATTGTACAGAATGGAAAAGAAACCAGTGTGAAGCTCAGGTTGTTTTAAACTGAGTTTCAGGCCAGACTACTTCCAGCAATTTCTTCACCAGGCTAGGTTTCCTCCTTGAGGTTCCCCGTTAGGATGCTCGTTAGCATGTGGACTTGGGTCAGCCAAACTGAGTTTGAATTGAGACACACTTACTAGCTGTGTGACCTCGGGAAAGTTATTTAAACCCTTCATCTGTATAAGGCGACAGACGATCCTTACCTTGTAAGATCTTTTTAAAGCTTAAATAAGACACTGTGTATAAAGTGCTTACTCCAGGCTTTGTACACATCAGACACTTACTAAATGGTGCACCTATTAGAATCTCATCGACTTGTGGACTTGGAGAATGCTAGAGCAGAAAAGATTCCTTCTTAGGAACCATCTGGCCCAGTGATCCTCATAAGACCCTTTGGAGTCTTAAGAGCTTTGTAAAGGGACTGGGGGGTGAGGGACAGGAAACTCAGGGGTAAAGGGGTCTCTGTACCTCAACTCCTACTTCAAACAGAATGCCTCTATTTTTATCTGTCATATTTTGGGCTTCCTACTTAAAAAAAAATGATATAAGGAAAGAGTCTGCAAAAAGAAAAAAAATATGCTAGTGCAACTTCTTAATTCTGTAAGTGAGGAAACTGAGGCAGTGAGTCAAGCCCTTTGCTTCATTGCCCATCTCGTCAGATGATTCTGGTGAATATACAAACTCCTCACTAATATCAGCAAGCCCGAGGGGTGTTTGCATCCAGTCGTTGGGTCACCTTCACAGATAATTTCCCCAGCTACAAGGCTATAGCCCAGAGTGGCTCCGATCTGCCTTGTCTATTCTGAGCCACCAGAGTCTGGCTGTAAGTTACAGATGGAGTCACCAATTGGATCAATCATCTAAAACTATGAAGACAAAGTATAGACAATAGAAAAAAAATGAGAATGATTCAATCCATCCTGTGGAATAAAAACTCTATACTGTTCCTGCAAGTTAATCTCAGCGTAATTAAAAACAAGGAACTTGGACGAATGTAAAGCAGGCTTTGAAATTAACTTCTGTTTCTTATTGGAAATTGGTAAAATCCTTAGTCATGTACCATTAAGGGAATTGTCTCTCCTATGGTCCAGTCTCGATGTCTCTTTATCATTCACATTCTGCTCATATAATTCATATCCAACCCCAGACTGGCATGACATTTTCACTTTCTTCAATCAAGCTTTTAGTCATAATTAGAGTGAAATTTTAGTCTCTGCATCTGCAATTGCTCAAAGATTGTACTGTAAATCAACTGATTTCTAAGAAAGCCTCAATTCTGAAAAAATGCCTGTTGCCAGTTAGGAAATAATCATGATTAAGATGACATGAATAGGCAGTGTTTATAGAGTACTGCAGCGCTTTATCCAGATTACAGACGGACAGGAAGGGACCCACTCCCAACACACGTACTGCAAGGTTAGACCAAGTTCCTGATTTAATTAGCCAAGGATGCAAACCTAATCAGAAAGGAGGTAGCCACACAGGATAGGAGCAGAGGCAGCATATCTCAGCGTAGCTTTCTTTGCTCCCTCAAAATCTAACAGGAGCCCACAGCTGCCTGAGTCACTGTCCACACAAAAAGGACAAATGGTCCTTTATGCCATGCCACTGTCCTTTAATATTCAGGGTTTACATCATTTTCTGGAAGCACTTATATAACAACCTATTTGCCTCTTGAACCAACTCAGTGTCTACAAGATCTCATCTTTCCCCGAGGAGCAAGCAGTGTCAGAGCCTGGATGCTCCAGAATGGGATCTATGGTTCTGAGTTTCCAGGGTTTGGGGACAGCTCATTTTCCAGTGAGTGCTCACCAGGTACGCCCACTCTGTGATGCTCTTTCATGCACTATCTCTTCGAATCCCCCAGAGCTATTGCAGGTTCACAGTCATTATCCAAAACCTTTGGGCTCATATAAGTTTTTGAATTCAGAAATTTCAGATTTCAGACAGGCTATATGGTGCATATACCATATATTTAATTTGTACCATCCCCAGTGGGACCTGAGGCACCACCCCATAAATAATCACTTTATCCATATAAAGAATATGAATTGGCTTGCCACAGTTCAGTCAGAAATTGATGCAAATTACTTTGTGCCAAATGTATGAAAAGTCATTTGATCCTAAGAACATTTTGGATGTTGCAATGCAGATTAGGGTTTGTTGACCTATATTTCTGTCTTCCTCTTGCAATTGAGGCTTATAGAGTTTGAGGAACTTGTCCAAGGTCACAACTAGTAAGTGATGGGGTGAAAATTCAAACATACGTCTGTCTATATTCCAAGCTTCCATCTTTAATAACAGTACCATAACACAACCTTGGCTGTCTTTCAATTTGAGAGAACTTTCCATTTTCTGACTCTTTCTAACAGGGCCTGGACTGGGGAGAGGAGAATGAAGCACTCATCTTGGGTGTAAAATGTAAGGGAGTGTCTAAAAACTCAGTAATCAAGATAAATAGTTTTAAAATGCAAGATATTAACAATTAAAATTAATGCAAAAAAAAACCCTCTGATGAACAAAATATAAAAATTTAAATCAAGATGTGATCAGTGTTATCCCAATATGGCTCCGTCAGGCCTCCTCTCTAATTAGTGTCTGAGTACTGCTCTGCTCTTCTCTGTTTTCACTGCAATAGGAGGAGGATGATGTCCCGTTCCTTTTGACAGGAAGGTTGACTCCAGAATGAGGCCCGGGAGAAGCAGTTCTCCAGTGAACAAAATTCATGAACAACACACTGCTTCCTGATTACCAAGATTAAAAATCCCTTCCGGCCACAGAAACCCAGACATTATTGTTGAACTGTTCCATCCCAGCCTCAATTACACAAAGAGAAGGGACACCATTTTTCATAGATATTTCAACAGAGTTAAGGGATTGGATGGAAAATGTTTAAGTTGGTCTACTTTCAAGTTCACGATTATATCAGTCAAGACCCATAGGAAACAGAACCCACCCCAATGAAGAAAGTTTAATGAAGGAATGACTTCCTAGGTCAGAGAACAGGAAAGGTGCTAGACACCGAGAGACAAGCAACAGAAGCCAGTAGTGCCCCCGGGTCTAAAGGGAAACAGGGAGAAAATGGTGTTCCTGGAGTCAGAAGGAGCTTGAGCAGTGAGGAAGAGGGCTGCCAGCCAAGACCAGTAGTTGCGGAGGGGCACCATCCCAAAGCAGAAATTTTCCCAAGCACTCACTCCCCCACCCACTCCAGTCTCCTGTGAGGAGGGCCTCCTATTGGCTGGACTGATGGGGAGCAGCTGGACTGGAGCTTGGCTGGTGCAGCGGTATGGATCAGTCTCCTGCAGCACAGAGAAAGGCATCAAAGAGTGGAGAGAGGATCTGGGGCAGGAAGAAACTGGTAAGAAAACACACAAGGAGTTTTGTTCATTGATTTTCACAAGCTCAGATACCTATCAAGATACTCCTGTCTGTTTAGTGACACAGCTAAAAGAGCTATTGCAGGAGAGATCCCAAAATAGTTACCACTTGATGTTATCACTCTCACTTAAAATTAGAATAAACACTTATATGCAAAATTGTTATTGATTACACAGTATTATTCCCACTGTACAAAAGAGATACTGATTTCATTCTCCTTTTTTTAATCATAAGAAGAAAATTTAAATTGCATATAGAAGAGAGGTGTTTATGCTAATATGAGTCCCTGGCAATATGACTTAGATTTTTTTTATTCTGCCATTCAAAACAGTAAGTGAAAGACTAGAAAAGAAGGCATTAAAGATTTTAAACACTAAATAATCCTTCTGAATCAGCATTCAAAGACAACGGAAGGACTCACTGGGGATTTAAGTAAAGTAGCTATTTTTGTACATAATTTTAAGAGCATGATTAAGGAGTGATGGTCATATATTTGGTATGACTCATGGCCACTTACATGGACACATTCTCTAAATATATGAGGAGTCTAAGCTGGGATAACAATATATTCATTTTCCATTCACATGGCTATGCTGGGATATTATTTACTCTAGGATTCCAATGAGTAAGGAGGAGGTGGAGAATGAGAGCAAGTCTACCTGCCCCTGAAGATGGCCAAGGAGAGAGATTCTACCATGGCAACAGAACTCTTAGTTCTGATGTCTTTTCACACCTTCAAGTTTTCATGCCATAATTTAAGACCAAATTTCTTGGTTGGTATCTGCTAATGCCATGCTCTTTCAGCTGCTGCTGGGCTCAGTTCCTCTGGGGTCATGTGGATCTTAGTAAACTCCCTTTTAGTAGAGTTAGATGAAGTACTTGAAGACAATATAAGTCATTGCATAGAAAACGCTGTTAAAATTTTTTCCTACAAATTATATCAGATAAGCAATGTACCTTTTTTTTTTTTTTTAGAGGGGAGGATTGTCCCTGAGCTAAGGTCTGTGCTGATCTTCCTCTGTTTTGTGTGTGGGATGCTGCCACAGCATGGCTTGATGAGCAGTGTGTAGGTCCGTGCCAGGGATCAAACTGTGAACCATAGGCTTCCAAAGCGGTGCACGTGAAATTAACCATGATGCCACTGGGCTGGCCTCACAATGTACATAATTTTGCAAGTGGTTTTCAGGCTGTCTATCTTATTGGTAGGGTTTAGTTTCATGCTGAAAGCATTATTTCCTCCTTTGCATGGATACTTAATCTTATTTTAAATATTCAGTTTCTTTTTCTGCTTCAGCTTTTGTCTTTCCACTTTAATAGAATTCAACATTTGCTTTTTTCCTTTTTTTCCTTCAGAGATTCACAAAGAAAGAGATGCCAAGGCAAAATTTCAATACCAAGGCCAAAACCAATTTATAGGGAGATGCTTATGCATTAATTTATGTATAGCCAATGTTTATTGTTTGTTCTATACATAGCATTAGTTTATGTGCTGAGAATTTAAAGATAAATAAGGCTTAGCCCTTATTTTCAGAAATATCAAGTCTAACAAGGGTAACAGACGTGTAGAGATGATTTCATCTAATGTGTTAAGGATAATAACAGAAGTATAAATACATTTTCCTGAAAGTAGGCATTCTGAGCCAATATTCACAAACAGTTGATAAAATAAACTCAAATACTTGTTGTTTTTTCCCTAGAATGTTTCCCAAAGCCTTTATTTCTAAGACTACATTTTTTTTACCTGCTCTCCCAGTTGTGTAGTGTGGTGTAGTAGGACGAATTTCTATATTAGAGACATTCACTCTGACGACAGAATGGTGTGTCATTTGTATGGCATAAAGATGGACACTCTTGATTGCAACATACACTTGAAAGATGAAACCGTGCAACACGGCTACTTTGGAATTTAGCTCAGAGGTGATGTAGCCAAATGCTCAGCCTTGAAAGTCTAAGAGTCGTGGGTTTGAATTTTGGTTCTGTCATTTACTAGCTATGACACTGTGCAGTTTATATGAACCTGCCTTTGAAGGTAGGCCTTTCAATTTTTTTTTTTTTTTAAAGATTTTATTTTTTCCTTTTTCTCCCCAAAGCCCCCCCGGTACACAGTTGTGTGTTCTTCGTTGTGGGTTCTTCTAGTTGTGGCATGTGGGACGCTGCCTCAGCGTGGTCTGACAAGCAGTGCCATGTCCGCGCCCAGGATTCGAACTAACGAAACACTGGGCCGCCTGCAGCGGAGTGCGCGAGCTTAACCACTCGGCCACGGGGCCAGCCCCAGCCCTTTCAATTTTTAAAATAGGGATGAAATACCCATATAACAGCATGGTAGCGGTGATCAAATAATACAGTATGCGTAAAACAGCAGAATGCCTGTCATCTAAGCATTCAATAAATGGTTATTATTATTTATTGACTCCAAAAATTTATTTGCACCATACATTTCTTCCTTCTAAAATTTCCTCTTAGGGGAGCACAAGGATCATCATTGCCTACTAAATAGAGTTTATAAAATTATAAACCCAATATACACCCGAATACAATTACAGAATCATGAATTTTTTATAGGGAAATTGACCACACCCATTGTGAAGATAAAAATGCTGAGATTTAGATGGCTTACGTGACTTGCCCAAGTCTCTCAGAACCCAGGTCTGCCCATTGCATATACTGCCTTGTACCTCGGAATACAATCATCCTCCTTGCTCACCCCACCCCGGCTCTCCTTGTAGTTTCCATCTGCAGTATAAATATCCTTCCTCTCATGCACATTTCTGATTCATACTCCTTTGACAGTGAAGCTGAGCTGTTCTATCATTGATGAAGTGTGAATGAGATGCTGTTATTAATACAAACAGTAGCACCCTCTGGGTATCATGCATTTATCAGATCAAGCATCAAAATATGAAACTACGAAAACAACTAATGAAAACAAAATGAATATTGTTAGCTAAATTAATGCTGTCATCTTCCCCAAGTGTATCTTCAAAATGAAATGGTCCAAAGGCAAAAATAGAACAAGCTGGGAACACTTAGTTCCATAGTGTAGAGGATTTGAGACATAGACTTATTTTCCAAGGTGTTAAATTGCTCAAGTGTCAGTGGTGAATGATTACTAGTATGTGAAGACCCCAGAAAACTCCAGTGTTCCCCTTCTCTGTCTCTCTAATAAAATTACAGCATAAAACAACAACATGAATCTGTATTTTGGAGCTTGACTCAGAGATACCCTTTCTGCCTCCTGCTCTGGGAGTTTTAAAGCCACTGCCACTGTCCCCTTTCAGTGCCAAAATATTTGTTTTAGCTGCCTTCTCAATTGTGCTTCAGCTGGAGCAGGAACACCAAATCAAGAAAGCATATTGCTGCGCAAGTTTACTTGTTGAAACTAATAATGCTCTTGAGAGTAGTGAAGTTAGTCTCTGTACCTATTAAGCTCATTTTCTCCCCTTTCGAAGTCAGTGCCATTCTCTTAGTGCTTTGTCCATTTGTGGTCAAAGCTTATGTAAAGAAACACTCTAGAGTTTCTGTCGGGTCCAGGCTTGCTCATTCATCTTGAGATTTGCTTTGGTGTGACGACAGAGGTGATTTCAGTACTGTTGGTTCAAGGGAGTTGTATCATCAAAAAGTGGATGAGAAAGGGCTGTTGATGATTCCTTTCTGTTCTCTACTGTCCAACATGTCTCAGTGAGAATGGGATTCCACCAGACGAACTCTGGGTGAGAATAGGTAGTGTGATTCCGCTTTTAAGAAAGATCAATGTATTTTGTTACTGAAGCTGATAAGGCAGCTTCTCCTATAAATGCTGCCTACAATCCACATGTACAGAATTCTGGCCAATGAGATTAGACCAGATGCCGGAAAAATGCACGCTGACCAGCTTACCAGCTGAATCATTCTGACTGTCACTCAGGTCATAATGATATTTTGCTTGAGATTCAGGATTGCAGAGCATAGATTCTATAAAAAGCAAGCTTTGTTTGAGGAACTGATCTGAAGATGTGACAATGTTAGTGGCTTTTACTTCTTCCAATCCCAAACGTTGTTTCACACCTTATTTGCGTTGCACTGAGAATTTAGAGGTAAACGAGATATGGTCTCTGGCATCTGGATGGTCACAGTCTAGTGGGAAAGCTATGGACAGGTGTTACCCAATAATACCAGAGGTCTGTAAGGTCAGAGGGAAAGAGAAAGCGCTTCCCTAGTGAAGGTTGCGGTGGGAGAGTGGGGCAGGGGTGAGATTCCTCAGAGGAGGTAAGACAGCGATCGACACCTGAACCAATCTTTGAAGAATAAAGAATTCTCTGAACAAGGTGGAATAGTGTTAGAAACAGAAAGCATAATGGATGCAATGGATGCTATGGATGGAAGCGTCAAAAAATGGCTGTTTTGAGGGCTTTTTGAAAAGTTTGATTAGTCATTTTGCTTCCTGGTGTTCATTTTACCTGGAAGAAAATAAACTAGTAGCACATGAAGAATAAAAACATAAAGCAAAGCAAAACATATGTTCCTTTAGTCTGTAGGGCCTAAATATGTGTCATCATAAAATCGGTACGTTCAGGCCACACGAGCTATGACTGAGACACTTTCTGAAACTGTTGCAATATTGCAGCCATGTTCTTGACTATTACCGTTCAGTCACGATTGGAGGTTAGAATTGAGAAAGAGATTTTTATATTCTGATAAAAGGATAGAATCTCATGCCCTTTCACAACTGCACCATCTTTGCAAATACTATTCCGTTATTATTATTTCTTAGACGACTTGATGCTGGGTCAAATTGGGTATGAAATTTCATGCTGAAACTCCTGAATGTGAGTCTCAATCTGACATCTGAAATGCCTCAGAAGTTTCTAGTCAGTAAGCCTGCATAATTTCATGTTACAGAAATTAAAGGAACGGCCATTCGTACAAAGGACGTTTCTAATTTGTAGAAAAAGAGTTCTCTGCTGGGTCAGTAGAGTATAGGAAATATCAGTTCTGGGTAATTTCTCTGATAAGATATAGATACTCAGGCTTAGAAAGTTTTACCAAGAAACTCCCTGTAAATTCAAAGACGTAGAGTGGGGGTTATGTACAAATAAGTTCTCTGAAAATTCCCCATTCAGAGACCCTTAAAATGCTGTCTAGAAATGAGACCTTTCAACTACTCACATAATTTGGCATTAGATGTCCTGCTCATTAACAGGGAAGCTTAAGAACTGCTTGGCTAACAGGAGAGATGTTGCGGTGTTGGTGAACACATCCATAAACAGCACGAGTGTATGGATATTGGGTGCGGTATACCGTTAACTGATAAAGATAACTTTCGTGACATTTTTCAAAAAGACTTTTTCCCAAAATCATTGAAAGAACTACGTGTTCTACAGCAATTTAGCACTTATTGAACATTTTTATTTTGTTCCTATATGTTAGGTGCTGCATTAGCATTCAACAATGCAAAAAATTGTTCTGGGAGGAGGCAATCAGTGCACAGTTGCTATGACCAGAAGCTGTGTTGTTTTGTACACAACTAAGCTTCCCTCTGTCATTATAAATGAGCTATGAAAATACTTTTTGGGGAAAAATCAACCCCACAGAATCTAAACACTTTATCTGTGATTCCGGTCCATTCTTCTCTTCTCTTCTTTCTCACAACCCAGATATCTGCACCCCAGCAAGTGTGAGAGTAGTAGGACATAAGTCAGAGAACTGTTGGGGGCAGAAGATGGGGACAGATCATGTAGAATCTTGTAGGCCATGTTGGGATTTTGGTCATGACTTTGAAGGACATGGAAAACCATTACAGAGTTTGAAGCAGAGAAAAGAACAGTATGATTTATCTTTTAAAAGGATCGGGCTCACTACTATACAGTAAGACCAAACCATAAGACATGAGGATTAAAAGAAAGACCCCATTTAGAAGGCTATCGCAATAATTCAGGCAAGGAATGATAGAAGCTTGAACTAGATTGGCAGCAATAGATGTAGAGAAAAGTTCTCAGGTTCCGGAAATATTTTGAAGGTAGAAAGAATAGGATTTGCTGATGGATTGAATGTGGGATGTGAGAGAAAGAACTCAAAGGCAAAACCACTGATTTGGGGCAAAAAATTTGGAAGGATGGAGTTGCTATTAACTGAGATGGAGAAGATGTCAGGAAAAGCAGGTTTTGATGGTGAAGTTCAGCCATTTGTTTTGGCCATGTGAAGTTTGCGACATCTAATATATATCTAGGTGGAGATGAGAAGTAGGCAAATGCAAATAGGTGTGTGTTTCAAGAGGGCTGAGCTGGCCATTTAAATGTGCAAGTTGACAGCACAGAGTAGGTATTTAGAGCCGTGGCACTAAAGGAGATCACCAAAGAATTAAATACTGGAGCATTCCAGTATTTAGAAGTTGTGGAGATGAGATCCTAACAGACACATTGATATACACAGCTGAAGTCAATGTTCATAATTATGTCAACTGACATCAAATCAAAGAAACCAAAGACAGTAGAAAAGAAATAGGATGAGTTGAATTGTAAAGTGAAATAATTTTTGGTTACATGGCTAGACGATCTAACCTAGAGAATCCACTTCACATCTGGACCAAATGATGACTTTGCAAAAAGCAGGATGCTTTTTTTAAAAATGCTTAAATTTGGCACAGTGAGTCATAATTAGAAACTTGTTAAGTTCAGTCAATGCTTATTATTTCAGTAAGAAAATGGGTAAGCCTGACTTACTGCTGTTGCTGCAAACTAGAGATTATAAAGAAAAACGAGGAAAGTATGTACTTAACTGTGTTTCTGGCTTTGTCTTTATAATTTGCTTGTTCACAAAATTTTGTTGAGGGCTTTTGCCTAAAATAAGCTCACATGAATATAACCTGCGATTATGGGTTAATCCTTGACTCTTTTGGTTTCACTCATATTTCTTCCACCCCACACCCAAGAATCTGTTATGGTAACTCTACCGGAAGTGTTGATCTTAGAAGAAGCCCCTGACTTACCTCTTCAAAAAAATCAAAGCCCTTTATTAACTGCATAGGGTCCTAAGTTGACCTTTACCTCATACTGATGAAGAGGAAGGCAGCTAGTAATGAGAAAGTCAATTGAATCTAAACTATTAATAACTTCTAACATATTTTCTGCTCATAAAGAGTGTGTTTTGACAGGTCAGTTGTGTTTTTATTCCAGAAGGCAGTTGCCATATTGTCTTGGTAACATGAAACTTTTCTAGGAGTAATTGACCCTAATGATTTAATGTAAATTATACTGAGTTGCCTAAAAACTAATTCTAAAAAAAAAATAATAATAAAAGCAGTATATTCTCCACCAGGAGACTTGGAATATATCTTAGAAGGCAACTGCTGTTCTTGAGAAGTGACTAAGTAGGAACTTTTGGATTCTGATTGTCTTCTTCTGAGAGTAGCTAGGGATCTCTTGAGTCCCTCACAAATCTCCCAGACCTGCAAAAATAAGAGTCCTGTAATCATTTATGAAAAGCACTCACCAAACACTGTTGTTCTTACAATATCTCTTCATTAAACTCGGCTGAGGAAAGAATTTATGGGCAGCAATCTTAGGCACAATGTCACCGTTGCTTATCTTCGTTGGAAAAAGATCCATTTGAGAATGTGGTTCAGACACTACAGCTGGTCTCCATTGGAGTGCTCCAAAGTTACTTACCAGGTTTCTTCCCAAGCTCAGTGGTAGGGAGCAGTCAGTCCAGCTGACTTTCTTATAGGACATTTGTTTCTACAAACGTGCACAACAGTCTCTATCTAGATCGAGCTTAGCTTTGGCAAAAGAAACCAGATCTAATTTTGGTGCACCTGTTCTTCACTCATGTTAACCACAGAGAGGCTGGGGCTCACTGTTGAAATACTGTCATTTAACACTCTTGTTGATTTAGGGGGAATGTGAGTCCACATAGTTAATAAAAATAATAATGATAACCCCACCCAAATAAAACCCAACCTAGATTTTTCTCAAAGTTTATTTATTCATTTCCTGTTTTACTGCTACTCAACCCAAAAGTTGTGATAAGAGATTGAGATTAACTAATATGAGCTTTTAATTTATATCTGATTTGTCTGTCATATGATACATCTTAGATATTAACTATATTGTTATTGTTTTGACAGCATAATCACTTTTCACACTTTCTCAATAATCACAGACACTGATGAGTAGAAATATATGAAGAGTTCACCTAATTTCTCACAGTTTCAAGGAAGACTGGATTTAATTTTTTCCAGAGATATGTCCAGAGGAATTCTCCTAATGTCAGTGAGTTATCTAATTTCCCTTAAAAATAAAGACTCTTGATGTTAGGAGAATCTTCCTCATTATTGGCCTCTCAGAGATCCTCCAGTTGTCTCCACTCCAGCCCCATTCCACCTCTAAGAAGGTGGCTGAGATGGTGCAATGAAGATGAAGGGCGTATGCTAAGCCACATTTCCAAGACAGCAATTTCTCTCCAGCACATCATGGGATCTATTTGCACTTAGAAGAAATTGTATATTACTAAATTGATGTGCTGATTTTATTTTTTTAAATGTATGTGGAAATCAATGCGTAACTACTAAAATATATGCCTCTCTTTGTACCACCTGAAATCACCTTGCATAATGGAAAACAGATCTATAAAGTGTTAGTTTGGCCATGCCCTCAGTGCATCAATCTCCTTTGCAGGATAGCTGTGGATTGTCAAGTTTCTTAGCCTCTAAGAGTTCTATCTCGAGCATAATTGTGTTTGCTACAAAGTGAGGATGCTGGACCAGATAAATTCTAAAGTCCTTTCCATCAGTAAAATCTTCAAGTTTCTGTTTAGTTCAGTCTCAACTGAAGGCAAAGTGAGCAGTCCCTGAAGGAACCTTGCACGTGTCAGAATACCATCACGTGCCTTCTCTTTAGCCTTCCCTGCCCTCGGCTAGATGTCCCAGTTAGAACTTTCCTTTCGTCTTTCACGTACAGTATTTCAGCTTTCCCAGTGACACCTTTCTGGCTGTACTTGGAAGGGAAAGGGGTGCTGAAACTGACAGTGCGACTAGCACTGTGTAAATCACTCAGGCAGAGAGCTGCCCGACATCCATGAATGGATGGCAGAGTTAGCAAGAAGAATAGCTGGGACGATGCAAAAACCCCAAAGGTGTGAAGTCTCTGGCTTTTTTTTTTTCACTTTAGTTTCCCTTTTTATTATTATTTTTCTTTCTTTCCCGTATACTTATCTGCATGTTCCAAGATATAATGGGATTCTTTGGCAGTTATGGAACATAATTTGTTAAGTCCGCAAGCAGACATCTTCTGATCTGTTGAAAAAGCTGAAATGTGGACCCTATTGGTCCAGAACTTCTTATTAGCATAACGAAACCCTCACAAGACACTTGGAGCAAGTCTGATAAAAGGATAGGAGCTGTGGATTACGGAGTTAGCATTAATCAGTAAAGTCCACCTCACTTACACTTTTGGACGTAGACCAACCTAAGGGTGAGGAGGATAATCAGGAAAATCAAGTTCTTTGTTTTGTGTCATGAATTACTTGGCTGGGAAGTTGTCTTGTTAGAACGTGTCACATGTGTCAATCATCCTGCTTTTATACTGATCACACACAAAAGGGAAAGCTGTAGAACTCAGGCATTTGCAGTACGAGAGAGAAAATGGGATGCTGTCATAACCACAGATCCAGTGCATGGCTGGGCAGGTGTTAACATCTTGTGGAGGACTGTATTTTCCCATGGACCAGGCACGTTGCATGCTTTTCTCCACAAGCTGGGTGCGTTAGGCCAAATATCTCCAACCAGAGAGATGACTGTCATCATCAGATCTAAGCAGGTAAGGGCATCATCCTCAGACACACGTCCCACAGATAGTCTGAGTTCAGTGTGCTTACCCGGACTCACTTCTGCCCTTTGTGTCAGCCCGTACACACTGAGCTTCTTGGTCACTGCAACTTGCTGCATGTCTAGATTTTCCAGCAACTGTAAATCACTGTGATTTTTCAACATTTACGTAATCATAGATTCTCCTGAAAAGGGAAAATATTCACCTTAAAATCCTGCCTATCTGGCCACTCTTTCTGAATCAAATGTTTGCAAGTCAACTTTATGTTTTCTTTTGATCCAAAATGTATCCTTTTCTATGTTGCTTTACTACAAAGGAATTTAAAAAGAAAGAAATTATTTTCCACTTCATATTTCTAGATAATTTATCTATCCATTTTTTTAAACAATTTTTTTTAAAACCTACTATAATTCAGACATTGTTCTAGGCATTGGGGATACAGTGGTGAACAAGAATAAGCATTTCTCACTCACAGACTTTACATGTCAGTTGTGGACTCACACCATTAACTTATTTTTTGGAGTATTGCAATTAAGCTAGTCTTCATCTATTTGGAAACACAATAACCTGTGAGAATATTAATGGACACTGATTATTCAGAAAGTAATTGCCTACCATGGAGAATGCCATTATTTAGAATTTCATGGTGCATGCGTGTTGTGTGTGTGTGGAAAGAGTGTTTAAACGGTGTGGCAAAGATTATCAGCTATATTCACAAGACTATGAATTTAAGTGAGGGTTTTCTACTGTCATTAAATGCTAATAAATTCCAGTAATAAATTCATCTCAGAAGCACAGAAGATGCAACATGTCTATTCATTTTATGAGTTTAATAATTATATGAGTAGTGCAATTAGGTGAGAAAAACGATCCCCCGTAAATAATGAGTGAAGTGGATTTCAGTCAGCAAGAATGCCAAAATAGTAATTTTCTCTGTTTAGCTTTGAATTTATTCTAAGAAACCAAGAACTCACAGTTCACATCATTTTCCTTCATAATTTCATTGGAATAACTGGGGAAGTCACTTGTATATTTTACTATCCCTGGGAAAGATATTTATCAGATGGTAAAGCTATAATCAGACACTAAGTGAATTTCTTCAAATTCTAGAGAAAAGGAAATAATCACTAGTCTAGCAAAAAGATGTCTTGACTTTTTCTTCTTGGGGAATCTCAAGTGAACTCTGAGACTATAAACATCCACTGAAGTTGGTAATTCAGCAAATCTGCCCATATAGATTTTTGTTAAAAGCATCTCTCTTGAACTAAAACACTGACTGTAATCACATTCATTCATGAGTGTTCGCGCTAACTACTGCATAAACTTGGCTTGTGTGAGTAAAGATGTGCAAAGCACAACATTAGAGGAAAGAAAGGGCCTCCTGGCTTTTGTATGAATATGGGACACTTATTTTAAGGTGAAACATTTAAATATCAGAGAGATCTTTTAGTGAAATGGCCAGTTTTGCGAAAGCTTTCTTTTCTCTTGTCCTTAATTGAGGATGAAACCCTGCTTTAACTGAGTGGAGGCAGAGGTATGCAGTCCAATGTGCTACAACCATTTAAATATGGGATTGAATCGAATATTTGTCTGAAAGGAGTTATATTAGTATTATTAATTATTATATTAAAGGAGTTATATACAGAATATGCAATTGTGATTGCTACCCTTCTAAAAATCAGTGCTTTGGGAGATAGATAATTCCCAGAGTGGGACAGCTCTCCACCTGTGATCCCAAGTTGCAAAGAAAATAGATTGTTCAGACTCAATGATATTATGGGAGAAAGGTCTGGTGGCTGTGATAGCCATCCTGGCAGTGCCCTTTGAAGATTCAGATGGGAGTAGCAGCAGCAGTCAAAGGAAAGGCTGGCAAGATTAAAATTGATGACCATATTACATATTATACTGAAGCTCATACATTATACTCAATGAAAGGAACCATGCAATACAAATAGGAAAACCACAGTTTTTGCAGATTCCTAATTATATCTCTTTTTTCCATCTGTTTCTATTCCAGTCCCTTAACTCATTCTGGTAGAGAGAGAAACAGGTTTCTTTAGGACTTAGGATCTAATTTCAGGACTTTTAAAAATATAAAATGTAATACAAATATGAAATAACAAATTCTACCACTATTTATTCAAGGGTCACAAGGACCCTGGAAATATGAGATGTTGTGAAGGTTGTACAATAAAAGGAGAAAATATGATTTCTGCTCCTAGGTGTTCATATGAGACTTTTGGCTTTGATATGCCAAACACAGTGCTAGGGGCTGACAGGTTTGGAGCACACAAGAAATTAATTCTTTACTCAAGGATGGAAACGGCTCAAAAGATATCATCTGTGGAAGGAGCTATATTTTTTCCAAGTTCAAAGCAAATAAACAGGTGAATAAACAAGGCACCTGCAAGTTGTAATCAATGAGGTTACATGACAGGGAAAGAAAGGCAACTTTAGTTTAGGGTCAAGGAGAAGTAAGTCTTGTGAAGACCTGGTATTAAGGAGAATGAGAAACTCAATGCGGAATCATTGTTTGATGCTCCAACAAAATCCCATGCTCCAAAGACTGGCTATGGAAGATCAAGGTGTTCTCTGTGCTGTCAGCAAGATTTTCTCTAGGGCAGGGGGTCATGTTCTTAATCTCTCCTCAACCTTTGTCCCACATACATACTTATTTTAATATACTTTTATGATTTTTTTCTACTTCGATTCCTCATTTCTCTCTTCATTCTGGGACTTTTAAGCTATCAAACCTGGCCTCCTTAGTCTCCCAGCTTCCCTTTTCCCTCCAGCTCATATCAGTAGTGCATATTATTGCAGAATAATCTTGTGTGTTCTGCCCGGAATGCCTCTTGTAGCTCTTCTGACAATCTCATCTTTCAAGGTTCAGCTCCAATGGTTCCTTCTCTGTGCAAGTCTTCTCTGATTGATTCAGACAGGAGATGGTCCCTTTCCCTCTAGACTACCATGGCTCTTTGTAAACACTTCTGTTATAGAACTAACCACAGTTTGTTGAAATTCTGTGTACATCCTGTTTCTTTACCTAGACTATAAGTTCTTTAAGAATAGGGACCTTCTCACCAGCACCTGGTTCAGTGCATAACATATAGTAGGCTCCTAACAAATATTGAATATTTACTAACATTTCAGCATCCACTGAATAAAAGAATGCGTGACCATCAGAAGGACTGATTGTATGAGAGCTCCAGGGCTACACTGATTACCCTAACTAGCAGAACTGCCTTAGAAGTAGGGATATTCATAAGAAATTGATAACGCACTTTTCAAGTATGGAATCTGCTTAGAAAGTTGAGGAATAAAAGCAGAAAATCAATACTTGAGAACAGGCAGAAAGCTAAAATTTCTTGATGCTGTAATGATATAAACCTGAGTCAGAAGAAAGATCCTAAAATTAAAGAATAGAAGTCACCTTAGAAAACGCTTAGCCAAACTTCCAGAGAGAACATAAATGAACTTTCTCATGGCCTCCCACAGGGTTATTGGCCCAGGACCAAACTCCCAATCCTGTGCTATTTTCTCTCTTCTCACTGCTGTGACAACTCCATTTCCAACGCTTATACATCCAGCTTAGAATGCAGATGATGTGTTTCTCTTCTTTTTTGCTCTCATGAATAATTTCAGCAGCTCCCACAACTGCTTTCGTTGCCCCACTGAGTTCACCCTTGCAAAGGACATCTGGTCATATAGCAAAGAGAATCGCCCAGTACATTTTCAATATCCTTTCAGTCAATCAGTCAAGTTATTTACTGAGCAGTTGCTGATGTGACCAACACAGGGCTAATATGATAGAACTGGCTGCCTTTGAGCTCAATGCATCAATTAAATAGCACTTTGCATGATTTTGACTTGGCATACCTCGGAGGACAATATTTTTCAAGGCCACTGTGAACTCACTAACGGGAAGCTCACCCGGTAATTAACTTTACATGGAATCATGCCTTCTGGCCTGATCCTCAGTGTAGGCTTTAAGACTGTCAGTTACAAAGCATCCAGGATCAAATTCTGTCCTCAGATGTTTAAAGACCATGTCCATCTGGTCTTTATATCCTATGGTGGAAACTGAATGCCCAGAAAGCAAAAGAATGAGAAAGACATTCTTCTCAATATGAAGTGCTGTATGTTTCACTGCACTGAGGACCGGGGACCAGGACTACGATGAGGAGTTTGTAACAAATTTTTCTGATGCTTTGGCATTCAAATACCCTACTCTCTGTGACTCAGGCTTCAAGTGAAATACGAAGAGATGGATTAGACTTTTGGACGGTGGGCTTTCCTGTAATTCAGTCCACTAAGTCCCACTGCTTAGGCGCTAGGCACTGGGCCTGAGAAACGGCTACCACAGGGGAGCTGGTTGGCTGGGAAGGAGCTGGGGTGCAGGGCCTAACCACGTCACAAGCCTGGACACCCTTATAATACAAAAAGTTGTGTTTACCCCAAATCCAAATTTACCTGGGCATCTTATGTTTTTGTTTGCTAAATCTGGCACCTCTAAATCAGGATCTTCTGTCTGTTGGTTACTTTCAGGCCAAGAAGAAGCTTTGGGTGTTATTGTAGGACTGTGGGTTTTATCCCGCAAAGCTATGTGACTTGGTCATAACTCATCTGACGGTAGATATTTAGCAAGGTCAGGCTCTTGTGAAATACTTGGATAGGAAATTAAATGAGAGTAAACTTTAGAGGGAGTATTGCAGGCTGGTTAAGAACATGAATTTGCAGTCAGGCGGCATGAGTTTGAATCCAGACTCTCCCACTGCTAGTGATGTGACTTTGGTCAAGCTACCTAACCTTCCTTAGTTTCTCCATCTGTGAAATGGGAACAATAGCGTCTAACTTAAAATTGTTGTAAAGATTAAATGGACCAATATATATGAAGTGTTTGGCACATCAAAAGAACTGTATAAATATTAGTTATTATTGTGGATAAGACCCATATAAATTTCTGGGTTTATTTTTATTTTAAAAATTCACCTTAGACTGCTTCTATGTAACATTAAACTCAAGTCACCTATTTTGAATTAATTCAGAGCATAAAAGGGATACTTAATTATATGTTCCTGAGCATTTATTTGTTTAATTAAGCAATGTTATACATATTTTAGTTGCATGACCCTATACTTAAAAACATTGGGGTCTCTGTGCCTTTCAAGTCTTGTCAACTTCTACCGTAATATCATGCCAGAGGAATGAGAATGTTCCATGACAAAGATCCATGGAAAAGTAAGAACTTTTAACATTATTTTAAACATAAATAATGCAATCGTAAGAGGTAAGTGACTCCGCGAAGCCCAGGTAAAGTTTACGTTCAACGAGCCTGTCTTAAAAGGAGCAGTTATCTCTGGAAATTGCCAAGAAAATCTGTGCTATGATATCAATGTGGGATCAGAAAGAAGAAAATGTGAGACAATAAGTTCATGAGCTTTTAATAAGGAAAGTGGACTGAAAGTTTGCTGAGTAAGAAAACTCTAGACATTTTAGGTAATGTCACAAGTCCAATTCAATATAATCATATCATTAAGTTTAAAAGTATAAATATAATTTAGAATTCCTTCTTTGGTCTGTGTATGAAGACTCATTCTACTCCATCTTTTAGTTTTTGACAAACCAGACATAGTGACTTTTTTCAGCTTCAATTAAAACAAAAAAGAAAATGAAAATATAATTTCATTTACATATAAATGTTATAAATCCAGTTATAGAGTGATTGCCACTTGAAATTGGGACAAAATAAGACATCTCAAAGGCTTTGGAAAAGAGAATTTTGAAGAAGACCTACTTGGAATTAAAGGTCCAATGACCACTGCTGACCGACCGCATTTACAGCCTCAGTCTGATGCCTGCGTGAGTGAGGCAGGTTTTCTGCCCTTGGCCCGTTGTGGTTTGTGGATGAGTAAGAACTTCAGTTCTTACACAGATAATTTCAGCAACAGTGTTTGCAAAGGACCCCTCAGCATCATGTGAGGGGTGTGTTTAAGTCCTGAGGTCCCTGGGGAAATCCCTAGTGATGATGCTTCTGAGGAGGGATGAAGATTCCTGGTGCTACTGTAAGAGCTCCTGGGGAAATATATAGAGAAATGGAATAGCCCTTTATCACTTGCAGAAAACCCTTCAAATGCCGACTCTCATGCTAACTACCAAAGAGACAGAGTTGTGGGATTGAGAAACTAACCAATTTTTAAAGGAGTAAGGTTAAGATCAATACATATGAAAACAAACACATCTCATAGAAGGGCTCATTGGCTGTTTGCCTGTTTTCATGGCTGGTCCTTTATCCTGTGCCTCACAGCAGGATTATTCAGCCCTATATTTCCCATTGAAATTAGTTCGAATGCTTTACCTTAGAGAAACTTGATTTGCTTCAACCCAGTTTTTGAAAAGAAAACAACAGCAACAATAAAAAACCCCTAACATATATAAGGAAAGTTTCTTTGGGCCCTTGAGTAAGACATTTGACCTATTTTTAGGTGCCAAGAGAGAAAATGATGAATACTTAATGAATTTCACATTTTTTTTGTGTGTGAGTTGCACTATTTGGAATGGACTGGAAAAAATTTGAAGCAAGCTGTTATTGCTTATAGCTGGATAAATGTACCAACCTAATTCTTTGGTTTTATCAAGGTTTATAGAAAATAAAGATGGTTCCCTATCTACTGATACTCTCTGGAAAATTTAGATGAGTTCATTGTTTAATTTCTTTTCCAAGGTTCATGAAACCACACACTCATTTGCTTGTGAGCCTGCACTTGAACTTGGACTTTCGTAAGCATGTTTGCAGAGAAGATGACTGAAGCAAGAGGCAAATTCTGCAGGCCAGATGGCTAGGGACAAGAACAATGTGAGACAAGTGGAAGAGTCAGAAGGAACTCATGCTCACATAGGTGCTCATAGTGAAAAGCTCCAGGAGATGGTCATTGGAGCCCAATGAATCTCTTATAGTTTATTATAAATATGAATGTTAGAGAGCTTCTATTTTGTTCTGTTCTCTAGAGCAATGCTATATCGGACCAGGCTAGCCAATAAATCTTTTCATAATCCTAAAATATCTGAAATACCTTGCATTTGCAATACAATATATCAAAATTCTTGAACTTTTAATCAATAAAAAAGAAAGGTTAAGTGGATTTTTATTTATCTTGACTTATAAACTTATATTGCTAACAAAATTTCAATTTGAAACTCAGTATTTTTTTTTGAACTTCTAAGCAACTTTCCTCTTGTCCTCCAACTCTCCTGGTTTATGAGGCTGAGTTTGAAGCTCATGACCTGAATTGACAGATCTGTTTAGTGTGGTCCTGTGAGGTGGGGCAGTAGGGTCAGGTACACTAAGGGTTATGGAGTAAAAGATAATTCGGAAGAATTGCTCAGCAGCTAGGAATAGAGGTGAGTGAAAATTATGCAATGGGTTTACAGTCTAAAGGGAAATTATGGTAATTCCAACCAAAGTCTCCATGGGAGGTTTTCGTTTGTATGTTTGGTGTTTATAATAAAGTTATCCTGGATCAGGAAAAACAAGAGGGTGAAAATAACCAAGAAATTAAAAAGAAATAAATGCTAGAATTTTCACTTTTATGTATGAAAACATATTACAAAGCTTTAATGATGAATACGGTGACATTGTTCTAAGAATAGACAGAACAATGGAATGAAATAGAAAGTTTAGAAACCAGCTCTGATGTTTACAAAATGTTAGAGCATAATAAATATGAGCTTCTAAACAATGAGAAAATGGCAGATCATTAATACATGGTACTGGGATAATTAATTACCATTTGGAAAATAATAAGGTTCTAAAACCTCATTTGATATGTCAAAATAAAATCCAAATGGAAAAATTATATGAAAAGAGTGAAAATACAAGCAAATGACAACAATAGCTGTGTATTTTTGGTGAGGAATTTCTCTCAAAGAATAAACCCTTTCCTTGACCCCCCCAAATAAAGAAAAATACAAATGACCTCCCCACAAAGTTGCACTAAACAATACCACATACGAAAGTTAAAAAATGACAAATTAACAAAAATCTTAGTGACATCTGAGAAAGCATTAGTAGCCTTAAGACATAAAGAGATTTTATAAATTTATGAGCAAATGAACATAATTTTCCATAAAGGCAGAAACCAACACACCATCTCCCCCTTACTCCTCAGCATTTGTTTGCCTCAATCCAGTCCACTCTCTGGCACGTTGCTAACACTTAGTAAAAACTTGTTCAGTGAAAAAATGAATCATTGAAAAGATAAATATCCCAACAGAAAAAATAGATGACGAATTGGAAGACAGCATTACAAAAGAAGTATAACGATTCATAAATATATGATGAGACTCTCCAGCCTCATTAGTGATCAAAGAAATGCAAATTAAAACGCCATAACATTGTCTGTCTTTTAAGTTAGTCAAAGTTGACACAGTAAATAGTGATTGAAGAGAATAATGAACCAGATGGTGAAATTATAAATTCTTTTAAGCTAGAACTTTAGTTATATGTATGAAAAAATTTAAAACATCTTTATCTTTTAATTAAGAAATGTATTTTAATGTAACATCAGAGACATTCAAGATTTGAATATGAATGAATGAATGAAGTTATCCATTGCTTTATCATTATTTTACTAATATTGGGCTTGATCTACTTGTCCATATTGTAGGATTATTTAAATTAATTGCAATGCATGTGTTACAGGAAATAATATGCAGCCATTAAAACTATGTTTCAGCTATTACTTAGTGATGCGAGGAAATGATTAAGACAGATAATGCGAAAAGAGTAAGTTAAAAAAAATTCTAATTCTTGAGTGTGGTTTTCATGGGTGTTTATTATATCATAAAATTAAATTCATGAGTTAATTCAATTCTGTGCATCTGAGATCCAAAGGGATAGACAAACAACACGTGCAATCTTGCCATAACTCTTTTCCAAAGGTTTATTGTGTATTTTATAGAGAAAGATTTTTAGGGAATTCATCAAAACAGTTACAGTGGTTATATCTGTGGGGTGGGATCAATGATGATTTTTATCTTTTTAATACTCTGATGTGTTTTTTAAAACTCATTTTGTAATGAAGTTGCATCATTTTTATAGAGAAAAAGAGTGTATTTTAAACGAAAAGTTGCATTCCTCCTGGTTGCTGAGTGCTGAGTAGAAGATTGCAGAGTCCTCCAGGGAGAAGAAGGGAATCTCAGAGACATAAGCCTGTCTCCCCAGAGAAGGTGGGAGATGGAGGGAAGCAGCTCGCCTGTGTAGTCTGCTGGGAGAAAGCCTGGTTGCTGTGGATCAGGGCAGCAGGGCAGGAAAAACAGTCCACAGGATGGGGGTGCTCTGCTCTGCTCTGCATCAATCCAGCCCCAGGCTCCCTACATCTCTTGTAAGGACCAGGGGAACAGGGTAGCTGCAGGATAAGGGAGACTTGGGAGCCCTGGGAATACAAATTCTTCTCAGAGCAGCCTAGCCCAGGCAGAGGAGCCAGACCCTATGAAGGGGATCGAATAGTGTCCACCATACAAAAAATTCATGTCCACCTGGAACCTCAGAATGCGGCCTTACTTGGAAGAAAGGTTTTTGCAGATGCAATTAGATAAGAATCTCAATGATGGAATCATCAGACTGTATCTTTATAACAGACAGGAGAGGGAGTTTTGGATACTGAGGCACACAGGGAAGCAGGCTGTGTGAAGGTGGAGGAAGAGACCAGAGTTATCCAGCCACAAGCCAAGGAACACTGGGAGCCATCAGAAGCTGGAAGAGGCAAGGAAGGAATCTCCCCCAGAGCTTCCAGAGAGAGCAGGGCCCTGCCATCACTTTGACTTTGGACTTCTGGCCTCCAGAACTGTGAGAGAACAAATTTCTGATGTTTAAGGTCACCTATGTTGTCGTAATTTGCTTGGGCAGGCTCAGGAAACTGATACGCTCTGTGAGATGACGAGGCCAAGTAAAGCCCAGGAGAGGAGGGGGGACTCCTGAGCCCTTTAGTGGTGGAGTCCTTCATCACTACAGTTGACAACCAGGACAGTGCTGTCCCCAGGACTCTTGCTCTGCCTCCTTCTCTAGTGTTCGTGGCACTTTGCTTGTATTGTCTTCCTAAGTCATGAGTCTTAAATTGAGTGGTGCCTTTAGTGATCTCATCAAAGAGGCTAACACATCTTTCTGAATGCTTACTTCTCGCATGAATTTGAAAGGTATTCATCAGACATATTTAAACTAGGCACCAGGTACAAGGATGGTCCTCATGGTGTTTTAGCAAAAGGAGATCAGTTTTCCTATTAATTTTGGTAAAGCGTTTTTACATGGCCTTTGGGAAGAGACAAAAAGGAAATCTCTAAGGGACTTTTGTCTTTACCAAACTTGGCTGTGAAATGGGAATTTTGAGATCCACTGGCCTCTTCTGAAGCTGGCTGACAAGGCATGCCAGTTGAGCTTAAGCCTCCACTGAATGTTAGAAGATAATTCCATGCAATTTTTAATAATTTAGAGAGAAGAATAACTACATAGGAATTTCCACTGCTCTGTGGTCATTCTTTCCATTTCTCGCAGGTAAATTCCCAAACCAGACCTGGTGTAGGCTTTGGCTTTATTAACAATTCAAGCTATGTGAGATTTCAGAAAATTCTGATGTCCGTATTTAGGGTTTAACACCTTGAAAAAGATCTTAGTAATGAACCTTGTTTACAGTGTAACAGGGAACGATATGAGCTTCTAACTTTGCAGTGGAAGTCACTGATGCCAAATGGACCCTGCCACCGGTAGTTTATTTATGGCTGTGCTATAATCTTTAGCAGAACACAGAGAAGCAGCTATTGCTGATTTAGTTATTAGGTAGAAGCACAAAGGGTTAGGAGCTTCTCGGGTATTATTCATTGACAATAATCTGGAGCCTGCTATGAACAATGCTGCATGCTGTGCAAATATAGCAAGACTGCCTTCATAAATAATGCCAGAAACAGTAGCTGTGCCAAGGCAGATAGAATATATTGGTGGCAATATATTAAAGTCTTAGGCCTCTGGGTTTGCTTAATTGTACAGGCTGGCTTATCCCAGGCAAGTGAAGAGAATTGCCTTAGCTCAAGGCAGGTTTTGGAGTCCATCATTCTGCCCCCACTCTGCCATCTCCCAGGTTTAAGATAGATCCTTTGAATAATGGTGCAATTTGCTTGACTCTCACTGAATCTTATCTTCTTACAATATACAGTGGCGATGTTCTTCTTATTTTGGTGATGGGAATGGAATGTGTTTTCTCTTGTTGTAATCATCTTCTACCAGCAACAGAAATGGAATTTTAGCTTGTCCAGAGGTGTCAACATTGTTTATTTTTAGGCTACTTATATGCATAGGAGGGAGTGGTCTAAACCCTTTGCTTAATTTATGCAAAGTAGTATTATTCACACTCTCTCAGGCTACAGCCCTGAGATGGGAAAATGAAAGATTACTTCTTGGGTCCAGAATGTGGCCATGTAGCATATGTTTGAAAGATAAGAGAAGAGGTTTCTATGGGATTACCCAAGACAACGGTGATTTGTGCCCAGAATCATACCAATGACAATGTGGCAGGCAGAATAAGGGCCCCACAAAGATGTCCACATCCTAATCTCTGGGACCTGTAAATATATGACATTACATGGGCAAAAGGGACTTTGCAGGTGTGATTAAATTAAGAATTTTTAGATGAGGAGATTATTTTGGATTTTCCAAGTAGACCCGGATAAGTGAAAGAGGAAGGGGGATCAGTGTCTGGGTGACATAGCATGGTAAAGACTCAACTGGGCACTGCTGGCTTTCAAGAAAGAAGGGGGCCATGAGCCAAGGAATGCAGGCGGCCTCTACGAGCTGGAAAGGGAAGGTAATAGATTCTTTCTTAGAATCTCCAGAATGAATGCAGCCTGGCCAATATCTTGATTTTAGCGCCTTGAGACTTGCCTTAGACTTCTGACCTCCAGAACTATGAAATAATAAGTGTATTGTTTAAGCCATCAAGTCTGTGGTAATCTGTTACAGCATTGATAGGAAACTAACATAGAACACATAAGTAATTCGTACTGACACTTCTATAAGAAAGTGATCAAGTTCACTCATTCAGTTACATTAAGAAACTATTTACTGAATGCCCACTACGTCTCAAGCACTATGCTTCGGCATTGTTGGTGCATCAGTGAATGATGTATGACCATTCATTTATTCTCAAAATACTTATTTAGTCCCCACTATTCGCCAGGCACTGTTCCAGAAGATACACAGGAGAATAAGATGGATGAGATCCCCGTCCTCACATAGCTTACTCTTGTGTGGAAGAAAGCAGATAAAGAGCAAGTAAATCAATAAGGTCATTGCAAGTTGTAAGTGCTATAGAGAAAATTAAAACAGAGTAGGTGATAGAAATTAACTGGGGAAAAGCTCCCTAGATCAGCTGGACATGGAAAGTCTCTCTGAGGAGGAGGAGGCGACTTTTGAGCTGAGACCTGAAGGACAAGAAGGTGGCAGCCTTGACAAGCTTGGATGTGGAAGATAGGATGCTTAAGGAAAAGGAAGAGCAAAAGCCTTGAGACAGACACTAGCTCAGCAAGTGTGAATAACTGAACCAGGCATGTGAGCAGAGTGGTGCGAACGGAGGGAAGGCTGTGGAGTGACAGATCACTCAGGGCTTTCTAGGCCACGATAAAGAATGTGGATTGTGTTCTAAGAGAAATGGGACGCCAATGAAGGCGTTTCAGCATTGAGTGGCGTGAGCTAATGAGTGTTACAGATTATTGGATGACCTTGAAATAATTAAAATGCTTTCGCAGTATTATTCGAATTTTGAACTGAAGGGAATTTAGAGATCGTACAACTTGATTCTCTCTTCTTAATGGAAATTCATACCTACATTGGTTAATTCACTTGCCTGGGACACATCTGTCTCTTGTCTCTGTGCTTTTCACTGTGCTACTTACCACCTGCACACAATTTTACTAATTTTTCTTCAGTATTGATCCTCTCCTTTCTCCCTCCTTTGAAGTGAAATCACTCAGGGACCAAGATCTATGGTACAGATAATAAAGAAATTCTCACAACTAGTGGAGCTGGACTTGGAAATTAGAAAGGTTCCATGAGAAATAGACTCTCTACTGTGCTCTTCTTTGTGCCTTTATGTTTACAGATGTCTTATTCTAGGCCATTTGTATTGTTTTATAAATAAGTTGTTTCTGGTAAAAAACTTGCATAACCTTTTGATTTTTTCTTTTGATTTGGCAAAGGGAGAAAAGGATGGCACTGAAAATTGGGTGGTTGGCAGTTGCTAGGCACCAAGCAGACATTCAGGAAGTGGCAATGAAACACAAGAAGATTTAAAAATAAACAACCATTTTAATCTTTAACCACAATTTCAATGAAGTCGATTAAGTTATCTGATTACTAGTATTCTCCAAACAGACATTTAACAAGAGAAATGGGATACTATTTTTGAACTTGCAGGACAACATCAGTTGTGTCTACCTAATATAGTTGTTTTTCCTCCTAATGTGTCTGTCAGGTTCACTAAAATTTGCTTTTATAATTTTCAGGTTTAGTGATTGGATGAGTAGTCAGTTGTTTGCAAAGCAAAGCAACATTTATGTTGTTTAAATTTCAGTAGTGTTGGCTTGAATATTTCCCTGAAGAGACCCTTGTAATCTGGGTAGAAAAGGAGTAAATAATTTATTCATTCCATGATCCCTGCTGGTTTTTTCTATTTTCATATAGAGCTTCATGCTCAGACCTTCAACCTTCTGATCCTCTGAACTAGTCGATTCAGACTCTGAGATGTCACCAGCTGCATCCTCTTTCCTCCCAATTATTCCCTTTGCATTCATGGCTCCTCTGAGAGAAAGACGCAACCTCTCCCCTAAGCTTTGTGGAGCCTTAGTAATCTCTGTCATAAATAATGTCAGCTTTGTGTACTACATTTTGTATCCACGGTCATAAACTACAGCAGTAAATGAGATAGACCTAACTCTACCAGGAAGAGCAATGACCTGATAATGTGTTACTTCGCAGAATTAGCAACACAGGGTGATGACACAGGCAGCATTGTGCAGAAGCTGAAAGCACAGCCTCCAAAGCAAGAATGCTTGGGTTTGAATCTTGCTCTGCTATTTACAAGCCATGTAATCTTAGGCAAGCCATTTATCTTCTTTGTTCCTCTTTTCTCATCTTTAGGAGGGAGAAAATAACAGTAACTTCCCCTCTCATTGTTCAGATGATTAAAAGGGGTGATGTTTGTAAAGCTTTTAGAAAAATGCCTGGCATTGTAAATATTACGTAATTATTTGATAGCACAAAATGCAGAAATGAATATGGGAGTGCTCTCTCTTTAGTTATAGTATTTTGTCTACTTTTTCTCCCATTTTCTTAAACTGCACCCAGAAAAAGGAGTTATTTAATTGTTTCCAAAAGGCAGGCCTTACGAATTAAGAATTAAACACATCATTCCTATTGATAGCATGTCAGCCTTTGCTTTGCAAGTTTCCATATACATGGATTTCAGTTACCATAGTTTCATTAACACCAGTTCTCCAACAGTTCAAATTTCAGTTCCCACGGCATATTTTACTGAATAAGTGTGTATATTGCAAACTTCCTGCTAACTCTTCAGTTCACAATCACTAGTCAATAACAGATGCCCATGATGATCGGTGACCATTCATGTCACTTCCATCAAAGTGTCGCAACAATTGGTCACCACATACTTTTATTCAGTTCCCATACAGACAGCAAAGCTCGTAGCTGTGTTGCTTCCTTGTCTCCCACTAACAGACCTACACGATATTTTACACAAATGGATAATCAACCAAGCAAATTGGCCAGACAAAGATGACAGTTCAATGAAGAAACGAGTGGTAGTGAATTGAATGTACATACGTGGAGATACGGGCGAAACAGCTGGCTGAGGGCTTGTTGACACGGGCCCATTTGAGAGACTGTGGGTGTGCAGTCAGAGGAACTGAGTGAGAACTTAGCGAAGGTGAACTTACCAACATAAACGAGGAAAGGTTTGTGACAAAAACGAGAAAGCTGTCCTAGAGAAAGTGACTTCTTCACATTAAAAGAACTCTCAGAAATATTTCGCAATATTGAAAGAACAAAGGCTAAAACGTTTGAAGCTGATCAAAACTTAGAGAGAACTCTGACAATTCCCCAAAGTGGGAAAGATGCTCCTTTTGTATCTTAAGTTACACAATGACAAGGAGAAGGCAAGCACTGTTAAAATCACTCTTGATGAAAGTACAAAGAAATAATTTTAATTCTCAATGGTTCTAATATTTTAAATTACAACATGCTAAATAAATAATTTTTTACTCCTTTTTACATTTCCCTATACATTTATAAATAGGTGAAAAGCATTTTTAAAGTTTTGACAAACATTTTTAAAGGTCATGGAACAATTGTAACTTTCCTCATTAATCTTTAAGATCCTTTTGTATGGTCTCAGTTTGCACGGTCATTTCCATGGTCCTGCACCTCTGTGCGAAGTGAGGGCAACCTGTCCTTTTTTGGAGGCAGAGCTAATCTAATAAAATGGATTGGAAAGATCATCTGAGCAAAATGATTATGCTAGTTGGGCAAGAGTCTTGAAAACAATAGAGGTTTTATTCAAAGATGGTAAATTATTCTATCCTTGGGATGTTTTTTGATCCAACATTTAATTGCCATTAAATAGTGTCACAAAACTTCATTTATTTGGATTATTCAGAACCAAGGATTCTCTAAATAGGTCAAAATACCTGAAGGCTGAATTCTCATTTCCTGGCCCTATATTTTCCACAGGGCAGGAGTAAAAAGAGTCTTTTCTTCTTCCTTTAGCAGTTCAAGAGAGCGTGTCATTGGACATAAATTATATGCTCAATATAGAACTTGAATTGTGAGAGATCTCACACTAAAGGGCACTGAATGTCAATGTCCATCTGAAATAACACAGCGAGCATTATAGTCATTTTATCCAACTTGAGAAAGAACACAAAATTTAAGGTTTTGTAAGTAGGCATCAATATTATTTTGATATTTTTAGACTCCTAATGTCTTTAGAGTGAAAATAAGCCTAAATAGTTTGGTCATCTCTTTCCCATCCATTCCTAACATTTAAATAGAATAAACTTGTGATTAGAAATTTCTGCAGGTTTTAAAGATTTCTTATATACCAGCATTCTTAAGAATATTCCTTCTTATCGGCACAGATGTTAGCTCAGGGCTAATGTTCTTCAGAAAAAAAATTCCTTCTTAATTCAGGATTTATTAATTTATTAATAAGTATTATTAACTACTAATTAATTTATTAATTCAGTAATATTAATTCTGCCCTTATCAAATTGAGCCTCAATCAAAGAAAGACTTCCTCTACATTTTGTGGAATGGAACTCTGTTTCTGTATCCTCCCTTAAGAGAGAAAGAGTTGGTACTAGAGTCATAAAAAGATTTTCATGATTATCACTCTTCAGGCTGAAATGCTTCAAAGCAAAGTTTAGAAGAATCAGAAAATTTCAGCAGAGTTGGGGCTTCCTGGCTCTGGTCATTGACTCTGTTGCCTCATGTTCCCTTTTCCTGATTTTTTTCCTTGGGAAGATTCTCAAAATTAGTTCTAGCCACACTTTGGCTTCATGCTTCTAGAATTCTAAGAAGTCAGTTACAAACTACCAGAATACTCTACATTCTAAAACATATAAAAACATGTAGGCAACACTTATGACTGCAAGGAGCTCACAACCATAACATGTCCATTTCTAATCAGAGAGAAAGAAATGCCATAAAATATGTTTTATCATCAATTTAATAGGGAAAGTTCAAAAAGTAGACGTCGAGTCTTGTTAGTGGTGCTGAAGGAAAAGAGTCTCCCTCAGTCGTTTGCTTCTAGGAGTGTAAACTAGTGTATACCTGTCTGTAGGGGTATAAACCTGTATAAACATCAATTTAGTAATATACATCAAAATTCAAAATGATGACCCTTTAGACATCAATTCCTCATCTTGGAATTATCTGACATCATCTTGAACAGTTACGAAATGCTGTATGTATAAGAACATTCACTCCAGAATCATTTATAATACCAAACAATTGAAGATGCCATGGAACAAGAAAATGACATTTCTTCTAAGGTGCCAGTAAAGTGAACTTCAAATACTAAGATAGTCCTAAGATAGATCTCCTTACGGAGGATGTACAAGGAAAATGTTATGGAAATGGCTTTGGGACTCTTGAACCCGTCAGGTCAGGTCAAGGATTATAAAGAAGAGTCAGAGATTGGAGAATGTACCTATAAGGGCATTATTTCTAAGAAGGAGACAGAGAGATATAATAGCTCTCCAAGTTGGGTGCCATGGAGAGGAGCACTCGGAAAGGTGTTCCTTGAAGTTGAATGTTGCAGAGAACTTGGTGCCTGGTCATGCCCAGGAAAGCTCAAGTGCCCTGTGGTAGTACAACAAAGTGGTTACGTTGGTATCAGCCACCACTCTATATTGGTATCAGCCACCACTCTATATTGGTATCAGCCAGCACTCTATTTGCCAA
Source organism: Equus caballus (assembly GCF_041296265.1). Classification (NCBI taxonomy): domain Eukaryota; kingdom Metazoa; phylum Chordata; class Mammalia; order Perissodactyla; family Equidae; genus Equus; species Equus caballus. Next base: position 19,567,625 of record NC_091714.1, read on the forward strand.
GCAAGTAAAGTGTGAGCATTTCCCATGGACAGATGTGGCCTACTGAATAGTGGGTGTAGAATGCAAGATACGGCCTCTTAAAGATGTCCTAACCTTTGGTACCTATAAATATGTTAAGTTACATGGCAAGGGAATTAAAATTGCAGATAGAATTAAGGTTGGTAACCAGTTGACCCTGAGGTGGGGAGATTATCTTGGATTTTCCTGGGCCCAATGTACTAGAGAGTTTAGGCCCAGGAGGTGCTGAAATATAATGCGCTTCTGTCCAAAGGAAGAGAGAGTTTGGAGCATGCCTGGGTGTGTACCACTCAGATTATCATCACTGTCGTCTACCAGGATTTGTGTTGGAGCCTCAGAAAGAAAAGGAAGTTAACAGCACACTCTCGCACAGCTTGTTGCGAGTGAAAAGCATTCCTCCACTTCAGCAGGGGGCCTTTTTGGTGTCCAGGAGACAAGGCAGGGAAGCAGCAAATGACGTTGCAGTAGTCAGTATCAGGAGCAGGAGAAAGCGTGGCGACTTGAGCAGTGTGCTGCAGCCCATGGCAGGGTAGCAGAAGGCTCTGGGGTGGCAAGCTGGGACTGTGACACCATGGACAGGAGTGACAGAGGAGATGAAGGGCATGGAAGCAGCAATGCCCTTGACAAAGGAGCACAATTGTCCCCTCAAAATCAAGGAATTCATCCATCCAAACTTTCAGAAGCACATGGGCAAAGGCCATAGTACCTTCCTTAATGAGTTTGGGGGAATGTGGGGCTGATGAAAGACAGGGTATGGAATTCTGGAATTCTGCTGCAGGGGACTCAGTTAGAAAAATAATGTTTTCTTGGACGCTAATTTTGAACATTCTTCGGCTCTCGTTTAGTGTGATTAGGGAAGATATGTGTAAAATTGCATTAGAATAAAATTATATGAAATAAAAATTACAAAATTTATAAAAATTATATAAAATAAAATTACATAAATTTACATGAGTCTACAATCCGGATTTTAGAAATCTAACTCCTGCTTTATTTCTAGCTTCTCTAGCAAGAGGAATAACTTTCACATTAGTAAGAGTAGAGTCTCTGTGGTTAAGAAAAATATCAAATAAGAATACAGGTGAGGAGATGATCACAGAATATTTCTCTCATAATGAAGAAGCTGCTGATACGGTTGTGGAGCCATTATAAATTATCTTCAAAAAATTATGGAAAGTAGAGGAGATTCCTCAGACTTTTTTCTTTCTTTCTTTTTCCTTTTTAAGTTTTCTAAGAGGAAAAAGGTCTAATCTGGGGTTATATATGTGATTTCAATGCTTAATACACTTTCAAAAAGGATTGGCAGGATGTTTTTTGGATCACAAAGAGCTAACATGGATTCACCAAGAATATGTAATGCAATTCGATGCTCTAGAGTACATTTGTTAAAGTCTCTAAATTTTTTTATGAACGAGATGGTGAAATATGACTTTAATCATAGCAATATAGCTGCTGCCCTCAAACTGAGTATTTGGCCCTGTGCTTTTCAACTTTTTTATCCATAAATTGAATGAAGACAAAGACAGCCAATTTATCCCTTATTTTTTTTTTTTTCTGCTTGAGGAAGATTAGCCCTGTGCTAACATCCATGTCAGTCTTCCTCTATTTTGTATGTGAGATGCTGCCACAGCATGGCTTGATGAGCAGGGAGCAGGTCTGCGCCCAGGATCTGAACCCAGGAAGCCTAGGCTGCAGAAGCAGAGTGCACGAACCCAACCATTATGCCACTGGGCCAGCTCCATCTAATCTTTGAATGATAAAATATAGGATTCTGAAAGATGAACATTCTCAATGGGGTAAAATGATGAGTTAAAAATTAATGAGATGCAATGTAGCAGAAACGAATATAAATTACCATATCCATGTCTAAAAGCATAGATGCAAAGTATAGATTTTGGGAAGTTTAATGTAATGAAAATTAATGTAAGATTTTAGTCAGCCAGTGCAAATTAAATAGATGTGGATGATGAAAAGACTTAGATTTTGTTTTGCATAAATGAAAGTCTAGTGCCCAGAACGAGGAAAGTAAAAGCTCACTTTCTCTGAAAGCAGTAGGCCATATCAAAATATTGGATTCAGTTTTGTCAGATTTTGCCAAGACATGAACACACCAGGGCATAATTATCGAAGAATGGCCAGAATCAGAGAAATTAACCTGGAAAATAGAGAACTTTGGTAATATGCAGTAGCTGCACTTAAATATTGGAGAGATGGTCATGAAGAAATATTAGATTTGTTCTCTAGAGTTTCAATTGCAAAAATTGCAACATGGTGGTGAGTTGATGGGTAGGACCTGAGGCTGGAGGGTAGAAAAGGTCCAAGGCATGAAGAGGTAAGCCACGGTCAGGAGTGGTAAGGAGGGTGAGCGATGAGAAGACACAAAGGCCTGTAAGCAGTAGAGAAACAGAAGTTTGTATTTCTGGAGAATCTCTTGGGCTGCACTGGGAAAGCAGAGGCTGCCATCCAAAGAGGATATTTTGAAGAGGGTGCTCCCAATGAGTGGGGTAATCCCAAGCCTTGTGGGTTTTAACTATAAGTGTACAACTTTCGAGAAAATCGAAGCTGCTTAATTGCTTTTCCAGAATTATCTTGTGGTCACAGTTGCTCTTATAATTAACAGAAAGGCCAGGTTTGTATTTCCTTGAGAAAATTTCAAAATTCTAATCCAGAGATAGCTCACACAAAAAACACAATGAATGAGAAAAAGGAACACTGTAATAAATTATAAACTGGAATCTAATGAGCAGGGAAAACTAAGCATAAAACGATTCAAAATTGGCTTGCTGAAAACAGGCTTTAGTTTCTGAAGCTCTAGAAAACAAGCTTACTCATACATAGAAAAACTTGGAATTGAGATATTGTTACCATTACTGTCATCAACAACAGGAACATATACCCCAACACCTCCATGAACACTACCAATATGGTATAATATTTTTTTCTTTTCAAGTAGATGACAGTATAAATCGAAGGGATGGTTGATTCAGAATAGCCAAGGCAATGTCTTGGCAAAGGATGGGTCTGTTTATTACCTGCTGTGATGAAGACTAAATAGCAGAGACCAAAAGACTAAATTTGCTAAGTTGGGTCTACGCTTCATTTCTCAACTAGAATCGTATCACTGTTGGCTTGAACTAGCTTCACTTTCCTTATTACCTTTATTAGTGTTATCAGTGCGTGATTTTCCAAGCCTTTCAGTTTTTAGCAAGAACCTGGGCCGGTCAATATTTGTATGCCCTATTGAGCTAGTAAATGGAGATAAGATGGCATAGTAGAATGAGGACTGGATGAATAGAAGGCCCATTTGAATGGAGTCATGGTTAAGCACGGGAACTCTGGAATCAGTCTGAGTGTTGTCAAGTATTGATTCTGCTATTTACAAGACTATGTGACATGGTATGAATTACTCAGTCTTTCTGTGTGACTTTCTTTTTCCATCAAATGAGCTATTAAGTACCTCAGAGGATTGTTAAAAGGTTAAAAAAGTTGAAATAAGTAAAGTCTTATAGCTGTGCCTGGTACATGGTATGTAGTCAAATGATGTTAGCTATTACTCTTAGTCCTGGCTCTGGCTCAAATAGTTATTATGCAGATCAAGATCATTAACTTCCTTGGGGTTCAGTTTCCTCATCTCTAAAATGAAGACATTGGACTAGATGTTGGCAAATGATCCTTCCAGATCTCCTTAGTTAGTACAGTCATTATTTCTTTTTAATATCTTCATTTATCAGTTATATATTGACTGCCTATTATGCACAAGGGATTATAGCTAGGAATAATGGGCTATCTGTGTATTTTATTGGCCTTCAAGAGTTTATGAAATATAAAGGATATAAGACTTCGAGATGTAATCCCAATGCAGGCTCCATGGGGCAACTTTCATGCACTCCACACTGTGTACAAGGTTCATAGAGAGCAAGAGAGTGGGAAATAAGGGTGAGGAGCATTTGAGCAGAGGTAATACAGAGAGCAAAAGCATGAAGGTGGGAAAAGAAAAAAGTATGCAGGGATGGGGAATACACCAATTTAATGTGGGAAGAGTTCCTGTAGTGAGAGTGGGAGACCAGGTTGCAATGAAGTTGTGCCACCTTACAGAGCATACTGAAGCCTGCCTAAGCATAGACCATTCTGTGAGTGAAAAGAAACTGTTGAAGATTTCAGAGCAGAATCACGGTCCTGGTGAGAGGAGAGAGAGGAGAATGCTGAAGACGGGACAGTGAGAAAGAGTCCAGAGAAGAGGTGGTGAAAACGACCCACGCTTGACCTGCAGATTGGCGTCCTTCTCATGAACCTCCTTGACATTTACCACTTCCTTGGGCCTCTACTCAATCCTGGCTCCTACACACACCCTTCCAAAACCCTCTGATGTTCCAGCTGGGTAGGTCTCCTTTCCAAAGACCTGAACTTTCCGCTACTCTATATCCCTTTATGATGCTAAGAAGAATTGGGAACAGTAGCTAGATGCATCTTTGCCGTTGCAACTGCCCCTCCCTGAATGATGTACACAAGGGAACCCTTGCATCTACAAGACTTGTGATTTATCGAGCCACCTACAATTGTGCTTAGGTGCTAATACAAATAAATTCAGACTCTTTCCTACCAGGGGCTTTTGCTTTGAAACCTTCTCTGCTGTTCTGCCCTGGAGAACTCAGTTGGGCCATGTAGAAACCTCAAGATCTTTTCCCCTTGCCCTGAAAGCCTTATGCATAGCCAAGTCCTGGGTAACCCTCTTTTGTTTGTCGGCCCTGGTCCTCTGATCTCTATCAGGTCTCCAGACCTGAAGACGTGTAGCGACAAAAGGAACACCTTGCTCCAAATCCTACCAAGGCTAAGAGGATGCAGGTGAGGAAGGGAGGATTGCTAATCTCCTGATTCTTTCCTCCGAAAATTCCACTGGCCAACGCTGAGCAAGGGTTTGCTGAGCACTGCTGCAGGAGGCTCTTCAAGGTCCTTGATAGAACTTTCATATCTGAATTTCCTGAGGAGGTTAGAGTGCAAAGGCCAGGGTGAATGGAGCAAATGAAACCCTATAACGAGCATGAACTTTGGAATCTGACAGACCCACTTGAGTTCAGATTTTAGATTTACCACTTACTGGTGGCAAATGCTTCTCTAGACCTCTGTTTTCTCATCTCCAAATGGGCACAATACCTGACAGGTTTGTTTTGAAAACTTAGTGAAAGGATATAAGCAAAAAAACACCTACCACATAATAGGAGCTCATTCAATGCTACTCTCCCCCCATCTCTCATGACACTTGGTGCCTTGCTGTTGGTTTGTTATCAATTCAAATTTGTGGCAGCAAAGAATCTGTTATCAGTTATTTTGATAATTTCCTGAAATACATTACCTTTAACAGTAAAATAAAACATGTTATTCCTTATTTAAAATGCTTCAAGCGTTTGACCCCCTTGAGGTACTTTTAAATGCTTTGGAAATCAAACACTGCAGTACCCACATACTACAATCCGCTTTCTGCTTGGTGCTGCACTCATTCTCTAGGAGCTGTCTGCTCAGACGCATCTTTTCTCAGACCTCTCTCCCTACCCCTGGTAAATCACAGCGCTCCTCTGAGCCTTCTTTGAATCATGCACACATCTCTATTAGAATGCGTGCCTTGCAGTATATAATCGTGTGTGACATGTCTATCTTCCTTCCCAAGGCCTTGTAGGATGTCCATTGACCAGTGATTCTTCCTCTTGGGCTTATTATGCTCTCATCTGCCTCAGACTAAGCTTTTAGTTCTCTCATAGCACCCCCTTGGCTTCCAAGGCCTCCTCTACAACAGGCCCCATACAGCTGTAACCTTCTAGAAGTTTCTCTACGCTTTTGATCATTCTGCATCCATCTCCCTTAAAATGTTTCTGCCCTGTGACCCAATCCTAATAGCCAAGCTATGTAACAACCAACCAACTAGTTGTATGCAACCAAGTAATCCAATTAAACAATTTATGCTGAAACATCATCAGGCAATGGTGTGAAATGCACATTACATAACTCCTGGAGTCTACACCAGCCAATGCATCTGGCTAAGGAGACTCTTTCCCTCGTAAATATCACTACATGTTATCGGGCTAGCTCTGGTGCCAAACTGCCTCAGATTAAACCTCTGTCACTTTTTAGCTGTGTCACCTTGAGCAAGTTATTTAACTTCTCTGTGCTGCATCGATAAAGGGAGTTTCCTCATGTACAAAATGGGGATAATAAGAGAAATTACTTTCTAGGGTCGCCCTGTGTTTAACTGATTTAATACACACAATGTGGTAAGAAAGGTACCTGGCATGTAACAGGCCCCATATAACTATAAAGCCTGTGCTACTCCTTGTACCCAAGGCCACTGACTTTAGGGCTGTGATTTGATATCGTGAGAGACCTCACTTAAGAAAATAGTTTCTTAAACCCACCACTCCATAACCATGAATTATGTGGGACAGAGAACTTGAAAGAGAATGTATTCACATTAATCCCTTTTTCTATGACACACACACACACACACATACATACATACATACATACATACATACATACATACATACATACATCCTGGGTGTTGTGTTTGAAAGAACACTGAATTAACAGTCAGATGATCCCTGTACATGTCTTGATTCCACCACTTATTAGCAGTACAAACACAAAGTCTTAGAGATACAGTTTATCTCTAGAAAAATGGAACTGCCTGTCTGCCCAACTCACAGGATGTTATGGAGACCAAATGGTTTTAAAAATATCCCTTAGTAAATTGCGAAGTGCACTGCACGTGGGAGGCGTCCTAGCATTAGATGCAAGCTTTTCCAGGGAAGGCAACTCCTTTCACGGAGTCTGTCAGACATTAAATGCTCACCAGCTCTGTACAATATAAATTCCCTTTTTTTTTTTTTTTTTGAGGAAGATTAGCCCTGAGCTAACTGCTGCCAATCCTCCTTTTTTCGCTGAGGAAGACTGACCCTGAGCTAACATCGGTGCCCACCGTCCTTCACTTTATATGTGGGATGCCCACCACAGCATGGCTTGACAAGCAGTGCCACGTCTGCACCCAGGATCCGAACCAGTGAACCCTGGGCGGCTGAAGCAGAACATGCATACTTAACTGCTGTGCCACCGGGCCAGCCTGTATGCAAATTCTTAAGGAGAGGATGTTTGCACCAGGCCAGGAAAATATTTAACATTTACAAAACTCGCTGTGAATAGTAAAACAGAAACTTTAGGATTTTACGCATTCTTTTGTTTCCATGATGTTTCAAAAGAATGGTTTTCAAGCATGGGGAAGTGTTTTAAGGGGAACTTTTGCTTACAATATCACCTACAGTAATTTTCTGAAGTCACGTGAGTATACGTCTTACTTCCCCTTGTGGTAGGTTCCAGATCTCTCTCACTTCAAACTTTTGCAGCTTCGAAGAGAGAGCAACGCTGAGCGTGAGCCTGCAGAATAAATGAATGAATGGCTGAGGGAGAATTTTCTACATTCAGCCAAAGGAATAAACTCAGAATATTCAAAATAATCTTGCATCCCTTAACTATTCATTTCTTAAGGATTTTTTGTTTGTTTGTTTGATTTTTGTTTAAAGGAGACTATCATGGAAACAGCAAGTCTTTCTTTAGACTGGTTGTCATGAAAATTCTTTTACACACAAATTCGCAATGTTAATTGCTGCTTTCTCTGCTGTGGTTTGCTTACTGTTGCAAAATCACAACATATCAAATTCTTGTCTGCCTTACTCCCATGACAGCGTTCATAGAGAAACACAGAATATTAGATGCTACGTCAGAGGTATGTGTAGATGAACGTTGGTTAATTGCGGAGAGAAAGATGCATTAGTCAAATTTCGTGTTGAGAGCAAAAGAATAAAAGTATGGATGACATCAAATATATCTGACCTAATCGGCATCGATCATGTTCAAATTCAGCAGATAAATCCATCTTCCTAAAATCAATTGAAAATCCAGTAAATGTACAATGTATATAAATCAATTGCTTCCCACTATAAATTTACCTGAAAGCAGCTTCATGTTTAAAAATTGCGGCAGAGAGAGTTTCACGGCTCTAAAATAATTTTCGTGCACAGATATTTGGGACTCAGTTTAAAAATGTCATTTCAGCCCAAGAATATGGCATAAATTGAAATAATATTTATCTTCTCATACAGGTAAGGTCTCACTAGTAAAATTCCACTCCATATGAGGTTCTTTCTGAGCTTAGAACAGTCTGCACTAGCTTATATATTTTGAATTTTAATACTTAAAAAACGTGATTGGGGGGCCAGCCCTATGGTGCAGTGGTTAAGTTCAGTGTGCTTTGCTTTGGCAGCCCGGGTTCGTGGGTTCAGATCCTGGGCACAAACCTACACCACTCTTCAGCCATGCTGAGGTGGCAACCCAAATACAAAAGAGAAGAAGATTGGTACAGATGTTAGCTCATGGCTAATCTTCCTCAAGCAAAAAAAAAAAAAAAAAAGAGGACGATTGGCAACAGACTTTAGCTCAGGGTGAATCTTCCTCACCAAAAAAAAAAAAAAAGAGAGAGAGAGAGAGATATTAGGTTTGTGCTGCCATCCTTTGTATCACTCTAATGCTTCCTCTGTGAGCTGTGTCTTTCTTTCCATTGCCAAAGAACCACGTCAGGCCATTGCAAGGCTTTTCCTGTCTTCTGTCACTAAACCTTCTTTCCTCCAGTCCAGAGAACTTTATGGAATCAAGATTCTGAAATCTCTACTTGGATGTGCCACTCCCACTCTCGACAGCCTTCATTAACTTTACAACTGCTTACGGAATAACATCCAACTCCCTCACTTGGAACTGAAAGTGCTCCATGGTTATAACATCTGTGTTTTAAGCCCCGCCCTGAATGTCTCTGAAATGGACCTGATGATACTGTCCAATTGTACTCACTGTTCCAGGCAGATACGCTGCCTTACTTCGTATCATTTGACGCCATTCCTCCAAATTAGAAGGACCCTTTTCCCCTCCTGCTGAAACCCGGTAAACACAAGTTCAGCTCTCAGGTTCTCTGCAGCTCTATTCCTAACCATCACATCCAGAAGAGATCTCTGTTTCCTAGGAACTCACTTTAGTCCTTGTTGAAATGATTCTCGCTGTCTTGCAATGTAATCTTTGAGAAGAGTTCCATATTCCTCTATTTTCCTAAAGAATGGATGTATGACTAAGATCATTTTTTCTTTAAACATTTGATAAAATTTTGTGAAGCCGTCAGGACCCAGAGTTTTTGTTTTTGTTTTTGCGAGATTTTAAATTAAAAATGCAGTCTCTTTAATAGATATAAGGCTATTTGGATTTCCTATTTTGTGTCAGTTTTGGCAATTTATGTTTTCCAAGGAATTTCTCCATTTCGTCTAAAGTTTCAAATTTATTTATAAATCTGTTTTCTCGGCGTGTTTCTATTTGCGTCTGTCTGCTGTTTTGCTTTTGAGCTCACTGATCTTTTCTTCTGTACCCTCTAGTCTGCTTCTCAGCTCATCCAGTAAATTTTTAATTTCAGGTATTACATATTTCAACTCTAGAAATTCTACTTGCTTTTTTAATAGGTTCAATTTCTCTTCTTATTTTTACACGATTTCCTTTAAATCCTTGAATATATTTATAATAGCTGTTAAAGACTTTGTTGACTCATTCCATCACCTCAGTAATTTCTGGGCCTATTTCTACTGATTGACTTTTCCTGTAGTTATGGGTCATATTTCCCTGCTTCTTTGCATGTCTAATAACTTTTTATTGGATGGTGGACCTTTTGAAAGTTTAACTGTTGACACTCTGGATTTTACTGTCTTCCATTAAAGAGTATTGAGTTTGTTTTGGTAAGAAATCTACTTACTTGAGAATCAGTTTGATCTTTTCAATGTTGGTTTTTAAGTTCGGTTTGGGCTAGTCTAGAGCGTCTTTTTACTGTCCAGATGGGTTAGGACTTATCCTAAGTCATGGCCTTTCTCTGATCTGTACTGAATATTCAGAGTGTGCATCGAGGTCTCTTCACTCCGATTGGTTGGAGTTGAATGCAGTCCACCTCTGTGCAAGCTCCAAAAGTTGTTGAATTTATAGTCCTCTGGTAGTTATCTCAACCTCGTGAAGTGTCCCTAGGGATGGACAACTTTGCGTTATACCAAAGTCTCACAGATAGCCCTGAGCAGGTTTCTAGAACTCTTGTTCTGTGCAGTTCCTTCTCTCCATTTTCTGTCCTACTATTTCAAACAGCTCAACCTCTCTGAACTCTGCTTTTTGGGATCTCTGCTTTGCGTGGATTCCCCCTCCCGCTTCTGCCTCTGCCAGAAAGCCTGAGTTATTACGGGGCTCCCCTCTTTCTTGCTTCCCTTCCCTTAGAGATACTGCCTTGCGCTGCCTGTTGTCCGGTGTCTGAACATGTTATTTTCTATGCTTTGTTTAGCTTTCTAGTTGGGTACAGCAGGAGAGGTAGTCCAGTATAAGTTGCTCCATGATGGCCAAAAGTGGGGCTTCATATTCCCAAAACACAATTATTTTAATCAGAATTTTTTTTAACTTGAAGGAATTTTCTTCTAGAAAATGTAATTTCTAAATCAATTTTTTATGTAGCATATGCAAACACTTTTCATTTTTAAATAACCTTTTGAATAAGTTATTTCTGTATAATTTTTAGAATTGATGACTGGATCCATTGATAGAATTGGTGCATATTAAATTTTACTGGCCATGGCCTCTGCAATCTACCATACTAATTTGCTCTGGCAAAGTTTACCAATGACATAATTATGGGCAAAGACAATGTTATCATTCAGTCCTCATCTTATTTAATTTTGAAATTGCTTTTTCCCTTCCCTTCTGAATCATGACTCTCTCCTGGTAATCCTCCTTCCTATTTAAAAATTCCCCTTTGCTAATTTTTCTTCTTCTAATGATGGCTTAAGTGTTTGTATTCTCTAGGGCTCCACTCTTTGGACTTTTCCCCCAACTAGGCTCCCTCTGGGCAAGCTCATTACTCTCTGGGTTTGAACCATCACCTATGCTGATGACTCCCAAATCTGACAAACAAATGCTTTTATCTATCTCAGGCCTCTCCCTCCTGAGCTTGAGATTTATGTGTCTTAACGCTCTACCTCTGAGATGTGTTTCATAGACTTCACAAGTCCGAAACTGACCTCATCACCTTCCACAAACCTACCTCCCCTTCGCATTCTTCATTTTAAACATTCACCAAGCTGTTCCAGCCAAAACCCAAGAGTCATCCTAGATTTGTGTCTTTCTTTCAACTCTGATGTCTCATCATCACTAAATCCTGTAAATTATATCTTCTTAAATGCTCACTTCTCTAGCCTTGATTCAGGCTTTGTCATCTCTCCCCCTGGCTGTGACAATGGTCTCCTAACATGTATTTGTCTGCAGTTTCACACCCTTTCATCACACCCTTCACACTGCTGCCATTGTGAATTTCTAAGGAAATTCAATAATATGTGATACTCACCTGCTCAAAATGTATCAGTTTTCCCCCTTACTATGGAAAAGGGACAAAATCCAAATTCCAGAGTATGGCACATAAAGCCATCTACATTCTGTCTCCCATCTGTGTCAACTCTGACCCTCTTCCTATGCTGCGGAGAAACCAAGACAATTGACATAAATGGCAGGTTGCTTCATCTCTCCATTCATTTGCTGCACTCTACCTGAAATAGCCTCAACATTTCTTTCATTTTCTCCTTCTTTCCCTATTCCTGGCCCCAATACATATTTACAGTACTGGCACATGGGTAGGTATGTGAGGTGAATGAATAACTGAATAAATCATATAGTAGAATTACCATGAATATAATAGGCATTGGAAACTAAAACTTTATTTTTATTTATATATGAACGTAAACATCCTAACATTCTTAAACTCTGTTAGAATTTTAATTGTAGTTCTACTTCCCTAGTTCCAATTTGGCCCAATAAAAACATTTTGACATTCAAATAAACTTTGAAAGAATATTTTCACCTACTATAAAAATATTCTGTTACATTTAGTTGGTTTTAGACCAGAGAAGGCAATGGGGTGAGAATCCTTTATATATATACATATATATACATATATATATATATATGTATATATATGCATTACCTTTTCTAATGAACACTTTGCCATCCCTGGTTTATTTATACTTCTTATGATCATTCTGGAGCATTTGCTTTCCATTATCTTGGAATTAAAGAAATGCAGACTCTGCACTGATGGCATGCATACTTGATGACAGTAATCAAACTGGTATTATATAACTTTACTTTAAACAATTTGGCAGACAATTTGATCAGAGGAAATGGAAGAACATGTAAACACAATGCCTTTCTCTTCCTCATCTTTCTTTTCTCTTCATTTATTTATGGCTATACTTTTCACTTACTCAGAAATGCTTTTAGAATAAATATCTGGCACTTCTTGACATGCAGTTTAAGACCTTTATTTCAGAAGCTGTAACCCACGCTGGAAGGAAAAGCTGGTTTAAATAATCAAATAATTTTCTTTTTAATTAAAGGCTTCCCTCCCCTGATCCACAGATTAAGCATAAAGGAAAATCTAACAGGAGAAAATCGAGAGAGATGCATAGGGGACCAATAATATCAAGGAATATTCATATTCATTATCAGAAAGCATGTGAATGGAAACTAACTGCAAATAGACAGGTCAACAGCTTAGTCAGTTCTTGCTGGGAACATATTGGCTATTCTAAGATCAACTGTGAAAAGAAATGTACTCTCACGGGTTAGTTTGAGCCATCTGGAGAATCACTGATGTGCCCTCAGCACACTGATAAATTATAATTAAAGCTCATTCTATAAATACAAAGGGAGACAGAGAATAAGGGTGAGAGAGAAAGAGAAAAAGGAAAACCCTCACCGCTCATTAGTTATACAAGAAAGACATTTGACTGAGCATTTGCTTCCAGTATGCAATTGTGTAAGGGAAAAAAAAAAGAAATGAAGAGATTCTGGCATGAGGGTCATTCCATCACATTAGTTGAACTATACATTTAATAGGAAATGATGATTGTTGCTAAGCTATGACACTCATTAATACGAGCTGCCAGAAGGGATTGGCAAAACAGTAAGAGAGACTTTTAGGGCAAATACCATGAATCTGGAAAGCAGGAGGGGACCAGGACAGAGTGCCAGTCTCCTTCCTTTTAAACTGTGTTGATTTTTCAAAAGCACACAGACAATAACAGCAGGGAAACCTCTAAAATCAACAAAAAGGCAACATTTTATGATAGACTGGCTTGCCCTTTCATGAGCCATGAAATTCTATATTAAAAATGAATAAAAGTCATGATACTAAATCAGATTCTTTGCAGCAATGTTTTGTTTCTCAGACAGGCCTTCATTTTACCAATTACCAGATTCCTCCAGGTGGGATAATATTTTCAAAACACTCACTTCAAGAAAAAGAAAATGCAAAAATACGAAAGTGAGGCTATAACCTTGACAAGAACACATATCCAACCACGCATGACTCTCTGCTTTGTCTTTCAAACCAGACTCACTGTGCAGATATCTCAGTGGGATATAACCTTTAGCAGTAAGAATAACCGTAACACTAACTTTTCAGTTGTACATCCAATAAATTTTCATGGTAATTATGGCAGTTGCAAATCCTTCGCTTTTGGAAGGCAGCAAGAAAAGAAAAATAAAGGGGAGTCTACAAAACTAGCAGAATATGATACAATCCTTGAGTCCTATGAACATTTGTAACTATGGTTAGTGGGGAGAAAAAAGACTTTATAGCTTTGTAATAATAGAAGTCATTCTCATTGATTGAGTCTATGGGCTAAGCCACTGAACTACATGCTTTGCATACATTATATCCTTTAATATAGGTAGTTGTTGTTATGGATGCTTTACAGATGAAGTAACAGGTTCAGAGAAGCAAGCTAGCCGAGCATCTTGGCCTACCCATCGTGTAACTGGGATTCAAGCTCAGCTGATTCCAGCCTTGCGTTCTTGCATTTACACTCCTTGCCTCCTCTCTGAGTCTGACGGATTGTTTATAATGAGCAAGGCTATTATATTAAATAAACCTAAATATGACTATAAAATCAAAGATAAAATTTTGAGGTCTAATAACGAAACTAATATTTTATATTAATATATCATTTTATAGTTTCTAAAACATTTTCCAAAAACCTTAGATCATTGGATCTTTATAATATCTCAGTGATGTGGGCAAAGCCGCCATTTTCTCTACCCCACAGGTTAAGAAACTGGAACTCAGAGAGGTTACGTGATTTATCTGTGGTTCCCAAACTTGCAAACTGAGATTAGGATGTGGGCCTCAAGATTCCCTGTCCCAGGGGTCTTCCCATTCTTCTGGTGTCAAGGGTAGTACAGTGCTGGCTACTGGTAAAGATTCATTTACAGATGAGAGTTTTACTATGACTTCCCTAAAAGAGCACTTCTAAGGTATTTAGAATCTAAAGGGCCCATTTCAGTACGTTTGGGTCATGTTTTCATTAGGTCATGTTTAGCCAACTCAATATTCTTCAAAGCCCAAATTTCTGCCTACACAATAAGATAAGTGGTAGTGACTTCAATTATTACTAATAATTACTACTAATTGGTGACATCTGGAAAGTGTCAGCTGAAAAGCATGGATGATATATTTCCAATAAACATAGAGTCACTCAGGAGGAGCAAACCAGCAGTTACTGTGATATTCTGAATGTCTTTAATATCATTCAGTCCATCCTTAGGCTGAAAGAGCTTTCCCCAACATTAACAAATGACTATCTCAAAGAGGGGGTAAATTCTACTTTAGTTGGTAAAAGCCAACTACTTGGCATGTTGTAGACACTGGGTAGTAAATATATGTTGAATAAATTAATGAACAGATGATAAAGTTGACACATTCATTGAAATCGCTTGTTAGACGATCCTTAAGAGCTTTGCTATTTTCTAATGAAGTAATTTACTCTATTTTTAATCTAATCAGAAGTCAGTACATTAATGAAACTATGTATGTGTGTGTGCAGATTATGTCAGCGAAGCAAATGGAAGATGTGAATCATTCATATTATTGTGGCAATACTGGTTACATGTAAACTTGTGTGTGAGATAAATGAGCTACCAAAACTTAAGACAACCTAAATAACTGGAGGACAGGTTATCTAGAAACGTCTTCACTTGAAGTAAATAGGATAATGAAGGAGCACAGAAACAATCACTTGTTTGGGAATTTACAAAGTGGTGTCACGACATTGTGTTTTTTCTGACCCAGTACTTCCAAGGAATGAGACACAGTCCACCAATAACATTGACCAACAGAAGCCAAGTGGGCTGGGGAGGGGATAGGAATGGAGGAGTGCTTGAACAGGTGGTGCGAGTGATTCTGTGCGCTCCTCTTACTGAGAATTACTTGTCTATATTTCACTGTATTCAAAATTATAGATGTACTAATGGAAAACTTTTCCTTATTAAGTTCTTGGCTATGATGTTATAATTTTATAACAAAGATATTAGTTAATCACCACGCATTTTGAAATGTTTGCATACGTGTTATGCATACACACTATATGTGCAGAAGTTCCACTTGTATCTTTATTAGCTGGAAATTAAAACCCATCTGAAATGAATCCCAGTTTTTTTGCCTTCTAACTGCATGATCCTGAGGCGGTAACTGAACCTCCTTGATTCTCAGTTTCTAGTAAAATGGGGAAAGTTCCATATCTCATATAGTTCTTAAGTACATTCATTGAAAAAGCAGGTAGAGTTTCTGGTATGATAACTGACATATAGTACTTGCTCAATAAAATGCTCAATTAAAGTACTTGCTCTTTCCCTCATCTCAGTCAGTTGCTCACAATTAAATTTTAGTAACACTGATTGAGTGGGCAGTTTCAGTTTCTGCTGTTTATTTTCCTTTTAAAACTGGAAGAGGGTCAGCCCTGTGGCATAGTAGTTAAGTCTGGTGTGCTACTTTGGTGGCCCAGATTTGCGGATTCAGATCCCAGGTGCAAATCTACACCACTCATCAAGCCATGCTGTGGCAGTGACCCATATACAAAATGGAGGAAGATTGGCACAGATGTTAGTTCAGGGCTAATCTTCCCCAGGCCAAAAAAAAAAAAAAAAAGAGGAAGATAGAAAACAGATGTTAGCTCAGAGTGAATCTTCCTCACCAAAAAAAAAAAAAAAAAAAAAAACAATAATTAAAAAAAGACCTAGACTGGGGCTGGGGGTTCCACAGCTCCAATATTCTAATGGAACAAGAACCTTCCAGGGAACAATGCATTCACTGGAGCTGGGGACAGAGCACGTTGCAAGGTGGTGACTGTCGGGGGCAAGATCAGAGAGGTCCATGCTCCCAGGTCAAGGCTAGATCTGCCCTGTCCCTTCTTATGGCCATCTTTTGCATATTTTCCTAATCTTCACTTTTATTATCCTTTCTCTTCTCACATATTCTGTCTGAAAACAAGCAGGCTGTCAATCCAAGACATTTTTCTTCTGTCAGTCATTTTTTGCATATGAGAGACATGCTGTTTGGACCATTTCCATGTTAATCATTGGTTGCTACTTGGCCACTTGGGATATGAGTACATTCTCTTAAAGAATTGAACTAGCCCTTCCTCTAGTGGGAAGAATAGAGAATTCAATTCCTTTGCTAACCCAGCCATCTATTAGAAGGGAATGTAAAAGTAAGGATCAACTTTTCAGAATTTTGGTCCATATCCTTGCTCTGAGCCAAATATTACTTTTTAAATGAAATTTGTTTCTTGATTCTTCCCTAGAACTCATGTCTACTCCTCAGTCTTCAAACAACAGGTCATTGGAGAATTGCTCCTATTGTGTCAACTTAGATTTCCCTTTAACCTATGAATCCAGCTTTTGTGCTTGTTTATCCAATTTTCTGTTTCTTCTTTTTCCTTCCCAAAAAGAACTAGCATGTTCTAATGGATGTCCGACTTAAGGTACAAGGGCAGAAAAACTTGATTCTAGTTCATGCCTTGTTGGGATGTGGAGGGGTACAGACTTGCTCTATGCCTCATTTTCCTTGTTTGCATAATGGGGATAGGAGTTTTAATATAATTTCCTCCTTTTAAACTTCCAGCCTGGACAACTTTCACGATGGTCTAAATGCAAGGGCCATTCTGTCTGAGGCTGTGTGGCTCTGGATGTTCCTCTCGGGTGATGTCTGGAATGCTCCAGGTTCAAGGTGATTGGCCTTCAGACACTGCCTGCAGTGCCATTTAGTGACAGCCCAGGGGACCTGAAGGGACTGTGGTGGCTGCTTTCTCCTGGTTCATCATCCAGTGGGAGCTCCAGGGCAAATCTGATGACCATGATTATAAACATTAAGGGTCTATGCTAGATTGATGGCTCCGGATCACTTCAAGAGATTAAGTAGAAATTTAGCTTTTTGGTTGATATTAAGATTTGACATTCCAGAGTATAGGACAGAAACTCTCACTTCTAGTATTTTCATTATAAAGTGGTAATAACCATCGCAAAATTTTTCTAGGTGCCTAACTGATTAAGGAAACAACCAGTTATAAAAACTTAAACTTATTATAGCCAATCTTTAATTTTCTGTTATCTCAAAATGACCTCTTTCACAGGACTTTGATTTGAATCTTACTCCCCTGTCCTGAAAAAAAATCCTCATCTTTACTCTGCTTGGTAAGAAATTTCTTCACCTTTTTCTATGCTTATCACCATACCGCTTTCAAAATCAGCTTAGCAGAGCGACCATGACCTTTCCAACTGAAATCAAACATCTTCCTTTTTAGCAACAGGAGGTTGTGGCTTTTGGCATGAAATTACCCAAGGTGATTTACTTATTAATTTTAGCATCTTAAAACAGACTCACCCAGGCCCACCTAACTGACAAGTTCCCAGATGCTAAAGAAAAAGCTTATTTCAGAATAGAAATAACAATTTCAAATCTGAGCTGAATTTGCTTGGAGCCTTTTGATTGGTTCCTATCAGATCACTCACTTTACAGTAAATTCCAAGTCCGTGGTCAGAAAATATGTGAGTCTCAGTCAGATAGAAGAGAGCCTTCATAAAAGGAGCCACCAGCCCTGGCATTCTGCTCATCAGTGCAATGAAAACGCAGGCACTCATAAACTGGTTTCGGAATTGTCTTTCTGGGAATATCTGTATGTTGCAGAAGGCTCATTCTTCCGGTGGAATCTTCGGTGCTTTCCTGTGAGACAGCTCTCGAAGCAGGACCTGCTGTGCTGTTGTACTTTAATCACTGTGCGGCCACAGAGGGTAATATTGTATCATCCAACCAGCTGACGAGGAGAGATTAAACATTATTTCAACAGCAATACATTAAAACTCCAAATTAGTCCACGGAACCAGGGCAACCTGCAATGAACCTTTGCAATGTGACTCTGAAGCAAGATGCTGCCAGGTTGGGGACAAGATGGATTCTGAAAATGCCAGATTTTAACTTTTCTGCCTCACTGGGTTCAGTATACACTGCTGACCCAGAGCTATTCGACACAAGGAGAGAAACTAGCAGAATGTCTCTTAAAGCAAGGGTTACTAAAAGGGCTCAAAGGAAATTTATTTGAAATAGAAAGAATTACTGCTCATGGTGATTTAAAATCCTAATAGTCACCACGGGTCTCCCCTGAATGCCAGATCTCTTTGTTGAGCACTTACTGCGTACCGTTGCGACAGAAATGGAAACCCAAGGCCAAGGGCAGCCTGGAAGTCTTTTTTGTTCTTGGTTCTTCCACATGGCAGATCATATTTTTATAGTTGCAGTTCAAGTCTGCCAATTTGCATTAGCATATCATCCGCCTGATTACCAAGAAAATGTGCCTGAAGGAAAAAATCCGAGGGTGTTCATGGTCATTAGGCTTGTATCAGGAGCATGAATCAGCAGTTTTGAACTGCACAGCTGGGGAAGAAACAGGCCCGGGAGCCAGCCAAGCGTGCGGGAAAACTCACTCCTGCCTGGGCGCCGGCTTCGCCACATCCGTGGTGCGTTGCATCCGCCTCTGGCTAGCGGAGGGGGTGGGGACACCCAGGGCGCAGAAGCTCCTCGTCTCGCACAGCCGTATTTTCCTGACTCCTTCACCAATTATTGCCAACTGTAGTGGCAAAGAACACATTTGACAGTAGTTATGTATGAACCCTTGCACCTGAAAGAAACAGAAATTAAGGCCAAAAAAAGGTGAAAATTCACTTACTCTGATTTGCTTTGGATATTTTATACCCTTGGTATTTGAAAGCAAAGTCAGTGGTGTGGGTGATTTATGTCACGCATCATAAATGTTTGAGATTCGAAATACTTTTAAATCTCCTCAATGCTGGCAGTAATACAGGTAATTGGCAGTCTGTTTTGTTCCATTACAAAACACCTTTTTAATTCATTCACAGAGGGAAACTAAGGCACAAGCAAGTCAAGTGACTTATCCAGAGAGGGGGTCATTTGATGGTAAGCTGGGCCTTGAACCCAGAGCTGGTTTTTCAGGGCTTTCTCACTCCGCCACAATTAACAAGGCTGTCGGTCAAAACTCTGTACTGCCTGTCTGCACCTGGGGCTGTGGCTTCGGACTAAAGCATTGCATTTCCTGGAGAGTCTGTGACTAGGGACACATGATCGATTGATCCCATCATCAGTTGTGAACCCCTAAGAGAGCTTCATTGCATTAGACTGTTTTCTAAGGAGTCAGAAAGTTGCAAGCAGTTGCCTCCAGGAGTAACACTGAAGGAAATGGGGAGGGCTAGAGCAGACATAGGATGGTGTTCAGAGCTGGGCGTGGGAGTCATGCGGATGCAGGACCCCTGAGTGTTCACCAGAGGAACAGCAAGGGAGGGAGAAAGACAATGCTTAAGCCAGACCCTACTGTCTTCGCAGTTCTGCCAGGGCTGTCCTCTCCCTGGTCTGTGTGGGGTGTCATCTTTCTGTGGCTCTCCCATTTGATTCTGTAATGCTCACAACTCCATGCTAATGAGATTATTTTGATGGCTCTCTACAAAGTCAGAATGTTCCTATTAATGGTAGAATCCTGATTTTCTGACTGTATTGGGCATAAGCTTTTTTCTGCATTGGGGCCCATTAGGAGTTTTTATTTATTTTCAAATCAAGTGGCCATATTTTGGGCCTCTTTTCAAGATGAGCTGAAACCACTAATGTGCACCACTATCAACCTGTATATTGAGAACTGCCTTCATTGCATTTCTTTTTCATTTTAGAAAAGATACTAATATTTTTTGTATGCTTCTAGAATTATTAGAATATCCCCTCATGGTAGCACAGCCGTCTTGGGAAACCAGATTTCTTATTGGGTGACGAGAGAAATAAAATATCATAAAGCTAAAACACATGTACCTTTATCTTGGCTCTAGGAGCAAAGCCACTTTGTAAAATGTGATTATAAATTATTGAAAATTTTCTTAAAACAAAAAAGTATAAAGAAAATTCATCCAGAGGAAAAAAACATCGTCATGATTTGCGTACATTTCTTAAGTGATTCATAAAGTAGAAATGAAAACAAAAATATTTTTTTAGATGCTTGTTTGTTTATAAGATATTTTTATCAAAAATAATGTACTGGGAGCTGTAACTGCTTTTACTCAAATCCAATTTAAAATTGAAAACTGAGGTACCATAATGTAGGATTCATCATCGTAAATATTAGGGACTTGGGGACCAATCATTATAGAACTGTTTCATTAAAACTTACTTGTAAGCGCATGT
This sequence comes from Equus caballus, assembly GCF_041296265.1. Lineage (NCBI taxonomy): Eukaryota > Metazoa > Chordata > Mammalia > Perissodactyla > Equidae > Equus > Equus caballus. The sequence goes on from NC_091714.1 coordinate 19,588,311, forward strand.
GTGTGCTTGGCCAGGTGTGCTGGATGGGGCAAAATCTGAAGTGAGGTGGTGCTGTTGCTGCATCTCACCTGTAAGAGCTTTTCTCCATCAGGGCACGCCAGCTAAGAAAGTATGGACACGTCCACTAGTTTTGAATGGGCTCCAAAGGAATCCCCAGTTAGAGAAAGATCTACCTGAGTGTGGAGTCATGTGACTTGAGCAATAGAAAGGTTTCTACTTGAGAATGTTTGGTGTCCTCATCTATAAAGTAGAACTATTAATAATATCAACCTCTTAGGATTAGAGTGCTGGTAGAATGCCAGCATGTGTGTGAAAACCCCTTTATAAATGTAGACTCCAGGCAAATGTCAGCTATCTTTGCTAACTAGAGGATGAAGAGGTCGTCATGGCCTGGTGGGCCACTCTGCTCTGATGGAAGTACCATATTGGTCCAAACAAGAAAGAATTCTCAACATGAAGATTGACTTAAACGTATTCAATCGGTGTGTGCGATCTTCACATATATATCAGTAGACAAAAGCAAAATTCTTCCATTTATGTAATGGCAAATGAAAAAATCAGAAAATCTGGGATAGTGTCCACTTTCCTCCACAAATTAGCTGTGTAATCTTGAGTAAGTCACTTAACCTTTCTAGGCCCTGTTTTTCTTATCTATAAAACGTAAGATTTGGATTGGGGCACATTACAGGTTCTTAAACCATGAAACAAAAAGAAATGTGACAGGTTGACCTTATAAATCTCCAAAAATTGCTCATTTAATATAGTTTAGGGCCTGATAATAATCAAGAGAAAAGAGTTCAATCAGCTTTAATTTCTCGAAAATCATGGGTTCCAAATAAGGAATATGATCCCTCCAGAGGAGAGGAAAAAGCAGAAGAGGGACATAGCACCCTGTTACGCAGTCCACAGGGAGGACACACACTTTGCCTGAAGAGACAAATGTTTTATTCAAATAGCACTTTGCCCATCTGAGGAACACTTCGCCTTGTGAAGACGATGAGGACAAGGTGATCTAGAGTTTACCTTTGACAGCCAACTTAGCACTTGAAAAGGAATGGAGCTCCCAGTCGGGAAACATTGGATAGAATTTAAGCGTCGAAAAGGAAAGTGTGATGAAGTATCAGTGATGATATTGGCCTTGTTTCTCACAATCCTGTTGGCTGAATTCACCATCTCTCCTTGGAAGTACATCTTGTCTCCTGCCTCTCAGCTGTGGCTGAGGACGAGGGAAGAATCAGAGGTGGGAAGCAGTGGGAACCCGGAGTGACAGAGAGATGTAGGAAGAGCAGTTATTAACAATCCAGTTATAAGACAGACTGGGAGAGAAAGACTTGGAGACAAAGACTTAAAGCTGAAAGCAGCTGTGGTAGTATCCATCTTGTACAGCCAAAGCACCTGTCCACCCAGAACTCCACACCCAACTTTGTCTTCATTCCCTAGATAATTGGGAGAATACAATATTTTATTCTGTGTCGGTCACATTTTTGTTTTTGTTTTTTGCTTTTGATTTTTCAGTAAGGGGAAGAATAATAAAGGGTAGGAAAGAAAAAGTAGTAAATCATTTAGGAAGAATGTAGAGGTGCCAGAAATAGTCTTTGTGGAAAGATATCATATGATATGTTTATAAGAAGGTAAAGTTTGTTGCAAAGGAAACAAAGAACAAATCAATATGAGGTAAAGGAGGTGCCAAATCATAGGAAAATGGAGAGACAGAAACATTTCTTGGACTTATCAAAACAACTCGTTATTGTACTCTCTGTGCCAAGGTCTTAAGAGTCAGTACATTTATTTATATTTGCTCCTCAGACCGCGATAACTATTCAATTTCAGCATTCACCTCTCCCGACAGACAAGCATTGCTTTGTTTCTAAAATATTTATGGTACATAATGCACAGATTATATTATAATTAGTCATAGTTTTCTGTAAGTAACTGACTTTTGGGTTTCTCCCACCTTGATTAAAACATTTACTTTTCTAACATTGACCCTAAGATTTTTCCAAATCCTTGGCAACACCACGTTCAAAGACACAGTGTGTGGTGCACTTAATGTCAAATGTACTTGCTGCCAGAATGATCAAGAGTTAAAAGTGAAATTGCACACAAGGGCCAACAGAGGAACAAATTGCCAACTTGCTTTACTTGAGAAGTTTGCTGCAGATAAGTGGATGGTATTCTTCTCTACAAGTGTAAATGGGTACGGTGCTTCATCATCAGACTGTCTTGTGCTTTAGCGGGTCTGCATCCAAAGATAGCTCTAAATGCACATAAATGACTCAGGCTCTGTAAGCCAGAGAGAATGACAGGACAAAGAGAGATCAGTCAATATCTCACAGAGTTGATGCCAAGAGGGTGGAAGTAAAAACTGAGAACAATCTATAGCCAGGACTGGATTTAGAAGAACATTAATAAGGAAATAAACACTGAAAATTCAGAGGGCACATATCCAAGAGGAAGCCATCTTGGCGGAAATGGTGTGGTAAAGGGTGTATGAGAAAAGTCATTTTTCTACACTTGTTATTGGTTTTACTACATTTTTGGAGATCGTCCTGAAGGAGTTAAACCGTGTATCTTAACGTCAAATGGTAACCAGTTAATGCTCATGTCCTCTTGCGCATAGACTGAAGTTGTTCGTACTTAATCAAACTTCTCTACAAGAACAGTATCTTCCACATGTCTTCAGCTTCCTAAAAGAAATTGCTGTAAAAACATAATGAATTTAATGCTCAGAATCTCAAATTTGATAAAGAGGTTTGCAGTTTTATCTTTTTCATGTGAGACATTTTATTTACTCTTGTATATTGAAAGGGTTTTCAGTCCCTGGGAACTAGGACCCTCTAAGAAAATACTAAATTTTTAAAAACTTTTTTTTTAATCAGCAGATTATTCCCTATAGACCCTAGACATATGGCTGGCTGAAGTTATTTATTTATTTATTTATTATATTACATAGTCAATGCTATATTTATAATATAAGTGTGATTGGTTTTTACCTGTAGTTTAAACACAACCATTGAGTAACATTTTCCCTAGGGAGCCTCAGCAGTGAGTACCCCACCACTATTGATGTATTTCATCAACCTGACCCAGATACGCATTGGTGATCCCCCAAATGATTGGGATGGTCAATCTCTGATTGCCTGGTTACCCCTAATAGACTCAGGATACACCTCACTGGCCCCAAAAGAAAGAGAACCTAATGTCCTAATTCCAAGACTGCCTATGACAAAAGGGCACACGCTCAATGGCTTAGTCCTGTTAGCACTACTAAGTTCCACCAACAGATGTGAGGTTGGTTCTCCAGCCGGATAAGAGTGGACTCTGCTTTCTTGAGGACCCGTGAGTGCCCCCAAAATTTCACTCTCCTTTCTCAAATGTAAACATCAGAGTGTTCCTGGGAGAGGTGAGAAATTTTAATACTTTACTCTTCTCTTTGGTGAGGAAATCTTCTCTGTCAGAGGTGGCATTAATACTTACTTGTGCTTTATCCATTCCTTTTGAGTCTGAGTCTCTGTGTGAAGGGCCAATTGTCTAGAGAGAAAATAGAGCCTGTTCCTGCTCTCTTTATCGAACCAGATCGTTAGTCCATAATCAAACCAATATATAAGGAAACTTTACTGATTTCTACCGGGAAAATAGGTCTGTAGCTTGAATAGAAATCTGAATACTCCATCTACTTTGAGGTACCAAAAACTTCTATTTCACTTTTCACAATCCCAAAGCCCTCCTGTTTATACTCCAAAGTATATGTTGACTGAATGAAAGGTAGACTTAAGAAAAAAATCTTGTTTTCTCATCACCTTTATTGTCCGATTGAGGACGATCACCTCATGTTTCACTCATTCGGTTCATCTTTCAACATGGGATTCCATCCATAACAGTTGTTGTGAAATCTCCTGAGCTTATCAACAGAGCCTGGCTTTAGAAGATGCTTCCCTGGCTTAACGGAAAGAAGGAAAATGACCTGTGCTTAGGGATTTAATTCTATTTTCATGGAGTATACCTTTCAAAGATTTCTAAGTGGAAATAGGGATTTTGTAAAATAATTTTTAAAAAATCTTTGTTCTTGCCCATGGGAGATAAGATGGCAGAAGTATGCCTTGGAGCACCCAGGGGTAGAAGAGTCAGGGTGCAATGTGAAGACACCAAAGGAGGGCGTCCTTGAGTCTCCATCAGTGCCTCTTTTCACTGAGCTGCCTTAAAGAATCCCACAATCTGAGGAAAATGTGTGGGCTTACTGTGCAAACGCAACTTCAAGATAACCCCTCTCTCCTCTTGCAAGCACATGGCTACCCTAAAGCCCATACTCTGTAGAAATTCTTGTAACTTATAGCTTCCTCACCTCTTTTTTCTGTGTTGTTATCGACTCATGATAAATCCTGAATTCAAGCAGTTTATAAGTGAAGAATATGAATAATGATCATATTAACAATAACGCTGGTTAAGCACTTACTATAAGCCAGACTCTGGAAAGAACCTTTTGTGCATTATCTCCCTTGTTTCTCACAGCAGCACTGTGTGAACGAGATACAATTCTTTTTCCCATAGTCATAGTTGAGAAAGAAAGCATATGTAACTTGCTGAAAGTTACATAGTGAGCTGGGAGGTTAGCACAAGCTGGCCAGTGGGAAAGCCCAAGCTTGTACCCACTGTTCAATATTACCAAAATAGTAGGGAGATATTTGAGTTTTTAGAGTCTGGTCCCATGCAGTTTGATGGCTGCTGGGAAATGAAATATGAAAATAGCTTGGCTTGTGCAGGGCAGAAAAATGTTTATTCTCTTTCCTGGGCTGTAGGCTGGTGACAGAAAGTAGACCCTGGAGAACAGAAGCACTTGGTTTCAAATAACGTATCTGCATTAAATATTCAGCTTTCCTGCAGCTTTATGGGAGTACACTACCAGAGGGATGGGCAGGCTGGCAAAGGCTGGGGCTTGGCACGGGTGGATCTCTACATCGGCCCTATTGAAGGCCTGATACATTATCAACTGGTGGGATCCAGAAGCGGGGCAGGAGCACACAGTCTCTCAGGAGCTGTTGCTCTTGCCTCCCTAGTTAGAGCACGATGTCAGTCAGACCTGGGCTCTGGGCTGGTGTGAACTGATCTGGGTTAGCATCACACGGCTAATGCTCTGTAGCACCAGTCAGATGCAAGGAAAATGTGAGCTCTCCAGGTGAGCTAAATGCCAGCACTGGGAACTCAGTCCCTTTGCTCTTCCTTGGGTAGTGGGTGTGTTTATTTCCCCAGTGCTCTCTGGGAAAGAGCCAAGGTCCGGGCCTCTGGCAGAGGAAACAGAGGGATTCGAAGGGAAATTACCAAAAAACTGGCTCCAGCTAATGGTTTCTGCTCACAGATATTTGATCATTCCAAACATAAAGAGGAGGGGCAAGAGCCAAATTCACTTTGCAACTGGAGTTCTTTCGGTGTTCAGTCCCTTTGTAATATACTGTTAATGTGATTAAAATGGAGGCATTTAGACTTAAATGGTTGTTGGAATAAATTAGAGACATCAAAATTGGCAGAGTTTAGGTTTTGAAGAACACCATTCTGTCAGCTCTCTCTGAAATTTAATCACTCCAATATCAAGCTATTTTTTTCACGATGTGAAATTTGGCAGTGAGCAAAATCAACAGGGTCACTGCTTTGAAGAGGAATCTGCTGCATTTTGGCAGAGGATTGATGGAGATTCTAAAGCCTAAGGATGCTTCTTTCACAGGGCCTAAGAGAAAGCAGCTATTAATTATTTAAATCACTGCAGAGGGGGTGAAAGAGATTTGTGTGTGTGTGTTTTGTGTGTGTTTGTGTGTGTGCACACACGTAAGTCAATGTACCCAGAATCTGAAGCCAATTTGGTGAAACAGATTTTTTATGCAATCTGCTATCTTTAAACCGTTTTCCACTGGTCTTTCAAAAATAAGAAGCAGCAAAAATTCAAATAGAAAAATGGCCTTAAACATACATATGACACACACGTGACACACACACACACAGAAAGCATGCAAAGAATGAGAATATGAGAGATGCATCTGTATTTCTGTACACACATGCACGTGTGCACAATGACATTTTGGTTGCCTGAGCAGCAAGCAGAAAGCAACTTGGGAGAGTGGAGCTAGCCATGTCTTGAGGGTCTGACATGTCTCAGGCTATCTTGGGTAGCTCAGAACAAAATCTTTAAAGAAGACAAATTTGAGTGTTTCTTCGATGGCATTTATACCTCAGATGTTTGAGACTTTTATTTTTCTTGGTTTGCCTCTGTGTCCCCAGACTCCTTAAATCTAGTGTGAAAGGGCTGGAAAATAGAGGATTGACTTGTTGGCTTGTGAATTAATAAGAGTTTCTGGACCAACTATTTCCAACACATCTCCTCTTCTTTCAAACACGCACACACTCATACACACACACGCGCCCAGAATTATCCACTGTTCTATATATGTGTGTCTACCAGCTAGGAAATGACATTCATCTTCAGGGTGTTTGAAAGATTTCCCTGCAGGTTATCTAAACAGTAGCTTTGGAAAAAAATATATAGATGGCCACATTCAAATTGTCTTTTGAATGATGCCCTTGTTAGCCATGAAAATAAGCTCTTTCCCACATGCCCTGGGGCAGTACTAAAAAAGAAAGGCAGTGGCCTTAATGAAAATCAAGTTTGGGGACTAGGAGAAACTTAATATACTGTGTCCTTTCTCTGAGGTCATGACTCTATCCTCAAGAAGGTTATAGCAAATAATTTTTAGAGTTGGAAAGCTCCTCAAGGAAAATATCCACTGGGAAGAAAGCTTTAACTATATTACTCCTGCGTATGATAGGGAAGAAAATGGGGCCTTTCGTTCCCCGTGATATATCAATACCGGGCTTCTTACATCGTCAGGCAAAAGACAGTGTGGGATACGGGTTTGGGGATCAGGTTCTCTTCATTCAGGCCTTGATTCTGTCCAGTTTGTGACCTCAGGCAAGTCACTTCCCCTATTCAGGATTCTTAACTGTATAATGAGGATGAACATATCAACCTCCCTACTGTTGTAGTCAAGAAGAACAAAGAAGCTTCTTACATGGGAAAGCATTTTGAAATTAACACAGTGCTTTACAAATATAAGCCATGATGTTAGGAATTTACACAGAGGAAAACTAATGCCTGCCAGGAGAAAGCGTGGAGCTTTCTCTGAGTGAGGCAGAGGCCACGTGAGGAAGAGGCTCCTGACGAGGCAGGAGGGCCTGGGTGCCCAGGTGTGTGGCATGAGAGAGTGCCGTGAGCGCCTTGTCCATCGCCATCTGCTAGGTGCCCACTTGGTTCCAGTGCCCACAAGGTCAACGTGAGTTGACCATCCAGTCTGCTCTGTGCTGATGCCATTGTTGCTGAGAAACTTGTATTTCCGCTGTAGATTGTTTGATATGCTTTTCTATAGAGCCTGAATCCCTCATCTTTTCCCCCTTTAAGTCTTAATGTAACACAAACGCAATTATTTCATCATGATCCAAAGCCCTAGCTGCTTCTCCAGCTGACTGTAACTGCGAGTCTCTGACCTCGAAATCCGTATGAAGCCTGTCACTGGTGAGCGTTCTAACCAGAGCACAGCACTGCAAAGGGTAGTGGGAGAACTCAAGGAAAGGAGCGCTTGTGTTAATCCACGCTAGACCTTGCTAATGGAGGAAGAGAGAGTTGCTCTCAGCCTCAGATGCTCACATGAGCAAGATTCTTCCTGGGGGTAGTGAGCTGCAATGCTTTTTCTAAAAAGTTACCACCTTTTCAAGCTACTGGCCTGCTCAGTCTCCTAACGACCTAGATAGTAGTCTTTCTATAAATAGCTCATCTCGTTACACTCCTGTTTATTCTGTCTCTGTGGTTTTGTGCTTCATCCTCGCCTACTGTGCATAGATTCCTAGGATCAAAGGCAGCTTTGTACTTTTGTCCTTTGGCATAAGCAGAGCATCGGGAGGGAAGGAAGAGGATGAAGGTAATGATTCCCTCTCCACATTCACTAGCACAGCATCCTGCTTACTACCTGGCCCATTGGCCCAGAGGGGCCCGAATAAATGACAATTTTGTCAAAAATGAGATTGAACTGTTAAAAGAATATGAATGATCTACGTAAATTATAAAACCTAAGATAAATGCATATGTATATATGCATATGTATGTATGCATATGCATATAACGTATGTACATACATACTCTGTAGCTATGAATACGTTAGGAACTTTAAATAAAAGGTAAGGAAGACAATGGGTGCCATCTCGTGGAGAGACCTACCACTACATTTTCTAAATTGTCTCTACTTCACACTTTTTGTAAGCCCAAAGCAATACTCCTTGGAGTAAAAAACTTTCTTCCTACCTTTCCAAGTTGTTGATCCAAATCGTAAGGTAGCCACTACATAAAAAACGTCATGGCCCCATGTGCCAGGATACACCTTAGAAGAGGAACTGTGTTCATGGAAATGGGTGTTGTGGTGACTCAGTAGAAAACACATTCACTACTGGCCCGAAGTCAGGCAAAAGTCTCAAAAGTTTTGAAATTAAAGAAAATTATGATAAGAGACTCTAGGACTCAGGGCGTTTTATTGGTCACATTGCCTTGTGCCCCACTGATGTTGCTGCAGCCACTAGTCCCCGCAACGTAATCCCCTCACACTGTTCACACACTGTCCATGCACAAAAGCTCAGTCAATCAATCCTAAGGCAAACACTTCTACTTTCTCTCGGTAAACTGGCCTCACAATCTGGTAGCCCATCTACATGTCTGGTCCTATAAGCAGTAGTAATGCTCTACTGGATAGCTGCCTTAGACACGTACACGGCAAACGCCTGCTCATCCTCTGTTGTGTCTAGATATGCATAAGAAGGTGAACTTACCTTTTCCTGGTGCAAACATGGCCAGAGATACAGGTTCTCCTTCTGATGGGTGAGTCTATAGTGAAACAGGGTTTCTGCTAAATGTTATGTGAACACCATGAACTAATAGGAGCTCGTCACTCATCACAGTGGAGGGAGGTGTTTTTGCAGCTATTACACGAATAAGGAATGGAGAAGAGTAGCCACACCAGAGTTAGTGACAATGAGTGAGAAAAGGGCACCATTAGTGAGAGAAGTTTATGTGTATCCTTTCATTCACTCAACAAACATTATGGCGTGATTACAGTGTGCATAGCCTGCACTATGGGGAATGCAAGAGATCAAACAGGCAAGAATCGACAGAATGCCCTGACTTCAAGGTGCTTGCGTTCTAGGGGAAATACAGACAATAATTAAGTAAAATATACTGTTTGTTAAAGGATAATTAGAGCTAAGGAGAAAAATAAAGCAGGAAAGGGGAAGGGGGAACATTGAGGGGGAGAATGTCACAATTTTACATCAGGTAGCAAAGGAAGACGTGGAGAACGTGATATTTGAGCTGAAGTTTGAGAGACGTCGGGCAGAAGGATGTTGGGGCAAAGACCGTGAGGCAGGACTATGCCTGATGTCAAGAAACAGATTTCCAGGTACCAGATGCTAGATTAGGCTCTTTTTCACATTTTATCTCATTATGCCCTCTCCACAAGACTGTAAGGTAGAATGTAATCTAAATCCCATTTTATTTATTTATTTATTTATTTATGTGAGGAAGATTGGCCCTGAGCTAACATTTGTTGCCAATCTTCCTCTTTATGCTTGAGAAGATTATCCCTGAGCTAACATCCGTGCCAATCTTCCTCTATTTTATATGTGGGATGCTGCCACAGCATGGCTTGAGAGGCAGTGCTGAGCCCATGCCTGGGATCCAAACACGTGAACCCCAGGCTGCCCAGGCCGCTGAAGTGGAGCACACGAACTTAACCACGATACCACCGGGCCAGCCCCAGAAATCCCATTTTACAGATGAGAAAGCCAGCACAGCAGGAGGCTGTCCAAGGCACCAAAGCTGGTGATTGGTGGACTTAGGTTGGTGCCCGGCCTGAGCCTAATGTTTCTATACGCTAAGCACCGTAGCTGATCAAACGGGTCTCTCCTGGAGGTTGGGCTGGAGGAGTTGCGGTGGGCTCAGAAGGGAAGTGTTAGGTCAAAGCCCGGAAACACCTAAGGATTTTTTTTTTAATTTTGTAGAAAACAATTGGTACTTTCTCTACAGACTATGTTCTTTTCTTAAGTCCACGTATAGAATTTCAGTGTGTAATCACATCTGATTTTCCACATTTTTGTACTTAAATCACACCTTATAAATAGAATCGAATATTGTAACAGCATATAGACCCATAGCTTCAATTACCAACCCGATGATGCTCCAGCTGGGATCGTTCAGCACTCTTGAAGGGGAGAAATGGGGAAAATAAAGAAACTGTGTGCCCACCATACCACAGAGCAATCCAGCCTTGTTCCACTATTTCAGGTGGTTTGGGTATTAGATTTACGCTCAGCGTTGAGAAGAAACAAATACCAGTAGCACATGCTCAGAGCAGAGATGTACGGAGGAGCACGTTCTATTCGCCCACACCATAGACACAGCCCCACACACAGCTCACATTACCAGTCATTTGCCACTGGGGGCAGGCAGCACAGCCACCGGCAAGCGCTGCCTGCAGCCTGTCCTGTCTCCCAGGAGGGATTTCTTTTGCCCAAGCCTGGGAACAATCTGAGTAGGGTAGTGGTTGAAGGGGACTGTTGACCTGGTGTTGGTGCTGCGTCCTAATGACTCTGCATGTTACATGACTCTCGTTCCAGGCCGGGTAGGGCTGACTTCACCTTTCCCACGGTGAGTGGGACCAACGCGTCCCATGCTTAAACGTGATGAGGTCATTTTCTCACGTTATATTTCCCATTGTTCTTTAGAAGGCGCTTTACAATCACTGGTCTTGCTGTCGTGCAATAGTGTTCTCATTCCCTCAGAGTCACCAGGCTGGTCATCAAGGGTACCTGGAAACTCGCCACTGACAAAGTCACAACCAAAATGTCACAGGGAGAGTCAGTTCTAGGCTGAAGCCTTTCAGAGAAGATTTAATCCTCTTTTTGATATCCTATTTCAATATCTAACAACAGCAATAGAAATGTTTCTGGAACCTAATTTATATTCCTCTTGCTGTTCTTTAAAGTTTCTTTTTTCCCCTATTTTTGAGAGAATAGTTACAATTTCTAAGGTTAATTCATTGTCTGCTTGAAAACCATTAAATTGTCCTAAAGAATCTGGTTTCACCTCACAGTGAGGTCTAGAAACCCCATTTTGTGCTCTCTGTTTTAAAAAGTGATAGATGTTAGACATATCCTGTTCTTTCTCTTTCTGTTTTCTTTTTATTTTTTGGTTTTTATCTCATTGGCGTCCTTCTGTCTCTTGTAGAAGAATCCTCATTATTTAAAGAATCGGTGCTCATGGAAAAGCCTGTCCATAATTTTAGCATGGAGGGTTCTGCCATAAGCACAGCTACAGCCCACCGGTTTGGATGGCGAGATGGTGATTCAGAGGGGAACCACGGTGTACAGGAAAATGATAGGGTAACAAGGGAGAGGCGGGGAAGTGAGCCTCCTCAGAGATGGGAGCTCCAAAAAGGCTATTGTTGGCCCTGCCCCAAACTGAAGTAGTTTCCTTTGCCGCCCCTTCTGGATGGAACGCCTTCCTGTCCCACTCCCTGGGTCCTGCTACCTTCAGGTTCTTTTTCTGGTTCCTCTCTCCAGATTTGCAAATAGGAAATAGTACTAATGACAGCTACCATTACTTGAGCATGTGTGACATTTAAACCCTTCTCATTGTTAATCCTTGTAAAAATCCTGCATTTAGCTCAGAAGGAAAGAAATCCAGAGACTAAGAGATCTGTCCAATTTACACAACTATGAAATGGCAGAGCTGGAAATTAGACCCCAATCGGGCAGCCTCTGAAGCCTGTCTTTCTTCCATACTGTGTATAGAGTAGTCTATGCCTGAGTTACAGCCTGTCCTCGAACCATTGGCATTTTAATCATGAACACATTCAAAAGGAATAAATTCTGAAGTCAGACTGCCAGACCCTGGAGAGGAAACAGCTCTAGATTTTAGGGATCTTCTCAGCGTCCATCCTGGAGGCAGGGTTTTGCCCTCGTTCATGTCAGTTCAACCAGCGCTTAGGGAGCACGTACATCTGTCAAGCCCTGCGCTGGCCTCTGGAAATGATAATGTGATTGCTATAAACCACACTTCCTTCTCTCTCCCTTAACAGCCTACGCCTTCTTTTCTGGAACGTTCAAGCTGTGGAGCAATGTTTTCAAGCCCTTGTTCTTCTTTTTTATTAAAAGTAATTCTTATCTCACCTTAGCAGAATCCTATGATATCAGTTACCAGGGGGATTTAAATTTTTATTTCCATATTCAATTTTGACTGCATTTTTCAAATCTAAATCTGATCTGTTCATCCTTTAGAATTAACTGTAGCATCTGAAAGATAGTTTTTAGTATGCTTGGTATTTGGCTTATGCTGAAATAAAGGATGTTACAGAGTGTAAAATTTATCACCAAATTAAACCGCTAGAAGCCTGCAAAGAGTCACAAAAAACCCAAAACCTTTAATTTGGCAAAACTAGTCCGTTTTCCGTGGACACTGACTGATTCAGTTACTGAGGGCATTTTTCTTGTTTCTCAACTTTTTAATCGATTTTAATCCAAATGAGACAAGATCAGTTTCTTCATCTGCTCCCTGTATGATTTTTAGAATTTTCACCTTTTCTGTGGTTCTCCCAGAGTATAATTTACTTGTACATTATTCATCTTAAAATGTAGTGTTCAGAGTTAAAGATGGTATCTCAGCCAGGGGCCCACAGCACAGGAGTTTGTGATGATTGCATTTATCTGGAAACCACTTTTTATGCTGCCTTACATGGTGTCCTCTTGTTTAGCAATTCTCTCACCAAATCGGTGTATATTGAGCTAAACCAGCAAAGATGTTTTCCTCACAAATTCCTTTAAAACCAATTCTCTTCCACCATTAAAATTAAAATCAATTAAATTAAATTTAAAAAGCATACCTTTAAAAATCCTCAAAAGGAGAACTTTCTATTCATGCTCATGAAATTTCATCTTGTTAGTGTCAATATATCTTCTAAGCCTTTGAGATGGTTTTGAATCTTGGTGGCCATGGGGAAGGTGCTGGTACTGATAAAACAAAATTAGCCATGTGATGAAAATGGTTGAATTTAAATGAAAGGTACATAGGGGCTCATTCTACCATCCTATTTTTGCATATGCTTGAAATTTTCCAAAATAGAATGTAAAAAAGCCCCCAAAAAACACCACGCATTATCTTCCTGCTTTTATTAGTCTTAACTATCTCATCTAACACTACAGCAGAAAATTTGCTCAGTGTTTTGCTGAAATCTAAATATATTTTGTCGACGACATTCCTCTTGGTTAATTGTCTTATAAATTTCAGAATTCCCCAGAAATTGGAATTAAGTAGTAAAAAAATAAATGAAAAAGAAATTTTAAAATTTATCCAAATCTCTGTTAGTTTGGTTTCCAATCTTGGCCATAACTTTCTTACATAGAACAGTAGTCCCTTGTAATTTTACCACTGTCATAGCATCAAAATTGTACATTTATGTATATTTTGGGGCCTTAGTTACTAACCAAGTTGAGTCAAAGAGTAGACAGCCCAGGGCATCCACCTATGAGGAGAGCTAAATGTCACTGGATGCAAAGACATCAGTGGAAACATAAGAAGAAGAAATCTTATTTACCAGAATTCCTCTAGGGAAAAGGTGGTGAATTACTTTGATAAGACTCTGGGGATGAGAGTGGAGACTTCTAAGACTCATGCTCAGTTTACAGTAAGAAATCTCTAACCTGATTCTGAGGATGGTGGGTCAGGTAAGGGCAAGGCATCTGTTTACAGAGTGAGTGTTAGGAAGGTCTGAGATCAGGACTGAATTATGCAGAACAGCTCAGCCCAGCTAGGAGCATCCTTCCCTCTTGGCTACAACCCACAGATCATTGAGCCTCTCTCCTTAATGCATGTTAAACAAATATTTTTAAACCATCAGTTAGAAGGGGCAACAAATTACTAGGTCAGGCCCGGGTTTTAGGACTTAATTTGCAAAAGTTAAAATTATAATCAGATTATTGGAAAGTAAAGGAACACTTCACCAACGCTTTCCTAAAGATCTAACTCTCAGTGTGATTTCATTTAATTTTGCTTCAGGAATTGTAACCGTCTATGATCAGACTCAGATTGTCTTAACCATTCAATCTTCAAAGACTTCAGAGGAGAAAATGTTCAACTAAAAAGAAGTGAAAAGCCAAGGAAAATGGACGGAGGCACAGCTCAGGGACGGCACTGGGCACCCCCAGAGTAAAGCAAGACTATGCCTAGCGGGACTTGACCAACCCAGTGTGGCCAAAATAACTACAAGGACTGTTTCCAGTATTTTCCACGAGCACTGTAGACACAATTACTGCTGATACAGAGAACATCAGTTGGCTAACCAGCTCCAGGTTAAGAGAAGGGCAGATATAGTTAAGACAACGGTTAGAAATGTTTAATGAGCTGTTTTTTCTCGTATCTTTCAGAAGGCAAACAGGTGAAACACACGGCCCTGGCTGACTCCAGGTCTCTCTGATCAGGCTGTGGAAAATAAGACCCTCCTCTTGTTAAATAGGAAAGGTTAGTATTTAATAGTTAATGAAGGTGAGGGAATCTGAACAGATAAGAGCTGAGTCTGCGCAGGCTGCAGTGGGACAATCCCAATCCCCTTATCTCTTCTTGGAGAGTCGGCTGTTTGTGAGATATTGTTTTAAGCAGTGAGAGGACAGGAACAGCCTCATGTACAAGGAGAACCACCTTTTCGAAAGAATGCTAAAGCAGAATATATGGAGGGGTGCTGCTTTGCAATTTTATGGGATGCTACAAAAACATACTATATTTTTTTCCAGTGGATTCAAAACACTAATCCCCTGGGAGCTAAACTTTAAAATATGTACAGCTTTATGGATGTCTTGTAAGATTCTTACCTTTTCTCCCTGCTTGCACTACTCTGTGATCTGCATTGCTTTACACCCAAGTGGCTCACAACATTCATATGAGGAGATGTTCTGAGCTGAGCGAAACCCAGGAGGGAATGGAGAGGGGTTAAGCTTTCTTTCATGGAGGCATTCAGTTAGCATGCCTTTGGGTTCAGGGTTATTCCAGGCGAGACAGTAAAGATAAAAGTATCTTGCCCCAATTCAACTTCTCCCCTCCCTTTTATTTCTCTTTTCTGGGGACAAATTTAGCCCAACCTCCCCAATTCCCTAGAAAGTACCATCAACACAGGCCATGATTAATTCCTTCCCTGGAAGCTTTATCCACCCCTCCCTGACAATATCGCCTCCCTATCCACTGGGAACTGATGGAACAAACGCCTCCTGCCCCTGTTACTTCAGTGGCTGTCCAAAAAGTAAGCTCCTCTCCCTCTGTCTCGCCCATCATTTCATTCCCAAACATGTCTATGCTTTTCCTCTTAATACCCAACTTTTCTCTTTTCCTCTCCATCCCCAACTTTTCTTCCGTGCCCTTTCTTATCCTGTACCTACCTCTCCTATGCCCTCAGCTCCTTCACTGAGCATTCCCTTTACGTCCTTGCCTTAGCTGATGCTTGACTCACCTCAGGACATTGTCTCCCTCAGGTAGAGGTCACTAACTCCCCAACTCCAGGAACTTGGGTAGCGTCCTCCTCATCTTCAAAGCTACTTCCAGGCCGTGAGTCCTCTTTTATGTAAAAATCCTTGCTCTTTAGAGCCTTGGACATCCAACTAAATCCTCATCTCTCCTCATCTTACTCCTTTACCAATTTCTGAGGTCTCTCCCTTATTCTTTGGACGCATCAGGCTTACAGCCTTACTCTCCTCCCCAAGCCTCAACTCCATCATGGGTTGCTTTCCTGTTCACATGGATCAGCCATGCAACATCGTGGCCACTAGAATTTTTGATCTTCTGCCACATCCAATAACTTTCACCTCTCCCCACTTCAGCTCCTCATTCTCACGATCCCACACTCACCAAGACCCTTCTCTGATCACAGTGTCCTACACTTTCAGCCTTCTTAACCCATGAGGTCCACCACTTCTGTTCTTCAGCCTCATCAAGAGATTCAGTACCTCCATTATTCTTCTATCTTTCTGTCCATCAACCTCCTCTCACCTTCACTGCTTTCTCATCCAACTAAGACCCCACTGGACATCACTTCAGTCATTTTCTTTTAATGTTCTTACCTGCCTGTCCTCCCATTTCACCTGCCCAGCTAAATCCTAACCTTAGATCAATCTTCCTGTGGGTCTTCTCACTTCTTACCTCTCACTACTGATGATTCTGGTAAATATTATATAGCCAAATGTATTCATGTCACTCAAATTTTATGATCTCCAACCCTACTCTTGTCTTTTCAGTATTTGCTCTAAATGCTGACCCCTTTTCCTCTGATTCCATGATAAGTCACCCATGCTCCTAACGAGCCGCTTTTTGGGTCTGATATGAGTTCATGTCAGGTTGCTGTGTAGTCTCGAGGACCTGGAGACACTCTAGATCTTTCAGATGACTTTGATACATCTGCTATGGTTTATTATGTTTTATACAATGGAGGGTGGTTTTATGCAATAGATTTGTGGTTTTATACAATAAAGGGTGATTATGTATTTCTCATTTTCGAGTTCACAATGAGTACTTCTCTGTGGTTCTCATCACTACCTATTCCACCATGTGTTGGGAGTATGCTGTGTTGGAACTTACTAATTAGTATTGACATTCATATTCTTACATACCAGTGAATAACTCTAAAATCCCATCTTGGTCACTTCAATAGGCTTTGACTTCCTGCAGAATTCTCTGCTCTTTTCCATTCACTGATTTGAATTTCCTCAAAGTTGCCACTCGATCCTCATGCATCTCTATGGTCCAGTCAGCCCTAGCTCCATCCCAAGGAAAAAGAGAGGTTTTTTTTTAAGGTTTTATTTTTTAGACCAGTTTTAGGTTTATAATAAAATTGAGAGGAAGGTACAGAGATTTTTCCTACATCTCCTGCCCCTACACATGCGTAGCCTCCCCCATTATTCACATCATTCACCAAAATAGTACATATTTTTTTACAAGGATGAACCTACATTGACACATCATAATCACCCAAAGTCCGTAGTTTACCTAGGGTTCACTCTCGGTGTTGTACATTCTATGGGTTTGGACAAGTGTATAATGGGATATATCCATCATTACGATACCGTACAGAGTATTTTCACTGCCCTAAAAATCCTCTGTGTTCTGCCTATCGTCTGTCCTCCAACCCCAAGACTCAGTGCTAATTCTTGTACGAGATTCCATCATGTGATATGTGAATTTCAGCAACTCACTTCTCTTTTTGATGCTCTAATGTCTTCAGGGTGAAATGAAATAGTTGTCACTGCAGCTCAAAATGTTGGTTAAAGTACTCTGACTCTAGGGTAAAATTTAACTGGAAAGCAATTTTTCAATTTTATTTTTAGAGCAAAATTATGCCTCTCATTCATTCTATAGGAATAAATCCTAAAATTTACTTTTTGCATAATTTGGTGTATTATATTCTCTATATTTGAAGCTTAGACATAAAAATTAAGGTTAATGTCTATTGCTGTTTAGGAAGAATTCTTGTACTTAATTCCATAACTAGAGAGTTAGTTCTTCTCCCTTCTATTTACTGAACAAAATACCCACATTCTCTTTTTAAATATCTAGATTAAAATACACATCACTGAATTATAGCTAATGTGCATCTTCTCCGTTATTAACTAATTTAGTGATCAGGATTGATACTTTTTCTCAAACTTCAATTTGCTTGCAACAATTCAAAAATAATAATAATAGGTCCTGTGCCAACCATCATATGTTGCTCCAGCTTCAATGATCACCCCCATTTTGAGTATGCATAAACCGAGAGAAAATGAGAAACCAAGAGATCACACAATAAGTAGTTTGGCTGAGGCTAAACATTACTGCTTATGAGAAGTCAGGTTAAAAATACCCAAACACAATTTCCAACACGTTTCGAACACCTACGTTCCCTCCTTTATGCCTACCAAGCACAGTCCATCCTTCAGGTCCCACTGAATTGACCAACTCTACCAGGTCATGCAGATATTTCCCAGCTGAAGATGACCTTTAGGGGTTGGGTTGGGTCAGTTAGCAAAGAAGAGGTGAGGTCATGGTTGATCTGCCCGTGGTGTGTGGAATGAACTGCCCGGAGAGGCACATGTGCTGTGAACAGTAGGAAAATTCTGAGGGGGACCCATCTCATGAAGGGTGACAGGAACTGACAAACATGCCGGATGGACTGATAGGCATGGAAGCTTAGGTCATCTCACCAGAAAAGAGGAAGTTAGGATGATGCATAAGCACAAGACCCTGACTTGAAAGTATATTATTGCTTAACAAGGAAATTTGGAAAAGACACACCATCCTATTTAATGTTATTTGTTTTGAAGCACAAAAAAACCATTCAAATAAACATGTATTCACTTAATCAAATGACTTAGAGTTATGTAACAATGCATGGTATGCAACAGAATGCAAGCAGACGCAGCATTTCTCCTTGAAACAAAACACTCTTTATTTTAATGCTGCAGTTTTTCAACAACGTTGGGGATCTTAATTAGACCTCAGAGTCCCTCATGGAAGGACTGCAATGCATCACGATCTGCTTCTAAACTCCTGTGTCTCGAATCCCTTACCTTGCTGCTAGAGTTATTTTTCTAAAACATAGGTCAGTTTCAGTAACTTTCCTCCTTGAAAACCTGCAACGGCTTCCCACTGCCTGGGGAGTCCACTTCTAGCACAGCGTTCCAAACTCTCCATAATGTCACACCTTTCTGCCTCCCCTGGCGCTTCACCCAGAGCTTCTCTGGATTCATCGTTTACCTCCCTCCAAAGCTTTGCTCCGGCTCTTCCCGCAGCTGGCTTTGTCCTTCCCATTGCTCTGTATCTTAAGAACCTCTGATCCTCCCTCTACTACACCCGCTCCATGAATCCTCTCTTAATACTCCAACTGAAGTGCGCTGTTCCTCCAAGGACCTCCCGAGCTCCGTCACACTCCTGCAGCTGCTGCGCACCACCTTGTGTGATCGCTGTTTGAACTCTTCTGTGATCTCCAATGAGCTGTACTATGATCAGTGTGCTTGACACTTTCTTGAACCTTCTATGGCAGTGGTTCTTGAACTTCAGCAAGCACCAGAATTACCTGGAGGGCTAGTTAAAACATAGATTGCTGGGCCCCACTCCAGAGATTTGATTTAGCAGGTCTGGGGTAAGACCCAAGAATTTACATTTCTAATAAGTTTCTAGTTGCTGCTGCGGCTGGTAGGGAAACCCCTGTGCTTATAAGGACTGGCATAATGCTTTACACATAGTAGGCTCGACAGATGCTTACTGGACAATTGGGTAAGTGATGTGGCCACACTTACTGATTGAAACTTTAGAAAGTGTTTTATTAAGACATTTACAGGTCTAAGTGTCCAAGAATATAAATGTAATGGTTTTCATTTAAGAATATGCAGGCGCGTGGAGTTTATATAATCTCTAAAGGCTGATAAATTTACATGTATGTGTCTTCCACGCAGTTCTGATATGTACTAGGACCCTTGCAAGTGGGTGACAGAGCGCACGGTGAATGAAGATCTATCCATAGTGAACTGAAAGGAAAGGAAACTAAAAGTTTTCCTCAAAGACTCGAGACAATTTCTGTAGTTCCCACGGAACCCAGGGAAATGGGAGGGCAGGAAGGTCACATCGCAAGGACGTGGCAGAACCAACTGGAGCTCTGTCTGCCTTTAGTCTCAATGCTCATCCGCGACTCTTCCGACTCCTCCTCAGAAGCAGTAGCATCTTCTGTGGAACTAAATATCAGGAACTAAGAAAATACTAAGTTCAAGCCCAAGACAACAACCAAAACGTCTCAATTTATTTTAAGTGAGTCGTAATGACTAGGTGGCAAATACATGACACCATGCAAGCGCTGTCTGTCCTGCGGGAGTCCCTGAACGCCTCTCATTTCATGCTTCCTAAGCCGTGACATCAAAAGCTGGCCCTCTGCCTGTGATCCGCCCAGACCTAAGTCTCAGTGGCAGCAACTTTTGTGTTTTCTCCTGGAGGAAATGGGAAACATTACAGCTGCTGCCATCCAGAGGTCAGAACGAGTCAATGAAACTGATGAATTAGCAGAGAATTAATCCACACCAGGACGTCCAAAGTAAGGTTTTAGGAGAGAATGATGAATTTCTAAACCTGTTGTGTCTGCTCTCAGAGATAAAAACGAAATACATCTATAGCCTCCGCTGTGACAGTCAAATGGGCTACTCCTGGGCCAGGCAGCCTTCTAGAGTAGAGGTAGTGTGGGAAGGAGGCAGTGCAGGGTGGAGGCAGTGTGGGGAAGAGGCAGTGCAGGGTGGAGGCAGTGCAGGGAAGAGGCAGTGTCGGGTAGAGGCAGTCCAAGGAGGAGGCAGTTCAGGGCGCAGAGCAAGGGTGGAGGCAGTGCAGGGAGGAGGCAGTGTAGGGTGGAGGCAGTGCAACGGGGAGGCAGTGCAGGGAAGAAACAGTGCAGGGAGGAGGAAGTGCAGGGAGGAGGCAGTGCAGGGTGGAGGCAGTGCAGGGAGGAGGCAGTGCAGGGTGGAGGCAGTGCAACGGGGAGGCAGTGCAGGGAAGAAACAGTGCAGGGAGGAGGAAGTGCAGGGAGGAGGCAGTGCAGGGTGGAGGCAGTGCAAGGAGGAGGCAGTACAGGGTAGAGTGTGAGAGTGGAGGCAGTGCAGGGAGAAGGCAGTGTAGGGAGGAGGCAGTGCAAGGAGGAGGCAGTACAGGGTAGAGTGCGAGGGTGGAGGCAGTGCAGGGAGGAGGCAGTGCAGAGGGGAGGCAGTGCAGGGAGGAGGCAGTGTAGGGTGGAGGCAGTGTAGGGAGGAGGCAGTGTAGGGTGGAGGCAGTGCAGGGGGGAGGCAGTGCAGGGAGGAGGCAGTGTAGGGTGTAGGCAGTGTAGGGAGGAGGCAGTGCAAGATGGAGGTAGTGCAGGAAGGAGGCAGTGCAAAATGGAGGAAGCGTAGCATAGACTTTTGTCCCTGGACCAGGTGCATCTGAGTCATCTAGGAAAATGTTTGAAATGCAAGTTCTTCAGCTCTTCTGGGACAACATACTCAACCATGTTGGGTGTAGTTCCAGAAATCTGTATTGTACAAGACCCCAGGTGATTAGGAGTCAGGCTAAAGTTTAAGAACCACTGCTAGTGTTTAGTCATCACTAAATTAGGCAATCCCCCAGACTTCAATTCTTTTTTCAATGACTATCACCAATTCATAGACAAGTAGTGCTTAGAGCAAAATTTTGTAGATATTCCCAGGTGCCTTTTGACATTGAAGTGTCTTAATTTTTGTTAAGATTTTAGAAGAATGCAAAAGCTTGGGTTTTTTATGTTTTTGCTATTATTTTAAAATTTCATTTTGTATTGAATGTATATTTGAGATAAACATTTAAATCACAGTCTGGAAAAAGGCTTTGCTATAGGAGTTTAGAGTTGAAAGCTCACTTGAAATATCATCAGATCTAATCTTTAATTAGAGTTGAGAAAAGAAGCCTAGATTTACGTGACCCCCTGGGATCCCAGAGTGCTGTTCCGTCTGTTGCCTACATTCTGTCTTCCATGAGACATCCCGCTTTCACTGGGTTTGTGCATGACAAAGGGAAGGATAAATATCATAATCAGAAGAAGAAGAAGAAAACAAAGTAAATAGTCTTTCATTTACCTTGGTCATCATTTACCTTACCTTATAAAACAACACCTAGGTATAATATCTTCACACAGTAATCTAGAATATCTGTCTTTAAGTCTCTTTAAGTTTATTTTTTTAATTCAATTTTATAAATATTTTGAGGTCATGAACTATCCTTTAAGACTCTAAGATTTAAGAATCCTATTCTTGAAATATTATCCTTACCCGATATACACACACATACACACATGTCCCATGATTCTGTATCCAGTGGCAGAATTTTCCCTTGAAACCTCAGGTGTCCATTGGAGCCCAAGTAAGAATTTCTGCTTTCAGAAGCCTCCCTTTAACACCAGGGATGATGAGACATCCTTCCCAAATTATCCTTTTCAGCTAAAGACTTTCTTTAGGAAACTTTTTTGCTCCTCCATGAGTCCCACATAGATAATTGCCACCCTGTTTTCCTCACCTTCGCCTCCAATGCCCCAAACTCACCCCTGCATTTGCAAGTGGCCGGCAGCCAGGTCGATGAGGCAGATGCTCCAGATTGCCCTCCACAGACATTCTACCTCCTTCTCCACCAGGACCCCAGCCCTGCCACACTGCACCGGCACTGTCGGTACTACTGCAGAGTGGGGCAAGGTCTGGAGGCAGTTTTAATATGCCTTGTTGTACCCAAGATAAGCAGAACACACCACTCCCTGCTGTGTGCTGGACCTACAGATGCAGTAGAAATTTTATGCACATTTGGGAAGCTTGCTTATTTTAGGATTTTGTTCAGAAATGAGTCACTTGAGCTTCTCTTTCTCGCTCACTTTCTCCTTTGTGGCTCTCCCAGAATAATAAAATTCCCAACTAGCAGCCACAGAGAGCAGATTAGTTCAAAATTTGTTCTAGTAAAGAAGCTCATGGAGTGAAAGCGCCAAGGGACATGTCACAACAGATTTACAGTTTGCACAATAAATAGAGAGCTGAAGAAGCCCCAAGGGAGGGTTTGAGGTGAGCGCAGAGGATGCCCTGGAGTGGTGAGAATGAGGGGGCCACAGAGTCCGCAGACGCTGAGAAGGCAGTTACAGCGCGGACAATCTCTATGTATACAGACGTTGGAGGACAGACATCATGCTGCTAGCAGGTCCCAGGTAAAAAAGTGAAGATGTTACTTAGGTCAAGTTACTCTAGAATCCGTTAGCATAGGTTGGTTGATTGGCCACATAAACTGCCAAGCAAAATTAAAATGATTTATCATGGGTCCAGATATTTGAACTGGAGCGGGTTAAGCAGTTAAATGGAGGGGCAAGCGGACTCTGGGGCTTTGCTGGGAGAAGCACATCATGGGGATCACGCTAGTGGATAGTGTAGATGGCAGCAGCCGGAGGCCGCAGGAGGTCCCAGGAGTGAGTAGAACTCTACAAATCATGTCAATTAATTTTTGCTCACTATGCTTCTCAATTTTCTGGGGAAAAAAAATTCAAGAAGAAAGGGCGATTGCTAGTTAGGTTGAAAAAAAAAATCTGGTCCTATTTGAAATCCTTTTGTGAAATGCTCAGAATGACCTGGCAGATAATGAGTGACTATGTAAAATACAGTTAATTGTTTGAAATACGAATATTATTTTAAAATCTCATTTAATGCTAATAGATCATTTTTCACGAGGGCCTCCTTTTCAATTGAACCATTGTCTAGAAAAATGTCACAGATTTCATAGTCGATAAGCTGTAATACATATGTTTGGAGTAGCGATGAACAGCTAATGGGTTCATTATTCACGACAATTGTACACGCACTGTTTTCGTCGTCATCATCCTCTATAGACGTTAGCTAATTTATCCGCGGTAGGGCTCCTGAGCAGTGCAGTGTTGTTTCTGTTGTTGGGCAGACAGAGGAATTAATGCAAGGTGAAAGGCCTTGATTCTCCAAGGTTCTATTTCTGACCACTGATCCCGCTGAAATATCAAAGACAAACTGTTGACAGTGAGCCAACAGAAAGGCAAAACGTTTGCCAGTTTGATTGGAAAGTGTTGCTGGTGTTTACTTACCCAGAAGCCTTAAACGAAGCAGGGATCTGGAAACAACGAAGAGCCCCACATGCATTTCCACTTTACTGCTCCAGCTACAACGCCAGACTCTCCGCCACCTGTGGATAGCACCAGGGAGCTCCCCATATCCTTCCCTCCAGGGAGACAAAGCCAACTTTGCTTTTCTTAGAGCTCGCTCTTCTCCTTCTACCCAGATCATAAGGGGACCTCCTCAAAGTGAGCATTTTCACCATCAGGCCGGTTTGCAATTCTCTCTCTCTCCAGCAAACAATCTTTAGTCGCTTGTCCCTGTGACCCCGCATGTGAATCTTTTTTGCTCAAATGCATTCATGACTATGGAAGAAGAGCTGGCCAGCTTCCTAGCTTCCTAGAAGCAGCAACACGTCACTGCCTTTTCTTCGTGATCGTTTTTTGCACATTTTTATTTGGTTTGCCTAAAAGTGATACAGATGAAATTAACCAGAAGTTAATCTTAGAGGATCTGGTAGCGCCACAGATAGCCTATTAAGATTGCGGAACTCTTGATCCCGCAAGGGCCCAAATCTTTCTTTTGGAGTTTTCCTGTGTTGGCTAATTCAGCTTCAGAGTAAAGAGTCTTGAGTAGGCTGTGGAGGTTTGTACGGTTCCGGCACTTACTAATTATATAAATTTGGAAACTTGGGCAAATCGTTTTGTTTCTTTAAATTTTAGTTTCATCATCTATAAAATAGAAGTAATCCAAGTGAAGTACTTAATAATGTCTACCTGATATCAAGCATTAAAAAATTGTGACTACTATCTATCATTTCATAGCAATCATAATTTGATAAGAATGTATAAATGCATAAAGGAAATGTATAAAAAGAAATTGGATCTTTTTATCAGGATAACAGATTCCTTTGAATTTTTTGGAAAATGTTCATAATTTGTTTTATTTGCTACTCCTAGAAAGAAAATATAACCTTCCTTAAGTACAAACAACTGGCTTGCCTAAGATTTCCTAGAACCATTTGAATTTTGTGACCAAAAGCAAACTAGCTTTATGCTACGTCTGCTTATTCTTATTTCCTTTTCTGAAATTCCCCTTCAAAAACCACTGACACTTCCTTATATTGTCCCTCCAATCTTTCAAGCCATCCCCGTGGCTGACCCTGGACTTTGTCACCATGCCCTTTCTGCCATTTCCTTACAATCCACATAATTTCTGGAAGCTGGGTGAAGATAAAAATGGAGCAGGTCTGTCCACAAGAGATTATAACAACGATTGTGGTGGAGAGGGCACCGAGGGGAGAAATAGTTCATCTGGATCCTGGCAGAGGAGAGAAGGTCTTCAAAAGATGAGTGCCCTGTATTTAGCTTAATTTTCTTTGGCTTTTCTTCTTAGGAACAATTCTGGTCTGAATTATTTCTCTTGAGATGGTGTCAACAGAGAGGCACAGCGGTTGCGAAACTTTTATTAACTCTGGCACAGTCCCGTCCACAGGACAGAAAACTTTTTCAAAGCTGGGAAGCAGTTGGTGGTTGGAAAAAATAGAGTTGTGAGCAGTGGGAGGAGAGAGGAGCGGGCGGGGGTATCGACGGGCCTCAGGAAGCTAAGTGGAGGCATCTCAAAGTGTCCTCTTTCAGGGCAGCACTGGCAGAGCCCGGGACCTTGGGCTCAACATAAGGGTTGGGAAGTGATGAATGTTCTCCATAAAAATATATGAGGAAGTTAATGTTTTTGTTCATAAAAGAAAGAATACAGAGAAGCTGAGGTGGGCGAGGCTGGGAACTTGAGGGCAAGACAAATGACTTTTAAGAATAGAAATGTCTAGTATTCAATTCTAGATTTTTGGTGAAGATGCAAAGCAAATCTTTTCCTTTCCTTTCACATCTCTACAAAACTTTAGTAAAGTCTGCGACCCACACAGGGGCTCTTTTATGTCTAGAAATCAAGGGAAAGACCTGAGGTCAGTGTGTGAGTTAGTGTGGAACAGGAAACACTGATTCATCAAGGCCAAGAAGCTGGAACCTGAAGAATCCATGAGAACCAAAGTTCCAGAGGAAGTCACAAGAATCTTAAGAAAGGCAATGGATTTTCTCTGGGTTGTTGTTTAGAGACTGAGATCAATCTTATAATAATCTCAATGGGGCAGCATGACCCCAGAGGGCAGCTGATGGTGAGTCCAAGGCCCTGACTGGATTTGAAGCCTGCCTCAGCCATATTCTAGCTAGTTAATATGAAGAAGGTACAACTTGGCTTCTTCATCAGTAAAGCGGGAATAATATTTTTGTAATAATTGATTCGGGGTTACCAATGGATGCTAAAGTAGTTAGGTGAAGCATTGTTGAAGAAACAGAAATTCTAAAAGTAGCACCCCGCATATTACTTTTGAATTATAAGGGAAAATGTGTCTTTCCAATTGAGAAATGGCAAGTGATCGTGTAACTGAGACATATACGAGAGATCAAACTGAATGTCACCAATAATAAGAGTGATAATGGTACAAAGGTTTTATGGAAGACCATCCTTGGTTTGGGGAGATCCATGCTGAAATATTTAGAGGTAAAGTGTCATGATGTCTACACCTTACTTTAAAATTCACCATATATATGCCATATGTATATATATATATATACATACACATACATGTTACATAATGTGCATATATGTGTGTGTATCTCTCTATGTGCAGTCTCATAAATGCATGAGAGACATATATATGTATATGTGTGATATACACACACATATATATGTCTCTCTTTCTCACTTTTTCTCTCTCTAGATATCTTTCCCTATCTCTCTTTCTATATAAATCTATTATACATGTTATATAGATAAAGATATTTATAGAGAGTGTACAAATGGGGCAAAATATTAGCAATCAGTGAATATAAGTGAAGAGTATATGAGTTTTTATGCTACTACTCTTCCAGATTTTTCAAAATAAAATGTTTACTGTGTAAATAATTCAAAGTACTATACCCAGCACCGTGGCAGCTGCCACATCTATGCTCGTTTTGTGTTGATGACCTTTTCCTCTACTAGGCTTGTTCACTTTTCCTCAATCATGATAGGCCCTCATTATGGTTATTTAAATATACCTTGGGTCTAGTTACATTGCCCTAAGAAAAAAGTAGTTTCTGAAAAGACATAAAGCACAAAAAGGGCAGAGTGTGGTAAAAATGCCAGGAGTGGCAGTAATTGGCTGCTCCACAAGGTTGTTCTGTTCTCCAAAAGGGACATCCCATGGTGTTGCATGTTAAATATTTTACAGAATTAAGAGGAAGAAATCAGTAGTTTGAAAAAAAAAAACAATATCCAGAATATTAACCTTTCTCAATCAATACCAAAATAGAGCAAATGTTTTATCTGAGTGCTGATTTAGTAACGCAAAATCAAGATTATTTTTTCTTAGCGCTTTTCTCCCCAAGGTAATAGGTTTTAGCACCTGTGGAAATGATGAACATTTATTTGGAAGTTGCCTGAGGGGTCTGAATTGTGTGCACAGTTAATTATACACCATTAAAGATATTTCTGCCAAACCAGCTGCTCAACTTAACTAGTGGCCAGTGTGTGTCTTGATTTTTAGGATGAAGACTCCAGAATTCCAGGATATTTTTTTCTTTTGCTGTGCCTACTTCATATCCTTAAAGCTGGAATGGATATAGGAAAGAGACAAGAGGAATATACTCAGTCTCGGTCCCCTTTGGGTCATGATTCTCTTGAATTCCACTTCTGTTGGTGACTTTGTAAATGAATCCTTTTCTTAATTCTATTAATCCTCAAAGCTCTCCTGGTGGAGAGAAGGGAAAAGCAAATTATTTATCAAACCAACTTGTGAGGTGAGAAAACAGGGGGACTTATGGGGAAATTATTTTCTAAACCATGCAATAGAAACTCATCTGGCTTTCTTTTACCCCATGTATATGAAGGATTATGTGAAACATAGGAAGATGTGAGGAAGGAAAGAGTTTAGGACATAGTTTCTGGTAACTAAATAATAGTATTAACAACAACAGCAATATAAGATAGCGTATGTATGTGAAATTGCTATGCAAACTGCAAACTTCTGCCCAAATGCAAGTTACTATTATTTTATTCATCAAAGTTATCATTATCATCATCATCATCATTTTCATTGTCGTCTATGTTATAATGGTGGAGTTCTCGGGAATTGTGAAGGAAGAAGAAAAATGATTTACTGTTTGGAAAAACTAATTATAAGCAAGTTTTGAGTGAAAGCTGACATACTGAAGGTTTTTAAAGACATAGTTGGGCAGGGAGCCAGGCTGGTGTATTCAAATGGAAGATGCAGTAGGAGTGATGGGGTGTGAGAGGGAGGATGGCACCTGAAACTCTCTGATGGCAGCAGAATGGGACAGTAATAGGAATTTGGCAGTCAGGGTGGGAAGAAAATGTGGGAGGATGGGAGGTCCAGTAGCTGGAAGACAATAAAGCCCATAGTCTTAGATTTTAATGGAATTCAGGAAGCCGTAAAGAGCAACTAGGATTCTAAGAAAAGAAATATCATGACAAAGTGATGCTTGGGAAGATAAAGTCTTCTCAAGATTTTCAATAGATTGTGGACAATCAAAAACAGAAGAGGAAGGAGGTTTTTAAGATAGAGCAGATTCAGGGAAATAAAGATCTTGCTTTGATCAGCAATGCTAAGACTGAGACAATGGATGTCTTGAGAGCACAGCTGGGCATATGCTCAAGAAGTAAAGCTTTGTTAGACATTATGTGTGTGGGAACAAAAGAAAGCTAAAAGAAGGCTTTGGATCTAAAGTCAGAAAAGACTCTGAGAGCCTGGAAAGAAAGACAGAACTATGTGAGACTCATATATGTTGGATGAGACTGGAAACCAGATTAACATTAAAAACCGATGCTTTTAGGATTTTGTCACTCCCAGTCATCATCGGAAAACTGCTGATCACTGGCTTCTGCTCTCTAGTTCTCGTTCTCCCAAGTTGCTCTGAAAGAACCTTCTGTCCATCAGAGCTGCAGGGCCCCCAGTGACCTGCTTGCAGGCTCCCTTTTTGGTGTGGGGACAAAGGCAGTGTCAGGGCAGGGACTGTCAGGTGGCTGAGGCATGCGTTTTAGGTCCTACTGTTGTTTAGTTTCAGAGCACTTCAAATAACAAGTGATTTTAAAAATGCCTCATTGATGTAACCTCTGTATTACTGGCTCTTGCCCTCTCCTTGCAAAGAAAGAATTGAGTCCCCTGCAAGGTTCTGTCTCAACTCATATGTGCTGTGTGGCACAGCCATGTGCATTTGTACACAGGGAGGATGCGTGGGATGCTGTAACTATCTGGAACTGCCGTCCCTCTGTGGGGCTCCCATTCTCAACACAGCTTCCCATAGTTTTCTCTCCTGGCTGCACAATGTTGTGGGAAGAAAGAAATTTTAGAGTCCTTTTAAAAAATTTATCTTTTTAGTATATTCTGCTGGCAGGTTACCTAAACAGGACTCCTTATACCATCATATCATAAATTCATCATGAAAGTCATTTAGTGTTTTACATCAGTCCAAAGGCCCGGACTGGAGGACAAATCTGGACAACATACAACACCCACTGTAATTATATAGACTCTTTGTAAATAGAAAGATGCTGTATTTATTTAGCAATGCTTATATAGTTCTTGCTATGCGCCATGCCCTGTTCTAAGTGCTTTATTTAATTCTTTTAACAGCCCTATGAGGTTGATATAACTATTATGATCCTCCTTTTGATTTTCAGATGTGGAAACTGAGGCACAGAGAAACCAGGTAACTTGCTCTAGGTTATAGAGCTGCTAAGTGGGGAAGCTGGGAGTCAATTCCAAATTCTCAGATGCCAGATTTCTGGGTTCTTAACCCCTATGCTAGACTGTCTTTCTAAGTGAAGATGGAGATACGCGTACCTCCAGGTCACACTATTTATAAGCAGATTAAATCCTGCAATTTGTAAACTTGGAAAGAAGCTTCTTATATTGAAAGACAGCAAGCCCTTTCTGCTGTCTCCATCTTCCCGTGTTAGCCCACTTTCACATTTTCTCTGGCCATGGATGAGGGGGAGCTGAGGCATTATGGATATTTTTACAAAATAGAAATGGCCATGCTCCAAAACCCTTAGCCTCCTCACCTCATAGGAACCCCCGGGATCCTTGGCCTCTTGTGGATGCAAAGAAGAGAGACTCAAGATCTGAAGGGTCTGGATGAGGGGTCATCATCCTGTATGTTCTCCCTGTCACGTTGTCTTTGCTTCCATTGCTGTCACATGACCAGTCTTCAAATTCCAAAGTTAGCTGGTATAAATAATTTAACTAAGCCCTCTCACCTCTTCTGGGCAGAGGTTGTCGTGCCAGGACACCATAATGATAATTGACTGGGTTGCTTTTGAGTCACCTGCCCAACTCCAATTTGACCGCACAATTGAACAAAGGTGGTGGGCTGCTGGGGCTTCTTCCCTTGAGCAGAAGGCTATGGGCTGAGCAGTTTCCAAAAGAAGGGATCTCTGGGGTCTCTGGATATGACCTACATATCCAAAATGCATCCATTCCGGCCAATGTGTATACTCACTGCACACCAAACCTATTTTATACTTTGTTACTGCCTTTATTCTTTAGTGTATGCCATTTCCTCCATTGGTAGTCTCTCTTCCCTCACTTAATGGCCTAAATCCTTCCTATCCTTGAACACTCAATTGAAATTGTCAAAGAAGTCTTCTAAGCTTATGCCAGCTGGAGGTGATTGCTACCCAATTATGTACTCCTGCGATATTTTAATTTATGTACCATTTATTTAGTAATCATCATTTACTGCATTCCATAGCCTACTCATGAGTCCCTGTCTCATCTCTCCAACTACATTATATGCTATTTGAGGCTTCATAATAGGTACTTAATAAAGGCCTGTTAATTGAGAGTCACTTCTACTATAATCCCTGGGAACTCACTGGGGTCTTGGTTATCTCTTGTCGTTGAATACCCTGGAGAGCTGCCCCACTCCTCTGTGGTACTAGTGCTATAGAAGAGTATCAAGGACTAACCCAAGAGTAGAACTTTATAAATTAACCAAGGGGAGGGGGACAGCATATACAATTAAGGGAAGAGGCATCAGAGGAGACTCTGACAAAGCGGTACACTGACCTTGATTACCTAATTTTAGAGCAGCAATGATTTCGGACTCCCAGAATCCAGCCCATTCCAAGTAAACCCACCAAAAGACAATGGAGCTAGAAGGGTGGCTTATCAGAATTCTTTTCCACCAAGCTTATGCCACCCTGCAAACAAATATAAAAGAGGAGATTCATGAACTACAACATCAATTTAGAATCTAGGAGGAAGCCACAGGCTATCTTAGTTTGACCTTTAGCACACAGTCTATTTCAGGCTAAATTTTATTAGGAAAGCACACTCCATGATAGGCTTGTAGTGAGAAACAGGATCTAATCAGAGCTGACAGCAGCCCCTAGCCTCAGCAGAACTAACAGCAGTCTGAGCGAGAATCTGGCCTGGTGGGAATCCGAAAGGAAAACATGGTGGAACTACAAGGAGACAGAGTGCCGAGGGCACCCCACGGAGTGACTAGGCGGGCACACTGTAGTCACATGGATTCTACTGGCAACGGTTCAAAGGTTAAATAACTCACTGCGTTGGCCGCAGGAGCTAAATAAATGCTGTTTTGAAGGCTGTCAACAAAAACTCAAATGATAACAGAAGTAGCTTAAATATATGAACTCAAATCAGAGAAATCATAAGAGAAAGAAAAGAGTTTAAGAAACTCATTCTTCAAATTAAAGGGATTAGCATTAAACCATTCTACTTTCTCTAAGGATCCCGAGGAAACAATTTTTAGAACTATGGAGGATGCTAAAAAAACACATCATTTAATTCTGTGGTTTATTTTTCAACATTACATTTGATTGGATAACAGGATATGAGTCTCATAATCATTGTACAAAGAGTAAGATATGAAAGTATAAAAAGATAAAACGATTTCCTCACAGTTAGGCGATGAGTCAGCATGGGTCCAAGTTTTAGAATACAGATCTCTTGGCACCAACTCTGGGAAAATGCTTTCAAACTCTAAAATCCTATAAAAATGGAGAGAAAAATTACCGGTAAAGGCCCATTACCTTTCACATAGTAATCTCTTTGCTCATCATGTTAAATTGATTGTACACAGAGAATTATTTTTATGTTCTTTATTGTTTTCTCTCGTGAGTTATTTTATTAATTATTTGTTCATTTCTGCTCTATGTAACATCTGTGCATGATAGAAATTTAAAGGTTTCCCAGTGTTTATTCCCATATGTAGCCACTTTTGTGGGTTTCTTATATATCCCTCTAGAGCTAATCTACACACTGATAAGCATATACGTACAGTAGAATTATATTTTGCCCCTTATTCTGCATTTTAGTTTTGTAATTACACTTGTACATATGAACTTTTGCATAGTCGCCTGCCTTATCCTTCTTAGATACGATATAACATTTCACTGCACATATTTGTAAGTTAAAGACATATATTTAACAGCTCTGTACTGATGCATATTTAAGCTGTTCCCCATAGTTTGGTATTGCCAGCAGTGCTTCAATTACTGTCCTTGTTCAAAGACATTTTGCATGAGTGGGAGTATATAAGTAGAATCATTTCCTAAAATTGGAACTCACTGGGTAAAACGTTAGGGTGTATCTATAATTTTGATGAATACAGCCAAATTGTTCTCTATAATACTTCTCCCAATTTATATTCATAACAACAAAGAAGGAGAGGGCCAGTTTTCCCACATTCTGGTCAACAAGCATGTTATTTAACTTAAAAAATCATTGGCAATTTAGCCCATGCTAATGTTATCACAATATTTTGTTTTTCATTTTTCCTTTTTAAATGGGAATGAGCATCATATCTTTTATTTAAAAGTTACTTCTATCTCTTTTCTTCTACAGTCAGTATCATTTTAAAAAACTATTCTTAACTCCTATATTTTAATTTAATTATTAATTAATTTTTTAAATTTTTAACAACACCAAATGTATTCAAAATTTACATCTTAGTGATACAAATTGTCATCTACGCACTTAACTTCTCGTAGTTTTCTCTGGGCCTCTTCATTTTCCTCTTCTTAAAGTGGAGGAGTGTATCTTTACCAGAAAAGGGGCTTACTTCATCTTTTAACGCATAAATAAAGTCTGCACTATCAATGAAAATGTCCTATGTGAGACCTTCTGGTGAATGATTGATGCCATCCCTCATGTCTGCTGAAAACCTGCCTGGGTTTGTGCAGGCTGCATTTCTCTAATCTCATTTCCGTGAAAACGCCAGTGGAGAGTGACAGCCTATATCTGGCAACACTCCACTGTGTCATGTGACTCAACAAGGCGGATCAGAGGCAGGCAAAGGAGCTGTGCTGGTCTCTGCTGTCCATTTTATTGACAGAAAAATGAGTCGTTACAAAACAGCATCTGAAATTATAGACCTAATTTAGTTCCTGGTTATTAACCAGCAATTCAGTAAAGCCTGAGAACAGTTTTCATGCACCTGAGGTAGCTGAGTGTTACTGGTTTAAAAACCCGTTTAGTCTAGTCTCGAGCAAAGTCAGGATCTGCTGATTTCTCTTCCCTTCTCTAAGACATGCTGTCTGCAAACCTGGGAAATATTCACCATCTGCAGAGGCGGCTTCTCACAACCTTCTCAACCTCTTTCTTTAGGCACAATTTTGGAAGAAGTAACTTAGTTATTTGGAAGAAGTCACTTAGTCATTTGCTTCCTGATTTGAGGAATTGATTTTGTCTTTTGAAAGGTTTCATTAAAATCTTTGATTTGTAACTTTTGATATCACTGTAGGAAAAGGAGACTGGCTCACAGAGCCACCTATTTGCCTCTCATTATTATCTCTATTGCCATCACAAACATCATTCATGAAATTACTTTTTAGTGCGGAAATAATTAGGGGAAATTTAACAAGCAGGGAGATTTATAAAAAATCTAAATGCCTGTAAATTCTAAAGTGACTATGCTGAATATTTCAGTCTTTAAACCTGTTTTTTTAAGAATGTATCTTAGTAACATTTTTAGATCTAAAAGCTAAAATCAATTTGAGAAAATGAAGAGAATATTCCAATTCTGTCTTTCAATGGAATGCCTTTTATACAAATATGTTTTTAAAAAATAAGGAGCCACTCAAATAATGTGGAATTCTACTCTGAGTTTATGTTGCATATTCCCAAGACTATTAGCAGAGGATGATATTTTCCTCCATATTAATGTCCCTACAGATGGAATATGGCAAAGCAGATGGACCAGATTTAATGGTCTGGTGCCTGTATACAAATTAAATGTGTATAGTTTTTCTTTATGCCAATAACAATCATCTAGACAAGATAACGGGGAAAGATACCATTAAAAATAGCAAACAAAAATAAATCCACAGGAAAGACCTTAAAAGAAGTGTCTACACAAATGGAGAGAATGACAAAACTTCAGTAAGAATCACATGGATAATTTGAATAAATGTCTTCCAAATGAAAAAGCAAAATATTAATTTTCTCCAAAATGATGCTTACATTTAATGCAATCCCCTTTAAACACTTGAATTTTAAAAAAATTTTCTAAAGTTCATCTGGAAGGATAAACAGGTGAGAATTGCCATTTTTGAAAGATAATTGTAACATGGGACTTGCATTGCCAAAGATTTGAACATATTACAAAGCTAAAAAAAAATGTGAAATGGTGTGGTATCAGTGTCAAGACCGGCACTCAGATGAATGAAGCAGAGTAGAAACACCAGAAAAAGACCCACGTAAAGGAGTTTTTAGTATATAATGAAGATGGGATTTCAAATGAGTGGAGAAAAGAATGAAGTATTCAAAACTTGGATGATTGGTTAATTATTCATTAAAAGGTCATGTATTTTCTTCCCTTATACCAGAAGTGCCAACGGTATGCCCATATGCCCAGAGTGGGCCGCAGGCTGAGATGTGACCCCTCAGGGACTAGGGTGGCTGATAAATTCTGGCCTTGAGCAGCCTCATCTGTTGACCCCAGAGTGCCATGAAAATAATCATTTTCTATGCACACGATGATGCAAAATATGGTAGACAACACTGTCTTTTCCTATATGCCAAAACGAATTTAAAATGGATTTAAAAACTAAATGCAAATGAAAACGTAAAAGAACTTCCAGAAATATGAACAAGTATCTTGGGTTTAGGAGGATCTTTAGAAGAATAAAACAGAAGATAGAAATAATAAAGGAAAAATGATATTTGATGAGCTAAAATGAAGATTTCTGTACCTCGACAGTAAAAGATTAACAGAATTAAAGGGGAAATGTCATGCTGGGGAACATGTGTCAGTGTTGAACGAATGGACGACTCCTACAGATCTATAAGGAAAAGATCAATATCTACATATTTTATAAAGGAAAAGGTATGACAGGCAATTCACGCAAGTGATTTTTAAAAACACCACACTATGAAAAAATGTTGAAGATCATCAATAATAAAGAAATGCAAACTGAAACATCAGGAAGATTCCTAAAGATAAAAGGATTCATAACTCCTAGGACTGGCTAGGGTGTCAGGCATTGAGCACTTTCATGCATTTCTGAGGAGTAAGTGAATTGAAATAAACTTTTAAAGGGCAATTTGAAAATAGATTTCTTAGGCCTTTAAAATGTCCACACATTTCAACCTACCAGTTTTAGGGATCTATCCTAAGTAAATAATTAAAGATGGAGTGAAAGTTAAATATATTCAATCAGCATAATTTATAAAAGGTACAATTTAAGGAAATCTAAAAGTTCTTTAAGTAGGGAATTATATAAATTCTGTTACATATTTGCTGTAGATTTCTATTTAGTCATTGAAAGTGTTACAGAAAATACTTACTGATAAAAGAAACTATTCACAATACGGAGCCAAGTAGTAAAATGCAGGATGTAAGAATATGATACTATTTTTCTAAAGCAATGTGTAAACAAATAAAAAACTAGCAAACAGCAAAATGTAAATGATTATATATCAGTGCCAATGGTAGGTAACTTTTGCAGCTTCTCTGTGATTTTTCTGTTTTTGAAGTTATCTGTACTGATCATGCATTCCTTTTGTAACTATTTTTCAAAGACAGATGTTATTAAAATACAAAGATGAAACTCCGTCTCAACTGTATTTATACAAGCAAGACTTAAGTGATGATTCAAATCTCAGCCTCATATTGGGACAACCATCATCAGAAGAATCCGTCTTCTGATTATCGGGTTGCTGTAATCAGGGCAGATTGGCACATCTTACAAGAGGGGATGCTGAGACAATATGGGGATATTCAGTGGGACCTGTGTGCTAGCCAAGACTCTTCAATTCTAGCTTTGTCGTACATCCCACTGGAGTGGCATCACCTGAATAAGAAGTAGCTTGTACACAGCCAATAAATATTTCATGGTTTATTTTGAAAACTCCTACTCTTATTCACTTACACTGCAGAAACCTTGCATAGTTGATTCTGACAAAAATTGTCATCAAAATTTTAAAACCATCATTTATATGTAAACTACCTGAAAGTTTATGTTTATTTAATACTATATTCTGATCTCATAGATTAGTTAAGAAATAGATTAACTTTCAGGACTATATATAAGGGGGAAATCCTTGATCTAGCCTTTTTGGCAGTGTCTTTGAAGTGGGATGTGACTTCACGTGTTCATAGATTTGGGGAACTCACAGAATAATGACCTACTGAGATTTATTTATTTTTATCAGATGTAGAAAATTGAAATCTAACATTTTCATGGATATAATTATATTGACAATGCATATTCTTATTTAAAGTTTTGAAAAGTGGAAGAAAATAATTGGATTTAAAGGAGAAAGAGAAGTAAAATATTTAGATATTCCTTATAACTCAAAGTATAAGGTATTCCTTATAATTCAACTTAATAAGTTGCATAACATTGATCAAGGGCAATATGCAATTTGTGGTATTTTTTGTTCTGGGAAAAGCTTAGTGACTTGTAACGCCTTTTACTTCAGATAGGACACTCACCCTCCCAGTAAGCTCGTGGCTGAACTTGAACCTAGAATGAGCCTTCCTGACAAAAGTCCAAGAGGCAGCTTAACGGAGAACGTGGAGTGTTCCACTGCATGAGGGTTTCGAGGCAACATCAATTTGGCCGTGATATGTTTCCATGGTTTCTACACTTATCACTCTCTATCTTGGTAATGAGCACCAATAAAATATGACCCGACTGGATTATAGCAAGAGAAGAATCTGAAAAACACTCCTTTTATAGTTTCTTCTCTTGTGAAACACTTGACTGACTCCTGCGAAGGCTATCCTAAATTTCGCTGGACGGTGCAGTCTGAGGTCCTCGGCTTTCCGTACTTCAGGAGGGTTCCATGCCGCAATCAGATCAATATTGTGTGCCTTGCCTGTGTTATTAGGAGAAAGAGATTTCTGCCTAGGAACTGGAGTGAGAAAAATAGTGCTAGAGAGCATCATAAACAGGAAAATACCCAGTGCTGCCAATGTCTATGAAACATGCAAAAATCTGCATCTCTTATGGATAAGTAACAGATGGAGCTATCAGATAATAGGAAAAAGAAAAAGATAAATTGTAATATAATTGACCCTCCAGAGCTGTTTGGAGAATAGACACACTGCATTCAACTTTCAGCTTGTTAGGGCTGGGTTAGGTGATGGAATGACGGGAGCAGTTTCTCATAGTGTGATGTTTTAAAGATCACTCAGTCACACTTAGGTCCTTTGTGGAAGATTCAACTTCTAGTTATGTTTTCTGTGCCATGTGGGCAGCCCTTTCATTGAAGGAATTCCCAGCTGTATTGCCTTTTAATAAAAAGATGCACCAGGATTGGGAAGAAAAGGCTTGCTCCCTGCATGTTGAGCCGCACACGCCCCTCCTCCACCGCAGCCCACTCCCTCTCTGCTCTCCAGCCCCTGGCTTCACTAGCAGCTGCCTCTCAGCCTCCCTTGTTGGGCAAGAGTGCTTACTAATGGGCCTTCTGGCACCTATCCTGGTGAGTGAAAGTGGCATAAAGGACCTTGTACTTCAAGCGTTTGGCAGAGCAATACAACCGGAAAGCCGAGAGCCCCTGCAGTGCTGGGGCAGCGCTGCTGACAACAGGCACCCTTGCTGCTGGGGCCTTGACTGCTGCTGACGCCTGAGTCAGGCACGGAGCATCCCTGGCAGAAGGTCAGAGGGACCTGTTTTCCCTGAGCACTGAGAAACCCCCTCTAGCAACCACTGATGACCACTGGTGAAAAGCAAGTTTCTTTTCTTTTTTAATAAAATCGAGAAAAAGAGAGAGAAAAGAAATTTAAGTTCAAGGCTAACTGAACAGAGGTTGCACAGTGACCGTGAAAACTCCTATCCATTTTCATGTTCAGAGACATCTTGGAGATCACAGGTTGAGAGTGCAGAATAGAAAAACCACCTTGTTTTGAAATCCTCAAATGTTTACGTCCAGGGAGAAAGCTCTGGCCATGGCCAAGGTATGTCTTCCATCAGTTGCTGGTTGTGTCACCTTCAGCAACTTCCTTGCCAGCTCTTTCTTGGTTTCCTCACTGTAAAATGGAGGTAATAATGATTCCTACAACGTAGTCACTGTGAAGCTTAAATGAGATAATCCATCTGATGATGTGGCATCTGATTAAAATTCAATAAATGTCACTTATCAGTATCATAATTTCAGCAGAACAGAATAATGTTTTTCTAATTACTATGCATTTTCTAGCTGTTCTATGCATAGGCCACTTTTATTCAGAAGAAAAAAAATAACCTTCAAGAAGTGGTTTTATTTCTCCAGGGGCTATTAAAATGTCGAGTCCTATTATGAAGACTTTTGCTTTCAGCCCAACAGACTTGCTCAGAAATGGAAGGGACTCTGGGGCAGATGGGGCTGTGGGTTTAATGACATCAGGTACATACGACTCCCACTTTAGGCAAGTCTGAAAATACTCTCTGCCCTGCCAAGCCAAATGGCAAGCCAAAATCAAGCAAGCTGCACAGCCAAGAAATGCTTTCTGGGCTCTTGGATCTGTTTTCATTAATTCTTTATCAATAATGTATTGCGTATTTATTGAGTTCTATATGTGAAGTGTTGTAGGCTCAGTGCTTTGGGACTATGTAAAAATGTATAAGACAGTCTGGTGACCCCCAGGAGCATATGTATAGCAAGAAAACTATTATATATGCAGAAATAACCATGATAAGAGTAGGTGTGGAAACTACTATCAGAGTTATGAAAACGTGGGAGCTCAGAACATTCACTTCTTTCGAAAAAAAAGTTTGGCTTTTGCTGGATAATTATGCATTGAAGAAAAAGGCACTCAAAGAGGAGGAAATGGCATAAACAAGGTGTTAAGATGCTAAAAATGATTACAGTAATAATGAAAAACAACTAATTTACATTTTCTACTATGTGCTAGGTGATATATGTACACACACATATAATGTATGCTAGCAAGTGTGTCTGAACGTAGGCAAGCGATTAAGCTGCAAAGGAAACTGGGATAAGAATAGGATTTCTAACCCTTAGGTGATGTCAGACCTCCCTAACAGGAATAGGGTTCTCTGCTTTGGGGTGACCTTATGGTCATGGCGCCTGGCAGCAGGTGACGAAGTGAATGTAGGTCTGTTCTGGGGGTCAGCTTCTGGGATCCAGCACCTCACAATAACCCTATAAGGTAGGGAGTGAAGGTACTGTTATGTCCACTTTGCAGGTGGTAAGAATGAGGCACTGATTTAAGTGACTAAACTTAGGGCACCTGCAGATTTCCAAGCTAGAACTATTACCTGAATCTCTCGGGACTGCGTGCCAATGCGCCTCCATTTGAAATCCAGGTTGTGACCCCGTGGCTCTGAAACACCTCATGTTGATTTGAGAGGGGAGGCAAAACCCTAATGTCTGAGAGGACTGTAATAGTTACAGTGGGTGGCAGCAAGCCCAGTGTGCTTGGGCTGCTTGAACGGCATGCAAATTGCAGAAATGCTAGCAGCCATGGTTGTGCTAATATTTATGTGCAAGGAGTTATGGCGATGGCTCTAAGGGACTTGGAAGTCCAAGAACCTGAGTCTTCAGAATGCATAGGTCATAGAATGTCAGAAGTGGGAAAAGCTTTGAGATCACCTAACTTCTTTATTTTCCCAGTGAGGAAACTAAGGCTCTGAGAGATCAGGTGAATTGCCAAGGGCAGATGGAGAGTGAGCGGGCGAGGGCTATTTACTCTTAATCTACTTTATTAGTCAGGGTTCTCCAGAGAAATAGAACCAATAGGACGTATATATATAAAAATAAATATATAAATCATATATATGTATATATATTTATAAACATATAAATCATTTATATGTGTACATGTAAATCTCCATATATAAATCTCATGTATGTGGATATTTATATATAAAATCAATATATACAATATGTATATATGTACGAGAGAGAGATTTATTATGAGGAATTGGCTCACACAGTTATGGAGGCTGAGAAGTCCCTCGTGCTGCCCTCTGCAAGCTGGAGACCTTTGAAAGCTCGTGGTTTGATTCAACCTGAGTCTAGTGCAAAGCCCTGAGAAGCAGGTTGCTGATGGTACAAATCCCATTCCAAAGGCTGGAGTAGATGGGATGAGATGTCCCAGCTTAAACAATGAGAGAGGGGAAAAAGGGCAAATTTCCCCTTCCTTGGCCTTTTGCTCTATTCAGGCCCTCAACAGGTTGGATGAGACCCACTCACGCTGGGGAGGGCCATCTAATTTAGTGAGTCCACCAATTCAAATGCTCATCTCATCCAGAAACCCTCGGAGACAACCCAGAAATAATACTTACTCTGGGCAGCCTGGGGCCAGTCAAGTCGGCACATAAAATCAACCATCACACCACTTCTGATGGGGAATGAGACCTAGGTGCTTGGTTCTCTAAGAAAAAGCATTCAAAGTGGCAACAGATGAGTTGGGAAAAGAATGAATGAGCAAGGAACAGGACAGGGTGGCTGAGCACAGCCTTTTGTTCCCAGAGGGGAGGTTGGCTCTATGAACAAATCCTGGAACACTTGCCGGAGCTGGAAACCAACGTGAAACTCTAAAGTGTCCCGCTTCCACTCTGAAACACTGCCTTCAATTTTACCATGTTGAATTTTACCATGTTCCTCTCCAGACGAGGAAGTAACAAAAGCAAGTGATCTTGAATACGTCTGAATTTTCAACCCAGAGTTACTGAGAAGTCACCCAATCTTATTAGATCTAAGTGGAATTGGTTGGATTAAACTTTCTACATAAGACAAGTGAGGAGTTCAGGGTCATACACTAAAATTTAGTCTTTGAAAATAAATTAATGGTTCAGCAACACCTGAGAATATCATGGTAAAAGTTCACATTTGTAAGACTTTGGGTGAAAAAACAAACAAACAAAAGATCCTGAGACTTAAGAAAACTTTTAAAACTTCTGATCTATTAAACAGAGAAACATGAAACTTCCTAGTCTGTTCTTACAGAGAAACTCTGTGATTTACCCAAGGTCATAAAAAACAACAGAGGCCAGAGGAAAGGCACGACCTGGGGATGTCTCCACCCGTCATGCTTAGAATCTGTGGAAAACAAAGGCATGCCAGGTGTTACTAGGTGTTGATGGCAGCAGCATCTTTTTATAAGCACACGGTCTTCCATGTTGAGGTACTTGGGGCAGATATTCTTGGTTCTGCACAGGGTGGCCTGGAGCCGCTCTTGGTTCTGCCTATGTAGGTTAGAGAGACACTTACTGTCCTGGGGAAGAACAGACAGGGACCTGTAGCCACTTGATGAAGGCTGTTGTCACTGAACCCTCCAGAGAAGGTGTATTGGTTTACGTAAGAATTCCTGAGGCTTCAGGGAAAGTAAGGACTGAGGATTGAGCTTTGAAATCTGAAGTTCAATAACTTATATCTGGATGACTTCAAAGTGTGTTGGCAAGGGTGGACACCAAGTTCCCTAAAGAGAAATTCATGAGAGGGGCTGGGGTAAATGGCGGTGGTTGCTTCGGTACAACCAAAAGCCTTCCAGTGTTGGCGGGGCGGATGGTTTAGATTACTCAGATCCAGTCTGGGCAGTAGAACCTGGTGTCAGCATTGCTAGTGCATTGACCAGATCTGCTAGTTTTCCCTCTCTGCAACCTACCACCTGACATTCTTGTGTAGGGCGAACACGTTGGAACGAGTAAGCCTATTGTGTTCTTGGATAAGTTGGTAAGAGGGAAACTGAACAAAGTGATGCTGGATATTTTTCTAATACAAAATTGTGGGGACTCAAAGATTAATTGAGGGGGAGCAAAAAATACAAAGTGATGTGATCTTCTTTAATCACCAGCTGAAAAAGTGACTCATCCTGGCTACCCATGAGTTTCAGGAGCTTAACTAATCTTAGATATTTTCTGTTCTGAGTTTCCCTAATTCAATCTTTTAAGGTGCGCATGGACTTTAAATGTATTGGTGGATGTTGTGCTGAAATAGACAGGCCTGGGCAGAATGCCTTAGAACAAGTAAAAGAAGAAACTTTGTGAGTCTCCTTGGAGCAGCTTCTAGAGAAGATCTCTGCTAACTCCCTTCCCATATGTTACGGTGGAGGAGACTTTTCTCAAGCAGAAACGACAGAAGGGACCCCTTTGTAACATGAGCAGTTCTGCAGGGGAAACGGGTCTCCTTGTGACTCTGGAGATAAGAGGCACATTTATGACAGTGCTCTCTGGTCTTCGCAGAAGACACTCCCTTTGAGCAGTCCAGTTTGAGTGTTCACAGAAAACTGTGTGTGAGTAATATACTTCTAAAAATACCATGTTGGCTAGTGGGAAGAGAAATGCATACAAGATAAAGTCACAGCGGAAATATAATAAAAGCCTGATTATTTTGGCAAAAATGTTATGCCTAAGCACGCATGTGCTTCTTAGACTCCACAGATTAGTCCCCATGAAGATGATTTAGGGGGTAGCTGGTTTCTTCCTTAGCTAGTTTATGGGCCTGGAGAATATACACCTCCTCTGACCTTACCTACTAACTCTCTAGTTGGCTTTTCCAATGCAGAAACTCATAATACGTACTACGAGTTGTGTGACTTCGAGATAGATGGACAAGTTGGTTTTCTCCACGGCCATACCTAGCCTCTGCTCAGCACCTCTTACAGGTGCTGCGTAAGTCAGATAATTGAGAAGTTCCTCCTAGCTTACTCTGTTTTTCCTCACATGATTAGTTTTTTGGTGACTATATTTATCTGTAACTTAGAACCACTCAATGAGTTAAATGACTGGGTGGAGGTGAATGACATCCCACTCATGGAAATAGATATGAAATATGGAATTTATAATGCATGTGGCTAGATGAAAAGACTCTGCAAACCAATTAAGGTTTTGAGTTTCTTATTGAATAGATCTGTGCCATTTCCACTGCCCTTCTCATGCCAAGGGCTGTTAGCAGCATTTCTGGCACATGTCAGCAATGCCACTTAATGTGAATGCCTTAATGATCCTTCCTTGGGGGTGTTGCTGGTGGTTTCATGTTTCTGATGTCCAGACCAGAATACTCGTGAAACTCCAGCCACAGTTCTTCTGTGCTCTCCATGACCTGTGCTATGTCAGTTAGTTTAACACATAAATTCATATTCAGCAGATTTAGAGACTTATGTTACAACTCCTTAGAGGGCCTGACAATGGTATAACCTAAGTAGGTACCAAACCCTGCTATGTGGTAGAGTGCATAATTTGGAGTAAGAAGTGTGTCCCAGGTTCCCCTTTTGTAACTCTGTGACCTCCATCCCATGTATTGACTGTGCCTTGTGTCAGCCTTGGACCTCTGAAGGTCAGCCTCATCCCCGGTCAACCTCAGGACTGCATCACTGGATAATTTGGCCAAGAAATACACCACGAGTTCTCCTGGAGCTTGCTTTGTGCATCATGTTACACTATTGCAATGGAAAACAGAAACTCCTCTGATCTTTCCAGAAGCTGAACTTCTGCACCTGTCAGGGGGCACATCCATGCATGTGCAAGAGCACAATCAGGCTCTCAGGCTCCTTCCCACAGACACACACACTCTAACGGGGGAGAGGCCAAGGACCTTGGACAGGTGTAGAGCCAAGCACAGAGCCACTGTTCTGGTCCTTGGACCTGTGCCAGCCTCTCCACCCCAAGTAGACGTGCAATAATGTATTTTATTCTTCACAGGCAAAGCAGATCATGGAAATTATTTTATGAAAAGTACCTGGGAGTTTTGCCAAGCTCATTTTTGGTTCATTATGCCATCTATTGTTAATACATTATCACACAATGATCACTTGATCTGATTTCTTTACCCCGTGCACACGGTGGTAGTTTTTCCCCCGATTTTTTTTTTTTTGGTGGGCAGTGTCACTGAATCATGGTCAATGCTGAATTTTAAAATTTGTTCATCTGAGTATTGGCAGAAAGATTCTTTCTGATGAATGCAGGTCTTCTGAGCAATTCTTATAGGTTCACCTTTCAGAAGGTAGAAAAAAAGAAAAGAATTACTATTGTCAACTGAAGACTTGAGAAACTGGGAAGAAATGTGAGGTGCAGTGAAATGGTAAAGAACGTTGGAGAAATTAACCGTGTCATCTTAGAGTTCATAATAAACTAGGAGGAAAATTCAGAGAATAACATAACACAGAGATTTTTAACTTATTAGAGAAAAAAATAGGTAAAATTTCATGGCTCGAAGCTTTAAAAAGTAAAGACAGCTTAAAAGGAATTGATGATACCGTCTTAAAAGACTTTGAGTAAAAGACAGTTTAAGAAACTAGTGTATCAGGAAAGG
The DNA here is from genome assembly GCF_041296265.1 of Equus caballus. Lineage (NCBI taxonomy): Eukaryota > Metazoa > Chordata > Mammalia > Perissodactyla > Equidae > Equus > Equus caballus. The sequence continues at coordinate 19,632,784 of NC_091714.1, forward strand.
GCTCAGTGTCTACTTTTAGAAGGATTTTGACCAGAAAAAAGGAAGGATCAGTACGTAGAGAAGAATCAATTTTTACAGACCCATAAGATTCAAGCGTGGCCCTATTTTACTCATCTTCATAACTCCAGCACCTACTATAATGTTGGAGACACCACGTTTCTTTCATTGATCCTGCAGCTTGAAGAAATTTTATCCCAGGTCCTTACAATGTGTTGCTGATGTGATCCCAGCATCACTGTGGCTAACAATGTGATGAAACACAGAGAGTGCCAGGGGTGTCAAAAGGTGCAAAAATGTTGTGGCGGAGACACCTACCTGACCACCTCAATAGCTAAGCTCTTTTTCTTCTTTAGTAACGGAATTCTGATTTCAGTGGGTGGAAGCAATGCATCTAACAAAACGTACATTTTCCAACCTCTTTTACAGCTTGATATGGCTCTGTGACTATATTCTGGCCAATGAAATATAAGAGCAGGTGTTGAGGTCGGCCCCGTGGCCAAGTGGTTAACTTCGCATGCTCTGCCTCAGCGGCCCAGGGTTTCACCGCTTCGGGTCCTGGGCACGGACACGACACCGCTCATCAGGCCATGTTGAGGTGGCATCCCACACAGCACAACCAAAAGGACCTACAACTAGAATATACAACTATGTACCAGGGGCCTTTGGGGATAAGAACAAAAGAAGATTGGCAACAGATGTTAGCTCGGGTGCCAATCTTTAAAAAAAAGAGCAGATATTAATGTGTTAACATGAAATATAAGAGCAGGTGCTCTGGTTGGCCTGAGATCACTCAGCTGGAAAGAGTGGCCCTTTCGTCTCTGCTATTCTGACTACAGTCCTTAAACCATGTCATTGTCTAAAGGAGGGAAGTCATATGCTGAAAATAGTGAAGGAGAGAGATTGAAACCTGGACTCTTGAGGGTTCCTGGGGGCCATCACACCCACCTCTGAACTGTCTACCTCTAGATTTCTTATATTTCAGAGAAAAAAAACCACTTCTACGTGTTTGATTAAGATTATGTTATTTTGGAGTACCTGCTAGGCAGGTGAACCTAATCTTAACTGATAAAATTCCCAGAGACTATAGATGTATTTCAGGGACTAGAGACAAGTGTGTGTAACTCCCAGGAAAAAAAAAATCCTTAAAAATGAATTCTAAGCCAGCTTGAAGGTCCTTAGGGAAGGAAGCGGTGATTTACAGGAGATAAGGCACATTCAGAAAAAATAATTATTGCTAAGTTACTTTGATTTTTTGGACTTTGTTATGAGATTAGTAGCTTTTATTTAATAGGAAATATTTTTAGAAGATTTACTACTTGGCAGGTGCTGTTTTAAGTACTTGACACTTATTATCTTTTATAATCATCACAACAGGTACTATTAAAATCTTATTGAAAATGGCGAAAGGGAGGCACTGAGGTTTAAACAACTGGTTTGATGGAACACAGTTATTAAGTGATGGAGACAAGACACAAGCTGAAAGAGTGTGCATTCAGAGGTCACCGTCTTAACTAGTATACTACACTGTCTTTTAGGGGAAAGACACAGACAATGAGTATACTTTAAATTTTAGTGCCATTGAATGCAATTTCATAACAGCAGGGTAGAGAAAAATGAGATGTGCATTTAGATAAATTCAAGATGCACAACCAATGTCAACCTGGAAGGAAGTCTCATGGTCCTTGTCAAGGTTTCTTACTCAATCCACTCCTTTTTAAGAATTTTGTTAACGACTGTGGATACAGAAGATATATTTGTCAAACATGCAAGAACCCAAGTAAGTTTAGCCTGGAAAAGAGAAGACTCATGGAAACACGGGAGGTCTCATCAAAGGCTTAGGTTATAATTTTAGACCTTTAACAGCTTCCAACATCATCAGTTTAATGTCCCTCAGGGATGGCGGGAATGCAAAGTGGTACACAACCTATAGAGACAATATTTTGCAATAGTGCAATATTTGACAATATTGTAAGAAATTATATATGTATCTACCCTTTGATCCAGAAAGTCCACTTCCAGGACGTTCTTGCACAGATAGACTGGTGAAAATGAAAAAAGCTACAAAACAAATGAGCACAAATTCACAAAGCCATCCACTGAACAGTAATTGCGTATAACTTGGTTTCTTTAACAAATAAAATTGTAAGGAAAAAATACAAATGAGATGGACAGGGGCATCTACAGGCTAAAGGACACTTAAGCTGTATATTACTAATTATAATAGTAGGCCCTTATTTGTGTCCTGATTCAAACAAGCAAACTCAGAGAGAGAGAGAGAAAGAGTGCACGTGCGTGTTGGAGAAACGTGAGCATTATTTGCATAGTTTAAGATATTTAGGAATTATTTTTAATTTGGAGGAGAAAAGTAACAGTATTGTGGTTGTAACAAAGGCAGAGTCCTCATATTTTAGAGAAACCGTGAATCATTATGGATGACTTTGTACAGTATCTGAAATTTGCTTCAAAACAAATCCAGGGAGGAGGGAAAGTGGATAAAGACGAAACGAAACCAGACTGACCTTAAGTTGATATATTTACAGCAGGGTGTGGCCGCCAGGGGCATTCATTATTTTATTACCTCGACTCTTGCATATGTTTGAAATTTTCCATAATAAAAAGTAAAAAACGACTCTCTCAATTTAACATAAACTATTTTAATTTGCTAAAAAATTTTCAACTTGAAATGTACAGATGCAGATCTTTGAAAAAGGCACTCACTAAGAAGAAAAAAAACTGAAATCTTTAGGAAAGGCTAATTGAATTTAAGCACTGGCCCCACATTTGGTTTGCAGTAGAGCTAAGGAGCAAATTCGGGACTCGGCAAACCTAAACTTAACTTCAGAGCTCCTTCTGCTTTATGGCTGACTTTCAGTCAAAGGGCACTGATGTCAAAGAGCGTGCGCTGTTTTTTGGGCGGCTAAAGGGGAACCAATCAACCAAAGTTATAAAAAGGTATATATATTTTTTTGTTTTGTTTTTGTTTTTTGTTTTTTGTTTTTGGGGAAGATTAGCCCTGAGCTAACTACTGCCAGTCCTCCTCTTTTTTGCTGAGGAAGCCTGGCCCTGAGTTAACATCTGTGCCCATCTTCCTCTACTTTATATGTGGGATGCCTACCACAGCATGGTGTGCCAAGCGGTGCCATGTCCATACCTGGGATCCGAACTGGCGAATCCCAGGCTGGTGAGAAGCGGAACATGAGAACTTAACCACTGTGCCACTGGGTGGCCCCTACAAAGGTATATTTTGACTCAAAATAACAAAATCTTCCTACAATTGAGTCTATTGAGTAGCTCAATAGGATTTTCTCTAGGTTTTGGACAGCTCAGGTCTGGATGAACACACAGGTAGAGACCTGAGGGCCCCCCAAGAGGGATGCTGTAAAGAAAATTCCCGTGTCAGCTAGAAGCCTGCACTAGGTGGCCTGGAAACTCCCTTCCCACTTGATGACACCATCATTCTATAAGGACATGATCCTTCTTGTTTCGACACATAACTCATAACTCTTGCTGGCGGGCTGCCATGCACCACGGGCAACATTAGTACCTGACTTGAAAGAAAAACACCTGATTTTCAGAGACAGACTGATACAGTCCTTCACAAGCTGAAAACTTAAAGAGTTAAATTACTGATGCTAAATAATTACAGTTTTAGTAGTTTGGACTTTAAACATGTATTGAATTCCTAGAAAGTGAAGTGCTTGGACAGACTGTGGAGAGTCGAGGAGGCCAGGCCCTGGTCCAGATGCCAAGTGCCAGGATGGGTTTGGTACCTCCAGCCTCTCCTCCCCACTCCCGTGAGCTGCCCATGGCACACTGCCCTTGAGCTTTTTTTCCTGCATGGAAACCTGCTCCTAGACAAGGTTCTGATACCCACCTTGTACAGCCACGTGGGAGCTTAAAGCAACATGTCATCATACCCAACCATTTTTCTTTAAGCTTTATTTCTAACCAGAGTAAAAAGATTCATTCCTCTTAAAAAAAAGAATTCCTAGTGTCAACAAATAAATCGGGCAAAAGTTGAGGCGGGTGTTCAGAAATGACACAGTATAACCAGTCTAGCTATGCTGGTGATTCCAGAGAGAAACTAACCACGTGGTCTATACTAGAGTAAGTCAGGGGCCCTGCTACCTCAGGCCAAAGGAGACCATCACCCAGGAACTGAGTTAGCCTGGCAAGGAATGGATCAAGAAGGATATGGAGCTAGCCTTCCAAAGATCCGTGAGGGAGTGCGTTGTGTTCCTGTGATGCTGTTAGCTTTTCTTTCTCTCTCTCTAGTTGTCGGTGACATGAATCTCGGCTCCATTCTACATGGAGTATTTCTGAGCTAATTCTCACAGCCCCTACATTTCAAGAGAGGAACATACACACCAGAAGGACATTACAGGAAAATTGGATTGCTCGACTGCGAGTGAGATATGGAAAGGCCTTTTCCCCACCAAGCAGCAGACAAAATTGTAACAGTAAGTTGTGTTTGAAATAAAATGGTACATAGGTCAGAGGTGACGCTGCCTTTTGTAAAGCGTGAAATTCTTCCTTCTGTTGGGCAGAATGAGGATAAAAAAAATAAAAAGAACACGAATAGTTTGCTACCTATTTACTGTGTTATGATCTCCCTCAATTCACAAATATTTACGTCTCTATCTATAAATATAGCCATTAAAATTCTTTTTTTTTTCTTTTTGAGGAAGATTAGCCCTGAGCCAACATCTGCTGCCAATCCTCTTTTTGCTGAGGAAGACTGGCCCTGAGCTAACATCCATGCCCATATTCCTCTACTTTATACGTGGGACGCCTACCACAGCATGGCGTGCCAAGCGGTGCCATGTCTGCACCCGGGATCCGAACCGGCGAACCCTGGGCTGCCGAAGCCAAATGTGTGAACTTAACTGCTGCACTACCGGGCCGGCCCCAATCAGATTCTTTAAAAAGCTACATAGTTAACATGTTTTCATGCTTGGTTTAGAGCACATCTGGTTTGTCCCTGGGGAAATATCATCCCCAGCTCTAGAGTTCTGTAGGTTTGACTTTAAATGGGCACCTGCTAGATTTCCAACATGACAGATGAAAGTGTTTTGCATCCATTACTCAATTATATCTCGTCCTTTACATTTCAGGCCACCTTCCATCTCACTCGTCCATCTCCCTTCATCATTTCAGCACCTGGCTCACAATTTTGCTTAAGCCACCTCTGTCAACATCCTTGGTGTCCCAGTCAAGTTTATGATCATTCTGGCAGCTTACCATTTAGCACATAACATTCATACTGAAGGTTTTATAAATATCTTTTTTCCCCTGTACATTGTGCGCATACCAAACTTTTCCGTTCTCATACAGAAACGGTAATGGTGCTCTGCAAATAATGCAAGCTTAGCCAACGTTGGCTGTGATCCAGTGTGCAGGGGGACAGCTTTTATCTGGATTCCCCCTTCTCACCATCCCCACTGCCTTTAATCCTCCTTAGAGTCTGGCATCTATCAAAGTTACGATAGTAGGAGAGGGCTTTTAAAATGCAGTCAGACTGAGAAGGAGAGGTACTTTTATTTTAGAAAAATTCTTGAAAAACTGGCAGGAAGCTGATCTCACTGCAGAATGTCTGCTTATCCCTTTGTCTCGCCTCTACAGGCCAGAACACTACAAGGACCCCGCCCACCTTGCCAATCTCCAAGCTTTCAAAGGTCTCTGTCCAGCGGTGGATCAAACACCTAGTAATGCATCCTGGGAGCAGAGGCAAGTGGAGGCCACAATGACTACTATTTATGTATTATTTTTGATTGGCAAGTGATCAGAAGGGCTATAAAGGGGTTGCGGGAAAGGGTATGCATGGCGAGGAATGGGGTGCTCTGTGGGCAATAATGGGGCTCACTAAGGCCCTGTGACCACAGGTGGAGCTGGAGGGCAGGTTGGAAGAGGTGAGAGAAGTTATTTCCAAATCATCATCATCTTGTGAACTTGGAGTATATTATTAGACATTATTAAATGTCCTTGAAGATGCCACATAAGTATTTAGCCAGCTAACAGTTAAATCTGTGCGTCCTGAAGCACGTGGGGAGTGTTGGCGTTCTATTTGTGAATAGCACAATCTCAAGCTCTAGGTGACGCGCAACTTCAGGTGAGGAAGGACTGGATAAGGAAAAGGAAATGTTTCCACGAGAAGGTGCCAAAGCAGGGCTCTGGGCCCGCTCGGTGAGAGCCAACTTACTGAAATTAACTTCACGAATAACCAATCTCCTGACTCATTGAAGGATTTGGCTTCAAGTTCTAGTTTAGCTCCTGCCTCCACCTCTGCCTCTTCCTGCCCCTGCCTCTGAACTTGGCCCTGTCTCTCTAACGAAACAGTCTGGACAAACCTCTGAGATGGGGCAGAGGAAAGCACAGGGCAAGGATAAAACTAAAATCTTTTAAACATCTCCCAAATTTGGCAAATTGGGCATTTGGCACATCGTTTTTCAGTAAATTGTTGGTGTAGTAAATTGCCTTGCTTCTTCAAAGCAGAGCTATCTCCTAATTGTCTCTCTCTTTCCTAGCAGAGGCTCCAGTCTCTTTCACATTCAGTTAAAATAAGGAGGGATGGCACCTGTGAAGATGCACACACCCAATGATGTGCATATGCACCACAAGATGACATGTGCACATCGGTGTGCACAGACCAGGTATGGAGTTTGAATTGCGTGTTGAAGAAACAACTTCCCTAAGGTCATCTCTTCCCCCGTGCCTACCTTGGGTGCAAAAATCACCAGAATTCGTGTGTTTAGTCTTTCTGACCATGGTAGGTCTTTTAGTTATGAAAGTTGAGTCAGTTTAAGAACTATTCCAACCTGAATCCCCATGCACAGTCCTGTTCTAATTTTCTTGGCTGGGAATCTTTCCCACTAAGGGTCCTTCCTGAGTCTTTACAAAAGCATCAGTCTACCCAAGGGATATTGTTTGATCAAGTCTCCAAGGTCTAAAGGCCAGTGCCTCCCACTACATGTTCTTTTTACTTTGGCTGCTACACACTCTTATCCTTTGTTGCTTTCATCAGGATCTAAGCTCATTGGAAGGTTCTGAAGGAAATCTGAGAAATTCAGAAGAAAATGGCAGAGGAATACAAAATGGAACAATGAAATACTATTTGTAACCTGTAAAACTGGCAAAGCACACAAAAAGGAACTCTACTGGTGTTCCTCATAATTGTTGGTGAAAATACAAATTGGTACCCGGTTTCTGGAAGGGCATTTGCAGACACATACTGACTATCTTAAAATATCTGTTGATCTTCAATTTCTCCCCTAGGATTTTTCCTAAGAAAATACAAACGTATATAAAGATTATTATCCCGGTGATGTTCACCATTGTAAAAAAAAAAAAGGAAATAGCTTTAATATCCATCCTTATGGGGTTAACTGAATATATTATGCTACATTTATGAGACATATGATAAAGAATACTATGCAGGTATTAAAAATAATCCAGTATGTTAAATGACAAAAATAATAGATTTTTAACCAATATGTATAATATTATAATACTTTGAAGCATAGCATATATAAGGTTAGGAAAAAAGTCATCAGTTCATACATTAAGTTAACAACAATTATCTTTAAGTTAAGGATTATGATAAACTGTATCTTCTTTTTTTCCAGTTCTGTATGGTCCAAATTTTCTACAGTTAACATGCCTTCAGTGAAGTAAGCTTGGTTTTGACCTCTTAGTTTTCTTTCAAAAATAATTTCACGGTTTTCCTCATGACATCATTAAGAAAGGAAAGGGATCAAAAAAGCAGCCCTATCACCCTACCGGAAAGAACTCCCTACCTTTTCTCTCCCTTGTAACCAGCACCCTTCTTTAGAACACGGTATCAAAAAACATCGCCGACACATTTGAGGGAAATTGAAAAACAAAACACACACACCCCTTAAACGGTAAAATAGTAGCAAGACGCCACTGATTTCAAAAGAAGAAAATCAAACAATATTCAATTTCCTGTTCATTCTCTAAACTCGACCTCTGTGTCTGATAGGTCCAATGAATTTGGGAAGGGCCTGATTTCCTCGCTACCTTCCTCCCTCCCTTTTAGAAACAAGCTGCACTTCAGGCAGCAGCAAGGTCTGACGAAAGGCGCCGGCGGGACCCCTTGCTGCAGGATGGGGGAAGAAAGAAATGCGGAGCAGAAAAAGATACCCAGTGCCATTAAGTACCTAGCTCAGTGAAGGCATCTAGGAGCTGCTGGGAAAGGGTGTCTATAATAACTATTATTTAGTCTAAAAAAAAAAAACCCCAAAAACAAAGCCCCTTTTGGAAAACAGGAGCATTGAGCTAGTGTCAGTCGGGTCACAGGCAGCGGACAAGTCAAGCAGAACTAGTGAGCAATTTCCAGGGCTTCACGGGAAGGTCGAACAGTCCTGAAAGCCCGTCCTCCGCGCTGGGCAAGCGGGCCACCTGGGCCCAGGGGCGCCCCCCCGCGTCCACCTCTGCCCTGAGTCAGCATCGGCCGGCGGGCGGCCCCGGGTGGAGCATGCGCACTCGGCGTTGCATAATCATCCGGGCTGCCTCTCGCCCGCGCGCTTGTCGTCGGCTCCCCCTGCTGGAGAAACAGGAAAATGGAGCTTTCGAGGACATCTGCTTCTTGCCCTGGGCTTTCTCTACTTTTAGCACAGTATTTTCTCCCTGTGCCACCACCGGAAGGGAATTTTCTGCAGAGAAAGAGAAGCAAGGGACCTTAGCCCTGCAGCACAGAGCATCCACTGGAGCGTCAGTCAGTAGACAGTTTCCGTGGGAGGAAGGGCTCTTTCTCAGCAGTTTCCCCACATGGCTCCAATTCTTGCCTTCAGCCTGTATACTGGAGAGGCCAGGCCTCCGTCTGACAGCAGAGACAGGGCCGGGAAGGATTTCTCAGTGCCTCGGGGAACGCTAAGGCGCCGAGTTTGCAGCCTTCTCTTTCCTTTAACTCCGCATCGCATGATAGAAGCAGAAAGACCCTTAGACCACAGGGATGTCTGTGTCTTCCTGCAATCCCGACGAACTGCCTTTCACTTCTGGAGAATTGCAGGGATCTCCCTGAAAGTGTAGCCGCAGCCCTCACCTAGCCCTAAGAATATCAGAGGGATTCACTCTTGCCTCTAAATTGTCTCCTTGAAAGTTTGATGACCCTTGGGCGTGGGTGGCCTGTGGCCGCACAAATTCCCATGTCACTGTGCACTTTCACTGAGGAGGGTGGTATCAGCTGAGAAAAGTTAATGGCACTGTCACCTTCTCTTTGCTCAGCTTGTGAGAGAGGTGACACATCACCCACCTGAGCTGTGGCTAACGGGTGGAGGGGCTGAGCAGAGCCTGAGGGGCTGGCAGGGTCTTGCAGGTGCAGGACGTGGGTCCCCAGAGTATGCTCTCTGAATCTTAGGGGGCATCTTGCTTTTTAATTTTGGTCCAAGTTATTTACGTTCTCGTTTTCTCATGGTTCTCAATCCTAGCTGCACTTTAGAATCACCCAGGGAGCTTTTAAAAATCACCTATGCTCAGGCTCTGCCCCAGAATAATTAAATCAGAATCTCTGGGGAGTGGAGCCAGGGCATCTGCATTTTTTTAAAGATTCTCAGATATCTATAAGAATGAGCCAAGGCTTAGAACCACTCCCCTAGTCTTTATCTTCTCAGCTCTAGGACATGACCTTATACAAAATAGGAAGTCAGCACTGTTTGATGAATGAATGAGTGAGTAAGGTCTGGGAAGGGTAAAAACAAACGTATACTCCTTTATGACAAATATGCTAAAATATTGTGATTAGTGAGTTAATGAATAACTAAAACTAGACCAGACAATAAAGACAGTCCCAAAACTAGGCGTGGAAACTTCTAGGGTAGTCTTAAGAGGGTGGGTCAGATGACCAACGCTGATGGGAAAAGGCCCCAGAGCAGCCTGTGTTTATTGTTGGTACTGGTCTAGTAAAGTCCTCGCTTCCTCCTTGGAGAGTAGGGGAGGAGGACAGCAGGACAGGAAGGAGTCGGGGAGAGGAGAGGGATTTGAAGTCTCATAACTGATTAGGAACAGAGGATGGTGGTGCTACCGGTGAGTGAGTCTGGCCAAAGCCCTTGCTGAACACACAGAGCGTGTGGAACTTGGGGTGCCCCGGGGTGGTTGAAGCAGAGGGCTAAGGTGCTGTGTGTTTAGGGGAGGCAGGCCACAAGCTCATCAAAGAGACTCAGGAACACAAATAGACATTTGGCGCATCCAGGCGAGTCCAGTCTCCCGCCCAAACAAAGGCGAACTCCTTGAGGCCAGGAACAGTATCTTTCTCCGACTCTTTCTGGAAAGTTTCCAATTCCCTTCACATGTGGGAGTGGACTGGCTTCTCAAGTGAGTTCAAGAAACAGGAGAAGTACAGAAAAATGAAGGATGGCATGAAAATTCAGTGGGATCCCAAATGGTTAAAATGCATGCATGAAGGGTAGGGGAATAGGTGAATGGGGAGCCGGGGGAAGGGTTAGAGGCTGATACAGTTGTCCTCTAGAGCTGGTGACTTCTGGCCACGGTAGATGCTTGAAACTCTCTTGTGGGATGTTTGTGAGTCTTTCAAGGTCTTCTTTCTGGACACCTTGACCTGCAGCTCCCTAGAAATGGGAAATGCCTGTCGCCTGTCGTCTGGCAGTCAGCTGTGACTCCCAGCTCAGCCCCTGGACTCACAGTGCTCCACCCTCCCTTGGGGTCACACTGTGGCTCCAGGCATTCCCCATGGGTAATCATTTCTAGATTACCTCAAGTCAACTCCCCCCATGTCTTCACTCTTGTTTTCCGGAAATCTCAACGCTTTGCCCAGCTTAAGTGAGGGGGAGCTAGCTTTAAGTGAGCTTGGCCCCCTTCCTTCTGCTACCTCAGGCTTACATACAGGCCTCTTACTTTTCAAGCATGTCTCAGAATTTAGTCCAAATGTTGCCCACATTCCAGGACACACCGGGAAAATTCTCCTAAGAGTCTCCTTAAAGCCCCTCTCACTTGGGCTTTAGGTGGGGGGTGGCACCCATCCTTTTCTCCATGATGGGAGGATGTGGGGAACACAATGACAAGTCCAGATATGGTCTCTGGACTGTTCCATCTTAATTTATGAAAGTTACGAGGGGAGGTCTAACACCTCACTTTAGAATATACGGGAGCTTGACACCTGCTCCAATTTTAAGCTATATCTATAAACTCTTTTATACTCTTCCCTTTGAAAAGTGGAGCCTATTCTCTTACCCTTGGCTGTGGGATGGATTTAGTGACTGGCTTCTAGCAAATAGAATAAAAGGAAGTGGCAATATGAGACCTCCGAGATTAGGCCATAAAAGGCATTGTGGCCTCCTGCTTGCTCTCTTTTTCTCTCTTGAATCTCTTGTTCTGGGGAAAGCCAACTGCCACATTGTGCGGACACTCACACACCCTCTGGAGAGGTCCATGTGACAAGGGACTAAGGCGTCCTGCCAGCAGCCGTCCTAGCGAGCCACCTTGTAGTGGACCCCCCACGCATAGTTAAGCCTTCAGATGATGCAGCCCCTGCCGACGTCTTGACTGGAACCTCATGAGAAGCCCTGAGCTGGAATTACCCGGCTAAGTGGCTCCCAAATTGGTGAACCACAGAAATTGTGAGATACAGGAAAAGTCACATTTAAGATCTTGTTGGATCTTGTTTTTTTACCTTTCCCCTCAGCACTACTGCTTCTTTCTGCAAGCATCGGAGTCTCCATGTGAGGGCTTCCCCTGGCCCAGGAGCTGCTCTCCTGAATGGGCTGCGCCAGAACTGCTGGGGAGTCACTCCCTCCGGGAGCAGCTCTCCTCCAATGGTGGGAAGGGTTGGTGGATAAGTGCCTCAGCTGCCTCTCCTAGTGGATGAGACGACTGAAGGACACACTCTATGCAGTAACTCAGGGGTCCCCAGCAGGATGGAGCCCCACTTGTGCACAGTACCAGCTTGTCCACTGATGCCCTATGGTGACTTCCTTCCCTTCTAGGTCCTACTTTCCCACTCCACTGCCAGTGCTTCCTTGAATCTTGCCCCACATATTCTGGTGTACCCAAATTCTGTCTCAGGGTGTGCTTCTCAGGAAACCCAACTAGATCACCTCCCCTCTGCCCCTTGCACGCTCTTCCCTTGGGGGAGATGGATGGAGCTGCTTAGTGAGTTTGAGAGAAGGAATGGAGAGTGGAGGACTCAGCCATGCTGGGCTCTCTCGTCAGAGATAAGTGTACATCAGTGTGTGTCCTGTCTGCAAGATGCTTACAGTCTCTGTGCATCCAATGTCATGATTACCAGGGTATATTCTGCCTTTGCAGGGGAGCACCTGAAATTTAGGGTTGGCAAGCTCAATGGGGATTAGATGTCTTAGGTGATCTGATTATGGATATAGATCAATCTGTGCCTTCTAACTCAGTCCTTCTCTAATTAACTGCTGTCATGGGCCCCATTTGTCTGATTCCTGTCTCTTTTCTCAAATTGTTTTAGTACTCCAGAAGGGTAAAGAAGAATGTTTTTTATTTGCACCCTAAAATGTCAACAACATGCACAATATAGGGGGTAGAATGAGTAATTTATGAGCATTTGCAAATAGCCTACAAAATTAATTGTAGAACATTATGCCAAGTAGCGGTTTTTTGTTTATAAAAAGAAAACTCAATAATCTTTAGTAAAATACCATGTTAACGGTCCCTCTCAGGTCATCAAGCGCTACAGAAGAGTGAAAGGGGAAAATAATATGGCAGCAAAGCCCGCTTATAAACCGCGCACGTTTGCATCACACACTGTTAGGAGAACTCTGGTATGCGGTTCTGGAATGATGTTGGGATTTTAGCTTTACAAAATGGAATATCTCTTTGCTTATTTGGATTTGTTTCTGGCACAGTGGGAAGCCCTTAGTCATAAACTTCCGGGAATTTTCAAGTCAAGATGGTGTTTAGCATTTACTTCTTAGCTGCATTAAGCTAGGTTCCATACACCCCCACACATCCCCGCTACCATTTCCTCCCTAGAAACAAATAATTAGAAATGACAGACCATTTTTTTTTAATAAAAAGGATGTGGCCCACTCAAAATTTAAATTCTTTTTGAAAGAAAAACAGAACAGAACCACACAGTAGAAACTAGAGCTGAATTTGCAGCTATGTCGGCTTCAGGAACAGAAGCAAGCGTTCAACTAGAGAGAGTTGAAGGACAACTTGGTGAAGTAGTGCTGAGAAATTTACCTCGAACTTGGCACGGCCAGATAAAAAAGATCAATTTCCTGACACAAATGTTAACAATCATGGTGAGTAGAAAGAGGAGTTCCAGCATGTACCTCATAGGAAGCCCAAAAACAGAGGCTTGAGGCATCCCTCAGAAACACTATTCTGAACATTGTATCTGAAGACATACCAGCTGAGAGTTTTCCAGAACCAAACAAAGATACAATTCCTTAGATTTAAAGCTCATACTGAATGCTGATCAGAATAGAAAGAAACAGACACCTATGCATATTCGAGTGAAACTGCAGAACAGACATAACATAATATCTTAAAATCAACCAGAGAGGGGCCGGCCCCGTGGCTGAGTGGTTAAATTCACTCACTCCACTTTGGCGGCCAAGGGTTTTGCAAGTTTGGATCCTGGGCATGGACATGGCACTGCTCAACAGGGCATGCTGAGGTGGCGTCCCACACAGCACAACCAGAGGCACTCACAACTAGAATGCACAACTATGTGCTGGGGGACTTTGGGGAGAATAAAAAAAAAAAAATGATTGGAAACAGTTGTTAGCTCAGGTGCCAATCTTTAGGGGGAAAAAAAAGCAACCAGAGAGAAAAATATTGCATTGCATACAAAAGAATCACACTAAGACTGACGTCAGACTTGTTAGCAGCAAAAATGGAGGCCAGAAGTCCACAAAGTAACATCTTCAAAACGCTCCAGGACTTCAACTGTCTACCCTGAGTTCACTTTGCGGTTAAACTCTCTTTCAGGGGTGATAAATGGGTTAAGAAAGTTTGCCACTGTGGTCTCTCATTGAAATAATTATTGAAGGAGGTATTTATTATTACAAGAAAAAAGTCAGCCCAGAGGAAATAAGTAGAATTCAGACAACGCAGTGAGCAGGGAAAAATTGTTTAGGAAAAGTGGAGCTGTGCATATTCATGAGTTTCGCTAGTCTGTGAAGATGCTGACGTATGACAGTCTTCAGTTATAGACCCTGACATGTCTCCGAGAAAAGGAAGTCCATCACTTCGACTAAAAGTTACAGTTAATGTGGCTGGGTGAGATGACGTTAGAAGCAATAGTGACAGAGAAATAGAAGTATGTTTGTGCTTCTGGTTTTTAAGGAAAAAGAGAGTAGTTTTGTCCTAAAGTAGTGCCATTTTTTCCCCTGAATATGAAAGACCATAGTGACGGAAAAAACTTGGAAAGCGAATTTTACTTGCCTTGGTTTATAATACTTAAGTCAGCAAAAAGCCGTGAAATATTTTAAAATTTTGAAGAACAAAAATTTGGGGTGAACTAAATCTACATGTATCAGCATATATACAGTATATATCTGAGCAAAAAAGTCATTTTGCAGGATAAATAATAATGACACCATGTAATTCAACATTAAAATTGTGTTGAACATGGGTAAGACCCATGTAACCATCACTTAAGTCAAAAACGGATTAACACCATCATCTCACCATCTCTTCTCTTGTCTCTTGACAAACTCTCCCCTTCCTAAAGGTAACCATTATCCCAATTCTAACACTATAGTTTAGTTTTGTTTTCAAACTTTATATTAACGAAATCATTTAATATGCATTCTGTTATATCTTTATCCTTTTGTTCAACATTACATTTGTGATATTTATTCATGTCGTTGGTTTGGGTTCAACTATTCATTTGGAAGATAAAATTCTATGTATCTATCAGCTGCCTGTCATCTGTTCATTTTGAGGTCATATTATGTTATATTGTATCAGTCAGGGTCTGTTAAGCTTACATTAGTAACATAAAGATAGTAAAACACGTGTAAAGTCTCTGTGGATTAACACAAAGTGTTTATTTCTTGCCCTTGCAAAATCCACAGCAGGTCGGGGGACTCTCCATGGCTATCGTCTTCCTCGTATGACTGGGAGACCCAAGCTGCTTGGATCGTATGGCTGTGACATTTCAATACCTGGTCTCCACATTTACTGCCAACAAGAAAGCAAGGGATGTGAAATCACAAAGGGAGCGTTTAATCCTCCAGCATGGAAGTAACACACGCATCACATCGACTCACATTCATTTGTCACAACCTGCCATAAAGCCCTTTTTACCTGCCTGAAGGCTGGGAAGTATCATCTTCTGTATGTGTAGACAGGAGAGGAGAATCAGCTACTGGCGGGCACTAATGAGATCTATCACACATACTTTAATAAAAATAATTTTTAGGGATATCTACTATAAATTATATGTTGTAACCATGATAGAAAAAATATTGGCTAATGTTTGTCATAAATTAACGGTGGATGAAATCTATTTAAGTAAGATAAAGAATTTATCTAACATAAGAAAAAAAGAGACAACTTTAATTACAAAATGTTAAAATGTTTGTTGATTAAGGAAAACCATAAACAAAGTCAAATCTAAGCAAATCAAAATGTAAGTAACAAAATGTTAATCTCCCTAATGTACAAATAAGCTCCAATAAATGGAATGGAAAAAACCCAGAACAATGGAAAAAAGGCACGTGCATAATATTTACAGAAGTGGTAATTAAACTGATAATGATGCTTATACTGACTAGTAATTAGTGAAACATTTTACCCATCAGAGCTACAGAATTGTTCAGATTGATAATTTACAGTTCCAATGAAGTTATGGGGAAATAGATGTTAGTTTCACACACTATTGGAGGGAATGTAAATTACACTAATCTTGTGGAAAGTAATTTGAAGTGATATATTCAAATTTTATATATGTCAGTCCTATAACTCAGCAATTCCATGTCAGGGAATCTACACAAAAAAGTACTTGTATAGAGCCTGAAGCATGTAAGTTCAAGAATGCTCATTTCAATATTGTCTGTAATAGTACAAAATAAGTGCCAACCTAAATACCCATTAATAAGGGACTGGTTAAACAATTCATAGTTTATCCATTGCATGCAATTCTATATGCCTCCAACACTATAGACTTACTCCCCAAAATGATTGTTCAGTTACTATCTTTTTGCCATAATGCCATTTGAAAATTTATACCACTTTTCGGTGACTTTCATTTTATTTTTTTAGTAGCAGTGCTTTCACCTAAAAACCTACAAAATAGGGGGCTGGCCCCGTGACCGAGGGGTTAAGTTCTTGCGCTCTGCCTTTGGCGGCCCAGGGTTTTGCTTGTTCGGATCCTGTGCGTGACCATGGCACCAGTCATCAGGCCACGTTGATGCGGTGTCCCACATGCCGCAACTAGGAGCCACAACTAAAAATATACAACTATGTACTGGGGGAATTGGGGGAGAAAAAGCAGAGGAAAAAAAAAAGAAGAAGATTGGCAACAGTTGTTAGCTCAGGTGCCAATCTTTAAAAAAGAGAAAAAATAAATAAATAAAATAAAAATAAAAACCTACGAAATAAATATGACCTAAAAAACTATATTTTGACTTTATTATTTTAGACAAGGGCACACTCAAAATTTACTCAATACAAAAATTTCTATGCAGAGACGATATGTGGGACAGATTTCAATTGCTGTCAGATTTGTCTTCCTTTGTATGGGCACACAGAACACGAGGGATAAAGAAGCAGCAACTTCTATGACTCTGGTCTTTTATGCACATGTACTCCTATTTGTAAATGTTTTGACCCACTCTTGTGTTTAGTCTTTATTTTCAAGTGTACTTTGAATTAAAGTTAACTGTGAGCCCCCAAATAGCTCAAAAACTGATAAGTAAGTGTTGTTGTAGAAAGAAAAGTTAGGAAAATTTTAATCATGGAGCAAAGGATGAGTGAAATAAAAGAGGTTGGAAGCAGGAGACAGAAGTAAAGATTCTGCAGTCTTTTAGGATAGTTCACTCTGCTTAATACGCGATCTTGAATGCCTGGCTGAAGGTCAGTTACCTGATCTCCCCCAGTCCTCCTTAGAACGCCTCCCTCGCACCTCTGCTCCACCTGCCCATTCACTGTCTGCCCCGCCTTAGTGAGTACACTAAACTTTCATGATGTTATTGCATTGACTTCCTTCATAAAAAGCTGATTTTGTTTTCCCTCAAATTGTTTCTTATTGCTTATGTAAACTTGGTTTTATTGTCAATCAATTGGTTTTTCTTCGTGAAAATTGTTTTGGCGTCTTAGGTTGGCAGGAAGGAAAACATAGGCAAGAAAGGAAATCCTTGAAAAGAATCATAATTTTTCCCATTAAAATTGATATAAATATTGCTTTTCAATTTAAACGACTTTATAGCTAATGGCATAGTTTGAGTTGTGAATTAAATTTGTTAAGCAGGTCATGAGCATATTAAAGAAATTTGTGCATAAGGCTGTGCAAGGTTATCTGTGATTGGTAAGTGGAAAAAGAAAGTTGCTGAATATTATATGTTATGAACTCATTTTTGTAAAAATGATCTGGAATGACATTATTAATAGTGATTATGCCTGGGCTTCTAGAATGCTAGTTATTAGTTATGAGAGATCTGAGACACAGTGCTAAGGATCCCAGCTCTATAACTTGTTCACTGTAAAACTTTGGCCAACATAGCTCTTCTCAAAAGCTTCACTTTTTTGTAACCTGAATATCACAGATCATAATTATTCTACCTCACAGGGTGGTTGTGATGATTCAACGAGGTAATCAACTGCCAGACACAGTAGGTGGGCTACACATTGTAGCCATTGTTATTATTTTATGTACATCTGTATTGTTCGTTTATTTTAAAATGAACACGTCTTAACTTTGTAAAAAGATTAAAATAGATCTATAAGTTGTGTTGAGCTTTTATTTATTTATTTATTTTGAGGAAGATTAGCCCTGAGCTAACTACTGCCAGTCCTCCTCTTTTTGCTGAGGAAGCCTGGCCCTGAGCTAACATCGTGCCCATCATCCTCCACTTTATATGTGGGACACCTACAACAGCATGGCGTGCCAAGCGGTGCCATGTCCACACCCAGGATCCGAACCAGTGAACCCCGGGCTGAGGAGAAGCGGAACGTGCAAACTGAACTGCTGCGCCCCCGGGCTGGCCCCTGGGCTGTGCTTTTAGAATAGGTTTTCCTATATCCCAAATGACTCCTCTTTCCTCAAGAATTTGAATAAATGTGTAAATTTGGATAAATTTGAATAAATGCTTATCTGAACCTACCGTCGATTCCTGGGTCTAGTGTTTGCGCTGTTTCCACACTCCTGCTACAGCCTGATGGAGATGCTTCTCTAGTTCTTGACTCCCAGGTAAGGTCTTTTCATTTTGAGTACCATAATTTTAAATGACAAATGAAATACGAGTTTTCTTCACATAATGTATAAATACATACCGATCAATACCATTTATTAATTCTTGCTTCTGTCTCATGTGGCTTTTTGTTTTCATGTTTTGAGGGGAGAAGAGACTTGGCGATGAGAACACCTTAATGTGGAAACCCTGAGTTCGTGGTTTCCACTCACCTGTTTGCCAGCGAGGCTGATAAATGGTGCTGGGTAAGGAAGCCGGGAGCTTCTGGAAATGTGACAGAAACCCTCTGTCCACCACCACACCAGAGACACGGGGCCCTTAGAGGTAAATTCATGAGGTTAAGGGCAAGCAAAACACTAAGCTAGACTTAGATTATCTACCCAGTGACAACACTCTGGTGGAGTATTGTCTACACATGAAGTGCTCAGCAAGCGTGGGGCAAACAGGCCTTCTTTTCCTTAAAATATAAACAAATGCGTGTCCTCCAGCAATTGTGAGAGGAGGATGGATGGAAGGTGAAAATTACGAGGAAGAACGTGGGAGAGCTGAGGGGAGGTCATTGAATCATTGCAGGTTTATAAAGATGTGGCTTTTACGTCTTGGCTATTGTGAATGGTGCTGCCTCGAACATAGGGGTGTGTAAGTCTCTTTGGATTCTTGATTTCATGTTCTTTGGATAAATACCCCGTAGTGGGATAGTTGGGTCATACGGTATTTCTATTTTTAATTTTTTGGGAAACCTCCATACTACTTTCCATAGTGGCTGCACCAGTTTGCGTTCCCACCAGCAGTGTCTGAAGGTTCCCTTTTCTCCACCTCCTCCCCAAGGTTTCTTATTTTCTGTCTTGGAAGATAAACACTTGGATAAAGAGAACAGATTAGTGGTTACCAGAGGGGAAGGGGACTAGTGAAAGGGGTAAAGGGTCACATACATATGGTGATGGATAAAAAATTAGACTCTTGGTGGTGAGCACAATGCAGTCTGTACAGAAACTGATAAATAATAATGTACACCTGAAATTACACAATGTTATGAATAATTATAACCTAATAAAATAATTGAAAAAGAAAGATGTAGCTTTTATTTCCCACTTTGTTCATGAAAAAATGTACATAAAGAACTTCCGTTTTGCTGGGAATTGAAGTAAATCGATTTGCAGCATCAGACTTTCTTCTCCTTGGCCTTCCATGGTTCTCCATCCTCAGAGATTGGGAGTTATTCTGGGTGCTCGGTTGCTCAGCCCTGTATCTGAGTGCCGGGAATCATTTCACACTTCAAAAGATCTTTAAATTCAGCATTAAGTTATCTCATAATTGACTTGTCTCCACTCTGTGTTTTAACACATAAGATTCCAACCAAATTAAAGTACAACAGATGGGGAAATTCACTCGAAAAGGAACACTAATGAAGTAGTTTTCCTTTCTCTTTGCAAGCTAGGGTTAATAGATTGATTTCGGATAACCGAGGATGTGTTTCCAATCCTTGGGGTTTGGAACATAGGCACGTGGACTGAAAATCTAAGCAACAGTTAGTGCTTCTTTTGAGCCTGTAGGGAAAGCTCCCCATTTCGGGTGGTTCTTTTTGTGCTCATCATGTGCCATCACCACCACCCAGGTACTGAGTTCTTGTGTGGGCATGGCACTGCTCACTGCTGGCGAGAGCAGCTGACACTACTGGTATCAACCTGGTGCTTGTCAACCCCCTTCCCACACAGGAATAAAGCAAGAAAAATACAGCCAGTCAGGACAACTCTAAACAAACCCCAAATCCCCCAAGGGCATAGTTAACCTTCTGCTATAGCATGATGTCACATCCAGGATATCGACATTGAGACAATCCACTGATCTTATTCAGAACTCTGTAGTTTTAATTATACTCATCTGCATGTGTGTGTTTAGTTCTGTAGAGTTTTATCACCTGTGTAGGCTGTGTATCCACTACCGCAGTCAAGATGCTGAGCACCTCCACCACGAAGGTACTTTGTGTTGCCCTTTTATAACAAAACCAGGCTCCCTTCTCCAAACTCTGACAATCACAAATTGTCCTCCATTTCTAAAATTTTGTCATTTCAACAATGTTATATAAATGGAATCATATGATATGTAATCTTTTGGCATTAGCTTTTTTCACTGAATATAATTCCCTGGAGATTTATCCAAGTCATTGTGCATATCAATAGTTCATTCCTTTTTACAGCTGTGTAGTATTCCATCATGTATGTCTACCACTGTTTGTTTAATCATTCAGCTCTTGACGTATGTTTGGGCTGAATTCAATTTTTGGCTTTTGTGAATAAAGCTCCCATGAACATTCATGTAAAAGGTTTTAGGGTGAACCTGAGTCTTCATTTCCTGAGAGAAATGCCCAAGAGTTCAATTGCTGGGTCACGTGGTAGTTGCACGTTTAATTTTTTTGAGGAATTTCCCAATTGTTTGCCATAGTGGCTGTACCATTTTATATTACCAGCAACAATACAAGAGTGGTCTAGTTTCTTCTTATCCTCACCTGCGTTTAGTGTTGTCAATATTTTTTATTTTAACCATTCTGATAGGTATGTAGCGATATCTCATTGTGGTTTTAATTTGCATTTCCCTGATGGCTAATGATTTTGAGCATCTTTTGTTGTGCTTATTTGTCATCTCTCTATCCTCTTTGGTGATGTCTCTTCCTGTCATTTGCCCATTTCCTGATGGTATTGTGTTTACTGTTGAGTTTTGAGAGTTATTTATACATTTTTTAGATACTAGTTCTTTGTCAGGTGTGTGGTTTGCAGATACTTTCTCCCAGTGTGTAGCTTGACTTTTTATTCTCTTCATATGATGTTTGATTTTAATCTTTAATTAAAATTTTAACTACACTTTTGATAAGACTCAATTTATCAATTTTTTTCCTTTTATAGATTGTGATTTTGATGTCAAGTCCAAGAATTATTTGCCAAAGATCTCAGAGATTTTATCCCCTGCTTTTTCTAAATGTTTTATAGTTTTATGTTTCCACTTTAAATCTACGATCCATTTTGAGTTAAATGTTGTCTGAGGTAAGAGGTTTAGGTAAGGGTTCTTTTATCTTTTTTTACCTATGGAAGTCAAGTTGCCCTGGCACCATTTGTTGCAAGGTGATCTTTCTTCCATTAAGGTGATTTTGCATCTTGGTCAATAATCAGTTGGGCATACAGTATTTGTGTAGATTTATTTCTGAGTCCTCTACTCTGTTCCATTGATCTACTGTCTATCATACTGCCAATATCAACATTGTTTTGATTATGATAGCTTGATATTTAGCCTTGATATTGGGTAGAGTAATTCCTCCTTTGTCAATATTGTTTTAGCTACTTTGGTGCTCATGTCCTAGAGAATCTTGGACCCAAGGGGACGAAGCGGCTTCCTTGACCAAGTACCAGCTGTAGCTGGGTCCCTTCTGCCAGCTCCACAGACCTGCCTCAGTATCTCAGTGAAAAATGGGAGTCACAGGCCCAGCAGGGAAGGATAATGCTTCCAAAGCTACTTATTAGTGGTAGAGCTCACAATTAATTGTTCTTGCCAGTGGTGTCAGCTCATCTGATGTTGTCAGAAGGACTCTCATTCTAAGCCAGAGCAATGAACCTACCTTGGCTGCCTCCTTGTGTTAATTTGATGATCAGAAAACAATGGGTCTGGGTGGTCTTCCTCTGTTGTGTAGGGGGAAGAAAGATGCCCTGCCGCTGTTCCTCCAGTCCTGGGGTCCAAAGCCAGCTCTCCTTCTTACCACTTTCCAGAGTCCTACTTTCGTTACCAGTGGCATCATTTCCAGAGTTTTTAGTTGTGCTTAGTGGGGAGGAGCAAGGACACGACTAGAAGTCAAGATCTATCAAATAGGTATTTTTAAAAACAGATAAGCAGCTGCTTATTTAAATAAAAAAGACACTACTATGTCAAGAGCAGCACTTGGCCATTTAGCAGAATTGAACAAAATTTCAGAGCCTGGAAAATGTGTACCAAATCCCCAATTAACCAAAGTTCTTAGGCTTTATTAAAATGCTTGAACTTTTCTTCTTCCTTTTGACAAAAATAGAGTCTGGGCTAAATTCCAATTTGAATAAGTATACTGATCTTCCAAGTTCCCTTGGCAGTGTCCACACATGCAATTTTCTCCACTTTCTGTCGTTAAGCAGTGGAACAGGACGCTGTGCACACTGGGGTAGATTGCTGGGTTCTACTGAGAGCTGCCTGGAGGTGAAGCAGCTTTCAGATTTATAACACCAAAGCCCGCAAAGCTGTGTATGTGAATCAGCACTCTGTTTTTCTCCCTGATTAAAACCCCCTTATTTTCCTTGCCATTGTTTTTGAATCTGCTTAATACTTCTATGAAAATAAACAGATGTGTTTGCTGAAATAAAAATCACGTGACATTTGCAAGTGCAGCATTTGGATGAGAGTCCTGGCTCCTGCCAATTGGTCTGAAGGCGCTTCGGTCCTTACCTTCTCCTGGTAGTTCTACTGAAGACGCTGTCCACCTTCACTTCTCAGTTGAACACCTTCCAGGCAAATCTCTTTGCTCTTATTTCCGCCTTATTAATAACTTCTGGCCCAGAGCTCTGACACCATACAGTATTTTGTATCTAGATGCAATTCTATCTTTTTTCAAAAGACTCTTAAAAACATAACATTGGAAAGGGTCCAAAACTCACAAGATGTTCAACTCAATCTTTTTAAGGAGGACAAATTTAAACCAAACAATCTACATTATATTTAAGAACCTCTGGAGACATAAATTCCATTGATATCCTTGGCAGATACATTCTAATGTTGAGTGACTTTGTTTCCAGGTAAATTTCTCCAAGTTGATTAGGTATTAATCCATTCTTCAAAGCAAAAAGCAATTTGAACTAGAAGAAAATATCTTACTATCCTTTATTAATTGAAACTAAAAATAACTTTCTAGAGCAGTAGAATTTTATGGGTTATGGACTCCTTTAATAATTGATGAAAGTTACAGATTTCATCAAAATAAGATATATATAATTGCAGAAGACTTAGGGGTCACCTAAAGCCCATCCAGAGCCCCCAGGTTAAGAACCCTTGCCCTGGAGTGTAGGTAATCTTCTGTGAGAACTTCTAAAGTGTCTCTTCTAAATTTCAGAATCCCTCACATAGGAACAAATTCGGGGAGTAGAATCCAAAATGAGGTTTGAATGTATCGATTATGATTCTTTGGTTATGTATAACAGAAACAAATTCTAGTTAGCTTGAGAAAAGAAAAGTCATTGGAGATATATTTGAGTGACTCATAGACTTGAAGAAAAACACAAATCAGAAGGGACAGCAAGCGAGGCAGCAGATACCAATGTAATGGACAGTCTCTGTGAGATGCTCATAATGACTCAGCTTCAGCTCTTCTGTTGCTGCCACCAAAACACAGTAGATGGGGGGCTGGCCCAGTGGCGCAGCGCTTAAGTTCACACGTTCTGCTTCCGTGGCCCGGAGTGCACCAGTTTGGGTCCCGGGTGTGGATATGGCACTGCTTGGTGAGCCATGCTGTGGTAGGTATCCCACATATAAAGTAGAGGAAGATGGGCACTGATGTTAGCTCAGGGCCAGTCTTCCTCAGCAAAAAGAGGAGAATTGGCAGTGAATGTTAGCTCAGGGCTAATCTTCCTCAAAAAAAACCCAAAACAAAAAATAGTAGAGGGGATTCAGGGCAGGCAGAAACAAGCAATGTGCATTACAGTATCCACAGATATCTGGGAATGTAAGAATGGAAACTAATGCTATCCCTTATTTTAACTGCCTTTAATATTCTTATTACGGTCACAATTTTCTCTTTCTTATTAATTTATGTCTACATACAACATATCTATATGAAGTTTGAGGAATCAGGATAGAAACACTGATCAGCCTCCAAAATAGCCATTTCAGATGTGGCCAAAGAGTACAACAGACAAGAGGAAATTCTCAGAAGATGGAAACAGGGGCCATGGCGACGGATTGAACAGAGAGGTCTTCCTAGAGTAGAAAATCAGACCTGGACAAGGATCCTCCCCACTTCTCTGTGGGAGCCTTTGCAATGTCTACCCTGAGGAATTTCAGAATTGCTGTGAGGCAGCAGTGGGTGCGTCCCCCATTCTTCCCTTTTCTGAATGAGAGTGTTTATTGTTTGTCCCCGGATCCACAATTATATGTTGGATTTATGGGGAGAGAATGGGCAAAAAACAAACAAAGGGATGCCCCCTGGCTGAAGACATCAGTAAAAAGATACACTGTCATAAGTTTGGAACATTCTCATTTTAATTGTATGAATATGAGCTCCCTGGTAACTTTAGTGATGCACAAATTAAGATCCTATTTGGCAAATGAAGCTTCTCGATTAGACTATGATGTATGTCTTCTGTGAACATTGCAAAATACCATTGTTGACAACCCAACATCTGCTCTTATCACACTCTTTTAAGGGTGTGAATTTTTTTTAAGCTCTGTAAACCATATTTTTCAATATTTTCAGTTGAAGGTCAATCTAATCCATTTTTAAAAATGATCATAAGCATTGATATAGACCCATTTTAACATCAACCTAATAACCCAAATAATGCAAGTAGTGTATTTTATTCAGCTATAATCTACTGACAGACTGCTCTGTGAGGATTTGTGCTGTGGTCTGTGGGTGATTAAAATGCATAATATATGACAATTATGATATAGTCCTTCCACTCAAGGAGAATTTAAGCCATGATGTGATAGGGAAAAGTGTTATAAATGGTCTTAATGTGACAAACCAGTTAAACATTGATGACACAATTGAAGAAATAAAATTTAGCAGCCAAATTTGAAGCATCTGGGATACTGAAGGCCAATGGTTATTGAAATCTTCACATGATAGGTGAGCATCTCATGAGGAATTTTAACTTCCCTTCAGGAAATTTTTTCATGTCTACAAACCACAAATGAAACTCTCTGGATTTTCCCCTGCTTTCTTCCTCTTTGTCTTTATGGAGGCTGAGATGACAAATGCTGATGAATGCTGAATGAAAAAGGGAGTAGTCTGTATGAATGATAAATTGGAAAGTGGGTTTTGAATTCAAGTTGACTATTCTAAAAGCTATTTTCATGGAGTCTTATGTTAATAGTTTAATGATTGCAGATGTTTTGGTGTGAAAACGATGGTCCCTAGAAAAACTTTATTATTTGCCAAAGATTGTATTCCACACATTGTATTGTAAAATATGCAGACTTTGGACACATGCTACACCAGAAGTAACTGAGTTAAAAATTGCTAAGTTCATGGAGAAATACATGAAAATTTTGAAGTTCCTTGAGAAGAAATTACATAAGAACAATTTCGTATGATACTATTAATCAATGGGATGAATGGTCATTGGTGAGGTTGGAATCTTTTCCACAAAGGCAAAAATCATTTTTTCTGAGTTTTCTTTGTATTTGTCTAAATATATCACCCACCTACAGTGGAATTAAAGAGACATCCATATGCTGTCTGAATTGGTGATTCTGAAATCAACAGTTTGATAGACACTGAAAATAAAGTGTCATGATATTATATACCAGATGGGAAAGGGATTTACAGATTAGATGATTGAATTTTTATAATTAACAAAATGTATTAAATGTGTTTGGTTTATTCGAATAAAGTTAGATTTGTTTAAAGTTATGGATTGAATTGATACATACACGATAGAGTGATTTTCTGTATACGTTCGCTGAAAAAATAAATCGTACTGTGTGGTCCCACTGCCCTTTGGGCCCACACCAAAAACAAGGATGTTTAGCCTAAAGTTCTGAGCACAATACGTAACAAAGCTATTCCACCCATGTTTGGAAACTGTTTTATTTAAGTTAAGATGAATAAAATCTGTTTTGTAATTGATTGGACAAAGAAATGTTCTAACAACAGCTTGAAATGAAGTTCCTTCATAATGTTAATTTCAGAAATGTTCTATGGGGGCCGGCTCCATGGCTGAGTGGTTAAGTTTGCGTGCTCCGATGTGGCTGCCCAGGGTTCAGAACCTGGGCGTGGACATGGCACCGCTCGTCAGGCCACGTTGAGGCGGTGTCCCACATCCCACAACTAGAAGGACCTGCAATTAAGATATACAACTGTGTACGGGGGGGCGGGGGGGGGTTTGGGGAGATAAAGCAGAAAAAAAAAAAAAAAGATTGGCAACAGTTGTTAGCCCAGATGCCAATCTTTAAAAGAAAAAAAAAAAGAAATGTTCTGTGAAGGGCACCAAAAATTTTCCTTAATCTAGTGTAAACAGTTCCACTGGAGATATGGCCCAAGCCGGGGTTTATGGGTGGTAGAGCACATACTTTCTCTTCTGAGGCAACTTCCATTACTACATGACTCTTCTTGCCTCTTCTCCCTCTATTTTCCCTTTTTCCAAGAGGCAGTGGATGCTAAGGTTTCTTTTGAATGAGACAGAGACACAAAGTAAGTATCTGTTAACATATCAGAATATTATGTAACATTTTTTATGTGTGCAAATAATCTATATATAGCAGAGGGGCTCTGAGACTAGAAATCGATGTTTTTTGTTTTTGAAAACTTGATTTCTAAAAGCCGGTTAAAAGTTTCTCAAAGTTGTCAGCAAATTTTTGATTCATTTAATGAAGACTGCCCTTTGTTACATTTCAAAAAACACTTTAGCGAATACTTAGATTTTGCAAAAGGGAAACCCACAACCCTGTTCTCCAGTGGAGGCGCTGGAGGCACTGAGGATTAAATTGCCTTTATAATGATGTTTCATTATCACCCGAGTTGCACCCTGGGGATTGTTATTGACTCAGAGGCAGGCCTGTGACTGCAGAAGAGGAAAACTGTTTGCTCTGCTTTTGCAAGAGGCCTGAGAAGGAGGGATTGACCTTGAAGTACTTAGGGGGATGTAAAGAGGTAATGGTAGGAGACTAAGGAGAAAGAAACTGAATGGTGGGCCACGCACTTTGCCAAAGACAGTGGTCTGGGGATTGTAGGAACTGTGATGTGCTTTGTAGCTATACCCCGGTTAACTCAATCAACACGAGGGAGCCTATTTATATGGATATGTATTCCAATAGAGGTATTTATAAGTGTGGTCCACAGACAGTACTACCTTCAGCTTCTCAGCCATCATTACTATTCTTCTAGATGATGACCTCAGCGGGGACAGTGCCATCTCTAGAGAATATTTAGGAAATACCTGGTGGCATTTTGGTCTTCCTAAATGGGAGAGAACTATTGCTATTTATGGGTTGAAGGCAAAGATGATAGATGCCCCCCAAGTTTTGAAAGAGTCACATGCAACAAAGAACTATCTATCTCCTCTATGATTTGAATGGCCCATCGTTCATGTAGTCTAAAAACAAGTTAATGATCCAAGAACCTAACTCGGTAAGATATATCAAACCAAAGTATTTGTTGTACAGTTTTAAAGTTCACTGAATATTTCAGGAATGCAACCATTATGTACAATAAGGGCAGACTAAACATTGTTATCTTTGGAAATTTACCAAAAGGGTTGTTCACCATTTTGGAAAATGTATCACCCATGGCAACCCCATTCCAAATATCTGAGTCACAATTACAAACCACCTGTAAATCAGGCTGCACTTCTCTCTGCTGCATTGTACCTGGTGTTCTATGTACCAAGTATTTCATTTCTAGGGCAGTCACTCCAAGCATTTATAGACCGATATTCAAAGTATCTCATTACAAAATACTTTGATTTTATTTTTCCCTTATTTTAACGTTTGGGCACTACATTTATTTTTTATTAGAAAATACTTTGTTAGTTCTACCATCTTGCTATCTCTTTTTTGTTCTTACCAGTTTTCTTTGCTGTTTTCCCCTTTTCTCTAAACTACTTTTGGATTAATTATTTTTAGTGTTTCATTTCACTAATGACTTATTATCTTTGTTTCATTTTTTACTAAAAGTTTAAGACTAACAATATATTTCGTGAAGTTCTCACAGCCTTCATTCAAATAATATTCTAGGAATTTATGTATTATTTAAGAAGCTACATTGGTATATCTTCATCTCTACTTCCTGTCCTTTGGGTGATTGTTGTCTACACTTTACTTCTCTGTAGATTATAAAGTCCAGAATGCACTGTAACCTTTTTTTTTTTTTTTTAGTTATCATTGCAACTAGTATTTTAGCAGCTTTAGTAAGGTATAATAGAAAAAAATTATATACATATAGGATGTATATCGTGATGATTTAATATAGGTATACATTGTGAAATGATGACCACAATCAAATTAATTAATGCATCCATCACCTCACATAGTTACCATGCTGTTTTTGGTGTGTGGTGAAAACACTTAAGATTTACTTTCTTAGCAAATTTCCAGTACACAGTACGATATTACTAACTCTAGTCATCATGCTGCACATTACATTCCCCAGAACATATTCATCTTACAACTGAAAGTTTGTATTCTTTGATGAACATCTCCCCTTTCCCCACGCTACCCCCCTCCCACTGCCCCGTGTCTGATAACCACAGTTATACTCTCTGATTCTATGAGTTTGATTATTTTAGATTCCACATATAAGTAAGATCACGCAGTATTGATCTTACTGTGTCTGGCTTTTTTCACAAAGCATAATGACCTCTAGGTTCATGTTTTTTACAAATGAAAGGATTTCCTTCTTTTTGTAGCTGAATAGTATTCCAATGGAGTATTATTCGTATATATATCTCTCTCTCACATTTTCTTTACGCGCCCATCTGTTGATGGACACTTAGATTGTTTCCATATGTTGGCTATTGTGAATAACGCTGTAATGAACATGGAGGTGCAGATATCTCTTCAAGATAGAGATTTCATTTCCTTTGGACATATACTCAGAAGTGGTATTGTTGGATTGTATGGCAGCTCCATTTTTAATTTCTGGAGGAACCTCCATACTGTTTTCCACAGTGACCGAGCCAATTTACTTTCCCGCCAGCAGTGCACAAGAGAGGGCTCTGGAGTACTGTAGCAACAAAGTACCATATCTAAAGATGAGACTTCTGCCTTGGAAACCAAGGTTTATAGAAGTCTAGGAATCAGAAGCATAGAGACAAAAACCAAACCAAAACAAAACAAAAAGCTTCATAAACCAGGCTTAACTCTGAAAGACAAAGAAGTGGTTACACAGAATGTGTGATGATTACAACAGAAGCAGTCCTCCATCCATAAACCTGGGAAAGTTATTCATACTATCTGTCCTCCTCATAGTTCATGAAAACAAATCTTTTTTAAATATTGAGAAAAATCTAACTCCATACAAGTTACTAAAGATAACGAGATGACAACGAAGAAATCACATTCAGATAGAAAATGAGAATGTAGCAGGGAAGTGTTCATTAACCAGAAGAAAAATGTAGTATAATGATTCAAAACAAGCCACCAAAAATTACCAAAATGATCAGAGCTTTGGGAAAGTCAAAACTGAAAAGCTCAGAGAAGTGAAACAGTATAGCAAGAAAAGAAGAAAAGAGGAAAGAAAATGAAAAAAATCAAGCAAATAATGACAGCAATAAGAAAGATTTGACAGAAGTGATTGATGATTAAAGATTTATGATTTAATTATAAGGACAAGATATATGCAACTGAATTTTATTTAACTTGAAGAGAATAAAGAATACCAATGTTACTATTTGAATATTCTGATACACACCCATGTATTTTCAAGTGGATAGCTCATATGGCAAAGTTTAGAAACAAAGTAAATATTCATCAATAGAGAATTAGCTAAATAAATTAGGATATATTTGCACCATGGAATATTATGCAGCAATGAAAAAGAATGAATTGCTTGTGACTTGAAGAGATTTTGTATTGTTTGGTGAGAAAAATCAAGATACAGCAAAGTATGTGTAATAAAATGTAATTTTGTAAAACAAGCTATTACGTAATATAAAATATTGATGTATGATTATACAGGATCAGTGAAAAATATGGAAACATTCATAGTAGGTTGTTACCATGTATTACTGGGAGGTCACAGGATCTTGAAGGAAAGTACAGGCAAAGAGTAATAAAGGAAAAAATGCATGTGTTTACATATTTAATAAGTAAAATTACATATACATAAAAAATCAAATTTTTTAATAATAGAGATTTAAATAAATGAAAAAAAAGGAACATCACCTATCAAAGTGAAACAGCTTTGACTGGTTGAAACATACTATGGGAGTTTTCACCTGAGAAAGTTTTGAATTGGAAGTGTGCTTTTGGGAAAAGTCAATTTCCTACTCTGTGCCTCAGTTAATCCACTCATTGCAGTTTTTGAAAACTGGCATACAAGAACATGTTCTCTCTCTTACAAAAAATACGACACAGGTACACTTGAGAAGGGCTGTGTTTGCGATCACACGCTTTATGTCCGGGTTACTGTGACCCTTTGTTAGGATTCAGAGTTCTAACGCCTTGGGTGGGCTTAACCCACAACAGTCCTTACCCAATGAGGAACGTTTACTGAAGTTCAGCTTAAAAGAAAAAAAAAAGGCACAGGTCTGAAGCATATATTTTAATATTTTAAAGTCTTTCGAGACAAAATTTTCTCCAATAACAATAGCTATTTTCCTCATTATTAACTTTTTCAAAGTCAATCCTGTTGGCTCCATTATGATTTTGTTTTAGTACTAATTACAAACGCAGCAATTCAAAGCAAGTCATATAAATTTTATTACATCTAAGTATTTGGAGGCAATTTTTATTGAAATTAGAAAAATTTATACTCGGCTTCAAATAATACTTTTCTGAGAAAAAATAACAAATTAACATTAAAATGCAGAAATTATTTTTAGGGTAGGAAAACTTCTATTTTCAATTAGCCTAATAGCTTATCAACGAGCGAAGTTATTGATCATTAAAAGTAGGGTCTTCTTCGGAAGAAGAAAGGTAGTATTCAGCAACTCCTGGCTACTTTTTCTTTCCTTTCTTTTTTTTCTGTGCGTCAGGGGCTGGGATCTTCTTTTCCGGCTCCACCTTCATCGCTGCTTCCTCCGCAGCCAGCGCCTCCAACCTCAGGCGCTCAGCTTCCAGCAGCTTATTTCTATACTCGTCCCGGATGGTGAAGATTTTATGTCGGGCTTCGTCTAAGGAGTCCTATTCCAAAACAAAACCCCAAGCAAATAAGGCCCACTAGTAAAGACTTACGTCTCAGGGCGGGGGGCGGGTGGGTGGAGAGAGCAATCCCTTTATCCTTTGCTTATGCCGATAGATTCATGCGGGAAATTATTGAAGAAAGATGAAAATCGGGTTGTGGTCTCAAATGTTTATCAATGCATAAGACATGAGAAAGCAACAAAGAGTAAATGAGATTTTAACAGAATGGCAAATAAAAGCATCAGGAAGAGGAAAACAAAGGGGAAGAAAGAAATAGGCAGAGATTTGGGCAAACTAACAATCTGCTTTAAATGAGTTTAAATATAATCTATATGAAATATGCAGCCCAGTGTGTCTCTCTCAGTGACTGTGCTCGATAAATTACTAGTTCCCCACACATATTCTAGCCCTGACAAAATATATCTGAGTTACACGTCAAGAACTTCTAAATAATATCACCTAATCTATTGGATATCTTTGTTGTCAGTTTGACTTTTGCTCTCATCACTTGAAAAAAACTGCATTCATCAAGGACACCAATGACCCTATATGGAGCTAAATCTAAGATCACTTCTTGGTCCAATTCTTATGTAAGCATACTCTCTCCTCCCAGATCGACGGACTTCACTTGGTTTGCTGGACATCACACCCTCTCAATTTTTCTTCTACTTCACTATCTGCTTCTTATCAGTAGCCTTTGCTGACTTTTCCTTTTCTCCTCCATCTCTTAGGGTGGAAGTGGCCACGTCTCAGATCCTAGGCCTCCTTCCTTGGTGATCTCATCTAACCCTATGGCTTTAAATCTCATTTACACACTGATGAGTGCCCCAATTGTTTACCTCTAGCCAAGATCTCTCTCCCAAATCTCAGAATCACATGTCTAAGTTCTAGTTAACATCTCCACATCTGTCTAATAGGTATGTAAAGATGTCCATTTTGACACGTCATATCAAAAAATGTCAAAAACTGAAATCTTTATCTTTCCTCCCAAACCATCAGGTTTGATGGCAACTCAGTCATTTCAGTTATTTAGGCAAAAAACTTAAAGCATTTCTTGAGCCTTCTCTGTCTCTTATAATACATCAACAATCCATCAGGATATCCTGTTGACTCTACTTTGAAAATATATCCAGAATTCAGTTGCTTCTCACCACCTCTGCTCTACCAGCCTGGCGTGAATCCACGGTGAGCTCTCCCGTGCTCAATGCAATAGTCCCCTCACAGAACTCTCTTCTATGTGCCTCCTACATTTATCTTTTCTGCACACGATACCCAGAGCAATGCTTTTAAAAGATGTCAGATCGTGTTAATCCTCTGCTCTTTAAAACCCTGTCATCGTTCCATGTTTCCCGCAGCATAAAGCTAAAGTCCTCTCAGTGGCCTTCACAGTCCTAATGTTTACCGTCTTCATCCCCCTCCCTTAATTCCCCTCTGACCTCCTCCCACTCTTCTACCCCTCGCTCACTCTGCTCCATGGCGCATGCCTCCTTGCTGTCCTTCCTGGGATACGTGAAGCCTGCTCCGGCCTTTAGGGCCTTTGCTCCAGCTGGTATCTCCTCTGAGTCACTGTGTTCTGATTCTGTTCTACTTTTCTTTTTTCTCAACACTTACCCCTCTCTCTCATATTATACAATGAATTTATGTATCACGTTTGTATTTTAGCACCTATTTCCTTACTAGAATGTAAGCTTCCCAAAGGCAAGGGTTTATCTCTTTTGTTCACGCTTTAGGAGAGTGTCTGGTAGAAACTGCCCAGAAATATATGTTGAGTGAATAAATTGTGGAAATAGGAAGTGTCAGAAGATTGTACACAGGTAAATAGAGTTCACATTTTCAAAAAGAGGAATAATTTTCAAAACTATAGGCAAGAACACAATTTCAGTTCCAGGCAACACTCTAGAAAGGGATGATGAAATGGCTTCTCTAAAAATGTTTACAGATAAGGCAGTGATTACCAAGTGCTCACGCACGTTTACTAAGAGGCCATGGCTTCCTAATTTCAGTGCATTTCTGACACTATGGCCACAATTATGGTTTAATTTGTTGACTGCTTCTGTTTCAAAAATGATATAATGAAAAATAAGAATTAATGAATCCATGCTGGAAGAGAAGCTTCTGGACATGACAGTTTTGTCTTCATCACTGAATTCTTGATGAAATTTTCCAGGGTTTTGCAATTTGCATGACTTCAGTTGAGATGGTGGAAGAGCTGAATGTCAGAATCAGACTTACCAAAGCTTTTGACAGAAGAAGAATACTGTATCTACCACAATAAAAGCGGTTTCACTAAACCAGTTGCACAAGTGCAAGATGATAGCAGGAACATATTTAAAAAGCAAAAAGAGAGAGAGAGAGAGATCTTAATGGTTTAGCATAAAGTAAGTGTAACACATGTCAGCAATCCCTTGAGGATTGCTATGTTTTCTTCTAGTTGATAAGAAACATAAGACTAATCATGTTTGTCTTGAGGTAGCTTCAGTCAAAATTAGGGTGCTTCTCTGTCCCTCACACTTAAAGAATGGGATCTGAATTCAAAACTATTCAAGTTAATATTTCTTCCTTATCTCCTCCCCATCTACTGCATTTGCTTGTCTATTAAACACAGAAAACATAACTGGCAATCCTGAAATTCCCTTTTATCTTATAATATTTTAATTTAAACTATTTTCTCCATGATGAATTGAGTCTATGTAATTCTTTTTTTTTTTCTTTTGCTAAGGAAGAGTAACCCTGAGCTAACAGCTGTATCAATCTTCCTCTATTTTGTATGTGGGTTGCCACCACAGCACGGCTGATGAGTGGTGTAGGTCTGTTCTTGGGATCCAAACCTGTGAACCCTGGGCCACTCATGTGGAGTATGGGGAACTTA
Source organism: Equus caballus (assembly GCF_041296265.1). Classification (NCBI taxonomy): domain Eukaryota; kingdom Metazoa; phylum Chordata; class Mammalia; order Perissodactyla; family Equidae; genus Equus; species Equus caballus. Next base: position 19,667,086 of record NC_091714.1, read on the forward strand.
TCCACTACACCACAGGGCCAGACCCATGAATCTATATAATTTTAATATTTGTTTATATCTCTTATGAAAGAAATTTCTGTGAAATAGACATCCCTTCCAGGTTCCGGGGATACAACTGTGAATTGAAACAAAGTTCTGTTCACATATGGTCTATATTCTGGTGGAGATAGATTAAAAGTGTATGTATATTTAATATATATACATTTCCATGTTAGAACAATAAATGAATATACATACAGGATAAGTGCTTTCATTATTTTGAAGGGTGCTAATTTTCAAAGGCTAGCTACAGATGATCTCTCTAATGGAGAGACAACAGATGAGAGACATTATAAAGTGAAGCTGTAAACCATTTGGCTCTCTAAAGGAAGGATGTTGCAGGAAGAGCAAGGTTCAAGACCCACAGGTGGGAACATGCCTGGCTGTTGGTGGAAGAGCAAAGTCAGTCTGGAAAAAACAAAAGGAGAAAAGAGGGTAGAATGGTAGAGAAAAAGAAAGGAGAAGAAAGTGGGCACTAGGGTACGTAGAGTCCTAGTACAGACTTTGGCTTTTTTCTTAGTGAAATGTGAAGCCACCAGAGGAGTGAAATGACACCACCCTCCATTTTAAGGATGTACTTTGATAACCATTAGTGCAAATCCTAGAATACTTCCAGTTCTCCTCCAGCCACATGGTAGCATTGCACTCTGTATTGGCCTGCTTGGGCTGCCGTAATGAAGTGCCACAAACTGAGTGCTTAAATAACAGAAATTTATTATCTCAGAGTTATTGATGCTAGAAGTTTGAAATCCAGGTGTTAGCAAGCTTGATTCCCTCACTGAAGCTGTATGTGACCATGTGACTTGCTTTGGCCAATGAACTGTGAATATGCAATGCAAATGAAGGACCCTCTACTGAACTCACTGGACATGTAGCCAGGAGGGGAAATACTCTCTTCTTGTTTTAATCCAAGGGTTGGTAAACTAACGTCTGTGGAACAAATCTGGCTCATTGCCTATTTTTCTAAATAAAGTTTTATTGGAACACATTTAGGTATTATCTTTGACTGATTTTGTGTTAACAATGACACAATGACAATGAGTTATCCATGAGTTAATGAGTTGGGTAGATGCAACATATGGTCGCAAAGTACCATATGGCCTGCAAAGAGACCATATGGCCTGCAAAGGCACAACTATTTACTATCTGGCCCTTTACAGAAAACAAGTTTGCCATCCGCTGTCTTAGGCCACTGAGACATTGGGGCTATTTGGATAATAGGATAAAACTGTCTTTCCTGACTGACACAATCATTTTGGCTGCTGAGCAGAGACTGCTCTGTAGAAAGGAGAGAGGGAAGCCGTGAGACAAGTCAGGAGGCTGTAGCAACACTCTGAATGGAAAAGAATGACAGTTTGGACTAGGATGGTAGGGAGAGAGAGAATGAAAAGGGTTTGAATTTGGGATCTATTTTCAAGGTAGTGCTGACAAGTTTTATTAATAGATGAGACGTGAGGAGTGAGGGAAGTCAAGGATGTCTCCGAAGTTGCTCTTCGAGCAACTGAGAAAATGCAATTGTCATTTACTAGGATGGAGAATAGTGGTGGAGTGTTATGTTTGCGCTGAAATGAGAGGGCGGGCAAGACTTATAGAATACAGATTTGGATAGCTTCAGTTTGAGGTCCCTATTGGACAAACAAGAAAGGATGTCAGATAGGCGTATTCCACAGATCAGCCAATCCTAGGAAGGACGTGGAGAACCCAATCTCACTGTGGCTGAAATGTTTGCAAAGTCCTCTAGCCTTCAGTGTCTTTGGGAGTGTGTGTGTATGTGTGTGTGGGTGCTGTAGGGGGCAGGGAGGAAAAACAATAAATCTTCATTCTCTATAGTGGAAGTCATTCCTATACATTCGTTGAATTTCCCCATTTCTAGTATAATACGTCCAATTTTAATTGTTTGATCTTTCATACTACAGAAATCTTTTTTTTTGGGGGGGGGGGGAGCTGTGTCTAAATAAAACACCTTTAATGTTCTGCTGGGGTGGAGGAGTGACAGTCACCTGGCTACAAAAAGTTGAGGTGGCAATCCACAATTCTAACGGCTTCTTAAATAGTTTCAAACCAAACCAACCCAATGATTTTATCTTCTTCCCACTTCACCTTCACTTCCTAACATGTGTGGTGCCACCAATTTCGGAGCCTTTTGGGGATTCTGTGGAGCAAACTTGGTTGATTCCTAAGAATTTTTCTACTGCCAGCTCAGGATTTGGCTGCCTCAAGGCCGTTAATGCAATCTTCATCCAGCTATTTTCCAGCTCCACAAATATTTCGTCGTTGTCTTCTCTCTCTTTCTTCCCATTTTGTGGATAGATTCCCACTACTGCATTTTAGAGGGATTTCAGAGAGTATGTAAAATTAGATGTGTATAATCAATTTACCACCTTTTCTGAGAAGTTGGGAACTAAATGTTTTCAAGACTTCTTTTGACTTGGTTACTGTGTGATTCTATGATATCTTTATAAAAAGAATTTGTCAACTGTGGTCCAGGCGTGCACTTTAGACTCACCCTCATCTCGCCATACATCTCCAGGACTTTATCCTTCGACTTCACTCGTTCTTCCTGGTCAATGTCTCGAATGCTGAGGATTCTCGCCCTGTACTCTCGAAACTGATGGACCTCCTCTGCTTTTTGCATCGCTTCCTGTTGGTTTAGTTCCTCTGTTTGCAGCATAGGCTCAGTATTTGTTTTCCTTGATATGAAAACATCCAGAGAGATACATAAGTCATTTGGGAACTCTGAAATGAACTTTACTTTAGAACTCAAATAATTTAAAATCATACCAACGGTGTGGTGGACTGAATCCAACCAAACATTAGGAATAGGAAGAATAAACTATTAATTTTAGATGGGCTATGCTCCATTTATTGGATCATTGATATTTTAGGAAATTATTTTATGGAAATATCAGTAAAATTAGATGTGCCATCTGATGTGGTGTTTGTGGAACCGGTGTTTGAAGCTATGAGAATATTTTGCAAGTTTTCCTTTTTAATTGATGAAGGTAAATAGTTTTGAAAATGTTTCCAAACTTACAAATATGCTTGAGTAACTATCTCTCTCTATTAATCTTATTGTCTAGTTCTTAAGAAAACTGACTCTCAATAAATAATAGCAGCAGGTATGATGGGAATTTTCTATGATTCAACTCACCTTAATGAGGCTACAAATTAAATCTTTGCAAAAAACGTTTAAATGCTTTTATGATTGATTTAACAAAACATTTGCTAAATTTGAGATGTAAAATCATGCACTTCTAAAAATGTAGATACACTGAAAATAGATTAAGCATTTAATTTCAAATTTTAGTTGTTTAGCAACTGCATATTGGCAATGTATCCAAAATTCCATGAACACAGATGTCTGTGTTAATCATGTTTATTAAAACTTACCGAACATATTGAGTTAAGTCCACACATTCTAGCTCTTTTCGAATAAGTTGAGGAGATATTTCCAAAAGAGTTGGGGATCGTGAATGAGGCCCTGTTAAAAAATAAGTCCTAGGCTTTCAAAAATGAATCAACGATGACTAACGAAATGACTGTTACATCTCAGTTTAATTGAAAAAAATATTTTCTGTTAAAAAACAACCATTGAGGGGCCAGCCCGGGGGTGTAGTGGTTAAGTTGGCATACTCTGTTTCAGCGGCCTGGGGTTTGCCAGTTTGGATCCTGGGCACAGACCTACACACAGCTTGTCGAGCCATGCTGTGGCAGGTCTCCTGCATATAAAGCAGAGGAAGATGGGCACAGATGTCAGCTCAGGGCTAATCTTCCTCAGCAAAAAGAGGAGGATTGGGGGCAGATGTTAGCTCAGGGCTAACCTTCCTCAAAAAATCAACAACCGTTGATTGGACTTACCTTATTTGATATGATTTTAATATGACTTTAATAAAATATAATTATATTTCATATTTATCCTCTAGCTGGTGTTACTGTACTTAGAGAAGAATGAAGGAGATGACAAAATGAATACAGACAAAATGAATCAACCCCATAAGATGAGTAACAAAATATTACTCTAATTATAGTTAAATGAAGACAGAGATGGAAAAAGTCGTACTTGAGGTTACAAAATTTCATTGTAAGTAGGTTAAATGAGCCAGTATTCAGAGTGCTTATTCTAGAGTGAAAAGATATACTAGGGGCTATGGGGGTGGAATGAAAAAGTGTTTAAGACACAGTATCCTACCTTCAAGAAACTTTTAGTCCAGTGGAGTGGGCTATATATGATAAGCAAGCACTGAAAATCAAATTAGCGGGAGCTTTTTACTCCGTAGCCCCATATGAACCCACAAGAACAGATTTAAGAAAGAGACTTAGAGTCTAAGATATTAACCACTCAGCCTTTCTAGACCATTTAATCTCTTTTTTTAAAAAAGAAATTCTTTAAGTATAATTAGAATAGCGTGAAATTCACCCATTTTAAAAGTCTAATTCACTGCTTAAATTTACAGCGTTGTGCAACCAGCACCAAAAATCCAGTTGCAAAACATTTCCGCTATCTACATCAAATCTCTTGTGTGCTTTTAGTCACTCTCCATTCCCACCACAAGCCCCAGGCCACCATTAATCTATTTTATGTCTCTATAGATTTGCCTTTCCTGGACATTTCATGTAAGCAGGAACGGTAAAATTACATTTAACCATCTAGGAAATTGCCAAATCATCGTGTTTTGATTGTTGTTAGCTTCATGATAAGTTCTGAAATCACAAAGTAAAAATCTTCTCCCTTGGTTCTTTATCAAAATTATTTTGTTCATTCTTGGTCTTTTGCATTTCCATATAAGTTTTGAGGTCAGCTTGTCAAATTCTGTAAAATGTCTACTAGAATTCTGATGGGGATTACACTGAATTTATAAATCAATTTTGGGAGAATTACTCTCTCGCTACACTTAGTCTTCTAGTCAAAAGCATGGACTGCCTCTCTCTTTATTTAGATATTTTAAAATTTCCTTCAGTCCTGTTTGTAGTTTCCAGTATACAAGTCTTGCACTTTTGTTGACTTTATTTCCATACATTTATTATTGATGCTTTTGGGAATGAAGTTGTCTTCTTATTTTCATGTTTTGCTTGCTCATTGATAATATGTAGAAATAGGAGTAATTTTTATATATTAATCTTGTATCATGTAATCTCACTGAGCTCACTTAGTTCCAGATGATATTCTTGGTTCTTTACCCCTGACTCCTTAGGATTTTCGGTATATAGAATCAATTTGTCTGACAACAGAGTTTTACTGCTTCCTTTCTGATATAGATGTGTTTTCTTTCTTTCTTTTTTATCTTTTGATTGACTAGCCAGAACCTCCATTAAAATGTTGAATATAAGTGGTTAAAGTGGACATCTTGCCTTGTTCTTGATCTTAGGCTGTTTTGCTACCAAGATCGCCCTGTTCAATTTTTGACTGATTTGTTGCTTGCTCTGACTAGTATCCCAGTCTCAGGCAGCTGTGACGTTAGCCATTCCATTGTTTGCAACCAAGGTCACTATTATTTGCGACAATGCCCGAGGGCATGGAACTTTTCCATGGAGCCTCAAATCAGGTAAACCTCTCCCAGCATTGGCGCCAAGGCTGCTCTTCCTCATGGCTAGTATGCTACAGACCTCGGGTTGATGAGAGAACCTCATGTTAAACACTTAGATCCTTGCTGTCCTTACCAGCTGTTGTAGACTGCCTAATGGACCTCTAAAGATGTCTTACATCCTAAGCTCTGAAACCTATAAATATGTCCATCCTTGTAAATACGTCCACAGTCCATCCTTACAAGGACTTTGCAGATGCAATCAAGTTAAGGATCTTGAGATGAGAAGGTGATTGTGGATTATTCAGCTGGGCTCAATGTAATCACAAGAACACATAAGGGAAAAAAAGGCAGGTAGAAAAGAAAGGATCCAGGAAGGAGATGAGGTGATGGGCGCAGAGGAAAGAGAGATGGAGGGAGCGAAAGAGAGACTAAGAGACAGAAAGATTTGAAGATGCTCTGCCGTGGCCTTGAGAGGAGCGCAGCCCTGCCAACACCTTAATTTGAGAATTTCTGCCCTCCAGAATTGTAAGAAATGTGTGCTGTTTTAAGTGACTAAGTGTGTGCTTATTTGTTAGAGCAGCAACAGGAAGCTGATACAATTGAGTTCATTTGTTTTTGTTGTTCTTATTTTTGACAAATATTTTTCATTTAATTGTATCCTTTCAGAGCTTTGAAATTTTCTTACTCATTTTTTTTCCAGTTTATCATTGCTTTTTCGGGAGAGGAAATGCCAGGTTATCACTCTGCCATGCAAGATGCCCCATCCCACCCTGACTAGTATTCACTCCTGCTTTGCACAGGTGGTTCTAACAGCCTCGGCAATGTTGTAAAGTGCTTAGTTTACAGCAACTTGCTAAAGGTGATCATTCATTCAGAAATATAATCTGATGTAGGCCTTTAAAAAAACATAGAAAGCAATAACATCCAAATTAATTTTTCGTTTTTTCAAAAATACATGAAGTCATGATATACGTGAATAAACAGAATATAGTAATACAAATTCCAACTCTGCTCCATCATTAAAACATGAATTCTAGGGGCGGCCCATTGGCACAGCGGTTAAGTTCACGCGTTCTGCTTCTCGGTGGCCCAGGGTTTGCCAGTTCAGATCCCGGGTGCGGACATGACACCACTTGGCACACCATGCTGTGGTAGGCATCCCACATATAAAGTAGAGGAAGATGGGCATGGATGTTAGCTGAGGGCCAGTCTTCCTCAACAAAAAAGGAAGATTGGCAGTAGTTAGCTCAGGGCTAATCTTCCTCAAAAAAAAAAATGAATTCTATTGTTTTTCATTTTATCACATTCAATAAAACATTCCTGAAGTACTGACATTTTATAATATGACTCTTCTAGAAACAAGTGGCCAATAACTTTTCTTTTTTCATCATGGTTACCATGGGATCTCAAATTTCTAAAGTTAATTTGCTTTTCTCACAAACATATCTACTTTTGTTGGGTATATTTCTGGCATTTCAAACTTGAATTGTTTCTATAAGACACCAATTCTGCTGACTCTAACTGGAAAGAAAATGTTTTATGATTAATTAGATGTTTGTGTTTTCTTATATCTTGCCAAATAATATATATTTAAACAGAGGGTGGGAAAGAGGTAGAGAAAGTTAATCTTCATGTTTATCTACAAAACCTTGTTGTATCAGAATACAGTGTGAGTGTAGCATGAAGGTCTCGGATTTCTGGAACGGTGCAGCTCAAAGCATATGTGTGTGTGTGTGTGTGTGTGTGTGTGTGTGGACCATCCTCCAACAGCAGACTTGTCCTCTGTGGGATAAGCTATGAAAGTGAGAGGATGCATTTAGAAATATTCTTATAGCAGTTGGTCACGCACTGGGTCATTTTACTATATTTACAAAAATTTCAGTTTGCAACAGACTAGAGAAGAAAACTTCCTTCCTTGCGGATAGTGTGAGAACTGCTGTTTAAAAAACATAGTGAAGAATAGTTTAACTGACTATGAAGCCTGGGGAAAAGAAATTGGAAACAAAAACAAAGATCACCTGTAACCTCTGGAAGAGACACTTTCTAGAGGCCTCCAAAAAAAACGGGGAAGTTGAAAGTAATGTTTGGACCCTTGACCTTGATGATGGCTTGATGTTGAGGAAGAATGTTTAGGAGTAAAATCCATAATGGTGTTATTTATATGTCCTCTGGCATTATGAGGAAAGTTGTTGTAAGTTACCTACTATATGAAAATGGGAAGTAGCAAGAATAAGGTAGCTTTGGAGGAGTCACAAACATCTATGACAACGTGGAGATCAGACCACGTAAAGCTCTCACAGGGTCTATAATCTCCTATGGGAGATGCTTCTCCAGGAATGAGGACCAATTTGTGGTGGACCAACAGCAGAGGTGGGAGCAACACATGGAATTGCAGAGCACAACTAGACAACTGGACTCATGGTTCTCAAGCAGGACTCCTCCTATGACTGTAATCCTGGGGCACATGGCAGGGTTTCAGTGCTATAGGATGTCCTGGAACCACGCAACAGCACACCCCTTCTTGGAAAGAGGGGGAGTCAATTTTTCTTGATGGTGCATAATTCAACTTATCATTTTATATTAAATTAAAGTTACAATAAAACACATTTAAGAATGTTTTGAAGTTGGCCTAGGTACTCCATTCCCGCTCGCTCTTCCCTTTCCTCCCTGCTTCCTGCCCTCTCCTTCCCACCCAAAAGCACACTCTTTTACAGTTATGTGAACTCCACTGCAGATGTCTGAAGACTCGGATGGCCAAAGGTGTGAAGAAATGAGGAACAGGAGAGCTGACGCGGAAGCACAGGCCTCAGACCCTCACAACACTGGTCTGGGGCTCTGGGAAAAAATGACGGCTACACCATGATGGCGGTGACGTGCTATCCGAGGCTGGTGTGAAGAATTGTGATTACTTTCAACTTTCTCAACATAAAGGTGACCTTGTTAGCAAATAAATAAACAATTTCATAGCACAATTTAATTATATTTTCATTTACAGATCTTTAACTAAGCGTGGGAGAAAGTTTGTGTTTGATAAGAAATTCCAATGTGTGGAGTCAAAAGAAGTGAAATTTGTCTTGATTCTATCCAAAATGTTTCAGCTTCCTGCCATTAGGTGGGTCATTTATCAATTCCTTCGTTTTTGAGGCAGAGAGAGCAGTATATGCTTTTTCTAGTTCATAGAGGTTCAAGTGAGATAATATATGCCAAAGCACTCTACCAGTAAAATATTAATACAAAATTATAAGTATTATTCTAATACGTTTTAGTGCTACTGTCATGTGCATTATTATGAAATGAGTGCTTACTTTCAAAATATTGGTTCAAAAATATCAGAATCTCTTGTTAGTAGAGTAAGAGAGCCCTTTGAATTTTGGGATTTTCCTCTTCACTATGGAACTCACTTAAAGACATGTGAAGACATATTTGAGCCCTAAATAGGTTTTGTTTTTTTTTTAGTGAGGAAGATTCGTCCTCAGCTAACATCTGTTGCCAATTTTCCTCTTTTTGCTTGAGTAAGATTGCCCCTGAGCAAACATCTGTGCCAATCTTCCTCTACTTTGTATATGAGATGCCACCCCAGCATGGGATAATGAGCAGTGTGTAGGTCTGCACCCGGGATCCAAACCTGGGAACCCTGGGCCACTGAAGTGGAGCATGCAAACTTAACCACTACACCACCTGGCACGTCCCCATAAACAGTTGTTAATTGGAAAGTTCTCAGACTGGTTTAGCAACTTTGAGAGAAGAACCATTGTTGGCGTTTCTGAGGATGCTTCTTTCCAAGATAGCTTTCTTTCCTGCCTGGGTTCTGAACAAGTAGAGAAAGAAAGAGTAAGATTTTATTACCGACATAGGTATAACCGGAGGATGTAGCTTGAAGTGAGAGGCAAATGAATCAAGATCACAGAACCCCAGAACTGGCCGACCCCTTCCGCCTCCCTCAGCCATAGGGAGCGCTTCCAACTCAGAGACCAGCAGTGGAGTCAGGCGACCCACGGGCAGCCCGATTTATTCTTTCCAAATGCATCAATCAGATAAGCCACTTAGCCCCCTTGGGGACAGAAAGTCCAAGAGTTTCTTAGGGAAAATCCTTCCTCATGAAGGCCGGGAATAACGAAAGACATTTCTCTGTAACACCTTCCGTTGAGGATTTAGGTTCATTTCAGCGAGTAAATATGAATCTATTACTATACAGAAATGAACCAAGTCAATGAGGCTTGTACACCACTGAAAATTGCTTTCTTCCAACATTTTAGAAACCAAATATTTAAAATTTGTTATAAAAAGGAAAAAGAAAATCTATCAGGCAGCATACTATAGACATAACAAAACCGGTCTATGTTTAGTGAATATGCATGAATAGTGAAATACATATACTGTGTGTGAATAAACGTATACACATTTACTCTGAATCTCTGTATATGTGATCACTGCAATTTTATTTTCAGCATTTGCAGACTCAGAAAAGTATACAAAAATATACCTGATACTTTTTTTGGCCCACTCTTATGAATACTTTTATCAGTATTTAATAATTAGATCCTTGAGCTGATTATCAACTCTGATGAGGAAAATCAAGACGCATGAATAGAAAACACGTATTTTTCTATGTTAGAACCCTAGCCATCACGTATGTCTAAGTTAGTATCTTCTAGGATTTTTATTTCAAAATATGCATTGATCTTACCAACAAGAGCAATACTTACCCATGTTTTCCTTCCGCTGGCTCTGCTCTCGCTCCTCCTTCCCTCCTGGAAACCCTCCTCCACTTGCAGTGTTCATCGATTTTGCCAGATCCTTCAAGCCCGTGGTTAGTTGCCACTTCTTCCATAGCATACTCCCTAATGCTGTGCTCTCTTTTGCCTCCGAATTCAAGGAATACTTTGCCTCTGGCTCTTTTGTGGCACCTGCAGATGTTTCTACCACGACATGACATGTGCGTTACGGAAAAAATTTGCATTTGGTGAAATCAAATGCAAAAAATAACAAAGCTTATGGGAGCACAGATTTGGAGCAGAAGACTCAAAAGCTTTGCAACTTCTAACCAAAGCAAAAACCATCATTGGTACCTCAGAAGATGACATGGCTGGCCCAGGCATCCACTGTGTCTGGAAGCTGCCTCAGGTTATGAAAACATCACATAAAAATACAGGCTTTTTGGAGGGGAGACGTTACAAATGGAAATGGCATCTCTGAACCATTGGGCTGCTGTTAGGGGACCCCTGGAGGAAGGGCAACCTTCCCCATGTGAGAACTATGCGTGGATGGGGTTCTGCTCTCTGGGAAGGGAGCCCTGTGTGTAGGCACTTGTCTAAAATTGTCTTAAAATAGACCTGCAAAGGGCTCATGCTTATAAAATTGCAAAGCTGCAAGATATTTTCTTAACATTATAATTCTATTCCCAATGTTCCAGATCCTTATGCCTACAAGAAACTGCACAAAACTGACCACAGCTTCCACATTATACAGACACTTTCCCCTATTTATCAATTGCAGATGATTTAATTGGTGCAATATTCTGCTTTGAATGAAAGGTACTGATAGGTTAACACTTAAGGGCATAGGGAAATCTTGAAATGAAAGACAGACATTCAGAAGTTGAAAGCTGGTTCTTTAAAAATATTATTAAAATTGGGGGCAGCCCGCTGGCAGCATAGTGGTTAAGTTCGCGTGCTCTGGTTTGGTGGCCTGGGGTTCGCGGGTCTGGACCTACCACCACTTGTCAAGCCACGCTGAGGCAGCATCCCAAATACACTAGAGGAAGATTGCCACAGAAGATTGCCACGGATCTTCCTCACACACACACACACACACACACACACACAAATCTAAATATATAATTAAAATTAATGCACCCCTAGAGAAGGACTGATCGAGAAAAAAAGAGGTTAAAACAAAATGTATTCCAGGAAGTTTAACTTATGTAAAATAGACAAATTTCTTGTAAAACACAACTTATTCAAGAAAGGCAAAATTAATTCATGGTGATAGAGGTCAGGCTAGAAGTCATGCCGAGGAAGGAAATGGCTGAGAAGGGGAAGGAGGTGGACTTTCGGGATGTGTTAACTGTTTTATATCTTGATCTGAATAGTGGCTCCTGAGTGTACACGTATGTCAAAACTCCTCACGCTGTGGAATTGAGATTTGTGCCTTTATTGCATGTATGTTGTAGGACAAGTTCAGGCTCCTCTGAGCCCTCTTCTCCATCAGGCCTCATCCTTGGCTTGCAAAGAATCTGGGTTTTAGCAAAGAACCCTGCTAAACCAGTTTACAGAAAACTCCCCCACTCTTGATATCCAGTCAAGCTCCTCTTCCCTGAGCCTCGAAGCCTAACCACGTTCCTCTGAGTGATTTCCTAGCCCCTCCCTCTCCCTGCCTATTGGCTATCACCCCCCACTGGTCCCTGTGTATTCAGAGGTGAGTTCAATCTCCTTATTGCAACCATCTTGACTCCTATTGCTAAAATCTGGAATAAAGTCTTCTTGCCCTTCTTAACAAGTGTCTACGCAATAGTTTCTCTTTTAAATACAACTTAATATAACGTTTCTAAAAACAGTCATAGAATCTTAATCCTAAAGGACAAGAACTATCTTCTATTTGCCTTTGTCTTCCTAACATTACATTAGACTCTTTCTGTTAGAGGAGTGAGGGCTTTAGGATTTTAGGAGTTGGGAGTATTTCAGATCCCAACTTTGTCACTATTTAAATGTATGACTTAGGAAGAGTAAGGTGATTCTCTGAGCTTTGCTCCCCTTATCTGTAAAATGCGAATAGTAACGTCTACCTTATAATTGCTGTGGGTTAAAGTGAGAGAACAAACATAACGCACTTTGAACAGTGCCCATCCCAGGATCACAGGATTAGGGCGACAATTGTTGTTTGTACTCTTCATATAAAAAGTTAAGGGACAAGATTTTTATAACAATTACTGAGTTACACTCCTGAAGATGTCAAAGTAGAGAAGCATGATTTGGGATGTGAATGTCTTCAGCCTCCCAGGATAGCCCAGCATGGCGAGAGATGGAGGCAGCCACACAATTGTGAGAAGACACCGGGGTGGTGGAGACCTTTGATGGCATGCTAGCTCTGTCTGGGCATCTTTGGAGTTTAGCAAATTACTGAGGAAACTACTATGTGCCTGTGTCCTTACTGGTAAGCTGGAAATAATAGTATATATCAGTGGGGTGATGGGAGTATTGAATGAAATAATTGGTATTTCACAATTCCAGGCCCACGGCAATCACTCAATAAAAGTAGTTAGCTTTATTACTATGATTCTTATCGCTATTATTTATTGTTATTGTTATTAGAAAGGCACCAGATTCCCAGTAGTAGGCCTGCCTTCAAGTTCACAAGTCCTAAGTAGGACGCATTCTTATTTCTGGTTTCATTTTTTTCTTAAGTGAGGAAAATCTTATCTACTTGGGGAAAAAGTAAACATCTGCCTGATAAGAAGAACACGTTTCAGAATCTATTGTCTTACAGGATTGTATGCGACTTTTTTTTTTTAAAGATTTTATTTTTTTCCTTTTTCTCCCCAAAGCCCCCCAGTGCATAGTTGTATATTCTTAGTTGTGGGTCCTTCTAGTTGTGGCATGTGGGACGCGGCCTCAACGTGGCTGGATGAGTGGTGCCATGTCCGCGCCCAGGATTCGAACCAACGAAACACTGGGCCGCCTGAAGTGGAGCATGTGAAATTAACCACTTGCCCACGGGGCTGGCCCCTGTATGTGACTTTTTATAATCCTGCAAAAAAGTAGATTCTGAAATGTGTTCTTTTTACCAAGCATGACTTGTTGACTATCTTCTAAGAGGTGCACGGAACAGTTCTGTGCTCCAAGGCAGCTGGGCAGACTCCACTGACCTTCTTCCCCTGCTCTGGTTTGACTTTCACACACAGGCATGCTCTCAAAATCAGGAATTTTCTTAAATATCCGGCTGAGGTAATGCAGACGAGCCTGAGAAGCCTGAAGAACAAATACTATCAAGAAACAGTAGAGGCAACAACATCTTAACAGGACTCAAAAAACAAACCCAAACAGGAAAATGTGAGTGAATAGGGCAGTATGAACGAGCCTAGCTCTTATTAATCGTCAGATAAACTCAGATTCTGAACCATCCATTATTTTGACAGTTATTTTGAGAATTAGTGAAGAAGCAGTCCTAAGACTAATACACTGGGCCTGATATCTTAGATCCAGCTGCTCCTGAACGTTTTTCATCTGCCTCGATAACCCTGGGTTGGGATATGATACACCTGTAAGCAATAATGTTTTACCAAGGCAATGATCCTTATATAAAATATAGGGGCAGGGAGACGAGGTATGTATGTTCCACAAGAGGAAGCATATGCTTTTCATCTAAGCCTTTTTGAAGCATGTGAAGGCACCTATTATACATTCTTGTGCTCTCTTACTGGGAACGTAAGAGACTCTTACACAGGCATGGACATGGCCCACACTATGTGGAGGAATGAGGTAGCCCACACTTCGGGCTGATTAGTGGCACCGTTACGTGTTTTGCTCTGAAAGTCATCTGGGTCTGAGGAGGGCGACATTTCGCAATGTGTCCAAGTGTGGTCTTAACGTTTAGTTAGTCAACGTCTGACACAGTTCCAGACACCAGTGCTAAAGGAGAGACTGTGTGGTTTCACCAACATGGCTCTTCCTTCGGACCATGCCTAGGAATGGAAAGTAAAAGACCAGCTTTTCAAACTCAGGTGACCTTGATTGCTCTTCCTGGCTCAGCCGACTCCCAGGCTTGCTTCATGGCTCGGATTTCATCTGCTCGTTCGGTATCTTTTTTCACTTCAAAAGAATCTGCTTCACCGTGTTCAGTGACCAACCGCAGAATCCAGTAGGGTTTATTTGGGTCTTCTTGTTGAGAGTGGGCAGTGGACATCTGCTAAAATAACATAAAAACCTTTGAGTCAGATGCTTTTCTCCTTTCCAATGGGTCTATATTTTACCCTATGATCCATAATTTCACTAAGTGTTCACTCAAAAGAAATGAAAATATATATTCACAAAAAGACCTGAACAAGAACATTCATTACAGCCTTATTCATAATAGCCAAAAAAAGGAAATGATATAAATATCTATTAACTGATGAATGGATAAACAAATTGTAATATGTTCATATGATTGAATCCTACTTACCATTAAAAAGTAATAAATTATTGAAGTATACCACAGCGAGGTTGAATCTCACAGGGAGATATTATACTGAGATAAAGAAGCTGAGCACAAAAGAATACTTCTTGTATGATTCATCTGCATAAAATCCCAGAACAGGCAAAACTGTTGCCTGAAGGTGAGGTACGGGATGACAGAATCCACCCCACAGAGGTTTGAGGGAATTTCTAAGCTTAAGGAAATGGTCTATAATCTATACCTTGACAGAGACATGGGTTACATGGTAAATGCACTTGTCAAAAGTCATTGAATTGTACAGTTAAGATTGTTGCATTTCACTCTGTGCAAATTTTACCTAAAAGCTGTAAACAAAAAAAATTCTAAATGACACTTAGGCTAACTCATAGCATCTCTTCATAAAAATGAGGGCAGGAATAGTTGATTATTTCTGAGTCTGGATACACTTGAGATATATTCATTATGAAAGTGAACGACATTTTGAGATTTCATAGGATCACTTTCATGGACCACAGGCTGGGAGCAGATTGCCACAGGACTTGAAAATGTCTAGATAAGTGAGGCCCATTGGTGCCAATCTGGTAGTGGGAAAGGCTTGACTCAGATGTGGTTACTAGCAGTCTACGTAAGCTGGGCAATGTTAATTATCCATCTGAAATAATACAGGTGAGGAAGCAGGGATTGGTGAGGGCACCGAATAAAGTTTTCCCATACAGTTTTATTTTAATGTTACCAAAAAGAGCTTCCAGATTTCTACAATATTCCCCTAATATTCTGATGAGAACTTAAATCTCACAACTGGAAATTCTTCTATTTCTTCCTTTTAAAACACAGTACATAAGCTTTTACCATCTTTCATATTGCTTGATAAGTGAGTTTATCAGAAACTTCTTTGCGATCAAGTTTTGATCAGAGGAGGGAACACTGTGCAGACCCAAGGGTGGGCCATATGTCTTATAAGAATTAATGGATTGAGTTAAGCTTAGTTGTTTTAAATTTTAATAGTTTAATTTTGCTAATGATAAGAATATTTTTAAGTGAATTCAAATAACTGATTTTATGCCAGTGAAAGAGAAATTGAAGCTACATTTAGCAAAATTAACACAGAGGATTATCTTGAAGTTTCAAGGGAAAAAAGTGGTTGATTGGAATTTCACCTATGTTTTTTAATTAAACAATATTGAAACAAGCAAATTTTGAGTAGAAAATTATATCTGGTTCTTTTATATTTCAAATGTAATAGTCCTTTGATAAAGAAAATTCCATTTTTCTTCATCCGTGTAGATGATATTACAATAAAAGGCAGCATTTGGATTGCAGAATGTAGTGAGTGAAAATGTAAGTAATGTAAATTTAAGAAGAAATTAGCTTTTCCAAGTGAAATCAAATCAATGATTAAATAAATTCAACATGATTATGGTGACTAAAGTGAGAATATAAAGTATAATATGATGGTTTTCAGTTTCTTGTTTGGCACATATATTAATAAATTTTCAAACATTAAACAATATAATACCAATATCTGCTAGAACCAACTAGCACAATATTAAGATTCTTAAAGCTTAGTTAATTGCTAATGTCATAAAAACCTAATTCCCATATGAATTCTGTCACCAAAAATACCTTCTGTGCTGTGCAAAATGGTCCAAGCACTGTATTTGTCAGGAATCCTCAGAATTCATGAGTATTTCAAAGTTAACTCATGCTGACCCTCAATTCTTTATTAAATTTGGTGGGTCTCCTGAACAAGTTTCATTTTTGAGAATATATGCATACATTCATCACAATTTTGAAAAGAATGGAAGGTCAGTTTTTAGGTTTGTCCAATGATTAATTTTCTGTAGAATTGTTTTTTTCTTGATTCAGTATTTTTTCAACATTCTTTGCAATATTTTTCACTTTTCTTCATTGCTTTCTATGTACTTCAACCGTTCCAACTGCATCTGATAAAGTTTTTCATTTAGACTTTCATCTAGAGATATGTTTTCACACAATACAGGACTGAATCTGAAATAAGTGTCAGGAGGTAATAGGTTATCGAGTATTACATGGACTTCTATATCTGTAGCACTGTTGATGACATTAGGCTGTGTGGTTTTCAAGCTCATGTATATCATGGTGCTTCTCATATACTCATAACATCCAATGCCCAGGGATGCTATGCACTCTAATGGGACGTCTGGCCAACACTTACACTCATGCATTGCTAATGCTGAAAGGTTATTCAGAAGAAAACCTCCATCTTGATGGGGATCGTTTCCCAAAAGCACACTCTGCACAGTAGCCTGAAGCAGCAGGTGGAGCTCTAGTGGCCTGCCACAGTTTATACTGACAGCCTCCCAAACAGTGAGAGTTGACTTCAGGAGGGTGAGCATAGTTTCTGAACCTGCAAACTTTTGGCATTACCCCACTTTATACCATGGGACTTGATGCTGCTACCTTTGGACATATGGACTTCTTGCTGTTTCAATCATGAGTGCATATCCCATTCTATCCTTAAGAAAATTCCCCACATTTGACGGTCATAAAATGCATGGCTCCAGCTCATTTTGACCATTCCAACAGCAATATTTTGTGAAAACACATGTGATCCTAATTTATAATAACTGCCTCATGTTTGTCCAGGGGCATATGAAACAATCCCAACATGAAAGCTAATATGGCACCTGTGCTTACACCAGAAATGCAATCAAAGAGCTGACAGCTGGCTTTCGAGTGCGTTGAACTGACTTTCACCATATCTGAAGAGCAACTGCATCCCTCGCTCCTCCGTCATCAATTGTGAGAATTCAGATACCTCTTCCTTTCGCTGGATTTGCATAGCCAATTAAGGCCAAAATTTCTGTCACTGCAGCCTGAAGAGTGCCATCCTTAATTTGTCTCAGTCATAATAAATATGGAGTAATTCTTTCCTTGGAAGCCACTCCTTTTCCTTCAGGAAGTTCTGGAAGATGAAAAGTCAAGTTCTTCAACCCTGTTAATGCAGAGCTTTGAATCAGGTGTCCTCAGTGCTTGACCTAACGCCCAAGTTTGGTCATCAAGACAGTAGTCCCCGCTTATCCTCGATGTCTCTTTCTGTGGTTTCAGTGACCCGTGGTCATCCACTGCGGGCTTGGAACATATTCTCCACAGATATTGGGGGACTACTGTACTGCCCCTTGCAATCTTTTCTCACTGAAGAGACAGATGCTATTTCTCCTCTGCTTTTTTGTTTTTGCTAACAGACTGCTCAGGGTTAATCGCCTCTTCCTGTTCTTCAGATTGATCCTTTTGACTGAATCCCATTTTAATTTGGAGACAAGTCCACCCACGTAACCCCCTACTAAAGCTTGTACGCCTTCAGTGGGACAAGGAGGAAAGTCAGCAGTGCTTCGTTTAGTAGAAACCGGGAGACCCTGAGGGACTTGCAGGCTTGTCCACAGCACATAGAGAAGATTCTGAGCGCAGCTTCTTACCAGTCGGGACGCCGGGACATGGAGAACTTGTTTTTACTTCTTCAAAGTTCTTACCTTCAATTTCTGAATTGTCCTGGAAATGTTTATTCTCCTTTTCTGAGACATTTTGCCCTTACATTTGAAGCAGGAATTAATATGGCTTGATAAAAAGTAGAACGATTCTCCTAGTTTGGTGGTCATACCGTTCATGTTATGAAAAGACTTTGCCTACTTCTATCTTCATCTTTATCCATACTGTGACTTTTCCTTTCTGGAAAATTCTTTTGTGTTGATTTCACACTATGTTTTTTCAGAAATTTGATGGTTTGTTTGATGTTTTTCTGTTTTAACCAGCCACTAACTGATATGTTTCTTAATTTTCAAGAGCTTGATTTAAGTTGAACTAAATGTGAAACCATTTCATTCTGATTGCCTAAAACAGCCTTTGAAATAAAGTTCAAAGTACTTTTAAAATGGGACATATGAATGCTCACTCTTATAAGACTCTTGGGAGCAGAAACGCTAAGTTTCAAAATTCCAGTATGTAAACTATGGTTGTTTGGAGAGTAACAGTGCTGGCTGTAAAACTCTGCTTCCCTTTGGGTCCATTTACATCTTATTTTGCTCGTATGAAAACCTGTGGTAGACTGATGTCACGTATCCTCCCATAATGTTTCGGTGAACACAGGAAACGCATTTGCTTGCTCTTCTGCTTCGCACAAAGGCTTCTTGCATGATGAGATGCAGGATGCAACCGCTTCTGCAGCAGTGGCAACTTGCCCTTTCCCCACCGTGGACATTGACTGGGGTTGGCCTGCGTTGGCTGAGCTCCCAACACTAAAAGAAGAGCAGCAGCCCGGGGGCCACCCCATCAGGTCCATCCCAACCCCAGCAAGTCAGGTGAAGCTTATTTACTTCACAGTGTTTTCACGGGTAGACCCCAACTACAAAATTAAATCCTGGAAATGCAAGTGGACAGGTTTTTCCTTTACCCAAGTCTGGGATCATTGATCATCATCTCTTCTCCTAATTTGTTAATTTTCCTTTATTGTCCTTTAGTAGTGGTACCAACATCCTATTCAGTTAATCCAGCTGCAAGCCTGAAAGATATCCTTTGTTCCTTCTTGTTCCTTACCACCCACTCGAGACTGATAACCACCTACCTCGTTTGTTTCCTAGACAGTTCTTTATTTGTCTCTTCTTCCTTTCTTTTGAGTTATACCTAGTAAGCACATGCTCTTTCGCCTGGACTTCTGCTGCAAGTTCTTGAGTGTTTTCCCCATTTCTAGTCTTTTCCCCATTAAATTCATACCCTTAAAAGCCATCGGGGTATCTGAAATGTAAATCTAATCACGTCAATACACTTCTTAAACCCCCCACATCCCAGCCCTGCTTAGCCTAAGAGGTGATCACAAATGGTGGGAACAAGTTGTCCTCATAGGCATTTTGTTTTGAGTTTAGTGGTTTTATTTCCTTAAACGTTCTCTGTTTTGTTTTTTTTTTTGGAGGGGAAGATTCACCCTGAGCTAAAGTCTGTTGCCAATCTTCCTCTTCTTTTTTTTTTTACCTCCCCAAAGTCCCACTACATAGTTATATATCCTAGTTGTAAGTCATTCTAGTTTTTCTTTGTGAGCCCACCAAAGCATGGCTACTGACAGATGGGTGGTGTGGTTCTGTGACTGGGAAGTGAACCCAGGGCACTGAAGCAGTGAGTGCCAAACTTTAACCACTAAGCCATCAGGGCTGGCACAAGTTTAGCGTTATTTTTTATTTTTTGGTGAGGAAGATTGGCCCTGAGCTAACATCTCTTGCCAATCTTCCTCTTTTTGCTTGAAGAAGACTGTCGCTGAGCTAACATCTGTGCCAATCTCCTTCTATTTTGTACGTGGGACATCACCACAGCATGGCTTGATGAGTGGTGTGTAGGTCCAGCTCTGGGATCTGAACCTGCAAACCCTGGGCTGCAGAAGCAGAGTGCATGAACTTAACCACTATGCCACCAGGCTGGCCGCTCAGTTTAGTGTTTTTAAATAACTTGAATTTGAGTATCTTTAAGCCTGTGCTTACATTCCTCAAATTTGCCACCTACATCCTCTTCCTTACCTCTAATCATTGTAATTACCTAAGTGACCATGAAGGAATTTGGAATCATGACCTCTGGGCTGTACATAGAATCCAAGCCTTCTAATGAGGCTTAAAGGCCCTCCTCCATCTCACTTTCACTTACTTCTCCAGCCTCATCTCTCATACTTTAGAGCTTCAAAAAAAAAACCAGATTGTGTTGGTTTTTGCCTTATGATATGTTTGCTGATTGACTCGGTTCAGGATTTGACTCCTCTAGGAAGAGGCTGGAATAGGTACCTATTCTTTCTCTTTTCCTTTTTTGGTGAGGAAGGTTGGCCTTGAGCTAGTATCTGTTGCCATTCTTCCTCTTTTTTTCTTGAGGAAGATTGTCGCTGAACTAACATCTGTGCCAATCTTCCTCTATTTTGTAATGTGGGATGCCACCACAGCATGGCTTGATGAGTGGTGTGTAGGTCCATGCCCAGGATCCAAACGCACAAACCCCAGGCTGCTGAAGTGGAGTGTGTGAACGTAACCACTATGCCGCTTGACCAACCCCGGTACCAGTTCTTTCTAATACTGCACATACAGTATCCAACATTAAAACTCTCTGTTAACCTTCAGTCTCTTCCATTAGATTACATACTAAAAGTTCAACTATTGCTTTTTGATACTAAACTAGGGAAGGCAGCCTGCAGACAGTATACAAGAAATGTCCTTATCTAGATGGTTGCTGGAATGAGGGAGATAGAATTTTTCAGTTTTGTCCTCAGGAGAGATGGGCAAGTAGGGACCCAATGGACCTATATGTATTAAGTGACTTCAATAAGAAAAAGTACCACACTCACCTGAGGCTCAAAGCGAGGTGCTTGTTTTTCTTTGGCTGTCTTTTCTTTCTCAGATGACTTTTCTTTGCCTTTTCTTGTTGTTTTGGAAGTTCCTGAAGATTTTTGCCCCTCACTGATAGCATGGGAATCTGGGCTTCCCAAGGTAATTAATTCCTCATGTTTTTCTCCATGAGCTAGAGAGAGATGAAAATGGAAACCAGTGAGTCATAATATAACAATAATATCATGTCCGGTAGGAACAGAGGAAGCGAGTCAGAAAAAGTGTTAGTCAAAGGGGTTTGGATTTCTTTTCTTTTTTTAAACATTCCTTTCATAAAGATTTGTGTGACTTCCTTTTATAAAATTGAGAAATAATTCGCATACCATAAACTCACCATTGAAGTGTGCAAATTATTGTGTTTTGGTATATTCATAAAGTTATGCAAATATCACCACTAATTCATTTCCAATCTGGATGATTTCAGTTAATTTTCTTGCTTAATTGCCTTGGCTTGTATCTCCAGTACGATACTGGATTCATTTATCTCTGCTTTAATATTTATTATTCCCTTCCTTCTATGTGCTTTGGTCTTAGTAGGCTCTTCTTTTTCTAATTTTCTAAGGTGGAACATTAAGTTACTGAGATCTTCCTTCTTTTTAAATGTAAGCATTTATAGCTATTAATTTCCCTCAGCACTGCTTTCACTGCATCCCATAAGTTTTGGTATGCTGCATTTTCTGTTTCATTCATCTCTAAATATTTCTTAATTTCCCTTATGATTTGTTCTTTGACCCATAAGTTAAGAGTGTGTTGGATATGTTTGTGTATTTCCCAAATTTATTTGTTAAGGATTCCTTATTTCCTTCCATTCTAATCAGAAAAAATACTTTGTATGAGTTCCATCCTTTCACACTTATTTGGACTTGTTTTATTGCTTTACATATAGTCTATCCTACATAATGTTCCAAATGTACTTGAGAAGAATGTGTTTTCTGCTATTGTTGAATAAAGTGTTCTATAGATATCTGTTAGGTCAAGTTGGCTTATAGTGTTATTCAAGTTTTCCATTTCCTTTTGATTTTCTGGCTAGTTATTCTATTTATTATTACAAGTGCAGTATTAAATTTCCAAATATTAATGTTTAATCGTCTATTTCTACCTGAAGTTCTGTCAGTTTTTGTTTCATGTATTTGGAGCTCTGTTTTTAGGTTAATATATGTTTATAATTGGATTGACTCTTTTACTCTTGTAAAATATTCTTCTTTGTCTCTGGCAAATGTTTTCTGTATTAAAGTCTATTTTTTCTGGTATTAATATGGTAACTCCAGGTTTATTTTGGCTACTGTTTGTGTGGTATTGTTTTTTTTCCAACTTTTGGTTTTCAAACCATCTATATCTTTGAAACTGAAGTGTGTCTCTTGTAGACAACACATAGTTAGATCACATTTTTGTTCCCCATTCAGCCAGTCTCTGTCCGTTAACCAGGGGGTTTATTCAATTCACATTTAATGTCATTACCAGCACAGTAGCAGTTATGTCTGCTTTTTTATTATTTCTTTTCCTATGTGTCATATCTTTTATTTTCTTCTATTCTTCTATTACTGCCCTCTTTTGTGTTAAATAAATATTTACCACTGTACTATTTTAATTCCATTGTGTTGTGTTTGTTTGCTATACGTTTTTGAGTTATTTTCTTTGTGGTTTCCCTGGTGATTACAATTAATGCCTTAATTTATAACTATCTAGTTTGGATTAAAACCAATTTAATTTCTGTAGCATACAAAATCTTTGCTTTTCTATAGTTCTGTCCCCCCTTTATGCTGTTTTTATCACAAATTTCATCTTTTGCATTTGTGTCCATTAACACAGATTTATAATTATCCCTTTATGCTATTGTCTTTTGATATGGATAGGAGAAAAATCAGATTTACACACAAGAAATGCATACATATTGAGTTTTCTATTTATCTCTGTAGTTACCTTTACTGGTGCACTTAATTTCTTGATATGGATTCAAGCTACTGCCTAGTGTCCTTTTGTTTTAGCCTGAAGATTTCTTGTAGGGCATGTTTGTCAGTGGCAAATTTTCTCAGTTTTTGTTTTTCTGAGAATGCCTTAATTTTTCCTTTATTTTTGAAGGATAGTTTTTCTGGATATAGAATTCTTTTTAAAATTTTTTTTCAGCTCTGAAAATCTTATCCAATGGTTTCTGGTCTCTACAGTTTTTGACAAAAAATCTGCTGCTAGTCTTACTGAGGATCACTTACATACGACAAATCATTTCTCTATTGCAGCTTTCTGGATTCTTTATCTTTGTCTTTAGATAGTTTGATTATACTGTGTCTACCTATGGATTTTTTTGAGTTCATCCTATTTGGAGTGTGTTTAGGTAGCTGAATTTCCAATTGATGTTTTTCATCAAATTTTGGACATTTTCAGCCATTATCTCTTCAAATAGCCATTCTACAACTTTCTCTCCTCTCCTTCTAAGATTCCCATTATGCATATGTTGGTATGCATGATTGTGTTCCACAAGTCTCTGAGGATTTGTTCCTGTTCCCTTTTCTTCATTCCTTCATTTTTTAAAATGTTCCTCAGACTGGGTAATCTCAATTGATTATCTTCCTTCCTGGGAAGAAGGCTTGTAACTGAGGTGGTTTTGAGTCAGCCTTGTAATTGAGGCCTTCCAGGATACCACCAGACAAGTCAAATAATAATAAGTCTTTGGGAATGAGACTTTAAAACAGACCCAGTTTAATTTTACTCTTTCTGATGGCTGCCAACCAGCATCAGAAATAGAGGATATTATTTTTCAAGGTTACTACCGAGCTGGAGACCAGTGGATGCGACTAGGGCAAGTTAACATGACATGTACCTCACTGTTTTTAAAGAGATTTGGATATTTTTCTTGAATACAGCCTTTGCTAATTTCCAGAGTTCCAAAAAAGTTGATTCTGATCATTTCTGCCAGCTTTTTCATTGTTTTTATGGAGAAGCTAATTTTCATAGTCCTCACTCTGCCATTTTCACTGATGTCCCCCTGGATTCGTTTGATTATCTGAACCTCGTGTATTACCTCTGCCTGTTGTTTGTCTGGGGCAGAGTGCTGAGAGAACAAAGAATTCACAGAGGCCAGGTCGCTCACGGTTCCTGGAGAACTTGCCATAAGAGCATGGAATTACAAAAAGCTCTGTGGAGGAAGGTGAGATTCCATTCTAAGAAGCTCAGCTCTTGAGTGCAATGAGTATGACAAGTCAAAAATGGACTGATTTAACTTGTGAGCAGAAAAGTGAGAAAAATGAGACCACAGAAAGAGAAGAAGGTTATTTAAATAAGAGGAAGGACAGGACGTAAGGGTAGAGATGATGAGTTATAGAAACTGGATCAAGAGAAGAAGAAAGAAGAGTTGAAAACAAAGATTTTTATAGGAAGCCACACAGTAAAATCATCTTTTATCAAAAACCCAGGATAAACAGTAAGAAAGGCTGCAGAGGACACATTTTCTCCTTGGTTTTTTGGTATCATTGGTCAGCCAAAAACTTTGAAGTTGAAGAAACATTACTTGCACGGCAGTGAAGCTTCCTCTCAGAGCCTCCTCATGCTGCCCTGCTTCACACAGATGGTACGGTACCACACCCTCATGTTAAGCCCAGTGTGAGGTAACTGGGCTTCAACCAGTCTCAGTGGCCGCAGGCGCCATCTCAGCTTCTTGCTCCAATAAAATCCAAGTCCCAGAGATCTCAATGCCAGCAGAGTCAGTAGTTAAGTGCATTTTAGAGTCTCACTTGTGGCCAGTACTAGGAGAAAAAGAACCTCATAAAAACTGGAGTAGGGGGCCGGCCCGGTGGTGCAATGGTTAAGTTCGCACATCCGATTCGGCAGCCGAAGGTTCACTGTTTCAGATCCCGGGTGCAGACATGGCACCACTTGGCAAGCCATGCTGTGGTAAGCGTCCCACATATAAAATAGAGGAAGATGAGCATGGATGTTAGCTCAGGGCCAGTCTTCCTCAGCAAAAAGAGGAGGATTGGCCGATGTTAGCTCAGGGCTGACCTTCCCCCCAAAAAATAAAATAAAAAATAAAATAAAATAAAAAACTGGAGTAGAAGAACTCATTCTTTTCAGCTTGGGCTGCCAGACAACTCTGGTACCAGTAATGCTGTGCTTACTGTAACACACAGATTCAGTCTTGATGAATGTATAAATCACCCAGGGAGCCTGTAAAATGTAGATCTCAAAGCCCAGACCCCAGAGATTCCAAATCCTTAATCTGATATGGGGGTGAGGAATCTACAGCTTTAAAAACTACTAATTCAAAAATTATGAAAAATGCGGCCCCCACACTGTACATTCATGTAGCTGGCAGAACTGTAGAGGAAACAACTATTGGAATAAACTAACATATCTCTTGCAGAGAGGAAATGCTCAGGGAGTATCTTTTGATAAAATGAATTCATAAAAATCTTCAGCATTATGCCTTTCGGTTTCCTCTTACGTCATCTTACATGTACCCAGAATACACTAGACAGAAATCTTCAGTGGATAATGCAACTTATAAAAATTACAGAAATGTAATTTTGAATTTATGATTAAAATTCAGTGCTTAGATTTATAAATACAAGAATTAAAAACTGGTTGGGATTTGAACATTAACACAATTTCTAAACTAGAATACTTGTTTAGGACAAAGTGTACGTTTGCCTAACATAATCACACTGGGTAAATATAAACAGGAATATATATACATATATGGTATTTAATAATGTTTTGTTTCATCAAAGACCTTGAATTGAGAATGATAAACAAAGTTTATATGTGTTTTTGCAAAGAGATTAGATCCTCAAAGTTGCAGTCCAGTAACACTAAAATGTAATATATTAGCAAAAGGACTTTAAAATAACGACATTGCTAATTTCAAGGATATCACTAAGTACTACTGGCTCAAGGTCCTCCAATTTCTATTTCCTTAAGTGAAAGTCAGCTGTCTTCGTAAGCAAGTTTTACTGAAACTTAGATATTGAAATGTAACTAAAGGTGGCACTGTTGCCTCATGTAACCAGAAACCAAGCTTTGTAAAAATTTTTGACACAAATATCTTAAATTGTACATAGCTAGATTTCAGGCCTTACTTTTTATTATGGGTTATACAGGTGAGAATTTTTGAAAAAAACAATAAATTACATATTTTATTTTTCATAGAAATTAAATGTTGAGTTTAAATGAATAAATGGGGCAACATTTCCACGGACTTCAGGATGCACGTAAAATTTTAAATTACAAGGCTGGCCCCGTGGCATAGTGGTTAAGTTCAGCAGCCCAGGTTCATGGGTTCAGATCCTGGGTGAGGACCTACACCACTCATCAGCCACGTTTTGGTGGTGACCCATATATAAAGTGGAGGAAGACTGGCAACAGATACTAGTTCAGGGCTAATCTTCCTCAGCAAGAAAAGAGAAAAAGAAATTTTAAAATTAGGTCACCAATGTGGTAATGAAAAAAAATACTTGACCAATTTCTTCTTGATATAGTACTTATAATTGAAACTAAGCTGTTATAATGTGAAGACATTAGTAACTTAATTTTTCTAAAATATATCATACCCTAAAAATCAAAGTTTTTAGGTTCTGTGTTGTAAATATAATTGGCTCATAGAAGTTGATATATTGATATGTTTTAGTTTGAACAAAGTGGCTACCTAAAAATCCACATTTATAAACATGATATCAGAGACATGATATTAGAGACTATTTCAAATTCAAAAGTTGCTTAACTTTGAAAAAGATTGGCCAATATATTCTTTCAAATAGAAAATCTTCCTGGGTCATTTTAAATAAAACTTAATTCTGAATTTCATTGCTTGCTGCTTTTAGCAATTAATGTATTATGCAATGCAGGTGTAATTTAATTTTAGCAGAAGCTCATTCACACATAAAATTGTCAAATGTAATGTCAAAAAAGAAGACATATAATTATTCCTGAAGACTTATTTTCTAGTTGGAATACATGATAATGATAATACCATTTTCTGAGTGCTACTAGGTTCTGGGAACCTTATATATATTATCTTGAACCTTCCCAACAGCCTTGAAAGATAAGAGTTATTATTCTAATTTTATGGGTGATAAATAACCTGTGTTCAGGCAACTAAACCTAGGGTACTTTATCTGCTATGCTGTACTTCTCCATTTAATATTGACTTTCTTTTAAAAACTTAATTCATATTATTAATTTTGTACCATTACTCAATTCTATGTTTTTACAGTATTCTATTTCACTCATTATAATACTGTGTTCCTCTCACATATTAATATTTTTCTTTTGTTTTCCTTTAAGATTTTAACACGTATTGATTAATATACTTAAATGTATTAAATATGATAGCTTGTTATAGTGGTTTGTTTACTGGAAATCCATCTGTGTTGGACAACTTGAACTTGAGAAACAAAAGCTCTTAAGGAAAAATATAACAAAACCCTTTACACAAACTTTTATGTTCACTGAAGAAATATAGACAGCTCCCTAAATAAATACATGTATCAAGGACGCAATAAAGATCTGAAATTGACACTACCATATATATATATTTTTTCCTTTTCAAAAGCCCTTGCTGGATCATCAATTCTGATTCAAGATCCTAGTTCTGGCAGTCACTAGCTGTGTAACCATGGGCAAGTCACATAAATGGTCCGTGCCTCAGTTTTCTCATCTGTAAAATGATAATGGTAACAGCATCTGCCTCGTAGGTTGATCGTGAGGATTAATTGGATCAGTATATGGAAAGCCCTTAGAAAGCATCTGGCAGAAATGTTAGCAGCTACTCCCAGCACCGCCGTCACGACTGTGGCCACACTGCTGGCTGGGACGTTTCTCCAGAGCCGACAGGGTACTGGAAAGGTGCTGGGCTCTGGCAAATCAGATTTAGGTTAAAATCTTCACTTTGCCCCTTCTAGCTGTGTAAACTTAGGCAAATTATTTACAAAACTGAAGCCTCATTTCTTCATCTGTGAAATCGGGGTGGTAATACCTACCTCCCAGAGTTTTTATGAGAATTGTAATACAGGAAAATACTTAGTAGAGTAAGAGGCACATGATCGTAGTAAAAGAAACCATAATTGTATTCATTGAACTTCTAGGTCTTTCTAGAGTTTTCTTTTTGTTTACATAATAAATGTATATTCTTTTAATTTTTTGATTAAAATAGCATGTGCTCATTTAGAACTTCTGGCTTTTACCTTTTTAATTTTAAATTTAATTTTGTTTTTAGATCCTGGAAAATGTAAATGAGAAAGTAAGATTACTAATACTTCTACCGCCCAGAAATAATCACTTGAACATTTTTGGTAAATACTCTTCGTTTCTTTTTCCGTGCACACCCCTTTCCCTCTCCCATCCACTCATGTATTTTTGAAGAGTGGTGGCAATTTAGGGTTGCCAATGTCTAACAGTAGACAAAATCCTCATATTAACAATAATGCATTTGTGTGAGCTAAGCTTAGGCAGACATTTCTGAATCTTTCTTCTCCGCCATTTCTGACCTAGAAGGAGAGGGGAATGGCCTTGCATATCCAGACATGTGCACAGGGTTTTCCTTGTTCCTTTGTTTGTCATGCTCATCTGACAAGAATCAGCCTCTCTTTGGCCACACCTGATGCCTGGTGGGTGGTCCTGTGGGTCAGGTGTGTCTAAAACGGGCTCCTGGGTCTCTTCTGAGACACATTCTCCTCACCACTCCCACTTCCAAGGCAACAGTTCATTTCCCTTGCTTGGTATTCTTCAAGACTTCATGGTACAAAGTATTCCCCCTGACCCCTCTATTTCAAAGGGTCATTTCTTCTTTTCCTAAATACCCCAATTTACATAATTTCACATAATTCACACAGCTTACATACATTGGAAACAAATTTCTAATTACTGAAGAAAATATACACGAAATTTTAAAAATATACATTTGACTGGACTTAAGGTATTTTAAGATTTTTTGCACCTTTTTAGACATTAGAAGTTTACTTTGGAGAGATGAAAAGAAAGCAACTCATTCACTCTTCTAACAGCGTTGTACTACATGGTGCGATCTTTCCCCGAAAACCTCAAATGTCACTACAAACATTCCCTCCTTTATCACTGCATGTTCTTGTATCTCTTTGAACGTTATTCAGAAATAGGACATTATTCAGAAATCCTGTGAACAAGATCCTCAGCTGAATTTAATAGAGATTGTTTCCATCGTTTTCTTTTCATGACTTATGCTAAGATTATTTATTGCCTATCTTGTGGGATCTGAGTTCACATTTATAATTGCTATAAACAGCAGTAGCGTGACTATTTTTAGCTTATCGAGACAGGCATAACAGAATATTGTAATATAGAAGTCAGAAGTATAAAGAACCACAGGCAACTCATGGAAGAGCCCACATATGGAAAAAAATGGGGTTTGATGCTCATTCTGATCTACTAAAATCCTTGGTACTCAGAAATGTAATGTAAAATCTACTGATACTACGAATTTTCCTTGAAAAGTAAAAAAAGAAATCAGAATAGCTTAGCCGAACACATATAATACACACATGCGTACACACAAAACTCTGCAGTTTCTCTATTATTTTGATGTATTTCTGTAATTGTCAATATTTTATTTGCACATGGATCTTTAGCATAAAATATTTAATCCAATAGGCATCAAGCACATACTGTCTACTTCTTTACGGGAGGGGGACACAAAGCCACCTGATAATTTGCACCATCCATTATTTCAATTAGATTTCCATTGGTTCATATAGACAAAGAGACCTGCACTTTTCTGGCACCGTAAGAGGTGTTCCTTTGGACTACAGGAGGTGAAGATAATGACTAACCTCAAGGAGACCTAAAGTGACAGCTGGCAGGAAAAGAATATATAGTGAGAGAGAGCATGGGAAGGTGCAAAGGGGAAAATAAATAAATAAAAAGTAATGGCTTTTCCCCCTTTATTTTCCATTAGAACGTTGTAGGTGTGGATGGTCGATTCCAAAATATTTAAAGAACTCAAATTCATAGCTGTAGGTAATCCGTAAGGCAGAACTAGAGAGAATTAATTAGGTGGGGTCAGGCAGGCTTCCTGGCTGAGGACCCAGAGAAGAGCACTGACTTGAAGCACGAGCTCAGGGAGCCTGCCACAAGGGCAGTGAGAGCAGAAGCCAACGGCCTTGCATCCCCGAGGGGCAGCTCAAAGGACGTGTTCAGGTCGAGAGGTGGCCTGCAAGGAGTTTTCAGTGTCCACATGACGTTTATTCATACATTAATTGTGTTCTCTTCGTGTAGACAAGAATTCTAGATTGAAGTCTTGCCTGCTCCATATTTCAGATACTTTCAGTGGTGCTGGGCAATGGGGGTGTTGCCTGCTGGAGGGGAGGTTGAGGCAGAATGAAGAGACACCTCAGCAAAATTCATACTCCGTGAGTTTACCTAGGGCATGCGCGAGAGGGTGTCTGCCCGGCTTTACGTGTGTATCGCCGGAAAGCAGCAGCACAGCCACTGGTTCAAAGAGCAAATTTTGGCCCCGGGGGCACCTGAGCTCCTGCCCTGCAGGTTATGCATACAACAGATAGGAACAGCAAACAGGGGGCCAATATTGGCTCTGGTGCTACCCCTTTCTCTGTGGGTGTCCGTGTTAGACGATGATAAGGATCACACACTTTCTTGCTGACCCTGACATGGCCCCAGAATCTTTTCAAGACAGCAGCCGGGTCACCATTACAATTTAAACTCTCCTGCTGTCCCTGGCATAGCACGTTCATGCATTTGTCTCCTAAACTTTTAGTAACAGCTTCTCTCTGGTTCAGGAGATACAACCATGAGGCTGAGGCAGACAGAATCCCTGTGCCAGAGAGAGGGGTCCAGCGGGGGAGGCAGATGGGTGAAGGACTCCCGCAGAGTGCCATCTGCTCTAGGGTCACACACTCGATTCATCTAAAGTGGGGACTCTCAGTGTCATTTACTTTTATAAATTTTCTTTGAATTCTATGTCCTACACTAGAATCTGTTCCTTCTAATAAAGGTTCAGCTCAATAATAATAATTTTCTCCTAACTTCTGTAATAAACAAACCTCTATTAACTCCTCAAATGGTCAGGTCCATGCAGATAGTACAAGCAAGCAAACACGTGAACACAGTTTTCGACAATTAGTGAATACGGGCAACAGTAATAAAAGTGTCCTTTCATTCACTCACTCAACATACATTATGGCGTGATTACAGTGTGCATAGACTGCACTACAGGGAACGCAGGAGATCAAACAGGCAAGAATCGACAAAACTTCTTGGCCTAAGGAGCTTGCATTTTAGTAGACAATAAATGAGTGAAGGAAACTGCCTGTTAGAGGATGACCTAAGAATTTGTATCTTGATCAGAGGTAGGATGTGCAGGCATTAAAAATTCTGGAAAATAACAAAGCAAGCTTTGACGGTGGTTCCCATGGGTATCTGAACTGGGATTATGGAATCCAAGAAAGAATGGAGGCTTTTACTTTTTACGTTATGCCCCTTGTTTTAAGACTTTATTTTTTTGGAGAAGTTTCAGGATCGCAGCAAAATTGAGAGGAAGGTACAGAGATTTCTTCCCCTACACTCCCTACCCCTAACATGTACAGCTTCCCCATCAGCAACATCCCCACCAGAGTGGATGATTTGTTACAATTGATAACCCTACATTGACAATTCATAATCATCTAAAGTCCATAGTTTACCTTAAGGCTCACTTTTGGTGTTGTACGTTCTATGGGTTTGGAAAAATGTGTAATGACATATCCATCATTATAGTATCATACGGAGTATTTTCACCTCCCTAAAACTCCTCTGTGCTCCACTTACGCATCCCTCCCCCACTTCAACTCCAGGTAGCCAGTGATCTTTTCTTTTTTTAAAGATTTTATTTTTCCTTTTTCTCCCCAAAGCCCCCCGGCACATAACTGTGTATTTTCACTTGTGGGTCCTTCTAGTTGTGGCACGTGCAATGCTGCCTCAGCATGGCTTGATGAGCAGTGCCTTGCCCACGCCCAGGATCCGAACTGGCGAAACCCTGGGCTGCTGAAGCAGAGCACATGAACTCAACCACTCGGCCACGGGGCCAGCCCCCAGTGATCTTTTTACTGTCTCCATAGTTTTGCCTTTTCCAGAAGGTCATACAGTTGGAATCACACAGTATGTAGCCTTTTCAGATTGGCTTCTTTCACTTAGTAATATGCATTTTAGGTTCTTCCATATCTTTTCAAGGCTTGATAGCCATGTATATACCACGGTGTATTTATCCATTCTCCTACGGAAGGACATTTTAGTCACTTCCAAGTTTTGGCAAATATGAATAAGGCCGCTATAAACATCCATGTGCAGGTTTGTGTGTGGATATAAATTTTCAACTCTCTTTTTTCAAATTTCATTCAGATATAATTGACATATAACATAAGTTTAAAGCGTACAATATAATGATATGATATATGTATATATTGTGAAATGATTACCACAATAAGTTTAGCTAACATCCTTCACCTCACAGAGTTACAAATATTTTTCTTGTGATGAAAACTTTTAAGATCTGCTCCCTTAGCAACTTGCAAATATAGAATACAGTGTTGTTAACTGTTGTCACCATGCTGTACTTTACATCCACAGAACTTAATTATTTTATACCTGGAAGCTTGTACCTTCTCACCACTTTCATCCATTTTCTCCACTCCAGTCCCCTCTCTGGAAACCACCAACTGATTCTATGTTTCTGAGTTCAATTTTTTTTAGAATCCACATATAAATTAGATCATGCAACATTTGTCTTTCCTGTACGACTTATTTCACTTAGCATAATGCCCTCAAGGTCCATTCGTGTTGCTGCCAAAGACAGGTTTTCTTTATTTATATGGCTGAATAATATTCCATATGTATATATACGCAATTCCTTTATCCATTTATCCTTTATGGACACTCAGGTTGCTTCCATGTCCTGGCTGTTGTAAATGATGCTGCAGTGAACATGGGGGCCCAGTTATCTCCTTGAGATAGTGATTTCATTTCTTCCAGATACATGCCCAGAAGTGGAATTGCTGGATCATATGGTAGTTCTATTTTTAATTTTTTGAGGAACCTCCATATTGCATTCCATAGTGGCTGCACCAATTTACAACCCCACCAACCGTGCCCAAGGATTTCCATTTCTCCACATCCTAGTCAATACTTGCTATCTCTTGTCTTTTTAATAATACTCATTCTAACAGGTGTGAGGTGATATCTCATTGTGATTTTGACTTGCATTTCCCTGAAAATTAGTGCTTGTGAGCATCTTTTCATGTACCTGTTGGTCAGTTGTATGTCTTCTTTGGAAAAATGTCTATTCAATTCTCTATCCATTTTTTTTTTTTAATGAGGAAGATTTGCCCTGAGCTAACATCTGCTGCCAATCTTCCTCTTTTTGTATGTGAGCCACCACCACAGCATGGCCACTGACAGATGAGTGGTATAGTTCAGCACCCAGGAAGTGAACCTGGGCTGCTGATGCCAAACTTGACCACTAGGCCACAGGGGCTGGCCCCTCTTCCACTCATTTTTTAATCAGATTAGATTTTTTTACTATTCAGTTGTATATGTTCTTTATATATGTTGGATATTAACCCTTTATCAGATATTTTATTTGCAATTATTTTCTCCCATTCCATAGGTTGCCTTTTCATGTTGTTCATGATTTCCTTTGCTGTGCAGAACATTTTTAGTTTGATGTAGTCCTGCCAATTTATTTTTGCTTTTTGTTTTGGTGTCAAACACAAAAAATCATTGCCAAGACTGATGTCAAGCAGCTTACCCCCTATGTTTTCTTTTAGGGATTTTATGGTTTCAGGTCTTATGTTCAAGTCTTCAATCCATTTTGAATTTATTTTTGAGTATGGTATAAGATAGGAGACTAGTTTCATTCTTTTGCATGTGGCTGTCCAATTTTCCCAGTACCATTCATTGAAGAGACTTTCCTTTTGTCATTGTATATTCTTGATTATTTTGTCATAAATTAATTGACCATATACGCATGGATTTATTTCTGGGCTTTTGATTCTGTTCCATTGGTCTATGTGCCTATTTTTATGCCAATACCATACTATTTTGATAACAATAGCACTATAATATAGTTTGAAATCAGAGAGTGTAATTCCTCCAGCTTTGTTCTTCTTTCTCAAGATTGCTTTGGCTATTCAGGGTCTTTTGTAGTTCCATACAACTTTTAAGATTTTTTTTTTTTCTATTTCTGTGGAAAATGCCATTGGAATTTTGATAGGTACTGAATTGAATCTATTTATGGCTTTGGTTAGTATGGGAATTTTAAAAATATTAATTCTCCCAATCGATGAACATGGAATATCTTTCCTTTATTTGTTTTCAATTTCTTTCATTGATGTCTTACAGTTTTCAGTACACAGACCTTTCACTTACTTTGCTAAATTTATACCTAGGTATTTTATTCTTTTTGATGCAATTGAAAATGGCATAGTTTTCTTAATCCTTGTTTTGATAGTTCATTATAAGTGTTTCCAATGCAATTGATTTTTGTATGTTGACTTTGTATCCTGCAACTTTATTTAATTCATTTATTAGTTCTAACAGTGTTTTGGTGGAGTTTTTAGGGTTTTATACAAATAATATCATATCATCTGCAAATAGACAGTTTTAATTCCTCCTTTCAGATTGTATGCCTTTTATTTCTTTTTCTTGCCTAATTGCCCTGGGTAGGATTTCTAGTACATTGTTGTACGCAAGTGGCAAGATTGGCCATCCTTGTCTTGTTCCTGATCTTTGAGTATGATGTTAGCTGTGGGCTTGTCATATATGGACTTTTTATATTAAGGTAAGTTCACTCTATATCCATTTGTTGAGAGTTTTTATCAATGAATAGATGTTGAATTTTCTCAAATGCTTTTTCTATGTTTATCAAGAGGACCATATGATTTTTATCCTTCATTTTGTTAACACTGGGTATCACATTGATTGATTTGCAGATGTTGCACCATGCTTGCATCCCTGAAATAAATCCCACTTGTTTATGGTGTATGATGCATGTTTTTGGGGGGAGTGGAGGAAAATAGTCCTGAGCTAACATCTGTTGCCAGTCCTCTTTTTGCTTGAGGAAGATTGTCGCTCAGCTAATATCTGTGCCAATCTTCCTCTATTTTATGTGGGATACTATCACAGTGTGGCTTAATGAGTGGTGCTAGGTCTGCATCTAGGATCCGAAACTGTGAACCCCAGACCACCAAAGCACAGTGCACAAACTTAATCACTATGCTACCAGGTCAGCCCATATGATGTTTGACCCTTTTAATTACTGAATTCAGTTTGCTTGTATTTTGTTGAGGAATTTTGCATCTATGTTCATCAAGGATATTGGCTTTTAATTTTCTTTTCTTGTGGTGTCCTTATCTAGTTTTGGTATTAGAGTAATCCTGGCCTAGTAAAATGAATTTCGAAGTTTTATCTTCTATTTTTTTCTTTTCTTTTTTTTTTTTGAGGAAGATTAGCCCTGAGCTAACATCTGCCACCAATCCTCCTCTTTTTGTTGAGGAAGACTGGCCCTGAGCTAACATCCATGCCCATCTTCCTCTACTTTATATGTGGGATGCTTGCTACAGCAAGGCTTGACAAGCGATGCATAGGTTTGCATCCAGGATCCGAACCAGGAAACCCCGGGCCACTGAAGTGGAACCTGTGAGCTTAACTGCTGCACCACTCGGCCAGCCCCCTCCTCTTCTATTTTTTGGAAGAATTTGGAAAGGATTGGTATTTATTCTTCTTTAAATGTTTGGTAGAATTCACCAGTGAAATCTTCTGGTAATGGACATTTCTTTGTTGGAAATTTTGATTACTGACTCAATCTCCTTACTAATAATTGGTCTCTTCAGATTTTCTATTTTTTTATGATTCAGTCTTAGTAGCTTATATGTTTCTAGATATTTATCCATTTCTTCTAGGTTGTCCAATTTGTCAGCATATAATTGTTCATAGTAGTCTCTTATGATCCTTTGGTATTTCTGTGGTATCAGTTGTAATGTCTCCTCTTTCATTTCTAATTTTATTTGTGTCTTCTCTCTTTTTTTGGTAGGTTTAGAAAAAAGTTTGTCTATTTTGTTTATATTTCCAAAAAGCCAGCTTTACTTTATTTAACTTTTGTATTTTCTTGTTGTTTCTATTTTATATTTGTTTTCTGATCTTTGTTACTTCCTTCCACCTATTAACTTTGGGCTTAGTTTGTTCTTCATTTTATAGTTTCTTGAGGTGTAAAGGTAAATTGCACATTTGTGATCTTTTTTCTTAATGTAGGCATTTATTACTATAAACTTCTCTCTTAAGACTGTTTTTACTGCATCCCATACATTTTGGTATGTTGCATTTATATTTTCATTTGTCTTTAGATATTTTTTAATTCCTTCTTGGACCCATTGGTTGTTCAATAGCATTTTTTTAATCTACACATATTTGTGAATTTTCTAGTTTTCGTCATAACTAATTTCTAGTTTCATACCATTTTGATTGGAAAAGATGCTTGATATGTTTTCAATCTTCTTAAATTTACTAAGACTTATTTGTAGCCTACTGTATGATCTATCCTGGAGTATGTTCCACGTGAATTTGAGAAGAATGTGTATTCTTCTGCTGATGGATGGAATTTTCTGTAAATATCTCTTAAATCCATTGGATCTAACATGTCGTTTAAGATTGATGTTTCCTTATTGATTTTCAGTCTGAATGGTCTATCTCCATTGTTGAAAGTGGAGTATTGAAGTCTCCTATTATTATTGTATTGCTGTCTATTTCTTCCTTCAGTTTTGTTTATTTTTGCTTAATACATTTAGGTGTTCCTATGTTGGATGCATAAATATATACAAATGCTATATCTTCTTGTTGTATTGACCTCTTTATCATTATGTGTGACTTTCTTTGTCTCTTCTTACAGTATTTGCCTTACAGTCTATTTTGTCTGATATGAGTATAGCTACCTTGTTCTCTTTTGGTTTTAATTTGCATGGAATCTTTTTCTATCCCTTCACTTTTAGTTTCTGTGTGTCCTTAAAACTGAAATGAGTCTCTTGTAGTCAGTGTATAGTTGGGTCTGTTTTTTCTTTTATCTTTTAGCCACTCTCTGTCCTTTGATTGGAGAATTTATTCCATTTACACTTAAAGCAATTATTGATATATATGCAATTCTTGTCATTTTGTTCATTGTTTTGTGCCTGTTTTTTGTTTCCTTTGTTCCTTTCTTCTTTTCTTACTCTCTTTCTTTGTGACTTGATGTTTTCCTATAGTGATATGTGTAGATTCCTTTTTCTTTTTCTTTTGTGTATCTAGTATACGTTTTTGCTTTGTGGTTACTATGAAAGTTACATAAAACATATTTATAACAATCTATTTTAAGTTGATAACAATTTAAAATTGAATGCATACTACAACTGTACATTTTTACTCTCCCTTCCTCTCATTTCATGTTTTTGATTTCACAACTTACATAGTTTTAACTTGTGAAATCACTAACAAATTACTTTATTTAAATTTATTTTTCAATACTTTTGTCTTTTAACCTTCATACCAGATTTATAAGTGATTTTCTCACCACCATTACAATATTTTAGTACTCTGAATTTAACTACAGTCGTGTCTCACTTAATGATGGTGATACCTTCTGATAAATGCATTGTTAGGTGATTTCATTGTTGTACAAACATCATAGAGTGTGCTTACACAAACCTAGATGATGTAATCTACTACACACCTGGGCTATATGGTACTAATCTTATAGGACCATTATTGTATATGTGGTCCACTGTTGACCAAAATGTCACCATGTGGCACAAGACTGTATATGTTTACTTTTACCAGAGAGATTTTATCTACAAACGTCTTTCTGTTACTAATTAGTATCCTTTTGTTTCAGCTTGAAGAGCTCCCTTTAAAATTTCTTGTAAGGCCAGTCTAGTGGTAATGAATTCCTATAGCTTTTACTTGTCTGGAAAACTTTGTATCTCTCCTTCAATTTTGAAGAACAGTTTTTCTGGGTAGAGCATTCTTCATTGGCAGTTTTTTCCTTTAAGCACTGTATGTATATCATGCCACTCCCTTCTAGCCTGCAAAGTTTCTGCTGAAAGAATCTGTTAGTAGTTTTATGGGGGTTCCCTTGTTAACAAATTATTTTTCTCTTGCTAATTTTAAGATTCTCTCCTTGTCTTTAACTTTTGACAATTTAATTATAATGTGTCAGTGAGGATTTCTTTGGATACGTCTTATTTGAAACCCTCTGGGCTTCCTGGATCTGGATGTCTGTTTTCTTCCCCAGGTTAGGGAAGTTTTCAGCCATTACTTCTTCAAATAAGTTTTCTGCCCCTTTCCTTCTCTCTCTTCTTATAGTGAGATCACATAATGTGAATATTAGTCTGCTTGATGTTGTCCTATAAGTCCCTTAAGCTATCTTCACTCTTTTTTGTTTTTTTTCTTTTTACTCCTTTGTTTGGATGAATTCCACTGTCTGGTCTTTGAGTTTGCTGATCCTTTCTTTTGCCTGCTGTTGAACCCTTCTGTTGAATTTTTCAGTGCAGTTATTATATTCTTCAGCTCTATGATTTCTGTTTGGTACTTTCTTGTATTTTCTATCCCTTTTTTAAAATTCTCACTTTGTTCATGCATTCTTCTCCTGACCTTGGTGAGCATGTTTATGACCATTATTTTGAACCCCTTATCAGGTAAATTACTTATCTCTATTTCAATAAGGTCTGTTTCTGGAGATTTATCTTGTTCTTTTGTTTGGAACATATTCCTCTCTTTCTTCATTTTCCTTGACTCTCTGTGTTAGTTTCCTGCATTAGATAAAACAGCCACCTCTCCCAGTATTGATGGAGTGGTCTTTTGTAGGAGATGAGCCTTATCATTCAGCCCAGCCTGACTTCTTGGTTGTCTCTTCAACCTTTGTGATTCTCTACTCTGCCTACTTTGTTCTTAGTGACTCCTATTATTGAGCATGTACTGAGACCCATCAGTGTACTAAAGGGGAGGATCTCAATCAGCACAAAGATGCAGGCTGATTGGAAGCCAAACCCCCAGACTGTAGCTTTCAGAGTATGCAAATAGATCTCTTCCAGGGAAAGAGCAGGAGATGGGCACTTCTGTCTGCTCCCTCTGTGCTGAGCCCTGAGGGGATAGCAACTTAAGAACCTTTTCTTTGTTTGTTACCGTCCTGTGAGACTCACAAACACAATCCTTGCTGGCCACCAGAGCCAAGGGATCAAGTGATGCATCCTCTGAGTGGCAGCTGCAAAAGCCAGGGCACCGGACATGTGCACAATCTCCTTCCAAGGAGACACCACCAACATAGAGCAGGCCCAAGGGAAAATGTGGACAGTGTCTGCCATCCTCTCTTGTCTCTAGGGAGGGTGGCAGTCAGCCCCTAGATGTGAGCTAAGTTAGAAGCCTGATACTCAGGAAGCAGCTTTTAAACTATGCAAACAGTCCCTTTTTAGGGAAGTACTAGGAGATGGGCATTTCTGTCTGCTGTTCCTATGCCGAGCTCTGGATGGATAGCCAAAGCATCCTTGTGAGCCTGTTAAGACCTATCTCTTTGTTCACTGTAGTCCAAAGGGTTCATGGACACAGGCTTCCTTGGCTTTCAGAGCTAGGTGTTTTGAGCGTCAGTGCCTCAGGTGGAACTGTTAGAAGTTGGGGCACTAGATGTTGGGTCCAAACCTTCACTTTGAGAGTTGTGAGCTCCCTTTCAATTGGATGTCACTGTGCTGGGGGTGGGGTTTATGGTGAGAGTATATCTCGATCTCTCCTACATGTTTTGATGTAGTTTTTGTTTGTTTGTTTGTTTGTTTGCCCAGCGCATAGGAGTTGATCAGCTAGTTTCTGGGTTTCCTTAAGAGGAAATTGCTTTGTTTTGTGCCAAGGAAGACTAGCCCTGAGCTAACACCTGTGCCAATCTTCCTCTATTTTCTATGTGGGTCACCACCACAGCATGGCTAGCGAGTAGTGTAGGTCGGCATCAGGGATCTGTTTTTGTGAACCCAGGCTGCCAAAGCAGGTCATGCTCAACTTAACCATTGCACCACAGGGCCAGCCCTGCTCCTTGTGTTTTTGTGTCTGTGGGAGGAGGTGAGTTAAGGAGCATCCTATATCACCATCTTGTACAAGAACTGTCAATTCTCAACTCTTTTGGGTAAATATTAAGG
This sequence comes from Equus caballus, assembly GCF_041296265.1. Classification (NCBI taxonomy): domain Eukaryota; kingdom Metazoa; phylum Chordata; class Mammalia; order Perissodactyla; family Equidae; genus Equus; species Equus caballus. The sequence continues at coordinate 19,707,343 of NC_091714.1, forward strand.
AGCACAACTACTGGATTATGTTGTAAGTATATTTTTAGTTTTGTAAGAAAGCACAAACTGTCTTCCAAATTGGCTGTGCCATTCTTCATTCCCACCATCAGAGCATGAGTGTTCCTATTGCTCCACGTCCTTGCCAGATTTTGGTGTTTTGTTGTGCCCTTTCGTATGGTGTGGCTTTATTTTCTTTTAAAAATAATGTACATATGTTGTTTTTAAGTTTAGGCAACATGGTTTAAAATTTTAAAGAACATGAATTGAAAATACCCATTCCTTCAGATTCAATTATTTTTTTGCATAATATGTTATAAAGCTTAGGGGTAGAGGCCGTTTGAGATTTCTGTTTTTCTAAAGCATCAAGCTGTCATGTTCTATTCGGGAATATTGAGGGTAGTTTATATTTTAAAAAAATAAACCTGAATCTTCACTCACTAGGCGATTCTCCTTCTTTTAAATATTTTAAGGACTGGCTTTGGGGTTATACACTCTCAACAACTTGGACAAATATAATTCTATAACTAGAAAAGTTTTCTGCACATTTCTTAGGTAATCACTAAGTAATTTTTACTAACTAGACAAAATGTGCTTAAACTAGGTCTAAACAAGCATGTATTCTTGGTTCTTATAAACTAAGCACTAAAGATTATGAAATATGTAATCAACTAACACAACAGGAAATGCCACTGGCTATAAAATACAAATCATAGGCAATAATGTTTTAATAAGTACATGACACTTACTATTAAATATTTATCTATAATATAAAACGCATGAATAATATTAGGGTGACATACCTTTGCTATCACTTTTCTCTAACTCTTTCAGTGCTTGAACAAACGTCAGTTGACTTTCAGTGAGAGGCCAGCTGTTATATAACACCAAACACTGTATGATGTACTTGTAAACCTGGGAAATAAAAAGCAATGTTTAAGCACAAACAATAAGAATAACCATAGTATGCACCTAATAATTTATTACTTTAGGCACGTAATAAGTGCATATTTATGTGGATCATACAATCATAATTTAATTTAAAACTGCCAGATGGTCTCCAAAATTCTGTAACATAACCATCTATAAAAGTTTATCCTCACATCCCCACCAACACCTGCCACTATATAGCCCAGTAATTACAATTTTTGCATCCATGTTTATAAATTAAATTTATTTATTTAACTTTTGTTACTCTTCAGTTTGAAATCAGAATTACATTAATCTCTTCAAAAGGATTGGGAAGTTTGTATTGTTTTCCTGTTTTTCAGAACAATGTGTTTCTTGACAGTCTGTTAGATCTATCCCGTAGAACCAGCTGGGCCTATGGCTTTTTGGAAAGGTAAGACTTTGGTGATCATTTAAGTTTTCTTATTCTTTATTATTTCATATTTTCTATTTTCTAGTGAAGCAGCTTTTCCTCCCCTTACCGCAAGAACTTAGCATGTCTTTTTTCTGAGTTCGACATTTGCTAGCATAGAGTTGTGTATAATACTTTAAGTTTAGTTTTTAAAAACCTGTTATTTGGAGTTATACCTTCCACCTAATTTTTTGTTCTGTGTTTGACTTATTTATATTTTCTTTCTCTTTTATTTCTTGATTGATCTGAAAAGAAGCATGTCTACTTTATTAATCTTGAAAGAGCTGAGAGTATTGATCTTCCCAAGTTTTGTTCCCCATTTCATTAATTTCCACCTTCATTTCATTAAAAGTTTTTGTTCTTTTTTCTTTGAGTGATTATTTTGCTTTTTTTCTAACTTTTTGTTTCAGTAGTTTAGCTCATTCGTTTCTACTCATCCGTGCTTTCTGATAAATTAATTTAAAAGTCAACATTCCACTGAATGCTACTTTAGATGTGGCCTACAAATGTTGACTTGTAGGTTTTATGGTTATTGAGTACTTTGTATTTCATAGTTTCTCTTTTGATGTTCTCTTTAAAGGATTATTTGGTATGTTTTGCTTTGTTTGCACATTTATGAGATTTTAGTCTGTTAGTTATTAATTTTTATATGATTGCATTATTTTCACATAACGTCTATACAATATAGTTTGGTTTTTATTGAGGCTTCCTGTGTGTGCTATGAAAAAGTGTATTCTCTGTTTATTAGGTGAAATGTTCTATATGTATATTTAAAGGATTAAGCTTATACCTAAGTTTTTCAAATTCTAGTGAGCACACATATTTTGTTTTTCAGCTTGATCTATCAGTTTCTGAGAGGTATGTGCTAAAATCTTCAAGTATTTGTTGTTAACATTTCTTTTTCTCTGTAGTTCTGATAGTTTTTGCTTTTTACTTATTAAGTCTGGGAAATTCGGTTCCTCTATGTTAGTTAAGATCATATGTCCTTGTTTTATTTTAGGCTACTTATAGTTGTATTTTATTTTTTATCTAACTTTAAAACTTTATCCTTTTAACTGATTAATAATCCATTTGTATTTATTGTAATTACTGTCATTTAGGACTCATTTCTGGCATTTTATTTTCATTTCTTTTTATTTATGTATTTATTCTTTTTGGTTTCCAATGGATAGGTCATATTTTCTTCTGCTGCTTTGAATTTTATGCGTTGTCTTTTATTTCTTTAAGTTAAGGCACAGACAAATTAGTTTTTATTAATGAGACATTTTCCAAAGTTATACAGCCTCTTATAATTCATGTAACATAAGATAATTACATATACATTATAGGGTTAGTGTATAGATAAAATTGCCACATATTTAAAACCTTGGCATAGAGGAATGTTCGATAATGTCTAATCCTTCAATTCTGGTTATACACTGGGGCATTGTATATAGAAAGTATTATACAGTGACAATTTTTACGAAGAGAAATGTAATTTATGTTAGATTTTTAGGAGCAGTACCATTGAATAATTCTTTGAAGTATAAATATACCTGCTGTGGCGTACTAGCATTTTCTTCCACAGTGGGCAAACTGACAGATTCCTCGTCCAAAATAGGCTGGCCACTGTCCACCACTGCACTTCCAGGTTTGCCCTTATAGGACTTCTGACTTCCTGGGGCAGATTTCTTCTTAGCTAACAATTCTTGCTCTTTCTTGGGTGAAGCATGGGTTAAAAGAACTTGCTTGCTAGCTGAATAGGAGAAATATTACATTTAAGTTAAAATATATGAAAGGTGTAGTTATTACTAATTGTGTTATTTAGTTATATCCTTTTATAAAATGCTCAAAGGAACAGGTCAATTTGTTTCATTTTAATGAGATAAAAACCAACATCATTGGTTTCTTGGAAATGTTCTGGTCTTAAAGAAACTTACTATGATAGTATGTGACTTGCATAGAGCAATGTAAATTCTGAACAAACACTGATTGCTAAAAAAATATATAATACTTCCAGAATTTCTCATTCATTCTATGTCAACTGAATGACACTAAACTAATACCATACACTCTGATTTCTTCAGTGTTTAATACTATGTATTTGTAAGTTGTGACACTCATAAAAGACTTTCATTTTAATTTCTACATTCATTATTTTGTAATTAATGGATAATATAAGTACCATTGGGAGGGATAAAAATAGAAATGTGCTGAACTGGGGCTGGCCTGGTGGTATAGTGGTGAAGTTCACGTACTCTGCCTCGGCAGCCCAAGGTTTGCAGATTCAGATCCTGGGTGTGTACCTACACACTGTTCATCAAGCCATGCTGTAGTGGTGGTCCACATACAAAATAGAGGAAGACTGGCACAGATGTTAGTCCAGTGACAATCTTCCTCAAGCAAAAAGAGGAAGATTGGCAATGGATGTTAGCTCAGGGCCAATCTTTCTCACCAAAAAAAAGAAAAGAAAAAAAATAGAAATGTCCTGAATATTATTAATTAATCAAACATGTATTGAGGGAATTCAAGTGAACGGCACAGAGAAATTCCAATGCTAGACATGACAGAATAATGGGCATTGGACTTATTCTCACACCATAAAAAATGATAATTGCAAAATGTATAAAGTAACTGTTTTAAGCCGTTGGACAATAGACAGCCCAGGACTGTTATCCTTGATAGAAGAAAAACATACAAGATGATCTCTCCACTTCCCCAGATTTCTGCCTGTGAGCACCTTCTCAACTGTGGCACAGGGAGTCCAAACAGTGATAGCAGTTTTTCCAGGTTCAGGAAGCTAAAGATTGGCATTTGGGGCTCCTGAGACAACTAAAATTTGTAAAGCAGGGTACGAGAGAAGAGGCATCAAAATATGCATAAGGGTCCACTTTCGTCTTTAGCTGAATTCTAAACTTCATTTGTACAAACACCTAACAATTTCTGGCAGACAACAACTACTCTGAGATCATGAGCGTAATGGAGATTCTGAAGGTTGCTCAATGTTGACAGACATTGGAGCTCTGTCAAATGAAGGAAATTTAATGAACATACAGGGCATTCAGTTGAGACTCAAGAAAGGCTATTCTTTAAGAGTAAATCTACCTTAACCCTGGAGTAATGGAAACTCTAGACTTAGGAGTTAGAACCAAGTCTTGATATGATTAAGCTAAGCTGTCAATAAACTTCTTGCCAGAATGAAATCAACATTCTTTCAATGAACAGAGTATAGTCTTAGCAATGTATCATGTGCAATGTACAGCACACAGTCAGCTTGATATAAGAAGAAGCAGGGAACATGACCATGAGTTGAGAAAAAAAAGTCAATAGAAATAACCACATAGCTGACATAATGTTGGACTTAGCAAATAAGGACCTTAAAATAACCAATAAAAATGTGTTTAAGGATGTAAGGGAAAAGGTCAACATAATGAAAGAAAAAATGGTGAATATCAACAGAAAAATTAAATATATAAAGAATCAAAACAAAATTCTAAATATGAATATATCTGAAACAAGACATTCCTGGATGGACTTAGAAAGCACATTGTCAAATTCAGAGGAAAAGATTAATAAACTTGAAGATAAGCAATAGAAATTACCTACACAGAAGCAGAGAGTGAAGAAAAAATATTGAACAGCAGCTGAGTGCCCCACGGTATAATATTGTAGTGGGTGAAATAGTGACCCCCTAAAAGAGATATGTCCACCCAGAACCTCAGAATGTGACCTTATTTGACATAAGGATGTTTGCAGCTATAACAAAAGGATCCCAAGATGAGATCAATCTAGATTAGCATTGGCTCTAAATCCAATGATAGGTGTCCCTACAAGAGACAGAAAAGGAGAAGACACAGAGATGCACAGAAAGAAGACGCCATGTGAAGACAGAGGCTGAGATTGGCAGAGTTATGCTGTCACACGCCAAGGAATGCCAGGAGCCACCAAAAGCTAGAAGAGACAAGGAACGACTCTCTTGCAGAGACTTCAATGGGAGTGTGGCCCTGACAACACCTTGATTTTGGACTTCTGCTTTCCAGAACCATGAGAGAATAAAGTTTTGTTCTTTTAAGCTACACAGTTTGTGGTAATTTGTTACAGCAGCCCTAGGAAATTAATACAGATATCAAGTCATCTGATATATGTGTATTCTTAGTCCTAGATGGAGCTCCTATAAAAATAAAATACTTTGGTATAAATTTAATAAAGTATGTGTAAAATCTGTCCATTGAAAGTATAAAACATTGCTGAGAGAAATTGAAGTTTAAAATAAATTGAAAGATACACTGTGTTCACAGACCAGGAAACTCAATTTTGTTAAGATGCCAATGCTCCCCAAATTCAACACAATCCCAACCAAAATCTAAAGCTAAAATTTTCAAGAAAATGTGGCGTTGGACTAGGATTAGATATTTAGATCAATTGATCAAAATGCACTTCCAAAATAGACTCATACACACATAGTCAATTGATTTTTGACAAAAGTTCTAAGGTAATTCAGTGTAGAAAATATCAGCTTTTGAATTTATAGTGCCAGAACAACTGGACATCCATATGGGAAGAAGAAGAAACTTGACCTCCTACATTACATCATACACAAGAATTAATGCAAGATGGGTCATAAACTAAACATAGATGCTAAGATTATAAAACTTTTAGAATAAAGCATGAGATGAAATATCTATGACCTTAGATTAGGAAAAGATTTCTTAGATAAGTACATAAGTACATAAACTGTACTAGTAATTTATTTTTAATGACAACTTTGACTTCTTCAAAATTAAAAGTTTCTACTCTTCAAAAGTTGTTAAGGAAGTGAAAAGGCAAGTCTTAGACTACGACATCATATGTGAAAATTATATATTTGATAAAGGACTTGTACTCAGAATATATAAAGAACAAAGACAACCCATCAAAGACATGGCTGTAATGTGCAAATGGACACTTCATCCAATAAGTTATACAGATGGCCAAGAAGCACACATAAAGAGCTCAGCATCACTGGTTAGCCAATTTAAACCACAAAGAAATATAACTATCTACTCACCAGAATGACTAAAATCAAAAACATTGACAACAATACATGTTGGCAAAAATATGGAGAAACCAGAAATCTCATACTTTGCTGGTGGGAGTCTAAAATGATACAGTCCCTTTGATAAACTTTTTGGCAATTAAAAAAATATATATATACCTATGTCAAACCATGTCACATTAATTCAACTCCTGAGTATTTATGCAAGAGAAATGAAACATTAAGTTTCAAAACAAAGACTTACACAACTATGTCCTTGGCAGCATTAGTTACCATATCCTAAAACTGGAATAAACTCATATGTCCAAAAGAAGAATGGATAAACAAAGTCCAAAGGAATGGAGTAGCAACAACATGGATGTATCTTAAAAACATTATGCTGAACAAAAAATACCAGTGCCAGGAGTATTAACATGCTTCCAGTTCCACAAAGTTCTATTACAAGCAAAACTACTCTTTTCTTTTTTTTGAGGAAGATTAGCCCTGAGCTAACATCTGTGTCTATCTTCCTCTATTTTTTTTTTTATATGTGGGACACCTGCCAGCAGTGCCCAGGCCTGTGTCTGGGATCTGGACCTGCAACCCTGGGCCACTCAACCGGAGCGCGTGAACTTCACCACTCTGCCACCAGGCGGCCCCAAAACTACTCTCTTTTGACAGCAATGTGAACAGTGGTTGTCCCTTCAGCAGGTGGGGAATTGAATGGAAATGGCCTTAGGGATCTTTCTGGGTAATTGAAATGTTCTATATTTTGTTAGGGGTGTGGCTCACACTAGTGTATGCACTTACCCAAACTCATCAACTTAGATTTGTGCTTTTCGTTGTTTATAAATTATACTCCAATAAAAAATTTAAAGATAATGACACAGTGTCCCTATCCTTGTGAAGTACCTCCTTCAGTCATTCATTCACAACCCCTTCTTTACCAAAAATGTGTGAAACATACACAAAAAAAGGAAAATTTTCCTTAATATAAGAGAGTCTACAAAACAATTAGAAAAAAATAGCTAATTCCGATAGAAAAATGAGCAAACCACACAAAAACATTTACAAAGCAGGAAATATAAAAGGAAGATATATAAAATGTATGAAAACATGCTTAAACCTCACTAACAATAAGTGAAATACAAGTAAGAGTTTTAGCATTCAGATTGACAAAAGTCAAGAAATATGATAACTCAACTGTCATTCAGGGGAGTATGGACAAATTTGCACAAACTCAATGAAGGGCAATTTGGCAGTACACACCAAAATTAAAATTGCATGTACCTATGACCCAGTAGCTCCACTTCTAAGCATTTACCCAATATATATGCACATACAAGTTCAGAAAAACAAATTTTTTAAGGAAAAATACAGCACTGTTTGTATAAACAAAATAGAATTATCACAAATCACTATCAGTGGGAGACTAGTTACACTAATTATGCTACATTATTAACAAAATTGAGCCATGTACAGCCATATGAAATAAAATGTTTTACCATTCTTAGTCCATACTAGTTCCTCAAACACCCAACTGCTTAGATCATAAATTTTGTGAAAATTGCAGATTTTATGTTAAATCTACAGCATGAGTACTGGTATAAAATTTTATTTCTGAAAATTACATGAGATATACAGGCATTCTTTAAAACTACTGTGAGATAATACAAAACCTGAAAAAGCTTCCATTTTACGATTTTTTTGCTGGTTCGCTTCAGAGCCTTCCACATCTTTGCAATGGAGTTTATTTCCCCTCTGGTGTCATAGAATGTTTGCCTACAGAATACATACGATAGTCTCCCATATCCTGTTCCATTACAAATATAAGACACACACAAGCACACACACACATCCACATATTTCTTTTTGCATGTACTTTTGGTAGGGATACTCCAGAAATACACATAGTAGAGAATTCATAAATAGATATGTTTCCAAGAGAAGCAACCGGAAAGTGTTTAGAAAGAAAAAGGAATTTCAATGTCTGCTTATATAATTCATAAACACAAATTAATAGCATCCCTTTAAATATGATATCCTGTCTTAAACCTAAATAAAGAAAATATCCAATGCACAATAACAGCTCTATCAATCTCTATGGAGAAATTTTTACATCTTTTCTATGAAACATACAGTCATGAATAAATGGAAAGAAATAGCCTTTACTTGTATGTAAATTCAATACTGTAAATGTGTCGGTTCTCTTTAAATTAATTGATCTATACATTCGAGGTAATCAGAAGGAAAACAATGACAGAGTTTTGCACGGTTTGAGGGGAATTTGAAAAAATTGTATTAAAGTTTATCTAGAAATATAGATATGAAACTCATAAAATGCTTTTAAATGTTTATGCATAATTCTCTTGTAAATGGTAATTTTGAAGTGAAATAATGAACTGTATGACAAACTAGAAAGAGTGTATATTTCTACAAATTTAAATGAACAGATTTGGAGAGAAATGTGGGTGGAACTAGCTATTTAGGGAAAAACATGAGGTCGTAAATAGCACAGGAGAGTTGCATTTGGTGCCTGCTAGGGTTTAGAATTAAGATATTCCTGCACTAAAGAAACTATGAAACCCATATAGAATGGAACAGAGAAAAGAAAACAAGTCCATCTTGAAGAGAAAGAGTGATCATCAGACTAGCAAAGCTTAGTACTCTCATGGTCTTAACATAGCTGAAGAAAACTCTCTAAGTGGCTTGCAGGTAAATTTGAATGAAAGACCACAAAGTAGTAATGTGAACTGAGTACTGAAAATGACCCAGGGGGTATTCAGGGGTGAAAGGCAAATGATGGGAGAAAAGAGACATGATCAAAAGAACTGCTTAATTAGCAATTTTGCCCAAGCTCAGCCTTTCTGGTATCATATAATGCATTCCCACCTCCCTGTGTCTAACACACTACATTTGCGCCCTAATTGTGCCTTCACAGTGTGGTGTCTACTCAATTCTCTGCTCCTCCAGATTCTTATTCATATTGGAAGAGTCTATCCCTGAGCTACAATGACAACTCACACATTGTTTCCAGGGTTAGTAGGAGAGGATAAAAAAGAAACATATGAATAGAACATAGGTAAAAAGACTTCTTTTTAGTAATTTGCTTATACACTTAAGATAATCAACATAAACAGCATTGGGAATAACGAGAGTTCAGACGGGTGCTAAAGTTATACAAAGGTCAACCAGAAGATATAATCAATTACAAAAATGAACCACGATGGCAGAATTCACAGAAAGCATGTTTATCAAAATAAATGTAAATGTATTACGTTACTCCATTTTACAAACTAGAATCTTGGATTAAGTAGAAAAAAATACCCATTTGTAAGAGAAAGATTGAAAAATTAAATGGATCAACAAAATCTACAGGCAAGCGATAACAGAAGAATCAGTGTTAACATCAGACAACCTACAAAAGTTGAAGAAAGACTGCTTTATATTCATTTAAAAAATACAACACATCAAAAATTATGAAGCAAATGTGGAACTTCATGCAACGAGCAAGTAGCATAGGAATACGTAAAACTAAAAATATTAGAGATAAATATTTACACACTTTACAATGAAAGTAGGCGATAACATATGTTTCTCAGAAACTTACATATCAATAAGATAAAACATAAATGACAAATCTTGAAATTTTTCTTTTTTATATGCTTTCTTTTCTTTTGAGGAAGATTAGCCCTGAGTTAACATCTGCTGCCAATCCTCCTCTTTTTGCTGAGGAAGATTGGCCCTGAGGTAACATCCGTGCCCATCTTCCTCTGTTTTATATGTGGGACACCTGCCACAGCATGGCTTGATAGGCAGTGTGTAGGTCTGCACCTGGGATCCAAACCGGCAAACCCCCGGCTGCTGAAGCAGTGTGCGAAAAGTTAACCACTACACCACCTGGGTGGCCCCTTGAAATTTTTAAACATTGCAAGTAGCAAGTTTTCCTTTTAGTAGAAAGAGTGGGCGTATATTTAGACATCAAACTATTTACCTCCAAAACAGAGCATAACTTCATAAACCTCAGTGTAACACTCATCAAAACTGATTTGAAGCAGGCCACAGGAGAAACATCAATCAAATCCTCAAAATAGAAAATATATAAGCCACTCTCTCTAACTCCACAAAATTTAATCAGATATTGATAACAAAAGATTAACCAAAACAATTTTATTATTTGGAAATTGTAAAAATATTATAAACATTTAAACCTAAAGAGAAAACCAAAATTAAATTATAGACCATGCCAACTACAACAACATTACATATAAAATTTTGTAGCTTGCTATAAAATATAACATAATACATATAGCTATACTTAGGAAAATGTACATCGTTTAATTTGTTGACTTAAACCCAAGACTTAAAACACCAACTAAACTTTCAACTGGTGGAGCTGGCAAAAAAAAAAAAAAAAAAAAATTAGACTAAATTTAAAAAGTAGAGGGTAAATTTTAAATGAAAAACATGAATATCGATAAATTAGATTACAAAAATAAAAAGCCGTTGCACTTGATTAATGAATCCAACAGTTCATTCTAAGAAAAAAACAAGGAGACCTCTGAAAAGTCTAATCAGGAATACATGTTTTAAAACACAAATAAATAGTAATATTTAAAAAATGATTATAGAAACATGTTCAGAAGAGATTTCAAAACTATAAAAGAATCTTATAGACAAATGCATGCAGATACCTTTGAAATACTAGATGAACTGTTACTTTTAAATAAAAATACATATTGTAAAAATGAAAGATAGAAAGTTTGGAAATTATTAAAAAGGAATTAAAAACAGGGAAAAATTTATCCCCTGAAAACATCAGAATTAGATAGTTTTGAGGTCCAATCTGATAAACTTTACAAAAAAACAAATTACTCTTGTAGTATTTAAATGGCTTCCCAAATCAGAAAGTTTCCAAAGTAATTTCAAGAATTTGTCATAATTCTAACTTGAGAACCTGGTAAGTGTAGTGCATGGAAAAAAACACATAGAGATGTACAGTTATTAATATGATCCAGCAAACTACATAAAACAGTATATTCTAAACATAGGGGTGTATTAAAACATCATAGACAGAGAGGTTTTATTCCAAGAATGGTACAAAATTAAAATTTAATTTATGAAATTCAAAGGGGGTAAAATTTGATGATTTCTATAAACAACAAAAAGATAATAAAGTTCCAACCCATTTAATATGAAAATTCTTAGCTTTCAGTAGAAAGAACATCCTTAAGTTTTATAAAGGGCAATTATTAGAAGTCAACAATAAACACGATACTTCCTGGTAAATGCGTAATCTTTACTATTGAAGAAAAGGAAATGTATCATCATCTCTCTTATTTAATGTGGGTTTGGAGGTCCCAACCAGTGCCACAAATAAGACAAAAGTTATAGTTTTAAGAAGAAATACCAATTGTCAAGTAGATGAAATCCCAGTTTTGTGTAAAATGTAATTCCAAAAATGGAAATGGAGGCACAAAAGCTAAAATTAACTATTTTTTTCTGGGTAGCATGATTACAAGGGATTTCTTGCTCTCTTGTTTATAATTTTTTATGTTTTCAAACTTCCTACCTTGGCCAAGTGTTATTTTTTTTATTGTGAGGAAGATTGGCCCTCAGCTAACATCTGCACCAGTCTTCCTCTGTTTTATGTGGGATGCCCCCACAGCATGGCTTGACGAGTAGTGCTAGGTTCATGCCTAGGATCCCAGCCTGTGAACCCGGTCCCACCAAAGCAGAGCACGTGACACCACTGGGCTGGCCCCACAAGAGTTATTTTTATACTCAGAAACAAGTTACTAAAGAAATTGAAAGTATATCTCACAGTATCACTGTTATCCATTATTTTGGAAATATTTTTATTTTATTAATTAGCGACTTGTGACTGTTAACATTGAAAATAATAACTTTAAAGTTCCTGTTAATTTGCTAAGTAGAATGTTTTCTAAACATAATGGATGGGGAATAAAAGAAAAGTAAAAAATTCTTTCAAATTAATAAAAATGCTATCTCATTCAGAAATCTGAGAAGGTTCATGTAACGACAAAGTCTTTAAAGTACGATTATAATAAATCTATTGAATTTCAGACTGATTTGACACACAAATGCAATAGTTTTTAAAATATTTTACTATACTATCAAGTTTTAAAGATTTAAATGTTACTTGCTGTTTTATTTTAAGGAAAACGTTTCTAAAATCAGTTACATAAACATAAATACCTATTTATGAATGTATATAACCCATTTAAAAAGATAGACTTACACTGGGAGCTCACAGTTTTTTCATTTCCCAAGATGTTAATTGCTGGGATTAAGGCTTGGCCTTTCCCGGTGGAGCTCACTATAGTTTCTTCATTTTCTAGAATCTGTAGCTTGATGAATGCATCTGGTTTGGAGGTACGTACGTGTACTGTAACAGGATGTGGTAAAGCAACTTTAACCGAATACCTATAAAAAAAAACCATTCAGCTTTATAAGGAACGTAAAGGAAACTGTGTAATTTGCTGATATAATTTATAAGTAAAACCACTTTATGAAGTCAACTAAAATCCTGGAAATATCTGTGCTGTTATAGACTTTAGCCAAAGATCCCAATATGCTATGGTAGAGTGAAATAAGTAAAGTACGTTTATTACCATCAACTCCCAAACAGGAAACACAACTTTTTGTTTCGATATAAGCCCTCACTTATGAAACTTGATACATCTGCAAACTACTCTCACACCAAACTTTTCCATTGCCCCTTCCTCTACAGTTGGACAAGGCATGACTGGCAGAGGCAGGACCTTTCTAAGCCTCACTGCTAACAATACTTTCTTTGATTTACAAAAACACAGAGAAATCAAAGGTAGTACCTTTCCCTGTGCTTTCACCCTTTACCATACAAGTTGGGAAACTCTTGCCAAAAGACTGGAATCATGCGGTCTAACTCCATCCCATCTCCTCCCTTAATGCATTCAAAGAGGTGGTGTTGGAGTTTTTTTTTCCTATTTTAGGTGAATCCTTGCAAATGCTCAGGATCCTATCGACTTTCAACTTCTCTAGAGATTTGCTTTTCTGAGTATCCTCTCTCCTGTATCTTAAATCTTCCTCTCCATTCCTCCTTGTCATTGGTTTTTGTACAAATGCAGGTCTCACTCATCTTAAAAACAGATCAAAACAAAAAAAAACAAAAAATCTTGAATCAACTTTGTAGTCCAGACTCGGCTCTATTTCACGCCTCCCCAGCTCCCCATCTAAGGAGAGTTGTCGACTCCCACTATCTTCATCTCATCACCTTCCACTGGCTCACAGCGCTCCACTCTACCCCCACCCAAGATGCTAAACTTACTCTTGCCAAGGTTTCAAGCAGTTTGTCACCACCCTACAGAAACTTCAGTTCTCATCTTCCTTGACTCGTCAGGAGAATTTCACAGGGTTGGATCAACCTTCATTTCCTAATTCTTTAAAAACTCTTCCCCTATGAGCTTAGCAACTTTTGTACCTCCTATTTTGCGTTTTTTCTTTTAGACTTCTCTCCCATTGACATTCCCATAAATGTCAGAGCATCTTAACATTCTGTCCGGGATCTGAGTCTCACTGCACAAACTTTCCTGGGCACTTCCACAGGCAGAAACAACAATGATCCTCAAATCTGTGTCTCCAGCCCAACTCCATTTGCAGTGTCACTTGGACATTTCACTGGCCTACCATATTGAATGTCTAAAAATGAATTGTCTTCCTATTGCCCAACCTACCAACGGGATCGTCTCTGTGACCTCTAACCTGGTAAAGGATACTTACAGTCCAAGACTTCCAAAGTCAAACCCCAGGAGCCCCAATCAAGCCAGGCTGTCAAGTTTACTTCCCCCACGTCTTAAAGTCCTTTCTCTTCTCTCTAGATCCACTGCCACCGTGGTTATGGGTTAAATTGCGTCCTCCTCAGAAAGCTATGTTAGAGTCCTGAATCCCCGGGTCCTTGCAATGTCACTTTTTTGGATACGAGGTCTTTCAAAGGGAATCAAGTTAAAATGAGGTCATTACGGTGGGCTCTAATCCAATCTAACTGGTGCCCTATAAGAAGGGGAAATTTGGAAACAGACGCAGAGAAGATGCCATGTGAAGATGAAGGCGGAGATCAGGATATAAAGAATGCCCAAGATGACCAGCAACCCACCAGAGATAGGAGAAGGGCCTGGAACACATTCTCCCTCACAGCCCTCAGTAGGAACTGACCCTGCTGACACCTTGACCTCCGACTTCCAGCATCCAGACCTGTGAGACAATCAGTGTCCGTGGTTTAAGCCACCTACTGTCCCAGTTCGTGGGACTTTGCTATGGGACCCCTGGCGATCCAACACGCTGACTGACTTCAGGTGGCCACTATCACACCCCTGCACTGTTTCAAAGCTTCCCGTCTCCAGTTACACTCTCCTCCATCCATTCAACACACTGCAGTCTTCTGAATGAGCTTTTTCGTTTTTTCATATTCCATAGCTTTTACGATTTAATATAATTTCACAATAATACGGTTCCAACATTTTTTCTGTTCTTAGAAATTATATTTAAAATATTTCTTTCAGTTTACGGTTTAGAAACATAATGTTTTGACACAAGTCTATTAACGCCATTTTTTAAAAAATCCTTCAAAGCATCTCGCTGCCTCTAAGGTAAAGTCTAAGTGGCCTGTCTTATGAGGCCCTCAGGAGAGGGCTCTGCGGACCTCTCTGGCCTTACCCCCTGCCAGAGCACCCTACAACCCCACCTTGCAAACAAAACAAATGTCTTTAGTTTCCTGGAAATGCCACATCCTCTTTAATTTCTGAGTGTTCACATAGGCTAGTCAAGCACCTCCTCCTCACCTGCCCCCGTCTCAGCCTGACAGCTTTAGCTTCTAGGACTAATTTAGGTGTTAGGCTAAATGTCGCTTCTTAGTCTATTAGTTTCCCTGCTAGGTGGTATAATGGTTTCCTACCATAGCAATTAAAATATTTCATCACAATTGTTATTTTTGGTTACTGATATGTTTCCTTCCTTCTTTCTTGCTTTCTTCCTAATAGGCAATAAGCAAATATATTAAAAGAAGCAGGCAGATTAAAAAGGGAATCCTTCACCCCTTCTATGGCCCTCAGTGTATGTGTTTTCTTGCAGTATTTTCTCTAAATTTTTACCTACATATAAAATATATAAACAAATATAAATGTAAGAAAATATACTTGGGATATACTGTATATATTGTTCTGTAATTTAATTTTATTGCGGATTATTTTTCATTACAAAAACATACATATGTTTTTTAAAGGGAAAAATGTTTAAAAGTATGAATAAATAAGATTCACAGGGAAAAATCAGCCAGAATACAATAAATTATTATTTGTTTATACATTGTCAAAAAAACTTAGATTTTCCTTTTAAAATTCAATTTACCAATACGTTCGGAATCTTTAAAACATACGATTTCTTTAATAGAATAAATCTTTAGACAATAATCAGGAATTTACTTTACTGTTTACAGTCAAATATACCCATAACATATATATTAATTCTATAGAAAAAGTAGAAATGGAAATTTGTATCAATAGGGAATAACCAATAACCAAGTAAATTGTTATATATCTGTATGAATCATTACTAGGAAATCATGAAAAGAGTTCATAAAATGTCTTAATGTCATTGGGAAATGCTTAAACTATAGTGTTAAGTAAAAAGGACAGGTTACAAAACTTTAATTATAATTTTAATAATGTTAAGCTGTAACTAGGAAAAACACTATAAGAAAATACAATAGAATACTAATAATGATTGCTTCTAGGTTTTTTGATTATGCGTGACTTTCACTTCCCTGATAATATATTTATACATTTTACCAATTTTCTGTGAGAACAATATATATTAAAAAAAGATGATAAGTATTTTAACTCATTTAATAGCAATAAATATTTAATGAAGGCCAATTATGCACCAGGTACTATGCTGGGTCCTATATTGATAAGACATGGTTCCTGCCTTCAATAAATGTTAATTCTGTTAGACGTTGATGTGAAATTAACCAGCTAAAATTTAATATGTCACATTCTCAAAAAGAAAAAAGAACTATATAAATACGTCCAGGACAAACTAAGTACATTCAGAGGTTTAAGCACAAAGGATTAGGTGGTTGAAAATCATCATTAAAAGTGATAGACTTTGCTAGGTGGAGGAACGGAGATAGGATATCACAAGACAAGAAGAAAGACATGAACAAAATAAAATCACATGGCATATATGTCAGGAGATGGTGCCTGATTCCATCATAACAGTGCACGGTGTATCTGGTGGCTGGGCAAGAGTGTTGAATATCATGCAATGTGGTTCGGATTTTATTTAGAGGAAACAGACAGCTGTCCAAGATTTTAAAGAAGGGAAATCACATATTTAAATGTTTGTGTTAGAAAGGTAACTACTCTGACAGTAAAAGTGGATATGTAAATGAATAAGGAGAGAGAGTGAGAAAGAGAGAGAGTAAAAAAAGGGAATATAATGGAATCATGGATTCCAGAAACACAGCATTTCTCTAAACAAAATATCATGAGGCCCTACAGTAGGGGTGGGACAGTGAGAATAGAAAGGAGGGCATAAAGATGAGAGTTATGTGAGAATTAGATCAAAAGGACTGATTAATGAAAGAGAGTGGAGCCCATGATGAAGCAATTCATGGAGTGTATATTTCAAGGATGACAAGAGGGTTAAGTTACCAGATAAGGAAAAACCCACACAAGAGAGCAGTGATGAAGCAGAACAAGGAGAAAGTAATAAGAGGAAAGAATATAATGAAGAATATTTGACAAAAGTCAAATAGGATGAGGACTAAGAAAATATCATTATCATTACTTGCAACAACATAAGCTTGAGCCTATATAACACCTATATAATCACATTTCTCTCTAAATTAATTGTTTCCAAAAGCATGTAGGAATTGATATTCAAAGTTGACAGGATTTTACTCAGAATTTATTATTTTTAATAATATTAGTATTTAAAATAAGATATTTAATAAAATAAAAATATTAATACTATAAAAAGGAATGCATTTCCCCTTCTGTCATTTACTTACCTGAATAAAATTTTCTTATCGTTGGGTATGTAGTAATCTCTGATTTCCTTTATGGTAAAGGTGTTGCATGGAGAGTCTCGAGAGAGGCACGGGAGTGGATTATAAGGACCAATGAGGCGCAGTTTCCATCGTGAGGATGATACATACGAGTCTCCAGTATATGCTTCACCCACGAATGTGTATCCTTTCTATAGGGAAGAAGAATTACACAGGAGGAATTTACACTGTTCCTAGTCTCTCAAATGTACAATATATGGATTCACAGTAGTAAAATGCTTTATTATCTTGATATACATAAAGATTCCAAGATCTCTTGAAAAATATACAGTCATTAGCATCATGTTTTGAAATCCCTTTTAGAAACTATCTTATATGTTTTCAGAAAAAAATCAATAACTTTAGACACACACCTTACATCCTTCACAAAGATTAACTCAAAATAGATTACAGACTGAAATGTAAAATGCAAAACTATCAAACGCTTAGAAGATAACCTAGATGACCTTGGGTATAGCAATGACTTTTTAGATACAACACCAAAAGCACAATCCATGACAGAAAGAATTCATAAGCTACACTTCATCAAAATTAAAAACTTCAGCTCTGTGAGAGAAAATGTCAAGAGAATGAGAAGACAAGCCATAGAGTGGGAGAAAATATTTGAAAAGGACACATATGATAGAGGATTGTTATCCAAAATACACAAAAACACTTGAAACTCAACAATAAGATAATAAAAATAAACTAAAAATAAAACTACCTGATTAAAATAATCAGGTAAATAATCAGGTAAAATAATCAAAATAAACTACTTGATTAAAAAATGGGCAAAAGATTTTAACAGACATCCTACCAAAGAAGATATACAGATGGCAAATAAGCATATGAAAAGATGCTCCACATCATATGTCATCAGAAAAATTTAAAGAAATGAGATACCATTACATATCTACCAGAATGGCCAAATTCCAGAACACTGACAATACTAAATGCTGACAAGGATGTAGAGCAACAGGAATTCTCATTCATTGATGGTGGTAATGAAGAATGGTACAGAGACTTTGGAGGATGGTTTGGTGGTTTCTTGCAAAACTAAACACATTCTTACTACACAATCCAGCCATTGCGCTGCTCAGTATTTACCCAAAGGAGAGGAAAATTTATGTCCACACAAACACCTATACATGTATGTTTATAGCTGCTTTATTCATAATTGCCAGAACTTAGAAGCAACGAAGATGTCCTTCCATAGGTGAATAGACAAATAAACTCTGGTACGTCCAGAGAACGGAATATTATGCAATGCTAAAAAGGAATGAGCTATTAAGCCATGAAGAGACATGGAGAAACTTTAAATGCATGGTTTTAAGTGAAAAAAAAGCCAAGTAAAAAGTTATATATACTATATTATTCCAACTATATGTCATTCTGGAAAAGGCAAAACTACGGAGACAGTAAAAGATGAGTGATTGCCAGGTGCTGGAGGATGGGTGATGAATAGGTGGGGCACAGAAGAATTTGAGGGGGATGAAAACACTCTTTGTGATACCATAATAACATATACATATCATTTTACATTTATCCAAAACCACAGAACGTACAACACCAACAGTGAACCATAATGTAAACCATGGACTTCGGGTGATAACGATGTGTCAGTGTAGGTTGACAAATTTTAACAAATGTCCCCTCTGGTGGGGGATGTTGATAATGGAGGACGCTGTGCATGTGTGGGGCAGGGAGTGTATAGGAAATCTCTGTACTTTCCTCTCAATTTTGCTGTGAGTCTAAAACTGCTCTAAAAAATAAAGTCTTATTTCAAAAAAAATCCCTAAAATGACTCAAAAGAGCTATTATGTTTTTTAACCTTGGAAGGAATCTGCATAGCCATATAAAGGACTGGGGGGGTGGGGGGGTGGGGTGGAGAGTGGCTGTGTAATCACAATCTTCTGAAATATCTAGGGATAGAATAAAAGCCTAGTGGGAAACTAAGAAAACAAGCTGGTTTGGTTTAGGAATAGGACTAAATGAGCTCCTTAGAACCTTTTCCATTTTAAGAGTTTGGATGATTTTATGATTTTTAAAAATGAGAATTTCCAATGCTTTCTTTTTGTCATACTTTCTTTGGAGAGAAGAAAGAAGAGAGCTGAGAGATGAATGTTCTAGAATAAAATTTACACGTACCTTGTTTTTGGTATAAAGATATGGCACCACTTTTTGGAATACCTTTGGCACTTGTTCCATTGTGTCATTATTAACAACGTGGAGCATGCAAACTGGAAGTGTAGTATATACTTTGGGAACCAAAATCATATCTTGAGGAAACAAAAATGTTTCTCTGTAATTACAAAAGCATGGATTTTTCCATTGACACAAATTGTAAAGAAAATTTGAAATTAGCTTCGGTCCTAAGAAATTTTAAAAGAAGAATTTAAAGTTCCAAATAAACTGTTTTTTAAAATCATTATTATTAATATACTACTTTGTCATGTAAATGCAAACTCTTTAAGAAATCCCATTTTATAAGTAATTTATGACTTTAATATGCAATTACTTGGAAATTAAATTATTTCTTTCTATACCGAAAGGACATCATTTTATTATGTTTATCATACTCAAAAAAGATTCTAATAATTAACTTCACATTCTTCATATTTTATTTAAAGAAACATGGAAAAATTTCTGTAATATCTCATTTATGCATAGCAGATGTGTAAGTAACTTTAAGTTGTGAAAGAAACCTAAAAGTTCATACTTTTACTAATATCATAAATAAAACTCTACACATAAAAATATTGCATGCCATTTAAAGGGGCCGGCCCCATAGGAGCGTGGTTAAGTTCGCATGCTCCACATTGGCGGCCTGGAGTTGACTGGTTTGGATCCTGGGTACAGACCTGGCACCGCTCATCAGGCCATGCTTAGGTGGTGTCCCACACAGCAAACTAGAAGGACCCATAACTAGAATATACAACTATGTACTGGGGGGCTTTTGGGAAGAAAAAAAAAACCAGAGGAAGTTTGGCAACAGATGTTAGCTCAGGGTCAATCTTCCTCAAAAAAAGAATATACATATATTGCATGCCATTTAAAGATGGCATCTCTTGCCAATATATGATAGCCTCACCTGAATACTATAAACCAACTATTTGGTGGCTGGTCAGGATATGTCACGGTATAGTCAGCAAAAGCAATCTTTGTTTCTTCATCTTGATAGCATGGATAAGATTCCATAGACTTGCATTTGCTTTTAAACATTAGTCTAGAAATGTAAAAATAATTTAAGTACCAAAGGCAAAAGGAACTTTTAAAATAAATTTTATTTACTAAAAAGAAATAGGCAAAAAATAGCATAAAATATCATAGTCCATTGTTGGCTGGATTGAATCTCTGATCAAAGGAGGGGCTGTGGGGCTCATGGTGCATGGCATCAAAGTAGGAGAGCCCATTCCAGTTCAACCACAAAAGATGTCTCTCAAAGGTACCCAAAGTTCTCTGAAGTTCTTAGTCTAGGGAGAACCTAATTCACAGTTGATGGAGTAATTGAAGTGCATAGGTGGGAAATCACCAAAGTTCAAGCAATAAGGGTGGGAAAACTAGAAGCAGGCAAACTAGCAATAAAAATTCAGAGGTGGGAACCAATGAAGGTCTGGACTTGACATAGAGAATTGATACTGGAATGGAGTTTAAAGTAAGGAATGGATTTGGAAAAATTAATTAAAAAAAACAAAACTAAGATCATGAACAAAGGGAGACTGCCAGTTTTCCTTCTAGGGATTTCTAGTTCATAAGGGAGTGGTGCATGCGACTGGTTAAAAGAATTATGGGCTGAGGTTTCTCTATGTTTGCCCCCTGGGAGGCTGTGGAATATTCCAGAACATGAAGGAAGTGATGTGAGGGATCCTCTGGGTCCTATCCCTCCAACTGTACCAGGAACTGGGTCTAGACTCAGTAGCACCAGTAATCTAGAGTCTTTTATATAATATCTCCAGTATTGGCTGGAATGGGAGCCATTATGGCCACAGAAAACGGTTCTCTATCAGAGGTCTAGACAGAGCTGGATATGTTCTTGGTTTCCAGAAGGCAGATGGTTTAATCATCCTGTCAGTGGTCCTAAACTCTAACTTTCGTCTTCTCTACACCATGAGACTTCAAGAAACTCTGTTTCGCTTCTCAGAGGTTTTCTGCTTAGCATTTTAGATAAGAGCAACTAAGACAAACAAAAAGTAGTAAGAACCGTAGAGACGTTTCAGATAAAATATTGTGGGAGTTCAGAAGCAATGGTGTGTTTCTAGCTGCAGTGCTTAGGGAAAACTCAATGAACATGGTAGCATCTGAACTGGAGCTTGAAGTATACCAAGATACTGCAATAAGAAATATCGTTATTCTGTTTTACCTTAAGAGAGAAATTGCATACTGTTCTGCATTCAGTTCCAGGACAGCCCAAACTTTCTGAAGAGTGTCTGCAACACTGGTATTTTCTTTTGTGTCTAAAAATAACAACAAAAAATAGCAATATAAAAGCCTGAAGGTGCCTGAAAGATCATCTTGTTGAAAGCCTCCTTTTACAGATGAAGAAGTTGAGACTTGTGATAAGGAGGTATCCAGAGTCACAGGCTTTATTAGCAGCAAACTCATGTTCAAAATATAGACCTATAACCTCTAGTTGAGAGCTCCGTTCACCATGTTAAGCTGTTTCCCTTCATCTTTAGTTGAAAAATCATAAAATGTTCTTTGATCCAATTGAAGATACTCATCAAAGAGTTTACATCAAAAGATCTTTTATCACACTAAAAATTCCTTATGAAAGCTCTTATATCAGAAGAAGTAATCCACCCAATTTTTCTAAAAAGCAATGGCTAATAGGATCCCACTAAAGCTCAATCTAAAGCATAATCCACAATGGCTTAAGAGCAGATGATTTGCCAAGAAAAACGCAAATCCATAGTAAGTAACAAATTTAACATGTCAGAAACTGACTTTTTTTTCTAATTATCCTAACAATTTCCTCATAGTACTTACCAGAATCTGAAATTGGTATCTTAACATATTTACTTCTCTACTGTATGTCTACCACCACTCTAACACAGGACTCATTAGAGCAGAAACCCTTCCAGTTTTCCTTATTTCTATGATGCCAGAATCTAGAAGAGTGCTGTTCACACAAGCCTTATTCAGTAAATATGTGCTAGTGAAAGAATTGCAAACACTATTAAAACATTATTTTGTTCGAGTTTTTGTCTTTATAAAGAGAAGGAAAATCATTTTATGAACATAATTTTTACAGCATATATGGACAACCAAAAGTATATTTTACCATATATTTAATTTGATGAATTAATAATTATTTTTTCTAATAAAAAATATAAAAACCAGTCAGTAATATTTTTCTGTCACAAAACTATGCAATGCAATTTGTTTGTTTTACATTTGAGTATCTATAATTTTTACTGCTTAGATGAACATTTTGATGGTTCTCGCTAAATGTTTCGAATAGACATTTTTACAACAAAAAGTTTCAATATGCTCAAAGAATTCTATTGGAGGTAAAGCTTTTCCTAAGAAAATGTCGACCAAAACTGCAGAATGAAAATAATTGAATAAAATTTTTGCCTCTGCAGTGTTTTATTTTAAGCTGACAAAATAGATCTTTTCACAAAATACTTTATTTCATATATTATTTATGAAATATATAAATATAATATATTTATTAATTCAATAATATTGATTTGATAATAATATTGATTATTTTCATATTATTGATTTAAATCAATAATATTGATTTAATAAATATAATAACACATTTGAAATGCATTTTATGCCTTCTAAATGTATGTCACTGTGGACATATGTGGGAGTTTCTTCATTCAGTTCATTCATTCGTTTGCTCATTCATTCTCGCATCTCTTTGAAAAATGGTCTAGAAATGTAAAAATATCTATGATCTAGCTGGAGCTGACTCCTGCTGCATTCGGCTGTGTGCTGGAGCTGTATAGAGGAAAAGACCAGTTCCCTATTTTTAAGGAACCTCACAAGAGTTTGGGAAAAAATAGCTGATCAATCACTCACTCATTTATTCATTCAGCAAGTATTTCTTGTGAGCTTACTCTGTGCCAGGCACTGCACAAATTCTGGGAACAAGAGAGTGTGTGTGCTGTCGTGCATCCTGACCTCAAGGAATTTCAGTACTTATAAGAATTAAAAATAATTAGCCAAGTCATAAAGCAGGATGACTCTAAAATAACACACAAACGAATATTCATTTTCATACACACAAGTCTATTTTATAAATGATTGAAAAATTATACCTGGTGTCCTAGCTTTCATAAGCAATCTGACGTAAGACCCTCTCCACATGGCTTGAATTTTAATTGCTGCTGCTACTTCCTCAGGAGAATACTCTTTATCACTCGCTGGCACAGAATATTTAACGTCTACCCATTCCGCTGGAAAGGGAAAAACAAACTTTGGACTGAAAGTTATATTTATTCCATTTCCCAATTTTCAATGCCTTTCACTGCTAAAGCCTCTGACGGAACAATGCGCCACAACGACAGATGTCTCATTATATTTAAGACGGCCCTCTGTAGGGGGTCCTTTTTCAGAATGTAAACATTCTGGAGAAGGAAAACACACTAAATTGACACCTTAGCAAACTACTATTGATTCTTCTGAGAAAGTCTCAAGAGATTTCTTTCAAAACTGAAAGAAAATTTTACAATGGTAGGAATAGAGCATCGAGACAAGAGGAAGAGAAGGTTCCTTGGATCGGAGAATCTTCCCAGAATTCCTCAAATCGTACTGTACGGACTGGCGACTTTCCTATTTTTTAAGGTCCGAAACAAATGAACCAGGGGAATTCTGGGCTCCTCCGGAAGTATGGGGGCTCGGCGACACATGGCGGAAGTTTGGAACCCCGTGAGCATCCCAGGGCACGGCTTGAACGCCACGATGCTGATGCAGATCTGTTCAGCCTGCTCCACGAAAGCTCTGAGTGCACTTGTCTCAGAGTACGTATCTTACATAAGGCTGGGAAACCCCACGTCTAAGTACCTAACATTAATCAGTACCTAAAGAAACATCTTCCAAGGAGGAATCAAGTAAGTCCAAGTCCAGAACCATGGCACGGAATGCAAATTTGAAGTTTGCAAGAGGTTTTGTTATTTGAGTTTTTTTCAGTAAACGCCATAAAGAAATATGAAAAACCTGGAAAAGACAAAATACATTAGTGTGTATATATTATATACATACAATTTTTTTTAAGATTGGCCCTGAACTAACATCTGTTGCCAATCTTCCTCTTTTCTTTTCCTTCTCAACAAAGCTCCCCAGTACGTGGTTGTATATGATAGTTGTAGGTCCTTCTGGTTCTTCTGTGCGGGACGCCACCTCAGCATGGGTTGACGAGTGGTGCTAGGTCCATGCCAGGATCCAAACCGGTGAACCCCAGGCCACCGAAGCAGGACACGTGAACTTAACCACTCGACCACGGGGTCGGCCCCTAGTATATTTTTTAAACCGAGAAAATACCATTACCTTGGTTAATACTGTTACCTAGGTTCTGACCTAGAGGTAAGAGAAACTCTAAAATAACTTTGAATACTCTAAAAATAAAAAAATATATATTTCTCAGATATATACACAATCTAACAGATACTCTTCAAAGTCCCACTCACTCAGTAATAAGGCAAAATTATTTATCCTTTGACTCTTTCTAATTTAATAAAATTTAATCACTACAACAATGTTTATAATGTACCCTCAATCAAAATATAAAAATAAACTGGTTTAGGAGACATATCATAAGATAGAAAATATGGTCCTTGTGCTTAAGCATGTTAAATACAATATTTCATTGATTTTAAGATGCCGTCCATTATAAGACACACTATTATTTCATGTGCTACAAGAAAGAAAATATGGTACTTAGAGCTTTTAATCACTATCTTAAGTATGTACTTCCTATTGAAAAGCTCTTTTAGATTTATTTGAATGTAGCTTTTTCATCATATATCACACTGAAACATACATGAAAAAATAAGCCGCATAAGTTGGTTAAGTATTTCAAAACTATTCACATTCAAACTCCTATTCTTGTAAATCACTTTTAGAAAATGCTTAACATCTGTGTCTTCCTATGCAATTTTGTCCTTCATGTTGTCAAAAGCTTTGAAGACGCATCATTGCCTAAAGAGCGTTTGAGTTTTGTTCCCGGGGTTTTTCCCAAGGTACTGACCCCCATTCAATAAGTGTTGATGCTGACTCATTCTTGATCTTACCAAAGAGAACTGACAGAAGGTTTTTAGACAACAAGAACACGTGTTCCTTCTTCCAAATTTTTTCATGGTTTTTATCCTGAAATGCTGAGGATTCCATTTATCCAGTCATGCCACTGAGAATAGCAACCATGTGTTGATAGCTTATTTCTTTTTAGTACGGAATAATATTCCATTGTCTGGGTGTGCCACAGTTTATTTATCGATTCACCTACTGAAAGACATCTTGGTTGCTTTGAAGTTTTGGTAATTTTAAAGCATCTATAAATATACGTGAATAGATGTTTTTATGGACATAAGTTTTCAATTCCCTTGAGTAAATACTAAGGAGGAATCTTAAATGTATGTTACTGAGTTAAAGAAGCCAATATGGAAAGGCTACATACCGTATATGGCTACATCAAATTATATGACACTCTGGAAAAGGCAAAACTATGGAGACAATAAAAAGACCACTGGTTGTCAAGAGTTGGGGTCAGGGAAGGACGAACAGGTTTGGTACAGAGATTTTTTAGGGCAGTGAAAATATTCTTCATGATATCATAGTGATGGATACATGTCATTATACCTTTGTCAAAACCCATAAAGAATACAACACCAAGAATGATCCCTAATGTAAGTTATGGACTCTGGGAGGTGATGATGTGTCAATGTAGGTTGGTCAATTCTAACAAACGTCCCAAGTGGTGGCGGATGTTGATAGTGGGAGCTGCTGTGCCTGTGTGGGGAAGGGGGTATATGGGAAATCTGTACCTTCTTCTCAATTTTGCTGTGAACCAAGAAAATAAAAATAAGAAAATATTAAAAAATAAAATATTTAATAAAATATTTTATATTATATATTATAATGAATATATATAATATTTTACATATATTATATAATATATGTTATAGTTATATGAATACAGTATTTAATAAAAAATAAATCTGACCAGGTGTCCTCTGTTTTCACTTGTTAAACCTGGCAATGTTACTCTCCAAGAGGCAACTGACCATGTCTGAAGTCATTTTTAGTTGTCACAACAATGTGCTACCTGCAACTAGAAGGTGTGGCCAGCCATGCTGCTACACATTCTACAGTGCATGGGTGAGCCCCACAACAAAAGTCATCTGGCCCAAAATGTCAATAGTGTTCAGGTTCAAAAACATGGACCTAGAGGGTACCACAAAGTCTCTTTGTTTCAATTCCTCCAGGCTTTCTGTGAAGCCAGGATGCTACTCAGCCCCAGCAAAGGTACAAGTTTTAACTGTCATGAAGTTAATGCCTCTGAGGACAACTATCTATCAGTGGGAAAAGAGCTGATGGATAAGCGTCACAATCCCCCATCCTTTAGCGGGACCTTCTGAGTGATGTCCTATAAAGTTTACCAGGACCCCCCTGGATGATTGAGCCCCAGCAGCCCACAGCAGTAGATATCACATCATTTAATGAATAATTTTCTCTTTCTCATCTCATTCTTCCCACTCCCTCATTTCTGCTTCTGGAAGTCACTTCCCAAATAGTCTCTGACCAAAATACTTTCTCAGGCTCTGATTTGGGGGGGGGGTCACCTAATATAAGATATATCATTTTGAATAGAAAGTATCCTCCTGGGAACATCACGTCCCGAGCAGGCTTACCCTGAAGTGCTGGGCAGTTAGCTCCTTGTCACGGAGGGGCAAAGGGTAGTGAGCTGTTTGCAGATCCCTCAGAGCTCTGGGAAGTTTGCGCTTATCTTTGAAATGAGCGATCACATTTCCGACAGCTTTCAAAATGGTTAGCGACTGCTCTGCGAATCGGTAGCTCTCCTGTGAAGACAGAGCATAGCAGCCAGTGTCACTCTCATTTATTCAAGTGTAAATCAGTTTACAGAAATTTAATTTCTGTGGTTATAGTAAACCTCTACTCTATGGTTGATTCGATAGTTATTTCTGGTGGACTTATGAGATCAAAGCATCTTGCTGGGTGCTGTGGCCTCAGAGATTTAAAACAAGGAACCCAATTCCTGCTGTAGTGGGAACACATAGGAAGAACAACTACCCAATATTGGGGGCCAGGGGAAACTTCTCCACTGGATTAATATCCAGAGTTAGTTGTGAAGAATGTCCAGGAATTCTTCTGACAAGAATTAGTCAAGAATTAGACAAGAATTCTTCTGTGCAAGAACTAGTCTGACAAAAACTGTGCAGGGGTCAATGACCGAGGGGCAGAGAGGAGTTCAGAGAGAGAGCAATAAAGATCAAAAGACAAGAGTTTGAACTAGCATGGGCTCTGGCTCCCTCTTGCTATCAACTGGGAGGAAACAATAAAAGCAAGATAAGGATATGGAAAAAAGTATGGAGGTTCCTCAAAAAGTTAAAAATGGGCTACCATATGATCCAGCTATCCCACTTCTGAGCATATATTCAAAGGAAATGAAAACAGGATATTGAAGAAATATCTGCACTCCCTTGTTCATTGTAGCATCATTCACAACAGCTAAGATGCGGAAACAACTGAGCATCCATCAGTGGATGAATGGGTAGAGAAGATGTGATATAGATAGAGGAATGTTATTTAGCCACAAGAAAGAAGGAAATCCTGCCAAATGTGACAATATGGATAGACCTTGAGGGCACTGTGCCAAGTGAAAGACAAATACCGCATTCTATCACTTACATGTGGAATCTAAAAAAAAAAAAACAGTCCAACTCATGGAAACAGAGAATAGAAAAGTGGTTGCCAGGGACTGAGTGGTGGGGGAAATAGGAACAGGCTGGTCAAAGGGTACAAACTTTCAGTTACTAGATGAATAAGGTCTGAGGATCTAATGTATAACAAAGTGACTATATTTGATAACATTGCGTTGTATAATTGAAACTTGCTAAGAGAGTACAACTTAAATGTTTTCACCAAAAAAAAAGCTAAATATATGAGGTGATAGATGTGTTAATTAACTGGGTGGTAGGTATCCTTTCACAGTGTGTATGTATATCAAACCATCATGATGTACACTTTAAATCTCTTACGATTTTATTTGTCAATTATACTTCAACAAAGCTGGAGGGGGAAAAGAAATTTCAATAAATCTGTAGTTAAAAAAAAAAGAAGAAGAAGAAGAAGAAAACCCTGAGGAGTTTGCAGATTATCTTGATTGGTGTGTGTGGTGGGGGTAGTTAGTTGCTGGTGGAGGAGGTGCCCAAAGCAGACAGCGCTTGGAGGTGCCATGAAGAGGGTGAAGTTGGAGGAAAACTTTGTAAAGCCTTTTTTTCCCCCTTTTCTAGTGGGCGTCATGGTGCAATCAGGAGCAATCATTGCTCCACAGTTCTCTGCAGAAATTTCGAGGGATGGCCCAGCAGCTATTATGCCTAGACAGCCCAGACTTCCTGATGGAATGAGAAGCTGTCGAAAACAGATATAATTGACGTGCCACCTTAAGGCATCTCCATTGTTAGTACCGTCAAGTCCATTCCGACTCCCAGTGACCCTGTGCACAGCAGAGCGGAACTCTGCCTGGTCTTTTTGTGCCATCACTCTCCCCTTCCAGGGCTCTATCAGACAGTGCTCTGCTGCTTTTCATTGGGTTTTCATGGCCAATCTTTTTGGAAGTGGGTTGCCAGGTCTCTCTTCCTAGTCTGTCTTAGTCTGGAAGCTCCGCTAAAACATGTCCACCATGGTGACCCTGCTGGTATTTGAAATACTGGTGGCATAGCTTTCAGCATCACAGCAACACGCAGCTGCCACAGTATGACACGGACCAACAGACGGGTGGTGTGGTTCCCTGACCAGGAAACGAACTTGGGCCATGGTGGCCGAATCTTAACCATCAGACTACCAGGGCTGGCTTCTCCATTACCTCCTCCCTAACTCCCCAAAGCCTAGGGAAAGACTATTCTCTGCGGTGTTTCTCCCTGAGGTGAAACCATAACCAGAAAAGTTGTCTGGTCTCTTGGCGGCTTTGGCATTGGGAGTGATCAAGTACCGCTCTGAGGAGCTTGAGTCTGTCTGCTCTTGAACCAGCCCATCCCCTTTTGCTTCTTCATTAGAATTGAAGACTACTGGGGCTTGGCCTTGAGCCCTAATAATTTTTATAAGATGGAAGAGTTGATAACCCCAGGGAAATATGAGTTCACAGACCAAAATAACTAAACATCTAGACAGTTAAATCACCTAAAGAAAGAAACAAACTAGATAATCTATGCTATCTAAAGTAGATTTTTTTTAAAGAAAAAACAAAACAAAAATTTAAAATACGTAGGGTAAACATAACTAAGGGAATAAGGGAAATCTACTTATAAGGTGGGCTTCCTTCTGCGTCCATTGAGGGAGAGGGAGAAGACAGATGAGAGGTGGTGCAGCAAAGAGAAGAGGCAGCCATGGGGAATCCTGCACAAACACTGCCTCGAAAGGCAGGAATGCAGGACTGGAGCATGTCCGAGCCACAGAAACACAGCTTAAGGGAGCTGGCCTGGAGCCATCTTGTTGCTATCCTGGCCAAGAAGTTTACTGGCTGGCTGAGAGGATCCCATCTCATTAATATGAGGACGTGCTACGTGGAGATGGGTTGAGGGAGGGGAGTAAAGCTCAATCATGCGGGGCAAGACCCTCCAAATGCACCTGCCCCAAAAATGCACCTGCCTACATCTCTAAAGAGGATGTCCTTTTGAGGACAACTAAAACCAGGACAGGACCTCAGGGGAGATGCCGGCCCCTTGTCTCTTCTTTCAGATCCTGTCAGAGCAGAGGAGCAAGAGAAATTAAGGAGAGACCAAGAGGAGAAAAAGGAGATGAAGAAGCAACAGAACCTTCTCTGGATCCTCTGCTCCTGTATCCCAGAGACAACCACTCCGAATTCCTGAGGCCAAGGAAGGGTTAAATGGAGCCTACGATACCAAAATTTTAAACTACATTGAAATGGACTGTACTGATGCTTTATACCCCCCAAAAGACCAAAAATACTATAGGATCTACATGGGATGTTAACAGATGTGAAAGGGGATTCAATGGAGCAGAGGTGAAGGTAGTTGTTGGAGAAAAACTAAAATGATTTTATTTGCATCCCTACAGAGTTTATTGTACCTGTCGTATGTGTGAATTTCTTGAAGAATATACTTAATAGTTTTAAAAGGGAAAAATGGGTAAGTTGAATCAAAAATAGGAATATGGTTTAGCTCAAATTCTTTGAAAATAAGGCACAAAAGAATTCACAGTTGCTAAAATATTTACCGGCTCGAAGTTAGGTAGCACGACATCTTCATCCCCAACGACGAAAGTCATCATGCTGCAGATGTTTATGGAATGCCCCACCGGGGAGTAGGCAGTGAAGAGCAGCATGTGCCTCCTAAAGAGGATGGCGGACATATGAGGACCTGTTCCTTCACTGTAGTCCTTGCCTCTGTTAGTTTCTTGATGACATTTTGCGCTCGAAGTCAAATGTTAGTAAGAGTTGCATTCTTTAACATAGATATAATAAAGACCTTGGAATTCCCACTCCAAAAGAACCCTCAGAGACCATGGAATGTACATTTCACTAATTACGTCAGACAAAACTAGTGACACTAAATGACAAACTTGCACACGCTGGAGATATCCCCATACACTGAAGTCACATTGCAAAACACTCATCTTGAATTTTCCCTGACAACAGCAATAATTCATGGTGGTATAGGGCTTTGTAGACTTCATAGTCATTTTCTATCACATAGAATTAGCATGATTGATCTTGGGGAATCCAGCAAAAATATTTCTTTCATCTGAAATATGAGGTAATATTTTGATTTTTATTTACCAAAATCAAGAAAACTTTTTGATTATGTATATTTTCTTTAAAGTGGAAAATGTGATTGTTTAGCAAACTTTACCTTAATTAAAAATAAAATCTAGTAAAACAAACTACAGGTAAAACTATAGATTGGTTGGTAGAGGAAAATGCTATGTTTCCCAATCTATTTTTAAATAAAATCACAGTTCTTGCTAAAGAAGATAGTAAGATTTCCAGGAAAACAAAAAGGATTTTTGGGGCCAGCCTGGTGGCATAGTGGTTAAGTTTGTGCACTACGCTTCAGTGGCCTGGGGTTCGCAGGCTTGGATCCTGGGTGCAGACATAGTACCACTTGTCAAGCCACACTGTGGTGGCATCCCATGTAAAACAGAGGAAGATTGACACAGATGTTAGCTCAGCAACAATCTTCCTCAAGCAAAAGGAGGAGGATTGGCAACAGATGTTAGCTCAAGGCCAATCTTCCTCAAGCAAAAAGAGGAGGATTGGAAACAGATATTAGCTCAGGTCCCACCTTCCTCACCAAAAAAAATTTTAAATAAATAAATAAACAAAAAGAATTCATAATAAATTAATTTATGGAAATGCAAGGTTAAATAAGTTAAACCGTATTCTTCACTAAAGAAATTACCAGACTCCTTGGCAACTATGAATCTTCTAGGAGGAGATTCAATGTACAGCGTTTCTTCAGTTTACCTGTTCATGGAATTATTTTTCTCAAGAATCACAATGATAGATCTGTGCCTTATGAAATCACTTCAAGAAACAACATCCCAGATTCCGTATTGTTTAATTATTTAGTAGTTAATAGTTTCCAAGTCTTCAAAAAATTCTTAGTATGGGAAAAAGGAAGCCATTCCATACCCGACAGGCAGGCGAACAATGGTAGCCTTGGTGGCATAGGTATGAATCTTCAGAACCAGATTGCCTGGCTTCAGAGATTTCCAAGAAACTGTCTCAGCTATAAGTAGTCCAGGCTCTACGGGAGGGCTGTCTTTTGTTAAAGCTTTAGGAAAAGTGAAAAATATTAAAATTTGATTGTGAGAGTATAGTTGGCCTTCACTGGTATTGCTTTCCAGTAACAACATTAACAGTAATAATAAAATCAGGAATTAGAGATATTCTAAAAATGTTCATTACTCTTGATAAATCACTATTGGAAGTGATACTCAGGTGGAACCCAGACCTTCCTCCTTTGTCTTATTTTCCTCCTCATAATCATCCCCTTGGGTGAGGAAACCAGGAATGGGAAAGTTAGGAAGAGGAGGACAGACAGGAGCATCTCGGGGTAGTATGCCATCGCTTTTATTATCTACAGCTGTAATGACACTATCCCTCTAGTTGCAATTTTAAAGGAGGAAAAACACCACATCTAGGAAAATAAGAGATTTTCCTAAGATATTTGCAAAGCTAGGTCAAAATACCCTATTGTTTACTTAAGTTTTGATCTTTGATTCTTAGCTTTGGCCATGTGTAGAAATAGCAAATAAAAATTTAATTTTAATATCAAGTTTTTCTCTTAAAAAGAATAAAGAATATGGACCATGCTTCATTAGTAGCTGAGGGCAATATATTCCTTACCCTATGTCCACATAACACTCAAGCTGAGGACATAAGGCCACAGCATGACTTGAAACACCTCTACGCAAATAGAATGTTCTAGGACATGGTGTGGCTTAGGAGGTATTGGGTAGGTAGACATACTATGCTTACACCACTAAAGTTTGGAAAGTTTATTCAGCAAGCATTTATCACCCACCTGCTATACACCAGACACCATTCAAAACATTGAGGATATTTTGGTGAAAAATCATAGTCCTCGTTCTCAAAGTTGGGAACATTCAATATGAAGCATTCAGCAAATATTTAGCGAGCCTCTACAGTGCCAGGTACTGTTAGAGTTAGAGGTAAATACTTTAACAAAACCGGCCAAAGAATTAAGGAATGATGCTTTGTGCATATGTGCATGTGTGTGCAAAGGGTTGGCCATAGAAAGGAGCAGGACAGTCCATCCATTCGGATGGGAGGGTAGGCTGACCAGAGCTTGGGAGAGTTGCTGATGGAAAGATGAAGCAGACCATTTCTGCTGTCTTCTGTCTCTTCTGTGGAAACAGCAGCAAGGTCATCAACTGACAATGAGTGAGGACAAGAGTGGGTGTCAGAGACTGCGAGAGAGAGAGGAGAGTGACTTCAAAGTTCGAAATAGTTATCCTTGAGAGTGAGACTGGGAAACATGAAGGAACTAGGGAAATGGTGGCAAGCTCAGAGGCTTTTCTGAGATCTTTGGTCCCCCATTTAAACTGGGGCTAGCTGATATGACTGGTTTTTTTCCCCCTCTAGTCACATTCAGCTGCTCTGATGCAACCGCAGTTAGGTGTAGAGTTCAATTGTTGGGTTCAACCAATATTAGGATTTTGCCAGGAAGGTAAGATGAGAGGGTAAGAAGAGCAATTGCGTTGTGGGTACAATTACAATGGTGGATCACGGAACCCATGTTGGGAATGAGAGAAATAAGAATGTGAGGAGAGGGATGGAGAGAGAAAAAGTGGCAGAGCCAGTGGTGGTCCCAGAGGAGTCAAAGAATTGTAGGAGCGGGAGTTCTAGGGAGAGTGAACTGGAGAGTCAGGGGATGGTGGTCAGAGAGCTTGAAATTGGGATGATATAGCAAATGGTACAGTAAATTCTAAAGTATATTCACGAAAGTAGGGGCCCAAGGTGGGATAGAGGAAAAGATCTTCAGAATTGTCAAATCAAAGAAGAAAGTATTCATGTTTTTTAATAGATTTTGAAAGAATCAAGAATAGCACATATAGGTGGAAAGAAAAACAATGAGTAGGCATGCCAAAGAGGTGAGTACACGACTACAGCAAGTAGGGGTGTAGGTGCCAAGAGAGCATAACCCTTGATGTTGGAGAAGTAAGACGCTCATCGGATGTGGTGTAAGCGTGACTCCCTCACAGGGTCTGGAGAGGGAATATGTTCCTTCATCCAGAGTCTAAAAATCTTCCTCTGCATTTCCCCTGGGCTGAAAGTGAGCCAGGCTTTAAGACTGTAATTTTCTAGAGCCCTCTTACCTCCAGATTCTCCCCAGCGGACCAATGCAGAAAAACAAACCAGTAGTTCAATAGGTTTTAGACTATCCACAAACAGATAGTAGGACACACGTTCATCCGAGAACTGCAAGAAATCAGACCAGCCATTGTACTTAATATCAGTCTATTAATGCTATATTTCTCACTTCTAATAATAATGCAATACCTAGCATTAGACACCACAATAAGTACTGTACAGGTTCAATGATATGAAGAAGATCATACCAGGTGAATGTTGGCAACAGGCTATGGAAGCTGGGTCCGCAGGGCCTGTGTGAAACTGGCTGCTGTGTCAGAGAGAGTCACAGCTCTTCTCCATGAGTAAAGAAAAAGGATACGCCTGTTCCAGAAATCACACATAGAGGAGGAGACTGGGCCGGGGCCGAGCAGTGCTCAGAGAACGGGTCCCTGACAAGTAGACAGGCCGCAGGGTAGCTTTGGTAGAGAACAGAAGTGTCTAAAGAGCGTGTTAAAAGGGATTTTGCAGAGTGGCATGTGATATGAACCTTCTGTTCCTTCTTTCTACGAGATCTTCAGAAGTATATCCATTGTATGCTAATCACCAGACTGGATTTTTGTTCTGGAGATGCAAAAGAGCCCTGAGTAAAACCAGAAGTTCCCCTAAAGGAAAACCACATAAGAATTACGTGAACATGATCTCAATCCATCCTATGTGGGTACTATTGGTATCTATAATTATAGATGAAGGAACTGAAACACAGAGAGGGTGAATAACTTGCCAAAGGTCACAGAGCATGCAAGTAGCAAAGCTGAGATTCAAAAGTAGAGATTCAAAACTATCTACCTGACCCCAAGGCTGGTATTCTCGACTATTATGCTATCATTGCCTTTCCAATTCTCAGTGCTTCAACGTGATTTGACTGATGGTATGTGGTAAACGTGTTACATGAATTTAATTGTAGTTATACTTTAAAAGCTTTCCATATTATTTTACAAGAATATTTAAATAGCCAGTTAAAATATGAAAGAAAAATCTCTAGTAGTACTGTGAAGAAGGAAATATTATTTCATTATGACAAGATTGCTAGCAATGCCTGATACAATGTAATGATGTTTTAAGTGATTGCTTTCCCCAATATTTTCCTATAGTTAGCATTTGGCACTTTATTTCATTTGTTTCCTTTTAGCTGCAACATGTGGGTGATAGAGACAGTTGTTTCAAATATTCACTATCTAAGACTATACAGGCCC
The DNA here is from genome assembly GCF_041296265.1 of Equus caballus. NCBI lineage: Eukaryota > Metazoa > Chordata > Mammalia > Perissodactyla > Equidae > Equus > Equus caballus. Next base: position 19,743,073 of record NC_091714.1, read on the forward strand.
CTGAATTTGCCAGCCCAGCGTGCTCGCCTGAGGAGGAGTTTCTGCACAGAGCTCATTTGCTGTCATTTTTAAGAGTCTGAGAATTTGGGGGTAGAGTGGCCCTGGAGACCACATAAGGGCACTCTGCCCTGGTGCCAGCACAAGGCACTTTTGAGAGCGCCCAGCCCAGGTCCCACACTGAGCACCAATGGATCCTCTAAGGAGTGGGGAGAGGAGAGGTCTCAGTCTCCTTGCCCCCAGTTCAGCTGACAGCGCCTGTGGCCACTAAAATCAGGAATACCTGGCTTCAGTCCACAACCCATCCTTCCTTTCAGCCATACTAAAGGCTGTTAAGTTTGGGTTCCAAAACCTTTAAGAAAAAGTTATTGTTTGCTCACAACATTGATGCTAAAAAAATTTCAAAAGAGTGAAGAGACTCATATAGGGATGTCATCATTTTATTTTGCCAAGTTGGGACTTTAAAAGGAAAAAAAACCCCTATATTTACCATCACTTTAAAAAAAATAAGATTAGAATAAAGAACAGTTGGCCATTTTCCAAACACAGACACATAGATATTAGGATGGTGATATGCAAACTGCCTTTAGTAATAATAAAGACAGCCAACATTTATTTTCGCCAAGTGATAGGCATTCCTCCAAGCATTTTACATACATTATCTCACTTACTTTTAAACTGTAATGACATAGGTCTTTTATTATTGCCATTTTACAGATAACAAAACTGAGGCAAAGAGAACTTAAATAACTTGCTCAAAGTCCCACCCCAAGTGGAGCCTGGATTCAAAACCAGGCAGCCGGCCCCAAGATCCTCCTCTGCTTCTCCCAAAGGTGTGCTCAGGAGAAGAGCACGGGCGCCACGTCAGACAGCCAGTTCTCCTGATGTTTGCGCCACTGCCTAGTTTTGTGATCCTGGGCTATTTACTCCGCCTTGATCTGCCTCAGTTTCCTTACCTGAAAAATGATGATAATAATAATCCTTTCATAGGGCATGCTATGAGGAGTTCATGTAACAAAGAACCGAGGCTGGCAACAGAGTAAGCTCCTATAAATGACTGTCATTTTATTATTGCCAATTGTTCGAATATATAAATATGCCCAAGTTAACTATAAACCATATACTACTCTCATACCGTACTCTGGGCTCAGTTACTCTAAATGAACAGTTTTGTTATCTTTGTAAGTCAAAGCATTCCTCTGGGTGTTTTACAGATAGATTTCAGCACTGGTTGGACCGTTTCTGGCCCCCTCTCCCGGGGTGCAGCCACTACCACAGACCTGATCCTTACTTTCCGATCAGGCCACCAGATACAGAGAGCACCTTTGAGGATGCTCAAAAGGTTTCTCTGCCTGCATTTTCATCTAGTACAAGTGCGATGGGAAAAGTCATCTCCAAGACTCCTTGCTTCCCCCAGCTCTGCATACTGCTGGTGGAGGTGTGGGATTATCACTGGGCTTGGATGGCCCCATACAAGCAACATGCAAGTTTCAGTACAATTTAGTTTTCCAGAATACGTGTTATATTTTCCCCCCAAATTCCACTCAATGTGAGATTTGTTAATTCATTCATTCAACAACTTTTTATTGAGTTCCTGCCTCATGCCAGGACCAGTATTGCAATTGAACAAAAAGACAGAGTCCTTCTACAGATTTTGACATCAAGTGGGCAGGGAGGTGGAGGGGCACAGAGAAGTAACTAGACAGGATGGAGGGAGGTAAGATCTGGGTGAGGATGAGTCATACTTGGTACATACGTGCCTCACCCAGACCCTATGGACAGGGAAGGAGGTCTCAGAGGGTCAAGGACAGCCATGCTGCTCTGAAGGGCTTCTAGGCATTAGCCAGGTGGAAACAATAAGCATGAAGGGGAATGAACTCTGGCCAGAGGGAGGAACACGGGCAAAAATAACAGAAATGGTAGTGAAAACGTGCTCATGTTGTAGGAATTGCACGCAATTTGGTGAACACTAATTGAAATCAAATATAATAAATTTACTTGTGCTTCTCTTTCATTAATTCATAAATCAAAATTTTCTTAATGTGAATTTATACAATAACGCAGCTCAGAATTGAACTACTATGACAACCAGATGGATCACATGTAAGGGTATGAGGTGGCGAAGTCTTGCTCATTTCCCGGAGAATAGATTAGTAGAAGATCCTAATAATTATTTTTTTAGATATGATAATGTTACAAGTTTAGAAATGCTTGATAAATTTGAAGATGTTTTTCACTAGCATGATTCTACTAAAACTTTAAATATAAGAAGAGAAAGAGAAGAGATCATAATATTTTTACCTTGAATTCTGTTTTTTGAAAGGTCAAGCAATATGAACTTGGCCTGTGGAAAATACATATATTCCTGAAAAACATTATTTAAAAAGGATTATTGCCATTATATACAACAGACTAGTACTACACGTTAAGTTTCTTAGAATCAAATAATTACAGGCAGAACAAGTTAAAGACACATGAAAGTTAAAAAATAAGAACAATTCAGAGAGAGAAAATTGGTTTCCAGGGCTAGTGGGTGAGGGAAATAGAGAGAGGTTGGTAAAGGGTGCAAACTCTCAGTTATAAGATGGAGAAGGCCTGAGGTTCCATTGTGTAACATGGTGACTACAGGTGATGACAGTGTACCGCAGAATTGAAATTTTCTGAGAGATTATATCAACACTAGACTAATATTGGCTTAACTCTCTTAAGTGATAACTAAAAATTAGTAGCTTCTATATCCACTATATTCAATACACACAAAAAATTTATACTTACTGAAAGCATACACAAAAGTCTTCAAAATCTAACCATATTTCTTTAGAAACACCATTATTTATTGCTATAAGGTCCTCCTGTGACTTTTCCTGTGACTCTGTCACCTGGCTGACCAAATCTCTTTCTAAACCGACTCCCTCAGCTTGATGAGCTGCGTCATTCATTCCAAGGTCTGTTAGTTCATCTGTGCAGAGTAGAAGGTAAATATGTCAAACACATCTATGTTGTTAAATATGAAGTTATTAAGATACGGAAAATTGTAGTGGGAAGCTCATAGATCAAAGTCTATTTTGAAAAACATTTACTGATACAATCATTTACATGCAGGCCTCAAGTTTGTGGCGGTCCATACAGAGACACATTTTCATACACTGGGGAGAATTCAATCATCACTTATCCTCATAATAGAGTGTTCAGAAGTTTTGAAATCATTTTCATAAGTTTGTGCACACATTCTTTAGAGATTATAGATATAACAGAAGTTAGCTAGCTTTCGTACTTAAAATATGCTATAGACAGACAGTCATATAAGAGGGGATGGCTCTGACAGCAGAAGAAGAAAGAAAAATTTGAAAGTTTTATTGCAATAAATGCATTTCTGTAAGCCACTTAATCACTCCCTATTGTTAGTGATTCTGTGATCTTATTTTATGTTTATCAAGGAATGCATAAAGTTCTCATACACTTTGTGAACCCCAATTTTATATATACACATGCCACATACTTTTTTGGATTTGAAGCTTGGCCAAGTTCTTAGTTAGGAACTGAGGAATTCGTAGTAGTTTCAGCACTTTGATCACAGCACGCATGCATTAAAACACATGAACTTTACTCATGGGCCTTAATCAGATCATCTTTTATTTTGACTTTAAGCTTGAGTTTAACAAGAGAGATTATCTGATTTTTTCAGCCCAGAGCAAATTAGACTCAGCACATCAGAGGAGTCACTGGAGAGAGGCTGAGAGCCAGGAGAAGGGAGAACGAAAAGATCTCAAGAAGCAGAGAGCCCTTTGTGCTTTGATGTCTGTGAAAAAAATCATGAGATTACTAATTTACCTTTTCCAGATGTAACTTGTGAAGCAAGATTACCCTGTGAATTGAAAGGAATGCATTAAGAAACCACTTATAAATTTAACAAAATACTACAGCTTTCTAAAGCATCAAAGTTTTTAAAAGAATTAATAATCTTTAAACATTGAAGAAATAGATTTCTGCAAATAATTACTAAAAAATACAGTAAAACAGAGAATTTATTTTTAACCTTAAAATTCAAAAGATGTGAATTTAATTAAATAATTGGCTGAGGGTTTAAGCTTATGACATTTAAACAAAGAATATGTGAATTTATCATATGATTGAATCTTATAATAAAAGTCAAATTAAAACAGTATCTCTAAGCAGATATATTACTCATTATGAGGCACTTGTCATTAATACAGATTGAGTATAATGAGATTATAATTCACAATTAATCTACAGAGCCTAGAAAGACTGGTTTCAAATTATAAAAGTTGTTCCTCAAAATTTTAACAGGGAAATTAAGTTGAATTTACATGTACAACTGAGTTTTCTCTGTGTAAAAGATAAAATGGCACAAACTCATAGAGACCAATAATGGGTGATGTCAACAATATTTTGGCTCAAGTAAAGCGGATGGAGCAGACAGGAGAGGAGAGATAACTGGATACTAAAGACTAGTGAGAAGCAAGCCCAGCCATGCCTTAGGACCCCAGAAACAATCAGTAGGCATCTGAGAAGGAGAGAACGAGATTTGGGCTGACAACACAAGATTGGGATGTATGTCTATATCAGGAACAGACAAATCCCCTCTTCTTCTCCCTCATTCCTTCCGGTTTAGCACTGAGCCCTCTTCTGCCTAACCAGGACACTAAAAGTTGCTTCAAGTGGAGAAAGTAATTGAGAAATCTCCGGACGTGAGTTCACAGATACCATGGGAAGCAGAAGAGGCTATGTACAGAGAGGAGAGGAATTAAGCGAAAGACCGCACGCTGAACCTCGGAACTCCCAGCTCCTCTGTGCTGCTGGGCTTCAGTGGACAAGTGTACATCAACCCCGTGACCCCATTCAACCCCACCAGGGAGATTAGAGGACCCTTAACTGGAGAAGCTGATCACAGACAGGGAAACTCCCAGGGAATCTGACATTCAGAGCTAATCTCACCCCCAAATGAAGCTCATTCATTCCCAATTACCTAAATTACAGTCTCCACTCGACAAGCTGTATCCATGTTATAAAGCTGCTCCCAGCAGCAGCTCTTTAATGTCAGAAATTCCTTAAATACTTGTGTACAGCAAAGTGTCACCCGACAATCAAGGAAAGATTCTTACATGAAAGAAAGAAAATAATGGATGTGGGTGGGGAAGTTCACAGAAAACAAAAACAATAATATGGACAGCAATTTTTAAAATTAGCAACATCAGAAAGATGAGAGGATATTCATCTATCAAATAAGATTCTACAAAAATATAATCAAGAACAAGAGAGAGCTCTGAGAAAGTAAAGTAGGAAAAGTGAAACAAATTCAACAGAAAGCTTGGACAGTAAGTTGATACAAAAGGCTAAGAGACTAAAATAGAAAACTTTTAGAAGAAAACAATAGGTCAAAAGCTTCATGAAATTGTATTTGGCAATGATTTCTTGGAGATGAGACCAAAAGCACCGACAACAAAAGTAAACATAGATTAATTAGAATACATCAAAATTAAAAACTTCTGTGCATCAAAGAACACAATCAATAGAGTGAAAATGTAACCTACAGAATGGGAAAAATATTTGCAAATCACATATCTGATAAAGGGTTAACATCAAGAATATAGAAAGAACTTCTACAAAGAGCAACAACAAAACTTGACTGAAAAATAGGCAAAAGACTTGAATAAATCTTTATCCAAAGAAGATATAGAAATGGTAAACAAGCACATGAAAAGATACTCAACATCACTAATCATTAAGGAAACGCGGATAAAAACTACAAAGAGATATCACCTCACACCCATTAGGATGGTTACTATTAAAAAACGACAACAGGAAATAAGAGTTAGTGAAGACATGAAGAAATTGGAATCCTTGTGCACTCCTGGTGGGAATATAAAATGATACAGTCGCTATGGAAAACAGTATGGAAATTCCTGAAAAAATTAAAAATGGAATTACCATATGACCAACAACTCCACAGGTGGGTATATACCCAAAAGAATCGACAGCAGCATCTCTAAGAGATAGTCGTACACTCATCTTCATAGCAGCATTATTCACTCACAGTGTGTTCATCGATGGACGAACGGATAAACAAAATGTGGTATTTACATACAATGGAATATTATTCAGCCTTAAAAAGGACAGAAATTCTGACACATGCTACAATCTGGATGAACTGTGAAGACGCCATACTAAGTCAAATAAGCCAGTCACAAAAATACAAATGCCGTATGATTCCACTTACATAAGTTACCGAGAGTAGTCAAATTCATAGAGACAAAAAGTCGAATGGTGATTTTAAGGGGCTGAGGAGAGGAGGAATGGGGAATTGTTGTTTAGTGGGTATAGGGTTCTAGCTTTGTAAGATGAAATGAGTTCTGGATATTGCCTGTACAGTAATGTGAATGTACTTAATATTATTGTACTGAGAAGAGGAAATTCCCAAGGAACTGTATAAGAAAATTCCCTACAACTGAAAAACACAAATTCCAGGTTGAACGGGCTCATGGAGAACCCAGTGCAGTTCACATAAAAAACTCATACCAAGGCCAGTGATTGTGAAATTCTATTATTCTAAGGATGAAAAGAAGGTCCAAAAACTTTCCGAGAGGACTGAGAGTCACATGCAAAGGATCAAGAATCACAGTGTCGTCTGTACTCTCCAGAGCAGTGCTGTGCTGTACACATACACCATAGAATCCAGGGTCCAGAAAATTAACACATCCATCACCTCACGTGATGAACATAGTTCACTCTTCTTTGGTCGGGGGGGAGTGATGTTCAATAAGTTTAAATAAAAAGAGAAATGCTTGAAAGTAGAAGACAAGGGATCGAGGCAGAGCTTCAAAAATTCTGAAAGAAACGACTTGCAAACTAGAATTCTATATCCCACCAAAATATACATCAGGTGGGAAGGTGGGATAGAGACATCTGCAGGCATACAAGTTCTCATAATTTTCACTGCTCCTACGTCTTTTCTCAGGAAGTATTGCAAGGTGTGCCCCATCAAAGTTAGAGTATAAACTCGGAGAATATACTTTCCAGAAAAGAGGAAATCTGTCAGAGGAAAGAGGTGCAAGCTTCCATTAGTTTGAACTGGAGCAAGAGGGCAAAGGATTCCAGGGGTGACGTCTCCAGGAAAACAATTGGCATTTATAGAATATCTGATGTGTTTGACTGTGTGGCAAACGGTGTTTAGAGGGATTTTATTTTTTTGGTGTTTGGGACGGCCTACCAAGGTGTCCTAGAAGAGCAATCAAATGAAAAAAGGTAGGAATTAGCTTCTACAAAAAGTTGTATAAGAAAAGTTGTATATGTCATGGCAATTACCTCAGTGGTAATAATCTTTACGTAGCTAGGTGCACGTGTATACAGGGTCATTCAACAATGGTCATGGTGCCATCGCTTGCAACAGTAAGAAACAAGAAGCAGCAAATGTAGTCAATAACATTGTGAAAGATGAAACAAAAATGGCAGGCTAGTCAGATGATAAATACCTTCAACCAGTGAAATGAATGAACTGTGACAGGCAACAAAAGAGACGAATCTCGTCAACCATGTTAAGTGAAAGAAGTCCCAGAAGAATTCATACAAAAACCCATTTAAATAAAATTATTTAACAATTAAACTAACCTAATATTTTTAATAAATATATACATAATTGGCGAAATTAAAAGAGTATGGAAGAGTATGGAGTTGGGGCTGGCCTGGTGGCACAGCAGTTGAGTTTGTACGCTCTGCTTTGGCAGCGTGGGGTTCGCTGGGTCAGATCCTGGGTGCAGAGCTGCACACTGATCATGAAGCCATGCTGTGGCAGCATCTTACATACAAAATAGAGGAAGTTTGGCACAGATGCTGGCTCAGGGATAATCTTCCTCAAGCAAAAAGAGGAAGATTGGCAACAGATGTTATCTCAGGGCCAATCTTCCTAACCGAAAAAAGAAAAGAAAAGAAAAGAGTATAGAGTTGACTAATACCAAACTCTGAATGGCAGATAGAAAATACAACCCAGAAGAGACATGCAGGGGACTTCCATACGAGATGACTATTCCATTTTCTGATCTAGGTGATGGATACGTAAGAAGCTTATTTTAACAGTATTCTTTATTCTGTTCAGATGCACCTTATACATTCTTTTTATGTACAGTATATTCCACAGTTTAAGAAAAAATCTTTTATAATTAAGAATTATAAACATGAATGATAATAGTAACACAGTTACCTGAGACGCAGTTGCCGTCAATTGACTTAAGTCTGTCTGGCTGAGGGTGGCAGTTTCTTCATTTTCAGTAAGGGAAAATAGACTAGATCTTGGAGCCACCCCTTTCTTAATAAAAGATTTTACAAACTGACTAATGGAAAAAAACAAAACAAAACTTCTGTTACCTTAATCTCTTGTTTGAAGTTACCGATAAACAACTGCTATATTTTTATTGAGATATAATTGACATATAATATTATACTAGTTTCAGGTGCACAACATGATTCAACATTTGCATATATTACAAAATGATCACGACAAGTCTAGTCAACATGTTAGCGTTCATCACCACACATCGCTACAACTTTTTTCCTTGTGATGAGAACTTTTAAGAACTACTCTCTTAACGACTTTCAAATATGCAATACAGTGTTATTATCTATAGTCACCATGCTGTACATTACACTCCCAGGACTGACTTATCTTATAACTGCAAGTTTGTACATTTTGATCTCCTTCATCCATTTTGTCCACCTACCCATCCCCTGCCTCTTGCAACCATCAATCTGTTCTCTATATCTGAGTTTTGTTTTGTTTTAGATTCCACATATATGTGAGATCATATGGTATTTGTTTTTCTCTGTCTGATCTATTTCACTTAGCATAATGCCCTCAGGTCCATCCATGTTCACTCAGATGGCAAGATTTCCTTCCTTTTCATGGCTGAATAATATTCCACTGTATATTAAGTAGCTGCAGTATTGTCAACAATAGGAAGTTCTGATTTAGTTCATTTTATCATTCTCATTTTTTACAATCCGCAATGATTTTTTGCTTCTTGTTAAAAACGTTGAATTGCTTTCCATTTTACTGAAGAAATATTCTCTGTCAGTCAGTGCATTGGTGTAGAAAATTCCTGGACACTGTTTACTTTAAAGCTATGGTCATCATCTTCGGATATTGGGAATTTGACAACATTTAGAATTGATTTAGCTAAATATCAGAGAAATGTATCAGTGAAATAGGACTCCAAGTCAAAAATTTAATTATGAGCCTTGAGTGCTTAAGTTTATAACTGAGACATTCCTACTAGCTACCCAAGCATACAGTATTTCCTTCCAAGTAATTGCTGATGTGACCCAAATCGCCATTCCCTTAGCTAGACATTTATAGGGGCAATAAAAAGGCATTTGTTATAGTATATATCTTTTTGGTAAGTGTGTTTCAAAGATAAAATTAAATTTCATGTATACAGATTTCCTAAACTTTCAGATTTTTCCTTGCTGGAGTTCACACAACTTAATTCACCTCAAGCTAAACCTCTCTGATTTACCTGAAACTGCCACTAGAGGGCAGCACAAACACATTTGTGACGCTCTGATTCTCCCAAACCAGACCGGGAGCGGAGACCGGGCAAATGCGGCCTGTAGGGACAGTGGCAGCGCTCTGAAGAAAGGCAGCTGCGATAGCAGTCACTTTCAAGGGCTCGCCAGGAAAAGGGCTCGCGCTTATGCTGACCGGAGAACTCTGACTGTACAGCAAAGGGCGACAAGGGATGTGTCTTTCACACGGACAGGGTGAAATGCCATTCACCTATCTTTGCTTTGGGCTGTGCCAGATAGAATGAGTATCCTCGGGAATTCACAACAGAGCCAACCAGTGAAGAGACTAGTTGGATCCAATCAAATATTGGAGTCACCTGGATCTGGGTTACAGAATTCCATCCACTTTAATCAAGGAATAAAGCTGAAAGGGGCATAAGGCAATCAAGAAAGAGAGTAACCCCGAGAGTTCAGGTCATGAGACCAAACCATTTGTGGTCCCTGTTGGTGTAGAGATTCTGGAAGTCTGAGTGTGGCATTCTGAGCCACAAGAAAGTTTGTCCCGGCGGCCCGCAGCTCCGGTTCTTATGACCCACAAAGTCTCTGATTCGCACGCAATCTCCATCAGTTGACAGATAATCAAAAATTAATCAGAATGGTAAAATCATCATCTTAGTGGGTAGCATTAAGTACAAAATTAATTAGAAAAATTATGAGGCGTTAACATTTTTATGTGAGGTTTAGGAAAATTCTGTGTATATGTGGTACTTTGCATTTTTAATATATGAAAGAATTTAGCATGTTACATAATCCAACAAATTAGGCTTTCAAATATATATCTTAATATTTAATTCTAGCTTTATTGTTAAATTAAAAGGGATAAGAAAATTTTGGTTTGTAACAACTGATAGTATTATAGGAAAAATTAAGGTTCTCAAAATAAATGATTTTGATTATTTGAACTTTTATGATGATTTAAATACTTGGAAAGATTTTATTTGCTGTGATTTTTGGCTTTTAAAGTACTTACATTTTGCTAACTAAATTTATTTAAAACTTTCATGGAAGTTGATAGATTTATGTATAAGATAAGATTTCTTATAAGTTAAAATGAAAGTTTGAGGAAAACTGGATTTACAATTTTATAACAGTAACAAACTTTTCAAGCCAAAGTAGCAGTAAATTGTCTTTTCTGTTTATGAAGCTGTCCCTCACGGCTGGACACTTCTAACGGCCACCGTCCGTCTCCCGGCGCTGCCTACGGTGTCTCCTCCAACACTTTTCAGTGTCCAATCGATGCAGAGAAATGACAAGAGCCTTAAAGGGAGAAGATTTGAAGACTCTCCCTAATGTCTTCTACTTCGACAGAGGCCATTAAATGTAAATTAACCGGCTGTGATGTCAAGAGGCTTTAAAAGTGGCACAGTCCAATGGGCAGACTTCTGATCGAAATTTTGACCGCTTTTCTTCATCAGCTTATATGCTTATATTCCTCTCATAGATTTTGATATATCTAAGAGAAGACTAAACCATACCTAACGGCTGTTGTATGTGTGACCTATGACATAGGCCATCCGAAAATTTTAATAAAGTTTTATTGAAATTTAAAATACATTCAAAAAGGACACAAATCATAAATGTAAAATGATGAAAAATCACCAAATAAACATGGCCATATTACCATTATTCAGATCAAAGGATAGTAATATGACCAGCACCCAGCAAGCCCTGCCAGATGCACCCCCCCCCATCATGGCCCATACTCCTCACCACAGATAACTACTGTCGTGACTTCCCACACCATATTTTGCCTTCTGTTTTTGTTTTCTTAGTGTATATTAATAGAATAATTAAAAACAAACCATGTACTGTCTTTTTTCTTTTAGGAAGATTAGCCCTAAGCTAACATCTGCTGCCAATCCTCCTCTTTTTGCTGAGGAAGACTGGCCCTGAGCTAACATCCGTGCCCATCTTCCTCTACTTTATATGTGAGATGCTTACCACAGCATGGCATGCCAAGCCGTGCCATGTCCACACCCGGGATCCCAACCAGCAAACCCCAGGCCATGGAAGCGGAATGTGTGCACTTAGCCACTGCACCACTGGGCCGGCCCCCAAACCACGTACTTTTTAAACCAGATTTCTTTGGTCTATTTTCTTGTGTGAGAGTCATCCATGTTATTTTGGCAGCAGGATTTCTTTCACTTTATATCACTATCTTATTACATTACATTTATCTCTGGTTTTACTAGGCTGTAACTATCCGGTCCCCTTCACAGCAGCTGGTTGCAAAGTTTGTCCTCAGGTAAAGCTTCCATTGAGGGCTGAAGTGCAGCTTTAAATTGGGAGATGACGCGTGGGTGATGGAGGAAGAGGGGCAGGGTAGGACCTCAAACCCTTCCCCCAGGAAGAGGAAGAGCCATGACATCCAACAGGAGAGTGACCTGCATCACAGCTGCCGGCAAGCTCTCCCGCCTCCCGCACATCGCTGACATCAGGACTCCCGTATTCAGGGCTCTAATCATTTCTGCAGAATAGGTTCTTTGAGGGTTTTACAACCATGGAATTTGGGACATACCTTTGTAATGCCAACGATTACATTTTATTGTAATTATTTACTTAGATATCCAGCTTCCCCCAGAAGCTGATATCGATGTGGGGCAAGACAAGTGTGTTATCTTTCTACCTTCGAGTGAAATAGACTGCCCTGTTGTGTTAGTCCTCTGGGGCTGCCCCAACAAGATGCCATGGGCTGGGTGGCGTAAGCATCAGCACTTTTTCCCTCACCGTTCTGGAAGCTGGAAGTCCGAGATCACAGTGCCAGCGTGGTCAGTGTCCATGAGGACTGTTCCTGGCTTGCAGACAGCTGCTGTCTCACTGTGTCCTCACGTGGCCTTTCCTCAGTACATGGAGAGAGAGAGCACTCTGGTCTCCTCTTCTGAGGACACTAAGCTTACGACCTCATTCAACCGCACTCACTTCCTTAGAGGCCCCATCTCCAGATACAGCCACACTGGTGTTAAGGCTTCACAGATGAATTTTAAGGGGACACATTCAGCCCATAACAATCACATACAAAAGGTGGCTAGAAAAGGTTTGTTGAATAAGTGGATTGGTGAAATCATAACCTGTACCAGATCAAGGAAATATCCTGTAGTATGTTTTATACATATATTTGGCCTTTTTCTTAAATGAAAATTCTTCAAAATGCCCCCATTAGTCTGTTCTTTTTAACCACGCAAGTCACAAAATACTTCTTTTGAGAGCAAGATGCATTTGTGGGAAAGAACGCTATGTACTTACGTTTCTGTTGGAATTGGAAACGGAGTCATTCTATAATTCAAAAACGGACTTGAAATCTCAAGAAACTGCTCAGGCTTCTTTATTACCAATTCTGAAAAGAAACAGGCAGTGTGATGTACTTTTACAAAAATCTTCCAAGATTACACGCCGAACTTAACATTTAATGCAGTTCTCATTAGATTACTATTTACCCAGCAAATTTCAATAGAGTTAAATAGGAACGTACTAGGATACATATGGTTTTTTTAATTGAAAAAGCTTGATAGATTCGGCCACTGTTAGATTTCTTTAATCTCCTCAGCTGCTTTCCACATTGACAACATGAAACAATGAAGTCTCGATGAAGAAAGTCAGCAATGTCTTCAGGAGTTACTGCTCGGCATTTGCTGCTGTTTCAAGTACAGGATTGAATTTCTATACAAGTCTTTTACTAAGACATGTGTTCTCTTAGTTAACCTCTACCCCACATTGCTCAGGACATGAAGAGGAAATGTGGACAAAGGCATGAGATGGCAGTGGGAGAACAGAACAGGCAACAAAGTCAAGCTCATGAGTAGAAAAGAAAGCAGGTCAAGAAAGGATCTGTGGGCACTCCTGAAGGAGTCTGAAGCTGACCTAGCAGTGAGAAATTCTCAGTGGATGTGGGACACAACCCATGCACTAACATGGCGAACACTGAAATTAAACATTAGGGATGATCATTTCAGCAAAAACTCCTGCGACGGCGGAAAGGATGCCCATTGGAGGAAAAAAAGTGAGGCTCTGACACAGTGCATGTGACTTTTCTGTGCTTGTTCCGTGGCAATCTCTAAATTGATCTTCTATTAATTTTCACTTTACTAAACCCAATAGAGAGAAGAAAGACAACTATGGGGTGAGCCTCGAGGTGGGGCACTGAAATCAGGGAATCCCGCCAATCCTTAGGTTTTCTTCCCCAGCTGACGAAAGCAGTCACTTACATATAATTACACGCCAATCAGCAGCCAAATCAGGAAATAGCTGTATGTTCAATACGTTTTCTTTCATTCAGCCCCTCCTTGGTGCTCTGAATGAACAAGTGTTTTAAGCGTAGCTCTATGCATTTAACTAAAATGTAGTGTTTAAAAGTACGGTCATGCATTGCTTCATGGTGGGGATACATTTTGAGAAACGCATTGTTAGGCAACTTTGTCATTGTGTGAACACCATAGAGGGTACCTACACAAACCTAGATGGTGTAGCTTACTACACACCTAGGCTATATGAAACTAATCTTATGGGACCACTGTCGTATATGCGGTCCATCATTGACCAAAACATCATTATGGGGCACAGGACTGTAAAAGATTTTATTTCCTTTCAGCATCATATCACACTCTCTTGGCACCAACAGCCCACTGCAGAAACTCAAGGGATGTAAATAAATGACTAAAATAATGGGGCAGGAAGGAGAAGGTCAGAGAGGTCTCAACAAAAAATGAATTGATCATTTCTCCTCTCCATCCAAAGCAGACATTTCTTTCATCTTTGTTCTTTTCTGGCAAGGAGAAAGCATGTTGTGCTAGAGAAGTCTTTGCTGCCAGCTGTACTGGCTGCACCAGTGTAGGCAGAAAGAAAATGTGAGAAAAATGACACGGTTAACAGTTGTTATTTATATTTTTAAAATGTGGAAATTGTGGCTGGAAGTAGGAGGCAAGGAACAGGTATGTATTCCGATCGATGTGGTTATCTCTGTTTAGGATCCTAAGGACCACTGGGACTTATGTATTACCCTGTAACTGAGATATGGTGCTCTTGTCACCTGCAATGAAGGATCAACAATACTTAAATTGGTAGTAGGGACAGCAGCAAGCACCACAAATAGGGGCACAAGCCATGGTGCATGGGACCAAATACTTAAGCATATTTATAAGCTTCAGAGTGACTGCCTGCAGGAAACTAGCATGAGGGATGCTCACTGTGGCTTTGCCTTCATTGTTCATTCAAGTGACAGGCTGTGAGCACAGCCCCAATGCAATAACCTCTAGAATGCAATGTACTGTTTCTGGATGAATACAATTAGAAAATAATGAGATATTAGCAAAGACAGAGGTAAAAATGCAAAAGCAATGAAATGAACACAAAAAAATTACAAAATAGCTTTTGTTATTATTAAACATAATTTAAGCTTTTTAGAATGAGATATATATATATTTATATTATATACATATGCAGACACCTACATACGTATATATAATCCATAGCACACCAATTCTCTATTATCCTTCATTAAAAACTGCAAGTACCAAATTAGCTATGGAAAGGATATACATATGTTGAATAAACATAAATTATGAGTTGTTCTGCTAGGCTGAAATTTTTTAATTATTAGTGTTTTTTTTAATCCTCTCTTCTCATGTTCGCGATTCTGCTTTAAGATTGACTTTTCATGTATTGTCTCACTCATCTCTTCTCTTGCCATCTTGGTCTGTCTTCCACCCAAACTTTTGCTCATGGGAAAAGGAGTAAGAATGAAGACTTGTAGAGAAAAAGATCGAAGGAGTGAAGAATTAGACACGGACGGTGAGGAATTTAGAAATGAACTGTGAGAATAAAAATAAGGCCTGAACAGTCCCACAGCCCCACTCTCAGCCAGCGGGAGCCTGTTTATTTCTGAGGACAACTGCCACTCCTTGTGGCTATGTGACAATATTAACACAGGAGCCAATCCAGGGCAGAAGTTCAACTCCCAAAGGAGTTCTAAGTAGAAATCAGTGAATTCAAAGATCATGTCCTGCGGGGTACCCTAGAGTGATTACCACAGTAGAAATTCACTCCAGTGGCTCAACGTGTGCTATTCAAGTTTCTATAGTATTTGCTACAAACCACCTTTTTGTCACAATAACAATAAAAAACCATCACCCAAAGAATGTCCTCGATACGTCCAGGTCAGCTTAGATGTGAATCAAACTTCTGAGATGTGGAGAATTAATCTCGAAAGACATAAAATTCGGACATAAACTGAAATGCGGGCTGTAGGTGTGACGTTGAGTGTTTTGCCTTGAGCCTTATCTTTCTTTACAAACGGAGCTATCAGCCCTTTGTAGGGAGAAATGTTAATTAGAAAGCTTCTCAGATGACACGAGAGCAGTTACCTTGAGGCTCATCTGTTATGACCCTTTCTTTTTTCTGACGGAAGAGTTTCCAGGGAGGGACAAGAGGTGACTTTGGTGGTGCTATTAGCGGGCAAGACCTGGTTCTGGTCACCAGCACAGGGTGGCTACAGATGTGGGAAAGCCCGTACTCTCTCAGCTTCTCCGCAGAATCGGCCTAAAAGGTGCAAGATACATTTAAAAGGATTCTTGCAATTGCTTCATGCATTTAAAATAATACTTTTTGTCATTATAAAAATCCTATCACCACTGTAGACATATAGGAGTACTAAAAAATAAATAACAACCCATATTCCCACCTTCCTTAACATAAGCACTATTAACATTGCATTTCTTTCCATCTTTTCATTTTTCTTTTAATTTTTTCATTTGCCTATTTACAAAATGAGAACCTAGAAAGAGAAGGCACTTTTTAGGTCTAAATGTTTAAGATTCTATGAGATTGCAAAAATATTAGTGTATCAGTTTTGGTCCAAAGTTAATCGACCTTTATTTTTATAGGTTAAAGCTTTGATACAGGAGCTTAACATGTAAAGTTGTTTTTTTTCCTTTCCTTTTCTTTTTCTTTTTTGAATCACTAGCAATTGCTACACAGTGTTCAGAAAAATCCACTGCACTCTGTATGTCAGGTCAAGGAGGAGGTAAGTGGCTGCCTTGAGTACAGTTTCTGCCCTCCCTTCCAACCAGCCGCTCCCCACAGGAAATCCCCATGATCTGATCGCTCCTGACAATGGGGGCATTCACAGAGGACAGAGGACAGAGGCTGCCCTGTGTCCTGCCAAACCAAGTCGTTTCCCAGGCAGATGCTTCCCATGTTGCACTGTTCAGATCTCCTGAAGCCACTTGGCTTTGGAACAACTCAGAATAGTATCTAAGCAGAACTTCAGTTACTGATTGATGGCTGAAATGTGCCAGGAGAAACCAAAAAGCATATGAAAGTTAAAGTAATATATACTGCAGTCAAATTTTGATGTTCATAGTCTAAATGTTGAAACGTTTAAAGTAAAATAAAACATTAACTACACGAAAGTCAGTTTTGCCAACAACTATTTTTCTTCCTAGTGATTTTGCATCATTGATTTCTATTCGAATAGCAACGCTTGAAAATGTAAATGTATAAAGCCATTATTTAAATTAGGACTGGGAATCCACTTATCAGCCTCTTCCAAATTATTGCTCAGCTAGAACACGCCTTGCTCTTGTGACCATTCCTCCATTGCTCACGCTGTGCTTCTGGGAGGCAGAAAAGAGGGGAGGCATCCGTGAGATGCGACAGTTCTTCCTGAATCCGGGGATTAATTAATGATTGCAACAATTCATTAATAACTAGAAGAAGGAGTTAATCAGTGCACCACTGAGTCCAGAAGAGCCATTTAAAAGTGTTATACATAGGAAAAATAAAGAGAAAAGTGATTCAATGTTTCTTTCAAAGAGGTCTAATTAAAAAGCAGAGAAAATTGTCACATACTTTTTTTATCCCTTTTGTGAATGTTAGCAATTTACTGAAAAAATTCAGAAACCTCTGGAATTATGCCTTTTTTTATAGGTATTTTAAAATCTAACCCTTTTCCCACAACTTGCACTCTGTCGAATTCTAGAAGTTTCCCAACATTTGAAAGTAATCTTTCAATGGGAATTTATGGGAGAATTTACTGATATTATTCAATCAGACAATGTCTCAGTCTCGTAATAAAGAGAGTACATTACTGTCAAATTGTCACTTAAAAAATATCCGAAATAGAAATCATGTCCAGAGTAATATTTATAAATTGAATCATTTCCAGCTAGTTTACTACACCTGAAATTTGGTCTACATATCTCAACTCCTTCTTACCATGCAACCAAAGTTGTAGTCTATTCCCTTTCTTTTTTAAGCTGTAGCGCATTGGAAAACAAAACAACCTAAAGCATTTTGAAATTGTAAGGCATTGGCTCAAATAATTAAGTATGGTATTAGCACTTACTGTATTGTTTAGATAATCTGCAAAAGTACTAATTTGATTTAAGGTATATACGCCAACTTCTCATACATTTTATTTCCAACATACTACATAATACTTCTGAATGCTGTGAAGTAATGCTATTCATAACAGTTATAGTTTGATACTGAGAACTTTGTTAAAGGATCTCAGATTTCCCTAGATTAGAGTTAGAGGCAGAGAGAGTTTGAGAATAGGAAAACATTCTGGTGAAATACTAGCCGGCACTCAAGAAAAATGTTTGAATAATTCATGTGTCAGACATAAATTAGAAGTTTCCTTACACAAGATTCTTTTACTTCTTTATCCCATCCCACCTTAAATATTCTAGAAGTGGGGCTTTGAGCAAGTGAGAGGGCTTTCTTAGAACTCCCAGATCACCCATGAAATGAATCTAAAACCATTTAGAATGTCCAATAGCAAGAGGATGGGGGATAACGTGGGGTAATTCATGACACCTTATTTCTTCCCAAGTATTGTTGCTTTTCTTGTAGTCTTTACCAACTCTTTAATGCTAAGTATTGGCTTTACTTTATATGTTGGTCTCATTGTCTTTGGGGCTATAATTTTTAGAAATGTTCTCTATTTAACAAAATCCCATTAGAACAGAATTTTTTTCTATTGATTTATATTTAAAACATTATATCTCCATTATATTGCAATTTTTACCAGGAGAACTGGAACATCCTAACAGCTAATGTAAAAGAATCAACAGGCAAGTTAGGGAAACCGTGAGACTATAGTCAGTTCATTACAGCCTTGAGGTTCATTTAATTACTGTTACAGACACTCGCTAATTCCTGGGCCCCTTAAGCCATTTTCAACCCCCACAGGGAGGATTTATAATACTCTTTATGACCTGACTCCCTCCCATATCTCAAGCTGCCTCTAAGACTTCTCCCCTTGCAATCTACTCAGCCTCCAGCAGTTCCCTGAACCCAGAGAGTTCTCCACCTCCAGACTTTTCCAACGTAAGCTTCCCTCTGCTTTCGAGCACAATTTTTCCCATTTACTAGGCTAACTTCTTAAAGCCATAGCTTACACAGTTCCTCCTTTGGGAAGACTTCCCTAGTCAACCATTGGACAGAAAGATGTGTTTCTGCTATGTGTGTCCCATATTCATTTTTCCACTCATTCATTCATTTGTTCACTCATCAAACACACAGTATTTGAATGCTACATCTACCATGTTCCAGGCACCTTGCATGCCCTCTGTTATAGCAATTTTCTAACTTTATTACTGTTGCTTGTCTACCTTCCTCAATGGACTTGAACTTTGTGGGGTAGGACCATGTTAATCTTACTCATCATGGTATCCTCAGAGCAGAACTCATTGTTTAGCACATAATAGGTAATCAATCAATCAACATCTGTTGAATTAATAAATAAGCATGTGAGTTTTTTCATCTTTTAAATTCAAAATTAATTTTGCGTTTAAACGTTAGTTTTTAAGTAGGGCAGTCAAAAGATCAAATAGATTATCTTGCACTCTTTTTTCTGTAATGCATTCATCCCATCCTTATATTTTGTAGTTTTAAAAAGTGTGTCAGTACTTCCCCTACATGAGACCATGGCACTCCACGAAGCATGGCTCGTGTCATTTTACAGTCCACAGTGTGGGAGCATTCAGTCTCTCTGGAAGATTTAAGACAGCACCTAGGCCACTGCCATGTAAAGAGTTTAAGAAACAACAACAACGAAAACCAAGGCTGAGATGGGCAGCTTGAATCTTCACGAGAGACTCAAGTTGGACATGGAGGCCTCAGAAGCACACTTATATTCAATCATGACTAAAAATAATTAACTTCAAATTAAAACAGAGAAATTGCCACTATCTCTACATTCATAATGTCTTAACAGTATTACCCCTGTTATATGCCAGACGTCTGCAGGAAAGAATGCTTTCTATCTAAAAAGGAAGAAGGAGGAAGAGAAGGAGAAAGAAGAGGGCGAGAGGGAGAAGGAAGATGGAATGACAACATTATGCCCCTTGGTTAAATCATCTCGATGACAAATGTAACGTACATAGTAAAGCGCAATAATCATTCCGTTGGGGTATTTACATCTCAACCAAATTTCCATTGAACTCAACTGTTTCTAACTAACCAAATGAACATTTGTATATATAAATATATCATTGAACCATCCAATCTTCTTATAATTTAATGTAGTGATTGCATAACATATGGAATTCTATAAAAAAGTGCTAGATGTCTAAAAGTCCCCCAAAGGGTTAGGATTCAATAAGTTCCAAATGCAATAGGGCATTTGTCTAAGTAGATTGAAGAGTAATCTTTCAATTTCAAACATGGGCTTTGCCCTTTATAAGAGAAGTGGAAAAATTTCAAAAATGGCCTTTGCCCTTTATAAGAGAAGGAAAAAAATTATTTTTATGTCCAAGAACAAAAGATAACTTTAAAAAGGATGGGAAACTCATGCATCACATGCAACTACTAAATATTATGTTGCCAAATATTTAACATCATAGACGAATGTCACTGATACAGTGTCAAGTGAAAAAACTTGTTTCCAAATAGAACATGAAATTGAATTCCAAAGTGTAAAAAAGTGTGTATTTATGTACACACACACACACAGACACACAGATTATATCTAGAGAATAAAAGACCCAAAGGATATATGCCAAAATGTTAACAGTACCTATGTCTAGGTAATTATACTATGAATATTTTAATTTCATTTCCTTTATCTGTATTTTATAAATTTTCTGTACACTTTTAGACTTATCGGAAAAAATGAATTAACATTTTTTTGGGTGTATTATTTTAAGATACAAGGAAGTTATAGCCATGGTTTACCAGCTCTGGATGTGAGTTCATTTAAATCATCTTATGTAAGAAAATATGTACAATCTGTTTATGGAAAGGTGATTTATTCTTATTTAGAAATGATTTTTACTGAAATATATAATTTATGTATCTTTTATTTTGCTTGTAATGGAAGGAATTGATAAAAATATATGAGACTACATCCTTTTTTTTTTTAGATGGAACTATTGCAATCATCTAAAATAATTTTGGATGTTCTAAGTCCCTGTGTTCCACTGCCTAATTTTAAAGATAACAAGACTGAAATCCAGGAGTAAAATTTTCATTAAATTCTGGTGTACCTTCTATCACAACAAACAATCACACACACACACTGTCAATGATAGGGTTGCCCGGGCTTGAGTGCTCACCATCTTCTCTAAGGAGAAGATCTTCTTTTCAAACAAATAGAGAGGTGTAAAGGTAGCATACACAACCATGTGAGGGGCCTGCATTCCTGAAGAACCTGTAAAAACAAACATACGTTGTGTCATGGGAATTCTAGCCAAGATGGCTCTGTCGGTGCGTCATCCCAGACGGTTCAAAGTCCTTCATGAATTTATCGTTGCTGCCGAAACTCAGGTAAATGACTCTAAATGTATTTAATAAATGTTAAATCTCAAATGTGCACCTATTTCATAGAATGTCTCACTATACGATATTCATAATCGTGCCATTAATTGCTTAAGAAATCATTTTACTTCACTGTAAAAATGTTACCACATAAACTCACTAGCTATCAGTCAATGTAACTTAGAATGGTCTATAAATGACTGCGTTAAAAGGAATAATTTTAAAACTGAGACATTCTGGGGGCTGGCCCCGTGGCCGAGTGGTTAAGTTCGCGCGCTCCGCTGCAGGCAGCCCAGTGTTTCGTTGGTTCGAATCCTGGGCGTGGACATGGCACTGCTCATCAAACCACGCTGAGGCAGCGTCCCACATGCCACAACTAGAAGGACCCACAGCGAAGAATGTACAACTATGTACCGGGGGGCTTTGGGGAGAAAAAGGAAAAAAATAAAATCTTAAAAAACAAAAACAAAACAAACTGAGACATTCTTTAGCTTTCATAGGTATAATCTTTATTTTGAATTTAAATAAATCCAGGAGTTTCTATATTATTTCAAAGAGAAAGAAAACATAAATAAATGAGTCCTTCCATGAAGAAGGGAAAGATAGTAACTTTGGAATGTTTAATGTTTGTAGAATTTGCTTCTGAGCATCCCTTATTTATTTACGTGTTCCTTAACTCCCTGACATTATGATATTTGATTCAGCATGCTTTCGCTCTTTAAAGATTCTGGCCAAAATAAAAGAATTTATTTTCCTTTATTGTCTTTATTATTAATTAAATTTTTGTTTTATTCCTTTACAAATTCAAGCACTTATATTTACCTCTATTAGATAATATATTTATTGCAGAATAATACCTTTAGAGCTGCAAAATATAAATTTGATATGAGCCTGGGATCTCTCTAGAATGGAATAAGATGTGAAATATGCCAAACTTATAAAAATATATTTTTACATTTAAAACTTAAACTTTGTATATTTTTCTTGGAGCAGCGATCTGAACCCAGGCAGTTTTACTCCACAGCCCAAACTCTAAACCACATTCTGTATCTTGAAGTTAACCATAACTGAGTTTGGTAGAAAAAAAGGCACTGTTACCTTTTTTTGTTTTTACAAAGAAAGGAACTCAAGAGAAAGGTTTAGTTTCACAAAGAAGATTAAATATGAGGAATTTTGGGAATGTTATGTCATCCACTATCAAAAAAGATCGCTTAAGGCATCAACACAAGAAAACAAGTTTTAATATAGAAGTAAAAATACGACTAGTAACTCCTTTCTCTACCAACCCACCAGACATGTTTCCATAAAAATAAAAAGACATAATTCTTAAAATGTCCTCACAAAAACATAATAATGTATTAAGAAAGAAGACAAAATAAAAAAACCCCAACTAGATAGAGCATAGTGCTGGAGGTAAATGGATGTACTTTCAACCATGTAATGAAGGATGAGCTGAGAATGATACCTACACTCTGGAAGCACCAAGATAGATGACCTGATATGAGGAATATAAAGTCTTCGAAAAGGATTTTATATATGTGTATATATATATATGTTATGTAAATATATAATTTACTCATATAGAGGGGGACATACTAATATATATTTATACTAATATATAATTACATTTATATATTCATGTAATCTATATTAATATTTATGTATATTATATATAACATATAGCATAAAATGCATTTTATGAAATACATATTTTATATATTATAATACATTCTATATGGTATATCTTATATATAGCTTACTAATATCTAACATACATATTCATTAGTATATGCCCTCCTTCCTGTAAACACTTCTCCTGTGACGGTTGTACCATAAGAAGTTGGCCAACCTTGGCTTCTGTCTCACATGTGGGCTCTTGCCCCAATAGGCAGACCCATCTGAGGGCCTCACAATTGTGGGCAACCTTGGACGAGCTTATTTAGATATGTCTAAACAGAAAACACATTTCTATGCTCCAGAGTTTTCCAACATTTTAGGCAAGAGCTAGAGAGCTACTGTTGGAGGAGGCTGAGAGCTTACAGTCTGACAGAGACAGCAGAGAGTGCTGGACGTCTGACGAGGGCCGGGAGCCGTGCAGCGACCATTTGAATTTGTCCTTTTCCTTTTCCTTTTCTCCATCTTTACTCCGCTTCTTCCCAAGGTCTTTCGCATCTGCTTTCTCTAACACATTAAAAAAATGTAATCTTTTAGCTACAAAACCTCAAACTATATTTCTTATTCAGTTGCTGTGTTGAAGAAAAGGTCAAAACAATAATGTTATTTAAATGTAAAACAATTGACACAAATTTCCCAAAACACTACTCATCTCCAGTTAGAAACGTTAAAATAAAGCAAGAGAAAACTTTGAAAATTGACATGTGTTGTGAAAGACAGGCAGCATTATTTATTATTGATTACACATATTTTTATGGTAAATGGAGATGATCATTTAAATATAATTTATTTACCTAAAATTATAGTGTCAGGCTAATTTTCTCATCTTAAAAAGAAAAAGCAAAGCACGTACTTAAAGTCAAGTCCTAAATGTGAAGCCCTCTCAGATGGTCCTTATTTGGAGCCTCCATCTCAAGGAAGTACAACTTTCTGTCTCCAGGAGGTCTTCCGGTGCAGCCTAGATGCCAACCAACATCCACAAACCAACATCTTCTTGCCAACATGACTTGTGTAGTAAAATTCTGCACCATTTGAATTTCTATTCATATTTACATTTCTATGAAACATGTCGCCTTCAACTCAAAAAAAAAAAAAATCCTCCAAGATTTTTTATTCCCTAACAAGGTCCTTCCAATTCTGAAACAGAAATTTCAGATTGCTGCCATTTCGTTCTCTCATCTTCTGCTAAATTTGTAATTGCCATTGGTCAGGTTGTTCGTCTTTTAAAAACTTGTATAAATAAATACTATGACATTAACACCTGGTAATGTTCCTTAGCTTCTAAAGTAAACCTGTCTATATCTTAGCTTTTACAGTAGATTTAACATCAAGGTTAGATACAAAAGTGAAGATAACTGTCACTTAAATCATAAGATGAGACATTTAACTGGGAAACTAAGATTTAGAAAATAGGTTATCAGAATTTCATTTTGTAGGTTTTCCACACATATTTGACAACTCAATAAAATTAATTTTGGCTCACAATATATGATTTCATGTATGATTTTAAAATAAGACTATAAAATCCTTCAACCTCCTATTCAGAATTCAGAATTTAGAAATAAAATAATACATAGTAAAAATTATAAATAGAAAAAATACACTATTTCACATAGAAATTTGGATAGTATGCAACAACGTTTACAAAAATGTGTTTTCGCCAATGCCCTAAATAAATGTGTCCCTCCTCTGTCATTTCATCCCACCCATCTAGCAAACCCCACTCTGAATAAAGTTAGCAGCTGAGTCCTACAGCAGACAGCCTCCCCTTAGTTCGGCAAACCTCTGCCATATGTATTTTATATCACCATGAGAACCTTCGTCTTCCACCTCCACCTCACTCTCAGTTCCAAGATAGGCTGCCGATGAAGAGAGAAAAATAGAAGCCTTTTGTCAGAACCCCTCAGCTTCTCCCTAACAAACCTGTTCGCCCACTGGCATTTGCGTCTGTCCCCCTCCATGCCCGGGGCCCACCAGGGTGAATGAAGAGACTGTGGCTCCCCTGGGTTGGTCCAGTCCCTCCCTCTGGGCTCTCTTAATGCTGCTCTTCCTGCCTTCTCAGGAAGCTTACACTATTGCTGTCATCTCAACCGAATTCTCTCAATCTTCTCTTAAAAATACTCAGTTCCCCCCCAATACATGAAAAATATTAATATCCTGTATGAGTCCACATAGTCCGTCTCAGCTTCCACTTTGTAGTCTCCTGTTCTTCACAAACTTCTAACAGGGTTGTTTGTACATTATTTTGCGCTCCACTTACTTCTTACCCCTCTCCAATACGTCTTCCACTCCCACCTTCCACCATTGCCCAAGGACCTCAACATCACAAAATCCAACAGAGAATTTTGAGTTCTCATCATATTTCAACTCTTACTATTTGACACAGACTATCTCTCTGCTTCTTGAAACATTCTTTTCCTTTGACTTCAACAGCAACGTGCTCTGCTGGTTTTCTTCCTGCTTCTCTGGCCATCCCTCAGCCTCCTCTGCCAGCTCATCATTTTGTACCTAGCTCTCAGATGTTTAGCTTTCAGGCTCAGTCGGAAGCTTCCTAATTTTCTCACTCTATGCTGTCTTCTTGGGGATATCATCCTTAGTTGAATTTAGCATGTATTTCTCGATGATTCCCAAAGGTATATCACCGGCCTAGAACTTCTGACATGAAAAGTCCACCTGATTTTCTTAAAAGGCACCTCAAATTCAATGTGCTCAAAATCATTTTGTAGTCTCTCCTCATAAAGTCATTCCTCTTTTAGTCTTTCTCATCTCAGTTAAAGGTATCACATTTTTTACTTTTCAAATATTTTTCAAATCGTTCACCTTATCTGCTTCTCCACTCTGACTACCTTACTTCCCTGCTCCAAGCTACCATCGTCTCTGACGTGAGCTGATGCGACAGTCTCCAAACTGCTTTTTCCATATCCACTCACGTAACTGAGCCCTGAAAGGTCCCTGTCGCCACCCCCACCCCAAAGTCTTGTCTTCTCAGAAAACCAGAATATTCTTTGAAAATGTGAATCAGATCATGACTCTACTCTAAACTCTTCATTAGCTGTCAATTGCTCTTATGATAAAGATCAACAATCTTAACATGACCTAGAAGAGTTGATATGATCACTCTCCTACCTACTTCTCCACGTTCTTCTCAAACTACTGTATTCCTCACATCCTCTTCTCCAGTTAAACACATCTTCTACCATTGGTCATTCCTCCTACTGCCCATGACCTTTATATCTGCTGTTCCCTCTACTTGGAATGCTCTTCCTTCCACGCTCCCTCATCTTCCTCTAGACAGCCCTCTCTTCTTTGCAAACACAGCTCAAAATTCCTTAGGGAATTCTTCCCTGATGTCCCAGACTAGATCCCCCATATGAACTCCCATAGTTTCATATATTTCCCTTCAAGGCTCATGTCTTAGTATATGATTATGTTTTTTAAATTAATGTTAGACTCTCTCACTAGACAATAAGCTCTAGGAATTGAGTTCCACATCTGATTTTGTTTACCAAATTATCACTAATTCCTGGAACATTTACTAAGGTATTCTACTAAGCAAGTAGTATATTTGAATGGATGGATGGATTGATGGATAGATGGATGTTAACTTCTGATACATGAGAAAAGGCTTCTAGGTTCAAATTAATTCAGATATACTGGATAAAAAAATTGATTAGGCTTCTTTTTATTTGCTTTCTTTCATAAATTAATTCATGTTAGGTCATTTCAAAAAGGGCCTATAATAGGCACATATCACTCACACACTTGATCTTGGTGTATTTTTGAGGAATATTTACAGTAATAATTTATGTACAATATACTATGGGCAATGCTGGTAGACAAGACCTTGATAAAGAATAATTCAGACAGAATATCAATTTTTTATAAAACAAATGTTCGAAAGATCGTTATAGATGTTATCAAAGTATACAAAAAGTCTTGGTATTTTCTAGTATATTTAATTCTATTTACTGTACCAGCATTATTGTTCACATGCACAGCTACATGAAATACTTTAGAAAATATAAATTAAATAATTACTCAATATATTTCCCATTTTAAAAAGAGAAATAATCTTACACTCAGTAAAATAATTTGAAATTGTATTTTTCAAATTTGTACTTCTACCTTACAATAAATGGCTAGCAAATCATAATCTAATCTGTGTCCATTTCACATTTCTTGAAAAAAATGGTATAACCTTTCTCCTCTGCTATTTTGGTCCATTCCACTCTACATATAAGAAAGATGTGATTGATGGAAATTGAAAACTTAATGTCTCTTTCTATGTTAATACTATATAAATTTAGTATCATCAAAATATATAATTGCCTTTGATTTTTAAAGGCAGTAAAATATGGAATATAATTAACATATAGTAAACACTATTATGAATTCTAAAATCTTAGAAAGGAAGGATCTAAACCATTTTCACAACACCTAATAAATGATAATGAAAATAAAGAATCATTAAATTCAGAAATGATTGTAAAGTGTTTATATACAATATCCGTATTGAATAACATTGTGATATAAAATGTCTTACCCTTTGGAATTTTGTCACTTTTTTCAGGTGTCTTTAGTGTTGTCACTGAGCTTTCAGGTTTGAATTCTTTGCCATCTTTCACTTCCTTCGCTGGTTCTTTTAATTTGGTATCTACCACTGTTATTTTGCTTTCAGAGCTGGACTCATCTGACAGCTTAAATTCAGGCAATATTTCTTTCAAGAGCTCCCAAACTTTGTCCTTATATCCTGGGCTTAGATAAAACACATCAACATTAATTTCCAAATTAAGGTCTTTAGTTCACGTCAAGAAATTACCGACAGAAAAAATCAACTTGCTATTTCACAAGACTAATTTTAATAGTTACTTCAACTTTTAGTTAAAAAACACCCTTATGCATTCATTCATTCAACAAGCTTTGACTGAGTGCCTACTGTGTGCTGGGCTTTGCTATGCGGAGACTAAACATGGAGTTCTAGTTCAAGATGGTGACATAGGAGGATCCTGAACTCATTAATTCCTGTGGACACACCAAATCTACAGCTACATACAATTTCCTCTGAAAAAAAGCAAAACTGGGCTGAGCAACTTCTACACACTTGATGAAAGAGAAACAAACCCACATCAATGCAGGTAAGAGAGGCTAAGACACAATGTTGCCGTAAACGCTGCTCCCAGCACGGTGACACACAGTTGGAGGAAACTCACAACTCTGAGCTTCTCTCTGAAGAGCAAAAGGTTTGACCTCACATCTGGCGCCTCAACTTTTAAGAACGGCATTTGACAGATGAGCCTCCAAAATGTCTAGCTTTGGAAGCCCCTGGAGCTTGCATCCACAAGACCCAGGAGCTATAGCAAACTCAGAAAGAGTTCTCATAAGCCTCGCACAACTCACACACCCCAGGGCCCAGTGCAGAGGCAGCCGACTGAAAAGGATCCAAACTTCCTGAAAGAGGCTTATTTGCTTATCTTAGAACATTGGCCTGAGGGGCTGGTTGCTAATTAAACACACATCTATGGGCCAACAGTAATCCTCTTTAGAGATCTTGGAGGGTGGGCACTATCTTCATGCTCTCCCTCTGCCGTTGTCTGGAGTGCCGGTATTTCCTGGAGGGGAGTAGATATACACATCTGGTGCCCTAAGTTTTACATCTGGCGCCCTGATTTTTGCAGCTGCTGTCCAGGAGATGCCTCTTGATCAAGTGGCTCCGGTGGTCAGTGGAGCTTTCATTCATGGGTCCTGCAGGACAGTTAAACAGCTCTTAACCAGCTACCTGCCCCCACAACAGGCAGAGATGGCAGACTGAAAGGCATTCCTAGACTTTCTGTGAGAGAGGCCTATTAGCTTATCTTCATAGCCATAGCCTGAGGGGCAGACTTCTAATTAAACTCACATCTAGGAGCCAACTACAATCCTCTCTGGTAGGAGCCATTTTTGTGCTCTCCCTTGGTGTCTCCAAGAAAGGAGCTTGTACAAACATCTGGTGCCTCAGGTTTTGTGTTTATGACCCAGAGAACACATCCCTTGCTAGCATGGCTCTGGTGGCCAGTGGGGTTTGAGTTAACTGGTTCAATGGGCTGGTAGCAAAGAAAGACAGTTCTTAATTGGCTATCATCTGAGGTGTTAGAGCAGACAGAAATGCCCATCTCCCACTCTTCCTCTGACTTGTTTCAGTCTATTTGCATACTTTAAAATTTGTTAGCTCAGGGCTGGCTTCCAATCAGGCTGAATCTAGTTGCTGACTGAGATCCTCCCCTTTGGGACACTGACAGGTCTTGGCAAACTGTCAACTACTGGGAGGCTCTAAAAATAAAGTAGGCTGTGTGGACCATCACATAGATTTAAGAGACAACCAAGAGCTAGGGCAGAGTTGAACAAAAAGGTTACTCTCTGACATGAGCCCACTTCTTCAAGAGCAGGAGAGGTATCTGCTTTATCTAATGCCTAGAAATCAGTACAGAGAGTCAAGGAAAATGAAGAAACAAAGGAATATATTCCAAACAAAAGAACACATTATAGGGACCCCAGAAGGGGAAGAGAGGAAAAAGGGCAGAAAAGTTAACTAAAGAAATAATGGCTTAAAATTTCCCTAATCTGGGGAAGAAAATAGACATCAGATCCAGGAACCGCAGAGATTTCCAAATAAGATGCACCCAAAGAGATTCACATCAAGACATTGAAGGATTAAAATGTCAAAAGATAAGGCAAAAAGAGAATCTTAAAATCAAAAAGAGAAAAATAACTTGTTAAGTATGAGGGAACCCTCATAAGACAACAGCAGATTTGTCAGCAGCAACTTTACAAGCCAGAAGGGAGTGATATGGTATACTCAAAGTGCTGAAAGAAAAAACTGCCAACCAAGAATACTCTACCAGACAAAGCTGTCCTTCAGAATTGAAGAAGAAATAAAGAATTTTCCAGAAAAGCAAAAGCTAAAGGAGTTCATCACCATTAGATTGACTTTATAAAAAATGTTAAAGGAACTTGTTTAAGCTGGAACAAAACGATGTTAATTAGTAGTAGGAAAACATACAAAAGTATCAATCTCCCTGGTAAAGGTAAATATACAGGAAAATTCAGAATAATTTAATGCTGTAAAAGTGGCGAGTTAATCATTTATAAAACTAGTATGAAAGTAAAAGGACAAAAGTAGTAAAAATAACTTTGTCATACTTGTTAATGGATATACAAGATAAAAATAAATAAATTGCAAAATCAAAAACAAAATACTTGGAGGGGGGAGTAAAATTATAGAGCTTTAGAATGCATTCAAATTTACCTTATAATCAACTTAAAATATATTGTTATAAATATAGGCTGTTTAATATAAGCCTCAAGGTAACCACAAAGCAAAAACCTATAGTAGATACACAAAAGATAAAGAGACAGGAATATCAGCATACCACTATAGAAAAATTATCAAGTCACAAAGGAAGAGAGCAGGAGAAGAAGAAAGGAACAAAAGAAATACCAAACAGAAAACAAGGAACAAAATGGCAATAAGTACACACCTATGAATAATTACCTTAAATGTAATGGACTAAATTCTCTAATCAAAAGCCATAGAGCAGCTGAAAAGACTGAAAAAAAACCAAGACCAATATGTATGCTGCCTAAAAGAGACTCAGTTCAGACGTAAGTACTGACTGAAAGTGAAGGAATAGGAAAAAATATTTCATGTATTGGAAACCAAAAGAAAGCTGGAGTAGTTATACTCATATCAGACAAAAGAAACTTTAAGACAAAGACTGTAATAAGAGAAAAGAAGCTTATTATATAATGATAAAAAGGTCAATCCAACAAGGGAATATATTTGTAAATATAAATATTTATGCACCCAACATAGGAGCACTTCAATATATAAAGCAAATATTAACAGAACTGAAGGCAGAAATAAACAGCAACACAATAATAGTAGGGGACTCTAATACCTCACTTTCACCAATGGATAGATTATCCAGACAGAAAATCAATAAGGAAACAATGGCCTTGAATGACATGTTAGACCAGATTGACTTAACAGACATATATAGAACATTCCATTCAAAAGCAACAGAATATACATCTGTGGAGATTAAAAAACATGCTACTGAACAAGCAATAGGCAAACAAAGAAATCAAAAGAAAAATACAAAATACCTTGAAAAATGAGATTGGTAATATAATATACCAAAATTAATGAGATGCATCAAAAACAGTTCCAGAAGGCAAGTTCATAATGAGAAACGCCTACAACAAGAAACAAGAAAGATCTCGAATAAAGAATCTAAGTTTAGGTCTCAAGGACTAGAAAACTAGAACAAACAAAACTCAAAATTAGCAGAGAGAAGGAAATAGCAAAGATAAGAGCAAAAATAAATGAAATAGAGACTAACAAGACAATAGAAAAGATCAGTGAAATTTAGAACTGGTTTTTTGAAAAGATAAACAAAACTAGCAAATCTTTAGCTAGACTCACCAAGGAAAAAAGAGAGAGGATTCAAATAAAATCAGAAATGAAAGAGGAGATGTTAAAACTGGTACCACATAAATACAAAGAATCATAAGACAATCTATGAACAATTATACAACAACAAATTAAACAACCTAGAAGAAATGGATAAATTCCTAGAAACATACAACCTACAAAGACTGAATCATGAAGAAAAAGAAATTCTGAACAGGCCGACTACTAGTAAAAAGATTGAACCAGTAATCAAAACACTCCCAACAAACAGAAGTCCAGGAAGAGATGGCTTCACTGGTGAATTCTACCAAACATTCAAAGAATTAATACCAATCCTTCTCCAACCATTCCAAAAAAGGGAAGAGGAGGGAACAGTTCCTAACTCATTTTAGGAGGTCAGTATTACCCTGATACAAAAACCAGACAAGGACACCACAAGAAAAGAAAATTATTGGCCCAAATCCCTGATGAACATAGATGTAAAAATCTTCAACAAAATATTAGCAACCTGGAGGCTGGCCTAGTGGTGTAGTGGTTAAGTTAGGCACATTCTGCTTTGGTGGCCTGGGATCGTGGGTTTGAATCCCAGGTGTGGACCTATACCACTCAATAAGCCAGGCTGTGGTAGCAACCCACATAGAAAATAGAGGAAGATGGGCACAGATGTTAGCTCAGGGCCACTCTTCCTCAAGCAGAAAGAGGAAGATTGGAACAGGTGTTAGCTCAGGGCCAATCCTCCTCACCAAAAAAAAATATATATATATGTGTGTGTGTGTGTGTGTGTGTGTGTGTGTGTGTGTGTGTGTGTAAGCAATCTGAATTCAACAACACATTAAAAGGATCATACACCATGATCACTGGGATTTATTCCAGAGATGTGAGGATGGTTCGACATCCACAAATCACTTGATGTGATACACCACATTAACAAAATGAAGGATAAAAAATCACATGATCTCAATAGATGTAGAAAAGGCATTTAACAAAATTCAACATCCATTTATGTTAAAAACTCTCAACAAAGTGGATATAGAGGAGTGTATCTCAACATAATAAAGGCCATATATGACAATCCCACAGCCAATGTCATACTCTACATTGGAAAGCTAACAACTCTCCTCTAAGATCAGGAGCAAGACAAGGATGCCCACTCTCACCAGTTTCATTAAACATAATACTGGAAGTCCCAGCCAGAGCAATTAGGCAAGAAAAAGAAATAAAGGGCATCCAAATTGGAAAGGAAGAAATAATGCTCACTATTTTCAGATGCTGTGATATTATATATAAGAAACCCTAGTCACCACCAGAAAACTGTTAGAACTAATAAACAGGTTAGCAAAATTGCAGGATACAAAATCAATATACAAGAATCAGTTGCATTTGTATACACTAATAATGAGCTACTAGAAAGAGAAATTAAGAAAAGAACCCCATTTACAATTACATCAAAAAGAATAAAATGCCTAGGAATAAATGTAACCAAGGAGGTAAAAGATTTGCACATTTAAAACAATAAGATGTTGATAAAACAAATTGAAGACATAAATAAATGGACAGATATTCCATGCTCATGGATTGGAAGAATTAATAGTTAAAATCTCCATACTATGTAAAGTCATCTACATATTCAATGCAATCTTTACCAAAATTCCAATGGCATTTTTCACAGAAACAGAACAAAGAATCTTAAAATTTGTATGGAACTACAAAAGACCCCAAGTAGCCATAGCGATCTTGAGAAAGAAGAACAAAGCTGGAGGCATCATGCTCCTATTCAAACTATAACAAAAAGCTAGAGTAATCAAGGCAGTATGATATTGTCATAAAACCAGACAATAGATCAATGGAATGGAATATAGAGCCCAGCAAGAAACCTATATACATATGGTAAATTAATTTATTACAAAGGAGCCAAGAATATACAATATGGAATAGACAGTCTCTTCAATAAATGGTGCTGGGAAAACTGGACAGCCACTTGCAAAAGAATGATAGTACACCATCATCTTACATCGTACACAAAAATCAACTCAAAATGGATTAAAGGCTTGAACGTAAGACCTGAAACCATAAAACTCCTAGAGAAAACATAGGCAGTAAGCTCTTTGACATTGGTCTTGACAATGAACCATAATCCTTGAATTATTAGGTCCAGCTCCAACCACTCTCCAGACAGCCAGGCCTATGTATACAATCGCCTAATAGATGCTTGTCCAAAAACAATCAACCAATTAATAAGCAAGAACATCCTGCCACTACCTTCTACTTATCGGTCAAGTTAGAAAACTGAGGATGACCAAGTCTCTCTCCTTGAGACACGCATCAAATAAAACACTATGTCCCTTTGATCCTGTCTCCTCTTACTGCAGTACACGACCTTTTCTCCAGCCTTGTCACCACCTCCTCTCTAGAAGACCCCACCAAACTCCTCTGGAATTCCGCACAAGCCAGCCCCCCTGTTTCAGTCCCACCACTGCTTCTACTGCTCCGGGTGATCGCAAGACTGTTATGAGAGGATCATCCTCCTGTCTAAAATCCCTCAATGACATTCCATCACTGTCAGAAAGCTGTGAAAATGCCTTACCATGGCATAAAAGGCCTTTGTCTACTTTGCTCCCCTCCACGCCCAAACTCACCCCTCCTCTAGAATCCAGCCGCACATAATCTAGTCACGTAGAACCATGTGTGCTTCTGGGAGTACACCCTTCTCTCTTGCGCTTCCATGTTATTCTTTATTCTCTGAGCTGGCTTCTCTACCTCAATCAGCTGCACTGATTTCAACCAATCCTTTGAGATCAGTTCAAGCGTACTTTCTGGGGGAAGTAAACTATACATTCCTGCTCTGAGTTCCCAATGAATCTTGTACACTTTTATACTTCTAGTACAGCCTTTTAAAATACTTTTTAAACTACTCAATTGACCAACATCTCTTGAGAACATACTGGGTACTAGTCATTCAGTATTGTCATTCTAAGGCACAGATGGCACAACACTGAGCAAGACAAAAAGGGTCCCTACTCTCATGCACTTTACCATCCCAGTGGATGGATACGAGAGAAAGAAAGGATAACAGGCATTGATAATTTCCATGATGAAAATGAATAATGGACAATGGTATATGACATAACTTGGGAAAGGAATAATTTAGACTTCATGGTCAGGAGGCCTGTCTGAGGAGTTGATATTTAAGCTTGGAGAGACCTAAATATTATGATATACCAAGCCAAATGAATATCTGATGGAAGATCGTTCCAGGCAAAAACAAAGAACAGCTTGTGTAAAGACCATAAAAGACAATGAGTTTAGTATATTTGAGAAACGGAATGAAAATGTAGTCGGCTAG
Organism: Equus caballus; assembly: GCF_041296265.1. NCBI lineage: Eukaryota > Metazoa > Chordata > Mammalia > Perissodactyla > Equidae > Equus > Equus caballus. The sequence goes on from NC_091714.1 coordinate 19,777,866, forward strand.
CTAGTGGTTGCCAAGACAGAGATGAAGTCAGGGATGAGGTTGGAGATTGTGCAAGAGTCAGACGGTACAGATCCCTAAGGCACAGCATAAAGATTTTAAAATTTCATTTGAGTGTATTGGTTAACTACTGAAAGGCTTTAAGCAAGGCAAGTGATATGATCTGATTTATGTATTAAAAATTATTCCGGGGTTAACCCTGTGGCCTCGTGGTCAAGTTCAGTGTGCTTTGCTTTGGCCACACGGATTCAGTCCTGGGTGCAGACCTACACCACTCGTCAGTGGCCACAGCCACACTGTGGCAGCAACTCACATACAAAATAGAGGAAGATTGGCACAGATGTTAGCTCAGGGCTAATCTTCCTCAGCAAAAAGAGGAAGATTGGCAACAGATATTAGCTCAGGGCCAATCTTCCTTATGAAAAAAAATTATTCTGATTGCCATGTAGAGAATTAACCAGAGAAGGGTAAGTTAGACACAGGAGGACCAGTTGTGAAGCTGTTGCATTGTGCATGTGAGCCATGACGGTGAGTCGATCTAGGATGATAATAAGAGAGATGCAGAAAAATGAATAATTCAGAATGAGTGGAGGAGATGCTGTTGACAAAGATCAGTAAGGAGTTGTATGTGAGAGGTAAGGAAAATGAGTGAACAAAAATTCCACCTAATTTTTTTTTGCTCAAGTAACTGGGTGAACAATGGTGTAATGTACTAAGATGAGGCCTTCTAGGAAAGGTACAGGTTTGGGAGGTTGAGAATTAGTTTCTTTCTGGATATTTTAAGTTTGAGATAAATTTTTGATGTCCACATAGCTACATGATTTAAGTAGTGGTGTATAAGTACAGACTAGAATGCAGGAAAAGGTGATGAGGCATGACAATGCGAACTGGTAAGTCACTGTTAGCTAGAGTGCTATTTAAGGTCACAGGACAGGAGGGAGCTGTGCTGTATCCCACCATTCAGTGGTTGAGCAGGGGTTGAGGAACCATCCAAGAAGGCTGAGACAGAGCAGCAAATCGGACAGGAGAGAAATCTAGAGAGTATGTTGTTGTGGAAGCCAGGTGGATTTGCAAGAGGAAAGAGTTGCTCTTGGTTAAATGCTAGGTTGCCAAGTAAATGGGTCAAGAGAGGTGACCCCTGGATTTGACAATGTTAAGGTCTTTGTGGACCTTAAGAAGAGTGGTTTCAATAGTGTGGTAGAGAAGGAAGCACAAAGAATCAGGCAGGAAGCTACTGGGAGGTGAAGAGATACAGTATGTATAGACCACTCACTCATTAAGACTTTCTCTGAAGAAAAAAAGCAAGATGAACTGGTGACTTGAGAATAATAATCAGTTTCCTTCTGCATCTGTGATTTGCTCCGATGCCTGAAATGCCTGCTAGTTATCATTGGATCTCCAGTGCCTGGCAGATAGTGGGCACCCAATATATTTTATTTTTGCATTTAATCCCACAACAGTTCTGCAACATAGACATTACAAACCTAGTTGAGGTTTAAGAGGTTGTAAAATTTATGCAGTCACACAACTAGCAAATGATAGAATCAAGATTCAAACAGATCTTTCTGAATTCAAAGCCCATTTTTTCCCCCTCTACAATATAAAAAATGTTACGCTATGAAAGAGAAATATTCAAATATGATAGGATGAGACTATATAAATTCTTAGACAGTTAGGCTTAAATATGGAGTGGTGGGGTGCTTTATTCACCAATCAACTACACCAAGAGCAGAGACGTTTGCCAAGAAAAGAGTCATCTCTTCATTTGAAACTGTCAGACTTCTAATATCCACGCAGACATGTTACCGATTGTGTTTCTAGTATAATACGGCAAGTTAGAAGGTCTTTTTTTTTTTTTCCAAATGGTAAAATTGTACTAATTGTAGAGCATAAGAGGCAAGGCCCACAGTTGCAAATGGAGCAGTGTTTCCCTTTGGTACTCCTGGGGGAGACTGGAAGGGAAAGAGTTTGCTGGAGACGCCACAAAAGTCTTCTCACCCTAACTGATTTTCACATGGGGAAAAAAATCGGTAGTCAACACAAGTTTGAAACTTTAATTCTCCTTGACCCCTATAAAACCATGACTACAACAGGCCAGGTCCCTCAGGGGCTTTCTCTGCACACTCTAATCCTTCCTAGGAACAGAAACATCCCGCCCCTCAACATACCATGGCTTTGGTGACTGGGCTCCTGCCTTCAACCCCTCCTCCTTCCTTTCCTTCAAACCAACAGACGAGGAGGCTCACATTAAGTCAGCACTTTCTCCGGGAAGCCGTATCTGACCCCTGCCTGCACCTTTGGCAGATAGTTGATTGCGCCCATATTTCAACTTAAACTTTTCTTGACCATCACTTATATACTGTTTCATGACGCTCTTTTCATTTAAAATTACATATATATATATACACACACACACAAATTAACTTTGGAATTTTATAGTATAATTGTAATTTAAAATTATATGAGGAATGTGGCAGAATGTTCATAAGAAAAAAATCCTACAAATTATGACCTAGATCAAAGAAAATATCTATCTCTTACTTTTTAGTTGTATTTAGAAGAAAACTGATAAGTGTGAATGTCTGATTTAGTCTCATTTATTCTTCTTTAGACATTTTCCTGTTTCCAGAGTTTGCTTATTAACTACCACACATATTTCTAGATTACATTAAACAATCTAATGAAAGTCGTCAGGGAAGGGAAAGAAACTTTCACTAATTATGTCTCTACCTTACAGTAGCTACTTTTTCTGACACACTCGCCCATTCACTTAATCTTTAGAACTATAGATCGTAGGTCATTTTATCCGTTTTACATATGAAGAAACTGGGGCCCAGAGAAATTACGTTACTTGCGAAATTCACATAACTTGAAATTCAAAGTGTAAGGATGTAAGTCTAGCTATATAGTCCTGAATCCAAAGCTCCAGCTTTTTCCCCTGATATCATTTTCATAAGCAACCATAAATTCATGCAAACTGAACATCTAAAATCTTTCAAGTTTATTATTAATTACTAATGTAGTCTCATAATTATGAAAGTATATGAACACTTTTCAGTTTTCATGTATGATTTCACTGTATGATTCTAGAAAGAGAAAATTCACAATTCTTAATTTACTAATTTTCTAGTTGTGAATAATTCTGATCTCCTGTTTCTTTACCACTCTCTGTTAGACTCCTGATGATTTCATGTCTCTGGTGTCTTGGTTGACTACTGGGCAGGGAAAATTAAGGCAAAATTGTAAGTATTCCATCAACATTGAAGATAAATTTTAGAAAAGTCCATACTTTTGAATCCCATTCTCTCTCTACCTCTCTCCAATAACATTGCCCATATTATTTCAGAAATATTCTCTTTTCTTAGATATCTGAAAAGGATCTTCCATGAGAAGATCTAACAGGGTGCCATCTGGACCTTTCCTTAACATGAATACACAAGATAAGCTCTCCTTCAGGAAAGTGGTCCTTCAAAGATGACATCTACCCTCCCATTTTTTTTCCTGCAAATATTTTTATTTGGATCAAGCAACAGCTGGCTTAGCCTGCTGAAAGATGCTTTAAATGGTAGAATCCATGTTACTAGGGCCTGTCTTCAATCTCCTCTAACCGGGACCTTGGGGAATGGTAGCTTTCCAACCTCAATCCAAGATCAGGGATGATCCAAATTGATAACTCTACCATGGATTTGATCTTCTTGTGAAAATCAGCATCTGAATTGATAATATGTTCAGATCTATTGATGTAATTCTTTTCTACACACCTTAACCAGATTAATTTCCAGTGGCAACGGCAATATGATCGAATTGTATGTCTGTAAGCTTTATGTATGAAATAAAAGTATTTGTGAATTTTTAAGTAAGCATTACATTAAATGGTCTCTCTTTTTTGGACACGGATCAGCAATCTCTATATATCTAGAATATAGGAGAGAAAGACTGTGAGCTTTGGACCCAGCAAGACTTAGATTTAAATCTTATCTCCTCCAGGTATAATACGCCCAGCTCTGGGGAACTGAACCACTCCAAGCCTCAGTGTCCTCATTTGTAATGACATATACCTAGCTGATGGGGTCATATGGATGATTAAACAAGATAATCTTCTCAGCACTGTGGTTTTTAATGAGAAATAATATATCAAAGTGTCTAATGCCTAATAGGTGTTTTATTATTAATTATTTCCTAGTATGTGTGGCCAATTAAAACTTGCCTTTGTGTTTGTGTATTGAATAAGTGTAGTAGCTGCATAAGTGTACAGGGATGGCTGTAAGCATTTTACCATAATAAATAATTAACATTGTTTTAATATTTATAATTCAGATATTTAAGAATTAAATTGACAATAATGCAAGGAAACAGAATTTATCCTGAAATTCTGAAGGAATTTTATATAATACTATAAAATATTATTCCCCCAAACATTTTGTAAATTTGACTTTTCTTGAAATTTTCTTAAAGAGTAAGAATATTTTAAAGAAAATTTAGTGTGCAAGAAATAAAAAAATATAAATAACTTAATGGTCAAACCTACTGGAGAGAAATGACTTCTGGTAGCCACCCTGTGAGAGCATGAATAACCGTGAACTCGCCCAGTTCTCGCCTCTCGGCTGCATGGATGCTGAAAGAGCAAACGCACAGTGGCATAGTTAATAAAACTTGAAAACAGAGAGAGCCATATAAGGAATAGGAATCTCTAATAAACAGTGATATAATAGTAAACGTAGGGGTCATACTGGTTTTACATCATAGTACAAGAAAACACTGTTCCAACAGCCAGACGACTCATTTTCTTAAAGCACTTAAATAGATCCAATGATCAAATTCCATGCCTATTTACAAAACATACCTGTAAGCTTTATTTTTAAAATATGTAGATTAATATTAATGTCACATACATAAACATATTCGTACATATATTATAAAATATGTAAATATAGATATATATTTTATATATTCAATATACTATCCTGTTGTTCCTTTAAAAATAGAACAGTGTCTTTCATCTTTCTGATTTCAGTAAGTATTCTAAGATGCCTATGAGGCTGTGTATTAAGTCGGTCTCATACATGGGAGGTCAACATGGGCATCAGACATTCTTAATTAAATCCTTAGATAATTTCAGAGGTTGTAATTGACCAAATATCATTCTTCTCATTTCAGTCCTTTTATTTTTTACTTTTTTCTGAAGTGATTAGTCTATTTACATTAACACACATAAATGTCATCTCCCTATTCTGAGCAGGAGTCACAGGGTTAGTCAACCATATGCCAATGGTGGTGATTGATGGTATTGACTGACGTATACACCCTTTTCTTCAGAAAGAAGCCTTGCTATCTTAGTCACACGTTCCATCATTTATAAATTTGCATCGGTTTGGTGTCTACAGATTATGAATTTGATGTGCCCACACATCTCAGGGACAACAAGAATCTATTGGGATAGCGCACGGTCTAGTCTAAACTCCCCTTTGGATAATCTCACTTAGGAAGTGATCGTGCAAACCTCACAGAGCTAATGCTTTCTCATTTGTATATCTCACAGTGATATGAAATAACTACTATATATTAATTTTTTAATGTAGAAAGTAACTACTATATACTATAAAGTATGAAAATAATCACTATAAACTATAAAATCTGAGAAAAATTTACTGACAATTATAAATTGTGCCACATGGTGCTGGTTTCCACTAGAAAGCCTGAGAAATGTCTTACATTTAGTCTCATCCTTTATTTCCAAGCTGGATTTATTTATTTAAAAAAAAACAATAATTCTATTACTCAAGTTGCTATAAAATTCCACTGACCTATTGCTTTAAGAAAGATGAAACGCCTCTCCAATTATCCAGCTCATGCATTTAATGCTTCACTGGACTTGCAGCCCTAATTCCCAGAACTTCTAGTTAGGTCTGAGAATTAGGAATATTAGGAATCTTATTTTCTTTCCAAATCAACAAACATAGTTGTCACCACTGTGAATACTTTGTAATACTCTAAAAAGATCTCGACTGAGTTTTTCAGAAAACCTTGAAATTAAGGGTTTGCAAGCTGAGGGAAGCAAATTCCCAATAGAAAATTGAGGGTTGCTGAGAGAACAGAGAGATGAAGAGGACGGGTGGGAGTGGCTGTTTTTGTTGTGTAGCCCTGGGAGACAAAAAGGAAGCCCAGCCAAAAGAAAACCCAGGAAAAGCAAACCGGGCCTCTGACTGATAGTGCTACGTTCACAGAAGGGGAGGAAGCTGAGCTTTGAGCAAACAGCTGAAGTGGTCTGTTAAAAAGCACGTGGGTGTGTTCTGTTGAAAACCAGATGCTGTGACACACTGCAGGAGGGAGAAGGGGATCAAATTCAAGCTGGCCCAGAGTATGTGAGAATTCTCCCACTGCATGTGATACAAAGTGGCCATGCGTTCACAGCTCAAGCGTCTAAGCTTTTTGCATTGCTAGGGCCAGAATGGAATGACCACAGATCTCTCCAAGTGGAAGCTAAAAGAATAACCGTAGCAGACAAGTGTCATAGGCATTGGTGCATAAGCCATGCAGGAATACAAGACACAAGCAGATTTCACACGAACATTCAAGAAATGTGAATAGTTTTGTCATGAATGTATTAAAAGGGACCAATGTTGGGGCTGGCCCCGTGGCCGAGTGGTTAAGTTCGCGCGCTCCGCTGCAGGCGGCCCAGTGTTTCGTTGGTTCAAATCCTAGGTGCGGACATGGCACTGCTCATCAAGCCAGGCTGAGGCAGCGTCCCACATGCCACAACTAGAAGGACCCACAACGAAGAATATACAACTATGTACTGGGGGGCTTTGGGGAGAAAAAGGAAAAAAATAAAATCTTTAAAAAAAAAAAAGGGACCAACGTTAACAAAAGCATCAGAAGTACGCTGACACCCTTCAGAACAGTTCAGGTTTTTCAAACTTAGTAAATTCTTGCTGCATAGACAGAACTTAAAACTTTAACTGGATTCCAGTATACATTATTCAGGATTTAGATGAACCAATATTTTCCCGTACAAAACAACTTCTCCTATTAAGCTGACACATTATTTGCTCTGATTGACTTTCCGTTCACAGTAAGAGAGCACTGGATACAGAACAAAGTTTCAGTGCTTTTTCTAGGGGGAATTTTTTCTTATTTCTGGCTAATCCAATACTTCAAATCAGTGGCTTTGACATATTCATTTTTATATTAGAAAGTACACATTGTTTGGAAAGAAAGCTTTTAAATTAACTTTTAAAAATTAAAGCTATGCAATATAGATTCATAATTGTTGTTTGCCTTTTTGTTTTTATGCAAGTAAGCGATAATTTCTCCTTCTACGTACTCAACATTTGCCAGTTTAATGATAGCTTTAGACAGAAGCATTGGCCAGAGTTCAAATTCACAGGTTGTAGCTGGAAGCAACAGATTGTTATCTTCATCAAAAGGCAGAAAGTCATCAACAGTTATCTTTCTCCAGCAACCCTACAAATGAGAGGAGAGGAGTATGCCATCAGTGACTTATTTTCTCTCACATGTTATTACACACTGCTGATATTACTGTTTACTGTTTTACATTTTATGTTAGCTTCTTACATCTAAGGACTGGCATATTGGTTTTCAACACTGCTCTGGCTGACCATTTTAGCTTATTATTTTAATTAATATAATTACAGCACATCCACATCTATGTCAACAGCGTCATTATTTATGAGATCCTGTAAGCACATTCTTGGGTGCCCCATGCTATGTAATGCAGTAAATTAAAATGTTTCAAATGGCATAAACAAAAATTATACAACCATGGATGAGTTTGGGCATAATTAAATAACTTAATATAGTCATAATGCAAATTCCCCAAATATAGCTTTAGTAATTATTGTTTATCCTAATAGGCTCAGTGATCTTATACCTCCAATTATCGTATTACCCCTATTATTAATTAATGATCAAATTTTTTGACATGAAGTTAATACTTTAATAAAATCATTATATTTCCCTGTATACATATTACTTGATAATTAAACGCTTGAGCCAAATGATAACATTAATGATCGTGAACTCGAAGATTTTTTTAAACTTTGGTTTTACATGTGAAATTTTCTGGTGATTTATTCCTTTGCATAAGATATATTTTCGGCAGTGATGCAAGCATTGTGAACCCAAAGCTCTGCATAACACATGGCCTAAACCATTGAATTGCTTATAGTCCAGTGACGGAAGGTATATACGCAAACAATACAAAATATAATATGTTCGAAGTGCTTTAGGACCAGAAAGGAAAGTGTGACTAATTTTGCATGGGGGAAGTCTTCATAAGAAGGTGACATTTGTACTAAAGATACAAAGGACAATATATTTTTCCCAGGTAGATAGGAGCAGTAGGGTGAAAAAATATTGTCTTTCTATGACACTTGTAACTCTGAACTCACATTGCCTTATTTCGCAGTTATACGTCTTTTTCTTTCTTCCCTAAGAGATGATGTAGGACAAGACAGGGTCAAAGGCACAGGTGCTTAGCCACCTCCTGTTCTGATTCAAATGAAATGACCCAAAAGAATACACAGTGAAATGAGCCAGATACGAAAGGACAAATATTGTGAAATTCTAAGTGGAATCATTTCCATTTACATGAGATGCCTGGAAAAAGCAAATTTATAGAAACAAAAAATACCATAGAGGTTACCAGAGGCTGGGAGAAGAGGGGAAGGAGAAGTCGTTGTTTGATGGGTATGGAGGTTCTGTTCAGGATAATGAAACAGTTGAGGAAATAAATAGTGGTGACGGTTGCACAGCACTGTAGAAAGACACAATGCCTCTGAATTGTACATTTATAATGGCTAAAATGCCAAATGTTATGCTATGTGTATTTGACCACAATAAAAAAATAGTAAAAGGAATCCCCTTCCTACATTTTGATTTTCAAAAAAATCTTTAAAGGGGACAGCTGGATTTTTATGAAGGAAAAGTTTTAAGCAGCCATCAGAACTTGTTAGACCAGTTCAACAAATATCACCTGCTTCCAGAGGATCGATGATAACATATTTCAATGAAGAATGCATTGATTACTAAGCACTATTGAACTTCACACTTTAAATACGTGAACTATATGGGATGTGAATTGTAGCTCAATAAAGCTATTACCAAAAAAAATGCACAGGAATGAATGCTCAGTATTAAAAATCTAAACCATCATTTGACTGGTATTATAACAATTTTCTTGGAAAGTTTTTTGATTCATTGATATTAACACATTGGTTGGTTGCATCCTTAAAAAATAAAATATTACATGTATATATGTATAAATAATTTATCTGAGACCTCATTATAGAACATTGAATTGTTTTTGCATTTAGTATTTTTTTGTTATAGCATATAAATTATGTATATTGGACATTTTTCACTGAGTTTACTGTGTTAGCACCATATAATTTTAAAAGACCATCAAAATGTTTAAGTATAGAATGTTTATGAAGGAAGATGCCTCCTTTGTTAATATAAATATAAATTACTAAGATCCTTTAGATGGTTTCTTTCCCCAGTGGAGTCAATGGACAGAACCATGACTTCCATCCTCCCACTGCAGTAAAGAGGAGGTGCCCTGCCCTGGGAGAGCCTCTTGGAGGAATGAAGTGGCACACTTTCCCCTCCTCAAGTTGTGCTAAGGAGATTATCGGGTGGAGTCTTATCATCTGGGTAATGAACAAGAGTGGCAGACAGCATAGGACTGCACAGGCTTTATAAACTAAACCACCTTTGAAACAAAGCCCACAAAAGTGAGCCAGGATGCACATTCTCAATCTAAACAGGTCGACTACCTGCTAAAATGGAAATTTTAATTAGGAACCAGAGTCATAAAACATCACACTAACAATGTCCAGGAAACTGTCCAATATTATCCATCATATCAAAGCCCAGGAACATCTCAATTTCAATGAGAAAATACAATCTGTGGACCACAGCACCAAATTGATAGGGAGGTTAGAATTTTTAGGTAAGAAATGTAAAGTCTTGTCATAGAAATGCTTCAACAAGCAGTTACGAATACTCTTGAAACAAATAGAAATTCTCAGCAAAGAAATAGAAGATGTAAAAGAGGAAAACATGAAAATTTTGAACTTAAAATTGAACAAACAAACAAACTTGTCACTAGATCAATAGTTGAATACAGATGGCAGAGAAATTAGTGAAGTTAGATCAATAGAAACTATAAACAGCAAAGAAAAAACAGATTTAAAGAAAGGATATGAGCCTCAGGGACCTGTGAGACAATGCAAAAAGATATAACCTTTAATATCTTTGGCGTCTCAAAAAAAGAGGAAAAAAGAATGTGGGGCTGAAAATATGTTTGAAGAAATAATGGCTGAAAACTTCCCAAATTTGTCATAAAACATAACACTACAGATTCAAGGAGCTCAGAATACCCCAAACAGGATAATTCCAAAGAAATCTACACCAAGACATGTCAAATTCAAACTTCTGAAAACTCAAGACAAAGGAAAAAACCCTGAAAGCAGCCCGTGAGAAAAGACATGTTACCTGTAGGAGAACAGCAGGCTGCTCTTCAAAAACCACACAGGCCAGAAGGAAGAAGCACACTGTTTTTCAAATGCTGAAAGAAAAGGACTGTCAACCCAGAATTCTGTACTGAGAGAAAATATCCTCTAAGAATAAGGGCGAAATAAAAACATTTTCAGATAAAGGAAAGATAAGATAATGTGTCACCAGGAGATCAGTTCAAAAAGAATGGCAAAAGGGAATTCTTCAGAGGTAAAACAAAAGAAAAAAAAGAAAGAAAATGGAACATTAGGAATGAAGAAAGAGCAAAGGAAAGAGTAAGCTTATGAGTAAATGACAGCACATTCTTCTCCTATTGAGCTTTTAAAATTATATTTGATATTTAAAATTTTTTTTAATTTAATTTAAAAACTTTAAAATTTTTTAAAATTTGACTTTTTGATGAGGGTCTTAATATGCATAGAGAAAATATTTAATACGACTATACTATAAAGGAGGGATATAAAGGGACCTAAATAGTGGTTAAATTATATTCTAATTTAAGTGGTAAAATATTGATATTAGTGGACTATGATAAGCTATGTATGTATAATTTCATCCCTAGAGCAACCACTAGCAAAAAATCATATAAAGAGATATACTCAAAAACACTAGAGATAAACAAAATAGAATCCTAAAGAACATTCAAGAAACACATACGAGGATGGAAGAAGAGACAGATACGAAAAGTAACAGAAGTAAAAGGGTAGACAAATAATAAAATAGCAGACAAGTCCCAATTATACCAAATATAATTGCACACAAATCAAAATACAAGAGCAATTTGAATATACTTATCAAAATTAAGAAAGTGCTTATGTTTTGACAGAAAAATTGCACATGTAGAAATCCTAGGAAAATACAGTCACGCAAATGGACAAAAATTTATATACAAAGAAGCTATTTTACCCCACTGTTTCTACTGGTAAAACACTGGTCATAACCTATATGTCTGTTGATATGAAATTAGCAAAATATGTATAGTTATTGTTACACTCAAACAATGGAGTAGAAGGTACATCAATATCTATTAGCATAAGAAATGTCCACAGTTAGGGAAAAAATACAGAACAATGGGTACCGTATGATCCTATTGTTGCTATAAATTCTATACAGTAGGTTTACATATAAGAACAAAGTTTAGGAGGATATACAGAAATCAGTCACTATGTTGTCTGTATAGGTGGAATCATGGGGAACTTTCATATTCCACTTTGAAAATTTTAATAGTGTTTGAATTTGGTTTATTAAGAGCATATATAATGTTAATAATAATGAAATAAGAGTAAAAATAGTTCCATTTTGGAAAAAAATAATTGAATGACAGAAAAATAATTTATCAGGGTATATATCTTGCAAACAGTGTTCCTCGAGTTCAAAGATCAAAAATGTCACTGGGTGGGAGAGAGTTTGTTTGAAACGTCGAGATGTGGTCTCTGCCCAGGGACTCTGACTCGGGGTCTGTGCTGGGGCATGGGAAGCACCATAGGAGATGTTGATGCTGGTGGTTTTCTGCACTCCATAGTTTAAGAAACTGAATTCTATAATAATATTGTGCTTAAAAAGTATAAAGGTCAATCAAAAACAAATGCTGGGGTCAGCTGGGTGGCATAGTGGTTAAGTTTGCGAGCTCCACTTCAGCAGCTCAGAGTTCACAAATTCAGATTCTGGGTTCAGACCTATATGCCACTCATCAAGTTATGCTTTCAGAGATATCCTACATACAAAATAGAGGAAGATTGGCAGAGATGTTGGCTCAGGGCCAATCTTCCTCACCAAAAAACAGAACAAAAACAAAAGCTAACACATTTTTCATACCAATAGATTGATAGCAACGTGGGAAAATTGTTGGTCCCAACGTGTGTGTTTTCTCTGGTTATTCAGAGACAAATGACAGCATTGGGACACTCAAAGAAAGGCTGCCAAGATTAATACAGACTTCAAGTGGAGAGAGAGAACTAAATTGCTTCTTTCAGGGGAGCCAAAGGAATGCTGAACTTGGAAAGCACCTGCCTGGCAAGACTGTATGTGGCCCAGGAGCAGCATTAATACTGCCAGGTGCAGGAAGAGGAAACGTCTCTGTTTTATAACAATGTCCTTTATGCTGCTCAGTGAATTTTTACCTGGCTGATGTCAAAGAATCTTGAGGCTATTTACTTAGAATCCAAACTGGAAATAGTAGGAGTACTTTTACGGGGAAAATGATATGCTGGTGTGAAGATCTGAACTTTAAACATCATGCAGAGAGGCTGAGAGCTTGGTTTACTTCAAAGAAGTGATTAAGGTAAATACTTCAAAGGACAACAAGAAAGAGGGAGAAGAATATATGTACATTTCCACGGGTTCTGCATCCTGGATTCAACTAACAGTAGATCAAAAGGCTTACAATGGTTGCTTGTGTCTCTACTGAACACGTATAGAGTTTTTTTTCTTGTCATTTTCCCCTAAACAATACAGTATAACAACTACTGACACAGCAAGTACATTGCCTTAGGTATTATAAGTAATCTAGAGATGATTTCAAAGTATACAGGAGGATGTATGTAGGTGAAGGGGAGGAAGGCATTTCCTCTACCCTCTCTGGGTCCTCCTGGCTAAACAATGAATTAAATTCACATGAGACAAAATAATAGGAGAAAATTAAACAAAGCTTTATAACTTGTATACATGGGAGAGACCCAGAAAAACTGAGTAACTTGCCAAAATGGCAGAAGCTCTCACCTTAAATACCATCCCCAGCTAAAGACAAAGGAGGATGTTGGGGGTGGGGGGAGTCAGTTATGGGAGATTACCAGAAATGCACAATAAACAAAAGTAAGATTATTATGCAGATTTAAGTCCTTGTCTTCTGCACTGATAAGAGTTTCCAGAGATAAGGTCATCCCCCTTCTTCCTGGTGCAGAGAGGAAGACACCTTTACAGATGGAGATTTCCTTTACAAATGCAAATGTCTCTTACAAAGGGTAACTTCTGCTTTTCAGAGTTTCTCTCGTGTCTGCAGTTTTTAAAAGTAACCAGACCAAAATAATCCTCATGCCAAAGAGACACATCTTGGGGTGGCCAATTCCAGTCCCCCACATAGGTTTCATGCAAATATCATGCCATTTTCTATGAGGGACTTGAGCATCTCGGATTCTGGTATCTCCCGGAGGTCCTGGAACCAACTCCCTGCAATGTTCACGGAGGACTGCAATAAGGCAGAGAGGAGAATGAACAAGAAAAAACTAAGAAAACATCCAGAAATTGAAGAAGAAAAACAGTGGGGAGGAGACTGAAGGTACGAGATGCCACAGAGCAAGGAAAATAAAGATAGGGCAGGAGATGTGTCTCTGGTAAGTTACACTGAGTCAAGCAGTAGAAGGTAACAAAGCATATTTTTACGAACATGTTCCTTAAATGTTTGCAGAGAAAAGCAAAGGATACTCATGTAAATACTGATCCAGACTTGGAAGAGAAAAGAACTAATTAAACTGCGTATGTCTGGAAATGGACAAGACAAAAATAACGTAATTTATCTTGTCAGAAAGAATTTACTCTAATTCTATACTAACCCTCATACACACACAGGTGTTGCCTCAGCCCTACCACCTGGGAATTAGGTAGAAAGAGGTAGAAATTTTGACCCCTAGCCCAGAGGGAACAGATTTCTACCAACCAGAAAACCAGGCAGCCACTTGTCACATGGCTACAGCCCTGAGACGGCACAGTGCTTGTTTTCTGCCCTTTAAGAATTGCATCCATCTATTTATTATCACTGTTGTCATTATCCTTCTGTGTCCTTTGGAGCACTGCAATTCCAGTTTTAAAGGAAGGACCAAAGCATAGGAGGACCAGCAGAAGAGCATTGTGATCTGGCTTGTGTATTCACCTTATGAAAAGAACTGCAGATTGGGCCAATATATGAATATAAGAAATACATATTTAAGCAAAAGCCCTCAAAAAATAAAGCATCTAGAGAGTAACAGCTTCTTACATATCTTTACATATACTCATGAATACACTAAGTGGCTGGCGCTCTGGATGCTCCATCTTTGGTGCTGTGGAGAAAAATGAAGGCGGGCAGGAGAAAGGGGGTGCCTGGGGTCTCAGGAGGGTGGAGAGTAAAGGCCTCAGAATGTGTGTCTTTAATACTAAAACCACAAGGTACTCAGGCATTGGCTAGTGTGTTCTAAAACAAAAAGTTAATTATCCAGGTATTCCATATGTAACCAAATTATCATTCACCTAACAATCATGTAGAAAGGAAAATAGAAAGATTGTAATATTCAGTTTCCCAAAATATACCACATATATATTCTAAGTGAATAAAATTCTAGACTGCATACTCCATCTGACTGAAAGATGAATCAAAATAAAATATCAAGAAAGGGAAGCTGTAGTAGGAAAAAAAACAATGAGGAGGACTAAATCCTTTTATACACAGATTAAAGGATAAATTATTATAAATATGTGTTTAAAGATAAACGGCAGCAAAAATGTGTATTCAAAATCACATATGCCAAGAAAATGATGAAACAAAAGAGTATTAAGTGGATTTTGTCCTAGAAAGTCAAAACAAACTGTAATTCATAACAATTAAAGCAATGTGGTATTCGAATAGGACAAGGAAAAGAGTAAAAGAAAATAGAGTGAGAAACAAGCACAAGTCCACATTGGAATTTAGTGTCTGATGAAAGTGGTTTTTAAAATCAGTGGGTGAAAGGTAAAACATTCAATATATAATGCTGGTCAACTGGCTGAGATTTTGGAATAAAAAGTAAACCAGGTCACACAACCAGAAGAACCTACAACTAGAATATACAACTATATACAACTATGTGCTGGGGGGCTTTGGGGAGAAGAGGAAAGAAAAGAAAAAAGAAGATTGGCAACAGATGTGAGTTCAGGTGCCAATCTTTAAAAAAATAAAAAATAAAAATAAGCCAAGTCTTTATTTCTCACAGTAGATAAAACAAATTAAAGACCCAAACAATAAAAAAAAAAAAAAAAAGTCTAAAAAATACTAGATAAAACTAAGGGAGAGTATTTCTTATATTCTTGAGATAGTGATATCCTACTTTAAATGACAAAACGGTCCTAGATTCTGTAAAGAAAAACAATGATATAATTGACTACATCAAAATTACAAGTCTCAGTTGGGCAGAAGATGCAAAGCTAAAACATGAATTACAACAGCACTTCCTCGACACCCACGTGCATGAGTATCTGCAACATACAAAAGAACGCTTACAATTCCAGAACACAACCTGAAATAACCTGTTTTATAAGTAGGCAATTCAAGAAGTAGAGAAGGGATGTACAGATCTGACGGGATGCTAGAGGACAGAGCATCAACATGGGCAGGAACTACCCAAGTTTGGGCAAAGGAAACACAGCAAGGCCACATGCAGGAGCAGTCAGAGCACGGGCAGCCATCACCATGTGTCCTCTCCATCTTCTCATCCTCACTCAAGAACCCTTGTTGGGCAAGTGAGCACCTGGTAAGCTGATCATATGCTTTTCCCTCAGCTCTCCCAAGGGGCAAGAAGAGGAATGAATCAACTCTTTGGCTTCCATAGTAGGAGGTGGCAATGGGAAAGAGAGAAGGGATCAAAGAATAAACTAAAGAAGGAAGGAAATTAATGATCTTGAGATGCTATGTGTCAGGACCTTTTCTACGTTCTTTTACATAATTACCACATTTTATCTTCACCTGTACTTGTCAAGACATGTTACATGTCTATTATCTTGAGGGATGTGCTCCTTTGCCTTTGTGTGCAAGCGACTCTGAAGGGCCCTTGTAGCCCAACAATGGATCTAGAAATGCTGAGGGCTGGTAAAACCTTCTCTCAGCCTCAGTGAGCAAGACAATAGCATGCACTTGAGCAATGAGTGCCAGCAAGCTGCCTACCAAAATGATTCACATGGACCCAGTTGCATCTCAGTGCTCAACAGTCTAGCAGCATCCCCCACAAGCCGTTCCTCAGGTGAGATCAATGAGGAAGCAGAAGAAGCCACTGGACATGAGGTTCAGTCTTTCTCACTGCCACACTCCTAGCCGTCTTCCCTCAAATGCTACCTTCTCTAAAGTAGAAGGTTAAATAATCCAATGAGACTGAGATTTCCAAACTGGACTAAACACATTTTTTTTTTTTTTAAATTTCTGAATCCAAATGGCTTTGGGGTTGTGAAGAACCAGTACAGTTAAAGAGAAATAAATCACATTTTCTTTGTAAAATGAAATGTAGTCTTAATAAACGTTGGCCTCTATCCAGAAGGAAATTTAAAAAGAAGGAAAGGTGTCAGGAAGCAGGGAGAGGAGAAAGAGACAGAGAGAAGCTAACAGCGTTGGTTTAATGTTCTGCTGATGCTGTTTGGAAATTCTTAATAATTTTGAATCTCCACCTCAAGTTTAGGCAAATGTGAAAAAGTGGGGACCAAATATCCAGGCATCTGATCCCCTCACTCTTCCCCTGTTTACTGTCTTTCTATAATCCCTCAACTCTTATCCACTTTCTTAATGCCATATACTCCCCCTCACTCTTCTGTGCATATTTCAATCTTTCAAGCCTAGTCCGCTAGGTCTGCCTCCTGATTAGTAAATAAAGAAGATAAAGGAATTGAGGAAGTTATTTTCTCTCTGAACAATGGTTTTGACTTTCAAGGTCTACCTTCTTGCTGTATCAAAAGAACAAAAATTCTATTTCGAATATCAGAGGCTAAGGTTACCTTCTTTACCTTTACCTTCCTGCTATAATGATCCTATTAATTCCTGAGCATTGGCCTTTTGACATTCCCTATCCTTGGAAGACAGATGGCTTGGGTGCGTTAAAGAAAAAGTCATGCTCTTAGAAATATAGAATGGAATAATTGACTTTTCATACTTTCGCCACTCCTTCAAATGTTCAAGAACATTCTTTCTCAGTGAACAGGACCAGCATCCCAGGTATGTGACCTGGGCAGTCACCTGGGACCCCACACTCAGAAGGCCCCCATGCTTGGTTTAAAGTGCTGCTATCATTGTCTTGAAATTCTTAATAATTTTGGAACAAAGTGCTCTGCAAATCATGTAGCTGGTCCTGCCTGTGACTCTGGGTCTTTAGAAAGAGCATTCCATCATTAAAAACCCAAAGGTGTTTAGTATAATCTAGCACTACTAAAAGTGGCGTGAGTCTTCTTTGCCATATTAACTAAGAGATTTTTAATTCTCTATTTGTATTTCCTGGTTTTCCATTTGCAACCTTTCAGGCACTGGTAAAAACTTTCTGTGTCATAGTAAGATTTGTTAACATGAAAACAAATCTCAAGTTTAGGACAAAAAACAAATGGGATCAGGGCCCTCAGTAACAGCAAACACCGGACTATGCTCATGTACTCCTTCCTGCCACGACCCTGATGCCACATCACAGAGGAAAGCTGGGAAGAAAGCCTTGTGTATCCACCTGCCCACCCATCCCACCTGCCCGAAAGGGCAGAGGCCGCAGAGGGCCGCCCCTCCATGGTCCTGGCAGCACCAGTTTAGAAAGCCCACGGGACTGGTGTCACAGAAGAAATAAATGTGTTTCTTTTTAATCCCAAATTACATGTGCAGGACATTTCCCCCAGTAGCCACATGACTGATAACCTGCGTAAACTGCACCATCTTGTATCAGCCTAGTTAACAGCATGTAAGACAATATATATTTCAATATGAAAAGCACGAGTTTTAATGCACACGCACAGGAACTTGCTTACCATCCAGTAAAGTTTCACAACATACTTTCCATAACTATTGAACAGAGGCATGTGGCCCTTTACAGCCTTGCACAGAGAATATATGTGTTCCCAGGGCTTCCAGATGAGAAGGGGGGGCTCCCCTACAGTCCCTTTAAAATAATTGCTCAACACGCCAGCGTTGAAGATCTTCCACACAGCATAGATTTCACTGATAATCCATCGCATCAGCTAGAGACAAAAACCGTCAGTGTTAACCAGTCATTCTTCAGGTGTCGGCACTGTAGGGGGAAAACCAGTCAAAAATCTACTTCCAACAGTAATATTAACTTCTACATGTAATGTATTCCACACTTTGATTTCTGACTTATAGAATAAAATCACAGGTCTTGCTTTTGTTTTCAGGACATACAGTCAGAACACAAGCTAAAAGGTCTAATATTAAACAGACTCTTAGCTAAGAGCTGCCTCCCAGAGCCCACTGTCAGCGAGCGGACCTCCGTTTGAGCTCTGTGTGAGCATGTGGGAGGGTAAGAGGGACACTGAGTGCTCCTGAGAGCAATGACGATTTTATTTTGAAATTAACTCTCTATAACTGAGCGAGCTGCTCTTCTACAAATGTTGAGAAGTTTGAGAAGGAAATGATCTCTTTGATTTTATAGGAAATTAGACAAGAAACGAGACGTGAAAAAATTAAAATTCCACACACACTTAAATATACTCTGTCTCGTATTTCCTGTGTTCATCTGTAGGTGCAGAAATGCTCCACGGAAAAGGCCCACTTGCAGTGTTTTTAACAGGTGGGTGAGGCACTGCAGAGGGCTGAGACTCTGAGTAGAAAAAGACCAGGATTTCAATCTTTGTTCAGATCCTTCTGCTCTTGGGCAAGTCACTTTAGCCTCTCTAAGTCGCAGTTTTTCACCTGTTAAATGTAGGTTATACTAGCTATTTTTCAGCATTTTTGTGAGGAATAGAAGTGATGTGTAAGAAATCTCTAGGTCACAGTGCTGTTAAGTAAAGCCATTATTAGCCTCAGGAGTACCGGATTCTCTCAAATATTCATCTCATGTTTTACTGCCTGGCTTGTAAGGAGATTAAATACTTGAGACTGACCTCATAAGATTTACGTTTTTCTCAAGTTGCGTTATCTAGGAAATTTCTTAAAGTTTGGTTAAGTTGAAAACGGCAAATCAGATATCCTCCTGTATATCTGGACATTTTACTATAGAATATTTTCTACTCTTCTTCCCGTGAAAAATAGAAAGCTAATGTCTGTATATGTTTAGTATTTATAAAATAAGCATATTTTAAACTAAAAATATATCATATGAGATACTTTGGAGATAATTTTATGCTAATCAGTGGAACCTGGCTGAAGAAATAAATATTTCAATTTTAATATTGGTCAAGATATTAAAGATAAGAAAGACAAAGCATTTTGATCAGTAACGACTATGCCCCATTCCTCTGACTAGGTCTCAGGAGAAAATACTCAAAAGGCCCCTGTTTCTGCTGTAACTACCTTAGAGGAGTGGAACAGGTCTGTTTCCGATGGATAAAACCCATGCGGAGAGGTGAAGAAGTTGTGCCCCCGCAAAGCAGGACTGCTGTGCTGAAATCTGGCTTGTTTAGATGAGATGTTGCAATCAAACTACACCCCAGGATTTTCCCCACATTAGCAAACCGAACAACATCCCAACCTGTAGCTCTTGGCCACCATGTAGGGCAAGACGGGCAGCAACTTTATGTCAATTGCCAGGCACATGGGTCTGGAGGAGAAATGCCTAGACTGTGAGAACCCAGTTACCTGGGCTGGAAAATAAGGGCAGCACTAACATTTTGCACGATTTGCAAGCTAAATTCAATTAAAGGGACTTCTCTCCCCCCTTTGAATGTCTGGCATGTAAAATGCTCCGTTATACCGAAACTTAAAGGACAGCAAGGGAGGACTGAACCTGAGAGAGAATCGTCAAGGCAGGGCTGCAGGGCACCCTGCGCCGAGCTTTGGTTCCTTCTTCTTTACATACCTCACTGCAGAGTAAATGCTCATTTGCTGAAAACAAGTCAAACAGGATTTCATTTTTCACAACTACGGGAACCTGAAATAAAATTTAAAAAATCAAAATAGATATTACTCCTTAGGAAAAGCAAAAGAAATGTAGCTTAATGTAATCAAGTTTCATGTGCTGTAAATAGGCCAAACCTCATTTCATTTCTCGAAACCAGAGGAATTAAAAAAAATAAAAATAAATAAATAAATAACTAAATAAATAAATAAAATAAAAATAAAAACAAAAATGGAATTAAACAAACAAAAAAATAAGCAAGTTATTCCATAAGGCAATCCTGTGGGAGGTGTAGGGGACATTAATTTAATAATTTAATGCCTATAAAATATAGCATTTGAATATACAAATAAAACACTTTAAGATATAATACATGCAGATAAACTTAGCATGCATACACACACATTTCAAAGTGATTTGAAATTTAAATGAACAACTCAAGTAAACCTGAAGCTTAGTTAACATCTGGTAGCTGGAAAAATATCTTCATCTTGGATGAAAAATATTAGCTGTGACAGCTTTTAAAATTTTGCCCAACTTTAAGTCCTGTCATTTTGTTTAAAAATTAATTTGATGGTCATCACTGAATTGGTATATATCTGAAGTTGCTTTAAATATTTAGACCAGTAAGGAATAAACATAAGAGGGGAAAATATGACTTATAATAGTTTGAAAAAAATAGTTACAATTCACATCAAGTTTATATATTTAAGCATAACGTAAAAATGGTTTTGATTAGTGAAATAGATTTTTTATAGAAACTAATGCCATGTATTAGTCTCAATCATCTGTACAACTAACACCTTGAAAACTGAATACAATTTTTACGTCTGAGAAAAATTTACCTAAAGCTACCTGGAAGGCCTGAATTGACTCTTATGTTCATAATTTATAAACATAGTAAGTTTTATCTATATATTCTGGTTTGACTGATTAGGATGCAACACTTCTAAAATGCTCATACCTTTCAGCAAGTACCAACGTGCGTTAAAATTTATTAATTATATATTAATTATAATTGTTAACAAATGATCAACGAGTTATGATTAATTATAGATAAAATAGGTATTGGATACCTAAAGTTTGAAGTTAATAGGCACATGCTGATAAATGAAGAGGAGGAACTGACAGTTTGTAAAAAACAACAAATATTAAGGCAGAGGTCTCTACAAGGGTATTTTAGCATCTCTGTCCCCTGTGTCTACACCTGGGGCAAGACGAATCTTCAGACATTTTACATCTGCTCAACATAATTAACTCTCAAGCACCTGGGCCACCAATAGCTGGTTCTCAGAAATAAGCAGATCTGAACGCTCATTCTGTGATCAGGGCTTGTTAACTACTTGGTTGGCCGGCCCACGTTGACTCTGATGTCTTATATCCATGCTTTTAAGTCTTTTAATAACTTAGCTTCTCTCAGACTTAAATCAAGTCCTTTGATGTCATCTTTTGCTTGGAGCGGTCTAGGGCATGCTTCTAGGCTGGATTGTGCTTTTTAATTGTGGTTTGCAATTATGTAATGATTCATGAAATCATTTTAGTGGGTCAGGACTATGTATATGGAATATAATAGAACAGAGTAAATCTCACATAGAAAGGTCATTTTTTTTTCCAAAACTTTTGTCTAGACTTTATATATGTCCATATTTAATGAGTCTCAATAAAAAATGTTTTTATCACTGTGGACCTAAACATTAAAACTTGAAAACCACTATTCTATGACTTTTCTACTTAGCTAGTCTTTCAGTTCTGGCAATTCTGGTCCATATTCCAGAATGATGGATCAAGAGAAGGAGTCAGTGCAGAGGGAGAGTGGAGGTAGATGGATGGCAGCCTTATGACAAATGTAAGTGGAAGGATCATCAACAACAATGAATGAATTTATTTTTTAGCACAAGTGTATCTCTCAGAATTAAGGTATGCTAAAAAAACAAAAAGAAATGATTTATAAAACTTTTCTACTTATCAAATTTACAACACTCCCACTTCGTGGAATTTATATCTTTTATGTGCATGGAACACAAACTCTGCACTTATATTGAGCAGTGCCTGAAAATTATTAATGACACATTAATATTTTTCGTTAGTTCCCTTGAGTCAATTCCGAATCCTAGCATCCTTGTGGAACCCTGCACAGTCTTTTTGCATCATCCTCTTCCCTTCCAATGCTCTCTCAGACAATGCTCCACTGCTATTCACAGAGTTTTCATGGCCACTTTTGGAAGTGGGTGGCCAGGTCCTTCTTCCTAGTCTGTCTTAGTCTAGAAGCTTCACTGAAACCTGTCCACCATGGGTGACCCTGCTGGGATTTGTAATACCACTGGCACAGCTTTCAGCATCACAGCAACATGCAGACACCACAGTATGAAAAGCAACAGACAGGTAGTGTGGGCCCCTGATGGGAAAGCAACCCAGGCCATGGCAGTGACACTGCCGAATCTTAACCACTAGAGCACCAGGGCTGGCTACATTAATATTAAGGGCATTATACTAACATCACAGAATTTATATTCTTCATGTCAATGTTACCTACCATTATAAGTAATTTAAAAACTTGGGTCCTATATACTTGATTTCTTTTATTTAAAATGTCTTACAAGTAGGCACTCAATAAATTCTCTGATGGACAGAGATGTATCTTCTTCTTTTTGTTTTTGTTTTGAGGAAGATTAGCCCTGAGCTAACTACTGTCAATCCTCCTCTTTTTGCTGAGGAAGCCTGGCCCTGAGCTAACATCGTGCCCATCTTCCTCTAGGTTTATATGTGGGACGCCTACCACAGCATGGCGTGCCAAGCGGTGCCATGTCCGCACCCAGGATCCAAAGTGGTGAAGTCTGGGCCGCCGAGAAGTGGAACGTGCAAACTTAACCGCTGCGCCACTGGGCCGGCCCCAGATGTATCCGCTTATTTTCTCATTTTAGTAAATATTTTTGAATTTAGGATTATCTGACTTTCCCAACTAGTAACAGTAATTGGAAAATACGGTGAATAAATTGTGTTTTCCTGCATTAGTAGCAGTGCTGATAAAGGCTAAAGCTTTTAGGAGCAAAAATCACTTTGTGTGGTGACAGACATTCAATGAATTCCATAACGTATGGAAGAATCAGCTTCATTACAACCATTTGACGAGCACTGAGTAACTAATTTAGCTTACTGGTTTTCTATGCATTAAATGAAAATAACAGGAGATTCAAAAAGGGAAAAAAAGCATTAGTGATAATGAAATCCTTGGAAACACCAAATATATTCAAACTAACATAGCTATTAGAAAGATAGACCAGTGGGTCTAAAGTTGTTATGTACGCTAAGTGTTATCTAAAATGAAAGTTTCTTGGGCGGTGTCCCAGTCAACATGATTCAAGTGTCTGTGCATGGGGGTCCAGAAATGAAAGCGGCCCTTGGAAAATGCTTCAAGAATTCCTGGAATAGAGACATCCAAGTGCAAGTCTCTTGGGCTGGAAAATTACTGCTAATATACACCACACAAACAAATCTTCATGCCACATAAGTTCCTGCTAAGAAGCAGAAAAGAGACAGTGTCAGCAATCAAGGAATAACTTCTCAAAACATTTTAGGCTGTAATGTGACATCACAGAGAGAAGAAGAAAACTGGAGGCTCTACGCAAAATACTCTGTTGAAAACCAGTACAAGAAATATTCAACTGTACTGACATACATTTATTTCTACACTAAATGCCAAAAAGCAATTACTTTTTCTTACCAAATACCACAGGAAAAAAAATTACCCTAAATTGTTTTAATAATGAAAGATTTAATAACTAGGATATTATATCCCATAGCTAATATGCATTTTGTTTAATAGTAAAACTATTTCTTACCCGATTAATTAAAAAATCCTGTGGACGTTTCCAGGAATAAATTTTCAGTGATGGTGGTAATTCAATCTTTCCTTCAGGATCTTCAAAAAAATGCTATATAAAAAAAATTGAATTTTTTATCCATATGGTTTTATTAAAATAAAAATAACTGAATCCTAATAAAAATTAATAAGTGCATAGAATTGATCAACAAATAAGCATTTATAGAGCAATTTGCATGTTTGTTTTCAGAGTTAATTCATGGAGTTCTTGGAGAATACTGAAGTTATTACATGAATTAGGTATTGTGGGAAAACAATTTTGGATGGGCCAGATATGGCCATATTTTCCACTGAAAATATTGGGGTTTTTTACCTGAATACAGAAGATTCAAAAGTATTTACTTGATTTTCAGCTGTTAGAATCACAAAAAGGATTATACGTAAATGAAATTTTTACCTTTGTTCTGACTTTCTTTTATTAATTGTTTCAATTAAACCTGTTCTTTTGAGATAATTATAGATTCACATGCCATTGTATAGATAGAATCATATAGTATGTAACCTTTTGGATTGGCTTTTTTCCCCCTCTCTGCCTAATTCCCTGGAGATTCAATTCATTCAGGTTGTTGCATGCTCCAATAGTTTGCTCTTGTTTATTGCTGAGTAATATTTCATGATATGCATACTTGTTTGTTTACCATTTGTCTATTGAAGGACACCTGGGCTGCTTTCAGTTTGAGTCTATTACTAATAAAGCTGAAATGAACATTTGTGTACAGATGACAGGTTTTTGTGTCAACCTGTTTCCATTTCTCTGAGATAAATGTCCAAGAATGCAATTAGTTCATTAATTTTTGAGCCCCTAGTGTGGGTCAGATCTGGAGAAAGAATTATGCTCAAATGTCTACTCTCAAATGCCAGCAATCTAGGAAGTTTGAGAGACCTCAGGTAGCTACTATGTAGAAGTTCTCATAGCTCATAAGGGGTGTGTGTGGGTGTGTGAGCATGTGCATGCACACGTGGGGCAGTGGTGGATTCTTACAAGAAATAACAGGAAAAGTCCTAGGAATACCAAAAATGCTCAAAGAATGTAAACTATCTGTATGGAAAAAAAGGGTAACTAAATTTCACCTGATATAATGGGGATGGGGCAAATAAATACTGCTTTGTGATTTTCATGGTAATCGTATTTTTACGCTAATGCTAGCATGGCCTGAGAAATGGGTATATTTGAGGGCAGTCACAGCTTTAAAAATAGTCAGTGTCTATGAGTATCTGGAGAATCTGTCTTTTTGTCTCATTTAAGATACTGGAATAATTTGAGTGAAAACAAAGGCAACCCCAACATCTAGTCAAAATGCCCAAAGAATGGTTCTTGAAAAATAGACTGAGCTCTCCAGGAGCTGTACTAGACTTCTGGGGTTCCCTCACATTGTTTTCCTTGCAAATATTAACTTAGTTATTTTAAAGTCCCCTATCTGACCATACCAAAATCAGAGTCACCTGTGGATCTGTTTCTGCTATCTGATTTTTCCCCTTGGCTTTCAGTTGCATGGTTCTGCTTCTCTTCATGTCTGTTAAATTTTGATTGTATGATCTACACTGGATACATAAATTTATAAGGCTCTAAATAATGACGTCCCCCCCGCCAGACAGGAGCACTTCACTCCCTTGCTGCAGGCAGAGCACAAGACGAACTCGACCCAGTCAACACTGGGTCTCAGGCTTTGACAGGGCTGGTATAATTTTGGTTTGCCCTTACTCAATGCAGAATGCTATGGCCATGTTGGGGAACTAACTGAGAGGCTGCAGTGTTTATCAGGGTCCCTTCACCCTAGTGTACCCTGAATTCCACTCTCTCACCACAGCATCATGACATCTTTTCTCAGATATTTAGCCTCCACGCTGCTGCTTTTTACTCATTTGCTGGCAGCAAAAGCTTTATACACACAGCTTAGGAGTTGGGGGTCTTGAAATAAAATGATACGCAAAATTTTCAGATCACTTCTGTGTATTTTGGTTCAAGCTCTGACTACTTTGGCAGCACCAGACAGCATCCTCTCTCCCTCAGCCCAGAGAAACTGACACAAGCCCCAGGCCACTACTTTCTTCTTGCCCTCTAATTTCCACGCCTTGAGTTAATAAATTTCCCTGAGAAAAAATAAATAAACAAGGTGGGTGTGGGGTTCATCCTGGTGTAATTCCCTTTTCTCCAGGATTTGAGACCCTCACATTAAGTTAATGGTAATCTTTCCATGTCATTTTGCTTTAGGTACATTTCTTATATCCACCTAACAGTGCTTCATCATATACTCTCAGTTTGTTCACCCATCATATACTTTCATTGTTGCCACTTAACTGAAGAAGTGAGACCTGCCTCTGGACTTAGGGGGAAGGGTTAGCTCATCTGAGGCTGATTTCCTGATCACTGGCCTCGCATTTAAAGAAGCAGCCTTCTCTAATTCCAAGGAAACCTGGCGTAGTTCGATGCTTAAGGCAACTAATCCTGGTAAAATATGGATGTTGCAAATCACAGCTAAGAGCTCCTGTGCCACCATATCACAGAAATGTAATCACAAGGCTTGGAGCAGAGGGCCTGTGGCTTCCCGAGCCAAGAATGCTGACGTTGTGGAACAGAACTGGGGGAGGGGAGCAAGATTCCATCCCAGACGGTATCACTTTGCACTGTTGTAATAACCAGGGTCTGAGCTTGTGCTCTCCTGCCCCGTGAAAGCTGTGATGGCAGAATGGGGCGTTGGCTAAGGTTCTGCAGCGTCACATTCTCTTGGAACAGCTCCTATTCACCTCAGGAGTGGGGCTGTTGCTTTCTTAATCATGAAGTTTGATACAGTTCCTTAGTCCAAGGGCTGCAGTATCTATTTTGAGGTCTGATGTTTAGCCAGCAATATTCCTATATGTTGCCCCCAAATGAAATGGGCATCAGGTGACCAGCACATTTGTTTCTGCTCCTGTCTCAATGGTTTTCCTACTGTAAATGTTCTTCCAACAGACTTCCCCTTGTTTTCATAACACTGTTAGAGGAGGTCATTGAGAGGACATGACCACCAGTTGACCCTCGAACTGGACACAGGCAATCAGAGGCTTCTCACCCCTCCCCTGTCCTTGGAATGTACGTTCTGCCCACTGTTCTTGCACTAGGAGCCACTTCAAGTATGCAACCTTGAGAGAGTAACGTCTTACTGAGACCATCTGGACTGTGTATGTGACTGAACCCCATTAAGGCCTCTACGTAAACTCATAAGATTCTCGAGGGGAGGCGCAGAGATTTCGTCTTGCGGCCGCCCAAGACAAGCCTCATGCGGAAATTCCCTTGCTTATTAAACCTGCCACCTACCAATCTGGAGTGGTCTGCCTCTTGCTTCCGTCTTACGTTGCCCTCTATCTATGGGGGCCAGTTTTGAATTTCACCCCAGGAATTCCTGAGTTTGCAAATCAACAAACACTGATAAGTCCCAGGATTTGATACCCACCTTTCTGGAGATCTGCAAGAAGTGTTTCTTTATTTTTATTCTTTTAAGGAAGATTAGCCCTGAGCTAACATCTGCTGCCAATCCTTCTCTTTTTGCTGAGGAAGACTGGCCCTGAGCTCACATCTGTGCCCATCTTCCTCTACTTTATATGTGGGACGCCTGCTGCAGCATAGCTTGCCAAGCGGTGCCACGTCTGCACCCGGGATCCAAACCAGCAAACACCGGGCTGCCGAAGCAGAATGTGCAAACTTAACCACTGTGCCACGGAGCCGTCCCGCTGCAAGAAGTTTTCATAGTCATCCAATAAAGGCACATTTGCACTCTAGGGCTCCTAAAACGTTATGTTGTATACCCTATTTCCTATTTCAAAGTTTTCAGGCACTTCTGCTCTTCTCTGTTGTTTCTTCACACTTTGGAGTGACTCATCTCTACACCCTTTCCAGAGGCCAACTCCTCAATAGAGGGTTTGCACAATCTGTCTTCCTAACGTAAATTCACACACAATCCCCATAAGTTCTGAATTGCTGTTAAAATATGTAGAATATGACCATTTGCACTTGAACCCAGAGAGCTCAAAATCCTTTTGCATAAAAAAGTTCCACAATAACTCTAGGCACAGTACAGAGAATGCCTTCCCTCGCACACTGCTCATCTGAAATTGTTCAAGTACTAACAGAGAAGCAATTAGTTAAATTTATTGAATATCTCTTATAAACTAATTACTGGCATGGATCATGCAGCTTGTGATTCCGTATTTTGTGAACAAGTACAAATTTAAGAAGTACCATTTCAGAGTGCTTTTTCAATTAAAGACACAAGAGAGCAACCTAACCATCCTGGAAATTTTGTTTGTGTTTTAAAATTGTATTGTGTTCTGGGGGCCAGCCCACTGGCACAGCAAAGTTCGCATCTTCTGCTTCAGCGGCCCAGGGTTCACCAGTTTGGATCCCGGGTGCAGACCTATTCACAGCTTGTCAAGCCATGCTGTGGTAAGTGTCCCACATATAAAGTGCAGGAAGACGTGCACGGATGTGAGCTCAGGGCCAGTTTTCCTCAGTAAAAAGAGGAGAATTGGCAGTGGACGTTAGCTCAGGGCTAATATTCAAAAAAAAATAAGTAAATAAATGAATAAAAATAAAATTGTATTGTGTTCTATAAATATTTTTGTTTAATGAATTGCTGCACCAGTAAGTAGGTCATATTTTAAATGCAACCCAGACTCATATCCTCAACAAAGAACTCTTTAGAAATAGAGTAACCATTTTTAAATAGGCAAAAGAACCTAAAATAATATAACTGGAAAATGTAGGTACCCCATTCTCAGCTTCAATCTCAAGGCCACATCATGTTTAAATGGCTGCAGGTAAATGAAGGGTAACTGAGATCTTTACCTAAGCGTCTTGGGAGGGGAATTAGGAGGGATTCAATATTTATCTCACAGTAACATCTCTTTTAAAAAATCATCTTTCCTATAATCACCACCGTCTCTAAATGCTTGGTTCCCAACTCTGCCCCAAACCACTAGCTAACCTGTCCTATCAATGTGCCATTTATTTAGTTATGACTCTTTCGTCATCTCTCGCCTCCCGTTTACTCAAATGTGATTCACCAAATCTCAGGGCTAAGGCTTGGAAAGACACGGGATGATGTGCGAGGCCAGAAAGATGATATTTCTGTCTTGGATGGAGATTGTGGAGAAGAATTAGTGCGTTCACATGTAACAAATCTTATTCCATTATAAAACTAAGAACCAAAACGAAATCCAGTCACATTCAAGTCGACTTACAAATATGGGGCTTTTCCCCATTTTGTCCTTTTCTTTTCCACCTTTGCCCGCGTCCCACTTCTCTGCGTTTATGTCAGCTTCACTCCATTCTGGCCAGATTGGGAATTTCCCCTTCTTCTGTTCGACGGAACTAGACTGCGCATTGCTGCCCAAAGTGTACTGACTAGAGACAGAGGGGGAAGGTGGGTTAGCATTAATTCAAATCTCTGAGCAAAAATATTGCATTAATACCAATTAATCCAAGGTTTAATTAGCTTGTCAGCAGTTACGTTAAATACATTTTTCAATACAGTAATACCTGTGGCCAGACAGCTTCCACGTGTTAGGGTTCTAAAGACTGAAATACCCCAAAAAGACTATCCCGTTAACAAATTTTGAGAATTAGTGTCTACTTACTAATGCAGGACATCCGTCATAAACGTATAAGATGCCATAAAGGGGAATACTTACATACAATTCACACTTAAAAATCCTTTCCACGTTTAATAGTAAAAGCATTTTGAAGATCAGTAGAAATATAATTTTGATTTTTCCCAGTATAAAAGTGCTCTGTGATCATTATTTTAAAAGCGAATTTAAATGTACAAATCAGATGAATAAGAAAGGCAAATCCACTTCATTCTAGAAGCCACTTTGTTAACAACTATCCATCCTCTCAGACTAATATACAAGGATATACATCTTTTCTTCAAAAATGACATCATTCGGCAGATTTTCTTTTATAGACTCTTTTTTCCACTTATCAGTATATTGTTAATAGTTCCCATGTCAATAAGTGCCAGGAGCCGTCAGCCTATAAGTTAAGCCTCTGCCTTGTGACACGGTCCGGGAGAGAGATGAGGGGACGCACGGCGACCCTCAAGGGAATCTACCAGGCTGCCCCTGCAACGAGTCTCCCTGGTACTTCTGACTTTTCTGCTTCTGCTCACTCTGTTCTGCACCTGGGGTTATTTCAGGGGAAGTCAGCCCAGCCCTGGGAATGAGAATGATACAATGCAATATTTTAGGGAAAGTTCTAGGGAACAACATCTTCTAGGGAAAGAACGTTCTGATTCGTCCCTGGTAAAGAGAAATGGGCCGTGGCCCATTGAGTCAGGAGGCCGCTGGGGGTGGCCTCCTCGAAGTAAAGGATTGCAGAAGGTTGACTTCTCCCAGGGCTACACACAATCCAGATACAATTGACTATTGTTCACCTTGCAAAAACCCACTTATGTGAGCCAAAAATATGTACTGGGACTGTTTCATGAAATCATCCTTGCATATCCTGAGCCCTATATAAATCATACGTACACAAAATAAAGCTAGCCTTGGACTTGGACACCAAGCTCCTTGTCTCACTGCCTCCTCCTTCGCCAACGCCATCCATCCCTCAGGAGACCCTGTTCATGCTGGGGCTGGACCCCGGCAAATAAGTATTCATCTAAATAAGAATTTAATGATTGCATAATATTCTATTGTATGAATATACTGCCTTTTGTTTAACTAAGGTTCTATATTTGGAAATTTGAGAGTTTTGATTTTAAAAATTTTTCACTATTATAAAAAAGACTGTGATGGCTATCCACGTTGCAAACTTTTGCAGATACTATTAATTATTTCCCTAGGATAGATTTTATTAAGGAGATTTACTGTACCAAAATACATGCATATTTAAAGTTTGTGATATATTTTGACTAATTTTCTAGAGAAAAGGTAGACTTCTTAAGTGAGCTCATCATTAGTATACTACGTGTGAGGCTAGAACCCTGCTCTAGACCCTGGGAGAAGCAGTGAACCAACCAGACTAAAATCTCTACCCTTATAGCGTTCATACTATAGCAGGCAGGGACAGAAAACAGCAGCATAAATTAAATAAAATATATACTAGAAAGTGCAAATGCTAAGGGGAAATACAAACCAGGGAAGGGGAACTGAGGAGTTAAGGTTTACAATTTTTCATACATTAGTGCCTATAATAGAATAATACTGAAGTAAATAGTGAAAGAAAATAAAGGATTAACCTATGTGGAAATCTGTGGAAGGAATGTTCCAGATGACGGAAACAGCAAGGACAAACAGCAAGGAAGAGTATTCCAGATGTGAAGAGCATCCTGGCCTATTTGAAGAATGAGCAGGTCAGTGTGGCTGAAGCTGAGTGAGTGAAGAGGGAGGTAAAAGGAGCCGATTTCAGAGGTAACAGGAGACGCAAAGAGAGTCATCTAAACCAAGAGGAGGACATTGGTTTCTAGTCTGAATGAGACGGGAAGCCAAAGGAGGGTTCGAGCAGAGGTGTAACGTGGCACGACTAACATTTTATAACCGCTCTTGCTGCTATGTTGAGAAAAGACTAAGGAAGCAAGAGAGACCATTTAGAAGACTTTGGAATAACAAGTAAGAGCTGATGGTGGTTTGGTAACAACAGAGGGGGCAAGAAATGATCCCCTCGTATATGTTGAAGGTAGAGGAAGTAGACTGAGTGGTTATTTCCTGATAGACAGGAGACTGGGGGATGGGGCAAAATTGAGGCAGGGAATAAAGCAGCATTTCACTTTTGGATGAGTTGTGTTTTAGATGTTTATCACATATCCATGGAAATACTGATAGGTAGGTAGATGTAGGATTCTGAAATCTGGGAGAAAGAATCAGACTAAAAGTGAAAATTGAGAGTCACCAGCATTTAGATGATATATAAAGTATAAAAACTAGATGAAATCTCAAAGAAAATTTAGATGATATTTAAAGTCTAAAAACTGGATGAAATCTCAAAGAAAATGACTATCTTAAGGAAGAGGCATTCTCAGGAATGTTATTCAAAACGCCTAGCAACCGGTAAGGAATGAGCATTGACCAATCTAAGGAGATGCTGGCTTCAACGCTGGGTCAGTGTCTTCAAGGCCACCAGCTCTGCCAGACATTTATTCTTTACTTTAAGTAGTGGGGTCAGGGATGTAAGGTCCTCAGGGTGGGTCAGGGATCCAGGACAGGAAGCAGAAATATCTTATTGATAACGTGATTGTTAAGGCTATTCACCAATCAATATAAAAATATTTCAATATTATAATAATCAATACGGCTGTATATTTGCTCTGGTACTCTCTTTCATATCAGAGAGAGAGAAGAAAGAAAACTAAGAAAAGCAGTCAGTGATTGTGGTAGACAGAATAACGGTCCCTCAAATATATCCACATCCTAATCCCCAAGACCAGTGGGTAGGTTACCTTCTATGGCAAAAGAGAGTTCTTAGATATCTTTAGGTATCTTGAGATAGAGAGATTATCCTGGACTATCTGGCTGGGCCCAATGTAATCCCAAGGGTCCTCAAAATTAGCAGGAGACAGAAGAAGTCAGAGGGGCCTTTTGAATACGGAGGAAGAAGGCCAAGGAATGTGGGCAGCTTCTAGAAGCTGGAAAAGGCCGTAAAATGGCTTCTCTGCTCCAGCCTCCTAAAGGAAGGCAGCCCGGCCAACACTTTGATGTTAGCTCAGTGAGACTCATTTTGGACTTCTGACCTCCAGAATTACAAAATAATAAATTTGCACTGTTTTAAGCCACAAATTTGTGACATTTTGTTACAGCAGCAATAAGAAGCAGTGAGGTAGGAAAGACACAGCAAAGGCTGACGCCTTGGAAGCCAAATAAAGCAATTTTTTCAAAAATGAGAGAATGAGCAACAGATCCAAGCGCTTCCGATAGATCAAATAAGAGGAAGCATAAACAAATAAAGGCTGAACTTAGCAACAAGAAGGGTAAGTTCTCTCGAAAATTTCCGCCTTCTGGGGGCAGACGTGGGAGTGACTTCCCTGAACAGCCTATCTCATTAGCAACTCTCTTCATCCTTTAGATTGTTTCATTCTTATAGCACTTGACATTCTCTCACTAACCCTATACTCATGCGCTTACTGTGTGTTTCCACAGGTAGGGCTTGTAAGTTTCACAGTGGTGGGAATATCCGGTTTTTGTTCATACCCTCCATCTCCAGCAATTAGAACAGTGCCTGGACAATGCAGGCAATCTCTCTGTCCTTCTGTCATCTATTTCCATGAAATAAAAGAATGAATGTCTTTATTTTATATTTTTATCATTCCTAATTAGAACTGTTTCAAATTTTTATATTGGGGTAGAGATTGACCAGATGCTCAGCAATCTTGTTTTCCATTTCCCACATTTCCCATACTCCTTTGCAGTTTGGCTGGTAATTTGTGATGGTGTTTTGGACAATAGCATGTGAGGAGATGTGTTGTAGCCCACCTTTAGGCTCATGGAACATTCCGTGAGACACTTCTCACTCTCTTCCTCCTTGATGCATGGCTCAGTCCTATGAGGAGAACTTTGAAAGTGGTAATAGTACAAGATGGAAGGAGCTGGGGAAGGTAGCACATGGAAAGCCACCACTAAACTCCGGATCAGACTCTGGTTTGAATGGGGACCATCCTTTGCTGTAAGTCACTGAGATTTGGGGGTTGTGGGATATTGTAGCCAGCATCAATGATTTCCCACTTGCTACTTTGTTACTGTAGCTAGTGTTGATTATTAGCATTGACTGATACGAAGGGTATAATTCTTTTCTCAGGATTTGGATTTCTTCTTTTATATCTTTAATAGTTATATACATGGTAAATTACTTACAGACTATTTTTCTATTATCTTAAATCTGTGACACTTCATTCTCTTGTTTGTTGTGACCTCTGCCTATCTTTTGCTTATTATGTTTTAGGATGCTTTTACTATGAGCTCATCCTTTTCAGGGTTTTCTTTCCCTCCAATCCCCTTCCCCTAAGGCAATCCTGTGTTGAAAGAATGTGCTTTCATTGTAATATTGCTTTCTTCTTTCAGAGACCCCAAAAGAATAAGCTATCCAGGAACCCATAGATTTTTTAAAATCAGATCTCAAACTTATGTACGTCTCAGTTGAACAGTTTCCATTTCTCAAGTGAGATTTTTTTTTCAGCCAGATACCAGGCAGAGAAAATGTAGCTTTCTTTTGACCTCTCTGTGCTTGGGTGGATTTTCTCATTCACCATTTTTAAAAGAATTAAACTCTTGGAAAGCCATGTCTTTATCTAAGGTTGGAGGACCGCCTTTCCTCATTTGGGCTCAAGACTGTCCTCTATATGATAAAAGAAAGGATTCCAAATTCATGAGACTGGAAAGCCTTCCCTAGAGAAGCAGCAGCTTCAGCTTAGAGCCACGACACTCTGACCATCAGTTCCCTCTTCATTTCTGGATCCTGACGATTTTCAGTTCTTTATGTAGGCATTTCTGGGTATTATTATTACTTTTTAAATATTAATCCACCATCTTGCTGAAAAAGAAATCCTGAGAATATACACATTGTAAAGGAGTGTTCCTAAGCATCATATGAGAAAATATAAGAGAGAAGGAAGACTAGAATAGTTTTCAGGGAAAAAGGGAACTTTTTCATAACATTAATAGAAAAATCAAGGCATAAAATAGAACGTTATAGTATTCTGTTTTATTGAGTGTTGGTACAACCCTACATATAAAAAAGAAATTAGTGATTTTGTATCCTTCCAAATCATGATAAAATTACCTCATTCAGAAGCTCAAAATCTTAAAGGCTATTTTTGTAAAAGGAAGATCTAATTTCTTTAAAAAAATAAGAGCTCTACTGAGATTCTGTTTTGCTTTCCTCTGCCTTCTGTCAAGTGGAAGTAAATGTTCTGGCTCCCTGCCTTAAGCTGTTAAGCTTTATCACTAATTGGCCTACTTTCCTTATGACATGTCAAGTTTGTTTTCATCTCTATTGAAGATCACTTAAAAAGGCTCATTAGAGGTATGGTATACCAGCCCAATAGCTCACCTACAGCGCTACACACACAATGTAAACAATGCTTAAATACGCCAATGTCGCATATCCTGCAGATTTCAAATGATCATATACAAATGTTGCTTCTGAAACTCTCATCACAGAACGCCTTTGAAGTTCACTGCCAGAATGTATCTACTGCTCTGGCATAGTTGGGACCTTTTTAATATTCAAAGCACATTATTCCTGGTCTTATCAGTTCTGAGAACAATGTAATCTATAACACAAAAGAAACTCAGGACTTTTGAAGACTTAGGAACCAGTAATACTGGGAAATAATGTTGCCAAAATTTAGAAAATTCAAACATGCAAAGAAATCAAACCTATCACACTGAAAAATTAGGGGTATACACAGAGGTATATTATTCACATAGCAATATATCCAAGTAGTAGTAAATGATTTAACTAATTAAAATTGGAAATGGTGTAAAAGATTTCAAAGATAAATACGTTCTCTAAGAATATGGCTAAATGCTCTCTTCCCACAAAGTGAGTCTAAACATTCCATTGAGATAGGAGGAGTGTCACTGTCCCTTTTAGGAAAGGCTAGAAATCTGTATACAAAACATATTTGTGGAAATTTATGATTTTTTAAAAAGTTAATAAAGTCAGTGGGGAATGTTTATAATATAAAACCTGTATATTCCAATGCCAAGTGATATTTCGAAGGAAACTAATGTTTGGAGGGTGGAAAAATTTCAGATAGCCGGGCATGAGGCTGATTTCCAGAGCAGAAATGTAAAATAGGAAGGTGCTCCTGGGGAAAAGAGAGGAAGCACAAAGCAAGTAAATTTATAACAGCAGGCCAAGTCAGACAGAGTAGTCGCACATGAGAAGGCTCTATTAAGTAAGCAACAGACACAAATGTGTTGATAATTATTATATGTATATTATACATATAATATATATATAATGTATGTGTATTCACGATTGAAGTAAATTGATCATGATCGAAAGCCACTGAAAAATGTGAATGGGTGGCGGCCAGAGGTGGGGTGGGGGGTGGACAAAGTGAGTGAAGGTATCCAAAGTTGCAGACTTCCAGTTCTAAAATAAATAAGTCCTAGGGATGTAACATACAGCACGTGGCTATAGTTAATAATACTGTATTGGATTCGAAAAGTGTTAAGAGAATAGATCTTAAATGTTCTCATCACAAGAAAAAAAATTTGTAACTATGTATGGTGATGGATGTTAACTGGACTTATTGTGATCATTTCACAATATATACAAATAGCAAATCATTGCTTCACACCTGAAACTAATAATATATCAATTATATTTCAGTAAAAATAAAAAAGTCAGTGGACTCATTACAGAATGAAGCTGTACGGTGAATCAGAGGCTGAAACAGTGTCTTCCACAAGTAGGTATTGGAAATTGGATTTGAGCAGTGGCAGTCCAAGCTTAACAGTCTATAAGTCTATTTGTAAAAGAAGTTGAATTTACCCTGTGTATTTCAGGAGGCTAGAAATAGGCTTTCTGAATGAGCAAGTGGCTAGAGTTACTCATGAGCTCCTGGCTTTGAATCAAGGCTGATATAACTCCCCCTACAGTTTATGGTATAACAGGCGATGTGTCACTTTCCTGCGGTTCCCTGAGGACGCAGACAGTCTGGCCAAAAGAGAAAAGATGAGGACTGGGGGGCCTCTATCACCATGCAGGCGGTATCAGGAAAAGCACTTCCCACATGGGAGGAAAGCTTCCAACCTCCAACGCTGAGACGTGGGTGGGGGCAAGGGTAATATAAAATATTTCAAAATTCTTATGGCAAACATGCCCACTAATTAGACAGGACTCTGCTCTTGTATTGGAACAGAGGGCTAGAGGCCCCCTGCTGGTCCGTTGACCATTTAGTATCTCAATTGTGGATAGGTCCTGGGGTTCTCAGAGAGACACCAGAGTTCAAGGAGAGAGAAACATTCTTTAGGGAGCTCAAAAAAACAGCTATTTACAAACCGATAAGGAAATAGTTCAATATCATAACAACTATCCTGTCCTTTACAATAGTGCATCCCAATTGGATCAGCAAACGGTAGGGCGGAATCATCCTGGAAAGCCATCCAAACCACATGGCAGAGAACAATATGCATGAGTTTAAAATGTTTACAAAAGATGAAATAAAAAACTAACATTATAAAGCAAAAGAAAAAACTTCAAACTATGGAGGACAGTCAGTAAGTATACAAAAAGAAAGAAATCACATCCAAGGAAAGAGAAATAAGGTAACAAACTTAAAAGGGAAATGAGTATGTTTAGAATTACCAAAAAGATAAAGGAGGGAAAAGTTCTGTTTTGCAATTAGAACAGGAAGATATTAAACAAACAAAAAATAAGACCAAATGAATAAAGTGACATTGGAAAATTCTGGTAATGAAAAATTCAGATGTTGAAAAAGTAGATTAAATAAAGCTGAAAGGAGAAGAGGACTAGTGATTTAGAAGGTAGCATTTTATTTTATTTTATTTTATGGAGGAAGATTAGCCCTGAGCTAACTGCTGCCAATCCTCCTCTTTTTGCTGAGGAAGGCTGGCCCTGAGCTCACATCCGTGCCCATCTTCCTCTACTTTACGTGTGGGACGCCTACCACAGCATGGCTTGCCAAGCAGTGCCACGTCCACACCCAGGATCTGAACAGGTGAATCCCTGTTGTTGTTGGAATGTGCGCACATAACCGCTGCGCCACTGGGCCGGCCCCCAGAAGGTAGCATTTTAAAATCAAGTGTTTTCACAGATAGACAAAGAGATGGAAAATGTGAAATAGACAAGTGGATAGATTGAAAAACCCAGAACTATGCCTAATAGAAGTCTGAGAAGGATAAAATTGTCAAAATGGGAGGAGTGGGGTTTGGGGAGAATTATTTGAAGATAGGACTGCTGAAAATGTTCAGAAATGATGAAAGACATGTCTTCAGATTGGAAAAAGCTCATGAAGCCATACAAAGGATAAATGGGAGGCCAGGGGAAAGAAACCTGCATCTAGATATATCAGATGTAATTGTAGATTAATTATGAAGATAAAAATCTATCTATGAAAAGAAATGAGAAATTATCTGGAAATAAAAAATTGTCACTCAAATTGACAGCAGTTGTAGACACCAGAAAGCAATGAAGTGGCATCTTCACAGCTCAGGTAAAATAAACGTCAATCTTGAAATCAAGACCCAATTAAACTCTTATTCAAAGTGAAATAGAAACATTTATCCTAAATTAAATGAAAACATTTTAACACTGTGAGTTTACTGTAACAGATTCCCTTGAAAAAGAAAAAAAAATTACTGAAGGATTTCTCTCAGAAAGACTGGAAATGAACCAGAATGAAACCGTAGGCTACAAGCAGAGATGGTCAACAAATGAGTAAAATTATAAAAATATTTCCCGTGAACCAATAATGATAATAACTTTGTGCTTTTAGAAGTTATCAAAAATAGAAGAGATTTATTTTTTCCTTTCCTTCAGAAGGGGATTCTGAAGGACACTAGTGTGCCTGTATTTTCTTTAGGAATAAGACTGAGTAATTGTACACTTTGTAGAAAAGTATTTAAAGATAAGTACATATTTTTAAAAATTAAGGATTGTCTTAGTCACTTTGGGCTATAACAAAGTACTATAGACTAGGTGGTTTATAAACAATGGAAATTTATTTCTCACAGTTCCGGAGGCCAGAAGTCCTGCAGTGGGGCGCCAGCGTGGTCAGGTTCTGGTGAGGGCCCTCTCTGGGTGATGGCCAACTTCTCAGTGTGTCTTCATATGGGAAGAGAGCTGACTAGCTCTCTGCTCTCTTCTTATAAGGGCACCAATTCCATTCATGAAGGCTTCACACTTACGACCTCACTACCTCCCCAGAGCTCCACCTCCAAATGCCATCAAATTGGGATTAGGATTTCAACATACGAATTTATGGGGGACACAGACATTCAGTCCACTGCAAGGATGTTCTAAGAAATAAAATATAAAACTTCCAAACTGAAGGAGAACAGAAAAAATGGACCTGACATTAGAGGAAAACTCACTGTAAAATATGTCTTAAATAGAAGGGAAATTGGGAATGCAGAATTCTTTTAATTAGGATCAAATCAACCAGTATGTCTGGAGACTAAAACATTTTAGAGAAGCAAATTTCAGAGTGAGAAAGAAATCTCACTCAACCAACAGTTCACTTATTTTTAACTAACATTTATTGAACACCTGCTGTGGTGCTCCTGCTGTGACAAGCACCGTGCTAGATGATGGAGTTACTATGTATCTCGGCTTTTGAATTTATTTTGGGATGCAAATTGGTAAACAGATAATTTCAGTATACTGCGGTATGTGCAGAGATGAAAGTATTCACAGGTGGTGAAGAGGGGGTATTGTGCCCAAAGAGAGAAAATTAGGAGAAACTTCCTGCAACAAATATTGTCTGAGCTGTCTTGGAGGATAACCAGAAATTTTCCAGGTTGAAAAAGGAGAATGGGCATCAGCAGGAAAAGAGAGCAGCGTTAGAGACAGCACACGGTCAAGAAAGAGCAGGGTGGAAGTGAAGAACTGTGAACTCTTCAGTTCTGCAGGAGCGAACAGTACAAGGTGGGGGGAAATGAGGCTGGAGAGAAACACAAGGTAGACAGGCAGCTCCCCAATGAGGACCTTGTTGAGGAGCTTGAATCTTATTTTCTAATCAATGTTGACTTTGTCCATT
This sequence comes from Equus caballus, assembly GCF_041296265.1. Classification (NCBI taxonomy): domain Eukaryota; kingdom Metazoa; phylum Chordata; class Mammalia; order Perissodactyla; family Equidae; genus Equus; species Equus caballus. The sequence continues at coordinate 19,817,738 of NC_091714.1, forward strand.
ACACGGAGACAAATACTTTATTCTTAGATGTACGTTATTTAACATTTATCCATAATGGACCATTGGTTTAAAATAGGAAGACTGAAGAACACTGAGGTTGAAATAAAACTTAAAAATGAGCACAATGATAATTATGAAAATGTGATTTAATATAATCTTCATTGGATCTGGAAGTTGTATTCTTTTAATTAAAAGTCTTACATCAAGATGTCTCTATAACATCAAAAAACAATTTTTAAAAAGATACTACAAATACTGGTAATTATATTCAATTTGGGGCTTATTTTTTTGGTGAGGAAGATTGGCCCTGAGAGCTAATATCTGTTGCCAGTCTTCCCCTTTTTTTCTCTCCAAGCCCCAGTACACAGTAGTATATCCCAGTTGTAGGTCATTCTAGTTCTCTGTGGTATGCCACCACAGCGTGGCCTGATGAGTGGTGTGTAGGTCCACGCCCAGGATCCAAAGGGCAAATCCTGGGCTGCCGAAGTGGAGCGTGCAAACTTAACCACTTGGCCATGGGGCCAGCCCCTGGGACTTTGTTTTTAGGGAAAAAATTCTATCCACACTTGCAATATATTATTTGTGGATACATCCTTGTGAATACTGCTTTAAAATCTCTCTCTAGGGGCCGGCCCAGTGGCGCAGCGATTAAGTGCACATGTTCTGCTTTGGTGGCCCGGGGTTCACCAGTTCAGATCCCGGGTGCGGACATGGCACTGCTTGGCACGCCATGCTGTGGTAGGCGTCCCACATATAAAGTAGAGGAAGATGGGCACAGATGTGAGCTCAGGGCCAGCCTTCCTCAGCAAAAAGAGGAGGATTGGCAGCAGTTAGCTCAGGGCTAATCTTCCTCAAAATAAATAAATAAATAAAATCTCTCATCTTAATATTTAGAAACAAAATGAAAAATTTAAGTAATAAACCTGAGTGATATCACATCCATCTCAGGTGGAGTAATGGGAATTGGATTTACCCTCTGCCACCTGAGACAAACAAAAACCTGTGCAAAACACAGGAAACAGGTGTTCAAGATACAGTCATTAAGTGATGAAGGACAGTGGTTCCTGAGAGAGAGGTAATGAATGAAGCGAGCCCTACAATTGCCTCAGCTTATGGTTCTAAGAGAGTTTCCAGTGCAGAGGCCACACTGCAGGGAGGGTAGCCTAGGGCTGTCCTAGTTGATTCCTCGAGTAGAGGAGAAGGAAACGAGAGCCTGGGGGAGAACAAGGAAGGAGTTTGCAGGGCAGAGTACAAGAGGGGAACTCCTGAGATCTTCAGAGGATCACACGTTCCATATAAAGTTTAGGATGGATTCTTCTATTTCTGCAAAAGAACACAAATCATCGAGATTTTAATAGGAATTGCATTGAAACTGTAGACTGTTTTCAGTGGTTGTGACATTAAGATATCTTCAAGTCTTCCAATCCATGAACATGGGATATGTTTCCATTTATTTACATCTTTAATTTCATTCAGAAGTTTAGTAATTTTTACCATACAAGTCTTTCACCTTCTTGGCTAAGTTAATTCCTAGGTATTTTATTCTTCTTGATGCTATTGTAAACGGAATTCTTTTTGCAATTTCTTTTCCAGATCATTCATGGTTTGTGTATAGAAATGCAACTGATTTTTGTGTGTTAACTTTGTATCCTGTTACTTTGGAGAACTCATTTGTTAATTTGAACAGTTTCTTTGTGGAATCTTTAGGGTTTTCTAATTATAAGATCACATTATCTGCAAATGGATAATTTCACTTCTTCCTTTACAATTTGGATGTATTTTCTTTCTTTTTCTTGCCTAATATCTCTGGCTGGAACTTTCAGCACTGTGTTGAACAGAAATGATGAAAGCGAGCATCTTTGCCTTGCTCCTGATCTTAGAGGAAATGCTTTCAGTCTTTCACCACTGAGTATGATGTTTGCTGTGGGTTTTTCATATATGGCTGTTTATGTTGAGGCAGTTTGCCTCTATTCCTAGTTTTCAGAGTGTTTTTATCAGGAAAGAGTGTTGGCTTTTGTCAAATGCTATTTGTGTATCAAGTGAAATAATTATGTGGCATTTTCCTTCATCCTGTTGATGTGGTGTATTACATTGATTGATTTCTATATGTTGAACCATTCTTGCATTTCATGAATAAGTCCCACTTGGCCATGGTGTATAATTCCTTTACAATGTTGCTGAATTCTGTTTGCTAGTATTTTGTTGATAATTTTTGCATCAGTGTTCATAAGAGATATTAGTCTGTAGTTTTCAAGTAATATCTTTATCTGGCTTTGGTATCAGGGTAATGCTGGCTTCACAGAATGAGCTAGGAAGTGTTCCCTCCTCTTCCTTTTTTCGGTAAAAGTTTGAGAAAGATTGGTGTTAGTTTTTTTTTTTTTTTGGAGGAAGATTAGCCCTCAGCTAACTACTGCCAGTCCTCCTCTTTTTGCTGAGGAAGCCTGGCTCTGAGCTAACATCCGTGCCCATCTTCCTCTAGTTTATACGTGGGTCGCCTACCACAGCATGGCTGCCAAGCAGTGCCATGTCCGCACCCGGGATCCGAACCAGCGAACCCCGGGCCACCGAGAAGCGGAACGTGTGAACTTAACCGCTGCGCCACCGGGCCGGCCCCTGGTGTTAGTTCTTTTTTAAAATGTTTGGTAGAATCCACCAGTGCAGCCATCAAGTCCAGAGTTCTCTTTTGTTGAGAGATATTTAGTTACTGATTCAATTTCCTTAATAGTTACAGGTCTATTCAGATTTTCTATTTCTTCATGATATAGTCTGGTAGGTTTTGTGTTTCTAGGAATTTGTCCACTTCATCTAGGTTTTCTAATTTGTTGCTGTACCATTGTACATGATACTCTTATAATCCATTTTATTTGTGTAGAATTGGTAGTAGTGTCTCCACTTTCATTTCTGATTTTAGTAATTTGAGTTTTCTATTTTCCTTAGTCTGTCTGGCTAAACGTTTGCCAATTTTGTTGATCTTGTCAAAGAACCAACTTTTCATTTCATTGATTTTTCTCTATTATTTTTTTATTCTCCATTTCATTTATTTCTGCTCTAAACTTTACTATTTCTTTCCTTCTGCTAGCTTCATATTTTGTGGCTGGTGACAATAGGACTAGTCCTGGCCCTGTGTGAGTCCTTCGATCCTTTTGGGTACTTTGTTCTCCTGCATTGTGTAGTTTCTCATGCACGTGAGATTTACAAAAACAAAAGAGATGACTGAAATATTTGAAATGAAAACTAAAATGTTTGAGAAAAAGTACACAAGCAGTGTATTAATGGTAGATTAGATACTGGTGAAGATTAGTGAAGGTGAAGAGGTAGCAATAAAAATGATCCAAAATAAAACCAAAAAAATTAAAAATGAACAGCATCAGTGAACTCTGGAACGCCTTCAAACAATCTAAGTGTTGTTGGTGTCATCAAAGGAGGGATTGGAGATGGAAAAAAACAATTTGAAGAAATTATGCTCAAAACTTTTAAAATTTCAATGCAAGCTACAAACTTACAGAGTCAACAATTTCAATGAACCCCAAACTCAAGAAACATAAAGAAAATCATGTCAAGGTACAACATAAGCAAATGGCTCAAAAGTAGTGGTAAAAAGAAAATCTTAAAAACCAGACAAAAAAGACACATTACATGCAGAGGGACTAAAAAGGAAAACTGCAAATTTCTCCTTAAAAGTAATGCAAATGAGGGCTGGCCCCGTGGCCGAGTGGTTAAGTTCGCGCACTCTGCTGCAGGCGGCCCGGTGTTTCGTTGGTTCGAATCCTGGGCGCGGACATGACACTGCTCATCGGACCACGCTGGGGCGGCGTCCCACATGCCACAACTAGAAGGACCCACAACGAAGAATATACAACTATGTACCGGGGGCCTTTGGGGAGAAAAAGGAAACAATAAAAAAAACTTTAAAAAAAAAAAAAAGTAATGCAAATGAATGGGCAACATCTATAAAGGACTAAAATTAAAAAATCTGTCAGGCTAGAATTCTACATCTAATGAACATATCCTTTAAAAAATAAAAGTGATATAAACACTTTTTTTCTGACATAAAAATCTGAAAGCATTCATCAGCAGAAAATTTTCACTGCAATAAAAAAAAAATAAAGGAGGGCCTTTAGGCAGACGAAAAAATGATACCAGAGGGAAATATGGGTCTATACAAAGAAATAAAGAAGTAGTAACTACATGGCTAAATATACAAGTTATTTTATTATTTAAATATCTTAGTAATATAATTAACTACTTAAACAAATAATGTAGTATAGGGTTTATAACATATGTAAAAGTCAATTGTATGAAAACAATAGCATAAAGGTGGGAGGTAGACATATATACTATTATAATGTTTTTATATTAAATGTGAACTGGTATAATGTCAAAAGAAACAGTGTGATAAGTTAAAGGTGTATAGTATAAGCTGTAAAGTGACCACCAAAAGAACAAAACAATGAGATATAGCTAAAAGCCAACAAAGGACATAAACAGAAACTTTTTAAAAACCAAAATTTATCCAAAATATGGCAGAAGAAAGAATAGGAACACAGAAAAGAACAACAACAACAAAACAAACAGCAAGATAATAGATTTAAACCTAACGATATTAGTAATCACATTAAATGTAAATGGTCTAAACACTCCAATTAAAAGGGACAGATTGACAGGCTGGATAAAAAGCAAGATCTAAGTATGTGCCATCTATGAGAAATCCATTTTATATCTAAAGACAGAAACAATAGAAGGATGGAAAAATTATGTACCATGCTAACATTAATCAGAAGAAATATTTTTTAAAATGTAGATTTCAGAAAAAAAGAATATTACCAGAGATTAAAAAACTGTGATTTTGTAATGATACAAAAGAAAATTCATTGAGATGTAATGTAACAATCCTAGACTTTCATTAAAGCACGAAGCAATAAGAGATAGAACTACAAGAATCAATAAGCAAATTCATAAACATAGTAGAAGATAGCAGTACTACTCTCAGTAACTGATACAACAAGCTGACCAAAAATCAGTAAGACTATAGAAGAAACAGAATACAGAATATTATCCATCAAAATTGACTTCACATTTATAGAACACTCCACAACACCAGAATGTACATTCTTTTCAAGAACACACATTATACTTATCAAGATAGACCATAACCTAAGACATAGAATGTCTCAATATGTTTAAAGGAATTAAAGTCATACAAAGTATATTCTCTGACCAATAGAATTACACTAGAAATCACTAACAAAAAAACCTTGAAAATTCCAAGATATTTGGAATATAAATAAAACACATATGATTAACCAATGTGTTAAAGAAGAAATCAAAAAAGAAGTTAGAGTGAGCTGCCCCTATGCCCAATTGGTTAAGTTTGCATACTCCACTTCAGTGGCCTGGGGTTTGCCAGTTTGGATCCTGGGCATGGACATACACAGTGCACATCAGGCCATACTGTGGTGGCATCCCACATATAAGAACTAGAATGACCTACAACTAGGATATACAACTATGTACTTAGGCTTTGGGGAGGAGAAAAAAAAAAAGAGGAAGATTGGCAACAGATGTTAGCTCAGGGCCAATTTTACTCACCAAAAAAAAAAGTTAGAAAGTATTTGAATTGGATAAAAATGAAAGCACAACATAATGAAATTTACAGGATGCCACTATGGCAATACATACAGGAAAATTAATAGCACAAAATTCCTGTATTAGAAAAGAGTCAAAGTCTCAAAACAATGTAGTCAGTTTCTACCTCAACAATATAGGAAAAAAGTAAGTTAAATCTAAAGTAAATAAAGTAAGAAAATAATAAAGATTAGAACAGATAAATAGAAATAGAAAACAGAAAAATGATAAAGAAAAAAAATCAATGAACCCAAAATCCACTTCTTTGAGAAGATAATCAAAATTGATTAAACTCTAGTTTGACTGAGCAGGAATATAAGAGAGAAGACACAAACTACCAATATCAGAAATGAAAGAGAGGACATCACTACTGGTCCTACAGACATTAAAAGCATAATAAGAAAATATTACAGACAACTATATGTCCGCATGTTTGATAACTTAGATTAAATGGATCAATTCTTTGAAGGACACAAACTAAGAAAACTTACTAAAGAAGAGAGAAATTGGATTAGAGATATTGAATATCCTTGTATATATTAAAGAAAGTGAATTTATCATTAAAAACCTTCCCACAAAGAAAACTCCAGACCCAAATGGCTTACTGTTGAAGTCTCCTAAATGTTTAAGGAAAAAATAATACTAATTGTACACTATCTGCTGGCAACAACATGAATGAATATCAAAATAGTTATCATGGGTGAAGGGAGCCATACAAAGGGTGCACACAGGTTATGACTGCACTGACAGAAAACTCTAGACAATGCAAACTAACCTATAGTGACAGCAAACAGGACAGCGGCTGCTTGGGGCCTTGGGTCAGGGAGGGACAAAAGGAAGGGATCACCAAGGACCAAGGAAACTTCCCTGAATGGCAGATCTGATCAGTATCTTGAGCGTGTTGATGTCTTCATGTGTGCAGATGTACATCAAAACTTATCAAAATGCATCCTTTAAATATGCACAATTTACTGTATGACAAATTCACGTCCATAAACCTGCTTTTAAAAAAGAAAGAAAAAAGAAAACAAGCCTGGGGATTTTAAAAGGCAAATGAAAGAAATCCAAAACTTCACTTTGTGAAAGCAATAGTGTCTGTTCATATATACACACATAGTTAAATTAAATCTACATTCTATGATATATTTGATTACTAAGTCATATGCAATAAAATATATTTTATCTATGTATTTTGTCTTTCTTGTATACCTATTCCTGGTAAATTAAATACCCTGCATAATTTGGAATTGGAAAAAAGTCAAAATTATCTTTATATATAATGAAAGTAGTCCACAATTGTATTAAAATATATTTTATAATCCAAGTATTAATGAAACAGTAATAAAACAACTTTTTAAAACTTAGAAACACTAATCACACACTTTGCAAAGATGACAAAGTGATTTTTTTTAAATTCTTGAATTAAGATTATACAATAAAATAAAAAATGTACAAGAATTGAAAACTTTCAAAGAAAACTTTAGCTGGTACAAAGTCATTAAAGACTTTAGCAAAAAAAACACAGAATGGGATTTACACACACATGCACACTCCTATGTGTGCTTTAATTAGATTATTTTCACTGTAAGTATTAACACTTCAACAAACGGAGGGTCTGGAGTTTTGCCATTGTTGTCTTCAAGCATGCTGCTCAGTGTGAGGACATGATTTTGCTCACAGTGGGAGGCAATCTATTTATGCATTGTGCAATCAGCATGCCTTCTTGGGCATATCAGTGTCCGCTAAAACCCTGAAGGAATCAGAATAGGAACAGAATTACACAATTGACTTAATTTGGATCAGGGCATTCTGAGCCATACTCTTCAGAAACATCAAATATGTAAGGAAATTGCAATTTTTTTTTAAGGAGATTGGCCCTGAGCTAACATCTGTTGCCAGTCTTCCTCTTTTTTTTTCCTCTCCCCAAAGCACCAGTACATAGTCGCATATCCTAGTCATAAGTCCTTCCACTTCTTCTATGTGAGATGCTGCCACAGCATGGCTTGATGAACGGTGTGTAGGACCCAAACTGGAAAACCCTGGGCCGCTGACGTGGAGGATGTGAACTTAACCACAATGCCACCAGGTCAACCCCTACATTGTAATCTTAAAAAAAATTCTTAACTGAAAATAGTTAAAGCCTGGTTGTTATGTTGACCTTGGATTCTCTTGGTTTCATTAAAATTATTTAATTGGGCACTGAATTTTAAAAGTTCAACATTTATCTACTTTTTAAAATACATTGTGCTTGGGGGAATACAAAGACCAGTAAGACTCAGTTTCTATTTTCAAATAACTTAAAATTAATGAGAATAAATATACACAGTAACAAAAATGCAAAGGCAAAAGGGAAAGGACTAGAACAAAGCGCTTTATCAGCACAGAAAAGGGGGAAATGGCTTCCAACTTCCAAATCAATGGTGGCTTCGTGGAAAAGCAGGTCTTGAGATATGGATGGAATTGGTGGTAGGGTGAAAGGAACTACAAACAGAGAAAAGGGCATGAGAAGAAGCACAGAAGCAGGACAGTGGAAGAATGTAAACAGTATGTTAGTATTTGGTCGATACAGACTAGGAGGGAGCTGAACGTGGTGTGGCCCTGAGAGCTAGTTAGCTCCCTCTTTCTCTCAATTTCTGTCTCTCTTCCTCCCTCCCTCCCTTCCTTCTTTCCTTTTTTTCTTCAAAGCAGGAACATCCCACCAGTGGAATGCTCTGCTAAAAATTTACTAACAGTATAAAGCAAATTATACATATAAAGCAAAGTGGACAAGAAAAACCTTTGACTGAAGGCAAGGACATTAGAGTGTTTTCTCAGTGGTTCTACCTGCAGTTAATATAGGCCCAGACTAGAGAATGGCAGGGAAGAAACCATTTGAAGGGAATAATCTAAAGGACATGGAAACCAAGTGGATGTGACGGCAAAGGGGAGGGAAAGGTCAAAGATGACTGAACTTTGGAGTCAAGTGTCAGAGAAGATGGTAAGAAGACTCTAAAATCAACAACACAGGAAATATAAATATATGGGAGAGGGAAGGATGACTTCCATTTTGGACATATTTAACTTGGAGCAGGAGAGCACATTCAACTGGGTTTGTGCACTTGAACTTGAGTTCCGTTACATGATAAGGACCACAGATGCTACGTTAGTCATCTTTAATCAGCAATGATTGTTTCAAATTGATGGGGATTATTTTGGGCTGGTTACTTTTGAAAACTACAGACAGGAAAGAAACTCTGAAAAGTGGAATTTGCTTGCCCTTTGATGAGAGACATTTGCATTTGTAAGGGAGGTCTCCATCTGTGGGGGTGTCTCCCTCTCTGCACCAGGAACAGGAGGGGATGACCTTATCTCTAGAAACTCTTAAAGGGGAAGCATAGGATGTCCTGACTTAATTCGATCTGATTCTTATCTAAAGTTATAGGACTGCCCAATAACCAGACCCCACCTGCACCATTTTAATGACTTTTTTTATATATTCTTTCCTCTGTCTTGTAAAGAGATAACTCACATAGCTATGCCTTATAAATTTATCTCTAACCCTCAACACACAGCAGCTCTTCCTGCGCGTGGGTCCTGTCCCCATGCTATTCCACACTATTCTCTGAATAAAAGAGCACTATTGCCAGACCTCGAGAGTCCAAGAAATCTTTCTTTCGACACTTTGGCTCGCCAAGCCCACATCAAGATGATCAAAAGGTTGAGAAGAGACGCAAGAAGAAGGAGAGGAAAGGAAGAGCAGTGGAGAATGAGTTAATCTAGGGGGTAGGAGAAAAGAACATGGCAGGGGCAGGTCAGAGAGGAAAGAGAACTCCAGGAAAGGACAAGAGGGGTGAGGTTTGGCTGGAGCGGCACACGGTCCCCTGTAGGCAGCTGAATGCTCTTGAGAGACAGGAGGAACAGGAGAGCAGAATAGGAGGCAGCTGCTTCTGCTGCTCGGGGCCCCAAGCCAAGGCACACAGGCCACTAGGAACTTAAGCTTCTGCCATTTCCCAGGGCCTGACACCTTCTAGCAACAAAGCTGATATTTATAAAGAGCACAAAGCGTGGTATGCAAATACATGAGAAAGTATGCTAATGACTTTAACCAAAATCCCTGAAAGAAAGAACAGGTCTGCAGGACCCACAGGCTAGTATGTGCACAGGTTCCAATATACCATTTTTTCTTTTTAACACAACTCCAACTATTTTCATCATAACCTCATTCTTTGTCTATGGTACAAACCAGTCCTAAATTCCTCCTTGACTCTGACCCAAGGAGGAGGAAACCTGTGGCTGGTCTCTAATTTCTAGTTCATTCCTTAGACTAGTAGGCGGAAAGGGCCCTGTTGGCAGCGGGCGCAGCACAGCCTTCACCTTTGACCTTGACCTTACCTGATTCAACTCTCACTGTGTTTCTGGCTCATACCTGGGGCAAAAGCAAGCAAAAGAGTCCACAGTTCTTCCTGCTTCCTCTCCTCTGGCCTGTGTATCTACAAGGCTTGATGACCTATAACCTTTTTCGTTAATTTATAACAAACCTAGATATATTTCCTTCCCTCGGATTCAATGGATAACTCCTGAATACGCCCCTAAGCAGTACCACTCAGAAACAAATGCTGCAGAGAGGCCGAGGACGACGAGAACTGAGAAGCTCTGAGTTTATCCCGGCCTCAGAGAGTCTCTGCAGACGCTGTGGATGGAAGCCACGAACCCGGACTGAAGATTGAGAGGTGAAGAAATAGGGGAAGAAAGAGCACATTGGTATTTTGAGAACTTTAACTGAAGTAACATGTGTAATTATGATATTTATCAGGTCAGAAGGAGGGGATAAAAATAATTACAAAATATTTGGACTACGGTATTCATTTTTACACCAGCAAAAAAACAAAAACAGGGGCTGGCTCGGTGGCATAGTGGTTAAGTTCGCCGTCTCCGCTTAGGCTGCCAGGGTTCACAGGTTCGGATCCCGGGCGCAGACCTAGCAGGGCTCATCAAGCCATTCTCTAGAGGCATCCCACTACAAAATAGAGGAAGTGGGCACAGATGTTAGCTCAGAGCCAATGTGCTGCGCGCGCACACACACAACCATAGAAAATACGAGTATCTGTTTACTTTAAAAATGAACATATGTTAATTCAGCCATACAATTTAGCATGGCTATAGCCTCAGAACACGGAATTAACTAGCCTGGAGCTACCCCGGAAGGAATGTTGATAAAATTTCAAAGCACCTAATGGGATACTTCTTGTGACTACATATACACATCTTCTTTGTCAAGGGTGAAAGTGAGAAAGATTAGTAATATTTCTATCCAAGCTTTCACATTATACAGACGATATATCAAATTACAGAAATCATATCAAAGGCATATTTTTAATCTGTCTTGGATACAGTTTTTAGTCATTCTATTTTACATTAAGTAGCATAATCAGTTTATAGATTATTTAATCCCTTAATTTAAATAATCTGTGACCTGGAAATGTCAAAAGTGATATTAAAGTCAATTAAAATATTTTTAAATAATCACTTCTGATTGAGATAACATGAGTTTGCTCATCTAGAAGCATTAGCAAGGATGCTATTAGTTTCAAAGTATAAATTTGATTTTGTTTTTAGGTAACAATGAAGTATGAATTCCACAAGTTTGTAAATTTAAATCTTTTCAATCTAATGTCTCTTCCGCTCACAACGCTACACAGTAACTTTAGAGGGAAGCATTTCTCCTCCAAAACTAAACTAACTAAAAATTGGTTGGTTCAAAAAAAAGTTTTCATGGTCAGAGATGATTCTTAAACCATGTCAAATTTTAATGAATTATTAAATGCTCAGATTAAGATTATCTTAAAGGGAGAATTGATGGCAGATCCCCCTAAAACTAAAGGAATACTTCTCATTAAGCAGGGCTTCGGGGCTGAGATATTTATATTTCAAAATATGCAACAGACATTTCTATAACCCCCCAATCTGTGCCAGGTGTGGCCCTGCGTCCCGGGACCACTGGCAGGGCCACTTCCCTCTCGGCTCCCACAGTGTCTCCCTTTGGTTCTGAGTCAGAGGGTTTTATGGCTGAGCTCCCACACCAGGTTTCCAGTCCAACTCAATTAAATCACACACACATTTAGTAAACACACATTGTGCCAGGCCCTGAAGAGAGAATGTAAAAATAAATAAGGCAGGGCACTCAGAAACTTGTCACTGAATGTTATTTACATGTTTTTTCCTTCTCTTTTTAGACATAGCAGCATCGCCATCTGGGCACCATCGGCACACATTGCCACTGTGATGGAAGGTCATAAACTTGTCTTTTGACCACAATCACCTTCCAGATGGGCTCTGCGCCCACTCACGGCCCCTTTAAAGTTGTTCCCCACTGTCATCGAGAGTTCTCAGAATCAGGCATTTCCCCGTTATCTCAGACTGCCACCATTTCTTTCTATCCAGATCCTCAACCCAGAATGAACTCCATGCAGACAATTGTTGAATTATACCTCAGAAGTCATTTTCATATTTAAAGCCATCTGTGCTCCCCACCACACACAGGTCAAGTCCTTTCATCTGCTCCCCCGTTCTGCTGCATACTTGCCTTCGATGCTTTACGTGCCAGTCCATTCCACACAGGCCCTCTGACCAGCCAACCTGGATGGCTTCCTGTGCCCCAGACATTCCCATTGCCTACACTAACCATCTGGCTAAACTGTGCCCTTTGAAATTGTAGAGTGGCTTTTAGAGGGAGGTGATGAAAGACCAGGATCCAGTCGGAAATGATCTTCCTCTCCTCTAACTCATACTGCCCTCGTTTTATTTAATTTATTTATTTACTTACTTACTTATTTATTTTCATACATGCAGCTCTGGTTCATTCCTTTTATTTATTTATTTATTTTGAGGAAGATTGGCCCTGAGCTAACATCTGTTGCCAATCTTTCTCTTTTTTTTTTTCTCCCCAAAGCCCCAGTACATAGTTGTAAGTCATTCCAGTTCTATGTGGGATGATGCCACAGCATGGCTTGATGGGTGTTGAGTAGGTCCGAGCCCAGGATCCAAACCAGCAAACCCTGGGCCACCTAAGTGGAGCATGTGAACTTAACCACTCAGACATGGGACTGGCCCCCCTCATTTTAGAAATATCACGATTTCTCTAATCTAACCCCCGGCCAATGTGTGGTTCCTTCTATTATTACCCAACAAGTTCCCCCTGACAAATTTGGCATTACCGTATATTTCCTAGTTACTTCTGTTTGAATCTTGTTTCTATTCCCCCCAGATTGCAAATCCCTGGACAGAAGGTACCATGTTTCACTATTCTTTTCCCTCCCAGGCCTATCCGGAACTTGGGCACGGGAAGTGCTCATTAAATAGTTAGGAAATGAACAGAAAGAAGAGGCTTTCCTCTAGAGAAGTTTCTGTCACCAGAGCTCATCTTTTAAACTGTGAATGCTGATGACCTTAGTTGTTGAAGGCCACACAGGTCACCTGGGGAAATCACAAAGTCCCGTGCAAACCCTGGGATGCTTCCCTTCCTGCTGCTCCTCTTACCTCTGTCTTTCTATGTGGAGCTGTTAGGACAGGACCCTGAGCTATAAGACATCTCCCTACTGTGTCTTGCTCTCTTTTTTTTTTTTTCTTCTTATCTCTGGAGAAAGAGGACATATTATCCGCCAACCACTGTTGCATGTTATTGAAGCAACCGTGTCTTGGTCCTCAGATAACCAGAAACCCACTTGATTTAATCCCCAGTAAGACAGTCACTCTTCTACTTTCTGTTGCTTTCCTAGCATTGTTCATGCTTCAACTTTTGTAATACTCCTGTTTTCAAATTTTTGTATAGACAAATATGTTGACCTTGTTTTGAGAATTCTATGAAATTTAGATGTGCTTTTCAGTAAGTAAAGATTAATTAACTAGAGCATTATGAAATATATTTCATGCTGTTTTGGAAAGATGATATTTCATCACCATTAAGAATCTGGAAGGTTGCATAATTCTTGTTAGTTTAACAAATTATCTGTTTGCTTGATCTTGGTTGAATGTACTATTGGAAGTGGAACTAAATTTTGTGACTAGAAACTCCTCATCCCAAACTGCCCATTAAAGTTCCACATATTTTAGCATTTAAAGTGTAAGCATTGACACTTCTAATAACTATTAATATTTAAGTTACTTGCCTTCTTTTACCTCTTTTGAGTTATCCATGATCTACACAACAACTTATATTTAGTACTTCTAAGAAGATCAAATTTTTGTCTTGGTATCACTATAAATCCTGCCAGTGGCATCTAACTAGTGGAAGTATCTTCGGAGTGCCTATTCATTTTCAGATTGATTAATTTAGATTGGTTTATAATTTCTTTCTTTCTTGTTTTTTTTTGAGGAAGATTAGCCCTGAGCTAACATCTGCTGCCAATCCTCCTCTTTTTGCTGAGGAAGACTGGCCCTGAGCTCACATCTGTGCCCATCTTCCTCTACTTTATATGTGGGATGCCTACCACAGCATGGCTTGCCAAGCAGAGCCATGTCTGCACCCGGGATCCAAACCAGCGAACCCTGGGCCGCCAAAGTAGAATGTGTGCACTTAACTGCTGAGCCACTGGGCACCCCCCTGGTTTATGATTTATGAATTCTCATTAGTTATTGATAATGAGTCATACTTTGTGACAGTTGTTATGACAATAAAAAGTATTGTTCTCAAAGATAAAATTTTAAAAAGATAACTTCAACTAGAAAAATAAATCAAAGTTTTAACCATTTAACTATAACAAAATTCTATCACTTATTATGGACCCAAAAATATCTGATAAAGTCATGGAAGTTTGGAGCTGGAGGAAAAAATAAATCAGAGAAGCAAAGATAGGGCATGTCGGATTGGGAGCAATTTTAATTAGATGGCCCTTCATTTAAAGAAGAGAAAATTGTACGTCAGAATAGAAAACTGATATGTCTAATGTCACAAAAACTTGGTGCCAGAGTGGGCCCTATATCAGAGACTTCATCCTTCTTGATAGAAAGAAATATAGAATTGATAAAATAGAAATGGGTTATGCTAATGTAAAAACTGACAGCTCCATTTACCTGGTGTAATTTTCTTGGCGTAATTTATCATATTTACTTATGAATTTGGTCACAGCTGGATGTAGATGATTCTGCTTTCTCAGGTGTAACAGCTCAGGTTTTGAACTTTGCCGACAGCAGATCAGATCAGAAAGGGAGAGAGAACTGGGCATCAATCAAATTCAGAAGGAAGGAAAACCAAGCTAGGTGACTAAACCATGAACTCACTTAATAAGCAAAAGGTGAGTGTTCATAATGTGCCAGCCACCACGCCAGGCAAAAGGCAGACATGGTCCTTATCCCCAAGCTGACACATAATTTTAGGAAATAAAAGAGATAGGCTACAACTGGCAGCTCTAGGAGAATAAGATTCTGTAGGGGGTCCATTTTCAAGGCTCTGAAGACTTTTTCTCCCATTTCCATGTCCAGGACCATGTTAGAGCTGGTTGCATTTACTGGATGTGTAACCACAAGGTGTGGTAAAATGACCATAAAAACTGACTCTAAGTGTCCCCAGTGTACTTTGAATGACAATTATGCTGGAGCCTTGTTAGACTTTGATCTCTAGGTCCCATGCTGGGTGACACCTTATTTATCTTTCAATCTATGACTTTGCCTGGTATTTATGATTAGTTCTTCAATAAAATTTAGAAGACAGACTTGATTTATAATGAACTTCTCATCTGTCATATAACACTACAGCAAAATCTAAGGATGATGTTTAATGCTCAATAGATAGTTTCTAGCAAAGCCTAGATTTTATATAACTATTTGCCTTTTCTATTTTCATAAATATACACATACATTTTTATTGATATAATTCAACTCAGATATTTTCTAGAAAAAATAAACATGTTAGAAATAACATTATCATCTCAAAAAGAAATAGGAAATACTGGCAAGGAAGAGTTAGCATCTTACCAGCAGGGACCTTATCTCTACCGTGTGACACAACCACCACAGGACCAGGCCGCCCACTGTGTTTTATGGTATCTGGTTTGATCAGTTTCTTTACAGGAATTAACAGTTTCATCTCTTTCAGGATATAAACTCTTCAAAGTCAAAGATTTTCCCCAACTCCTTAAGAGTTGTGAGCCTTGAATGTGCGTTAATTATAACCATCTTTGATTAAGGGTTTTTTTTTTTTTTTTTGAGGAAGATTAGCCCTGAGCCAACATCTGCTGCCAATCCTCCTCTTTTTGCTGAGGAAGACTGGCCCTGAGCTCACATCCGTGCCCATCTTCCTCTACTTTATATGTGGGACGCCTACCACAGTCTGACTTGCCAAACAGTGCCATGTGTGCACCCAGGATCTGAACCAGTGAACCCTGGGCCACCGAAGTAGAACGTGTGCACTTAACTGTTACGCCACCAGGATGGACTAAGGCTTTTTTTTTTTGTGGTTATTCAAAAATTTTTTTGCAACCCTGTTATAATCTCTTATTTAATCACTGTCATTCATTAAATAAGCATTTTTGAGTGTCTATTATGTATGACCCAGGGATCACTCTAGGTATTAAGAATTCAATAGTGTATAAAAAAGGAAAAATCCCTCCCTTCATGGAACTTACAGTCTATTAGAGAGACATACAAATAATCATAATTTTTCAAAAGTGAAATATATAGTATGTTAAATGAGCAAAAAAATTAATGAAGAAAAATAAAGCAGACCAAAGGAAAACAGGGAGTTTTTTGGTTTGGGCAGGAAAGTGAGGGTTGTGATTTTAAACCAGTTGGCCAAAGATGCTGACATGAGAAAATAGCATTTAGGTAAACACCTAAAGAAGGAGGGAGGAAAACACATGGATATCAGGGAGTAAGAGCTTTCCAGCAGAGGAAACAGCAGGTGCAAAAGCCCTGAGGTAGGAACAAGCCTGAGGAGTTCCCGGGAGCGGAGAGGAGGCTAGCATGCAAACTAGGGGAAGATAAAGTCTGAAAAGTAGCAAGGCCTGATCCTGTAGCCTTGTAGGACTTGGACCTGTAAGAATGGAAGCTATCAGAAAATGTTGAAATTGGCATACACTGGTATGCAGCAGGAGAGAGATCCTGTTAAAATCACTTATGTATGTAATACAGTATCTGAAATTTAAGTGAATAAAATGAATGGATTATCTGCCAGGTAGCTGGAAGCCTGCTTATAAGTGAGGACAGGACTAGGAACAAGAGACTCCCACATAGAAGAATGCGTGTGGGAGAGGAGTTCACCGGGAAAGAGTTTAAATACTAGGGATCAGTAGACAGAAGTCCAGTGTGGTATACTTCTGTCAAGGAGGGAGATGAAGACGCACTCACAAAATGTCAGAATCCAATCAGAAAGAATTTACTGTGGCCCCCCCCGCCCCACCCCAAGGTACAAGGGAGAAGAGCATGAACCATCCCGCTGAGGTGGGTTTGGCAGCTGGAACTTTCTCATAGTGGAATAAATTGTAGAAATTTTCTAACTTCAAATAATAGCCCAAAGTCTGTGCAATATACACGATAACATAATAATAATAAATCACTATAATAAGTGGGTATTTCTATAGAAAAACAAAACCAAAGAAGAACAGTAATGAGGTACATACACAGACAAGACAAACCAGACCCCACGAGCCAGCGTCTGTACGCTTTCTTGGCGTGAACATGAGTGACATGGACCGTATATTTATATAGGCTTAACTTCTTAAAACCATTTGATGTCTGCTATGATTGATTAAAGGTCTTTAGCTGCTGGGCCGGGACAGATATAAACCGGGGAAACACCACTGACGTGGAAGTTTCACTCTGTTATTTTCGGGGCCAGGCAGACGGGTCCCTAACTGGACATCTCCGAGCCCCGCCTCCTTTGTAAGGAAGCTGGAAGCCTTCTGCGTGCCTGGGGGGACCACGAAGGAGGGGGCAGGGCGGGAGCTTCACGGATGGCAGAATCTCATCCCATCCCGGAGAAGCGCGGCCAAGCGGCCGAGGCGGGGACACCAGGGGCTCTGGGAAGGAGGAGCGTCGAGGCGGGCATAGGGCACGAATGGGGCAAGAATCTGCGGGGAGGCCGGGACACTCCTGCCCTGGCAGAGTTTGCTACAAGGAAGCGCCCGGGACGAGTGGGAAGGCCAAGGGGTGAGGCCAGGGGCGGGACGGGCAGGCGGAGGGTCCTTACTCTCTGTATTTATCCGATCCGTGCGCCGAATTGATACGATGCACCTCTTTCTTTTTGGTTTGTTTGGAGGTCATGGCCGAGGCGGACCCAGGCAGGGGCTGAGCGCGGAGCCACAAAGCAGCTCGCCGGCCCCGGCTGCGCGTCTGCGGTTGCCAGGCGACGGCGGCCTCTGGTCCGGGGGGGCGGGGAGGGGGCGGGGAGGGGACGGAGAGGGAGCGGGGAGGGGGCGGGGAGGGGGCGGGGTCGGGGCTCCCACTGGGGGGGCCGAGGCCGAGGGAGCCCAGGTCTCCACATCCGGTGGAATCCTAGGGCTTGGCGTCAGGGGAGGCATCTGGCGCCCGGGGCATGTTCTTGGCAGGAGGATGGATGGGCAGCTCTGATAAACTGGAGCCCGTCTACCAGGCCTACTCTGCCTGGCTTTGCCCATCGGAAGCATAGACGTACATCGACTCTGTCTTGGATTCTCAGCTATTTGAAGATGGATACTCTGCGAGGTGCCCTCTCCCCGGTGTTCTCTCCGCCGAAAAGTTCCTTCAGTAATCACTAAGGACACATTATGGACACGCTCAATTTGCCACTGGCTTGGAGGGCGCGGATCCAGAAATACCCACAGTGAGTTCAAGGGGATCCGTGCAGGGGAGGCCGGATCGTAGCACTCTTGGTCCTTTAAGGATCGAAGACGGTGATGTCTGTGATTCATCAAGTCGGTTGTCTCTGTTGTTCATCTGAAAGGATAAATTCAAGTCGTGGAAGCGAGTGGCTCTTGATACACTCTCTTCAAAAGGCACTGGAGCCACCTTACAGGTTTCCAAGCAAATCGAGACCTGTTAAGGCTCCAGCCTGATGCTCAGCCAATCCACGGTGCTGTTTATTAGCTATGTTGCCTTCAGTAAGTTCGTCCTTCTGAGCCTCAGTTTACTCATTTGTAAACAGGACATGCTAATACCTAGCTCACAGTTCTGTTTTGAGAATAAATAAGATATATGTACAATGTTTAGCACACAACGAAAGCACAGCAGATAGGGGCCCCTGTTTCAGAGACGACAGCTCAAATGCCTTCAGGGAACAGGCAGATTAACATGAATGAATGAAGATGAGAAATGCTTAGACTGGAAAAACTTTAAAACTCATTAAAACAAAACAAAATATGCTGGTCCAATACAACCTCACTTCAGAGAGATTTGACCATGCACAGGCCTGAGCTTTAGGACTCCTATCATTAGTTGGTTTCTCCCCTGAGCCTAGAAATAATTAACAATCTTTAAATAAAGAAATCCCCTCTGCTCTTGGGGCTGGGCACTGCTCAGAGGCCTAAGTGTACAGGGAGGAGCAGCCTTCTGCAAAGCAAGTTGTTCAGCTGCTCTGACAAATGAAGGCCCAGCCCTCTCCACTCAACCCAGCCTTTGCTTTGTCAGCCTATCCCAATCTAATTATTACTGGTGTTGCAAAGATGACAGTCAGACAGCAACTTCATTGTATTTCTATATGCAAGATAAATAACCTCCAAGTCAGTGTTAATGTTGTGACTGAAGAAATGCCCTACAACCATCTCCTATATATGTGAAGACAATGAAGACATCTTGAGGGCTCTGCCTCATTTATTCCAGGATTGAAATTTCCACAGAAGTCTCCTAAATGAAAGCAGAGGGCCAACCTTCAAGAAAATACCATTTAATACCAAATCTTACCAGAATAATCAAATACATAGCCATACGCATATAGAAAGACTATTGGGTAAAAATAGAACAATTTTAAGCAACTAAACTACGGACAGGTGAGTTTCGTCTTGAGCCAGGGCCACCCCTGAAGCCCTTGTTAATGGTTGCAAGATGCCAAGAGCATTAGAGAAGAAAATCAAATGATCTACACCCACCTATATTTTATAGACGAAGAACCCCAGATCAAGAGAAGAGAAATGTCGTGTCAAAAGTTGCGTGGCTGCTTCCTGGTGGAATTCAGACTACACTCATTGACGGGCGGAGCACCAGTTTAGGTCCAACATGTTATTACCCCATCCAGAGACTGCTTTCTCATCTATTACATTAGAATAAAAATAAGAAAGTTGACGTCAGAATTGAACGAGATAATAAAGCATTTTTAAAAAAATTATCAAGTGCTGATTAATTCCTAGTCCAGTGTTTTTTTCCTTTATTATGTTATGCATGCATCACACATACATGGACTCTCTCTTCTTTCTGGACCTAAACTCTGGTCAGGCCATGCTTCTAAGAGGCAAATATATTCCTCTGTAAACTGTAAGATGGTATTTGTATGTGCCAGTGCGAAGAGGACAAGTGGCCCTACATCTATCTCGTTTTTCACCCCATCTCCTAAGGTATGGATGGTGATCATGGTCAATGTCATTTGGAAATGTTAACAATAGCTGTGATTTCTTGAGTTCCTGCTATATGCCAGGCTTAGGGAGGGCTGCCAGCTCCTTAGAGCATAGGGTTTAGAGACAGACCTGAATCTGAATACCGACCCTTCTTAGTTTCCTCACCCTGGGTAAGTTATGCAAACTGTCTGAATTCCATTTTCTTTATTTGTGAAAAGGGGAGAATCATACTTACCTCAAATACTGTGCTTGGAACAACGTAAGTGCTGAAATAACAATAGCTAATGTTATCATTATTTACAGGTAGAGAAGTGGAAGTGCAGGGAGGGCAGGGGACTTTCCTGACATGAGGCAGGTGGCAGAGTGAGGTTAGCCTGGCTCCACAACCCTTCCTTTCTGCAAATCTCCAGGCTGACTACCCTTGCTGTCATCTTTCAGAGCTGACCCTGAGCACAGCAAATGATTGCTCTGTGACTCAGCTTAGCGACTTCCAGGTTCTCTTGCTATTTAAAGACTTTCAAAGGCTGAGAAACAGGGCTTATATTTTATTAGAGCTACTCAGAATGGAGCCTCTCTCCAACCTATACTTAAATTTTTTTTTTAAGGAAGATTAGCCCTAAGTTAACATCGGCCACCAATCCTCTTTTTGCTGAGGAAGGCTGGCCCTGAGCTAACATCTGTGCCTGTCTTCCTCTACTTTATATGTGGGATGCCTGCCACAGCATAGCTTGCCAAGCGGTGCTAGTCAGCACCCCAGATCCGGGCCTGCGAACCCCAGGCCACTGAAGTGGAGTCCGCAAACTTAACGGCTGCACCACCAGGTGGGACCCATACTTAATTTTTTGAGGAAGAGTTATTTGGCTTGAGGCAGCAGTAACCCCTGCTCCATGGGGAAGTGGTCAGAAATACTCACTTCTCCATGTCAGCAGAAATGGAACAGGCAGGGGCTCTCTCTTTGGGCTGCTGTGGGATCTGCTGAAATGGGGAAGTGAGCTTGGTAACCATCTCTCCACCCAGCAGTGGGAGTCCCAGACAACTGGAGCTGGGCAGGGTAGGGCAGGGAGAGGGGCTGGACTTCTGTTTCTTAATCCACAGCTCTGGGCAGCTTCAGACACTTGGTCCCACAGCCACAGGAAATTATACAGACGATGCCACTCAGCCACATCTGCAATTAGGCAAGTTACAAAGTTGCCTAGAATTTAACCAGTCAAATGAGAAAACGTACCTTCGGCAGGCTCTGCTTATGATTCAGATTAACTTCCTTTCAGGGTCTGTCTTTTGTCTCTTTTCTTTAGAAATTAATATCTTTCTTTATTTTCCACAGAGCTTTATTTTTTCATCTTTTTAGGTTCTTATATTATTTGGCTTTATTTTCAGTATTCTCAATCACTAGACTATAGGTGACTTCGGGCAGGACCTGTTCTATTCCTCACTAATTCAGTTCAAATTCTGCAAGCCCTTCAACCTCTAATAATCAGAGCTCACATTTATTGAGCACCTGCTGAACGCTTGGCATGCTGCTAAACTCTTTTTCCGTATTAGCTCACTTAATCCTTATAAACACCCTAGGCTTGTGTTATTGTTACAATCTCTCTTTTGTAAATAAGGAAACAGGCAGAGAAGTTAAATTAAATTAAGCAGGCAGGATTAAAGTTCAGGCAGTCTGGCACCAGATCCACGCTCTTTATAACCACATTATTCTGCAGTATTCGTGTTCTCTCTGACTCTCTCAATGATGACAACCCTGTGAGATGTTACAATCAGCCCATTTTATAGAGAGGGAAAGTGAGCCTTAGAAAGGCATAACGACATGCCCCAAATCCAAAGTCCAGAGGGAGTGGAGCCAGGATGTAAATGTGAGCTATTTTATTTTATTTTTATTGTGGGAGGAACACTTAACATGACATCTACCCTCTCAACAAATTTTTCTTTTTTTCGATGAGGAAGATTGTCACTGAGCTGCCATCTGTTCCAATCATCCTCTATTTTGCATGTGGGACACCGCCACAGCATGGCTTGACGAGTGGTGTGTAGGTCCCCACCCGGCATCTGAACCTGCAAACCCAAGGCCACCTCTCAACAAATTTCTAAGTGTACAATACAGTTTTCTGAATTGTAGGCACAATGTTGTATGGCAGATCTCGAGAATTTATTCAACTTGCACAACTAGAACTTTATACCTGTGCACACTCTTAAGTCTGCTACATTGCCTCCTACAAACAGAGGGAGTCCAGATAAATGTTTACCATGTGGCATTGAAAATATCATTATTAACTGAAACTTAGATTCAGTTTTGTCCCCTCATGTTCAGTCTCTTCAGAGTCCACTGATCACGGAGGATTTGGATCCTACAGATACGAAACCAATTGTCCCTGCTGGAATAATCCTCATTATTCTGGGTAGAAAACCTTGACTTATAGTTTTAATTGTCTTTGGAAGGAAAATTGAAGTAGAGATTCCTAAAAATTGGGAAAATAAGGAAATAAGGTATTTTCATGATACTAGCCAAAAAATAATTTCCATTTTGATACGCTGTTTCAATAGGAAGCAATAGATTTCCTGATTGTAATAGAACACTCCATCAGGATGCAAAGTAACCTGCATTATTCTCTCCTGTGCAGTGAATGCAGTGGTAATAATCCAGATCTCCCTTCTGGACAGAGGCGCTCACTCCTCTAGAGGAAGCTCCCTCACGCAGACCAAGGTTCTGCTTTCTCCCTGAGAGCTTCCTGCATCTCACTAGTGTGTGCGAGGGCAGAGGTATAATTGGGACAACTCTGAAAGGTCCATCTCTCTCTAGAGCTCCCTTATTATTGGTGGAGACCTCTGTTAAACAGCATTGCAGTTTAATTTCTTCCACCCAATCCTGCTTGCCTTACACTCAGAGATGTTACTGAGAACACACTGGTAAACATCGTGCGTGCACATCTTAGAGCGTGAGCGTCTGTTTCCTGGCCCAGAACAGTGGATATTAGGTATGACTCTAGGAAGCTGACTCTAAAATGAGATTTGGGAAGACATCTGCTTCAAACAAGATGAAGTCACAGGAAGTGAATTTACCTTCTCACGTGCAATAACTAATAAACTGAATGAAATATGTGAAGACATTGGCTATAAGGCAATGAAAGGCAGGAATCCCCAAGAGATAGAATACGAAAAAGGTGAGCTTCATAATTGTCCCAGCTTACTATAAAGCCCTGGCACAGGGTGGGGGAACCCAGGCACAGCCTGAAGCATCCCTGATTTGGGGATGAAGCTGGAGTCTAGGTGGGCTAGGCAGCTGAAGTTCCCAGAGCAGAGTATGTGGAAGAGAGTGGCACAGAGAGCAGACCCTCAGAGAATAGGCCTTGAATGTCCGTGCTGATCTGCACATGCAGATAAAAGTGAGGAAATGCCCTGAGGCCATGGAAAGAACCACGTGAAAGTATTAGAAAGAGCAACCTTCTCAGAGCTGACACTGGACCTGTTCCCATCAGGAAAATAGTGCCTGTTCCCACCCACGTGACTGGATAAACCTCATAATTCACAGGGAATGGGAATTTTTGTCCCCTCAGTAGCAGTGAAAAATTCACATTACACTAATGCTTCACTGGCCCCATCTAGCAAATCTTATAAGCAGGACCTGAAATGATCAAATTATTTCCAAGTCAGTAACAGCTTCTCTAAACAAATCTTAAGAAAATTTATAGGACTATAAAATATCCAGCACCCAACAAGTAAAATTCAAAATGACTGATATCCAATAAAAATGACCAGGCATAGAAAGAAGCAAAAAAATATGTCCCCTTAAAAAAGGAGAAAAAAAATCAACAAATTGAAAATGACTCAGCAAAAACATGGATGATAGAATTAGCAGACAGGACATTAATATAGTTATTATATCTGCATGCCATGTTTTCAAGAAGCTGGAAGAAAGATGGAATACTAAGTTCATCTTAAGGACATCTAAAACTGCAAATGCAATGTCTATGTTGAAAAAATACACTGGATGGGATTAATGGTAGATTAGACCTTGCAGAAGAACAGATTAGTGAATTTGAAGACATGGCAACAGAAACAATCCAAAATGAAATATACAGACAAAAGACTAAAAGAAAAAATAGAAGAAGAATAGAGCATCAGAGAGTTGTGGAAAAGCTTCAAATGGATAATACATGTGTAGCTGGAGTCCCTGAATGAGCAGGGAGGATGGGGGTGGAGGTTGGAAGAAGAGAATAGGGAAAAAATTATATGGAAAAATAATAATTGAAATTTTTCCAAATTTTATAAAAACTATAAGTCCCAGAAACTGAATACACCCTCAGCCCAATAAACGTGAAAACATCCATACTCAGGGGCATCATAATCAAATTGATTTAAGTCATAGTTAAAAGGCAAATCTTAAAATGGGGCTTGGGACTGATCAACAGGTAATGAGGAGCCATCACTGGTGATAGATGGAGCATTGACAGCCCTGACATGGAATTGCAGTGCAACTATTCAACTTTGACCTGTGGGAAACCAGGACAGGACATTAGTGGAAGAGAATGCACTGACAGGTCTATCTCAGGTCTAGCAGAGGCTCAGGGAGATAGTAATTATCAGGACTAAGAAACTGGATGGCTGTCGCCATCTCAAAAATATGAAATATAGTTATAATAATTGTTTTAACGACTTTATTAAATTTATTACCTATGTCATTTCTAGGTCAGTTTCTGTTGATTTATTTTTTCTCCTGGTGGGATGTATTTTCTTCCTCGTTTGCTACATTTTTAATTAGCCACAAGACATTGTGAATTTTGCCTTGTTTGGTGCTGACATCATATACAATGAATAAGAATGATTGGTTTCTTTTGTAACTTTCACTTAATTGTGCTTATCTGGAGGTTTAGTTTATCTGGAGATTTAATTTGTTGCATTGTGTATTTCTTTTCTTTTTTTTTTAAATATTGGCCCTGGGCTAACATCTGTTGCCAATCTTTTTTTTTTCTTTTCTTCTCCCCAAAGCCCCCTAGTACATAGTTGTATATTCTAGTTGTAAGTCCTTCTAGTTGTGCTAAGTGGGACGCCATCTCAGCATGGCTTGATGAGCAGTGCGAGGTCTGCGCCTAGAATCCAAACTGGCAAAACCCTGGGCGGCCAAAGGGGAGCTCGTGAGCTTAACCACTCAGCCACCAGGGCTTCTCCTGCATTGGGAATTTCTAAATAGACAAATAAGATTTGGTTTCTGCCCCTGAAGAACTCATAATTTTGTGAGGCAAACAGAAACTAGAACTGATACTCACAAGACGATGCAATGAACGCTATAGGAAGGATGTGAAGTAAACACTGGAATATCCAAGGGGATGTCCTCAGTGTGCTTGACTGGAAATAAGTATCTAGCTGAGGTCAAGGACACGTAGGCAGGGACACAGGTAATTCAGATGTGGACCATGGAGCAGACCTGGGCAACTTCTGCAGCACGAAGTTCTGGAGCATGAGAGATGTGTTTTGAGAGGCCAAGGAAGAGCGAAAGAGGAGATGAAAGAACATTAGGGTTAACTTCCCTGTTTTCTCACCTGTACAAAGAAATGCCACCAAATTAATTTAAAGGATTCTGTACAGAGGCTGGCCCTGTGGTGTAGTGGTTAAGTTCGCACGCTCCATTTTGGCTGCTGGGGTTCGCCGGTTCAGATCCTGGGCGTGGACTTACACACCACTCATCAAGCCACACTGTGGTGGTGTCCCACACATAAAATAGAGGAAGATTGGCACAGATATTGGCTCAAGGACAATCTTCCTCAGCAAAAAACAAACAAACAAACAAAAAGATTCTGTACAGACAGCATCACATGAATTTATTGACACGTAGATTTGGGTTTCAACCTAGCTCCATCGTACTAGAAGGATGATGTTAGGCAAGCTATTCAGACTCCTTGAACCTCAGTTTACTCATCTAAAAAATGGTTATAAGTGGATTATTGTGAAGATTGATTGAGATGCATGTATTAAACAATAACAAAGCAAAACAAAATTTAGTGTTCTCCTATGAAGCACCCCTATATATCTATATAAAAGTCCTAAAATAACTTGGCAAAAACTGAACTTGCAAAGAAAAACCCAGCAGAATGTTGCATCATGATGATCTATGAGGGCTTCAAAGAGTTTCAAGACTTTTAAGGAGATTAAAAAAACTAATTTGAAGCATAATTTTAAAGCATTAGAATCAAAAAGAAAAAGGCAAATCTTCATGATTATAATAAGGTATGTATTTCCCCCCAAATCCTTCACCTTATATATCTGATTCAGATAGTTACAAGTCATTCTCTCTTCAGAGTTAATTTCTAGTAATTCTTTACATCTATGAAGCTCGTTCAATTTTCCACACGTTCATATTTCATATATATCTTATGCATGCTATTTATACAAGAAAAGTTAATAGTTATAAATATATCCTACTGTTTAAAAATGCAGATGTTAAATCTAATCAGAAATGTTGTGCAGATGAAAAGTTTAAAATATTCTTTTATTATAAAAGCCTTAATTTTGGAATTATAAAAGTATAAAGATAAGTAAAAAAACCGCTAATCCCATCTTCCATAAATAACCACTGATAATGTTTTGATGTATAGAGCCTTCTCATCATACATACAATATTTTATAAAATTGAGATTACGCTATTTGACTTTTTTCACTTAGCTATGTTGCCAATATTTACCCATGTCATTTAACAGTTTTCTACATCATGATTTTTAGTAGCTGTGTAGTAAGCCATCATAGGATTATGCTTAACCCTTGTCCTCTTGTTGGACTTTTAGGTTCGTTCCTTTATTTAATTAATGTGAATAACAGACTGATGAAATCCAGGGCAGTGGAGACGAGCAGCAATGGGGAACAGGAGGCCTGACTCAAGGACCAGCTCCGAGTGGTTTCGGGTAAGTCACTTCACCTCTCTGAGTTCCAGTTTCCTCACTTAGAAAATTTCGGGCTGAACTAGATGAAGTTCCAGATCCTCTTTAGTGCTAGCATCACTCCCAGCACCTCCAGGATTAAAGAGCATTTTGGCCGGGAAAGTCTTGACTAGGGCGCTGCAGTGGAGAACTCTGAACAGCTAGAAGGTAACATCAGGGCCTGCACTTTGTGGGTTGTTTGCAGAACTAAAACAGTAAGAAGTGAACCGTGGCACCGGGAAAAGTGAGAAAGCATCAGAATACCTCTGATTCTGCCAGCCCCTTCCTCTCCTGAGAGCTCAGAAGGATTGACGTGCAAACTTGCCATCCCTCTACACTCCAAACATGCGTTGGTCAACTGGAGGATGATGTTTACAAGTGTGATTGGACATTTGACACCTTTTGTATTTGTGCATATTTTCAGTTTCATAAGCAAGTTTTTAAAAAACACAGTTTAAAAATGCACATTGGTTTAAAGATAACTCATTTAAAAAAGTTTGCTTTATCAGGAGTCATTTTTTTTTTTCAATGGAGCTAAAGTTAAAGACTGGAAGAGGAAGAAAAGTATTGGATAATAAAAGTTCTATCTAATAAATAGATACACATTTTTTCATTTAACAAGTATTTATTGAACAGATACTATGTTTCGGTCCCAGTTCCAGGCATAGAGAGATGTAGAGAGGGTACAAAACAGACAAAGCCCTAGTCCTCATGAACTTGCACGTCTAGGAGACAATAAAGATACAAAAAATATATCATGTTGTTACGGGCTGTCAGATGGGGATGCCTACCAAGCAGGAAAAAGGAAGTAGGACATAGGAAGTAGGAAATGTGGGAACTAGGGAGGAAGCATGCTATTTTATGTCAAGGGCACAGGAATGGCCACTCTGATAACGTTACTTGAAGAGAGCCCTGAAGTGTGTAAGAGATCCAGCCACGCAAGCTCTGAGGAAAGAGTGTTCTAGGCAAGGTCAATAGCAAGTAATTTCTTGAGGTAAGAGGGTATGTTTTTTATTCTTTGCCACCTTGAGGAGAACAAACAGAACAGGGAGAAAAGTAGTAAAAGATGAAGTCAAAGAGACAACAGAGAGCGGATCCTATACGCTCCTTCCAGGAACCTGGCGTTTATTCTGAGTCAGATGGCAGCAATTAGAGGAGTTGGGGCAGAGAAGTGGCGTGATCTGATTTAGGCTTTAAAATGACCTTTCTGGATGCTTTGTTGAAATATATGTGGGTGGCTGTTGAAGGATGAGGGGGGCAGGAGATGGGAAGACAAATTAAAATGCTATTGTGGTAATTCAGAGAAATGCAACATTGCCTACACTAGGGTAAAACTGTAGGAAGGTGAGAACTGGTCTGTCTGGTGTATTTGAAGGTATAGCTAAAAAGATATGCTGATAGATTAGGGTATGAGATAAAAGGGGAATCAAGGATGATGGCAAAGATTTTGGCCTGAGTAACTAAAAGAATGGAACTGCCATCATTGAAATCAGAAAGACTTTGGAAGCAGGGGTTTGGGGAGGAAATTTGAAGTTTAGGTTTGAACACGTTTGGTTTGAGATGCCACCTAGAAACACAAGCAGAGAGTTCACAGAGGCAATTGGAGATACGAGTCTGGAGTTCAGGGCACAGGTCTGGGCTAGAGATAGAAATTTGGGGGTCATCATCATAAGATGAATTCCCTAAATAACTTTAACCATCCCATATAAATATTTTTTAACATTAAAAGAATGTACGGAAAAACTCAATTAAGTCAGAAAATGATTAATAAAGATTTATGCTTGAGTCTCCCTGCAAGTAAGATCCCCTTGTTTATTATTTTTAAATCAATCTGTGCTGCTTAGATGAAATCCCACTTTAGAACAATGTCTTTTATTGCTTTAGATGATTACTCTAGCTTATGAAAATCATTGCTCTGGTGTTCTCCCTCTACACAGAGCAGCTGTCAACTTCAATGAAATTTGTATCGGAAAGGAGTGAGGTTTCACAAGCAATCATTGATTGTAGAGCTAGAATGGCGTAATGACTCCTTTAATCTAGGGCTTCATCTTACAGAGAAATGAAAAAACAGAAGTTCAAAAGGCAGAAGTGGCTTTCCAAAGTCATTCAGCTAGGACACTTATTAATTATTTACTTAATGCAACAAATATTTACTGAGTACTAGGTGCTGGGTGATGTTCTAAGGTTTGGAAATCAATCAATCAATAATAAAAATAAAGACTCTGTCACATGGAATTTACAGTCCCTTTAGGGGAGCTATAAAACAAAACAAATAGGCTGGGGCCGGCCCCGTGGCCCAGTGGTTAAGTTCGCACTCTCTGCTGCGGCGGCCCAGGGTTTCACCAGTTCAGATCCTGGGCGTGGACATGGCACCACTCATCAGGACATGCTGAGGTGGCGTCCCACATGCCACAATGAGAAGGACTCACAACTAAAATATGTAACTAGGTACTGGGGGGATTCGGGGAGAAAAAGTAGAAAAATAGAAAAGATTGGCAACAATTGTTAGCTCAGTTGCCAATCTTTAGGAAAAAAACAAACAAACAGGCAGATGTACAATATGACACATGATTGATAAGTGCCATGAAGAAAAAAGAATCAGGATAAGGGTAGGGTGCTAAATAACTTATTGTCCAAATTGGGACACTTTTTTAAATAAAAGGAGCTGAAAACTAGATGGGATGTCAGGTCAACAGGCATAAGCTCGCATGTCCAGTCCAGATAAATGAAAATGTAAGGTCATCCAAATAAATTGGATCAGGGATACTGAGGGAATGAGTCAGCTTTATTTCACATAAAGTGGTCAGGAGTATGGTGACATAGTGACATCTGAGGAGAGACCTGAAGACTATCAAGGAAGGACACACGCATATATTTGAAGTAGACTGTTGCAGGCAAAGGAAATAACAATGAAATGTCTCTGAGGAAGGAGGAATCTGGAGAAACAGCAAGGAGGTCCATGTGGTGCTAGAGAGCAACCAAGAGGAAGAATGGTAGGCGATGAGGCAGAATGATGCAGGAATTTTTAGGCTATTAAAATTATTTCAGTGTTTATTATGCTTGATAGAAGAAGCCATTTGTTGGTTATGAAACAAGAAGTGGCAATATCTAATTTTCATTTTAATAATAATAGTCTGACTGCCCTACTGACAATAGATTGAGGTGGGGATTGGGGATTAAAAACAATACCATTTACAATGACAGCAAAAAAAATATGTAGTAATAAATTTAACAAAAGCTGTACAAGGAGTCTACTTGAAAATTTTATTGTTAAAATTAAAGAAGACAAGTATATGGAGAGATACATCAAATTCGTAGGTTAGAAGATTCAATATTATAAAAATGTCAATTTCCCAAAAATTCCTAGGTTGGGTGTATTTCCAGTCAAGACTCAAGCAGTTTATTTTTTGGTATAAATTAACAATCTGGTACCGATAGTTATGTAGAAATGCCAATGCCCTAGAATGATTTTTAAAAAATTTTTAATGGAGCAAATTTGAAAGATTTGCATAATTTTAAGAATTATTATAAAGCTAAATTAATTATTTATATAGAATAGAAAAATAGATCAATTAATCAAAAGAGGAAGTCTAGAAATAGGTACATATACAATGAAATTTGGTAATTTTATTTTTGCAAAGATGCCAATGAAATTTAATGTGGACAGAGAAGATTATATGTGTTTTTCGACATATTGTACCAGAATAACTGGATATCTACATGGAAAAAAATGTGACTTGACCCACCCCTCACTCCTTATACAAAAATTAACTCAAGACTGAATGTAGATCTAAACAGAAAAAATCAATCTAAAAGACCCCTTAATGAAAATATTAGAGAATATCTTTGCAAGCTTAGAGTATTCCAGGTCTTCCCAGAACACAGAAATCACTAACCATAGTAACAAGTTTGATAAACTGAACTTCATTAAAATTAAAAACTTCTGTTCAAAAATAGTCATTATTAAGAAAATTAAAAGGCAAGTCTCAGTGGGGTAAAAGCATTGCAATATATTTACCCAACAAAGGATTTGTATTTAGACTATATAATTTCTAAAATTCAATAATAAAAAACAACAAACAATAAAAATTGACACAAAACTTAGACATTTACAAGGTAAGGTGTATGAATGGTCAATAAGCACAGTTATTAAGGCAGTGTAAATTACAACCCAATGAGATACAGTGAGTAGATACAGTTCTACTACAATTCTGAAGTTAAAAAATAAAACTAATTATAATATATTGGATTATTTTATGTCAACCTGGTCAAACTGAGGACTACGTTTCCCAGAATTTCCTTTTCTGTTTCAGATTTGGCCAAAAGAGGAACTTGTATATGATTTAAAGCATATACAGGAAACAGCGGCCGTTACTCTCAAAAGCTTGTCAGTGTCAGATTTAGTGCCACACAGGTGCTCATGTATCCACTGGGTCACAAGACGACCTCATTTTGCCCAATCGTCAAACTCATCTTACAGGCTAATCAACAGCAGCCCCACTTCTTTCATCAGATGCTTGGCTGTGGACACGAAAAGATGGTGGCTACGCAAAGGTGGCGACTTCCCATAGAGCCTGCCATGAGCTTCCTCTTCTTGGTCCTACTGCAGTGGCTGGATGTGCTTGTTTCCCAAGTTTCTCTGCAAGCTCTAACCTGTCGTCCTGCACCAGCACTTTAGGTAGACTCATCAGCGACTCTTTTCCTGATCCTCCAACGACCCTTTCATTTACTCCATCTCCTCTCACTTTTGTGTAAGGTCTAAATCCTGTAAGAAATGCCTTATTCAGCCACACTCATCCTAGCTCTGCTTCCCTGACTAACCCTTGATTACCACACTTCTTGCCAACTCATCTGCATTTGGATCTGATTTAGATAACTAGATCCTCAACTCTGAGTCCGATGCCATTATTGAAATGAAATTTTGGGGAGTTCTGGGATGAGAATGATTATATTTTTCATGTGACGAGAAGATACATGATTTATGGTCAAAGGCGAGCTTGCAGTAGCTTGCAAAAAGGCCTCAAATACTTGCTATTCCCTGTAGCAATACTCCTTTCCAATGTGCCTTTCAGTTCATCCCCTTAAAGGTGAAGTCCGTTTCCCCACCCCTTAAATATGGTCTGAGCTGCCTGACTTTTCTTGGCTACTGAGAGATTAGCAAACATGAACCAAGCAGAGCATTGAAAAGTGAAAGTGTATTGGCACTTGCCTTCTCTTGCTGATTTTGTAACCTAGCTGCCATGTGGATGAGTCCTTACTAGCTTGTGAAACACACAAGGCCAAGTCACACCTGTCATCCCAGTGACAATGAGGTAACTACCAAATATACAAATGAGGCTATCCTACAC
Source organism: Equus caballus (assembly GCF_041296265.1). Taxonomy (NCBI): domain Eukaryota; kingdom Metazoa; phylum Chordata; class Mammalia; order Perissodactyla; family Equidae; genus Equus; species Equus caballus. The sequence continues at coordinate 19,850,114 of NC_091714.1, forward strand.
CATCCACTTCCAATGAGCTGGCTCAGATCGGGGTTATTTTATGTCTCTAAGTTACATAGACATTTGTTATGAAGCAGAAACTAACCAATACAAATGTCAAATGTTGAGAGGATGCCAAACAACCACAACTCTAAGTCATTGATGATAGGAAATGACTGGAAAACTATTTGGCAGTTTCTTATAAACACATGCCTATCTTAGTATCCAGCAATTCCAGTTTTAGGTATTTACCTAACAGAAATGAAAACACATGTTCACACAAAGATTGGTACAAGAAAGTTTACAGCAGATTTACTCATGATAGCAAAAAATGGAAATAACCTAAATGTCCATCAACAGAATAAACAAAATGCTATATATTCAGTAATACCATTCAGGAATAAAAGGAATGAATTACAGGTATTTACATGGATAAATCACAAAAACGTTAGGCTTAGTGAATGAAGCAAGATACAATAGTGTTTACTATGCAATTCCATGTATATGAGGTTCCGGGAGAAATATATAAAGAAAGAGAGAAAAGGGAATGATGGCATATGCAAAGATATGATTATAATGACAAACCATGGAATTAAGCTGGGTGTGGAGAGAAACTGAGGACATTAGGAGCTGATGAACAGTAAATTGGAGGTAGGATCTAGAAAGCATAGGTCCTGGATGGGTTGAAATGAGATAGAAAAAAAAGGAGGTTTTTTGTTAGAGGTTTAAACGCTTGACATTGTCAGCTTGGTTTTTATTTTGTGTCTCTATGATTTTTTTTTCTCTTCTCTCCCCAATATTCCTGCTATGGTTTATGTCCCAGCTAAATATTAGTTAACTTCATAGGCCTTTATGAGCAAAGCAAGCAAAGATACCACAATCTAAAAAAATGGTCAGCTTTGGACCCCAGAAAAGCGTAATAAAATAGTTTCCAGAATTGACAGAAAAAAGTATACTATTACTAGAAGCACAATTATCAAGAATAACAATACGACAATTTTAGTTTAAAAACAGCTTCCCACTCCCTAAATATGCTCATCTATACATGATCACTTGATTCTGAAGAAGAGCCCTTCCAGGTAAACAGGGCAAGGGTGGTTATCGTTCTGTTCTTACTGATTCAGATAATAAGGGGAAAGTGTGTTGGCAACTTGCTCAAAATTATACAGCTAGTAGTGTTTCCTCAAAGCCATGTCCAGAAGACAGTTTTAACTCCAAGTGCACTGTGTTTCTTGGCGGACTAGATTGGAAAATGTGTTTTGTCAATCCACACAAATGTGTGTTGACATTTAACTCAACTCTGGGATATGAGATAAAATTTAACAACCTGAAAGAGACAAGCTAACTCAATTTTATGCCACTAATTCATTCTGACAAATATTGACAAAAGACTCAGAAACCAAATTCAAAAATTAACTCAGAGATTTCTATTCCTCGTTCATGGAATCTAAAGCTTTCTTTAGGGTAACTAGGTCTTTGGGGGTGGCTTGCTTTTGTTTTGTTTTAATCTATTTTAAAAACGTATCAATGACAACATAAAAGTTCAATGGAAAAACTCTTTAAATTCTTAATATTCTTCTGTTCTCGTCTTATTAAAAATAAATCCTAAGTAAAAGTCTTGTCTCTGCGTGAAGTTTAGAGAAGGGAGAGCATTTTCAATGTGCTAATTTGGACGTACTGAGAGATCTTTCACACACTTTTTGTGTAGGACCCAGTGGAATGTAAATTTGGTTTTAGAGAAGAGATCGGGTCTGAAGGCAGTCTTTTGAATCGCTAAAACTTCCCTGAGGAAGTTCTGGGGAGACCATTAGATTACAGGCCCAACTGTTGATGTGGGTCAAGTTTACTAAAACTAGTACTTCTATTCACTCTGCCATCTGTGACATCTAACTTTTAACACAACTTAAAATACATCTTTATGCAAGATGATTGTTTTATCTATTGCTGCATAACAATCCAGCCCAAATCCAAGAGTTTCAAACAAATCCAAGAGTTTAAAACAATCATTTTCTTACTCCTCAAAGTTCTGTATGTTGATTGGGAAACGTGGGTAGTTCTAGTCCTGGATGCCAGCTGGGACGACAGTTACTGGGTGGCTCTACTGGGTTGAAGCATCCAAGATGGCTCACTCACATGGCTGCCAGTTGATGCAAGCTGAAGGTTGGGAGCTCAGCTGGGCATATTGACCACAGCACCTCACATGGCCCGTCGTGTGGCTTGGGCTTTTCATAGGATGGCAGCTAGGTTCTGAGAGGCAGGGTTTTAGCAGCGAGCGTTCCCAGAGGGCAGAAGCAAAGGCTGCCAGTCAGTCGTCTAAAGGGCTAAGCCTGGAACTGGTGTGGTGTCACTTCTGCCATAAGCTACTGCTTAAGCAGTCATGGGGCCAAACTGGATTCAGATGGAGGCAAAAGAAACACCACACTCCAAGGAGAGAGCTACAAAGAAATCGTGACCATCTTTAAGCCACTTAATCTCTTCTTAACAATAAAACTAGGGATTACATAAAAGATTTTTTGGGGAAAAACATTTTATATGTCATTTCTTCAATATTTATCTCAATGATACGCTAGTTATGTGGCAAATAATGCCACATTCATATTCAGATTGTAGTCCGCATTCTATGCTTTTCTTTGTTGGGGATTGTTTACTTCTTTCTGTAGAGTGCAACTTTAAAGGCACAACTTTAACAAGCATATCTGTTCCTTCATGACAGGCTTTTTCCCCATTTACTTATGTGAAATTAAAGTCAGAGCTGTCAGAATGTCTTTCAGATCATAGAGCGAGATCTCTCCATCACTACGTCATATTTCGCCCTCCAATCATCAGCTGCATCCCACACGGAGCATTAAATGTGTGCACCTGGGTGACCTCTTTCATTATTTATTTCCAATTTCTAGCCTCTGCACAGTAAAATTATAACTGAGTGAGAAGCAATTTCTGTTCAGTTCAAGAATCTGTTGAAATCATTCAAGTAACTTGCCCATAGCAACAGAAAGATGCCACAATGTCATACTTGCAGTTTAATGCTGAACTCTGCAAATTGCACAGATATATTTTTCTTTTTCATAAAGGTAAACAGTTCAAATATCAGAGCAGGTATGCTCCTATATCAGCAGACTCAATATACAAAGTTTTAAATTACAAACTAAATTTGAGATTTAACGTTTTCTTTTTCATTAGCATTTACCACTTACTGGAAAATTCGTTTTTTAAATATCTCATCAAATGTATTATTGTGTTTAGCATAGAGGAATTTACTGATTATATTTCACAGAACCTACTCTATGACTCTGTGCTAAGACTCTACAACTGTCCTGATCACTATAGCTATGTAGTAAGTGGTAAAATCAGGAAGTGTACGCCCGTCTACTTTGTTCTTCTTCGAGATTGTTTTGGCTGTTTGGTGTCTACTGCATTTCCATATGAATTTTAGGATCAGTTTATCCTTTTCTGCAAAAAAGGCAATTGGGCTTTGATAGGGATTCATTTAATCTGGAGATCATTTTGGGAACTATTGTCAATTTAACAATATTAGATCTTCCAATCCATGAACACAGGATGTTTTTCTATCTACTTAGATCTTCTTTCATTTCTTTTGATAATGTTTTGCAGTTTTCAGTGTACAAATCTTACACTTCCTTGTTTAAATTTATTCCTAAGTACTTCATTTTTGATGGTATTTTAAATGAAATTGCTTTGTTAATTTCATGCTCATATTGCTTGCTGCTGTATAGAAATACACCTAATTTTTGTATGTTGTACATTGATCTTGTATACTGCCACCTTGCTGAGCTAGTTTATTAGAAACCAAAGCTACTAGTTTTTTATTGAATTCTTTAGGGTTTTCTATACATAAGATAATGTTTTCTACAAATAAAGATAATTTTACTTCTTCCTTTCCAATCTGGATGCCTTTTAATTCTTTTTCCTGACAAATGCCCTGGCTAAAACATCCAGAACAATGTTGAGCAGAAGTGGCAAGAGTGGACATACTTCTTTTGTTCTGGAAATTTTTAGTTTTTCACCTTCAAGCATGAAGTTTGCTCCAACCTCTATGGAAAACAATATGCAGTTTCCTCAAAAAACTACAAATAGATCTACCGTACATCCAGTAATTCCAATTTTGGGTACATACCCAAAGGAAATGAAAACAGCAGTTCCGTGAGATATTTGCACTTTCATGTTTATTGCAGCATTATTCACAATAGCTAAGATATGCAAAGAATCCAAATGCCCACCAATGGACGAATGGATAAAAAAGATGTAATATATGTGAACAATGGAATATTATTCAGCCATGAGAAAGGAGAATATCCTGCCATTTGCAACAACATGGATGGACCTTGAGCACATTATGCTAAGAGAGATAAGTCAGACAGAGAAAGACAAGTACTGTTATGATATCACTTACATGTGGAATGTAAAAGAGTCAAACCTGTAAAAAAATAAAAAAAGGGAACAAAACAAAAATGGCAGTTACCAGAGGATGGGGGTAGGGAGTAAGATTGATGATGTTTAAGGGTACAAGCTTGTAATGAGTACTAAATAAGCCATAGAGATCTAATATACAGTATATTGAAAATAGACAATAATATTGTACTATAAGTATGTAATGTGATAAATATCATCACAATGGCAATCATATTACAATATATAAATGTATCAAAGTAACATGCTGTACAAAAAAAAAAAGCATGATGTTTGCTGTGGGTTTTCAATAGACGGCTTTTATCAGATTGAGGAAGCTCCCTTCGATTCCTAGTTTGTTGAGTGTTTTTATTAAGAAATAGTGTTGGATTTTGTTAAATGCTTTTTCTGCATATATTTAGATGGTCATGTGTTTTTGTTCCTTTATTCTATTAATATGGTGCATTACACTGATTTTTTTTTGTTGGTTGAACCGATCTTACATTCCTAGGAAAAATCCCTCTTGTCATGGTGTATAATTATTTTTGTACGCTGCTGGATTGGATTTGCTAGTATTTTTTTGAGGATTTTTGCATCTTTATTCATGAGGGCTACTGGTCTCTAGTTTTCATTTCTTGTGATGCCTTTTTCTACCGTTGGCATTGGGGTAATACTGGTTTCATAGAATGAGTTAGGAAGTGTTCCCGCTTCCTTTGCTTTTTTGGAAGAATTAGTGAAAGATTGGCATTAATTCTTCTTTAAATGTTTGATAGAATTCACCACTGAAGCCATCTGATCTTATACTCCTCTGTTTTGGAAGTTGTTTGATTGCTAACTCAATCTCTCTACTTGTTATATGTTCACTCAGATTTTGTATTTCTCCTTTAGTTCAGATTAATGCCAACCTAATTTCAATAACACATAGAAACTTTGCTCCTATGTATCTCCGCTCCCCCAGTCTTCCTACTGTTATTGTCAGAAATTACATCTTTATTCATTGTGTGCCCATTAACACAGATTTTTAACTATTGATTTATGTAGTTGTCTCTAAAATCAAATAGAGAAAAATGAATCACAAACAAAAAAAATACATTTATACTGTCTTTTACATGTACCTAGGCAGTTAGTTATCTTTATCAGTGTTCTTTATTTTTTCACGTGAATTTGCCTGACTGTGTAATGTCTTTTTATTTCAGCCTGAATGACTCTAGCAAACAAATGACTTTAGTATTTATTATGGGACAGGTCTGCTAGTGATAAACTCTCACAGTTTTTATGTGGGAATGTGTTTTTCTTCTTAATTTTTGAAGGATAATTGTGTCAGATATAGAATTCTTGGTTAAAAGTTTTTTCTTTCAATACTTTGATACGTCAACTCATTGCCTCTGGTCTCCATGGTTTCTAGTAAGAAAACACTTAATCCTATCAAGGATCCCTCGTGTGTGATGTCACTTCTCTCTTGCTGCTTTCAAGATTCTCTGTCTTTCTCTTTGGACAGTTTGATGATGATATGTCTAGGTATGGGTCTCTTTGAGTTTATTCTACTTGGAGTTCATTGAACTTCTTGGATGTGTAGATTAATGTTTTTCATCAAATTTGGGAAGTTTGGACTATGATTTTTTCACGTATTCCTTCTGCCCTTTTCTGTCTCTTGTCTCCTTCTGAGACTCTCATTATGCCTATGTTGGTATGATTAATGGTGTCCCACAGGTCTCTGAGGTTCTGGTCATTCTTCTTCTTTTTGTTTTCTTTCTGTTTCTTGGGCTCAGTAATTTCAATTATCGAGTTTACTGATTCTTTCCTCTTCCTGCTCAAATCTGCTGTTGAGTCTTTCTAATGAATTTTTCATATCCTTTTTATGCTTTTCAATTCCAGATTTTTTATTTTTTTAAAAAATAACTTCTACTCTTTATTTCTACTCTATATTTCACGAGCCATCCATCTCATCCTTTCTTTTTGTTCATTATGCATGGTTTCCTTTAGCTCTTTGAATGCATTTAAAACAGCTAATTTAAAGTCTGTCTAGACAGTCCAACAGTGTAATGTCTAAATTTCCTCAGGAATACTTTTTTTGTTTCTTTGCATACATTGTGGGTTTTTTGTTGAAAACTGGACACTATGACTATTACAATGGGGAAACTCTGGAAATCAATTTCTCTTTCTCCCAGCCCCCACCTAGGCTTGTTGAAGTTGCTGGTTATTGTAGTTGTCGTTTGCTTATTTAATGAATTTTCTGAACTAACTCTGGAAACCATGTATCCTTTGTCACATGTGGCCCCTGAAATATCTGTTCTTAGGCTAGTGATCAGCTAATAATTGAGTAGAGATTTCATTAAATGCCTGGAACCACAAAATCTCCCAGTCTTTGCCAAGAGGTATGCCTTCAATACTAAACCACAGCAGTTTACAACTCTATATTAGCCTTTACCTTCTGCTTCCACAGAACCTTAAGAGCTAGAGGTGAGAGCTTATGGGCTTTACAGTTCTCTCTTGAACAGACACACACTGTCTTGGGAATCTGTGGGTTTCTAGATTTCTAGGAATTTGTCAGAGCTTTGCAAAATTTTTATAGATGCCTCATTCCTCAGGCTTCCCTCCCAAGCTTTTTGGATAGTCTATCATTTGCCCCACTGTTATGTATTGCTTCAGGCAGCAGGGTCTAAAATGTTTGCCTGTTAATGTTTTAGACAAAAGTCCCCAAATAGCAGTTTTAGTACTAAGCCAGTTTGGAGTCAGGTAAAATAATGACTAGCCTTTTGAGATGGTCTTCCAGGGAACCATCAGATAAGTCAAAACAAATAGTCGTGTCTGCATCTTTTAGTACTGAGAATACAGGCTGTTATTTTCAAGGCTGCCTCTGAGCTGGGAATAAGGAGTGAGACTAGGATAAATGACAATGCAACAAAGCTTGCTGTTTATACTGAGATTCAGCCATTGTTCTTAAGTAAGCACTCCCTGGGTTGCTATAAGCCTTTGAACAAATTCCAGGGCTTCAGAAAAGTAAATTCTCAAAATTTTACCAGTTTTCTGTTCCTTTTGTGGACGGCCAGAACTTTGGACTTCCTTGCTCAACTGTTTTTGCTGACCTCACCTCTGTAATATTAGTATTTAATATTTCACAAATTGCTGCTCACCGAATCTAAGTCCTTATTTTTATGTGGATTTTTTGAAATAGTTTTCTTGGCTGGCGTCTCTGATCCCAATCACAGCTCCCTCTAATCCAGTGATAGCAGTCCTCAATTTGTAGGATAAAGTCTAAACTCTTTGTTACGGCACAAAAAACCTTGCTCCTGACTCGTCCCATGAGCCACAATACTTTTACTATTCCACCCTGGGTATTCCTCACGTGTCCACTCTCTCTGACCCTGACTCTGCTTACGGAGTGCTGCTGCCTGGAATTCTATTTCTTCCCTTCTCCTCCACTGCTCACATCTGTGTAGCACCTCATGCAAAAGGCTTTCTACACACACAGGACAGTTTGGGTACCTTTCCTGGGTGTCCAGACAGGCTCGTACCTCTAACACATACATGCCTCATGGGATTATTGTAAGGATTAAATAAATTAGCACATATAAAGTATGTATTAAAGAATTATATAAATGTATGTTATTATTTTTATCATCACACTGAATATAATTGTTGGCTTACTTCTCTGCCCACACTAGACAGTGAGCGGCATGAGGGACAAGATTCTATTACTTCTTGGTAGTCCCAGTTCCTAGCATAGTGTTTGACACATATTTTTCATATGTTTCAAGACATATTTTTTTAACATTTTAAAATCCTTGAAATTTGGATGTATCTTACAATTGAAGAAGTTTACAGTTGCTGTCAGGCAGGCAGGAAACACGACATGATTGTCATTGCGTGAGCATAACAGTACTTGGTCACAGGCATAGGTGATTTCCTCATTCATATCCGAGTTTTATGGATTGTTGTTATTAAGTGTGTGGAATTTGACTGCTATTTAATAGGTATTCAAAAAGGTTATAGCATAATTTTCTTTGAAATAAGTTACTGTGTGTCTAAAAACATGCTTTGCAATAGCAACAAGCATCAGGTTGATATTAATGAAGCAAATATTTGTCACAGGAGGAATAACCACAATTTCTTTCTTTTTTTGTTTTTTTTTTTGCTAAATAACCAGCCATCCAGTTCTTTATTGTACCTAAGAGAAGAAGACACTTACACGGAGCTGAAACTGTTACATCTTGCTACTGAAATACATAAAAAGAGACTGCTTATATAACTGCAGCCCTCAGAATAGAAGAAAGAAATTCCAAGACAAAAAGAAGCTGGTGTGATCAATTTTTGAAGGATTGTCATTAAGACATAAAACATCAAATTGTCAGGACCGTTCTGCTATTCTAAACTTTCGTTCACAGGCAACTTGATAGAGGATAATATGCTACATTATGTTATGGTATGTTGTGTTATGATTTGAGAAGTTATATTTTTTCACAGGAAGATCAAAATAGTGATGTGTTCCACAATATCTCAGATTTGACGCAATGCTATAATAGCTGCGTTTGTTTCACAATTGCAATAGCTGTAATCTTTCAGTGAATTTGTAAATGAATGAGTTAATCATAACTGACTCTGCCACATACTGAATTGTCTTTGACAAATCTGTTTGAGCCTCTGCGTTCTCACTATAAGGATGTTGATGTTATGTATCTTCTTAATGAGTAAGGATTAAACACACACACACACTTTTAAAATAATAGTGCCTGCCACATAGTAATTGCTGACTGTGTTTATTTCCCTCTTTCTGACCACGGAGTAAGCCTTTGCCTTGTAATCAAGCCTGAGTGGGCTTCGCCAGTTTATTAACCAGCGGTGAATTACTGACTTATAGATCAATCTATCCAGTTTTAAAATGAATTCAGACTTAGCTGACATCAGAGAGGATTTCTAAATTATTAAGCACTGTATTATACAAATACAAAGGGAGGATACTTTGTTTTTTAGTCACTTGAAATTTTCTGTCTTTTAAGTTCTTCAGAAGCAGGAATCTGTTTTTTTACCTTTCTGGTGTGGTTTGGGTAGTCATGACTGGAGGATGGGACTACTCGACTGTCTTTACTTGTCTGTTGCTTTCCCAAAATTAGGGCTGGGCTCAGAGTTGCTTGTCTCACCTGCGTGAGGACTGACAAAGAAAGGGCCAGCCACTCTTTTTGGAGCAGAGGTGATATTTTTATTTTATAGAGCAGAAGGTAAATTAGAATTTCAGTAACAGTAAGGATCATAATCTAGAAAGCAGTTATTAGAGTGTCTGTGTGTCTTAAAGGATTTCTTGAAAAAGACATGTAGCGTCACTGGCATTAGAAAGTCTTTTTAGGGGCACACATTATTAAAAGCAGGTGAAATCATCTTTTAAAGTACTCAGCACAGTTCTTGGCACGTAATAAAAACAACCACCACAATAATAAGTGATCTCTCATTGCTGAATCAAGGACGTACATTGCATAAGCTTTTATTTCTACCATTCCAAATAGGCTGTAGTTGATTTAGCACTTAATTTTCAAAGCACTTTTCAGTAAGTTACAAAATTATGTTCCTATATAAAGGATTTGTATGTTTTCTACATCCATGATTTTATCGGATTATGAAAGTAATACCCCGGTACCATTCTACTTCTAATCCATTATTTCCAATTGTTTTGCTCTTATAAACATTGTTCCAACGAATATCCTTGCAACATGAAATAAATTTACCTATGTTCAAGCATTTCTGTAGGATAAATGGCACTGTGGACATGCAATGTAAATGGCATTTGTAATTTTGATAGTTATTGTCCATTTGTTCTTCATATAAATTTTGTGAATTTGCTTTCTCTTCTGCATTATGAGACCCTGTTTTGCCACACTGTTGTAGTTTTTGGCCAGTCTAATAGTCAAAACATGATATTTTAGTGTAGCTTTGAATTTGCCTTTTTGTGAGTGCGTTTGAACATCTTTTCATCTGTTCAATAGTCATCTGTATTTCCTCCTCGGTTAACTGGGCCTGCTTGTTCTTTTTGCTTATTTTTCTATTAGGTTGCTGCTCTTTTTGACTTGTAGGAGTTCTTTAAAAGTCAAAGACAGTAGCAGTTTAACTATAATATGGAATACTTTTCTTGGATTATCTTTCAAGTTTATTTATGGTGAGTTTTGGCAATGTATTTCTTTATTTTTGTGTCATTGAATGTATCAGATTTTATGATCTTTGTGTCATACTTAGAAAAGTTTTCCCAATTGCAAGATTTTTTAAAAGTTGCATGTTTTATCTTAGTAATTTTTAAATTTAAATTATTAATCTATCTGAAATTAATTTGGATAAGTGATGAGAGTCAGGGATCCAATGTTTTCCCAGGGTGACTCCTCTGTTATCCCAACACATTTTATTAAATAATCAAATTTTCTTTGCTGTTCTGACATAGCATCTCTTCATATAATACATTTTCACATGCTTTTAGATTAATTTTTGGACTTTCTAACCCTTTGATCTGTCTGACTATTCTTATGCTAATATCAACTTTATTTTTATTTTTCTTACAGTTAGAGGTGTATAGAATACTCATTTCAGCAGAACATGGAATGACCTAAGCCTTTATCATCATCACAGAAGGAACTTTTGGTATATATAAGTAAATATAAAATCTTTTCAAAAATTCAATGGTCATAATTTTATTTTATTAGTCAAATTTTAGAAGTTTTGTAGTGCAAAGAAACTATTTCATTATCTTGAAAAGTATTGTTCATTGTTCCATTTCAAAGTCCATAGATTAAGGACAAATACCACGAGCAGCTGGGTTGTTCCTGTCTAGTACAATGTGTGATGCTAAACTGAGGTTCATTTCAACTGGGGTTAGTGGAATGGTCCTCCTCTCTCTCTCTTTATATATATATATATATATATGTTTTTTTTCTTTTTTTTTTTCAGTTAGCCTGTCCAGTATAGGATACCCATGATGACGACATTGATCCTTTTTTCTTTCAAATAATAATTAAAGTATGCATATATTTCCCCTACAATTTCTGGACTTGAAGACTTGGCTTATGGTGGTGATGCTATTTCATCGATGCTGTATCATGAACTTAGATGCTTTCAGAATAGTTTTAGAAATAGATGTAGATTGTTACCCTTAATGCTCACTTCTAACATTTTCTTGCATTTCCATATCACATTATTCCTGGAGAAAACTTTTTCCTTAACCCATGGACCTTGAAATGCAACAAGGAGCAGTATTTTTCAAAATAACAAAATTGCCTCAATTTTCATCTGCATCTCAGGTATATTGGTTCCTCATCAATGTCAGTATTTTCTCTGGAGTGGAATGATAAATGATGTTGTAGCAAATATCACGTTAGAGATATATGCACTCCCGGGCATATTACCTCAGCTGCTTCATCAGCAGGTCCCAGCAAACTCATCACATTCTCTGCAAGCAAAGCTTCCTTTATGCTACTTAATAACAAGGAATTTTTTTTTGTAGTTTTTATTCATATTCATTTTTCACATGTAATAGCGTCTATTCTATCTTTCTAAACATCTCATATATGTTCAGAACAGGCAGTTCCAACATCTTGTTTGTCATATGGTTTGTCTTTGAATAAAAAGAAATTATAAAAATGGCTCACAGTTTTTCTACTTGTGGTCAGTAAATATTACTTTACTCAACACTATAATTACTTCCTGATCATAAGAATGTTAACAAAATTTTAAACCTCTCTTAGTTTCCAGTATACTTGTTCTATTGTCAGTGACAATTTCACGTCACTTTTCTTTGCGATTTTCTGTTCCGTAAACATATCTTCAGACACTTTCACTGTGTTGATTCTGTGTGAGACCTATAAATCTCTCTGCTAGTATGTAAAACAGAAGCATTATTGAATTTATTAATGTGCCATGCTTTCAAATTTAATATTCCTGCATGTCCAAATGCCTGAAAGACTCAGAGGAGTACACAATATCACTAACAGTTAAAAAATTATTTTGCACGGAAAAATGCAATTCAGAAAAAAAAAAAATCTTTCTTCAGTAACGTCTTCTAGAAAGAATTTTTACTACAATTCATAACTTTGGAAAGTCTAAACAAATTCTCCTCTTCAACTATTGAAAATCATTGGAAGCCTATACCAACCTTTTCAATGACCTTGTCCTTTAAATTCTTAGTTTCCATAGACTCAAAACTAGAAAATTGTCTGGTTAGAACATTCTAGCGTTCTGTTTTCAAATTTGATTAATGGCTGGGGCCGGCCCGGTGGCGCAGCGGTTAAGTTCGCACGTTCCGCTTCTCGGCGGCCTGGGGTTTGCTGGTTCGGATCCAGGGTGCGGACATGGACATGGCACTGCTTGGCAGCCATGCTGTGGTAGGCGTCCCACGTATAAACTAGAGGAAGATGGGCACGGATGTTAGCTCAGAGCCAGTCTTCCTCAGCAAAAAGAGGAGGACTGGCAGTAGTTAGCTGAGGGCTAATCTTCCTCAAAAAATAAAACAAAAAAACCCAACAAATTTGATTAATGGAAAAAATATGTTTTGAATACTTGGTATTATCCTGACTTGTTTTTTCTTATTATTTAGATTCTTTATTATGTCTTGCTTCAAGATCATCTATTACAGATGTCATTGTACTTGATTTTGGGGGTTTTGTCCCCTCATTTCCACAAGGAGCAAGGTTAACATTCTCTTTTTAATTTATCTTGAAACGATTTGAAGATTTCCCAAGAGGAAACTTTTCTTGAAGGACTCTTGTCCTAAATGGAATCAAAAAACTAAAACGTAAATGCAGCTCTTAAAGGATAGTTGGCTAATGTTAGGAATACTAAGTAGAAAATTGAACAACTCTGCAATGATCAGAAGTCTGCGGTTGAGAAACCTTTTGCTACGAACAGCAATGTTCTTGGGTTCAAATAGAGAAATCGTGAGACAAAAATATGCTTTATTCAGCCTCAAGTTTACGTAGCTGTAAGAAAGGATATAGGATAAACAACACAGAATGCTTACAAAGGCATGACCGTGGGCTTGTAACCCCCAGGGAGTTTTCAACATCCCAGCCTTAGGATCACAGGATCCTAAGGGAGGCGGCTGAGCGAGTGCGCTCCACCTCCTCTCAGAAACCCTTCAGCCTCGCTTCCTAGCTTCCTACCTACTCATGCGCTCCCCTTCCGAGTTGCGTTACTAGACCCTATGCCTCCACATGGCTGCTTCTTCAGCACTGCTTATCGTTTACTCATGTAGAATATTGATGGTGAAGTCCAGTTGCTCAGTCACCTACACGGTCCTCAGTTGGATTCCTATTTATCTTGGATTCATTGTAGGCACACTCCTCACAATTCCTGAGTTAGTGCTTCAAGGAGGATTTGACCAAGGGTAAAATCATCAGGTGTCACCGAGGCTGGAAAAAAGGCTACCGAACCAAGAGTTATCTCTTTCCTTGCCAATAACCTACTCAGTCTCATATTAAATTTTTATAAACATTACATTAATAGTTATTCTGCATCATAGTACGTTTTTATAAACACTTATAGCTTTAAAAAGGACACAATCTTTTTTCCTAAATATACTCTCCTAATATTGGTATTAACTCTCAATCTATTTCTGTCTTTAAAGGATATTTATTAATAATTGTTTTAATATGTAAAATTATTTTCATAATCATTAGTTATGAGATATTTAAACATGATAGAATAGACGTTGGTACATACTAAAAAGAGAAGCTGAACAAAAATCACAAAAAATTCATATTAAGAAACCTAGTGTTGTCAGTAATTAATGGTTGCTTGCAGAGAATGTAATTAGTTTGCTGGAACCTGCTGAAGAAGTAACCAATTAACGTGCTTGAGAGTGCATACATTTCCTACAGGATATTTGCTATAGAAGTCATTTAATTTTTCAACTCCAGGGAAAATACTATTTTTTCAAAATAAAATTATCTTAATTCTTCCCTGCATCTCAGATATATTGGTTCATCACCATTGTTGGTATTTTCCCTGGATGTTAACTGTTGAGGACAATAGCTAAATTTAAAAAAAATCATATTCAGGAAATATCCACTTATTCCTATTTTTCGAAAGTTGTATTAATTTTTATATAATTATTTTTTAGCATTTATGGAAAAATCATGTTGTCCTCTTTTGATTTGCTTTTACTAAATAAGCAAATTTCATTAATACCTTTCCTAATAATCTTCATAGTAAACAACTGTATAGACCAGCGGGGGTATCTTAGACTGATCTTTATTGGGCCGTAGGTTTCATTTGCTCATTATTTATACAGGGTTTTTGCACTGCTCTAAGGTTGGCAGCTAGTTTGCTATTTTTGTGCACTCTGTCAGATTTCAGTATAAATATTACGCTAGCTTCATGTATATATACTTTTTAATCCTGGGTAAACTTCATGTTCTGCTCATTTTTATTATAAAGGGCTTTCTTCCTAGCAAATAACATTTCTTTGATGATTGAGAGCATCAATATGTATTTATGGACAGATGAACTCACAACAGTGTGTTGCTTCTTTCTTAATAGTAAGTTTGGGATGATAATAATGCACTAGGAAGATTGATGTCATGGAGTTCATAGAGACTGCTTCCTGCTTCCTCCCTCCACTTACGAAAGGTCCACTCCCTTCCTCTGACTCCAACACAGTGATAATGTAAATTTGGGTGTTCAGGAGATCAGTGTTCCTTACAGCCCTTGGGACTCTCTTTGCGTTGTCAAAATTACTTACCTTGCAGGACTTCTCAGATCCCTTAATCACTAGTAACTAGTCTTGCTCTGGTTACAGTATGACAAAGGCTATTCATGAATTGGCTGGTAAGTCACTGTCATCAGCTGCTCAACTTTAGTCAAGCAACAAGTTATTTGTTACACTTCAAACCCAACTTCCTTTAAAATGAAGTTTCCTTTGCTCTATACTTTGGAACGGTTTAAATGGCATTGGGAAGATGAATTCCTCAAATGTTTCATTGAGTTCCATGGGATATATTCTAGAGCTGGTATACTTTTTAGGGATTGTAGTTACAAGGAGGGCTGGGCTAGGTAAAGATGAGATTTTTGACTACTTATTTCTCAAATATAAAAGTTAAGATTATTTTTCTCCCTGGGGCAGTTAAGGAAATTTATGTTTTCCTTTGAATTTATTTTCACAGTGTTGAGCAAAATTTTCAGTTAGGATTCTTTTACTTCCTCATGTAAATGTGATTATTTTCTTTTTACTGCGATTTTCAGTTTTACCTATTTTATCCTCTACCTCCAAAAAACTTTTACAATAATTATTATGTTTTCTAGTAAATAAACTTCTGCTGTTTGCATTAATGTCTCCTTCACTGGTCTTCTAAATTCTTGTATTGAAGGTTTATTCCATTCACTTTTATTCTCCAATCCTTTAGGAGTAAGCATTTTGATTTTGGCATTGTTATCTGCAGCTCAGTGGTTTCTATATATGCTATCTTTGTCATAGTTGTTTTCTAGATATTCTGCAATTTTGGGTTCAGTTTTCTTCTTGGCCTGAGATATATGTCTGGGTTAGTTTTTCTTTGGTTGGTTTGATTGTGTGCATTCTGCTGGTTTTTGACCTTATTGTTTTGTGATGAATGTTGTAAACACTATTTCTTTGGGAATTTGAGGTTTCTTTATGGCTAGTCCACAGTGACTTTTGTTGTAGTTTTCTCGATGATTACTGGAAAATAAGATATATCCTTTGGCAGAGGTAGTATGCGTGTTTGCAGAGGATCTATCTTATCTTATTTCACATTTGACTGAGGAAAGTTCAATCGAAGTCTCATACTACAATTTTTTCCCCTACTACTTCCTAGAATTTGTTTTATGAAGCCCATTTGTGTAACGTTTAAAATTGTTACATTCTCATCGTGGATTCCGCTGTAATAACGTGTTCTCCTGTGTCTCATTCAGTGCTATTTGCCCTGTATTCACCTGGTTTGACACTTGGGCCCTTTTTTGGTTTGTTTGCCTTGCCCTGGTATGTCTCTGCCCAGCCTGTTATTTTCAAATTATGATTCACTTTGTTTTAGCCTATTCTGAGCATACCAATTTCAAATCTCCATTGCCAATTCTCCCTCTTGTTTTCTCTGATAGTTTTAAAATTTTATTTCCATTTCTTTCTGCAGTCTTGCGTTCTGTATCAATTATCATGTTTTTAGCAGTCTATTCTTATTCTGCTTCAAATTTGACCTTCATTTTTCTGATTTTTTTCCAACACATCTACTCCTTTCTCTGACCTATCAAAGAAGAGCTGATGTTAGGGTGTGTATTCATTTCCTAGGGCTGATGTAACAAAGTACCCCAAACTGAGTGGCTTAAAACAGCAGAAATTTATTGTCTCAGTTCTGGAGGCTAGAAGTCTGAAATCAAAGTGTCAGCAGGGCCATGTTCCCTTCAAAACCTGTAGAAGAATTCTTCCTTGACTCTTTCTAGTTTCTGGTGGTTCACTGGAAATCTTCAGTGTTCCTTGACTTGTAGATGCTTCGCTCCAGCCCTGTCTTCACAAGGCATTCTCCCCATCTGTGTCTTCACCTGACCGTCTTCTTATAAAGACATCAGTCATATTATTGGGATCCCACCCTACTCCACCGTGACCTCATCTTAACTAATTACCCTACAACCACCCTGCTTCTAAAGAAGGTCTCACTCTGAGGTGCCCGAGGTTAAGACTTCAATAGGTCTTTTGGGGGGACACAATTCAACTCGTAACAGACTGTACCTGCCCCAAGTTCTTGATTCTGATCTATCCCTTGTATTTTAACAATTGCTCCATTTAAAAAATTCTTGGAAATATGGTGAGTTATATAGCTGCTCCTTGGGAAAATTTTTCTAGTTAAGTGTTCATCACTTTTGGCTCTCGTTCCACTTGTTTTTTCTGATATCTTTGTATAAATTCTGATCTGGTTATAAAGTTGAGACATAGCTAACAATGTCATTTCTCTTAAAAATTCAAGTGGTCTTGTTATAAACCAAAATGCTTTTTAAGAAGCCAATGATCATGTTTATGAAATAGGACAATGATTTTAAATTCAATTATAATACCTCATCTTTACTTCATTTTTTTAAAGAGATATTAATTTTCCAATATTTAGGGTTTATACTAATGCTGTCTTAGAAATAATAAACTCCAAAATTTTAAAGTGACTTCTAAAACAAATGTTAGAACAGTGTTAACCAGCCATGACATATTGGATATTTTATTTAAAACTGGGAGGCTGGGAACAGAAAAAAAATTACACTTAAGGACCTAGTGAGAGTTGGCTAAAATCTCTTCCCTAATAAAGCTGACTGAGTGGGTGGAGAAGCTCATGGGTAATTTCATTTGACAGACCTGTTTCATTTTCTCTTTCAAGTCCACTATTAACCTTGGTTTGAAAAGAACAAGAAGGCTTTAAAAATGTACTTACAAATATGTCATTTAGTAAAGGTTAAAGACAGACTAACTCTTTTATAATGTGCAGTTCCAAAAATATCACTACTAAAAGTAGGCATTTGGAAGCTTGTCCCACTCGTTAAGGAGAAAATAAAATATCAACTCCCCTTCTTCATCTGCTGATTTAATATATTACATGGGGAATTAAAGGAGAGGAGAACACCTTTAGTCGTCTCCCTTGAATTGTCAGTACAGGATTTTGGTGCTGACATTTCGATGGTAGTTCACGCCCATGCATGACCACCACATTGAGTAAAGGGTTAGTTATCACATCAGACTCTGGCACCCCAATTCAGGAGGGTCTTAAACGAGTTAAAAGAGTTGGGTACAGGAGTGGATTTCATATTCTCTCCATTCAGCTTAGCTTGATTCATCCTAGAGCTATCTTACAATTCACAGGCAGTCAATTCCTCTTTGGGGCCCTTCACTGAGTTGTGAAATGCCTTAAAAGTCTGCTACAGAGTGAAGTTTTTATTTCATGTTCCTTTTATAGTTACATAAAAATGTATGGTGAGAAAACACTGAAATATTTTAATAGATAAATTTAAAATATCAGAACACAATATTTTAAACTTAACATTGATTTAGCAATCCGTCTTCATCTTATACTGCAATAGGTCTTTAAATGCTTAAACATAAATTGATTTCTGGTTAGCAGTGACTATTGTTTCAGAACATGATATGCTTAGCGTTATATATACCTGAGGAATGGCTTATGTATCTATCCTGTTATCGGTTCCTATTTTAACCATAATTCATTTCTGTACAGAGTCTACTATTACACATATTACACACCATTAGCAACACACCGTGAATTTATCATTAAATCATCACCTTGTTAAATAGGATTGGATAGAAATAGGCTCAAGTAGTACAAAAAGTCGAAATTATATATTCAATTGTTAAAGATGTTATGCTATGAAAAATTAGATTCTGCTCCCAGCTGTTAAAATCATTCTAAATCAAACCAGTATGAAAGTACTACAGTACTTTACAGCACTAAATTATTTCAGTTTGTGTCTGTCAGTTGTCACACTGTGGCAGCTGCGTGTTGCTGTGATGCTGAAAGCTATGCCCCCGGGATTTCAAATACCGGCAGGGTCACCCATGGTGGACAGGTTTCAGAGGAGCTTCCAGACTAAGACAGACTAGGAAGAAGCACCCAGCCAGCCACCTCTGAAAAAAATGGCCATGAAAACCCTGT
Organism: Equus caballus; assembly: GCF_041296265.1. Classification (NCBI taxonomy): domain Eukaryota; kingdom Metazoa; phylum Chordata; class Mammalia; order Perissodactyla; family Equidae; genus Equus; species Equus caballus. Next base: position 19,869,121 of record NC_091714.1, read on the forward strand.
GAACAGCAGCAGAGCATTGTCCGATAGAGCCCTGGAAGGGGAGCGGATGGTGCAGAAAGACCAGGCAGGGTTCCGCTCTGCTGTCCACAGGGTTGCTAGAAGTCAGAATCAACTTGGCACTAACAAGTATCAGTTTGTAATCAATAAAAGAAAACAAATCCATAGAATTTCCTCTTTAGATTACAGATAGACAGTGAAGCTGTATGTTGAATTGAAATTGAAGCCAAGTTCAATCAATGTTATTATGAAACTTCACTTAAAGCAATCACTGTATTCTTTAAAGTTCTGTACGCTCTCAGATCACAACTTCACAGCATGACTAAAGCCATACTAGACTCCACAGCAAAGTTTTCATAAAGGGAGGCAAATGGCAGCTATAAATTTAATGTGGTTCAAAAAAAATCAGCAAAATAACCATACTACTATAAGACAGCACTACATGTTAGAGTGAACATATACATAACCTATTTACCTTATAGTATATACATTCTTAAACCTCTAGAGCAGGTTTGACAGTAGGAAGAATAGTGAAAGACACTGGGTTTGATTTGGGAGATGCTAATGGCCTGGTAGGACCACACCAGATGGTATTCAGGTGACTTTTCGGTGGCAGTAGATTGAATTCCTGATATGTACATTGTTCTAGCAGCATTTTATATGTAACTCTAGCTTATATCACCTCCTCCTCCCACCATGCTCACACTACTTGGAGAATCAGAAACAAGGAGAATGGCGGCTTCATGTATTCATCTTTCAAAGCAAAGTGCTGTATGAAAGATATGGGTAGTTCATATGGTTTCACATGCATATAAAGCCTCTTCTTTAAATTACACGATTGTCTATTCTTCAACACTGGCTAGAGTGGGCAGCAACAAAAATTCACCCCACGCAAATGCAGATGTCCATTTTTAACTCTGAGTTGACTAATTCCAGCTATTGTTCTTAGGAAGGTTAACTGATTTAGCAAGTAAACTAATATATGAAAGATCCAAGAAGGGAAAAATCATAGGTGATGTTATTAAATGTCGTAAAAAAGTAAAGCTAATTCAAAGCCGCTTTTATTCTTTAAAGTATTATGTTGCAAATGGGAATGCTCCTGTTCATTTCAGGGATAGCGTAGGAAACATACTGACTGGTGTAAAACGAACTGTATCATAAAAATGTAAACATTATCTTAAAAGCTCAAGTCGGCCGTGACCAGCATCCACAATTCTAGCCCCTACCTGAGGCAATTGTAATCAGGAGTTTGGCATTAATCTTTCTGAATGGTTCACACAGCCTTTAAATTCTTAATACGTATTTTTATGGAAATGTTACTGTACTGCTGTATCTCCTTGTATGAGTATGCAATTGTCCATTTTATTTTGCCCCTACAGATGAGCATTTAGATTGCCAATTCTTTTTTTTTCACATGTATCCCCAAGCCATGCTCCCGAGAACAGGCTTCTCTATATTCTCCCTTGGATGCGTAGGCAAATGTTTACCCAGCGTTGACAGAAAGGACAAATACAAATGAAAAACAAGACTTAATTCTCCCTGTTGAAAATAAGGGAAGTGACTCTCCCTGTCCCGACCCTCTCCTGCCCCTTTTCTGAGAGTATTTATATTTGGAAACTTGCAAGTTCTTTCTATGACTCTTTGATATGTATGTAAATCTTTTTTAAAGCTAAATGAGCCTCTCACCAGCTTTCTCAGGGACCATCTCTTTGAAACGTCATTATAAAGGGACATAGAGCCCCTATCTCCTAGTTTCTGTGGAAGGGGAGGAGCCAGACTTTGGGGGGAGCCTCACACCAACTTACAAAACGACCTCCTGCCATCAAGATTTAAGTTTGCTTTTCCTTTGGATAAAGCCAACAGGCTAACACAGATGGTCACCCCAGTGACCAATTACCATTGTTGCGATGACCACATTCTGGCTTCGTGCTTATTCAATAATAAAACTGCTTTCTTTCTCTTCTCCTTTTGTAGAGAGGTTTTCTGGGCTGGGAGGAGATTTCGTTTTCAGTTATATTTCCCCAACAACTGCAGCTCCCCTTCTTGGCAAGACATGGACCAGGAGCGTAAAGAGCACAGTCACGCGGGAGAGCAGCTTAGAAGTATCTATCAAAGCAAATCTAGTTAACAACAGACTATGAATATCTGTTTTCTTATATGGTCACCAAAATCAGGGATACAATCAAACTCATATTTTTTTTGTGAATCTGATGACACTTTTTTTAGGTTTCCTGGCTATTAAGAGTTGATGCACAAATTGCCTCTTCTGCAAAATGCTGGTTTTACATTCTTTGCCCATTTTTACTCATTGTCTTATAGAGCTTTTCATCCTCCTTATTAATCCTCACCCAGCTAAATGGATTGCAAATATTTTTTCTCTGTTGCTTGCTATAATTTTACTTATATTGTCTTGCTATACAAGATATACTGATGCAACCAAACATATCTATTTTTTCCCTCTTTGGCTTGAAGCATTTGGGGATTAAAAAAGGATTTTTTTTAGCCTAATGTCAAAATTTTTTCCATACATGCTTAAGTTTTGGCAGTTTTATTTCTTGTTTTTAAATCTAAGTTATTAATTTCCAGATTGTATCATTTTGGGGAACTCAGATAAGTGCGATACAGATACAACTTCCTTTTTCCAAATGGCTGGCCAGTTTTATCAACAATACTTGTAGGTTCGTCCAGCCTGTCAGAAACCTTAAGCTTCTATTTTCGTCAGTGGATAAAAGCAAATTTATACTGCTTGTCCACTGTTTAAGGTGTTCAGACTTTTTAATAACAGTGACTTATAAGTGGAAAGAAAAGTGCTATATTTTAAGAACGTTCATGTTTTGTCTAATACCATAGATTTCAAACTAAACACTTTAACTATTGCTATTTTCTATAGGGGGTTTTCCAAATGAACATTACTGGATAGTTTTGAAAGCGGATTTCTGAGCCCCATCCCCAGAAAGTGAATTTAGGAAGTCTGAAGTGAGGCTCAGGAATTTTCATTAAGCAATTAATGAATAAGGAAGCCAAAGTATTCACTTCTTTCTTTAACCATTTACATAGCTTATCCTAAATTCAAATTTTACATTCAAGTTACAAAAACAAATTGTACTGAGAATTTAGGAGGAAAGCAAAACTATAGGAAATGTGTACGAAATGATACATAGTATGAGCTCTGTCACACGGACACACAGAACCCTGAGTGTTTACTGAGAAACAAGTATTTATGGTACCATGTGCTGATCCTCAGAGAAGATAACAAATATGGTAAAGATGGGCAAAGAAAGTACAACCTTCCTGATTTTGAATCCACTGCTAAATCAACTTAAACAGAATGAATTTCCCATAAAAATGAAAGTCAATATATAAAAAAAGAAGATTCCAAGCAAACTTCAGTCTCTTTCAGTGACTACCTAAAATAAGCTTTACAACATTTTGGTTTTGGCACCAACATTTCATAATATTTACACTACTGGACTTCGGAATTAAAAAAAGGTTAAGAAGTTGTACTTTGTACCTTGTCTAGGGAAAATTTTAGAGTATGACACATGCTTCTTAGAAAGCGAGATTTAATGCAATATTTTTAAAAAGTTGACAGATAAATGGCAAGCAATAGGTTATACTGGAGTATAGGAGGAAGTCATTTGGTGTAAACCTAATTCGGCCTGACCTTGTTTTTCCAAAAGGGCCTGACGTGGCCATTCAGCATGCCTTGTATGTCTGATTTAAGCATTTGCTATGTCCCCAAAACAAGAAAAAATGGCTTTAAAAGTGCAACTTCCCCCACATTGGCATTTCCTTAAGGATGAGCATCTCTCCCCAGGCTAGGAACTGATTGCTGTGCCCACCCTGTGACCGCCCAGCTCCAGACAACAGACGTGTCTCCTGCTGTGTCCATCAATTGCTGTGCTGACAGAGCAGTCTTGTGACTACTGTAAAAGGGACATTTCAATCATATGTGATACACGCTCTTTGAGGATATATAACCACTCTGAACACCCTACTTCTTTGGTGCCCTTCTTTCCTTGGGGAAAAAAGGCCCCCGGGCTATATGGTCCTCACATTTGCCTCAGAATAAACTCACCCCAGATTTTCATTTATAGATTGGTTATGGATTATTGTCGTCACCAAGTTAAAAGGGGTTACATTAAATGATAAGTATTACCTAAGTAAGGGTCTTCTTTCTACCCCTTAAACTCAGAAAGCCTGAGTCTACAGAGAACACATGTCCAGAGAAGTTTAAGAGTTTATTTACTTCAGTATATAACATATAAACACATTTGTGATTCCTAGCCAAGGCTTAGGTTTAAGGAGAAGAACCAGCTAGGTTTTATGACCCATGACAACTACTATTTATTCCCAGAACTCATCTGTCACAGCAAATGCAATTCCTTGCTAGTTTTTGTCCTGTTCTCAAAAAATGCACGGATTTTTCCTATCCAAGTTCATACTTAACATATAAGACAAAATTAGCCAATGCCTCATTTCACATTAGCTTTGGATCACGTGACAAACACCTTTAAAATTCCTTTGAAAAAGATACGTTGAACCTTTCACACGATATCATTAAGTCTCTTAAAAATAAGAGGAAAAAGTGAACAAAGTTTCCTGAGGCAGAAAAGTCTACCCCATATTAACGTTCTAGAACTATATTAATTCAAACTAAAAGTTTCAGTCAAAACATTTATTCTTTTCCTTAATTGGGTGAAACCGTGATACGAAGATTGTGAGCCTGCCTTAAATTTCTCATGTGTTACACTTTGTGTCCAAAACTTTATATAAAACCACACATGACTTTCTTTCACGATGCATACTGTAGCAACTCAGATTTAATTGTATGTGCTTTGAAATAAACTCTCTCAGATTTGAAAAGACCAGCTCCAGTTAGAGCTGCACAGTAATATCAACAAGGACCTCAGTTACAGCCGTGAACACACAGGAAGAAGAGAGAAAGGACTAGAGAGAGAACAAATGCTCATTTATATGATTTCCAACTGGTAGCAACCAGATCCAGAACACTAGCGTGGTGTCAGTGCTCCTTGAGTAATTAGGAAGGGTAATTTGAATGTGCTTGAGTGGAATAACCACATGCCACACTAGCTAGGACTAGTTAAATTATAATATCTAAGGATAACAATTTTACGTGAAGTGCTAAAGTTTGGAATAGAAAAAAAATTGCTAAACAGGAACTTCGAGCCTTCTGCAGCTAACAGAGTCTAAAAGCCTTTCTCGAAAGTGACGATGGAATATGGAGACAAAAATAGACTCATAAAATTACTGTAAGACTGCAGGTGAGTTTTATTAACACCTCTGTGTTTTCACTAAAGGCTACAACCTAGAAGTTGTACCAAATCCTGAGGAACCCTCATTTAAAAAGATGTTTAAAAGGATGTAAACATTCTCATGAATACAATGGCAACAAGAATGGAGGCCTCAGTGTTTGTTCCTGCATTAAGGTATGGAGCCACCAGCAGGACCACTTCACCAAATGCCCTGTTTCAGCTGGGCTCCCAAGGGAGCCATCACTGTTATTTTTTAAAAGGCGAAAGATTTATATGATCTGAAAAATAACCAGAATATTCATTTTAAAGCGCAGCCCTGGGAAGATTCACAGAGCAGCACAACCGCCACCTTTAATCCATTCTCAGGAATTGGCTCCAAACTGAGGCATCGAGTCAGGCTGCATTCCGCACCAGGGAAGCAGGAGTCATGTCAGCAACACTGGGATTTGCTCGCTGCTGGCGGGGTCTCCTGGTCCAGTTTAATTTTGCTTCCATCGTTTTCTTCATTAGGAAAGCTTTGGTAGTTCTCAAGAATATTCTCCACTAGGAACCGGGCTGCTTCATCAATGTTTATGTTATCCTGTAATATGAGAAACAGGACCAAGTCTTAGGATTAATTCTTAGGAGAAAACATTAAGAGCATTAACGGGAACTGGGGAACTTCATCAGAGGGGGCATTGATCAGCTCCATCTGAAGTGCTTGCTCCCTGAGTTCAATGCTATCGAGTAATGCGGCTAAGGACCCCTCTTCTTTTTACACAGATCCATCCTTTCTGCTGTTCCGGTTTTAAACTTTGCCACTCAGGTTCAAAGAACTATCTCTGTGGTTGAAAACGAATCTTCACCCGGCTCTGGGTTGCCACGCACTTGAATGAAAGCACTAAAAGGAAAAAATTTCTGCCCTTGAACATCTAATTCAAGTATCCAGGATACATTGTGAAGAGAAACGGCAAAGGGCTCAGGCCACATCAAATATGATAAATACAACATGTTGCTCCCCCATCTCTGAGTAATTATGACTTTTAGTTGTCATGTATAAATTAGTCTGGAACAACATTGTTGGCATGATGTCCACTAAGGATAGCCTAAGGAATCAGCAGCTATTACATGTGTGTGACTGATTTATAAGTTGTCATTAAATACACAATGAGTATTTAACATTTCATTTTTCAATAATTTCACATGTACAAAAACATTGCAAAAATAGTAAAAAATTCTTCCTATCTTCACCCATATTCCTCAATCGTCAACATCTGAGATTAACTAGAGCACAATTATCAAAACCAGGAAATTAGATAACGTCACTGCACCAGCATTAATCTCTCCAGTCTATTCACATTTCACCAACCGTCTCAAGGTCCCGTTGCTGATGCAGGTGAGCAGCTGGATTTCGTGGTCCCATCTCTGCAGTCTCCCTTAATTTGGGACAGTTCCTCAGTCTCCTTGTCTTTCATGACTTTGACACTCCTGGCGAGTACTGGCCAGAGACCATCCCTCAGTTTGGGTCTGTTTGATGTTTCCTTATCATTAAATTCAAATTATGCATTTTTGGCAGGAATACGACATTAAGTGATTTGCCCTCAGTGTACGAGGAGGCACATTTGCTTAAAGTCAGGTCTGTGAGGCTTCTCTCCCAAAAAGTTACTGTTTTTCGCTTTGCATTTGGCAAGTACAAATATGTAAATATCCTGTTTTTCACCATATTTTTTCCCCACTCATTTTAGCATTTTAGCTTCAATTAATTCTCCCTAAAACCATTATTACTGTGGTATTCAATGGTGACTTTCTACTTCCATCATTCCTTCTACTTTTATTGGTTGGAATTCTACTGTTAGGAAGGGCCTTCACCTCTCTCCCATTTATTTATTCATTTGTTTATTCATATCATGAGCTATTATTTTATCCTATGAATTAAATCCATTACAATATTATTTACTTTGTTGCTCAAATGGTCTTAGATTTTGGAGCTACTGTAAGTAGGCTCCTGTGGCTTTGTGACATGTCTCCATCACTTTGTGAGTGAGCCCTGTGCTATTTATTCAGGCATTTTTTCCCGCATCAGCACAAGCTTTTTGCCTCTACTCTCAAGGTAAGTGTTCACTTTAATTACAGTATTGATCTTTGAATGTCCAAATATCATTCAGCCCCCACCATCCCCATTATATAAATAATTATAATGTTCTCTAAACGCATTTAGTAGCAATCGATTAGGGACAGAAATTTCCATATTATAGTGTAATTAGTCACACTTTTTCCTATTAGAAATCTATTATTTGCTATAAGAGTAAAAAGATAAAATTCATGCAATCAAAACTGTGTTTCAGCTACATTCCTATTGGAATTCAGATCGCTGGAATTCAAGCAAAAATCAGATTTGAAAGAAGCTGCTGGCCAGCTCAGAAGTATAGGTTTTGGTGACACTTAGGCAGTACTTTAAGCCTTGACTAAAATGTCTAACCTGAATTTTATATTACTGTTATTCTCTTGGAACATCTTGGTTTATTACTAAGGAAATTCTGCAGATGGTGCTTCTAATACATTTACAGGAAAGCACAGCATACCTGAAACTTTTACTCTTAGCCAATGTTTCCTCCTTACTTCTACATGTAACCCCGTTCATAAATTTAACAAAACTGGAGACTTACGCAGTCTCAAGCTACAGGTCACATGATACTATCGTTTACGACTCTTTCCTCTCGATTCTGGGGACAAATTTGGATTTCTTACCTAAATGATTAACTCAAATAAAACCTAAAGAGGAAATTTTATCTGTAATACATACATCTCTTCCACCAGATTTCATGCTCTAATGAACATCTACACATACCTACTAATTTTTTTCCAGCAAAGACAGGAAGTAACGTAAATCACCTGACACACACATAGCAGACGGCATGGCTTCCACAATAAGTTCCTATAAGAACCCTTTCCTCTGTGATCTCTCCCCTCTTGTCTAAGTGCTGGTGCAGCACCTCTGGGCTTCATCTCTTTTCCACCTCTACTTTCATTTATAAAACTAAATTTGAAGATGGTGGAATATGTTTATTCAAACAAATTGCCTTTAGCTTAGGAGTAAACACTTCTGCCTCCAGCAGACACTATTTTTTCCAATCATTCCATCATCACTCAGTATTTCCCAAGTAGTTCTTTTGTGCGGTCTCTCATAGCTTTGCTTTCATTATCCTGATCATCAGTGGCACCAAATAACCTTCCACTTTTTGGGTGGGTTTCTGGTAAGCTAAAAGTAGTAAGTGGGTGATTTGGAAGAACAATACTTTCTTAAAATATATACAAGAAATTCACAGAAGGCATCCTAAAAGCTGGACCTGTGTTAAGATTACACCAAATTTATAGTTTCGAGGGGCTGGCCCCATGGCCGAGTGGTTAAGTTTGCACGCTCTGCTCCGGCGGCCCAGGGTTTCACTGGTTCGGATCCTGGGCACAGACGTGGCACTGCTCGTTAGGCCATGTTGAAGTGGCGTCCCACGTGCCACAACTAGAAGCATTCACAATTAAAATATACAACTATGTACTGGGGGATTTGGGGAGAAAAAGAAGAAAAAAGATTGGCAACAGTTGTTAGCCCAGGTGGCAAACTTTAGAGGAAAAAAAAATTATAGTTTCGCGTTTGTCACCACAGAAGTTCTCAAACCTTTCGTCATTCTTACATAAGTCTGATTGTCATCTGATCTCTAAGGTGAAACTTTCAATGCACATAAAGAAGTACCCTTCGCCCTCAAAATTCTGTGCTTGTAATTTTCACTTTTTTCTTCTTGTATATCTAAACTGTTAGGATTCTTCAACAGTCAACTTAAATTTTTCTTTTTCTGCAAAAAACATTTTACCCAGCTTCCTAAAATGAATGAGAGAAAAATTTCCCACTCTACTATTCATGAAGAAGCATGTCACAAATGTTGACACCTCTTCCTCTTGTTCAAATTCCGTCACACACAGTTAAGATGAAACTCCTCAAACATCATCTGACTACAACTTCTCTCTGACCTTTACAACACCTTTGTTAGTCCTGCACACGCCCGGTATCTTCACAAGGCGCATCTATGTGTCTATAGCTCGGTAAGCCTTTTGTAAAAACCAAAAATGCTTGTGCCTGTCAACACACTTCGTTCCCCATAAACTCCAGTTGCATGAGAAATGCTTCATTTAAAGACTCAAATTCACAGAAAATGTCACTGTCCTTTGCTCTAAATCATAGCTCATTTTTATTTTAATGTAAAATCTACCCTTCTATTCACCTCTCCACTAACCAGTTTTGGAAGCCTTCCTGCTGCTGACTGAAAGAAGCTAAAACACACCCACACTAGGCTTCCAAGGACCAGGCACACAGACCCATCTAAACACCGAATAGTTACAGCTCAGATTAACAAGTCAACAGCAGAGCCGTTCTCACCTTTGCAGAGGTTTCAAACCATCCAGTGAAGCCATGTTCTTTGCAGAACTGGTCCATCTGGGGAGGGTTCTGGCCACCTTCCTTTTTCTGGTCACATTTGTTAGCTAAGAGGACAGCAGGAATAGGGCTGCCATTTGGAAGATGGACTTTGCTATCCAGATCGCTCTTCCATTTTAAGACTGCCTCAAACGTGGAACCTCTTGATATATCAAAGACTACGAAAGCCCCGACAGCTTCTTTGTAGTATACTCGGGTCATGTTGCCAAAACGCTCCTGCCCTAGAAATAAATATAATAAGAGATGAAAAACCCATAATTCAGACAGAGTCTATACTTCGATATAACCCCTCTGAACCCAAGAATAATGTTATAAACACATATCTCTCATTCCATAACAACAGATACTGGTAGTATTAAGGACATATGCACAGAACTACAACCCACACTGCAGAAGGGGCTGATCACATGGTCTGAGTACATATTTAACTAGTTCTATGTTCTGTGCATGTACAACACATTCTCCATAAACATCAAGATGACAGTACTTAAAGCTACAGTTCTTAAAAGCTACCATTTTCCTCCTCCACCCGCCTTGGTCTAAGAGAAAAGAAGTATTAACAGAAAAAAGGAAACTGGGAGTGGAGGGAAGAAGAGACAAGAATAGAAGAAAATGAAACTTGCAGGAAGCAGATAAGCATAGTGGGTAAAACGCTAGTCAAAAAGATTAGGACTAGACACGACATAAAGAGCTCATGTTTTTTTTCCTTCCCATCTCTAGCCTATACTCGCTCTCCACTCAATACGAAGACTCCTCTCATCTGAGGCAGACATATGCAAACCTACTATTTTAGAACAAAAAGTGGCACAACTGGTTGTGTTATGAAAAGAAGGATCAATTACAGAATTCTTCAAATATCACTGTAGTTTTAAAATAATTCAACATTTTATATACTTTGGGAAAAAACCTACTGCTTAACACACCGCATAGGACTTTGCAAAGCATTCTCTCACTATCTGACATCATACTACTCTTTGACACAGGAAGGACCCTTATCTTCATCTGACAGACAGGAAAACACAGAGCTGCTTTGCCAGGAGCACACAGCACCAACTAAGGAAGAGTGGACTTGAACCTGAGTCTTCTGACTCCCACGTGCTACAGAAATATGATGCCAGCCATTCTGAGCTATCTTGCAGTTGCCTTGACTTCTAAATCTTGCATCTTCAGTCTGTCAAGTTGCCCACTAGAGTGCTAAGGAAAGATGACTGGCAATCAAGACAAATCTAAGATTTATAACTCTCTGACCAGTGATAAAAACATTAGGGCACTTTCCTACTAAAACACATGATGAAACACATGCTTTGTCTACATTTTATTAATAGTCACAAATGAAGAGCTACCCCCAAATTAATATGCTTTCTTTTCCAAATTCTACTATGCCATCATACAATTTTAGATGTTGCTTAATGGAATAATGGAAGAATACAACAGTCAAGCTTAAGTGGATAAACTTAAAGTTCATTTGTTCTGTGACAACTCCTCATGTAGGCTTATCTGAAGCTATATTATGATAGTCCAGAGGTCTGAATTTTTTTCTTTTGGTGAGGAAGCTTGTCCCTGAGCTAACATCTGTTGGCCATCTTCCACTTTTTGCTTGAGGAGGATTGTCGCCGAGCTAACATCTGTGCCAATCTTCCTCTATTTTATGGGGGATGCTACCACAGTGTGGTTTGATGAGTGGTGTGTAGGTCTGCCCCCAGGATCCAAAGCCGTGAACCCCTGGTCACCAAAGTGTAGCACACGAAGTTAACTACTACACCAGCGGGTTGGCCCCCAGGGGTCTGAATTTTATTATAACAAATGGTCACATATGAAACCCCACTATCATACTCATATTTTATTGGTAATGTGAATCTGATCAGCCAAGTATACAGTTTATTTGGTCACAGTGCCGACATTTGTAAAAAGTTAACATCATACAATTTTCCATAAACATACATTTAATAATCACAGAGGATATGCCAACTGTTCAAAATCAGTATCACTATTCTGCAAAAAGACTAGGTAGATGCAATCAAGTGGTTCCAACTCCAATTTTAACTAGAGAGCACACACTACCAACGACTTCCATTTTTATGAATTTTAATTATTAAATATGAAATGACTACGGCAACAAGGGAAATTAGCTTCATTCAGATAGTCCAGATTACAAGATTATTGCATAGTTATAAGAAAGCATTCCTTTGGACTATCCCTGTGACTTAGAAGAGAGGATAGGGTCCCAAGTCAGTAAAAGTACAGAAATCCACAAGTTAGAAAGCGCTCTCAAGCTTCCGTGACTGTTGCTTTGTTTACTGAATCATTTATAAATCCCTAAAAATATTTCTACCAATTATACTAAATCATATTCAAATTTAGACTCATATAAACTTCCTAGCAAAGCATACGAAAACCAGAAATGTGTATGACAAGGAATTTTTGAGAAGGACCTTGTGGTTTAGAAATATCAATTAATTTTCTTTAGGTTCCAAAGCTAGGATTGAAAACTCCCTTACAGTCTCAACATCAGAGTGTGCTTTCTAACAACCACACAATATGGCAACTCATCATAGCGTCAATTACACTGTTAAGCAAATGAAAAGAAAAGGTACAAACTGGGAGAAAAAATGCAAATCCCATATCTGAGAAAGGACTTTTACCCAGCACATATAAAGAACTCTCAAAACTTCAAAGTAAAAAGATAAAAAATCCAAATAAAAAAGCAAGCAAAAAGATTGGAACAGACACTTTATCAAAGAACATACAATGACAAATGAGAAGAAGAAAAGATGCTCAACATCATTAATTATTAAGGAAATACAAATTTAAACCACAATGAGCTGCCCCTTCATGCCCACAAGAATGACTAAAATTAAAAAGTTTGACTATACCAAGTATCGGTGAGAATGTGGAGCAACTGGAGCTCTCATACACTGCTGGTGAGAATAAGAATTTAAAATAGTACAACCACTTTGGGAAACAATTTGGTAGTTTCTTAAAAACTTAAACATACATCTACTATACGACCAATGCATTCCACTCCTAGGTATTTGCCCAAACAAAATGAAAGCGCATATTCATACAAAGTCATGTTCACAAATGCTTATGGCTGATTTGCTTTTAAATGTCAAAACCTGGAAGCAACCCAAATGTCTATCCACATAGCAAAGAACAAACTATGGTATATCCACACAATAGAACACAACTTAACAGTAGGAGGAAGAAACAACCTATGGATAAAAGTAACAACATAGATGAATCTCAAAATAACTATGCTGAGTGAAAGTAGCCAGACCAGAGGGCGAATGAGCAAGACTCTATGAGTTCATTTATGTCAAATTCTAAAAAATGAAAACTATAGCGATCTAGTAAGAGAAAGCAGATCAATGACTGCCTTGGGCATGGCAGGCAGATGGATTACAAAGGGGCGAAAGGAAATATCTTTGAGGTGATGGAAATGTTTGCACTCTTGATTATAGCGATGTTTCACAAGTGTATACATATGTCAAAACTTACTAGATTGTACATTTTATTGTATGTCAACTATACTGCAATAAAGCTATAAAAAAATAGTATCTACCTCAGATGATCACTGGGAGGGTTATATGTAAAATTCCTATCTGGGAGCCTTTTAGGGCAGAGTTTGGCAAACTACAGCTCATGGCCAAATCCAGCTAAATAAAGTTTTATTGGCAAACAGTCCCTCTCATTCATTGATGTGTCATCTCTGTCTGCTTTCATTCTACAACCGCAGAGTTCAGTAGTTGCAACAGAGAGTAAATGGCCAACAAAACCTAAAAATAATTGCTATCAGGATCTTAACAGAAAGTTTGACAATTCCTGTTCTGGGGGTTAGAAATAGTCCATAACTTGAAATGGAAGTGGCATGCACGAAGGCATATACTTAAGGTCTGTGTATGTAGGTTGTACTTCAAATTCAAAACGTGTAAAATTCCAGGTCCACAGCAAGCACTGAATAAATGTTAGCTAGGAGTATTAGTAAGTGCTCCATAAATGTATTGCATAATGAAAGCCTGAGAATCCTTTTCAAAATGGTGCCAATAAACATGGCAAGGCCTTAGACTATCAGCTAGTCATGTGCTGAAACTTGTAGTGGTGAAAAGTTTGCAGAAGAAAATGAACTTGAGGAAAGTACAACGGTGCTAGAGAAGCAAACACCAAACACCCAACAGTCAAGGAACCTCAGGCCAGGAGCTTTCTCTGCCTAACCGAGCCAACCGTCTTTGACATCTTTAGGGAGTATCGAAGACCCTTCCAGCTCTCAATTTGAAGTTTAAGTTTGTGTTCGATTAGATGTGTTATAACCTTAATGTCAAAATGATTTTCTAAAGATTCTGCAATCATCGAGTCCAGACAGCAATGGGGATCAAATGTAAATAATCCAGCATGAAAAGGCCAAAGCCCATGCATTTAGGAAAATCGCTTATTGTCCAAAAAGAATAGTAAAACATACTTCCTATTTTACTGAGGTTGTAATCTCTTTTTTAAAAATTCTGGACCCAGCCCCGATGGCCTAGTGGTTAAAGTTTGGCGCTTTCACCACTTTGGCAGCCCAGGTTTGCTTCCCGGTCATGGAACCACACCACCCAGCTGCCAGGTGCCATGCTGTGGCAGTGGCTCTCATAGAAGAAGTAGAAGGACTTACAACTATGATATACAATCATGCCCTGGGGCTTTAGGGAGGGGGAAGAAAAGAGGAAGACTGACAAGATGTTAGCTCAAGGCAAATCTTTGGGGGAAAAAAAAATCCTGAAGTGACCTGTTAGTGCTTCAGAGATACTCCTGAACTGGTAAAAACAAGTAAGAAACAAAAATTTCTAAAACACACTAAGTTTAATTAGGAAGTGGAGAAAGACAAGATGGATTCATTTAAAATAATAATTTTGACACATAATGAAGAGTTGTTCTCCAAACACATAAATAAGGTGAAACCTAGATTTAACTAAGTGGTTTCAAAGGTTACCTTTTTTTTCTTTTTGTTGTGAGGAAGACTGTCACTGAGCTAATAGCTGTGCCATTCTTCCTCTATTTTATGTGGGATGTCACCACAGCATGGCTTGATGAGTGGTGCTGGGTCTGCGCCCAGGATCCGAACCTGCAAACCCCAGGCCGCTGAAGCAAAGTGTACAAACTTAACCACTATGCCACTGGGCTGAAGGTTTAAATACGTACAAATGTTAAGCTCTTCTCTTGTTAAACTTAATTTACTTTTGCTACTAGAAGAAGAGTTGCATCCTGTATCTTTTTTATGCTTTCTCCCTGGGTAGTTTTAGCTATTCCCTCATTATTGTACAAAACAAAAAACTCCAGTGGAAAACAAAACTAATGCTCATGAATAGTCCGTTATCCTTCACTTTGAAATGCATAGAGGATCACATTTTTCTGTTCTTGCTAAATTAGGAGTGGCCACGAAACTACTCTTGGCCCATGAAATGTGAACAGAAGTGTCGCTTCCAAGCAGAATCCCTTAGCTGCCAGTGTTCTCCTGCTGCAGCAAGGCCTGAACCCGAATTCCGAGATGACCGCATCCTAAGATGGTACAGTCTCTGTGAGCCCGGGTCTTCAGGCGGCTCCAAGGAAAAACTGCGCTCACACGCCACCCCCACCTCACCTCTGCCTCCTACTATGGTCACGTAGAAAGAGTTGGGGAATAATGATTTTAAACCACAGAGACTTTTAATGTCACTGGAACCACAACATAACCTAGCCTTTCCTGACTGATACAACTCCCAAATCTCGTTTTACCTCATATTCAGATCTGATCTCTCCAGAAAAATAGGTTTTAGGTTCCTTCCACGGACCAAGTTCTGTACATGGTGCTGGATAGGGGTACAAATAATGAAACAAGAATATGATTCCCTCTCCTAAGGAGCTTACAGTCTGTTTGAGGAAATATATAAACTGATACCACAACGTGTTAGGTGCGATCAGAGATATGAAGAGCATATTATGGTATCAAACAAGGGGAAGCTATTTACTGAGGTATACAAACTAATCTTTTTAGTCTTTCTGAAAGACATTACCAAAAGATGCCATTCAAATGCTAACTAGTCCTGAAAATGCAGTATCTTCATAAACTGTCTTTATTCCTTTATTTCCACACTGTGACCTTCAGGGTGGACGTAGCAAGGCACACGGCCATGGGCAGTCAGCCTGGCCAGAGCTGCGCTCCCATGAGTGGATTAAACGGCTTCACATGGAACTTCTAGATGCAATTTCTCAGGCGTGTTCTGAGTCACCCCCGTGAGAATTATGCATCCTACGACCTCCCCTTTCACAGCACATCAGGAGTCAGCGCTTCTGAGGTTTAAAAAAGGGCTAAGAATCAAAGTAATGGGAAACACTTTCGCATTTAAGCTAGAATTGCATTTGAATTCTACAGAATCTTACACATATTATTAAAATTTTAGACAAGAAATATAAAGTATAATCTCTGAGGGAGGCAGCCAATCTCAATCCAAGAAATCTTTATTACTCTGGAATTCTACTTTCCACAAACACATCACTAAAATGTAGGAAATTCCTGCCAGGCTGAATGCCCCTGGATTGGGTCCCAGGAAAGGAGTGGACTGGGTAGAGGAGAAAGTCCGCAGTGATTACATACAAAGACAGCTGCATTTGTTTCGGGGTGTGGGTGTGGGTACATGTGGGTGTATATGTATGTGAGTGCACGTGCGTGTGGAGTTTAGGCTAACAGCAAAATGGAAATTCAGGAGAACCTGGGGGAATCTTCCTCTTACTGGGTCCATAGAAGGAGAAATTCAGGCAGGTGGAAGAACTCCAAGCAACACCATCCTCTTTGATCAATGTGACGGCTATTTCTTACCGCAGGGGCGGGGGCCATTTTCAGACTTTCCTGACAAAATACTTAAATGGACAATATTGTAACCAGAAGAAGACACCCAAGATCATCTAGTCCAACCTCTCTTATTTTATAGATAAGAAAACAAAGTCCCAGGGAGATGTAATTACTCCAATTTCCTAGGTTGACCTGTCATCCAACGTGCTGTCCGATCTGTTAGCAGAGTATCTTCCAGAGTACACATTGCTCCATATGTCCCTGTGCTTTCAAAGAGATCCAGGGCAGTATCATCAGCCTCGGAGTGACTTACAGATAGCACAGCCCTATTAAAAAAGGTAAACCCCTTCTCTACCCCCGCCAGTGCTCTACCTGGCAGCCAAGGGAAGATGCCCCACTGCTGAATGCATTAGTTTACCCAGATTCTAGAGCGAGACTTTCTCATCCATATTGCTGTGGACATATCGCCAGCATATTCCAAATGACTGTAAAATGTTTTATCCTCTAAGAAGATGTGTTATTTCCTTCTCTAGAAGAGGGAACTTTTATTATAACTTGGCATCTTGGCAATGAGAAAGGAGAAAAAGACCCGAGTTCTAGTCATCTAGGCTCTAAAGATATTTAAAGCAGCAGGACTTCTTACATACCCAAATGGAAGAACATTAAGGTACATAACGTTGGCAGAAGGATTAAAATGCTTATCTAATATTTGGGAGTATTCAACACTAATTACTTCGAAAAGGAGTTGAGACAATATAATTAATGTATTTCCAAGAACATGTATTCCAATTAAGGAAAAGAAAACCACAGAATAGTTTGCCTTATCTCTTTATAACTAATGCAGATTTTCAAAAGGAAAGTATTTCCCCTCGTATTTGAAATGGAAAGTACTGCATTCTGTACTGTTATCAGAAACACAGGCCAGAGACACTTTCTCTTATGATTTTAATCACTGCTTTTGGTTAGCTTTTTAATGGTTGTCTCAATATTTTATGTTCATGCCCCCATTTGATAAATCATCTAAATGTCTCTCTTTTTTTTTCTGCTTTATCTCCCCAAATCCCCCCAGTAAATAGTTGTATATTTTAGTCGTGGGTCCTACTAGTTGTGGCATTAAATGTCTCAATTTTGTTTGAAACTCAAAATGAAAATTTCCCACTGAAAAATAAATCAAAGCAATGACAATTGGTGCTTAGTTTCCCAAGTATAAACACTTACCCCTTCCACCCACTGAGAACCACTGAGCTACATATTCTTACTCACGGTGATTTGGTGAAGATGTATAGATTTTAGCCAGTGTACGGAAAGTCCTTTAAAACAAAATCCTTAAATCTCACTGTGCATTTCACAGCTGAGGCACTCCTAACAAGCTTGTGTGGCTGATAGTTCAAGACCCAGTCAAAATATATTTTAAGTTGAGTCATTGGTTCTAAGAGGATAATTATCCATTAAAAATTTTTTAACTCAATATCAGTAATAATGTGATGTCATAATGGGTCTTGGGTTTTATATGCAAGAGGCTACAATTGGTAGCCACACACACTTTGCTATTTTTAGGGCATTAATTTAAAGACTCATTATACGTACTTTATCAAGCCATGATAAACTTGCCCCAGCATTACCCTTTAACATGCTAAAATTATAGGCATTGTTAGAAGTAAAACAATTTCTTACATTAAAGAACCACCATAATACTAACCGATAAAGCAATGTAACTAAAACAGACTGTCTTGCTAATTGTCCAAGTTTTTGCCCGTCAGCTTGTACAATTTTCCAAAAAATGAGTGGGCGTACTATCCTCAGATAAAGTAGATTTAAAAGATAACGCATCAAATTAGCACCACCTGAGTTTGGATTTGACTTGCATTCAGTTTCATAGTTTAATACTGTACTGCTAAGAAAGCAAAAGGAGTCACACGATTTTACGCAATTCCATTCAATCATCTGGTTTTCCTGTTTATCATACATGAGAGAGAGGCAATAGCATTAACAGTTAAACCTCTGCAGTCAGAAATATTTGGATCCATGCCCTAACTCGACAAGCTATAGATGTATAAACTCTGGGCCAATCCCTTAACCTTTCCGAATGTAAGTTTACTCAACTGTAACTTGGGAATAAATCCCATTTCTCCAAATTAATGTAATTATAAATGAGAATAAAAGCAAAGTGAATGACAGTGACTAGAAGACAACTTTTAATTAATGTTAACCATTATTATGAGAAGGTCAGTGACCAAAAGCTTCCAACTCTGGGATTCTATACTTACATTTGGAAATATATTTTCACCTGGAAAAATAAGCATTATAGGGAAAGACAGGCACAGTTGTTATTTAAATCACGTACAAAGCATCATTTTTACTCATACCACCACCTTTTAAGATTGAGATTAAATCTGTTTGTCAAGCAAACACGTAACAAACTAAACACTGAAAAAATTTTAAAAATACCTAAACTTAAAGGAAAATAAACTTCTCTGAGATGGTAGCAGTGATACGACTAAGCAGTCCTCAAAATTACCTATTCCCAGACACATGCCAATTCAGACTCTGGAATTTTCTTTTTGCTAACTTGAGACAGCCAGGCTTTTGTGGTACTTAGGTCACTCTGTAAGGTCTGTCTACACAGCTATTTACATCTCCTGTGGTGACGGTCAAAAAAAACAGCTGACTTTAACCAAAGGAGTAAAATCAAATCTTTTTGATTTGTGTCCAAAGTCATAATGCTCATGTCCCCACATACTTCCCTCCAAGTGAGGCTCTTGGGATAGCCACACAGACGGGGAGGAGGTGATGTGGAACCAGAAGGGAACTTAGAGTCATGGAAGGTGAGCGTGAGGGAGCCTGGGGAGAGCAGGTTTGTCCCAGAAAGTGGGGACGCCTGGAGTGCGGTGAGAGGATGGGTCTATTGGCAGGTGCAGCAAAGCCAAGGACAGAACAGCCGCTCCCTACTTTATTACAATCAGATCACCCACAGTGCTCGGTAAATTGCAAACTTCCAGGTACTACCTCTAGGAATTCTGCTTTGATAAGAATGGGGGATTGCTGGTTGTCTACTCCAACATGCCTTTGCATAATTTTATTTGCCGAAGCAATGTGTCCAATTAAAAACAAAAGTTCTAGATTTGCTAGCTGCCCTTGCAGCAAGACATGCCCATTGGATTGGACCACAAAGACAAACAACACGGGCAAGGAACAGCTTAGTGGTGAAACGTCAGCTTTGGTCCATGAAGACCTCATGGTTCTGCTCACCAGCCTTGGCCTGCCCAACCACAGACTCACTACGTGAGAGAATTAACTTGTCTCTTGTTAGAGCATGACATATGGGGACATTTATCAGATGAGGCCAAATCTACTAATACAGTTGATGCCAAAGAATCCGCATTTTAAGTACCTCAGGCGAGTCTGATGGAAGAGGTTCCATAGAATCAGACTAAAAAGCCCCAACATATTTAGCCTCATTTCAAAAAGCAATAAAAAGTTACTGCAGAAGATGCTTAAGGGAAATATCTGGATAGAAGTGAGAGAAAAGAACAGGGAAGAAGAGAATGCAAGGTCATCTGTCAGTTAGAAAGACTAACAGAGATCCTTAAACTAAATGCCCGCTCTCTATTTATTTTTATGTGGTTCGTCTCTCTCAAAAGAATGAAGAAATTATATTTTCCTAGCTCCTCAACTGTAAAAAGTGCAAAAAGCTCTTCAGAAAATATAACTGAATGGAATTCTAAAGCACCCTTTTCCTGATCTTTTATCTTACCCTCCAGAAATCTCCACACATTTCTACGTCTGCGTTTTTCTGTCCAGGAAAAGGTCTCTACAACCGTAAAACAACTTAAACTTGTCACTTAGCCCACTCTCTATTACTTAAGTGTTGATTAAGTGTGAAATCCGCACTATTTCAAGGATGTGCCATTCCTGAGCTACAAATGTAAGGCCTTCAAAGTTTTCCTCTTTGGCAGAACACTTTCTCTCATCTCTCAGTCTATTTTACTAAGTGCCTAGGAAATGTATTAAGCATGTTTTTTTGTTTTCTCTATTTTAGGATACTTTGACATCTTGAGGCCTTGCAGACCAGGGGAGGGACTGCCTCTCCCAGGGTTAGCTAATTCCTAGAGACAGCAACTTGCTGAGAGCACGTCTTTGATACGCAAAGCAACCAATCCCCAGTCCAAACCTTCACGTGCCTCCTTAACCAGGCTCCTGCAGTCCAGGGCACTATTCTCCTAAACATAGGGTGCCCTGATTTAGGGTGATTCTCCTGACGTAGGGTGATCTAAAACACCCCATTGGTACTGGACAACCAGGGACCATGCCTGTAGCCCAGGACCCACCGACATCTTTCAAGCTATCCAATTCTAAGCTTGCTCAGCTTGCCTCTCCTTTCTCACCCATTCCTTCGTGCAAAAAACACAATAAGGCTCCAGCCTGTGCTCTCCTCTTGTTCCTTCTGCCTCCTGACCCACCCTAGTGCTTCCCCATGTGACCCTGCATGGGCTCCCTCCTTCTGGGAAGTGTAACTGTCGTTTCAATGGCAATCATCTGACAGATTGGCCTCTTCATACCCGCATGAAAGCAAAATCCTGGGCACATTTTAAAATAGAATAAGAATCACTGAAATTTCCATATCAAAAGCTTAAGAAAATTGGAAGGTCAGGATAACATATACATGATGTATAAAATTTCTCCTGAAATATATTTGAAAACAACACTGCATCTCTGGAATAATGCACGGCTGACGGGCTTAATTAGTGAGATCACAGAGTAGACCAGGCAAACAACTGTAATTATGACCTTGCTTTTCTGGGGTGTGCTCTGCAACCAGATACCAATAAAACGGCTGTCTCATCTCCAGAAAACTCCACAGTTTGGAAAAAGTCTTTCAGAATACACAAAAAAATGATGGAGCCAACCTAAAAGTGTCTATCTTGGAAGTACCATGCTTCATAATTAAGAGGAGCATAATAATGGGAGATTCTGGATTGATAACATAAAGAGATGGCAATTACTACAATGGGTATAAAATATGAATCATAAGCTCTAATATAGGGATGATCAGAATATTTGAAAATTTAGACAAGAGTTAATGCTACTGTTTTGACATCAGTGAACCAAAACTCTGCTATACTCTTAAAAGCTTATTGTTTTGATATCCAGAGTCATGAGACAGTGCCAGTGGTTGTGTTTTCTTGGCTAAGTTACTACACCTCTCTATATTTAGACTATGGGATCTCTAAATGTCTGTAATTCAACTCAAACGGTAGAATGATCAGGCAAACGGCTGGGAGGAAAGTCAAGTTTTAATATTTCTTATCAATGCACCATTGTCTATATGGTTAACCTCAGCATCTTTCAGCTTACATGGGCTCATGGAGGCAACTAAAAATGTTAACATATTCAAAAAAAGGAAAGGCAATGGGCATATCATTATCAGGGCAATTTCCATGTGTGGTAACATAAAAACCCTGTTAAGCTGGCCATCCTGCCCGGGCAATTGTGAATGCACAGTCCAGACTGAGGCACCCAAAGCTGTCTCAGGACTCAAACTGAGGAAGATTTAAAGACGTAACATGGGACAGTAGGCTTTGCTTGTAATTCAGCACAGTAGTTGAGCCTGAATAAGACCGAGGATGGCAAGACTGTACAAGAGTCATATGTAATAAAGATTGAAAAAATCCTTTAAATGAGTTAAGTAACTGGCCACCAATAAGCACTAAGAAAGTTATCATAGTATTCAGTGTTTAAGACAGACTACAAATAACTACATAGACTAATTCCTCCAAGCACTGCTTCTTGATCTTTAGAAGAAACTTGAATAATAATAATCCCTGACTGACACATACTTTGAAGGTCAAAAAAGCATCAGAGGTCATATTCCAGATTCTTGCTCATCAAGGGTCAGAGGAGAGCTTTGAAAGACAAGAAGAGACTGCTAGGTATGGTAATTAACAATGTGCAAGATGGAACAAGGAAATCAGCAGTAACATTCTAATTTAGGATGGGAATAAAAAAAATAAAAAGTCAATCTAAGTATAGTTTATATCATTTACAATGTCTTCTAAGCATGGATTTTATGCTTTGGTGAATAACATTTACATGAACTTCAGAGCAGATCACTCGATTTTTTCTCTGGTCCAAAGGATTGTTGCTCAGATTTTTATAAAGAAATTTTGATCCTAAAAAGTGAAGGGTAGCAGAATATGCCACCCTTAAAAATGTCACTTTAAGGATTACTTTGAACTAAAGGCACTTTGAAAGCAGGAGGTGAAGGAAGGGCATTCTCCCCTCTTTTTTTCCAGAAAGTATAGATAAAACTTCCACGTGAAAGATGTTCTCTGTACATGGGAGGAAGGAAACATTCTCACCCAGCAGAGATGGGGAGTCAGAGCTAAGAGAACTCTGTACAAACAAACCTCGTTAAAACAACTCTCATCTTCCTTTAGCCTCCTCATATAGTTTACTTATTTTTCCACAATTGCCTCTCTTTGTTCAATTGCAAAAAAAATGGCCACTTCTTTGGGTCTTCATTTGCCTTATGAGGGCTCCCTTGTCACATAAAACTTATATTAAATAAATTTGTATGCTTTTCTCCTGTTCATCTGTCTTGCATCTATTTAATTCTCAGACCCAGCTGAAAACTCTAAGAGGGTAGAGGTAAAATTTTGCCTCCCTACAAAAACAAGTCACTTCAATGAATTCATCAAGATTAAATGATATCTAAATGGACAAACTTTTTTTTTTTTAAGATTTGGCTTAGACCAGCCATTCAACCTACCTGGAAAATTCTAGAGCAGCTAAAAAGCTTACAACAGGAAATAAGCCAAATATTACTTCACCTATAACATGCATTAAAAGGAAGGTCATAGACATCTCTCGCTACATCTTAATTTAGTATGCATTTATTAAACTATCTTTAAAATTTTATCAGACTTCAAGTTATGTTTTGAGAAGCAGTCTCAAAGCAGGTATGAACTAAGAGACAGCAATCACTTAACACAAAAATTGCAGTAAAAGCATCTGTATTTTAAAGCTACATTCATTTGATAGAATGAGAAAGGACTCGTAAGGCCTGTACCCAAGAGACATTATGGTTCTAAACTTGAAGAGTTTAGCTTAAACTGCTTGGCGACATTTACAGAAAACATTTGGACAGCTCATGCCTGCCCCACTCGCCAAAGTATGACACGTCTTCAAGTATACAGAGTCCACATAATTTCTTTACCATTCCCATCTCTAAAGTAACAACAAAAAAAATTAACTAGTAATAACACCACACCTTACATTAGTCCTATTAAGAGGCTGGCTCCACCCACTGTTTTGCAATCAAGAAATATTTCTGTCCTTTGAGAATTAAATTTGATGCAACTTTGTTACTACATAAGGCAAATATGTTCAGCCGCGGGGGAACTTTCTGGAGTGGCCTTCAATTTGCCTTCATTACATCATTCCTACTTAATTCAAATGGTATGAGCTAGGATTCACTAGAAGTTCAAATATTCAAACCAAACATAGTTAACGATGGAGGTCCCAAACTTTAAGTTAAAGCCAAGTGGTCTCTCAATTTCTTTACATAATGAGACCCCGTCTCCGAAAACATTATTTATAAGATGAGCCTAATAATTTCCAGTAACCTCATAACTTTACCTCTAATCTTGTTAACTGCTGGTGTGTACTTGCTGAATGGCATCTAACATCCATCTAACGATCCCTTTGGGAGATCTTAAGGTTCTGCTTTCCTTCCTTGCAAAGTTCAAGCTTTGAATTTAGGCAAAAGTGCAAGGACATCCCATCCAAGCAGATATACACCAGAGTATGGTAAAGACTCAACATGTCCCCTTCCTGGCTGCACAGGTCTTTTGAACGATAAAAAGAGAAGAGGTGATACCCAGGAGGAAAACTCTTATTCATGATTTGCTTTCCCAAGTGTCCAAATGGAAGCATTTTTCCTTGAAGCTTAAAGACACAACTGTGCCATAAAAATCTAGTTATGCTTACTCATTTACCTGCCTGAAGTGGGACCCAATCACAATGTAAGAGCTAAATTCCACATTATTTTATACGAAGAATAAGGCAAAATCAACAACGCCCCAGGCAGGGGTTTAAAATCATCTTCATGGAAACCCACGGCTACACTGAAGCTTCCTGGAGAAGGACAACCACATGGTAAAGCAACCTTTAGAGCCCAGGACTTTGTCAAGAAGCAACCCTACTGTTCTAAGTGTTCTGCGAAACAGAAGGAAGTGTTTTGAAAGAAGCCTCTGGCTTCAAAAGATGACTTTTCAAACGAACTTTTGTTTTCCGTAAGCAAAAAAAAAAAAAAAAACAGTTGAGCCCAAGGCTGATTATACCCTTTCTCTGAGAGATTGACGTACATAAATTTATTCTCATATCTGAGGTCGAGAAGTCTGCTCTTAAATAAATGAGTATATAGGTTATAATTTTTTAATAGGTGCTTTCACATGTAATGAGCTGTTGATGAAAAGAGCGCTACCCAACAGCCAGACTTGTGTCCCCTCCCACTCTGCTTCCAGCTGGTGACCATATCTTCGGTTGATGCATCTGTAGGATGAAGGATAGTCTGTCACTCCAGCCCTGAACATGCTCGCATCTAAATGCTCTATTGCAGACCGACCTTCTTAACACGGATAATAACTGAACAGGGTAACTTTTGGTACCACTTCCAGATTTAAACTTTCCAGAAGTTAACATCTTTTTAAATGCCCACATCCCACCCACTGCATCAGCCAGAGTTCAAGTTTTCATAAATTAAAACAAGAAGAATACGTACCCCCTCAAAGAGGAATATTATGCTCCAAATTGACAATCGAAAGCCAATGGCAGGGAAACAGTATCTTTCGGGAAGAAGGGACCAAAAGTGGGGCCAGGGGTTGGTTTACAGAGAGAGGAAGGGGCAATAAGTTTCCAAGAGAAGCTTTCCCAAATCTTTACCTGGGTGGCCTGATTTAGAATGAGAGCATAGTATTTGAAGAATGGAGTTTCCCCCACAAAGAAGGGTCTCAGATCCAAAGTGGGTGACGAAAAACATTCTGAAAAGGAACCTGCTTTCTGTCAGGCCTGGTTGTGTCACTGACTAGGAGTGTAACTTTAGGTAAGTTATTCAAACACTCCACTTCAGTTCTCATCTGTGAAATGTTAAAGGTGAGGGAGAGGAGCGCCTCCTCCCTCTAACTCTTCCTCGTGTATGATAAGCTTGTTAGCATTCAGAGTTAAAACTTCTGGAAAAGCCCCCCTGCCTCTCTCACCTCCTGTCAGGCGAGAGAGCGCTGGAAGAGGGCCTCCTTTCCATCTCTTAAAAATAAGAGGGCTTTCTGGAGACTTCGCAGAGGCATCTGACCAGGGTTATTTATTTATGCATTTGATTGTCTTGCTTTTTAAGTTCTTCCACTCCCACTGCCCGTTCCACTGTCCGGATCCCACTGGAGTCCACCCGACCACGTCCCCTGCCCTCTCCCTATTTCGTTCAGTCTCTTTCTTCCAAACGCACACAGGCAGGCGAGTTCAGGCAGAGCAGACGGAAGGAAGGAAAGGAGACGGAGGGGTGCCCAGCCGCCCCGGGCTCTCTCCCGACGGCTGGGACACCCGGGGACGCCCCCTTCCCGGCGGCCGCCCGCTTACCCGCGATGTCCCACAGCTGCAGGCGCACCAGCGTCCTGTTGTCCCAGTTGAGGACCTTGAGGGCGAAGTCCACCCCGATGGTGGCCCGGTAGTGCTGGGAGAAGAGCTGGTGCACATAGCGCTTGATGATGCTGGTCTTGCCCACGCCGAGCTCGCCGATGACCAGCACCTTGAAGAGGTGCTCGCGGGTCTCGGGCCCCGCGGCCGCCCCCCGGCCCGGCTCCCCGGCGCCGCCGCCCGCCATGCGCCCCGGCCCCTCGCGCCGGCCGCCGCTGTCGGCCGAGCCCTGGCTCCGCGCCGGGGCCCCCGCCCAGCGCGCCCTCGGACCCCGCGGCCGCCGTCCCCCGCGCCGCGCCGGCGACACCGCCTGACCGGTCACAGGACCCGGAACCGGCCGCCGCTCGCCGCCCGCCGCCCGCGCGGGGCGGGGACAGGGCCGGGGAGGACCGCGCCGAGGCCGCTCCCCGCCCCGCCTGCCTCCGGGAGGGCCGGCCGGCACGCGGGCGCCTCCCATCCCGGCCGCCCTCCTGGTGGCGGCGCCGCGGAGCCCGGCCGCCCCCTGCTGGCCCCGGGGAGCCGCCCGGAGCCCAGGCGGTTGGAGGTCAGCCTGAAACGGCGCTGAGCCGGCTGGTGGAAGCCCGGGGTCGGAGCGCAGAGGGGCGGGAGGGGCTGGTCCAGGGGCCGCCCCAGCCCGGAAGGCGCTGGCCTGGGCCTCAACCTCCTCCCCTGGATCTGCCCGGAGAGAGTTAACTCAGAGATCACGGCTTTTGATGCGTCCCTGGCGGCCCACTGTGGAAGCCGTGGAAGGAGTGGCAGAAGGACTCTGAAATTGACCAAAGGCTGATAACACTTTAGTATTTAAATGAAGAAGTATTAGGAAGAAGACGCAGGGTCTCCAAAACGATCTTATTGTACTTCCCTAACAAACACACCAAAAAGCCTTTTTAAACCTTCATCCGGGCGAGGCTCTGAGATAAATCCTGGGAACTAATTGAAAAGTAGTAGTTGGTACTGAGGCTTCTATTTTAAAGAAGAAAGATAGGAAGCCTTACCTTGCTGGCTGTGTTTATAAAATCGAGGGCTGCCCTCCCCCCCCCCCCCCCCCCCGTAATATTTAGAAACACCTGGGGCTGGTAGGCTCTGATAGCTTTCCTAAACTGAAGCAGCTGCTTACCCTGTTCTCCTCACTCTGACAGTCGTTGAAAAATGTTTTTCAGAGGTGGAGGCGTTTGAAAATTTAGAAGTCAAGGTGGGAGTAAAACCTTTTCTAGAATAGCAATTGGAAAATCACAGATATATCTCTAAAGAAGTTTTATGGCCAACCAGCATATGGCTTTGATGTTCACTCAACCAGAGAGAGCTTCCAGTATCTCTCCAGCTTGGGGAAGGAGCCAATCCTGATGATTGCCATCGCGCGGGATATTGTCCCATACATACATAGTAATTACCATGGGTTTTTATGGGTTCCTTCTCTAACCCTCCCAGGTTTCCACTGACATAAGAAATAAAATTGTGGTTCTAAAAACCATATGAGAATGATTTAAAATTAGAAATCGTCCCAGCTTGGGACCTTCGGTTCTCCAACTTGAGAGTTACGGGTTTGTTAAAACAGATTACTAGGCCCAAACCCAGTGGTGTTCTAATTCCGTAGATCTGGGGTGAAGCCAGATAATTTGCATTTCAAACAAGTTGCTGTGGGTCTAAGAGCACCGTGGTTTGGATCCAGTGCTTGCTTCTCAAACTTAAAAGTCCTTATGAATCATCTAGGATCTTGTAAAAGTGGCCGTTCTGATTAAGTATATGTGAGGTGGGGCCTGAGTTTCAGAATTTCAAATAAGTTCCCAGGTGATGTGAATGCCCTGAGGGGACCACACTTTGGTTAGCAAGGGTTAAGATTAGAATTCGGAAGTTCCCACATTTGCTTTGCATCTGACTCAGCAGATGTTCCGGAGTGAATTTTGGGTCCCCCCAAACTTTGTACGTTTAAATCCTAACTCCCGGTGTGATGCTGTTAGAAGGTGGGCCTTCCAGAGGTGCTTGTCATGAAGGTGGAGCTCTCGTGAATGGGATTAGTGCCCTTAGACAAGAGATTTCAGAAACGTCCTTCACGCCTTCCACCATGTGAGGACACAGCAAGAAGACAGCGGCCTATGAACCAGTAAGTGGGTCTCACCAGACACTCAGTCAGCTACTGCCTTGATCTTGGACTTCTCCGACTCCAGAACTGTGAGAAAGAAATGTTTGTTGTTTAAGCCACTGTGTAACCATGCTAATTTATTAAATCAGCCCAAGCTGACTAAGGCACCCGGGGGGGCTAGCTAGCTAACTTACCCAGACCTTCAGTCTTAATCTTTTAAAAGGAGAGCCCAAGAAGCTGTATTTAAAACAAAACAAAATAAACAACTGGCAAACATTATGCGCAAACTTGACTTACAGAACCACTGATTTAAATAACACCAAGGAGTGTAAGTAAGTACCCAACAATGTCTGCTTGTGCAGCGCTAGAGTGGAAAAGGTTGAGAGTTGGGTAGGGAGAATGGACAAGTCTTAGAATCCGGGGCTATTTTAGTGAGGAAACAAGTTTTTTCATAGATAAAATGAAGAGAAAATATTACGAGTAACCTGAGACTTGTGACTGTGAAAATAAGACTCTTTTAAACCAACATTTCCATTTACTACGTATAGGAATGGCCTGCTTGGAAAGCCACGCTGTGACGCTCTCTCGCACGTTTATTACGCCTTCTGTACTTGCTACGCTTTCTATCTGGAAGACATTGCAAACCATCACCCCACCCCTGGCTCTCCCAAGTAAACTCCTCCTCATCATTCAAGGGCTGGATCCAGGGATTACCTGCTCTTTTCACTCCAAATTTCCCTGGCAGGTTTATCCATTCATTTATTTATTCAAAAGCTTACGATTGTGCCAGGAAATGTTCTAGATACTCCAAGTACAATGATGAACGGTGTAGATAACAGTTGTGCTCTCACAGAGTTTATACTGTAGTAGAAGCAAGATAGATAATTAACGACCAAATAAATGAGATAATTTTAGATATAGATTTCATGAAGAAAATAGAATTGGAAAATGCCATTTAGTGAGTAATCATTGAACGAAGAATAAAAGTTACGCTAAGTAGCAGGCCTACTCTCAGGGGAATATTGAAAGTAGGTGTCAAGTTTCGCTTGTTTCCCACATGGATAAGCAATTGAAAAGACCATCCTTTCCTATGCCTCTGCAGGACCACCTTAGTCTTAAATCAAGTGCTCAGGTAAGAATAGGTCTGTTTCTGCTCTCTCTCTGCTCTTCCGTTAGTCTATGTGTCGGTACTTGCACCAATTCTTACCTGCCTTAATTACTGTCGCTTTATTATAAGTCTTCTTTTCTGGCAAATCATATCCTCTCATTCTGTAGTTCTTTTTCAAGTTTGTTGTAGCCATTCTTGTTGATTTGTTTTTCCACATAGATGTTAGAATCAGCATCTTAATTTTCATAAACACACCTTCTAAGAGTTTTGGTGGAATTACTTTGGATCCATAGATCAATTTGAAGAGAATTGAAAACAGTGAGTTTTCAAAAATATTGACATGGTATGTCTATCATTTATGTAGGTCTTAATATCCTTTAATAATATGAAGAGGTCTTGAATTGTTTGTAGTTGGTATATAAAAATAAAGTTAATTTGTGTAGAATGAATTTAGGTTTAATGACCCTGATAAATCTAAAAGTTTACTTATAGAATTACATTTTCTGTGTACAGAAACGTATTTTCTTTCTTACTTTTAATCTTTATATATTTTATTCCTTTTTCATATTTTATTTCACTGGCTAGGACTTCCAATATAATTTTGAATAAAAATGGAGATAGTAAGCAACCCAGTGTTTGAGAGAAAATGTTCAACATATGCCTATTATTTTATTTTAATAAACTTTTCATTAGTATTATATTAAAATAGTTTTATATTTACAGAAAAGTTCAAAGATAGTACAGAGAGTTCCTATGTACCTTATACTTAGTTTCCCCTGTAGCTAATATTTACATTAGCATGCTGCATTTGTCACAATTAGTGAACCAATAATTGATAAAACTAACTGAATTCCGTACTTTATTTAGATGTTCTTAGTTTTGACCTAATGCCCTTTTTCTGTCGGCCAACACTTAAGGAGTGGGGAGTTATGCTCCACCCCCACTAAGGTCAGAATCTCTACATAAATTATTTCGAATTCTTCTACACAGTAGATTTATCTCTTCTCTCCCGTTTATTCATCTATTCAATCATTTATTTATATCGGTTTACCTGGAATTGATGTTAGAATAATTCTGGACTTATAGAATGAGACAGGAACTGTTCCCTCTGCTTCTATTTTCTGTAAGAGATTGTAGGAGACAACGTATTATTTCTTCCTTAAGTATTTAGTAGAATTCACCAGTGAAACTATGGGCCTGGTGCTTTATTTTTTGGAATTTTATTAACAAATGATTCAATTTCTTTAGTATCCATTTAGTATTGATATTCAGGTTATCTGTTTCTCCTTGTGTGAGTTTTGGTAGTTTGCGTCTTTTAAGGAACTGGCCCATTTCATTTATGTTATCAAATTTGTGGGCATAGGCTTGTTCATAGTATTTCTTTATTATTCTCTTCCTGAGCTGGGTAGTGATGATTCCTCTTAATTTACGATGTTGGTCATTTGTCTATTTTTCCCTTGGTTAGTGAGGCTAGATGTGTGGTTTTACAGATTTGTTTTCCAAGGAGCCAGCTTTTGGCATTACTGATTTTTCTCTATTGATTTCCTATTTTCCATTTTAATGATTTCTGCTCCAATTTTTATTGTTTATTTCCTTCTGCTTGCTTTAGGTTTAATTTACTTTCCTTTATCTAGTTTCTTAAGGTAGAATATTAGGTTTTATATCTTTTTAAACATGAATTTAATGCTATACTTTTACCTCTATGCACTGCTTTCACTGCATCCCACAAAATTTGATAAATTGTGCTTTCCTTCATTTAGTTCAAAATATTTTAAAATTTATCTTGATCCTTCTCCTTTGACCCATGGATTGTTTGTACGTATGTTAATTTTCAAATATTTTGAATTTCCCAGCCCTCTTTCTGTTACTGATTTCTGGTTGAACTCTAGTATATCTGAGAACATAGCTGAATGATTTCTGTTCAATATGGTAGCCACTAGCCAAATGTTAGCAATTTAAATTTAAATTAATTAAAATTAAATGAAAATTTTAAAGTATTTCCTCAGTCACACTAGCCACATTTTAAGTGCTCAATACCACATGTGGCTAGTGGCTACCGTGTTGGTTAACACAGATAAAGAACATTTCTATTATTGCAAAAATTTCTTTTCTTCCCCCAGCCTTATTCAGATAAAATTGACATATAACATTGTGTAAGTTTCAGATATATGATATGATTTGATACTCTTATATATTGCAAAATGATACCACCAAAGCACTAGTTGACACCTCCATCACATCACATAATCACCTTTTGTGGGTTTTTTTGAGGAAGATTAGCCCTGAGCTAACATCTGCCAATCCTCCTCTTTTCACTGAGGAAGACTGGCCCTGAGTGTACATCCATGCCCATCTTCCTCAACTTTATATGTGGGACGCCTACCACAGCATGGCTTGCCATGCGCTGCCATGTCCACACACAGGATCTGAACCGGCGAACCCCAGGCCGCCAAAGGGGAACATGCGCACTTAACCGCTGTGCCACCCAGCTGGCCCCTACCATTTTTTTTGTAATGAAAATATTTAGGATCTACTCTCTTAGCAACTTTCAAATATATAATACAGTATAGTTAATTATAGTCACTGTGCTATACTTTAAATCCTCAGAACTTATTCATTTTATTGCTAGGAGTTTGTACCCTTTGACTGACATCTCATTTTCCCCACCCACCGCCCCGGTAACCACCATTCTACCCAGTTTCTATGAGTTCGGCTTTTTTAGATTCCACCTATAAGTGATATCATACAATATTTGTCTTTCTCTGTCTGACTAACTTCACTTAAAATAATGCCCTTAAGATCTATCCATGTTGTTGCAAATGGCAAGATTTCCTTCTTTCTCACAGCTGGATAATGTTCCATTGTGTATATGTATACTACCTCTTCTTTATCCATTCATCCAACGATGGACACTTAGGTTGTTTCTATATCTTGGCTATTGTGAATGATGCTGCAATGAACATGGGAGTGCAGACCTCCCTTCAATATCCTGTGTTCGTTTCCTTTGGATACATTCTCAGAAGTGGGGTTGCTGGATCATATGGGAGCTCTGTTTCAGACAGCGCTGTTATAGAACATGACATAAGAAGATATCTTTATGATTTTAGGATAAGTTAGAGTTTTTGAAACAGTCACGAAAACTCTTAGTTATAAAGGAAAATATGCTAAGTTGAATTACATAAAATTTTAAAAAGTTTCCCCGAAAACAACCGTTAAGAGAGTAAAAGATAAGACACACTTGCATAGTCTAGGGTTCTGGCAATGTTAGATTTTTAAAATCTAGATTCTAGATCCTAGATGATGGTGATATTGGAGATGTTAATTTTGTGATAACTCATCAAATTGTACACTTACGACTTGTGCACTTTTCTCTATGTAAGATGAACACTAATAAAAACGTTTATTTAAAAAATTAGAAAACTATGAAGCATACATATGAGTGACCAAATGGATATATGAATAGTTTCTAAATCAACTAGTAATAGCAATATAAAAAAAATGCAAATTAAAATAACAAGACAATATTTCACAACTATCACATTGGTCCAAAATATTATAGTGTGACAAAATTAAGTGCTGCTGATGATGTGAAGAAATGAGCATTCTTATAACTGCTGATGAGAATGTAAAACTCCTAGAATATTTTGTAGAACATTTTGCCAATATCTAGTAAGGTTATGTGTGCACATGCCTAATGTATTAGTTAGGGTTCTCCAGAGAAACAGAGCCAATAGGATGTGTATTTATGTGTATATGTATGTAAGTGTGTGTGTGTGTGTGTGTGTAGAGAGAGAGAGAGAGAGAAAGAGACAGAGATTTTAAGGAGTTGACTCACATCATGATTGTAGAGGTTGACAAGTCTATAATCTGCTGGCAGGATAGAGACCCAGGAAAGAGTTGATGTTGCAACTCAAGTCTAAAGGCAGTCTGCTAACAGAATCCCCTCCTTCTTGGGGGAGGTCAGTCTTTTTCTTAATGCTTTCAACTGTTTCCATGAGGCCCATTTAAATTATGGCGGGAGATCTGCTTTATTCAAAACTTACTGATTTAAATGGTAATCTCATATGAAAAATACCTTCACAGCAGCATCTAGACGTATTTGACCAATATCTGGGTACAGTGGCCTAGGCAAGCTGACTCATAACATTAACCATCACATCTGATAATCCAATATCCTCATTAAAAACAAAAACAAAAGCAAAACACAGCCTTTTACGAATAGTCACAAGAAGTCATATACAAAAATACTTATCGCATCATTAATGTAACAGGGAAAAAGTAGAAACAACTTTATCATCCCTCAATCAAGAGGAATGAACAAATAAACTATGATTTATTTATATAGTGAGATAACATACAGGACATAACATACTATGTGAATACATGGGGCAATCTCAAAAATATAATGTTGAGTGAAAAACGTAGGTTTTAAAATTATTTATGTGGTATGAAGCCTTATGGCGTTTGGAAGACAATTTGAAGTTACTTTTTGGTTTTCCTCTTGTTTTGTGAGATCCTTTTTTTTCTTTTCACCTCCCCTCTTGCCTGCAGGTGTTTCCTTTGTTTCTCAAATAAACCACTTACACTTGAAATGTTGTCTTCAGATCAACTTCTGAAGGAATTCAAACTAAGACATGTGACATGCACAATTCAACTATGAGCTAAAAAATATATGTGTGCAAATGTAGTTGATAGAAAATACAGTACTTCAAAAGGATCTTGATTTTTCCTGTAAGTAATAATGTCTCTTTTCACATTTTGCTTTATGATCTAGGTCCTTATTCTGAAATCTTCCCCAAACTCTCGAAAAGATCTATAAAATCTCTCACAAGGTGTCAGGTATATATATCAGGTAAATTGTTACCTCCATTATTTTCCATGAAGATTTTCCTCCTGGAGCTTTTCATGGTTTTTCTCTAATTTGGACTGAAAGCTCTTAGGCTGACTGCACAGCTGTTGTTCTGGAACTTTCCTTTGCCATCACTCTGGATTTTTTTCTTCACTTCTTTTGTATGTTGGAGCTCTGACTTCTTGGATCCCAAGTCTATCTCATCTTACTGGAGCATATCCTTTGATAGCTTTCTGAGAAAAGATGCTTTGGAAGTAAACATTTTTGAGTCCTTACATGCCTGAAAATACTGTTATTCTACCCTCACATTTTGTTTAATGTTTGAATAGTTATATAATTCTGGATTCGAATTTTAACCCTCTCAATTTTAATTTCAAAAGCACTTATTTATTGAATTTTTGCTTTCAGCATTGCTTGATTAAGTCCAATGCCATTCTGACTGACAAGTTTTCATATGTAAACTGTTGATTTTGTCTGGAAGTTTGTGTCCTCGTTATTCTTGATATCCTCTTTATCCAAGGATATTCTTGATATTCATAAAATTCTGAAATTTTTGAAAACTTGGCATGGAACTTTTGTATTCATGGGGCTCTTTTAATATGGAAATTTATGTCACTTGAGTCTGGAAATTTTTCCTGTATTATTTCTTTTCTAAATTCTGCCCCTTAATTTTCTTGTTTCTCTGTTTCTGAAACTACTATTGGCTGGTTATTTAAACTTCTGGATTGTCTCGTTTGTTTGTTTGTTTTGATTTTTATATTTTTGTCTTATATTTGTCGGTTATTGCTACAATAAAGTTGTACAACAAACCTCTGAAGCACTCAGTGTCACACAAACACAAGCATTTATTTTCCTGCTCACCAGTCTGCAGTTGGCCGGTGTTCTTCATAGCTTGGCTGGAGTCGGCTAGACTTGGCTGATCGGGGTCATCTGCTCCGTGTATTTCTCATTTTCCTTGGACCAGCAGCTTCTCAAATGGCAGATGCTCAAGAAAGCAAATAGAAACTCAAGTGCCTAGTAAGACTTTGGTTTGGAACAACGCACTGTCACATCTACACACATTCTTTTGGCCTTGTAGCCCTGGCTTACGATCAGTGGAGTGGAAAAATATCGTCTACTCTGTAGGGAAAAGGAGCAAATATTTTCTGAAAGATAATCCAATTTATCACTTTTATGTTATATTTCTCTCTCTCTTTTTTTTGGTTCTTTCTAAATGATTTCCTGTTGAATTTTTTGCAACCATATATTTTTGATTTCTGAGAACTCTTCTTTGTTCTTTTGTCTTTTTCCTAAAAACATCATTTTCTTTTTAAACAAAGAAATATTTTCTCATATCCATCTGAACAATTGATTGATTTTTCTCTCTCCCTCTCCCTCTCTTTCTAAATTTTTCATTTTGTTTTCTACATTTCTCTTGGAGCTTTTTTTTTTCTTTATTATGTCTGTGTCTTACATATTGGAGGCTATAAACACCTAACGATACTTCATTGTTTCAAGAGTGAGACACTATCATTAATTGAAATTCTATGGGTGTGGGCAGGGATTATTGACTGGTGGATTTCACTGTAAGATAACTGCATGGGAGATCTGTAGAGCTTTTTTTTGGCTGCTCAAGTTTCCAGAAATTATTTTCCAGCCTCCTGTCTGAGAGATAGAAGCCTGGTTAGTAGTCAGAGAATGTGGGAGTCTCAATGTTCAGCACACAGACTTTCACCCACTCCCCCTCTTTTTAGGATGGCACTTTGCCCTTCATTCACCATGCTTAGTGTCTTCTCTGGTGTAATTTCTCCTGATAATAGACCTGATATATTTCATAGGCATGTGGTTGGTTAGTAACCTGCTGTACAGGATTGCAGAGAGGATCTCACTAAGTAATTCAATTTTAAAGTCACGTTAAACTAACTTTAAACTGTTTATAGTCTACCTTAGAACTCTACCATTGTCTTCAAGGGAATCTTTATCTCTTGTTCCTGAGTTTTTCCAGGTTTGCGCTATGAATTACATTATTTCTTGTAGGCGCCTCCCCTAAAAGTGCCTAGATTTCTGCATTCTCATTTGTGTTATGTCAGTTACCACTCTTTGTGTGGTTTCCATATTCAAAATATTTGTAGCAATTTCTCATTTCCTGTTATCTCCTTTCTCAGTCTATTTGATCTTTTGGATATTTTAACTTTTCAGATTCAGCTGTTGTCATGTTACTGGAGTTATAGTAGCAAGTGGAGATAAACACATGTGTTCAATCTGCCGTGTTTACCCAGAATGGAGAAGGATATTCTAAAATTCAAATCAAATCATAGCTCAACTCTGTTTTAAAATAGTCAGTAACTACATACAAAATTCAGTTTGAAGTCTACACTTTGTAAGATGGCGCTTGTCTCTCAACAACTCCACTAGTACTCTCTCTATCCCCCTCATTACTGAAATTTGTCCTGTTTTTCTAGGATACCATGTTCTCTTTTATCTTGGGGCATTTGCTCTGAATTCTCCCTTTCCTCTCCCTTCCTTTGAGTAGCTCCTAATAGCCTTCAGCTCTCAGCTTAAACATCACCTGCTCTTTCCTCTTCCCCCAAGCTTAGGAAGGATGCCCTTTTTTCCCTCTCCAATGGCATCCTGTGCACTGCTGGTCACTTTAGCACTGCATTATGGTGTGAATTTGGTACTCTGTGTCCCCCTTTACATTACAAAGCTGGGCAGGGACTTAGTCTTCTTCACTATAAGGACATCAACGCTCAGTTGCTATATAGCAGGTATTCATTAAAAATTTGATGAATGAATATTGAATGAGCACTAGACTATTCCACGAACTGGATTCACATCCTGGCTTCATCCATGGGCCGACTTTGTGGTCTTTGAATAGAAAAAGAGCATAGAATTTGGAGGAAGTGGTGAGCCCAATTTCTGGCTCTACCATTTCTTGTTTGATTCCAGGAGATCCCAACCTCTCCAATCTCCATTTTCTCAGCTTTAAATGGAATTAAAATATATGATCTGCTTTCTGCACAAAGTGATATATAGGTAATATTTAGTACATTTTACAAATGCATAAAATATGCTAAAACTCAACCTTACTTTAAGAATCTATTAAATACCTAGTACTGTGTTCTCTGCCAAGTTCTTTGCTGTGTATGTGTGTTTTCTGTGTGCCCATCTGTTTAAATGATCAGCCTCTCGCTTTTTAAAGTGTCGATAGTAATGTAACATGATTAAGAGCAAAAGAACAAAGTGCCCCTATTAGCATAATTTTAAGTAGTTATAAATGTATTAAATATTTTAAATGTGTCAGAGAATTAAATTTTATAATATTTTTCCATAGGTTATGTGTTCTTATTTAACCATTTTGAATGTAATTCTATGTTAATTTCATATAAATTTCATCAGTTAATGGAGAACAGCTTGGCAAAATATAAATGAAATTCCAGCCAGTTTGAATGATTCTCGTTAATGCCTTCTGTTTCCTCATTGTGCAGGATAATCTAATATTCATGAGATCATAGAGCCAAATACAATTATAATCTCAAATACTCTTCTCCCTCCATAGGAGATTGTATTATATATTTCAGGCTCTGTGGAGGCCCTACGCTGTGTGGGGGCACGATGCACTTTTTAATTATTTCTTCACAGAGCTGGTTGACATGATCATCCAGAAAATGCAGAGTAAACAATTTTATGACTGATTCCTATATTGAATTGAATATCCTCTTTGAAGCCACCAAAGGGCATTTTTGAATCAGTTTATCTGCAATATGATTTTCATGTCTAAACTAGTCATTGCAGTGTTTATTCAATAGCCTTGACATTTTTAAAGGAAATAGAAAAGATAGGAGAAAGAATATCTAACAAATGCCTCTTTTCTCTGAACCATTCAGGAACATCCTTTGAGAAGATGTGAATATTACACGTCTTGGATTCCCATGTCTTAATGGGAATATCTTCACGGTCTGATGGAGACTTTTACATAGAATGAAATGGCTTGGAAGGCACATTTCAGCCTGTGTTATTGTCATATTTTTAAACTGCTATCTATTTAAATATATTTTGAAAAGTTCAGTCTCTTCTCTCCGCAGTGCTGTGGATTCCAGCCCCATCAGTCGGTAGCTTAAAGGGAACAAGTAGACCATTCTCTTGATTATCCAGGTGTAACCATTTGTGGATTGGAACTGTTTGGCCGCAAGAGGGCAAGCTTTGCAAATTCACTCCTGCTGAACAGTGACTGAAGATGTCCTGGAACTCATAACTAATTTACCTAGAAGTTTCCTTTAGCAAAAGACCATGACGTCTCAGTAGTGGGGAGTTCAGTGTATGTGGTTATGGCATTTCAAGTCAGTGGGAAGATCAAGGGGGTTTCAAGATTTAGGACACAGTATTTACATGCATGTTAGGGGTGGAAGGATTATATGTTACAAAATGCCTTAGTCACAATTTCCAGACTCTGATCTTTGAAAAGAAAACCGTGAGACCAGAACTAGTATATTTGTCATAATTAGACAGAGATACTTTGAAAAGCAGGATACTGGGTCAATAATTTCCCTTTCCTTTCTTCCACCAATTAGACATTAAAATATTTATTGAGGGCTTGTTCTAGTCCAGGAATTGTTCAAGTTGGTATAAAGTACTCAATGCAACCATTATTCTCACTTTCATTAGTGTAGTGGCCAGGTAAATCTAATTAAACTTCATTAATAAACAACCCTCAGACTGCAGTCACTCCACCTACAAAAAGTTTGTTTTTGCTCATGTAAAACCTGGTGTGGATCTGGGAGGGTCTCTAGGCAGCTGTCTGCCGTGTGATGCCCTGGAATCCAGGCTGCTTCCATCTTGTGGTGTTGCCATCACAACCCCTGCTTCTACAATCACGGAACCAGGGTTAGAGAGGACTGGACAGTCTTGCACTGTCTGTTAAACGCTTTGGCCCTGAAGTAACACCTGTGACTTGTATTCACAAGGCGTTGGTTAGAACTAGTCAAGAAGGCCTGTCTACGTATAGAGGAGAGAGGAAAGCATAAGCCCATTGTGTGCCTAAAAGGACAGGAAACCAGAAGTTTCTCCCATATGTAGATTACTGTTTCTAGAAGACTAAACAGAGAGTAGGCAAACACATTTATATTATGAGAGAGAGGGAATTATTCCAACAGTTATAAATACATTAATGTGGTACTCCCCAATTATGTATAAAAAAGCTAAAACTCAGACAATTGTCTATTGGTAAATAATTAAAGAAAGTGTTTTACCTATCACGTTTTTAAGTTTGAAACAAGGTTTTAAGTTTGAACCTTGGCACTATTGACAATTTGAGCCAGATGATAATTCTTTGTTGTAGGGGCTTTTCTGTATATCATATGATGTTTAGCAGCATCCCTGGTCCCCACCCACTTGATGCCGGTAGCCAACACCCACCCAGATGTGACAACCAAATATGCCTCCAGACATTGCCAAATGTTCCCACCAGGCCAAAATTGTCCTAGATGGAGAACCCGTTGGTTTGAAACCACTGGTTTGAAGTATCCCCCCCATGTCATTTTCAACACCAAACCTTAGAGTTAACGCAGTAAATATGCTTGCATATATACCTTACAATATATCAAGCACTTTACATGGCTCCATCTCAATTGATAAAATAATAAGAGAATATGAGGAAAGTCAAAAAGGTGAAATGCTTTGTCCATATCACAAAGTGAGTAAATGGCAGGGAGACAAGGAAATCTAAGTCCTCTCGCTCCAGATTCATAAATATTTATAAGTGTTTTTTGAGTCCCTCCTAGGTGACAGGAACTGTTCCAGGTAGAGAGGATTCAAAGATAAAAGGTCTGGTTCCTGCTCTCAGGAGACTCACAGTCTAGTGGATAAAAGACAAATTAACATGAAATTGCATGGGAGGGAGGCTGGCCCAGTGGCACAGTGGTTAAGTTCACACGTTCCGCTTTGGTGGCCCAGGGTTCACCAGTTCAGATCCCGGGTGTGGACCTATGCACCACTTGTTAAGCCATGCTGTGGTAGGCGTCCCACATAAAATAGAGGAAGATGGGCATGGATGTTAGCTCAAGGCCAATCTTCCTCAGCAAAAAAGAGGAGGATTGGCAGAGATGTTAGCTCAATACTTACATGGGAGGTAATTTAACTAGGTGCTCTAATGGAAGGGCTTATAGGAGGTACTTCACCACAGAACTATGAGAAAAGCAATAGAAACGCTACAACAGAAAGGAAGAAACGATCGGAAGCAGTGGAACACAGAGAATGTTGAATTTTATTTCTAAGTCACGAGAGAAAAAGTGAACTGAAATACAGAAAACTACAGAGCAGATCAAGAGGAGAGAAAAGAATGCGACCCTGAGCTGTGAGAAGGGAAAAGAGTGAAAGATGTTGCTAAGCCCTAAACATGCAGGCAGGTGTTGTCTGAATAGTTGCAAGAAGCAGAAACCCCCTCACTTCATAGTGTTCTAGAATGTTGATTCAAATGAATCCCATCGAGCTCAAAGGAGAAATCCTACTCCAGAACATTATTAAAACGTGTTTTAAAAAGCCAAACTGTACATCTCTGAAGTAAAAGAAAAGTGAATGAGTAAGAATAGTTTTAAAGGGCATCTTTCATATAAATGACAAGCAATATAATTTCTGAAAATGTGGCCTGCTGGCAACTTGCAGGACAGTTCTTTTGTCCAAGCTTTGAACTGTGATCACTTGGAATAAATTTATTTTGCCTTTTGATTTGACTATGTCTTTTTATTTTTTAAAGATTTTAATGTTTCCTTTTTCTCCCCAAAGCCCTCCAGTACATAGTTGTATATTCTTAGTTGTGGGTCCTTCTTGTTGTGGCATGTGGGACGCCACGCAGCATGGCCCGATGAGCAGTGCCACGTCCGCACCCAGGACCCGAAACGGCGAAACCCTGGGCCGCTGAAGTGGAGCGCGTGAACCCAACCACTCGGCCACAGGGCCGGCCCCCAAGATTTGACCATGTCTTAATATTTAAATATCTCAAACATTTTTCAGTTTAGGAAAGATTTAAAAAATGTGGAGATTCATTAGCATAAGTGTGAGTCTCTGTCAGTAAATGATTTAATAATTTGACCTATTAAATGACGAGAAGCTATATAAAGGGTGCTAGATAGCCTTTTCTCTTTAAAACTTCCGTGATAAGGGGGATTGTTATTGAGTAAAACATGTTTTAAATTGCTTGTTTGGAAACCAGAGAGGGTGCAAAGATTATTTTTTCCAACAGGAGCATCCAGGCCCTCAGTGCTCTTTCCTCTCCATGTGAATCAGTTCACTGCTCTCTGAGCCTTTACTCATATCATGCTGTTCCTTCTGTCATCAGTCTTCACAACTAGCAAACAGTGACTCATCTCTTTTCCTGTCCCTGTATTATCTCACCATCTCAGGCTCACTCTGCCCTCCAGGTGTGTCCTGCCTATCACCTAGTTTGAAATCCTACTTCTTTTTTATTGTCCTGTTCAAACCCTTACTCCTCCATCCAACTTTTCAAAATTAGTCCCAACTTTCTGCATTCTGCTCGTTAGGCATGGGTCACTATTGACAATTAGAGCATTCTCTGTGTTGGTTGAGGGCAGTAATTCCTCGCTCTAACTCACCCCCATCCTAACTTCCCACTTGCTCCCTGCCAAGTAAAACATACAGTGGGAGGGGCAGTGTCTGCATGTTTGATTTGACATATCAAGCAAGAGTAAAATTTGAAAAACCAGCATAGAGGGAAAATCTATGGGCAGGTGGAGCAGTGTAAAGAGAGGTGGAGAATTTGGGGAAAGAACTGAGGGGAGAAAGTTCCAGTTTCTTTGTGACTTGCAGTGGGGAGGAGGTCGAGGTGTGTAACTCAAGATGTCGCCTCCTAATTACCCCAAGGAACTCAAGGGAGGTTTCGGAAGCATTTAATTGTTTCTCCAAATTGTTTTTTTTTGTTTCATTTTTATGTTAAGAGATGCAATCCCTAACCACCCTGAACCAGAACAGCCCACCGCAAGAGCAGGGCCCACACTGATGAGCTGAAAGGCAACAACTGAGACCGCACCAGCAAACACCCACCTCCCTCTGTTGAATATTCATTCCCCATTTGAAATAAAAGGCCCCTGCTTTGCTGTGCACAGGGAGAACCATGACTTTGGAAATGATTCCACATGGTCTCCTATTTGCTGCAAATAAACCCTACTTTGTGTGACAACTCCTTCTGG
Source organism: Equus caballus (assembly GCF_041296265.1). Taxonomy (NCBI): domain Eukaryota; kingdom Metazoa; phylum Chordata; class Mammalia; order Perissodactyla; family Equidae; genus Equus; species Equus caballus. The sequence goes on from NC_091714.1 coordinate 19,911,565, forward strand.
TGGAGAGTCTGATTTTAGCTCACCAGGAGGCAAACTCACTTTGGTTCAGTAGCAAAGAGGGACACCCTCCTCTGGGTTGAATCTCCCAGAGGTTCCCCCATGGGTGCCTGGGAAGTCCCCAGGAGACAGGCTTCATGTGATACTATGATTTATGATAAGAAATATTTATTTGGTCTTGTCCCAGTTTCTGGCCCAGAGCTCCTAAACCCTTGGAATTTCTTAAGTGATAAGGGCAGTAAAGGTGTCATTTGTAATGTTATTAAGGTGACTTTTGGAAAACACCTAGGGATGGGGCTGGTTGCCAGGGGAGCCAACCAGGTGATGAGAGGTTTAGGACTTTCAATTCTGCTCCTGACCTCCTGGGAGGGGAGAGATGCTGGAGATTGAGTTCAGTCACCAATGGCCAATGATTTAATCAACCATGCCTAAGTAATGAAGGCGCCATTAAACACCCAACAGGAGAGGGTTAGGAGAGCTTCCCAGTTGGTTGGTGAATGTGTGGACATTAGGGGAGAGTGGCGCAACTGGAGAGGGCACAGAAGCTCTGAGCTCTCCCCATACCTTGCCTTATCTTTCTCTTCCATCTGGCTGTTCCTGAGTTATAAGAAGCCAGTAATCTAATAGGTAAAATGTTTCTCTGAGTTCTGTGAGTCACTCTAGCAAATTAATTGAACCCAAAGAGGAGGTTGTTAGAACCTCCAATTCATAGTCAGTAGATCAGGGGCTGGCCCAGCGGTGCAGCGGTTAAGTTTGCACATTCCGCTTCACTGGCCCAGGGTTCACCGGTTTGGATCCTGGGTGCAGACCTATGCACTGCTTGTCTAGCCATGCTGTGGCAGGCATCCCACATATAAAACAGAGGAAGATAGGCATGGATGTTAGCTCAGGGCCAGTCTTCCTCAAACGAAAAAGGTATAGTCAGTAGGTCAGAAGCACAGGTGACAGCCTTGGCTTACAATTGGCATCTGAAGTGGGGAGGGCAGTTTTGTGGCACTGAGCCCTTAACATGCAGGATTTGACACTATCTCTGGGTAGAAGGTGTCAGGATTGAGTTAAATTGTAGGACACCCAGCTGGTGTCAGAGAATTGCTTGGTGGTGAGGGCAAAACTCCCCAAAACACATTGTAATTGGTGACCAGACCCTTGTTTCTCCTGCATCCAGGGAAGGCATGCCTCGAGCTATGAGAAGGGAGGGGGAAAGGCCTCAACCAGGCCTTCCTGTTTAAAGGTTTATTATGGTGTCCCGGTTAGGAGCACAGCCCGGGGAGGAGATCTGAGCTCTGCCATTTCTAGCTAGACTATTTTGAACAGTTGCTGACACTTTTTAAGCATCTTTAAGTCTATCCCATAGAAGTTTTGGAAGCATCTAATGAAATAAAACAGGTTGAGCAGTTGCACAATGCCCGCACAGGGTAAGCACTCAACAAATGAGGAGTTCCTCCTGCCTCTTGCAGTGTGGCGGGGTGGGGGTGGGGGGTAGATGGCTTTCAGGGGGGATGGGAACTAGGACAGCTTGAATAGCTGATCAAAGAACAGACTTTGAGTCATACAAAACTAGATTCACGTCTAGTTTGATTCAGACCTAGACTAGATTCAGACCTGCCCCTTGAAAATGTGGGACCCCAATCACGCTAGGTAACATTTATGACCCTCAGCTTTCTCATCTTTAAAAGAGCCTTAATAGCACATATCTCAAAGGGGTCTTGTAAGGATTAAAGTAAAGATTTGACATACTGTATATGTAACGCTGAGCATAGTTGCTTGTATAGAATAAGTCCAATAAATTCTAGCTGATGTTATTAGGACGCCAGCAATTATGTAGGCTTTTTGTCCTTGAGTGAGCTTTCTCAGGAAGATGATCTATGAAACAATTTAGTTGCACAAAAATATATCGTGTTCTTATTATGGGCCAGGCACTTGGATAGACACTGCTATCCAAGATTCACAGAATAATAAAACATAATGCCTGTTTTCAAAGTATTCACTGTCTGATGGGGTGAGCAGAGATGTACTTATAAACAGGAAAATGGTCCAGTTGCAAAATGGGGGGAAGAAGGAGTTAATTCCTATTATAGAGACCCACAAATCCCCAGGAAGCTGAACCTTGTAGGACTAACAGCATTTCAAAGGCAGAAAATTGGAGGAACGGTACCTCAAGAAATTGGAATAGCTGTGCAAAAATGCTGGATGTGAAAATGCTTCCAGTATTTGGAAAATAACTAATTTGGGGTGCGTGTGTGTGTGTGTGTTGTGGGTTACTGTAAATAATCATGTACTTGATTCTTGTTTTTGTTTTTTTCTTTTTGAATGATGGGAACAGTTTCTTTCAATTATATATTTCACACAGCCCCTCATAGCATCTTGCACCAGGTAAGCTTCAGTGAAGTGAATTAAATTGAAGATGCTTTCTCATTAGATTTTAATTTCCCAAATATCCTAAAGTTTATTGCCTTTTTTGCATGATAAGTTTATTTTCTAGAGCCATTCCAATTAATATGCTTAGGTGTCTCCGCTGACAGTGTTTCAGAAATAATAATGGCATGAATTTTTAAATTTTCATAGCAATTTACTTGGCTTTATATAGTTCATCCTTCATACTAGAGTCTGTAAAACTACGTAAAAATTTAGCCACCACTCAGGCTTTTGGTTCTGGCTGATAAATATGAGGTTTCTCTCTGTCAAAGAGTAGTAACTAAGGAAAGCCTGCTCTGTCTCTGAGTGAAAGGACCTAGAGGCAGAGTCTGGAGGAGAGGTCATCTCCCCAGCAAAGGAGGCAGCTGGTGCAGAGATGCAAAACTGCTAAAATAGGAATGAGCGAAAGACTGGTGACCAATGTCCTCATCACTTGAACTCAGCTGGACCATTCAGTTCTGACATATATTAATGAAGAGGAAATAGGGGGAAGAAGATTGAGAAAGAGGAGGAGCGGGGCGTGATAACGCTGTTTGTTTTGGGTGTTGCGCCGGCAAGACCACGTCTTAGAATTAGGGGGATGGAGGGAACTAATCCTCAAATGCCTAAGTCAGTTTTGTTTCAGTAAGAACATAAGTCAGTAGAAATGGATTATGAGATTCAAAGGATTATTATTTCAATGTTTATTTTGTATTACTCATGAAATACTGTATTGTCAGCTGACCTTGAATTCCATCGTGCTCTCTGTTAGGTCGTCAGGTTTTTCCTCACTGCTGGAGCATTCTCTTGACCCCACACTCTCCTCCAGCTCCAACCTTGTTTCATTTCTTTTTTATCATTTATAGAAAGATAATTTACAAAAGCTGTCGATAATTCTCCCACTTTTATTCTCCCATTCTCTGTTGTAAGGATAGCAGTAATCTTCCCGTGATTGGTCCACTGGTCAACTCAGTTCTTACCTCACCAGAACGCTCACTGCATTTGCACAGCTGAGGAGCCTCCTTATTGACACATTCCATTCTCTTCCTGCTGGGCCATCACTCTCTGGTGCTTTTCTTCCTGTGCTTATTTTTTCTCAGACTCATTTTGTTATTTTCCATCATCCTTGATACCACAATATGGTGGTGTTCCTCAGGGATCCTTGTTCTTTTCTTAATCTACATTATTTCCTCAGTGAAATCATCCAGTCTTATGGTTTTATATATCGTCTGTCCTTTGTTGACTCTCACATTTTACATCTGACCTGTGCTCTGACTCCAGACTTTCATATCCACCCACCTCCTCACCATGACCAAAATCAAACTCTCAATTCCCACCACACAGCTTATTTTTCTAAAGTTTTCACCATTTCATCCTGTCATCTCTACTCTTCTGTTGTTCAGGCCAAAAATCTTGGAGCCATCCTTGACTCCATTCTTCCTCCCACTCCCCACATCAAATCCACTAGTCATTGCTTCATTTAGTATTTTAAAAATATTTACTAAGTGCTTCCTATGTGTCTGGTACTGATCTGGAAGCTGCAGATGCGGGAGAGAATAAAGCAGACAAAAGCCCTGCCCTCAAGCTCTTTAAATGACTCCAAAATGGATTCACAATCAAGCCATCTTTCATCTCCTATACATCGCCTCCACCACCCTAGATGAAACCACCTAAGTCTCCCTGAGTTATTGCGATAGCTTCATGCTTCCACTCTTGTCCCCCATCATCTCTTCTCACCATACGAATCAGAGTCCATTTTGAAACATAAATTAGACCACGCCTTTTCTCTGCTCATGACCATTCAATGGCTCCACTTCTCACTCAGAGCAAAATCCAAGTCCTTAACAAAACCTACAATGCTCTATGTGATCCGGATGCTGCTATTGCTCCCATTTCCCCTCCAGCACCCTCCCCTTCTCTGACTTTGCTCCGGTCACATCAGCCTCCTTGCTCTTTTCCAACACTTCAAACAGCCCACAACACACTATCTTAGTTCTTGCTACTTGGCGTATTCCCACACATTAGGTCGTCCCTCAAATGTTGCTTTACTGAGGAGGTCTTTCCTGATCTTTAATATAAAAGAGCATTCATACCTTCATCATTCTCTATTCCCCTTTCCCTGTTGTATGTACTTAAGTATGTCTGTGTGCACATCTTGGCAGTCTCTTCCATTTAGAATGTAAGCCTTTCAGAGCTGGGATATTTTTTTGCTCGCTGCTGTATCTCCATCTTCATCTCCTAGAGTAGAGCCTGGACCATATTACGCACTCAATAAAAATTTATTGAATTATCTCCAGCCCTGGCATTCTATAATAGGGTAATTTACAAGTGTGTTGACATAAAGTCCCTTTTGATCAAGGGTCTGCATTTATGAGCCAGCTAACACTAGATAGTGTGCCATTTACAGCTCAAGAGCAGGAAAACTCAGCTTCTCTGTGACCTCTTAACATTCTGTTCTACCCAAATTCAGTGTAAACTTTCAAGTCTAAAAATTAAGTATCCCATCTCTCTGTTGTGACTAGTTTTCCATATGTGCTAAACTGTTAAACAGAGAGCCGGCTGTAAATATGCAGTGACGAAGCCCCTGGGAGGTGGTATGAGCAATTAGCATTCAGTGGTTTATGGCTCTCTGTGTCAGATTAATCACCTCGAAATTAGGCATGTGGACAAACTATGAAGTCAGGGGAGCTGTGTATAAGGGAAATAAATACATGCTCTTTGATGCTTAGATATGGAGGACATCATTTCAGTCTATCATGAAGGCTAGAGCAGTTGAGAAATCTTAGCCAAAAAGAGTCCTTATGCAGTTATTCTCAGAAAAAACAAAAAACAAAGAGCCTGAGGACCCTGAAAGGAATAATGTAAATAAAGGACAGGAGATCCTTGCAGTAAGATCACTGGTCCTTTATCTAGCTTCCATCCCCCTGCTCATCCCCATCTAAGCCCCTGCCACGTTGACTGTTTCACCACTCTGTCTTCTTTGATAGCTCTGAACTTTTATATCTATTTCTTATGCTCGGTCTGCCCTTGCCCTGTAACCTATACACTACAAATTCTGCCTATAAATCCAGTTCTGATATCACCTCCTTGGTAAACTCTTTTCTGAATCCTTTGATAGATTTATTTGCTTTTTCTCCTCTGTTGTGACATCCATTTGTACCTGTGTCTACTACAGAATCTCACTACATTAACTTGCTTGCGACTTTGCTGCATCTCTGTTGGCCTCTTGAGGATAAGAAATATTTTCATTATACCTCCACCGACTAACCTACTGCCTTCTTATAGTGAAATAACTTTCTCCTAACTTGAAATGTTTCGGACAACTTTGTTGAAATTAAGAAAATAGCCTTGAGTATTATGACTTCTATAAAGTGTATTTTCAACTTCCAAAGATCCTGGAATGTTGGCTAATGCCAAGTGGTTCATAAGAAACAGGATACAGCAGAGTAATCTCTTTTCCTATCTCAGATACACAGACCAGTGTAACAACATTTTTTGCGTGTGTTAGTGCCTCTTTCAGCACCTTGCTTAAAATAATATAATGCCTTTTCATCTATGTTTCTGCTGAAGAGCCCAAAACATCATGTTGCAAACAGCTCAGTCCTCCTCATAAGACTCTCCATTGAATAGGAAGGAAATGGTTATTTCCAGCTTGTTTTCCCTCTTATATTGGGTTTACGGATGGGAGAAGGAACGCACTGACTGGCAGAATGGCTTACTCAGTTATTCACTGCAGTATAGCTAGAAAATAACCTATTTTATTTTTCTTTTATTTCCCCTTTAGAACTTCTTTTCTAGTTTCTGTACCTCTCTTGGTAATATCTAAGTATTGAAAAAACTCTTAATTTCAATGCACTGTAATTGCTCATTGATTGTTTTTCGAATGTCTGAGAAGTAATCTCTTCCTTTTTTCCTAACAGAATGATGTTTTTCTTTTTTCCTTTTTTTCACCATGACCAAATTCTGCTTTGTGTTATTACCGTTATTGCTAGATTTTCCACTCTACGTCTCTATCTGGCCTTATTGTTAGATGCTTATTGACTCTGTCCCTAGAAGAAAGTGCTTTAAGGACAAGGACTGTTATTCATTTTTGTAAACCTCTAATCCTAGAAGGCACATCACTCTCGTTAAGTGCCACCCGTGGGCAAGACCATCCTTGGATTCTTTTGGATCTTGATGAGATAGAAATTGCAGGACATTAGAAGAAAGACCAAAGACCTATATTCTCCCTTTATTCACCATTACCCATGATGCTAAATACCCACAGCCAGTCCCCGCAATGTTTTCAGCCTCTGCTGCAGGTGAGATTCTGCACCTCAAGGTGGGTGCAGCTGCCTTGGAAAAGGCAGAGTTTTAATCCTCAGTCTGCAGCCAAAACCCACAGAGAAGCTCGCTAGTAATTCCAGCAGGGAGAGGGTGTTCTCGTCACTTCTATTTACCTTCCTCTGGAAAGAATCTGGGAGTCCATGGTAGCATCCAATTATAATTTCCTATTACCTTATTTGAGCTACAAAGGGACAAGCTTTTCCCTAATATTTATAGAAACATAAAACACAAGCATGCATGATTTCTCAACAAAAGATCTTTACACAGCTTTGCAAACATTCCTTTTTCTTCCCTCGCTGCAGATAGGCAGCCCAGCTCCCGGCAGGGGTACATGGACAGTACCTGTTAACCTCCGGTGTTCCTGTGAGTCGTCACAGGACTCAGGTTCCATGTAGCGGATTTCCACAGCATCTCTCTAATACGGCACTTGATAAATATTGATAGAATTCAGTTATTAATCTTTTTATGCTCTTGCTCCCTCTGCTTCTCAGCTTACCACCGAACTGAGCTCACCACAGTAGATGGCTCAGGTGCTTAAAGATGTTTGTTAAATAAAATTCTGGTTAGCCTCGGGGGCTGGCCCCGTGGCCGAGTGGTTGAGTTCTCGCGCTCCGCTGCAGGCGGCCCAGGGTTTCGTTGGTTGGAATCCTGGGCGCAGACATGGCACTGTTCAAAAACCATGCTGAGGCAGAGTCCCACATGCCACAACTAGAAGGACCCACAATGAAGAATATATAACTATGTACCGGGGGGCTTTGGGGATAAAAAGGAAAAAATAAAATCTTTAAAAAAAAAAAATTCTGGTTAGCCTCTTCTAAAAAGCTGCTGAAATTAATGACTGGAATGTACATTTTCTCTGTCTAATTTGTTTTTTTAGCATGCACGATGGCTTATACATTCTGACTTTATTGTGATTTGTGTTTCAACCTAAGCAAAAAATCACCCATTCCTTTCCCTACAGATTCAGTTCCCCAAGAAGCCAATGGCGTGTCTCAGGCCTTCTACCCTCCCCTGGAGATCCACATTTTCTTGCCAGAATATCTGGATACATTTTGATAAACTTTTGACCTTTTAATTTTGTCCTTGTCTTCCACAGCAGGTATAAGTGTGTTTGAAGGCAGACTCCAGACCTTAGCGTTGTTTGGAGATTAGATGAAATAAAACAACTTATCTCATGGGCCATAAGTCCAGAGATATCTAGATTATTTGCAAATGGAAAAGTTTCTCACTGGATTCACCAGTAAGCAGAATTTGATATCATTGCTTTGGACAAGCACTCCAGATTGGGCCAGAGGTAGCCCCTTTCTCACTTACCAGAATTTGTGAGGTCATCTTGAGCTGTGTAGAAAACAGTCACTTCTCCAAAACTTAACACTTAACATAGTGCTTCCTGAACCAATGTACCGCTAATTCTACTCTTGAAATGAGGATGGAGAGGTGACCAGATTCAGATGAGGCTGTCCAATTCTGTCAGTGATTTATTGCTCTGTGATGATCTCCGAAACTCTCACTTGATGCTTTGAGAGCAGAGCATGCCATTCATCCCTTACCAGCAGATCACTGACTTACAAATCAATCTTCAGTGTCTGGGGAAATGTGGGTCACTCCTTTTCTATATATAGTAATAATAATAGTTATTATTATTAATGTTGGACAGGTGATTCATGGAGCAGCATTTGAAGTGGAAGACAGAAGCATTCCTACAATTATATCAAATTAAACCTCAACACAATATAAAAATGAATATTAAATCCTTGCAGGAGATTCTGGGATAGCTGCCACAATAGTCAGAGTAGATTTTTGGTTAAAACATTTTTGTTTTGCTAAGGAAGATAGCCCTGCACTAACATCTGTGCCAATCTTCCTCTACTTTGTATGTGGAATGCTGCCACAGCATGGCGTGATGAGCAGTGTGTAGGTCCATGCCCGGGATCTGAACCTGCGAACCCCGGGCCGCTGAAGTGGAGAGTGACACTATGCCACAGAGCTGGCCCCTGGTTAAAATATTTTAAGGCACAGATTGCAATTGATTTATTGGGGTGAGGGCACTTATTTTTCTGTTTTAAAATCCTAGGAAAACTGCCTTCAAAGTCAATGCTGTTCACTTGGATGCAAAAGGCTGCCTTTTTCTGCACTTTTCTGAACTATCAATATTAAATCACCTTAATGAAGATTATTTTAACCTGCAAAATCATCCAAATTACATTAACTCCAACAACCATTTGAATTAATATCCTCTGAATTAGTTCCCCCGAGAAGAGTTCAGGAAGTGATACCCAGGCACCTCCAGCTTGAGCCTCTAATGTCTCTGTGCCAATTGCCAAAGTAATTCCATCTATTTTAAGTGGTTTGGGTTATGCTTGATTAATGATGGTTAGTGTTCTTTATTTAGAGCTTCATTGATAATTACCCGCAAAGAACATGAGGGACACACTACAGTTCTCAACCGCCCCAATGTGATGAAAAGCTGAGGGCTCCGTTTCACTGCTCTGTGCTAAGGAGAACCCAGGCTGGGGTTAAATAAGTAAGTTAAATAAATATAATTTATTTAGACTATTTCTACTTCTCAGAAGTTGTGAAACTAAGTCCCAGGACAAACGTTTTGGTTGTTGACATCATCAACTGTTTCAATCAGAACTAAACCTTTTGCAATTAATATGTTTTTCCCATTTATAAGAATAAATTGTGGTTTCATAAATATGGTCTTGTCCAAGTCCCCTGGATATTATTTTTCTACTTTAAGAATTATTTCACATTGTTCTTTCTTCATTTTAAACTATCCAAGGACAGCTCTCAGAGAATCTCTTACATATCTGTGAATGTTTCTGAAACTTGTTCCTTTTTTCTGTGGAAAAGACAAAATGGGAGACAACTGGGCGAGAGAGGAGGGCTTCTTCTATCAGCTCTTCCCCTCCGTTCTGGTCTGTCTCCCTCACTGATTCTTCTCTTTCAAGTCTCAGCTGCAAACTCTCTCCTCCATCTCCCGTAGCTCTGTTCACAGTATTGCTCATGGTTTGTCTCAGGAGTCATATTATTTTTAGTAGCTCCATCAGGGGCTTAGAGATACAGTTTGAACAAATGCTACAATTCAAACAAAGAAAATCCTACGGATCTTGGGCTTTCTGGCTTCTGACACTGCAGCAGAGAGGCAGATGAGAAGGAAGGCAATCCAAATCTCACCATCATCTATGATGGCCCGGGAGGGCATCGTATCTTCCATTTTACTGGATCCTGAATGCTTTTCCCCATAGGAGGGTTCTGGCACGGGTTCGTCATTGCCTTTTCCTTGCGGGAGGTTGGCCATTCTTCACACAATCTATCTCAGGAAGAGAAAAATCTTCAGTACAGGAGGTTTTCTCCCACAGCTGTCTTCCAGATATGTTTAGAGGCGGCAGGAGCAATAGATTTGCCTTCTAAACAGCAGCTTGTCTGGAGTATCGTACAGCCAGCAGAATCTCCCTTTTCTTTTAAAATAGAAGCCTTTTCTCTGGCAACATATTATAACCTACTCCAGCGATTCCCCTCAAATCTTCTATTGAAGAAAATGGATAGCAAGTGGAACAGAGGTGCTGGCGAGGGGAGGAGCAAGGGGACTGCCGTTTAGTTCTTCAGGGAAAATAAACACGCGGTCTGCAGCTAGAACGTAGAGACGCCATCATTCTGACACACAGTGGCTATTGTGTTTGTTGGGAAGAAGACTGTTAGGAGCTGAATGTTTGTGTCTCCCCACAATTCATATGTTGAAATCCTAGCGCCCAATGTGATGTATTATGAAGTGCGGCGTTTGGGAGGTGATTAGGCTATGAGGGCAGAGCCCTCACGAATGGGCTTAGTGCCCTTATAACAGAGACCCTGAGAGCTCTCTCCCATTTCCACTACGTGAGGACACAGTGAGAAGATGGCGGGCTGTGAACCGGGGGGAGAGCTCTCACCAGACACTGAATCAGCCCGCACCTTGATCTTGGACTTCCCAGCCTCCAGAACTGTGAGAAATGTGTCTTTTGTTTATAAGCCACCCAGCCTATGGCACTTGTTGTAGCAGCCTGAAAGGTTTGGACATAAAGAATTTCATGTACCGCAGAATCTCTCTGTTACTCCCAGAGCTGTTGTATGGTTTGATACCAACATGGCGGTGCATAAACTCTCCCTCTTTGTATAAATATACACACGCACCAAACACAGATATATGTATTTACACTTTCTAAAACAGGACTCTCTATTCAGAAACTCTTGTCTTTAATGGTGAAGCCCTTGATTAAGGGCAAGATGCAACCAAATTTCTTCAGCGTTTTTCCCTGTTTATGTGTTTAAGACAGACCTCCTCCGGGAATCTTGCTGAGAGGAATCCCCTTTTAATTATGTCAGAACTTTCTGTAGCCACCAATCTAGCCATGTTTTTGTAGTATAGCCATGTGCAAATGTTAATGTAGAGTCTGCGTCTTTCTCCTCTTCCCCCACTCATATTGCTCAGACCATAGAAATGACAGACTCTTATAGAATCCCAAGTCAGATTGGAATAGAGGATATAGAAGCAATATGGCATCTTAGAAACTAGTGTGCATTCTAAATAAAAGGCAGAAAAGTGTTAAGTTGCTCATTCTACTCAAATGTAGAAAAAGAATAGTGTAAATAATTAAAAAAAAAAAGCTGTTTTTCTACTTGCTATAAATGATGAAATATAACTGTTCAGTTTAGTAGGTGAGCTTAAGGAAAGTATGCAATTTTGAAGATATGTTGACAGTTGCTTCCCCTTTTAATAACCTAATTAAAGTGTATCTAGCACTTGGATGTGCCTCTATCATTTTCTAGCATAATTTTTCTTCCAATTATTAGTTTGAATCATTGGTTTCTCCTCCTCCTTTATTTCTTTCTCTATAGATCTCATTGCAAAGCAACAATAGATGGTACAATCATTTCTCTGGCTAATTATTTCAATAGAAAATGGAAAAATGTGTTTCATAAAAAAAGGATACTGGATTACTTTCTCCTGTAACGTTAAATGTTGAGGCTAATTATATCTAGATAATTCATGTGGGCACAGGAGTTCACAAGCAATAAGATTGAGAATTGTTGAAGGTGTTTTTCAAAAATATAGCACAAAAATTGGAGTATTGTATTTCAAAATTAAGGTATCTCAAATTGTGGACATATTTGTGTATTTGTACCCACACACACTTTTTTTTTCTCCTGAGGGAGATTAGCCCTGAGCTAACATCTGTGCCAATCTTCCTCTACTTTATATGTGGGTCACTGCCACAGCATGGCTGATGAGTGGTGTAGGTCCATGCCCAGGATCCAAACCCATGAACCTGGGCCACCAAAGCAGAGCACCCCAAACTTAACCACTACGCCTCAGGGCTGGCACCCACACACATGCATTTTCAGAAGATCTAGGCAATACATATTCTGTGAAGTCTCCTTTTCACTGAAGGTTTAGCTTGGTATATATTTTTAGGGGATACGATGATCATTTGACCATTAATTTTTTGTAACCTATGCCCACTAGTAATGTGTGTATCTTTTAAAGCTATATCTAGCATTAAGTTTTCATTTCAACATTTGCCATTTTAAATTAAATATGGATAAATTCTCAATAGGCAAACATTTGTCAAGTGCTTCTTCTGCCCCCGGTACACTCCTTCTCAGATGACACATAATTTAAGGAACTGGGAATGCCCTGCCTCTAACGGATAAGATTGATGCAAACCTCTATAACATTGTTCACATGAAAAACTGAGCATGGATAAGAGATTCGCTTTACACAGTGTAGCTCTGGAGGCAAGAGTATTTGTTTTTATTCAGCAGACATTTATGAGAACTTTCCATGTGCCAGTCACTGTCATAGGTACTGGAGATACCAAAGTGCATGAGACATTTCTCTACTCTCCAGAGCAAACTGTCTATGGAAACTCAAAGAGGTCAGAGCTTCAGGGAAAACATTTTAAGTCCAACACAAAGACAGATCCCTAACAATTAGAACCAGCCACAATTCTAACAGTCTTGTGAGCAGTCATCACTAGGTTTCGCTGGGATGCTGTAGGTTGGTATGGAGTAGCAGAAGAGTCTGGGGCAATGGACTTAGAAGCCGTTTAATGCAAGATATGAGTGAGTGGAAGAACACCTGAGTGCGGACATCAGGCCATGGTCAGTAGGGGGAAAACAAGTGGGCACTGGAGCTAGGTAAGGGGAAACCCAGAAGCTGAGTCAGCAGTGAAGCTAGAGGTGATTCAGAGGAAGGACCTGAGCACTTCAGGCCATGAGTGATGAAGGTTGTTGGCAAACATGGCTCCCAGTGAAGCCTGTGGGAGATGCCTTTTTAGTATGAAATTAAAAGACCCACAAAGTCCCTGACAAAGGACCATGAAAATGCCGAAGTTAATATGGTAGCCATATTTAGCAAATCAAAACACAGGTCATCCAGTTAAATCTGAATTTCAGATAAGCAACAAAGATTTTTAATAGTTTCTTCAGTTCTTTTCTTAAATTTTTCTTTCTGTGCAACAGATAGTTGTTAGTGATGATTCCAGAGGCTTCTAAAGGGAAGATTAGAGGAAAATGGTGTCATTTTGAATGAAAAGCAAACAATTTGAGGTCTTCTGAAAAGAGAAGAAATCTCCAATGCAGTTGTTTTTACTGGCCGGGAGCCTGGGAGGAAGTTGGCCCTCAAAATACAGGTTTGGTCATTATCAACACATAGATAACAGCTAAAGTCAGAGGAAGAGAATGCCCAAAGTTGGCAAAATGAGACAGGCAGTAGGACAAAGCCCAGGAGACATCAATAATTATGAAGGAGACTAAGTTGAGAGTCTCAATAGTTAATCAGTTGTGTGACATTTGACATGTTTTTTATCTGTCCCAGGCCTCAGTTTTATCATTTATAAGTTGAGGAATACAATATAGGATTGTAGCACAACGCCTGAGATAGCTAGGTAGTCAATAAATTTAGCATAATAGTCTGTGCGTAGCCATTGTCTTACCTTCTCCCCTGCTTTACGTACAAAGTTCGGTTTATTTTACACCTCGGTGGTTGTTAAGGTTTTGTTTTGGTTGATCCCTTCTGAAACTGATGCGAGTGTGCTCTCTCTTTCCGGAAAAATGCATAGGAAGAATGCAAAACAAAAATTTGCATGCAATGTCAAGGGGCTCATGGGTCCCCGAAACCTAGACCACAACTCCATCTCTGCAGCGTCTCTGAAGGAAAGAGACATCCAGATCACGCATGCGTTATCATCACTTGGATTCTGGGGCCCCAAGCCTAAATCCATGCCAGCTTTGCAGGCTGTAGCACAGCACCAGGAGTTCCTACATTTAAGACAGAAGTAGATACCCTTGTTTTCTGTGGACATACATTGGGTAAGAATAGGCAAAGTGTGAAAAGCTTCTGCCTTTTATTTTCCAACTTCCCCATGTGGTAACAAGGCAAAGGACATACCACCTTTTGATCTTCTAGCACCGTCTGTGATGTGACTTTGGCCCCTTTGGTGTCCAGTAGCAGACCGCTATTGGCTTTTCTCCTCCCAGTGTTTCTTTCTCTCTCTAGCTTTCTTTTATCCTTTTCCCTTTTATTCTAGAATTCTCTGGTTATTTCCTTTAACTGAACACAAGATGGATGAGAAATGCAATTTTGGTTTTCTGCTATCTTTACTGAATACATTTTATCTTCCCTATTTGGAATTTAAAATAGCCACACTTTTATACCCTTCACTTTCTCCTTTCCTTTCCCCCAAAAAAGAGTGCTTCCACTTTATGGGCAGACTTGGATTAACTACTTTTTCCCAATAGTTTAGTTCTTATTAATTAAAAAAAAAATTCTTCCTTCAGTCTTATACCTGGTTTTTCCTCTAAATATCCTCAAAATTTCCCATTGAACGCTCTCTTTAAAAACCATCTTTAAAAACCATCAGACACTTACTCTGCAACATTCTTGTGCTGGATGTTTCTTCGTTTTCATTTTCTAATTTTTAAAATTTTATTTTCTTTGGTGAGAAAGATTGTTCCTGTGCTAACATCTGTGCCAATCTTCCTCTATTTTGTATGTGGGATGAGGCCACAGTGTGGCCTAATTGGTGGTGTGTAGGTCCACGCCCAGGATCCAAACCGGCAAACCCCAGGCTGCCGAAGCAGAGGGCGCGAACCTAACCACTATACCACCCGACTAGCCCCCAGAATTGTATTTTATTTTATATTTTTGGTTTTGTCTTTCGAAATAGAAATGAGTTTGCTGGGGCTGATTCATTCTAATGGTAACCAGAATATTTTTTTAAAGATCAATGTCCCTCAGTATTTCCTCTTTTATGACTATTTTGGAAGTTGGAGGCTGCTGTCTCATATCTCTCTCCAGATTGTACTTTTCATCTATCAACAAAGCCAGTATCTCTATGACATATGGTGAGGAATGACCTTGAGTTTTTTTAATAGATGAAGTGCAATCTCCATTTATAAAATTCTTTTAACACCTCTGCATATTTATAAGCCTGTTGACTTTGCTTTTGTCATCAGAAGCCATGTTCAGGGAACAATAAAGATTGTCATTTTAAACTGTGTGTACACAAATCACTCGTAGTGTGCGTCAAGCCATCTGCTCTGCCCAAGAATCTTTTTCCTTTTTCTTTTTCTATGCATAACTATGAGAAGACTTTAAAATGATAATGTTTCATGCTACCCATTTCCTCTGCTGCAGTTTTCATTAGCCTGTCTTGTGAAAAGATTACTTCTGATGAACTAGGTACAAAATTCCAGCCTTAGATTGATCCTTTCCCTTCCATACATTGCTTGTCATTTAAACGAGTAGATCTTCTTCAAATGTTACACAGTGTCTTCTGGAGCATGATTAGAATTTCAATAAATCTGATAGCTATTTGAAATCTGTATGGATTAATAAATGCAGAGCCTGCTTCTTTCAAGCAGTTGGGCTTCTCTATTGCTGCTTCATGTAGGATCAAGAAACAGCAAAATAATTTTAACAGTTCTGATTCTGAATGGAAGTAAGTACCTATCAACATTGTATAGACTTCCTCCAACCCCATTAGACAGACTTCTTCCTCTCTTCTAATCCTGATTACCGAGCAGAATTAAACAATCTATGGTGTGAAATTACAGTCACTAAACTTTATATAGTAAAATTACATTTATTCTTAACATCAGCATTCTTTGATAGTAAAAAGCAAGATTTTTCTTCTCTCAAATTCTTGGGGAGTAGTTTTGTTTATGACTTGAGTCATCTTTTGAAATTCCTTCCTTCTGACATCCCAGAGGAAAGGAAATGTATCAGGTATGACCTATATTCCTATAGTGCTCAGCCAACTCATTTGTTTGTTTTCAAATGGGTAGGACTGTCATCTCAGCGTCGAGGTGGAGTCAGAAAGATCTATTCTTTTGTTACTAGCCTTTGAAGAAAATCCCACCTGTATCACCCAGATATTAAAACAAAAACAGTAGTTTTATTTCAAGTGATGAATACTGGAAAACTTAAGTTATAACAGAATCCATGTTTTCCCCAGGAAGCAGATGTATTAAAGCCAGTAACATTCAGAATTTATGGGCAAGAGTTTCTAGAAGTTTCCAAAGCCAGTGAATCCTCCAACACTTATAACAAAGATATGGCAAGGACATGTGGGATGTGATGTCAAGGGTCACTAGAGACTGGGGAGCCTGGGCTCTGTTGGTGCATGGCTCTTCCTGTCCTCAGATGCCCTAAATTCTCTCCCCCACTTCCCGCATCTGTCAAAACCACTTCCTAGGATGGGCAGTACTATATTAACACAGTTATGCTAACATATAACTAATCAAAAGATTTAACCTAGGCTAGGATTGTTTGCATCATAGAAGAGGAGTTCCTATAAATTAAAGGAATTTTCAGGGCTAGGCCTGAAAGGAATCACATTTTCACCGTCAATCCACAGACCATCCGTGTCATGGCAGCTAGTCTGACCATCTAAAGGCGTTTCCAATAACCAGAACGAGGGACACGGAAGGTAATGTTTCTAAGTGGGATATTTCTGCTAGTGCTTTCTTTTGACTCCAGATGCTGTTGAAGGTCCTTGGCATATAGACTAGTGAGCCAATGGTAGACCAGCATTTCCTGGAGATCACAGCACTGCACTTACTATGATTTTATCACTAGAAATTTTTTAGAGAAATCTCTATCGTTTTTGGATTTTGTTTTAACAAAGTCACAGGCTGAGGAGGATTACAAGGAGTCTTTTCTGTCTTCTGACTACTCCATGTATAATGATGATGGACAAAGGAAACTAGCATGTTAAATATTCTATACATATTTGTTTTCATCCTTACAATGACCACACAAGGTAGGTTCATTTTATACACAAACAAATGGAGCCCAGAGAAATTAAATAATTTCTCCAAAATTCTTTAGAGACAAAGACCAACACAAGTTTCTGAGTTGCCGTAACCTGAGTTGATCTTGCCTGAGAGTGTCCAAAACAAAGACTTGCATTTCATCCTATCATTGACTTTCCAAAGGCTGTAGCTGGATGGGACCTTATTGACACGCTGGTCCATTGCCTTCACTTCACAGATAAGGCTGGAGGCAGTAATTACCCAGCGGAATGTCAGGCTCAAACTAGCTCTGATTGCTCTCTATGTCAGAAACCACTGCCAGAGGCACATTTTTCTCCATTTCTTTGTTGAGATCCAGGAATTCTGAAACTTGGAACAATGAGAACCTGAAATGTAAGATATTTAAGATAATTTGAACTAGAAAATTTTTTGTCTGCATTCACTTCTATGAAGCCAGACTACCTGGGCTCATGGCCTGGCCCCATCACTTAGGTGCCTTTGGACAAGTGTCTCTCTATGCCTCTGTTTCTTTATGTGTGAAATAGGAATAATAATAATAGTAAGCTGTTTCATAAGGTTATTGTAAGGATTAAATAAATTAATAAAAATCTACCCAGAGCTGAAACATGTGATAAAATTAGCAGACAAGGACATTAAAAAAATTACTACCAATATATTCTACGTATTCAAAAAGTTAAGTAGAGACATAGTGACCTGGAAAAGAAAAAGGACATTAGGTAAAAACTAAGAAAATCTGAATAAAGTATGAGCTTTAGTTGATAATTATCTACCAATATTGGTGCATTAATTGTGCCAAGGGTACCACACTAAAGAAGGTGTTAATAATAGGGGAAATTGGATGTGAGGTACATGAGAACATTGTGTACTATCTTAGCAATTTTTCTGCAGATCTAAAACTTCTAAAAATGAAGTTTATTTTTAAAAAATAAGACTTTTTAATGAAAAATAAATCAGTCAATAAAAACTCAAATTTCCTACCCTCAACCCCTCCCTTTCTTCCCCAAAACCCACCGAGGGGCCAGGAAAAACAAGTTATATTATCTTACAGTGTCCTAAGAGGGGCTGATCTTTATGCTGCTGTCTCTCTGGTCTCCAGAACCTCCAGGGAAGCCGGAGTAATTTGGTTTTCTCTCTTGTTCTCTTTCTGTTCTCTTCCTGTAGCTGGAGGTCCCTGAGTGAAGACCGAATTGTTTTTAAACGTACGTAACACACCATTTCATCCTAAACACACCATACAATCAGTTCTGCTCTGTCCTGGCCACCCCAGCAGCCACTCAGTGCTCCCAGGGCATCAAACTGTAGACATTAGTTCTCTTCCTCTGTTTTGTCTTTTTCCTTAGTCTATATTGCTTGCTTTCTGTTTCAAAAAATTTACATTGATCCCATTTGCTCTGCCACCAGCCCTGCTGAGATAGAGTACAGGGCAGGTGGGAAGAAACTCACTCTGTGAGCATCCAAACCTTGGTCTCACCCCTCCCAAATTCCCCTCTTTCCCAACAAAATTCTCAGTTCTCTACTTCCTTCCTAGATGAGTGTGAATTCTTACACACTTCATTTTGCTTTTCTTTCTACCTATGAATTATAGTAAAATTGTCTGTTGAGAATGAAATTATTTCTTCCTATGTGTAAGGAAAACTATTAAAATTTACAAAATCCTTTTCTCTCTTAACAAACTCTGGTTTTAAAGACTATCGTCATAATAACAACTCAAATGAAGTAGACTAAACAACAGCCACTCGGTTTTAGACTGTGCTCACATCACTCCTCTATGAAAATTTTGAGTTCCATAGTTTAACCTTGATGTTTAAGGCACTGCGAATGGGAAAAAAAAAAAAGTACTCTGCTACCGAAAGGAAAAATACATTGGAAAGAAATTACAAAATGTTTTCTGTATCAAACCTTGAAAAGGAAATACTATTTTATTATAAAAAATTATATCTGAAACAAGATTCTAATACTTTGGAGAATTAAATAATGCACATGCTATTGGAAAGTTTTATAAATGCTTGCAATTTTGTTGTACATATTTATGTTATAATGAATCAGTTGATGATTTCCTGAAATAAAGCTATATTTTATATAAGACAATATTCAAGTTCTCTTATTAAAAAGGAAGTGGGGGGCTGGCCCCGTGGCAGAGCGGTTAAGTTCGCGCGCTCTGCTGCAGGTGGCCCAGTGTTTCGTTGGTTCGAATCCTGGGCGCGCACATGACACTGCTCATCAAACCACGCTGAGGCAGCGTCCCACATGCCACAACTAGCAGGACCCACAACAACTATGTACCAGGGGGCTTTGGGGAGAAAAAGGAAAAAATAAAATCTTAAAAAAAAAAAAGGAAGTGGATAGGGGCTGGCCCCGTGGCGAGTGGTTAAGTTCGTGCACTCAGCTGCAGGCAGCCCAGCGTTTCGTTGGTTCGAATCCTGGGCTCGGACATGGCACTGCTCATCAAACCACGCTGAGGCAGTGTCCCACATGCCACAACTAGAAGGACCCACAACAAAGAAGCTACAACTATGTACTGGGGGGCTTTGGGGAGAAAAAGGAAAAAATAAAATCTTTTAAAAAAAAAAAAGTGGTTGAAGTAATCCTCTAGGTCCTCCTTAGGGCTTTAGTTTTATATTTTCAAGGCTCATTGCCTTAACATTATTGCTAATGACAGAAATGATTTTCACCTGTTTGCAGAATCAGCCTAACTGGATGAACTCTACTACCGGCAAATTTGTGCTTTCAAGATCAGTCTATTTGTGTTCTTACATTATATTATATAAGGAATTATATAGATAAGGCATTTAAATGGTACACTGCTCCAGGACTTAGGAGGTGACTGATTTTGTACGTAGAAAAGCCTGATTTTCAGAAGATGATCTCCAGTCTGCATCTTTCTTCTGAGCTCCAACCTTTATTTCGGGATGCCTGCTGGATATCTGTACTTGGCTGTCTCATTGCAAATGTCACACACGCGCGCACACACACACACACACACACACACTGTTCTCCGGTAACTTCAGGTTACTAGTTATGTCCAGCACAAGTCATGGTCTTTGATACCAAGGTGACTTTCTCAGGTCACTGTCTTTCTCTGAATTCCCTTGCTAGAATCACACTTACTTGTAGGTCATCTACTTTACCTCTCCTTTAAGATTTAGTTCTGGGGAACCTCTATCTCCCTATTCTCTCCTCCTGCAAAGAAATGTAATTCCTTTTTTACACATCTCTCTCAAGGCCTGTGAGATCCTGGAAAGGAGAAGCCCTGATTTATTAGCCTGTGGATAAACTGCTATGCTAGATATGTGTGTGTGTATGTGGGGGGTGTGCATGTGAGTGTTTGAATGTACATGTGGGTGTGAGTGTGTGTGTGTTTTGCAGAGGTCCATGTGTTTGGAGGCTCCTCTTGGCCAGGACTGGTTGTGATGAGTTAAAAATAAGAAGACACAAGAGATTCGTGTTTCTCTGTAATCGAGTAGTAAGTATTTGGGGATTGTTTTCTCGGCTGTTGGAGAGAAAAGGTTTGGAAGATTATAGAGGGGCCTTGGGAGAAAGAAGGCAACCAACAGCACAGCAGGAAATCAGGTCTAAGGAGAATGACTAGAGAGCCCATGCCACCTTTCTGAACAGGGACGTCTAATACTTACTTTAAAATATTTTTCTGTGCAATGCTACTACCCAGTCTTGAGTAAAACTTATGTTGGCAGTGCCCTGGGAAAAGAGGAAAGGACTAGATGATTGGTTTGGAGTACAGCTATGCCAACAGAGCAGGAGAGAGAAAGTGAAATGCTGAAGGGGCTGACCAAAAATTCAGCGAGAACAGTAATAAAAGTGTGACATGTCTGAGAGAATGTAAAGATTTCCTGAAAGCCTTTGGAAATTTTAAGAAGCACGCTAGAGTTTTCACAAAAGTTGAGATGAAGTATCAAGTCATTTTATTGGGTATTAAAGGAAGATGACCCCAGAATGTTGGAAAATTTGAGGAGATTTTAAACATACAAAGTTTAAACAACTTTAGCTTTGAAATAAGAAAATAACATATTAAATTCCTTTTTTTTTGATGGCAAAATATCATGCTTTGCAAACTGCAATTTTTCTCTCCACTTCAAAGAGAAGAGACCGTTTCCATGTTTTCAAGGCTGGCATTTCCAAAATACTCACACTTCTAGAGAGGAACAGGTCTTGTTCAAACACACACTATAGGATATCAGGCTTTGTGGCCCACATATTTGGGGCATCCCAATTTCTAAATCTCTAGGAAGTATATTTAGCAATCTTCAGGGGATTATTTACTCTGGGATTCATGATAACAAGGAAATCATTGTTGGACAATGAACATATCCACGGTATGACAAACACTAAATAAAGATCACTAAATATTTATCTTAAATATATCTGTATTTCCATACATGAATAACATATATTTGAATATACATCTGAATATATATTTGGATTATATATTTGAATATATTCAAATATGTGTATTAATGAATGTATATATATATATGTTTTCTTAAATCTAACATCAGATCCTTAAAAAAAGAAATCCTCCAGTATAATGCTAGTATTGATTTAGAACATCTGGGAGGCTCAGCCAGCTGTGGCTAAAGTAAACCTGCCCTCCAGCTCATTTTCAGTTTTTCTTCTTTCATCGTCTAACTAGTTTACGAGAGTTCCGATTTCTCAACATCCTTGCCCTAACTGGTATCATGAGACATTTTCGTTACAGACGTTCTGGTAGGTGTGTGGTGATAGTGATTTGTGGTTTTAATTTGCTTTTCCGCGATGACCAATGATGTCGAATACTTTCTCCTGTGTTTAGTGGCCAAGTGGTCAACCGAAGTGAAAAGCTTCTTCAAACCTTTTCCCATTTTTTTTCCCACGCAGTTGCCTGCTTTTTTGCAGTTGTTTATGTATGCCAGACAAAAGTGCTTCTTTAGTTATATATATTACCTTAAAAATACTTTGTCTGATAATATTAGCTAGCTTTAATTTGGTTAGTGTTTGCGTGTCATATTTTATTGTTTTTTATTTTTAAGCTTCATATGTCCTTGTATTTATATTGTGTCTTTTATCCATTCTGAAAATCTTTGTCCTTTAATTATAATATTTAGACAATTTACTTGTAATTTAAATACTGATATAGTTGAGATTAAGTCTACTTTCTTACTATTTGTTTACTGTGTTCCATCTCTTATTTTTTCCTTTTAACAATTCCGCTATGATATGCCTGGCTGTATTTTCCTTTGTTTTTATCCTACTTGGGGAATACTGATTTTCTTGGATTGAGGGATCCAAGTCATTCATCAAATTTGGAAAATGTTTTGCCTTTGCTTTCTCAAATATTGCTTCTGTCTTGTTCTCTCCTCTCTTTATATGATTCTGGTTACACATATGGTTTTTTGTTCTTTTCTGTTTATTTTTTTCCTTTTACTCTGTTTGCTTCAGTTTGCATATTTTCTATTAGTGTTTTTCAGTTTACTAATCTTGCTTTCTGTTGTGTCCTTTTTGAGTTTAAAACTATCCAATTAATTCTAAACTGCAGATATAATATTTTCACTTCCAGAATATCCACTGATTTTTCTATTGCTTCGAATTTTGTGTTGAAATTCTTCATCTATTTCTCTATTTTCTTAACACATTAATCAGTTATTTTGAAGCCCTTCTCTGTTAACTCCAGTACTATGCTCATTTCTGAGTCTGCTTCTGCTGACTTGTATTTTTTTAACTATCAGTTATTTTTCCTGAAACTTCAATAACTAATAATTATTGGATGCTGGAGATTGTGGACAATCTAGTATAGAGCTTATGGATTAAGTTGTACTCTTCTGAAGAGTGTTAAGTTTTATTTCTCAGGCAGCTTGACTACTGGTATGTCACCTTTGTATGCCATCATTGATGCTAGATTTTAGGCTTTGTAGGGCATGCCTATTTTAATTGTGCCTCTACTTCTAAGATCTGAATTTTACTCTACATACATGCACTTTCTGGAGTCTCATTTCAACCCGATTGTGTTCCTCATGCTCTCTCCACTCTTGTTAGGCCAAATACCAACGTCTTGTCCACACCTAATGAGATCTCGTCTTTGCTCGACTCTCTAGTTTCCCAGTGACTTTTCTCTGCCACACCTCCCAGAGTTTTACCCTGTACGTTCTCAGCTTAGAAATTATCTGAGGGCCTAATAAGAGTTTTTCTCTTTTTCCCTTTTTTTTTTTTTTTGAGGAAGACTGGCCCTGAGCTAATAACCGTGCCCATCATCCTCTACTTTATATGCGGAATGCTGGCCATAGCATGGCTTGCCAAGTAGTGCATAGGTCTGCAGCCTGGATCCGAACCAGCGAACCCCGGTCCACCAAAGTGGAACATAAGAACTTAACTGCTGTGCCACTCGGCCTGCCCCCTGAGAGGAATTTTAATTTAGATTTTCTTCCTGCTCTTTCTGTGCTGTTTTGACTCATGCGATATTGTGGCCCACAGTCCCAAGTTCCTTGTCATTGCCAAGATTCAGTTTCTCTTTCCTTCTGCTCACTTAGACAATTGCTTTCTATTGGGTTTTACATACCTAAGTTGCAGTTTGGAAATGCCCTCGAGTTAAAGCCAGGATGAACATGAGGCTCTCTTCGTAGGGTTTCTTTCTATCAAGCATCACAGCCTTTTACTAACTGCTATCCAGAAACCACCAATAATTTTAATATAATTTACCCAACTTTTATAATTGTTGACTGTACAGGTTCAGTCAATACCGGCTTCTCCATTGTGGATGTATTTCTCTTGGTTTCTTTGTATCATTCTTTTCATTCTATTTTTGTTTCATTTGACTTATTGATTAACTGGTTTACCTTTTGGAGTTGTTGTCCTAGACATTATAACATACTTTCTTGACTTCTTAGAGTAGAATGTTTAAAAAATGTAAATACTAATTCCCAGGCAATACAAGAATCTTACATCAATTAACTCCATATTTTCCTTCCCAACTTGGTGTTATTTGAATGCTTCTTAACTTTTTATATATTTTAAATCCTACAAGCCTTTATTATTTTTATATTTCTAATATTTATTTACATCTATTCTGTATATTTCTCATCACTCTGTCATCTATTTCTGCTCTTCCAAATGTAATGATTTTTCTTCTCCATCAAGAACTCCCTGAAGTTTTTTTTTAAGTATGAGGCTGTTGGTAATGATTCTCCCCAATTTTTCTTGCTTAAAAGTATCTTTGATGTGCCTTTATTTTGAAGAATGTTTTCACAAAGTTGACAGCTAATTCCTCTCTGCATTTCAAATTAACGATTTATTGTCTTAGGCCTCCATAGTTTCTGTGGAAAAGTCAGGCATCAGACCTAATGTTCTGTTTTTAAAGGTAATGTGGTTTTTGCTATCCTCTGCCTGCTTTTAAAGATTTTTCTCTCTACCTTTGGTTTTTGTCAATTTTAATATAATATGCCCAGGTACAGTTTTTTCTTTGATTTATACTTCTTGGGGTTCACAGAGCTTCTCTAATCTGTGGATTCTCATTGTTCTTAAGTTTTGAAAAAATTCTCGGCTATGATCTTATCAATTATTGTATCTGCCTTTTCATACTCTTCCTTCTGTCTAAGATTCCAATTGCACATTTATTAGGCTTTCTCACTCTCTCCTATAGGTCACGTAAGATATTTTCTTCTTTTTTTGGTCATGCTTTAATGTGTATATTTTCTAGTGACAATTGTTGGTTCAGAATTCTCAATTCTGCTGCATCTAATTTACTATTAAACTTTTGCCCCTTTAAAAAGTTTATGTCATTTGCTGTATTTTCAAATTTTGTATTTTTCATTAGAGTATTTTCATACATTTCAATTTTCTATTGAATTTCTCCATCTTGTCCTCTTATTTTCTTGAACATATTAACCAATTATATTAATGTTTATAACTGATAACTCCAATACCTATATCAATTGTGGATCTGTTTTTAACGTCTGTTTTTCCTCTTGGTTTTTTGGTCCATTATTCCTTAGACATGCTTGATCATTTTTGATTGAATGCTAGATAATGGGTATATAAAATTGCAAATAATTTGAGGCTCTTGTTGACAGTGTCTTTTTTCACAGAGGGTGTAGTTTGCTTTCAGGAAGCTATTAGAGAAGGAGCAGGACATATAAGATTCAGAGCTGGAGTTCACTTGGTGAGGATTAATCTATTTCTGATTGGATCTTATCCTTAGAGTATATACCTTTCAGGCTCTGAAATGGAGGTCAGAATGTCCTTGATTGGCCCTGAACCGTAATTTTTGTTTTTATGATCCCACAAGATTGCTGCAGTGTCTACTCAGCTTGCTAACATCTTAGTCACCATGTCTGCTTGTCCTCTTAACCTCTCTACCTTAAAGTGCTTAAAAATGCATTATGTATGTTACTCCAGGATCCTGTTAACTGTATACATGTTTTACTAATGCACTTCTGAAAAATTGGTAAAACTTTTGCTGAATGAAGTTAGTTAGCTTAGAAACTCTATCCTGCTATTAGAATGAGGGTCTTAGTGTCCCTGAGCTGACCTGATGATGATGATGATGATGATGATGATTATTGAGGTATAATTGACATGCAACATTATGTTAGTTTCATGTGCACAACATAATGATTCGATATTTGTGTATATATTGCTAAATGATTACCAGGATCCTAATTTTTTTTTACAGTCTTTATTTATTTATTTATTTTTCGCGAGGAAGATTGTCCCTGAGCTAACATCTGTGCCAGTCTTCCTCCATTTTTGTCATTGGATGCCTCCACGGCATGACTTGATGAGCAGTGTATAGGTCCACACACAGGATCCAAACCTGCAAACCCTGGGCCGCTGAAGTGGAGCGCACGAACTTAACCACTACACCACCGGGCCAGCCCCAGGATCCTAATTCTTGAAGTCTTGGCTGCCTTGGTATCTCTTCAATGGTATCAAACAAATTTTTTCAGCTTTTCTATTTATTTATGGTAGAGGCCTTGATCCTCAACAACTTATTGTAACATTTATAAGAAAAGCAGCTCTAAAATAGTTCTTATTTTTCAATTTTCAGTATCTTTATTTTCTTAGAAACTGGACACAACTAATTCTTAGAAGCAGGCCGCTCCTCAAACCTTTAACCCTTATTGTTCAGACTCTTGTGTTTTAACAAACTCTACTGCACTATTTGTAAATGTGAGAATGCATTCAAGAACTGGGAAAATAAGTTTAAGAGATTGCACCAAGTTTACTCAATATTGATAGAACAACATAAAATTATATTCTCTGTATAACACATAGCTTTTGATATTGCAGAACTTTGACCTTCTTATAAGGTAACTTACAAAGCATTACAAGTTACTCTTTGCTTTTTTATCCCAAGCAAGGTGAAGTATTGCAAATAACATATGGCTCCCATAAGTTTTCACTGAGTATTTAAATCAGCTTAAGAGATAATCCTTTCTACTAGATATAGGTGGACAAGAAAATACCACTTCAGTCTCTGACCTGAAGATGATTGACTTTGAAATATCAAATCCATCAAGTTTCTGCAAATGGAGCACCAGGAATAGACCACTGGTAGCTTTTTCCCTTAAGTCTTTTACCTGAGAAATTCTATGGGAAGTTTTGGTGTTGACCAAAAGAAGACACAGGTTTATCATTAAACTTCATTTTAATGAGTCTCAAAATTCTATGACAGATGTTGGTCAAGCTCTTCCTATTTAAAAAGTACTGATTTTAAAATGTAACAACTTAAAACTGCTACACAATAAAATGGTGGACAAAACATTTCTTTCCTTCTGAATGCTTGGCAATGCATTTATATCATTAACTGGTCTTTTACTATGAAACTTAAATGGCCAAATGAAACAGTTCTGAGCCATACTTCCATAACTAATCATGACTGTGAAGTGTTCTAGAAAATATTAATTTAGGAGTTTTCTGAGCAGCCTTGATGATCTTGCCAGCTCCAGCAGCCTTCTCGTCTGCTGCCATGAGGACACCCATAGCAACTGTCTCCCGTATATCATGAGCAGCAAAATGACTCAAAGGAGATAGACAGAGAAGCTTTCAACACACGTAATTTTGTCAAGAACCAGCTCAATGATGGCAGCATCACTAGATTTCAAGAATTTGGGTCATCTTCCAGCTTCTTATGGGATCAGCAATCTTCTTCCTCAGCTTGGCAAACTTACAAGCAATGTGAGCATTGTGACAATCCAGGTCAGGTGCATAGCCTGTACTGTTTTGGCCTGGATGGTTCAGGATAATCACTAGAGCAGTGAAGCCAGCTGCTTCCATTGGTAAGTCACCAGCCACATTGTCACGACAGATTTTTAACAGACAATTTTCCTGACATTGAAACCCATATTTTTCCCAGGCAAAGCTTCACTTAAAGTTTCAAAATGCATTTCAACAGACTTTACTTGTCATGTTGACTGGGGCAAAGATAGTCACCATGCCTGATCTTGAACACGAGTCTCCACTCAGCACATAGGGACTATACTAATACCACCAATTTTGTAAACAACATGGAGGAACAGACAAAAGGATTTATCAGTTGGATAAGTTGGTGGCAGGATGCAATCCAGAGCTTCAAGCAGTGTAGTTCCACTGGCATTGCCATCCTTACAGTGAATTTCCATCCTTGAACCAAGGTATTTTGGCTCCAGCATGTTGCCACCATTCCAACCAGAAATTGGCACAAATGCTACTGTGTTGAGGTTACACCTTTACTTTTCTTAATGTAGGGGCTGACTTCCTCATGTCTGTTCTAGCTGTAGAGTGGCTCATTAGAATCCGTTGTGTTAACATTAACAATTAGTTGGTTCAAAACTAGCATGTAAGCCAGTAGGGCACACTGATGGGTCTATCTATTCTTGAAGATACTAGCTTCAATTTCACAAATACCAGCAGCAACAATCAGAACAGCACTGTCAGCCTGAGATGTTGCCCGTGGTCAAGTTTTTGATAAAGTCTCTGTGTCCTGGGGCATCATTGATGGTCACATACTTGCTGGTCCCAAGTTTCCACAGGGAGATGTCAATGGTGATGTCATATTCACACTCAGTTTTAAGTTTTTCCAAGACCCAGGCATATTTCAAGTTGCCTTTCCCATCTCAGAAGCCTCATCCTCAAATTTTTTGATGGTTATTTTGTTGATCCCATCACATTTGTAGATCAGATTGCCAGTAGCAATAGACTTCCCTGAATCTACATGTTCAAAGATGGCAATATGATATGAATCTTTTTCTTTCCCATTTTGGCTTAAATTCATTGATTTTTTTTTATGACATCTGTGTTCTGGTGGAAAACTCATCACAAAAACAAACGGTTTCCAACTTAGTAAATTGTACCATGGTTAGGTAGTCTACTCTGTGTGTGTCAGAACGATATTGTCATTTTCCATAAGACACTACAGCCTTGTTCTCTGAAAGTATGCATTTTGTAAACTGCTTTTAGGAAAACATGGTACAAGAAATCTTATTACATTCTGTTTTTTATATTCTATTAATATAAATTATAAAAATGGAAGGAACAAAAGTAAAAGAAGTTTTACAGTCTTTATGTATTTTACTAGAATTTGTTTTTGCCTGACTAGCTCCAAACCAAAAAAGGGGAAGTGGTGTTTGAAAGTCATCACCATCAATCATTCTATGCAATAAAGACAGAGGCGGCCCCCTCGAGTGTTGTGTTAAGAGCAGGGCTCTAAGATAGAGGCAGAGGGGATGAGATTTCCAGTTCTTCTCAGACCTGTAAGACCCTTCAAACAAAGGAAACTCATGAGCAGAGGACTATGACTTTGGAGTCAATGCGGTGATACCTACTTATTTCCTAATATTATCATGACTAGAATAGGAAGGAGTCTTTCTTAAAAATAACCTTCTGACTGATACTCGTTCTGCAATTATTACTCAATGCCTTATAAAAGTAAGTTCTCATTATTAATGTGGGGTCTCACAAAAACTTTTCCCTAAAACACACATACTCTAGATAAGTGAGCAAGTGCTTATTTTAATGACAGTGAAAATGTCCATTAAATTTATATTTATTAAATCCTATTTATATAAATATAATATTTTTAGTAAACTTAATCTAAGTGAAACAGTGAAAAAACCAAATACCTGAAAATGCTTAAAGACTGCTGTGAAACGTGTTACACAATCAATGAGAAAGGATTATACAGTATGTGGTTCCTCCAACTGTTGATTAAGACACCCTAGAGGTCCATAGAGTTATTGCAAGGAGCCAAGATGTGGACTAATGTATACATCACAATTTATAGGCTAATAAGAATAATCAACCCACTTCTTTCATTTTTATTTTGCTCCAATTGTGATTTATACGCTATACATTTATACTCAATTATTATTGCTGTGTATTTTCTCAGTCAACAAATATACTTATGACTATTATTATGGGGTAGTCTGTAATATTTTATATATTTTAAAAGGTTCTTATAATTGAAAAGTTTAAAATTTGTTGATATATTAAAAATGTTATTTTACATCCCTGATGCTTTTTTTCACTATGAATGGAAATTTTAAAACCTACCAGGGAGAAATATAGTGAAGGTTGAGGGCATTCAATAAATATTAATTTCCCTATCTGTCCTTCCCTGCATGCACCAAAAACATGGTTTTCCTCTGTAAGACAAATTGTCAAGTTAAAATCAAATTTATCAATTCTTAATTTTTTTACAATTCTGGTTTCTTAAACAAATTAGTAGAGAAAGAACTGATAGAAAAAGTCAAACTGTTAGCAGAAATTACTGTTGAAGAGAAGCAAAAGAATGACAGTATTATAATTTAGTAATATAACTGATAGTTATAATCCTAAGCCTAAACATTAAAAAAGTCATTAAAACAAGAAGTGATAATTATGCAATGTGATATAGGTGTCGGTATTGCTACAAAGGCGATCATATTACAATATGTAAATGTATCACATCAATATGTCATACAGCTTAAATTTACACATTATATGTCAAATGAATTTCAGTTAAAAAAATAATTTATGTTTATTTCTACTGAAAAACAATCAATCAAAAAAGTAAAAGTCTGAGTAAGAATAGAAGCTTTAGGCACATTCTTTCCTTTAATCCTTACAACAAACTTTTATGTTGTAACTGTATATTAATATTATTTGCATTGTACAGATGAGAAAACTGATGTACAAGGATGTTAAGAAATTTGCCTAAGGTTACAGAGCAAGTGGTGAAGCTGGCTTTAACTCCACTTCCTTTCATTAAGGAAATCTTGCCCAAATCTACTATGAGAGGTTGTCTTTTAATTGATTTAGAGGCGTTCTGGGCAACAATATGATCTGAGATCCGAGTTGGAAAGAGACAAGGAACTCACTCCTTTCCTCTCTCACCCCAAGAAAACACGTCTGTCTTTCTTTCCTTGTTCACTGAACCTGAGCTTTGAGAATTTCCTCTCCTCCTCTTTCATGGTGAGCAGCTTCCTTTAAATTTCTTCCAGCCCTGTCGCTCTGTGAATGTCCCCACTTCTACAGACATCAAATTGAAGAGAGCCTAGACAGCTCTGGCTTTTCTGATATAGTCAAACAGCATTGGTCTGTCTTTCTGATGAAATGTTTATTTTAGAATAGCAAAGGGAAACTCTCCAGAAGTGTAGAGAGAAATAAGACTTCCAGGGCGCATTTGCCAGCGTAATTCTCTGAAGTGAAAATTGATCTATGACAGAGCACTGTAACTAAGGGGCAGTTACATTGCTAATTCCCCTGAGGCATGTCAGTGGCATAGCCTGGTCTCTGAAAAACAAGTCAGCAGGGTTAAGACTAATGTAGCCCAGACTCTTTCTCTTTTGTTTGTTGAATACCAGCTTAGCTGGTTTGCCGTGGTTGAATAGGTGTGCTCAACTATGAAAGTGTACTTTGTCGGTGTTGTTCTTCATGAACTTTCTTAATTGCACATTCCTTTCTTGAGAACATTACTGCTGCTTGAAGCCACATTCTGCTACTTTTGTGAGCACTGATTAAACATACTCACTCAGTAACCATGTGTATACAGCATTTTACTGAATAAATTGATGACTGAGGATAAATATATATTTGCACAGGCAGAGAATTTCAGGAATAATTGGAGTCTGAAACCATAGCTACTAATGCAGAGAAGCCCTTGGAAGAATGGACTATCCAGAGAGTAATCTGTTGATTCAGAGCTGCTCATCTCTCCATTTCACTTCGCATTGGTGTTGCTTGACATTAAAAATCCTATCAATGTTGTGCATGTAGTCAATTTTTGTTATTATTTGGGAAATGTCGATACACCATATGAATCACTTTTAGAGTAGCTGTTACTCGTGTATACGTGGTTTTTTTCTACTTTTTCTATTGTGACGTACTTAAGAAAAATTCTTCCTTTCACTATATTGGTCTAACTTTTTTTCCCCTTTTTTTCCCTCAAAGTAGGAGGGAGAGAGAGAAAAAGAGAGATTCACAAATTTCATCTGTGATGATGTCCTTTTATTTCTGTAATTCAGGGTAGGAGAAGTGTGGCTCAGAGTCCTCTTGACAAATGAGCATCATACTTTGAAAGTCTGGCCCACTTACTCAGGGCCCTGGGGTTCTCTTGTAAAGTGCAGTGTGCAAAGGCCATGATGTGAGGGAAGAGGAGACTTGAGACAAGACTAGAGAATATACAACATAATGACAACAGATAAAGGCCAACAGGTGAAGTGGAGCAGACAGTTGCTGGGATGAGGTGTGGAAATGAGATGTGACTGATGCAGTGAGGCCGGCTGTGTCTGAAGGAGAGAAATGGGATTTTGAAGTAGCAGGCCAAACCCTTGACCTCACCAACTTCAGCCACTTAAGCAGTGTGGCAACAAGTGGAGTGCCTGGTTGATCTGGCCTGGGGTGAGACCCTGCCACTGAAGACCCCCACTCTCTATCCAGAGTGGATGCTCCCCTAGGGAAGAAGTACAAATTCTTCTGTCACCAGTTGACATGCTCACACTTGTAGAGATCACAGACATAAACAGGGAAGTTTTTCCTTCTTATTTTTCTTCAAACACAACCACTGTAGATCATCTTGAACAAAGAGAATATGAAATTCATATGTAACTTTCACAACTCTCAGTTTTTTATTAAACAAATGGTATGAGAAGTGGGAAAGATTCTTTGTTTTCCTCATGGGATTATTCAGTTAGAAAGGATATAAAGCAATCCAGCTGTGCAGGAAAGCATATAACATATTAATATGACCCTGAGTACTTGGAAAAGAGAAATATGCCATGAAACAAAAACATGTTTTCCATTTTTCTAGTCCTGTGCATAGCATACAAGATTACATTATCTGTAAATGTTCTCTAGGTACCAATACTTTGAGAGCCGGTTGGATTTGTTGTCTTGCTTTTACAATCCTGCAATCCTAAAAGGTTCCTTGTTACTTCTTATAAATCAAGAGTAACAGTATATCCATGTTTCTTAGAGACAGGAAATTTCATTTTATATTCAGCTGTGAAGTGCATAGGTAATAAACAGTTCTTTGGGAGAACGTAAAGAAGTGTCTAAGGGGCATACATGACAGAGTAGAAGAAAAATAATGCTCTGTGAATTTGCATCCCAGGAAGGCCAATAGGTAATTAAGGTTGCATTTCAGCTCCTTTTAAAATACATAATTCATTTAGTGCCTGTAATGCTCGCAAAAGTACTCTAATAGTGCACTGGAGAATGAAGTGCTCTCTTTAAACTTGAAATCAAGGACATGGAAACATATTTCAGTTTTTCTTAAAGCGTGACCTGAATAGAATCACTTGGGGCTCTTGTTAAAAGTGCAGATTCTTGAATCTTTCCCCAAAATAATCAACTATAGAAAATAACTTATAAAAGAAGAGATGACAGGCGCTGGCCCCGTGGCCGAGTGGTTAAGTTCGCGCGCTCTGCTGCGGCGGCCCAGGGTTTCACCAGTTCGGATCCTGGGCATGGACATGGCACTACTCATCAGGCCACATTGAGGCAGAGTCCCACATGCCACAACTAGAAGGACCTGCAATTAGGATGTACAGCTATGTACTGGGGGGATTTGGGGAGATAAAGCAGGAAAAAAAGAGAAGAGATGACAATATCTAACACTATCTTCCTTAGATTGGTCTCACAAATTTATTAATATAATTATTCAGCAAATGTTTGCTAAGCACTGACTAAATACTTGGTATTTTTAGGCTTGGAATTTGAAGATGAATCAAATGGTTCTTGCTCTAGAAAACCTCAGTGTTTCTTGGTAAGGAGACAATTCAAATTAGCACCATTAGTGATATAATGGAGATGTCTACCAGGCAAAGTTGGACTAAGAGTTGTGGAGGAGAAATGGAGGACAATGCACGGTCTCCAGTAAAAAAGAGCTAAGTTCAGAGAAAGTCAAAGGTAGAAAGACCAGTTGGGAGACAATCACAATTAATCAAGAGAGAGATGTGGATTGATAAGAGGGGACACACATCTTTCCTCCGTCTTTTGGAAATAGACCTCACTATTCCTTTGGGAAACTGCTCCTGGCCTCTCTCTCACCAACCCACTCCCCCAAACACACACACACTACAAGATTTTGTTAGAGCTATCAATCATAGTACAGGGTCCAAGATGTAGGCCCATGACCATATTGATTGCCTGTCCCTCCCATTATTAGTTTCAGTGGGCTAGAACTCAGTCATGACAAAGAATGTGAGAGAAACAAAATAATAATCAAAAGCTGAAACCACAGAAATTTCATAGGAGCAGAATCATCAACAAAAGTATAATCTAACAGTAATTTTAGGAATATCTTAAATAATATAAGTAGCAATTGAAACCATGACCAAGTTAAGACCATTCTGTTAATGTTCTTTTTCCCTTTCTTTCTTCTTTTCTCCCTGTCTCTCTTCCTTTCTTCTTTCCTTGATGTTAGGCAGGGCCAGTAATGGTGTCTGTGTATCTGTACAAGGATGATGTATCAGAGTTGGGAGATGAGGGGAACCTGGTAAGCTGGGACATTGCATATGTAGGGGAGGAAGACATTTTCCTCTACTCTTCTAGGTTCTTCTGACTGGTCTAAGAATTAAACTGATGTGAGACAGAATAACTAGAGAAAAGAACACAAGTTTAATAACATGTATACATGGAAGAAACCCAGAAAAACTGAAGAACTTGCCTAAATGGCCAAAGCCACCACCTTAAATATCATCTTCAGGTAAAGACAAAAGAGGATGTTGGGGGTAGTGGTTTGGGACTCCAAAGGGGAAAAAGGAAATTCACATGGAGATGGAAAAGCAAATGTTTGGTAAACAAATGTTTACTATGCCTTGCAAAGACAATGGAACATGGAGAGTACGTTGTTCAAATGGGCCGTGCTAGGTTCCTACCAGTCTACCACACCTAGTTCATTTTATGCTACAGTTATCTATGGGGAGAGCTTCCTGAAACAGACGTTCTATCTTAAATTCTCTTAGGCAGTTAGGGAGAAGGTCAAAATTTCTTCTTGTCTTTTGTTCTTAAAAATAATCAAGCCAAAGAGACACTTTTTGGGGTGGCAAATTTTGCTCCCCCACACCTACATAGGGGATTGAGCAAATAAATATATTGAGGATGATGGAGCTAGGTTTCCCACCTATGGACAAATAAATACAACTATGGAACAGAGAAAGATTTAAATGAACCATAGACTCTGTGGTGTAGAATGGAATAAGAGATTTAATAGAAAATATAAATAAAAGGCACAAGTCAAACGTGAAATCCCCAGTATCAATGAACTTACCTTACATCCAGACTTTGATTCCTACATACTCCTTTCCATTAAAAGAACCAAGCCTTCTCGGAGAAATGGCTTATTCAAATCTGGGGTAAGGAAAGTAGAAAATGAACTTGGAACATCTTCTTGCACCAAAAAGGAAGGAAGTGAAGAATGAATGAAGAAAACAGATTAAAAGGACACATTTTCTAGCCTGAAGGGGCTTCCACTGTCCAAATCTGGGAAAATTTGAGCATGAAAATAAATATCCATATTGATGGCTTATAAACCATTGAACTAGTATACATAAATAAGTAGAGTTAAGAGAAACTATTTTTTTTACAATTTAATATCAAATAATAAAAATATAGAAAATTGTCACTTATATCCACTATAGTAATAATTAATTCAGTAAATGCTAAATCTAATAGATGAAAGTTGGCTGAAAAATAAGATTATTTGCAAGGCCCCAAAATATCTGCATACAAAATGCTTGTTAATTGTAGAGTAATGTTACAGAGGAGAATACTGGCAGACACTATATTTATCAAGAAATCAAATTACTGCCATTGGTAATGGGACAAATTGGCATCAGGTGCCACCTGATAGGAAGCAATGAGAACATCACCTCACTTCTGAGATATTCTTGCCAAAAATGCACAATCTGGTTCACTTCAAGGGGAAACATTAGACAAACCTATGTTGAGAGACACTCTACAAAAGGAATGCCATGCAGCTCCAGAAATGTCTAGGTCATGAAGGTCAAGGAGATACTGAGCAATTGCCCCAGACTGAAGCAGACTAGAGAGCCATGACATGTGGGTGCAATATGAGATCCTGGAGTGGTGCTTTTGTTTTAAAGACATGACTGAGACAATTGGCAAAATTTGGAAGGATCTCTGGATAATGGGTATATTGGTATTTCTTTGTAGTAATCTTGCTACTTTTTGTATGTCTGATATTATTTCAAACTTCTTAAAAAAAGTCAATTTACAAAGTAAAAATTAAAGCATTACTCCCCCAAACTGCAGTTATCTCTAGTCATCTCCTTGTGTGCCTCAAGAGGCTGCTAGGCAATATGGTAACACAATTCTTGCCATACTCCTTTGTTAAAAGTTGCTCTAAATAATCACAAAAATTTGAAAGGAGGTATTTGATCAGACGTACTGAGTATGGGACTAGATAAGCAACATAATAATAGCTTATCCTTCCTGAGCATTTACCGTATTCTCATACCAACTCAAAGAGTTAAGTATGTTATTAGCCTCATTTTCCTGATGAGAAAACTGAGGTTCAGCTAGGTTGAATAACTTGTCCTAAGTCATAGTTCTAGCAAATGATGGATCAGAGGTTTGGACCCAGGCAGTCTGCTGCTGTGGCTTATACTATTAGCCACTTTGGGATGCTGCGTCCCATAGGTCTAGGTGAGGTCAGGCTCTTGAAAGGTGGTGCTGGTGACAGATTTGTTGTTCATGTTCGGTGGACTCCTCACTAGCTGGCAGGAGGTAGAGAGACAAACTCTTCTCTTGGCTCCTCTACCCTGGTAACAGAGGAAGGGCAGGACACAAAGGCACAAGTCAAAGAGGAAGGAGACAGAGGACTCTCCTTTTCCAAAGGGGCTAGAGCACCAGGCAGGGCAGCTGGGCAGAGTCCAGAGCGGACTTCGAGGCAGTAGCTTAGACTCAGACCCTGCACCAAATGGGAGGTCAGGATCACTGGACTCTTCTCAGGAGCCCAGATCTTTGCTTTGATGGGGAGGCAGCCATGGACACTGAGGAAGATGTGGGAGCCCAACAATTGTGTTGGAACCTACAGAACTCAACAGGGAAGCCTCTGACTCAATTGCACATCCCATTGGACAGGGACCATGGGATTTCCTG
Source organism: Equus caballus (assembly GCF_041296265.1). Lineage (NCBI taxonomy): Eukaryota > Metazoa > Chordata > Mammalia > Perissodactyla > Equidae > Equus > Equus caballus. The sequence goes on from NC_091714.1 coordinate 19,948,171, forward strand.
CTGCATGCCCTCCGTCATCTAGGACTGGCTCAGGAATGAGTCCTGAGGCTGAACCTAGATCTAGCTGCAAGGACCTGGGGAAGACAGGAACTGGGGTAGCTGAGCCTGATTCACAAAATGGCTTATAGTCATCTTATCACAGTATTCACTTCCCAAGAGAGGGCAGCTGGGGCCCCCAATTTTCCTCAAGTACAGAGTACTTTTTCCTCTTGTTCCTTCTGTTACTGTCTTGTTCTTGGGACCCTCCAGGGATGCAGCAATGAAACTATAGAGTATTTTGGTTATTTTGAGTTATACAGCACAGTCAGCAACTCTCTTTTGAATGTCTCATTTCCCTTTTCCCCCAGAAAGAATAGTTAACACAGACAGGCAGTATTTAGAGTTCTTCATTCAAAGTTCTTATTTCTCCAAATATTCAAACATATTCCTCTTATTTGATAGGTTGGCCTATTGAAATAAGCTGACTAATCCCGAGATCAGCATTGGCCTCCACGGCAGCCACATCCCACACTCTATTTCCCACAACATTCGCAAGATTCCCTTCTTCCTGGCTTTCAGATTCAAAGTCAAATAAAATGTCAAACTTACAATCTCCTGGAGCGTGAACTCACAGGGGTTCAGTAGCAAGTATATTGTACTGGTTGCTCGTTAAAAGTTCCCTCAGGGCAAGTGAAATAAAAGAAATGCTCAAGGCAAAAGTATAAATCTAAATAAAAGGACTTATTCTTAAGGCTGATTTTTAAAGATATTTGCAACCAAGGTAAAATCTAGACAGACAACTTTTGTTGAGAATAGCAATGACGTCTATAAAGGCCTGTTTGGATTTAAAGTGCAATGGCCAACAGTGTAATAACAATCTAAAGACTTTAAAAACACAAATTAATAATGTCTGGAATATTTTGTGGGAGAAAAGAAAACTAAAGGTATTGAGGAAAGCAATGGGAAATAAAATGAATAAATCCAAATCTTATTCTAAAGCAGGTTTCAGGTTTAACCCTCGACAGGATGGCTCAAACACTACTCCATTGCCCAGCACCAATATTATTGGGCAGGGTGAGGAGATGGCTTTAAGATGTTCCATCTATTTTCCTGTGTTCCCTGACTGGTTTCTTCTTCAGAAAATTTTCCAAACTGTCTGCATCCTCTGTCTTGGAAAAGTCAGAATAAGTCAGTTAGCCACAGACATGCCAAACACAATTTCCTTAGAAAAATGTGCTAATCTTGCCTTGATTCAGTTAGATGACTTTTCTCAGAGTTGAGAAGCATGGCCAGAGGGAAGCATGCATTTCCTTTAATTAAAAAATAGCTGTGAACTGAAGGAGTCGTTTAACCATGTGGAACCAAGCAGAGAGACTAGAATGTGTTATCTCCAACAGAATAGCAAATTACAAATTAATGCAAAACATTTCATGGGGTGGGTAGATCAAGGATTATTTTATGAAATAATATATTAGGATCACATTTCACAAATAATGTGATGTCAGGTGCCTTGTTCACAATCCCCACAAAATTTTCTTGAATTGTTTGCAATCTGTCTGCCTCAGCAGATAATCCCCAAATCGTCCCAAGACAGATCCTTTTCTTAAAGGCTGAAGTCACTTGAGACTCAGAAAAGTCAGAGAGTTTTCATCTGTGAACTCTGGGTCTGCCACTAGCTGTGAGACCATAAACAAACCACAAAGGCTTTCTGCATCCTGTTATGTTTTTCTGTAAATGAAAGGCAAGAATTTAAGTGAAGTAATCAGAATTAAGACAGTTTTGTCCTTGCATGGAGACAGACGTAGATTCCTTCTCTCTCCCCTGTCTCTAATCCAGGTCATCTCCCACACCGATCTGCCAGCCTAGATGACAAGCCACCCCTCTGACGGCCGTGCTAATGTTAGAAGTGCAGTTGGAATGCCAGAGGGAAGCAACTTGTTGCCCAGGGCATGTCTCTCCCATGGTTTAGGATATTCTGTAAGATCACGTGGTGTTTCTGTGTAAACGTGCACTGAAAATGGGCTGCCCGAGAGTGGAGCGCAGCGGGACATAGCTGATCTCAGAGGGCTTGTTAGGGATCTCGGTGCTCAGCAGTTTCCAAACTTTAAGATTCTGTAGATAAGCAAAGTTTCAAAAAAAATAGAGGAGGATAAGTATAGGGGTGCCAATTTTTTTAATTAAAAAAACGCAATCAAAACCAAAAAACCATATCATCTTTATTGTCATTTTATAATATAAACTGTTTTAACACCAAAAACTTTTGAAAGACATACATTTGGAGTGGAAAAACTTTCCTTTGAACGAAATAAATTTAATAGTATGATAAATTTATTGTGCTGCCCATATTTGATTTATTTTACTGCAGACTAACAGAAACTCTGTGAAACCCAATGGGTCTGTGGGTGGGCATGTAGAAACCATCATTCTAAGGAACCTATGCCTTACAATCAAAAGCTACTGTACTGATGGAAATCCCTGTCGTTAGCTGTTAGGCTTGGTTATAAATGCATTTTAAAAGTTTTTTTTTTATCTATCTTGTATAAAAACTCTTTCCTCTGTTATTATCTGATCTTGGTTCATGCCATTTGTGGCCAATAGTGGAAGATTTGTCTTCTAAAGCACTAGAAATGCAGCTTAAGCTAGCTTCTGCATTTGTGGCTGTGTCCAGAGATGCCAGTAAATAAAACTGACTAAAACCAAATGTGTTTTTTAATGATGTGACTTTCTCAGAGATAAAGAATCTATTGTGTAAGATGCAGTCAGTTCTCACAAGGCTAGCCACAGCCTCATACAGCATCCTAAAATTGCCAGTTTACCGAGTTGGATAGCTGTCTCATTAAGCCCAAGTGAATAATATCACAATTTGATTAATGTTCTTGATGCCGCTTTCTTTGCTAGTCTTCTTGTTATAAGATTGCTATACAAATGATATGTATTGTGAATTATGTTTCAAAGCGCTACTGTCTTTCTATGACTGTAAAAATGAAAAACAAAACAAGAGAGAGAAAGAACTGAGAAATAATAGTTTTACAAAACTATTGAAAAACCTCCTATAAAAAGATTTCCATTATAAAGTAGATGCTAGTAAAGAGAAAAATGAACCTTAAATACTGTAATATAGCATATCAATAACCAAGGAGCTAATCTGGACTCTCCCAAGAGTAAACTGGGGATTCACAGAATTTCCTAGAAGACCGTGTGTGAAAATTTTAACATCTTGTATGCACCACAGGTTTTAAAGTCTTTTTTCTTATTGTAAGGATAAGATATAATATTGTAAGAATACGTAAAAGTGAAGAATGAAGCTGATGAAATTCAGGTATTGGGGTAATAATCAAATAGTGCTTAAAAAAAAGAACTTTTAAAATTCTGTTATTTATTCAACGCACTGCTGCTCTCCATTTTCCTTACAAATCATATGTCATTCTGCAAACACTCAATAATACACAACTATTCACTAATAAACACTCTGAAATTACTTACTTATGCTAATTACTATTTAAAGGCAAATCCTAAATGCCTAATGTAGAACAAATCCATTTATTACCTAGCAATTATAACCAGTTTCACATGAATGATTGTAACCGAATGTCACTGAATAGTATATAATACTATTCCTTTTCCCTCCAACTCTAACTTGCCAGTGGTTTATCTGCATTGCTGCCTACCCAGTTGAAGGATTTATTACTGTACAAAACTATTTAGGAATGATTGAATCGAATTCAAATCTTAACCATTAGTTGGAAAGAAAACCTGGAATATCAAATCTGAAGTTTTTCCCCACAATAAGATCTACTTTTCCCTAATAGGTTTAAAAAGTCATTTAATAAACCATACGACCTCATGAAATTAATAGGCATTATCATGAGACATTTGCCCTGTTGGGGAGCTAAGAATCCCATGAGAAAAGCATGCTGACTCACTGCCCCTGTATCATTTTGAAAAGCAGTAGGGAATTAAACTTGAATTTTTATGAAGAAAAATACTTCTAATGGAAAATGAATTCCATTGAGCCAATTTCCTTTCCCTACACACTGCCCTCATTAGACGAAAGAACTTAAGTTTGGGTGAGAACTCAAGAACTGAACGCTGTAACAGTAACATGAGCTACAATAAAAGAATGTGGTGGAATCTGTTGTTTTGATTGTATCTACATGCCAATAATCATGTTAACTTCTGTTTCTAAACTTCCACCAGTGTATCTTCAACCTCACTTGTTACCCAGGACCTCAGTTCCCCATTCCAATTTCCTGTTTAGACACTGTTCTACCAGCACTTAAAATCGGTAGACAATGTTGAATTTATTATCCACCCAAATCAGCTAATTCTCCCAATCTGCTTTTTAAAGGAGCCTTGCCAGTCTTTCAATTAAGTGCAAACCTTTTACCCTGGCCTTTAAGAGCTTCCACATTAGCACTCAGTGTGGCCCTAGGTCACTAGTGGAATTTTCTAATGTGTTGCTGTGTTCTAGTCATTGTTACTTTTTGTTTTGTTTTGTTTGTTCTTTGTTACTCACACGCTTAATAATCTATGGACTTTTCCCCCAGGATGATGCCCATTTGTTCATAAACCTGACATTCTTTACATCATTTTAGAGGGTTCAAGAATACCTAAAAACCCACAAATAAATCTCTCATGAGTTGTGTTTTCCAGGTTAAGCATCCCTCTGTTCTTCCTGTCAAACTACGCCATTTGATGTTTCTTTCATATTCATTGTATTTTCCTCACACCGAGCTCTGGTTATGCTGTCCCCCTCACTAGCAGTCCCCTCCCCATATACACTTATTCTTCAAAGCCTATCTAAAATATCACATCTTCTCTAAATATATGTTAGTTGAGGATTTTGACTATCTAGCATCCATTTTCCCTTATGCTAGTATTAGTATTCTTATTTTGGTTAAAACACTCACCCCTCCCTCACGTAGTCCATAGGCCTCCTCCAAGACTAGTTTCTGATTGACTTAAATCAACAAGAACACTCAGTCTCTTTGGCCATAGAGGTTGGCTGATGAATAAGCACACGACTGAGATGTTAGGAGATTTGATGGGGGCTTCTGAGAAAGTAGCTTCATTATTCTTTGATGGAGATATTCTTTTTCTCTTGGAAATTAGAAAGGAAGCATATAATCCCTCCATAGCTGCTCCTTCCATCTTGTTATGTACAAGGAATACAAATTCAGGCTTAAGCAGACACTGCAGGAGAAGGCAAGAGAAATTAGGTCTTGAGTGACATTGCTGAGCTGCTGGACCATGACTGACCAGAAGCCTACCCTTTTTCAGGATTTTAGATTTATGTTATTCAGTAAATTTCCTATATCATTTGAGTTGTTTGAGTCAGGTTTCCTATTGCTTGCAACCTAAAGATTCGTAAAGTATGCACTTCTGTTTTGTGTTTTTCTTTTACAGTGCACCATAACATTTTGTTGGTTTAATTTTTAGGTCACTTATTCTAATCTATATTGTAATAGTATATATGTCATATTTCCTATTAGACCAGTAGTTCAGAGCTTGCAAAACTATATATCAAGCATGTCTGTAACATCCATTTCATCTTGCATGGGACCTTGCATATCCATTAATCCTTTATACATGAAATGTTAACTTCAAAATGCTTCGGACACTGTGCTAAGCACAGAGAACATGCGCATAGTGGGAGGAAGGTTATCTATTGGTAGCTAGCCACCCCAAAACTTAGTAGCTTAAAAGAACGGTCATTTATTTTGCTAAAAATGTGTAATTTGATCAAGATTTGCCAGCAATTCATCCCTACCTGGTATCAATTGGGCTCAAGGAATCGCTTCCAAGATGGTGCACTTGCTGGCTGGCAAGTTGGTGCTGGCTGTCTGCTGAGAGCATAGTCAGAGCTGTCAGCTGGGGGCCTTTATTTCTCTCCATGTGGTTTCTTTCCTGGTACTACTTGGGCTTCCTTATATTCTGGGGGTTTGGATCCAAGAGCAACTGTTACAAAACACAGGAAGTGGAAGCTGCTAGTTTCTTAGGCTTATAGTGGAACCTGAAACAATGTTATTTCTACTCTAACGTATTGGTCAAAATAGTAACAGAGCCTGCCCACATTAAAGGGGAGGAAAAATAAATCCCAGCTATCAGTAGAAATGTCAAAGTGTTTGCAGCCATCTTTAACATGCAACAAAGATATATAAGATATAGTCTTTCACCATAAGGAAATCAAGCTCAAGGGGTAAGCAGACATGAAATAGCAAGGGCTTCAATATAGACACAGTTTTGGAATGAGTTGTTTTCCCCAAAATGTATACGTTCAAGTCCTAAGCCCCCACATGACTATATTTGTAGATAGGGCCTTTAGGAAGGTAGTTAAGGTTGAATGACGTCATAAAGGTAGGGCTCTGTCTGATAAGGCCTGTATCCTTATAAGAAGAGGATGAGACATCAGAGATCTGTCTTTCTCAGTGTGTGCACAGAGAAGAGGTCATGTGAGGACAGAGGAGGAAGGCAGCCGTCTAGAAACCAGGAAGAGAGGCCTCACCAGAAGCCAATCCTGACAGCACTTTGATCTTGGTCTTCTAGCCTCCAGAATTGTGAGCAAATAAATTTCGGCTGTTTAAGCCAACCAGTCTGTGGCATTTTGTTATAGCAGCCTTAGCTGACTAATAATGGCAGATAGATAGATAGATAGATAGATAGATAGATAGATAGATAGATAATAGATGAAAGAAAGAAGAAAGGAAAGGAAGGAAGAAAGAAAGTAGCACGTCCTTTGCCTGGAGGAAGGCTGTCAAGCTGCGTGACTCCAAGAGACAATATTTACGTAAAACACATGTGAATTATGAATCGTGACCGGCAGTTTAAATAAGTTGTTTATCAAAAGATGAGGAAAGAAAGGCATTTCAGGCAGAAGGCAGAACTTGTCAAAAGTTATAAGTACATGAAACAAACATGGCATTTTCAAGAAACTTCAGGTTGATTTCTAAGGTGAGAGCAGAAGGCATGCAGGAGTGTTTGTGCAATAAACACCTATGATCTACAATGAATGACCTATTTTTGTTTTTGTTTTTTTATTGCCTTAGGCTAGTTTTGCTAAAAACAAAACAACTTCAGGGGGATCCAGATTCCCCTCCTTTCCTCATTCTCTGTGTTGAGTTGGTCTCCGTCTTTCATCTTTTCTTGCGTTACAATATCTACCACTTTTTCATGCTACTTTCTATTCCTACTAGCACTTTTTACTCGCAGTTGGAATACTGCATAACCCCTAAGTAGAGAGAATTTACTCCTACTCTGTCCCCACTTCAGACCCAATTCAAAGACTAATTTGCTCGAGTATTTTTTAAAAGTGTTTTGGCAATTAATGTGATTATTGCTGACTTTCCAGTGGACTGATAGAGGTGAAAATGAGCTTGCAAGGTCTTGAATATGAAGCGAGCTTTTAAGCAGAAGAGGATTTGAGTGGCTGCTTTTTAAAAGAATGAAACGTGGCAGTAGGTGATTTCGATTGAGCTATATTTGTAAAGTGAAAGACTTAAGAAGTAGTGTGCCACAGATATGTCCAATCATATGCTTTTTTGGCTCTTCTTTGGGAAAACATAACTTTTTCATATCTACATTCTGAGCAATATGTACACCCTGTTCCACTTATTAAGCTATTTTTCTCTCAAGGCCAAATCTACCTGCCAGGATGGAACAATGCATTCAATCAAGTCTTCTTGATTGATAGGAAATTAATCAGCCTGAGTCTAATTTACCTTTATCTTTCTGAGTGTTTGCATCACATGCAAACCATATGTTTGCTTTTCCAACTGGACCCTTGTTAGTTTCCTCGTTAGTAAGCACCATAAGGGGACTGGAAGGCTGCAGGGGAAAGAGCAGACACGCCCCTTCCTGTTTGCTCCCTGCCCGTCGCTGATGGTTCCGGGTGAGCATCGCTCATCCTGACGTCTTCACTCCGGCAGTAGCAGGGCCTTCCTGCAGCAGCAGCTGAAACCAATTCTCAGTTTTTCTCTGTTCTCCAAACCAGCCTTGCAACGCCTACTCAGAGACACCAGCACCTGTCACCTCCTCAGAGGGCTGTCCCAGGCCGCAGGCTCGATCTTCTAAGTTTCTAAATTTTAATAATTCCAACCTCTCTCTTTCTTTCCTTTGTGCCCTGAGCACTAGAGGTGGTAGCTGCTTCCTGCAGTTGCTACCCCTGTAATACCTCAGCTTTCTCTTTTTACCCTTTCAGTTGCTCAGTTAATTTTTTTCCCTAGTTAACAATTATTTGTATTAAATTCTCACTGTTCAAATAAGTGGTATATGAGACAAGGAGCAACCAAAGAAGTAGAACCAGTATATATATATATATATATAGAAAATTTCCAAGGAATTGGCTTACATGAATGTGGGGACTGATGAGGCGAGACTGAAATCTGTGGGGCAAGTTGTCAGGAACAGCAGGTGGGAACCCTTGGGCATGGGCCGAACTCACTGTCCATAGGTGGGATTTCTTCTTCACCAGAGAAACGTCAGGTCTGCTCTTAAGGCCTTTCAATGGATTAAATCAGGTCCACTCAGATTTAACCTCCCTTCCTTAATGTTGACCCATTATGGACTTTAATCACATTTACAAAATACCTTCACAGCAAGACCTAAGTTAGTGTTTGATTGAATAACTGGGACTGTGGCCCAGCCAAGCTCACACAGACAAAGTCCATCACAGTTGATGTGGTTTCTGTCTCCCCACCAGACTCTGACCCATATGGACTCTCGTCTATATGCAAAAGCTGGATTCTTCTGGCTGAACAAATACCAAGAAGGAAGAATGACTGGGAGGATTTCTCTCTCCCAGTCCCCTAAGAGACTACCAAACTAGACCACTTGTGGATCTAAAGTGCTGGCTCCAGCTCTTTATGTTGGAATATTATAAAGAGTGATCAATATTTAGGAAACCTGCTTCTTCTATTCCTGCTTTTGGCTTCTTGTACTTAATTACTGTCCTTAAATTATGAAGAATACAATTTAAAGTTGTATTGAACAACAAAAATATTGTTGATAGAACAGTGCAATAAATCAAGCCTTTTTGATGGATAGGACATTAATCAACCTGAATGTAATTTACCTTTATCCTTCTGAATGTTGCTTCAGATGCCTACAAATAGGATATGCTGTAAAAGTTGATTTTTTTCTATTCACTTATTGTTTTGATCTCAGGCAAAATACTTGATGAGTTCTTTGGTCTTAAATTACCTTCCCTGTTTATCTCTTGTGTGACTGTGAGGTTCAAATGGGATAATGTATTTAAAGATGCTTTGTGTACACTGGAGGGCATCCTCTTGGCTTCAGGAACATTAACTAGGACTTTGAAAAAGTGGAGCAGATAGTTCTGTTTTCTCTGCTCTAATATTTTAACCCATTTTTCTATTTCCAACTTGAGAAGCTTAATGGTATCTCTGGATTTATTTGTTGGACTTACGATTCCAATAAAAGTCATTTGAGAAATCATTTCCTTTGGAAGGCAGTTAGAAAGAGATTTATGACTTTGATTTCCCAGATTCACTTTTCAGAGTCATAGACATGATGTAGAGAGATTGTTCAGCTCCTCTTAAGTACCTAGAGTTGCTAAGTAGCTTTTATAGAGCTGGTGAGCCAAAATAGACCTGAGAGACCAAAGGGAGGCCTCACCTTTCCTCCATCCCATCCCTTACCAATGCTCTGAAAATAAATGCACTTGGACTCTGGGTGCTGGTTTTAGTCCATCTGGCCCTCATGCTGACATTACTTCCTTTCCTTTTCTTTGCTTTATAGTGTGGATCAATTGTATCATTCCATATAGCAGTGTACCAGGAGATAGGAAAACAAACTTTTTCATAATTTATTATTTCTGCTTGAATTCCTACATGTCATTTAATCATTTTCCTGATTGAATGTAAATATATTGAAACTGTAAAGTGTAAATTGCCTTTACAGTTAACTGCTTAATCTTCTTTCTTGAAAAAGAACCTTAACAGTTATCATTTTTTTCTTCTTCTTCTTCTTCCTCTTTTTTCTTTTTTGCTGAGGAAGATTTTCCCTGTGCTAACATTTGTTCCCAATATTCCTCTTTTTGTATGTGAGCTGCCACCACAGCATGGCCACTGACAGATGAGTGGTGGTAGATCTGCGCTGGGGAACGGAACCTGGGCTGCTGAAGTGGAGCGTTCCAAACTTAACCACTAGGCCACCAGTGCTGGCCCAACAATTATCTTTTTGTGTGTGTCTGTGTGAGAAAGATTGGCCCTGAGCTAACATCTGTGCCAATCTTCCTCTATTTTGTATGGGGGATGCTGCCACAGCATGGCTTGATGAGCAGTGTGCAGGTCCACGTCCAGGATCCAAACCAGCTAGCCTTGGGCTGCCAAAGTGGAGTGTGTGAACTTAACCACCACACCACAGGGCCAGCCCCTAATTATCATTTTTATTACTTAATAATTTAATACTTTAAAATATTTTAACAATGATTACTGTTACCTTAGAAGAACATAAAAAGAAAGAGAAAGTCAAACTAGAATCATAGCTTTATCTTTCTTATTTTGGCTACAAACCTCGGAAAAATCTGTATTTCACTTTCAAAGTTATTTTGTATCAACAATTTTCTGGATAACACAAATTCTTTCTTTTAAGTTGATCTTTCATTTAGAGTTATATCCTTTTCAGCTTGGGAAAATATATATTTTCTCCTCTGACAATATTTTCCCTTGTTATCACTGGGTAACGTTATCTCATTCATTTTGAAAAGAAAAAATATTTTATCAGATACCCAGGCATACCCATGTACACGTGGCATTCAGTCTCTATGGGTCGGGAAAGACTGGGACAGAATGAATGAAAACGTGTCAGTTTTCCCATTAGTGATGGGCTTGGGGCTAAAAGGCCTCTTTCCGGCTCCCTTGGTCAGGCATGCATCATTGGAGAGTGGGACAAAACATTTCCATTGACTTTTTTTTTAACCCAGAAGTCATTTCACTATCATACATGCGAACAGACAAAGCAACATTCATTAATACTGTCTGTGAAATAGAATCACATGCAGACATTAAGAAGCACGATACAGTTCTACATATAATGTTATGAAGTCCCTCAGACAAGTGAAAAAGCGAAGCACAAAGCAGGGTAGATGGCATGGTCTCATAAATAGAATACAGCAAACTAATCAGTGATATGTAGACTAACTCTTAAAGGGTAACAAGATCTGGATAAAGTTGATCACCTTCAGGGAGAGCTATACCTCTGGGCTCAGTTTTTACCGTGAACTGTTTTCTTGTTGTTAAAATGTAACATTAAATAAAATGTTACATGAAAATATAAAGAATATTATCCCCTATTATCATCATTCACATTCAGTAGTTATCAGAATTTTCCACACTTGCTTCTTACTTTGTTTCTTTTTTCTATTTTATTTTTGAATTATTTTTAACGTATGTTCTAAATATGTCGCCTCATCAGTATGTACTTCAATGCACCTCACTAAAAATAGAGATATTTTTTACTTGCATGTCCACAATACCATTCTCTCTCCTAATACAACTTTTTCTTAAGATGTTATTTTTTAGAGCAGTTTTAGGTTCACAGCGAAATTGAGAGGAAAGTACAGAGATCTCACATATACGCTCTGCCCCGACTCATGCATAGCCTCCCCCATTAACAACATCCCGCACCAGAGTGGGATGTTTGTTACAATTGACATCGTACATTTGTTACAACCTACATTAACACATCACGATGCACTACAGCCCATAGTTTACCCTAGGGTTCACTCTTGATGCTGTGTACTCTACTCGTTGGGAAAGTTGTATAATAACATGTATCCATCATTATAATATCATATAGAGTATTTACACTACCCTAAAAATCCTGGGTTCTGCCTGTTCATCCCTCTGCCCCAAGCCAGGAACCCCTGATCTTTTTACTGTCTCAGTAGTTTTGCCTTTTTTAGAATGTCAAATAATTGAAATCATATAGTATGTAGCTTTTTCAGATTGTATTCTTTCACTTAAAATATGCATTCCTCCATGTCTTTTTATGGCTTAATAGCGCATTTCTTTTTAATGCTGACTAATATTCCATTGTCTGAATGTACCATAGTTTATTTACCCATTCACCTACTGAAGGGCATCTTGGTCGTTTCCAAGTTTTGACAATTATGAATAAAGCTGCTATAAACATCCATGTGCAGGTTTTTGTGTTGACGTAAGTTTTCAACTCCTTGGGGTAAATACCAAGGAGTGTGATTACTGGATCTTATGGGAAGAGTGTGTTTAGTTTCAAAAGGAACTGCCAAACTGTCTTCCAAAGTGGCTGTGCCATTTCTCACTCCCACCAGCAATGAGTGACAGCTCCTGTTGCCCCACATCCTCACCACCATTGGCTGTTGTTGGTATTCCAGATTTTGACCATTCTAATAGGTGTGTAGTGGTTTCTTATTGTTGTTTCAATTTGCATTTTCCTGATGACATGTGATGTGGAGCATATTATAGTATTCTTTTATTTTTTTTAAAATTTCCATGGGATCTATAATGATGTCCCCTCTTAAATTTATGATGTTAGTAATTTGTATCCTCTCTCTTTTTTCTTAGTTATCCTGGCTAGAGGCCATCAACTTTATTGATCTTTTCAAAGAACCATCTTTTGGTTTTGGCATTTTTCCCTATTGATTTCCTGTTTTCAATTTCATTGATTTCTGATCTAATTCTTATTATTTCTTTTCTTCTGCTTACTTTGGGTATTCTTTGCTTTTCCTTTTCTATCTTCTTAAGATGGGATACTTCGATCTTTCTTCTTTTCTAATATATGCATTCAATGCTATAAATTTCCCTTAAGATCTGTTTTCACTTCATCCCCAAATTTTGATAATTTGTACTTTCATTTTCATTTAGTTCAAAATATTTTAAATTTCCTTTGAGATTTCTCCTTGGACCTGTGTGTTATTTAGAAGTGTGTTGTTTAACTTCCACATGTTTTAGGATTTTCCAGTTATCTTTCCATTATTCATTTCTAGTTTAATTCCATTATGGTCTAAGAGCAGGCATTATATGATTTCTATTCTTTTTAAATTTTTTAAGGTATGTTTTGTGGCTCAGAATGTGGTCTATCTTGGTGAATGCTCTGTGTGAGCTTGCAAAGAATGTGTATTCTGCTGTTGTTGGATGAAGTAGTCAATAGATGTCAATTATATCCAATTGACTGACGGTGTTGGTGAGTTCAGCTAAGTTCTTAGTGGTTTTCTGCCTATTAGGTCTGTCCATTTCTGAGAAAGGGGTATTGAAGTCTCCAATCACGATAGTGAATTCATCTATTTCTCCTTGAAGTTCTACTAATTTTCACTTCATGTAGTTCGATGATCTGTTGTTAGGTGCATACACATTAAAGATTGTTATGTCTTCTTGGAGAATTGACACTTTAATATTATGTATTGCCCTTTTATCCCTCATAACTCTCCTCGCTTTGAGGTCTGCTCTGTCATAATTAATATAGCTACTCCTGCTTTCCTTTGATTAGTGTTAGCATGGTATATTTTTTTCTGTATCCATTTGCTTTTAATCTATGTATCTTCATATTTAAAGTGGGTTTCTTACAGACAACATATAGTTGGGTCATGTTTCTTGATCCATTCTGACAATCTCTGTCTTTTAATTTGTACGTTTAGACAATTGGCATTCAAAGTGATAATTGATATAGTTGGGTTAATGTCTACCATATTTGTTACTGTTTTCTTTCTGTTATCCTTGTTTTTTGTTCCTATTTTGTTGTTCACTTTTTCTGCCTTTTGTCTTTTAGTTGAGCATTTTATATGATTCTTTTTTCTCTCCTTTCTTAGCATATCAGTTATACTTCTTTTTCAAGCTTTTTTTTTAGTGGTTGCCCTAGAGTTTGCAATATGCTTTTACAACTAATCCAAGTCCACTTTCAATTAACACCACACCGCTTCACAGATGTGTATCTTATAATAATCAAATAACACTAATTTCTCCCTGTCGTCCCTAGTATCATTGCCATCATCCATTTCATTTATATATAAGCGTATATATGGATATATACGGCTATATGATAGAATACATTATTGCTATTATTATTTTGAACAATCTGTTAGCTTAATTAAGAATATGAAAAATACACGTTTTTGTTTTACTTTCAGTTAATCTTTCTTTGATGCTGTTTCTTTCTTCATGTAGATCTGAGTTTACGACCTGTATTATTTTCTTTCTCTCTGAAAACTTCTCTTAACATTTCTTGTGAGACAAGGTCTACCAGCAACAAATTTCCTCAATTTTTGTTTGTCTGAGAATGTCTTCATGTTTTCTTCACTTTTGAAGGATTATTTTACAGAATACAGAATTCTAGGTCAGTGGGGTTTTTTCTCAGCATTTTATTTTACTCCACTCTCTTCTTGCTTGCACTTTTCTCAAAAGAAGTTGGATCCAATCCTTATCTTTATTCCTTCCTAGGTGAGATGTTTATTCCCTCTGTCTTCTTTCAGGATTTTTTTTTAATCTTTGATTCTCTGTAGCTTGAAAATGATATGCCTAGGTGTCTTTTTTTGGGTATATATCCTGCTTGGTGTTCTATGAGCTTCCCGGATCTGTGGTTTTGTGTCTTGACAATCATTTGGGGAAATTGTCAGTCATTATTCTTTCAACTGTTTCTTCTGTTCCTCTCCTTCTTCTACGTCCATTACATATATGTTGCACCTTCTGTAGTCATCCCACGGCCCTTGGGTGTTCTGTTCTGTTTTGTTCTCTTTGCTTTTCAGTTTTGGAAGTTTCTCCTGAGATAATCTCAGGCTCAGGGAGTCTTTCCTCAGCTGTGTCCGGTCTGCTATTAAACCTTTCAAAAGCATTCTTTATTTCTATCACAGTGTTTTTGATCTCTAGCATTTCCTTTCGGTTCTTAGGATTTCCATCTCTCTGCTTGCATTGCCTGTCTGTTCTTACATGCTGTTTATCTGTTAGAGCTCTTAGTAATCATAGTACTGTAGAGCATAGTAATCATAGTTGTCTTAAATTCCCGCTCTGATAATTCCAACATTTCTGCCCTGTCTGGTTGCGATGCTTGCTCTGTCTCTGAAAATTGTGTCTCTTGCCTTTTTATATGCCTTGTAATTTTTTCTTGATAGCCAGACATGCTGCGTGGGGTAAGAGGAGCTGCTGTACCTAAGACTTTAGTGATGTGGTGCTGGGCTGTGGGGGAGGGGAAGCCTTCTGCAGTCCTGTGATTAGGTCTCTGTCCTTTAGTGAGCCTCTGCCTCTGGACTGTGACTTTCACAAGTGGTTTTAAATTTTTTCAACTTTTTACTCGTTTTACTTGTTGTCAGGGTGGGGCGGGGGACTTCCAAGCTCCTTGTATACAGAGCCAGAAACAAGAAGTCGACAATAACTTTTGATATCATGCAATATTCCAGCCCATTTTCAAATGTCTTCAATTATCCAGAAAAAAAGTCTTTTAAAAGACTTACCCATTTCTTTAAATCGTGATGACCTAAGTAGCATTAGGTCATCATTAGCAGTAAGACATATTAACCTAGAACAGTATCCTGTACCTTTTTATTTTTCATGCCCTTAACTTGTTGAAGAAACTAAGTCAGTTTCCTGTAGAATGTCTCACAATCTGGATTTATCTGCTTGCTTCTTGATAGTGTCATTTAATTTGTTCCTCTATCCCCCATAATTCCTGAAAACTGGCTGAGGCTCAATTAGATTCAAGTATGTTAGTTGCTTATGCAAAAACTAAGTAGTATTTTAAGAATAGTATTTCAACAAAAATACTTTATGGATTTATTAAAGGTCCAGCTCTGATCCTGGCTTTGCTAGATGCATACTCAAATGCCTAGCATTTGCAAAATGCTCCATGATGCTTCCTTCTCCTTCAGGATCCTGCTCATGAAGGAATATAAGCATTTGGAAAATTCTGGCAGTACTAGCTAAAAAGCATTCATTCCTGATCATTGTCAGAGGGGGACTTTGAAGGTCTGAAATACCCTTGTCCCAAACATATCAAACTTGAATATTTGAGATGTAGCAATCAAATGTCTAGAAAATATCAGAAATAACTAGGCTAAAACTTATTCACTTATTTATAGGATGGCTGCTCTTTCACTTTACGAGTCTTAGTTCCTCCCATCCCCTAGAGCTTGCTAAATAAATTAGCTTTTTTGGAAAGCACACTCACTTTTTTAAAAATTCATGTATTCATTCACTGAGTCAGATGTTTATTTATTCATTAATAATGCTGGGCTCACTTGGTGCCAAGTGCTATTCTAGGCATTGGGACGGAGACAACAAATCTCTACAATCATGTCAATGTTTTTCAATTCAGTTAAAAGTACTCAGCATTTAATATGTGTGTATACAATGCGCAAAACACTGAACATGGCTTTGCTGTGACACGAAGATGTGTTAGACATGGCCCCTGCCCTCCTGATGTCTCTCTCAGTCTAGTGGTTGGTGCAGATGTACCCACGTTGTTCCAGAACAAGCTATGCTAGAACAGAGAAACAGATGACATTGTTTCTATTGCTATAAAGGGGTGACTGAGACTATGTCTAACTAAATTCTCCCAGCCTTTCATTTCATTAAAACCCTCATTTGGCTTCGATAAAATGCTAGAAGTACCTAGCATTGTGTTGATAAGTGTTTTGTGCATATGTTGTAAAAAGTTGGATGTGGCCTGTGTTCAAAATGGCATTCATCATGAAGCTAGCATTTTTTTAAAGTACTAAGAGTAGTTTTTATTTGAAGCATGACAGACTGGTGAGTAAACCTCTGGTCTGTGCCCCCACCCCCAACTTGATATACAATTTTTATTTAAAGAGGAAAGATAAAAATAAATAACTCCCTATTTCTATTCTCCAGGGCAACCATTATTTTATGCAAATAGTATGTATCTATGGGTAAATGACCATAAACTTTTAGTTTTACTGAAAATAAATTATAGACATACTGTTCTGCATTTAATTTTTTTGCCAAATAAAAATTGTGTGTACTTAAGGTGTACAACTTGATACACCTGATACAACTTGATATACATTGTGAAATGAATGATTGCCACAATCAATGTAATTAACACACCCATCCATGTAATTAAAATATCTATCACCTGACATAATTACTTTTCATTTGTGGTGAGAATATTAGCATCTACCTTCTCAGCAAATTTCAAGTATACAATAAATAGAACTAAACAGAAATTCTGGAGCTGAAGAATATGATGAATGAAATGAAAAATGCAATGAGCATGTTTTTGGAGCGGGAATGGTTTGCTTCTTTTTCAGTGGCGCTTTATCACTTAATTCAATGCTCTTGAGAGATAAGTGATGCTGTTTACTTATTTATTTATTTTATTATGTGCCTGTTTTGTTTTTCTGTTATATGCAGTTATCCCCCCCTCCTCTCCCCTCTATTCCTGAACCGCATTCAGTGAGTGGTGGCAAGCTGGGTGAGCCTGTGGGAAACAGGTACACTTCACGTCAAGGGCATTGCCAGAAACCCATTATCTGGGCAAATATTGCAGTGGTTTTTTTACAGAAGCCTGACCACGGACTGGTAAGTTTTTGAATGCAGAGAGTGAAGGGTACTGAAGAAAAATAGACACTCAAAGTCCTGGATCTCTATTTTTTGTCTAGTGTAGAACTTCTAATCCACAGAAGCGGGTCTTGCTAGGCATCTGACATAATTAGGCAAAGACAGAGGCAAGCCCAGCTCCCACTTTATTCTCATTAGTTGGCGCTACCTGACGCTGACTTAGCAATCGCATTTTGGACCTTCTGACTTGGAGCACGGTGTGAAAGAAACAGCCTTAAATATACCAGAAGGCAAGTGTTTAAGACCTGGCTTAGCCACTTCCTAGCTCTGAGGACACGGGCAAGTCATTTTGCTCCTCTGAACCTCACTTTACTTGAGTGCAAAATGCGGCTGAGAATACTTTAAAGGGCTGTTGTGAGAATCTCATGTGATCATGAAAGAAAAAGAAGTCTGAAAGCTGTAAAAATTGGGTGTCACAATCCATCTGCTTGTTATGTTTTGGACAAACTTTCTTTTTCAAATAAAGGTTTCGTTTGTTTTTATGTCTAGAAATGTTCACCTACTAGGAGTTAAAATAGAAATAGACCCTTCCCTTTAGCAGATTTGAGTGGGAACGGATGCAAATGCAGGTGATGCTGATGAGGCTACAGGCTGAATTAAGGTAATCCCAGGTGTGGGCACTCGTCTAGGAAGTCGCAAAGGGCCAATGAGTTTGGAATAACAAAGGAGTTATCACCTATGAAGTTAGAGCTCAGAATCTGCAAGTTTGAGGGAAGAATAAGCAGAGGAATGGGGAAAGGAAAATAGAATCTGGCATCAGTAGGAGAGAAGAGAGGGAGGGAGAAAGAAAGGGAGAGAAAGGGAGGGAGAGGCTGGCCTAAAATGAGGATTTTAGAGGCTATCGATAATCTATAGACTTAAATCACAGTTTCTCAATGTTAGCTGCACTCTGGAATCACCGATGACACTAAAAATACTGATGTCTGGGTCCCATCCCCAGAAATTATGATTTAGTTGGTCTGAGGTGGTGTTTAAAAAGATCTCCAGGTGATCCTAATCTGCAGCAAAGCTAAGAACCCCTGACCCGGAGCAGTGCCTCTCTAACTTGAATGTGTGTGCAATTCACCTTGAGAAACGCAGGCCTGGAGTGGAGCCTGATATCCTGCATCCCTAAGGAGCCCCCAGGTCTTCACACGCTCCCAACAAGCTGTCTCTGATTTCTGGAAAGGTATGTGAGGTAATTGAAAAAATGATAAAATGATGATGATGCTGATGATGTCAATGACAGCTAACATTTAATGAGTGACAAATATGTGCCAGGCACTGCTCTGGGTGCTTCCAGGATTAACTTGTAAAAATCCTGGGAGCAACTCCATAAGGATTGGTATTGTTATTAACCCTGCTTCACAAATGAGGGAACTGAGGCTTGAAAAGTTGGGTATCTTACCTAAGTTTAGAAACCTAGTAAATATCTTTGAATTCTGGCAATCTGACACTAAGCTTGTGCTGTTAACGACTCTATTATCCTGATTCTGAAATGATTCAGTAGCCTTAATTTTAAATGTGAGGCATAGCTCAGGAGAGAAAATCTGAAAGGAGGAGGAGACCCTGCTCGCATCTGCAACACTGGTGCAGATATAAATAAGGTTACAACCTACCCCTGGTTCATGGCTTTTGGCTACGGGAACAGCTGAGAGGAGTGGCATGAGAATTGTTGCAGACAAAGCATCAGTTCTTTATTGTGGGTAAGGCAAGGGACACATTTTGCCGAGGTTCACAGCTATCATCTCTACCTTGACTGCTCAAAGGTTTAGGCAAATTTAAAAATCCTGATGTATAGATCATACTTCACAACAGATAAATCAGGCTCTGTGGGAGGAGGGCCCAGATATTAGCATTTGTTAGAGCTTCCTGGGCATCGAAATTGAAGCCAAGGTTGCTAATCAGTGGGTTTGGAGTGTGGGGTCCTGGGAGGAAATTGACTCCACTGATGACAGGGTCTAAATGTCACATTTCCTGGGCAGCCTACTCTAGTAGCTGGAGGTATTTTATTTGCTCTGAACTGTCCTGGCTTCTTTCTACCTCTCTGAGACCACTGACCACATTCTGCTTTTAAGATGGCTATTTGTGCATTTATTCAACTCTCTTTTGAGGGCAGTATAGTATAGAGCAATACTTCACATAACGTTGCTCCTTAGACAGTGTCCCCAAGAGAAGTCATCTTAACAAGAGTTTCCATGGTCAACCCAGTGAACATTGTGTACGTATCACTCTCAGAGAGTTGCAATGAATATTGCATTTAAAAGCCATAGATGTTCTGTAGTAAGGAAGTGTTTTTAACTTTGCTTAACTGAGGGTTTCCAAAACTGTTTGAACATTAAAATACTCTTGATATTCTGTTTTTACACACAAATTTTGGGAGGAGAAAATTCTACTATAGAAAAGAGAATGAGTTTATGGAGTAAGATCTAGCTACAAATCTAAGAAAAAGTAATATCAAAACTCATAAGGTCGTTGTGAAAGATTAAATCAAATGAGATAATAAATAATAAATATAATAAAAATAAAGTAAATGACATCATTTATGTACATGTCTATTATAGTTCCTGATGCTGTGGCTTCTTTTTTTTCATATTTATAGTCTCAAGAGTACCTGGGACAGGTCTTGTATAACACACACATGCACACACACACACACACACACACAAACCAAACCAGCCATGACCCACGATCCCAATTATATTTCTTCTTTCAAAAGAGTAAGAAAATTCCACAATTCCAAAGTGGGTGTCAGAAGCAATAAATGCCACCTAAATTGACAATCTCTGCATTTCCTCTATTATTAATGGTTATAGAATAAGAAGAAACTGTTGAAGACAATCTCCCTTTGAAATTCAACATTTGTTTTTTTTTAATTGATTGGGCATTTACTGGGCAATTAATATGTGCAAGGTCCTCTGGGAGGTGAAAATATTGATAAGCCCTGGTCTAATTATGGACCCACTGCAGTGCCTCTTGCTGCACGGTTCTGTCGTCCGGACAGCCAGCTGGGCTAACAATGCGGCAGACGCAGGCAGTGGTGGTCATGCCTGCTGAGCAGGGGAAAGGCGCTGAACTGCACCAAAACTGGCCACTCCCACTTTTGTGTTCCTGGACATTTTGTAAACGTGTCTAGATTTGGAATTGCCTGTGAACTCTTAAAGCAGAGTGCAATGCCTGGCTCTCTGTCAGCTCTTTATAACCGGCTCCTTAATGAATCAAGTATGGGATTCTTCATAGATAATACAAGAACCATGTGTGGAACATAGATTAAGAGAAAAATGTATGCATCTCTTTATGGGGAGGGAAATAGAAAGAATAAAACCAGTGATTTTGTTGCTGTCGAGGCTACGTAAAGTTCATCTTCCAACACTGCCTTATTCGGTATTCAGTCTAAACCCAGCTCTTGTTGGAGGATATTAGTTCCGGTTGGCAGGTGAAGAGGAATAAAAATGAGGGAAGAAAATTCTTCATTTCCTTAGAGTTCCTGTTTAATGTTTAATGGAGCTTTTCTTCCTCCGTTCTATGGGGCTTCCTAGGCCATGATGGGTGAGCTATCAGTTTGATATACAAAATGTGAGCCAGGATTATAGGTAGGAACAGGAATTTTTTTTAAATAGACTTTTCTACAATTCTTGAGAATTGCTTCTTCCTCTTTTTTTTTAATCCAGTGTCTAGGCACAGACTCTTAAGATGGTGATTCTCAAACTTGGCTTCATAGTAGAAGCACTGAGACACTAGGCCCAGGTATGTTTTATTTGCTTTTAATCTCTCTGGGCGCTTGTAAAGTACAGCCTGGGTTAAAAACCCCTGCCTTGGAGGGACTCCGCTATGTTTTACATTCATTGTTGACAACTGATTTTATCTAAACCTGAGGGCTTGAAAGACCTCCATGACACCGGTTGTCTCTTTCCAACAGTGAGTTTTCTTCTCCTGGAAGAAGCACAGTTGAAAATCATTAGATTGTGAAGCTCCTATCCAGTCCCCTGATTCTTAGTAACAAACCACTAAATGTGTAAATATTATGATGCCCATTTGTAACATAAAGCTCTCCGGAAAGAAAAGAACCTTAATCTCAGGGGCTGGCCTGGTGGCGCAGGGGTTAAGTTCATACATTCTGCTTCGGTGGCCCTGGGTTCACTGGTTGAGATCTGGGGTGTGGACCTACACACTGCTGCTCAAGCCGTGCTGTGGCAGGCGCCCCACATATAAAGTAGAGGAAGGTGGGCACGGATGTTAGCTCAGGGCCAGTCTTCCTCAGCAAAAAAGAGGAAGATTGGCGGCAGATGTTAGCTCAGAGCTAATCTTCCTCAAAAAACCCCCCAGGATTTGAGAACCTTAAATGACACAACAAAGTAGCTGTTGAAATTTTATCTCACATCTCTAGAAGAAACTGCTACAACTTTCTGAGCAGTTATGTGGTCAAATTGGGCAGTGGTGTGTGCATAAATACCCTTTTCTAACTTTACTTTTTAATATAAAGAACAATGGTATTTGCTAAGGAATTAAATTCACTGATCCTTCAGACTTTATTTCCAATATCTGAGTGATCCTGTGATTTCCTCTCCTCCCTTCTACGTTGGCAATGGGGGTGAAGTTTATTTTAACATTCAGCAGCGGTTCAGGACTCTTTCTAGACTGTGACTGAAGCAGAATCAGCTCGAAAATATTTTTTAAATTTTAAATATACAGAAATGGTGTTTCTTAAGCTTTTGATAAACATTTTTGGAGGTAAAATTAAAACGTCTCGTATTTATGTTGGTTGTAAGGAGGAGGAATACACATACTTTTGATCTGAAGTGAAACCGCTTTATACATTATACATAACGCTCTGCAGTATCGTTATTTTAACATACACAAGAGCCAGAGAAAAATGAAATTTGTCATTCAGTTTTACCTGCCTATGCCAACAGAAATGGTAAACAGCAAGATGATAATCAGGGCAAACTAAATCTTTCATGAGCACATATTTTTCTGTAGCTTAGCCTTTATATTTAGGGAAATTTAGAACAGTCGGATAGGAAATGGAAAGTGGATAATATCTGGGGTTTCAGACCTCAGATCTAGAGATTCAAACCTGGGGGGGAAAAAGAAGCCATAAAAGGATCAACAGTCTTTCTGAAGGTAGAACAGGCTGAAATAATAAAACATTTGACCAGATTTTACTACCTCTGAGAATGGGTAGGAATTCTTTTGAATATCTGTGCAGCGGAGAAGCTAATCAGAGAAGCGAATTAAATAATGCCGTAAATCACATCCTCCTTGTGTCTTGGGAACAGTCGTGTTGACCCACAGGAGTCACTGGTGTTGCAAACGTGAGTCAGTGGTCGGAGCCACTTCGTAACTTCCCTCTGTCTGGGTCTCTGGCCCGGCACCTCTGAGGTTCACTTTTGCTGGGGAAGCTGTAGCCACTTTCTCCATTACAGAGTATGCTTTTTATGGGAGAAATGAAATGTATCTAATCAAGTAATAAATAATACCTATTTCTACAGGAGAAATAGATTGTATTTTATCAAGTCAGATATTACCAGTTGAATGAGCAGAAACTGCTCGCTAATTACGAGTCTTGTCTCACAGAAAAGGATTTCATGCTGTCTCGGGCTCTGTAATAATCCTGTGGATGGATGAATTTCACACACACCCCCATCTCATAATGTTTTAACTAGTTATTGAACAAATTGGGCTGTTGGAAGAAAAGTTAATTTGTATTTAGTTAAAAATTATAAGAAATTTAGGAACTTTAATGATGTTTTCAGTCATTTAAAAGTGCTTCCCTCCATCACAACTACTTATGGTAAATTAAACACCCCATGATGGAAGGATTAAGGTTATTTTAAGTCACTTCTAGTTTCTTGGGGTGGCAGAGCCCTCCCTGAAGGCCTGATGGCACTCTTTCCCACCACAGTGGGTTTGATAAGTGGAAAGGATTGGTCACAAAAATCTGTGCTAAATATTTCTGCCATGAAATGTGGTCACCATTTCTGTCCTTAGGCATTGAGATGACTACATTCCCCAGCCTCTCTTGCAGTTAGATTTCGGGGGACAAGTGACTGGCTCTAGATCCAAGGAACCGTGGGTGGATGTGAAGCCATCCACTTCCAGTCTGGCTCTTACACACATCTTGTAGAGACCTCCAGCTCACGCGTTTCCGTTGCTGCTGTGACTTTGAGACCGCATGGCCTAGCTAGGGTTGCTACCGTGATGAAGGACAGTGGCCCAACCTGCACGTGATTTTATGTGCACGTGAAATAAATGTTGCTTTATGAAGACACTGAGATTTCCATCTTGCCCCCCATTCTCCCCTTCTTCTTCCCTTTCTCTCTACCTCCTCCTATTCCTCCCTCCCTCCTGCCTTTTCTTGATACTGTAGCACAATCTAGTATACCCCGATTAATACAGACTTCACAACTCCTTCACACAGCTGTATAAATTAAACAATATCAAGGATACAATGCTGGGGTGTAGGGGCACATAATAAGTCTTTAATACATTTACTATTATTTTGTATAATTTAAATTCGTTATTTTAGACATTAAAAATACTGAGGCTTAAAGAAATTAAGTGACTTACTCACAACCAAATAGCTGATTTTGGGTACAGCTAAAAATTTCCAGTGTAGGTTTCTTTCAAATATGTTGCCATCTTCCCCCTAAACCAGAGGTGCCACTTCATTGAAAGAAACATTTAGATACATTGAGTCTGTTGAGCCGAATTTATTTAAAGAAGGTAGCTAATATGTTGAAGTTTTAGTGACATTTGAACAATTTTGATCTTAATCTTATAATTGTAGGTGGCAACCATTAGGAATTTTGCTAACTATCTTTGTATCTACTCATGAAATTTTTCACATTTTTGAGGAGAAAGGTCATTCCCTCTCTAACTTTTTTTTCATTCTAAATTCTTTTAGTAAAAATTTTGGAAATAATAATTACCTACTTAAAAAAAAAAAGAGTGACCCTTTTAGAAATTCCCAGTAAACATTTTACTTTAGAATGGCATACTATTTATTAAATTGCAGAACATAGAATGTAATAATTACTCTAAATATTTTTTACTGCAAGTAAAAGTCCTATCTTAAAGGATGTTACAGAGTGAAATATAATGCAAAATATATATTGTTTGTCAGGGGATAAATAACAATTATTATTAAATAACTGATAACATAATCTTGGAAACCAACCTAAAGAAATATATGTAGCACGAGCCTTTGGTGTGAAGTAATTTCTCACACTATTATAAGATTCAAAAATTATAAATAATCTAAGTGTCTAACAATAGGGGAATTGTTCAATAAATTACAAGATTTCCATATAATGAACTTCATGAGTATTTCTGTTAATGTCAGTAAGAAGTGCTTTTAATACTTTTAGCTTGTGAATACTAATTAACTCACTTTAATGATTTACCCTAAGCCCAACACGCCAGAAGGCAAATACTCTAGCATTTCCCAATTCTGTGCAGTCTGAAGGGAGAGCGCTGCCGTTCACATAATTTGCACGCAGCCTGCACCTCTGCCGTCCTCCATGTCGCCTGATGCTTTGCCTGTGGTTGTTGCCTGCAGTTCCTTCACTCGTTCCTATGGAGGATCCCTACGTCTCTCCACAGCCGTCTTTCCAGTTCTGCTCCTGGCTGGGACTGCCCATGTGGTGGCACTGACCCACGCTTGACCGCTAACATCCTTTGAGGCCCTCTCCCTTGCTGTTGCTAAGAGCTCAGTACCACCTGCTCTGATCTCTGCTATTGGCGTCCCCTGTACCATTTCAGCACACTGCTATAGGCCGGCCTTCTGTTTAGCTGTCCCAAACAGGCATTCTGACCCTCATGATCTACAGGGCTTATCTTGTTGGCCTACAAGGCGATCCCTGCCCTTTCTTGTGGCTTATTCTAAATTTTATCTAGGAGGGTAGAGGGTGAGGACCGGAAGACTTGTTAAGTCCCTAGAGATCCATTCTTGCCATTGAGCCACACTGGCCCTCTCCACCCAACGCCTGATTCTTTCCCAGGTTTCATTCTCTTTTCTCATGACTTCATTTGTTTTCCCTTTCAAGTCACCTATTTCCCCTCCCCATCACCTGGCTGCCACTGGACCCTCCCATCTATCAGCTCTGCGCCTATATAATTGAACCTCATTTGAGAACCAGGCATAAATTATTCCCCAAAAGGGTGCCTGGATTCAGATTCCATGGGGATAGGAAACTTTGCCTAACACCATCAGCAGGTGATTGCTCAGCTCTAATCAAGTAGAAATCCTTGCTTAGGTCATAATGCTAAATGACAACAGCAGGAAAAAAATTATAAATGAAAGATGATCCTAATTCTGTTAAAACCAAACTTACTTGCATGAGAATCATTAGAAGGACAAATCAAAATATCTCTTGGGGGCCAGCCCGGTGGCTCAGCGGTTAAGTGCGCAGGTTCCGCTTCAGCGGCCCGGGGTTCGTGGGTTTGGATCCCGGGTGCAGACGTGGCACCACTTGGCAAGCCATGCTGTGGTAGGCATCCTACATATAAAGTAGAGGAAGATGGGCACAGATGTTAGCTCAGGGCCAGTCTTCCTCAGCAAAAAGAGGAGGATTGGAGACAAATGTTAGCTCAGGGCTAATCTTCCTCAAAAAAAAAAATTATAAAAAAAAATCTGTAATGTTAATATTTGGAGGATGGGACTATAGATTTTTTTCTTTAATTCTCTAAATTTCTACCATGCATTTTATTACTTTTTTATGTAAAAGAGACACAGGGGTCAGCTCCGTGGCCAAGTGGTTAAGTTCGCATGCTCGGCTCCAGTGGCCCAGGGTTTTACTGGTTCAGATCCTGGGTGCGGACATGGCACTGCTCATCAAGCCATTCTGAAGTGGCGTCCCACATAGCACAACCAGAGGTGCTCACACTAGAATATACAACTATGTACTAGGAGGGCTTTGGGGAGAAGAAGAAAAATAAAAATAAAAATAAAAGATTGGCAACAGGTGTTAGCTCAGGTGCCAATCTTTAAAATAAAATGACACCATTTAAGAAATCATTGCAAAGAAAGAATCTAGAGGCTAATAACAAATTTATTTAAAGGACAGTTGGTTGCACTTTTTCTTTTGTGATTTCTCTTGCTATAAAGAAACAGTGGTCTCTTGGTTGATTCTAGAAGAACCGTTCTCACTTCAAGCCCTCCAATACACCTGTGCCTTGCCTTCCACAGCTCTTTGTCTTCGTATCTTTATCTGCACTGGTGTGTGTATCTGTCTGTATGTAAGTTATTATCTATCTATCCACCTATCTCTCTCTCTAGCTCCATGGCACACACCATAGCAGATACTATTGGTGCCCTGCCACTCTCAACACTCACCTTCCTCATACAGGCCAGCTCTTGGGTTTCCAACTGCTGGCATCTGCCTGAGGGCTTTCTCTAGAGATCGGAGCCTCACTGGAGATATGAGACACACTGGAAGTAACTGGAATTAACATGCACCTCCCTCCCCAGCAGCCCTCAACTGAGACAGGAATTGGTGATTAAATGCTCCCAACTCCCTTGCCCGTTGGGAAGTGGGGACAATCATGACGCACATTCTCCACTGTCTCCCAGAGTCTCCAGCAGGACTGAGTTCCACAGTGATCACCTGCATGGTAAGCACCCATATTGGCTGCTTATGTTTCACTGCCTCCTTTCCCTACTGTCTTATAGGTGCTTCCGAGGATCTCTTCCCCAATACACAATTTGTATTCACACTCTCCTCTAAGAATCTTTCTGGGAAAACCCAACCTAATAAAATATTCACATTCATATCCATTTCCTGCAGTCCATATGCAAATGGCTTAAGGGTTATAGTTGGCTCTGAGCTAAGCATGAGCTCAACATGTGGCAAGACTGCTAACAAAATTAACACAATCTTAGGCAGCAACGCTAGAATAATGGTTAAAGAAAGTCAAAGTATTTGTGTGGTCTTATGTCTACTTCTGGATGCAATATGTTTTAAAGGATATTAAAAAATTGGAATTTTGACCATGGCCTGATTAGGATTTTAGGAATCTAATAACAAAGATAACAGTTAAAGGAAGTGGAGCTGTCTTGAAGAATAAACCACCAACGAATGGTCTAATCGCTGTATTCAAGTTGTTGAGGGGAAGTCGTGAGCACAGTGGACCAAATTTGTTTGAACTTTTTCCTAAGGGCAGAACTCTGATAGAGCAAAAGTTAGAGAAAGGCAAATTTTAGTTCGGTAAATGAAGACTTTTCTAACAATTAAAGCTTTCCCTTATCAAATACAAGATCTTACTCTCTGGAAATATACACGCAAAGGGCCAAAATCACCTAAATCCATCCCATTCCTTAAAATAAAACAGGCCACACGTGTGAGCGTCTGTGGGTCTTACCAAAAGCTCAGTTCAGCCGCAGCATTTTGCCTGTGGAATTCCAACCATCGACCATCCTGTTGCATGCCTTGCTGGTCCTACCTGTTATTTTCCTGGTTCCTCAGATACCTTCATTCTGGATTTTTGCCTTAGTTCTATTCTCTGGCCAGCTTCGTGGATTAACCATGTAGTTTTGAACTTTCTTTCCCAGTATCCGGGGCTAGCGCCTCTCTCTGTGCACAATGGCAGGCAATAGGCATTGTACCCCCAGCCCTTCTCCATGTCCTACGCAGTTGGTGGTGGCTTCTCACCTGGCCCCACCTGACACAGGTAGAGGAACAGGACACACGGGAATAGAATCCTAAATGGAGTGAGAGCTTAAGTGACTTCTAAATTTACTTCCAACTCTATGATTTTATGATCATTTTCCTTTTAAGTTTTGTTATCCTCATTCTTAAGTTTCATTTCTCTTGTTTATTAATTTATAAGCCTTGCTTCCCAAGCTGTCCTGAGGAAATCAAGCCAGTTTCCCGTTTAATAGTGTCATTGCTTCAACTCCCTAACTAGGCTCTCCGTTTCCTTCAGGTTCCCAAGCCTTGGTGACTGGTTTTGGCTTCTGCTTTGTCTAAAGATATGTACTTCTGCAAGGAAGGAACCCCCTGTCCGTGCTTTCCCATTGGATGACTCTGCCCTCACTTAAACTGTCCCGTTTCCGCAGTCTAGGTCTTACCCGCCATTCTCCTGCAGAGGGCGCTGTTTCCCTCATCGAGCACTGCCTTGCGGGACCTCGGCCGCGCTCAACCGACACTGAGTATTCCCGCCCTTTCTGCAGGAGAGGCAGACCTGCTGCCCAGTGGGACAGTTCTTTCTGATGCCAAAAGGAGAGCTTGTTTTTCACAATGAAAACATGTGTTGTTCCAGTTGGCAGAGTCAAGATCAGTAGGTAGAAATGCAGAACTCTGGACCCCATAGGGATCTGGGAATAAATCTTCAGAGAATTGAACTGGGAAAACTATACGGTGTTAACAATAATCATTTACTTTCTCAACAAACATTTATTGAGCATTTCTACCCTGAAGGCTCAGAAATTAGAAAGAAAAATGGATCTCAAGCAAAAAGGAACTTACAATCTGTTGAGGGAAAGAGACGTGTAAAGTGTAATGCAGTAGGGGATACGAATAGCATGCTATGAAAATACAAAAGGAGGAGTAGTCATAACAGATACCAACTCCCACACACTCTCCTGGGCTCTGGAACATGAATTCCCAGGCTTTGTACGGGCTTAGGATGGAGGTTGAATCTCTGCCGGACCGTTTATGAGCTGAGAGACACTTTGGGTAAGTTATTTCAGTTCCTTAAAATATCCATATGGGGGCCTACTGGTGGCGTGATGCTTAAGTTTGCACGCTCCATTTTGGTGGCCTTGGGTTCACGGGTTCGGATCCCAGATGTGGACCTACACACTGTTCATCAAGCCACGCTGTGGTGGCATCCCATGTACAAAATAGAGGAAGATTGGCACAGATGTTAACTTGGTGGCAATCTTCCTCAAGCAAAAAGACGAGGATTGGCAACAGATGTTAGGTCAGGGCCAATCTCTCTCACCAAAAAAAAGGAAAAAAATCCATATGGCAGTAGTACTGGGAAGATTAAATGAGAATGAATGCAAAGAACCTAGCAAAATGTTTGGCACAGAGTAGGTTAATAAAAACGTTGCTTCCCCTCTCTTTGATTCCCTCAAGATTAATCTCTGTAGAAATAATTGGGGAAGTTACTTATACATCATTTGTGGTATCTGGATCCCAAGCTCAACCTCTCCAAATGTCTTCCTTATGGTGAAGCTTCTGGACTTTCTAAGTGGAAGCCCTTATGACTTACCATAACATATAGGTGCATCTTTGGACCACACACCTGAAACATTATCCTTTCCTTTTTTTATTATTGCTTTATAGTTTCTCATTCTTTCTCTTATGACTTTTCCTCCTGAGACACCAAGCTCCCATTTCATGATTTCTCATTCCATTTTCTGAGCACAAGGAAGAAACACTGTGTCAGCCCTGATTCTGGTAATTTCTTCAACATCAGTCTTCCTTTATGGAGCTTGCTCCTACCATCTAAGAACATGGGGTTCGTGGATGTGGCCCTTGTACCACCATGTTCTCTCTTTGAATGACCCTTGGTGGATGCCTTACTTTGCAGGCATCTGATGCCAGAAGATGTGACTGAAAGAAGCTGCCTTGTTTTGAGGATCATTGAAGTGCAGGGGAGTAGAACTTGGGGTGAGCAGGAGGATATCAGCACGGTAAGAAACCAGTTCCCCTGCAGTGTGAGCCAAGGACAGAAAAGCCTTGTAGGGAACAAAGAAAGGAAGATGGGGGCTTCCAGATGCTTCTGTCTAGAGCTCTGCTGGACATGCAGGAATTTGTCAAGCCTTACACATTCTATCAAAAAGGTGAATGACAATGTCTGCCATGGCATTGAAAATGTAAATTTTATATTTCATTTCAAGCTGTTCAAGCTTGAGTTACTACCTTCCTCATAATCAAACTGTTCTCTACCTTGTCACTTACCTGGTCTGTAGATTCTGTGTGGTACTCTCCAGCTTTCACCGACGACATGTTCTGAGCAAAATCAAACCATTGCCATCATTTCTTATACCAATCTATTTCTATTTTTGTAACTCTTACAAAGTGCAAAGAAGGGACGTACACATTTAATAAATAGAAAATATTTATTATACAGCATTATCAAGATTATTTGACAAAAGGCAGTAATGAGTCAAAGGAAAACACTTTTACAAGAAGCTAAACAACTTGGATAAGCACATACGTTAAGGTGAAGAGTTTCTGCCCTTCTGGTAGAGGGTACATAAGTGTACATTTCCAATTTTGATATAAGAGCTAATACTCTATTATATTCAGGAAAACTTTGAATCATAAGAGTAGGCATTCAGAGTAATAATGTGATCAACATTGAATGTGTTTGCCAAATGTTTCAGACGAAAACCTCAAAACAAACTCACATCTTATATTATTTGAATAGTAGAAGCAGTTTTCTTCACCTATTCTTACTTTAAAAAAATCTGAATGCACAAGTCCTGTGATAGCAAGGACATGTTTGTGGCATTAAGATAAAAACATGATCCACTAATAACAGGTATATGCTTTGCCTTGCTAGTTTGCCGATTGGTAGACCATCTATGAAGCATTGGAACCATTCATTTTCCTCATTCTACTTTATCACAATGAAAATATGGAAGTGAAATCCACGTTTCAGTCATGAGGTCTTTCTACCAAAGGTGTTATAAAATAATTTTGTAAAGGAAAGGCAGTCCATTCTTGATATGGAACTGACTAAACTTGACAGTAGAATATGGGAAGACATAAAAAACATGAGTCTCAAACATTGGAGTTGATGTCAAAATCTGAATAAATGATATACCAGGTATTTAAAGATTCTAAGGTGGTTTTTAGCTGAGAAATCAACATTTCAACATGAAGGAAGCATATTAAGATATGACTGTAACATAAGACATAAACAAGATATTTAAGGGGGTAAGATTCATTCCATCAATAACAGAAGAAATCAAAACAGCAAGAAAAATCTCTTTTATTGGGCGTAAAAAGAGAGAGCAAAAATGAAACAACTATATTACATAGACATGGATATGACACACAGCAAATAAAAATATAAGGAAAAGTTATGACAGTGAAAATATAGAAATAAAAGTATATGTAAATAGAAATTAAAAGAAAGCAAAAGGTGATGAATAAATAATTTGAGAAATTATTACCAAACTTAGAGGTTAGTATATGCTTTAAGCACATGGAGCTTAAGTAGCTTTGGAAAATCATTTAAAAAAAATTAAAGTAATGCAAGATAATCTGAATACTGTCATTTCAATCTAATGTTTTAATAATGATGTATGCAAGTTTATAAAATGTATCTTTTTATGGTTACCCACAGTTTTTGGGGACTTTTAATATAACAAATTTTCAAACCACTTCATTAATAATGTATTTCCATCATTAACATCATAAAATACCTGAAAAATAAGTTCCCTCTTAAAAGAGGAAGGACCATCGAGCAGCATATGGAAAGCATTGGCCCACAGTACTCAAATCTTCAAAGAGCTCATGGAGATATTGGTGGCAATGGTATATAAAACATTATTGAAACATAAAAATATCTATACTATATTGGAAAGACAATCTTCTAGTTGCAGTTAGATTGACATTACATTGCACAAATTTTATTATCCACGTGTATACAAGGACACAGGACACATTCACTCGCTAGCTAAAGGGACTTCGGCGACAAAAAGAAACAACTATTTGTCATTTAAACCAATACTTTTGCTATGCGTACACCATTAAGTTCGAAGATGGATTTGTTTGTAGTACATAGGAGAAACAATGGCACCAAATACACATACTGCATCTTGGAAGTTCAACTGGTAAGTATTATTTGCTACAGTAAATGGAAGGTAACGATTTTGCCACTTGGTTTGTTCTCTTGAACTGAAGGGCAAAGGAGAGCCCCCTTGGCACAAACACAAGTTAATCCACAAAAGGTCCTCTGCCACTCAAAGCAATCTCTTGTTCTGGCCATTTTTCCAAAATCACCAATAAGCGAGTATCAAATTTGGGAAGCTGATTGTGCTGACCGGTTTTGTTCAAAGCATCCTGCTTATGCATTGTCTTGCCCTCCTTCCATCTTCCCTTAGCACTCCTGATGAAGCACTTCTTGGTGATATTTTTCTCGTATTCCTGTTTCCTCAGTAGAGGGAAACCACAGAGCAGCAGGGTGTCCGTGCACCTTTCTTCAAGTGTGACAGCAAGGCTGGCACTGGATCGGGTGCAGTGGGTGAAGAAAGGCCCCTATTTTGACCAGTTCCCGTGTCTCCTGAAGACCAGGAGTCTGTGGGCCCAGTAGAGAGAAGGGCTTGGGAGAAATGAGCTGCGGTCCCATCGTCTGTTCTCTGGGTGGTTCCATCCCTGCCCTCCTTTCACCCACCTGCTCTGGCTCCACCACGCTCATGAGGAAGACCATGGATACCATGAGGTGAACTAAGGGTTCCCCTGGATCATCCTCATGTGCTATCCGTTCCCAAACTGGCCAAGTGTGTGTGGGCATGTCTATCTATGCACAACTGTCCAAAAGAGATTACTTTTGTTTATTTTATTTATTTATTTTTGCAATAAATGTTACATACTATATGGGATTGTGCTTTGTCAGAATTCCCTTTCTTCCCAGAGAAGGCTATGAGTAATTCAAGAATCGGAATCTTCCCCTGGATCACTTCTTGCTTGCAGAGTACAGCATCTTTCCCTCCGGCCGTACTTAAGGCAGCAGCAACGTTCTGTTCCTCCCTCCTGACTCGCCCTCCACCCCCAGCCTATCCTCCCAGCTTTCAGCTCATCTCCGGAGCTGCTGGTGCTCCGGGCTTCTCTTGCTTTTCCATGTGGACGCCTCCTCCCTACAGGGTGGAAGAGCTTTGTTTATAGTCCCTCAGGATGACAGAGGCGTAGGTCACGTTGGGAGGGGTGCAGAGCACCGACTCGGACACGGGGGAGCTGGGCACCGAGCTCCCAGAGGCCACCGAGTCGCGGAAAGGCGACGGAGGCGTCAGGGCGGGAGAATCCTCTGGGGTCGGTTTGCTGGCCACCTGCAGGTCCTCCTCTTCCTCTTCCAGTTCATCTTCCTCCGTGTTCCCTTCCCGCTCATACAAGTACTCCTGGAGGAGCTTAAACCTCTCGCTGTCGTCCTCGTCCTCATCCTCTGCTGTGGGGGAGGCGGGCTCCTCCCCGAAGGTGCTCAGCTGCAGTGGGAGCATTTGCAGGTGCTGCGGGGGCGCAGGGGGCGGGTACAGCGAGCGCATCCCGTTCCCTGGACCCCCGGGGACTGAGAGCACCGCGTTGAAATCCGGGATCGCGGTGCTGAAATTGTTGACCACTCCCTGTAGCTGATCCATCAGGGATTTCTGAGGTGGCGGTTGCTGCTGCGGCTGCGGTGGCGGCGGCGGCGGCTGCTGGAGGGGAGGGGGTAAGCCCTTGGGGATGGCTGGGTCGGCCAGGAAGAGGGGGGTCTCCTCTGTGGTCAGGTGGGGCGGCAAAGGCGGGGTGCTGCCCGCGGTGGGCACGCGTCGGTGCACCACCATAGAGGGACTGCTGGGAGGGCTGAAGCCAATCGGCCGGGCGTCCTCCTCCTCCACGTTGTAAAGGGTCTTGGTGCTGGTATCTGAAAAGGTAAGGCTCTTGCCGGAGCCTTGGTAACTTTTAGTGAGGGGCTTGATGACGGCTGTTTGGTTGCAGGCCGTCTCACTGGTCTTCACGTGCATAGAGAGGCGGTGCCACATATGCTGTCCCTTGGGCACCTGTCTTCCACCTGGTTCAGACCATGACACAGACTTGCCATTAGAACTATGAATAAAATAGAGATGGATTTATTTACAGATATATCATGCACACAGGATAAAATACACAGAAATCACAATGCAGTTTGACTCCCCCGTCAACCATATGCCTGTCCTCCACACCCCCCAACCTCTCCTTATTACATATCAAATGCCCAAAGCTGCAGCGACCACAGGTTCCCTTTGAAGCTGCAGCCCGTGATTCCATCCACCTAAGCCAAGGCGGGAAACTTTGACCCTGAGAAAAGTTGTATGGGAGTAAAACCAGACTGTTGGAGAAGTAGCTGTTTTCATTTAGGTCTAAGATTTCACAAAGTTATCAGACACATACACACTAAGGCAACGACAACGTTATTGCTTGCTGCAAGGCTTTAAAAGATTCCAAAATTGATGAAGGAAACAAATTAAAATTAAAATCTTAGTTACACATGGACAACAGAACATGACTATAGCTCTTGCCTCCCATTCTTCTTAGCCCCTGGGACAAATTAAGACCCACATATAAAGCTAGTTTCATTGTCCTGTGGGTTACTAAATACACCCTCTCAGTTGCCCATTCTGATACGCAGGTATTTCCTATTACCAGAGCTGCATGGTCATGCACATGGCACCTGTACGGAAGAGAAAAAAAAGCAGATGACAGAAAATCCCAGACCCATGCTCCATTTAAATGTTTCATAACTCTAGATTTTCTTTTTATTTCAAAGCATTATTCCTGACACATAGAATGGATCACAATTCACATAAAGGCCCTGATTCATACCAGCTGGCGTGGGATTTTCACACTGGGAATGTTTAACTAGGTGTGTCTGAAAGGAGAATGAACCAGACGCCCCACAAAATACAGATGATATCCTGCTTTAGTCCGGGCATAGTTTGAGGCAGATGAGACAAAATTAAGACCCAGGCGAAGCTGAAGTTGCTGAGACAAAGACCCTCCCTGATCTTTTCCTCATTGAGCCTCGATGAAGAAAAACCTCAGCACCCCAGCAATCCTCCAGCCTTATCAACTTTCCTCTTCGTGGGACCCTCATAAAACCAGGCAAAGAGAATGAAGATCTCTCTGAAGAAGAAGAAAGAAAATGAGATGTACTGGGTGCGTATACTACAGATTCTATTCTGTGTGTTGTACCAACTTTGGTCTTACTTTTGGACTCGGCTCATTTTCTGTATAATGTTTAGCAGATGGTGGTACCTTGCCATAGCAGACTATTAATAACAACACTGTTAATACTTAAATCAGGAAATAATTTTCTTCTTCTTTTTTTAGGAGTTTTTTTCCCTCTGTATCCATGAAAACAACGAGAAAGCAACACAATAATAACACATTTGTGACATTAAAAGGGATAGGGAAAATGAACATTTTTTTTCCTGGGAACTTGTGAAATAGACTGTTCCATAGCATAGTCTTTTATTTAGAAAAATATAGAAAATGATCAATAGTTAAAACATAGTGGTTAATTTAATAATTTTGCACATATAAGAATGGATATTTCAGAAATTGTATGTGAGTGTTACATTTACGATGAGGGTAATGTGTTTTATTTTATATTTTATAATCTTGAAACTGAAGTGAGCCAAATAAGTACAGATTCTTGTAAGAATTCTGATATATATTGTAGAAAATTCAGGATATAAAGGTTCTAAAATAAATATAACGGCTAAAATTTTAATCTCATCATTTGGGAAATTAAGTAGCTCCTCCATAGAACTGATAATCTATGCTGTATTTTTAATCGTCTAAGAAAAATATCATCTCCAAATTACTATATAAAAATAATATTTCTCTTAGTATATGCTTAATATATTCCCTGAGAATGTATAAGTGCTTATAAATGATAAATTACTGACTTATCAGCTTCCACACTATCTTGTTAGGGTAGCTGACTCTCTTCTGAGTTGATCAAAGTGAAGCATGGGACGGTGGTATTCCTGGGTGTCAACCAGCCAGCCAAAGCAAGACCAGAATCCATAGATCCCCTTCTGAGTTTGAAATTCTAAGTACACTTACCTCCCACTTTCGTCTTTCTCAATTTCCTCCATCCCCCACTCTCCTTACCCTGTTTCTCTCTTTATACATTCCGTATGCCTCTTCCAGAAAGTAAAAATCTCCTGTTTGCCTCTTGCATTGCTTAAATGTGCTTTACCATATCATTCAACCTCAAAGATTTGCAGTCCTTTCAAGTGTAAGGGAAATACTTTTTCCTTTTTTTCCCAAATGCCTGCCCCTCAATGCTCATTAAAAAATATTAAACTAAAAGGCTGTCTTGTATCTTTATTTGGTTATTTGTATGTGTGTGTGTGTGTGTGTTTAAAAAACAAGTCCCTTGACAGCTAGTCATCAAAGTCAACCAGCAGACGCAGACAGCCCAACAAAACATTTCATATGCTAGCAAAACGGCAACCTCATATTCCTGGGACTGACTTCACTCACTCTCTCCCTCACTTGGGTTACTTTCCTCATTGTCCAGGGGTTGTATATCGGCCTGTTTTTATTTACTTATTTTTTGGTTTTCGTTTGTTTGTTTTTGAGGAAGATTAGCCCTGAACTAACCACTGCCACTCCTCCTCTTTCTGCTGAGGAAGCCTGGCCCTGAACTAACATCTGTGCCCATCTTCCTCTACTTTATATGTGGGATGCCTACCACAGCGTGGCATGCCAAGCGGTGCCATGTCCGCACCTGGGATCTGAACCAGTGAACCCCGGGCCACGGAGAAGTGGAATGTGTGCACTTAATTGCTGTGCCACTGGGCCGGCCCCTGGGCCTCTTTTTAATTCATGCACTTCCATATGTTAAAGGTATTATTAGTGACCTTACAGACAGATATAATCACAATTTAGCTGTGTTTTAATACAATATAGTCTTTATTCATGTGATAAGAGATTTTCACCCTGACTGCCAAAATTATCAGCTTTCCTCCCCTCAGAGTCTTGCTCCAGATTCGCTGTAAAGTACTGTTTAATTAGGAAGCAGTTCTAATGCCCCAAGGCACTTATCATATTAAGAACATTAGATTAACCTTGTTTTTTTCCCAAGGACAAAATAAACTGTTTCCTAAAAACGAGAGATAGTGGAAGAAATGCATCACTTCATAGAAACTGCAGCAGAGTATAAACTTTGGTCCTTCTGGATTGTTATTTCTAACCCGTGGTTCATAGACAGCTTGACTGGTCCATGAATCTATACATGCTTTACGCATTGTTTTTAGACTGAACCAACATGTCTTTGTAGATTATGTGCTACTATTTTTAAACCCATGTAAATGCTGTTATGATAAAGTGTGCTGATACAAGTGTAACTAAATTCTAAGAGGCCTGTTTTGTGTTACAGTGGCCACTAATAAAAGTCCAATTACTATCATAGATTCCAGTGAAGGTTTAATAACTATTTTAGTGTGAAAATGTTGGGAACCTATTGCTGTAATAGTCAGAAGAAAAAAATGTATAAAATATGGGGCAGCAAAAAGGAATAAATGCATTATGAAAATGCAATATTACTATAAAATAAGACTTTTATTTAATCCTGGATAATGGAATACCTTATGTCTCAGCCACCAGCCACCACTTCTTTCTTCTATTATTTAATTTTACTCGGTTTCCTAACCTTAGGAAAAGCAACCTGGTCTGGAAACAACACATAATTGTCACACTGCACCCCATGCTTCTTGCTCTAATTTCAAAAGACAGACGTCACGCCTACAACAATCTCATATTTGAAGATCAAATTCAGTAGCATTTGGTGTAAATACCTCGGGTGGCTGAATATATTTTTTGATATTGACGTTGGAGGAAATCGCTGCTAGGCCCGAGAGGAACTAGATACACAGAGGATGATGTACATTGATAGTGTGCAGAGCTCAGCAGGCCTGGGGCGGCCGTTCCAGCCACGACAGCTTGCATCTTGCTTTGATTTTTCTTTCATTAAATAAGCATCACAATCCTCCCAAACAGAAAACCCAGTATTTACAGCGCTTGAAAGAATAGTTGGAAGTGGGTGGTGTAAACAGATTAGTATATCTTTGGCATTCCAAGTGGTCCTGTCTGTTTCATTTGTTTCAATAAGTACTAGTTACATCTGCAGAGTACACTGCTGTCTGCTCCAGAGAGGTCTCAAATGGGAATAACAGTGGGTGGGTGTCTGAGATCAGGAGGGAAGCATCCTGCACAAGCTGCCTAAGGGGAAAAGCTTACACAACACCTGTCTCCCTTATGTCCAATTCAATTCTTTGCCACTAGGCTTAATAGCCTCACAACAGACATAAGGGTGGCATCCAGAGAGCCCACAGACAAGGCAAGACCTTCATGAATGGAGGGAAGACTCATGCCTTGGAACTGAGGAGGTTAGCCTTTGTTTTCTCTGAAAATGCAAATGGCAACAGGAAATGCTGTTGAGTCACAGCCTGGAGAGAATGGCTCACCAAGTTAAGAAAACAAACCAAAGCCATGGGCTTGCTGGCATTTCCTGCGGCCTTACAGCTACAGCTGGGATATAAGACCTTGCAAGGAAGGAGTGGGGCTGCCCCAACCCAACGGAGACAATCCAAAAGGAAGGCCACAGATGTGCCTTCCAACTCTCTCCCATCTGCCTGCTTCAGCGAGCTGGTACAGGATGCAGAGAGTAGTGATTCATGTAGAATGTCAGGCATGAGGACTATTTGAAACCATCTGAGTCCCACTCCTGTTTTTCTAGGCAACCCCAGGTTAGTTTTCAACACAAAGGACTCCCACTGACTCCAGTTCCACTTCTTGAAAGCTTTCCTGGAAAAATCTGCATATTCAGTATATATTCTCTGGCAGCCTATCTAAGCTTCATAAAATTTCTCACCTTTTTGACTCGCCACCAGTTGTAAGGTAGAGAATCTCTGAATGTGTTATTGAAGACCAATCTTTTTGATTACATGAGAACTTGGTCGTTTCTGCTGATACTAAATCTTGAATATCATTGTGAATTTTACCCCTCTTCTGTTTGATTCTGACCTCATCATAAGCTACTCAGAGAACCAGTTGGCTTGTTGAAATTTACAATAATACAAAGTCTAAATATACAGTCCTTTTTTTCCTTCTATGCTCCATGCTGCCAGACCTATAATTTCCATAGCAAGTCATCTGATGCTCTTCAGCTCTACCCGGAGTCCTCCCCAGTTCGCCCTGGAAACACAGGGCAGTTGCCTTGCTCTGCTGGGATTATGCCTCAGAGGCAGGATAGATCCAGGCAGACCATAATGGTCCAGTAGGCAACTTTATTTCCATCCCTAGTCCCTTTGCCGGGCTTGTTCACAAAAGCTGTGGGAACTGAAGGTCACAGAAAGAGCATATCATTTTTTTCCCCCAGGAACAACCAAGGCTAAAAATAGCCAGTCTTGGGCTATGGTGCACAGTTTTTAAGCTACCAATCTCTTCCTGATCTTTTGTCATCTCCAGAAAGAAAGCTTGAATGGATCCTATTTAGAAAGTTCTTGACAATCAACCTGTTAGCTTTGTTAATTGTTGCATTATTCTTGTCACCTCTCAAGGATGTACCCTCTTTCACTCTTTGCTTTTGCTTTTAGGCACTCACCTTTAAGAATGAAATGTTAGGTGACTCTCTTCTCTCTCTGGTCATGCTGTCATGACAAGACAAGCACATCTACTATTTCCATCAATCCCTTCTGACAGGCAGCCAGCAGCTGTCATAATCAGGGTCTCCTTGCCGTGTCCTTGGTCACACTCAATCCATGGTGCAAGAAACACTCAATGCCTTTTGACTTGGAAGAATTACAGACTAGAGTGGTTCTGATCTAGATGTACAGAGGCCTCCCAACCACCACCTGAAACATACTGGCATGGCTGCCCTATTTTTCCTTCTAAGAGTCAGCATGATTTGATTGAGACCACATGCTTTCTATCTGGGCTCTTTAAGGGAGTGTCAGGACACAGACTTCCCAGTGCACTCCACTGAGTGAAGCGAAGAGACACTGTGGCCCCAGTCACTGGCCCCCATGACCAGGTTCAGTATCAAACATTTGAACAAATTGGGCTCTTCTCATCTGAAGAGCTATTCAAGCCACAGACACCTCATCAGTGGGCTCCCTCCTGCTGCAGGAATGTGTACCTTTGACTCTCCCAGGAGTTTGAAGGGCTGTAAAGGAACAGCTGAAAATGACCACAGACTCCGTGCACAATGAATCGAACATGGTCTATGTTCTTTTGTTCACTTAAAGAGACACTGTCAAGATCTAAAGGTCAAAAATTGGACCAAACATGCACCGTTTTTATCAGATGGGGAAAATCTGATAAAAGCACTCAGAATTCTGTGAAAATAACTACTTTTCTTTTTTGTAAAGCTCACTTTTTGTGGGACTCACAAAACTTTTGTTTTGCGCTCCCCGGGGTGTAGGGGGCACCCAGCAGAGGCTCGGGCTGGTGCCCACCCCCTCAAATGGACATTATGGAACCCTTCCCTAAGTTCAAGTTATGGCCTTGCCTTTAATGCAGACCGGATCATTTCAAACATTTGTGCAACAGCAAAAAAGGCAAAAAAAGAAAAGAAAAGAAAAGAAAGAGCTGTGTTTGCCAAAGAGAAGCTGACAAATTTGTGAAGGGGGAAAATTCACTTTCGAGCTGTGAGTGGGAGTCACAAACAAAAGCGAATCTCCAGAATCAGCAAAGGTGTTGCATCTTGCATCGAAGCATAAGAAAGCAAAAAGACTAACAACTTGACAGTGTCCTTTTAAGAATGATGGACAATCAAATTAAGGCAGTCGTGCAAACCATGGCACGTAAATGGTTCCTCCTTCTTGAAGGCATGCACCACATCTGTTTCCGTGTTAGAAAGTGGAAAAACCCAGGAGAGAGAAAGCAAGGGGCAAACCACTATATTCTCCATGCAGCTTCTCTTACACATTCACTGCAGTGTGGGGGTTTTCAAAGCTGCACATGTGCCGACGGACATTGGCTGGTGGGCGAGAATTCTGGCTGCCTCTTCCTGAAGATTGAAAAGAAAAAGACACCCAGTGAGTGAGTGGTTATACATGTGCACAGATATGGCGATTACACCACTCAGGTGGTGCCTGGGCCTGGAGCGGGGCCTGGTCTGACTTCTGAGCCTTTCTGCACGTCATCTCCACCTCCACGTCCTATATCTTCCTTGTACTGCCAGGCTCATTTCTGAAAGCCACAACAGTGGAGTGCATTCTTTCTTTTCCCTTGTGAGACTATCACTTTCCAAGTGGCAGATGCTTTTTCTGCTGTGTGTGTGTCTGTCCCAAATTGGCTCTTTCCCTCCACTCTTGACATCTCCCTTTCTTCCTGGTGGCAGTGGGCTCCACCACCACTCACACTGATGTACTCTGAATCTTCCCACCCCTCTTAAAGGACGTTCATGGATTTAAGTCTTACACTGTGTCTTTTAATTGCATTGCTA
Organism: Equus caballus; assembly: GCF_041296265.1. Lineage (NCBI taxonomy): Eukaryota > Metazoa > Chordata > Mammalia > Perissodactyla > Equidae > Equus > Equus caballus. Next base: position 19,989,852 of record NC_091714.1, read on the forward strand.
ATTTCCCCCATATTCGGTTACCATAAAAGAATTGCTATCACTTCATAGAAAGTCACATTTATCACTTGGCCTTCACAAGATGGAATGCATCTAATGGTGGAGAGAAGGGGAGTGGCAAGAGACTGGAGGAATCTGCCACAGGAGGAGAGTGTCATTGGATTCCCTGGTTGGAGGTCTCCTTATCTAGCACAGAGGGTGATCTGGTTAAGGCGAGAAGAGCACTGACTAGAACTGACAAGGCTAATGAGGCAGCCGCGGGCAGTTGGCCTTTCCTTCATCTGTTGGAGTGAGGATAAGTGGGTTTCCCATGAGTTAAGTGGCACTTCAGAAGGTGGTGGATAAAGCCATCTTGCTGACGTTCCACACAGGAGGGCTGCCAGTCACAGAAAAGAATTTCAGGAACAAGATGCTAAAGGTGAACCATCAGCAGGTGCTATAGGTGGCGTGAATGACGTTGGTTGAATTGGGAGAAATCTCCCATATTAGGGAACCCTGCAGTGGTGAAGTCACCTCTAGGGCTCCCTAAAAACTCACAAATGTTCCCTATGAATCAGCGTTGGGCCACCTACTCTAAGATTCTGGTGACAATTATCCAGTGTTAATCAGAAGAGGACCATAAGAGCTCCGGGGAAATCAAAGGCCTTTGCCATCTCTCCTATCTCTTTTTCCCATCAAAGCAGACAGAGGAGGGGAAACTCAGAATAGGGAGAAGGCAAAGGAATCGCAGGAGCAGACCACGCCTCTTCCCATCCCAAGTGTTTCAGGCTGAGGCCTCACACATACTGGGAAGGAGAGATGTGAGTTTGAAGCTTGAAACAAGAATACACGGGAATAACTTTTTAATACCTGAAAACAAGGAATCTGATCTGAATGTAGAAGGTGAGACAAAAGATTTTCCACGGCACAGTTGAAGGTAAGAGAGAAAAAAATAAAATTGATCCATATGTGTATTTCTACCAAGTTTGGCCATTCAATCAACATTTGAAAGTACACGATCTACCCAGGACAATTTGGAGTCCTCATCCAGAGATAAATACCTGAAACGCCTGGGTGTAACTTCATTACTACTGCAATAATCCGTCTACTTAAGAAAATTAAACAAAGAGATAATGTTTGCTCTTGAACTTGCCAGAGTAATAGATCCTTGACATTCAAGACGTCCACAAAGATCATGAAAACATTAGCAAGTAGATGGCCAGGAATAAAAGGATGAGGTTTGAATATATAAATGAAGTTATCAGTAGGAAAGAACATTTAACCTGTCAAATGATGTTAAAACAACTTCATTTCTCATGAAAGAAGACAGAAAATTCACTCAAAGTGTTTGGCTTTGCCTTGCTAAACTGATGGCATCCCCCTGAATCCTCTAATTAATTCAACCTATAGATAATGTCCAGATGTGACCTGTTCAATGGTGCTGGGGGACCAGGACCCTGGCAGGTCTGCTTCACAGCCCTGTGACCAAGACAGACCAGGCTGGGTCCCTCATCAGAACGGCCCTGCACTTGGGGTTTAGTGCTCCATGGTCATCCTTTTGAAATTCCTAATCATTTTATCACTTAATTTGGGTTTTGTAAGTGATGTTCGTGGGAAAAAAGAGGATGCACTGGGGGCTTGTAGCCTCAGCTAACATATGGTCCTGTCTCCCCAACTTCCCTGGACATCTGGATGTTCTGCTTTGTGCTCCCCGGCCCCTGGGACCTGATCACACGCAGGCTTCCACTACCCACCCCTTTCCAAGGAGCAAGGCCACCCTCTGCCTCTGGCAGGGGCCTCTGGTCATGGATGCGGGAAGATTGGACCAGGGTCAGGGTCAGGAGTATGTGTCCCGCAGCATCTGGAAGGAGGGAATGGTCGTGGCTGTCTCCTCCTTGAACCGGCAGGGCCACTGTGCATCTGGCTGGCAATACTGAAGGAGCAAGACTCTCACCCATCTTCCATGCAGGTACCTTGTGGGGCCCTGAGATGTTGCAATACCCTTGGGGGTCACCGGTCTACCATAGATGGAGCAGCAGGCGTGTGGGAAGGGAGATGCCTGGTTCAGTTTCCCCATGGTATCTGCCCAGTGACTGGCTGGAGGCAAACCTGGCAGCCTGAGGGCGTCCCGTGCTCAGAGTCTCCGAGTTGGGGCTACCACGCCTGGCAAGGTCTACACTTGCTGGGCGAGTACCTCCAGCAAGGGAGCACAACATTAAACGGCAAATAAAAAAATACCATGACAGGTCAAGAGAGAGACAGCAAAAGAAAGGAAAAGGCTTTATATTTTAGTACCTTTAACATTTTTCCCTCTGCATCTTCAACCAGGAGCCCCATGTTTTCATTTTCCACTGGGCCATGCAAATGATATAGCTGGTCCTGTCTGCTGGAATACATGTATGATGATAAAGACCACGGGAACATATTGACAGCTTAGAGACCCGACATGCTGATGTTAGCAGAGGTGCACAGAGTGTGACATGCCTGGAATGATCAGGGAGGTCCGTGGCCTCTGTTGCTGACTTGGAATTACTCCTGCAGTTAGTGGACAGTTGTGGTTCCTTTGGGGGTTTCAGCCATGTTGACAGTCGAACTTCACAGAGTCACTCTCAGCAATCCCGAAGCCACCTTAATTAACTACTGATTGAAATAGTTGAAAAAAAATGACAGCTTCTCCTTCAGGGTGTCATTTCTTTAGTCTCTGATTTTCCCTTTGGGTTGAAATGAAATGTAAATGACCTACGCATACAAACCTTACTTTTCTGAAAGGAGTGGTTTATTAAAGGTTACAGACCACACCTTGAAAAGTCTGATGCCAGAGTGGCCAACTGAATAAAAACTGAGAGAAGGAGCTTGACTTAAGAGTATTTTTAGCAACTGCAAAACCACATCTTCAACCAGCCACAGATTCGGCAAGCCAGAGTAAAAGATTGGAGGGAAAATGGAGCATATGGGGGCTTGTCAAATATAAGTCCCAAATCTGTGCTTGAATCTTTTGGCAGAAACTGTGGATTTAAAGAAACCTGAGAAGTTTCCTTAGAAAGATGCCTCTTTAATTTCTTCTGAAAGCGCAAAGTTTCTTTCCTTCCTTCCTTCCTTCCTTCCTTCCTTCCTTCCTTCCTTCCTTTCTTCCTTCCTTCCTTCTTCCCTTCTTTTTGTAAAGAGTCACTGCTTGTTATAAACTCACGGATTGTCCATAGCTTCTCCCATCTATTGCCATTCACCAAATAATTTTCCTTTAAACAAGAGATTCTCTCTTTGGGTGTACTTGGTTCCATATGACTTTATATTAATGTCTTATCTTCTTTACAGCAGGTCACCCATCAGTTTCTATGCTGGGACTTATTCTTTACACGAACTTGAGAAGTTGTTACAGACAAGTTCTACTCATTATAGAGGAGCGATAAGATCCCTGGACAAGGACTCAGGAGACCGGGCTCTCTCCAACTCTGCATTTGCCTCTTTCAGACTCGGTTTTTTCATCCATAAAGAAGGATTATTGAACTAGTACATGTCAAAATGCTTCCAACCAGCAAAATGCTATCCCAGCTTAAGGCATCCACAAGTGCCCTTCCTCTGAAGGATGGAGGAAGAGAGGCAGAGACAAGACACAAATATTTTAAATCTCAGTGAGTATTTAGATTAGATAATTCATAATATCTCAAACTTCACTTTATTTTACTCATGGAGTTTAGCTACTCTCCTTATTCAAGAATTTCAACAACTTCTGGTAGAAAATAAACTGCTTTCTCTCTGGATTTTTTTTTTTTTTTTTTGCGGGCAAAGTTAGTGACATTGAATGGATATGTCAAGAGCAGGTAAAAGCTGAGTACAGAGTCAGATTAGCTGCTGTGCCTGAAGTTGCATGTCTGTGATAGGTTTGGAGGTAAGCCTACTTTTAGCAAAGATGAAATGGTCAATACAATTCCAGGTGGGCAGTTCACCATGGAAATAATATGGCAGCTGTTCAAAGTAATCATAAAGATTGACAGCACCACTCAAGACCACTTTAGCAGAGTATGGTCTATCTTTTTTTGTCGTTGCTACAGATAAATAGGATAATTTGCGCCCCTGATTGCTTTCCAAAGCCAAATGTAGTTTTTTCTATTATTTGAATTTAAATATTTATTTCTTGACGTTGGTTCCTCAGATTAGAGAATGGAGCTCTGACGGTACATGTAGGCCCTCTGTAAACGGTAATTCCTTCCACTCTTCCTTTTAGCACATGCACAGCTAACATAGTACAGTAAGGCTCTTTATATAAACACACAATGCAATTTTTCCATATAAATGTAAAATATTGCTCTATTTTAAAATTCTGAATTCTAAAGATTTCTAAGCTAATAAGAGACTATAGAGAATGATTTCATAAAATTCAGTTTAATTGGCATCATAGCTTTGTCAAATACTAACATTTTGCCTTATTAAAGTACTCTTTCTTTTGAAAACATTATGTTTAAATTTGAAGCCCCCTGCATAATATTCTTAATACTAATCCTCTTCTTTTCAAGAGAAAATTTGATGTGTAGGATCACTTGGCATATTTTAATACTTTTACAACATGCATATTCATATGTGTTAATAAATAATATATGGTAGAGTTTAGCATGTTATTAGATTTTATGTACATAGCATCGTACTGTATTTCAATTCAGGAATTTGGCCTTTTTCAAAGTACTATGTTAACAGATATAACTCTAGTTTACTTAAACTAAGTTGAATAAATACCAAACTACAAAAATATAATCAATTCTTCTACTGATGGCCATTTAGATTGTTTCCTACATTTTGCTATTTTAAGCAGTACTGCAATAAACATTCTTGATTGTGTCTCCTTGCATACATATGGGAGAGTTTTTCTCCGGTATGGACCTAGAAGTACAATTGGTGGATTGTGTGAATACGCATTCGTCTTTCTTATGTATTGTCAAATTGCTCTGCAAAGTGCTTTGCACAATTTACACTAGTATGTGAGAATTCATATTATTCTTTCCAATTCTGTCTGTTTTTCGGACATCTTTGAAATTGACTTTATATTATGAAAATTGTCAAAAATATATAAACATAAAGTAAATGCTAAAATGAATTCCCAAATCCCTATTACCCAGCTTTAGTAATAATATACATATGTGAATCTTGTTTTAATTATACTTGCCATTTATTTATTTTAAACTAAATCTAAAACATTATGGCTTTCAATCCATGAATAATTCAGTATATATGCCTACAATATCAGTACACATTTTTATAGTAAAAGGAAAAAATAATATCACACCTAAAATACATTAATAGTAATTCCTTAATATTTGATATTAAATTTTTTGATATTAGTCACTATGTGAGTTTTCCTGACTGTCTCACACATTTTTATTTTACTTGTGATTTTCAAATCAGCATGCAAACAAGATCTGCACATTGCATTTTGTTGACAAGTCTCTTAAGTCTTTGAAATCTATATTGTAGCCTTCTCCTTTTTGCTTGCTATTTGTTGAAGAAATATTGATTATATTTCCCAGATTATGGATTTTTACTGATTGAGTCCCTGTAGTGTCATTTAACATATTTCTCTGGAACCTATATTTCCTCTGAGTTGACCGTTAGATCTGAAAGCTTGGTCAGATTCATAACGGATCGTATCGGGAGAATAGTTTTCAGGAGTGGTGTTTACTTCCTTTTATCACAGACCAGGAAGCACATAAACTGGGTTGGGTATTGATCACATTAAGGCTGATCAGTGGGTTCAGGTGTTACAGCCTGATGCACACTTTTTAAAACTCCCATTAGTCCTTTAGCTAACGGTTTTAGCAGTCATTGATGATCCTTATGTAGTTCAATTATTTCATTACAAAATTACAAAACAGTGATATAATTCTATCATTCCTTCTGCATTTGTCAACTAGATTCTTTACTAAAGAAGAACTTCCCCTCATCAGCTACTTGGTTCCACTGAGGTAAAGTTCAAATGGATGATTCTTCTCTTTTCTTTATCGATGTTCAGAATAACGATTTGGTTTTCTAACATCCTCCAACACTGATCAGTGTATCATCTGTAGGTCTGTTTCTATTGTCTAATCTAATTGTTCCCCTTGGTTCTTTGGTTACGTGGTCTTGATTCTTCCATGCCTAAACGTATTTTATATCAGATAGGACATCGTATGAATATGGAATAAGATTCTGCAGAGGCTTTAGATGGTGTTATCTCTGCTAGAGTTGCTTCATCACTTTCTCTGCTGAGTAGAGGGGACAGATCCACTGAATCCTGTCAGGAATGGAGCTGAGTTGAAGTTAGTTTGCACTTTGTATGGGAGGCCATCTACTGTAGGCCATGTCCTTTCAGGACTTCCATCAGATCATCTGGCTGCACACTAGTCCGTCTCATCTGATGGCCCTCTGTCTTCTCAGCACTAAGAGACCCTGAGATTCTGGCCAGCTTTTCAGGGATTTTCAGTTTAGAGTTTGGCCTCCTACCACACACAACTTCAGAATTAGGCAAATGTCTTAATGGGAACTTTGACCATGTGTTTGAACAACTTTGAGTCTTCAATTTTGTCAGTCCAGTCTTATGTAATTGCTAAAAGTGTTTTCTAGTTCTCTCCACAGGCAGGTCTGCCTCCTCAGCATTGAAAAACTCCATGAAAATAGATTCGATATGTCAGAGCTGTCTGGCTTATCTTTTAACCTTTCTGACCCACCAACTGCAGACCTCAGCAAATATTTTAAGTGAGAAGCTGGACATGCATTGAAACCTCTCATGGCTTTAGCTTTATCTCTTCAGCCTCATGTGGCCACAAGATCTCTTCTGCTTGCCTCCCTCCATCGACTCTGGCTGCCACGCCTGGATTGTCAGCCTCTGGCCAGTGCCCAGAATTGGCAGAAGCCCCCAGGGAAAATCATCTGCTCGCTTCTCAGCTCTCCTCTCTCTAATATCTTAGTCTCACTAATCCTCATCACTTCAGCAGCTCCCTGATACTGTAAGAAATAGTTTTTATCTTTCATACTGCTTTTCCAATTATTCTTGTGGGAGCTCTTCTGCTACCGTCTATGCCATTCTACCAAGAAGCAAAAGTCTTCTTCCCAGATTTCTTAATTTTTACCAAACTAGTGGTTGTAAAATAGTATCTTTTTCCCTGAATCTAAAGTTCACAAAATTTGGCACATATTTCCTTCAGAATTCTAAGATGTTTATCAAGCTCTTGACCCCGTTGCAGTGTATATCATGTCTTTGCATCTCTCCTGAGATACTTTTCATTTCTTCTTATATGTTAGTGACATTAATTGTCATCTCCTACAGTAAGTAGGCCACGGATCAGAGGGTGAGATCCCTGTGACTTGCCCTTATGTGTCACCTTATCCCCCTTTTACCTCTCCCAATTTTTGGAAATAAAAGTAAACCATATAATTTCTCATATAAACCAATTATTTTTAAGAATAAAGGAAGTGCTCTTAAAAATTATGCCATGACAAAAAGAATAAACTGAGACTTTCCTGGGTACACAAAGACTCATGGTCACCTATTTATAGTAAAAGTTGAATGAATGATCAGATAAACAAAACACAATGGAGAAATATTCCTAATATGAAAATAAGCCAGAAATATTCCTCAGCTGCTTCATCACTTTGGTAATTGCAGGGATATCAAAGCGGTTATTATTTTTTTTTTTTAAAGATTTTTTTTTTCCTTTTTCTCCCCAAAGCCCTCCGGTACATAGTTGTATATTCTTCATTGTGAGTCCTTCTAGTTGTGGCATGTGGCACGCTGCCTCAGCGTGGTTTGATGAGCAGTGCCATGTCCGCGCCCAGGATTCGAACCAACGAAACACTGGGCCGCCTGCAGCGGAGCGCGCGAACTTAACCACTCGGCCACGGGGCCAGCCCCCAAAGCACTTATTATTTTTAATACTAATTCCTAAATTAATTCTAATTGCATGTCATAAAATCTCCAGCGAAATTTCAATTGTAAAAAATTGGTAAAAATTATGTATGTATGTATTTGTGTGTGCAAAAACTAACATACATGTAAAAATGTTAATGATGTTTTTCTCTGTATATTTGTAGAATTGTACGTAATTTTTATTAGCTGTTTTGTGCTTTCCTATATTTTCCAAATTGCCCACAATGAATATTTATCACTTTTTCAATATTAAAAATAAGGAGCAACTGCTATTACAAAAAGAAATTTAGCGCAATGTGTAATTCAGGAGTAAAATTCTCTCTCCTCTTAGCTTTACCCCAGAAAACTAAAGTATTACATGGGAACTGTGAATATATTTTATTTTGCTGAAAAAAAGATTTAAAGTAAAAATTCTAAAAATATATATTAAAATAGATGAGGAGCTACTAAGGAGATACATCAAATAGAAATTATAGAATTGGGAAATTCGTACTAATATTTTGTATGCAAACTAGTACTGAAGTCTTTCTTATTTCCGAATTCTATAACTGAGTACATTTAGCCTCTAGGCTGTAACTAGATTGCTTTATTGTACGTATATTTTAAATATTTCTTCTAACACATAGGCATCTTTACTAATGAGAAAGTAAAAGGTCAACCTTAGAAAAAATCACAAGTTACATAAAAGAGAAAAATATCCTGCTGTGTTTCCAGATAGACTTTAGGTACCAACTACTAAAATGAATCTTTTTATTCTTTTACTCTGAATTATCACAAAGGTGGAGAGAAAAAGATGATCAAAACAACTTGCCAACAGCTAAAACATTCACCTCAGGATGTTTTGAAAAACTAAATTATTACTTTGGTAAAAGCTTAGAATTAAATGTGTAATGGAAACAGAAAGGACTCAGATCACTTAAATCTAGAATTTTGTGAGGCTTCTGATATTCCTGGCTCTAGCTCTAATACCAATGTTAGATATATGTTTCTACTGAAGTTTACTTTATACTATCATTTCTCTTTAAACACAGGCACTAATATCCTCATGTCACCACCCATCAAACGTGAAGAAGAAATGAACAGGCGGTTACCATACACTGTCTTCCACAGTATTAGAAGTATGGTCACCGTAGCCATGAAAGAAATCTTGGTCATATCACAGCCTATCGAGAAAGGGGAAGGAGAGATAATAAAATTGGTGTAAGAGGACTTCTGCTTCCAGCTAAGATGTAACACCTTTGGGTAAACCAAATATCTCTAGAAAAAAGAGATAAAATATCTTTAAAAATCATTTAAAGATATTGGGAAGCTGTCATTGCAAGCAGAATCCAAGAGACCAATGTCAGCATGAAGAGAACTTTAGAGAGGTAAGCAGATAATCTTCAGGCTACTTTTTCCCTTGGGACATTTGATGATTCTCGGTCTCAACAGGGGAACAGACTGAGAATCCAAGCAGAAGGTCTTAACTAAGAGGTAAACAAGCGAGAAAAACTTGATAAATTCACAGGACTATAGACACAAAGATTTGAGTCCAAGTCTTCCAAGGCAGCCAGGACTTGAGGAGTCAAGAGCCTGGAAAGAGGGAGGTAATGAAAAGTGAGACCAACACTTGGTGGGTTTCCTCTAGAGAATTTTGCAAATTTTAGGCTGCACAAAGCAAAGGATACAAAGCTAAGCAGAATGCTGCTGAAAGTCAGCAAAGTTTTTGGAAGTCTCATAGCACTAAGAATCAAAAAGGAGTTAGACATTTAAAGAATGAAGGACCCCGTAAACAGTTGGAACCCAGTTCTTAGTCAGGACCCCTGGATAGCTGTACCATCGGAGCAGGATGCACCAGGTGAAGCAGAACAAGCTTTACGAAACTAAAATACACACTCAAATCGGCTCAGTTCATAATTGGAATACAACATAAAGGAAAAACATATGGGAATATATCAGTACTGATTGTGCAAAACAATAATGGTAATGTAAAACAGTATGCAAAATATGTTTGGAATTAAAGTGCATGACAAAAACAGCACAAAAGTTGAGACCAAGTAAATGCAATTAAGGTGTTTTAAGATCCTTGCCTTATTTCAAAAGTGATAAAACTACTATACTAATTTATCTGAGATTGCAAAAGTTTAGGGACTACTTATTGTAATCTCTAGGGCAACTATAAAAAGAATAATAAAAAATATAAATGTCACAACTTGATGGATGGGAAAATTAGATATTAAAATAATAGATGAATCCAAAGAAAGTAAGAAAGGAGAGAAAATAGGACACAAGTGGAAGTAGTCATTCCAGTGACACAAGTAGAAAATAGTTAAATAATAGATATAAACATGATTATGTCAGCAATTATGTCAAATGTGAATGAACTAAATATTTTAATTAAAAGTCAACAAAATCAGACTTACTAAAAAACAAAATCTAAATCTATGTGCAGTTTATGAGAGACATTCCCTAAACGTAAGGACACAAGTGAAAATCAAAGGATGGGAAAAGATATAACATGCAAGCGCTAACTCAAAATCAAGCTGTTAGCTACATCAATATCAGACAAAGTAGATTCTATTTCCTGTGGACTATTAGAGGAGGACAAAGGAGAATCTATATCAGAAATTCAAGATTGGATTAGTATTTGATAATAATTCACCATATTTCCCCATGTTCACAGAGTAAGAGAAAAACCACGATACTTCAATTGATCCAGAAAAAGAATTTGACAAAATCCAGTGCCTACTCATAACAAGTTTCTCAGCAACCTGGGAGTGTAAAGGTATATCCTCAACCTGATAAAGGGCGTCTGTGAAAAACCTGGAGATAATATCATGCATAATGATGAAAGTTTGAATAATGGCAATGACCTAGATTGGCCAAAACAATAATGAGAAAAAGAATGAAGTCAGAAGGCTTAACCTACCTGATTTTAAGACTTTATATAAAGATTCAGTAATCAAGACGGTATGGTATTTGCATAAAGATAGATAAAGATATCAATGGAACAGAATAGAGGGTCCATACTTGGGGTTATGCATGTGTGGTCAGTTTAATTTTTATATGAGCAGCAGCGTCATGCAATGAGGGAAGAAAGTCTTTTCAAAATTTCGAGCTGGGAAATCTGGATTTCCATTTAAAAAAAATATGAACCCTCATCCCTTCCTTACAACGTACATAAAAATTAGCTCAAGATATACCACAGTACTAAATGTAAAAGTCAAAACTATAAAGCTCCTAGGAGAAAACATACGAGAATATTTTTTGAGACTTAGGCGTAGGCAAAGATTTCCTGGACCAGAACACAAGAAGCACTAACCATGAAAGAAAAAATAGCAAATTGGACCTTATCAAAATTACCATCTTCCGCTCATCAAAAGACACCACCAAGAAAACGAAAAGTCAAGTCACAGACTGAGAAAAAATATTTGTAATGCAGACATGTGACGAAGAACTCATATCAGGATTACAAAAAGCCCTACAAACCAATAATAAATTACAAATGACCCATCAAAAATAGGCAAGAATTTAGATGGACTTTTCTAAAAAAAAGGTATATAAATGGGCAATAAGTACATAAAAAGACTCTCAAGATCATTAGTCATCATAAAAATGCAAATTATAATTGTAATTAAATACTACTACACACTCATTAGAATGGCTGAAATATAAAATGGTATAAAGACAAAATGGGTCTCATATATTTTTGGTAGGAGCATAAAATGGAAAAATCACTGTGGCAATCTGTTTGGCAGTTTCTTTTAAGTTAAGCATACACCTGCCTTATCCAGAAGTTCCACTGCTAGGCATGTATCTATAAAAAATGAAAATATATGTCCACAAAAATTAGTTTCTGTGTGTTGATTGAGCTTTATTTTTAATAGTGAGAGTTGGAAACAACCCAAATGCCCAACAACCTAAATGCAACAGAATAGATTAAATAAAATTTAGTATATTCATACAATGTAACACTACTCAGCAATTAAGAGAATAAACACTGATCAATACAAGAACATGGATAAATCTCAATCTGTGTGAAAGATCGGGGACATAAAATAATATCTAACGTACAATTTCATTTTTATTAAGCTCAGGAAAAGGTAAAATTAATCTATGGGGATATAAAAATCAGAAGAGTGGTTGCTTCTAGATGGAGAATGGAACAGATCAGAAAGGGACATGGGCAAACTTTTTAGGGAAATGGCAATGCTCTATATCTTGATTGTATGTTGGTTACATGGGTATATTACATAACTATATAAATTGTATCAAACTGCCATTAATATCTATGGATATTGCTATAATTATGTAATTAGGCTTCAATAAAAAGGGTACAAAATGAAAGAATAAAAAGGATTAGAGAGAAAGGATTAGTCTAAATATTGAAGTTAGCAAGAGAAAATTCAATATATAGATATTAGGAATCCTTGAAATGGACAAAAAGCTAAAGCTGGGAAACAAATACTGAAGACTTTAGTTTAAGTAAATTTTCCTGAAATTTAAAAATATTTGGAACTACACACAAAGTAGTAGATGCGTTAATACGTGTAATCTGGTAACTGTTCAAATATTATAGGCTTTGGAGCCAAACAAGCTTGAGATGATTGCATATCTCTGCTGACTCTAGGTGGATCTTAAAATTGAATTTTTTGAGCAATCTTACTGTTACTTTTATTTTTACCTCATAAGTATTTTTCTTTGTTCACTCTCTTCACCCCCAACTGTCAAAGCCCTAGGTCAGGCCACTAGAATCTCCCACCTGGACCCTGCAGCAGCCTTATCCCAGAGCCTCAGCCTCCCTTCTTGCTCTCCTATGAATCCTCCACACTGAGGGTGGGGTACTAGTTCTAAAATGTGCAATTCACTGATCACAGTGCACCCTTGCTTTCTGACTTTAGTGGCTTTCCATTATTCGGAAGACAAGATCCAAGCTCCTAAGACCTCTAACTAGGTCCTGTGTAACCCGGTCTTAGCTGACCCTCCCAGTCTCTTCTCACCGCACTTCCCCTCCTTCTCACCTCCAGCCATCCTGGATCGACTTCGTTTCCCCCAGCCATCAGGGTTTTTCCTGCTCAAAGCCTTTACCGCTGATTCCTCAACTGCTCTACCCCAGTAGCCCCTTTCCCTTCCTAGCTATGCCTTCTCCTCCTTCAGAAGTCTTGGCTTAAATAATGCTTCTTCCTGGGAACGTTTCCAGTCTCCACGCACTGGGACTGGTTAGATCCTTCTAGTGACACTCCTGTAACACCTTGTATTTATCCTCAAAAACACTCACTGCACTTGTAATTACTTGTTCAGTGTCTGGTCTTCTGGCTAGATTTCAATTTCCACAGAGGCCCGATCTGTTTTGTTCACCGCAGTGTTTGCCGCACTTGTCCCAACGCATGGCACACATTAGGGGCTGAAAATCATTTGTTTATTCCTGCTTCTCTTCCCAATCTTAAAAGGTGTGCACCAGTCCTTGAAACTGTTCCAACTACCAGAACAGAAGTGATTTTACAGTAGGATTAGCCCTGGAATAACTTTTAGCTTTAAACATTCGGAGCTAAACAACTATTTCTTATTGGAAATTACCGTCAGCCCTAAGGGAATCTTTTCTTTTCCATTTTCCTAATATGCTGTGGTCTCTCTTGCCTCCCCATCTCCTCACATAGTGGTCCTCTGCCTAGAATACCCTGTCTGTACCTTCCCCCACTGTTGGTCTGGCTTCCAGCTGATGGGAACCATTGTTTACAGCTCCCTGACTCTGTACTGGAGACCCTTGCTATATGCCCCTGAACATGCTTTCCATCCTCGTCACAGGACTTCACCTGTCACATTGTCACTGTCAGGTTTCTTGCTGGTGTCCTCCACTTCACTCAAAGTTCTGTGAGGTCCCAGACCACGCAATATTTCTTCACCAGAAATTGTCCACAGTTTGTGAAATAGTAAGCCCTCCGTATTCTTTCGTGAACAAAGGACTAAATTATGAAACCTTGCTAGAATCCCTCGAAATACTACCGCTTGCAGTAAGACGCTGTCAGAATCAATGGCTAAAGTCGCAGGGCTGCCTGGTGACAGATCTACAGCCATGCTTTCTGCTCCCTCGCCCCTACCGCTGCCCCACGGTCGTGTTTCTTTTATTCTACTTTCATGATGCGGGTCTTCATTTTCGTTATTGTTGTTAACACTTTTCCTCCCCCCACCACCATCCTACAAGCATCTAAACCAAATAGCATCAGCAGTGCAGAGTTCGATCAAGCAGACAATGAGGTTAATTCCCACAGTGTTTGAGAGCGTTTACGAGGAGTAAGATAACAGTGTATCTTTTTTAATTGGAAAATCAGGGAAAAGAAAGTATTTCTTATTGCTATTGATTTACTTGAAGCAGTTGTTTTTCAACACGTGCAGCAGCATCTCCAGGGGCTCAGCCTAATTCCGTCAGCAGCACACTCCTCGTTTATCCTGAAGGTAATCTGCACAGAGCGGTCGTCAGGTTGCCTTCAAGTATAGGAGGTTTCCCTTCCCTCTTTGAAATGAAATCAAATTATAGACACATTTTTGGGTTAATTTGATTAAAAATTTTTTGATTTTCTTTTCCTATTCTATTAGCCAATGTTAACAATAAATAATATATTTCTGCTGGCTTATAATTTATGATGTATTTTAATTCATTCAGAAGACAGTGTCCTAATGATCTATTTTCCTTTAAAAAGCAAAAGAAAACCTTCCCCCCCCCGTTTGTTCATCTTGAGGCAACTGAGAAGCACTGCATACCTAGGAATCTCTATAACAGTAGCAAAGACAAGGAGTCAACCCGGTGGGGTAGTGGTTAAGTTAGCGTACTCCACTTTGGCAGCCCAGAGTTTGCGGGTTCGGATCCTGGGCGTGGACCTAGAACTCCCGTCAAGCCATGCTGTGGTGGGATCCCACATAAATTAGAGGAAGATTGGCACAGATGTTAGCTCAGCAAACATCTTCCTCAAGCAAAAAGAGGAAGATTGGAAACAGATGAGAGTTCAGGGCCAATCTTCTTCACAAAAAGAAAAAAAAATTAGCAAAGACAATTTCCAGTTTTTAAATCTGTTTAAGTGTATGCCTCATACCTTCATAATAAATGCTATATCAAAGCTAAAGCGTTTTCTTCCTGGCATATCTACTGGGATTTATAATAGTCATTCTAGCCACTTGTAAGTTTGTAATTTCTCTATGTCAACTCTTCTAAATAAAAAATGCTGGTACTTAGAAGTGACTTATTCAGAAGCCAAGGAAGAAAGGATTGGGTTTGGAATGGAGTTGGGATTATTGGGTATGGACACATGCAGGGCTTCCGCTCATGTCACAGTTGCAGCCACTTCTCTGTGAACTGCCTGCCTGATCCGACCCACGGGCGACAGGAGTGATGGGTCTCTGGAAGACACTTTTATACTTTGTGACTCCACCCTTGTCCATCACCACTTGACTTGGGATAGCCACCTGAGCCAGGCTGAGCCAATCAGGTTCTCTCTGTGTTATGTAGAACCACGTTGGTGGAGGGGGTTGAAGCAGTCTCTCTGGGCAGCTGGACCTGTAACAACATGTAAACTCAGGAGCGCTGGGATGGCTGTCCTTGGACGGACCATGAGGGCCCAAGAAATGGAGAAAGCAGATCTATCAGGAGAACATGAAGGAGGTATGCAGGGAGACAGGAGATGGCATGGAGGCCTGGAGCCTTTCTCCTCGGGAGCCCAGTACCCCATGAAGCCTAGAAGCATTCCGAACCTTGTTACCACGAGATACCTGGAATTATTCCTTATATATTTCTATATTCTTATATATTTCTTTTGCATAGGCTAGCTTAACTTGGCTTCTGTAATTTGCAGCCAGAGAGGTCTAGTTCATAACCATATAGGTTCTGTTCTCATGATCTGAAGGTTCCAAATCCACTGGTACTTTTTTGTTATTTTCTTCCTTCTGCAAGCTGTTAATATTTGTGCTCTTGAACTAGCTTTACAAACACAGTGCTCACCTGGCCTGCGTCCCTTTTGAGTAGGTAACGTTGGGCACTGAGGCTAACAGATGGAATGCAAATGACCTCATCTTTCTTTAGCTGTGGCCAAGCACAGACAGGTTGCCAAGCCTTGTCAAACAGGGTGTCCTTCCTCACGCACATGTCACACAGAGTAACACTTGCATGCTTCCACCTTCAACAGCTCCTCGAGCCTTCATCGCAGGGCTGTTATGAGCTGATAATAATGATGATGCATATACCCAGTTTCCAGAAGTCTCTTTACATGAAGGTACAATGCACAGCTTTATATTAGCATGTGAACTTCCATATACCCTCCCCTATTTTTGTAATTTGAATGTCACTAGCTAACAGTTATTGAGATTTTACTATGTGCTAGGCGCTGGGCTACACTCATTTAACAGGTGACCAGGAAATAACATCCATTATATAGAGTGGGACCTTGCAAAAAAAAAAAAAACACACCTACACTCAAAGTTCCGACTCTAAATTTACCCATCCACCTGGATCACCACATTATATACCATCTCCTATCATTTCACTCACCTGATTTTATTGTGATGGTGTGTTATAACAATAAACTATGATGTTCTTGATGGCAGACACCAGGCCTTTTTGGTTTTATTGGACACATGAATGAAAAATACATTACTGAGGTAAACAAATATAAACAGCTATTAGAGCCATAAAAAGAAATGACTTTATCCAGAAAACAATGATTTTAGTTCCACTTCTTTCTTTTATAAAAATGACCTTGACAGTACACTCTTTGACATCTGCTTTAGCAGTATCTTTTCAAATACCATGCCTACTCAGGCAAAGGAAACAAAAGAAAAAACAAACAAATGGAACTATATCAGCCCCAAATTTTCTACACAGTAAAGGAAACCATCAACAAAATGAAAATACAATCATCAATTGGGAGAAAATATTTGCAAATTATGTATCCAACAAGGAGTTAATTTTCAAAATATGTAAAGAATTCATACAACTCAACAACAAAAAAAGCGAATCCAAACGAAAAATGGGCAGATGATATGAACAGACATTTTTCCAAAGAAGATATACAGATGGCCAACAGGCACATGAAAAGATGTTCAACATCACTAATTACTAGGGAAATGCAAATAAAAAGTATGATGAAAGATCACCTCACACCTGTCAGAATAGCTATAATTAACAAGACAAGAAATAACAAGTGTTGGAGAGGATACAGAGAAAAGGGCATCCTCATACACTGCTGGTGGGAATGCAAACTGATGTGGGCACTATGGAAAACAGTAAGGAGATTTTTCAAAACATTAAAAACAGAAGTAACATATGATGCAGCCATCTCACTACTAGGTATTTATACAAAGAAAATTAAATCAACAATTCAAAGAGATTTATGCATCCCTGTGTTCATCGCAGCGTTATTCACAATAGCCAAGATGTGGAAGCAACCCAAATGCCCATCAATGGATAAATGGATAAAGAAGATGTGGATGTGGTCTATGTATATATGCAATGGAATGCTACTCAACAATAAAAAAAGACAAAATTGTGCCATTTGTGACTACATGGATGGACTTTGAGGGTATTATGCTAAGTGAAATAAGTCAGACAGAGAAAGATAAACACCATACGATTTCACTCGTTTGTGGAAGATAAACAAACACATGGACAAAGAGAACAGATTAGTGGTTACCAGAGGGGAAGGGGGTGGAGAGAGAGTGAAAGCGATAAGAGTGCACACATGTATGGTGATGGATAAAAAATAGACTATTGGTAGTGAACACGATTCAGTCTATACAGAAACTGAAATATAGTGATTTACACCTGAAATTACACAATGTTATAGGCCAATATGACCTCAGCAGAATAAAAAAAAAAAAAACAGCCTCGAACTTTTCAAGCCTTAGTTTCTTTATTTGCACAATGCTGTAATATGTACCTCCCTGGACCGTGATGGATATTTATATAGAATATGTCTGCGTTCAGTTTAGAAACTACATATTATTAACATATGAGGATAAAATATTGTTTGAGAACTTGAATACGTATCAGTCATGCAAGTTTATTTGAATTTGAAAGAAATACAAAGGATGACCTATATTCAAAAGGAATTTCGTTCTTTTTGCAGCTGTAGCATAATCTGTGACCCATGGTCTCAGTATAGAAGTTGAAAATGTAAAATATAAGTAACAAAAGTGGCCATTTCTGTGTTATTTGCAGAATGAGTATACTATTTACAAGAGGAAGAAACCAGGAAAGAATGGTGATGGCAAATTTGCCTCACCTGATGGGGGGCAAGTGGTGTCCATCCTCTCTTGACCTAATGTCATTCACCCTTTCCCTGCACTTAGTCCCGTGGCCTCTCTGGGCGGCTTCTCACATCAGCGACTCCTTCAGGTACAACTTACTTATCTGTTTTCATTGTAGTTATAGCTAATGCACTTTTAGGTGATAAAGTGTTACATCTTTCACGGAATGAAGGCATTTTGGCTTGGTTTATCAAGGGACATAAGGCTTTACCTCAAACAAAATCCTCATGCTGTCAGGCTCAGGCACTGCAACTGGCTGTCAGGGAAAGATCCAAGGAATTCTAGCCCATTCTAGCAGGTACCTGCTTCATCCCCACCACGTCTGGCTCTGGATACACAATGCCCTTCTTTCTGCTACAAGCAACCTCTACTTCTGAGCTGCAAATCCTCTAGCTCCAGCAAAAATTCCAGGAAAGTACACAGTACTTTCAGACTTTCCCTCATTTATCCCTTCTCAAATCTTACAATCAATGTTTGTAAGTCCAGAGGTCTGATAAAATCAAAAGTAAGAGTTGTATTTTCATGTTTTAATTAAAATTCCTATAAGTTCCCTGCCTGATGTTTTCATTCTGTTTTTAATGTCAAACAACACACGTGTAGCTAAGTGAGAACAAGCATTAACTAAAACCAGCGTGTTCTTAGAGGCGGCGCTCCACTGTCACAATTGTCAGTGTCAGATTGCCCTACTGTAATGCACAGTTCTGGGTCAGGCTACTGAGCATGAACTAGATGATTTCTCTTTTATATTTTCAGTTTTTCTTTCTGTGTTGCCTCCTTTCTCAGATATTACAAGCAAGCTTAAATTTCTCCAATTACACGTTGCCTCCCTCTTCCCCAGCCTCCTTAAATGCTGTCTAAACTTTTTATTCCTTTAATGCCATATGGCTCAACTTATTGCAACAGAAATTCTACCCACATCACACCACTGAGAACAGTCAAGGTTAACCGTAGAGTCTCCAGCCTTGGGGATCCCAAAGATCCCAAGTTTTGTCTTCTTGAAACAGTCTATTATGGACCAAATGTTTGTGTCCCCCTCAAATTCAGATGTCGCAGTCCTAACCTCCAGTGTGCTGGTACAGGAGGTGGAGCCTGTGGGGGGTAATTAGGGTTAGATGAGGTCATGAGAGTGGGGACCTCATATGGGATTAGTATTCTCATAAGAAGGGACACCAGACAGCTCTCTCCCTCGTCTTCCCTCTTTCTCTCTCCCCTCACGCTTGCACAGAGAAGACAATATGTGAGCACTCATCTAGAAGGGTGCTGCCTGCAACCCAAGGATGAGGTCTCTCCGGAAATCAACCCTGCTGGCGCCCTGATCTTGGACTTCCAGCCTCCAGAACTGTGAGAAAACAAATGTCGTTTAGGCCACCTGGTCTGCAGGATTTTACTACGGCAACTCAAGCTGACGAGGACACAGCTTTGGTTTTCATGATACTCAATCCTCCTGATTCCCCATTCCTTCTGATTATATTTTGTTAATTGCCTTCAGATTTTCCTAATTTACCTTATCTCTTAAGCACAAGTGTTCTCTAATGTTCTTCCTCCTGCTTTCTTCTTGTCTCATGTCATAACCACTCTTTGGGCCACTTTAAACGTTCTGACAACTGAGCCTTCAAATCTAGAGCTTTGGCTCAGACCTTTCTCTTGAGCTCCTGACAAGTTTCTAGATACCTTGTGGATGCTTCTATGTGGATGCTTTGCAGCATTTTCACTCGAGAAGGTGGAAACCCAGCCCTTCAACATCTCCCCAGTCCTACTCCTGTAGTCACTATCTGTTTTTATGGTAGCTGCGTTTTTCCAATCACCCAGGTTAAAATCATCAGAGTTGTATTCTATTTTTTATTCCTTCCTACCTTTCCCCAAACCTTTCCAGTTCTAATGAATCGAGCTCAGAAAACTGTTTCATATGCATACATGGGTTTGACTTTCATTCCACTGCTCTAGTTTAAAGATCTTATTTTTAACCTGTTATTTGGACTATTGTAGCACTCTATCAACTAGTCTTTCTATAGACAATCTCTTCCCACAAAGCTTACACATGATCATAAAACTTCAGAAAAATCTTTAATGCACTTGTGGTTTATATAAAAAGTATCCAGATTTCTTCTTAGAACATTGATCCTCATCTATAATCTGTCCTCTTTCTGCAGTTACAAATTTACCCACCACTATACCTCTCCACCTACTTCATTCATACCAGATTTCATGTCATGGCATGAAAGTGCATTAATATTTCTGAATCTTCACTTACATTATTTTCTGTATGTGAAAAAGTCTCATCATAGCATGATTTCGCCTGTTGAAAACATTCTTTAAGGTCAAGTTCAAATGCCACTTTTGTTAAGAAATCTTTCCCTATTCTTCCACAGATGCTTTTCCATTGGCTGGGCATAATGTCTTTCTTTCCTGGACGCTCAAAATGTTCTCCTGGTCCCCTATTATGGCATCTAACCCACTAGATAGTTATATTCCTGAGCATCTCCCTTACTATATTGCAAGACTGGTGCAGTCAGTGCCTGCCTCTTCTATCTTTTCTATCCTGAATATTATCTAGCATCATATCAAGTATTTAAGTGCCTTTAAGCTTATTGTTGAAACAAGGATTGAGTGAATAAATGAATGAATGAAAGCTCGATCCTCCATAAATGTTACTATCAAGTAGTAAAATTCTCTGACAAGTACTTCAATAAAATCTTCTGATATTTATTATAAAGTCAAAGGAAGAATTACAGTAACTTTTAAGACCATTTATTGTATGACTAAGGGAAAAATAATTTCAAAATGACAGATTTTCTCATTTACAAGGTAGAATAGTGAATGAGTTCCTTCTGTGAAAGAGAATATGTTCTGTCTGTTTGATTGTGATTATCTATTGGCTCACTATCATATTTCCTTTCAAAATCAAAGGAGGAAAGACAAATTAAAATGCTTACCCAGGGCCTAATCACTAATGATGCAGGCTTGACTGGTGTACAAAAAATGTGTCTAGTAGACCAAGAAGAAAATTTCCATTGAACATCTTTCAATTAATGTTTCACTTAGCTTTTGCACTCAATAAAAACATATTTTCGAATGCGTAAGAAACAATCACAGGAATATCCTAATAGTCTATTTACGTAGGAACCTATGTTTTAAAACTACTTCCTTGCATCAAGCCAATGACTTTTTCAGTGATTGTAACTGTTTTTAGTTTTGCATACAGTTATAATGCAAAAGGTCATAGGAGCACATTGTCACATTTCAGCTCCATGTACCACCAAATTGTTTGGCACTCATTGGGGTTATTTATCCAGAAAATAACTAGAAATGTTAGTTTGACATTTAATCATTGATATAACCTGGTTTTTTTTACGGCAGCATGTCATTTGCATAATATTTTATTTTTTCAGTTGCATAATGTTAACTCCTTTTGCTTTAAAAGGAAGTGATAAATAATTTGGATCTAAATAATTTATTTAATTATGAATTTCCATGGATTGCTTGTTTTTTCTATTGCCAAGAAGGAGAATTTTACCAACATCTTTATATTACGTTAAGCCTGAATATTTTCCCATTCAAATACATTAACAGTTAAAGAAATTAGAGATGTCAAAGGCAATTATACTATTCTATTGTTCTTCCAGGGTAGGCTTATGCTTAACAGGACTTGTAACTATAAGTAACTCAAGAAATCCAACATCCAATTTATTGATTAAACTCCTCCTAAATTACATTTCAGAAAATATAAAGCAAATGCCCAAACCTTTGGTTGTGTCAGATATTTGGCTTGCAAAAGTAAAATAACAAAGTGAAGTAAACTATGGAAAAACAGACACACAACTTTTACCCTCCTGTGTATCTCCAAAACAGCCTGTTATGAGAAGGTAGTTGGCCTTGCAACTCCTCAGAATCATACTCAAACAGATAGAGCAGTTGGAAGCTCTTCATTACAGCATCTGCTCTGTGTTTATAGCTGCATATGAGGCTGCTGAGTGCCCTCAGTGCCCGTAAATGCAGGAATCACAAATCCAGAGTGGTAATAAACTCATTGGTAATGTGTTCTCCAGAGTCCTCAGCCCTTGCTTCATTTGGCAAAACTCTTCTAGATTTTTGTTGCTATAGAAAATATTAGATTGTTTGTGGTCTCTGTAACATTGGAGACAAACCAGGAAAACAGAAAAGGTCAATAAAAAAGGTAAAAACATAGGCACTCCGATTATTGTTACATTTTAAAATTACAGTTTCGTAGAGAGTTAGAAGAGAAGCCGCAGCAGAATAAATGAGAAAAATGAGTAAATAAATGGTTGTTTTCCACAGAAGTTTAGCTTCAAATGCCCTCTGTAGTTCAGCTCAGCTGTTTGGTACACTTGGAGAAGATACTGATCATATTAAGAAAGCTACATGTTATAATTATTAATTAGAAGTGTATGATTACTGTAAAAATATGGTGGTGCTTGATAAATTACAGCTAATAGATAAGCAGTTTACTGGTAAAACCAGCACTTCCTAGACAGTAAATTCAGTTTAGAAGAAGATGGTTTTTCTCTTAAAAGCAGGAACCCAAATGAAATTAATTTTTAAATTCATAACAGTGAAGGGAACATTCTCAGCCTACGAGGAAAGCAGTGGAAGGTGTAAGAAGCTGATCAGAAGGTACAGTAATGCCCGGCTGCTATGGAAGGGCTGAGCACTGTTACCGTGACGTCAGCTGACTCCAGCAGCAAGCGCTGTATACTGTTCACTAGTCGCTGCTCTCTTGGACAGGTGCCCATGTCTGTCTGTCTGTAGAATCCCTGAGAGAGCTTTCAAAAATGCATATTCCAAGGTACCAACACAAGTTATACTTATCACATAGGTCCCCTCTTTTCATTAAATGGTTAGGAGAAATCTTTCAGAATTGACCCATGACTAAAAATCATATGAAACTTTCTGAAGAAACATAATAAAAGGAGAAAAGTTAGAAACGTGGAGCTGGATGATGGTGGATGATGGAACGGAGCCTTCATAAAGCCATATGGGATGTGATAAGGGAAATCTCTTAGCCTCTGCAAACATTCCAGCTTGAAGTGTGTTTTCTCCTTTCTTTTCATTTTGTCTCCGCTCATTCCTTCCCTCTTAATGAAAATTGCTATGATACCATTCTACATCTGGACTCTGTGACTGTGCTCTGTTTTGTTTTTTTTCTCCTGTTGTTTTGCTTTTTTGCTTGCTGATAACTCCCTGCCAGGAGGCTGCTACTAAGTGGATGTTGGCTAGCATGAAAAGCCATGGCAAGGAAAAAAAGATGACAAAGCAACTTTTATGATCAGCATCTTATGAAGAACTTGAAACTGATATAGCTTTAAAAAGTAGGCATAAATTATTAGCTTCATCCTTAATACTGCAAAAATTTAGGGGTCTTTATTTGAAATAATAACTCTACAGATTTTAAAAATATATTTTCCCATAGATTCCTTCACCTGTTCTTCAAACCAATTATATGATTCTGTAAAAAAATGCCTAGGGTGCTGCTTGGCAAGTAAAAATACAAAACCCAGAAGTTTAAGGAATGTAGAATTTTTGACATATGTTAGATGAGAAATTTTGTACCAGTTAAGACCTAAGCAAAGAATGGCTAAGTGGAATTACACTTATGAGTCACACAAATGCACAGTGGCTTAGTTTCCTCACCTACAAAATGGTGGAGGATAACACCCATCCCCCTTACCCTGCTGACTCATTCAGGTGGGTGGAATAGTTGTAAAACAATGTATATTTTTAATTATTACTATTAAAATTCTTCACTCAAAGGATTGTTTCAAAAAGTAGAATTAATGCTACTAATGAATAAAATTGCTTAAGTTTTGGATAATAGAATTACCTTTAGAACCCCAAGCATCCTTACCGTTTTTAAAATTGTAGATGTTACATGAAATTTGTTTTCATGCGTCTTAGAAAGAGATGACACATGCAAATTTTAACATATGCTGCCTTGCAAAACAGAGTCAGGAAGAAGACAGGAAAATGTTTATTACACAAACTACTCAGAAGAATTACCAGAATAGAAATAATCTGGACCTTCATGTTTACTGACTCTCGAGTTCGGGGCTCATCAGCTTTATCTGATTCCTTGTTTCCTTGGGTGTTTTATGGCTAGGAAACCATTCTAATCGTGGCCTTGCAGTAGAGAGAGCTCAATTCATGTGTAGCATTGTGGACTGTCTTTATTAAAACATACATTAAAGTTTAATAAATAAGAGGGTCATGGTAAGACAGTTGCTTAAGGGAACTCGCTTTAGGACATACTTGGTGCTCAGTGGCAGTCAAATTTTGAAATGATCAAATTTCCCCAGGGGCTTAATTTTCTTCCTCTGCACCCCAGAATAGTAGAGATGTGGCTCTAGAATAATGGTCTGAACAAGAAATTAGAACTAGAGTTTACATCTCTCACCCAGACCCCAGAGATGTGTTGGTGCTCCATTGAGGGAGGACTCATGTGAAAGGAAAAAATTATTGACAGAATAGAAACTGCAGCTTCTAGGTAAGGATAAGAATATGCTTAGCTGGCTGTTGCTTCATCTCCTTGCTCTTCCAAAAGAATGAAAACAAAAAAGACTTTTAAAATTACATTCCTACTGCAACAGAATGTGAGATTTGAAAAAAGAGAAAAGATTAGAAAGTGAAAAACATTGGAGGAATGGAAGAAAATGATTTAGACAAATAGAAGAAAATAGAAAGGATGGAGAGAATGAGAGAGAGAGAGAGGGAGAGAGAGAGAGAGCAGGAGGTGAACCCAGGTCAGATAACTCACTTGGCATTCCCTGACCCCGATTTCTTCCTTCGGAAAATGTTGAGGAAAGTGTTGGAGCGGCAGGGCAGCTTGCCATCGCCAACGTGCATGCGGACTACATCAGATGTGGTGAAGGCACTGCGGACGTTCCTCTCGGGCTTGGCAATAATGATGTACATCTTGGGAGTGAACATGCACCCCAGGGCCACCGTTACACTGAGGCTCACTGCAAAGCAGGTAGTGATGATCTTGTAGTTGCTCCCAAAGTAAATGGGCACAAAAGCCAGCCAGATGATGCAAGTGGTGTACATGGTGAATGCAATGTATTTGGCCTCATTGAAGTTGGCGGGCACATTGCGGGTCTTGAAGGCATAGTAGGTACAGCTCATGATGAGGAGTCCATTGTAGCCCAGAGGGGCCACCACACCCAGGTTGCTGGTATTGCAGATAAGGTAGACTTCCTTGATACTTGGGTAGGACAGAATGGGCATGGGGGGCTCCATGATGATCAGAGTTATCACCAGGGTTAGCTGCACACTAATCAAGATTGAAGCAATGATCACCTGGGCCCAGGCGCTCATGAACCTTGGCTTCCGGGTGCAGATCTTCTTCTTGCTGCCAGCTAGGATGCGTGCGATGCGGTTGGTTTTGGTCACTAAAGCAGAGTAGCACATGGCAGAGGAGAGGCCAACCAGGAGGCGCTGGAGGTAGCAGGACGTGGTGGTAGGTTTGGCAATGAGAGTGAAAGGGCACACATAACCAAGGAAGATGCCAGCGAGGATAATGTAGCAGAGCTCCCGACTGGAGGATTTGACCACTGGTGTGTCCCGGTACAGCACAAAGATGAGGGTGACAAACAAGGTGACAAGGATGCCCAGACAGGAAAAGGCGATGGCGATGATGGATTCTATATTGCTCCACTCAAGATAGCGGACAGGAATGGGTTCACAGCCTGTGATGAGAAAAATAGTTTTAGAAT
Source organism: Equus caballus (assembly GCF_041296265.1). NCBI lineage: Eukaryota > Metazoa > Chordata > Mammalia > Perissodactyla > Equidae > Equus > Equus caballus. The sequence continues at coordinate 20,015,718 of NC_091714.1, forward strand.
GACTGCAAGATTTCTACTGATCAATAACAACAACGCTTACTAGTTAGCAGAGACGTAGCTATATTTGCATCTTCCATGATTTACGTTATCTTAATGCTTTTAAAAAATGCTTCACTAGGGCCAGCCCCATTGACAAGTGGTTAGCGCTCAGCTTTGGCAGCTGGTTTCACGGGTTCAGATCCCCAACATGGACCTACTCTACTCATCAGCCATGCTGTGGAGGCATCCCACATACAAAATAGAGGAAGATTGGCATAGATGTTAGCTCAGAGCGAATCTTCCTCACCAAAAAAATAAATAAGAAATCACTATTACACAAATAAAGACGCATCACTGTCTTCCCTGGATAATCATGTTCCCAACCTAATCTCATCACAAACCTAATGTGACATACTTGAACCTATAAAAATAATCTTTCCTTTCAACACCAGCATTATAAATGGATGCCACTCTGTGGGTGGAATTTGATTCCACACTTTCAGAAAAAGAAAGAAAAAGAAGGAAGTTAAAACTGTGTTTCCAGTGAAGGTTAAATGGTGATAATGTAATGGAATAAGTTAGTAAGAAACGAACTGACAGAATTTTTATTTTTATGTGGCTATTGTCTAGAGGCAAGTCCAGACCAAAGACAAGTATTTTTTGGCCAGCAGAGTATTGTAAACATAAATTTCATTCGAATTCTTTAGAAGAAGCTGCACTTTCATATTTAGCACATATTATATTACTCACCTTAAATATCCCCCCTTCAGTCAAGTATGATCTGTATGTGTCATATGAGGGTCTGAGTTATCAGCTTCTAATAGACATACCGAGAAAGGATGAAAGCTCCCCTCACCATCTCTTGAAAGGAGAGGAGATGCTATGTTCTTAAAAGCTTGCTTATCCTTCCCTAGAGTTGGAGAACAAAGCCTGTTTTGTATTTCAGAGACAGAGAGAGTTTGGTCCGGTCCTGGAGACAATCCCTTCGCAGGATTTTGTGTTTGGTCTGGGCCAATATTTCCCAAATTGTGAGAGTAAAAATATTTCCATAAATTTAGGAAGAGTTTCATCGTTTTGCAGCCATGGGAATAAGGAACCATCAGAACCTGTTTTAAACCTGTTTAGTCAACAGCAGCTCCCCCCATGCCACCCAGTCGCTGTCAGCCCTTGCTTCTGATAATCAGCCAATCCGAAACAGACTCCCTCATAAAAATGAGCACCGGCCATTCCCAGGCACTCACTCCTGCCTGATCAAAGTGGCCTCGCTCCCTTGTGTCTCTTGGGTTTGTCTCTGTCAAAGTCTCAACCTCTTCCTGCAAGAACTTCGGCCTCCTATGGAAAGTCAGATTTTAATCCTAAATCTTCTCATTTCCTCGATAAAGTTTAGAAAGATGATTAGATAGATGGTAGATAGATAGATATTTAGTATAACAATGACCCTTAGAAGGGACTTTTGATATGACACAATCAAGAAATTAAAATATTTAAGAGATGCTGTGGACAAACTAGGGACTAAACTACTAAATAGTCAATATTCAGCTCCTTTAACTGGGATACGGAGCTTGCTAAATAAAATTCCAATTCCAATGTAGGCTTTGTCAAGGCCCTTGTAAACTTCTGAAAGCTACCCTCTTTGTATTTCTCTTTTTCTATGCAAGTTTACCTGGTTTTGTAAATGAGATATTCTGTTCTCAGACTTCTCATTAGAAAAGAGTACCGTAGTTTGAATTTCTAGAATATAAGTCAGAAATATGGAAGTTGAATGAAAACCCTGGTCTGGAACTAAATTAAGAGCTATAATTAATAATTTTCTGAAATTTCAGGGATACAGGCAAAATATTATCTGCAGAATTTAGGATTTTTATTAGATATTCGCTGTCCTGCACTATAGACATGTACCAATTAATTCAGTTAATTGTTAGCCTCCTGGAGGAAAATGTTTAAATGCCACAGATAAAATTTAAATAACCCAGTGGTATAAAATTTTAAAAAGTAAAAATAAAAAATACATTACATAAGGAAATTTCAGAAGCTTTTCTTTAGTCAAGATTCAAATTTATATTTGAAATTTGAAAGATTTGAAATTGTATTTATATTATTCAAAATTATAAACTAAAGAAAGATGAAAGACTTTAGAAAACCTTCAAACAATTCTAAGGCAGACTCAACAGCTGACATAAGGACTATATCTTCTTTTTCTGTAAATAGACCCAGACCTGAATTAGGGGAATCAAACAGAAAAAAAGAGTTAAAATGTAAAATTATCAACTTAGAAAATATCCGATACATTTCCAGATAGATTTAGAGATTAAATAAGCTAGGAAACAATATAATTATATATCTTTGGGTAAAACAACTAAAAAGACCTCTATTCTATGATTTGGGAGCCCGTTGTTAAAAGAACTATAGACACAAACAGAAGTACCATTTAAAAAGCCAATGTCCCACATTAGCTCAAATTAAAAGGGACAACTACCTAAAATCCGTCCAATGACAACTCCATGGGAGACACTGGCACCCAAGAACTCCCTGTCTTTCTTCCGAACTAGGAAGGGAAGCATGACCTCTTTCTTATTGATATAGGTGACTTTATGTCTACCAATAATCTCACTATTCATAGAACATCAGATACTTTGGTTTAATAAAACCACTCAATTAGTGAAAATCTTTAACAATCTTATGCCCCAACCTATAACTGGTATTTTGAGATTATTATTGGAAGAATACATTATTCTCTGTGGCACAAAACCCATAAATTTAATCAGTAGGTTTACTTCCAGACAAGATATATTACAGTTCCTACACATGATCAAATTATAGCTGCTCTAGTCATGAAAATATCTACACTATGTATAATTTAGGAAATTATCCAAAAAATAGCTTTTGTCTCAGAATCCCTGTGGATGAAACTCCACAGAAATAGGAAGATGGATTGGAACAGAGCACATAAGCACACAGTTTGTCCTAGGCACCTAGATTATCATAAATCTTTCCTTTTTTGTATATATATATGAAAATGCTACACCATGATCTAGACGTATTAACTCAACAGCATAGCACATATCAAAGAACCATTGCTCATTATGGTAGACAGCTTCTAAGATGGTCCCCAATGATGCCCCTCCTGGGATTCGTGTCCATGTGTTATCCTCTCCCCTTGAGTATGAACAAGGCCTATGACTTGTTTCTTTTCTATAGAGTACAGCAGAGTTGATGGGGTGTTGGTCCCAAAACTAGGTTACATAAGATAATGACTTTCATCTTGGTAGCAGATTCTTGCTGGCTCTGATGAAATGACCTGCCGTGTTGCTGATTCACAAGGCGAGGAATTGAGAGCAGTCCCCACCCAACAACCAGCAAAGAACTGAAGCCTTCAGTCTAACAATCTTTGAGGATTACCTCCTGCCAACCATCACATAGGTGAGTTTGAAAGTGGACCCTTCCACAATCAAGCCTTCAGAATAGACCCCATCCCTAGCTGACGCCTCGATTTTAGTCTCGTGAAAGATGATGAAGTGGAAGACCCAGTTAAACTGTGCCAATATTCCTGACTCACAGAGAGATAATAAACGTGTGCCGTTTTAAGCTACTGAATTTTGAAGTAATTTTTTACACAGCAATAGATAACTAATTCACTCAATAGAGCCGACCTCTTAATTCAATAGGCAATGCTTAGTCTTCTCTCCTAAGGATAATTGCCGGCATAAACTAAATTGTTCAAAATATCTTTAGGTTTTGTACAAGGTGTTTAAGTCTAACGTTACCATACATAATAAATCCCTACTATTAACAGAAACATCCAACACTCTACTAGTTAATTAGCTAATTATGAATTGTTGTTACTTCCCCTTCCATATTACTACCCACTGATGTGATGCTCATAATGCAGCAGCTCTAGAAACATTAATCAATGGTGGAGAATCTCAGAATCGAGTTGATGTCATTCAAGCAGTGTCCCTACCCAGGAGGTAATGATTAACACCCCAGTACTAAATCTTGACTTAATATTGTTTTACTTATAGTGAAGATAAAAAGGGAAACTACTAGGTTTAATACACAGTAAGTAGTCTAGTCAGTATTATAAAATGCAATACTTGACCACAATCTAAAGTTTTCTAATAAGTGAATCATGGTCTTCTTGTGGCTTAACAAATCGTCAAAAGAAAAGAGCAGATACATAAACTAATAGCTGGTATGCTTTCAGAATAATTCACTTATTTAACATCATATAGAAATAACTTTTTAAAAAGATCTTCAGGCACTCTTAGAAAAATAATATTAATTTCTTGATATATTGATGTTATATAAAATAATTGCTGCCATAAAGGTTGAGACTCACAATAAGAAAGATGCTGTAAAAGCTATAGACACTATAAAAACACCTCAGAAATATAAAAGAAATATTATAGAGATTATCACGCTAAACTGACGAGTCAGCAGTCAGCTGGCAGCAAATAATTTATTAGTAATAACAAATCCATGGAGAAGTTCAAGGATTCAATTATAGATACAAAAAATCTGGCCGGAAAATAGATTCTTAAAAAAAATGCCAGAGTGATTGTGTTGCAAGATCCATGAGGATAATATCTGATAAAACCAGAATGGCTATCTGGTAGCACCAGATAAAATATCCAATAGATGTTGGATAAAATCCTGATGGAAAAAAAAGGAAAGAACTCATCCGAGTAGGGACAAATTAGCCCAAAAATTAAACACTAATGGGAAAATATTTCCAAGATAGCAGATATGGCAAGTTCCTGCTTCATTTGTAATTAAATTAATCTGGAAAAATTGTAAAGATAGGGCCACTGACTGATATAATTGCAAAAGGACACTTTGAATAATGGCAAATGGATTGTATACTGTTGTCTGCCTCTGTGGTTTATGAATATGTACCACTTTAAATAGTGTGTTTATTTTCTGGAGGATTGAAGCTTTCCCCTGTTGAAAAGCCACAATACTTACAATGGTTAAAATAGACTAGATTTTGTGGTCTTAGCTAGCATGTTCCAACTTACCAATCTAGTGATATTGGGACATTTTCACTTGAATATTTATTCATGAATTTAAATTACCCAAGGCTATCTTCTTCCCAACTCTCTGGATAAGCAAAAAGGAACCTTAATATTGCTGAAGATTGCACCCCTTAGTCATTTTAAACTGAGGTTCTGCAGAGAGCCTGCAGAAGCTGAAGATCCATGGAAGTTGACTGTTAACCCAAGACCCTTGGAGCAGACTGATGACTACACAATGGTCTTCTGTACAGGATGGTCTTAAGAAGATTCTTGTATATATCATACTCTCCTTTGTATACTCTTGCTTATTCATACTTTCTTCTTTACTGATTTAAAGCTATACAAATCTGAGTTTGTCTTTAATGTTCTCCTTACTCCTTACTAATAATAAGTACTTGCCTAAGCCTAGGTTTTACTAGAGACAAATTACTCCAACTCGATAATTCATGTATATCAAGCTATCATTAGGTATGTTACACTAACTTTTCCAGTAATGGTACTCTTCGAATATGCAAAGATTGCACGAGTTCGGATATATGAAAGGATTCAGAAGGCTCACAGAATGTACTCATATAATGCTTTTACTTAAAGGCAAAACATGTAGTAGAAACGTAAGCACCAAGGGACCAAGAGATATCCAGGTGCAAGCTCTCTAGGATCCTTATTCCCACAAGGGCATACCTCACCTGTGGATTGAGCTACCAAAATCTGCACCATGAACATTGGCTTTAAGACAGCTCAAGGCAGAAGTTCCTAGTGAAGATTTTTTTATCAACCTCAAGCCGTATAGCCAAATCAGTCTGTCTAATAAAATATGCCAGGTGAAATCCATCAGTAAACAAACCGGCTTTGGTTTTCACCAGTGAAGTTTCAAACTTCAAACTGCACATCATAAATTTCAATCCCCTTAATGTAGCCAAGAGTCAAAGACAGATACTCGGCCATCTCCATAGATAATCATAGAGTCTTCCAAGACTAGCTGTAAATTAAGTCCATCCTACATGGTGTACTACACACAAATGAAGAAAAACATCCTCATGCTAGAGGGGGATATGAGTATTCTTGTGTTGTAACAGTAGCAGTTTGTCATAACAACATCCTGAAACAAGACACCTACAACTTCACTATGATCGCTTATCTCTTGTGAAGATCCTAGATTCGTTTCCCTGTGTGGAAACCAGGCTTTTCAACGCCCACCCAGGACCACCCAGAACAGAATGCCCTGGGGATTGGGACTGCTCATTTACGTTTTGAATAAGCTTCATAAAAGGTTTTTTTTTATTTTCCTTTTTCTTCTTTCCTTTCCTTTCTTCTTTCGTTTTTTTCAACATCCTAAATTTGAGAAGCACTAGATTTAATATCTTGAAGAAATAGCTATAATATCTATATTGTTCATATATGTAATGTAATGCATTTTTTGTCCTGTTTTGAGGTTTAGGGAGAAGAGTTGTCCAACCACCAGATGTGATTGGTACCCCAAGACTGGAAGAGAGGGGGCTACCTTGAACCAGTGGTGAAGAGTGTCTGGAACCTACCTGACCCCCAGCAGCCAGAAGGAGAAGGCTTTCTGGGAGTTGTGCGTACCTTATCTAAAGCCCTGAGAACTTAAGGACCTGGCGGTGTCCCCGGTTAGAGCTACCCCAGAGAACCCAGAACCACCAGACAAGTCAGTTTCCTTCAAGTGGATTACAAATTACTGAGCAAAATCCAAGAGAAGTGGTAATAACTCTGATCTGAGGACCAGGGGTTACTCCTAATTTTTGAACCAAATATTGACTCACGTGTAAGATCCAAATGCATTGGAGGCGGATAGGGTTAATATAGAACTTCTTTTTTATTAAGAAAATTTAATATGATCAAGAAATCAAGGGCCACAATTATTCTACCCAAAGTGTCCTGGGACAGTTAATAACATTTACAATAATATTTTATGATTATATAAGACTTCATCAAAAATGCTTTCTTTAATGTTATTACATTAATATTAATTAACTACGTGGTGAAATTCTATATATTATTCAATGTTCAGCTCAAATATTCCTTCCTTTGTGAAGGCTTTTCTCTTCCCAGGGAAAAATAATTGCTTTTTTCTCTGTGTTCATACAATATTTTGCACATACTCCTGCTATATGACTTATATTATAATTGACTGTTTACATGTCTAGTTTCGTATGAAGCACTTCCCCCAGGATATAAACCTTGTTTCATTCACCCACATCTCCCCAGTTTCTCAAAAAGATGCCTGGCACAAAGCAGGTGGTAGTATTTAATATAAAATTAGATAAATGAGTACATAATATGAGAGGTCACAGCAACTGTAAGGATGGAGAAAAATAGTTAAATTAGTTAATTTCTATAACTCAGCATTTCCTATTTTTTTCTTTTTCTTACTTTTTTTTTGAGGAAGATTAGCCCTGAGCTAACATCTGCTGCCAATCCTCCTCTTTTTCGCTGAGGAAGATTGGCCCTGAGCTAAGATCTGTGCCCATCTTCCTCTATTTTATATGTGAGATGCCTGCTGCAGCATGGCTTGATAAGAGGTGCATAGGTCCACACCCGGGATCCAAACCAATGAACCCTGGGCCACCGAAGTAGAACGTGTAAATGTAACCGCTGTGCCACCGGGCTGGCCCCTCTTCGTATTTTTTAATGATAAAATTGACTGGCTTTCTGAGGAATCCTTTTATACTAATTGACTTTTTAAAAGCAGTAAGTAGCACTGGATTTCATATAATTGGTCCATGAATTGTTAAACTACTGTCAACTTGTGTATCACAGCAGAAGAGATCCCTCTTTAGGCATCATAAGAAATAAAGTGTGAATTTTAATGCTGAATTAAAATATGCATTTTTCCAAAAAGAAAATATAAGAAAGTTATCAACAGCTTCATAAAGCACTTCCTCTAAGAAATATACCAATTTTTCTTCATAGCTAAAACCCAACATATTCTAATGAAAATAAAAACTCACTTATAAACATGTTTTTATTCATTAATATTAGAGTCTTTGGAGCATATATGGAAAGTAGCTATTTCATAAAATGATTTTAAGCATACTGTAACAAACTCTACCTTCAGTAATAAACACCAAAGAATAATTTCCCAAAGAATAATTTCTTATTTTAACTAAAAATTCAGTGCAAAAAAAAATCCACCCATGAAAACAAAACACCTACTTAAAGGCAATGCATTTACACCTCTGAGCATTTCTGCTGATTTTTGGTACTCTGAGCCTGTGGGTTTTCTCTTTTCACAACTACTGCTACCATGGTAACAACCAACAGCGCATTGCCGTGTACTGCGCCCTCGCTCTGAGCCTGACACGGCACCAAGTAAGTGGCAAATGAAATCTCATTTTCTCTTCATGTATAAGACTCAAAGGGAGGGAGAAACAATAGGCGTCATTAAAACCAAGTAGAAATTAGTATGAGAGAGGTATATTCTGCAAGACCCTAAACGTAAGATTCTCAAAATAACTTGGATATATGATCCAAAAGAAGCCACTTATCTGTTGTTATTGGATAAAGGCAGTTTGAGTTGTTGCTTGGCTCAACTCATTTGAATGTCAAAGTGACTTTTACATATATGATGGGTGATAGTAGACTAAATTCTTTAGAAAGATAATTGCATTACCATTGATCTACTTACAGTCAAGGAGGATATTTTTTATTCTTTACTAAGTCAAAGAGCCCTAATCAATGGAGGTGATCATTTGGCAGTGGGCAGACAACCTACCCACAATGGAAGATCTCTGGGGAATAAAATATATGACTTTGAATTCCATTACTATAACACACTAGATCTTTTAAGAAAGTTTTTGTATTTTAATGTTTTAAGATAGAATGGAAGTTCTTTTTCATGTATGAGATAAGCTCAAATTAAGGTGAAAATGGAGCAGTAAGAAAAGTTTGGGGAAGCCTCAAAAAAAACGTAGACAAGAGAAGAACTCTTGTAACTCAAAGCCAGGACTTCTGATTTCTCAGATGAACCTGAGAGAGAACCTCTTCCTAGTCAGCTCTGATCTCAGTCAAATAGCAGAGAGGACTGAGGAGTAAGTCCACTCCAGTCCCCAAACACAGTGGGTGATCAAAGGGGACCTTCTCACTCAAGATAAAAAGCCCAGCAGGAAACACACACTATGAAGGAGGATAAAGATGTGAAGAGAGACACACATGAGTGCAAAAGGAGGCTTGTGTCCAAAAAAGAGGTTGGAAAAGCTTCTCCATGCCAGTCCATTGCATGCAACCATGAGATAAATGGCATAGTGAGAGAGCATTAGACCCAGCTACAGAACCCCTGGATTCTCGTAGTAGCTTCTCTATTAACCAGCTGCATTGACCTGGAGGAACTTCAGTCGGTCCCTTCTTCTTTCTAATTCTCTTGATAGAACAACATTTATTAGGTTGCTAGTATGTTCAAGGCACCAGGCTATGAGCCAGAGAGCAATGTTTCTCGAAGGATGAGTCTCAGAACTAGGCTGTGGGAATCTCCATAGGTGGGTAATTCCTGGGTAACTTTTAGGCAGATTAAAGTTGAAAACCAATTTTCAGCTAAAGAATAAAAAGATGAGTGAGATACACTTTGTACCCTCAAAACTATTCTGATCTAATTCCATTTTCTTTACAAAATGCCTTTGTACTAGGTGATTTCTAAAAACTTTCTGATACTCAGACTAATTTTTTTCTAACAGGATTAACCATTTTACAAGGTACTCTCACTTAATAAGTATAATTTTAATTATGTGACCTGGTTCTACTCACCCAGTCACTTTTGGTGTGCTTTGAATAAGATACACAATGTCTTTGTTTTATACTGTAATTTGGGTGTAAGTCAAAAAGTAAATAACCATCAAGAACATTACCCTCTCTAATGATTTTCAACAACACCAGGGAGGTGTAGGATCAGGAGTCAGTGAGTGAGGTTCTGTTTCTAAATAATTTCATGACCTTAGGCACACAAGTCTGCCTCTCTAGGTGTCAGCTTCCTCTTTCCCAAAGGAGGAATTAGGTTACTCAGATGACAAAGTCTCTATGGCTCTATTACTATTAAAATTTCTGAAAAGTGTTTGTGAAACACCTCTCTTGTGTTAGCTTGAACCACGGTCTGTGGAAAACAAAACTCATATATCTGAAAGGTGCCTTTTAGGAAACTTACAAACTCATGTAATCCATCCATATGAGTCCCATTGATTTTACTAGTAAATCATTCTTGCAATCATTTATTCCTCTCCATTTCTGCTGCAGCTGCCCTAATCCACACTCTACGAAATTACTCATTTGGACCAGTGCAATGGCTCCCCAGCATCTTTCTATAGTCTAGTCTCACTACCCTCATCCATATTGCTGCCAGGGGCATCTTTCTGAGACACAGACATCATGATGGTTATTCACCACTTTAAATCCTTCAATGGTTCTCCTCTGCTGAAAGTCAAAATACAAACTCTTAGGAAAAGGTCGTGCAGATGCTTTTTACCATCCACTTCCAGTGTACTCATCCAGACTCATTTCTGAGCACTTCTCTACTAGGCCCTAGTGTTTGCCAACCAACATCATATAGTTGTTCCACGATTTTCCCTAAATGTACTATATGCTTTATATGCTTTCACATTTCTTACGTTCTCTACTCTGTCTGGAATTTTTTTCATCTCCTTGTCTTCCTAACAAATTTTACAACATTTTATAAAGGTTTCTATTATATTAATAACTATTTTATGTTATGTATTTTTTCCATGTTTCTTCCCTGGTAGATTTTCAGCACAATAAAATTGGAGGCTGTGTTCCATTTATCTTTGTACCTTTGGGGCCTGCAATAGTGGCTCATACATAGATGTTCAAGAAATGAATAAATAATGTAATATATATTATAATATATATATTATATAATATATATAATAAATATATATTATAATAAATTATAATAAATGTATGTCACCTCATAAATTAAAGTGACTAGAAATATGTTCAAATAAAATTTTAAAACTGAAAAACAGAAGACAACTGGTATACTAGAATACTCTTTTGATACACTTTCATTTAGATTTAAATGAACTTTCCTTTCAATATAGATCATGGAAAGCTTATAAGGAGTTTCTGTGTACTCTTTGACATGAGCATTAAAAAATTCACACCGTAAGTAAATATTGAAAAAGACATGAGCTAATTGCTCACATCCTACACACTGGGCACACTGGAAAGGTCAATAGTTGGCGACAGTGTTTACAAGTGAGGGAGCTCCTACCTGTTAGATCTGCGTTGGGCCACCACCCCAAGTCACAGGCTTTGCAGGTGAACTCATCTTGCACGTATTCATTCTCTTTGCAGCCCGTACAAATCCAGCAGCAACTCACTTCTCCTTTCCGTATGACCTGTAACACAGGGATGTTTCATATGCCTTAAAGATGATGTCTCCAGAAAGTCTTCTATTTCAGATGAGGATGTGATTTCATATTACGATAAAAAGAAAAAGGGTAACTTTTCAAAAAACTCTATATGGCAAGGAACCTTAAGTACATGGATTGGAATATACCTGATGACCTTAAAGTTCAGATGTGAATTTCAATTCATTCCATGCTGGATCTGGAGGCTTTTCAATAATAATTTCTTTTATAAAGGGAATTGGCTACATTATTTTTTGTAGAGTTAAAAAACGAAACAGTTGAATTTTATCCTTATTTATATTAATATGTATTAATTATTCTCAGAAAAGTAAAAATACGTTTTTCTTTTCTGAAAGAGCAAGTAATGTTTAATCACAAAAGTTCCTATGTAACAAAACCTTATAATTCATAAAAACTGAAGAATTGTGAAATTTTTGTTGTAGTTGTGAAAGTCTGAGCAACTTTATGTATCTGAAAACAGAATGAGGGCTAAGAAATAATCCTGTTTTTGGCCTTGTGACTTGCTCTTGTGAATTCCAGAAATCACACAAATTGTTGGAAGAAAAATTACTAGTCCAAAATTACTGAAGAATTGCTTATTATCTGAGCAGTTTAAACTTTCTCCCATTTTCAATTTGTTTGGCAAGCACTATTTCACTTACACAATACAAAAGTAAACATCAAAACACACTGCCTTTAAAGTGAGTTTCTTGTAAACAGCACATAATTAGATCTTGCTTTCATCTCCAGTCTGACAATTTTTGCCTTTTCTTGAAGTGTTTGGTACATTTACATTTATTATAATTATTGGTGTGGTTGGATATGAGTCAATCATCTCTTTCTTTTTTTCTATCTGTCCCATCTGTTTTTTGTTTCCTTTTTCCTGTTATTCTGCCTTCTTTTGAATTAATGTGAACTTTTTAGAATTCCATTTTATCCCCAGTAGTGGCATACTAGCTAAATAAACTTCTTTGTTTTGCTTTAGCAATTGCTGTAGAGTTGACAATGTGTGCCATTAGCTTACCAGAGTCTACATTCAAATAATGTTACACAACGTCATGCATAATGTAAGACTCCTAAAGCAATATTCTTTCATCTCCTCCTCCCATCCTTTGGGTTATTGTCTGAACACATTTTACTTACACATATTTTATGACCCCCCCCACAATGAATTATTATTTTTGCTTTAAATAATCTTTAAAATAAATTTTTGAAATAAGAAAATCATATTATATTTTATGTTTAGCCACATATTTATATTTTCTGGTGCTTTTATTTTCTTTGTATAGACCCAAATTTCTATGTGGTATAATTTTCTTCTGCCTGAAGAACTTTCTTTAACATTTACCGTAGTGCTGATCTGAGAATTATGACTTCTTTCAGCTTTTATTTGTTTGAAAAGTCTTTATTTTGACTGAATTTTTGAAAAGATATTTTCACTTGGTATGGAAGTTTAAGTTGACAGTTTTTTTTCTTACACTCAGCACTTCATGCCATTCCACTGTCCTTGGGAATAGAATTCTAGGTCGAAATTGATTTTTCTTTCAATACTTTAAAGATGTCATTCCTTTCTTGCCTCACATGTAGTTTCTGATGAGAAGTCTGCTCTAATTTTCACTTTGTTCCCCTGTATGTAACAGACCTTTTTACTGTGGCTGATAGCAAGATTTTTCTTTTTATCATTGGTTTTAGCAATTTAATTATAATGTCTTCTTCTTTTGTTTTGGTGAGGAAGATCGGCCCTGAGCTAACATCTGTACCCATCTTCCTCTATTTTGTATGTGGGATGCCACCACAGCATGGCTTGATGGGCAGTTTGTAGGTCCATGCCCAGGATCTGAACCTGCAAATCCTGGGCCACAAAGGTAGAGCATGTGAACTTAACCACTATGCCACCAGGCTAGCCACTGTAATGTTTTCTTTCTTTTTTAAATTTATTTTATTGTACTAACATTGGATTATAACATTACATAGCTTTCAGATGTACATCGTAATACATTTCAAATTCTGTGTAGATTACATCATGTTCACCACCCAAAAACTAATTATAGTCCATCCCCTCACACGTGAGCCTAATCACCCCTTTTTCCCTCCCCCTCTCCCCTTCCCCCTGTGGTAATCACCAATCCAATCTCCATTGCTATGTGTTTGTTTGTCGTTGTTTTTATCTTCTACTTATGAGTGAGGTCATATGGTATTTGACTTTCTCCCTCTGACCTATTTCGCTTAGCATAATACCTTCAAGGTCCGTCCAGGTATCCCACTGCTGGGTATTTATCCAAAGAACTTGAAAATGCAAAGGCGTAAAGATACATGCACCCCTATGTTCACTGCAGCATTATTCACAATAGCCAAGATTTGGAAGCAACCTAGGTGCCCATCAAGGGACGAATGGATAAAGAAGATGTGGTGTATATACACAATGGAATACTACTCAGCCATAAAAAATGATGAAATCTGGCCATTTGTGACAACATAATGTCTTCTTTACATTCATCTTCTTTGGGATTTGTTGGGCTTCATGGATTTGGGTTTACATTTTAATTAAACCTGAAAAATTTTCAGTCATTATTTCTTAAAATGTTTTTTTTTCCTGGCCTGTCTCTCTCTCCCGTCCTTTTGTGTCTCTAACTGCACTTGTGGTCTACTTCCTGATAGCATGCTGCAAGTCCCTGAGAGTCTGTTCATTTCTTTAAGTTTGTTTTTCCCTCTCTGTGCCTCATTTGGCTATTTTTTATTGCTATGTTTTCAAGTTCACTGATCTTTACTTCTATAATGTCTAATATCCTGTTAATCCCATCCACTAACATATTATTTCTTAAATATTTTATTTTTCATTGTATAAGTTCCATTTTGTTATTTTTTTGTATTTCTATTTATCTTATGACATTCATGTTTTCTTCTAAATCCTTTAC